>NC_059072.1:132470600-134970600 GCF_020497125.1 Mauremys mutica
TTTATTTGTTTTAAACCTGCTGCCTATTAATTTCATTTGGTGACCTCTAGCTCTTGTGTTCTGAGAAGGAGTAAATAACACTTTCTTATTTACTTTCTCCATACCTGTCATGATTTTATAGACCTCAATCATATCTCCCCCCACCCTGCCCCTTAGTCGACTCTTTTCCAAGCTGAAAAGTCCATGTCTTATTAATTTCTCTTCATACAGACGCCATTCCATGCCCCTAGTCATTTTTGTTGCCCTTTTCTGTACCTTTTTCAATTGCAATATATCTTTTTTGAGATGGGGCAACCACATCTGCACACAGTATTCAATATGTGGGCAAACCATGGATTTATAAAGAGGCAACATGGTATTTTCTGTTCTATTATCTATCCCTTTCTTAATGATTCCCAACATTGTTTGCTTTTTTGACTGTCACTTCACATTGAGTGGATGTTTTCAGAGAACTATCCACAATGACTCCAAGATCTCTTTCTTGAGTGGTAACAGCTAATTTAGACCCCATCATTTTATATGTATAGTTGGGATTATGTTTTCCAATGTACATTACTTTGCATTTCTCCCATTGAATTTCAGCTGCCATTTTGTTGCCCAGTCACCCAGTTTTGAGAGAGCCCTTTGTAGCTCTTAGCAGTCTGCCTGAGACTCCATATTTTAATGACAAAGTGAGGGCCCAGTGATGTCTTTTTGTTATGTCTGTACAGTATCTAGCTCAATGGGGTTCTTGCCCATGACAGGGCTCCCAGGTTCTACTGTAATACAATTAATTCATCCTAATACACACTGGCTGTCATGGGCCAGGACCCCATTGCACTAGAAGCTGTACAGACATAACAAAAAGACATCGCTGGGCCCTCACTTTGTCATTAAAAAATGGAGTGGAGTCCTACAATATGTGGGGGGGAGGGGGGAGGCCACTGTCTATTATGTTGAAAGCCAGAACAAAATCCTGTTCCCAATATAAATGACTGGGGTTCCTTTGCCAAAGTGAGGTGTTCTCAGTGAATCCTAGAAATGAGACAGGAAATGCACCAGTACTAGCAAAAGAGGTATCTGTTGAATAATGCAAAGTCTCTCTTTCGGTGAGCTGAGCACACTCTGCAATACTCTCTACTAGATAGGAGATTGAATGATGAGGACGAAGAGGACTTGTGATGTTTAAACATTAAAAATCAATAAAAAAATTTAAAGTATCAAACACTAATCTCTTGCTTATAAGTAATAAGCACAGCTACTGAGCTGGTTCCTCCAAAGTGCTTTGATTGTGATTCTAAAAGGCTAGAAAATCTTATGCTTAATATGTGAATTCTGTTTCTTTTAATGCTCCTTGCTGTCTTCCCTTGTGCTTTGCCCCTTATTCTAGTCCTTTGCCCTTCGTTTCAAAAGGCTAGCTATGCTCCCTTTGGTTGTATCAGTACAGTGATGGCCAGTCCCAAAATGACATCAATTTCCACCATTGCTATCCATTAATAAACAACCGATCTGTTGGCATACACAGAGGCACCAGTCAGGATCAGGGCCCCATATAAAGAAGTCATCTCTGGCCAGGAGATTACAGTCTAGAGCCGTTCACGCTTAAACTAGAATTTCCAATTTTTTCCAGGAAATGAACTAGAGTCACCTAATACTTTGTACGTCCAGCGACTCGCAGCACCCTAGTTATTTACAGTCCTTGGGGATTTTAATGTTCCATTTCCAATGTTTGGATTAGTATTTGAATAAACTGGCTCCGAGTGCCACTGGCTGGGAACCAGTGAGATGGTTTTATGGGGAAGAGGATAATTGAAGCAGAAAAGTGCCTTCACATCACATCACATTCAGACGAAGACATTAGTTTCCCCCTCGGCAAAACTTCCCTTTGCCTTTTCCTCCGTTAAAGCTTGGGGGATTCGTGGTCAAACAAGCAACAGATTTAAGTGATTTGGGGTGAAGGTGGTTGCCCTAGGGCTTGCTTCAGCTTGTAAGTATGAGCATGGTCTTGCAGCATGATGAGCCCGAACTGGGTTGTTGGGCACTCTCCACTTCCGTTGAAACAGAGTTGAAAGCACTTGGCGGGACTAGCCCCTCTACCTTAATTCGTGTGTTAATACACAGAAAAGGGTAAGCATATTGTCACTTGTTTAATAAAAAAGGTTTCATTTTCAGATCATTTGCTCTTGATTATTGCAGGCTGTTGCACCAGTGTTTATCCCAAGCCTTGCTGCTTGTATATTGTTAAAAGTTTAGCTCTTCATTATGTTTCCGAAAAGTTGTGATATTGCTGAGGGTATGTCTACACTACGGGATTATTCCGATTTTACATAAACCGGTTTTGTAAAACAGATTGTATAAAGTCAAGTGCACGTGGCCACACTAAGCACATTAATTCGGCAGTGTGCGTCCATGTACCGAGGCTAGTGTCGATTTCCGGAGCGTTGGACTGTGGGTAGCTATCCCATAGTTCCCGCAGTCTCCCCCGCCCCTTGGAATTCTGGGTTGAGATCCCAGTGCCTGATGGGGCAAAAAACATTGTCGCGGGTGGTTCTGGGTACAGCCTCACCCCTCCCTCCGTGAAAGCAGCAGACAACCATTTTGCGCCTTTTTTCCTGGGTGAAATGTGCAAACAGCACATAGCACATCAAGCATGGACCCTGCTCAGCTCAAGACAGCAATCATGGATGTTGTAAACACCTCGCGCATTCTTGTGCAGTCTATGCTGAACCAGGAACTCCAAAGCCAGGTGAGGAGGAGGCGGCTACGGCAGCGCGGCAACGAGAGTGATGAGGACATGGACACAGAATTCTCTCAAACCGCGGGCCCCTGCACTTTGGAGATCCTGATGGTAATGGGGCAGGTTCTAGCCATTGAACGCCGATTTTGGGCCCAGGAAACAAGCACAGACTGGTGGGACCGCATAGTTTTGCAGGTTTGGGACGATTCCCAGTGGCTGTGAAACTTTCGCATGCGTAAGGGCACTTTCATGGAACTTTGTGACTTGCTTTCCCCTGCCCTGAAACGCCAGAATACCAAGATGAGAGCAGCCCTCACAGTTGAGAAGCGCGTGGCAATAGCCCTCTGGAAGCTTGCAACACCAGACAGCTACCGGTCAGTCGGGAATCAATTTGGAGTGGGCAAATCTACTGTGGGGGCTGCTGTGATGCAAATAGCCAAAGCAATCATTAAGCTGCTGCTACGAAAGCTTGTGACTCTGGGAAATGTGCAGCTCATAGTGGATGGCTTTGCTGCAATGGGATTCCCTAACTGTGGTGGGGCGATAGATGGAACCCATATCCCTATCTTGGCACCGGAGCACCAGGCCACCCAGTACATAAACCACAAGGGGTACTTTTCAATAGTGCTGCAAGCACTGGTGGATCACAAGGGACATTTCACCAACATCCACGTGGGATGGCTGGGAAGGGTTCATGATGCTCGCGTCTTCAGGAACACTACTCTGTTTAAATGGCTGCAGCAAGGGAATTACTTCCCAGACCAGAAAATAACAGTTGGGGATGTTGAAATGCCTGTAGTTATCCTGGGGGACCCAGCCTACCCCTTGATGCCATGGCTCATGAAGCCATACACAGGCAGCCTGGACAGTAGTCAGGAGCTGTTCAGCTACAGGCTGACCAAGTGCAGAATGGTGGTAGAATGTGCATTTGGCCGTTTAAAGGCGAGCTGGCGCACATTACTGACTCGCTCAGACCTCAGCCAAACCAATGTCCCCTTTGTTATTGCTGCTTGCTGTGTGCTCCACAATCTCTGTGAGAATAAGGGGGAGACCTTTATGGCGGGGTGGGAGGCTGAGGCAAATCACCTGGCCACTGATTATGCACAGCCAGACACCAGGGCAATTAGAAGAGCACACCAGGAAGCGCTGCACATCAGAGAAGCTTTGAAAATGAGTTTCATCACTGGTCAGGGTACGGTGTGACTGCTGTGTTTGTTTCCCCTTGATGAACCCCCCCCTTGATTGACTCATTCCCTGTAAGCAACCCACCCTCTCCCTTGGATTACAGCTTGCTTAAAGAAATAAAGTCACTCTCGTTTAAAAATCATGTATTCTTTATTAATTCATTATAAAAAGAGGGAGAGAACTGAGAAGGTAGCCCGGGTGTGGTTTGGGAGGAGGATAGGAGGGAAGGAAAAGGCCACTAAAAAATTTTCACAATGATGACAGCCTTTTGGTTGGGCTGTCCACGGGGGTGGAGTGGGCGGGTGCACGGAGCCTCCCCCCACGCGTTCTTACATGTCTGGGTGAGGAGGATGTGGAACATGGTGAGGGGAGAGGGTGGTTATACAGGGGCTGCAGCGGCACTCTGCGATCCTGCTGCCGTTCCTGAAGCTCCACCAGACGCCGGAGCATGTCAGTTTGATCACACAGCAGCCCCAGAGTTGCATCGCGCCACCGCTGATCTTCCTGCCTACACCTCTGATCTTCCTGCCGCCACCTCTCATTTCAAGCATCCCTCTTATCCTCATGTTCACTGGCATCTTTCCTGTAATTTGATACCACGTCCTTCCACTCATTCAGATGAGCTCTTTCATTGCGGGTCACTTCCATGATTTCCGAGAACATTTCGTCTTGTGTCTTTTTTTTCCCGCCGCCTTATCTGAGATAGCCTTCGGGATGGAGTAGGGAGGCTTGAAAAATTTGCAACTGCATGAGGGAGGGAAAAAAGGGAGAGAAGTATTTAAAAAGATACATTTTACAGAACAATGCTTACACTCTTTCACGGTGAACAACACTATTCACCTTACATAGCACATGTGATTTCACTACAAGGTCGCATTTTACATCTTAATATTGAGTGTCTGCGGCTCTGGTGTTAGAGATCTCACAGACGCAGGTCCGGGCAGCAGAATTCGGCTTGCATGCGGTCATGGTAAGCCATTGTCTTTCGGCTTCTGCAGCCTTCATATATCCAGCGCCCTCCTTTACCAAATAGCAAGCAAAGCCCGTTCAGTGCTGCTTCTTTCCTGTTAACATGCAGCAGCAGAAACCACCCCCACATCCAATTCTCTGGGATGATCGCTTTACCCCTCCCCCCACCGCGTGGCTGGTAGCAGGGAAGATCCCTGCTAGCCAAACACGAAAAAGCTCAGCGCCAATCACCCCCACCCCATCCCCCTGCTTGGCTACCTGCAAGGAAGGATTTCTTTTAAGCAACAGGCAAACAGCCTAGTAGGAATGCCCATCTCTGTCCCCTTAATTAAATTCCTGAATTTCAACCAGGTTACCATGAACGATATCACTCTCCTGAGGATAACACAGTGAGATAAAGAGCAGATGTTGCTTGAATGCCAGCAAACACCGGGACCATACGCAGCTTGTCATGCAATGATACCAGATTATTTGCTACATGCATGGCGTGGTCAAGTGTCCTACCATGGAGGACAGAATAAGGCTGCCCTGCCCAGAAACCTTCTGCAAAGGCTTTTGGAGTACCTCCAGGAGAGCTTCGTGGAGATGTCCGTGGAGGATTTCCGCTCCATCCCCAGACATGTTAACAGACTTTTCCAATAACTGTACTGGCCGCGAATGCATCCCAAGTCCTCAGGGCAAATTAATCATTAAAAAACGCTTGCTTTTAAACCATGTCTTATATTTACAAGGTACACTCACCAGAGGTCCCTTCCATGGCTTCATTGTCTGGGATAGTTGCTTGGGAGGGCTGGGAGGGTAATTCCGTCAGGGTGAGAAAAAGCTCCTGGCTGTTGGGGAGAACGAAGTGCTGTGTGCTCTCTGCAAGCTCGTCGTCCTCCTCATCTTTCCCATCCGCAGAATCCTCAGCCATGGCTGCAATTACCACCCCCACCTCGGAATCCACGGACAGGGGTGGGGTAGTGGTGGCGGACCCCCCTAGAATTGCATGCAGCTCAGCGTAGAAGCGGCATGTTTTCAGCCCTGCCCTGGACCTTCTGTTTGCTTCTTTGGTTTTCTGGTAGGCTTGTCTGAGCTCTTTAACTTTCACATGGCACTGTACTGAGTCCCTGGTGTGGCCTCTCTGCATCATGGCCTTGGAAATTTTTTCAAATGTTTTTTCATTTCGTCTTTTGAAACGGAGTTCTGTTAGCACGGAATCCTCTCCCCATACAGTGATCAGATCCAGTACCTCCCATGAAGTCCATGCTGGAGCTCTTTTTTGATTCTCAGGAGACTGCATTGCTACCTGTGCTGATGAGCTCTGCGTGGTCACCTGTGCTGAGGAGCTCTGCGTGGTCACCTGTGCTGGTGAGCTCGCCACGCTGGCCAAACAGGAAATGAAATTCAAAAGTTTGCGGGGCTTTTCCTGTCTACCTGGCCAGTGCATCCGAGTTCAGATGGCTTTCCAGAGCGGTCACAATGGTGCACTGTGGGATAGCTCCTGGAGGACAATACCGTCGATTTGCGGCCACACTAACCCTAATCCGATATGGCAATACCGATTTCAGCGCTACTCCTCTCATTGGGGAGGAGTACAGAAACCGGTTTAAAGAGCCCTTTATATCGATATAAAGGGCCTTATTGTGTGGACGGGTGCAGGGTTAAATCAGTTTAACGCTGATAAATTCGGTTTAAACGTGTAGTGTAGACCAGGCCTTACACTCTAGTTACGTGTCAGGTTTCTTCCTGTAAAAATCCTTTTTATTTGGGCTATTTACTGGCAGTGACAAAATGCTAAAATTAGGTGTCAGAGGAATCAGGTTGGTTGGACCATCCATTTATGAGAATAGAACTAAGAAGGCCTTTTCCTGTTCATTTTTTTCTTTTCCCTCATTTTACACATACTAAGGCGAGTCAAGTATTTATCACCAGCAGCTCATGTACCGTTTTAATGACCCAAGAAAAATTGTCCAGGAGATAAAGTTCTAATGAGTCCAAGATTTGCCTTTTTATTTTCCAATGCCCTCAAGTGTGATGTTTGCCTACATATTATCTGGTGATATTCTTTCAGTATGTCTATAAATTTAATGGGAGAAATTTAAAATGTCTTCTACTGATTATTTCCATCTAAAAACTTTAGTTTTGCTCACATCTCCTGTAGAACTTGGAAAAAATAATCTCTTTAGAAACAAGACTGGTTATAGCTCTATTTTTTTCCCCTCCTTTCTTTTTAGTGGACACATTCAAACTAGAAATTAGGCACTAATTTTTAACAGTAAGGGTGATTACCCATTGGAACAAACTACCAAAGGATTAGGTGGATTCTTCATATCTTGATGTCTTCATGTCAAGACTGGATGTCTTTCTGGAAGATCTCCTTTAGCCAAAGTACAAGTTACTGGGCTCAATGCAGGGGTGACATTTTATGGCCTGTGATATGTAGGAGGTTAAACTAGAGATCTTTAGTGTCCCTTCTGGGCTTAAACTCTATGCATGAGGATCTGCTGGTCTGGGACCTGGGTCTGCTGCTGGTCCCTGGGGGATGGCCACAGCCATCCTGCCACCCAAAGGCTCTGGCAGAGGAGTGATCTTCAGGCTGTGAGCCTTGTGGGCCCAAGACTCACAGGATAAGCTGCCCACAAAGGGCCTGATTGGCAGAGCTCTTGTGGTCCCTGCTGGGTCCAAACCTGAGACACCAGGAAGTTGTCTGTGTGCAACTGTGTGGATCCCCAGGTAGCTGCTACCTTCTTCTTTGCCTTTCTCTGGTTCCTGACTTCCACCTCCAGCTCTGATCATCGGCGCTGGTTCCTGGCTCTAGCTCTGATCCTTGACTCTGGTCCTGGGCCCCTGACCCTGGCTCCATCCACTAGGCCTGACCACCCGTGCCCGGGCCATGACACTATGAATCTATCAATAAGATTTTTTTTCTTTAATCAGATTTAAGTTTTTTGGAGTAAGGGCTGTTCTTGTTCTGTGTTTGAGCAACACTTAGTGCAGTAGAGCACTGGTCCATGACAGGGGCTCCTAGCCACTGCTACAATACAAATTAATATAAATACAGTTAGGTGCTTGGCAGCTGTTGCTTATTCCCTGTCCGCCTTCATGTTCTTCTCTTCCGTTGTGAAAGTGTTTCCATCGGCTTCAGTAGGCTTTGGAGGAGACCTATTATGACCTGATGCATGCCTCTCCACAGTAACCCTTTGTGATGTCTCAGTGTATTATCACTTCAGGTGACAAATAAGAAACAAACTTTTGGTAAAAGGCAAACATCCTGTTTTCATAAAATGCCCCTGATAATAAAGTGGAGGAAGAGATGAAGTGAAAAAACAAAAAGGTCCTGCAAAGAGTTCTGCAAGTCTATGATTTTTATCTGAGAGAGAAATGAGGAAGGATTCCAGAGTGACTTCAAAGAGGAAAAATGCCAGAACAGTTGCTGTATACACCTTGTTTCAGTAGATAAGTGTTGGGTTCTTGTCAATCCTGTGAAGTCAAGTGACCCAATAAATGGTTATTTATCCATAAGATGCTTTTGCTTTGGATTTGGGATGGATCTTAAGAAAGAAGAAATATAGCATATGGTATGAAACAGCTTTTGTCATGCTTCCCTCCTGATTTTTCTTATTCTTTAGGACTGAAGATTAATCCTAGAATAATAGTTGTCATTTTCTCTAACTGAAAAAAGTAATATACTGTATTTTGAATATCACTTGAGTAGCAATATCACTCTACATTAGATAGGCAATTTGTCTCAAATATCCCTTAATAATTCACTAATTTATATTGCTATGCATGGATCATGTCTCACATTCCATCTGAGAGGCAGATACTTTTCAGTAACAGCTATTTAACAGCATGTGCCAACCTTACAGTCTTAAACACTACATTTCATTCATCCTATTGTGCTCACAGAATAAGCCAGGGTTGTCATACAGTGGTGTTCTTACATGCTGCAAGTGCTGCAAACCGTAAGCACAGCAGCGTGAAAGATCCTTTTGTCTGCTGGTTGCAGGTAGTTTCACTTGAGTGGATTATTGTGATCTTATTGCTGGGGCTGGTATTTGGCACAGTGCAGACAAGGCAGGCCCCTTGTCTTCTTTTCTTTTTGACCCCTTGATTCCCTTAGGTGATCAGCCCACAATGGTAATTCTCAGGCTCCATGCTCAGATTGAGCTGGTACTACTCAGTAGTCAGTACACTGCCCCAGCCCTTCTGAAGTAACCCCTTCAGTTTCTGCAAAACTTAAACTTTCTGTGGTCCTTATGTGTACACCACTGACTGTGACCCAATGCTGTGTTGTCTTCATGAGTTTGCAGAGAGACTGAAACAATAGCTCCGAGGTGCAGCCTACCTTCACTCATCTCAATGGATATTAACTCTGAGACCTAATGATTACAAAGTATGAATTTTGACATCTGACTTTTGGCAATATATTTCAGTGGAGATGTGTTTCAATTATATACTATAGGGCTCTTAATTTACAAATTCTAACTCTAGGTATATACAGATAAACCAGTCTGGAGAAGTTTCTTGTTTGCTATGTTGCCACAGTTCAGCGAATTTACAGAAATCAAACTGTTCCCTGTCTGTAGACATGGACTTTCCTGGGCCAATCACGGAGGCAACAGAATTTTCTCCTTTCAGCCATACTCTGCTGACCCAGCTGTGGTGAAGTTGGCCTCCTCCTGCCACCTGCATATGGAGGAAGAGCTGGCAGACTAGGTGATCTGCTGGGCTGGTGACCCAATATTAGAGTGATAGATCTGACAAACCAAGATTAAATGTTCAGATTTGAGTCTGTTGAATCAAATTTGACTGGTTTGGACAGGACTGTCTTTTCATCTAAACAATTCCTGCAGTAGTAATGCTGGCAAAACATACCCAATGAGATCAGTCACACAAGATGAAACTTTCTTGAATTTCATCACTGAAATGTCATAAGATGCATTCTGAGACTCATGTATTCCTCCCATACACACAAGGACAATGCTGCCCAGTTCAGTGGTAGATGTCACCTTATTCTGTTCTACTTGATCTGGACTTCTTTCTTGCTAGAATGTCCAGAAGACAGAAGAGTTTAGCAGGAAACGGATATCACCACAACAGTCCAATGGCCACTTATCATGGGGATGAGCTGGAATTGAATCTTCTCAGTGCTAATTGCTTCAGGCTTTCTTCCTGGGATGAACTATGTGTCAATGTTCATAAATGTTACTGGTCTCATGAAAAGAAATGCAAGCAGAGTTCTGTTAGCAGGAAGACAATAGTCCAGGGGTAGGCAACCTATGGCACGCATGCCAAAGGCGGCACATGAGCTGATTTTCAGTGGCACTCACACTGCCCAGGTCCTGGCCACCAGGCTGGGAGGCTCTGCATTTTAATTTAATTTTAAATGAAGCTTCTTAAACATTTTAAAACCTTATTTACTTCACATATGATAATAATTTAGTTATATATTATAGACTTATAGAAGGAGACCTTCTAAAAACTTTAAAATGTATTACTGGCACGCGGAAACTTAAATTAGAGTGAATAAATGAAGACTCAGCACATGACTTCTGAAAGATTGCCGACCCCTGCAATAGTCAGTAATATTTTTTATAGCAGCTGAAAGGAAACCAAAAGGAAAAACTGGATGCATCCCACTATCGTGTAATTTTCAAGAGTCCTCCTCAGTGAATATCCTCCTCCTTTTGGTCTGCTTGACTGATTAGGAATATCTAAATTCCCTTCTGTTTGTTTATCTTCTCTTCTGCTGCTTTCAACTTGGTGCCATTGAGCTGCCATAAGCATCCCTGAGGATTTTAGTTCCCCAGTAACCTGTTTGCAAAGGAACATTAATTACTTTGCATACCGTGTAGGAAATATTACATGTGTTAGCTATAATGAGAACTGGACCGCTGAGTTGTCCCCATAGAGTTACTGTCTTGAACCTCAGTTCCGACTCCATGTAAACGCAGCTATATATGAAGTCATTATGTAACCTTTTGGGGCTGTGGCTGACAGTCGCTTGCTCAATAATGACTCTGGGACTTCTCATTGGTATTACTTGTACTGAAGGCCAAATGCCAGGTGGGTTATGTGTACTATCATCCTCAAAAGGTTAACAAGATATGCAGCAGAATAAGATTATATCTCTTTATTCCAGGAAGGATGATATTTTCGACAAGAGACCTCTCCTATTGTAGAGATGGCAAACAGCACCCAACACCTCTTTAATAAATAAAAGGTGTGTTGAGATAGGGAGGCTAAATCTTGCATATTCTTCTATTTGATCGTAAGCTAATAAAATTCACAGCTAACAGGTGCAGCATGAGCTGCCTGGCCCTTTAAAAAAAAATACTCTGAGCAAATACAGTGATCCAGTAATGGAAGATTTTAACTAATATCTGCAGGCTGTAAATCTTATGCAGCCTTTATTGAAACCTGCCTTTTGATAAGCTGTACAGCAGCAAGACACTCAGCAGGAAAGCAAAGATGAGTCACTTGTTGGGTCTCTATTATAGCTGGCAGTGAATTTCACAGTAACTAGAGATGGTTGTCAGGAGAAAAGAGGGAGACAATATTTTGCAAATTTCTCGCCCTCAAATTTGAAATTTCAACCAGCTATATAGAGCTGGTTGAAAACCAGAAAAAAACCCACAAGATTATCAGAAAGCATAAAAAAGCATATAATAAAAAAGATTATAAAAACTTCAACTCTGCAACATTTCATGCAGTTCTAACAACAGCAGACTCAGAAATTGATACCCACGTGTAGCTGGAGAGAGGCTGCAGTACATTAAGAACTGGACACAAGTTTTTTTTTTTTTTAAAATGACATACATCCCAGGGAAACTGCAAAAATTCTTTATCATTTGTAGTTACAGTACTTTAGCCACCATAAGAGTTACCAAATCCCATAGTTCAGGGCATAAGTTGATAGCTTCAGTAGTCAGAGAACAAGTTTCTATTGTATAATATATTTTGTTCATTAAGGAGGTGGGGGTGTATGTTGTTTTCTCCTTCTTCTTAATCCCCTTTAACTTTGGAATTGGCCCCTGATAGCTGCAAGATGCTAGAATTAAAGGACAAATAGCTGGGTCCAATTTGGTAAATTTTGTGCAAGTTAGGCAATGCTTATTTTCAGTCTCTTGCCCCGCTGGCCAGCAGGATCTGCAAACAAGGAAGAATGCTAATTTTGGGGGAGAACCCAATGAAATCTGGTGGAGGGTATGCAAAAGTTACATGTGAATTGTAGAGTCACTGTGCACCCGCCCAAAGGCATCCCCTCCCAGAGTTAGTTTCATTACAAAAAGGTAACTCCTAAACACAGGCGCCGGCTTCCTACTTTCCCCCGAGGATGTTCAACCCCTGTTCAGCCCCAGGCCCTAAACCCACCCCACCCCTTCCCCCAAGGCCACCCCCCCACTCCACCCCCACCCCCCTCTTTCCTGCCTCATTCCACCCCCTCCCCTGGGCGCACCCTGTCTCCATTCCTTCCCCTCCTCCCACTGCCTCCTGCACGCCGCAGAACAGCTGATCGCAGTGGGCGGGACGTCCTGGGACGGAGGATTTGTTGGTCGGCCATGCCACCAGCAGGTGAGAGGCACTGGGTGGGAGTGGGGTGGGGGGGGTGTGTCTGGCTGCTGGTAGGTGCTAAGCACCCACTAATTTTTTTTCTGTGGGTGCTCTAACGCCCATTCTCCTAAATAATAAACTATGTGAACCCCAGCTTAAATCTTCTCCCCAGACTTCTCTGCTCCTAGGGGTCCTTCCCTTATCACTGTCCCCACTTGCCTTTTGTTCAGGGTGGAGTCTGAGTCAGCAGTAATTAACTTGCAGCTCCCTCTCAAATTCTAACATCTGCTACATAGATGAATCCTGCCTCCTCCCTATTATACTCTCTCAAATGGGAGTATTCTTGCTAGGAAGAAGCTGTAATAATCTATAAGTGCCCACCTAAAAGGAAAACCGGCCACTCTGAGTGGTCTTTAAAAATCATTGATGGTAACACTGGAGAGAGGAGCCCATGTGAAATAGATGGCACCGAGAAATAGCAGGTGTAGAAAGGCTCACCTTCAACTGGCTTACTACTTGCATGGGAGTCTTCAGGACTTATTGGGTGTTAGTATGAGCTCTAATATACATAAAGCATCAGATTCTCCATTGTCCTGTACCTGGTGTCATCATTTATACTGGTCTGAAGTGGCTGTAAAATGCTACCATTCTGATTGGATACACCACTTTGCAGTGGTGTAAATGACTGTGTGAGGGCAATTGAGAATTAGGTACACAATTTTTAAGAAGAACTAAAAGGAAGACCAAAATGGAGCTCAGGCATCATGGGGTTATAGAAGCTGGAATGGAGAATATCAATAACCGAGAATATTCCACATAATTACACAGACTTTCACTGTGGAATGAATACTGAATATTAGTCTTTATTTTTCTGTACAGCAATGCTTACCTCTCAGTAATCAGCAGAACCATCCCTACTACATGTATGTACAGCACTTTGAAGATGAAAAACTTTATGTAAATACTAAGTATTATTTGTTCATCAAGCCACCGCCCTCACTTTGTTGAAATTGCTCCTAAAAATTCCTCTTTCATCTCTTGCCTGTGAGAAGTGAGGGGGAGGAAAGGCAATAACAAAACAAAGAAAATCCTGGAAACTTCAAGATACGTACACGACTGCATTCTCGTCCTCTGCATTTGTCGTCAGTCCCCAGTTTTATCTCGTTGAACGTTACTTGGGTGATGTTGAATTTAGTTTAAGTTCTTTGGAAGTAGGACTGGTGGGGTTTTTTGCTTGGTTGTTTTTGGCTGGTCAATTACTTAGCACAATTTTGGGCTCTCAAAAATACTGGATAGTTTTATTTATTTTGGAGTTGAGGTATCAGGAAGGGTCATGGCATTGTGTCTGCTATATTTTGGTGGGAAATACTGCAGAAAACTTCTGAACTTGAAAATAAGATTTTTCCCAGTCTTTGACAAAATATTTTTCTTTCTTTTTCTGTTTACTTTCACATCTTCTCCCACTGAAAGAAAACTAAGTGCATATATTTAATTTAGTTGCCAATGTGCCATTTATTTTCTTTCAAGCTTCCCTTTCGCAGGGGCCAAAATTTCTCTTATTCACCCCTGCTTCCTAACACTATCCCTAGCCCTATTCAGGCAATCTCCATGCACTGCAGCTATTTCATGGGTATAATGTAAGCACCAGTCATGATTTAATTAAGTTCAGGCTCCTGATTTCAGTGCCATACCAAGGGTGTTCCAGGCCCAGTCTGAATACTCCTCCTCCCCACTACAAATCACACACACCCCCATCACCACTAATTACTTTTACAAAAGGACCTTCCTAGTCTTCTCTGAAGCAATCTCGTTAATTAGCTCATCCCACTCTATCCACCTTGCTTCCGCGTTCTCTATAGAAATAATTGCCAGATGGCGTAACCTTTCCTACCCTGTGGATGTTCTTAGAGAGGTTCTTGATTAATTGTAGCTTTCTGAAACTCCTTTTTGTTAGCAACCCTAGTGTGACAGGGTGTATAAACCTCGCACTAGAACTGAAGGGACTCAGGAGAAACTGTAGGTCCAGGCATCCCTGCCCAGCTGCACTTGCTGAGCTTGCTCCAACTGGAGGTGGAGTTCAGAAGGAGCCTGACAAGAGAGGGAGAAGGACCTGCCCTGAGGGCTCCTGAGGAAGAACACTGCACAAATCTTCTCCAGTAGAGGAAGAGCCGTCAGGCTCCCTTCTTATGACCCTTTGACCGCACTCCTGTCCCTGTTCTTTTATTAGTTGTCCCCCGCAATTAGTGGGTTTCTGAGGCTCTGTGGCACCTCCCCTTAGGCTGGGGGGGGTTCCGTTAGCATGGGGCGGGCTTCGCCCACCCCATTTCCTGGAAACCCAATAGATACTGAGCCCAGGGGGAAGGGAGGGGGGCTGAAGATTCAATTAGCACCTTTTCTTTTATGACTTTGCAACAAACTACAAGACTTCAACAAGAAAGCGACCCAGGGAGGCAGCCTTAAGGTTGTCCTGCAAACTAGGCACTTACAGGGCCAGAGCCAAGTGAAGTGGGAGGGCCCAGGTTCCCCTACCAACCTCCCACCTTATCAAAAAGGGTATGAAAACCCTCATGTTTTAAACTACCCCTGGAGGGAGGGAAAGAAAGGATTAATACCTTTTGCAACTCCCAGCTGCAAGTGGACACTCGCGGGAGAAAGGAGCCAATAGCCAAACCTCATCTCTCTCTAGAAACCCCACCACACTGGAGGGAGAGAGAACCGCGTGGTATACTGACCGGAGGGTCGAGTCAACCTCCAGTAAAAGACAGACTAACACCAGGTGTGGAGGGAGGGGGGAGAGTGGCCACTGGTGAACATCACACCCAGTTACAGGAACACAGCAAAAAATATACTGTGCTATTTCTGTGTTAGGGAGCCTCACATCTAAAGATGTTCTGAGAATGAAGCTAAGGAAATCAGTGGGTGCTTTCATTTCCAAGTCAGCCTTAAATATTAGCTCGCAATAACAGCTGAAGAGTTCAGTCTAATTCTCAGAACTCTCAGTTTAAATCCTCAGGGTAGTTGCTTGCCAAGTTTTGAGCGTACCCAGTGATGAGCTGCCAAAATACTAACAACCGGTTCCCTCCTCCTCACCCCAGGAGGGGTCATGCCCCCCCCGGGGGACTCCTGCCCCATCCAACCCTCCCATGTTCCTTGATAGGCCCCCCCCCCGGACCCATGCCCTATCCACCCCCCTTCCCTGTCCCCTGTCTGCCCCCTGCCACCCCATCCAAACCCTTCTCTCATTCCTGATGGTACCCGGGGACCCCCACCCCATCCAACCACCCCTTCTCTCTGTCCCCTGACTGTCCCTGGAACCCCTACCCCTAACTGCCCCCGCACCCCATCCAACCCCTGTTCCTTCCTGACTGCCCCCCGGGACCCTTGCCCCCGTTCAGTCCCCCTGTTCCCTGCCCTCTGACCGCTCTGACACTAATCCACCCCCCCAACTCCCCTGCCCTCTTCCCACACCGGCTCCCTGCTCCCTTACCGTGCTGCCTGGAGGTGGGGGCCCAGCTGGGCTGGGGCTGGGACCAGAGCCACCTGGCCGGACCCCGGGGGTCAGACACCGGGGGCAGGAACTGCGCCGCCCGGCCAGACCCTGGGGCAGGAACCGCGCTGCCCGGCCGGACCCCGGGGCTGGAACCGCGCAGCCGGGCTGACCCAGGGGCCGGACAGGAGCCGCGCCGCCGGGCAGGACCCTGGGGCAGGAGCCGCGCCACCCGGCCAGACCCTGGGGGCCGGGGCAGGAGCCGCGCTGCCGGGCTGACCTGGGGGCCGAGGCAGGAGCCGCGCCGCCCGGCTGAGCTCGCGGCAGGACCTGGGGGCTGGGGCAGGAGCCACGCCACGCTGCCCTGCCCGGCGAGGTCGCAGCTGGACCCCGGGGGCCAGGAGCCGCGCCACGCCGCCCGGCCCCAGGGACCAGGGTCCGGCCCTGACCTCGCCAGGCAGCGCAGCGCCTGGAGCCCTCCTCCCGCTGGACCCTGTCCCCCAGCCCTGGCCCCAGCTCAAGCTCACCTGTAGGAAGCCTCTGCTTGCTTCTCAGCCCTCCCAGGCTTCCCGCGTGAACAGCTGATTCGCGGGAAGCTGGGGAGGGGGAGGAGAAGCCGGAGGAGAGTTGAGAAGAGGAGGTGGAGTGAGGTGAGCTGGGGCCGGGGGAAGGGTAGGGAGCTGCTAGAGCTTTTATTAAATTTAAAAGCCCTTTTGGAACTAGTTGTTCCTCCAGGAACAACCGGTTCTAAACGGGCTTCTAAATTTAACAACCGGTTCGCGCGAACCGTTGTGAACCGGATGCAGCTCACCACTGAGCGTACCTCATTAGATCTTTACTGTTGAGCTTTTCAGTTTCTCACCTGTCAAAAAAGCAAAACTTTCTCTGATTCTATCATACTTCTTTTCTTGTGCTGTATATTTATGCCTGCCCACTGTAGTTTTCACTCCACACATCTGAAGAAGTGGGTCACAGCCCACGAAAGCTTAAGCTCTAATATATTTGTTAGTCTTTAAGGTGCCACAAGACTCCTCGTTGTTACAGCAATATACGGGGCCCCAAATGGGCCATTCAGGGACTCAGTAGGCTAGGGCCCCATGACAGAACAGCAAGTATAAATAAAAAACAATTAACCTAGCCGAAGAAAAAATGGGAGTGGGGGCTTTACAGGTCCCTGGCTGGCCTTGGCCATTTGAACCCCCCTTTCAGAGCCCTGCTTACTTTTGCAAGCATAATGGAAATCTGGCTGGTAATACTGCAGTTTTATTGTTAGCCTGGATCACCCATACCTGTTCACATGCTGGATCTTGTTTTTGAGGGGGGATTGAAGTTAGAGGGATGAAATGTTTAAAGGAAATATACAGTACAGCTACTGCTGTTCTGGCATTTAAAAATAAATTACTGACTCATTAACTTGCTTTCTCTCCTTTTTGAAAAAAAGTCATTTGAATGACAAAGGAATTGTATAAGAAAACAGTATAAATTAGACTCAAGTATGTTCCTAAGACATCCCACTAATTCCAAGGCATTTTTTCCCTCAAATGGAGCAGAAATGGAGAGGGAGCAATGTATATTGACATTGTATTTCCAGCTGTGAGAGCCAATAATCTGATCCAGAAGAATGAAGATGGTGGACGAAAGCCAAACTGAAGATGTAAATAAAGGAAAATATAAACCCATTAAAAATAGACTAAGAAGGCATGAGTAATTGGTAGAGGGCTATGGAACTTCTGAGAAACCAGTTCAAATCCTGCCCATGATTTTAGTCAGAGCTGGTCAAAATGTTTTTGTTTTTTTTTTAAATTGCCTTGGAAAAAATGGCCTTTTTTCAAAATCAGAAATTTTCTCCCCAAAAGTTTGTTTCCCAATGTTTCATATTTTCTTAGACAAAACTGAAAAATGAAAAAAAAAATGTTTTTTTCTCTCCCCCCTTCCCTCCCATTTTTTTTCTTTTCACTGCCTTCTCCAGTGGCAACATGGAGAAACGAAAAGAAAAGTGTGGAAGGATAACTGAAAAGTCCCAAAATTGTAAAATAAAAACAAGCATATCAAAGCTAGAAATTTGTTAATTTTCATTTTAAAAAAATCAAAACAAACATACTTCCTTTTCAAAACCCGTGGAATGAAAATTGCTGTGGAGACATTTTGCAAAACACTTTCCATTTTTCAACCAGTTCTATTTGAAGTGATTTGAAAGTCACTGCCTTTTGTGCACTTATGTAAACAGGGATACAGGAGAAATCATGGACAGTGAAAAGGACTTTAGATGATACCACCTTGTGTGGCATGTTGCCTTTATGTGATTAGGGAGAGGAGCAATGTTGATGGGGGGGGAGTAGCTGATTTCAGTGGTGTGTTTTTTTGTTAATTAAGCTGCAAGAAGATGGCTGTGCAGTCCAGAGACTGATGCCTTCATTTTTTAAAATCACAATTCTATTTTGTGTGTTTGACTTACCACTTGTACAAACAAATGGCAGATTATACACATTCAGAACCCTTTTATACTTGAATCAGTTTTTTATTGCTCAGTGACAGAGAGGTGGATATTTTTAAAACTGATATTTAGATTCCGTGACCTCCATGACAAAATTGTAGCCATAGTCATAATATGACAATATAATAAGGAAAAGTTCCAGTTTTGCTGAATTTTCACCCAAAACACAGGCAGATTTGCATTGGAACCCTGGCTGATTTTCCTGCCAGATCCCCTCATGGGCTACTGGGGCGTACTGGCTTCCAAGGTCAGCCACACCATGCATACTGTTCCAGAGCTGGGGACCCAGAGCTGCCAGGGCAGCTTTGCTGTGCAGGCTGTTTCAGGGCTTACAGGTTCCCTGATTCAGAGCCTGAATGCCCTGGGAACCCTGGGTTGAGGTCGTGCTCTCATAGCTTGTAGGCTTCCCACCTACAGGGGGAGTAGCTTGGGGAGTCCTGCAGTGTAGGGACATCTCACTAGTCCATTTTGTTTTTAAACAAAAACCACCTGATCACATTTATTTGATTTTTCTGCAGCAATGGGGGTTGTTTTTCTTAAATTTCTTTGGTAAATTTTGAAATTTCTGATCAGAATAAAAATTTCTTTAAACATTGGAATGTCCCCTGAAATGAAATTTTTAAGTTTTGACCAGCTTTACTCACCTGTCATGGCTCCTTAGTCCTATGCTGTAACCATGTGCCATGAAATGCACGGTTATCATTTCACTGCAGAATTGAATAGTAAGAACCAAGACCATGAGGGAGCTTTTGTTTGGATGCCAAAAGCTCTTGAAATGACTAGAAAACATGCTCCCGTTTTATGGCAGGCATATCAGAGTTAAATAGATTTGTTTTGTGATACACTTGACGTTTTCCATTCCTAAAAAGGTCTTTGCAGTATGTGAGCACTTAAAACTCAAGTCATGGCTGTAATGATCTAGATTAGAATCCCTGACTCCAATAGTTAAGAAAAGACTGTGTTCAACAATTGTCCCATAGAGTTCATGAAGCTATTTGAAGGGTTGTGTGCAAGAAATGAACTAACTCAAGCAGAAACTAATCTGACATTTAAAGTTGAGCAGATGAAGCATTGTATTTTTTATTTTATTTATATGTATTTCCTTCCCCGACTCCACTTGGAATGGACAAATGAATGACTCACGATGGCTCAGCTTCAAGGCAATCTGACTCATGGCACCACAGCCAAGACAAAGCAACAGCAACCAAGCAAAAAACAAATAAACAAAAAGGATGTTAAAATGCTCATCTGTGGCAGCAAAATGCTTTCCTGACTGATGCATGAAAAATAGGTCTCAGTGCTCAGAAAGGGAAAAGGGAAGGCGAAAGCCAAAGATATAAATCGAGCCATCAAAGCTCACTGCAGCTGGAGTGGGTGAAGGATGCAACAGGAAAAATGAAGTTACACTATATTAGATTGGGCAAAGATTTGTGCTAAATCTCCTTTGCCAAAAAAATGCAGATTTGGGTCCAATGAAACAATTTAAGAATTTGTGTCAGTTTTGGTAAGTTGTTTTGATTGGGGAGGGGAAACAAACACATACACATTTTAGAAATGTCAAAACAGTTTGTTTTAGCATTTATAAAAGAAAATGGATTGACTTGTTTCAGAAAGAAGTTTTTCCTTGGAATTTCACTCAATTTTATTTAAAAAAAATTTTTTACACTTTCTTTTATGGTATTTTTAAAAAAACCTCGAAATCAAAATGAAACCTTTAGTTTCAGGTTGAGCAAAACATTTTGGTCTACCTGAAATGAACCTTTTTTCGATGTTCAAATTTTTCAGCAAAATGAAAACATGTTAGTTGTGGGTTGACCTGAATTTTTTTTTCCAATGTGGCACCAAACCAGAAAGTATTTTTTTGCACAGCTGTATGCTATTTGTGCACGTTTAACCACAATGTCTGGCTGCGGAGTTTTAAACTAATCCCAATTTTGCTCCCATTGACTTTCAATAGGAGCTAGATGGAACCTTTATTTAGGAATTTGTCTTGGGACTCATAGCCAAGTGACTTGGGTAGCTTACATGCAAATCCTGACAGCAAGGCCAACCCAGCCATGGGGGGGGGGGGGTTGGTTTTTTTTTTTGCAGTGACAGTGTGTGGAGTGAGAGGATAATTCACATCACCAACACCTTGGAGCAGCGCTTGGAAGTGAACAGATAATTACTGAAAGTTTTGGGGTGCTAGCTTTGTGTTCATCTCACTCAAGAGGCAAGCTGCTTCATTCTGCATTGACTAGAGCTTCAGAACCTTCTTAGGCACTGTCTGCATTAGTCTATATTTCTAAATTTTCTCACCGTTGGCATCACCAGTGCACCTCTGTTGTTAGGGAGCACTAATATAGATTGGCCAGCAGCATTTTAACCACCATGTCATCTGACATTGCATAGAGGAGGTCTGGACAACCTGGTGGTTGAACTCAAGCACCAGGTCTACATTAGCTCTCCTACCTGCTGCTACTCAGTAGTAGGGCTGTAACGGTGTAATGATGGTGGGACAATTTTGAGGAAAGGGTTAATGCCGATGAAGCCTTAGAACAGTGGTTCTCAAACTTTTTTTTCACGGACCACTTGAAAATTGCTGAGGGTCTTGGCGGACCACTTAATGATCTTTCCAAATGTTGTTTGTACCATTAGCTAACTATTGTAAAGCCCTTTGGATAAATGCGCTTGTTATTAAAAAAAATTAAACGTTTTTTATTCTACAAATAAAAGCACACAACTCATATTTTAATATCAGTAGCCTTACCTTTCTAATGCAATTAAAGTGCCCTCTCTTCCCTGCCAAAGCAGCCACAGAGCTGAGGCTGGGAAGGAGGGCCATTTCTCCCCAGCAGCCACAGTCCTGGAGCTGGGGAAAGTCACCTCTTTCTCTGGCCACCGCAGCCCTGCACATACCAAATTCCCCCCACCTCCTCTTCTCACTCCACTACCCCCTCCCAACTATCCCCTATTCCCCCCGAGGCCACCACCTCACCTTACATGTGTGTCTTCTCCAGGGTTTAGGCACCTAATTAGTGGTCCGTGCGGCTCCACTAATTAGGTAGGTGGCCCTTCATTCTCTCATGTGCTGATGCCCTGCCGCACACCTTAGAAGGAACTATCCGTGGACCACCTGAATGGAGCTGGTGGACCACTGGTGGTCCAAGGACTACAGTTTGAGAACCTCTGCCTTAGAGGATAGCCTCAAAGGGTACATCTACACAGCAAGCCGAATCCCACGGCAGCGAGTCTCAGAGCCTGGGTCTACTGACTTGGGCTTGCACTACAGTGCTAAAAATAGCCCGAGCCCGAATGTCTACACAGTTATTTTTAACACCATAGTGTGAGCTCAATTGTATAGAGTGGGCTCGGAGACTCAAAGCTGCAGGATCCTGCTTGCTGTGTAGATGTACTGTGGCAAACCCAGGACAATTGGCTACAAAGGGAGGGATAGTAATTAGTCCCAGAGGGGTTAAAAGGCCTCTCTCCCTATCCATTGAGGAGAGATAGCCAGGGAGAAATAAGGTTCAGCTGGAACAGGGGTTACCAGGGAACTAATTAGGTTCAGCTGGCCCCAATTGCTGGAGACCTTTTTAAACCCTCCCTGGCATGGAAGCAGGGTGGAGAGTGAGAGAAGTAGAGAAGATGCCAGTAAGTAGGTGCAGCAAGGCTAAACTCTTCCAGCAAGGAAGACTGCACTCTGTCCCCAGAAGGGGAGAAAACCAGCACCAGGGTCTGACTGAGGGAAGGATCAGCCAGACCCTGTGTGACCTGGAAGGACTTTGCTTTGCCCAAGCCTGTGTCTCCAAGGCAAAAAGGGACTGAGCATGCTGAGAAGCAGGTACTTTGCCATAGTACCCAAATGGAGAATATTGTAGGACTCTGATCATGAGGTTTGTAAAGACCTGGATCATTTGCAACATTTGCATCAGAGAGGAATGGACACAGCTCCTCACTAACCATAGATGGAAAAAGGCACTATTTGCCACTGGTATCACTTGAGAAACTGGGGTCAGTGATATAGCCAAAATAACACAACACACATGTACCCCATGCTTACTCAGTGTGGCTCTCTGACACCCTCTAGGGGTTGGCACAGTGAGCTTTGAGTCTGTACAAACTGCGACCTGGCAGAGCTGAGTCTTTTAGCTCAGGCAGTGATGATTCATATTTTTAGATCCAGAGGTCCTGGGTTCAATCCCTGCTATGACAACTTACTCAGCAGCAACGTAAGGCACCTCCAAACCATATTGGTAAAGGGTAGACAAATAATACAGGATGCACCCGCAGCCACCACCCATTCTTTTAGCTAGTTCCTCATAGCTACCAGTATCTTTCTATCACTAGGGAACTTTTAGTGCATCCAGCAGGATCTGCATAGGCCAGTTAGTGCAAAACATTGGTGTGCTTCACAATTCACACCCGTCTAGCGAACATTGCTGCACTGGGTAGATAAGCCCTTAGATTGAAAGCTCTTTGGAGCCAGGGCCGGCTCTACAGTTTTTGCCGCCCCAAGCAGCACACTGAATTGCCGCCGCAGACGGTGGGGGCAGTCCATGTGCCCTTAGGGCGGCAGGCACGTTTCTGCGGTGGCGGCAATTTGGTGGCAGCTTCTATGTTTAGCTGAAGCCACCACGGACAGCTAAACATAGAAGCTGCCGCCGAATTGCCGCCACTGCGGAAATGCGCCTGCCGCCCTAAAGGCGCACGGACTGCCCCCCCCCCGCCGCCGCGGCAGAAATTCGACGTGCTGCTTGGGGGCAAAACAACAGAGACTGCTGCCCCTTCCAGACTGCCGCCCCAAGCACGAGCTTGGAATGCTGGTGCCTGGAGCTGGCCCTGTTTGGAGGGAGGGAGTGTGTGTGTGTGTCCTAGCACAATGGGGCCCTTGATTAATAGAAAGACAACAGGAGCAAAAAGAACTCCAATGAAGGGTTGAAGTTCATCTCATTTACATTGGTATAATTAGGCATAAGAATCAGGCCTTGTTTTTTAGACTGATGCTCTGAGGACTGGAACTGACATTAAACTTAGAGAAAGTACAGTAACTTCAGTTAAATTGTCTAAACTCAAAAGCCAATTTCTGTGTGTCCTTTCTTCAAGATTTTTCCAGGCCTTCACTATTCATGACAAATGGCTGGCTCAGTAAATAGTCTAGGGTATTATATAAACTCTGTTCCAAACATTTGGAATCTCCCTCACTGAACATCTGTAGCCAAGCAATTCCCTTCCTATTTGCAAAGCCCATTTTGTCTGTACTACTTGTACCTAATTTAACTGCGGTGAGAGAGTGATTCTCTGTTGTTGTTTTTTTCTATATTATGACACCATGTTACAACAGAAAAAGTTTTGGGAACCCACTGCCCCTCATATACACACACTTCCCATCCCATCTAGCCTTTGATTGCAACACCTTGACACCTGACTGTGCCTCCCTGGGATCATGACCCCCCCAGCTTGAGAACTAATGCACTAACAGAACCTAACTAACTCGTGCTATCTTAGCAGGGGCTGTGGTCCCCTCTGATCTTGCAAAATAAGCAGTACTGGGTCAGTATTTGGATTAGAGGCCTCTAAGGACCACACAGGTGCTGAGGGAAGTGATGCTGATAAAGGAGGTGGTGTTTTCTCTTCTGAGTTGGTACCGAACCGACACCACAGCATGATGTTAAGGGTCACTGTGCTAGCCAACTAAGTGACCAACACAGGTGCCAGTGGAATCAGGAATGGTGAAGGTAACCACTATGTGATGATTGAATTATAGAATGGCAGGGTTGGAAGGGACCTCAGGAGGTCATCTAGTCCAACCCCCTGCTCAAAGCAGGACTAATCCCCAACTAAATCCCCACATCTCTAAATGGCCCCCTCAAGGATTGAGCTCACAACCCTGGGTTTAGCAGGCCAATGCTCAAATTACTATTACAAACCATTGCTTAGTCTTCAGTTTAGGCACAGTCATATCTTGGTGGGTCTCTTAAGAACATAAGAACGGCCATACTGGGTCAGACCAAAGGTCCATCTAGCCCAGGATCCTGTCTTCTGACAGTGGCCAAAACCAGGTGCCCCAGACAGGGGCGGCTCTATGAATTTGGCCGCCCCAAGCAGGGCGGCACGCCGCAGTTGGCGCGCTGCCGGTCGCCGGTCCCGCGGCTCCGGGGGACCTCTTGCAGACGTGCCTGCGGAGGGCGCGCTGGTCCCGCGGCTCCGGTGGAGCATCCGCAGACACGTCTGCGGGAGGTCCACCTGAGCCGCGGGACCAGCGAACCCTCCGCAGTCATGCCTGCGGGAGGTCCGCTGGTCCCGCGGCTCTGGTGGACCTCCCGCAGACATGACTGCGGAAGGTCCGCCGGAGCCGCCTGCCGCCCTGCCGGCAAAATGCCGCCCCAAGCACACGCTTGGCGCGCTGGGGTCTGGAGCCAGCCCTGGCCCCAGAGTTTTTGTTTTGTTTTGAAATATTGTGGAGGAAGTGAGTAGCTAAATCCCCAATATAGTTTCAAGAGGGAAAGTTAAAGTTTTCACTTTCTATCTTAAAGTGGGGTTTATGGATAATTTTGCAATTAAGCAGTTTCTGAGTCTCACCTCTGAGAAGGCTGCGTTTTAGTAACAGTTGAAGTGATTATTAGCATATTTTGTCTATTTGAATCCTCCTGATCAGTTTAAGTCCTGACCCTGCAAACACTTATGCACATGAGTAACTTTACTGATATGAATAATCTCTCTGAAGTCAAAGGACCTGACCCTAAGACCCCTTTACATCCCTCTAGCAGTGTAAAGGGACCATACAGTGGGAATAAATTGCACACCCAATTTACAGCCTCTTTATACTGCCAGAATGGTGTAAAGGGGCTTTAGTGTAAATAAGAACCTGGCCCAAATACTTTACTCCCGTCAGTCTTCCTGTTGTAGCACTTGCATATTTCAGGCAGAACACAGCACATCTGTTCCCCTAGGGAATACATGTGGGTTGTTTGTTTTCTTACAGAATAGTGATAATCTACATTTGTATCACAGCTTTTATCCAGGAAAATCCAAAACATTTTACAAACTTGGGTCTTGCAAGCACTTATTTACTCACATGAGTGGTTCTACTGACTTCAACACCTGCTCAGTTGTGCTTAGCGGTGAATACATTTGTAAAGGTTTGAATATTTTTCTGTGTGTTTGGCAGGAAGAGCACTTGGAAGAAAAATGTCTGGAAGTCTTTAAATATGTTTATACACTGTTCCCAAAAGGGCTGTAACACTGGTAAGGCCAGCTATGAAAATAAACACTGAGATACTGTACACATATGTTGAGAGTATTTTTAGAATTTTCCTTCTACTGTAAATAAGAAAAGTAAAGGTCTCTTTATTAGAGCAGGAGCAACATGTGTCAAAATGGCAGGCAGACAGGTGACACAAGAAAAGAGTCAGTTATTTATAGAAGCAGATGAAACCATTTTAACAATCCTCTTATTATTCTTTGTACTGGTATGGCCCATTTCATCTGAGCATCTTTAAAAAGATTAATTGATTTTAATCCTCACGATCCACCTGTGAGACAGGTAGGGTGAAAGCCACAAGGACTTAGGTGCCAAACTTCCACGTTGGGTGCCACAAGCCATTGACAATCACAATAATCTCTGCTCAGCTGTGTAACCCTGTAAAATCTCTGTGTGCCTAAGTTTCTACCCTGAGGTTCCCAAATTTCCATGCGAGAGCATGTGCACAGCTGTCTAATTCCCTGACACCGACAATCAGCTCAGCTCATAACTCTCAATGGGATTCACAAACTAGGTGTTCCTCTGTCTATCTGTCCCTCAGGGCCCAATCAGTAGGTGTACACTGCTCACACTGAAATTTGTCAGAGGAGGAGGGCCAGAGAGCATATGAGAATGACTTTTTATAGCCTGTTGGTTAGGGTGGTACTGGGGGAGGGCCAGGTTCTAGTCCCCCTGCTCCAAGAAATATTTAATTATTTAAGCAAAGTGGAACAGCTTCATCAGAAAAGATTGAGTGTCCCATTCTAGAATACCCAATAGCCTGGTGGAGGGGGGGAAGGGAGGTAGGGGACTGTGATGGGAGACCTAAGTTCAAGTCCCTGCTCCACATCAGATAGAGTGGGGCTTTGAAGCCAGGTCTCCCACATTCCATGTGAGTGCTCTAACCACCGGGTTAAAGGTTGGGGGCAGGGAAGCTTCTCCTCCTCTTTATTTTTATTTTTAAACAGGTGAATCACCCCAGGAGTGTTGTGATTAGGGGGCTGGGGCACATGACTTATGAGGAGAGGCTGAGGGAACTGGGCTTGTTTAGTCTGCAGAAGAGAAAAGTGAGGGGGGATTTGATAGCAGCCTTCAACTACCTGAAGAGAGGTCCCGAAGAGGTTGGAGCTAGGCTGTTCTCAGTGGTGGCAGATGACAGAACAAGGAGCAATGGTCTCAAGTTGCAGTGGGGGAGGTCTCGGTTAGATATTAGGAAAAACTATTTCACTAGGAGGGTGGTGAAGCATTGGAATGGGTTACCTAAGGAGGTGGTGGAATCTCCTTCCTTAGAGGTTTTTAAGCCCTGGATTGACAAAGCCCTGGCTGGGAAGATTTAGTTGGGGTTGTTCCTGCTTTGAGCAGAGGGTTGGGCTAGATGACCTCCTATGGTCTCTTCCAACCATGATATTCTATGAGCAGAGAAGGTTCATGGCTGTGAATCCTGAGTGGAGAAAGTAAAATTGAAAACTTACCGGTACAGGGGCCGGCTCCACCCCCTCCAGAAGGGGCGGGGCCTCGGGCAGAAGGGGTGGTGCTGGGGGTCAGTGTCCTCCAGCCATCCCTTCCAGGCTGCCTGGCCCACATGCAGGGCCAGCTTTATGCACTGCGGGGCCCGATTCGAATACCCTGGCAGTGGTCCGGGGCTTTGGCAGCACTTCGGCGGTGGGGGATCCACTCCAGGTCTTCCGCGGCACCAAAGGACCCCCCGCCACCTAAATGCTGCCGAAGACCCAGGCGCCTGGTGAGTAAAAAAATTTAAAACATTAAAAAGGCACCTAAGGCGCGGTGCCCTCTTAGGCGCAGGCGTGGGGCCCTCGTAAGCGCGGGGCCTGATTCCCAGGAATCGGGGGAATTGGCCTAAAGCCGGCCCTGCCCACATGCCCGGGGCTCCAGTGGTAATTTTGCAGCAGCAGTGGCCAGAGCCCTGGGCCCTTTTAAATTGCCGGCCCCAGGACAGCTGCTCCTTTTGCCTCCCACCCCGTCCCATTGGCAGCCTGTGGGGGCAAAAGGGGCATGGACGATAAAGCGCTGCCACGACAGTGCTTTAAGCAAGGTCTTTGCCGTGGCAGCGCTTAAGTACCCTGCTTAAAGTGCTGCCCCTAAAGTGGCAGCAACATACCTTCTGAGGGTACTTAAAGCTGCTGCAACGGCGCTTTAAAGTAAGGCAGTAGGGGCCGGTACCGGAGGCCACTTTTTATCGGTGCGCCATACTGGCCCGTACCACCTTACTTTCAGCCCTGGAGATAGGCACCTCCCTCCGGCCTAGAGTAGGTGCCTACCTAACTCCGTTTGAAGGTCAAGGCTTAGGCGACACCCCTCTCTTCAACATTTCCTATTGGCTAACATGGCTCCCCGGTCAGGGTGCTGGCTTTTGTGAATCCCTTTTTTAGGTGCCTCACTTTCCATACATTGTACAGGGAGTCTGGTTGCCTAATTCAGAGTTGTGAATTCTGCTAGGTGGCAGAGCACGTAAGTCTTCTTGTGAATCTCACCCATAAGCTTTATTATCTCCATTTTGCAGAGAAGTAAACTGAGGTATAGATAACATGAAGTGACTTTAGATCATTACAGTGAAATAAGGGAAGTGTCTAGACTTTCAGTCCTTTTCTCTAATCACAAAACTGCACTTCCTTCTCCTAGAGTAAAATTATTGAAATACATCTATTTTAAATATAGAAAAATTCTGTCTAATAGATTGTGGCATGTGGTAACCCCTTCATTATGCAAACATGTTCACTTTGAGCAGAGTTTTTTACACGCTAAAGAGAATATGATTATTGTTGGAGCCTCTTGTTAAAACATTGGCAGCACATCACTGCAGGAATGCAAGAACTGCCACTTTGAAAACAGTAGTAGAGTTTTGAAACATGCACCTGTTTAGTGAATTGATTTTAGCATAACCCTTGCCCCCCGGCACACAATTCTGCAACACAAAGTACCTAAATAACATAAAAATAAACATACAAACAACTGTGATGCACTTGTCCTTACTTTTTTTCCTATTCTATTGCGAAATGTTGTCTCTTTTTCTTTAAAGATAACATGCAAAGGATTTTTTAAATTTGGGTTTTACACACACATGCATATAAAATACGATTTAATATAGGTGTATCTATCTATCTATCTAGAAAAAGGATCTAGACATCTCATACGTGTATTTTGAGCACTCATACTTTAACTGAAGGGGTAGGGATACTGAACCTTTAATAAATACATCCTTTCACCCAAATATTGATTAGGCATTGGAGTTTAACAGGTGTTAAGAATAACAAATACAGTATTAAACATTCTAACAAGTCCTTCCACACTCAGTGCTTAGCTTTCACTTCCTTGATTCTTGTGATGTCAACATTTTGCTAGTTCTCCAGTTGCAATAAATGGTATTTAATATATAATAAACTAAGAGAGTATTTCTGTGTAATATTTAAAGGTAAACAAAACCAAAATTTCTAATGTTTGGGGGGTTGTTTTTTGGGGTTTTTTTGGGCTTACAAAAACCTTTCACCTAGCTCACTAGCTCAGATTGTTTTCCTTTGCTGGTCACCTTTAAGAAAACTTTAATAATGTTAATTAAAAAAGTAAAAAGCTCTCCCCACCCCATACACTCTTTAACAAAGTCCCATTAATGCCTTGCTAGAAAATCTGTGAATAATGAAGACTTGCTAATGCTTTAAAACAGATGGCAGAGTATTGAGGGGGTGTGAGAAGGAGGCCAGGAAGAGAATGTGCTATCACAAAGTAGTTTTCCTTTTGGTAATGGAAAATTGCGATTTTGCTTCCAGAAAGACTTCCTTTCCATTCTGTGGTAATGAGGATTTGCATGCATACAATGCCTTTCAGGCCTTCTGAGGTCCAGTAAATTCAAGATGTGTTTGTACATATCCCAAAGACCCATATCCATGTTTTTTTTTTTTACTTATTTTTCATTAGAACATCAGATAATTCAGGGGGGACTCAACAGCCCTTCACTTTTGCCAGTTAGTTCAGTTTCTTTGCCTCCGGGCCCAGGTTTCAAACAGGAAAACTGAGTCACAGCAATATTTTTTTTCCTTCTCAGCTGCAGGCAATTATCTTCACATGCTTTTTTGGAAGCTGAGTTATGACCCAACCCTACTTTCCACATATGAACCTCAGAAAAAAACGTTTTAAGGAAGGAGAATTATCAGCACTTAATACTCAAGTCCAGACTATTCAGGGAAGATCTGCAGAGGCACAAAGAGAAGGTACTTGCTCAACTCCCATCAACTTTCAATTTCAGTTTACAGACTATCCTTTGTGCCTTTGAAAATCTTCTCTTTGTTCATTAGCAGGAATTCTACTCTCATGAGTTCAGCCTTTTTTAAAACCCACCTATTTAATTTTATTCTTGTTTCTTAACAAAACCTTCCAACTAACTTCCATTAGGAGCTGTTGGGTGCTCAACGCTTTTGTAAATCAGGCAGATGCCTACATATGGATTTAGAAACCTAGTTTTAGGATCCAACTCTTGCTATGGTTTATATTCTTTTCTGCTACCATTAAAGACTAAAATTTTCAGAAGTCTTCGGAATACCCTGTTTCATCAGAAAATGCCAGTTCATTGAACCTGAAATGTTTTGTGGAAACATATCTGATTTGATGAACTTCTGATGAAACACAGGTTTCCTGTCAGCACACCTGGCAGGCTTCTGGGGACCCCAAGGCTTCCAGGGTTCATGGCTTCAGGACAAACCCATCATGCTCAGGATGGGGCTATCAGTGTTCTAGGTTCCTCAGTCCACTGCAGGGATCCTGGAAGCCCTAGCTGGATCAGGGGCTTTCAGGGCTTCTAGACTCCCCACTCCTTGGTAGAGGACTCCCCTAACTCTGGGGGGAGTTGGAGGCAGCCCAGGGAATCCTCTAGAGTTGAGGGGAGTTTGACTGCTCCATTTCATTTCAGTAAAATCGAATGAAGCTGCTCAGTGTTTCTAAAATGAAATTTTTCTACTTTTATTTTCTGTGGAAAATTTTGCAGTGTTTTACTTTTTGTTCCAAAATGGAATCAAAACTTCTTTGAAAGATCAAAATTTCCTGTGAAACAGAAATTCCAAGTTTTGAACAGCTCTACTCCTGACAACCTCCTATGAATTATAATGGCATAAGAAATCATAGGTAGGGCTACGATTTTGTCATGGTGCTCACAGAAACTGTGAATTTGAATGAAGTCCGTGACATGCCCCCAAACACAGTGGTGTTGTGACCTGACACACGGGGTCACTCAGGTTTGGCCCATATGCCCCTGCGTCTCCATCTACAGAGGGTCAGACAGGTCACATCTAAGTGGCATTGTGAACCTGTGTGATATGTCAATGAAATTTGGCCCTTTGCCCCTCCATCTCCATCTACGGAGGGGTGGACTCACCAGACCTGTGTGGTGGTGCAACCACATGCACTAGGTCACAACTCCCCGAGTGGGGAGCCAGGCCCAGCCTCACAAGACAGTAGCTGCCCCTAATGGAGATGGTTCTTTTACTGTGCCGCTACCACACAAGCCACACTAAAGTCTTCTCTCAAATATTAGAGCTCTTTACAAGAGTTGTTCCCAATCCCTGTGCTTTCTGATTGCGCTCTCTGATTACAACTGATGCAAAAACTGTTCTGAGGAACGACAGAGCAGCAGCTAGCAGTCATGTTCTGTTACTAGCAGGGCAGGGAAAGAGCTCTGCTTCCTTGGGGGAAGATCAAGAGTTACAACCAGTGACTCAGTGTTATGCTGGTAACTACTTAGAATCATAGAACTGGAAAGGACCTCAAGAGGTCATCTAGTCCAGTCCCCTGCATTCGTGGCAGGACTAAGTATTATCTATACCATCCCTGACAGCTGTTTGTTTTGGTCTTGCCTGAAACCCAGTCTCCTGTAAGCCTTTGTGTCTGTTGCTTTAAGCCTAAATACCTTCTAGTAGTTAGAGGCAGAATGGAATCTGGTCCTTTGATTCATAAATCTGAGACTGGAAGGACTTCAACAGCCAGTCTCATTTATAATTTAGGCACTGGAATTAGTTTTAAAGCAAACAGCTCACATTTTATTCTGATCTCATGTTTTGATAAACAGTCTCTATTTACTCCTAGTAAATAACTGTACCCTTTCCATTTACCTTTTCCCTTTCAAGCATGGTATCTGGAATGATAGGGCTTAATTAAGATTACATCAATCTAAAAAAAATCACCTTTAAGTATAAATACCCCAAATTTTGAGAGAATCCATCTTAAAAAACAACTTCTATCACCTGCCTGATACCTTTCTCTTTTTGTTATTTAGTCCATACAACTGTAAATGAAGCTTCAAACCTAAAATCAAGATCTTTCATGGCTTTATAATAAGTGTCAAGTATCAGAGGGGTAGCCGTGTTAGTCTGGTTCTGTAGAAGCAGCAAAGAATCCTGTGGCACCTTATAGACTAACAGACGTTTTGCAGCATGAGCTTTCGTGGGTGAATACCCACTTCTTCGGATGCAAGTCCCGTATTCACCCACGAAAGCTCATGCTGCAAAACGTCTGTTAGTCTATAAGATGCCACAGGATTCTTTGCTGCTTTATAATAAGTGGTTCCTCATTTCAGTAACTGGCTACCAGTGCTGTAAAAAGCAATAAAGTGTCTGATTTAGAATGACTGTTTCAGTCCTCCAGCATTGTATGCTGGCAATTAATCCTTTTAAAGCAAAAATAATATCAATGGATGAGACTGCAAAAGTTGCTACTGAGCTCATCTTATTGTTCTTAAGAACGCAAGCAGTCTTGGCTATTGAAATCTGTAATGCTTTTAAAATAGTTAACAAAACAAAACAAACAAGAAAAACCCACCAAGGTATATGTGGGAGGGAACAGTTGCTAAATACAGTTGTCATCCAGTGCTATTCATCTGGAAGGATGGTGACTGTGAAATGACATGTGGAGGGTGGGATTAAAATAGGGTAGTGGGCTGGGGATGTAAGGATCCTCAAGTCTCATTCTGAGTGACAGAAGACTCCTAGAAAGGAAGAAGAAACAGACCTATTCACATGAGTGATAGTGTTGAAAAGCACACTCATGAGTGGAGCCAAGTGAGAGAGGACTTTGTCATGCATCAGTGGAAGTACATTGGAGTGCTGCCATTGACTGCAGTAGGTGCAGAATTAGGCTGAAAAAGAGCACCACAAGCACTAATTATTTGGCCCCAGATTTAAAGGAGGGTCTGTGTGTTCTCCCCAAACAAATATTTTTACTCTCTAGTGATTTTGCCTAGATCTGAAGACTTTAGTACTACATTTAAAACTTATTTTGACAGATATTCTGTTTTTTGTTATGGAGAAATTGATGGCAGTGTAACAAGCCTGACCCCTAGGGTATGGAGACAGAGGCTGCAGGAAGAACTCCAGCTTGTTTGCAGAAAGGCCCAGAGCCGACAAAGGGTGTGGCTGGCTGTGGCAATCAGAGTGGGAGGAGTTTTCCCCTGTAGAGGCCTTGGCCCTGGTTGGCCAAACTGAACTGTTTTTCAGTTGCTGGCTCTGGAGGATGAGGAAGAGAGGCAGTGGCTATTAGCAGTGGTAACAAGAGGGAAAGGCTGCAGGATTAAGAGAGACTCTTGGGGATGCTGAGTGCATGTTTGTTGAGTCAGACAGTTGTAACTGTGGGTGATTAGCCTCTTTTCTTTTGTTTAGTCTGGTTCCAGGACTCATCCAGAGGTACCAGTCAGCAGTAAACAATAAACGCTAATTCATTCTTCATCCAGTAAGTGATCTCCTAGTTCCTCCCTCTCTGGTTCTAGTTATCTATATCTAGTTATCTATATCTAGTTATCTATATCTTCCCTTGATCAGCATCCACTCCACCATCCACGGTCTCTAACTTTAGCCTGGGGGAGGAGAAGAGTAACAACTGGTGTCACATGTGGGATAGAGAAGTTCTGAGAGGAGACACTGAGTTGGTAATCTTGATGAGCTGATATGGAGCAAGTTGCTGAGATGCTTGCTCAATCCATGCCAGCCAGGCAATGCTTGAGGGAAAGATCCTGTCATGACTCTGTATTGAAGAACATAAGAATGGCCATACTGGGTCAGACCAAAGGCCCATCCAGCCCAGTGTCCTGTCTACTGACAGTGGCCAATGCCAGGTGCCCCAGAGGGAGTGAACCTAACAGGTAATGATCAAGTGATCTCTCTCCTGCCATCCATCTCCACCCTCTGACAAACAGAGGCTAGGGACACCATTCCTTACCCATCCTGGCTAATAGCCATTAATGGGCTTAACCTCCATGAATTTGTCTAGTTCTCTTTTAAACCCTGTTATAGTCCTAGACTTCACAACTTCCTTAGGCAAAGAGTTCCACAGGTTGACTGTGTGCTGTGTGAAGAAGAACTTCCTTTTATTTGTTTTAAACCTGCTGCCCATTAATTTCATTTGGTGGCCCCTAGTTCTTATATTATGGGAACAAGTAAAAAACGTTTCCTTATTCACTTTCTCCACACCACTCATGATTTTATATACCTCTATCATATCCCCCCTTAGTCTCCTCTTTTCCAAGCTGAAAAGTCCTAGCCTCTTTAATCTCTCCTCATATGGGACCTGTTCCAAACCCCTAATAATTTTAGTTGCCCTTCTCTGAACCTTTTCTAATGCCAGTATATCTTTTTTCAGATGAGGAGACCACATCTGTACGCTGTATTCAAGATGTGGGCATACCATGGATTTATATAAGGGCAATGAGATATTCTCCGTTTTATTCTCTATCCCTTTTTAATGATTCCTAACATCCTGTTTGCTTTTTTGACTGCTACTGCACACTGTGTGGACGTCTTCAGAGAACTATACACAATGACTCCAAGATCTCTTCCCTGATTTGTTGTAGCTAAATTAGCCCCCATTATATTGTATACATAATTGGGGTTATTTTTTCCAATGTGAATTATTTTACATTTATCCACATTACATTTCATTTGCCATTTTGTTGCCCAATCACTTAGTTTTGTGAGATCTTTTTGAAGTTCTTCACAGTCTGCTTTGGACTTAACTATCTTGAGCAGTTTAATATCATCTGCAAACTTTGCCACCTCACTGTTTGCCCCTTTTTCCAGATCATTTATGAATAAGTTGAACAGGATTGGTCCTAGGACTGACCCTTGGGGAACACCACTAGTTGCCCCTCTCCATTCTGAGAATTTACCATTTATTCCTACCCATTGTTTCCTGTCTTTTAACCAGTTCTCAATCCGTGAAAGGATCTTCCCTCTTATCCCATGACAACTTAATTTACATAAGAACCTTTGGTGAGGGACCTTGTCAAAGGCTTTCCGGAAATTTAAGTACACTTTGTCCACTGGATCCCCCTGGTCCACATGTTTGTTGACCCCTTCAAAGAACTTTAATCGATTATTAAGACATGATTTCCCTTTATAGAAACCATGTTGCCTTTTGCCCAACAATTTATGTTGTTCTATGTGTCTGACAATTTTATTCTTTACTATTGTTTCAACTAATTTCCCCGGTACTGATGTTAGACTTACCGGTCTGTAATTGCCGGGATCACCTCAAGAGCCCTTTTTAAATATTGGCGTTACATTAGCTATCTTCCAGTCACTGGGTACCGAAGCCGATTTAAAGGACAGGTTACAAACCCTAGTTAATAGTTCCGCAACTTCACATTTGAGTTCTTTCAGAACTCTTGGGTGAATGCCATCCGGTCCCGGTGACTTGTTACTGTTAAGTTTATAAATTAATACCAACACCTCCTCTAGTGACACTTCAATCTGTGACAATTCTTCAGATTTGTCCCCTACAAAGGACGGCTCAGGTTTGGGAATCTCCCTAACATCTTCAGCCATGAAGACCGGGGCCGCCCGGCGGGAGGCAAGTGGGGCAATTTGCCCTAAGCCCCGCAGGGGCCCCCACGAGAGTTTTTGGCGGGTCCTTCAATGCCGCCAAACATACCTGGAGCAAAGGACCTGCTGCCGAAGATCCCAGACCCCTTGAATCCTCCAAGCGGTCCTGTTGAAGACTGAAGCAAAGAATTCATTTAGTTTCTCTGCAATGGCTTTATCATCTTTAAGTGCTCCTTTTGTATCTTGATCATATAAGAAAAAGACCCAAAAATCGGGACTGTCCCTATAAAATCGGGACATCTGGGCACCCTAATCTTGATCGTCCAGGGGCCACACTGGTTGTTTAGCAGGCTTCCTGCTTCCAATGTACTTAAAAACATTTTGTAATTTCCTTTTGAGTTTTTGGCTAGCTGTTCTTCAAACTCCTTTTTGGTTCTTCTTATTACATTTTTACACTTAATTTGGCAGTGTCTATGCTCCTTTCTATTTACTTCCCTAGGATTTGACTTCCACTTTTTAAAAGATGTCTTTTTATCTCTTACTGCTTCTTTTACATGGTTGTTAAGGCTCCTTTTTAATTCTTTTACTGTGTTTTTTAATTTGGGGTATACATTTAAGTTGGGCCTCTATTATGGTGTCTTTGAAAAGTGTCCATGCAGCTTGCAGGGATTTCACTCTAGTCACTGTACCTTTTAATTTCTGTTTAACTAACCTCCTTGTTTTTGCATAGTTCCCCTTTCTGAAATTAAATGCCACAGTGTTGGGCTGCTGAGGTGTTCTTCCCACCACAGGGATATTAAAGGTTGTTATATTATGGTCACTATTTCCAAGTGGTCCTGTTATAGTTACCTCTTGGACCAGATCCTGCACTCCACTCAGAACTAAATCAAGAATTGCCTCTCCCCTTGTGGATTCTTGTGCTAGCTGCTCCAAGAAGCAGTCATTTAAGGTATCGAGAAATTTTGTCTCTGCATTTCATCCTGAGGTGCAGGGGCGGCTCTAGAAATTCCGCCGCCCCAAGCAGGGCGGCGCACCGCGCCGCTCGCGCCGCCCTTCTCCGGTCCCGCGGCCGGGGCAGAAGTGCCTGCGGACCGTCCTGTGGTCCCGCGGCTCCAGTGGAGCATCCGCAGGCATGCCTGCGGGAGCTCCGTCCGAGCCGCGGGACCAGCGCACCCGCCGCAGTCATGCCTGCGGGAGCTCAAGCGGAGCCGTGGGAAGAGGGGACCCTCCGCAGTCATGCCTGTGGCAGGTCTGCTCGTCCCGGGGCTCCGGTGGACCTCCCGCAGGCATGACTGCGGAAGGTCCGCCGGAGCCAAATGCCGCCCTGCCAGGACAATGCCGCCCCACGCGCCTGCTTGGCGCGCTGGGGTCTGGAGCCGGCCCTGCTGAGGTGACATGTACCCAGTCAATATGGGGATAACTGAAATCCCCCACTATTACTGAGTTCTTTATTTTGATAGCCTCTCTAATCTCCCTTAGCATTTAATTGTCACTATCACTGTACTGGTCAGGTGGTCAATAATAGATCCCTACTGTTATATTGTTATTAGAGCATGGAATTACTATCCATAGAGATTCTATGGAACATGTGGATTCACTTAAGATTTTTACTTCATTTGATTCTACATTTTCTTTCACATATAGTGCCACTCCCCACCCCCTACCCCGCACAACCTGTTCTGTCCTTCCGATATATTTTGTACCCTGGAATGATTGTGTCCCATTGATTGTCCTCAGTCCACCAGGTTTCTGTGATGCCTATTATATCAATATCCTCCTTTATCATGAGGCACTGTAGTTCACCCATCTTATTATTTAGACTTCTAGCATTTGTGTACAAGCACTTTAAAAACTTGTCACTGTTTGTTTTTCTGCCCTTTTCTAATGTGTCCAATTCTTTTTTATGTGAATGTTTCTCATCTGATCTGGCCCATATTTTATCCTCTTCCATCCTCTGCTCCTGACTAAAACCTAGAGAAGCTCTATCAATAGACTCTCCTCTAAGAGAAGTCTCTGTCCGATCCATGTGCTCCTCTGCAGCAATCGACTTTCAAAAAAGATTCAATTTAATCAGGCTGCACTGGAGGGAAAGATTTTATTCAGCTAGCTGGAGATAAAGACTGTTGAATCAGCAGCTACAAAGCATTCATGCTGATCTTGGAGGCTAGCAACAAAACGTTAAATCTGAATTTATTCTAGAAGATAATGAAGATCCAAAAAGACTTAGCTGATCTTCAACAGGAAACAGAATTGAGCTGGAATAGGGATTGAGGAGATTTCTGGACTTGCAGCCTACCCTAGAGTCCAGCATTTTAGGATGAGAGGTGAACAGACATCCAGGTAAACCAGAACCTTTCGAAAACATTTGCACTCCCGTCTCCCTTCATAGAGGGAATGAACCAAGCTGTCCCTGCAAGGATAATGTGGAAGTCCATTGTATATGAGAGAGGAAAACTCCTTGGAAAGCTTACTTAAAACAGTTCAACATAAAATGCCAAATGAATGGCTTGGGAGAAGCAGATAGGGGAAGTTTTCTGGCAACTAACCTGGGTGGGCTGGCCCTTACAGTGCTGCAGATTTTGCCTCAGGATAAAAGACAGAGCTATAAAGATTTGTTGCAAACTTTGGACATGTGAGTGGAGCTAATTACCGGTCAGAGTTGGCCAGGGCTCAGCTGCAGGCCAGATGAAGGGGCAAAAGGGAGACCCCATTGGAGTTGGCAGAGGACCTGCAGAGGCTGGTTTCACTGGCTTATCCCTGTACCAGTCCAGAAACCCAGGACCAGCTGGCGATGGAGCATTTCCGATGCCCAGCTGGATACAGATGTGCCCCTGAAACTCGGCAAGAGGAGACCTGGCTTACTCCATACAGAGTGGAAATCCTCACTGAGCTTGAGAGCTTCCTTGCTGCAGTTCAGCAGAGAGGGCGGCCACCATTTGTGAGGAAGGAGGAAGTTGAGTCCTATGAGAGCCCATCTGCATCCAATACCAGTGGGGGAAAAGGGGAGTTTAATCAGGTGACTGAAGTTGTAGAGCAGTTAGGAAAGTGCTAAGTCTAGCTGATAAAACATGACCTTTTAGCAATGGTGTGGAAAATAAAGAGGCTGTCTCACTTAAATGCTGGCATTACGGCAAAATTGACCAAGTCAGTAGAGAGAGTCACGGGAGCTTAGGAACACAGTTCAGGAAAAGAAGCTAAAGTTGCAAATCTTAAGGTGCATGTCACATCCCCACTGTGCTTGTGTAAATCTGGGCAATTGAGTAACCATGGGGGAAGTTTGGCAATTACATGTGAAGTGGGGAGTGTAAAAATGCAGCAGGATTGTAGATACTGGTTCGGATGTAACCGTAATTAGACCAGACTTGCTGAGAAGGCCAGGGATTGGGGGTTCCAAAAATAAACAGATTAATTGGTGAACTGATGATAGTAACTGGGGACCAGGCACCAGTCCCAAAATGGGGGACATTGGTCTTAAAAAGTTAGCCCCCTAAAGCTTGACCAACAGGTCTGTGTAGCAGAAATAGAGGATGAGTTTATCCTTGGGTTAGAATTTGTTGCATCTAATAAACCAGTTACTAATGCCAATGGAGGTGTTCTGCAGCTGTGATCAGTGGCAATTCCCTTTCCAGATATAATTCATTCAAGAACAATGCCTTGCAGGAGGTTGGTGCACTATAAACAAGTTTCAGGGGGTAGCCATGTTAGTCTGGATCTGTAAAAGCAGCAAAGAATCCTGTGGCACCTTATAGACTAACAGACATTTTGCAGCATGCGCTTTCGTGGGTGAATACCCACTTCGTCGGATGCAAGTAGTGGAAATTTCCAGGGGCAGGTATATATATGCAAGCAAGAAGCAAGCTAGAGATAACGAGGTTAGTTCAATTAGGGAGGATGAGGCCCTGTTCTAGCAGTTGAGGTGTGAAAACCAAGGGAGGAGAAACTGGTTCTGTAGTTGGTAAGCCATTCACAGTCTTTGTTTAATCCTGAGCTGATGGTGTCAAATTTGCAGATGAGCAAGTGAAGGACCTGCCACCAAACTGCTGCCAAAGACCCAGAGTGGAAATTGCCACCGAAGATCCAGAGTGGAAGGAGCCCTCACCGCTGAACTGCTGCCAAAGACCCGGAGCAGAAAAGGCTGAGCAGTTTCTCTTTGAAGTCTGGTCCTGAAGTTTTTTTGCTGCAGGATGGCCACCTTAAGATCTGCTATTGTGTGGCCAGGGAAGTTGAAGTGTTCTCCTACAGGTTTTTGTATATTGCCATTCCTAATATCTGATTTGTGTCCATTTATCCTTTTCCATAGAGACTGTCCAGTTTGGCCGATGTACATAGCAGAGGGGCATTGCTGGCATATGATGGCGTATATTACATTGGTGGACATGCAGGTGAATGAACCGGTGATGGTGTGGCTGATCTGGTTAGGTCCTGTGATGGTGTCGCTGGTGTAGATATGTGGGCAGAGTTGGCATCGAGGTTTGTTGCATGGATTGGTTCCTGAGACTTCAAAGAGAAACTGCTGAGCTTCAGTTCATCTGCAAATTTGACACCATCAGCTCAGGATTAAACAAAGACTGTGAATTAAATGTTTGTCAGTTAAAGAGGTTTGCCTGTTTTTGTAGTGAATTCTTTCTAAAAAATGTAAGCTAGTCAGATGCATTAATATATTTGATTGAATCCTCTGGGAGCCCCATTGTACGATTCAAAATGTTTCACGTGTATGAAAACAAATAGGCAAGTGGGAAAAGTTAAGCGATATCGACAACATTTATGAAACATAACTAAATGACCATTTGAGACATAGATGTAGCTGAACATCCTCTCAGCACAATCTCCCTCCCCTGACTGTTCATAAACTATCAGGTAGGTAACATAGGTACTCTGAGATAAAGAGGACCATGTTCCTGTCCATACTGCTTCTCTGACACCCTCCTTACTAGAACTGGGCAAAACATTTTAAAGAGTGTATTTGCTGAAAAATGTATTTTCAGGTAGACCAAAACTATTTGCAAATTTGGGTTAAACTCAGTAAATAGTTGCGGGGGGGAGTCAAAACATGTTTTTTTTGACACTTTCAAAGTGTTTCATTTGGCCTTTCATTATGAAAGCATGTTGTTTGTTTGTTTCAAAATTTGGCAAACTTTCTTTTAAAAAGGGGTAAAAAAAACACTGAAAAAGAAATGGAAAAAAATCCCCTCAAACAAACAAACAAAGTAGTTTCAGCCACGGAACTGAAAAAATCAATTATTCACTCAGCTCAGTTCCTGGCCATGGCTTTCTACATCTGGTAGAGGCAATTGAGCACTGTTACAAAGTTGTTGCAATGCTGTACTATGGAGGCAGTGATCACAAACCAAGATCTTGTGGGAGTGAAATTATGGAAGGGAGGAAAGATGAGTGATTAGATAATGGAGAAGTGAACAGGTTGGGTTATAATTTTTTAAACTGCAAAACTCCGTTAGTATTTGCACATTTCCTTTGCAAGAACTGTAAAATATGTATATTCAGATATTTTCATGGAAGTGTCTATGATGTCACTCACACTTCAGCTTGCAGACCTGTCAGTCCCAACTGCAGATTTTATTGGATCAGTATTTCTTGCATAGGTTCTGGATTCTAGGGTGCTGGGGATGCTGCTTGAAGTGGTTTCCATCATATAAAGAGATACAGTTTGGTTCAATGGCTCTCAGCACCCCCACTATACAAATTGTTCCAGCACTCTTTGATGTATTTTTGTTCTTTTAACTGTGTTTTGTATTGACTTCAAAGAAGAGAAAGCCCTTTCATTTTAAGCAAAATAAGTAATTAATTGAAGTCTCTAAAGAATGGAAATTAGGGAAGACTAATTTCTTCCTAGCAAGTTATTTCCATAGACCTCCATAACTAGTTTCTTAAGCCACCTTTCCTTTAGGTGATGGCTCTCTCTAGTAAGTCAGCAGTAACTATTAACTGCACAAACATCAGAGATTTCATTCTCATAAGATTGGTCAATGGGCTGGTGTAAATAGACTGTATAGTGATTTACACACCAGCTGAGGATCTGGCTCAATGTATTTAATCTATTTGCTGCAGCAGCAGTTACTCCAGTTTCAAGAGCTTCTAGAGTTGGCTGTATTTAAAATATTTTACTTCAATAGTGATAGAGCACTCACTAACTAGAGTTGATGATAATTATTCAAGTTCCTATTGCTTCTAGATGTTCCTCAGAACTCTGAAACTCCTGTCAGCAGCTGTAGCTGAATCTGTATCCATCACAATGGCCACAGCCTCAGTTTCTTTCCAGAACTGTTCAACTAAATTAGTTTTCTTTCCCTGTGCTTTTATTACCAAGAAGAAACTTAGATAGATCAAATATAGGGAGGAAAAGCCTGTTGCTGTTAGTTGCAGAGTTAAAGGCACAATGCAAAGCTTCTCAAGGAGGTTGCTTGAAAATCAGAGCCAAATAAAATTTAAAGTCTATTGAGTCCTCACAGAAAAGCTTTCCTGTCAGCCCTTGATATGTCAATATTACTACTACTTGAAAGAGCAGACTTGAGAGTTTCAAGTCTAGAAAAGAGAGGAGAGAAATGTCTTTTATTCCATAACACAGCTCAACAATTTTCTGTTCTTGCAGCTCAGTAGATATTTCTTCTTCAGATCGTTAGTTGGATAAAAAAGTGGGATTTGACCCTGCCTCTATCTGCTGCTGAATCTCCTAATAAGAAATCAGGTCACTTTTCAGCTGTTTCAGGAAAATAGTATAACTCTTCAACAATGCCAAGAAAGTTTCTAGCAAGAATTACATCAGAGTAGGTACCGTATAGAATAGAAGAGGTTTGTTAGACTTTCATCCACAAGCAAACTTCCTGAAGAAGATAAAATGTTCACACACACAGAGGAATTTACATTGTGACCAGAGGACAGGTGGGTAGGAGACCCAAGAAACCCTGAGGGTCAAGGATGATAACATACCCTCTGTTTCATGCGCTGTGTGCTGGGTAATAACATGACTGACTCCATGTTTCTACAACTAAATTGGCTCTTTATTAAGGGAACTATTTACAGCAGTGGTGGGCAGCCTGCAGGCCACATGTGGCCCATGAGGGTAATCTGATTTCAGGCTGCGAGACATTTTGCTGACGTTGACTGTCCACAGGCACGGCCCCCTGCAGCTCCCAGTGGCTGGGGTTCACCGTTCCCGGCCAACGCGAGCTGCGAGAAGCAGGGACGTTCTGGCCGCCGCTTCCTGCAGCTCCCATTGTCCAGGAATGGTGAACCCTAGCCACTGGGAGCTGCGGGGGGCCATGCCTGTGGATGGTCAACGTCAGCAAAATGTCGCATGGCCCACAATCAGATTACCCTGATGGGCCGCTGGTTACCCACCACTGATTTACAGAGATGCTGCAAACTGGTGCTTCCTCCAAACTCTTCACACCTGCAGTCTGTGCTCCTTCCTCCAAGTGCTACTTCTTTCCTTCTAATATTTTTTTTAACAATGTTGTGTCTTTTGTGCCATTTGCTGACTTGCTGGGGCTAGAGTTTACTAGTGCATAGCCCACTGCACAGACATGGGCTTTACCACAAGGCTGTTGTGGCCTGTTATGCCTCACAGTCATCAAGTGTGCTGGCCTTTGAACCAGCCTCCCGTTTCTTGTTTGTGGTGTTGCTCATGGTGGGGGACTTTCTTCCTTCCTGTTGGTCCTCTGTAGTTCTCATTTATCATGTTTCTTCTGACTTTCCCATGTCAGGCCAGCTAATAGCTGAGGCTCTTTCTAAGTCCTGGCCTTTGCCCTGTATGTCTGGGTGTGTTGTCCATCTGCCACTACTACAAACTGTGCTTTGTTTTGTCTCCACCACAGTCCTGAGTCTATAGCTACCTCATATTACCTGTGTTCCCCTGCAGCTTTGAGTGTTGCCTTTTGCCATTGTGTTACATGGTTGTTTGATGGTTGGACCCAGATCTGCTCACCTCTGCTTAGTGACCTCAGATGCTTGGCTTTGTCATAGCTGACTGTATGCCTAGCTTGAGATTTTCTGAACTGCTTCTCTGTCCTGTCCATCATTCCTCCACTGGGCTGCAGCAGACTATCCCTCATGGAAACAGTCTTGGTTCTCTGGCCCATCCAGCAGTCCCTGTTCTGGGCTACTATCTAGTCCCTAGTCAGGTATATTGTGATGGTCCAAAGTAGTAATAGCATTTTCATTTCTTCTTTTTCCTCCACCACCAATTTCTTGATGTATCCTCTTGATTTTCTCTTTCATTTGCCTTTGTTTCATTTCTCTCTCCTTTCCTCCCTATCTCTTTCTCTGTGTGTTCAAACTTTCTTGGTCATCTCTGAAAGGTGGCTGTAATTGTGCACTGTACAGTGTGGCTAAACTTAAGGTTATCTTTTTCTTCTCTTTATCACTAATATTTGTGGCCTTTGTGCAATTGTTAAATAGACTTTATGCATTGAGTATATTTCAAAATTAAGAATTTCTTGAAAAATGCATGATTGTCTCTTATACATGTATTAACATTTCTTAATTCTGTAATTAAGACTTTGTACACCTGTGTAATAGACTTTATTTAGAATTGTATTAACTGAATATTTCCCACATAAAGTGAGGAAAAAGCATGAAATCTATATCTTATTTGTAATGCTTCAGTAAGTATAAATTAAATAAAATTAAACCTCATTTTCCAAAATGCTACAATATTGTATAATGGTTCAAATATTCCATTTTACTATGGTGATACTGCACTCCTTGCGGGCATTACTGTAGAAAATGTTAAGATTCCCTGGAGATGTATAGTACCTCTATCTTCTCTTATATTCTGGGACAGAGGAGGATATAATCAGCTAAGCTACCATATGAATATTATTGAATGCCTGGTATAACAACCAAATAAATTCCATGGCAGATAGATCACTTCCTACAAAACACCACTAGGTGTCCTCTGTTAGTAACCTTACTCATATACTGTATATAGTTTTCTATATACTGATGGGAAAGCTAGTTCAGATTATATGAAAAACCAGCCTGAACATTTTCCTCAGAAACCAAATGGAGTTTAGATTTTTTGGGGTATTTTTAGGTTCATCAAAGTTCAGTAACATACCTGAAACCCAGGAATTACTGGAATGCTGTGAGCACCTATTCTTGTGAGATTTTGTGCGTGATTTCTAAATCGTATAGGGTTGGATAAATATCCACATTTTGAGATGTGTAACAAATTAATGGAATGCTCAAACTTACATCTCTCCTTGACTAACATAAGAAATGGAATTTTAGGTCACCTAATAGATAACCTAACCCTCCTCATGTTAGGACCTTAGTAGTAAATCCTTAGGAAAAGGATTTACTTATATTACAAATATCTATGCAATAGGAAGAAAAGCATGGTCCTGTGGTTAAAGCACAGGGCTAGAGTCATGAGATCTGGGGTCTGTTCCTGGTTCTGGTATAGACTTGCTTTGTGCAAGTTATTAAACTTCTTTTTGCCTCAGTTTCCTCATCTGTAAAATGGGAATACTGCTACTTTCCTACAACATGGTATCTCAAAACGTCTCTTTGAGGCTTACCTCATTCACATTTGTAAAGCAGTTTGAGAGTCTCATATGCAAGGCATTCCAGAAGAGCAGAGTAATGTTAGTTAGTATGTCTGCTTATTCCAAATTTGACCTGGAAAGATATGAAGAGCTTAATCATTGCTTTATGGTACATTATGATGATTTTCAGCGCTGGCACTGAAACAGTGCAAAACAGAAACTAATTGCAATGCAGCACAGTATGTTAATTTGACCTTCTCACACTTCTCTAACCTTCTTGAAACCATTAGACCATTAAAATGACTTCACATTGTAGCTCCTGCACCAGCCTTATTCCTTTAAGAGTTTGACATTGTCTTCTTTATTTACACTCACAACTTGCCATCTGTCCTGCTTGCTGGTATTTATTATGAACACACATAGAAGCTGCAAACAGCAATACTACTGTTGCTCAAGAAATTCAACCTGTCTGAAGTCTCCAGGTTTCTGTTTCATGGCTAGGGCTTTAATCAGCACCTGCTGTTGTTATGAAGGGGCATCAAGCTCCCAGGTGTTGAGATGTTACTAAGGCTCTCTTTTTACTGTCATACAATTCAACAGTTAATTGTAGGGTTAGGGTCTTATGTAAAGGGATTCTCGTCTTTGTCCACCCCACAGAAATCTTTGCCAATGTTTATTAAGCATACACAAAAAGAAAAGAACAAAGCAACAATATGAAAAAACTTGGCATTCAAAAATTAAAGAATAAGTCATTCTAGGGATACTACCCCTTTCCTTCATTTGCATTCAGTAAAGTCTTCCAAAAGAAAGGTGTTGATTAGAAATATCTCTTGCTGGTGCCAAAAGTCTATCGCGTGAGGGGGGAGGGGAATAGTTAATCCACTGTTGGATTTTGGATCAACAGTTGGTTGTGGGTGCTCAGAGTATTCCTGCTCTTTAGGCAAACTCCCAAACCACCCACAAGCTGGGAAGTTAAAGGATAGTTCAAAAAAGAAATTGTCTACCCGTTGCTTTCTTCGTTGATGTGCTGGAGGCAGGATGTAGTACTCAGGCTAGTCACAAATGGGTGTGCTTTCACCTCTGGACCCCAGGTGACTGCTGGCTTGCATGATCTGGTCTGTTCTAACTGGTCCTCCTTTACATTGGGATGAGGCTGCTTGCAATGTCTTGGCCTGTTGTGCTGGCTACAGCAATAGATGAAATTCCAGAGTTGGTTGAACTTGGAATGGATCAGATAAATGCCAAGCAGAAAGATCAAATAGAATGAGGGTGAAGTGACACGCAAGTGAGGGGATAGCAGGAAACTTAGGGAGGGAATTTTACAAAACCCTCAGTGTTGACCTAACTTCATAGAAGGGACCATTAGATTATCTATTCTAATCTCCTGTACAACACAGGCCATAGAATTTCACACATTTTATTCCTGTATTAAGCCTGATAATTTGTGTTTGTCTAAAGTAGATCTTCCAGAAACTTAAAAGCATCTAGTCTGGATTTGAAGATGTCAAGAGATGGAGAATCCACCACTTCCCTTGGCAGTTTGTTCCAATGGCTAATCATCTTTGCTGATAAAAAATATTGTGCTGCAGTTGAAGTCAATAGTTTTACATTTTACTTCAGAGGGAGTAGAGTTAGACCAGTGCTACATGTTTTTGAAAACCCCACCCTTAAGTATTACATCACAGAGGTGCTTAGGCATCATTCAATCTGGCAATGATAGCCTGACATCCTCACTGGACCTTTTGCATCTGGATGTATCAAACAAAACAAAACCTTCCAAAGACCACAGGCAAAAGTCTTGTTCCTACTTTAAAATAAAGACCTTTGGGACCTCTTTAATGTCTTGTTTTTATTACTAAAAAAGATGAGAGTAATGCATTATAAAGGGGCGTGATTTCTAAAGTGCACCAAAGGGTTGCACGTTAATTGGTCCGTGCAGACTCTGTTGGTGCACTTTAATGTAGTGCTGTTTGAAACAGTACTACATTAACACGCAGTAGGGAACCTTTAGTGCACACCAGCAAGTTCTACATCTACCAATTAGTGTGCAGCAAATTAGTGAACTTTAGAAATCAGCCCCCATAGAGTGCATTACTCCTCCCCCCATGTAGACAAGCTCTAACTTGCATGAGGTAAAAACACAGTGAAGACAAAGCATTTTAGGTTTACTGTGAGAGAAACTAGGTATGGTCAACCATGAGCAGGGGGTTTAGTGCTGACCTCACCTTGTTAACTTGGCAGTAAAACTAAAGTGCCTTATGTTCATTGTGCTGTTACCTCAGGATAGTTCACCTGCATTAGCTTCCCTGAGATAAACACCTTTTATAACAATGGAGACAAGGCCCGTGACCCTTAAAGACCCAGAGGGCATGGGAGTGCTCCTGTGCTGCCCTCTCTGAATTGTTGACTCCAATGTGCTTAACCATCACTGTTCCATCAATCTAAGCTTCTGATGTCCCAACAGTGGGTGTTTCTTTCAGTTTCAAGAAACCCTTTTCCATCATAAGCATTCTTTGAAGTACCGTAATTTCTTCATCATTGTATTTCTGCCTAAAGAAATTCAGTCCATGCAGTTCCTTGCACTTCAATTTGTGCTGCTACTTATCAATTTTATATAACAGATTTACAGGTCATGACAGTTTTTTGATACCTTCTACCTACTTTGGATGTGCAAGGCTTTCATCTATTTAGCTAAGCTCTTAACACCATAAAATTATAGGTTCCACCGCAGCACAATGTACCACTTTGCCTATGTAGTTTTTTAGGACTGTTAAGGGTACTTATATTCTGCTTTCCTGGGTAGCCGATGAGAACCTCTCTCTACTTTATTTTGATTCTTTTGTAGTTTTTGAACATAATTTTCTTGGCATCTTATTTTCTACCCTTAGTTACTTGATGGCAAACATTGCTCTGGCATTTGTTTTCTCTGCCTGGGTGGAAATATGGTGCTGTCCTGTGTAAGGCATAGGATGGTACTTTGCATATCAGGCCAGGTTCTCTACCTTGGTTACTGAATCACACATAGGAGCTGGAATCTGTCTGCAGCTGCCCAGTTTTGGGGAAGCACTGTCTGTTATCATAAAGACAGCAGAGCTAGTTCCTACACCAATTGCCCCCTCACTCTGGTTTAGGGATATGTGTCAGGGGAGGGAGGAACGTGTATGATGTGAAGGAGCACAGCTATGCTTTGCCAATACACAGCTTAGGATCCATAGGTTCTGTAAGTTAGAGTAGCCCCAAGGCTGCAATAGCATATGAGAGGGTTGGGGCTAAGGTAGTTTGACAATCAGGGAGTAATAACCAGCTTCCTGATGGTCTCCCTTCCCTCTTATGCACTAAGCAGATCTCAGCATAGGAGATAATCCAACCTATAGTGTTGTCTTCAAGGTATAGTATATACTGGTGCTTTACATAAGAGTATATATAAGGCTGTCTGTAGACAGTCAGGCCCTGTTCAGTGTAGGGCACACATCAAGGTGATGCTTTGTGTAAGAGTATAGAGTACTCTTCTATGATAGATGTATGGTTGTTCTTTGAACTGAATATTATGGCTTGATTGTGTACAGTGCGGGATGTGGAATGTTTCATAGATGAGAGCAAGATAAAATGCAGATAAAAGCAGGCTGGGGGTCAGGAGAACTCAAGCCTTGGTTAATGAGGGCAGTGCTGCACAGTTGGCCTTGTCTAGTAGCCAAAGTCAGGCTTATGAAGGGAACATGCAGCTGCGTGCCTTATTAGCATGAGGAGGATGGCATTAAAGTTCATATTTATATGGATGCTCCTTTGTCCCAGCTGTTTTTACCCTGAATACTTGTAAACAAAGGAGCAAGCTTGAAACTTACTCATCAGTGCAGAAGACTGCCTGTAGCACTTCATCTTACTTGAAGCCTACCCTCACAACCGCTGAGAATAGCCAGAGAACAGAATGTCTCTTGTCCCTGACACATCCCCTCTGTCTGCTTCCACTAGGTTTATGGCTCTATTTTTCACCTACAATGGCATAAAAAGGCTGGGACAGAATGGAAAATTGGCTGAAAAACTCTTGAAGGAAAACTCCCTCAGTGTTGTCCTGGGGTGCTTATCTTTAATTACTGATCATTTCCTACCTGTTTGAGGAATCATTAATTATTATTCTTTCCTGGCTGCAGTTTGCAGCTTCTCTAAAGGTGTGGTTTGTTTGTTTGTTTTTTGACTATTTGCTGCTTGCTCTATGCTGTTTCCCATTAGGGATGCCATTCATAGCTACAGACTACATTAATGTCCCTTTGCCAGCGACACATAGCTTTATTGTTCTGTTTCTAATAAAATATCATGAAACTGCAAACTGATTAGCTTGGTACTGGTTAGTTCATTCCTGAATAGCAGATTGTGATTGTCCTTTGCCTCAAACAACAGTAGGCCAGAATTATTGTTCAGTGACCATGTGCTGATCCCTAAAAGAATGTGAAGGTATTAACACTGGCTATGCTGCACCAGTCTGACAATGTAAATCAGCCATAGATCTGACTTAACCAGTTGATTAAGCCAGAGTGGTGCAAAATAGCCAGAAGGTACAGGTGAATCTGACCATACTCTGTAATTTAACTTTCCTTGATATGTGTGTCAGATGTGCTTATTATATTTGACATTTATAGATGCATGTACTCAATTAATGGTAGTAGAGAAATACTGCTAGATCTTAATTGGAATATAATATTTGTTACCCGGTATAGAACAAAAACTAATCACCAAATTCCTCCTATAGATTCCTACAACAGTCGAGTCTTGACAGGTGCAAGCAAAAATGAATGGCTGGTTTATTATGTTTTGGAATTCACATGGCAGAATTAGAGACAAACTCTCATTCTCTTTCTGTCATCACATGAGATGCCTGGGATCCTTGTTAAAGGAGGCTGGGCTCTGCCCTGGTGGGATTTACAATAATTCCAACATGAGGTTCGTTGTACTGATCTTTCACCCCCATAAGTTCATATTCAAATCAAGGTCTCAAGAGATATGCCTATGGGAAATACACTCCTGCTTACTCACTTGGAGTGAGGTTTATGTTCTGTGTCAACAACACATTCTCTTTAGCCTAGGAAGCCAAATTCACAGCAGAATTATATAAAAGTAAATGACAGTTAATGAGTAAAATTTTATAGTATGTAATAAAATTATATTATACCATATAATAACTAGAGATACCTTCCTCTTTCAAAATTTCACAGGAGTTGATGGGCCAGTGTCAAATGCTGCAATCCAGAAATGATAGGTAACACTGTTACTCCCTTTACGGATTAGTAGAAAGTTCTGAAAGAGAATCAAGATTAATTTGTTCTATATGTCTTCTGTAATAACACTTTTTTTCTCTCTGTTTCCCCACAATAGCTATTGGAAGCTGATTGATCTGAGATGGGGTACCTCACAAAGACTGAATTAAGTTCATTGGCAAGAGTGCAATCTAGCAGAGAGGCATTGGGAAGGAGCCAAAGAAATGTTTATTAACTTTTGATAAAGACAAAAAATAACTCAGGCCTGAGAGCGAGTCAGGGGTTCCTCACAAGAGTTTTGCCATTTCTTCAAAGTGTTTTTCAGTGCTCTATAGGAAACAGCTTGTGACTTAAGATCTCCTGAGGAAGCTGTTTGAAGGCATTTTTATTTCACAGCATCCTCAAGCTGTTCATCCCTGCCTTTCCTACGCTAGAAAAAGAAGCAAATAGCTGGTGTTCTCAATGCAGTTCCACAAGACATCAAGATAGGAGCTAACAATTGTCAATCTGTGTGGAGAACATCTGGACAATACATATAGACTGGTCCCATCTGAAATGTGAAGGTCCTTCCCAGTGGAACTGTGCCAGAAACAAACTACATATCTCAGAATAAGTGCTAGCATAGGTACCAATGCTGCGGGCGGGGGTGGGGGAGGAGAAGTGCTTTGATTCTACCCTAATTTATTTGCCATAATTTGTTATAGTCACGCCTGGAAAAAATGCTGGTAAGCAGCTATCCATTAATTGGTGGTTGCATGTATTTCTTGTGCTTTATCTTCTTTTCTGACTCATTTAGAATTAGTCTAACCTATTCATTACCAAACATCTTAGAGGCTATGTTAGAAAACTTGGGGAATTGAGGCTCTGGGGATCTGTTGCAAGGGGGCTGAATGTGCTTGAAGAGCAATAGGAAAATCTATAGATTGGTTTTCCCATTTAAAGAGAAGTGAATTCTCTTAACCGACTGTAGAGGCAATACAACTTGGCAAAGAAATTTTCATTTCTTTGCAACACACTGAAAATGTTTACACTTTTTCTCTTAGCAAGAATAGTGCATATGGTAGTATAGCTCAGTGTTCTACTTTGTCCAGCTTAAAATGGGGCTGGGGTGGGAAGGCCTTCTGGGAAGGTCAGGATTTAAACCACATTTTCCTCTCAACCATGTCTAGGGGAAAAAATTTATAGAATGCTCAATGAAACACTTTGTGTTAAACTAGTGCAACCCAAATGATTCCCCCCTCCCCCTTTCCAGAAAGATATGTCATCACAGGAGATTTGGTGAGACTCCTATAGCTGTCATAGCAAAAATATGCAGATGACATGTGGCTCTGGGTCCTTTACAACAGACCACATCACTGTCACTCAGCTAACCCAGAGCCTGGCCGAGGTCATCTCAGAGAAGAAGGAAAGTTGATTTAAGTTAAACCCAGCAAGTTGGAGGTTATGCTGCTTGACAGAGGAAAACACTCTGAGGAGTTTGTTGTCATGGTGGAGTCCCTACTAATGGAAGAAACACGCACACTTTAGGAATCTTCTGGTTTCCTCAATGACATTAAGCTCTGACACAACAGCATCCATGAATAACACACAACTTTTCTGCACACAATCTCATCCCTGCACACACGAACGTGGCTTTGATAGGACATGCTTTTGTCACCTCTCAGAGATTTTTAGCAAGGTAATCTGCCTGGGAAGCAACAACTAGTACAGAATTCAGCAGCTTATGTCCTCAAGAATACTGTTTACTGTGAGCATAACCAACCTATCCTCCACTCAGTACTTTGCCTCTGTGGCAAGGAGGCATGGCCCCCCCTCAGATGCAGACAACAGAGGGAACGCCGCAGACCGCCTGATGGGAGAAGCCACGAGGGCCATGCCTCACGCGCTGGAAGCAGAGGGGCAGGACAGAATGGGAAATATAAAAGGCCAGCCCAGCTGCTCAGTTGGGAAGAAGCTGCCGGAGGCAATAGACACTTCTTCCCCACTGCTGGAAGTGAGCACCAACGAGAACCACTGTTGCCCCAGGGACCAGCATGAGCTTTCAGGGAGCCCCGATGCTCTCGACACAGAGGAGCTACTACCTCTACCCTTGGCAGTGTTCCCAGAGGAGATTGAGGATGACCTCTGGATCCAGGTACACCCAAGGGGGAGAGAAGCAAGCAACCCAGGGGAACCAGGCAGTAGTCTGGTGGAGAGTGAGCCTGAAACCAGGTCAGCGTGTTGCGGGCGGATCCCCACTGACCCAGTGGTGGACTGATCTGCCACTGATAGGGCCCTGGCTTGGAACACGGTGGAGTTGGGCGGGCCCGTGTCCCTGGGGTGGCAGTATTCCCCCTCTCTAGGACAGGAGGCCTGTGCTCCTCAGGTCAACCCATTGCCTGAGCCCCATACACTGTGTGTGGTGCTCAACCCCACACCTGAGCCCCTACACTGGGTTGGTATGACACCTCGGCCTGATTTCAGGCCAGAGCCTTAACTGGTGGCTGTCCCACCTTGCCTAAGAGCCGGGTGAATTGACAGTTGCAGCCCACCCTAGTCACCCACCAGAGCCGGACTCTGCATGGCCCACCCTGCTTGAAGGATGGGGCCTCTTGTGAATCGCTAATTCCCCAACTCTTGTTCTGCTTAGAGAAGGCTTTAGCAGACCCAAATTGTGAGGAGGTGTGGCCCCAGGGCTGGTGCAAGGATGTTTCACGCCCTAGGTGAAATTTCCACCTTGTGCCCTCCTTCATCCCCCAGCCCCCACCCTGAGACACCCCCCCCCCCGCTGCAGCTCCCCCACTCCGCCCTGAGGCGCCCCCCCTGCAGCAGCTCCACCCTGAGGCACACCCCCGCACCCCAGCTCACCCCTGCTCCACCTCCACCCCAAGCACACCGTCGCTGTTTCACTTCTCCCGCCTCCCAGGCTTGCGGCGACCGGGGCGGCCAAAGATCCGGCTGCCGCAGTCGCTGCCAAAGAAAATATTGCCCCCAAATCCTAGCGCCCTAGGCGACCGCCTAGGTCGCCTAATAGGTTGCACCGGCCCTGTGTGGCCCCTCTCAGATGCAGACATGGAGGGTCGTCCCCACCAGCCTACATCCTCCCTAAAGAATATTGTTCCAGGTCTTCATCTTTATCTTCAAGTTTCTTAATAATATGGGCCCAACATACATAAAAGATTGTCTAATGCTCCAGGATGAGGACTTCAATGACCACGCCCCTGCTCTGACACAGTAGAACTCTATACTGAAAGGATAAAGTTGCTATGTACAGAAGAGAGAGCTTCCTCAGGGGCTGGTCCATAACTGAATGGAATGAACTCCTGCTCAGTCTCAGAGCTACCTCACCACTTTCTGTTCTGGAAGCTGGATGCACTCGTTCAACTTTGCTTTCACAAATTAAAGCACTTAGCACATCATAACAAATATATATATGTTTCCCTATGGGTAGAAGAAGGAAGGCACCACACATGACAGATGCTCTCATAGAGCTTCATGGATCACTGGAAGGTGTCCAGATACTGCTGTGCTGGGCACAGTATAAGAACATAATTAGAATACAGATCAGGGAGGAACTGCTGTAGTAGAGGCAGAGAAGATAAATCATTCCATATTGGAAATTTTTAATGGCAAAGATTGTTTTATTGTGGGTTTGAATAGCACCTACCACAATGAGGCCTCTAAGCACTTTTGCAGTGCAAATAAACAACAACAATAATAATCCCTTGAAAGTGGAGTTCAGATTTTAACAAGGGGCTCCTGAGAAACCATAGGTGTACCTTCTAGCACATCACTAGTGTTTTCAAAAAAGCTCACGAGCCATAGCTGTTAATGAGCTTTCATCTGAAGATATTCCTTTCTTATTTGTCCAGAGGGAGGACACGTGGAATCTGCCATGAAGTAAAACACACCATGGATCGGAAGACACTTATCAAGATTATTTGCTCACTCTGCCATGAAACAATATCAATACCTAGAGCTGGATGGGTAGTGTAAGGTATAGAAAGAAAGACTTGCAGCTGGGAAATGGCTACCACAGCCCCTACTGTCTCAGTTTGTGTGAAAGGCTCATTTACAAAGCTACCATTTTTGGTTGCAAATGAGTCCAGACACTGGGAGAAGGATTCTACTAATATGGTTTGTTTCTGTTCTGGCATCTGACACAACACTTGCTTCATAACCCGTTTCTCTTAGCTATTGTAAAGGCTGAATTGATATGAACGAGCTAGTCAGACTTGTATCTCCCACCCACCCCTCATTCCACTTATTTCTGCTGGCTTCTCTTCTTGTCAGCATAGGCCCATGTGGCTATGAAAAGAAAATATTTATGCTGGACTGGAATTTTACATTCTTGCTGCCAGGGCTGAGATGCACAAGCTGTCTCTTCACTCTCAAAATAGGGAGCATGGGATAAAATCCTCACCTTTAGCAATATTCCCAATGGTTATACTTTGTAATCAAGCTGTGAATGTTGTTAGCCTTTTTTTAAAAATCAGTTTTTCATCAGTAGAGAGAGACAGGTTCTTCCCTCCACTTCTTAATGACATTCCTACCATGGCAAAGGAATGCATACACAGAATCATTTTCTGTGGCATTGAATGAATGTTTTGTTTGGCACCCACAGGAAGCTGGGGTAAATGCTGTTTCATTAAAACAAGCAACTGAATTTCCATGATCTCTGCAATTTCAGATATGTTCAAGTTTCTCTCGTTTGCCCTGACCGCCAAAGAATATGCCAAGTGTCATTCCCATTTAGCCTCACAGACAATGGATTTACAGTGCTTTTTATTCAAAAAAACAAAATGCCAAGTCCCCAGTGCTTTCTGAAATCAAAATGCCACATTCATTATCTATTAACACCACGCCATTGATGCCTCATTAGAATCTTTGAAGAACATTGTATTTAGATGCTGTTTTGTTTCAAATGTTATCAGAGTAGGCTTGCTGTCATTAAGGCTGAGAAGAGCATTTCATTCTAAACCTCTCTTTTCAGCCATTTTCTCAAACAAAAATGTGCACGTCACAGCTGCAGAGTGGGTTAGTTACCACTGCTCTGGGGATCTTTTACTTTTGAAATATCTGACTTTTGTGGTCTTGAGAGTGTTCAAGTGGACACAAATGCACTTGAGCTCATGTACAGCTTAGAAGAGTCTCTTAGAACATTTAGCCCTATGGGCTAGTTTCTTAGCTGGAGTAAATCAGCATAGCTCCGTTGACTTTAATGGAGCAACAGCTCTTTGAGAACAGCTCAGGATCTGGCACTATGAGTTCAAATGAGGGGTTGGCAGATATAACAAATAGACACTAGTTCTCATGAGTAGCCCACATGAAAATAAGTTAGTGAGCAATATCTAGAACTGGAAGCAGTTTCTGAGTGGAGACACTTGTGAAAAGACTTATTGGTTGGTTATGATATAACAACACTTACTGAGGCTACATTCAAATAAAGTGTCACTTTCAGATCATCTTGAAATCTCCATCAGTGAAATGACTGCTTATGACAAGAAAAAAGGGATTGTTTTTCAAGATTGGCACTGCCCCGTTTTGTAAACGTATGAGAACATGTTCCTAAAAGTATCATAGCTGGAACCATACAAACATCTCTTGAATAATGTATTCATTGCTCACAAAATATGATCAGTCCATTATGTTTAGATTCCGTATTGTAAAATCTTGACATACCTAAATTATAGTGGCATTGGTTGTGTATCCATAGTTAAAAGTGAGCTTAGTTTTGTACTTAAAGCAGGGATGCAATCTCTGTTATGTATGAAGAATACAGTGTGTGTTTCCTATATTTGTAACACTTGCTGATTGAATAGTGTATGATTTTTTTAGAGAATTTACAAGTAAATCCATTAATTAGTTTTGAATTAATATTCATTAATAATGGGGATTTTATTAAATGTGTTGTTCTGTGTTCAGTCTTTTTTTTTGTCTCAAATGATAAAGAACACCACACACCCTTCAAACATTCCATATTATTAAAATTCATTGGCATCTCTTGCATAGGTTGTGTTTGAAGAAATCAAGTTATAAATAAGTAATTAATTGATGCATTAACTATCATGATTATATAGACTATTCTCAGACAACAAACTGCATTAAGATGGAGTTAAGGTTGAGAGTGCACATCAGTAATTTTAGACTCAGAACATTACAGGGCTTGTTGTAATTATCCCCCAACCAACCAACCAACATTACAAACCTATGAAATTCAAAGTTAAGATTACCATGTCTGGGTTTATTTTACATTTAAAGTATAGAAATACTCAGATAAGGTATCTAAACAACCTTAACTCATAGACTTTAAGGTCAGACGACATCATCATAATCATCTTGTCTGATCTCCTGCACATTGCAGGTTACAGAACCTCATCCACCCACTCCTGTAATAGGTCCATAAACCCTGGCTGAGTTACTGAAGTCCTCAAATCATGATTTAAAGACTTCAAGTTACAGAGAAACCACCATTTATACTGGTTTAAGCCTGCAAGTGACCCATGCCTCAAGCTGCAGAGAAAGGGGAACCCCCCACCCAAGCGTTTCTACCAATCTGACCTGGAGGAAAATTCATTCCAAACCACAAATATGGCATTCAGTTAGACCCTGATACCTGAGCAAGACCCACCAGCCAGACACCTGAGAAAGAATTATCTGTAGTAACTCAGAACCCTCCCCATGTAGTGTCCCGTTTCCAGCTATTGGAGATATTTACTAATAGCAGTGACGGATGGGCCACATGCCATAGTAGGTAATGCCATCATACCATCCCCTCCATAAACTTGTCGAGCTCAGTCTTGAAACCAGTTCTCCCTATTGCTCCCCTAGGAAGGCTGTTCTAGAACTTCATTCCTCTGATGATTAGAAACCTTCATCTAATTTAAAACCTAAACTTATTGATGGCCAGTTTAGAACAGTTTGTTCTTGTGAAGCTATACAGTAACCATAACGATTATGAATAATGCGCATGCCTCCCTGCCATTTGGTTCATTATTTCCTGGGTTATATTGCCTGGCTGTCTTACTCCTTTCTCTCTTGCCTCTCTGAACATCATCTCCCACTGCTTGCTGGCAGCTTCTTTCTTTCTCATGGCACGGCTCCCCCAAGGCTGGCTCTTGTTTCCTCTCCTTTCCCTTTTTATGTACCAGTGATATTAGAAGAGGCAGCAAGGCTAACTCCTCTTTCCTGTATCCATCTGCTTTTATAGGCTTTCTCTTTGCAGTGAAGATTCAGGAGGAATGGTAGAAGCAGCTGATAACACGGACAGCCATTGCAATGTGACCAACCACCTCTTTGCAGATCACCAGGAAGTGTTCTGTGGACAACAAGGGGTGCATGGACTGCAAATAAGGTGGATATCTGAAAAAAGTCAGAGGTACAAATAAATGAAGAAAGAATAGTGGGTGTCTTTAATTAATTCTCAGGAGAAAGGTCACTGGTATCATGTGGTTATTGAATAGGGTTTTATTTTTAAAAAAGGGCCTTGAATCAACCTCTTATTGTTTACTGTGTATAATAAGCCACCAAAAGCAGAACCTTTCCCCACTTATGATAGAGGTGCCCATAAGCCTTTCATTTAAGGGGGAAATCTCTCTGTGCAGAGCCTCATATTAGATTTTAAATGTTTAAATAATTACATAAAATTTCCAGTTACAATGCTGAGGGTGAAAGGCATTTTGCTACGTTAACTGACAAAGATCAAAGGTTCTGTCAAGTGTACACAAGCTTCAGAGGAGCCCTGAAGGGAATCTATTCCTCTCGGTCAAATGACTCTTCTCCAGTATCACTGGATACTGAGAAGACATTTGACCAGCTAGAGCAGATTACTTATTTCTGTTACCTGAAGACTTGGACTTCGGAATCCAATATGCAAGTTTTGTTCCAGGTTCTGTTCAAGAATATAGTTTCCACAGGCGACTAAATGGTTGAGATTCTGCCTGCCCTGATTGTTAAGAGGAATTCCAGTAAGGAGGGATAATCCTGGCCCCTTTACCATTTGCCTTATTTGTGAGCTCACTGGCACAGATTTTGTGGGCCAGATCTTTGACCCTGATATGATCCACTTCTGCTGATCCATTGCTTCCAGCGTTGGGGGGCTTCTTGAGTGGCATAGTGCACCCGTGGTGAGGGGATGTGTCAAGGGACAAACCAGGAATATGGAGTGAGGTTGGAGTGCTGATGTGCTCTGGCAATCCTCAGCCAGTTAGAGATGGCTGATTATTAATTATTATTATTATTTTATTTGGCAAATAGTAAATTCACAGAAAAATGCCTTGAGGGCCACAACAACTCTGGTGTCTAAATGGTTGAAAATGAATAGTTTTGCTTTTTTAATAAAGAATTTATTTATTCATTCTTTTATTTTTGCCAAAACTGATTGCTGAATTCAACCCAAATTCTCAAAAGGAATTTTGACACATTTTATTTCAACTATTTTGAAATGTTTTGTTTCAGCCATTTCTAAATGAAACGTTTCTGCTTTTCATGTTGGAAATGTGTTTCATTTTGAACTTTAGCTAATTTATTAAAAAATAAAAAAGGGGGTGGAAAATATTCCAGAATGACTCCAAATGAAAAAACAGAATAAAAATAGTTCTGGGTCAAATGGAACATTCAGCCTGAAATGATTTTTTTTTCAATTTTCTTTTTGTTTTGGCAAGAAAAAACAAAAAGTTCATTTTTTGTTCAAACGAAACTGATTTTTTTTTCGGTTTGGCCCCTGAACTGAAAAATCAATTATTCACTTAACACTACAGCTGATTTAAGGCTTCTTGAGGGGCTGTCACCAGCCTTTGTAACTTAGAGCAGTCTCTGGCCTAATTTAATTTGTGCTGGAGAACAAACTGGCCTCTGGCAAATCTGAAGAGCGATGGAGCTATGCTGATTTACACCAGTTGAGGAATTGACCCAGCAAGAAAATATTATTTGTAGACTCTTAATGAATGCAGAGAAAATCCTTTCAGGAATGTAGCATGAAAATTGGGCTTTCTTCTAAGTTGTACTCTATATTGCATGGTACCAAAGGGTTAAAAATTAATACATTTTAGTTTGTGGGTGGAGAGAAAACTAAAACAGTTTGATAGAAGCATGTCAGGGAGATACAGTACAAATTTCTCTATAGATCATATTATAAAATATTAGTTTGTAACAGGGCCTCCTCGGTCCTGCTTCTGGCTCTATCTACAAACCATGCAGAGCCCCTTGTGCTGGTTCAACACCCTGTGCAGTTTATTAATAATTGAGTCCCACCACCTTCACAGCATACCTAGTGCCTTTGCAAGCAGGGGGAGGGCAATCTCTCTCCCGCTCACTTTCCCCCTTTTCATTTCCTTCCTGTGCCTATTTGTGAGCTCTGGCTAATGGCTTAATTAACCTTTCTGCCCTGCCCCACCCACAAATTAGGCACAGGTCTGCCTCATCAGCTCCAATCTGCTTTGCCTGAGGGGAGCTGCTGTGAACACAGTGCTGACTCAGGGTTTCGTATCATCTCCCCCCTTATCTAGCCTCAAGGTTCTTCTTCCTCCATGTTCTCCCTCCCTTACCAGAGGGGCCACCCTGTGGGAACCTCTCTCTATCTCCAGGGCAATCATCCAGGTTTCCCTTGTGGGGTTTGCTCATCCCCCACCCACAGAACTCACACTATGTGGGGGGACAACACCCCCATAGCTCTGTAGCAGCTCATTGGTCTTCACACCACAAGCATCCTGGGGGTTACTTCTCTCTTTGCATCTGGCAGGGGATCAAGGTTACTCCTTGCATCCCCCGGATCACCCAGGGCCCCAAATTCCCTCAAGTATCCAAATTATGCCTAGGTTTCTTCTCCTGGGGGTTGTGTCACAAGGAGCTCACTTGGCCCCTGAGCTCTGCTAAGGAGTTTGGGCTGCCTGTCTGCCCTGTACCTGCTTCCTTACTTCCCTGGGGACATTTCTTGTCCTCCTGACTCAGGCCTTGTTGTCTAGGGGTCTCTGATGATTCTTTTTTGGGGTTTCTCCTCTCTCTCCCCCCTAGTTTTGCTTTTCCTAAAGTGGGATTCCTCCCATCCACCTCACTTCCCAATGGGGAAGGGACTCCAGTCCATGCCCAAGACAACTGGATAAGGCAGTCCCTCCATTACCCCAACCTGTTTCCATCGAAACCTCCCCCAGACCTTCAGGGCACCTGGGCTGTGGAGCAATGCCTCTTATTCCCAAGGACATACTCTATGTCCAGAGTTGCTCCTGAAATCATCCAGTGAGGTTTCACTAGCTCTGGACAAGAGAGCAAGCTGAGGTCATATCTACAAGGCCCCTCTGGAGTTTCCTTCCCACCATCACAGAAATGGTGGACAGTTTTTGCCCTTTTTTCTTCCCTCTAGCTCTGGGCCAGCCACAAAATTCAGCAAAACCACAATCCATGTATGGGCAGTCCCCTTTCTTGTGTCCAGATCATCCACACTGGTAGCAAATAACGGGTAGAGCCCCAGCTAGAACTCTTCGGGGTTCTTCCTGTCCATGCCCCTTCCTGGTGTGGGGTCTCCAGTCTTCGTTCCCAGCTCTGGACCCTTATATGATCACCCATTTTTCATGGGAAAGTCTGCCTCTGCATACTCCTCTGTCAGTTTCACAGCAGCATCCCCTGTGCCTGGTAGATGCCGCCTAACCCACACTCCTGTGTTCTCAGGGAGGCTCTGAAGGAACTGTTCCAATGCCAGAGCATCAGGGCTGGCTCCAGGCACCAGCCGAGGAAGCACGTGCCTGGGGCGGCACATCCTAAGGGGCAGCATTCCATCCATTCTTGGGGCGCCACAGTCCGGGAGTCTTTTTTTGGCTTGGGGCAGCAAAAATGGTAGATCTGGCCCTGCACAGCATCCTGTTACCAGATTTGCCCATTACTTTGGAGTATGCTCATTTATTAGGGTTACTCTTCTGGGGAGGGGAGGTTCTATAATTCTATCAATGTACTGCTTGTGTCACTTGTGTTTTCATACGGAGCTCTACTTCTCCTTTCTGCAAGTTCCCTCCCAATGGAGCTATCCTGCAGGACCTAAGTTCCCTAGGGCTGTGTTCCTCCAGCCCCAGAATCAGATGAAAACACACATTAACAGAGCGCATCTGAGCAGACCAGGTCAATCAGCACTCCCAAGCTGACCCCTTATATGCCTTTGGACTCAGCAGGCTGGGTTGAACAGCACTTCCAAGCTGCCACCCTTCTATGCCACAGGTTCAGCATGTCCCTATCCCCACTTTCACATTACAATTGTTCTGGTAGTAACCCACTTGATGAGCAAACCCCACAGGATTTTGGGGCACTACAGGGATCTTTAGCTTAGGTAAGAGGAGCATTGCAGCAGAGCAAATGGGGAAGCCAAAAACACAAAAGAGAGAGGGGGCAGAGGGAAGCAACCAGCTTAACCATAAAAGTTCTTTATTGCCAGGTAATAACCATACAAGGAGAGCCAAACAAACAAAACAGTTACAATATTAAATCTAGCTTAAATTTGATTACAAAAGTCAGGTTTAGAAAACTATACCTGATCACACAAGTCAGGTTAGAAAGCTATACCTAGGTCTGGTCTACGTAGCTGAAGTCGACATATCTTAGATCAACTTAGAATCACTTACTTTGTGTCCTCGTGGCACGGGATCGATGGCCACTGCTCCCCCGTCGACTCCGCTTCTGCTTCTCGCTTTGGTGGCGATCCGGAGTCGACGGCAGAGCGATTGGGGATTGATTTATCCGCATCTATGCTAGACGCGATAAATCGGTCCCCGATAGATTGATCACTCCCTGCCGATCCAGTGAGTAGTGTAGACGTACCCTTAGAGTAGAGAGAAGAAAAAACAACAGAGAGTTGGGTTCTCACCACTCGGTGAAGCTTGAATTGGTCGGGGTTCCCAGGTGGTGGTGGTAGCTGAGGGTCTGGAGCGCTGGAGACAGACAGAGCCCCCAGCATGATCAGTCAAAAGAAGATGAAGTCCCAATGGAACTGATGTGGATTTTGGATCCAGGAGGCATCAGACCCCTTACTTGACAGTGGGTAGGGATTTTTGTAGGGAAACAACAATGGTTCAAGGGAGAACACTAGATTTGTTTATGGGTAAACTGATGGCTCAAGGGAGCATACCAAAGTTGTTTTGTTCAGGCTAGTGAGCTGGTGAGTTTGGTAGTGTCCAATGCAGAAAAGGACTCAGCAGAGGGAGAGAACAAAGCAGCGTTCCTAGAATTCCTTCTAGAACTGTTCCAGTGCAGTGCTGTACATTTAAAGTGCAACAGCAGAGTAGTTTAAAACACTTTCTGAGGAAAAATTAGGGATTGTTTTCCCAGTCCAATATTGATGTAGAGCAAACTGTGCTGATACCACACAAGATTGACACTAGGGAAGCCAGACTGGTAAAACAGACACCTTATTGGTTATCAGTTGAAAAGAGGGAAGAAACTTTAAGGGTTATTGAAGAAATGCAACATGAAGGTAGAACTGAATCTTCAGTCAGCCCTTGAGCCTTGCTTATAATACCGGTAAAGAAAAAGGATAGCAGCACTAGATTATGTAGGCTACTGAAAGCTGAATGAAGCCATCTTGAAAGATTTGTATCCTTTGCCAAGGATAGATGATATGCTGGATGCTGGGGCAGGGTCAGTTTGGTTTTCCACATTGGATCTTGAAAATGGGTAGTGGCAGGTGCAAGTGGACCCTATGGACCAAGAGAAAACAGCATTTACAGCAAGGCAATTTGAGGAGATGATATTTGGCCTATGTATTGCATCAGCGATGTTTGAAAGGCTTATGGATAGGATTTTTCATGGTATGCTCCCTTCCACTTGTTTTCTATATCTGGACACATATTGGTGCATGCTAAGGCTTTTGAACAAGAAGTGGTGCATTTGTAAGTAGCCTTTGACAGGCTTAAAGAGGTTAATTTGAAGCTGATTCCAAAGAAGTGTGAATTGTTTCAAAAGAAGATAACATACCTGGGACACACCATAAGTGCAGAAGATATTTCCACAGACCAACAAAAAGTTGAAGTGGTGGCAAACTGGCCAACCCCTAGTATAGATGCTGTTAAGCAGTATAAAGGTGCCATGAACAAGGTAACTAAATCCACACTAGGTGGGCTTGTACTGCTTTAGCTGTACTGATGCAGTTAAAGTGGTACAATTTTTATGTGTAGACAAGGCCAAACTTAAAGTTGGTTCTAAGAATCGAGCTGGACTCTTTCTTTCCCACACAGCATCACCAGCAAAAGGTTCTACAGGTCAGATTAGTCCTTCATTTACATTCATTGTTATGTAATCTCATTGTCTTTCTTTTATGGCCCCGGTGGTGCCTCTGCAAGCAGAATGTATTTAAATTATTCTCTTGTATATTCATAGTATACAAACAGAACAGAAATTGATAAAAACTAAGGCTGTCAAGTGATTAAAAAAATTAATCACGATTAATCATGTAATTAAAAAAATCAATTGTGATTAAACGCACTGTTAAACAATAATAGAATACCATTTATTTAAATAGTTTTTGATGTTTTCTACATTTTCAAATATATTGAGTTCAATGACAACACGAAATATAAAGTGAGCACTGTATACTTTGTATTTATTTTATTATAAATATTTGCACTGTAAAAAACAAAAGAAATTGTATTTTTCAATTCACCTAATACAAGTACTGTAGTACTGGGGAGGCTGCATCTTGCCAGAGCCCACAGCCCTCCTGCATCTCTCTGGCCACTCCTGGCTTACCAGAGCACCATTTCAGATTTTGGGGTGGGGGTGAGAGGAAACTTTAACTATGGTTCCAGGGACGACTTAGGCACCTGAAAACTCTAGGGTTTTTGCAGATAATAACTGAGGAATTAGCTGACAGGAGCACTCTAATTGTTATGTAAAAAAGATAAAATATATACAAACTCCAATCAAAGCCACGTTTAAAGTTTATACGTGAATTTGGAACAATCAGGAGATAATACAGCAAAATATTCCCAATCCCAAGCCTTGAGGTATCAGTTCTGGAGTTTTAACACAGATATCAGAAACACGTCTGATACTTTGTACACTATCTTTAGCAGAGATAAATAAAAATAAATAAAATCTGCTTACTTTCTCTAACAGACACACTCTGTGTTATTGCCATTATCTACTCTATTTTACTCAATTGTTTTTCAGTAAAAACATAATTTTAACGTGATTGTTGTTTTTCTTTTTTTATTAAGAAAAGGAATTTATTTTTCTAATTATTTTGGCATTTCTGTTTACTGTCACAATAATGTATGTGACTCACTAACATTTGACTCCATCATTGCTATTTGTGTCATAGTTGGGACTGCATTTATTTTCATGCAAATTTTAAGTTATGTAACAGATATAACTAAAAATACAATTTGAAAATAAGCAACCTTCATCTGTCCAGTGTCTAAAATTATGTGTTTAGCTAATGTTTTTTAAACGGGCACTGCTAAGGTTAGTACAAGCTAAAGTTACATTCTAGAAGGATACTATTATTTGATTGTACCACTTTAAATAATGAATGACAAAGCATAATATGATAATAAAAGTAATAATGATAATTACTCCAGCCAGGACAGGTTAGGCATTTTAGAACTCACTACTCAAAGCATTAAATTTAAGCATAAGAGAGAAATAAAATTATGAAATGCATAGACCAGTCAAAAAACTAAAATAACAGCACTTTGAAAGAATACAATTACAGAGAATAGATGTGCATTGCAGGAAGTACCAACAAGTAACAACAACAATATAAGTATGTGTTTGGGGTCAGTGTGAAAGAGACAGAGTATGTGAGCTGGGGGAGTGGATGAGAGACCCCCACACTACTCCTTTAAGAGAGCAGTCTGAAGGAACTCCTTCAGACACAGCAGCAGCTGCCAGCAGCTCTGTCCCACTCTTGGTAAGCCCTATCTAACCCCTGCTCCGTGGAGATGGGGTACATGGATGGGGCGCGGGCAGGGGACACCCTAATATCAGTGCCCCTTCGCACACACCCCTCGTGCAGCAAACAGGAAGCTCCTAGGAGCAGCTGGCATGGGGCAGGAGCTGCAGGGCTGCAGAAGCCAGCAGGGGGAGGAGCACCCCTGCTCCAGAGGTGCCCCGTTTATAATGGCACCCTGGGCTTTCACCCAGTTCATCTGTGCCTAAGGCTGGCCCTGCTAGTCTTTAAACAGAAGTGAAAAGAGTGTTGCCAACTCTCATGATTTTGTCATGAGTCGCACAATAATTATTGTTTTCCTTAAAGCCCCAGCTCCTGGAGTCAAGTGGCTATGTGATGATTTCAGCCATCATTCTTAAAGAAACATGAAGTTTCTAGCCCTCGGGGCTGAGGAGAAAGCTTCAAAATGTGACCCCAGCGCACCTAAGGGCTCAAAAAGCAGAAGACAAATAAAAAGATCATCAAATCTATTATTTTTACATAATCTCATGATTTTGGGTAAGCCTGATTCATGATTTTTGAACATTTGGGGTTGGCAATACTGTGAAAGTGACTTGAAAGTGTCAATTTCACTCCTGTTTATGGACAGTTTGTAGTCTATTAATTATTTGTAGTGAGGTAACACCCCTAGAGCCCCAGGCAGGTGCCCTAGTACAATGTTTCCAAAAGTTAAACAATCTATTTCAGTCTCGGTGAACAGCAAAAGAGTTATCTTGATTTTTTTCTACACTTGTTTCAGTCTATGTATTCAAGAGTTAGTAACAAAGTAAGAATATACATTACAATTTTAAACATATCCAGTGACTTGACACAAGATATTCTAACGTGTTTGTATCAGAGCTGGGTGGGTCTAATATTTAATTTTCTTTCTTTATATAGGAATTAGATACAGTGCTTCTGTCAGCTAATTTATAAATTCTCTGTAAAAAAACCCACCAGACTTTTCAGGTGCCTCAGTAGCCCCTAGAATCAAAGTTAAAGACCCCCCTACCACACACACAAAACTGAAACGGTGCCCCTAGCAAGAAAACCAGGCACTCAAAGCCTAATAACAGTCTTTTGCATGGGCCAGTTCAGGATGAATTTAGAGAATGCTAAATTCCCCATCCATCCGTGATGGTTTCCCTTTGCCTGGCCTGAGTACTGGAGTCCAGACCGCTCTCTTTCTGTCAAGCGCGTCTGCCCCCCACTTCCTTTTATTTAAAGCTGGGCTGTAAGGGTAAGGAGTGAGATGATGATGGATAATAGACGCAAGGAGGCGCTGCTAAGCTAGGAAGGCGAGGCAAGCGCCGCTGCAGCTCTAGCGCGCGCTCTCTCTGCGCTTCCCAAGTTGCAAGGGGATCCTGAAGCCAGGCAGCGCCCCCAGTGCAGCCCGACCGAGGCGACCCATGCTCACGGTAGGGAAAGACATCGCAACACCCTACCCCAAATAGCCCGTGATTGCCTTAAAGCGCCACTACCTAGCCTGGGCTCCCTGCGGCATGGCTCAGGGGCATGAGGGAAGAGGTCGAGCGAGTGGGGTGCGGACCCTGGGGCGGGCAGGCAGGAATCCCGCTGCTTTGCATTAGGCGCTGCTGCGTGTTCGCGGGCGGGCGGCAGGAGCGGGTGCCTGGAGTTCATGCCTAGCGAGGAGCGGACCGGCTGCCCCTCCGCCGCTTTTATCTTCTTAGGCTCAACGGGAAGCAGCAGCAACTGCTACTGCAGCGCGCGTCAATTGCCGCTCAGCGCGCCCTGATCCTGGCCCCGGGCCCAGAAGCGGGAGTCTAACCCCGCCAGGGCGGGACGGGCCAGTCTGCAGCCTGCCCGGCTGCCCGGCCTCCGCTGCCCTTCGCCTCTGGGCGTGTGCGCGCGCAAAGGTTGCGCCCAGCGCTCGCTGCAAGAGGCAGAGACGGGCAGGGCAACTCCCCCCCCCCCGTCTCAAAGCCGGATATATAGTGTCAGTGGCTGGAGGAGGAGGAGGAGGAGGAGGAGGGAAGCGGTTTTGTGCTTTCCCCCCCTTGCCTAGAGTTGCTTGTGACCGGGGAAGGCGGGGGAAGCGCTTTGGAGCCGGGAATTGATCGGAAACGGTAAGGAAGGTAACAGCCCGCTGGAAAATGGGGACAGTCCGGGATTCAGCCCAGCAGAGTCTCTCGCCTTTCGCCCGCGCCGCGGGGAAAGGGAGGAGGACGGGAGTGAGAGAGCCTGGCTTGGGGTGGGGCTGCTTTGGGGGCGGGGTGCGCGGGAGGGGAAGGAGCCGGGGCTGCTCGGGTTGGGCTCAGTTTGGGAGCGAGGGCTGGGAGGACACAAACCGCAACCCAAGGACGCTGCTGACTTTCATAGCGGGTAAGTGTGTGGAGCTTTAACGAGGGAGAAGGAGAGACACGCCTGGACTGGGGACCCTCGAGGAGGCTTTAAAGCCGAGGGGCCGGGCGTGCCAAAGCCAATGGAAACGGGAGCTGTGCTGGTACCTGACTCTCCATCGCACGCGAATCTGCCCTAGACTGGCTAGTGATCATCTCCAGCCCCCGGCACGTATACTCTCGTGGGCTTCTCCTTGGAAGAGTTGAACATGAAGTGCAGACATATGACTGAGGACAGGAGTGTCATGGGTGGATAGTCACGCTCTGTTTCACAACCTTAAGATTTGCTTTGGGGAGAAATAGAGACTTTGTGGTAAAGTGAGGAGATCCAATATGTTGGTTTTTTTTTATTTTTTAAAGGTGCTTTTAAACTTGCAGGTTTCTCCCCCCACCTCTTAATTTTTTTCTGTCCATCAGTCAGTATAAAGAACAGCATATAATACAAAGCTTGGACACAACTATTTAGATTTTTAATACATGGGCGGAGGTGTAATTATGATCCCTACAATCACTACTTCTGCTCACATTTTATTATAACTACGGTACTTCCAGGAAACAGCATAATTTTTTCAATATGAAGACATATCCTTAATTTTAAATTGCGGTCCTAACTGTTCCTAAATCTGGGATGATCTTCAATTTTTCAGGAATAAGAGGCATCTCTTTGTGCTGTGTTTGTATAGCACATTGAAGATGCCTGCTGATAAAGTACAGTTAAAGTGCTAACTTTTGTGTAGTAATAATGAATTTGCCTCTGTGCCTTTAAAGGACTTAGCTAGAGAAAAGGAGCAGGAAATTATCAGATACAGCCTTATGTTTGTAATAATAAATTGAACAGCTATTGTTACATCTGATTGTTTTATCATCCCAAAAATTTGGTGAGCAGATTAGGCACATCAATTGATAACTAAGATTGTAATTTTGTGACAGCTGTAAAGGCTTTCTGTAGACCGCAAATTTCCACCCAGTTCTGATACCCCCTTCTGATATTTGAATTGGTGTTAAAACAAAAAGGACCTGAAGTATAAACAAAACCAAAAGGTGTGTCAAAATTCATGAGTTTTTAGGAGTTTTTTAATCAGAAGTCACAAGTTATGATATCCCCTTTGCAGACTTGTTTACTGCATTTGTCTTCACCCTGGATTCCTCAGCTCCACCCAAGTGGCTGAGCACATGTTATTATTTATGTTACAGGCACATATCATTGTGGCTCTTTTGTCTGAAGCTATAGTGTCTGAAATGTAGCTAGCAGCCAATATAGATTGTGTTTATTATTGCTAGAGTGCTAAAGCAATGTTCTTACTAAACAGGGAAATTGCTTCTCTGTGTGTGTCTATATAATAGAGGACTCATCACTATGATTATCCCTATGATAGATTGCTTAGTTAAGGTTGCACTGAGATTGGCACTTAAAACTGGTCTAAGTCTAAATCTAAATCAGGGGGAGGGATAGCTCAGTGGTTTGAGCATTGGCCTGCTAAACCCAGGGTTGTGAGTTCAATTGTTGAGGGGGCCACTTAGGGATCTGGGGCAAAAATTGGTCCTGCTAGTGAAGGCAGGGGGCTGGACTCAATGATCTTTCAAGGTCCCTTCCAGCTCTAGGAGATTGGTATATCTCCAATTATTATTATTTATTTATCCTCTCTCTAATACAATTTAGTGATTGAATTTAGTCTAAAAAATTGACACAACAACTCTCTGTTGCGTGTTTTATGTAATAAGTTTTAGTATGATACTTACCAGTTTTTGTAGCAGCAATGTTTGAAAATGCTCCCTTTTTGAAATTTTGCCCTGTTTTCTTCATATATTGGGGGGCGGGCGAGGGGGGAAGGATCCTTTAGTTAAACAACCACACTCCCCACAAACTCCACACTTAACACTCCTGCATATTCAGATGATAGTTCAGCCAGGGGTATTTTTTAAAACACAGTGGCTAAAAAGTTTTAATGAATGTTTAAAAAAAAAAAACCAAAACATTGTGTAGATAGGAGAATATGTGAGTCGGTCAAGGTGAATCTCTAGAGAGGCTGATAGGCTTATAGAGAGGGCCAGGAGAGTTGTGGGTCTCTGACAACCAGGCCTTTAACCTGCATCTCTGCTACACAGACAACTCTGCTGAAACCTGTGATTTCTCAGAGGTCAGCCTTGGTCTGGCAGGCCTGTGGCAGCCCTTTGGGCTGGGACTCAGCTGCTGGGCTGAATGACTATGAGGGAGGAAGACTGTGTTGTGGGGAAGAAAGGGGTATAGATATGGGGAAATGAATAAGAGGCTATGGATAATGTGAGGTGGAGGCACAGAAGTGGTTACTGCAGCAGAGTTTGGGAGCAGGAGTGAGCAGCAGAGCTCCTCACTGTCTCCCTGGTCCACTGGTCTCCAGACCTGCTGTAGAGCAGTTCCCTGCTTGTAGTGGGCACTCTGGTCTCCCTAGTCACATGGGCCTTCCACCTGCATTCCACACAGAAAATTATTTCCCCCCTTTTTTTGTATAGTTGCTTTAATGACCATTTATTTCGATCCATAAAGGGAAATGATCATATAAATAAAGGGGAAAAAAAATTTCTATTTGGAACGGAAGTGAGGGAACCAGGCAACCAGCTGCAACTGAGGAGCTGGGCTCTGTGGGTGGGGCTGGGAAGTGGTGGGTACTGGGATCAGAGACTCAGTCTCTGATCTCTGTTTGATACAATGCATTTTCAGTGCATATATTATTTGGCTATGTTGGACTTAAGGGAAAACGGCAGGGAAATAGTTGCATATTCTGCATTCTGTTCACCGTGCTCTCTGCCTGAATTTGGGGACACACATTTTTGATTAGCCAAAGAGTTAAACATTTTAGGCACTGGGAGTAAAAAGTCACTTAGACTCAAGGGCTAGATCTACAAAGGGACTTATGCATATCACTGCCACTTTACCCAGTAAGCCAGTAGTTAGACAGGGGACCCAGGATGTGGGACACCTGGGTTCAAATCCCTGCTCTGCCTGATATGGAGTAGGGACTGGAACTAGAGTGACCAGAGGTCCCAGTTTTATAGGGACAGTCCTGATATTCAGGGCTTTGTCTTATGTAGCCACCTATTACCCCCCATACCTGTCCCGAGTTTTCACACTAGCTATTTGATCACCTTCATTGGAACCCATGTGACTCCACCTACCAGGCAATAGAGTCATTTGGTCTCTCTCTGGTTACTGCCAGTCTCACTACCGCATGTAAGAGGGGGTATTACTTTCTGGCTCTATGGATTTTTGCCCAGTTCAGAAAAATGCTATGTGCTTATCTACAATGGGACTTAAGTGCATGCTGAATCAAGGCCGTAGGAGTCTAACTGTAAGAACCAAGGTTTTGGCCCAGTGATGCCAGCCTCACGCTGGGTAGTATCTTATCCCATAAGAATGAAGAATCAGGGCCTTAGAAATTAGCTACATGGTCATAGTGGTGTTTTCACTCTGACTTAGTCTGATCTCTCTTTGTGAGGGAACCTGAGCTGCTGTTTGGGCTACTGGGGCTCCGTCGCTGTGCGCTCTGGCATAATTCCAACATGGCTTGGAATGCATGGTAGCCACTTCAGGGCTAACTCTGGCCTTCAGACACATCTGCACAGATTCATTTTCATTTTGCTATTACAGGCAGTATTTATAACAGAGGCATCTTCTGCCTTTTTTTATATTCTCTCTCCCCCAGTCTTTTTGTGTTTTGCCAAGCATGTAACTCCTGTTTTTTCTGACACCATCTGAGTTACCATTTTATCTTGTTTTTACGTTTTTCAACAAATTCTTTTTCAAATTAGTGCTTCCAAATTGCTGATGACTCTTCAGAAAAGATAATAGCTATTAGGTGATGTCTTTATACAGAACATGGTATCAAAAATCATGGTTAATTGTGTCTCTGCACAGTAAATAGTCGTCAATACATTCTTGTAACTAAGCCAAATTATGGTTTGACCATGTAATTAGTCTCCCACTGAGTAATTATTGGTGTGCTAGGAATCCTTTTCTTTTCTCTAATCATTGACTAAGTTTGTTTTATTAAAACACTTGGGCACTATTGAAGGCTTGGCAAGAATTTCTGTAATCTGACTACAAGCATGTTCAGATATAATACAATACTGTCTCTCTTTTTTCACAAGATTCAACTGTACATACGATCGCCTGAATATACATGCATAGAATTGGGAATGCAAGTGGTGAATAATCACACAAGGCTAGATTCTTCCATCCTTGCTCACAGTGAGTAGCACCCTTACTCCTCCACAAGGTTTGGGGTCACACCTCACTCTTCTTGTTTTCTACTTGCCAGGAATCAACGTGGAATAACTGGGCCCATAGGATGTGTAGTGTATTAGAGCCTTTTCCCAAACTGAACTTTATTTTTATTATGTAGGCCTGATTCTGTCATCCTTGTGTACATTGAGAAGTAGCTTATTCCTCAAGAAGTCCGATTTGAAGATAATGGGACAACTTGCAGGATAAAGTACTACTCAGTGTGTGGAAGGGCAGGGCCGCCAGAGGATTCCGGGGGCCCGGGGTCTTCGGCGGCGGGGGGCCCTTCCGTTCCGGGACCCGCCGCCGAAGTGCCCCGAAGACCCGCGGCGGGAGCCCCCCGCCGCCGAATTACCACCGAAGCGGGACCCGCCGCTGAAGTGCAGCCCAGTCTTCGGCGGTAATTCGGTGGCAGGGGGGGGTCCCCGCCACGGGTCTTCGGGGCACTTCGGCGGCGGGTCCCAGAACGGAAGGGGCCCCCCGCCGCTGAAGACCGGGCTGCGCTTCGGCGGCGGGTGCCGCTTCCCCCCCCGCCCTGGCCCCAGCCTCTTATCCCCGGCTCCCTCCTCACCCGGAGTCTCAGCGCCTCGCCGAAACAGCCGCAGCGTGCGGCCGGAGGGGCCTGAGCTCCGTCCCACTCAGAGCCGCGTGGTGAGGGGGCGGGGCTGGGAGCTCCACGCCGAGCGGAGGGAGCTGAGCTCAGCCCAGAGCTCCCAGCCCCGCCCCCTGACCACGCGACTCTGAGCGGGGCGGGGCTCAGGGGCCCCGGCGGAGACTCGGCACTTGATGCGCTGAGGCTCTAGGAGAGGGGCGGAGGCGGGAGCCTCCGCTGTTCTCTTGGGGGCCCCTGCGGGGCCCAGGGCAAATTGCCCCCTTTGCCCCCCCCCTCTGGGCGGCCCTGTGGAAGGGTGGTATTTACAGTTAGGCCCCTGGTTCAACATAGCACTTCACCACATGCTGAAGTTCCACTGAAGTTAAGCACGGGCTTAAGTGCTTTGCTGAAGCAAAGTTAAAATCTATAGAACCAGATTCTGAAACCCTCACTTACATGAGGTAATACCTTATGTCCAGCTCCTCAAAGGTATTTAGGTGCCTAACTTTCCATTGACTTCAAATACCTTTGAGGAGCTGGGCCTTACTCCAGATTAGTCCTGTTGACTTCAGTAGGGCTATTTCAGGAATAAGTAGGGTGACCAGATAGCAAGTGTGAAAAATTGTGATGGGGGTTGGGGGTAATAGGTAAGAAAAAGCCCCCAAAATTGGGACTGTCCCTATAAAATCGGGACATCTGGTCACCCTAGGAATAAGGAACTAATCAACATGAGTAGGGGTGTCAGAACCTGGCCAGTATTCAGACCCTGAAATAAAAGTGGCTTGATTTCCAGGGGTGTATGTCCACTTTTATTTAGGTGACTACTATCAACTTAGAAGCTTATCTTTAAAGACACAGGTTTGTAAGTTGGAGCCTCTGTTTTTTGGTAACCCAAGCTCTACTATCAATCTTTAATAAATTTGTTGTGCAATACAGCTTTATAATTGATAGCGTCTTTAATACCAAATGTATACCACAGCACTTTTACAGAGTTCATTATAACTACCCACCCTGATGTGTGAGGTATAAATAATAAAAATTAAATAGAAGAAAAAGATACATTTTTAGATTGAAAAATCATGAAACTTTTTCTATCCATATTAGTGTAAAATGTCATCTGACACCAAAATTAAATTTGGAACCAACTAAATTGACAGTGTCCTTTTGCTTTATCTGTCTTGACACAATTGCAAAGCCTTTCAGTAAAAGGAACGAAAGGTTCTTTACTTTCACTGTAGCATCCGTAAAAGAGTGTTGTAGCCTCTGCTGAAATGCTGTTTGGTTAATTCCTACAATACTCCTCCTTAGTGAATCTGAAAAGAGAGATTCCTATGTTAGACACAGACACTTAGGTCACTATTTTTCCTTTCTGTTAGTGGAAGCACACCAATTGATAAAATGGTGTGCTGCAGCATTGAATATATTGGAGGGTTAATAATGGGGTACAGAACCTCGGTTGGTAGTAGCCAAAATTTGATTCCATTGAATGGCTTCTTGGTGGTATACATGAAATGAGTTGGTCTCAGTTCTCCTAGTGCACAGCTACCCAGATCACAAAATCCAGGGCTATAGTTGACTGTAACTTCACTTCAGTAAAAAAGCCAAGGACTGAATGACTACAGTGACAGCATATGCCTATCCTCTTGTATTTGTTTCTAATTTAAAATATAGCATAGCTTATAATTAATAGGTTAGCCTTACTTACCAAGCACTGCAATGGTAACATGGCAAGAGATGGAAGCTTTAGCAGCCAGCTTTGTTTTAGTGACCTGGAGCCAGTCTAATGTTATACTGTAATGAGCTGTTTGGGCTGTCTCTACTAATGCTACAGGATAACAATGGGGTGTAGATACTATGGAGATGGGTGCAGTATAAGTATTCAAATGGAAAAGACTGCACTTCTCACAGGTATGGTGAATGTTGGTATTACAGCAAACTGTTCTCCACAGACACTGTAGTCACAAGTGTTGCTCCAGCATATTTTGTTCCAGCTATGTAATTCCCCACCTTCACATGTTTCTTGGAAGTACCAGCAACCCTGTGTCTCTTACAGAAAGCAGAGCATAGTTTCTAATTCTCTATTGTCTTCTGGCACTCAGGCAGTGGCAGAAGGGAGAAAATGAGTCGTACTTTCCACCTGTTTTGGGATTGAACATCTGTATTTATGCACCCTGAGCTGTGCTTCAAGCTACACTTGTAAATCTCAGGTCATTCTGTAGTGGAGGGTTTTGTTTCAATCTTCAGAAGCATCTCACTTGATGCACTTCCCCAGTTTGTGGCAAGCCTTTAAGAAACTACAACACGACTAATATGTTTTTTCACTGACTTCTTTACTGCTGCCAAGTCCTGATTTGATATGGAGGGCATCCTCCTCATCCTACGTGCTGACTTTCCTTGGGCCTTACAGTACCTGGGTTGAAATCTTGCCTTGGTTGAAGTCATTGGCAAAACTCCCACTGATTTCACATGAGCCAGGATTTCACCCCAGACTTGTTCATACATCTGTGGAATCGCTGTTTTTAGCCACATAACTCAAGCACAAGTCAATGAGTTTCACAGGTCATGCATTGAATTGTTGATTTTCAGTGGCAAGTCTTTGCTCACTTACCTAATTCATCGTTATCGAACCATTATTGAATGTAATTGATGTGAAGTGCCCAAGTGCTTTGTTATCCAACACATTAGGAAATGATTGGGGTTGTGTTGATCTCCAGACAGTGAATGAGGCTTTCATCCTGGATAAATACTCTTTGCCTACCACAGGAAACCTGACGCCTCAATTGATTGTCTCTGTCCAAATGCCTAAACTGGAGGTGACAGCAGAATACCTTCGGATTTCCCTTTGCTGAGAACAGTTGCAACCTGACTGCTTTTACCTCCGGGCTTGTGGGCAGCAGAGAAATGGGTTGTCTGCTTTTCTGGCAGATTCTGTGGTATTCACACAGAACCACAGACACTGACAGCTCTGCAGTCTAGTGCTGGAGCCAATATATTTCCCTTTGGACAAAACCACTTAATTACCAGCTTCAGTTTTCTTTGGAAGAAGTCTCTGATTCTGACTACTTTACCTGTCATTTCATGCCTTTTGCTGCATGCATTCTTCCTTTGTGGATTTGTATGCACTTCTCCATAGACTTCATCAGCTTACCATCTTCAGGAAGAAATTAAAGCAAGCCTCTAGTCTGGTCAGGGCTCTGGCATAAGATGAGACTGTCTCCTGCAGATCCTCTGATCTAAGTGCTCATTGCCTTTTTTCCATACTGGTTACTCTGGGGAAAATTGTCTGAGATGATTGCCTTGCTTGGAACCTGTTGCATGCTGAGCTTATGTCTTTGCTTTCATCCAGAATAAGCACGTGTTTGTTTTTGTTTCTTTTTTAAACCAGAAATACCAGGACATTTATGCTCTGTCCTGACAGAGACATTTTAGTCAAATTCTGCAGAGCCTATCAACCCAGTGGCAAATATTTGGGGCCCCAAATTCCTCCAAATTGCCACCATACCCAACTCAAGTTCTGGGAAATTTGTCTACTTACCCTCAAATACCTGCTCACTGACTGACGTGCCCCCACCCCAATCCCTAAATGTCCTAGAGTTATTCCAGTTTAGGCCATAAAGTCTCAGGTCATGATGAGGATCCTAGATGATCTGTTAACTTGATGGCATGCATCACATACTGCTACAGACGGTGGTTCCAAATTACTGCCTGTCATTTCCAGCATTTCACCTCCTTCACCCACTTCTTCCATCACCACGCTGACAGAGGAGTTGAGAGGTTTAACTGCACCCATAAAGAAGGATTGGCTTCTCATCTGAGCCACAGATTCACCCCTTCTATTTGGCACTTCACTGACCCTTCCCTACTACCATAAGGCTATGCATACTACTACCATGCATTCTCTTGCCTCCTTCATGCTGGAAGGGAGTTGAACTACCCCATTCTTAAGTTGCCTTGGCATGGACAGGACTGCTAAAAGGGTATTATTCTTATGCATGCATAATCGAATTCCCCAAAGTGTGTGTTAGCATACTATACAGGGAGCAGAAACTGGCTTCAGACTGGTCTGGGCCTTTGAAGGTCTAGCAGCATTTCTACTGAGTGATCACACCAGATGATACACAACCTGTATGCAAGTAATTTCAGATCTGCTGTCTACAGCACCATTCACTCTGTCAGCTGAAAGCTTGATGCTAAGGACACTTGGGTGAATCCTTGCAGAACTCCCACAGCCACTGAAAGGCCCGGATTGGCCATCACTCACCACTTTCAAACCTGTTACAGAGGACTTCATACACTCTTCTTGGGCTCAGACAAGAACAGCTCTACTTCAGGGCTATACGATGATGACACCTGAAAATCAGGACATTGGACTCTACCAAGAGTAACAAAATTGTTTATCTTTGTTGTTGGTTTAAAATAATGGTTAGTGTGCCTTTAATTCTCAAGCCGGGCAAAGTTCATATGGACAAGATGTGGAAGTTTCAACAGTTATTTTAGTAACTAGTAAACATTTAAATAGCAACATATCTCAGTGCCCATCTCTTTCCCAATGCTATAGTTCTCCAGGTCAGGATTAAGGCACATAGGCAGGGAAGACTGTTTGTCACTGTCAATGCGATACCATGTAAGTAGAATAAATAGAAAACGTTAGTCTCTAGGTTGTCATTTTAGTTGTCCTTAAATTTGCCTTAAAATTGTATTATAACATCACAAAAATATTCTGAAACACCAGTCTTCCCAGCACTGATGATAGCCCAGTACTTTCCTAGCCTTTATATGTAATGGTACCCACAATCCTTTTAAAAACAAATATTCTGCAGTTCAGTAACATTTAATTTCCATGGCAACTTATGCATCTTGTGCTGCTGAAAGCTGTGAGATACAGACCCCCTTTCTTAAAAGAACCCACCTGACTGTTATCTTATCCAGTGTTCAAATATCCACAATATTTTAAAAGGGAAAAAAAATCTTTAAATGACTTGTCCAGAGTCAGCCTGGATTTCTGATTTGGTTGTCAGCAAGAAAATGTTCCTGCAACTATTTTGTAGCCAAAATATTTCTTTTTCTTTTTCATGAATTTGTACTACATGTAAGACTGGCTTGGATGTGTTTGGGGGCATATGGGACATACGGTATGTTTCCTTTTGATGAGTTTACTAGTTGGACCTGGCCCTGAAGCCTACTAGTGTTCCTCATTTCAATGCAAGATTCTCCCAGACTTGCTATCTTGATGGAGATACTCTTGATGGAGATACTCTGAGTGGAGGGGAGGCTGACCGTTGGTATTATGGATTCAGGGTTGTCAGTTCACTTGACGGGAATGCACTGTATGGAGATTGCCACTTCCCCTTGTGTTTCTTAGCAGTGACACAGCAGTGTTTGAATTTGTGGTAATTAGTTTTTTCTGTTTTTTTTTAAATGTGTTATTGCTAAAGAGACCTGCTCAATGTTCACTGCGACCCAGATCAGTAAAGGGAGATTGCGCAGTTAGAACCAACGTTGCAACAAAGGTAGTGGCTGGGTATGAGAAGAGCGGGCTACCTGGCTGTTTCTTAGTGCTTGAAACCTGGCCTTGCGTTCAGGCAGGAGGAAGACTCCTAGATGTTATGTGGTTTCCCTCGACAGAAAAGCTGCTGATCTGATTTAACCAGTACTTAAAAATCCTGGCTGCATGGAGTATTCAGCATGGAAAAGCTACAGTTGAAAATGAAACTAGCCTTCAGCATAATTTTGCCTGTAAATGCCACTGAACAGCAAGTGGGGTCCCAAAAAGGCACTTAGAATTGAGTGTATGTGCAATTAAGCCGTGGGCATGTTTCTGAAATGCACAATGAGTCTAACTGGCTAAGTGTCAGAGGAGGAGTTTGAGCAAAGTAGCAGCCTGATAGGCAAATTTTCCTCCTCTTTTGCTCTTTGGTGCCATTTATGAGGAAACTGAGACGGAAGGAGGTCATTCTTCACTTTCAGCCTCAAGCCTGACCATCTCTCTCTCCCCCTCCTCAAATCCCCTCCCTGACTTCCTTTCTCTCTTCATATCCAGTTCAAGTTCCCTGTCTTGACCTTAAAGGCTCTGCACAGATCCACCCTACACCCCCATCCCCTCCCACTCACAACACACCACCCAAGCTCTTCCGACTGCGCTTATTGTTTCCCTCACACATTCAGGTATTTTTGTGACAACTTTGCTGCCTGTCACACTACCAATTAATGTTTGCCCATCTCTCTTCTGAGAGTTAAACTACTCTGCAAGAAATCCCGCTATAAGGACTGCTCTTCACTTTGAATTAGTTCTGTGCCTCTTTGTTTACTCCTGTGATGTTAGACGTTAGGCCTTTTGATATGGTTTGCTGCTCTTTACATATGTATTTGTGTGTGGGGGGGTTGTTTGTTAGGTTTTTTTTTTTCCATATTGCACAGCTGCTTACACTAACAGCCTTTATATAAATAATCATTTGAATAATAAAATTGGTCCCAGTGGTCAGAGCTCCCAGGATGTTTAAGTGCAGTTTAGTAGTTTGTTGGATGGCTAGAGAGTAAATTTTGGCTCTTCAGATTGGGGTTTTGATTGTTCCAAGCTAACAGAAAATAGGATTCTTCTAAGCATCATGCATACAGTACGAGTTTCAACATTCTTTTGTTCTTTTTAAGGATTTTTAATGTAATTTTTTTTCTTCTCCAGTTCTTTGTATATGTCTTCACAACTACAGGATTGTCCCAAAGGGTGGCTACTTGACTGCACTATGTTCTAGAAGGCTTTGTATAAATTCCACTAATTCCTTGCATTTGCAGATTAACAGGATGCTTCCATGCACACCTTTTTGTGAAATATGTATCTGCCAAATGCAATCCTCTGCCATGTCCATCCACGTCTCCGAAATAATAATTGCTGTTATATGGTGCCTTCTATCCTAGATGCTCTGAATTCTTTGAAAATGTTTTTCTTGATAACTGATACCTAAAGGGCATGATTTTTCCACTGCATTGTATCTTGTGTAGTCATTAGTACCTGTGCAGAAGTGGTGCAAAAATGCAAATAAATCAGAATTTTCCACTCTCAGAGGTGGTAACATTTCATACCCACTTTGCTTACATGTAAATGATAGCAGAAGGTGCAGTGAGAATCAGGCACGGAATTGACATCCAGGGTTTTACATAACTTGATATTTCCATTGTCAAAAGGACAAAACCTGGGGGCTTATCTTCCACATAGGATATCTGGTGCCCATAAATCTTACTGTTAGATCTTTGTCACTTGTAGTTTTCTATCCCTGCTTCATAGTCTCTCTCCTCTCAGCTCAGCACAGTCACTGAAAGATTTAGTTTTCCAATTGAATTCACTTCTGTTGTCCCATCTGAGGCCTGGTCTACACTGGGGAGGGGGGTGGAATCAATCTAAGATAAGTCGACGTATCTTAGATCAACTTAGAATCACTTACTTTGCATCCTCGCGGCATGGAATCAATGGCCGCTGCTCCCCCGCCGACTCCGCTTCTGCCGTGGTGGAGTTCCAGAGTCGATGGCAGAGCGATGGGGGATCTATTTATCTGCACCTACACTAGACACGATAAATCGATCCCTGATAGATCGATCATTACCCGTCGATCCGGCGGGTAGTGTAGACATACTCTGAATAGTTGGCTAAAGGTATTTTACCAGAGCAGAGAGAGGCAAGCTTGTCAACATCAAATCTGTAATGTGAGTGGCTAAGCAAAGATGTCTTTTAGTTATTCCCTGTTTATGGCAAACGATCAAATGTAGAACATCACAAAGAAAACATCTGTACAATATTGCATTTACCTGACCTGCTCTTCTTTTCTTTTTCACGGCAGATTTAGAAGGAACCTGACTGAAGAATAAGAGCTAGAAAACATAGTGTCCCTTTTTGTTTCATCTGTCTGCCTGTTCAAAACTCTGCTCTGAATGGGTGGTCAGACATAAGCTAACAACTTTTTTGATAGAATCCCTATGCTTTTTGAATTTTGTGCCCTCTTCCATCACTGTTGATTGCATGTCTTTAGCGTACACTACAAATACGTCTTCATAGTAGTGTTTGCAACAGAATGTGCAATTTAGTGTTTTGTGTAGAAGCACCAACATTCCATTAGGAGATTCACCTGAAGAAACATGAATACAAGAGCAAAATTTGAGTTTCTCTATTGGGCCACAGATGTCCTGCATGATCTTGTGGATGGATGCATTGTGTCATCTGTCTGGGTATTTATATCCTGCGCTTACAGGTTGAAGATCTCAATGATCTTGTAGGTATTTTACATTTCTGGCTTATATGATCCTACTTGGATATTCTGTATCATTTATCCTCTGCTTTTGCTATCTATATAACGCTATTGGCATTTTCGGCCCTTTGAGGTGGAGGTAGCATAGAAGAGGAGAAGAATTATAATAATGCATACAGCTATAGGAAGGTGAGGTTTACTAAAAGCAGGATAGACCTCAGGCTGCTGTGAAGATACAGATAGCTACCAGTGCCCCCTACAGAGAATGCAAACAGGTATACAACTACCTCCACTTTGCAAATGTGTCCTCAGCTTCATTATAAACAATTAATGTAGGTCTCCAAAGAGGATGAATGCAAGGATGCAGAAAGTTAACAGATACTCTAAGGAGAAATGTTAAACATATATATGACTATTCTCTTCAGTGGCAATGGCTTGTTCTGTTTCGCTGTAAGTAGGCATGCGTAGCAAGGTGGCAGAAGGAAATCTGTCAAGACTGACTTGGTATATCTACACTGCAGTAGCACAGCTCTAGCACTGTATCTCCAGGGTTTCTCTTGTGCGAATTCTGTGCCAAAAAGTTAAAAATTCTGTGCATAATATTTTAAAATTTTGCAAAATTATGCATTTTATTTGTCAAAATACCACAATATAATCATGCCAGTTTCAATTATTATGGTAATTTATTTCAAAATACCTGTCAGCAAGTATGTCTGTAACAATACAGACAACAAAAAAGATCCAGGAAAAGATTTTGACAAATAGATTCCTTACTAGACATATTAATACAGAATTTTGAGTAAGAGTTCATTTAAACTACAATACAGAAATGTATTTCCCGCACCTCTCAGAAGCAGTGCAAAGGCTTGGGGAAGCCAGGAGTAATGGTGGGGCTGAGGGAGAGGGAAGTAATTAATTGGAAGGAGCCTGGGAGGGAACCTGAATTGTTGGGAGTGGATGGGAGAAGTATGGAAGAGTTTGGTATTTTTTTTGGGGGGGGGGAAGGGATTGTTAGGGAGTTGGGGAATCTCCTCCATGCAGTCCCTGGCTTATCCCTAGCCTCTCCCATTCAGTCAGGTACATCTGCACATGTCCACAGATGGCCTTGCACCTTCGCTCCCCTCTGTCCACATGTGACCCTGCATCCCCATTCAGCCAGGCATAGCTGCCCTTGTTTCCATGTGTCCCTGCATCCCCCATCCTTCTGTCACAATGTGGCCCTGCACCCCCACTCCCAATTCAGCCTCTGTCTCAATGCTGTCACCCAACTAGCTCCTGTGCCCCTGCCCCAGTTTGTTTTCCCTCCACTAGCCTTATGAACCCCAGTCTGTGACACACACACCCAGCAGCCCTGTGAGCCGTGCTCTGTCCACCCCCACCATATCCTGTATCGCCTCACCTGGCCCTGCGGGTAGGGTGCTATGAGGAAGGCAGTCTCTACCCAGTCCTTCCCCATGGCTGGCTACTCTAGCCTGTCAGCCAGCTGCCCTTGTGGGTGAAAGATGTAATTGCAGTGTGACCTTTCTCGAGGCTTCCCTTCACCTCGGCATCAGAATTAATTATTCTGTGGGTGTGGAAAAATCTCTGGGGGACATTAATTCTGCACTTGCACTGTAGAGCAGAATTCTCCCAGGAGTACAGAGTGTAGACATTTCCTGTGTTGACAAAAGGGTTTTTTCAGTTGATGTAGTTAATTAGCTATGCTGAGAATTCTTCCATCAACCTGGACACATCTACACTGGGGGTTAGGTCAGCCTAACTATGGTGCTCAGAGTGCAAAATTTTTCACAGCTCTGAGCAACATAGCTAGGTTGATCTAATTTCTAGGTGTACAAGACTTGGTGTCAGTGACAATGGCTTGAAGCAGCACTATAATTAAATCCTGGGGTCATTTTCCTTTGAGAACCCTCTGGACTTGGAAGCAACTAATCACCATATTGCTTTGAGAAAGCTCAGTAAATCTCAGGTAGATTCAGATGAAGTGGTGTGTAGCAGATATACACCAGCAGATATGTTTTGCGGAGGCACTATATACAGCACTATGTGATATTTCTGGTACTAATTAAATTATGTTTTATTTGTACCCTTTTTTAACAGAGCACATGTGAAAACCTCTAGTTTTTGTTCCTGTAGTTCAGGAATGAACGGCTGCCCAAAAATGGTGTACTGTTCTTCTTCTTTGTTCCAGCTGTTTGGAAGACATAAGAATTGTCTGAAACTCTTTAATGTCACATTTATTTCAAGAGTCTAGTATTTTTGTCCTTTTGCTCTTGGTCAAGTTTTTAGAACTCTAGCCTGGAACTTGGCATACTTGGGTTCTGTTTCCTGCTCTGTCACAGACTATGGCCAGGTCTACACTACAAACTTACCTCACTCGGGGTGTGAAAAAATGGAGTGATGTAGTTATAGTGACTGAACTCCCGGAGTAGACAGTGCTGTGTCGTCAGGAAAGCTTCTCCTATCGACATAATTATGGCCTTTTGTGGAGGTGGATTAGATATGCCAATGGGCGAAGTTTTCCCATTGGCATAGTAGTATCTTCACTAAAGTGGTGCAGCTGCAGTGCTGTCTGTGTAAACAAGCTCTACATCTGTGACTTTAGGCAGGTCACTTAGGGTATGGCTACACTTGAGAGTTGCAGCGCTGGTGGAGGCTTTCCAGCGCTGCAATTAGTAACTGTCCACACCTGCAGGGCACATCCAGCGCTGCAACTCCCTGGCTGCAGCGCTGGCTGTACACCTGGGTCTGCTTGCGGTATAACGATTGCAGCGCTGGTGCTACAGCGCTGCTCGTAAAGTGTGGCCACACACCAGCGCTGTTATTGGCCTCCAGGGTATTAGGAGATATCCCAGAATGCTTTTAACTAAATTACTCTCTTCGTTTTGTTGTGAACTCGGGGCTCCGGGAGCTGCTTATCTAAAAAACAAACACAGCTCCTGTTTGCTGTGATCAGTCTGTAACTGACTGTGAACAATCAAATGAGATAACCCACTACCTTGCTGTGAATGAGGCAGGCAGGGGGATGAGTGTTTGCTTGAGGATAGAAACAGCGGGGGCAGGGGGGAGAAAGGTAGTCCCTTGGAGCAGCTGCTTATCTGGTCTGCAGGCTGTTTGCAGTTAAGAGTAAGGGGTCGGGAAAATTTTCTGATTTTGCAAGGCAGGGAGCTGATACACAGTGTCTTCTCCAAAAATCCACTCTCTCTCTCTTTCCCCGGTCCCTGTCACACTTCACCCCACCCCCCTCTTTTGAAAAGCACGTTGCTGCCACTTGAATGCTGGGATAGCTGCCCATAATGCATCACTCCCAACAGCACTGCAAATGCTGCAAATGTGGCCACACTGCACCGCTGGTAGCTGTGAGTGTGGCCACACACCAGCGCTTTCCCTACACAGCTGTACGACCAGCGCTGTAACTCCCAGCGCTGCAACTCTCAAGTGTAGCCATACCCTTAATGTCAGACTTCCTCAGTTCTCCATCTGTAAAATGCAATACAGTTTTAGTACTTCCCTGCCTCACAGGGGTGTTGTGAGGCTAAATACATTAAAAATTGTGAGGCACTCGGATACTATATTAATAGGTACTATATAATTACCTAAGAGAGGTCCCCAGCTGATCTGATATTTTGTGCATTGGTGGTAGAGAATTAGGTTTTTCTCCTGCAGTGCTGCCCTCTATTTGCAGCAGTGTTTTAACTAGATCAGGGGTAGGCAACCTATGGCACATGTGCCAAAGGCGGCATATGAGCTGATTTTCAGTGGCACTCACACTGCCCGGGTCCTGGCCACCGGTCCGGGAGGCTCTGCATTTTAATTTAATTTTAAATGAAGCTTCTTAAACATTTTAAAAACCTTATTTACTTTATAACTAAACTATTGTTGTATGTATATTATAGACTTATAGAGAGAGAGACCTTCTAAAAACATTAAAATGTATTACTGGCATGCAAAACCTTAAATTAGAGTGAATAAATGAAGACTCAGCACACCACTTCTGAAAGGTTGCCGACGCCTGAACTAGATGGATCACACACTGGTCTTCAGACCACCAGTGGCCTGGGTCAATACTGGTGGTCTTCAGAATGAAATGTTTTGAGATGGGGTATTTGGAGGGAAGGCGATTCTTCTCTTGCAAAATGGTTCCAGGTATTGCTTACAGAAAACCAAAAAGTATCTAGAATCGCAGTACTTAGGAACTGTATGAGATGAAATGAGGGACACTTTGTCTCTTTAAAACTACAGAGGAACCTTTTATGTAGAATGTGATTATCCAATATGAATTTTGCCCTCGACAGCTGGGTTATAACATGCCTACTGTGCATGATGGTCACTGCCATGAGATTTTTTAACAACAAAATGGGTTGGGCATCAATTTTACATCTCATCTAAAAAATACTATTTCAAGCAGCATGATGCTTCTCAATTTCACCTTGAATGTTTGTCACATGCAAGACCTTGTTACCTTTCGGGCGCCAACATTTTTATGTTAATGTCAATTAAATTTTAAAAGGATCGGAGTGTCCTTTTTACTGCACATGTAATGTCTTTGGTGAAAACGTGTTTAAAATACAATGGGAAAAATGAGAACCTGAATCATGTTGCTTTAAGCTTAACAACGATATTATTTATTGGTAATTCTTGTGGCAGCACCTTACATGTGCTACATACTGTACAAATGTACAGGATTACACAGTCCTCACTCGAATTATAATCTGTAAGGACAAAAAATGGTGGGGAGAAAGATACCCAGAGTTGTCAGCGTGGTGATATCCAACCATCTTGATAGTTCTTTTTTTTTTTTATTTTTTTTTTTTAAGATAGTCAATTCAATATTTTATTTATACTATAAAAACTTAGGCCCAGATTCAGTGGTTTCAATGGGCATTAAGCACCTAAATACCTTTTGAGGATCTGGGCCTTGGAGGCTTTTTGGTAAGAGAGGGAGACATGTAGTGGAAAAAGAGAGTGTGAGAAAGAGGGAAGGAGGGACCGTGACATGCAAAATGTAAAGCCAGGATATTGAGGTTACCAGAAGGATCAAAGTGGTAGGAGAGGGGCAGCGGGAAGTGGGATGACAACCAATGCTGTGTTGCAGGAGGAGAAAAATTAGGGCTATCCAGAGTCTAGATTTCACAGTTGAATGGATGATGATGATGTCAGCGGCTGTGAAGACTCCACTTGGTTGCTGATGTTCCTTGTATGGCATGGGAGACAGGAAGCTGCTGGGCCTGATGCTCTGGGAGGGTCCTTCTGGATCTGATGGTGAAGTGGTTTGGGACTGGAAGACTCTGGTTTACCCTCTACACCCTTAATAGTAGTTGGCATTAGCTGCTTTGGGGATCAATTTGTGTCTCTAAACATTAACTTTACTTGACATGTAATCTTTCATTTTCTAGTTCAGGCTATTTATTCTGTGAGTATAGTAACAGCTATTAACTTATTCTAGACTACACCCATTTGGTTAGCTCATAAATGGGGCTTTGCTGTTGGTTTACTATAATTTCCTGTTAGTAAACTGTGCCAGAGGTGAAGTTGTAATATATAAAAACAACCTTTTGAGTCAATGTGGATTTCCTATGTTTATATCACCATAGTGACATTTCCGTGGTTTGGAGAGAAATAACTGTAAAAGTTGCTCTTGCCCTTAAAAATATAAAATAGTTCTATAGATACAGTTATATACTTATTTACTGAGGAACTGAACAGCCTAATGTCAAGGATAAATCTGAAAAAAATGCACCATAAACTAGATTTCAGTTCAGCAAAATCATTTGTATGATTTTTCTAATGATAGTCTGGGAAGTTGTCACCAGAAAATAAATGCATTCGTTATTCTTGCATCTCAGGATTTCATATATTGGTTATAGCTTATCGTCTTAGCTGTAAGACTATTCAACCGTTAGAGCGGTTTCATTGAGAAAGACTGTTGGTGTGTATATGTCTCTCTCTGTCACAACAGTTGGATAGTTTTACAAGGGAATAATTATGGACTTGGCAATGTTACTGAGATGAAAGGAGCTTGACACGTTGGGTTGCACATATGTAGATTTCATAGAGAAAATAATCTGCTAGGGACCATTTCATTTGTAAATTTGAGCCTCATAATTCTTGTGGGAAAAGTGTCCATGCTCAAATGTGCTGTAACTATTGAAGAAAGCCAACCATGGGTTGTAACTGAATGCACCATAACTGGCTGGATAAATACAGGAAGCAAATTAGCACCTGGAGAGTAGAAATGTTCTAATGATCCTGTTTGGGACTTAAAGATATGTTATCAAGAGGCAAACTCTGATTGCTTTGCTCAAGCTGCGTAGTGCCCTACTTCATGAGTAGTTCCACTGTTGTTAATGTCAATATAAATATTTGCTGCAGTAGGATTACTGGTAGAGGAAGGTACTACTCAACCTGAGCAGTCATATTTGAATCTGAGCCTTAAATATTAACTTTTTAGTTATCGTTCATATAGCCTGTTACTGACTCCACAGAATACATTGTGTAATGCCTGTGTAATTGTTGCTACAGCACAGGAAGTAACAGAGACCATGTAATGGTGAGTGGTCAAAGTTTGATCACAAGTCCAGAATGCTTGTAATGGGAACAAATGCATAAGCTTATTTGATGCTAAGTATTTTATTGTTTTCTCTTTGGAACATCTCTGGATGGTTCAGCCTCCAAGATCCAGAAGAGTTTGCCCCAATGAATGGTGGAGAATCTTACCTATAGCATCAAAATAAATTTAAATCTTACCCTGTTTTGTCCTTCCAAGTTGGTTCAAATTGCATCATAATGACTGGCCTTGTTAACTTCACTAGCAGTACAGTCTGCACATGGACCTGGTTTGCGAATGTGCAGAATCATGATTAATATGGGTTCTGGAGATTGCGAGGCCCACACATGACCCCCCCCACTTTATACCCCTTTCAGTTTTCAAAGATAATATATCTGTTTTTATTTTACAAATAACAGGTCATTTCTTCCAATGATGTAAATTGGTGCATAGGAGGTACACTGTTTTACATCAGATGAGGATCTCATGCGTGTTACAGTGTGGTTTTAAAAAAAAAAAGACAGTGGCAGAGCATTTGTGTGCAATTTTACAAAAATCAAACTTGTGTGCAGAGGAAGAAAATCTTTTAGGGAAGGAAACAAATGTCTGTCTGTATTTAGAAGTTTATCCACTAAGGAGTGAAAAGTCTCTAAAATTATTAAATGACAATATCCTTTCTAAACTCATGAATTTGATCAAAGTTAATACAGCTAGTCCTTCAAAAGCTATGATTGTGTAGGTAGAATTTTTGCTTGCTTTCCATAGTCCTGTGTTTATGAGTTGGTCTTGCAAAATGGATTATTTTTGGAAGTACTCAAAAAATGGGCTATGAGATATGCCAGTAACTGTATTCCTATTGCCTACTGAGACTAGATGGAGTGCAGAAAAGAGAACTCTCCAGGCTACTGAGAAACTGAACTGCAGAAAGGTAATTTGGTAAAGTTCAAAGACAAAGTTTCTATTGTTTTTCATTAGATTCTGTTGGCTTATTAAATCTGAAAATTATGAATATCAAGTAATGTAACTAGTGAGGCTGATGGAACAATTTAAAGTGCCCAATGAAGGAACTGTACAGTCCTGACTGTTGATAAAATTGCTGGGTTTACTACACAAAAATTGCCTTTTATTATTGGCAAATGCCAATAAAATGTAGTTCGTTTAAACCTGAGAAATACAGCAGCATGCAGCCTGTGATCGTATTTGAATTAGGTGACTCATTCAGTGGGTTCCATTCAAATATTAAATTTATCACCTGCAATAGTTAGTTTTTTTGCTAATTTTTTTTTCTTTTTCGAAGTATCAAATATGTAGTAAATACCATTGGGTAGTAAATATTCATTTGGTTGAAAATATACCAACTGTAAATTGTTTGTTTAATTAAAGGACAAGGACACACGCACATGCCTCAAATGGTTTATGAACAAAAGATTCCACTCCTGGAGCCCTTACTCAAAAAAACCCTCCTGCTCATTTTGAATAAAAGCTTTAGGAGGGAGCCCACGTTGGATATTCACTGTCTAATAATCCATTTTGCCAATTCCAAATGGTCATGAATGAGGCCCCCAAAAGCATGAGACTGTAAAACAGTAATACATTTTGGGTTTTTCTCATTAGCCTTCTGGTTCTCGATCCTTCAGGGCAGTGGTCACATTTTCAAGCTTTTCTCTGGAACCATGAGTGCCAGAAACGTAATGAAAGGTGAGATCCTTGTGTAATCACAGAGCTCCAGGAGCTGGTATTTTAAGAAAAATAACAAATATTACAAGACTCATGATAAAATAATGAAAGTTGGTAACACTGTGTTACCGGTAAGCTTTTTGGTAGTTATTTGACTATACCTGAAAAAAATGATGTAGATGTTGAAATGAGTTTATGGTTCCAATGCATCTTAAACTCCATATGACTTTCTTCTAGCATAACTTGTTGCTTGATGAGTCTGGGCAAAATTGATATGCCTTTTTTGGGGGGGGGGGTCATTCTGGGGAAGACCCTCCTGAGACTTGCCAACACAAGGGTTAACACAATAGGTGTTACATTAGGAGTTCTAGGCCTCTTAAAACCAGACAGGGAAGAAAGAGAAGCTGTTTCTTTTAAAGGGGAAGTGGAATGTGCAAGAAGAGGTGACTTGTGATTCATTGGGTTGGGTGCTTGGTGAAAGAAGGCCCCACACAACTAGTTTGAGGAGGCCTTGTAATGGGTCCCTGAACTGTTGATGTGGATACAACAGTTGGATCTGTTAGGGAAACAAAGACAACTGTTTTCCTGTAAAGCAGGAACCTTTCTGGAACCTATGCTGGAGCGACTCCATGTGATATTATAGCTAAGAAGAGCCAGAGACACTGAATGGAGAGATGGCTTGTCAGCAGTGAGGCAGATATGAGATTTTTCTGCCATTCTATATAGCAAATGTTTCCATTCTAGGTACCTTAAGTTTATTGCTAGTGTAATGATATTTTAGCAATATTAGCCCAATGAGTGTTTGTACTGTGAACTGATTATTTTACAGATCTTGAGCTCTTTCCCTTTTCTCCTCACCCCGGTGAGTTTCACGTAGTTTTGGGTTTCAGAAAGTAGGTTTAGTGCCACTTCAGTTGCTAATACACATCCATTTGATTTGTAGGTTAAAATGAGTGTTATTTGTTGACATGATATTGCTGCTTCTTGAATTACATGATTTAACCTTCTCACAACATGTCCTAAGTGCAGAAGCTTGCAAGTCATACATCTAACCACTTCCTGGTGTGTTCTTTGAGTACGGAGATTAAAAAAAAAAATATTTGCCCAAGAGTTTGCATGTCTAACCTGTAGCATTTTGGATCTGCAAAACACTTAAATATTTTTCACCTAGCATATTCTCTCTTGTGAGAATGTGGCTAGTGGTACAACCCCCAGGAAGGTGGGATGAATGGTTCTGTTTAAATGGTGGTTGTAAAACTGTCCTGCCAAACCAGACATCTGATCTGGAAGCAAAGGCATGAGAGCAGTGCTGTACAAAAGTGAGCACTGAAATCCCAAGTGGCAAGTCCATTTATTTCTAAAAGTGTTGTTACAGAGACAGGCTATAGATGCTCCCTTATTTCAGCTGAGTGAGTCTTCTGTCCTTTGGGGAATGCAACCTTCCCTAGAGTGAAACAGGCCTATAGGACTCTGGAGATTCATCCCAAAAGTGGAAATATACTATGGGAATACTTTCCCTAACTTCCTTAAATTTTCCCTACTGCATCTTAAATCCAGGACTACTACTTATATTGACTAGTGAGAACAATTAATGCCTGTACACTCTCTCCCTCTCTCTCTCTCTCTCTCTTTTTTTTTTTTTGCCATGCCTCCTTTTAGATGTTTTTTCTGAGACTGAACAACTCTATAGGAACTTATAAATATTAGTTTCACAAGCTGTGCTTCAGGTACTGTTCCTCCTCTCCCCCCCTTTTTTTTTTCTCAGTAGCAAGTCAGTATTTCACTTATTTTTCAGTGGAATTACACAGAAGTAAAAATCCCTCAGGAAACTCAGCTTTCAATTTGGCTTTAAGAGAATATAGTAATTTGGCCTGTCATGTTGTCTTCCTGATTTTTAACCCTGAAGAACGTTTGGATCTATAAATACAAGATTACTCTTTAGAAATTTCAAGTGACCAGTTGCTGCTCCCGAGGAGTGGAAATGAGTTTCAATACAGAGCCACCTTGGAACAAATAATTCACCGTCGTTGGGAAATGGGACCATCCAGTTCTAGGCCTTCGAAAATGTTTTGGCATTTGGCCAGGTGGTTTCATCCCGTGTCTCATAGCAGATGCTGGGATTACAGTATTAATGCGTTCGTCGTCTCTCTGTGTTAAGGGGATAAGTTACCAAAAGCTCCTGGGGAGCCGTAGGTGTGTGCTGGGAATATGCAATAGTATTAAGGTGTGCGGTTCTCCATTGCTTTGTCTGGTGGCTAGGAATGGACACCCTCCCATGACAGAAGGAGTAATCATTACAGGAGGCATGGTGGCAGTGCAAATGGGTGGTGGGAGCTGTGTAAACCCCTGATGAGCATAAGGTACAGGTCCCCCTCTGTGCCCAATCCACAACATCTGTTACAACTCTAGCCAGAGATGTAGCAGCTCATGATTTAGCCCTGGAGATCCTTGGTTCAATCTCTGGTATATCAGTCAACAAGGTGGATGTAGCAATTGCTCGCCTTTTGAGCTGTGATGGCTGTGGGGAGCCCAGGAGAAATGTTCTATATACCACTGCTACTTCAGTGTGATAAATAGAATCAGGCTGATAGTGCAAAAATAAACTCAGGCTTATTTACTTCCTGTAGTAAATAATGATATTAAGGATGTAAATAAGTCACCAACTCTCTTGTTTGTGGAGTTGTTAGCTTTTAGTCCCAATAACTTTAATTGCTCATCCCCTGCCTGCTCTTCGCCATCGCAGTCTCTCTACTTCTCCATCTCTGCAATCAGGTATTTGAGTTAAAGTAAAAAAAAAGCTGAGTAGATTAGCAGGGGTGTTTGCAGGGTGAAGTATTTGCATTTAGGCTTCAATTATATTTGTATATGTGTTTGTATTTCCTGAGGTGTTCTGATAGTTAGAGTGTTTGGTAAAACTTGTGATATGGTCTGAGAGTTTCCTTCCTATTGTATTATATGGCAGTTTTGCTGATTAAGGACTTCAGATTTGAGCTGTAGCTAATTAGTGTATTGATAAAGCTCACGTGAGGCGATAATTTTTCTTTTCTCTTATAGTACCATTTGTTAACTGTAGTTACTTTCATCCCAAAGCATTTTATACATCAGGAATTGTTTCATATACTGCCAAATACAGTCACTTCTGGGGTGAAAAGGCAGCAGTTGTTGAACTATGTACAACATTACTATAGGACTGGTTCAACAGGAAACACACAGTCCAGTTGGATCTACAAGGGAATGTCATCTTGTGATTGGCTCAGAATCACATCTCAATACTGTGTGGCTTCAGGCCCTCAGTGGTGGGAAAGATAAATGTGTTCTATATTTGTATGTTAGCATTTTTTAAATTTTAATTTAGATTGTTTTGTTGTTTGTATTGTCTTTTTTTCTCTTCTTTTTTTTTTTTTTTTTTTCAAAGCAAGCAAACACACCAAAACAGGTAGCTCAGTAAAATACTGTCATTCGTTATTAACATATCCAGGCATAGAACTCCATGTGAGTGAAGTTAAGGCTAAAAGTATCTATCAGAAACATAAGCAGAAAAATCTGTATGAGAATACTGTAGTAAACAATACATAGACAAATCAGTCAGGAAATTTGGAGGTTACCTCCAAACATCTGAAATAATGGAAAGACAATGTTAAGACACTTTTTAAGTGCATCTTAATTTACACATTCAAATGCTATTGTCACTTGTAGTTTATTATTATATTACATTAAAAAATCCTATGTTTAAAAGAGTGTTAAGGTTACAAAGTCAAGATCTCAGGAGTTACAAATGCCAGCAATAAGGTTCCCTGTGAAATTTACCTCCCCTCCCTACCTCCCTTTAGAATTTTACTTAAGGATTTTACATTTTAATTGCAAGCTCTTTCTGTTAGTTGCATCTTGAGAACAAATCCTGTGTAATCTGATATTGGAAGGAAGCACATTGAACTAGATGCACAAGTTCCCTCTCCATTGGGAGAATGAAACATTCCAAGACTTTCCCCATTAGAGAAGGGGACTGCTCTCCACTTTTTCATTTTTTATGGTTACTTATAGTTATATTGTGGTAGCAACAGGCCTCAGCTTTGTTGGAGCTCCATTGTGCTAAGCGCCATTACACTTCATAAATAACAGTCCCTGCCCCAAGTGCTTAGAATCTGTCCCCTTCTCTGCTGAGAACCCCCACCCCACCCCAGAAAGGTGTTGATTGTAAGTACTGAATCAGTTTGAGTGCCAATTCAGCACTGTCCAGCAGTGAGTGGAGGAATGAAAAAAAAAAAAAAACCTGCTCATGAAAAACTGATGATACTTATGAGCAGTTTGAATAATTGTAGGGAAAAAAAAGTATGGTGTCATATTATGTGATAAAATAGTAAGCAAAAGGATTGAGTTAATGCTGCATGTCCAGTTTTATCTTCTTCCTGGCTTGACTCTTGTGTGATTAAACTGTGGAGCCTCTCGTTACGTTGCTTTATTTGAAGGACTTACCGCCAGAGCACACTGTGATGCCTGTTGCTTATATTTAGGGCCCTACCAAATTCATGGTCCATTTTGGTCAATTTCATGGCCATAGGATTTTAAAAATCAGAAATTTCATGATTACAGCCACTTAAATGTAAAATTCCATGGTGTTGTAATTGTAGGGGTCTGACCCAAAAAGGAGTTGCCGATGGGGGAGTCGCAAGATTATTGTAGGGGGTGTTGCGATATCACTACCCTTACTTCTGCTGGTGGTGGCACTGCCTTCAGAGCTGGGCAGCAGAAGAGTGGTGGCTGCTGGCCGGGATCCCAGCTCTGAAGGCAGAACTGCCACCAGCATCAATGAGAAGTAAGGATGGCATGGTCTGGGATTGCCATCCTTACTTCGGCACTGCTGATGGCGGGACACTGCCTTCAGAGCTGGGCACCCAGTCAACAGCCACCCAGCTCTGAAGGCAGCGCAGAAGTAAGGGTGGTTATACAGGGACTCCCCTAAAACAACCTTTCAACCCTCTTGCAACTCCCTTTTGGATCAGGACCCTCCAGTTTGAGAAACGATGGTCTCCCCTGTTTAGTATAGGGTAAAAGCACACAAAAGACGAGATTTCAGGGGAGGAGACCAGATGTCACGGTCCGTGGCGCATTTTTTGTGGCTCTGAATTTGGTAGGACCCTATTTATATTGTACAAGCATTTTTTTATTCAAAAGGCTCATTTTCAGATCTTTACAACTTTGTCACGCTTTCCCCCTTCAGATTGAAATTTGGCATGTGTGTTCCAAGCCCGGGAAGGGCTCCGATTTGGAAAGAGTGCAGGCTTGAATGTGAATGAGGCAGGATTATGTAAAACTGGGGTACAGACGATCCAACCTTCATTCTTTGCTGAAATTGGTCATTTGGGTCTGCAGGTTCCTTCCCCCATTTAGGGCAAGCATTGGATGGAGTGCATTGTGTGAAGCATGGAGCACCTACATGTTGAATGATGAGACTAAGAGAAATATTGAATAGCTGTTTCATTCTCTGAACATCATCCATCATGTGTACTGGGCATCCAGATTTGACATCCTTATTGACATTTAGTAGTACCTTACTTTGTGAGTTGTTCCATTGATTTCACTGAGTACAGCATGAGCCAGGGTGGCAGAACTGGGGCAGGGTCTTATGGAAAAATAGTAAGTAAGGTGTGTTGTTTGTGCAGCATCTTGCACCGCAGGGCCTTAATCCTGACTAGGGTTTCTCTGTGCTACTGGACAAAAATTAACAATAATTGTATAATTAAAGACTGTGTTGTAATGCAAACCTACAATGACTTTGATGGTTGCAAAGTGAAGCACTCAAATGTTCTTGTAATGTAGATTGCAGAACAAAATCTAGTGTGTGCTTGCATGTATGTGGAATTCTGTTCTCATTGTCCTTCAGTTATCTTGATTAAATATAGGTATTTACATCACCTCTTTAAAGCATTAGATCGAGATTGTGTCTTTAGGGCAAGGAGTAACATGCACCACCCCAAAAACCCCAGGAGGCAGTGTGCTTCAGAAACACCTCTCTGAGACCCAAGTCCCTCCGTGCCTTTCCTTCCTATACCAGCAGCAAATTATAGAAACCCCCCCCCCTCCCAGTGCAGCTGGTGTGTGTTAGGAGGTGCGTCCAAGACTCCATCCATTATCCGTAATTCCTCACCCACTTGTTCTGGATAGCCCACACAGGGATATACTAGATCCTTATTCCCTTGCACAGGTGTACATCCTGAATTACAATCTAACCCTTCATAAGGGCATGCTATTTAGCTACAAAGTAGTAGGAAGGTAGAAAAATTGACCCAGGGTATAATCCTGGCCTCCCTGGTATCAGTGGCAAAACTCCGATTGGTTGCCTTAGGGCCAGGATTTTACCTCCAGTGTTACCACAAACCAGAAGAGAATTTAAGCAATGAGTCAGTCAGTAACTGTTGCCTAGTACTGAAGTAGTCAAAACGCCCTGAAAGTGAAATCCCAGATTTTTCAGCGTATGTTCAGTTTCTGTCCATTTTAGTAAGAGAGGAAAAACCGTAATCTGCATTGTTCTTTTAATATAACTTTGTTTGTGTGCTACCTTTTACATTCAGTGTGACAAGCACATTAGCAGGCTGCATCACCTCCTGTTTTTCAAGCCGGTGGGTAAAATGCTTCCAGATTGACTTTATTAACTGGACAGACTTTTCCAGCTGGCCATCCCCTCTGAGGCCTGGTCTACACTAAGAAGGGGGTTCGAATTAGGGTACGCAAATTCAGCTACGTGAATAGCGTAGCTGAATTCGAAGTACCCTAATTCGAACAACTCACCCGTCCACACGCGGCGGGGTCGAACTCCGCGGCTCCCCCGTCGACTCCGCCGACTCCGCCAACTCCTTCTGCCGAGGTGGAGTACCGGAGTCGACCGCGGTGCTTCCGGAGTTCGAACTATCGCGTCTAGATCAGATGCGATAGTTCGAACTCCAAAAAGTCGAACTCTCCGCGTTGAACCGGCAGGTAAGTGTAGACGTACCCTGAGAGGCAATCAGAGACAGGCACTGCTGGCACAAAGAATGACAATATGAAAAAGCAGGGCTTGTAAATAAAGTGAGAAAAGAACTGCCAGACTGACACATTGTAATGCTAATAAGATCAAGAGCCTAGGGTATTGTGGTTTTTTTTTTTTAAAGAGAGGAAGGAAGGAAAGGGATTTTTGTAACTAGTTAGTATCTGGTCACCCAAATGCTGCCTGACTAATTCAACTGTATCCGTTTGTTAATTAAACCACAATGCAAAGGTTTGTAAGGACTCTTTACTGGCTAGAAGCAGGAGCTTTAACAGTAATAATAATAATAGTATCTATCTCTTTATAGAGCACTCTTTATAAGTAGATATCAAAGGACTTTACAAAGAGAGATAAGCATTGTTATCTCCTTTTTACAGATGGAGAAACTGAGGCACAGAGAGGGGAAATGACTTGCCCAAGATCACCCAGCAGGCCAGTGACAGGGCTAAGAATAGAGCTCAGGTCTCCTGAGTCTCAGTCCAGCACTCTGTCCACTAGGCCACTCTGCCTCTCAGTCTTGAAGAGTAAACTGAAAGAAGCACCTTTTCAGAGATTTGAAGGAGAGGGTGCATAGGAAGAGTCAGGCTGTTTTGCACGCATGTGAGGGTTGGGGGTGACTTAAAGGCACAAAGCTTAAACATTAGAGCTAAAATATAATGGACTCAGTTCTCTACTGTGTGCAAGCCGTGTTCAGGGTATGTAGGAGAGGGGGTGCTCTCAAGGAGTTAGTCGCAGCCATCCAGCCCTCGTGTAAGTAAAAGCGGTAGGGGCGCAGCTTACACAGTGTCATGTGAACTAAGCAAACCAGAGAATCTGGTCTAATATTGCTTTACCCCTGTTTAGTGATAGAGACAGCAGTTGGTGCCTCTTCTTACTCATCTCACCCACCGAGTACTATAAGAATATATTGAATAAAAGCTTCAAGCTAAAATATTTCTCCTTACTGTACAGATGAGTTATTAATATTCAAATATTTCCTGGGAAGCTTTTCCAAATGAGAGATTGCATTTCTTGTATTGACTTTCTGGTGAATTTTAGACTATTGTTATATGACTGACACCCTCTGTGTCTCAAAACTGATGCAGCTTCAAGTTGTTAAGAGACCTCCTGTCTTCCCAGACCAAGATGGCATTTGTGGAAATAGCCATCATTGCCAACTCACATGATTTTTATTACAAGAGGTGCAATATATATATAATTTCTCTTAAAGCCCCTGCTCCTGGACTCCTGTGATAACATGAGAATCTCAGCTTTTGTTAAAATTAAAAAAAAAAAGTTCCTAACCCTGATAATTACAGAGAAAAGCTGGAAATTGTGACCTGAGTGCACCCTAAAGGCTCAAACCCTACAAGACTCAAAAAAAAAAAAAAGAAAAAAAAAAAAAAAAAAAAGACAAACCCCCCATATTTATGATGTTTTGGGGGGCCTGACTCATGAGGTTGGCACAAACATTTGAGGTTTGTCCATACTGAGTAAGTTTGAATAGAACTGAGGAGGACTAGAGTGTTGCGTACTGTTCAGGCTGCAAAAAAGCCATCTCAATTCTTGTACTCCACTGTCATTGGAAGGGCTGTATTATTTTACAGATTAAAAAATAGTCATTTTATTTTCACAAATGGCAGAGAAACCAGGAAGTCATTAGCTGGAAGAAAACCTTTTGGCTTTTGTAGTTTCCACATTGCAAGCAGCTACAGGGTCACCTTACCATATCCTTTGTCCATACCTCCTTTCTTCCGTTTCTCACTATGTGGGCAGAAGCTTGCACTCCAATTTGTGATTAGGTACAGCGCGGTTGTGAGTAAAACTACTGGTAGCAGTGGTTGCTTCATGCATTTTCCCTCCAAGTTCCTCATTCTGTCATTTTGCTGTTCTAGCGGAGATACTGCTTGGAGCAGAATAGCCCTCCCTGTCGGGGGAACAGGAGCCAGATGTTGCAAGGAAGGAGGATGATGGCAAACTTCTTAAACCACAATATCAACCTAAAAGCAGCAAAGAGTCTTGTGGCACCTTATAGACTAACAGACGTTTTGGAGCATGAGCTTTTTTGGGGTTAATACCCACTTCATTGGATGCATACACATGCATCCGATGAAGTGGGTATTCACCCACAAAAGCTCATGCTCCAAGGCGTCTGTTAGTCTATAAGGTGCCACAAGACTCTTTGCTGCTTTTACAGATCCAGACTAACATGGCTACCCCTCTGATACTAAATATCAACCTAGGTTCAAAGGAACAACCAGTCACCTAGGCAACTATTGGGTCTAACCTACTGAGCTCACAGGTCTACTTTTCTAGAAACTTTAGGCAAGTGGGGCAAACTGAACTGGCTTGGGCCTGCCTCTTCCTAGGAAGACAGCAGAGGGTGGTGTAGTATGGATAGCCTCTCATCCATGCTTGTTCAAGTCTTCATATTGGTTCCAGATGGGGTTACTGAAATGATTTCCCATTTGGGCAATTAACATGTTCCTGAGTTTGGCTGTACAGGAAAGGGACAAAAGGGTAAATGAAATGGTTTTTTTAAAATAGAGAACATTGCTCAGGACAAGTGTTTTTTCATGTTTGCTAAATGAATGGTATCAGCTTGCAGAAAATTTGTGGTAAGACATGCAGAGTGACTTCCATGAGTGATAAGCTAAGAGTATGTCTTCACTAGTAATGTTAAATGTGGCTGTGTAGTTGCGGCATAGCACTGGGAGAGAGCTCTCCTGGCACTATTAAAAAAAACAAAACACCTCACTTCCACTAGGGGAATAGCTACTAGTGCTGGTGCACTGTCTACACTGGCACTTTGCAGCGCTGAAACTTGCAGTGCTCAGGGGGGTGTTTTTTCACACCCCTGAGCGAGGAAAGTTGCAGTGCTGTAAAGTGCCAGTGTAGACAAGCCCTCAGATTCTAGTGGCTCCTCCTTCTCGCTCACCTGTCGGAGCTGCTGTTTACAGCTCAAAGGGCTCTAGCTTGAGTTTTGGCAGCATTAGTGCGCAGAAGGCTTGCATATCAAATTCAGCGACTGGAGAGAAAAGGCCACTAATTGGTTCAGTCTTCTGTAGTGTCTGCCCACCAACAGGGAAGGTTGAATTTTTCTTGGAAAAAACAAAAGCTGGTTCCTTATGAAGACTGTAAGCTGTTTAGGGCAGGGACCATCTTTTTGTTCTGTGTATGTCCAACACAATGGGGTCTTGTTCCATGACTGGGGCTCCTAGGTGTTAGCACAATACAAATAATACATTTAAATATATTTTGGCTGAAAAGATTGAAAAATGTTCTGCACAAAGCAAACTTATTTATTTATTTTTGGTGTAAAAAAAAAAAAAGTAGTTGAAAACCCAAGTTTCTGTCAAATCACTTCAATGGGCATTGTTTCTACCAGTCCTAAGGCAAGGAGATTTTCTGGAAAGTGGAGATTTTGAGAAGAATTTTCAGTCAGGCTTAGGCCCTTTTTTGCAGGCATAATTTGCAACTCCTACAGAGGTGCCCACAAACCAATTGTAGGCATAAATCTTAGCTTCATGTCTAATTATCTGATTTATACTTGCAAGCAAGTAGTTAGATGTGTAACTTCTATCTAAGATTTCTGCCCAATTAAAAACAAGTTAAACCACTGAAAATTTGGCAATTTGTGTCCCAGAAAAGTCATTAGTATCATAACTGAAGTTTTAAGCTTTATGCAATCAAAAAAAATGTTCCTTTTACAGGATTTTCATAGTGGGGGGGAAAAACTTCATATATACCATACATAAATGATAATCCTTTCATCTGTAATGCCTTTTTCCTTGTTTTACTTATTCCCTTTTAAAAAAAAAATCATCAGAGACTTTGGCAACACTAGCCGGTCCTGGTACATGACTGGGGGTCCTAGGTTCTATGATAATATAATTAACTAATAATAAGCTGTATAAGAACTTTGTCTTATAGCTATTTCCTCCCTTCTCAAACTAGCAGTCAAGTCATCATTAGGAATATGGTGGGCAAACTGGTGTGGAATAAATACAAATCTACTATTAGATATCTGCAATATAATCCTCCTTTTTCTCATCCTTAGAGGCAAAGATTTAGGGAAAAGGTGAGGCAACATTTAAAAAAATAAAACTCACAGAAACACCACTTCTGAGAGCCTACACCCTATTATCTGTGTCATTGTTTCTCTATTCTGTCTAGGCTTGCCACTTAAAAATTCCTTATGAGCCATTACCATCACTCCCATTTATCCTCTGCCGCAAATGCCTTTTTTTAATGTCTCCTACAGGAGTTTGCAGAACGTGATATTAAAACACTGTGTGCTTTAATTATTAACCAATCTAAGTTATTAACTGTTGTATCAACCAGGCAAGGTACTAACAAGCTTCAACAGGACTTTATTTTTACAGTGGAAACCTCTTTTCCAAGCTGGTGCTGCACCCTCTGTAACTCTCACTCCGCCTCCTCAACTTCTCCCGCCCCCCGCTTCCTGTTTCCTGTCCTTTCAGACTCCCAACAGCCAGTGCTCCCAGTTCTAATACTACAAGCCGCATCTAAACGCCACATTAACCAATCAGGGTGTTTTTACTATGTTATTAACCAATTGTAGTTGATAAAATAATAATACTTGGCCAGTCATTTTGCTGTGAGAATAATATTTATATAAAAACTAAATATTTCCCCTGTCATACTGAATTCACACGACTGTGGCTGTTTTGGGTAATGTTGATCACTAATTTGTCTCCTGAACCACTGAACTCCTGAGTACCACTGCTCTAAATATTCGTGTACCGCTTCACCAATAACATCTTTTTTTATTACATCTGACAAGATTGTCATGCTGCACATTACATGCTGGAGTTCTTTCAATAAATGTGCATGAGACAGGCATGCCACGGTAGACAGACTTACTAGTGTGCAGATACTAGCTATGCTTTGAGGCACCAGCCTTGCTAGTTGCAGGTATCTAATGCTTGTAACACAGACAATAATCTTCTTACACCTGTTGAAATAGCTTGTTATAGCATAAGCCGCACACACAAGTGAGCAGAGATAATGATTCAGATAGAAACAGTTACACAATTGCTCATTGTAATACCCATGCAATCAACGTGCCGTTGACATAAGCAGTGCCATATAAGCCATGTGTTATAAAGATGATGCTCATGAGTCCAAAACACCCATCTCCAGCATTGATTCAAACAAAAATATATCCCATGTCTAGCATTATGGGGGTTAAATAACATCCATCCCATGATAAGGTGATATGAGTTGCATCACCTGGGACAGTTGGGAAACATCATGGGACGCAGCAAATGACAAGACATATGTGCATTTTGTAGCCACACAAACAGTTCTTCCAGTGAATATCTCCCACCATCTGGCCCCCACATACATAAGCAGATATTCACCCAGGAGCCATCAATACCTTTCTGGCTGCTGACTGTTTAATGCATGAGACGCTGAAAATGAAGGTAAGCCATGCACATTCAATGTGGTGTTGTGTCATTCTGTCTCCTTCTAGTAGTGGCTAGGCCACAAAACTTTACAAGCATGCTACAGCCTTGACTAAAAGATCTTTTAGGTCTAGCAGAAAAGGCTCATGCATTAAGATCCAGAGATCTCAAGTTTGATACCTGCTGCTAGCGACCCACCCAGGGCATCCATGTTACATGAGTATCTTGTGTAAAGCCAGGACATTTGGCAAAGACAGGGATGGTAATGTGCCAGCCATTACATAACATATAAATATTAAGAATGTGGACCTTTTTGCTGTGACAGCACTTCTTTCCAATCCAGCTGGTTGTACAGGCATATGAGTTCAGTCAATGACATATGATTAGGAAAACCTAACTGATCAACCTTAACACAACTATTGAGGGTTTGAACCACGTGTATAAAATGATGTATGAACCATATATCAAGTAAAACCAAGTAGCACTGGTGGCAACGGTGATTCGTGTTGAGAAGAAACTGTATCCCAGTCCCTATTGTATCACGGAGTATCAGACTATTTAAAGTGACACTATAATCACACACATGATTTGTGAACATCCTACCAATATATTAGTCTCAACCTGTGAATAACTGAGGAAGGTGTGACAACTTCAACACATTCAAAGTCTGTCAGACGATAGCTGGACAATATGTCTGGTACACCTGACTTACATGTGAAGCTTTCACACAAATCTCAGATTGGCAAAGATCCCCCAACTTGAACTGAAGGGGGGGAAAAAAAAAGTAAGCGGAATATGAAGCATAGATGCAAATTTACCACCTACTTCTCCACAGATGAGCAATTAAATTACTGAACCAGACCATGAATCAGGATACCTCCGTAAATGAGGCCTACAACTACCATGTTCTAAGGATGAGATCCTGGATCCGGATGCAGTCATTGTGGCATATCTATGCAAGATTAGCTTAAATAATAGATATATGTGACTTATGGGCATGTTGATTACTGTTAACAAATTGTATAATGCATGGGAATGAAGATCACAATTGGTTGAATGAATTTGCAGACAAAAATACTAACAAGGGTATTGTTATCTTAAACTAGAGGACCTAGTGTAGGTGTAGCACAAAAGATGTGCTGCTAGCATTACATTTCCAAAGGCCAATAGGGTCTGGTTTTTAGAGTTGTTGAGCACTTGCAGAATCCATTTGTTTCAGCTGGAGTTCAGCATCTCTGAATATCAGGCCCAGAATATATAAAATAGCAGAAACAACACTGCAATATGGCATGTGTGTTTTCTGCACAGAGAGCCTTAGGAACATTTCATCAACTGTGGAGCTATGGCTGTGGTCATTTTTACCTCTCAGCGCTGTGTTTCAAACATTACAACTTATAATACAAGAACTGCGAACCATTCTCAGGCTTCTGTTGTCTCCCCACAGCGCTGCATAAACTGGCAGATATTAATGACTTAAAATTAGACAGTTCTTCAGTGTTCCTCTATAGGTGCGAAAGAGGGTGACCTGCAAAAGAAGCAAAATCTCAGTATTTACAATCTTCCAGATACAGTATTGTGGTTACTTCCTGTAGGCTATGATATTTTGACAATTGTGATGGATCAGAGAAAACATATTCCCCAAGTAAATCAAAATTATGGAGAAGAGTTTTGAAATTTATAAGGTATTTGAGTCAAAGATTCCTTTCAACATGTAATGGTTGATAGTTGTGGCAGAGGTTGGGTATCTTTCCAAAATCTTGTTCTCAGGCCAACTATTCAAATACGGCTAGTGGCTATGTCTAGAGTTGAGTGGAATTTTTTATGGCTGAAAAACGCAGATTTGGGTTGACTGAAATTTTGCAAATTAGAGTTGGATTTGCCAAAAAAAAAAAAAATTCTGAAAAGAAAATCAACATTTTGTTTTGATACTTTCAAAACTAAACTTTTTTTTTGTATTCAAAATAACTTTTCATTTTGAATTTTCCTTCAGGTTTTTTTTTAAGTTTTTGAAAAAAATCTCTAAATTCTGAAAAATTGAATTTTGGTCTGAACCAAACATTTTGTTTGACATGAAGTTATTTTTTTTTCAACTTTGTTTGTTTCAGGTTGACCTAGAATCATAGAATCATAGACTTTAAGGTTAGAAGGGACCTGTATCATTTCAATCCCCTCCTTCTCCCCAGTGATTTTTTTGGTTCACACGCCAAACTGAAAAAAGTTATTTGCACAGCTCTAGTTATGTCCTGTTCTGTGTTTGTGTTCTAGAGTGACAAGGAGCTACTTATTCCACCCCAATGCCTCTTTCTTTCCTAGGGAAATAGCAGGGTAAGATTTTTGTATAGCTCCTGAAAGCATTAGGAAAGAATGGTATTGACCTACACATCACTGCTTCTTTGAAGAATAGCTTACAGTTTAGGGAGGTGGGTCCAGCTCCCCACAGTTAGCTCAGGGTGTAGTGTATTGTCAGCAGCAGCTGCTAGATAAGGTACACTTGGAATCTGTTGAAAGGAATGGCAAAATATGCTCTTGAGCATGCCTTTTAGGGCCACCCTGAGGTATTGAGCTCTGGCTAGCAGGAATTCTGTAAAAAAGGATGCACAAAGCACAGTGTGTTTGTTCCCTTTCTGCTATGTCAGGCAGGACATGGATTTAGTCCAAAATATATTTAAAGTAAGTAAAGCTGCCTGAAATACCTTTCTCTAACAGCGCACTGTATAGTCCATGGCACAGCCAATTGTGACCTGAATCTGAACACGCACTGATAAGAGGATGTACGTCAGATGGATGTTTATGAGTAGCCTGTAGCAGTGTGCACTTTCTTGCATCCACATTATGCTCAGGGAAGAGAGGAAACAAAAGGGGGGCTCTCTAGTGGTAGTATACACTGCATCAAGTGCAGAAAATACACATTTTTTTAAATTGAACATTGAGATCCAGTGTGAAAACTAGCTTGTAGCTGCTAATATTTCCAACTCATTTCATATTAATCTGTAATCCACAGTTTACTAGTCCATCCCTGGTACCTTTCAACAGTTGAGGACTATGCATTCCCATCCCAGCATACGCTATTGCAGCTATAGTGCTGGTACATGCCTCAACTGCTCCACCCATGCCCAAGAATCTCTTTAGTGGTTCTTTTGTGTTTCTCTGATGTGGCTTTTGCTATACCCTCTGCCCATTATTAGTCTAACCTCCAGCATATTTCTCCACTGAGGAGACATGCAATCAAATGCCATACTAGAAAATGAGAACTGCTGAGAGTTGAGCCAAAACTCTTGGAGTCAGTGAAGAAAAATTAAGATCTTCCAGAGCTTCTTAGATTAACTGATTGCAGGCATTTGAATGACACTCTGATGTACTTCAAGATTGATTACTAGTGAGCTGCACAGAAATGGTGGTGATATGTTACCTCTGTCTGGGTCCTTATGGCCCCCATCACTGTGGTAGATTGTATTCCTGTGTGTGATACCAAGATGGCAGATGGCAGTGGAAGTTTGTGCAGTGTTATTGTAGCCATGTTGGTCCCAGGATATTAGAGAGACAAGGTGGTGAGGCCATATCTGGTCACCTGAAGAAAAGCTCTCTATAAGCTTGAAAGCTTGTCTCTCTTGCCAACAGAAGTTGGTCCAATAAAAGATATTACCTCATCTGCGTTGTCTCTTTAATTGGAAGTTTATGCCATAGGTCTGACACAAGGAAATGTGTATCAGATAACAATTTTACTACAGTGGACACAGAGGTACCACTGTAGTCTTTGTTACGTATGCTTTCAGTCAGATGAACGTGGCTGAGTCACTCTGTGTGGGGAGCTGGGGCATTTGAGGTGGTAACTGAGCATCATGGTTGGGATGGTGCCGACTCTCTCTAGTGGTGGTATATACTGCATCAAGTGCAGAAAATACACATTTTTTTAACATTGAGATCCAGCATGAAAACTAGCATGTAGCTGCTAATATTTCCACCTAATTTCATATTCATCTATAATCCACAGTTTACTAGTCCATCCCTGGAGGATTATATGGGCATCTTCTAGTTCTTACTGTTTATGGTGTCGTGAGCTGGTGGGTAACTGTGGTGGGGTCATACACGGGGGAAAGAAGGAAGTTAATAATTTATGGTTCTGCTAGATAAAGTTAGATAGGAATGTCTAAAAACACTGGGTGACTGGATGGGGATTTCCAAAGCATGAGACTGTGGGCCTGGTTATCAGAGATACCAAGCACCTGCAGCTTCCATTGACTTCTGCTGGACTTGTGGGTGCTCAGAGCCAGCACCTTTGGAAGCCCTCCCCTGAGGGGCCTAGAGAAGAGACATTTGCAATTAGGCAGTGCGGAGGTAGAATGGTATCTATCTAGTCCATTATAAATGCACCCATCAGGATGGTCACAGGGTTATAACAACAGTCCGTAGCAGAGTGCAGTCTCTGAGCATGTCCACTTGTGACACAGCATTGCTACTGCAGACACTTTGCCTGTTTTCTCTCCTGGGTTTTCAGCGATTCACGCAGCTTTCAGCACATTCAGTTGCTGAGGTCACTTGAGTCCACCCACCCTTTCCAGGGCATTAAGATGCAAACAAACCACAAAATCAAAAATAATTTTATGCCACCAGTCACAGGCCATTCCTAGTCCCTGCATCTACCCTCTCTTCAGACACACTTCCAACCCTCCTGAGTTCTGCTGTCTTTCCCTAACCTAGGACTTCTGTGAGAGTCTCTCTGCTCCTTGCAAAGCCCCCACCCTCCCTTTTATAGAATGCCAACTCTCCGGCTGCTCTCCCTGGAGTCCCTCTCTGTTCAGGTAACCTAAGGGATTCTTCAGGGGCCTCCTTTCAGCTCCCCACTTCAATTTAACTCTTGCTGTCCTTTTAGTTAGGTACTCTTTTCACGAGGGCAGAATTTGGTTCAATATATATCTTAAAATAAGTCACAGCCAGCTATATACTACATTAAATCTTTGATTTCCATTTAGTTGCTTTTTTGAGTTCAGAATAATCAAAGAAACAAAAACAAAAGGATTTCCTCCTCTTTAATGCCATGCTACGTATTTGGAGGGACACTATCCAGGCCACTAGCTCTAAAATTAGAACTCCCTGCTGTGGTTTGGTTTGTGGACGCATGTTATGACATTTCTGCACTCTGCCTGTCTGTTCTGTTCTTGTAAGCAGATAGGATATTGAAATAATTGCTTCAGAGAACAAGATGCTTGTGATTTCTCATAAGGAAATGACCTATTATTGGGCTCAGTTACCATATTTGTGGCTTTCAGGAAGCCACTGGACTTTGCTTTCCTTCTTCCTCCTTGGTGTAGCCATTACTTACCAAGTGTGTCATGTCTATATTAATACCACAGGCAAAAAAAGTGAGAATGGAGTGAGTGACTGTATCTGATTAATGTACATCATGGGGAAGCAGCAGGAAGTGCTGAGGGCAGGAGTTTGAGGATCTGAGTCTGATGTTCATTTACTCTGAGGTTTCAAGCTGCCAAAGATCAATACAGTTAATGCTCTTATGAGGCTCTGTGTTTGTAGTGCAGTCCACAACACACCAGATCTGGCATTTAGTTAATGTACCAAATGGGAATAAGTGTGCATGAGTGGCTTGCTTCCCAGAGCGGTCTGTTTTCTGACGAGCCAGATCAAGGGCTCATATTGTGTGGCTTGAAGGCTCAGAGCTAAGGTTTCAGCAACAGGCAGCATATTTCCCCCATCCACACACATCTGCATCCTGAGTACCCTACCACAACTACTCTTCATGTGGAGGTCTTAACATCAGTTCTCCCAGAGGAGCTTCCTTGTTCCTTGACTTTCATGAAGTGCTGCATCAACCTGGAATATTTGATCTATAGCATAGGAGTTGGATTCTCTCTAGAATACCCATCCCCTTCTGCTTCTGCAACTGGAAACGGCTGCTGCTGTGGCAGATCAGAGACTGTTCTTTCCTGGAGGTGAAAGTTAAACTGCCAAATACAATCTGTCTGAAGAGCAGGGATCCAGTCTCTCTAGGCAGTCAAAATCACTGTGGTATCTCCATCCCCCTTATGTTGTTAGGTAGCACTGTCATACCGCTTTTCATTCTTCAGTGCAAACATTAACAAATTAATCCTCCCACCACTCTAAAGCATGCAAATAAATATTTTATTTTACAGCTAGGGAAACTGAGATAGCATGGCTTTATGATTTGGCCCACATCACAGACAAATCAGTGCTAGAGGTTGGATTAGAACCCAGGCAACCCTGCCTCCTTATCCTATGCCCCACCCACTGAGACCACACCCCCTGGTAATCTGAATATTGATATTAGGGTGTAAAAAACCAGGAATGCCATGGAGAAGAAACAGGGACATTTAACTTCTGTTTTCCAAACATGTTACCGGCCAAACCTAAGCTCACTAATGAATGAGCTGGGAATGGGTGACGGGATGGATCACTTGATGATTAACTGTTCTGTTCATTCCCTGTGAAGCACCTGGCATTGACCACTGTCAGAAAACAGGATACTGGGTTAGATGGACCTTTGGTCTGACCTAGTATGGCCTTTTTATGTTCTTATGTCTGTTTAACCCCTTCAGCTTTTGATTTATCTTCTAGAAAGTCAAGTTTATGGTAAAAGTACATTCCTGTGAAATAATGCTGCTTTCTAAGTACTGCCAGAAGTAAAAGTTCACAATTTTTGCCTAGATAAATGTGGTTTTTAAATGTGCATGCACTCTGTCTAATTGCAATTTATGCAGCTAGAGAATTAGATGAAGTGTCTAGATTTCATTGTGTGAAAAACCTGCAGTAAGTCTGGCCATTTTACATGAAATTTCAAATATAGAAAAAGACCATGGGTGGGATTTTTCCAAAGCATTTAAGTGGCTGAGGAGCAAAATAGGATTTATATTCCTAAATGTTTCTGAAAATCCCACTCAGTATGTGTTACCCTATTTCATCCACTTAATTTTCTCTAGCTCTATCTGTATTTCACTCAACCTCCAAATGCATGGATGAACTCATTTTTCCCTATACAATCCCTGTTCACTCTTTGCTCTTCCCATTGTGAATCTAAATATTGTTGATGACATGAAAAAATTATTTCCAAAGAGAATTTACCCTTTTGACCTACGTAGAATCATAGAAGATTAGGGCTGGAAGAGACCTCAGGAGGTCATCTAGTCCAACCCCCTGCTCAAAGCAGGACCAACCCCAACTAAATCATCCCAGCCAGGGCTTTATCAAGCTGGGCTTTAAAAATATCTAAGGATGGAGATTCCACCACTTCCCTAGGTAACCCATTCCAGTGCTTCATGCATTCCCCTTTCTTGTCCCTCTTCTCCTCCTAACCTCCATGAGATAAAAGTATAGTTGTTTCATTAATTAAATTTATGCTGAAATTGTGGAAAAAACCATCCAAATGTCACAGAGAAAACAAGTAACTTTCTCACCAGACTTTTGGCAAAACCTGCTAAAAGACGCATGTTGTCAGTTTTTAGTTTGTGTGCGAAGCATTGCTCCCTATGTCTTTCTGTGTTGTATCAGGCAGTGGACATCGTACCCTTCCAGACAGCCCTGCTCATGATTCTGATTTCTTGCTGCTGTGGGAGTCCTATTATCTGGGCTGTCATAGAAGGATAACAGAGAGGGGGAATTTCTTTACTGGTAATTGAGGTTTTTAGGAATTCATTGATCTGCATTTATATATCCTTTACAACTATTTTATGATAAGACAGGCTAGATACCCTTCCTCATAGTAATGAAGTCAAGCCTAATAAGTCCTCCCCCCGACCCCCACCCCAATTTCCTCATTGAGACAGGTACGGCATATTGTTTGATTTTTCTGATAAGACCTTTGTTACAACTTTACACAATTCATGCTGGGTAGCCAGCAAAGCTTCTGTATATGGACACTTAGATCACCAAATGCTCTGTTTTTTTCTGACTTTACCTGCTGAAAGAATGGATCGCATACCCACTGTCGGGTTTGGCATAGTAACCCAATTACCAACTAAGAAATTACCATTTACAGCTCAAGTATTTTTTTTATTCTGCTTCACATATAGTGCAATATACTTGACGTTTTTCATCTTGAAAGTGTTCTACAAGTATGAAGTGATTAATCATCACAATTCCCTGGAGGGGTAAGTCAGATTCTCATTTTGCAGATGGGGAAAGTGGAGGCAGAGAGCTTAAGTAATTAGTTTGACGACACAGCAACTCCTGAGTTCAGAATTTTATGGCTCTCACTCCTGTGGTCAGCTCAGTAAATCATACTGTTCTGTCACATAAAAAAATAAGTGCTTTATGCACTTCTTACTGTTTTAGGGGGAAAAGTGCCTCTGCTTCCTTCCACAGAAATACATGTTGCCTATACTTTAAATTCCTTGGCTGCTTTTAATAAGAGGATTCTACTGATGTTCTATGTGGAATCATATAAAAAGTAATAGGCAATTGTTTTGTGTGATGGTTTTAAATAATTTACTAGAAGCTTAGGATCTACCTAGATGCTCTTCCTTGTAACATTTAAATGTTTAACACAGGCTGTGGAGGGAAGGGAAAAAAGCAAAACGGAATAAACTGAAGTGATGCAAGAGGCAACCAGCAAGTTCTCTTGAGTGAAGCTGTTCTGACTCCCTGCCTGTGTTAGCCAACTGCTAGATGACACCTGCGTCATAACATCAGTGTTTTGTAAAAATTATTTCCCCTGCTAGTCATACGAGAGTAGCAAAATTCCCTCTTGCCTCCAAGCCCTTTGAATGGAGAGATTAGCTGTTGCACTAGCAGAACAAAGCCTATTATGTAAAAATGAAAGTGGCTCTGAATTTAAGTGGTGCCACTTGACCTGAAAAAGGTAATATAAATTGCATGGTGATGGAGCATCATGGACAAGATTCAAATGACACTCCATGGTGCAAATGAGATGTTGGTAAATGGGTGTAAATCTATGGGAGTGCAAATTGTATTCCAAGGTGGAGGGAAGGAAGGTTTGTAGCAGGGAGAGAAGCCAACGGAAGGATTTTGCCTACAAGTGAAAAGTCAAAGACAAAGTGCAAGAATAGTAATTGTTTTTACTGTAAGTAGCACATATGCAATGCACCTATAAAATGGTGGTGTGATTCCCCAAGACTTTGATCTGACAACTTTAAACTTTATCTGGCAGTCATAATGAGAGTTAGGCCCTTTGCTTATACAGCATCTTTAATCTCAGGATCTTCTCAAGAAAATTTCTTTGAACAGCACTGTTAGGTAGATTTACCCATTTTACATTTGGGTAAACAGAGGCACAGGGTAGTCAAGGGATGCATTATGTGTTATTTGCTGAGCAGAGAGTCGTGGGCCTAGACCTTTGCTTGAACCACTGGAACACTCCCCGTTTTGTTAGTCCCAGGAGAGCTCTACGTTCTTTAACATATGCTGTTGGACTGCAATAAAAGAGATTGGAAAGTCTAGATTGATAAACTGGTATTTCTTACTGGGTATGTGTTTTATCTTGGCAGGGGGGAGTCTGAACAGAAAACAGCTGGTATGAGAAATGTATTTTATCTCTCACTTATCTGGATGACTATTCTAATGTTATACAGAGAGGGGTTCGGTAAATACAGGTTCACAAGAATCTAGCTGTTTGTGATTGTGAGTGTGTTACTAGCAGGGCCAGCTCCAGGCACCAGCATTCCAAGCTGGTGCTTGAGGTGGCAGTCTGGAAGGGGCGGCAGTCCCTGTTGTTTTGCCCCCAAGCAGCACGCCGAATTGACGCCGCCGATGGCGGGGGCAGTCCCTGTGCCCTTAGGGCGGCAGGCGCGTTTCTACGGCGGCGGCAATTCGGCAGCAGCTTCTATGTTTAGCTGTCCGGGGCGGCTTCAGCTAAACATAGAAGCTGCCGCTGAATTGCCACCGCTGCAAAAACGCACCTACCACCCTAAGGGCACAGGGACTGCCCCCGCCGCCCGTGGCAGCAATTCGGCGCGCTGCTTGGGGCGGCGAAAACTGTAGAGCCGGCCCTGGTTACCAGAACCCATCTAATGTGCTAATGATAGCAGGCAAAAATGGCTAGTTATTTTTTTTTTTTAACCTGGGTATGCAGATTTGCTTAAAAAGACAAGAGATCTGTTTTGCTTAACAAACTACAAAGCATTGTTTGATGGGATGTGGTTAAGGGCTGTAGGTGTGAAATTATATCTGCTGGCTGTGGTTTTATTGGTTCACATGTATATACTATAGCAGGCTGCAGGCAGACAGATATATAGATATGTATTCCTCATCCCTGTCTGCCTGCTGCTGTTATACTTGTGAGTAGGTAGAGTATCAAAATCCTCAGCTGCCATCTCTCTCTTCCACTCTTCCCCTGCAGGCGCGGCTCCAGGCACCAGTGCAGCAAGCGCATGCCTGGGGCGGCAAGCCACGTGGGGGGGGGGGGGCTGCCGGTTGCTGTGAGGGCGGCAGTCAGGCAGCCTTCGGTAGCATTTCCGTGAGCAGTCTGCTGATCCCGCAGCTTCGGCAGCAATTCAGCGGCAGGTACACCAAAGGCGTGGGACCTGCAGATCACCCACAGAACCGCCACTGACTCCATGGGACCGGGGACCTCCCGCAGAAATGCCACCGAATGCTGCCTGACTGCCGTGCTTGGGGCGGCAAAAATCATAGAGCCGCCCCCTATGCCTAGGAGCTGAGGCACATGGTGCCATTTCCAGGAAGCTGCACAGAGCCAGCTAGGGAGCCTGCCAGCCCTGCACCAACTGGACTTTTAACAGTCAGCGAGGCTGACCGGAGCCACCAGGGTCCCTTTTGAACTGGGTATTCTGATCAAAAACCAGATGCCTGGCAAGTTAATCCCTGCTCCAAATCAGGCACAGTCGGGCTTGAATGTTGGTCGCCCACCGGGGCGGCTCTATGTATTTTGCCACCAGTCACGCGGCTTTTGGCAGGGGAGTCTAGTAATGGTGGAAGGAAGAATAAGACTCCCAGGTATGCTATGGGAAGAGACAGATTACTAGCAGAGGGGAGGAGGGTTAGGTTAGGACAGGCCTGTCCTGATCACATGAAACACTCCAGGATTGGCCAGTGAAGTAAGAGTTAAGTGTCATAGGTTATGTGTGACTTTTCGAATCTGCCTGCTTGGCACAGCAGTGGATTCATTATGAGGAAATGAAAACAATTCAGCCACTCACGATGACATCAATTATGTGAAGGATGCAGCTGGAGCTCAGCAAAATGAATATATCCCCTGTACACGAATAATCAATGAAAGGCATTGATTGGAAAATAGCTTTCAATTGGCTATTTGATCCCATTAAAAATATAGTAAATACCTCTCCTACATTGGAGTCAGTAGATTTTATGTAATGAGATAGAAATAAAACATTAGCCGTATGGAATGATTGAACTGCCTTGCAGAACAAAGATCACTAATTGGAGATGGGAGTTGTAATTGAAAATGGACAAATCAAGCCTTTTTCTGAAGCATTAGAAAAGACTTGAGTGAAATTCAGACTCGTAAAAAATTTCCCGTGGCCTTTGGCATGGGGGGTGTAATCCTGACTCCATTGAAGTCAATGGTACCATACCTCAATGCATCCAGGATTTCATCCATTGTATATCTTCTTTTCTGTGTATTTATCAATCTCAGATAGGAACCAGAAGAAGTTGCTGTTAGCATTTGCAGTCAAGGTTATGTCTGGTTGGGCGTTTTCTTTGTACGGTTGGCAATTAAGACCTTGATGTCTCATCATCTTCTCTAGTTGACTTACATCTTTGTTGATTTGGCTTGTTGGGGAGGACAGTCTTCTATAACAGTGGCTCTCGAACTAGGGCCGCCACTTGTTCAGGGAAAGCCCCTGGTGGGCCGGGCCGGTTTGTTTACCTGCTGTGTCCGCAGGTTTGGCCAGTTGCAGCTCTCAGTGGCCGTGGTTCGCCGCTCCAGGCCAATGGGAGCTGCAGGAAGTGGCATGGGCTAAGGGACATACTGGCATCTGCTTCCCACAGCCCCCATTTGCCTGGAGCGGCGAACCGTGGCCACTAGGAACTGCGATCACTGAACCTGTGGATGCGGCAGGTAAACAAACTGGCCCGGCCCACCAGGGGCTTTTCCTGAACAAGTGGTGGCCCTAGTTTGAGAACCACTGTTCTATAACTCCACAAATGAGGGCTCTGGAGCAAGAGACACTATTGCCCACCATGGCCCCCGAGGACTGTTTCAAGAGGAAGGATTTAAGCCAGCACAGACAGTTTCCCCTCTCTCTGCCAGGTCTTTGGATATAACATGTCTTCTGCTGTATCTCTTTGGATCTCCAGTAGTAAGGATGAGTGCAGAAGGATGGTGGTTTGACCCTGAACAGATATTGTATTTGAAAAGAATCATCCGAGGTCACCATAGTTAATAACATGAAATTTAGTCACTTAAAGGAATGATCAGCCTCAAGGTTGAAAAGCCTAAAGCTTACGTACTGTTCATTGATTGTTGTCCTATCCGGAAGGCCTCAACCTTCGGGACAGTAGGTATTTTAACTTGACTTTCCCACCTCCAAATGATCATTCCTACCATGAATGGTAAGGGGAAAAGGCAAACTATTAAACCAGTGGTCCCCAACCTTTTTGTCTGGCGGGCGCCAGACAAAGGACCATGGCGGCAGTGGAGCATCCGCTGAAATGTCGCCGAATTTCTGTGGCGTTTCGGCGGTGACACCTCTCGATGATGTCACTTGTCGGCGGATGCTCCACCGCCGGCCAGGACATGGGCGCATTTAGATGCCCCCGCGGGCACATTAACTGAACTAGTCTATTCAAACTACCATAAAAATTGTTTTATGGCATAAAGTAAAAGTTTAACACCCGCTAGTTTTTTCCATCTTACTTCCAATTCCTCCTTGCCTGGCAAGAAGATTGGTTTAAAAACCCATTTGGTGTTTATGACACCTTATCCCAGTATATAGACATACCTCTGACAGATACTTAATGGAATGGAGAACAAATTAGAGGTGGGAAAACCATTTAGAATGAAATCGCTACTGAGCAGAACCTTTGTCCAGAACTCAGCTCATACTAAAACATTTTTTCAGAAGTGGAAAAGTTTGGTTAGTTTAATCATTTTAAAATGTTTTTGTTCCTTTACACTTCCTGGATTTGGCCAGAACAAGAAATGCAAGTGTGGGAATCTCACAAGAGAGCCTGATCTCCTGAGACCAAACAGGCTGAGATAAGCATATCTGGAAGTTTTGTGTGCCTGTGAGAACCAAACTGAACCTTCTGCGGTCCATACATCACGAGGAATGAAACAAAATGCCTGCAGCCATGAATGTAGGTACAGATATCAAGTTAGGTCAATTTTTAAGTTTACCATTCTGTAGAGTGTTCCTTTATGAGTAGCCATACTCCAACCACACCTGAAAGTATTCATTCCCTCTTCCCCCCAAGTTTTTTTTAAATCTAGCCTGCCTAAAGTTGCAACCTTAAGATAAAAAAATTCTATCATGTTTGCACAGCATAGAATCATAGAATATTAGGGTTGGCAGAGACTCCAGGAGGTCATCTAGTCCAACCCCTGCTCAAAAAAGGACCAACCCCAACTAAATCATCCCAGCCAGGGCTTTGTCAAGCTGGGCCTTAAAAACCTCTAAGGATGGAGATTCCACCACCTCCCTAGGTAAAGCATTCCAGTGCTTCACCACCCTCCTAGTGAAATGGTTGGATATTGGGAAAAACTTAGACCTCCTGCACTGCAACTTGAGACCATTGCTCCTTGTTCTATCATCTACCACCACTGAGAACAGCATAGCTCCATTCTCTTTGGAACCTCCCTTCAGGTAGTTGAAGGCTGCTACTAAATCCCACCTCACTCTTCTCTTCTGTAAACTAAATAAGCCCCAGTTCCCTCAGGGTCCAGAGTGACTAAATAAACTAAATTTATTTAGTTTCTAGGGTATAACCAGTGGCTTCAGTGCATAGGTGCTTGGATACCTTGGTGATAGGTACCTTTATAGATACTGGAGGTAGGTAGATAAGTGAGGAAAGGTTAAGAAAGTAATGAGCATCTGTGAAAAAGAAGTGAGAGAACAGAGCAAAGTGAAACTGTGGAGTAACTTAGAACCATTTCTTAACTCTGAGTCTCATTGCACACCTTGCTGAGGGCAGTATTAAGATCCATTTCTATGCTTCAGAGTCACTTAATTCAAAGTCTGGCTAGAATAATACCCAGTGAAGGTGTTGGCTTTCCAGCAGCCCTGCAGCTTAGCTTCCAGTACTTATTACAGCTTTCACAATACCACTAGTCTTGGCAAACCTTGTCTTGCTAAGAATCTTAGGCTTTGGCTACACTTACACTTCAAAGCGCTGCCACGGTAGCGCTGCCGCGGCAGCGCTTTGAAGCGCTAAGTGTAGTCAAAGCACCAGCGCTGGGAGAAAGCTCTCCCAGCGCTGTCCGTACTCCACCTCCCTGTGGGGAATAACGGACAGCGCTGGGAGCCGCGCTCCCGGCGCTGGGGCTTTGATCACACTGGCACTTTGCAGCGCCGCAATTTGCAGCGCTGGAGAGGGTGTGTTTTCACACCCTGCTGCAGCGCTGCAAATTTGTAAGTGTAGCCAAGCCCTTAGAGAGTTGGGATTTTATCCCATCAGCCAGGTTTCCCATGTTACTAGGCTGTTAAAGTTGCATCCTGTTATATCTTTGGGGCAGCCGGTGTAGGAAGCAATCACTTGAGGCCAGAGAGCAGGCAGCTAACCAAAACCTCCATTTTATTTACAGATATACAGAGAGCTCCTCAGCCGGTTGAAACTGGTTGAGCTAACCCATAATAATCTAACTCAGTTGCCATAGGAACAAAACCATGACAACCAAATACACAACATATTCCTCCCCCCCAATAAGAACATCCCCTAAATAAAACACACACTAGACTAGAGAAGGAGGGTAGACTGCCTCCATTCCCGGCTAAACCCTGGGGATTATTTTGCCCCATAACCGTGGGTTCGCCCTAGCTAAAGATCCAGCCGATGAGGAGGCCTTCTGTCTCTAGGTGGATTACGGCGAACTACTGGTGTTATTGCACCTGAAAGCACTAGGGGCTCAGGGTCCGCAGCACGAACAGGTGAGGAGGTGGTATCAGCTCGTGCTGGGCAAAGGGGTATCTCAGCCGCCGGCAGTAATGGAGGAGAACAGTCAGAAACAGGGGACTCGTGATTCGATCCCTCACCAGAAGAGGTGAAGTCAGACCCCTCAACTGCAGATGGGTCCTGAGGACTGGCATGACCTGGCAACAGCTGATCTACATGTCGCCGCCAGGTAAGATTCTCTGCAGTCCGGACCGTGTAGGAAACAGGTCTTGTTTGAGTGATGACTGTGGCCGGAACCCATTTAGCTCTGGAAGTATAATTCCGAGCCAAAACTGGCTGTCCCGGGCTAAAGGTTCGGTCTTTTGCTCTGGGTGCCCGTCTGATGACTTGATATTGCTGCTGATGTTGCACAATTTGTCGGGGTTCAGAAGGTTTCAGCAGATCAAAGCAAGTGCGCAGCTGTCGTCCCATCATTAGAAAGGCCGGAGATGCGTGGGTCGTAGCATGAGGTGTGTTTCTGTAGGAAAGTAAAAAGGTATCCAGACGCTTTTGAATGGAGTGTTGTCCCCTTGCTGATTTCAAAGCGTTTTTCATTGTCTGCACAAATCTTTCAGCTAATCCGTTGGTGGACGGATGATATGGTGCTGACGTGATGTGGTGTATCCCATTTGCCTTTCATAAAATTTTGAAACTCCTGAGAAACGAACTGTGGTCCGTTGTCGCTCACAAGTTGTTCTGGCAGACCAAAACGACTAAAGAGTCCTCGTAGTTTTTGGATAGTACTCTCTGCAGAAGTGGACTGCATTATAGAGACTTCTGGCCATTTAGAATGGGCATCTATTGCCACCAAGAACATGCTTCCTTCAAGGGGGCCAGCAAAGTCAACGTGAATACGTTGCCACGGGTTTTCAGGCCAGTCCCATGGGTGTAGGGGTGCCCACTGGGGTGCATTCCTCACACCCTGACATGACATACAAGCTTTTGCCTTCTCTTCAATAGCGCTGTCCAGTCCAGGCCACCAAAAATAGCTTCGTGCAATTTCCTTCATGCGCACTATTCCACAGTGACCGGAATGTAGCTGTTCTAACATCTGTGATCTCAGTGGTGGTGGAATAATGACACGTCTCCCCCACAACAAACAACCAGATTGGACCGATAACTCCATCTGCTTGGACATGTAGGGAACAAGGTCGGATGAGACCGGAGAGGTTTGTCGAGATGTTCCATGCATCACCAGGTCCATAACGTGGGACAATACTGGGTCAACGCGAGTTGCCTTCTTTATCTGAGTAGCAGTGATGGGTGTATTCTCTACCTGTTCAAAGTAGAAGATTTCCTTGTGGGCACTATTTTGGTGTTTGACCGGCAAAGGCAACCTTGAGAGGCCATCTGCATTGCCGTGCAGAGTGGATTTCCGATATTTGATTTCATATGTGTGTGCTGAAAGTAACAATGCCCAACGTTGCATACGACTAGCAGCTAATGGGGGAATGCCTGTGTAAGGTCCAAAAATTGATGTCAGAGGTCGATGGTCTGTGAGAAGAGTAAATTTTCGCCCAAACAGGTACTGATGAAACTTCCGAATTCCAAAAACAATTCCTAATGCCTCACGTTCGATTTGGGCGTAGTTAGTTTCTGCTTTGCTTAGAGTGCGTGAAGCAAAAGCAATAGGTCTCTCTTCTCCTGAAGGCATAATATGTGACACGACTGCTCCCACTCCATAAGGGGAGGCATCGCAGGCCAATTGCAGTGGTAAGGATGGATCAAAGTGCGTTAGAACTTCAGAATTTAGCAATGCATCCTTAGCTTTGTTAAACGCAACATCACAGGCTTCAGTCCACTTCCAGGCCTTGTTCTGCCCAAGGAGCTCATGAAGTGGTTTTAGCAGTGTGGCTAACTGTGAGATGAACTTTCCATAATAGTTCAGGAGTCCTAGAAACGAGCGCAGCTGGCTTACATTTCGAGGTGGGGGAGCCTCCACAATAGCTTTAACTTTTGCAGGGGCCTTATGAAGACCTGCAGAATCAATGATATGTCCCAAATATTCAACAGAGGGCTTGAAGAATTCACACTTGTCTTTGCGAACTCGTAGGCCATACTCTTCCAGTCTTTGTAGGGTAGCCTCTAAATTCTTTAAGTGATCCTCTTCATTTTTTCCAGTGACCAGGATATCATCCAGATAGCACTGAACTCCTGACAAGCCACACAAGATCTGGTCCATAGCCCTCTGGAACAGGGCGGGAGCAGATGTTATTCCGAAGGGTAGACGACAGTATCGATAAAGCCCCTTATGAGTCACAATAGTCCACAGCTCTTGGGACTTTTCATCGACGTGCATCTGTAAATATGCTTGACTCAGATCAATCTTACTGAACTTTTGTCCCCCAGCCAGGCCTGCGAAGAGGTCATCGATGCGGGGAAGCGGGTATTGCTCTGCACACAACACTGGGTTGACAGTGACTTTAAAATCACCGCAAATCCGGAGAGAGCCATCTTTCTTCACGATTGGAACGATAGGAGTGGCCCATGAGCTATGGGTAACTGGTATTAGGACTCCATTGGTGACTAGGCGCTCCAGGTCTGCTTCAACTTTTGGCCTGATGGCATATGGCACAGTTCGGGCTTTCAGATATTTTGGTGGACTGCCAGGTTTAATGTTCAATGTCACAGTGATTCCCTTCATACTTCCCAAATCATCTCCAAAAACAGCAGCATGTTTCCTTAGTATAGGGGTTAGACTGGTTTCTTCTTTAGTCATCTGGTGCACTTCTGCCCAGTTCAGTTGAATCTTCCCAAGCCAAGACCTACCCATTAAGGCTGGGTAGTTACCTCTCACCACAAACAGTGGCAATTTGGCCACCTGTCCATTGAGCTCCACCTTAACATCAATTGTGCCCAGCATAGGCACAGCTTCTCCCGTATACGTCTTCAGAACAGTTTTTGTTGCCTTAAGCGGAAGATGCTGTAGCTTTTCTTTATACACAGTCTCGGAGATCAGTGAGACGGCTGCACCGGTGTCCAGTTCCATGCGTATACGTTTGCCATCCAATAACGGGGTTACCCAGTATTCATGTGAGCCCATTGCCAAAGACAAAACATGCAGTGGCACTTCCTCTTGCGATGAGGTGTCACCTTGATCATCCTGGGTCTGCTCTAGGATATGCAGGGTTCTCTTTTTGTCGGCCAGACCACGGCCTCTTTTTCTTTTGTTTACAGGCACACTCAATGTGTCCCTTTTTGCCACAGTGTCGACACACCAGGTCCTTACACCAGCATTCTGATGCCTGGTGACCCGGTTTACCACAGCGGTAACATTCTTGACTCTGCACAGTTTTGTGGGTCGGTTCTTGTGACACTTTTTGCACCCTAGGGGGTGCACCGATGTATTGTGCCTCCCTTGTAGCCAGTTCCATGAAGACAGCAATATCAACAGCCTTCTGTAAGGTAAGCTGAGCCTCTGTCAGTAGGCGCTTCCGTATAGCTTCACTGTACAGGCCACACACTAACCTGTCACGCAGGGCATCATGTAACATTTCTTTAAATTCACAGTGTTCTGCTAGCTTTTTTAAAATGGCTACAAATTGTACAACTGTTTCATCTTCCTTTTGGTCTCTTTTGTGGAACCTATATCTTTCAGCAATTACCAGTGGTTTTGGGGAGAAATGAGACCCCAGGATTTCCACAATGTCACTGTAAGATTTAGTCTCAGGCTTAACAGGGTGTAGTAAGCTGCGTAGCAGAGAGTAGGTTTTAGCCCCTACAACAGTTAAGAATATTGGCACCTTCTTCGCTTCTGTAATGTCATTTGCAATACCAAAAAGCTCAAAACGCTCAGTATACAAATGCCACTGCTCTGTATTCTCATCAAAAGGCTCCAGGGGCCTGGTCAGAGTAGCCATGATTTTTAGTTTCACTTTCACAGTCAGTGCAACAAGCAGCTTTTTTGTTTGTTTGTTCTTTACCTTAACTTCTACTTCCTTCTGTTACTGGAGCAGCACCGGAATCCCATCCTCGTCGCCAGTGTTATATCCTTGGGGCAGCCGGTGTAGGAAGCAATCACTTGAGGCCAGAGAGCAGGCAGCTAACGAAAACCTCCATTTTATTTACATATATACAGAGAGCTCCTCAGCCGGTTGAAACTGGTTGAGCTAACCCATAATAATCTAACTCAGTTGCCATAGCAACAAAACCATGACAACCAAATACACAACACATCCATTCTTTGTCTTTTAAAAAAAAAAAATCCTCAGGTTAGGCTGATGGCTTAGGAAGCAGCATTTGATTGGGGCTCTATACAGCTGCTGGCAGGAGCTTCTAAAGGGAAGCTGTTTTCTCTATTCCCTTGTAAAAGGGCAATATTACAGAGCTAAAGGGAAAGAATGCTAGGCAGGAGGGAAGTAGACCTGCAGGAAAGTAGAGAGCAGCCAAAAGCACTGAAAAATGTGACAGCCAGCAGAAAGACAGAAGACAAAGGTAATAATAAAAAGACTTTTCTACATTCATGGGGTTGGCTACCAGCTACCTCTTTCTCTTTCTCCTATAGAGCAGGTCAGGAAAACATCTTTTTCTATTGAAAAATTGAGGTTGTGGGTTTTTTGTTTTGTTTAAAGAAAATACTTTCAATTGCTGAAAACCAAAATATTTTTCAGGGTGTGGTTTTGTTTTTTTGACAAAAATCTGAATTTATTGAAAATGGTTTATTTTATTTTATTTTTTGCAAAAAGAATGGTTTTCAATGAGACCTTGCTTTTTGATTGGGGAAAAAAACTCTTAATTGAAATTAATTGAAGCTCAAATCTGCTGTCGGTTCCAGCTCAGACACTGGGTAATTATTATTATTTATCATTTGTATTACTGTACTGCTTAGGAGACCTAGTGGCTGTGGTCAGAAATCCCCAATGCTTTGGGTGATGTCACTGCCTTTATATAAAGGCTTCTTTCTGGATGCCCCCTGATGTTCCTGTTTCCAGGTGGGCAAAGAAGGGAGTTTGCTGTGTATGGTGATAAGACAGTATTCTTCCTCCTTCCTGTCTCCTAACAGGAGCTCAGATGGAACTGTGAAAGGAGGCTCTGCTGAGTGTTCTGAGGTTGTAGACCTTTCTTCTCCTCCTCCTCCTCCATTATTGTCTGAGCAGACATACAGATGGCCTTTGGAGTGAACGGATGGGCTGTCAGTCAGCAGGAAGTGCCTCATTTCTTTGGATGCTCTCTGATGATTTGGAGAATATGCCTGTTCATTTTATGAATTCTGTCTGAGATTAAGAACTCTCTGTATGTGACTTTACCAGGCTTCAAATTCCATTTTTAAAGTTGCTAGTAGCTGTCAGTAAATATTAAGCCTTTTAGTCCTTTTATTAATTGTATATTAAACTCATTCCCATAGTCTTCCGAACCCTTTATGATGTTAGCAAAGAGTGTGTTTGAATTTTAAGGCCAAAGCATTGGTTCTTAATCTGCGAGTGACCTGTATTCGGTAACGTGATCAAACAGTAGGCTGTACTTCATTATGGCTGGTGCCTCCAAGTCTGCGGGAATATACATGTGTAGGGAAAAGATCCATCAACTTGATAAAGCATCTACAGAACAAGATTGGATGATTGATAAGGAGTGCCTGTGATTTAAATTATTGTTCTTTGACTGATAAGAGGTACTTGTTGCAGATGTTTTTGGCAATGGATGAAATAAGGATCCACTGAAAGATGGTTTAACTCAGTAAGAACTGCTGATTGTCACACCTGTCAATAATAATGACAGGATTAGAATTCCCTTTAGTTTATTGATCATGTAACCTAAAAATACCATATAAGAAATTTTGTACGCAATTAGGTAAAATGAAAATGTCAAAACAGAACACAGTGAAATGAATTGTGGGAAAGCAATTTTCCCTCCAAAAAAGGAGTTTGTCGTCTCATATACTATTAAAGGAAAGAGGGTTGGAAAGTTAGATTGGGAATGAACACTCTCATCTTTCCACCAGGTACAGAGGAAGGAACAAAATGACCTTCTCTTCACCATCTGTGGGGATATATCTTCTCTCTATTCTGTATGGTGCTGTATTAATGTTTGATTAATAATCTCTGATTAAATAATTCCATTTGAGCTTGCTATTTGACACTCTCAAATTGTTGTTACATTAAAAACACACAACATGATACAGCATTTTGTTTTCTTTGTTGTGCTTTTACCTTCATGTTGGACCGAAATTCCCAGGGCCATTGATACAAGTCTGATAATAGAGGGTCATTAAATCAGGATGTTCCTCTGTTCAAATAAAAACATTCTAGACCGCAGACCATCTCCCACCTAGGAGAACTGGTTTGTCAAGTGAGTGGTTGCCTGGCAAAGAAGTCACCTGTTAGGGGTCTGGAATCACCTGGAGGCAGCTGATCCAGGACACAAAAGCGGATCTCTTTGGGATCCTTGGCCATTTTCACCAGCTCAGGCAAAGCAAAGCTGCTGCAGGAGCCTGATGGGAGACTGGGAAGCTCTTCCTACCTGAACTCAGATGATCCACCAAGGACTTACAATGGAAGGGTGAGGTAGAGTTGAGGGTCATTGCCATCAGGATGTTTGTTTTCTTTATGATCTTTACTCTGTGCTTTATGTATAAAGAGCAATGATGGTTTAGAATCTTGTGCAGGGACTGTCTGTATGTCTGATATATGCTATGCCGATCGAATGCTCCCTTCTAGAGGTACACCAGAAAACTCTCACCTTCAGATGCTGTACTAGGAGAGGGTGTGTTTAAGGTATGAGGAGAGTGAGGGGTCACGGTTGTTTCTCGGGACTAGGCAGGGGATTGTGTGGTTTTAGCTCTCAGGAGTTGGTACTAGGTGGGGTGTAGCTCTTCTGTAAGTGTGCTCAGAGAGTCTGAGAGGGACAGTGCCTAGGTCCCATTCAGATTTTTGGGATTTAAGACACATGGGGATGCAACTGCTGGATCCCCTCACTACAATCTGGTAGGTGCCCAAGCAAGATTGCTCAACCAGTCCCATGATGCTCTCCGTTTCCCAGCATGGAGTGGCATTCTTTCAGTGCTTGTGTTAGGGACACACCAGTAGGTAGAAGAACTAATCACTAGTTAATGACTCCTGCTTTGTAAAAGTGCTGAGGTGGAATGCATTGGGCACTCTGACATGTGCACTTGCTTGGCACTCTGGTCTACATTCACCCTCTTTCCGTTTAAACTTTGCTGTGTAGTTCCTATTTGCTGTCATGGGGTCTTCCCCATGACTGATAGTCTAGATATGGGGAAAGAGCTAGCTCCGAAGGGTCACAACTTTCCTTCCCATGACCAATGAGCAGGGAGCAGGAGGAGCTGTGGCTGTGTCCCTTTGTCTATCAGCCAGCAGAGTCTCTGGACAAAAGGAGTGATTTTGCTGTGTCTGATAAACTGACTTTGTCCCTCATTCTCACCTCCAGCAGAAGCTCGGTGGAACTACCATTGGGCTACCATTCTGATTTGGCTGCATTTGGAATGCTCTTTGTGGTCACTTTGAACATGTGTAAATGGCCACACAAGGTGAAAAGTGGTAGAGAACCAGGCCAAGTGTTTGTCAGAGGCTTGATAGAAATCCCATTTCTTTCAGCATCAGTCTCCCCAATCCTATGTCACCTATAGCTGGGCAAAATGTTGCTGGCAAATAGTTTATTCACATACAAATGCAGTTTGGGATCAGCCGAAATGGTTTGCAAATTCATGTCCATGGTTGCCAAATAGTTTCGACCAAACTGAAAAATTGACACATTTTGGTAATGTTGAAACATTACATTTCATTTTGTCCTGACTCAATTTTTCATTTAGATTGTGGAAATTTTTCCAAAAACGAAGGAGGGCTAGATTCACAAAATGCCAGTGGGGAGAGAGACTTGCCCAGCAATTAGGGTACTCTCTTGGGATGTGGGAGACCCTGGTTCAATTCCTCCTAACCCCCACACCTGATGTGGAGAAGGGCTTTGAATTTGGGTCTCCCACATTGCAAGGGTTTCCTGGGCTCTGGGATATTCTGGTGCAGGGCTTTCCCAATCTCGTCTTGCAGCTGTCCTATTTTGTATACATAATTAAATATATGTTAGAGCAGGGACTTGAACCTGGGTCTCCCATATGCAACATGAGTGCTCTAAACACCAGATCATAGAGTCACCCTCAATCTCTTTCCATGGTCCCCTAATAATTTGTCATTTATAGTGGCAACTTGTCATCATTCAGTGATAGGTAAGGGAAGTCCTCCTCCCCTTTTGGCATTTTATGAATCTAGTCCTCCTTTGCTTTTAACAAAATGCATGAAATCTAAATAAAAAGTTTGGAGTCAGGATAAAATGAAGTGTTTCAAAAAGTCTCAAATTTTTTACCTTGATTCACATACTTTTTTGAAAATTTTCATTTTTAGTTCAACATGAAACCTTTTTTGATGTTTTCAGAATTGCCAATAAACAAAACAAAAAAAACCATTATTTATCTTGCTCTAATGTCAACACAAGCTGGATCACTTGGGGGACTGTTTGTTGTCAGATTGTTGTCAGAAATCACACTTCGCTGAAGTTCTCATAAAGGCTTCTTTAGGCAGACAGTTTCTTTTGACATAAAGCAATTAGGTCTTTTAAAGGAACAAGTTGGAACAAGAGACTTTGAGGCATTCAAGGAAAGTCCCTCCATGCCAAGCATTGTATAAGCTCCACCAAAATCTCTGTGCTCATAAGCATGATTTACAGTAATGAGGAGTTTGGACATGTGATTAATGCTGCAAGGACAACAGGTAAATCAGTTACAATAAATCTGCAAACCCCAGTGCCTTTAAAAGTGATCCTGATTCATCTCTTGGGAAAAATGAGACTGCTCTATAACTGGGGAAAAAATTGGCTGAAGTTAAGTCTGCCTACATTATTTAAATCTTCTAATCTGTTGCAGCATTTTTTTCAGCTTGAAATGGGAGATTTTTGTTTTTGAACTTCTTAGCTTTTCTCTTTTGAAGTGTTAATGAAAATTTGATCTCTTGGCTTTACATGTGGATAAGAAAGAGTAGCATTCCACTTATTGTAGGCATGTGGAAAACCTTGCACTTGAAATAGAAAATCTTAAATTAGAGCTGAAGGGAGGGAAAACAACAAAAAAAGAGGGTCTTCCATTCTTAAGTATAACAGAAAAAGTCTCTTTCTCTCTGCCTCTCAGAAAATCTGACAAGAAACTTGGTTGTTTTAGTAATGAGTCATTGGAATATTTTTCATCCAGTTCTGGCAGAAAGTCAGAATTTGCCCTTCCCTGAAGCTTGTATTGGATCTGTTAATAGCTGTGTACTGTATCAGACTTTCATAGTAAAGCAAGAAAACAAAAATAAAATAAGTGGAAGCCTAACTTCTCAGATTATTTGCAACACACTTTTCATTCTCTAGGCCAATGCAGAAAACCTGAGCTCTTCTTTTTGTGGTGGACAAGATTTGCCATTATGTTTCTTGTCATGTTTATTTGCAGAGTAAAACATTTATTGGGATGTAATCCATGAGTTGCTCTGATGCACCTTTGAAGGAAAGTGGTAGGAACATAAAGACCGAAGGAGAATGGTAAACAGGAAGGAAGGGACAGAAGAAAGAAGGATGAGGGAGACTTCTTTATTTAAGGGTACATATGTAGAAGCAGGATTTTATAATGTCCCATAAAAATTAATGTATGATTTGATTTCATCCTGTCAGCTACCCTTTTTGAATAGCAGAAAGGAATGGCAGACCAGAACAATCCTTCTGATTATGGTCACCTTTTTGTTTTAGGATCAGTTATAATGTCTTCTATGGTTTTCTATATGTATTACAAATTAGGCATTCTAGTTAAATATACATTTCTTTGTTTTAAGATTTTAGTAAGTAAGAGACAGGATCTTGTATTGTATCTATGTTAAGGAGATTAGAGGAATGTTGAGGGCCTGAAGCCCTAATGTGAATTGTTTTAGTTATGAGATTTAGCAAGGCTTGATTTACAATGTATTCTGCTAAATATACAATATTGCTGTCTGTATACCTTTGAAGGTTTCTGTAAGAGATTCTTTGTATGAATGAGAAATGCATGCATCAGGAAAAGATAAGGTGTGAAAGCCATCACAAATGTCCAGATGGTCAAGAAGAAGTGAGAGACTTGGAAAGACCAGGAGACAATCAGAAAACATCCATTGTATCTGATGCTAAACATGTTAGCAGCATTGATGACCTCAGCGGTGAGGCAGGCACCCCCGAAGGCGAGACAACAAATAGGAGATAACGATGGGAAGCCTGACAATAACCATCAAATGATAACACCACTTAAGGACTAATGATTACAGGATAACATTGCAAAATGCATGGACTCAAATGGGAATTTACAACTATAAAGCTGGGGTATTTTGCTATGGAACTCTGGGTTCAGTCCTGCAAAGCCTCGGAGCATCAGATCGTGACCGACAGAACCCAGCTCCATACTTGTGATCAGTCTAACTGGCCATTAGATTGACTCGAGCTACAATAGACTGGTAACTATAAACATCACTGGCAGGACTCTGTCTGTGTGTGTGTGTGTGTGTGTGTGTGTGACTGAAAAGCATATGCTAACTGTTATATTTTCAATAAATGCTGCGTATTTGCCTTTCTCTATAAAGATCCCGTGTGCTTTGTATGAGCATAAAACATCTGGCCATTATCCCTAAAATGAGAAGGTAACATTTTAACTGAGGGGTTTATCTAGCCAAATCTGTATTAAGGGACCAGAAAAATGTAGTTACACAGGAGAGGGGATCATTAATTAAAAATAAAATAGTACAGGAAGCACTGGAATGCTTTGAGGTGGTCCTGAAAATAGGCGCTGCTTATTCAAAGCGAGAAGCTTCATGCGGGTTTCAGCAAAGTTTCATTTTGGGGTTCTGGTAACTGGATAATTTTGCTCTTGTGGGTTAATGTTGTATCAGCAGAATCCCTTCCCCCTCAGAAGAACTAGTCCTATACTTTGCTGTTGCCCGTAACTTACTTTAAGTGGATCTTATAGAGCATCAGTGCATGCAGAGAGAAATACTGAGATGTGGATTTTATGAACAACCTAAAATATATCTACTTGCTGCAAAGGTACCCAGAAGAGTTTAGGAATATGGGGAGGTAAGAAACTGAAGTTCAGCCTGGAAAGGAACAAGCTAATACATCTCAGGGCACAAAGCAACCCAGAACACACACATTCAGTAGAAGGGTGGAAACAACTGAAAATAAGTAGTGCTCAAAGAGTCCTATGGATGATAGCAAAGAATGCAATGAAGAAACTCTCTTACATTGTTATGCAATAGCTAGAAAGCCAATGATAGAAAGCCAGTTTCAACTATATACAAAGAAGCACCATGTCACAATTTGGAATGTGAATATCCCTCTCTCTATGGGAATAGTTATCTATCTAGTATGTCCACATCTGGGAACCTCAGCATGAGTGTAGCAGAATGGCCACTAACTGAGTGCCCTCTCATGGCCAGGGGTCACTTTGAAGCACCCTGCCTCTACTGTTCCCCTTTTGCAGGTCTCTTAAGTATGCCACACAGTCTCCCTTTTGGCTAACGGCACCTCTACCCAGGGCTGGTTTTAATAACAGAAAAGGTTCAAGCCACCCTCAGAGTCTTTAATAACAAAAATGGTTCAAACAATCCCCAGAGAGAACCCCACCCCCCAGAAGTCCATAACCATAACACAAGAGTTTGTACACAGTCTTGGTACTTCTGCTACACCCAGAGCTCTTCCCAGCCCTTTCTGGTTGGCACTCATCCTGCCGGCCCTGCCTTCTTTCTCCTGTCAGACACAGCCTTCAACTTCCTGCTCCTTTTCAAGGAAGCTTCTAAGCCAACCCAGGTGTGCCTCTTTAGTAATTAGGGCTGGCTAGCCTCAGCCCCTCCCAGGCTTTAGGGGCGAGCTGCCCTGTTATAGTGAGAAAATTGTCAACCAACCGGTGGAAGTTCAGAGAAGAGTGAGAAACCAATATAGGTTCTGGATGGATAGACTTATGAGGAAAGATTAAAAGAACTGAATACATGCAGTACTGCTAAGCAATAACCAAAAGGGGAAGATAAAGCTGATTGAAAATTGGAGTTTCCGTTCTGCAGAAAGTCTGACAATTTCAGGGTGTGTTTCTGTCCTGAGTTAGGATGAAAAGTCAAAATGTTGAAATGTTTTTGAAGAATGAAAGATTTAAAAAAAAATTGATTTGGAAATCAAAAGTTGCTTTGGGTCAGCTTGACATTAAACTGTGTCCACCTGAGCCTCTGTGGTGTCTCATGGGAGTTGTAGTTCAGATGCCTCTTGCCCCCATTCATCTGTATGGGCTCCCTGACTGGACTACTTCTCTCATGATGCACCACACTCATGGGACTCTTATGCTGCACTACAGCAGCTCAGCTGGAGGAGAGACCATGGTACAACATTACTGAGATGTGGCTCAGCCAGGAAGCCCAGCCCATTAGAGACAATAGAGACATGAGTCACCCAAACTAGAACTCCCATGAGGAATCACAGGAGCTCAGGTAGACATAGATTAATGCTGAATTGAGTCAAAACAAATATTTTGAGTGGGTTCTGTTTTAATTCAGAATGAGCTGATCCCAAATGAAATATTTGGTTTTGATCTTCCTGACAGAAAATCTAAAAAAAATCAGCAAAATTGACATTTTCCCATAGAAAATGACAATTTTGTGGAAACTACTAGGGAGTATACTGAGGCATATAGAGATGAAAGGGTGAATAAGGGTAGTGAGGATTTATCCAAATCTTTGTGAAGATTCAGGTAGTTTAAGTTTGTGGTTGAAACTTTATTTTTTACTTATGTAATTAAACAGTGTACCTCAAATGAGTGATGTAAATAGCCATCAGGTGTGTGTTTGGAGGTATGACCACTGTGAATTGACTTTTCACACATAGCTCTGCAGATGCAATGCAGTGCATCCCCTGATATTCCAATCCAAAGATCTCCAGATAGCTCTTCATATAGACCACAATCCTGATCTGCAGCACTCCCTGCTCCTCTGGTTTTGGATTGGCTGAAAGCTCTGCCCCTTAGTCTGCAAAACCTGCTACAATAGGGCCTAATATTGCAGGGTGCTGAACAACTCCTGGAATTGCTGAGTGTCTTCTGTGCTCCTTGACTTCAAAGGGAATGAAGACTGCTCAGCATCTTGCAGGACTGAGCCCACATTCTTTGAATCTCTTTTCTAAAAAACCCTTTTCCTAAACAACTCTGAAGGAAGAAAGTCTTTTGGTTTTCTTTGGCTGTGTACTGGGCTGCCTCTTGGACAATTCCCATCTCTCTTACCATTGGTGACCATTCTAACAGCACAGTGGTTCCCAAACTGGGGTTTGCAAAATGTTACAGACGTTTCTCGGGGGGAAAAAAATCCCTAATGGCTGACAGAGCTGTCCCTAGGGACCCCGGGCAGCATGGGGCCAGCAGCCTGGAGCCCATGGACTTCCAAGAGCTAAGCAGATCAAAGCAAGCATATTTATCACACTGAGGAGATTTAAACTTCAAGACTCCTTATAAGAAATGGAAAGGGAGCTGGATATTTTTTGCTGTTTTTAAAATTAAATAGGCAGCTAGTATTGTTTTTTAAATTATTATGAAGAACAAGTTTAAGCTTTGTTTGCCTGGACTGCTCAAGACCTGAATGCTCGTGTAGGAGGAACTCTTTTTGAGTTGGCTTCTTAAATACCTTCATGCTGTTTCACATCTGATACTCCTTGATAAAACATAGGAGCCTTGTCTTATAACAGGCTTATTCAAAGTGATACAAGCTACGAAAGTGAGATCTTGGAAGAGTGTTGCCATTTTCATAATGTAATAAAAATACTGCAATGATAAATAATAATTAATAATAGTGTGTAATAAGAATGTCATAAAAACAAATTTTACATTTCCAAGATGACTGCTTTTATAATTTATACTCTGGTAAAGGAGAAAATCCCTGGAAATATTCATTTTTAAGAAGAGGTTCACGAGACTTGACATTATAGTGAAAGGGGTTCACAGGTTGTTAAAGTTTGGGAACCACTGTAACAAATCATAAATGAATTATTGACACCCAAAGGTGGTGCTAATAAGGTCATCTTCCTGTCCCATCATTCTGACCACTACGCCACATGCTCCCACTCCATTCCTCATCCACATCAAATTCAAGATTTCCATAAGGCCCTTCACAACTCCGTCCCTCTCTACTTATCTGCCTTTGTATGATATTGTGTCACTCCTCACACTGCCTCTGTTCTACCAGCAATACTCTCTGCAATCACCCATCTGTCCACTTCTCTGAGTGCCTTCATACTTTCTTCCATGCCACCCCTTATGCATGGAGCACCCTCCCTGAACTCCTCTGCAAAGCCACTGCGCTATCTTCCTCCAGATCTTTCTTGGAAACCCACTTTTTACGTGAAGCCTGTAACAAATCATCAGCTACCACAAAGCCACCTCATTGTTCTCCTTCAGATCCCTTCTGAAAATTATTTGCCATGATGCCTATAAAAAAAACTCAACAGCGGTTAAGTGGATCATGTGCTGTGACCACTGCTTATCACACTAGCAAGTTAACAGCCTTATGCTCTTGCTGTTTGTTGTATCCACCTATTTTCTACAGTCTCCTACTTAGATTGGAAGCTCTTCAGGGCAGAGCCCACAATGGGGTTCTCGCCTGTAGGAGCCACCACATTACAAATAACAGGTAATCATTCTAATACTAATACCTCATACTATGGAGGCTTTTTAATATCCACCTCTTTATTTACATTTTACAGCTAGAAAAAAACAAAATAAAAACCTTCACATGACTCAGAATCAACTAACTATATATCTGTCTAGTCTGTGTTTCTGTCACTGTTAGTGGTACCCCTGTCCTCACTTACCTATTTCATCATTGTTTCTTACACCACCTTGCTGTGTTTTGCTTGCAAGCTAATTTAGGACTCTAATTAAGGGCAGGCTCTGTCTGTCACTATGTGCTTTTACAGTGCCTTACATAATGGAGCCCTGATCCCTGACTGGAGCTTCTTGATGCCACTGTGATACAAATAAGAATCAATGAAGCTGCAGCCCACACTGTACTAACTAAAGAGAGGAAGATCATCAAATTCAGCCTGTGCGTTCCACCCTTTGACTGGCTATAGCTCTGCCATGACTGTTTTCATTAAAAGGGATACTTGCTCATCTCTTTGCTTCTCTCATGGGTGGTATTTAATCAGGACAATCTTTCTGACGTTTTGATGGAGAGAGGCACCAAGAGTGGCTAATGTAAATTAGTCTGTCACACTGACAGTATATGAAGCTCCCATTCTGTGAGTTTCAGATAACAGAACGGAAACAGATTAGCCTGTGCAAGTGTCATATATTACATGAAAATCACGAATTGAACATTTTAGTTTTCTCTCTGTGGGCTAAATTCATCCCTGGCATAAGTGATGCAAATCCATTAAAGTCAGTAAAGATGCATCAGTTGACATAGAGCTGAATTTTGCACTGTCGCTATTTGCTTGCTTAAATTATGTGTATGTATTGTTGTGTGTTGCATTTGATGACTGATCGCTTCACTCTCTTGGAAATAGAAGTAGCGTTCCCAGAGTGAAGAGTAAAATTAGTAAAAGCCTGAAATAGGAAGACAACTAATTGTCTCTCAGGTAATGACACTGAAAGATCATCTGAATTTATTTTTAATCACTGGTAAAAATGGGATTTGGAGAATGGTCTAATTGGACCAGAAAAATGAGTCTGTCTAATTTCTCTTAGACCAATTGCAGAGTGTGGATGTCAATATGCATCTCTGCATTATTTTTAAAGTCACATGGCTAACTCCCTGGCATTGAGATGGTGATTTAATACTTGGGGTAGGGGGGGCTGAATTTCAGTCAAAGGAAAATGGAAAAGTTTCCCAAGTTCTTGTGGTTAAAGATGGAAATAGGGAATAATATCTGAGCCAGCACAACTGAGCAGGAAGTTCTGTGTATGGCTCCCTTGGTCATCTCTAGGGCCCTACCAAATTCACAGCCATGAAAAATGTGTAATGGACTGTGAAATCTAGTCTCCTCCCGTGAAATCTGGTCTTTTGTGTGCTTTTACCCTATATTATACAGATTTCATGGGAGAAGACCAGCGTTTCTCAAATTGAGGGTCCTGACCCAAAAGGAAGTTGCAGGGGAGTCGCAAGGTTATTTTAGGGAAGTTGCGGAATTGCCACTCTTACTTCTGTGCTGACTTTAGAGCTGGGCGACTTGAGAGCAGTGGTTGTTGGTCGGGTGCCCAGCTCCGCAGGCAGCAGCACAGAAGTAAGGGTGGCAATACCATACCATGCCACCATTTCTTCTGCGCTACTGCCTTCAGAGCTGGGCAGCTGGAGACTGGCGGCTGCTGACTGAGGGCCCAGCTCTGCAGGCAGCAGCACAGAAGTAAGGGTGGCAATACTATACCATGCCATCCTTACTTCTGCTGGTGGCAGCTCTGCCTTCAGAGCTGGGCTCCCAGCCAGCAGCCACCACTCTCCAGCTACCCAGCTCTGAAGGCAGCGCTGCTGTCAGCAGCAGCGCAGAAGTAAAGGTAGCAACACCCCCTACAATAACCTTGTGATCTCTTCACAACCTCTTTTGGGTCAGCATCCCTACAATTGAACACCATGACATTTCAGGTTTAAACAGCTGAAATAATGAAATTAATGGTTTTTAAAATCCTATGACTGTGAAATTGACCAAAATGGACTGTGAATTTGGTAGGGCCCTAATCATCCCTCATTCCTAGACCAATAGAGTGAGCATGTTTGTTCCCTGGGTAGTCCTTTTTATTGTTTTTGAGAGACATGCTCACCAACATTCAGAGAGGTATAGATCACCTGAGGGGTCATGTCCCTTCATGAATAAGTGGGGAGGTGGGGTAGGGTGGGAGGAAGAGGCATCCATTTAAAGGTGGTGATTGGTAGTAGAATGGAAAGAATTTCCTCCCCCTTGAAAAAAGGATGGAGACTCCAAAACTCCTGCTTTTTGTTTACTTGTTTTTCTGAAGATGGCCTTCATTTCAAAAGGGAATTATCAAGGACAGTTCTTTCATATAGACTGTTTAGTTGCTGTTTGTGAGTGTGAGTGACTGCAGGCTATTAGCTTAGGACCGCAGTTTGTGCCAGGAAGTATGACGACGGCCATATGAAGAAAGATGTCTGTCATTAGAGGTCTATCAGTAGTGATAATATCATCCTTTGTAAATGGGCAGATTTGTTGTATGAATGAAACTTTAACCTTTTTACTTCCTTTATTTACTAAATCCTTCTAAGATAAAACGGCAGACTCACGGTGCTAGTAAGAATATGGATCTGCTCTATGGCTAGTTTGAGCCACTTTTTGTTCTGTCTCTCAACTTTCTCATCATCCTGGTTGGTTTCAATGGGGGAGAGGAACTGAGTGGAATTTCTTACTGCTATGGTATGAGCACAATGGGATTAGCACTAAAAAGTGTCCCAGTTTGTTGCATTATTGAAGATACCAAATGTATTTGGTTTATGACTCCCAGTTTGTGTAAATACAGTCATTCAGTGTACAGTGAACTCTCCTGTAAAGAAGCTCTCTTTCTAGGCTGTAGAATGAGAATCCCATATTGTTTCACTGGACTGCTTTGTGCATATTGCACAAACTACCTGTATGTATTGATGCTCAGTTTATAGTGAAGTTATTCTGTGAAAACAATGACTCACCTTTTCAGAGGGCCCAACTGTAGATGACAAAAAACCAGAAGCATTGTGCATAAACAGGAAATTAATCTTACAGAAAGTTGTGAGAAAAAAACTGTCAGTATTGTGCCATCTTAGCAAGTGTGTTAACCCTTTGGGTGCCATAGCTGTAGTAATACTTCTTCCTGCTTTTATAGCATTCCGGTCTGCTTTCAAAGCAAACATTCCTAGAGCCATAGCTAGGAGTGGAAGGGTTCTGTATAAGTTGTTCATAATAATGGATGGTTTTCATTTCCTGCAGACCTAAACTTACCCTCTGTTTTTACACTCCTGGTATTCTCCTGCTGCTCTTGTTGCTATCTCTCCAGTTGCAGCATCTGCAGGCCTTTGGGGGCAGATTGGTGGCCCACCAGTCATCTTTCAGCTACGGTTGCATTGGTGCAACAGTAGTCACTCCAGTGAGTGCCCCAACATGCCAGTTTTAAATGTAAAAGGTAATGTCTCATGTGCCACAGAGAGTGCTGTGCTGTTGTGAAATCCTGGGCCATGTGAGATTGGAACAATGCATCTTGTGAGAAATTGTAGGGTTATCTCCGGTGATCTGGCATAAGCTGCAGAGCGCCTTTTACATTTTAAAGTAGTGGCTCTGTGGGACCCTGCAGCGAGGTTGCTTGCTTCTGGTGCATCAGAACAGGGGACTGTGCTGCCACAAGGAAATGAGACCTGATTGGATGGGCTGGGGAAAATCAGGCTACCTGGGTGTTGGAAGGGATTTGCTAGAGAAGAAAACGAACAGAGAGGATAGCAGGCCAGCAATAGCCTCCTCATATAGAAGACAAAACAGCAAGTCGTGTGAGTCCTGGCCTCAGGGCCGGCTCCAGGGTTTTTGCCGCCCCAAGCGGGGGCGGGGGGGAAAGCCACAATCATGATTGGCAGCAGCTCCACCGTGCTGCTTTCTTCTTTGGCGGCAAATCGGCGGCAGATCCTTCTCTCTGAGGACCCGCTGCCAAATTGCCGCCGAAGAGCCCGACATGCCGCCCCTTCCCCTTAGCCGCCTCAAGCACCTGCTTGCTGAGCTGGTGCCTGGAGCTGACCCTGCCTGGCCTGTTGTGAAGGAGAGGACTATGAAGGGATAGAGAGAGAGAATTGAAGGCCCTGGAAGGGAAATGTCAGAACTCTGGCTAAACAACTTAGGGTGACCAGGTGTCCCGATAAAATCAGGACTGTCCCTATTTTGAGGAGTTTGTCCCACGTCCCTACCAGAGTATGGTCAGGACGCCATTTGTCCCAATATTTTCTCTCTTGATCTTCGGCGGAGAGTCCTTCAGTTGCGAACAGTCTTCGGCGGTATTTCAGCGGTGGGTGCTTCTGTCTTTGGCAGCAAGGTTTATTACCCACCGCTGAAATACCGCCGAAGACCATCCATGACTGAACGGCTCTCCGCCGAATTGCTGCCAAACTCCCAGACGGGTGAGTGTTTTAAAAAAAACAACAACAACAAAACGCCCCCCCTGCGGCGGTCCCAATATTTTCCCCTTAACATCTGGTCACCCTAAAACAACTAAACCCTGCCTTTTAACTTTCTCCTGTCATTGCAAGCAGAGAGAGCCTAAAACTGCTCAGCAAAAATGGCATCAGTGCTCAGGCGTGTCAAAATAGCAAGGTTGCTAACAAGACAGATGAAATGTGATTGCTACCAGCTTGGAGATTCACATTCACAGATGTTCTGCTGGCACCAGACATGCCATAAAGACACTAAAACCAATAAGTTTGTAAGACTAGTGACGCTTTTTCTACATTAAATGAGGCTGTAGTGATGCTGAGTGTGTTAATTTCACAGTCAGAATTGTGGTCCATTGGAAAGTAAAATTGATAATCACACTGATTTAGGAAATGTATTGGCTCTTAGTGCTGTGACACTGGTGCAAGCAGGGGCGGCTCCAGGCACCAGCATGCCAAGCGCGTGCCTGGGGCGGCAAGCCGCGGGGGGGTGCTCTGCCGGTCGCTGCGAGGGCGGCAGGCAGGTTGCCTTCGGTGGTATGCCTGTGGAGGGTCTGCTGGTCCCGCAGCTTCGGTGGACCTCCTGCAGGCATGCTGCGGAATCCGCGGGACCGGGGACCTCCCACAGGCAAGCCGCTGAAGGCAGCCTGCCTTCCGTGCTTGGAGCGGCAAAATACCTAGAGCTGCCCCTGGGTGCAAGGTGGTTCACCACAGCCTAAGTTGCTACTGTGGTGTAGAGCTGACCTAACAGCTCCCATGGCACCACCTCTCTTTGTGGCTGGGGGAAAGGGAGAGAGGTGAGGACTTGGCTGCACCTTATAATCCTCAGATGTCATAGGCCTGGGAGCAATTGGCAGCAAGTTACCGTGGCAAAGTGGTCCATCACACTGACAGCTTTGGCCCCAGGGAACACAAAGGTGCCTTTCTTTTTTTTCTATCCCAGTTCACCATCCATGAAGGATTTTAAATGCATTTATAGTCCTTGCTTCAGTTGCCTTTTTCAGCCAGTTATTCCATCCGTTGATTACCTTTTGTGGAAGTAATTCCTTGACTAAGTTCCCTATTTAATTCTAGGCTAAGATTTTCTAATGTGATTAGTGATTTTGGATGCATCAGTTTTTAGGTGCCCAGTTTGAGATACCTTAAAGGAGCTTGATTTTTAGAAAATGTTGTGCACCCTCTGTGAAAGTCAGGCCCTTTTAAGATGTCTCAGTTTAGGCACCCCAAATAAATAGTCACTTTTGAAAATCCTTAAAAATACATACACACATGTTGCTTTGTGCTTCAATTCTCTCACCAGTGTGAACTTCTAATTATCAGCCTTATTTATCCCAGTCAGAATTTTGAAGAGTTCAGTTAGGTCGCTTGAAATTATTCTTCTTTCCAGTAAAAATAATCTAAAGTCCCTTAATTTTTCCTTATAACTTGAATTATTGTATCCTGGTTGCATCACAGTACAGTGCCTGGTACATTTTTTTCTCTCTGCCAAATTAATCACACTAAGGTCAGATTAATGCTTTTCCCTATCCTGTTCCCCATGTATATGTAGGTACACCTGTCTTGCACCCACATCTCTACCCTGCAGAGATTAGAGCCCAGATTCCCTGGTTTGGCTGAATTGTGCCCATTGCAAGGTGTGAGGAAGGCATAAATCCTAGAGCTCCTCAAGGGCTCATCTAGCCTCCAGTGTAAGTTAGAGCAGCTTCAACACTGACCTATGCACACTTGCCAACAGTCTCAGGAGCCTTTCTGACAGTCAGAGATCCCTGGGACATAGAGATATCTGCCCACAGGTGTGCTGATTTTCCTCCTGTGCTGGGGACGAGAAAGGAGGTTGGGGTAGATTACAGTGAGTCTTCGCCACCTCTGAGTACTCCCATCCAAGAAGAATTCTCAGGAGGCCAGAGATCTGCCAAGTTTCTGGCTGCTTTGTACCACCAGTGCTTAAGTGGCCCCCAGAACAGGGCTCTAGGTGTTATATCCTTGGGGCAGCCGGTGTAGGAAGCAATCACTTGAGGCCAGAGAGCAGGCAGCTAACCAAAACCTCCATTTTATTTACAGATATACAGAGAGCTCACTCAGCTGGTTGAAACCGGCTGAGCTAACCCATAATAATCTAACTCAGTTGCCATAGCAACAAAAACCATGACAACCAAATACACAACATATTCCTCCCCCCCTAATAAGAACATCCCCTAAATGAAACCCACACTAGACTAGAGAAGGAGGGTAGACTGCCTCCATTCCCGGCTAAACCCTGGGGATTATTTTGCCCCATAACCGTGGGTTCGCCCTAGCTAAAGATCCAGCCGATGAGGAGGCCTTCTGTTTCTAGGTGGATTACGGTGAACTTCTGGTGTTATTGCACCCGAAAGCACTAGGGGCTCAGGGTCCGCAGCACGAACAGGTGAGGAGGTGGTATCAGCTCGTGCTAGACAAAGGGGTATCTCAGCCGCCGGCAGTAATGGAGGAGAACAGTCAGAAACAGGTGACTCGTGATTCGGTCCCTCACCAGAAGAGGTGAAGTCAGACCCCTCAACTGCAGATGGGTCCTGAGGACTGGCATGACCTGGCAACAGCTGATCTACATGTCGCCGCCAGGTAAGATTCTCTGCAGTCCGGACTGTGTAGGAAACAGGTCCTGTTTGAGTGATGACTGTGGCCGGAACCCATTTAGCTCTGGAAGTATAATTCCGAGCCCAAACTGGCTGTCCCGTGCTAAAGGTTCGGTCTTTTGCTCTGGGTGCCCATCTGATGACTTGATATTGCTGCTGATGTTGCACAATTTGTCGGGGTTCAGAAGGTTTCAGCAGATCAAAGCAAGTGCGCAGCTGTCGTCCCATCATTAGAAAGGCCAGAGATGCGTGGGTCGTAGCATGAGGTGTGTTTCTGTAGGAAAGTAAAAAGGTATCCAGACGCTTTTGAATGGAGTGTTGTCCCCTTGCTGATTTCAAAGCGTTTTTCATTGTCTGCACAAATCTTTCAGCTAATCTGTTGGTGGACGGATGATATGGTGCTGACGTGATGTGGTGTATCCCATTTGCCTTCATAAAATTTTAAAACTCCTGAGAAACGAACTGCGGTCCGTTGTCGCTCACAAGTTGTTCTGGCAGACCAAAACGACTAAAGAGTCCTCGTAGTTTTTGGATAGTACTCTCTGCAGAAGTGGACTGCATTATAGAGACTTCTGGCCATTTAGAATGGGCATCTATTGCCACCAAGAGCATGCTTCCTTCAAGGGGGCCAGCAAAGTCAACGTGAATACGTTGCCACGGGTTTTCAGGCCAGTCCCATGGGTGTAGGGGTGCCCACTGGGGTGCATTCCTCACACCCTGATATGACATACAAGCTTTTGCCTTCTCTTCAATAGCGCTGTCCAGTCCAGGCCACCAAAAATAGCTTCGTGCAATTTCCTTCATGCGCACTATTCCACAGTGATCGGAATGTAGCTGTTCTAACATCTGTGATCTCAGTGGTGGTGGAATAATGACACGTCTCCCCCACAACAAACAACCAGATTGGACCGATAACTCCGTCCGCTTGGACATGTAGGGAACAAGGTCGGATGAGACCGGAGAGGTTTGTCGAGTTTTTCCATGCCTCACCAGGTCCATAACGTGGGACAATACTGGGTCAACGCGAGTTGCCTTCTTTATCTGAGTAGCAGTGATGGGTGTATTCTCTACCTGTTCAAAGTAGAAGATTTCCTTTTGGGCACTATCTTGGTGTTTGACCGGCAAAGGCAACCTTGAGAGGCCATCTGCATTGCCGTGCAGAGTGGATTTCTGATATTTGATTTCATATGTGTGTGCTGAAAGTAACAATGCCCAACGTTGCATACGACTAGCAGCTAATGGGGGAATGCCTGTGTAGGGTCCAAAAATTGATGTCAGAGGTCGATGGTCTGTGAGAAGAGTAAATTTTCGCCCAAACAGGTACTGATGAAACTTCCGAATTCCAAAAACAATTCCTAATGCCTCACGTTCGATTTGGGCGTAGTTAGTTTCTGCTTTGCTTAGAGTGAGTGAAGCAAAAGCAATAGGTCTCTCTTCTCCTGAAGGCATAATATGTGACACGACTGCTCCCACTCCATAAGGGGAGGCATCGCAGGTCAATTGCAGTGGTAAGGATGGATCAAAGTGCGTTAGAACTTCAGAATTTAGCAATGCATCCTTAGCTTTGTTAAACGCAACATCACAGCCTTCAGTCCACTTCCAGGCCTTGTTCTGCCCAAGGAGCTCATGAAGTGGTTTTAGCAGTGTGGCTAACTGTGAGATGAACTTTCCATAATAGTTCAGGAGTCCTAGAAACGAGCGCAGCTGGCTTACATTTCGAGGTGGGGGAGCCTCCACAATAGCTTTAACTTTTGCAGGGGCCTTATGAAGACCTGCAGAATCAATGATGTGTCCCAAATATTCAACAGAGGGCTTGAAGAATTCACACTTGTCTTTGCGAACTCGTAGGCCATACTCTTCCAGTCTTTGTAGGGTAGCCTCTAAATTCTTTAAGTGATCCTCTTCATTTCTTCCAGTGACCAGGATATCATCCAGATAGCACTGAACTCCTGACAAGCCACACAAGATCTGGTCCATAGCCCTCTGGAACAGGGCGGGAGCCGATGTGATTCCGAAGGGTAGGCTACAGTATCGATAAAGCCCCTTATGAGTCACAATAGTCAACAGCTCTTGGGACTTTTCATCGACGTGCATCTGTAAATATGCTTGACTCAGATCAATCTTACTGAACTTTTGTCCCCCAGCCAGGCCTGCGAAGAGGTCATCGATGCGGGGAAGCGGGTATTGCTCTGCACACAACACTGGGTTGACAGTGACGTTAAAATCACCGCAAATCCGGAGAGAGCCATCTTTCTTCACGATTGGAACGATAGGAGTGGCCCATGAGCTATGGGTAACTGGTATTAGGACTCCATTGGTGACCAGGCGCTCCAGGTCTGCTTCAACTTTTGGCCTGATGGCATATGGCACAGTTCGGGCTTTCAGATATTTTGGTGGACTGTCAGGTTTAACGTTCAATGTCACAGTGATTCCCTTCATACTTCCCAAATCATCTCCAAAAACAGCAGCATGTTTCCTTAGAATAGGGGTTAGACTGGTTTCTTCTTTAGTCATCCGGTGCACTTCTGCCCAGTTCAGTTGAATCTTCCCAAGCCAAGACCTACCCATTAAGGCTGGGTAGTCACCTCTCACCACAAACAGTGGCAATTTAGCCGCCCGTCCATTGAGCTCCACCTTAACATCAATAGTGCCCAACATGGGCACAGCTTCACCTGTATACGTCTTCAGAACAGTTTTTGTTGCCTTAAGCGGAAGATGCTGTAGCTTTTCCTTATACACAGTCTCAGGAACCAGCGAGACAGCTGCACCGGTGTCTAGTTCCATGCGTATAGGTTTGCCCTCCAATAAAGGGGTTACCCAGTATTCATGTGAGCCCGCTGCCAAAGACAAAACATGCAGTGGCACTTCCTCTTGTGAGGAGGTGTCACCTTGATCATCCTGGGTCTGCTCTAGGGTATGCAAGGTTCCTCTTTTTGTCGGCCAGACCACAGGCCTCTTTTTCTTTTGTTTACAGGCACACTCAATGTGTCCCTTTTTGCCACAGTGTCAACACACCAGGTCCTTACACCAGCATTCTGATGCCTGGTGTCCTGGCTTACCACAGCGGTAACATTCTTGACTCTGCACAGTTTTATGGGTCGGTTCTTGTGACACTTTTTGCACCCTAGGGGGTGCACCGATGTATTGTGCCTCCCTTGTAGCCAGTTCCATGGAAACAGCAATATCAACAGCCTTCTGTAATGTAAGCTGAGCCTCTGTCAGTAGGCGCTTCCATATAGCTTCACTGCAGAGGCCACACACTAACCTGTCACGCAGGGCATCATTTAACATCTCTTTAAATTCACAGTGTTCTGCTAGCTTTTTTAAAATGGCTACAAATTGTACAACTGTTTCATCTTCCTTTTGGTCTCTTTTGTGGAACCTATATCTTTCAGCAATTACCAGTGGTTTTGGAGAGAAATGAGACCCCAGGATTTCCACAATGTCACTGTAAGATTTAGTCTCAGGCTTAACAGGGTGTAGTAAGCTGCGTAGCAGAGAGTAGGTTTTAGCCCCTACAGCAGTTAAGAATATTGGCACCTTCTTCGCTTCTGTAATGTCATTTGCAATACCAAAAAGCTCAAAACGCTCAGTATACACATGCCACTGCTCTGTATTCTCATCAAAAGGCTCCAGGGGCCTGGTCAGAGTAGCCATGATTTTTAGTTTCACTTTCACAGTCAGTGCAAACAAGCAGCTTTTTTTGTTTGTTTGTTCTTTACCTTAACTTCTACTTCCTTCTGTTACTGGAGCAGCACCGAATCCCATCCTCGTCGCCAGTGTTATATCCTTGGGGCAGCCGGTGTAGGAAGCAATCACTTGAGGCCAGAGAGCAGGCAGCTAACCAAAACCTCCATTTTATTTACAGATATACAGAGAGCTCACTCAGCTGGTTGAAACCGGCTGAGCTAACCCATAATAATCTAACTCAGTTGCCATAGCAACAAAAACCATGACAACCAAATACACAACACTAGGTATGTTAGATTTCAAGAATTTTAATACTGAACCACTGCTTTCCCCCCCTCTCCTTTTCTCAGCAGGAAACAGAGTGGTGTCTTCTTTACCAAACTCTTTCTTAAGCTGGTGAGGAGGAAAATGGCTGTTACACTCTACATAAGCGTTTCCTATTTGCTTTTTTTCCCAAGAGGTATAACTGAGCTTGAGCCTTGCTCTATCACAGTGGTGGGCAGCCTGCAGGCCGCATGCGTCCTGTCAGTGCGAGAGTGTGTTTACATTGACCGTCCACAGGCACGGCGTCCCGCAGCTCCCAGTGGCCGTGGTTTGCCATTCTCGGCCAATGGGAGCTGCGGGCGGCCATGCCTGCAGACGGTCAATGTACACTGTCTTGCGGCCTGCCAGCGGATTACCCTGATAGAGCAGTGGTGGGCAACCTGCAGCCCATCTGCTTATTCTGATAAATGTCTTTGTAATAAAGGACATACCCTGTCCTAAAGCACAATTTTTGGCAGATAAATTTTATGTTTTGGCTGTCAGTATATGCATGATTTTATCATCCATTTTTAAAATGCCTTCTGTGGCTAACACATTCCCTCCTTGTCTGATTAAGCCCTGTGTCTTGGCCAAGAACCCCAAACACAGCAGATCTGGATAGCATTCCCTTCAGACCCCTTTTATACAGTTGTTAAGTACGTCAGTAGTATAGACAGAGGTTTATTAGTAAAATTCCAAGAGAAGGGGCTGTCAGATAAACATCTCAGTGCTTTGTGCTGAGGTGTATGCTTTATCCTGAATTTTTCAAACATGATAATGCAAACCATACCATTGTGAACTACAGAACAGGATAATGCATCTCTTGGCTAGAAAGTTACTGAATTTATAGAGCCAGACATTAGACAGTAAGTTATTTGTTCAGCTGTAGGAATGGAAGTTTCTGCTTCTTCATATATGCATCTTCTAAATTAAGTTCTGGACACTGGTGAGTCACTTACATCCATCTTCACAACTGTGCCAGGATATAGACGGAAACACCTAACTACTTATTTGAACCCAAGTCTTCTATGTGGCAGTATAGCAAAATAGCACGAGTTTATTGAATTTAGGCTTAGTTTCTTAATTTAAAAGCAGGCTTATTTAAATGCATAAAAAAGAGAGATGCAAGATATGGTGACACTTCCTTTTGATGCAAACTAAAAGGGTAAATAAGTAATTTAGTTCGATTTCTGTCTCAGAAGCAATAGGATTGATTGGTAAACTGGTATCCATAACCTTGAAGAGTAGGCATCCCTCAGTTATGCTTTGCTGCGGAAGGAAGCAGGTCTCATAAAATCAACGAATACATTTTTTCATTTACTGAAAAATACAGTAAAATGTTAAATGGAGCACACAATCATTATGTTTTCTCCATTTATTTATTTTATTTTTTACAATGTCAATAAAATCTTTCCATTTGATGATTGGGCCTCAGAGGCATATTATATGTTTTATTGTGTTTGATCAAAGGTTAAAACTTACGGATTCACATTGCACCTAAATAAATTAATTTGGTCCATAGCAGTTTCCAAGCCCTATAAAGCAGAAATGGATTATAAATAAATATCAGAGAAAATCACAAAGGAGCTGTGGGGACAGGGTAACTGTACTTAAACCTGAAATCACCGACTCACTATAGTGCAGCTTTTGTAACAGAATACTGGCATAATGTAATGACCCAGAAGGTTTATATTATTTTTAATGTACTTGCACACATTGTATATTTTGTAATCCATTTTGTCAAGAGCCAATAGCCACATCCTTGTGAGTGGAAAGCAGTCTTTCTCTGAGATAAATGAGCCATGCTTTGGTGCAGTGACTAAAACTGAGCCTGATATTTAAACAACCACCTATGGTCTTCGAAAATTTTGGACAGGCTTTTATTGTCACTTCAGAAGCAATGATGTTAGGGCAACTAGAATTTTATATGTATACCTTAAAGCAAGTCAGGAAGAGAAGAAAAATATTTCTGACTAGCTGGGGTGATGTGTCTATTGTCCTCCTTAGGTTGGATGGCTTCAGCATTTCCTACATCTAACTCTGCTGCAAGGTATATTGGCTGATATGTGGCTAACCCAGGGGTAGGCAACCTTTCAGAAGTGGTGTGCTGAGTCTTCATTTATTCACTCTAATTTATGGTTTCGCGTTCCAGTAATACATTTTAACGTTTTTAGAAGGTCTCTTTGTATAAGTCTATAATATATAACTAAACTATTGTTGTATGTAAAGTAAATAAGGTTTTTAAAATGTTTAAGAAGCTTCATTTAAAACTAAATTAAAATGCAGAGCCCCCCGGACCGGTGGCCAGGACCCGGGCAGTGTGAGTGCCACTGAAAATCAGCTTGCGTGCTGCCTTCGGCACATGTGCCATAGGTTGCCTACCCCTGGGCTAACCTAATCTAAGGTCATCTAGAAATTCGGCAGTGGTTAGACTTAATCAGGGTTCTGTGGAATTCCCAATGACTAAGAGCAATTTCTTCTTTGTCTTATAGGATCATGGTAGATAGACGCAAAAAGAGAGACTTGTGCTGCTAAATTCTACTTTTGCAAATGAGCAGTGATTTTGCATAGTATTCTGTTTTTTGTGGAAGAGTAAAATATTAATTGATTATCATCAGTCATCATAGAAAATATTCTGAGTAAATTTTGTACAGTAAGTGGGCTGGTAAATTTTGCAAAGCTTTATTAGATGATTGAGTTTTCTGTTTCTAAGGAAAGAGAGCCTGATCCAGTAAAACACTAAAGCATGGGCTTTGATCTTGTATTGACTTCAGTAGGGTTATGCACATGTTTTAAACTAAGCATATGCTTAAGTGTTTTGTGGCATTAGGCCCACACTCTCCTGCAGTTTGGGAGCAAGATGTAAATTGTAATTTGGGTGTAAATTCCTCAGGAGATGGACCCTATCATTTGGGTTCATCTTAAAAGTTTACTTAAGAAATTACAGCTGAAATCTGGGGAATTTAAAACAAATATTCCACCAAAAACCTGTAGAGCCTTCCATATCATTGCTGATTACTGAGAGGATTTATGTTACGAGATGCTTTTCCCCTTTAATAGCAACACATTTCTCCTGTCTGATGCATTCACTGATGTTGCTGTACCACACTTGTGAGATGATTGAATGCACTGATAGGAGGAGCTATTTGTTCATAAAAAAATATTTTGCTTACAATTTTTTAAAAAATTGTTTATCACGAGTGATAGAGAAAGAAACCATAAGAACAGCATGTGAGTGTTCTGTCTCTGTTGTATCAGCAGAACTGTGACTGGTGCTGCTGTCACTACCAACAAAGCTGGCAGTCTAATAATACTTCTCAGCAGGAGAACCAGTTTGATGACACAAAGTTGAACAGGGAATCAGCTTCACTGCTTGAATGCTTGGGAAATCAGTTTATCAAAGTGGTGTAGTGTAAATTCTATTATTTCTTTTATTTCCACATATAGTTGAGCTCATTCCCTGAGTTCTGTTCTACACCATCAAATTACTTGATTAATTATTTTCATTGTTTAGTACTAATATTTAATAATACTTGGCTATTCTATAATAATACTTGCTCTAACATACAGCTTCTCATCAGTAGATCTCAAAGCCCTTTACAAAGGAGGTCAATATTATTATCATCCCCATTTTACAAATGGGAAACTGAGGCACGAAGAAGGGAAATGACTTTTTTAAGGTCATCCAGCAGGTCAGTGGCAGAGCCAGGAATAGAACCCTGGTCTTCTGAGTGTTAGCCAAATGATATAGCCACGAGGCTTCTTTCATAGTTCTCAAAATACTTTACAGTGCAGGACAGATGGCTTTATCCCTATTTTTGTAGCATGAGAAGCTGAGGCAGAAAAAGGTTAAATGACCTGCCTAAGGTCACACACTGAGCCAGTAACACAGTAAGGAATGGAACTATTTAAGGTAGTGATTCATTCATCTTTGTAATTAAATACCGTGATTGAACTAACCTTTTATATTACTTATATTCCTATATATCATCCTTTCAGTGATCATCTAAACTTTGGTGGACTATGCCAGTGCTTGTTTAGACACACTGGGAACTTGGAAAAATAGGATGGGGTGGGATTGTTCTTAATTTCATGTCTAATTAATCAGAATCTCCCAGCTGGCCTTTAAACAAAATGTAGTTGGAATCTCAAGTAAAGTGGATTTCTTTATTTTGCCCATTAATGAGGATTCAGCTAGATGCATTTTATTCTTTCTCCCTTCAGTTCCATTCCCTCTCTGCATTTTGGTGCACAGCCGGGTATTAGAAGACATTAGTACAGCCTGGCAGGGTTTTTCTAGTACTTGCTGTTTTATTCAGTGTCCCTTTTTGAAAATGTATGAAATGTAAAATGTCATCTCTCATCAGATCTTTGCCTAAATATTTGGGGGAGAGGGGGAAAAAAAGGGCAGCCTAATCATATTCCGAAGAAAGAGTCTTTTCTCTGCACCGATATGTGCCAGCCGAGGGCATTTATGCTCTTGACATTTTTGTTTTCTTTCATTGCTGAGGACATTTCAAAGGCTCCCAGCGCTCCAGGGATTCTTTAATTCTTTGGGGAATTGTTGATGTGCCGAGCAAAATTCCTTAAAGCATTCTTCAGTAACCTGAGGGAATTCTTTTGGCCTTCCTCTTCCTGTCTCCTCAGGGGATGAATTGCTGACATACTGGAGAATTTTGGAGGGAAAATGCAACCAGCTTCTCACTCTTCTCCCCACCCAGATGTGAAAGTAAGCTGGTACGGTACGGCGTACTGGGAAGAGCCAGTACGCCGTGCTGGACCGCACTGGCTTCCACGGCGGGGATTGAAAGAGCTCAGAGCTCCCTGCCACTGCGGGCAGCCCAGAGCCCTTTGAATCCCGGCCGCGGCTGGGATTTAAAGGGCTCAGAGCTCCCCATGGCTGCGGGCAGCCCAGAGCCCTTTAAATCCCAACCGCAGCTCCGGCGGCCGGGCTGGGGCCGAGATTTAAAGGGCTTGGGGCTCCCTGCAGCGGCAGGAGCTCTGGGCCGTTTAAATCCCTGCCCCAGCCCGGCAAAGCTCGGGGTTCCCCGCAGCGGCCGGAGCCCCGGGCCCTTTAATTTGCCCCTGAGCCCTGGGGGGCTCCCAGCCACCTCTTCAGCTGGGAGCCCCTGGTTGATTTAAAGGCCCTGGGGCTCCCAGCCACAGCCGGTGCCCCAGGGCCTTTAAAACTTCAGAGGCCACACCTCTTCCGGATGAGGCCACGCCCCCCGCAGGACTCCGGCAGTACCGGTAAGTCCTGTAAGTTACTTTCACCCCTGTCCCCACCCCAGAGAAACCCAAAAATACATTATCTGACGAGTACAAATATTTAATTTTCACTTTGCTTGAAGATACAGGGTGGGTCAAACAACAAAATAATTGCAAGTTCAGCAGAAAAGTAATTTATGTATTTTTAATACTAGAAGGTGTCACTGTGATCATCTAGTCCAGTGGCTCTCAAACTTTTTTACTGGTGACCCCTTCCACATAGCAAGCCTCTGAGTGCGACCCCCCCCCCCCTTATAAGTTAAGAACACATTTTATATATTTAACACCATTATAAATGCTGGAGGCAAAATGGGGGTTGGGGTGGAGGTTGACAGCCTGCAACCCCCCCCATGCAATAACCTCACGACCCCCTGAGGGGTCCCAACCCCCAGTTTGAGAACCCCGATCTAGTCTGACTTCTTTCATATATATAGTTCCCCACATGGGTCTGAGTGCAGACTTTGAACCCAGGCCTTTCAAATGCACAGTACAGACTGCTTTTTCTTCTGCTACAAGTGTAACTGCGTAGAACAGGTTTTTGTGAGTAAGATGCAGAGACGGCTCCAGGCACCAGCCCAGCAAGCAGGTGCTTGGGGCGGCCAAGGGGAAGGGGCGGCACGTTGGGCTCTTCGGCAGCAATTCAGCGGCGGTTCCCTCACTCCCTCTTGGAGCGAAGGACCTGCCGCCGAATTGCCGCCGAAGAAGAAAGCGTCATGGTGGAACTGCTGCCGATCGCGATTGCTTTTTTTTTAAATGTATTTTCCCCGCCGCTTGGGGCGGCAAAAACCCTGGAGCCAGCCCTGGTAAGATGTGTAATGTGGAACTAGTTTTGTGACTGTAAGTAGATCGTATTTTGTAGACTTTTTCATTTACAATAGTATATTTGCATATGACTCATGTAGGACCATAGCATTGCAAAGAATGTATCGCTGGAAATGTAGCAACGTAATATACTGCACTGTCTTCCTTATAGTTCTAATGTTTCTTTTGTTTCCATAGAGGGCACTTTTATGCCCCATTCTAGCATGACCCAACATGCCTCAAGGACTGTGCACAACTTAACATAAAAGTAAGAGGGAAGTGCTGTATCATCTTTGACTACAGCATCACCATCCTGGCACGTTGTCATTGATTCTAACAATGGTCTCGGACAAGTCATCCGCCTCATCTCTAAGAATGGGGATAGTGTTATACATACAGCTCTATTTCGCTGGGGTATTTCAAGACGAATTATTGATTTGTTTGCAAAGCACTTTGAAGAAGAAAAGCACCATGCAAGGGCTTGCCTATATGAATACTTAGTTCTCAGCAAGCCAGGGTATAAATCTACCTTGCACTAGCCTGTCATGCACTAACTGTCCATGTAGACTCTGCTGCTGCACACTAAAAGTTCCTAGTGCACTTTCATCTACTCCCATTTCAAAGCAGGGTAGATCAAAGCATACCAGAGAACTTTCAAGGCATGGCAGCTGGGACCACGTGGCCAGTTAGTGCCAGCAGGCTAGTGCAGGGTAGATTTACACCCTAGTTTTCTGCAAACTACTTGGTCCTACAGACAAGCCCAAAGTATAAAAGTATTGTTATAATAAATCAGACATGGAATGGGTAGAGCATTGAATAGCATACATGTGGGAATACAAATCATGAATCAAAATAGTCTAATTCAGGTATGAAACCCTAGAAATATATTTGCCCTGCTGTAGCTCTTCAAGGCATAACTGTTGACTTGATCCCATTTTGGGGAGCACTTTAGGACAGAAGCTCTCTCTTATTATGTAAAGAACTTATGACCTAAATAGACAGAGTGGTGAGAAAGGAAATAGAGGTGAAGTGATTTGCCTAAGGTCACCCAGCAGATCAATGGAAGAGAGCCCAGGTCTGCTGACTCCCAGTTGAGTGCCTTATCCACTAGGCCACTCTTCCTCTCACAAGGTCCCTCTTCCCTGCTTCCTTCACTTCATTTCCATTTCCACTCTCTAAATTATTACAAAAGACCATTTCTAGGAAGGCTTAAGACAGACCACAAAAAAAGGTATCAGTTAACATCAGATATGAAGACAGCCAAGGGAGAACTGCTACAGCGTGGCCATCTCTCATAATTTTATCGTGCGTCTCACACTATTTCGTGGTGTTCTTAAAACCCCAGCTGGCTGGCATCATGCGATTATTCAAGAATCTCAGTTTTCATTTTTAAAAAGTCTCTAGTCCCTATGGTTGTAGAGGAAAGTTTGAAAGCGTCAATTCTAAAGGCTCAAACCTAGAAGGCAAATAAAAGGAAGCCAAAATTTATTATTATTATTTTTTTAAATTGCATGATTTTTAAGCCAATCTCATGGGGGTGTGGGTTGTTTTTTGTTTTGTTTTTCAGGTCTGACTCTGTGTTTTTGAATGTCTGCAGATAGCAATACTGAATAAATGCTCTCATGAACCATATTAGCATGTCTCTTGTGAAAGGATTTATAGAATATATATTGTGCATAATTTGTCATTGTCAGAGCAATGAAAACATAGTTCCTGGGTGCCTGACAGAAGAGTCATAAATGACTTTCCATTTCTTTGGGGGAATTCCTTCAGGCTTTTTCTGCTTAATGTGTGATTACATGCAATTTGATTTACCATATAATAACTGTCTATCATGCACTTAATTGTACTCTGGAAAAGCCTCCACAATACATCTTTTACACTATGTGTATTACTAGACAATCTTTACTGTATATTGGATAAAGCTAATTCAGATTTATAGCACTATCTGAAAGAAATTACTAGAGACATTTTGAAGGGGTGAGACTAGAGAAAACAGGCACACTTGACTCCAAACACTTTTTGGTGAAAAAAGGCTAGAGAACAGAAGATTTAAAATACTGTTCCAAATGTTGTTGTGTTTTCATTTAGCAAATCTGTATAATCCACTGCAATGAGACAAGTTTTGGGGTAGCACATACATCATATATCATGGGCTACCGACTGAGGTCCAGTTACTTAAGTTTTCTAGCTGGTATATACTTCCCACTAGATTGAAATGTAAATATAGACAGATGTGTTTAAAATAAGATTAATAGAACAGGTTGGGAATTTTTTGAGGTTTTTTTTTTTAATGCTGATTCATCAAAACCGAGTTTTCACAGGAAGTGGTCGGTTAATGAATATCCTGTTTTGATATTTTCTAAACCAAAAATGTTGGTTTTTCAGTTCTAAACAATGTTTCATTTCAAACTTTACGTTAGTTAAATGAGAATAAAAAGAATTAAAAGGTTGCAATTAAAATGAAAAGTTTCAAAATTATTTAAACAAAATGTTTTGATTGGCCTAATCTGAATTTTTTGTTTTATTTTGTGTTTTGCAAAAATTTTCATCCCCATTCAGGATGGGAACAACCTTTTTTTTTTTTTCTGAAAATTTTCTCAATATTCCTGCTGGATAGAAAAACTGTTTCCCTCCCAGTTCTAATGCCAAAATCCAATAAACTTTGAGTAATGGAGGTAGAGAGACCTAAAAGAACCAAATAATATCACACAAAAACACTCATATACCAGAGCAATGCTCCACACGTGGGGTAATGTGACAGGAAAAGTATTTAGCTAATTAAACACATTTTCCTTTATAAAGCACTAAAAATATTGTCTGGGCAGCATGCAATGTACACTCATTCAAGTCTAGTCATTTCCCTGTAGTGCAGCTGTCAATTTACTAGCGGAGATTAGCATCAAATGACTTAAATTATGAAATCAAGATTCTAAAATGGCTAATTTTTTTTTTTGCAACAGTGTTAAATTAGTTTAATTGAATTTTACCTTTCATTTTTGCCATTTCCCCCATGCTACTTAAGGACTGTGTGTGCCAGCAGGGCAGTAACTAGGGTGCCCAGATGTCCTGATTTTATAGGGACAGTCCCGATTTTTGGGTCTTTTTCTTATATAGGCTCCTATTGCCCACCACCCCCTGTCCTGATTTTTCACACTTGTTGTCTGGTCACTCTAGCAGTAACTAGGCTGAAAGCTAAAAGTGAGATAACAGGAGATTATTTTACTTTTAAAGTAAGCAGCCCTTTGAATTAAGGAGTATTTTGTGGCAGGTGTTTTCTCCAAACCATTTCCTTTCAGTAAGATTGAACTGCAATAACAGCGAGTCTTCAGGGTGATGGAATGGCTGGTGGGAAAAGCCTACTGTGTATTTCTGTATGAAAAATGCTAATATTCTCTTTATAAGGTTGAATATATTTTATGAACTACACTGCATGTATCTTTAAATATATATTTTAGAATGTTGTGGAATTGGCCAATTCCTGCAATATTTGAAGGGCTGGGTGGATCAGGGAATTGTAATGACCAGGTTATCATATAACAGCTGTTTGGAAGCCAATATGAAGCAAGCTGGTCTCAGCCCATTTCCTAATGGGAAGGTGCCCGAAATCCTGTTATCACTATGAGTGCTAATTGTACTTTTTTGGCAGACTTAAGTACCATGTGGCCATTGGACCTTTGTTAACAGAGTCCACTGCAACTGATCCCTCTCATCCTTAAAGGTAGTCCTTCCAAATCAGTTTAAATCATGTTGTTGGGGCATTTTCCATTGCTTTCATCTTGTGACCTTGCACTAGCCTGAAATAAATTTCAGACATATCAGTGAGCTAAATTTATCCCTGGAATAACTCCCTGGAATTACACCAATGAATTTGGACCAATGAATGTAGGGCTCCTAAAATTATTCTGAAGGACTGAGTAGCACTGGATAGATCTAGGCATGATGCAGACAAGGGCTGTGCTAGATTCACCTAAATAGCCCATTCTGGGAACCAGTTTCACTAGTGCAGGACAAATGGGTAGCTCCTCTTATGTCATATTAATCAGGATAGCAATCAATGATACAGAATAGTTTTGGAGTCCATCAATGAGCTGAGCTCTGCCCCTTTTCACTATTCAGATGTTTCTCCTACCCTGTTGGGAAGAAGCAGAATTTTGTATCCTCCTTCCACCCGCCCCCAATTCTCTTGTTTACTTTTTGGCTGGTCTTGACTTTTTGGTCCAGACAAGTTGGCCTTTTCTAGAGTCGTTTGGGGATATTTTATAGAATTCCTCTCTCTTCCAACAGGGTAGCTACCGGTATATCTTTTGTTGCCTCCCCTCCAATGCAAGCTCTCAGGCATCTCCTGGACACAAGTACAATTTGTCTGATTCATTGTCCTAGGGGGATGGAGGGTGGGTGGGTGAGGGGAGTGTCCTTTGATTGGTCCTGGACTGAAAATATCTAATTCACTTTATTCTCTCTCTTAAAAAAAATAAAATAAATAAAGCTGCAATCTTTCAGCTCCATTTCTCCAGCACTCAGTCCAAAGGGTTTTCTGGCTCTATTAGACATGATTGATCCTTATTAACACATTCCACCTACTTATATACATTTAATGAAGCTTTCACCATTAGGCCTGAAAATTTCTATGCTTGACCTCCATTGCCTGCTGGGATCCCAGGGAATTATTGACTAAAAGGTGGAGCCAATTGTTTGGCTACACTCGCAACTCATTCTTAAAAAATGTTCAAGAATCTAAATAACTGAATTTAGCCAAATTTATTGTCTAAACAAAGCAGTACAATACAAAAAGGTGACATGGATACCTTTCTTCTGGGAAGCAATTCTTATCTCACAGCATGTTCGCCTTACACAGAAGATTTGCTTCAAACATATGCATTTCAGCTAATAGAATATATAGTATGACTTTACAAGTTACCAAACTCTTTTTACACCGTGCTCAAATTCACCCACCAGTTTATAACAGTCCCGTAACTGGTTGGTTTTTTTCTGTATTTTTTTCTCTCTCTGTTTTGGATACTACATTCCAAACCAGTTCGGTGTCCCAACCTGTTCTAAGATATCTTGCCTATTGTGTATCTTGCCTTTGATAGGCTTCCTATTTTCTAATGCCAAAGCTGACGTCAGCTCTGCACAGTGCTGTGGGGGAACAGAATTGTGGAGAGAGCATCATACATTCAGTTAACACAACATCCCAACACTTAAATGCATATTATAGTAATACTGTGAGTGTATTACCCATTAATGTGGTTTATACTATGTCTGACGTACATACATACACTAACAGAATGCAGATGCCCCTGCTGTGATCCCCACACGCAGCACTTCTTGCATTCAGGGAGGAGTTCCAAGGAGGTTGCTTCTAGTCTCCACTGCTTCCTTTCCTTGTGGATGGGCTCCCAATGGCCTTATTGTGCACCTCCTGCCTCCGTGCCTTTCATCTCTGCTGTCCCAGCTCTGTGAAGTGGCCTGGGAAAGGAGAAAACCTGCCAGAAACCACTGCTCCTGGCTTCCCTTTCCAAGCTAGTTGCAGGGGTCCTGAGACTTGAGTGGACACCAAATTGCTCCCATCTGTGGCTCCTGCAGGTGTTGTAAGGTGGAGTGGAGAGAGATACCCACCTCAGTTGAAGGGTCTGTAGTGGGGAGACATGAGGATAGTGCAAAGCAGACAAATTCTCTCCATTCTCTCGAGTGCTGTGAAATGCTCAAACTGGACAATGAAAAAAGAACTGAGAAAAATACTTTTTCCTCTGAATTCTTTGCGGTTGTCACTTGTCAAAAAGTAGAGGAAAGCTTTGCAGGCAGAGGAATGATTTTTGGGGATCATGGTATCCCTTTTAAGCACAGTATGAAAATAAGATTTGATTGGATCTTAAAGGTGTGTATTGGAAAGGGTATGTATTTTTAGTTGGCTTTGAATTTGATGTTTGAAGCTCTGATGTCAGCCTGATCACCCTTTAAAGGAGATGTCTCTCTTTAAGAAACTTGCCAAACATTTTTGTCTGTTACCCAGATAAAGCAGAGGCTGTGCCCCGAGGAGGGTTATATAGGGTGGGTTTCAAAAAAGCCTGTAGATAAACATAAACAAAAGCTGCTGAGCTCAGCTTTCCATTGACCCTAAAATTCTAAGGCAGGACACAAAAGGCAAATTTTCCAGTCTCTTAGACCTCCTAGTATAGTGTGTAATTACATTTTAGCCTGCTGTCAGAAGACTGTTAGGCTCCTTGGGATAGAAGCTGCATTTGATATCTGGCGATGTGGTACAATGACGTGTATTGCTTATACACACTCATCAAGAGGTTTTGCTGGCAACATGTCACAATTTCTCCAGCTGTGAGGTTGACTCCAGAAGGCCCGCAAGCAAGTTCAGGGAATATGAATGTGGGGAAGGAGAAGGAATATTTGTTCTGCTAGGGTCTGGCAGATCCATATAATGAATGTTCCATACTAAATGGGCAACAGATAGACACTTCTGGTGTTGATGTGCCCAAAATAGCAACATAGACATGACCCAATAAGAAAAGAAATTTAAATTAAACTAGCAAATGTCCTCTCTCTGCCCATCCTGTGCCGATACACATACATATGGTCCTGTGCAGTCAGGTAAAATAGACCTTGTAGAAAAGGGATCATCAGTAAAAGCTTGAATATTTTGAGTGTTTGGAGGAGGAATAATATAACAAAGTTTGGGAGATTCATCATTTATGCTAGTTGTGGCAGGGAACATTGAGTGAGTCATCAGAACCCGGAGGAGTATATATTTATGTTTATATTCTTTTATTTTTTTTTCTGCAGATAGTGTCATTCAGAGCTTTTCATATGCAAAATACAATATATGGAGTTTAGCATAAATGTTTAATAAGAGAAACTTGGGTAAAATGTCCTGAGCTGGTGCACCAAGCCACTGACCTCTGCATTCGAGCCTCATTTGTACCATGATACCTACAAAAAATCACCATCTAATAATGGCTAGATAGAGGGGCATTTGGGAATAATTTCTACATAACTTTTAAAAAACACAAGACATCCTAAAGTCATCACTGTGACCACTTTCCTTGTATGTTGCCCTCCTTTCCCCTTTCTCTGTTTGCTTGTCTTTTTAGGCCCCAGTTCCACAAACCCTTGTGCACATGCTTAAATTTGGGCATGTGAGTAGTCCCATTGACTTCAACTGTACTACACACATTCTTAAAGTTAAGCAAGTGCAGAAGTCTTTGCAGGATCAATGCCCACTAATTCTTTTGTGCAGAAACAATGCCTTCCTATATGTCTGTACAGTGCCTTGCACATTTTGGGTGCTACTGCAATATAAATAATAATAAATACCAACCATCCTGCTTTTAGTTTTTATATAAACCTGAGAAAAATGCTTTAGATCTTTGTTTTCAACTTTCAGTTTTATTTTTGGGCCACCAGAGGACAGTTATTTGTTGGACAGTGGGATGATGAAAGTGGTGATAATGTAGCCAGTCATTATGCAATTGACTTGATTGCACCATCAATCGTTGGGCTGCTGCAAAAATGGGAGGGCAGCATGGCTTAATGGCTAGAGCACTGGACTGGGACACATTCTTAGTTCTGCTACTGGGCTGCTGGCTGACCCTGGGCAAGTTACTTTCACTCTCTGTGCATCAGTTGCCCCATCAGTAAAATGAGGATAATTATACTGACCTCCTTTTGTAAAGCTTTCTGCGCTCTGTGGATGAAAAACATTATATAAGAGCTTGGTGTTGTTATTGTATCACTGTTATGTCTCAGATATGTATTATAGCCTTCTGACGACATTACGACGAGAGAGAACTGTCTTGCACACTAACTTGCAGTGACGTAGATCAATGTGTAATGTACAGAGCGTTTATTGTGGATATATATTTGGAGCTGAGGGCATCTTTTACGTGTATGCTTTGGTGCATAATGTGAAGTTATGTACAATAGCTTTGGTCTCAGAAAGCTGACCAATGTAAAGGGCATGGAAATCTAGTGGATTACATGTGACTTTAATTTCATGATTTTTTGGTGTGTGTGTGTGTGTGTGTATGTGTGGAGGGGGGGTATTGTGGACATCCCAGTTATGTCGTAAAGAATTAACACAGTGACATGGTATTGGAGAGTGGGAGAGGAAAAGAGAGGGGATATTTGCAGGAATATGCTGGCATAAGAAAACTATGTTCTATGATGAGGGCTCCTAGGCACTATGATAATACAAATAATTAATAGTAATACATAATAATATATTGAACTATATTGAGGCAAAGGAAGCAGAATCTCCTCCAGTTCAGAGTAGCATGGCCTCGGTGCCGTTCTGTGTGCAGTGCTGGGGACCCTGGTTTTATGAGCTGCTCAGCATTGAGCCCTAACTTAGCACTGATAAAAGGAGAGCAGTGCTGAGTACAAACACTCACTGATCTGAGTAGTGCAGGAAGTTCTTCAAAAGCAGCCATGCTGAGCTCTCCATGGGCAGGTACTGCTGCTTTTATCTGTAAGTAAGAATTAGGGCTTATCTACACATTGAGGAAATAGCTGTTCCTGAATAACTTCGTGTGTAGACAGGCCCTTTATTCCTAAAAGGTAACTGTGCTGAAATGCCATGGGCATTGGCTGGTTTTCAGAGATCTTAAAGAGAAACTAATGGAGTCGAGAGACTAGAAGATTCTCTGAAGAGTCAAGAGGACACACCTACTTTTATCATACCAGCAGGGATTCTGCTTCACTTGCTGTGCTCTAACAGTCTGGGAGTATTTAATATATGATGGAGGCCACTTCTAAGAATGAGATGATCTGTGTAGCTAGGCAGATAAAGTTTAGGCAATGATAGAAGCTTGAAATTCATACTCCACTCATTCATTTTGGGGCTTATTCTACAGTGTGCCTCTTCTGAAGGACTGAGAAACCTCAACTCCCACTGGTTTCAAAAACATTGGAGGACACTTTGGGCTGGCAGGAGATGCTGAGCAGCTTGCAGGATCTTGCTCTATGATGTTCGATAGCTCTTAGTTACACTGCCCACGATGCATTAGCTGTTTGAGTTTAACTGTTACAGTCTGAGGTGGATTGCAAAGCTGGCATTTCAAAGCAGCAAGAGATTTCTAGGAACAATCAGGGATTACTTTTTTTGATTGTGCAATTAATTAAGTAAATTAATTCCAGTTCTGTAGTTTCTCATTGAAGTCTGGACACAAATCAGACATCAAGAATTGTAACCTTCAAAAATCAGTAGGGGAGCGCTTCAGTCTCCCTGGACGCTCAGTAACAGACTTAAAAGTGGCCATTCTTCAACCAAAAAAACTTCAAAAACAGACGTCATTGAGAAACTTCAGAACTGGAATTAATTTGCAAACCATCAAATTAGGCTTGAATAAAGACTGGGAGTGGCTGGACCACTACAAAAAGTAATTTTCTCTCTGTTGATACTCACTCCTTCTTGTCAACTGTCGGGAATGGGTCACATCCACCCTGATTGAATTGGCTTCGTTAGCACTGACCCTACACTTGGTATGGCAACTCCCATCTTTTCATGTGCTGTATATTTATACCTGCCTATTGTATTTTTCACTCCATGCATCTGATGAAGTGGGTTATAGCCCATGAAAGCTTATGGCCAAATCAATTTATTAGTCTCTAAAGTGCCACAAGGACTCCTCATTGTTTTTACTGATGCAGACTAACATGGCTACCCCTCTGAAGGTCTGCATTAGCATGACCCATATACAGCAATTGTAAGCCCGGGTTTACAATGCAGTGTAAAGATATATCTATTTTCTTGAGCTGTATTAACATCCATAGTGCTCATACGAAGGACAGATAATGTTTTCCTTGCTTTTATTTTTATGGCTAACTAGTACTGTTTCTATTTTTTTTTTATTAAAAGGATTTTAATGTCACTAAATACTTCTTAATGGTATGTCAGCCAGGGCTGGCTCCAGACCTCAGCGTGCCAAGCGCACGCGTGGGGCGGCGTTTTAACGGGAGGGCGGCAGGCGGGTCCGGCGGACCTTCCGCAGGCATGCCTGCGGGAGGTCCAACGGAGCCGCGGGACGACCGGACCTCCCGCAGGCATGACTGCGGCGGGTGCACTGGTCCCATGGCTCGTGTGGACCTCCCGCAGGCATGCCTGCGGAAGCTCCACCGTAGGCGCGGGACCAACGGCACGTCTGCGGGAGGTCCCGCGGAGGTGCGGGACCGGCGCCCGGCAGCGCGAGCGGCGCAGCGCGCCACCCTGTTTGGGGTGGCGGAATTCGTAGAGCCGCCCCTGATGTCAGCTAAACTGAGTCATTACGTGGCCTTGGGCACGTCACTTTAACCCACCCTTGCTTCATTTTCCCCGTCTGTAAAACAGGGATAACCAGATCTACCTTTCTAGAAGAGCTCTTGAGATTCTTGCATGAAACTGCTATGGGTCAAAAATATTTAGGTGCCTAAATATGCAGATTGGCACCTAGTGGGATTTTCAAAAGCACCTAAGCAGGTTAGATGCCTCACTCCCATGGAAATCATGCACTTATCTGCATCTTTAGGCACCTAAATATCTTTGAAACTCTGACCTTATAAAATTTCAAAGCATGGCAGTTGTTAGTTTCTGTTTTTCTTTTCTCCTGTGGCTGACATATACTACTGTCATAAAATGCTGTGCAGTGTCAGAACTCAAGCCTCTTTCTATATTAACTCTCCCCACCACTTATTGCACAGACCTAAAAATATGGAAAGATACTAGGCCAAATTATTTCCTTGTGTAACTTCAGTGACTACAGTGGAACTACACCATTGGTGAATTTGGCCCAGTGTCTTGTTATAGTAGAGCTGAATGACTTTATCCCCTCCCTCTTTTACAGAGACTGAAGATTCAGTCTCCTGGCTTCTCTGCAATGAAATCTGAATAACTTCTGTATGTATTTGCAGCATGGTCTGGGACTCTAAGACCATAGCATGCTCTATTACTTCTGCATGTCCTGAGGCTCAAAATACTGTGTGAAATCTTTGAAGCATAGCCTGGTGATTTAACAAAGCCTTGACATAAAACTAAAGCATCTCCCATGACAGGCTGCACACCTACGTATATTTGTACACATAAAATTTAACCATGAAAAGATTGCTAGACACACAGCATACGTGACACAAAAGCAAGGACATGAAAGGTGAAGCTGTCTTCCCTTTGTAATTTTTTTCCTTCATACCCCTTACTTTACATTTTGTGGTTGAAGGAATCAGGAAGGTAGAAAAGACACTTTATTTATATACAGTTTATATGTTGGAACTGGACTTCCTTCCAACAAAGCATAGGAGACAGCATGCAGCAATGGATCCTTTAAGATTACGGGAACAAAATCATGTACCAATGAAAGCTCTTCACACATATGTATAATCCCTTCACTCCACTGATTCACTTCAAACCATGGAATTGCAGTATGCAAATTAGCTTGAGAAGAAGAGTGCTGATTGGTTAAGTAACCTTTGCTGTCACCTTAGTGCCACATAAGATTGAGCTATTGACCTAATCCCACTATTACCATAACAATGAGATAGCACACTTGCTAATAATTTAGGTTAATTACAAACTAATTTCTTCAGGTGGAGCCTACACACGAGATGCCTTAGTTTTAACCATTATGGAAACTTGGAAGAGTCTATGTTGTTCTTCTATTAACATAATTTATTCTGAAGAGGTAGGTGCTGAATTTCTTAAAGGGCCCATTTTTAGTCATTTTAAACTCATAAAGTAATTACCAGATTGAGCAGTCAGATGGACTGAATTGGTCTTTGGTCTCATTGTTTCAGGTTAAGGTTGAAGCATATTTGTGGGGCAATGTGATGAAGGGAACATTGCTGTTACCTGTGTAGTACAAGTTTTTTGGGCCAACAGAGAAGGGTTTTTTTCTCAAGAGGTGTCAGTCTGTCATATTTCACCTACACTAAATTAAACTTTATAAAAAGAGAAAATGTAGTGTGTGATACTTTCAGGAATGCCACCTGTTGGTCAGATTTCTGCTCAGAAATTGGGTAAAGTTATATCACTGGCCGCAAAACACTGACTGTATTGGAACTTTAAAAAATCATTAGTTTGCATTCACCGATGGAAAGCTGGTTCCATTGTTTTCACTGAGCTCACTTTGGTGTTTGAAAATCTGTAATGTAACAGCCTATACATCAGACTTTAGAACTTCCATCACAACCAGAATAAATATATTAAGACACGAGGAAACTTCCTCTCAGATCTAGAAATAAGTCAACACACTATCACTTACTCCCACACAAGACCAGATTGCTCCTTTTCTTTCACTTCAAACCTTTCAGAGAGATTTCGTTCTTTCAACTGAAAAAATCTTTGTATTTCTGTTAATATATTACTAGCCCAGTAAGTCAAGTGATGAAAAACCCTTAATACCACTTATTACAGTATTCTACGATAATGGTTTAAGCCATTTTAATGACACCATTGTAAGCTATAATGATGAAACAATATTGTAGGACGTGTTTAGCATGATACTGGGAGTCCAGATCCCTGGAGTTTCTAATACTAGCTCAAAATGTAGGTTTAGTTAAAAAAAAAATAGAATTTGGAAAAATTTAAGACCAGTATTAGTGTCTCCATAATGTATTTTAAGGATAACCGTGTAAAGAGAGTTGTTTTGTATTTGTAAACCAAACACAGCAATATTGGCACCTTTAAGTGAAATTAACTGATTGCAAACTAAAGTGAAAATGGCGTATTTACTTTCATTATCCAAGATGAGAAAAATTAAATAAACAGCATAAATATTCAAAAGTTAAGCCAAATTAAAAAAAAATCAATTTTAATAATCCAAAGGAATTATTTTTATTTTGTTTTGTTTTTAAGAGTGCATTCTGGACCTGACTCTCCATTGCCTTGCACCCTCCTCTAGTCATTTAAACCTGTGCAAAGTGGGTCTAGAACACCAGCTGATTAGAATGTTAACATTTAACTCTTCATGTGTGTAAATGATTATGCAAGGCAATGAAGAATCAGGGCCTTTGGGGTCTGTTCTCACTTCAGTATACATAAATCAATATTTGTGCAACTCCCACTAATCATTGCTGCAAGCAGAAAGGATAATTGCACACCCTTATATAGACCTCCGCCCCACACACACAGACACCCACACCCACAAATAAATGTACCTACCTATCTAAATGTAAACAAGCCAGAAAAGGCACATTGGCAACGTCGGTGGAACTAAAAGTTGGACATTGGTTCCGTATTAAAGTTCCTGACCCCTGATTCTTTTCTCACACACCAGTTTTATACCAGAGTAGTTCCATTTACTTCACTGGAGCTACTTCTGATTTACACCTCTCTACTTCAAAGGAACACATAATGAGAGCCAGTCTCACAGTGAACACCCTATTTTGCACAGATACAGAGACAGAAGTAGAATGAGTCACTGCTTTCCCCAAGGAATGCAAAATTCCAAGAGGTTATTAATAAATGGGGAGGGGAAAGGTCTCTTTAAAATTATGACTAATGCCATGGTCCTTTTAAATCAAACCTGATCCAGAGAGGTGGACACCTGCCTCCTCTGTCTAATGTTTTAGCTGAGAATTTGGTGTCATCTTTTTCATCCTGATAAGGTTGCCACCTCTTTTTGTTTATCCTGCAGGGCAAATTCCTTGAGATGACACATGGGTATGGTTTGTGTATTTGAATTAGAAATGAGCCAGCATAAATAAGTATAATATTGCAGAGATATTACATTTGATAATTCAGCTGCATCAGTGATTACTTTCCTGGTCCAATCAGGTGTCGAAGTTGTCTGTTGAGTTGCCGGCAATTAATTGTTCAGAGGTTTACTCCAGTCAGAAAGGGTTTTCTCCACATTTCAGTGTTTTTTACCTCTCACTCAACTGATCTTAAAATGTGCTAGAAGCTGCGGGCTTTGAAATATCCACCTCTCTGTGGCTCTGTATGGGCTAGTTCTTAGGAGCCAGCTAGCAAGCAGTTAATGCCCAAAATTTGAATGTTTTCATGGTGGGCACTAGACTCTTGATTCTTATACAACAGCCAAATGAGCTGCTAATGTGCAGTATTGCTTGCATATTGCTTTTGCAATGTAAGCTTTTATAGTGTCATTTGTAACTGAAATCATGATGAAGCCATAGAGTTCCAATGCGTAGATCCAGAAATACAGTACACATTATTCAGACTATGGCCTGAACTTAGAAATCATGGTTATTAATAATATCCACAGCTTTTACACTTTCTTTTCACAAGTTCAAACCAAATCAATGTAATCCAAGAAGAGAAGATAAATTCCCATTGTAAAACTGTGGTCTAACCTTAAAATAAATCAGTAAGACCAAGGCCATTCTGCAAAACAGAAGTTGTGTGAGCATTCGCTGTCTTGAATGGAAGGAAAATACCTTATCTTACCTTTTTTTTTTTTTTTTTTGCAATGGCATATCTTGAATGTTCTAGGCCTAAACACTCAAGCTGCATCAAATTGTGGGTTCTTGTGCTAGCTCAGGGCCCCATTGAAGTGAAGAGGGCTCCAGCAGGAGTTCCGGAATCTGCCTGTATGAGCCAGCTTGCAGGATCAGGGTCCTGATTTGTTATTTCTCCAACTCAATAACTTACAACCTCTACATGTATAAATACTCATGGTGAGAATAAGTAACATAGAGCCACAACATCAAAGAGCACTGTGTTGTCAAGGTCTATCCTAGTTAAGGAAGGGGAAAAAATGTATCAGCAGAGGTGATCTTAATATCATAAACAGTGTTTCCTGTTTCATTCTTCCTGGGTTTCTTCTGTTTCAGAGGCCTTGCCTGAGCAGTGTCTTGATATTGTCAAGCAATCTCATCTCTGATGCCTGATCTCGGACTCCTGTATTATTTCCCATCAAAAGTGACTTGGTTTGCTGGATAGAAATTAGATCCTTCAGATCAAAGCCAGGCAAATAAGCCAGGAGTTTTTGGTTTGGTTCCACAGTATCAATTTCTGTACATTTCAGTGATACTGGGTGGAAACTTTCTGTGCTGTTGTGGGGTAGTTCGGTGCACAATTGCAGAGTGTTGCATGATCCAGTTTGTAGTGGAAAGCACTTAAAATGTGCGTCTTTATTAGTGAAACATGCACAGGTTTCATATATGAGCAGTCTGATGCAATGACATAGTCTGATATTATAAAATGACTACAGTGATTAAACCAAATTGAACACAGTGAGATTGCAGGGAGAGGAGCTGCCCGGGCAACTTAATATTTTTTACAAATGATATGCATTTGTATAGCTCTGTCCTGTAGCTGCAGATGATCAAATGTCCTTGATATCATATGTGCACAACAGTATCAGTCCTGAGAGGCCCTTACATCATTACAGAATCAAACCTGTAGTTAATTAATTGCATTTCAAACAAATCTATATTCTGTAATTTGAAGAAGTACTTCTGTGGTACAAAACTTACTCACACAGCTGTTTAACTTGTTTTGCCAATAAGCCAGTCTTCAGTATTAAAAACCAGATCATTCTACTAAAATGTACATTGGTACATAGATTCTAAACCTTACATTACAGGAAAGAACTCAATGGTGATCATCTTTCCTAATGTCGTCATCCACTAGTGATGCAGAGGAGCTTCATCGTAAGTTATAGCACATAACCACCATTTTGAGTCTCTTTATTTTCCTATATTTCTTGTTATACATAGGTGCTGGAACCAGGGGTTTTGGGGGTGCTGCTGCACGCCCTGGCTTGAAGTGGTTTCCATTATATACTATTTGGTTCATTGGCTCTCAGCACCCCCACTATGCAAATTGTTCCAGCACCTCCGCTGCTATATTGACAATTTATTTATAATTTTGTTTAATTACAATCTAATGTGCAATTGAAGATAGTTATTAATAAGTCTTAACTATATGGAAAGATTGAAGGATGACAAACCAGCCCCTGGTTAGCAAAAGGGGTCCAGAAAAAAGAAACTGAATTTTTGAAATATCCAATTTTTGAATTATACTAACCAACCAATTTGATGGCAGTCCCGGAAATACTGAAATTCTATCAAGCCTTTATACTATATTTTAATATGTCTAAATTAGTGGACCTGTCAAATTCATTATTTAGCGTAAAATTTTTAGAAGTGACTTAGGCAAAGAGGCACCTGTCACTCCTGAAAATAGGAAGTAGGCAGTCTTGAAAATTTTACCTGGTTCTTCTACTTTTGAGCATCCATTTTAATGCATCAAATATGAATAGTAGGACTTTCAACTGTTGGTAGTGGGATGCTGTGGCCAAAAGAGCTAATGTGATCCTGGGGTGCATAGACAGGGGAATATCAAGTGGGAGCAGAGAGGTTATTTTACCTCTGCATTTAGCACTGGTGCAACCGTTGCTGAACTACTGTGTCCAGTTCTGGTGCCTACAATTCAAGGATGTTGATAAATTGGAGAGAGTTCAGAGAAGAGCCATGAGAATGATTAAAGGATTAGACAAAAAGCTTTTTAGCAATAGATTTAAGGAGCTCAATCTCTTTAGCTGTGCCCCCACTTCACCCCTTCCAAGAGGCCCTGCCCCTGCCATGCCTCTTCCCACCACTTCCCTGCCCCCATTCCAACCCCTTCCCCAAAATCCCCACCCCACCTCCACCCCCTCCCTGCCCCCAGGGGGTTCAGGAGGGATGAGGGGTGTGGCAGGGGGGCCAGGGCAGGGGATCGGGGTACAGGAAGGGTGCAGCACAGGGATCAGGGCAGTGGGTTGGGGTGTGGGGTGCAGGAGAGGTGAGGGGTGTGGCAGGGGGTCAGGGCAGGGGATCGGGGTGCAGGAGAGGTGCGGCAGGGGGCTCAGGGTGCAGGTGGGGTATGGGGTGTGGCAGGGGTGTTCAGGACAGGGGGTTGGGTGCAGGGTGCGGCAGGCAGCTCAGGGAAGGAAGTTGGGGTGCAAGGTGCAGCAGGGGGCTCAGGGCAGGAGGTCAGGGTGCAGGATATGGCAGGGGGTTGGGGTGCAGCAGAGGGCTCAGGGCAGTGATTTGGGGTGCAGGAGGGGTGTGGCAGGGGTTTGGGGTGCAGGGTGCGGCAAGGGGCTCAGGGCAGGAGGTTCGACTGCAGGAGGGGTTCGGGGGGCGGTGGTCAATGGGAGCTGCTGGGGGCGGTGCCTGAAGTAACATCAACACACACCCCTGCGCCTCTCCTCCCCCAGGTTCTGTCCACTTCCCGGAGTGGCACAGGGGCAGGGCAGGCAGGCAGGGAGTCTGCCCTGCCCCTGAGCATCAGGCTGGAGCCGCTCTAGGTAAACACTGGGGGAGGGCGGGGGGGCCGCGAGAACCTCGCGGGCTGCAGAAAATAATGGCCCGCGGGCCGCGTGTTTGAGACCCCTGGTATAGATATAGAGCATGTAACTCCTGACCTTTCCAGGTAGTGGTAGTGTTGTGGCACAGTGGTTAGGTGGTGCTGGGAAATTTTATACTGTCATTACCTGCATTACATACTTATTGGATCTATATGGAATTTTCAGTCTTCAGTGCTGCCACTCTGTCAATTTTCATCAGCACTAAATTCGCTATAGGGGAAAAAATAGCCATGTCTTTAACAGTACAGAAGCCCAGATGCTTAAGTTAGTGAATCAAATCCAGCTGAAGTATTATCCCAAGCCTTGTAGACTCTGCACTATATAATATAAAACAAAGGAAAATCCCAGCTTTAGAAGAGATCCAAAACCAATCATCAGGTGTACCGTCCAATTTAGAAAATGGGTCAAACAGAAACTCGCTATCAAATGAGGTTATTTTACAAATTAATAATTGTGGGGACTCTGGCTCAGTAAGTTAATGCACTAGCCTACTTTTAAATCCGGCCTACATCACAATTAAATGAGTGTAATGGATGGCCTCAAGCAGTACTTATTAAACAGTTGCCCATATCACAAAATTGTCACATGATTGGTCATATATAAATCCAGATAGGTATATAGATTTAGATTAATAGATAATTAGATTACCAGTAATACAGCAAATAGATAAGAAAGCTGTGCTCAGGAGAAACCCAGGGTGATGAGATAAACAGAGGGTGTATGTGTGTCTACACTGTATGTAAAGCCTGGGTCTTTGGGACCTGGACTTGTGGACTCGGTGTTTCCAAGCCTGTGCTTGAGCATCCACATTGCATTGTATACCTGGGTTTTCAATTGTTGGCCCCAGGTCTGACTTGGGTGAGTGGCTTGAGTTGCATCCACACTGCAAAATGACAGGGCTTGGACCCAAGTCACAGCAGGGCTTGGGTTCTAACCCACCCCCCTAGCGGGGTCCAAGGGCCTGGGTCCTGAGTGCTTGCTGACCCAAGTCAGACTGACTTGTGCATGGACGGAAGGGGGACTCAGGCTCAAACCTGAGTCGGAGCCCGTGCTTAGGGCATGTCTGCAATAGAAAACGTGTGGCACCGAGTCTCAGAGCCTAGGTCAATTGACTCAGTCTTGTGGGCCTTGGGCTGTGAGGCTAAAAATTGTAGTGTAGATGTTTATGCTCGAGCTGGAGCCTGGGCTCTGAGACCCACTCACCTTACCAGGTTTACCCAAATGAACCCATTTCCAAATCACAGGTGGTAGGAAAAGGTTGGCCCCCTGGGAAGGTGGCTGTCCAAGGTGAACTTTTTATGCTGGGACACAATCCCAGTTGATTTGACACAGTGTGGTCTGGTGGATAAGATATTCATTAGGAGGCCTGAGTTCTGTTCCCTGTCTGTCAGCTGATCTACTGCGTGAACTTTAACAAGCCACTTTGCCTCTCTGCGCCTCTGTTTCCTATCATGCTGTTTGTCTGTCTTGTCTATTTTGGCTGTAAACTCTTCAAGGCAGCAACTGTCTCTTACTATGTGTATGGACAGTGCCTAGCTTACTCTAGATTGCATCCTCTAGATCAGGGGTGGGCAAACTTTAGGGCCTGAGGGCCACATCGGGTTTCGAAATTGTATGGAGGGCCGGTTAGGGGAGGCTGTGCCTCCCCAAACAGCCAGGCATGGCCCAGCCCCCGCCCCTATCTGACCCCCACCCTGCTTCTTACCCTCTGACGGCCGCCCCAGGACTCCTGCCCCATCCAACCCCACCTGGTCCCTCCCCTGATGGCCCCCCCTGGGACCACTGCTCCATCCACCCCTCCTTGTCCCCTGACCGGCCCTGGAGCCCCTGCCCCTGACTGCCCCCCGCTGCCCCATCCAACCCCCCTCTCCTTCCTGACTGCCCCCCTGGGACTCCTGCCCCCATTCAACCCCTCTGACTGCCCCGACCCCTATCCACACCCCGCTCCCTGACCACGGTCTCTGCCCCCTTACCGTGCTGCCTGGAGTACCGGTGACTGGTGGCATTACAGCCATCCTGCCCAGAGCACCATACAGGTGGGAGCCAGCCATGCCACACCACAGCACAGCACAGAGCACCGGGTCAGGCTGCGGCTCTGCTGCTGCGCTGCCTGGCAAGAGCTCGCAGTCCTGCCACCCAGAGCATTACGCTGGCGGCGCAGTGAGCTGAGGCTGCAGGGGAGGGGATTAGCCTCCCAAGCCAGGAGCTCAGGGGCCGGGCAGGAGGGTCCCACGGGCTGGATGTGGCCCGTGGGCTGTAGTTTGCCCACCTCTGCTCTAGATGCTACAATAGTATAAATAGTAATATGGAGGCTAAGGCTACACTGGAGTTTAGGCTTTGCAACTTCATGAGTTTGTGTGGTCCATGTTCAATCCTCTATTTAAAAAAAAAATCTTTAAAGTTGCCGCTGATTGGTCTGCTGTGGGAGCTGCCTCAGCTAACAGACTGAAAAGGCTATTGCAGATGTCAGCTAGCATGGTCTGGTGTGGGCCCTATTGGTCCTCAAGTGTGCCCTGTATTCTTAGTCAAACTTCCCAGCATCTAATCTCTTGCTCTGTTACTGATTCCCCTCAGGTACCTCCTGCAGGAAGTCAGAAGGAGGACAGAGAGAGAGTGCACCATGTCTTCAATTGCAGCTTATTATAATGGAAAGACCGTACTCATCACAGGAGCCACGGGTTTTATGGGCAAAGTACTGATGGAAAAGCTACTGCGCTCCAGCCCTGATGTGGAAGCTGTTTATATCCTCGTGAGGCCAAAGGCAGGACAATCAACGCAGGAGAGAGTGTCAAATATGGTGAAATCCAAGGTAGGTTTCTGCATTTTACAAAGAAATCTAAACTGAAATCAACAGGGCAATTAAATGTGTGTACAGTAAATGACAATATGTTATATTTCACCTGTTGAGGACAGTATCACTCTTCTGCTACAAACCTTACATAGGTTTAGTATGGAAAAATAAGCTGCACACAGAACACTTAAATGATATACAGAATTTGAAAACTATATATATTTTTATTTATTTTATTTATTTTTATACGGAAAATAATAATTCCCAATGAACATCAAAAACATGTTGACATCAGTGTGGTGAGACTGTGTGAAATCATCATAATCACAATGCAAATTTGGTGCATCCATAACAAATTTCAGTGACATTTAACAAATGTTGTCATTGTAAACATGGTGACATTTATCAGCCATTAACTAAATCTTCTGCCCCCACCCCCTTAGGAAAACTGAACACTGCTCAAACATAAATAAAATTCAAAGTAACCCCCCTGTGGGATCTCCCTGCCCTCCTTAGGTCTGTTGAACCACCACAACATCAACAGATGCTAACAATTATACTTTTCTTCTTTCATAGGGCACAGCAGTAAAGCTGATAAACCAATTATGAAACATTAAAAATACTGGGAAACATTAGTGTACAGAGGGTATATTGAGGCTACAAGTAACAGCCATGAGAGAATTTAGAGTATCTAAAACTCTGTCCTGGGCAAAACTGACTAGAAGGATGCTATTTGATGTCCCACTAGTGGTCCCAGGGGATTAAAGACTTAACAAACAGGGCCAGGAGGAGGAAGGGATGTTGTGAATTTTTTTTCTTTGCTGTTTCCTTATGGCCTGGACCTAGAATTGCATACTTACCTGCAGAGGTAACTTACATCTAGCAAATGGTTCAGTTGAGAAGTGTCCTATTGTTTGCTTTTTGCAAATCTGGCAAATACATAATTTTTCTATCATTTTGCCTTCAGTGAATATAATTTTCCGCATAGTTCTACGGCTTTCTTCATTGACAACTGCAGCTACATTTTTCATAATAAAACAACAAAAGTCCAAATGCAGTCCTTTCCCACAAAATAAAGTGAAGGATATTATTTTTACAGGACTTCTAAAAGCTCTGTTTGCATTTCCTGTGATAAATATTTATGACCTATTTGCTCAATAGCTCAGCACAGGATACTGTTATTGTTAGCTCTAGGTAAGGTTCCTTAGTAGCTATTTTATTGTTGCAGCTGTCAGTTACTAGATATTACCCTCCTTTTGTAATGTGTGTCAGCAGTTTTAGACACACCAACAACATAGGGGACTTGATAACCTCTCCTTGAACTTTACAGCAATATGCTTCAGTGGGCTCCAAAGGAGTAAATGTTAAAGAAAATCAGCAGATAAGTTTCTGGAAGTTAGTGTAATGCTCAGAAATCAGGCAAGTTGAGGGCCGTCCAGATCAGTAATCAGATGTCATGCAAGAGGTCCAATAGCCAGGGGATTCTGTCCAAGGGAGAGGTACATCAAGGCTGCTGGTGAGGCTTGGTGAGATAGCAAGGCAAGATCGAGTGAGGGAGTAAGACAGTGTCAGGCAAGGTGACACAGCAGGATCAAGTAGGATCCAAGTAGCAGGCAATGGATTGTTGCTCAGACAAGGTCAGGAAAGAAGCAGGAAGTTTATATATAGCCACCAGCCAGTCAGGGTCAAGACCATGTGGCCAATCAGGAAGCAGGTTATCGAACCCTGGAAGCTGGCGCACCCAAATATGTGATTTCCTTGGTAATTGGATGGGTCGGTGTGGTGCAACAACTAAGGCTGCTTCCCAAGAAGCCAGTGGACCTAGGTTTATGACCAGGTATTTGAGACCAGAGGCCTAATGATTAGGGGTGATAGTGTTTGAAGGAGAAAATCCCAAAGGGTGTGTTCAAATTGATTCCTCTCCCCTCCAGGAGGAGGTTTTCTGTTGATGATGTTCATTTAAAAATAAAACAACCATTCAGTGTTCTGGAAAAAAATAACTGTTTTCCTTCCTAGAGAAATGGTGTGTGACCAAGAGTTGGGCTTGCTAAATTTATCTGTCTACCTAAAGAGTATTCCTTTGTACATAAACATACTGCAGTATAAGGGCCTGATCCAAAGCCCACTGAATTCAGTGGAGTCCTCCCAAGTGAAATCTACAAGCACAATATTGGAGTGTTCATTGAGTATCCTTTAAACATGTTGAATGCCATAGAGCTAGTCTATGCTGCATATAAAAGCTTAGTCCCCGGTACTGAGCCAGTATTTACTGTACAGCTGCATGTCTAAGAGAGCAACTCGTGAGAGGCAGGTGCACAGGGATGAGTTGTCTCTGTATTCCTCTGAGACTGAGAGAGACCTCAGCAATGCCAGCCACGTTCAAATTAACACTCCCTTCTTGGAGGCCCTACACCAGCTCCAGCAATTCTCTGAGCCAAAGAGCACTGCATCGGACTCTAGTTAGAATCCCACCATCCTGCTCCTTTATTATCCAGAGGGAGAATTGTTGCTACTCGGGAATATCATTTTCCCCCGCTACTTACAGTGTGACTAGGGCAAGAGGCTGTTTAAATAGTACATCACTCCCAGTATGTAAACTACTTCTTCGAGTGATTGCTCATGTCCATTCAACTTAGGCGTGTGTGATCACCACATGCACTGGTGCCAGGAATTTTCCCCTCAGCAGTATCTGTAGGGGCCTGGCTTCAGCACCCTCTGGAGTGGCGCACACATGCCGTGGTATACAGGGCGCCGCCGGTACCCCCCACCCTCAGTTCCTTCTTGCCACCAGTGATGGTGCTGTAACTGTTGCCACTTCAGTTAGTGCTGTAGCTGCTCGTTCGTACAAATTAGTTATCTCCTGTATTATACTGTATATAGTGTTTTATTAGTGTTTATAAATCCCTTAGCTATAGTTAGAGACTTTGTAGGTCCCAAATGGGACTTTGCCTCAGGACAGGGCATGCCTCGATCCCCAGGCTTTAAGTCCTATGATCGCTGCAAGAGGCTCATGCCCATTAGTGATACACACAGCAGTTGTCTGCATTGCTTGGGCGAAGGAAACATTAGTGAAAAGTGAAAAATTTGCAAGTCCTTCAAGCCAAGGACTAAGAAGGAGCGCAAGATTTGTTTAAGAGTGCTCCTTATGGAGTCGGCACTCACCCTGGCACTGGAACAACGCTCCAACTCAGTGCAGAGTACTGAGACCTCAGTGCACAGCGCCCCACCAGGACCATCCACTAGTCAGCACTGGTCTCCATCTGTGGCTCCAACCAAGAAGCCCAAAAAAGGGGGACGAGGCCGGTCTCCAACCTCCCGCAAGGGAAAGGATAAGACTGGGTGTGAGCAAGGTCCCATGCCAGGCAACTCTTCACCCACATCGGGATCTCAGGCCCAAGAGTGATGGAGTGGAGTGATGTAGCCCAACCCGCTCCCTGCTAGCTACTCCAGAGAGTGGCAGAGGCCTCCATCGGCTCCGCGTGCCATCCATGCTGGTGGCCCTGCAGGCAGCACAGGAGATCACGTTCCTCCCGGTGCCAACCAGACCGGCTTCTGTGGTTTCCCAGTCACAGGGTAAACCCGCGTTCGGACCACATCCGTCCCCGCTTCAGTGGCACCATTCCCCATTGCGGGGGACATCCCGCCAGCGCTTGCCCTCCCATAGCCGCCACGCATCTGACCACGATAGGCAGATACAGCGCAGGCCCATTCAGTCCCCAAACCTTGGGCAGAGAGGCTTGAGGCACAGCTCGCTGGCCACTGGGTGCAGACCTTTGGAGGCACACACCTCCCAGCAGGAGTACCAGTCCCAGCACCTGGTATCTCCGAGACCGTGGTACCACTCCAGGGACCCATCAAAGGATCGACAGTACCATTCCTCAGATCGTCGCTGATCCCCTAGGAGGGCATCATCACATGCGGGTGCTTCCTGGCACTGGGCCTGCTCCGACTCCTGGTCCCGCTCATCATCCTGGTACCACTCATCAAGCGCGAGACATAGATTGGTGGCTCCACACCATCGTGGATCCATCGAGCGCCACCGGTCCTGAAGACTCTGCTCCAGATGGAACTCCAGGCAAAGTGACCGGCACCAGTCGGGACAGACCCACCGTTCTGCTCCATTCTGGTCACCTGGGAGCGACCGCTCAGGATCCAGCCCTGGTTTGAAGCAAGGTTCCCTGATGGTGGGACAGGCTCCGGTACTGGCAGTACCACCTACATTGCTGGCACCGAAACCGGACCCATGGCCTCAGGCACAGTGGCTGGCGCCATGGTACCCATGGAACCTGTGGGGGTTTAACCAGTCATCTCAGGCTACCCACTCGGTGTCCAGAGCCTCGGAAAGATTAGCTGCCTCTCTCTCCCGCCCTCCTCTGGCGCATGAAGCCTTGGGTGCGAGGACCCTGTAAGTCCAAGAGGGAGCAGGGGCGTAAGCCACTGGGCCACCAATGGTTGTGGAGGACCCTACGGCACCGGCATCTTTCTCGTCGCCACCAGACGAGGCTATAACAGGACCCCCTCCCCCAATTCCTCCAGATAACGCTAAAGCGCACCAGGAACTACTGAAGAGGGTTGCTGCCAACCTGGGTCTTCAGGCAGAGGAGACAGATGAGCCCTCAGACTCTCTCTTCGATGTCTTCTGCTCCACAGCACCGGCCAGGGTGGCTCTGCCCCTTCATGATGGGGTCTTTAAGATCACTAATGCCCTGTGGCAAATTCCCTCCTCCCTGCCACCCATCTCCAAGAGGGCTGAGCGCAAGTACTTTGTGCCATCCAAAGGCCACGAGTACCTGTACACCCACCCTGCTCCCAACTCCCTAGTTGCAGAAGCCGTTAACCACGGAGCAACAAGGTCAAACCAGGGCTACCCCTAAGAACAAAGACTCCGAGAGACTAGACTTGTTTAGGCATACAGTTTATTCGTCCTCTAGCCTCCAGTTGAGGGTGGCCAACCAGAAGGCCCTCCTAGGATGCTGTGATTTTAACATGTGGTGAGCCAGGTTTGAGGGATCTCTTTCTGAGGCTTCTAGGAAGGAGTTCTGGGCTATTATGGAGGAGGGCATGACTGCGGCCAGGGCGACACTCCAGGAGATGTCAGATGCGGTGGACACTGCTGCCCGAACCATGGCCTCAGCCGTCGACATGCGCCAGGCATCCTGGCTGCTCCTCTCTGGCTTGTCCATGGATGTTCAGCAGTCAATGGGCAAGCCCTGTTTGCGGAACAGATGGGCAATAAACTCCATGGCCTAAAGGACTTCCACACAACACTTAAAATGCTGGGCCTGTATGTTCCCAGCCCTGCCCATAAATGGCTTAAGCTGCAGCAGCCTCAGGGTCAGGGGACCCTCCCTCACCAGGAGCCTCCCCATAAGAAATCCAGAGGTTACAAGTGGCCTCTCAGTTGAACTCGGCCCGCAATAAGCAGGTGGACAAGCACTTGTTTTGAGGGTATGCCCGAGGGCGATATACCGGACAGTTCCCAGGATCCTCCCTCTCTTATTTTTGCCAACTGCCTTTCTCCTTTCCTCTCTGTGTGGGCATCTATAACATCGAACCGATGGGTCCTCAGTACAGTGGCGTGGAGTTACACCCTTCAGTTGCTTTCTACCCCTCCTTGCCACCCTCCCCTCCCCATCCCTCTTCAGGGACCCTTCTCAGGAGAGTCTCCTCATTCAGGAGGTAGAGGGGTTACTGCAGCTAGGTGCAGTGGAGTTCGTTCCTCCAGAATTCAGGAACAAGGGGGGTCTGTGAGCTATCCTGGACCTGCGAGACCTGAACTGCTTCCTAGCAAAGCTGAAGTTCTGCATGGTCTCCCTGGCCTCAATCATCTCCTCCCTGGATCCAAGAGACTGATATGCTGCCCTTGATCTGAAGGATGTGTACTTTCACATCACCATCTTTGAGGGACAGAGATGCACCCTCCATTTTATGGTAGGTCCTGACCTCCATCAGTCTGTGGTCCTCCCGTTTGGCCTAGCGACAGCACCACAGGTATTTACCAAGTGCATGTTGATGGTGGCTGCCTACCTCAGATGTCGGGGTGTCCAGATCTACCTGTGCCTCAATGACTGGCTAGTCAAGGGCAGAGCCAGGTCCCATGTCCAAAGGGATGTTATGATAGCCACTTGCCATCACCTCGGCCTGTTGGTGAATGACAAAAAATCAACGTTAGTTCCAGTACAGAGGATAGAGTTCAGTGGAGTGGTGCTAAACTCGACCTGTGCCAGGATGTTCCTGCCACTGGAGAGATTCATGGCACTGATGGGCTTCATTGTGGAAGTCTCTGCATTTCCCCTGACCATGGCCAGGGTTTGCCTGTGCCTCCTAGGTCACATGGCAGCATGTACCTATGTAGTGTGCCACGCCAGGCTCCGGATGCACTCCTCACTCAGTCGAGTTGGATTCGGATGCCTCGGACATCGGCTGGGGGCACACCTCAGCACCCTCCAGACCCAAGGTATGTGGTCCCCAGAGGAACTGGCACTACAAATAAATGTCAAAGAGCTTAGAGCAGTGCTCAGAGCATGTGCGGTCTTCCTACCTCACCTGTCAGGCAGAGTGGTCAGAGTCCTCACGGACAACACAGCCTCAATGTTCTACATCAACAGGCAAGGCGGAGCGCGATCCTCGACCCTCTGCAAAGAGATACTCTGTCTCTGGGACTTCTGCATCGACCATGGAATTCATCTAGACGCTTGTCACCTTCCAGGTGCCAGGAACATGCTAGCCAGGGCCGGCTCCAGGCACCAGCATTCCAAGCTGGTGCTTGGGGCGGCATTCTGCAAGGGGTGGCAGTCCCCCTTGTTTTGCCCCCAAGCAGCGTGCTGAATTGCCACCGCGGGCGGGGGAGGGGGGCGGGAGGGAGGGTCTGTGTGCCCTTAGGGCGGCACGCGCGTTTCCAAAGCGGCGCAATTCGGCAGTTTCTATGTTTAGCTGAAGCCGCCCCGGACAGCTAAACATAGAAGCTGCCGCTGAATTGCCGCCGCCACGGAAACGCACCTGCCACCCTAAGGGCACAGGGACTGCCCCCCCACCCGCGGCGGCAATTCGGCGCGCTGCTTGGGGCGGCGAAAACTGTAGAGCCAGCCCTGATGCTAGCAGATCACCTAAGCAGGGACTTCTTCTCTCACCATGAGTGGGTGCTCCACCCGGAGGTAGCCTGCATGATCTTCCAGAACTCCCCAAGTGGATTTGTTCACCACCAGGCAGAAAAGGAGGTGCCACAGGTTTTGCCCCAAATGGGGTTTGGGCGTGGGCTCCCTCTCTGATGCCTTCCTCCTGCCGTGGGCAGGAAGCCTGATGTACACATTCCCTTTGATTCCACTCATCAGCAAGGTCCTAGCAAAAAATCAAGAGAGGCAAGGCGCAGGTTATCATGATTGCCCCGGCGTGGCCTCGCCAGCACTGGTTCGGGATGTTATTGAGCTTGTCAGTGATCCCTCCCTGGCCCCTTTTGAACCGACCGGACCTGCTGTCACAGGATCATGGTCGACTCTTGCTCCCCAACCTTGTGTCCCAGCGTGGATGTTGCATGGCTGAACCCAGAAGAATGGGCCTGTTCGGAAGGGGTCCAGAAGGTCCTCCTTGAGAGGAGAAAGCCCTCGAGTAGGCTGACCTACCTGGCAAAGTGGACGAGGTTTTCCCGCTGGGCAGCCAAACAGGGCATCTTCCCTTCACATTCTTTGGTGCAGTCAATCTTAGACTACCTCCTTCGTTTGAGGAACCAGGGCCTGGTGCATTTCTCTATCAGGGTGCATCTGACAGCCATTTTGGCCTTTCATCCACCCATCCAGGGGCAGATGGTGTTCTCCCATGGTATGACAGTCAGGTTCCTCAGAGGTCTCAAGAGACTTTTTCCTCAAGTCCGGTCCCCGGCCCCTCAGTGGGATCTCAACTTGGTTCTGTCCAGGCTCATGGGCCTGCCCTTTCAGCCTTTGGCCTCGTGCCCCCTGTCTCGCCTATCATGGAAGGTAGCTTTCCTGGTGGCAGTGATGTCGGTGAGGTGAGTGTCCGAGCTGTGAGCTCTGACCTCAGAACTGCCGTACACAGTCTTCTATAAGGACAAGGTCCAGCTCCGGGCCCACCCAGCCTTCCTTCCCGAGGTGGTGTCTGCTTTCCACGTGAGCCAGGACATATTTCTTCCAGTCTTCTGCCCTAAGCCCCATGAGACTAGTGAAGTGAGGCACCTTCACATTTTGGATGTAAGAGGGGCTCTGGCTTTCTACATAGATCGGACAAAGCCTTTCCATAAATCAACTCATCTTTTCATCTCTACAGCTGATAGGATTAAGGGCCTCCTAGTGTTCACACAGAGGATTTCTAACTGGTTCACCTCTTGCATTTGGGCCTGCTACAAGCTGGCAGGAGTCCCTCTGCTGCCGATCATCAGAGCCCACTCGACCAGAGCTCAGGCATCTTCAGTGGCCTTCCTGGCACACTTCCCAATCCAGGACATCTTTCAAGCCATGAAGTGGTCCTTGATGCACGTGTTCATGGCCCACTGTGCTGTCACTCAGCAAGCCAGGGACAACGCTGGGTTCTGCAGAGCTGTGTTGCAATCTATACGTCTGTGAACTCCTACCCATCTCCGAGGGGTTCTGCTTGGGAGTCACCTAAGTTGAACAGACATGAGCAGTCACTTGAAGAAGAAAAGACAGTTACCTTTTCCGTAACTGGTGTTCTTCGAGATGTGTTGCTCATGTCCATTCCACAACCTGCCCTCCTTCCCCTCTGTCAGAATTTCCGGCAAGAAGGAAATGAAGGTTGGGGGAACTGGCGTTGCCCTATATACCATAGCATGTACGCGCCACTCCAGGGGGTGCCGGAGCCAGTCCCCTGCGGATACTGCACCAGTGCCAGAAGTTTTTCCCTCTGCATGTGTCAAGGACACACACCGAAGTTGAATGGACACGAGCAATGCATCTCAAAGAACACCAGCTACAGAAAAGGTAACTCTCTTTTGTCTCTTCCATTACTGTTTCTGGTAAGCTTTAGCCATACTTGTTCAAGTAGCTAAATTCAATAAATAGGTTCTCTCCAGATGTGGAAACAAGTTTCTATTTCACTTTCATTTGGCAATCCTGATTATAATAGGCAGGCGGAATACATAAATTTGGGTAAGCTATGAGCAACAATGGAGGTATTTTAGAAGATGCCCTCCTTATTCATATATATAATTATACTGCATGCTGATTCATATGAGGTTCTGATAGTGAAATATCTGCCGTATGTATAGTGTCACATACCTTACAGCTTGCAACAGTGTCAGAGCAGTACAATACTGTCATATTTCTTTCAGCAGGAAATATTTCTTTATTTCCATTTTATAATTTATTTCATGAAGTCTTCTGTTTCAATGTATCATACGTCTGCTTTGACAATATCATCTATTCTTCCTGTCACACCATCGCTGTTCCTTTCATCTCTTGTTCTCCTCCAGAGCTTATCAGTTTCACATGGAGGGAGAGAAAGAGGGTGCACCTGGGAGTCAGGAGAAGAAAGGAAATAATATTGCCAGGGGCGGCTCTAGGCACCAGCAAAGCAAGCAAGTGCTTGGGGCATCTCATTTGCAGAGGCGGCAGCCCACAGGGATCCAGCCTGGGAGCTGAGAACCAACAGGGGGCCCTGGGAGCTGTAGTTCCTTGGTTAGCTCCCTGCCTATAGAGCCATCCCTGGAACAGGGAAGGAACTACATTTCCCAGCATTCCCTTAGCTGCTATCAACAGGAAAGGGAGGGGGAGGGAGTGAGGTAGCTGAAACCTCATGCTGCAGCTTGCTGTGAATGGAGAGCTCACTGGTAGAGCGGGGTGGCCCTGTGAATGGGGGACAAGTGTGCCCAAGGAGTAGAAGGCTTTGCCCCAGATGCCCCCTTCAGAAGACATCCCCAGACTGGATTAGGGATACTGGTGTGACCTCACCTTGCAGCCCCCAAAGAAAGAACTGGGTGGACTGAATGGACAGTGCACCTCTCTAACTGAAGCCTAGCAAGGGGGGTACGTGGATCCCACTAGAATTTAAAATGAAAAGTAAGGAAGGGGAGGCTCTGCTAGAGGACCTGGGCAGCTTTAGATACAGTACCAGGCACGTAGGAGGATTTCCACTTCTGAACCATGGAAGCAGAAATTTACTTTTCCTTTCCAGATTTAGCCAATATTCAGAAAGGGAATCTAGCACTCGCCTTCCAGATTTGAACACCTCAAAATTCAGGAGTGCTCAAGCTCAATTTGGGCAGTTGTTACTTTATTTCTCCCAAATCAAATATACTGATCCACTGTAATTTGCTGTAGAAAAAGTAGGATAAAATTGAGCAACAAATGCTTCCCAGTGGTTTTTAGGACTGGAATTGCTATTTTCAACAGCCAGTGCCTTTTTTTTTAGTTTTATTTGTTTAAAAGGAAGACAGTAATATTGCATTGGCAAATTCCCCATAGAAAGAAAGAGTGGAACAAAAGAATAATAAAGGCACCTCAACTTTTCCTCATTTATGGAGGACAGTCTTATAATATGCATCCAGATATCCTCCAATCGCACAAGCTGAAAATTGTTCCACTTTACTGCTGTTCTGTAACCATATGGGAACCAATCCTGTCAGTGTTCTGTGCACATCCAAAATTCCGGCTGAATGACCCGCCCTGGGAGCGAGTTACCAGTGACCCAGGACTGGGACGGCAGGGGGTACAGGTGGAGGGGGCAGAGCCCAGGGCTGGGGCGGCAGGGGGTGTGTGGGTGGGGGGGGGCACTGGTAGGGGGAAATGGGTGAGCCCAGAGCTGGGGCAGCACAGGGGGTGTGTGGGAGGGAGAGCCCAGAGCTGGGATGACAGGGGGGTGCGGGTTGGGGGGAGGCTCAGAGCTGGGGGAGCCAAAATTTTTTTGCTTGGGGCGGCAAAAAACCTAGAGCCAGCCCTGTCGCTCCCTCCTGAGCCCTGTCGTGTCCCTCCCTGCCCCCTGCTCTATGGAGATGGGGCAAGTGGGGGGCAGGAACAGGGGGACTCCCTGATATTAGCCCCCTCTTTTATCACCTCCACCCCCCAAAAAACAGCAAGCAGGAGGCTCCCGGGAGCAGCTCCAAGGCAGAGGGCAGGAGCAGCACTTGGCAGGTGCGGGGAGGGACAGCTGAACTGCTGGCAATTGCTAGCCTGCTGGGTGGCTGCCACACAGGGAACTTAGGGGAGCGGGGAGCTGATGGGGGAGCTGCCGGTCCACCCTGGTTCCAAGCCTCCACCAACTAGCTCCAATGGGCTGCTCTTTCTGCAAGCAATGGACAAAGCAGGCGGCTGCCAAACAATGTGGTATGGGAGCATTGCGAAACTTTAAACTTTAACCGGACAACTTTAAGTGAGGAGTTACTGTACAGGAGTTTGCTGTGTATTTCAGAGAGACATTTACAAACCTCAATCATCATCTTTGGAGCTCTCCTTCCTTTTAATTGTCAAAACTAAGTCACCAGGGCCGGCTCTAGACCCCAGCGCGCCAAGCAGGCGCGTGGGGCGGCCCTTTCCCTGGGGGGCGGCATTTGGCTCCGGTGGACCTGCCGCAGGCATGCCTGCGGGAGGTCCACCGGAGCCCGGGACGAGCGGACCTGCCGCAGGCATGACTGCGGCGGGTCCCCTCTTCCCGCGGCACCAGATGACCTCCCGCAGGCCCGCCTGCGGGAGCTCAGCCGGAGCCGCGCGAAGAGGGGACCGGCCGCGGGACCGGGGAAGGGGCGGCGCTGCGCACGGCTGCTTGGGGCAGCCTATTTTCTAGAGCCGCCCCTGTAAGTCACTCTGTCAAAAGCATTGCTGATCAGGGAAGCTGCCATATAAAACTTGTTTCAAATTGACATGCAGTCTCCATAGATGAATGAACTTTTAAAAAGTACATTCATTAAAAGAAAAGTTAGTTCCCTCTGCAATTAATTTTAAGTATCCATCCCCATGAAGAAAAAACCACAAAGGAAAAAACACTTGCAATGGCATTCATGGATTCTATGTGCCTCCCAAAACCAGACCTCACTGATTAATTATACACTATCTATCCAGTTCATGCAGGGGTTAAGAGTGAGCATGTGTTGAGGGGGATGGGGAATTTGCTAATTAAGCTTTGAGTGACTGGATCACTTGCCAATGAGTCAGCAAAACAAGCAACATTTTCAACAAATGATTGAACACAAAAATGTTGCTTGTACCCAAAAATCTGCTGAAGCCATCTGCGAGTGGGTATTACTAATAATGAGCCTCAGCACATGGCACCAGACCTACCAGGTTATAAATGATTTAAATGCATTAATTAGCTGCTGAAAAACCCTCCAAGGGGAAAAAAACAAAACAATTACCTGTAATGAAATTCTTGGACAAAAAATAAAATAAAATTAGAAGGTGGTTATAACTACTGAATCATTATCTATTCCAGAGATCCACTTGCAACAAACTTTATATCTAGATTATGGATTAAATTATGACACTTGCCACTCATCTGTATATTACACAAATATATATACTAGAGCCAGCCCTGAGGTGACGATAAGTTTTCCAGGTCCCCAGAATACTTACTTACTATTTGTAATCAATAGATAACAAAGCACTTTGCACAGGCTGGTAAGTGTGTTTTACATCTTTAGACAATCAACCCTTCAGTGCAGGGTTTGTCTCTTTTCTATGTTTATACAGCTCCCAGCACAACAGAACCCCATTTCCAATTTGGGATTTTGGGCACCACCAGTATACAAATATTTACTACTAACAACAACGGATACTGAAAATAAAGCACCCAGACGTTAATTTAGTTGACCAAAGTGACACAGTGAATCTCAGTGAGACAGAGCCCCAGGAACAGGACCCTGACTCCCAGACCTGTGCCCTGTCCACCACTAGGACAAACTTCTTCCCTGTGATAAGGCTACATTGTTGGCAGATACAATTGGTCATCACTGGATCACCAGTACCATAAGATTTTAGTTGTTTCTGAAACCACACCACAATGTCACTCCCTGTGACCTGGGGGAGCTTTGTGGGAAGTTAAGCCATCTGACTGTGTAGGGAAAGTGAACAGGTGTGACCCAATGTCTAATAAATTGTGATGGCAGCTACAAAATAGAGTTAACCCCACAGCAAAAAGTCCTAAAGAGAAGTGAATTAGAAATCTGCAAAATAAGATACCAGAACGTAAACACCAATAATGTTCTCCTCTTGTGTGGCATCTTTCATTTTCAAAGCACAAAACAGTATTTATTGTTTCTCATTAGGCATCTGTAAGGTGGATAAGTGTCATCACCATTTAAGCAGAAATAAAACTGAAGCCAGAGAGATTAAATGTTTTGTCCAGTGCCAAAAAGAAGTCCGTGCTAGAGCAGAGATTACTCCCAGAAATTCTTAGTTCCTATTTGTGAGCTTTGACCGCTACACCATGCCACTCTCTGCCCTTTTCTTGTGCAATTACAATGGAGAAGTACAATGTTACAAAAGCTCTCCACTGAGTGAGGAAATCTACTGCATATTCCAAATGAGAGGGCGGTGAAGGTTGCTCAACACTCAAGTAATGAACATCATTTAGTGCTTTGTTGGTGCAAACAGAAGCTGTGAACGCCACCTAATACATTCCCTGAGCTCCACTTGCTGTGCATAGCAAGATGCAATATAGTCTAAAAGCAAAGGAATCTGAATTATCATTGACTGTAGTTGCTAATCCTCTGCTGTCATCTATTCTTGCCTGAATGCATGCAGGAGCGGCGCCAGGGTTTCTGGCGCCCTAGGCAGAATTCAGGGGACGGCATTTTGTGCGCTCCCCACGGGGCACGCGGGAGCTTCCGGTTCCACTCCCATCGCGCCGCCGAAGAAAGACCCTCTGCCGAAATGCCGCAGGCGACAGCGGCAGTCATTGAGCTGCTCGATTGCCTGCCGCTGTTTTCCGCGACATGTCAGCAGAAGGTCCCTCTTTGGCAGCGCGACGGGAGCAGAACCGGAAACTCCTGTGCGCCCCGTGGGGAGCACACAAAATGCCGCCTCCCGAATCCTGGCGCCCTAGGCGACCGCCGGCCCTGAATGCATGTCTACAACTCCTGTGATTGTATGTGTGCGTGTTGTACACACACAGTCTGCCTAATGAATGTATTCAGGCTGGAAATGCTGCAAGAACAACAGTCCTGTAGTATTTCCTACTCTTCCATCTATGCGTGTATTTTCATCTGGGATCATATACAAGTGGGTTCAGATTCTTGTTTCCACAAATATACAAGTTTGGATTGAATGTATATGAACATTAATGCTGAAAAATAGCGATTAGATGTTTTCAATGAAAGTGTTTGTAACTTGACAGCTTAAGAGGAACACAGGGGTTGAGTGGAGTGACCCCATTTCACGTACACTCTGAGCTAATTTTCTCCTAACAACACTATATGGTGGTTCATTCCCTGGGAGACAATGGCAGTCAGGTTTGGCGTCTTCTCTGCCAGTAGTAGTAGTTCTGCTCTAAGCTTACTGTCAGTTCATTATACTCATTGCAGTTGTGGCAGTTTGCTGATCCTCTGAAACAAGGGTGGGGGAGGAATGGTGCAAAAGATCAGAGGAAACTTACTAAAGAAGAGGGACATGCTGTCTTGCTGCCTGATGGATATATCCCCGCACAGCTTTCCTGGTCTACGTCCTTCATTACAGGTTCAGAAGGAGGGAGAAGAGGGAGAGCTGTGGTAGGTGAAAATCCCTGGCAGCATGCGCGTTACTAGCCTCAGAGCCAAGAAAAGCAGTAGCTCAGTTTATTCATTATTATTTGTATTGTGGCAGCATCTAGGAGTCCCAGTCACAGAGCAGGACCCCATTGTGTTGGGGCTGTACAAATACAGAACAAAAAGATGGTCCCTGACCCAAAGGGCTTACAGTCTGAGTAACATCAACCTAAGTCTGAGGGATCCTCTCAGATATATTCATTTCTTTGTACTTGATTGCATTACTCAGAACAGATGATCAGTTTAGGATCTGATTTTCTAAAGCAGCCCACCCTCATATGCAATAGCATTCACTTATGCAGTCTTCAGCAGTTACACCATGTTGTTGCAGCTGAGAAAACTGCTGGCTACTTCTAATTGGTTGCTAGGAGATTTTTAGTTTATGATATAAATGCCTGCAAAAAGTGCTGAAGTGACAGCCCTGGAAACTGAAGCCATCTATTCACAGAACAGGTACATCCAAAGCAGCAGCCGTGCAAGCTGCTGTCACACTCTTGGGGCTTGACCCTGATTTGGAGGAACAAACTTGGAGGGTGATAGATTAGTTCAACTTTTGTGCCCTTTGAATCCCTGGCCTTTCTGCTTGAGATGACCAGCGGTGGTGGTGGTTGTTTGTGAAGTCATTTTGGACACTTGTCAAATAGGAACAGGACTGAGACGAATTCTGGTTAAGGTGCCAGAAAAAAGCTGAGGTCAGTGCATCCTGCAAGAAGGCACAACTACCTCCAAATCCTTCCTTCCTGCTGGTGTGGAGCATCTGCTGGTTCAGCAGAGGCGAAGAAGAATTTATGAAATTTATCTCTTGCACTAAGCACAGAAGAATGAAGGCAAATGCTTTTGTGTGTCCTATACTGATCAACACAATTATAACTTCAGTTTCAAATAATAAACTTTTTAATTAGAGAGTGTGAGAGAGAAACAGAGGAGGAAATAGACACAGATGCAAATATTGTGCTGGGCAGAAAATGTTATTCAAAAGCTGAGAAGGCTGAGGGAACATTGTTCACCCTACATAAATGGGCTTGCCTGTGTCAGGCACTCGCTGACAGAGCACTGATGTGGGACTGTTTTTTAGCTGCTGTGGCCCAGTTTTAAACAATATACCACAGTATTTGGAGAGACAGAAAGGATTGGAATGAAGAAAAGTGATTCAGCAGGAATGCCCTGATCATTTAAAAAGAAATCAAAAGTAAGCAGAAATGGAGAGGCTGGGGATTTCCATATGTCCAGCTGAAATCCATTTTAACTTTACCATTATTTTGACCATTTTGTAAGTCCCAACATGGAGTTCAGTATTTTAGTAGTTGCAGAAGAGGTGGGGTTAGATCCAGTGATGAGCTCCCAAAATCCTATGAACCGGTTCCCTACCGGGTCCTTGGTGGCACTTCAGCGGTGTGGGGGAAAGATTCTGCAACTGGAGCTTGGTTAAAAATTCTGCTGAGGGTGAGTGCAACTAGAATAGGCTCTTGCTCACCATCCCAGAACTGTGTTGGTTGTGCTGGGTTAACAGGAATAAAAATGTACTTTATGCAGTAAAGTAAGCATGTGAGACTTGGAAAATACACAGACAGCAGCAGATCTGTTGAGTAAGAAGGTGCCATTTTTACATAGCAACTTTAACCTTTCCCACCTGTAAAATTGAGATATTTCCATACTTCCCAGGGGGTTGTGAGGCCTAATTAGTGTTTGTTACATATACTGAAGATAAAACACTCTATAACCTGAGCTCTAAGTTATCAAATGGCTCAGTAGGAGCTAGTAGTAGCTCATTCAGGACAATGTTAATAACCCACAACATGAGGTGCTTCTGAATTGGTGGGAGGCGGGAGGGGTGGGGTGTTAAATGGATCAGTCACCTCCTAAGCCTGATGACTGAAGTCTTCTGTGCTGGGGAATGGTGGCCATTTTCTGAACAGGTAATGAAACCAGGGGTTAAGGGAAGGAAATCATAGTAGTTGTGTGTTGTACCACCAATGGTTTTGAGTGAGCTTAGATGAGGAATTTGCCCAAATACTGGTATCCCTCATTGTCTTTGTGGCACTTCTTGAACTATTCAAGACTTTTATGAAGGCCATGTGAGAACCAAGTGCTGGCTTTCACTGGATAGTCACAAGTGTTTCCTGTAGCACTCTCGGATTGGAAGAAGAGAGTCCAGAGAAATAGGAAAGTCATCATGGGAGACTGCTACTAGATTACAGAGTGGTAGCCATGTTAGTCTGTGTCAGCAAAAACAACGAGGAGTCCTTGTGGCACCTTAGAGACTAACAAATTTATTTGGACATAAGCTTTCGTGGGCTAGAACCCACTTCATCAGATGCATGGAGTGGAAAATACAGGAGCAGGTATAAAATACATGAAAGGATGGGAGTTGCCTTTCCAAGTGTGAGGTCAGTCTAACAAGACAATTCACTTAACAGCAGGATACCAAAGGAGGAAAGAGAACTTTTGAAGTGGTAATGAGAGTGGTCCATTTCAGATAGTTGACAAGAAGGTGTGAGTAACAGTAGGGGGAAATTAGTGTTGGAGAAATAGGTTTATGGTTTGTAACGACCCAACTACTCCCAGTCTTTATTCAGGCCTAATCTGATGGTGTCCAGTTTGCAAATTAATTCCAGTTCTGCATTTTCACATTGAAGTCTATTTTTGAAGTTTTTTGTTCAAGAATTTCCACTTTTAGGCCTGTTATTGAGTGACCAGAGAGACGGAAGTGTTCTCCTACTGGTTTTTGAATGTTATGATTCCTGATGTCAGATTTGTGTCCATTTATTCTTTTGCATAGAGACTGTCTGGTTTGGCCAATGTACATAGCACAGGGGCATTGCTGGCACATGATGGCGTATATCACATTGGTAGATGTGTAGGTGAATGAGCCCCTGATGGTGTGGCTGATGTGATTAGGTCCTATGATGATGTCCCTTGAATAGATATGTGGACAAAGTAGATTAGACTCCCCTGTGTTCAGCCTGAATTTTAATTGGTTTGGTGTCTTTTGATCTAGTCCAGCCCCGTATCATTTACTATGGTCTGAGGGAGAATTAACACCCTCAAAACAACCTAATTTGAAGACGCTCTTGATAGGACAGAATTTAAGAAGTGGGTTCTGTTATATCCTTGGGGGCAGCCGGTTTAGGAAGAAATCATTTGAGGCCAGACAGCAGACAGCTAACAAAACCACCATTTTATTTACAGACTCAGAGAACTCACTCAGCCGGCTGAAGCTGGCTGAGCTAACCCATAATAATCTAACTCAGTTGCCATAGCAACAAAAACCATGACAACCAAATACACAACATATTCCTCCCCCCAATAAGAACATCCCCTAAATAAAACACACACTAGACTAGAGAAGGAGGGTAGACTGCCTCCATTCCCGGCTAAACCCTGGGGATTATTTTGCCCCATAACTGTGGGTTCGCCCTAGCTAAAGATCCAGCCGATGAGGAGGCCTTCTGTCTCTAGGTGGATTACGGCGAACTTCTGGTGTTATTGCACCCGAAAGCACTAGGGGCTCAGGGTCCGCAGCACGAACAGGTGAGGAGGTGGTATCAGCTCATGCTGGGCAAAGGGGTATCTCAGCCGCCGGCAGTAATGGAGGAGAACAGTCAGGAACAGGTGACTCGTGATTCGGTGCCTCACCAGAAGAGGTGAAGTCAGAACCCTCAACTGCAGATGGGTCCTGAGGACTGGCATGACCTGGCAACAGCTGATCTACATGTCGCCGCCAGGTAAGATTCTCTGCAGTCCGGACTGTGTAGGAAACAGGTCCTGTTTGAGTGATGACTGTGGCCGGGACCCATTTAGCTCTGGAAGTGTAATTCCGAGCCAAAACTTGCTGTCCCAGGCTAAAGGTTCGGTCTTTTGCTCTGGGTGCCCGTCTGATGACTTGATATTGCTGCTGATGTTGCACAGTTTGTCGGGGTTTTCCATGCATCACCAGGTCCATAACTTGGGACAATACTGGGTCAACGCGAGTTGCCTTCTTTATCTGAGTAGCAGTGATGGGTGTATTCTCTACCTGTTCAAAGTAGAAGATTTCCTTTTGGGCACTATCTTGATGTTTGACCGGCAAAGGCAACCTTGAGAGGCCATCTGCATTGCCATGCAGAGTGGATTTCCGATATTTGATTTCATATGTGTGTGCTGAAAGTAACAATGCCCAACGTTGCATACGACTAGCAGCTAATGGGGGAATGCCTGTGTAGGGTCCAAAAATTGACGTCAGAGGTCGATGGTCTGTAAGAAGAGTAAACTTTTGCCCAAACAGGTACTGATGAAACTTCCGAATTCCAAAAACAATTCCTAATGTCTCACGTTCGATTTGGGCGTAGTTAGTTTCTGCTTTGCTTAGAGTGCGTGAAGCAAAAGCAATAGGTCTCTTTTCTCCCGAAGGCATAATGTGTGACACGACTGCTCCCACTCCATAAGGGGAAGCATCACAGGCCAATTGCAGGGGTAAGGATGGATCAAAGTGCGTTAGAACTTCAGAATTTAACAATGCATCCGTAGCTTTGTTAAATGCAACATCACAGGCTTCAATCCACTTTCAGGCCTTGTTCTGCCCGAGGAGCTCGTGAAGTGGTTTTAGCAGTGTGGCTAACTGTGAGATAAACTTTCCATAATAGTTCAGTAGTCCTAGAAACGAGCGCAGCTGGCTTACATTTCGTGGTGGGGGAGCCTCCACAATAGCTTTAACTTTTGCAGGGGCCTTATGAAGACCTGCAGAATCGATGATGTGTCCCAAATATTCAACAGAGGGCTTGAAGAATTCACACTTGTCTTTGCGAACTCGTAGGCCATACTCTTCCAATCTTTGTAGGGTAGCCTCTAAATTCTTTAAGTGATCCTCTTCATTTCTTCCAGTGACCAGGATATCATCCAGATAGCACTGAACTCCTTACAAGCCACACAAGATCTGGTCCATAGCTCTCTGGAACAGGGCGGCAGCCGATGTTATTCCGAAGGGTAGGCTACAGTATCGATAAAGCCCCTTATGAGTCACAATAGTCAACAGCTCTTGGGACTTTTCATCGACGTGCATAAGAACATAAGAAAGGCCGTACCGGGTCAGACCAAAGGTCCATCTAGCCCAGTATCTGTCTACCGACAGTGGCCAATGCCAGGTGCCCCTGAGGGAGTGAACCTAACAGGCAATGATCAAGTGATCTCTCTCCTGCCATCCATCTCCATCCTCTGACGAACAGAGGCTAGGGACACCATTCTTACCCATCCTGGCTAATAGCCATTTATGGACTTAGCCACCATGAATTTATCCAGTCCCCTTTTAAACATTGTTATAGTCCTAGCCTTCACAACCTCCTCAGGTAAGGAGTTCCACAAGTTGACTGTGCGCTGCGTGAAGAAGAACTTCCTTTTATTTGTTTTAAACCTGCTGCCTATTAATTTCATTTGGTGACCCCTAGTTCTTGTATTATGGGAATAAGTAAATAACTTTTCCTTATCCACTTTCTCAACATCACTCATGATTTTATATACCTCTATCATATCTGTAAATATGCTTGACTCAGATCAATGTTACTGAACTTTTGTCCCCCAGCCAGGCCTGCGAAGAGGTCATCGATGCAGGGAAGCGGGTATTGCTCTGCACACAACACTGGGTTGACAGTGACGTTAAAATCACCGCAAATCCGGAGAGAGCCATCTTTCTTCACTATTGGAACGATAGGAGTGGCCCATGAGCTATGGGTAACTGGTATTAGGACTCCATTGGTGACCAGGCGCTCCAGGTCTGCTTCAACTTTTGGCCTGATGGCATATGGCACAGTTCGGAACCTATATCTTTCAGCAATTACCAGTGGTTTTGGGGAAAAATGGGACCCCAGGATTTCCACAATGTCACTGTAAGATTTAGTTGCTGGCTTAACAAGGTGTAGTAAGCTGCGTAGCAGGGAGTAGGTTTTAGCCCCTACAACACTTAAGAATATTGGCACCTTCTTCGCTTCTGTAATGTCATTTGCAATAAAAAAAAGCTCAAAACGCTCAGTATACACATGCCATTACTCTATATTCTCATCAAAAGGTTCCAGTGGCCTGGTCAGAGTAGCCATGATTTTAGTTTCACTTTCACAGTCAGTGCAAACAAGCAGCTTTTTTGTTCGTTTGTTCTTTACCTTGACTTCTACTTCCTTCTGTTACTGGAGCAGCACCGGAATCTCACCCTCGTCGCCACTTGTTATATCCTTGGGGGCAGCTGGTTTAGGAAGAAATCACTTGAGGCCAGACAGCAGACAGCTAACAAAACCACCATTTTATTTACAGACTCAGAGAACTCACTCAGCCGGCTGAAGCTGGCTGAGCTAACCCATAATAATCTAACTCAGTTGCCATAGCAACAAAAACCATGTCAACCAAATACACAACAGTTTCCCCTTCATATCATGGGTTCTCCCCAGGAACTTTCACAAACACTGTCAAATGTACTGTTTGAAGCCTTGCTTCATTGTTAATTTTTGTGTTTCCATCCTGGTTATCTTTCATATTTTCATTCTTTGGTAAATAAGCACAATACATTCTCCATTCTCTGAGAATTTGTCTTAGTCATAGACTTCATTTACCCAGAAACACCTGCTCCCCAGCTTTCTCAACCCACACCCCATGACTGAACGAAACCCTCCATGCATTTTGTCTCTTCTGTTAGGAAGGAAATAACTGCAATCACTGAGGAGACCTAAGTCTTCGAGGGGGCCAACATGCGGTACTTGTACCTTAGCTCACACTTATTACCTGTACAAAACTTCTCTTCTCATGGGACTGTTTGATGTGGCCAATCAAAGAATTGTGGTTAAAATACAAAAAGGTTTGAGTTGGTTTGAAATTCTGTAGCAAAAGAGAGCTACTGCTTGGTTTTAGACCCTACCTAAACTATGTTATATGTAAACATAACACATACTTACTAACAGTTTATACCAGGAGTGGGCAAACTTTTTGGGCTGAAGGCCACATCTGGATGGGGAAATTGTATGCAGGGCTGGGGCGGGGGGTTGGGGTGCGAGAGGGAGTGCGGTGTGTGGGAGAGCATGTGGTGTGCAGGAAGCGGCTTAGGGCAAGGGATTGGAACAGAGATGGGGTGCGGGATGTATGAGGGGACTCGGAAGCGGGTTGGGGTGCACAGGGGTGCAGGGTGCAGCAGGAAGCTCAGAGCAGGGGGTTGGGGTACAGGAGGGGTGCAGGGTGTACAAGGGGGGGCTCAGGGCAGGGAGTTGGGGGGTGGGATGTAGAAGGGGTTCGGGCTCCGGTCTAGCGCTGCTTACCTAAAGCGGCTCCGGGCTGGCAGCGGAGCGCACCGGGGCCAGGGCAGGCTCCCTGTATGCCTGCCCTGTCCCCGGCCCTGCGCTGCTCCAGAAAGCGCGGCAGCCTCTGGTGGTGGTGGTGGTGGTGGGGAGCGCAGAGTGGCGGTTCTTGGAGGTAAGGGCAACGAACGGTACCCTCTGTCCCCCCGCCTAGAGGCCGCAGAGAGAGCGGCACAGGGCCCATGGCAGATCCGGCCCATCCTTGGTTTACACCTAAAGGCGATTTTTAGATGTTGATTTGCCAGAAGTATTACTCCAGGAAGGACTCCAGGGGAGGACTAGTGAATAATGCTGCAAACCACAGTGCTAGAGGGATGGATATAAAAAGGATACAGCTGCCAGAACAGCCTCAGCACAAGAAGGAAATATTTAATTAGCAGAGCTCTCTTTCCTGGCTGTCATTTCTCTATTCAGTCACATGTGTACTTCAGGCATAAGATTTTATAGGTTTTATGTCATGAGGCTATATGATCATCTGCTCTGTACTGATCCATACACAGTGCACCAGATCTTCAGCTGATATAAATTGATGTTGCTCCATTGATTTCTGTGGAGCTATGCCATTTACTCCAGGTGAGGACATGGTTGTATATTTGAGACTATATAAAAGGTTTGCCTGTAGAACAGAACTTTATATTCATACCCACTGTACAATAAGAAAAGATAGATGATCAGTGGATAGTGTGCTAGCCTGGGGTTCAAGAGACCTGTACTAAATTCCCTGCTCTGCAACAGACTTCCTGTGTCACATTGGGAAAGTCACTTAGTCTTTCTGTGCCTCAATTCCCCATCTATAAAATGGGGTAATAGCTTTGCCCAACCTCATGGGGAATTGAGAGGATAGATGCTCAGCTACTCCAGTCATGGGGGCCACATATAAATACCTCAGATAGTTAGATTAATTTGTAGCACCCCCTCTCCACCTGGTTACCTTCTTTAATGCCAATCTGCTTACAGGTGTTGATGGACAGGTCTGGGTTCCTCCTCTTTATTTTTTCCTATGAATTTATTTGGCGGTGCCTCCACCCTCCTCGCTCCTTCCTGGCAGGGTCACCAGGGCAGCTTGGGCAGAAAATTCTAATCACAGGGTAATCCCCACTTACTTGCCAGATAGCTGAAGACTCCCAAGAAATAACACAAACAATAATTATATTAAACAGGAGACAAATATAACGTAACAGGGTAAAACACTATTCTTAGGGTCACCGGTGCCCACGCTGATAATACCCGTGACGTGACTTTCCCTAGTCACATGACCTGATGTAGCAAATGTAAGATTAGGATCACATTGGTAGGTGTACTTTGTTGGGGCCCTTGATGATCTGTGACCACAAAATTCTACTCTGCCGTGGCTTAGCAGTGTGGCTGACTGGGTTCAGCACAGCCCAAAGGACTCTCAAGTGAGAGAATGTGGTGAGTCCCTCCACAGGTGTAATATGCAGCAGGTTATAAAACCACCAAACCCTCACTCCCTGGCTTGAGGACACAGTTCAGGGAGTAGGGGGTCCCCAAAACAAGTTCCCTGACTAACTAACAGATGGTGAACTCTCAACCTCCTCAGGTTCAGAGATGACTCTGGACTCCTCAGTCACTGCAGAGGGGCTGATCTCTGCTTGCAGGGATCCTCTTCAGGCAGGAGTCAGGCTGCTTCTGGTCCCAGGATTTCCCCTCACCACAAAGGGGTGCAGGGCCCAAGGTGCAGTTTACACAAAAATCCAAACTTAGTCTCCTAGCCCAGCATCCAGACACACACACAGCAGGCAGCAGCCCTGGACTAGCAGCCAGAGCAGAGCTGCCCAGGTGGTGACTGGTCTCACCTAGGGAACTGCAGGGCTAACTCAGCCTGGCTGGGGAAGTTTCCCAGCAAAACTCTACAAACTTGGAGTCATCAGTGGAGTGGGAAAAGCCCAGCTGAGGGATCTTGCTTTCAGGTCCCTAGAAGCCAGTTCTCAGGGGGAACCCTGCATGCAGGCCTGGGACTCACCAGCTCCCCATACAGCCAGTCCTGCCCTTGTCCTGGCTGGCTCCAGACTGACTCAAAAATGGCTTCTCCCCTTTCCTGAACTTCCTGGGAAGCGCATCTCACTCCCTTTTGGTTGCCAGGAAGACTGAGTCTTCCTTGGCCTCCCCTCCCTACCAGGGACAGTGTGCCTCTCCCTGGGCTGCCAGCAGACAGAGCCCCAGGAATCTAGGTAATCTCCTTGGGGGTTACAAATTAATAAAATCAAAACAAAAGTTCTAATAGATCTGCTATAATGAGAACCTACTCTTCCATCAAATCCTCTACTCATGCCAAACAGTAATAAAAAAAAGCAACGAATCTGATGCTGGAGACCTCATACGAACTACAGAGCACAGACCATAGACCAGAAGCTAAATTGCAGCATGCACTGTGTATTCATGCTTCATCAAATACCAGGCCCAAATGTATCATGGGTAGCTGTCACCTTCATTTATGTTGTTATTCAAGGAGAAAAAACAACACCCAAAAAACCCCCCGCAAACTGCAGCAGAGAAGTAACTGTATAAATACAGGCCATGCCTGCAACAAAAAACAACCGGGAAAGCAGTGAGAAAGCCAACTGCTGCATTCAGGTCAGGAGAGGATGCTGTTAAATAAATGGCATTTCTCTACATTTTACCTCTAAGACATTTTTCACTTAGTCTTACAGTGACCTGCTAAAATAAATCCCTGGAGCACTGATGCTGCCCCTAGAGAGGTTACTGAAGTGCCCAGAATGGAAATTTCATTTCTAGGCTCTCTTTCTTTTCAGTGTTACAGATTCAAAGTTTTGACAGGGGACTACTGCACAGGCACTATCTGTGCCTTGGGGTGGTAGCTGGGTTAACACTGCTGCTAGAGTGAAAGCTAAGGGGAAGATTGGAAAGGAGGGTTGGTAAAATAGATGTAGCAGTTGCTAGAGAATAGAATTAAAAAAAAAAGAGGCCATGACAGATTAATCATATAGAAATAGCCACACTGGAACAGACCCAAGGTCCATCTAGTCGACTATTCTGGCTTTGACAGTGACCAGTCCCAAATGCTGCAAAAGAAGGTATAAGAACTCCAAATTAAACAGCTGTGGGATAATCTACCCTCCCTGCCTCCACATGCTCAGTCTCATCCTGGTCTCTAATAGTTACTAATTGGCTTAACCCTGAAGCATGAGATTAAATCTCCCTTCTAACATTTTTGTCATCATTAATTATTTAAAATATCCAATCTCCTTTAAAAATTGCTAAGTTTTTGCTCTCAGCAACATCCTGTGGCAGTGAGTTTCACAGTCTAATTACATGCTGTGTGAACAAATATTTCCTTTTATCAGTTTTGAGTGTGCCACTAGTGAGAGGAAGGGGAGATTTTAGCATAACAAATATTTTTTGGCCCTCTCAGTTTCTAAGACTCTAATATCCATTGCTGGGTGCATAATCTGCTGTCAAGCACATATTGACTGCTCAGTTTTTCTATTAAGCCACTCCATTATAAGTAATTCATTTTTCGTAAAGCCCTTGAGCTATGGAACACACAGTAGAGAAGAAATTCTATGCAGGGATTCATGGAGAGATTGAACTACCTTCTCCCAGGGGCGGCGCCAGAGTTTCTGGCGCCCTAGGCAGAATTTGGGAGGCGGCATTTTGTGCACTCCCCACGGGGCATGCGGGAGCTTCCGGTTCCACTTCCATCGCGCTGCCGAAGAAGGATCCTCCGCTGAAATGCCGCAGGCGACAGCAGCAGTCATTGAGCTGCTCAATTGTCTGCCGGTGTTTTCCACGGCACGTCAGCAGAAGGTCCTTCTTTGGCGGCACGACGAGAGCAGAACCAGAAGCTCCCGTGCGCCCCACGGGGAGCGCACAAAATGCCGCCCCCGAATCCTGGCACCCTAGGCGACTGCCTAGGGTCGCCTAATGGAAGCGCCAGCCCTGCCTTCTCCCTATCAGAGGTGGGTCAGTCTTTCTGGGCAAAATGGTGGGTCAGAGCATGAATGCTTTCATTTCTTCTTTCTGTGCTGTAACTGTTTCTTGATTAAAATTGCAATAATAATACATAAATACCTAGTGCTCTTTATATATAATTTTCATCAGTAGATCTCAAAGCACTCTGCAAAGGAGATCAGTATCATTTGATCTCATTTGGTTAAATAGAGACCCACAGCCATTGCTAAAGTAGGAGTGTAATGGTACAAGAGTTCACCAGAAACATGATCTTAGAGTCTAAAAACAGCATATCAAAATAAGAGCAGTTCTGATATCACACATTTTCTGTAAATTAATGGGTAGTGTGAAGTTGGACCAGGATACATGTATGTAACTGATATAAACAGCACTCAGGCACAAAAACCTTTTCATAAATGAATACTGAAGACAGTTAGAGCTGTTCTTTCATGCCCTGTTTAGCAGGAGGTTAATCCTTGCACTTTGGCATATGACAACCACCAAAGGCACTATTTAGCCAACACTCTGAGCCTTTTGTCATGAAAAATGTTGACTTATTCTTCCAGCAGTTTCTCAGTCTCCTCACTCTTACATTACATAATGAATAAAACATATTTTCCAAAATATGTTTCTTGGCTCCTCCCAAGGAAACTAGCCACAAATATTTTGTTTTGACAAATCTACTTATGAATGCAATTCTTCTTTATAAAATAAGATTAATACAGTCTCATTACAAATAAAGAAATATACGTATATTATATATTTGCATTTAAAAGCTGTGGCATCTGTTAAATGTAATTGCTTTCCAGTGTAGTTTGCATGATGAAGGTGCACCTTTCAATCAAATATAGAGTGCGTGTACCCATGTGTATACACCCCCCTATATTTGCATGTGTGTCTATACTTAGTTTTTTACTGCCACTTAAAATACACAATGATACAGACCAGAAGAAACAACATTATTTAACAAGGACTTTTCAATTAAATTGAATATGATGGCTCTTGATTTTCAGCACAGTTGCCAAGGAAACAGTTCCCAACCTCTATGCTTGAGGTTAAAGGTTGGCTGTCAAAGACATTGTTTCTTTTTTCTGGTCTTTCAATTTGATTTTTTTTGTCATTCAATCTACTATGCTGGAGTTTATGTTAATATAGAGTAATGGTTTCTTAATGCAAGCATAATCATCAATATTGGCCAAACAGGCTTCCAAAAGAGCCATTCAAAAAAAGAGGCAATGATGATGCATTCTAAATACATCAGACATTAAAAGAGAATGAATCCAATTAACATTCAAGTTAATTTCAAAAGTGGTTATTTATATGTGTGCATGCACATGTCTAACACAACATAGATAAACACCAACTGTAGATAATCTGCAATTTTTCTGTTTATTCTAATAAACAGATGGGCTCCCACACTATGCTTTTAAGAAATGGAAACACATTGTGAAAGTGAGGTAAATACAGTAACTCCTCACTTAATGTTGTAGTTATGCTCCCGAAAAATGCAACTTTAAGTGAAACAATGTTAAACAAATCCAATTTTCCCACAAAATTTAATGTAAATGCAGGGGGTTAGGTTCCAAGGAAATTTTGGGGGGGCAGACAAAAGGCATTATATACTGTACAGTACTGCACTGTGGTTGGGAAGTGCCCCTGGCTTACCCCTCACAGGCACAGCCCGCCCCAGGCAAGGACTCTAGGAAGCACCTTTGCAGCAGCAGCGGCAGCTTCCCCCGAGAAGAACAGGCTCGGACTTTGCAGGGAATGCTCCGGGCCCGCCTCTTCCCATCCCCGCTCCACTCCAGGCCCACCTCTTCCCACCCCTACTCCACCTCCTCTCCAGAGAATGCCACATCCCTTCCTCCCCCCCGCCCTCTCCAAAGTCCTAAGCGCCGCCAAAAAGCTGTTTGGCGGCGCTTAGGACTTTCTGGGAGGGAGCGGGAGGAGTGGAGACACGGGGCTTCTCCGCTCCTCCCCTTCCCTCCCAGAAAGTCCTAAGCACTACCAAACAGCTGATTGGCGACGGGGGAAGCCTTGGGAGGGAGGGGGACAAGGCGGAGAAGCAGAACTTGTGCAATGCTCCCTTGTAAAGTCACTGATCTTCCACAGAATCTTACAAGCAGGCAGCCAAACGACGTTATACGGGAGCATTGCACAACTTTAAACAAGCATGTTCCCTAATTGGGCAGGGACATAACATTGAAACAACGTTAAGTGGGACAACATTAAATGAGAAGTTACTGTAAAGCAAACCACTACATCACAGCACCTCCCAATGAGAACTCAGTGGAACTATTCGTGTGCTTAAAGATAACCATGTAAGTAAGGGCAGGATTGGGGACTGTGTGTGAGATACAACACAGAAAGCACAAGTTCCAACTGGGTCCTGCAGGCACACCACTCTCTACCATTGATCAAAGGCTCTTTAGCTTGGGCTGGTCTCTTTGCTTCTTTGGTCATGAGACACAGTAAGTGGCTGAGTGAGAGGATATAAGGGCTGCTGGACAGTTTCATACCCAGAGAAATGAGAGACATGACCTGGGTTGTTGTGCTTACTAAAAACGCAATGCATGCAATCATGCATACTCACCCACCCCCTTAGCTAAGGAGAAGATGTGACTGCTGTCATTTCTGTTTTTGTCTTGCCTCACTGTGTTTTTTTCCTTTTGTACCGAAAACTAATGTGGGGAATTCTGCTATTGGTAAGTGGGGGGGCTTTACAGTTTTCTCTTAATCCTCTTTCCCTTCCAGAAAAGTCAGTTGAGCTATTTTTACTTCTCTCCCTCACCCTCTCTAAGAACTCTCTCAAGTAGTCCAAAGCCAGATATGGCTCACTCTGAGATCAGTGACAGCAGCAATTTCCATCAGCCAGAGAGAGTTTCTAGAAACAAATGTCAGGTGCTCTCTCCGCACTCCACCGGGAACTGAGCACAGCCCCTCTGTAGTACTCCCACACCTTGACAGCCTTGAAGAAGGAGACTTAAAGCTAACTTTTGACTCCCTGATCCTCGGCCGAATCTGTGTTGGGCTGGTTTTCTGGCCCAGATTAGAGCACCTTGAATGCTGCTCTAAATCTCTCTGGCTGCTAATAGCCCAATAGGGTCTGTTCTGCTAGCTTAGATCACTGAGGTGCAAGGATGCACTGTTTATGCTCTTTCCCCCAGCCACAACCCTATACTAGCAGCTGGGAAAGGCATATAATAAAAGCAACTATGTTGGCTCTATGCCAGCCAAGGATTCCTTTATATATGAAGAATCCTCTACTGCCCAAGTCTGACAACTTTAGACCAGTTTTGTACCAGTCTAACAAACTGGAGAAGCTAGCCCAATATTTCTATGATTACTTTTTAACCATGTATTCTACTTACACAGCCTTCTTTCTTCACATGCTGTACTGCCAGAAAACTGGTCTTGACATCTGTCATTCAATCAGAGTCGATTGTTAGATGATAATGCAAAAATGAAGAAAGTGATTGCTTTTAGGGGGACTGAAAAGCTTTCTTTAAAAGTGAGAAAGAACCACCTGGTACAGAATGTATTTAAGCCTGAGACTTGAAGGATGAAAAAGGAGCTAGTTAGTATATTTTGTTTAATGGCAAAGAAGCAAATTCTGTTTTATGGGCCCTGAATGCCAGGCCTACCGCTGACAATGGGAAAGCATAACTGCTTGATTCCATTCTTAAATATGACATATAGGCCAAAATTTTCAAAACTGGGTGCCTAAAATTAGGCTTCTTTACATAGTCCCAGTTCGGCAAAGCACTGAAGCAAATGCTTAACTTTAAGCCTATAAAGAACCCCATTTATTTTCAGCAAAGTGGCTCATGAACCCAGTGACTGACTGACAGGATTTGGCCCATAGGTTTAAAGTGTTAACTGACATTTTAAAATAAGATACTGGAAAAGCAAGGCTTTGGGCATGAATTCCTGGTGTCACAACATTTCAAAAATGCAGCACGCTACATAAGTGCAAAACACTTCGGGCTCACTCCTCCACTGGGGCAGAACAAAGTCTGGGTGCAGTGGCGTGGGGGAGGCAGTGATGATGACAGGATGTCAAATGTGGCTTCCTGACTTTCAGTTGTCTGGCCCTGGTGAAAGTTAAAGTTGCTGGGAGGCAGCTTTAATTTATGCTGCTGGCACAAGCTCTTATGCCATCTGAGGATCAGGCAAAATGGAGTTTTGATGAGCCATGTCCCATGGTTTTTCCCATTAATCCCCTCTCTGATTCCAACATGCCACTTCCCTCTTCCTTCCCCCTTACACAGGAGGCAGCAGGTGATGGAACTGATGCAGGAAATATGTGGTGTCACCTCTGCTGGCTTTACACTAGCTGGAGCTTCACCCTTGCAGGGGGAATTCTCTGGCTGGTGTACATTAGCACAAAGTAAATTCAGTGAACCAGAGAATCCAGCCCTTTTCCTTTACTTACCTGCAAAGATCTGATATCTGGATTCTATTCTTCCCCCAAAGAGTTGACACCAAAAGCATTTAATTAAGTCAGGGTAATACTTCGCTTTAAATGCTCATTATATCATCCTGGGAGAAGTGATCCATGGACTCAGTTCCTGACATGCAAGCAATAGATGGATTTTCACATATTTAATGGGAAACTTATCCTGAACATCTAGGACCATATTTAGACTACTGTTTTCAGTTATGCATAAGTGAGGAAGAGGCAACCAGAAGGGGCATGGTACAGTACTATGGTTACCATTTGCTTTTGGCTCCCTAAAAACCCACTGACTTCACACCTTGCTGGTGCCCCAGGGCTTTGGGGCTGATGCCCGAGCCAATGGCTGTCAGTGCATCTTAGGAGTTGTCTCAACTGATTCCAACAGGCTTGGGTTCAACTGGTGTTGGATTGCAGGCATAGGGCCTGATTCAGCAAAGCACAAAGCATAGTTCTGCACATGCTTAAGTGCTCAGCTGAGCTGCAGCCTTAGTTCGTAAACTGCCTGATAAGATTCTCTATTTTTTTAAATCAGATTCCTCTTGCACTTCACAGAAATTATCATAGAATTATAGGACTGGAAGGGACCTCGAGAGGTTATAATAGTCCAGTCCCCTGAACTCGAGGTAGGACTAAGTATTATCTAGACCATTCCTGACAAGTGATTGTCTAATATAATGTGTGCAAGTACCTGTAACCTGGGCTGCAGACAACAATGAGCTCAAAATAACACTGCTTTAAATAACACAGGTTTAAAACAAACAAAAGGAAGTATTTTTCACACACTGCACAATCAACCTGGGGAACTCCTTGCCAGAAGATGTTGTGGAGGCCAAGACTATAACAGGGTTCAAAAAAGACCTGGATAAGTTCATGGAGGATAGGTCCATCAATGGCTATTAGCCAGGATGGGCTGGGATTTGTCCCTAGCCTCTGTTTGCCAGAAGCTGGGAATGGGTGACAGGGGATGGCTCACTTGATGATTATCTGTTCTGTTCATTCACTCTGAAGCACTTGGCATTGGCCACTGTCAGTAGACAGGATACGGGGCTAGATGGACGTTTGGTCTGACCCAGTATGGCCTTTTTTATGCTTATTCATCATTACAGGGCACTTCATTTTAATGAAACTGGCACAAAGCTTGAATTTGGCCTCTACCTCTTTCATTGTAATTTACAACAGCTTTTTTGTTCAACTTAAAAAAATAAAAGAGAGAGAATAACTAAAATTTGCATCATTCTGATTTGCACTGCCTGCTTATTTGCTTCAGGAGCTGAACCCTTCATTATTTTGTCATGTGCATGCTAATTGAGTTCTTCACTGCACACAGCACAGCCTGCCATACAGTCACCTTTAACACATTGGCCCAGTAATACATTAAGCAATTAATTGAAACAAGAAATTCAGCCAAAATGAGCATGATCCAGAAAAGACCAAAAGGGTGCACAAGTGCTTATATAAAATGTGACAGTGATGTTTACTCTGTGTAAGCAGAGTCAGCTGTAGTGTTCTCTTGATAAAATACCTTTATACCCAGATCCATCAAAGTACTCGAACATGTGCATGACTTTACATTTGTGATAAGTCCCATTGACTTTAACAGGGCTACTCACATATTTGCAGTTACACATGCACTTAAGTTCTTCATTGGCTCAGGGTCTAATGCAGAATAGAGAGATTTCTACTTTCTTTATTTCTTTCCTTTTCCCATCCAGAAATGGAATGAACTAGAAGGATTTCAAAGTATGTTTACGTTTGAGGTTTGTTTGGCTTTCACTTTGGATGTGTGCACTTTTAGACCATATTTTACTTGGACAACACCTTTCTTTGAGGCAATAAAATGCCATATTTTATCATTTTGTAAATCTTTATAGTTTTTATTATTCCTAACTATTATGATTCCAACTTTTACAATGACTTTTATAATGCATTTGATAGCTGGAGATTGACATGTGGAAGATATAAGGTAACCGAAAATGAGCAGAATGCTGTTCTATGCTACCTTTTAGATGCTGGATGTTTTTGCAAGATATTAGCATGCAAGAGAGAAAGAAACAACTTTTTGTACTTTGATAACTGAACTCTAGGTTACACTGATGCATGGGGAACTGTACTCTAGCATGGAAAGACCTTGAAGTGATCTTTTTAAGGAATTGCTTGACCCCATGCATCCCAGTCGTGGTATTTTCCATTCACTTGTCATTTGTTGCACACAATATATTCAGGGCTTGACAAGTTTCCCAGACACCCACTAGCCAGAGTCTGATATGAAAGATGGAATTCTCCCACCATGGGGTCCCAAGGTGGTGCCCTGCTGGAAATTCTGCTAGAAATAGCGGAAATGAGCTACTTTCACCAGACCGTGCCGAGAGGCTCATTCTTTCACATTATTTTTGGCTTGTAGGTGTCTGGTGAATTTGGAGCACCCAGACATTTGTCAATGTCACTGTGCTGCTCTCAGCACTCACCCACTTACCAGGGAAAGTTGTTTATTCAGCAATAGTGTGTGGGCAAGTGCATTTTTCAAGCCTTGCTCACAACATTTATATTTTGAAAACAATGAAGCATAGCTACAATACATGGGTAATGGTATTTGTCAATGAATTTTGTGGTCATAAAAATGAGGGACTAATAGCCATACATAGTGCCGTATATTGCACTCCATGCAGATTTTAAAAATATATCCTTTGAGATATAAAATAGTATTTAAAACTTTACAAAACCACATGTAATGCAATGCCTGGGGTGGGTGATAAGCATTGAGTACTGGACTTGGGATCTCTGGATCTTAAGTATGAGCTTCTATGCCTTAACTAGACCCAGCTCTGCTAGCTCAAAGAATATAGTGGACTCATGTTTCCTTTTATGAAGTCCAGCCACTCAGGAGACAAAGAACCACACATTGTAAGCATGGGGTACAGATGCAAAAGATAGCCTTGAGGTAGTCAGGTAAGTGCCTTTCTCCATGCTGGCCCATGAGAACAGAGTAGGAGCTGGTGATCAATCAGAACTTCTTATCATGGGATCTAAGTGAGCTTTACATTAATGAAGCCAAACTTTCAAGGAGGAGAGCTCCAGTGTCACAAGCAAATTGTACACACAAACAGGTAACTGTGCATGCATACCATGCATTTAAGCACACAAAAGGGGGTGCTTGAATATGCACACACTAAGGGATGATTCGGAAGCATAATTTTATGTATGTGCTCATAGATGTTTGTTGGGCACAACTTAAATGTTAAGAATTGCCTCATCAGATCCGACCAAATAGTGATGGCAAAGCTCAAGGGAAGATGGGGATAGTGCATGCTTATTTATTTATAATAGTTTTGTAAAGTTACAAATGTATGTATATGTATACTAAAACTGTGTACTGTGTATTTTATTACACTGATGTATTTTTCATTCTCCCCTACACTTTGTGTCTTTGCCTCTGATCCTCTCTTTGGCTCTGATCTTGGAAACTATTCCTACATGGGCATTGATGTCAGTGTGGCTTCATGTGGGTCAAGCAGTCAGCCCTCACTCTACACTTTGCAGGACTGAAGTGTTAGTTCCAAATCCTGCAAACACTTATGCACTGTGAGTAGTCTTCATGGCTAAAGCTAAGCATGTGAGTAAGTGACAGCAGAAAAACTCTTTGGGGCAGTGATCAAATCAAACTTTGTGTCTGGTACAGTGCCTAGAGCAATGGGGCCACAATCCTAGCTATGGCTTCTGGGGGCTATTCCAATATCAATATAAAGTAACAACAACAAAACACAGTTATACTAATACTACCAGAGATCCATCTAATGCAAAATACTGTCTATAACAGATGTTCCAGAGTAAGATTCAGGAAACTCTTAAATGTTTAAGAAAGGAATAATCTGTCCAAAAGAGAAGTCACTTCCTAGCCCCTATCACTTAGGTGTAGGGTGACCAGATGAGAGGAAGAAAATATCGGGACACATGGGGGGCAGCCCACTGGCGGAGCAAAAAAAAACAAAAAAAACCTAGTGCTGCCGGTGGAGCGAAATATTGGGATGAATTGCGTCCCGACCAAAGATCAAAGACAAACACCTAAATATCGGGACAGTCCCGATTTTATCGGGACGTCTGGTCACCCTACTTAGGTGTTGGTTTATGCCCTGAAGTATGACGGTTAACAGCCCTTATAAAAATTAAATATTATCTCAAATTTGGCTGATAATGTATGAGATGTCCCTGGCATCTTAGATATTGGTTGCATTTAACGCATCTTGCTACAGTAAAAGAACCTAGTAAAAGGCATTTGTAAGTCACCTTTAATAATTTTCTGAAATAAATACTTCAGTGCTCTTTACCTTCTAAAAACACAAAAACAGAACAAATAATTGCCAGCAGTCTAGAATATATAACAAATGATACAACAAAGCAGTGTGTATAGGCAATAGCAACGAAACAGCTCAGGAATGACAAAGATATGCATTGTCAAGCTTCTAGAGGGTTAGTAGAAACCACACTGAATAGAAAAATATTTTTAAAAACAATTAAAAACAGCTGGAGTGTTCTTTTTCAGATTCCCTACTGATTAAAAATAGGACACAAAACTTGTTTGGAATGTATCTACTGTATCTTGAGAATATCCAAGATTGATCTTAATTAAAAAGACAAGACAGACATTTTTGGCTGGCTGTGGTGAACAGTGCCTCTTTCATATCTTTTATGGCACTGATGAAAAGCAATGGATGACTAGTCAACCTTAGACTCATCCACACACAGTCATGTGGAGCAGGAGGGGTGGCCCATGGGAGGAGAGCAAGAGAGTGAGAGAGAGAATTTAACTGATCAAAAAACCTTTACAAAGTAGCTGTTCTCTCCATTAACTCCTTTGTGACTGTTGCAGCGTAGGATTTATATACCATATTACAGGCACTTAAAATGACTTTTGGAGGAGTTCAACTTCAGGAAAAATCAATTCTGCTAGAAGCCCTGGGAATTCTGGGAGCCTTTTCCTAAACTGCAGGTAGTAGGCTGGCCAGAAGTTACCTGACATCAAAAAGTGAAGGGGGAAGGAAAATGGGGATGGACACAGACAGATGGGATGAAAAGAGATTGGGTAAGGGGGGAGGAGATTATCTAGTGAAGTAGGAAGAGAAAGATTAATACTACCTGCTTTGTGTTAATGCTAGGACACTTAGGGCTAAGCTCTGGCTGTACCGAACTAATCTTTAAAATGTGGTACCACTGTAAAAAGAGATTATATAAAGATGGAACCTTCTTACCCAATAAGCCTGTTCCTTTTGTATATTCAGAATCCTATCTATTGACTTTAGAAAACAATAAATAAATAAATAAATAAATAGCTTTTACCACAGTTTACTCCTGGTAGCACAGCAGAGCCACTGAATCTATCATGGAATGAGCTAGACTGTATTTTACCTTGGGCATCAACAGAATTGTTTACTAAACTCCAGCCATTTACACCCGTGCAACAGCAGTATGACATAGTATGACATGTCAAAACAATCTTCATTCCATACAATCTGCCTCAAACTAACATCTATTGACACAGTAAAGCCAAGAAGACTGAGAACTATCAGTGCCAGGAGGCGTTGGAGATGGATTGGCCATGTGCTTCGGATGGAAACTGATTCCATCACCAGAATAGTATTAAGATGGACACCTGAAGGCAAGTGAAAATGAGGTCGCCCGAAAACGACATGGCAAAGAGCTATGGAAGCTGAGCTGAAAAACCTGGGGCACGGCTGGGGAACCATGGAAAGACTTGCCAGAAACAGAAAGGAGTGAAGGAGCTTTGTTGCTGCCCTAAATGCCAGAGGCGTAATGGGAACATGATGATGATGATGAACAGCTGTGAGAGGCAAAATGTGAAGACAATGAGATTGCGCAGGTGGCACTGAGGTCTTAATTTGGCCCGTGGAACTTTTATTAATACTGATGATACACAGATGAAGGGCAGGAAGCTCAGCTCCGCTTGACTCTCAGATCCCAAGCTGAACGAGCAGGGCTAGCAGGTAGAGACAAACAATCAACATATATTTGCTTGTAAACTGAACACATTTGAAAAGGAATTATTAAGAGACAATAAGCATGGGCCTCCTACCATGCCTTAAAAAAAAAAGTCACTTTTCAGAATACAGCCCTACTTTAAAAGTGCGGTTCCAACTCAATCTTCAGAGAAGAGACAACAAGGAAAGGGAGAGAGAGAGAGAGAGATAGACTCATAGATTTTAAGGCCAGAAGGGAGCATTATGATAGTTTAGTCTGACCTCCTGCACAATGCAAGCCAGAGAACCTCACACACCCACACCTGCTATAGGCCCATAACTTTTGGCTGAGTTACTGAAGTCCTGCAATCTTGATTTAAAGATGTTGAGCTACCAAGAATCCACCCTTAACTCTAGTTCAAACCAACAAGTGACCTGTGTTCTTGGTATTAGCTGAAACATTATATATACTGCAGGAACAAGTTGCATTTGGACAACAGTAGAAAGCAGTAGGTTTTCACTTTACTTCAGAAAATACCCAGTAAAATCTTTCAGACTCCTCACAGCCTTCTCTCAAATATTAGAGCTCTTTACAAGAGTTGTTCCCAATCCCTGTGCTTTCTGATTGAGCCCTCTGATTACAATTGATGCAAAAACTGTTCTGAGGAACGACAGAGCAGCAGCTAGTAGCCCTGTTCTGTTCCTAGCAGGGCAGGGAAAGAGCTCTGCTTCCTTGGGGAAGATCGAGAGTTACAACCAGTGACTCAGTGTTATCCTGGTAACTACTTGCAACAGAATTCTAGCAACATTTCTCCCAGGGCCCCTTGCTTTTTCCACACACATAAAGGAACACAGATCTCTCTTCAGTAGCAATACATTTTGACAGCCTTGGTCTCTATTTTCCTACCAATGGTAAACACTCCCATACTTTAATCAACCCATATGCTATAAAATAAATGGATATTACCAAGTCTTCCTTGCAACCCACTGTTATAGAAATATCTAGGTTTGGAAAGTTATTGAAATGTGTCTTTTGTGAGATGGCTCCACTCTGCATTATCTGGAAATGGGGTATTTCAGAAACACAGGGTGATGGTCTCCTTTGAGGCACTCTGCTGGAGAAAGAACTTCTCCTTTTATAAGTAAGCAAGGTGACTGTATTCTAGAGATTTAGGCTTGCATGTATTCTTGTTGAGAGCAATGAGTACAGAGAACAATGAATGCCTATCAACACAAACTTATTACCAACCACCACACATGAAACTAACATCAAGATCTGAGGAAAGTCAGAATAAGCTTTAAGTTTTAATACCAGATCACCAGTTGCCATAATCAGTGTTGCTTCACTGAAGTCAGTAGAACTACTCTGATTGACACCAAATGAAAATCTGGCCTGTAGCATTTTACCCTCGGGTTTGAAACACGTGGGGTATGAAACATTACATTGTAAACTGAGAGCAGGCAACACCTATGCACATCCAGCTAGCAAAGGATAGTGTCAAGTCTGACTTCTCCTGGGCTGGTCACTTAAACCTGGGTTATAAAGCTGTGGGAAAAAATGGGTTCCTTACAAAAAGGGCACTATAGCAATCACCATAGCAGCATTCTTTCAGGAAAAAAAGGGTTTAGGAGAGCACAGTATGTCACAGAACAATTAAAATACAGATCTAGCCTGGTATGCTGTCCACAACAGTGGGCAGAACCAGATAGAATCATAGAAACGTTTCAGAGGAAGGTGTCAGAAATCCACAGTAGGCAGACTTCTATGTTAAACCTAACAAACACCAAATTGTCACATTCAAGGGCAGCAACACAAGGAGACAAAGCCAAAAGTGCTGCTTTTGGTGCCCTGTACATTTAAGTTATAACAGCCATCCAAGCTTGAGAGAAAGTACCAACCAGTAGACTGGAGCATACACCTTCCTGGAAAATGCACAAGCTATCAAGGTATTTTCATTATTTTAAAATGAAATTCCCCCCTCCACACACCACCACTCATTCACAATTCATAGTTACCTCTTGGAAACATGAAACATCCTTTTAATAACATTTGTCTTCCATCATGTCCATGGGCACACACTATCAGTGCTTGGTTGTCCACAAATGTGATTCTGCCCAAAGATATTGTGCGGGGGGTGGGGTGGAGGTTGGGAAAAAGAAGGAAGCCAGGCTCAGTTAGCCTTCATAGGTATATCTTCAAAAATATTGCTAAATACCATCATCCTTCACATGGCCTTCTTGGAAAGAATATAAGCACCATATGGTGCAGCCAATTCCTATCTTATCTACTCTGTTTAATTAAATAGGGCCCAAGCAGACACACACACACCTTTTCCCTTCAGTCAAGTGAAATTTGTCATAGAAATATTTTAGGCTTGGCAATATTCAGGGCCAGCTCTAGGTTGTTTGCCACCCCAAGCAAAAAAAATTTTGGCTGCCCCCCCAGCTTTTTTTGTTTTTGTTTTGCTTTTACACGTTTGCACTTTGCAATTTTGTTTTGTTTTGACTGTTTAAAATTTTTAAAAATGGACTCTTCAGCGTAAATGATTTTTTGATGTTTCATGTTCTTTCAAATGCTGATGCAAATTTCATCAGTCATGAAAACCTGCAGTTGCCAGAAGAATGTCCAAGTTACAGAACAGTTTGCAGCAAAAACAAAAAACTACATCTTTGGTCTGTGAATACACTAACCACGATATATTACTTTGTTCTCCATTTTTCATTTTTTTCTTCATACTGGATGGCATAAATCGACAATTCAACTCATTAAATGGATATTCAAATGTAGGATCTAGTTTTGAAGGACCTTTTTTCACAATAATCATTTGCATTGCATCAGTAATTATTGTCGGCCATGTACGTGGATCTGATCCTATGTCAGTCTCTCCACCTTCCAATAATTGTTCTTCAATTTTAGATTTGGATAACAGTTCTTCATTTCTGGACTCTTCAGCTGAAGAAGTAAATCTTTGGATGGATTGTGATTGTTCATCTTTATCAGTTAGCGAAGATAATCTTTGGTCAGATTGTTGCTCATCTTTATCAGTTGATAAAGGTAATCTTTGCTTCGATCAGTCTTCATCAGTTGATGAATAATCACCTTCAATGCATTGCTTAGAGCTTTCTCCTTGATTGTCGACTTTTTTAAAATAGTTTTTCTAATTCTTTTTGCTGTTTCTCTCTTTGTTGCCAGTAGGCAACACCGGAAAGTTGTTTTCTTTTTGTTCAGGCATTTTAGCCCTATAATCACTGGCACCAACGCAAAATGGAAATTAGCACGAATGGCGCTGATAGGGCAGCACAGTACACACACGTAATCGTGATTTGAGTGACCATGTCACAACATGACATGATATTTTTCACGTCACGCTTCTATCACACTACTGTATTTGCCGTAGGTAAGGTGCTAGTCATTGGGGCGAGAGAGCTCCCCACAAGCTCAGACACACACTGGACCCAGCCCTGCCGGCATTTTCCCAGTGCTGAGGCCGCCCCGCTGGGAGCGCGAGGGGCATGCAACAGAGAGAGCTCTGGGGCTGGAGGAGCCAAGGAAGAGGTGTTGGGCTTGCTGGACAGATGCTGCCCCTCTCTGCCAGGTCACTCACCCCCTGCAGGGGGGGAGGCAGAAGGAGACTCCAGGCACCTGTGCGCTGTGTGGGGCTGGGGATGGATGCAGCAGCCTCTGGGGCTCCAGCAGGCAGAAGCTTCCCAGGGGTCCCGGGGACCCTCCCGCCCAGCCCGACTCTTACCTTGCTGCAGATCTGGCCCAAGGTGGACTCGTCTCCTGTCGTTGCTGCTCCCGTGGCTGGGGGTTGGGGCTGCTGCTGGATCCCAGCCCCGCTCATCCTCAGTCTTCACCTTGGCCCCGGCATGAGTTCGGCTCAGCCCGGGCTGCCACTCCACTCCCCTCTCCCCTCCCCTCCCCTCGCAGGAGGCGGAGCAGAGGGGAGGAGGAGGCAGAGGCAGGGACAAGCTGAGGAGGAGCAGCCTGCCTGGGCGCCATGTTCTGCCCGTCCTCTGCAGCCTGGGCAGGGCCACGCTACTGGCTCCTTCCTGGGGTGGGTGGCCGCTGCCCGCGGGAGAGCAGCGGGGACACTCTCCCTACTTAGCCGGCTCCCTGCCCCACCGCACCCTGGAGGCAGAACAACAGACTGATTACTGCCCCTGGGCGGTCAGGATCCAGCCCAGGACGCTGCCTCAGGTTTGAGCTGGGGACCCAGCATTATGCTGCCCCTGATATTTTGCCGCCCCAAGCAGCTGCTTGTTTTGCTGATTCCTAGAGCTGCCTCTGGAGAAGAGTGTGGTGGAGTTGCAAGAAAGAGCTGCTGCTGAGTTTAGTTCCTTAAGTCTAGATGATCCAGGACTGTGGACCCACTTGAGCAGTAGCCTGAGGCACTTCCTTGTACTGCATGGGCCACAGCAAGTGAAAAACTTCATGTTCTCCAAAGACAATGAAAATAGAAGTTTCCATCCAATACATTTCTGGTGTGAAATCCCCAATGGTGACAAATTGGAGAGGCCATGGCTTCCAAAAGCATTCTGGTACTCAAAAACCCAGAATGCTGCATAGTGTTTTTGTTGCAAAGTCTTCCAGTCTAATGTTCCAGCCACATTGGGTTCTACAGGAACAAAGGACTGGAAAAATCTGGCTAGAAATCTGGCATGCCATGAGAAGGCAGCAAATCACCAGAGAACATTCCATAGGTGGAAAGAGCTCAAAATGAGACTAAGGTTAAAGGCCACCATAGATGATCAGCATCAAGAGAAGATTACATCAGAGTCTCTTCACTGGCAAAATGTTCTGAAAAGGCTCATTGCCATTGTGAGAATGCTTGCTACCCAAAACCTAGCACTGCGTGGCACTTCAGATCAGCTGTATGTGCTGAACAATGGAAACTTCCTTAAAATTGTGGAGCTGATGGCTGAGTTTGATGCTGTACTCCAGGAGCATCTCAGAAGAGTCACCACCAAAGAAATGTACACACACCACTACCTTGGAAAAAACATTCAAAAAATGAGATCATACAATTACTTGAAACTAAAGTCAAACAGAAGATTGTGGAAGATCTGAAGGCAGCAAGATATTACTCTGTTATTCTGGATTGTACACCTGACATCAGCCATACGGAACAAATGACTTTAATGGTGCATTTTGTAACAACAACAGAACCTAGTGAAAGTGTCCCTGCAATGGTGACTGTCAGAGAGCATTTTCTAGAATTTATTGACATTGATGATATTACAGCAGCTGGTATGACAAATGTGCTTCTTAAAAATCTGAATGATACAGGAATTGCGATAGCTGACATGAGAGGTCAGGGCTACGATAATGGAGCCAACTTGAGAGAAAAGAACAGAGAAGTGCAGACATGGATCCGAGAGTTAAACCCTCGAGCTTTTTTTGTCCCATGCAGTTCTCATTCATTGAACTTGGTGGTCAGTGATGCAGCATCAGCTTCTAGTGAGGCTGCTGAATTTTTTAATGTAGTTCAAAGCATCTATGTATTTTCTCTGCATCAACTCATCAATGGCAAATTTTGAAGCAACATCTGGGAACATCCTCTCTGACACTGAAACCACATGATGGGAAAGTCGAGTGGAGGCGATAAAGCCTATCAAACACCAAGTTGGGAAGATAGATGATGACATAGTTGCCATTATGGAGGATAATGCTATGACAGGAACTGTTCGTGGGAGAGCAGTGGCAGAGGGAAATGGAATCACCAGAAACATACATAACTTCAAATTTCTGTGTGGCTTAGTGTTGTGGCATGACATAGTGTTTGAAATAAATGTTGTAAGCAAGAAACTCCAAGATGTTGACCTTGATATATCTGGAGGAATGGAAAAAATGGACAACGCAAAGTCATACCAACAGTCTTACCAGTCAGATGAGGGATTTCAAAACTTTCTGAAGAGTGCACAGAAGTTGGCAGCGGAACTTCACACTGAAGCTATGAAGACATTTTGATTACGAGGCACGGGATAATCCCATAAGATACCCCAAACAGCAATTCAAAGTTGAATTCTTTAACCAGGTGCTAGACTATGCAATACAGTCAGTTGAAGAATGTTTCATGCAGCTCAAGGAACACAGCAGTATATTTGGGATGTTGTATGATATTCCGAAACTCCTCACTGTACTTGAAGAAGACCTACACCAGCAATGCAGGGCACTAGAGACAGTGTTGACACATGATGACATGTGTGATATTGATGCGAGTGATTTAGGTGATGAACTGAAAGCCCTTTCAAGATACATTTCAGCAGGATCAACTCCAAATGCTGTTCTAGAATATATGTGCACAAATAAGATGATCACTCTCTTTCCAAATGCTTTTGTTGCTCTGCGCATACTTCTAACACTTCCTGTAACACTTGCCAGTGGAGAACGCAGCTTCTCCAAGCTGAAGTTAGTAAAAACACATACACGCTCCACAATGACACAGGAGAGGCTGGTCGGCCTTGCAACCATCTCAACAGAGCATGAGCTGGCCCAGACTGTGGACCTTCAGCAGGAAGCAGTTCAAATCTTTGCAACCAAGAAGGCATGGAAAGCACCACTTTGATTATTCAAACAGATAAAAATGCCAGTGTTTACTATGCAGACAAGAAAAGTTACATTTACTGTTCAGGCATTTGAAAGTTAAGTGTTACTTAAATTTTTTGAACAAGGCATTTTAATTTGTTAGTTCTCCTTTACTGAGGTAGGTAGCAGAGTAGTACAATGAGAGGAGTAGAACAGGAAGGCAGAATTGAGACCTTTTAAAGTTTTGGCCCAAGCCAGGGGGCATGGGGGCGTCATTTAAGCTCCCCGCCTCAAGTGCCAAAATGTTGAGGGCCGGCCCTGGTCTGAGCATTAGTGGGTGGTGGGGAGGGAGCAGCAGATGTGATATACTGTGATTTTAGTAAGCCTTTTGACATATTCTCCAGTGGCATTCTCACAAGCAAACTGGGGAAATGTGGTCTAGGAGAAATTACTGTAAGGTGTGTTCACAACTGGTTGAAAGACCATACTCACAAAATAGTTGTCAATGGTTTGCTGTCAAACTGAGGGAGATGTGACTCCTGTGGGGGTACCATAGGGATCAGTCCTATGTCTGGTAATATCAATATTTTCGTGAATGAATTGGCTAATGTAGTGGAGAGTACACTTACAAATTTTGGAGATGACATTAAGCTGGGAGGGGTTGCATGCACTTTGGAGGATTGGATTAAAATTCAAAATGACCTTGACAAATTATAGAATTGCTCTGAAATCAACAAGATGAAATTCAATAAAGACAAATGCACAATACTACACTTGGGAAGGAAAAATAAAATGCACAACTACAAAATTGGGAATAACTGGACAGATATTAGTACTGCTGAAAAGGATCTGGGGGTTACAGTGGATCACAAATTGAACATGAGCCAACAATGTGATGCAGTTGCAAAAAAGGCATCAATCTGTGGTATAGCTACAGAAATGTTATATGTAACACGTGGGAGGTAATTGTCTCTACTCAGCATTGGTGAGGCCTCAGCTGGAGTACTGTGTCCAGTTTTGGGTGCTGCGTTCTAAGAAAGATGTGGACAAACTGAAGAGAGTCCAGAGGAGAGTGATAAAAGGTTTAGAAAACCTGAGTTAAGAGGTTGTGGTATCCCCATCATTGGAGGTTTCTAAGACAGATTAGGGAAACACCTGTCAAGGATGGTCTAGGTATACTTGTTCCTGTCGCAACACAAAAAGATAGAATAGATCAGTTTTTCTCAACCTTTTTGATACCAGGGACTGGCTTGCTGCCTTCCTAAACTGTCAGGGAGATCTCAGGGACCGGCCCACGGACTGTTCATTGAGAAATGCTGGACTAGATACATCTTGAGGTTTCTTCCCAGCATAATTTCTGTGATTCTATAGACAAGGGCAGTTGTGTTTTAACACTGTCATATGGCTGTGGTTAACCTTAAGGGGACATGATGTTAAATATAGTCCTTGATTGCTAAGTCATGTTTCACATCATTATACTTAACATGTGTTCTAATATGACCCACTGGTGAGTGTGTTTTGCAGGTCCCCCTCTGTGCTAATCCTTGGCACATTAACTCAAGATGAAGCAGCTTTTGCTTTTTAGCCTTTAAGGTCCCCAATTCACTCCCCAGTGTGCTGGTCAAGATGGCTGCCATCACATTAACACAATGTACTTTCCTGGTATAGACAAGCCAGAGATGACAATACCATCTCCAGTCCATGACACAGCTGTTCTGACAGTGAAGTGGGTCAGAACTCTGTGTCCATGAAATCCCTGTCTGCACTGAGTTAGACACCTGCATCTTCGATGTAGGATACATCACATCAGGCCGAGCTGGCCTCAATACCATCAACACAACATGCACCAAAATTTTCACTGTAGATAACATCTACTTGCTTTGGCTATGTTGCCTTTCCTACTATCCCTATCGACTCACCATGCTGAGCTGCTGGTGTAGGAGCAAATGCATATAACTGGAGATGGGTGCAGATCCATCAGAGGCCAAATACACTGTATTTTACCCAGAGGAAGTTGAGCAACACAGCACTGTGCCTTGGATAACCTGAGCTCTTCTATCAGATTTTATATAGAAGCTGGTAGGAACAGTTGGTTTTGAGTTGAACCAAAAATCCTCGAAGGCCCAAGATTGCTGTCTGAATAGCATTGCTGTGGCCTAGAACTCTATTCCTGAAGAACTGCTAAAAAGTTGTGAAAAACAAAATGGTGCTCTTTGTCCGCCATAATGGAAAACTGTGGCCTGCAGTGACCTCTCTTTCCCAGCCAATTAAGGAGCAACCAGTGCTTCCAAAGGGGGCTCCCTGTTGTGTCTGCATTTAGGATAAGGTCACAATAGGTCAGGGAGGGGAGAGTTCCTGAGAGTGGAGATCCAGCCTTCAGGCTCTTTGGGCTCTTATGTGATGCAGAATAATAATAATAAAAAAAATCTAAGCTGTTTAGTGTAAGTTTTCCTACCCATATGCGATGCCTTGAAAAGGAACTTAAATTATCATAACGGCCACTTAAAAATAAAAGCAGACACAGTCAATAGTTTAACTATTTCAAAGAAGTAGCTATCTGTGTTTGGTATGGCTTGTGTGCCTGATTTTTTAGTCTTTTGGGGCCCATCAGCTGCTGCTTAGCTTTCTTGGCATCCAAGCAAGGTCTGTTACTGAAGCTGCAAAGAGCTATTATTGAGTCAATGGGCGTGGAGAACCAGGCTTAAATAGTGTGGCTGGATTTTAAAAGAGGCTGGATAAATTTATGACCATAACATTTGTAATTAGGCAAACTAAAGCTACGGTAATCAATTCTCATTCTTCAAAGAGGAAAGAAGTATAGAATTCTGGTAATTGCCCACTCCTCGTGCCACCTCTCTGGTCACTGCTGACTCCCTTTTAACTTTTCTCCTCATTCATTTGAAACCTTGGAGTATAACAAGGGTAATGGGTGGACATTATGCGAAGGAAATGTTAGTCTGGGAAATTTTCAGAAAAGCTGCTTAGAAGGATAAAGATCTGCTTAGATTTTGGAATAGTCTCTTGTGGGAAGTGGCGGAAACTTTTATCATTCAGGCAATTTATACAACTGGTCTGGACAAATCACTAGAAAATGTTCCTGACACAATACCCAAAATTCTGTTTGCCAGAAGCTGGAAATGAGCGACAGGGGATGGATCACTTGATGATTACCTGTTCTGTTCATTCTCTCTGGGGGACCTGGCACTGGCCACTGTCGGAAGATGGGATACTGGGCTAGATGGACCTTTGATCTGACCCAGTAGGGCCATTCTTATGTTCTTATGTACTCGCCCACCTTTTGTTTGTCTCTGAATTCTTCTGCCTTCACTTCTGTCCATTGTGTCCATACCCATACATATATCTGTTGTATGTCTGTGTATATAGACCTCAGCTTTCTATGTACATGTGGCTTCTTAATTACCATCTGGAGAACAGAAAACCATTCTCTGCACCCTAATTTCTCCTCTACTTTGAAAGTGTCATTAACATCATCAATCACACTATCAGTTCTGATGGCAATGCATTCCAATACACAGCCCAGAGAGTACAAGGGGGTGTGAGTGACCTGAGAAGTGGATCATCAGACTTTGTCCCTTGCATGTCTTCTTGCATAATAGTACCAAACACCATGGAAAGCTTTCCTGCCTCTATAGATTCTTGTAAACAGAGGTATTAAAGGTTATATCTGAAAGGGCTCTTCCAGAGCTCCAGGTTAAATGGTGTGTAATTCAGAGCTCTCTCCAGAGCCTATTCTGCTAAGCATTGGCAGCAGGCAAAGTTCATGGAAATTGGCTTAAATACAATGTGAACCCAAGAACATCCATTTAAAAACACATGCTAAGTAGCTAGTTGGGCACATTAGCCTCTGCTGACCCAGAATGGAATTCATGTTTTGTCATCTCTGTATCTCTATTGTCATTATTTGCCCTGGAATAATCAGCTTTTTTGTTTACTAGTTATTGGTCATGGGTACTGCATTTTCACTGCACTGCTTCTACTTAAGAAAAGGCCTTAAGTCCGGATCTGATTAGAAGTCATTTGTTAACTGATACTCGGGAAATCCCTAGTGCATTTTTTAACTAATTAGATGAATTATGCCCTCATTTACATTGAGAAAAATCATGCTTAAAGTAACTCAGGAGAGAAGAGGAGGCAAAAAGGGGATGGTGGAGAAGGGCAACAGTGTAGCCTTGTTTAACACTGCTCAAGCTATGGTTTTCACGCATTGTCTGGCTACGCGATGCATTTCACTCAAAATAGGCCATGTTATCAATTAATGGTAGACTAATTATCTGATGTTGACAAGCTGCCTAATTAGTTAAGAATGTTGCTATACTGGAAGTTCTAAAAGTAGGCATTAGGCACACACAGTTTTTGCAGACTATCAGAATGGGTTTATCAGCTGTAAACACAACTGGGATGTATTAGGTATGCTCTTTTCTCCAGAAATAGAGAGTAGGGATCATTCTGGCACTTGCTGAGCTATTTTTATAACTTGAGTAAATCTTTCTAAAATGTTGACATGCTGGTTAGTTTTATCCATTTATAACAGTGACACATTTTCATAGAAATTAGATATAGAAGTGAAGACCAAGGAGGCATAGTATAAATATACTATATCATGGCAAGATTGTCCCCTACAGTAGTGATTGTTGTCCAGACTACTTTTAAATGTCCCAAATAAAGGGGGTTTCCACCACTTGCTTTCTGAGATTATCTACAGGCTCATGGAGCTTACTGTTAGGAATGGTTTTGTTTAGGTGTTGCTTTGACATTCAGCCTAAATTTTCCTTTGCTTAACTTACGTAGTTTTTCTTTACTTAATTATTATTCAACTATGCTCCCTTGGATTATGCTAAACAATTCTTACCTCTTCTCGGTGTTTACTTTTAAATACTTGTAGACAGATTCCTTATTCCTCTTATTCTCTGTTTGGTCAAACTATATGTATTCGATCCTGTTAATCTTTCCTCATTTCAGTCTCAAAATCATTTTTGTTGCTGTTCTCTGAATTTCTTTCAATTTAACAACTTTCTGGTAGTGCAGTATTCAAAATTTCTCTCTTTCCTACTCCCTTCACAAAAGCCTAATAAAATGGTATGTCTTCAAGATCCGCCGACACAGAGCCCGTCAGACCAAGCAGGGAACACATTGCAGAGTTCAGGGTCTTTTACCAAAAACACCAGCACCTCCCAGTGAAAGTAGGAGACTAGTAGATCAGACTGTTCAACTGCTTTAGTACCACAGAAGCAGAGAGGCAGTCTCCCACGTAGCCAGGCCCCAGACCATATAGGGACTTAATGCTGAATCCTGAAATGGGCCGAGCACTCTGGCCCTGATCCAGCAAGTCACATAAGCACATGCTTAGCTGCCCATATGTTTCAAGTTAAGCGCATGTAAAGTGCAGTTGTGACAGTTGCTCTGTTGGCTGACACACTGGGGACCTGTAGAGCTAAAAGTGTAAGCTGCTACCGCTTAAGCTAAAGAGCCATGGCTGTGTAGGTGGGGGCTGTAACAACTCATACTCTCTGTGCCCAGCACTTATAACACACACTTCTCAGTGGATTACACTGTGCTGGATCAGGGCCTGGATATTCAGCACTTGGCAAGATCACTCCCTTAAGGACTAAAACCAGCACTCTGAATGGCAGTTAGTAATAAACTGGCAGCCAGTACAAACTGTAGGGGGGCACTGGTGGAAGGGGCTTGCTGTGGGAATCAGTGCAAAACACACTGAGCCCTGCTTTCTGATCTAGCTAAAGCTTCTGAATGGCCTTCTGCCCTGTTTGGAGCATATGACAGTTATCCAGTCTGTGGGTGATAAAGGAATAGATAATTAATGAGGCCCACATCCGAAAGAAAAGGCTGCAACCTTCTGCAAATAGCTGTCAGAAAACAGAACTGGTCAAATGTTGGGCCTGCCAGCCTTTACAGTGTTCCTCTAAAGTAGGTGAAATTTTAGGCCCTATCTCGTTGTCTTTACTTCAACATATTATTTGATTAGGAATTTTGTCTTGAGTAAAGAGGGCAGGTTTAAGTGTTTGGCATCTCAAACTGCCGGATGAATTCCTTTTTCAATTGTGCAGGTGACCTGAAATAAACTGTTCAACGGAGGCTTTTATATTGAATTATGTACAAATCATTCTAATTAAAAGATTGACAGGCAGGAGCAGTTATGAATTATATACAAGAAGTTGAAGAAGAATATATGGGAACAATGGGTGGAATTCAGATATGGGCAGAATGTAATTGCACAAACTGGAGTGTAACGGACTCTGATTCAGGGTTTCACGCTCCTTTTGCACTGGTGTAAATGATTACACAAGAGGCACGGCAATGGGGAATCAGGCCTGAGATCTTAAAAGACCACAAGTGGTCAAGACTTTAGTCTTACAGTACCTCTCTTTAAAACACAGCTCAGTTTTGGTCTCATCAGGACTTACCTACTGGCCCTACATATATTGTAACATTGAAATGATGCAGATTAAGGCACTTTCTCTATAGACCCTCAAATTACAGGGAGAGATTTTCAAAAGTGCATTAGGCACCCAACTCCCATTGAAACTAAGTGGGAATAGAGCTCAAACTGGTGCCTTTGAAAATCTTGCCCATTTCAGAGACTATGTATAGGATTTTGTTGTTGTAAAGAACAGTGACTCAATGTATGATATTTAGGGAATGATTTACAGCTGTAAACCCAGTTTCCATAGCTAAAGTACAGCTCCCAACATATACCTGGTAACTGTGTACAATTTGGAAAATTAAAACATCATCCTTATGTCCACACTCTTGTTAACTCACTCATTTGGGAATTTCTTGTTTGTTAAGACCCTACAGCAATATGTTGAAGAAAAGAGACATAGCAGACAAACACATTGCTTTAGGGGGAAGGCTGATCATATCCTGATCACTGCTATATTGCTGCAAACATGGAGGCGTATCAGGATTTGTTGACCAAATAAACAGAAGGATGACAATCCCTTAGTCAGATGACAGAATATTTGCTTTAGTTGCAATTTAATATATTTGTACATCTTTTTATTTACTGTATGTTTATTTTAAAGCAAGTACTTCATACCCTTCCATAAGCACTGAACAAGTCACAGGTAGGACAGTATCTATCAAAACAGAGATCATGGTAATGGAAAGATGCACAGCCCCACACCCTCCCTCACTGGACTGGGCAGAAAATCTCCAGTGTAACAAGAAAGGAAAAAAGTGATCCTTGAAGTGTGCTTCTACTCTGAAATCTGACTAGATTATACCTCTATCATTTCATAGGTATTCTCGTTATTCTCTCTGTACCCCAAAAGGGCAGAGACATCATGAAGTCCACTAGGGACTTCACTATTATCAATTTTATGCAAAAGGTGGTCAGATACTGCAGTAATAGGTGGCAGTATAAAGCCATAAGAGAAGTTTTATAGTTTGACCAATTTGCAAGTCAAAAAGCCATTTTAACTGCTAATCCAGCAAGCTCCTGTGGAGTTCTGAAAATCAAGTCATGTTCTCTTTTGCCTCTTATGTCATTACCAGTAACAAAGATTTTGCAGCTAGGACTTACAGTAGTTGGCTATTTTGCTCCTGATGCACAAGGGAGAATCAAATCTTCACTTTGCTGATAGCTGTAACATTGCATTTTTCTCAGGCAAGTAAACGCATGTTATTCAAAGACACAGGGAGCAGAACTGTAGAGTGGGAAAGGGTGCTAATTTTATTAGTACTTTTCTATCCATAAGCCCAGTTTAAATGATTGTTCATTTTTTTCACTTATCTTTAAGGTGGATTTTGGACAATTAAAATACTGTTTTAGTGCATCTACTTTCTGAGGTCTTAGGAAAGGCAGGATGTAAATGCAGAGTATAGTTCATGCTGAGCCCACTTGTCTCTGAGATCTGCATGAAAAGGGACCCCTCCATGCAAAAGCGTAGGCAGTGGTCAACCACTTCCCCAGTACTGATCCCTCTGCTCTAGATATCATGGATGGCTCTTTGTGAGAGGGAATCGCCAGGTGGTGACAGAGGGAGAGCTGGGGGGCAGGATGGTGCACATTGTCTCCCTCTTCCCCTCAAGCTCTTTGTAGAATCAGCAGGAAATCTAACAGAGCCTAATACTGCATTAACTTTCCCATAGGTCCCACTCCACACCTTACCCTCATCCCCCACCTGTTCATATAAAGTTCTAGGGTCAGCCGCCAGTGGAGGAAATCCTGGCAATGGAGCTCCACTGGAGCATTGCTAGCCAGATTCTGTGTAGGGGGTTGCAGAGCCACTGTGGAGGCATGGGACCTCCTGTGGATTCCCCAGGAGACATGGGATGCTGAGAGGACCCTTTGTTCATTCTTCAGCAGAGCCAACTCATCCTGTCCTCAAATTTTTGGGAGGGCACTCTCTCTGACAGATTTTTCTATGGGAGGGGACGATCAGGTCCATTATTATTTATCTGCCTACATGCTCCAATAAAGAACCTCCTACCACTATGACATCTGAAAGTATCAGTCATTCTCTGTCATGTTTGCTGTATTTGCATCAGTTGATGAAGCTAACGGGCTGTTAATCAGGGTGCTATTATCATCAATAGGAATGATAGCAGTAGTCCATGATTCAGTAGCTGATCATTGTGTTTGTGTTTCTAGGTCTTTGACAGAGTCCGGGAAGATTGCCCTAACTTCCAGGAGAAGATTAAGCCCATTAATGCAGAACTCACTCAGCCAAATCTGGCCATCAGCGCCAAGGACTCACAGGAGCTCCTGTCCCAGGTCAATGTTGTCTTCCACTGTGCAGCAACAGTTCGCTTTGATGAGCCACTAAAGTATGTCCTTGGTTCTCTGTTTGCATTTATTAAGTAGAACTTAGCTTCTTACTGGGAAACACAAAATATGAGAGACCATTATTGTTTTTTCTTGTACAATTACAGTAATAATTCTCCAGGTATGTTTTCAAACTGCACATAAATTCTGGATTGGATATACAATTTAAAGGGCTCAAATTATTGACTGCCTAAAATATCACATATGTCAGACCTTAAAAAATACACACACACCAAGACTGAGGTACTGTGGCATTGCTACATGGAGCCCAGGACAGGAATAAAAAGGAGTCCTGCAAATTAGGATTGCAGTGCACTGGCAGAGTTAGGTGGGGCCGCAGAACTGGGACAGCAGGAGGGTGCTATGTGCCTGGTCTCAGATGTATTGACAGGGCTACAGGGAAGGAGCATGAAGTGAGACTACGCAGTCTCTGACTCTACAGCTAATGTTATTGGTCCTACTTTTTCACTAAAGGTAATTCAAGGAGGTAAATGATAAATGTTTGAAGCAGCATATTTTAAATAGCAAATCACAAGGTACTGTAACATTTTAAAATATTCACCCAGCTTTGAAAATGTTGCCTTCATTGTAATGAGGCATTTTAAAAAGATGGCCTGTTACTTAAGGCATTACCTTGAAAAGCACTTGGTTTGTTCATTGTCACATATTAATGAAAGAGTTCCTAGCATAATGGGGTCTGAATTCTGACTGGTGCCTTTGAGTCCCACTTTAATAATGATAATGACGTGATTGTGGTCATAGATACAGGCCCCAAAAGAAGTTCATTAACGACAATTCAAATATATCCCTCTGAGACAGTACATTGATTGTGTCTCCATTGCTCATCATGAGGGTTTTTTTCACTTATTATTACTGTAACTGTATTTAGTTAATCACCACAGGGACCAGGGGGGAATTTCTCCCAGAGCATTGTATAAATGTGATATGTATTTTTTGCCTTCCTGTGAAACATGAGGGCTGAGTTGCTGCTATGGGCAAGATAGTGGATTCCATGGACTGTTGATTCAGCATGGCACGATAGAGTGAATGTTCTTGTGTTCCAAAAACAAAGCCCTTAAAATGAGATTATAGATAGAACTTGGTGAATTTTTTTCAGCCAAAACTTCTTTTTTATGAAAACAAACAAACTGGGTATTCGGCAACACTGAAATGTTTTGCAAGTTCATGTTAGTTTAATCAGATTGTTCACATCAAGGGGGAAGAACATTGAAATATTTTGTTTTTACATTTTCGAAATTAAACATTTTTATTTTTCAATTTGAAATTACTTTTTGATTCGGAATTCCTTTTACTTATATTTTAAAAAGTTTTAAAAGGCTTTAAATATAAATTAAACATTGCATTTTGAGTCAAACAAATCATTTTGTTTGACCTGAAACAATTTTTTTCAACTTTATTTGCTGAATATTTTTCAAAAAATCATTTTAATTTCTCCAAAACATTTTTTTTTTTAGTTCAGAATTGAGAGTGAGCTGAAAAACCTATTATTCACTCTGCTCCAATTATAGACTAGGTCAGGGATCGGCAACCTTTGGCACGTGGCTTGCCAGGGTAAGCATCCTGGCGGGCCGGGCCGGTTTGTTTACCTGCCACTTCCACAGGTTCGGCAGATCACGTCTCCCACTGGATGTGCTTCCCGCCACCCCCATTGGCCTGAAGCGGCAGGTAAACAAACCAGCCTGGCCTGCCCGGGCACTTACCCTGGTGAGCCGCGTGCCAAAGGTTCCCAATCCCTGGACTAGGTAATATTGTATGGTATATGCAAAATAAATGAATTTAGATGTACTATTTTGGCCAGAAATCATAACTCATGGGTATTTCTGTCCAGTCCAGCTGAATTGATAATGAGTTCTTCTTTTCCCCCCCAAAACTAAAAGCTCCTCCTGCTGACAAGTTGCTGAAACTGGCCCCATCTTCCCCAGTGTCTCTGCCTCCATGGAGGAGAGCACATTTCCTCTAATATGAAGCTTGCAAGCAAGCTCAGGCAAAGGGAGCCCACATATCAGTCAGAGCCCATGTAGAAAACCAGCAGAACACCTTGCTCATATCCTGAATGTTTCAGGGAAGACCTTCACACTGGTACCCTTTTTCCCTACTCCTTTACCAACTCTCCCCCCCGCCCCAACCACTTGGAATCACTAATTTTATTACTTGTAACTTTGGCTTCTTCTAGTGTTGTTCCATTGCTTTGGACAAGGCCCCATATACTTATCTGGAATCCCTTGTATGTTGGTATAGCATGTGTCCTTCAAGACCAGATATGAGACCATGCTGAATGGGGCTAAAAAGTCAATAAGAACAACACTTCATGTCCTTCTGTTTAAATACTTGTATTTTTCTTGAGGTGGAATGGTTGTTCAGCAAACATGCCAGCAAAGAGGTGTTGTCAGTTTTAATTTCCATAATAAATTAATGAGGAACTTTGCCTCCAGTCCATTGGATTGGGTAGAAATACTCCTGAGTTACAGTTTTTGACCAGAGTAGTGGATTCATAGTAGAAGAATCCTACATGTTTGAAAACTAATTTTGCCTCTTGCATCTCATTTAAACTTCCTCTTCTGCTGTGACCTATTTTCCTCACTGTGGAGGTTTGCCTCTGAGGAGAGATTTGCAGTGTATGTAGTTTTAATACATTCATCCCCTATGAACCCCTTTTGTTTGCTTTCTCTCCCCTTGTCTAGACATGCCCTGCTGCTGAATGTCATGGGCACACAACAGCTCTTACTGCTGGCCCGGCAGATGCAGAAGCTCGAGGCCTTTATCCACATCTCCACTGCCTATGCAAATTGTAATAGGAGAAATATAGATGAAGTCATCTACCCACCACCTGTTGAGACCAAGAAGCTCTGCGACTTAGTGGAGTAAGTAGAAACAAACACAGTTTTCCTTCCTGATGCTGGTGTGATGCGCCACCTCTGCAGAAAACCTATGACTGGATTGTTCATATACCTATGCTATGGAATGTTTCCCCAGACCAGTTATAGTTGCAGTGCCCTTCACATCTGCACCTCAGCTAACAATGCTGGGAAATGGGTGTGTAAGAGAAGGAGACAAAGGTGATAACTTGGATTCCAACTATCTTCAAGAGATCAACTTTCAAAACGTTGATTGGAGGAATCATTCCTACATGCTTGTATCATATAATGTTAGCATGTTTGGCCTTCTCCTTTAACCTATTTTTATTCATATTTTCTGGAAATATTTGCAATATAGACATAACCTCTGAATCTTTATTTGGAGGTATTTTAAAGTCACATTAGATTGTCATTTGGATCGACCTTCCAATGGTATTTTGATTTCATTTTGAATAGGAAAGAATTAGCAAATAAAATGATCCATATGTGTCAATCCTATTATTTCAGATGTTTTTCCACAGTCTTTATCTATAGTGGCATGTGACTTTTTATGGTCCAGCATGGAGTCAGTTGATGGTGCTTGTTTGTGTTAGTGAGAATGATGCAGTGCTTCTTCCTTTTCTAAGTCCCAACACTCTTGTTCCCTCAATAGGAGCTGTAACTTTTCAGAAAGTGAGCATGATTTCACCACTGCATCACTCAGTGTGACTCCACTTATTTCAATGCAGTCCCAAATAGTGTCAAACTGGAGTGAATCAGACTCACTGTTTTAGAAAGAGATTTAAAATGATGACAGCTCATTGCAAGAATCCCAGCCCAGACTGCTGAGTTTAGCCCTTTCTAATGGTTCCTTTCCAACTGCTTTCTCCCCATGTATGAGCTGTCCATCTGCAGGGCCAGGTTCATTCTGAATTGAAAACCACGGCCCAGCTGGAGAATTCAGTAAATCTGCAGGACAACAAAAGTGTTTATTTAACTGAGTTTGTTGAATAGATGGATAATTAGAAAGAAAAACAAAACCTGCTGACAGGGATTCCAGGGAAGCCTTTTCCTGAGAAGAACTAAACTTCCCCATGGCAGTTTGTTCTGCTTTCCTTTTTCTTTTCAAATGATTTTCCATTTGCATAATATCAACTTTAACTCTGCCAGCCATTAGCTCAGAATGCAGGTGTGAGTTGCCTTGTCCTTTGGACTTGTTCAGAGATGGGCATAAGCAGTATCTGCTGGCTTTTTCTCTGAGGGAAGAGTAGAATTTGGGTTGGCTCTTGAATCCCATTTTGCCAAAATAAACGATTGCATTCTCTGAGTGCTAACCGGAAAATGTAACGTCAAATATTGTTCTGTCTTTGATTTTCCTCTAGCAGCCCAGAGTCTTGAATATAGTTCTCCCCAGCCAACATATGGAGTCAAAATAACTTTAATGATATCAGGACCTCCCGCCTTCACTACTTACATATAAGGGGTTTAGCCAGCTTGCAGAGTTCAGTTGTCTGTCACTGGCAAGTGCTGGCTCAGAAAAAAAAGACTTGAGCAAAGGACAGAATGAGCCTCTGAAGCTGGCAGGAATTTCTGACAATATGCCTCTACTGCAGCCTCCAGGTTGCACAGGCAAAGGAAGTAATGATGAAAGCTTCAGAGAGTTAGGGGGTGAGGCACTAGCTCTTATCTGCTCTGCTGTATGTTTGCCTCAGCAGTATACAGCTGTCAGCTCTTGGTCACCACAGTTTGGTTTTTTGTTTGTTTGCTTGGTTACTTGCTTGCCTTACACTTTCTCATGATTGCCTGAATTTTGGCAGCATTCTTGTGAATGTTGTCCTTGCTCAACAAGTTTACTATCTTCCATTGCTTTCAGTGGGCTGGAAGCCACAGGCTGCCCTCAGTTGAGATGGCTGCCACTTCCCTGCAGCCTTTGCAGGTGGCATGAAGGCTGCCCATAGTGAAGAGGACCACTGTCTCCCATTGTTTTTAAAGGCACTGAAACTAGGGGTCACTCAGCGAAGATTGCCGGACTCTTGGTTTGGAAAGTGGTCTGGAAACTGTAATGGTGCATGAAGGAGACTTGTGGGCGGTGGTGTCGGGGGGAGGCTGCAGAAGAACATGGGGGAGTAGGAGGGAGAAAGTCAAGATCAGGGACTTGTGATGGAGAAAAGTAAGGAAAATACAAAGGCAAGTTGGGGACCGGAGACTACGGGAGAATGTGAAGAGCAGAGAACTGGCTGGCGCAGGGAGGGAGACAAAGAATGGGTAAGAGGACGGAAGCAAAGATGATGCTATCAGAATACTTCATTATTCTGTCTTCAGCTAACGAGGAGGAAGTATATCTAAGTGTGTGCACTAGTCCAGAAGGGCTCAAAGAAAGATAATTAATAGGTGAGGGAGTTTTCCCCTTAATCCCTTCCTCCACCCCATATATATCCAAAGAATTACATGGATTGTGTCAGTAAAAAGGGAAAAGAAATAGCAAGTTATACTTTGGGCCAGCCAGCTGTGAAAGCATCCCTTCGTATCTTCATCAAATGTCTATTTGAAAACTGATTTTAAAGCACTCAACTGAACAAGCATCTATATTTTTCTTTTCTTAAGTTTCATATATCTGTATGTCTGAGGCTGGCAATACATTATAATCCTGGCTGTTCACCTGCTGTTCGGGTTCATAGTAGCCAATGCCAGCAGAAACTGGAACAGGTCATTCAGATATACTTCTACAGTTGTAGGACATTGGCTGTTATGATGTGTAATGGGGATTTTTAAGGCTAATGTGTAAAGAAGCTTCTTAGGTCTAATAGGAAAGCAGAATTTTTACAAAGTTATTAAAAGGCATGACCTTACAATTGTAGCTAAATAACAGATCCTTTAATGATCTTCTCGATGACAGATTTAATTTATATTTATGATTATTGACTCCACTGGAATCCTTGGTCAAGCTGGGTTTTTTTGCATTTGTCCTCCTTCTATGTCCCTGATTTCAAATATGATGCTTCTTTAACTGTAACTGAAACGTTAAGATTGATCTGTGGAAACCAAAAGTCACACTTCTAAATACCACCAGGCCACTAGAGGAAATGTAAAATCTGCTACATCAAGCAAGGTATGCCTTAATCTAAAGCTGAGGGAAATCAGCTTTGGAGAGTGCACTGAGGTAAGGAGCACAGCACAGTCTATACAGTGTGGACTAAAGCAGGGTGCACGTTGTCCCTGATTATAATATTATAGGAAATGTAAAAGGTCAGTTCTAATTTACATAAGGGAGCATCTTATTTGTGTTCAGTGTAAAATCTTAATACAGAAAGTCACATTTTCTCAGGGGAAAATGACATATCTGTTTGATGGAGCAGGGGGACAGTGGACAGCTAACCACAGCATTTTTCTTTGATTTCATAAGGCACCAACAGCAGTGAGGAAAAGCAGTTAGTATATGAATTAGCCTTTCAAAACCTCGAATGTAGGTCACAGAAAATGTAGGGCAGCATAAGGCCTTGTTGAATTGTTGGCTCGGTACTTCCATGATGGGAACACCGATTAATCATATCATGTGGGAGGTTGGTATTCTTGAGAGGGTCTGTAGCACAAACCTCTCAACTATCGCTCAGAGCGACATGGAGGCTCCCCCAAGATACTGGAGTCATGACAGGGCACTTTAGCTGGGCACTTTGAAAGTATATATTTAGGGCCATACCAAATTCACAGTCCATTTTGATCAATTTCATGGTCATGGGATTTTAAAAATCATAAATTTCATGATTTCAGAAATTTAAATCTGAAATTTCACAGTGTTGTAATTGTAGGGGTCTGACCCAAAAAGGAGGGGGGTGGGGGCATCACAAGGTTTTGTAGGGGGGTTGCGGTATTGCTATCCTTACTTCTGTGCTGCTGCTGGCAGTGGCATGGCCTTCAGAGCTGAGCAGCTAGAGAGCAGCGGCTGCTGGCTGGGAGCCCAGCTCTGAAGACAGAGCCACCATCAGCAGCAGCACAGAAGTAAGGATGGCATGGTATGGTATTGCCACCCTTACTTCTGTGCTGCTGCCTGCAGAGCTGAGCCCTTAGCCAGCGCCATCCAGCTCTGAAGGCATCAGCACAGAAGTAAGGGTGGCAATACTGTGACCCCCCCTAAAATAACTTTGTGACCCCCCCTGCAACTCCCTTTGGGCTCAGGACTCCCCCAATTTGAGAAACGCTGGTCTCCCCTGTGAAATCTGTATAGCGTAGGATAAAAGCACACAAAAGACCAGATTTCACTGGGGGAGACCAGATTTCACAGTCTGTGATGCATTTTTCATGGTCGTGAATTTGGTAGGGCCCTAGATATATTAGATGGACAAGTTGCAACATCTGGTAAATTAGCATTACAATTTGCCCTAGTACCCCTGATGGCTTATTCCCATGGTAGCTCAATTACACTGGGAAAGCAAAGGCAGTATTCTGACCATAGCTGTGACTGTAGGCAGGGTTTCTGTTTAAAGCTGAATTTTGCATTATTTCTGAAATCCACATACATGGTCAGAACTGGAAGTGGGCAGGAAACCATTTCCTATCCCACAAGAGTTTTTGAGATTTCTACATTTTCTCCCATCCCGATTTAGGATGAAAAGTTGAAATTTTGAAAATTTTCATGAACCAATAATCTGATCTGAAATTTTCCAGGGGTCAATTGAAATGTTCTGTTTTGATTTTGACCTTTTATAGAATTTCACCTTATTTAGTATAAATTAACTATACTTTCAAAATGAAGTCGTTTTGAACCAGAAAAGGAAACTTTTTGTTTCAAAAATGTTGAAAAGTGTTGTTTTGACAATTTGAAAACTTTTTTTTCCCCAATCGAGATTAATAAAACCAACCCTTTCCTGCAAACAGTTTTGGGTCTGCTATTTCCAATTTGAAAAAAATAATATTTTGTCAGAAAATTCCTGCCCATCTCTAGTCAGAACTGGTTTAAAATCGCTGTGCTAGTTCAGGGACAGAGTTTGTGGTGCAAATTTGAGCTCATTTGATGAAGTGGTTCTCAAGATATAGCACAGTGGTCACCAACTGGTTGATCGTGATTGACTGGTCGATCCTAGACAGGGGCGGCTCCAGGCACCAGCACGCCAAGCGCATGCCTGGGGCGGCAAGCCACAGGGGGCGCTCTGCTGGTCGCCGCGAGGGCGGCAGGCAGGTTGCCTTCGGCAGCATGCCTGCGGAGGGTCCACTGGTCCCGCGGCTTTGGTGGACCTCCCGCAGGCGTGCCGCCGAATCCGCGGGACCAGGGACTTCCCGCAGGCAAGCCACCAAAGGCAGCCTGCCTGCAGTGCTTGGAGCGGCAAAATACCTAGAGCCGCCCCTGATCCTAGAGGATCTCCCAGTCAATTGCGATCTCTGGCGGAGTGTGGCTGCAGCTAAGGCAGACTCCCTGCCTACCCTGGTCCCACGCTGCTCCTGGAAGTGGCCAGTGCAGCCCCATGGCCCTGGGGGGTGGAGGGAGGGTGGCATGGGTCTCCCTCTTGTGTGTTGCTACTGCCTGCAAGCACCGCCCCCGCAGTTCCCATTGGCTGGGAGAGCTGCGGGGGCAGTGTTTGCAGAGAGGGGCAGCGTGTGGAGCCACATGTCCCCCGCCTATTCCCCAGAGGCCGCAGGGGCACGCTGGCCCCTTCCAGGAGCGGTGTGGGGCTGGGGTAGGCAGGCAGCCTGCCTTAGCCTTGCTGTGCCCACCGCCAACCGGGAGCCACCGGAGGTAAGCGCTGCCCAGCAGGAGGTCCTGTACTCATTTTCTGCCCCCAAGTGGCCTATTTTAAGATTTCAGGTCTTCTCACCTTATTTTATGTAGAGATAGGGGAGAGAAGGAAGTAGTGGAGCATCACTGGAATGTCCCCAGTGAGCTCTCCTGTCCACCACAAAGAAAAAGCTCCAAAACTTAATAAAAGGTTATTGGACTTTATTTTCGGTTCTATGGAGTTATGCACCAGACTTCTGTGAACCTATCTAGATTGCCAGCCCTGTCTGTAGATTTCAGAAACACACCCAGCTCCCTTCCTGTCTGAACCAAAACACATGCAGATGAGCAAAGTTTTGTTGGTTTGCCAGAGCGCAGTTTGAACCCAGGGCCTCCATTTTAACATCACTGACCTTGACTCCAGAAGCCAAATTGGTAACTCCTTCATCTGGTAGCAGTAATAGAAGGGAACACATAACACTTATTGAGCCAGCCACAGGCATTCATTCACCTCCATAAAAATATCTTTTGGCAGAGGGGAAAGCAAATATCATTCATCTCCTTTAACAGATGGAAAAATTGAAGACAACAGAGGTTCTACAAAGCCACATCTGGTACAGCCAAGGTCTCTCAAATAGCAAGCTCAGCTTATCCACTGAGCCACACTACCTCTCAGAAAAAATGGACCAAACGTTTGTGCTTGGCTAGAGTAGAACTAAACACATGATTTTGTGTGGGGAGGTGTGGGGGTGGGGGTGGGGGTGGGAGCTGGTGGGGAGATTTGGAAAGGGACCCTGCATGCAACCACAGTGATAATGTCAGATAGTTGCATAATAAATGCAATTGCAATATCATTGAAGAAGATAATTGTGATATTTTAAACTTTTGTAATGCTGCTAAACTCTTGGTGGAATTGAATTTTTCCAAGCATTTGCATGCATAGCTGGGGACTGTGCTAGCTAATTCAGAGGGAACTATAGCGCCAGGTTATGAACATCCATCAGGGTTTGTCTAGACCAGTAAAAATTGCATTACTAAACAATGCTGGTGCAGCACATCGGTACTAGGGGTGAAATCCTGGCTCCATTACCGTAAATAACAAAACTCCCAGTTATTCCTTCTTTTGCCTAAAAGTATTCTAGTTGCTGACTTCCCCACTGCTGGTAAGAGTCTTGAAACTATAGACAGCTGAGTATGCTGACCAATTTGCTTAACTTCTTCCTCATTTCATTCATCTGTCCATGTGGTTTATGTCAACAAAATTATTTTCTTTGTCCCACTAGGTGGCTGGATGAATCTATCATTCAAGAGATCACACCCAAGCTGATTGGGGACTGGCCCAATACGTATACATACACCAAAGCCTTGGCAGAGTACCTGGTCCAGCAAGAGAAAGAGCACTTCAACATTGCCATCATCCGGCCATCCATCGTGGGAGCCAGCTGGCATGAGCCTTTCCCAGTAAGCCTGATTACGCTCCTTCTTTTAACCATTTCCCGCTGAGTGCTCTCCAGATACAGCTGAGGCTCCTGCTCTAAATCCAGCCTTCTGTCCGGGGGGCAAGCCCTCATTATAAAGATGCCTGCTGATCATCTTAGAAGTGCACTCTGGTTCTTCAGGGTCTCCAGGGAGGGCTGTGGGAGATGGGAGCAGGCAGTGTCTGGTGCAGAACTGCAAGACTTGCTCAACGTCTCCAGGAAAGATTCACATTTGCAAGTTGAAAAAGGCAATTTAAAATAAAAAACAAATGAATTGGATTTACTGTTGGTGGGAAATGCTGGACTTGCAATACTGGAGACTAAAGCCCTGTATCCAGAGAGCTTCTACACACTGCCATGCCAACATACCTCAGCACTCAGCTGGGGGAACACTCCTAGGGCTCATAGGATAGGTCAGGCTCTCCATCCTGATCTTTATGCTAAGGCAGTCTGTTAGGCATGCCAGGTAGGGCCATTTGTGAGGGGTTTTTGGATGACATAACATGACATTCAGCAACTCACCAAGCTGAGATGCTCCAGATGCACATTTATTGGGAGTGTTGCAAATATTAGGAGTACCACACATGGAATAGAATTCAGCTACATTTGTACATTGAAATAAATATTCTAGGCCAAATTTACTCCTGGCATTAGGAGGTGCAACATGTCCTAAGTTTGCACCTGAGTCATAAAGGTGACATAGTCACCTTTGCCTCTTCCGTACCTGGGTGGTACCAGGCAAAGGTCAGACATCACCTAGGATCTGACCCAAAATATCCATCTTGGAAGGACAGCGTGCAGCATAATAGTATCATTGCAAGTCATTCCAAATATTATTGGTTCTAATTAACATTCCCACAAGATGTGACTTTCCTTACTGCAACAGAGTGTTGTTCAAGAGTCCTGATATTCTTTACTGTCTTTGAAAACATCAGGAAAAATCAAATAAATTACCTCCAATCTGACCGTTACACAGCTATGCCACACTGGTAATTATAAGCCAGGGTGATTGCATCAACACCTAGATTACATGGCATTTGGAAAGTCAGATCTGGTACACATAGTCAAATTATTACCCTAATGTGGTGATCTTTAAAACAAAATTTGACTATATTTAACTAAATTGTAAACTGCAGACAACACTGGCTGTTTACCATGCATCCTTTATTTAAAATCAATACGTTGTGCTATCTTTGCTCTCTGGCAATTGTCCAAGCTAAATTGGCATCCTTTTTAACAGTGGTCTGATTAAGTGACTTCATCCATACCACAGCACTGTAACACTTTTTGAAGCCTGTATGAGCTAAACATTGTTGAAAGAAATAATAAAAAATGTCTTTCCTTTTTTGCAGGGTTGGATTGACAACTTCAATGGAGCAAGTGGAATGATTATTGCGGTACGTATAGTTACTACTTAAAAAAAATTTCCTTTGCTCAAAACGTGTGTGCAGAAAATTCCATAGCATTTTGTAGATTTTAATAGAGACACATACCATATATATTTCTAGGCATATGCCTACAGGACCCGACAGTGTTGTCTGTTTATACTGCATCCAAAAAAACTACCTTAAAACAACATTAAGGTTGCATAGTCAAGTACTGAAAAGTTAGGAAATAAAAGAATTAATGTTACCTGTACAAGCTTATTTTGTCCCCCTTGTTATGCATATGCATTATGATACAGTCTTTAATTACATGATCACATACTAGCTTTTCCGCAGGATCCTGGCCTCCTACCAGCAGAAGGTGCATTGAGAGCATAGTCTCCGTGCTTTCAGTTCTGATGCCTGGCACAACAGTGGCAGCTAATGGGGAGCATCTGCCAAGCTCTATGGGGATACCAAATGCTCATCCTAGTCAGCATGTAGGATCTGTGTGGGTATGGAGCATGCTCATTGCAGACAGAATCTTGGGAGAATCTAGCTGCCAGCTTGTACCAAAGCTCTACTGAACATGTGTGAACTGTGATTTTCAGAGGCTTATAAATTGGCCATATTTGGGCAAATTTTTATGGGGCTGGCAAAAGGCACATCATTGATGGTAGGCACAGATGCCAACTTTCACACAGTAAATAAGCATCCTGACTTTCACAATAAGCCAAAAATCAAGCTAATCGCATTTCAAAACAAGGTCAAAACAAGCCAATCCCTAAGAACCCCAATGCTCTGTGACTAGATCACCCCCGCATGCAGTCTGGGACTGTGGTGGGCCCTCTATGCACCCCTGACTCTCTCCCCATCTTGCTGCTGCTTTCCAGGAGCCGATCAAAAAAAGGAAGCAACAAGCTACAAGCCACAATCCAAAAACTAGCCAACAAGCAAATCACAAGCCAATTAAGCCAAAAACAAGCCCAGTTTCTGTGGTTTTTTCCGTGGGTTTAGCATGTCTGCCACCTCCTGCCAAATGTCCAACTCCTTGCTCCAAAGCATGGGGGCACTAGAGATTCTCAATGAAATAGTGGTTAGAATTTTTTAACATGGGCAAAACAATGTATTTTTCCCTAATCTTGTACTCAGAAGTGACCAACTCGTTTCTACTGAAAGTTTCCGAGAAAATTCAGCCTGAGACAGACACCTGGCATGGAAAACTTCAGTCTGAACAGTTCAGATCTGGCAAAGTTATAAGCAACTGAAAACAGTGTCATAAAATAGAAACTTTAATTACACATGTCATTTCCAGGACATGTGTAACCTAGATGTGCTTCTGTTGGAAGCACTCAATTCAAGGCAACAAAGTTGTTGGTTCAAGTCTCACACAAGGACTTAGGTTCATTTATTCCCATGAAACAAGTGCAATGCAATTCTTATACACCTCTACCCCGATATAACGCTGTCCTCGGGAGCCAAAAAATCTTACCGTGTTTTAGGTGAAACCGCATTATATCGAACTTGCTTTGATCCGCCAGAGTGCGCAGCCCCGCCCCCCACCCCCAGAGCGCTGCTTTTCCATGTTATATCTGAATTCGTGTTATATCGGGGTAGAGGTGTACCATCATTTCTCATTATATGCATTTGTGTCACATGCATCATGATAGTGCTTGACCTACACCAGTGGTGGGCAACCTGAAGCCCACGGGCAGCATGCAGTCTGTCAGGGTAATCTGCTGGCAGGCCACAAGACGGTTTGTTTACATTTGCACATTTGGAACAAAATCCAGGATAATGGAGAATAAAACACTAGTGTTCCTAAAGAATTCCCTTGAAGAAAGATGCAATAAATAAGTAAATCAGAAATAATAATACATATGAAAAGCATATCCTTTTCCATGCATTTCTCATCGGTTTGATTTTTGTTTTAAACCAAAACTACTGCTACTCCCCCAACTCATATGAACAGCCATCCTGTGTCAAACTAATAGTCCATCTAGTCCAGTATCCTGTCTTCTGACAGTGGCCAGTGTCAGATGCTTCAGAGGGAATGAACAGAACAGGACATTTTGAGTGATCCATCCATCCCCTGTCATCCAGTCCCAGCTTCTGGCAGTTGGAGATTTAGGGACATGGGGTTGCATCCCCAACCATCTTGACTAAAAGCCACTGATGAACCTATCCTCCATGAATTTACCTAATTGTTTTTTAACCCAGTTATACTTTTGGCACTCATAACATCCTGTGGTTGACTGCATTCTGTGAAGTGCTTCCTTTTATTTGTTTTAAATTTGCTGCCTATTCATTTCATTGGGTGACCCCTAGTTCTTGTGTTATGTGAAAGAGTAAATAACACTTCCTTATTCACTGTCTCCGCATCATTTATGCTTTTATAGACCTCTATCATAGCCCTATTGGTCGTATCACTTTCCTAATGGTTCCTAGCATTCTTTTAGCTTTTTTGACTGCCACTGCACACTGAGCAGATATTTTTAGAGAACTATGTACAACTCCAATATCTCTTTCTTGAAAGATAACAGCTAATTTAGACCCAATCACTTTGTATGTGTAGTTGGAATTTATTTTTCCAGTGTGCATTACTTTGCACTTATCAATATTGAATTTCATCTGCCTTTTTGTTGTCCTGTTACCCAGTTTAGTGAGATCCCTTTGTAACTCTTCTCAGTCAGCTTTGGACTTAACTATCTTGAGTAACTTTTTATCATCTGCAAATTTCGCCAACTCACTTCTCACCCCCTTTTCCAAGTCATTTATGAATATGCTGAACAGCACAGGTCCCAGTACACTTCCTTGGAGGACCTGGCTATTTACCTCTCTCTATTGTGAAAGCTGGCCATTTATTCCTGACCTTTGTTTCCTATCTTTTAAACAGTTATTGATCCATGAGAGGCCCTTCCCTCTTGTTCCACGACTGCTTAGTTTGCTTAAGAGACTTTGGTTGAGGGACCTCGTCAAAAGCTTTCTGAAAGTCCAAGTACACTATCTCCACCGGATCTCCCTTGTCCACATTTGTTGTTCCTCTCATAAAATTCTAATATATTGTCAAGGCATCATTTCCCTTTACAAAAGCTGGGTTGACTCTTCTCCCACAAACCATGTTCATCTCTGTGTCTGATGATTCTGTAACTTATAGTTTCAGCCAATTGCTCTGGTACTGAAGTTAGGCTTGCCAGCCTATAATTGTCTCTGGAGCCTTTTTTAAAAATCAGCATTACATGGGCTACCCTCCAGTCATCTGGTACAGAGGCTGACTTCTGTATATTTTGTACCATGGTATTACCATGTCCTGTTGATTATTTTCATTCTACCAAGTTTCCCAGATATCAATATGCTCACTTAATGCCATCCATACTCATATATACAATGTGCTACCCCAGGGGCACATTCTAATAAATGGGGGTATACGGTATATTTTTGTTAATCTTTATTTTATCCAGGTTGATTACACTATAAAACTATGCTATTGTCAGCCTTGTGCAGTGTATAACAGGATTTGTGGTTTGTAATCAAAGCAAAGGAGGATTATGTTGACATAGCATCTTAATAAAAACAGCTCATTTTTACCTTAGGAAATGAAAGTTGTTATAATTACATGTGGAATACACCCTTCATGCTAGAGCAGGATTAGTAAGTAGATATGTTCATGCTAATGCTATCATCCAAGGCCTTTGTTATTCATTTCAAACCACATTCTCTGTATTCACAAAACTCCACTGGCTCTCCATTAATATTAAGATTAATTAAAATAATTGCATTCCAGCTGTGATATATTTAAATGTATCGAGCAGAGTGTTGGATCTGTTTATGCGAATGCACTTATAGTTTCTTAAGCATTTGCTCGTGCCAAGTTTGTTGTTATATAGTGGTACTATGGGTTTTTTTTCTCTCTCTCTCTCTCTCTCTTTATAATACAGTCTGGCATCATGGTGGCTCCAACAGTGTGTATGTGCATGTGTTTCTATTCAGGGATTTGTGCTATATCTATCATACAGAACAACTGACTATGACAATTTCAAGAACCTTCCGTGCATCAGAATAGCAAACTATTTACCACACTGCTTGCAGCCCCCAGGGTGGTGGGGGGAGGGAGGAGAGGAGTCTGCCATAACTGTGAGTACTCCAAACTACTAAACTAAGAACAGCGAGGTGAAATAGCAGGCTATATTGGAACAATGGAGGACTTTTGACATGGAGGACTGGCCCACATCTATAGAGAGTCTGGAGCACCATGTTGAAGGAAACGAGATTCCCTCAGAAAAATGTACCATTACTAAGAGTACTGGAAGGAAAAACACACAGTGTAGTTCGCAGTCTGATCATCCCAGAGAAGCCAGCAAGCAAAACTTTTAAAGAGAGAATGCAAATTGTTCAAGAGCACTTGGCGCCCAAGCCCCTGATTATGGCTGAAAGGTTTGGGCATTGGCGGCGGGTAGAGGAGGCTGTGCCTTCCCAAACAGCCAGCCGTGGTCCCGCCCATATTCCGCCCACCAGGGCCCTGTTTCGGTGGTGCCACTGGGCTCCAGGGACTTGGGCCATGCCGCCCACCTTCCTGGTGCCCCATGGCCAGGGAGCCCGCAGCAGTGCCATGTGCTCTCCCTCCCAGCGCTCCAGGGCTGTGGGGGTCTACAGGCACTAGCCAGCCTGGGGCAGAGGCCAGCGGCCGTGCGGGGATCTCTGGGTTCTGGGGGCGTGGAAGGGGTGGGGCCGGGCCTCAGATGTAAGGGGCAGAGCTGCGGACTAGCCTCCCCCAGCCAGCGGTTCAGGTGCAGCCCATGGTTTTGCGTTTCATAAGCGGAATCAACCTGAAGGTGAATCTATTTCCTCCTTTGGGACAGAGTTAAAAAAAATGATCAAAACACTGTCCTTTTAAGGATGGTCTTAACGAGGCCTTGAGAGACAGATTTGTGTGTGGACTACTTAATGGAAGCATACAAAGAGCCAAGAGGGATCCCATGTGAGCTCAGGTTTATGAAGCCACTCTGAACAGCTGAAAATATGCTAACAGTCCTAATTGGGCATGCTTTTACACATGGGAAGGTGAGCTTACCATACATTAAGGATGTGTCCTGTGGGATTCATGTTATTATACCTAGTAAACTGTGCACAAGAGTCTTGGAAGAGCTCCTTGTAGGTCACCTAGAGATAGTAAAAATGAAGGCGCTTGCCAGAAGTTTTGTATGGTGGCCAGGCATTGAACAACAAATAGAGCAGCTTGCTAAGGAATGTTTGGACTCCCAACAGGTACAACACATGCCTAAACCAGCATCATTGCCCCTGGGAATGGCCATAAGCTCCCTGGCAATGTCTGCATATTGACTTTGCCAGACCATTTTTGGGAATGATGTATCTAGTAGTGGGAGGTGCCCATTCCAAATGGCCAGAAGTTTTTTGCATGAAAACTACCACAGCTGCACAGACAATAGAAAAACTTGGATGTTTATTTGCAAGAACTGGACTGCCAGGACAAGCTGTGAGTGACCAGGTCCTCAGTGTTGCTCAGAAGAGTTTCCGCAGCTCATGAAGAAAAATGGTATTAGATATATCACCTTAATACCACACCACCTAGCCACAAAAGGCTTGGTTGAAAGGTTTGTACAGAAGTTTAAGCAAGCCCTGCGATCCATGACAGATGAGAAAGGGTCATTACAGCAGAAGCTGGCATGTTTCTTGCTAGCATATAGAAATGCGATATATTCCATGACGAACCAAACACCTGAGATGCTGTTTATGGGCAGAAATCTCAGGTCATATTTGGACTTATTAAAGCCAAATATACTACTACAAGTCAGAATTTGTCCAATAAGTCAAGCTATGGTGAGAAGGACCAGTGCACCTCGTCAGCTACAAGTGGGTCTAATAGCGTTGGTGCATGATTATCGGGGAACCAGTACATGGCTTCCAGCAACTATTATCACATAAACGGGTCCTTTGTCTTACATAGTACAAGAGGAACCCAATATGTTTTAGTTCTGCCACGTTGACCAAGTGTGAGATTTGGGCGTGACCTATGGCTGAGAAAAGCAGTAGAATTTGGGGAACTGCCAATTGTTCCAACATCAATGCCCCAGCCTGAAGCAGCAACCAAGAAGCAGCTGTGCTGAACAACCAGCATCATCTGAGGGAATATCTGAGTCAGAAATTGCTGCAGACACATCACTTCCTCAGAGAAGTGTTCAAAATGTTGGCAGATGCTATCCAGAAAGACAGTGCAAGCCACCTTAAAGACTTCACTTGTTACTGGACCTTGGGTTGTTCCTCCACCTTCTGAAGGTTTGTGTCCATTTCATTTTTCAGGGGGAAGGACAGATATGATATACTTGAATGTATTTAACAGAGTTTTGAATCTGTTTATGTGAATTTGCAGTTATAGTTTCTTAAGTAGTTGTGTATGCTGAATCTGTTATGTAGTGGTTACTATGTTTTTCTTCTCTCTCTTTTTGCAATACACAAGAGTCCATCTGCTGTCCTGGCTCCTGTGTTTCTAATCAGGGATTTGTGCTATATCTGCCATACGTGCAGCCTCTCTCTCTCTCTCTCTCTCTCTCTCACACACACACTCACACACACACACACACACACACACACACACACACACCATGGACAAGCTCGCAAATGTTTCACTCGCTCTCTCTTCTCCACACTTAGCACCTTAGGTTCACCCAGTACATGTCTTTTCTGTGTTCTTTCACACAACTTTGCCACTGTTAAGAGTGAGAACCTTCTCCTCTGCAACTTATGTCTGGAAACTCCTTGTAAATGTAAATCCCCGCTTCATTAACTCTCTATTGCTTTTCAGCTATCATCTGAAAAGAGATTTTTTTTCTTCTTTGCCAACATCTCTGAATTTCTCTCCATTGGCTATTGTTTTAATTTTATATCTGTATTATTTAACTCGGTGTGTTCTTTGGGATATAATTTGCATGAACGATGTTACACAAAACAAAGTTCTGTTGTTTTGTCCTTTATTTCCCTTGAGATTGTTTTTTGAGTAAGTTGTGCTGTATACCTGCATACATCAGGCACATTGTGAGGCTGGCGCCCAAAAGCTGAGTCTTTCAGCCACCCAAGAAATTCAGCGATCAAGTGTGACTGTGTGACTTGAAATGTTTCACTGCTTTTGTAAAATGTTTTTCTTGCACTTTTTTTGACTATCAACAAATCAGTTCTGACCTACATGGCAAAGTATTTGGAATCTTCATCCACCAATAATATTTCTTCTTTCATTAAATCATCTGCTGAAGTTGTACAAGATCCCGTGTGTATTTCATGTCATTGTTCCTTGGCTCAGCAATAAAGGAGAAATGGAGGTTTACACGATTATATAACTGTATCTTTTCCTGAATTCCATCTGTGAAATCCAGGCCTCATCGATGTCAGTGGCAAAACTACCATTGACTTCAAGAGGTCCAGGATTTAAAGTTACGTCTTTAGTGCTGAATGAATTCTAGTGTATAGCTGGGGTTTCTGACACTGCAGGACTGTTTTACTAATTCTTCCTAAACTGCAGTTTTCTCTTACAAAAACTGCCCACATTTTGTGACTTGAATATTTTTAAATTGTGAAAGATTTGGGTTTTGTTCAAATGAATCAGGTGCCAAGGTTCTAGGTTCTTATATTTCTGAAATGAAGAGACTGCAGAAAATAATCACAAGGAATGAGTGTACATTTAGGTTACACTGAACACATTAACAACCCCGTGCAGGATCTGACGATTTAATTCCATCACACATGGAAGTCCGAGAAGAAAAATCCCACTTTTGCAGTTTCCTTTGACAGTTTGGGGTTTCTCACACATTTTGATGACTTTGCCCTGAGAGTCCCAGAGGGGACAGCTCACTTGTCTGTCTTTCCTCTCCCAAGAAAAGTGGTTGAAGTATTTACATAGTGATAAAATTTAGGTTTTTATGTATTGCAAGATCACTGTGGTGTTTTTTTTAATATCTACACTATATTTTATATCATATATAAAACCTATATATTGCAAAATAACTATTTCCTGGTATCTATATCAGTAGTTTTCAACCTGTGGCCTATGGACCCCTGGGGGTCCGCAGACTATGTCTAAGGGATCTGTGAAAGGTGACTATGAAAATAAAGTTTCAGATCCCAGAAAAGGCATTCTGTTTTTCTGATCAATCAAAAGTATGTGAATACCCCCACCTACAGTACAAAACCCAGAAGTGTTGTCATTATTGTAGAAACCCATGGTTTAGCGTCCTCACACTGTGTCAAATGCCGTGCTGAGCATGTGTAACATTTATAGCTGAATTGTTTTCAGTCTGACTTCTGTGGTAGGGGTCCGTGGACCACAGGTTGAATTTCCAAAGGGTTCCATTTTTTTAGGGTTCCCCAAATGAAAGAAGGTTGAAAACCATTGCTGTAGATCACTGCCATAACTGAGTGAGTATAGAAAAGTATCAACATTCTTAAAATGTTTCCTTTAAGTTAGTACTCATGAAAAGGGCTAGATCATCAGCCCTGTAGACTGAAGTTTATGCAGGGAACAATAGAAGCACAGGCAGCATCAGTGTAGGTTTCCCTACTCCACCCTGTCAGTGTGCCTGAACACTGGCATTGGAGGGATTACTTTTATAATATACTGAGATATACCTATCTCTTAGAACTGGAAGGGACCCCGAAAGGTCATTGAGTCCAGCCCCCTGCCTTCACTAGCAGGACTAAGTACTGATTTTGCCCCAGATCCCTAAGTGGCCTCCTCAAGGATTGAACTCACAACCCTGGGTTTAGCAGGCCAATGCTCAAATCACTGAACTATCCACCCCATTGAGACTAAAAAGAGTGTCAGTTTTCATTAGATAGGCTAGAGGTGTTTGCATCACAGAATCTCCTAAGAACTGGACTTAGATGGTCATCACATTTCAGATATCCTCTGGTGGGTCTGTCCACCAGCTTGGGGAAAAATAGTCAGAGATCTCCCACTATGTTATTACCTTCTACACAGGCTCTGTTATTTTTCTGACATAGAAATGCAAAAAATATGGAAAATGTAACAAAAGTGATAGTCCTGACCTGGACTGATACTGCAGGTCCTGTGCCCACCCAGTAGCTTGAGGATCACAACCCTTCCCTTTGCCTCAGGGGGACCACAGGGCTTACCTGCCGTGTTGAAGCCTACTGTTGCTGCTCAGGGAACTGTTTGTCTCTCCTGCCTGACCCCTCCCCAGTTGCAGAGTTGGGTCTTCACTTTTATATATTACAGCTAGGAACCAGAACCACTCTTTAGCTGCTGCTTAGCTGGATCAGCTGGTTTCCAATCACCTGCCTGCAGGGCTTCTCCAGAGGCCAGGGCTTGCTGTTCCTTGACTTTGCAGGCCCTTAAATGGGCAGACCACTCTAATACACTACCAAACAGCTTTTGTTTGGTAGCAACTTTCAGTTGTTACTGATCTTTATTGGATTTATACCAATGTTATAGAAAAAGGCAACTTTTTCCCTTTGAGCCATCCATTCCTTAAAGGAGGGCAAAAGTGTATATGGTTTTAATTGCACTTTTTGCACTAACATCAATGGAAATCAAGGACCGATAATCCCTGCATGGTGCTTTCAAAACTAACCCTTGAATGGTGTACATTACATATTAGCTGAACCACATTTGATTAGAGGCAACTCTCTTCTGTTTTGAGCTACTTGTATTTTAAAAACATGTACAGTATTCATCTGCCAATCACTTTTTTGGCCTTAATTAAGATGGTCAACTGGTTTGATTAAATTAAAGTCCCTCCATACACGCACGCACACACCACACCTTGAACCTTCACACAAAACCCACCCCATCTGATAACCGAAACCAGGTTTGGAGAAGTATGGTTATTTTTCATGTTAGCTCATCTCTGAATTTCCAAGTTATGGCTGGGAATGGAAGTGGAATGGCTGAAATATTGTAAAAAGGGCTGTTCTCAAACTCTGTCTGGACCAACCACAAACTAGAAGTACAAAAATCTTGTGATAAAGTCTATTTTCATGAGATTTCAACCCAGGGAAGACAGAAGATTTGCTGGTAGGGAGAGCCAGACACTTCAAGGATGCTAGCTAGCATCCTGCCAGGCCCTCCATAAAAAGTATCCATCTGTTCTTCAAAGATTTGTTCCTGCACCACTGAAATTTTCCCTTTGACTTAATAGAGTGCAGGACCAGGCAGTAAGTGGCAGGGGAAATGCATGCTCTTAGCTTAATACTTGTTTGAATCTCTGTTTCATGATAACCAGTGAATGGAATTCATGAGGAACACTTTTTTTTTTCATTTCTGATTGGCAGGAGGCTGTTCCTAGCTAGCCATTGCAGATGACAAACTAGCAACTGTGATCCACCTGTTCATCTTCTCAGGGCTGGACTTGCTCTAAGTAGGCCTGTTGGTCAAGGTCAATCAAAAACTTCACCTTGTCCAACATATACACTTTGAACAGGACAAGCTGCTGAGAGCATATCGCACGTGTGCCCTCTCCGGTTAAGATGCCTTCTCTGCCTAATTCAAAGTTCTGGTCCTTATCTTGAAATTCCTTAGTGGTCTTGAGACAGGCTACATCAGAGACTGAATCTGTATCAATGATCACTCAAGGCAACTGAATTAATCTGGGATATAGAAATTAGAAGTGCTTAGGGTGAAACCTTCAGGAGCAGAAAGCAGGATGTTCTCAATGTTGGGTGCTGGACTGCCCTAGCTGAGGAGATCTGAATGGATCCCAGTCTATCCGTTTTCAGGCCCATTCTTTTGATCCTACTTGCAATGATGAGGGAAGAAGGAATAATTGAAGTTTAGTGGGTGAAACCTATGATGGCAAAAGCAAAATTCCATTTGGGTAATTTTCTGTGCTCGACAAGCAAAGTGAATTTTGTTCCTAGATCTTGCAGTTATTGGCATCCTATAAATATAAGACATTGGACTGTTTTTCCAGACCAATTTTGCAGATATACAGATAGTTCAGATAAGCATCTTTTGGCTGCTTTATCCAAATTGAACCTGAACTCCAAACCTTTTGAACTTTTCCCCCTCATTAGCATTTATATAGAGATATGAGTCTAATCATTTGTCTGCCCAAATACATATCTTTCTGTTAAATACACAGTGTGAGGGGGCAGAGCTCTGCTTTATTGAATGGAGTGATTTATTTTCCTTTGCTTCGAATTGATTCTGTTGCTGGGAAGAGAAGCTTTGGTTTATCTGTGGATTTCAGAGGTTGTGTGAAGTGAATCACATTTCTGCTAGCCTATAACTGAAGAATTATGTCTTAGTGTAGCACAGCCTTCCTTCCCCCCTACAAAGCTATGATTAGTTGCTATGGGGAATAACTCTGCTTTTGGTATGTGTCCTGAACTGTGATTGGCCCCTGAGCTCTTCAGCTGGGATACTGCCTAAAAATGTCAAACTCAAAGAGGCAAGTGATCTCAGAGACCTCAGTAGAAGTAGCTTTTATTATACCAAACAGAAAATGTCAACAATCTAATAAAAAAATTAGCCCATATAATGAACCAAATAATGTGCAGCATGCAATTTGTTTGAATTATTTATATATTAATATTTATTTATATATCGAAGATCTACTTCAAATACATATGACCATCAATATGAATAGAGAGTATGTTTATAACATGTCATAACTACTACAATAGGTAAATAAGCATGCATCATCCTCTCTCTTCTACTGGGTTCAAGTAGCAATTTGGGGCACAAGTGAATGTGAGTTTGTCCACCTGTATGTGATCACCATTTGTTCACATCACAAAATTCACAATTCAACATGATTGGCTGTTTCTTCTGAAGAGAGCACTAAGGTTGCATCTATACAGCACGCTTGTTTGGGTGGCATGCAGTGTACGTAGGTGTATAGCTCCCCAGACCGGGTATCAAAGCAGTGTAGCTGGTGAGGCAGGGCTTAGGTGAGTAAAGTAGAGGCAAAAGACATATCTGGCTACAGGACTAAGCTTGATAAGTTTATGGAGGGGATGGTATGATGGGATAGCCTAACTTTGGCAATTAATTGATCTTTGACTATTAGCAGTAAATATGCCCACTGGCCTGGGATGGGATGGAGTGGGATCTGAGTTACTACAGAGAATTCTTTCCTGGGTGTCTGGCTGGTGAGTCTTGCCCACATGCTCAGGGTTTAGCTGATTGCCATATTTGGGGTCAGGAAGGAATTTTTCTCCAGCGCAGATTGGCAGAGGCCCTGGGGTTTTTCGCCTTCATCTGCAGCATGTGGCATGGGTCACTTGCTGGAGGATTCTCTGCACTTTTAAGTCTTTAAACCATGATTTGGGGACTTCAATAGCTCATACATAGTTTAGGGGTTTATTACAGGAGTGGGTGGGAGAGATTCTGTGGCCTGCATTGTGCAGGAGATCAGACTAGATGATCATAATGGTCCCTTCTGACCTTAAAGTCTATGAGTCTGTGAGCACTGGCTCTCCATAGAGGTAGACTGATCTTGTGTGTTCCACAGTGGGCTTGAAAAGTGACTAAGTGATGCTACATCCTCTCTAGGTGAAGGAAATCCTGTCATGGCATATTGTCACTGACTCTTTCCCTCTGTCACACAGGCTGGTAAAGGGATTCTGCAAACTCTCAAAGTCAATAATGATGCAGTAGCAGATCTAATTCCAGTAGATGTCGTCATCAACCTTATCCTAGCAGCTGGGTGGTACACTGCAGTTCACAGGTAGGGATGAGCACTTGTTTCTCAGATTGCTGGTAAGGTATTATGGTACAATATGGATTTTAATGGGACAGCAAATATCATCAAACTTGGACTTCATGAGACAGGAGCATTTGATTCCCAAGTTCAATATCTTGTTTCCTGGGTGTAGTAAAGGCTAAAAGTGCTACAGAAGCCATTAAGACAGATCCTGGGATGTGGGGGAGCTTCTTATGCCACTCTGCAGAAATCCCTTTGGTCAGTAAGATGATTACGTAGCACTTATAAAGTACGGGACATATACATGACTAATCAAAGTGGGAATGGTGTTGAAAAGGCTGTCTAGTCTTCTAGACTCTCTTTAACCAAAGGAAAATTGATGGAATACAGGTTTCAGAGGGTGGTTGCGTGTAAACAGGAGGGCAAATAAATATGTCCATGGGGGTAAGGGGTGGCAAGTAGGGGGAAATGTTAGAACCTGGTGAGACGTGTCCTCTGGATTTTATATGGGCTAAATCCTTACTCACAAAAATCTCCCATGGATTTTATTGGGAGTGTTGCCAGAGTAAATACCTGGGTTTTCAGAATGTGTCCCATATATTTAACTCACCTCCAGTTACACTCATAAATAACACTATCCTTATTAGCCAGCTTACAACTGGGCCCAAACTCCAACGGCCAAGACAGTCATGAATATGACATGAGCAACCCTTAGAAAAAGCCAATATACACCCATATGCCACATCATCATCTCTCTGAAGCAGCTGTGTTGCACTGCAGAGTATCAGCTTTCATTTTAAAAAAGTAAGTCTCCATCTGTTACGGTTGCAGAGAAAACCTCTAAAATGTGAATTGAGTGTAAGGACTTGTCTACATGGGGAAGTTAAGTTAGGGTGTGACTTTAAAGTGCTATAGTTATACCAGTAGAAGTCTCCGGGCTTATATACACTTAAAATGCTGCAACAGAACAGCTGTGCCGTGGTAGTGCTTCACTGTAGACACTACATATGATGACAGGAGGGATTCTCCCATCGTCGTAGGTAATTCACCTTCTTGAGAGGCAGTAGCTAGGTCAATAGAAGAATTCTACATGAGGACTTAAGTCGGCTTAATTACGCCATTCAGGGCTGTGGATTTTTCCATACTTATGTCAACCTAGCATAGACATTCTTATTGCAATATAAGAGTGCCTTTTTCTGGTTTAGCTTATATCATTTTGGAAGCAGTATAAAATAAGCTGAAAAAGCCACTCATGTGCCTAATATGAAGAGTTGTTCTACTTGTATAACGCCTGCAGTTTAACTTTACGGATATGATTACCAGTGTAACTAGAAAAATCTCCCATGTAAACAAGTCATAACTGATTCAGAGAAGAATCTGCAGAGAGCCTTGATCAACAGCTCTGAGGATTTTGAACTGTCCTACTCATCTCAGTGGAATGTTCATCAGTGGGCCTCTGAATTATCATTTAAACATTGATGCTTATGTAAAAAAGCAAAGGGGACTTGCAGATCTGCCGATTTACTGTAAGTGGTGTCTCATCATGGTGCCACAAGTGGATGGCATTTGGAACATAGCACCACTTCTCCCCAACCCCAATCAAGAAAGAGCCCCGCCCCAGGATTATTGCAGTGTCCAAGTGCATATTCAAGGGGGAGAGAAGCACAAGCTCAAGGAGCCTCGCGGAGCCAGGCGGCACACACAGTCATATTTTGAACATCTGCCCAATCTACTGTGAGTGTTTGTAATTCACAGGGCAAAGCCTGTTTTGTGGGCAGGGACTGGAAAATACCAGCAACACTTTGTCCTCAGTCCGGCTTCTGGATGTGAGGGCTGAGGGTTTACTTTCTCTCACTTCATCTCTGCAGGTGGAGAGCTCTCTCTGTAGTCATTGGCCAGATGGGATTCTTACTCACAAGCTATGACCAATGCACGTTCCTCTGTGCAGTGCAAGCACAAATGGCAGACCTAAGGTTCTCTCTTCAGCAGTAACTTTTCTCCAGCTAACTACAGTCCTGAACTTTTGAAATTCTACCTCTTTTTCATATTTCCTGCCCTACATGGTTACTGCCATTAAATGACACTGAGTTCTTTAAAAAGGCAGCCCTTGCCAGAGAAATGGAATTTTAAGACTGCAGAACTGTAATCACAAGGTTCTTCTTCTCTTGAGGTATCAAGTTAAAGTCATTTAATTGGCCCTCTTTCCCAACCAGTGCATTGAATCAGCTATTCATACGGGTGTTTTCCAAATGGATCTTGGTGTTTCATAGTTGGAATATATTGCTTTGAAAAAAATTGCATGATTTAAATAGGTTATTACGTTACAGGTTCGGGGGGTGGGGTGGAGGGAAGAGCTATTAAACCCCAGTTCTTTGCTTGGTAAAGGCACATGTATAAGCCACATTAAAGATTTAACGTCTTTTCCTGTTTAACTTCATGCTCTGAGATTTAAATCTTTGTGTAGTGGGAGCTATGGTATAAGCTTCATGGATTATTATAGAGGCCTATGTAACTATGTGAAATCAATACAACCGAAAAAGAGAAAGAAAACATGAAAGCCAGTCTTATCCCCTGAGCCTAGGGTGAAGAAAACCCACAAAGAAGAGCCAGAATATGGGGAGCCAGAAATGAACGTTAAAGGCAGCTTAGACTTTGCAGTTTCATTTTTTTCCTCATTCCCACCCAACAGCAGCTGGCAAAGAAGAGGGGTGCCCAGCACAAGCGAATGAGAGTACAACTGCTCCAGTTCCAAAACACAAATGCCACTTCCCTCCACCAGGGAGAAGCACCCTCCATAGGCTGAGGAGTGCTGTCTGACCAGCAAAGCAGGAAGCAGAGAGAGCCCCAGAGACAGACTTCCTGGGTCTGTGAGCTTTGAAACCCGCACCCAGGAAATGCTCTCTCCCATTGCCCCTCCAGGAGAAAGACGGGCCTGTCTTACCACAGAGACCCAGAAAACGACAAGCTCACACCTTCCATCATTCCCAAACTGCCTAATGCCTGCACCTAAAATAGTGGAGGTAGAAATGGCTCCTACTTGCAAACCCTCTTTCTGCTACTCTGGAGTGGAGTTTGAGCAGTGTCGTTCCTTCTCACAGCAACAACATAATGGCTAGAGGTATTGAGAACCTTTGCCAATTGGTTCATACCCAGGTCTCTGCCAAAGCCAGCCACAACTAACACCCAACACTTCTCCCCTATCCAAGTCTTAACTGGAAGAAATGCAAACAGGAAGCGCAAACCAGGACCCAGAATGCAGATTGGTATAAATTTGCTGCCAATTGAATGCAGTCAGACAACAGTCATTTCATACAAATTTACAACGGGGGGAGACAAACATCAGGATATCATGTTCCTGCTGATGAATGTGAGGTGAATTGTCAGGAAGCCCTTTATATTCAAGAGGTCCTGACCTGCGTCTGAAACTTCAGCATACCACAAACCTAGACCTGTACAAGGCAAGCATGGAGGGGTATCAGTCATCATATTCCAAATGTAAGAGAAGCTACCTTCGGGTGTGGGGGGGAATTAGAGGATCCAGTCATTCTGCAAATCCAGAGACAAGTTATACATGTGCATTATACTAATCTATAGACTGCAAAGAGCAAAGGTTTCCTAGAGGGACTGCCTGAGTTGCTGTCTGATATGTTAATGAAGTCCCCAAGACTTCTTATCCTGAGATCTTTCATATCCATGTTGACAACAACTCAGATACAATAGCCCCAAACCTTTTCTGTATATTTGCCACCGTCTGTTTTTGACAAGTCATCTTTGGACCTGGACATGCTGCCAGTCATATTTGAGCTTGATTTTAGACTTGGCATGGATACAGGGGACACAAGAAACTGTCCTTATCCTGGACTGACCACAACTTCCACCAGGCTGCGATCAAAGCTGACCTAATGTCTAGGCAAGAAGGAACAATAACAATTGGCCTCAGGCTCAGGAACTGAGTTAATTTCTACAACATTATTGTAGGTAACGCCTCACCACCAAAAAAGATCACCGTATAGAAAATCTAACCAGTCACTATGACAACTTATTAGTCACCTCTCTCACCGAAGTGCTTTTCTCCTCTACAGATCTCCTTTGTTTCTTTGATGTGCTGAAACAAAAGCATCAGGTGGAAGGAAGCTGAGTTCTTATGTGTGTGGCATAAAACTTGGGCTGATGCAGACAGACACCAGTACAAGGAATTCCTGTGAATCTATGCACTATTTGTGGAAGAAACAAACTAACAAAACAATTCCACCTCTCCTTCACCACAGCAACTGTTAAATCATACTCTACTGAACTATTCTGGACTATGAATTGTCTTGTGTTAATGGGGAATGCTCTCGCTCAGCTCCAGAATTCACCGTCTTCTGCTGCAAAGAACTATCACTCTACTTCTCATAAAATATCACCAACAACAGAGATGTGCTGCTGAAACACCATGTACTATACATTGGCATTTTCCACCATAACACAATACCATCCTCCTCTGAAGCCAGCCCAGCACATAACAGGAAGGTCTAAAAATACAGGAGAAAAACTGAGCTACCACCTATGTCTTTGATCTAAATTCTCATTGACTAGTCAAAGAGTGTCAAGAGCATCTTGGACTCCTACTAACTGAGATATCTATATCTTCATTGAGGAGGAAAATCCTGCCACCTCCCTACAGCATGTCATAATCTGGCAAATACTTAAGAGACCATCCCTTGACATAATCACCCTCTGTAACTACCACCCAGTATCTAACCTAACTGAGAAGCTCTCCAGAGAGAGTGCTATTAGCACTGATGGATGAACATCCTTTAGCCACGGACAAAGGCCCTTCATCTACACCTGTAGTGCTGGACCATGATACCGTCTATCTGATGTCCTGCTTCAGACATGCAGTAGGGATTAGTAGGATCATGCCATGATGACTTCAGTCATTCCTCTGAGATCACAACCAGAAAGGTGACTGATTTCTGCTCCTTCATCTGCAGAGCTCACACCTTTGAAGTTCCTCAAAGATCTGTTCTCTCGGCCATTCTGTTCCTTATGATTTCATATCAGTGTTGGAGACTGTGATCAGCATGAACTACAAAGCCAACAATGAGCAGATAACACACAGTCCTACATTACTTTCTCATCAGCTGAAAACAACACCATTTCTCAGCTATCCAAGGCCTTGGTTGCAATCAGCAATTAAATGAAGAAAAGCCTCCTGAAGCTGAATCTTGGAAAGGGAGAAGGAAGCACTTCCAAGAACTTCTCACCTCTATAATAACACCCTTCACTGACGGCATCTATCCTAAAATTACGTCACTGCTGCTTCAGTATTCACCTGATCTCACTGCTTCTGGATGCCAGCCATAGCAGTGAAAAAAGTCTTTTCCCATCTTCTTCTTGCAAGAAAACTATTACGCCTCTTGTCAGATTTGGAGTTAACTGTGGTGATTCATGCATTTATTACCATTAGGCCTTATTCCTGTAATTCTCTGTAGCTGAATATGAAACCAAAGAACTTAAAATGCTGGTTCAGATCACAGTAGCCCATGTGCCCAGCAATGCATGGCTGCTGAGAGCTCATCGCTCCACTTTCCTGACTGGTTCCCTGTTGAATACCTGGTGAAATGTAAGAATTCAGTCCTCCTCTTCTGTGGAACTTACCCCTGTTACATGAGGGACCACTTCATCCCTGTGTGACTTGAATGCCCTGTGACAACCACATTCCACTGGAACAAGAGAATTGTCAACCTCAAGTGTGAAACTCATGAATACAGAAGGGAGCGTGTTCTCAATGACTGGCTTAGGAATGTGGAACTCACTACCCAGGCAGATCAGATGACCATGAACTTCAGTATCTTCAAAGCACAATGCAGAACCCACTTTTTTGATCTAGCCTTCCCACAGTGACACCACAACCAAAAATTAAAAACAATTAGGTAATGCTTTGCAAGGAACAAAGAGAATGCAATTTATTTTATATGTACATTTCATAATTTTGGGAGGAGATTAGATACCACAGTGATGGGCATTATGTAAAAACCTAGATAGTGGACAGCAAGTTGTAGGATAAAGATAAAATGCTTACTTGATGTGCTTTTTATTTTACAAAATAAGGAACACACTTTAAATAATCAATGTAAGTATAGAATGTATTTAAACAGTGACTGACACCAGCTGGACAGCTTTGAAAAACGTTCTCTAAATTCTCTTTATATGTGTGTGGGGAAATGGTCAGGTTTTACCTCTAACCTGTCAAAATGGGTAAGAGATTTTTTTTAAAGCACCTAAGTGATGTAGGACCCGCACTCATCTCAACATTTTTGAAAACTTTACCCAGTATGTTCACAGTAGTGATTGAAATGAGTAATCCCAGGTATGGAGCAAGTTGGGGTTATTCTAAGCAGAAGTGTAGCACTAGATGAGGTCTTCAAGGCAGTAGGAAGGTGCAGAGATGCACTGCCCACCGGGAACATTTAGTATGTTGCCATTTATCTTGCAGATGAGAAAATTGAAGCACAGAAAAGTTAAGTGATGTATCCCCACATCTACACAGCTGGCCTGATTCTTATTGACACTAAAGCCGTGTTACACCACTTGGACAGCGTAAGGGGCCTTCAAGCATGCAAAAATTACATTTACACCCACTTTAAGGCCTCTGTACGCTGCCAGCATGATGTCAAAAGGGCCTTAATGTAACTGAGAATCAGGCCCAAAGACTGTGTAGCAGAGCTGGACTATAACTCAGGTCAATTCCCTTGCTTACCCACGCTCACTACCCCCTAAGGAAAGGGCTAATCCACTTGTCCTTGTGTTTGCTACCTGGCAAAAGGGGGTTGGAAAGAAGACTCATTGCACCCTCTTCATCTCCTTGTGCATCTGTTCACAGCCAGCCATGAGCAGGCTCATGGTAAGTATAATATGCGATAGCATAGTCTTCGCCAGTGTAATTCCTACACAATAACGCTGCTAAATGCAATAATCTACAGCCGACAGTGTGGGCTAGGATGCAATTTATTACAGAATTCCCTACCCTCTAATTTAACTATATTTTTATTGAGGTTCCCTTGTTTAACACCTGTGGGACTCAAAAGCAATTACAGATTATCATTACAAACTCCACTTGGCTGGCAAAACCACTCTGTTGAAATGAGATATTTTGTGGCATGTAAATCTAAAGGGAGAGTCTGAGCATTTCTAAAATACATTTCTATTATCTACCCAGTGGCCTCTGGGGCATTTTATGCCTTTGTTTATTAGTGGTGCTGCTATATGGCTTAGTAAAAAAATCAGTGATCAAGAAGGTTACTATCATTTCTGATCAGGTAACATTCTACAGGAAAACCTTATTCTAAAATACATCAGAGAAATGTGGACTTTATCACAGAACTTGCAACCTCATTCCAGGATTTGATTATCTCTCTCCCATCTGGGTAAATGAAACATGAAAGATCAACAGACACATGTTATTTTGGAGAAACCGGGGAAAATGCAAGAATTTCCCCACATCACCACTGATTTTTGGCTCTAGCAAAAGTGGCATCTTTCAAATAAATGATTTATAAAGCACAGTTTCTTCCTGACTTTGGCTTGGACAAATGAGCTACAATACATCAAGAGAAACGTTGCAGTAAATACAAAAACCTGCTTTTATTAATAATTTCCTTTATTGTTTTCATAGTTTAATAACTGATGTATAGATAATTTATCTCAAGCCAAATCTGTTGTTTATTGATTGCATACACTACCTAGATTCACTGGCTGGATTTGATTAATCTTTTTTAAATTGTATTTTGCATTTATATATAGGATGAACCTTGTTTAGTGTCCTTGTTTTATGAGCTGTTGACTTTCATGCTTCAATATAAGTCTTTGTGTGGCTTTATGTATTCTTGCCTAATGGCTTTCACATGTATGTTAAATTAAGATTTGTTATTTATTGGTTATACATGCACTTATTGTAGCCCCTGCAGTCAGGTTTCATGGGCCCTGGTGCACAATGCATCCTTAGAGCTTAAGCCCTTCCTGCCCATGCTGTAGTTGGGGGAGACCAGGAGGTGGCTGGGTTATGTCGGTGGCCAGCAGCAGCCTGGAGGTGTTAGCTGCCTTTCGACACCGGACAGGAAGAGACAAGCTGCTTCCAGTCACAGGGGTGGGGGGGGGGAAGAAGAGTTGAGCTCCGCAAATACACAGGCCAGGTAATCCCTTTCCCCTCCTCCACTTCCCCTGTGGTTGGTAGCAGCTCCTGTCCCTTCCCTCCCCCACAGTGCCAAAAGGCTGCTGCTGGCCACATTTTGGTGTGAATCCTGGCAGTAATCTGGGTACAGGAGCATGCGACTTTGCATGCCCCCTCCCCCCACCATGTGTTGCCTCGGGAAGACATGACACCAGGAACCAGGAGAGGTAGATCCATCCCAGGGGCCCAGCCAAGCATGGAGGGTGGAGAGTGCTGGGCAGGGAGAGTCGGGTCAGGTTGGTCGGTCACCCCATGTGTGTCAGAGGTATACGGGAGTGTGTGTGTGTCACCTCTCCCCATGTGTGTGTGGGAGGGTAGGGGTGTGTATGTCACCCCTTCCTGTGTGAACCCTAAAACCTTAAAGATAAGAAGGTAAATAAAAATAATCCAGCTACGCAGTATTTCTTTTTAACGGGGGCTCAGTCAACTATGTTAATTTGAACATTTGCACTGCATAGTTCTAATTGATTGCCGTTGAACTCACTTGAATACGAGTAATTTTACCAGGTGTCCCGTATTCAGCGTAGGGAAATATGGTCACCCTACAGATTGGCATCTATTGCGATTTTCAAAAGCACCTAAGCAAGATAGGCACCTACTCCCATTGAAATCAATAAGAGGCCTTAGTGTGCTTGGCTACATTTGCCCCCATCTCACTAATGTGATGTTTGGTTGTCATGCTCAACCACAGATGTAGCTGCATTTCGTTAGTGCTGTATGTTGGGTATAGATTTAAAGCATTTGGGGATGAAAAACCCTATGCACAAGTAAGATATTTTTTATTTTTAGAATGTGTTTTGTTTGATTATTTATTATCTAGTTAGCTTGGATTAAACTATATAGAGATAAATTCTGCTCTCATTTACACCTAATTATCTCCACTGAATACAGTGAAATTACAAAACTGTCCCATAAACTCAAATAGTACAGTCAGACATAGTTGCCATATTTTAGTTAAAGTATTTCTTGCTCCCAATCTCTTGTCCATGATTTTAAGCCCCATCTCAAGATAACTGGATATTTTTTGTGTGTGTTTTCTTTCCACATTTTTAAATTTTCCTTCATTTTTCACATCATGTATTTTCCAGACCAAAAACAATGATGGTGTACAACTGTACAACAGGTGGAATCAACCCTTTCTGCTGGGGAGAGATGGGTAAGTTCTAACTAAAGCAAGAAAACAAACCATCAGTGGTGTTCCTGGGTGCCAAACATGGAAACAATGGTCTTGGTTTTAGCTGACAGATTCAGTAGCAGCAACCTGACCCTGTAAGCGCTTAACATGTGGAACTCCCTTTACATTGAACAGGTGTGTTGCGTACAGTGGTTTCACAGATCAGACTTAATCCCCAGTTCAGAAAAGTACTGAAGCATCTGCTTCATTTTAAACGTGTGAATAATCTCATTCCTGCTCATCAAAGTGTTTAAGCACATGCTTAATTTTAAGTATTTGAGTAAACCCGTCCCTGTTCATCAAAGTATATGCTTAAATGCTTTGCTGAACTTTTGAGGGTGTAAAGGAAGGAGTAGGAGGTCATAACTTCAGGTTCCATTGGAAGATGCTATAAGTATCCAAACCCAAATTTCCTCTTTTTTGCTTTATTGTGTTTAAATCCAAATTAGAAGACCCTTGACATGAATGATGTAATTTCCAAAGGCCACTCTAATTATCAGAATAGAAAAAGTTAGTATATAAAGAGAAAATAAAATAGACTTTTCTTCATGTTTCTATGGCGCACCTTAAGGGTACAGTCTTGAAATAGAAATGTCTTTGATTCACTTGAAAAGATGATCCTGGAAAGAACAGACTTAATTGAAGAGAGTTTGCTTTTCATTGCAAAAAGCTGGTCAATGGAAATATTCAAGCCATTTTCATTGCTTTTTTTTTTTTTTAACTTTTGAGTGAAATGTTTTAAATCCGGCATGATGCTGAGTCAGAGGTGATGGAAATGTAAGGATAAATCCTGAGGTCATTACTCAGAAAAAATGTCACAGAAACCCAATAGCAGAATTTGGCCCACATTGTTGAGGTATCTTCAGCTACAGTATTGCAAATCAGCATAATCAGTCAGTATACTGCAGCAGAAACATACTGGGCCTGATTCTCCATTGCCTTGAACAAACTTTGTACCACTAGTCGAGGTCAAAGCCTTCATAACACTCCCATTTGTCGCCTTTTCTGTTTTATTTTCAGTTGTAATTTTATTGATGAAAATACTGATAAATAAATGGATTGTACCTAATCTTTTCCTATTACAGTGCTCATTAGTCTAACTAGGAACTTGGATTCATCAGATTGTGTAACAGAAGCTTGCATTTCTGATGGTTCAGCTCCATCCACTTGCAACCAGATGCACAAGGCAAGCTTGTGCATGAGCAGTTCAGCTTTGTAAATGGACTGAGGGCAAAATTCTCTCTGATACACAGTGCAGATCTGTAGAGCCATTGAGGTCAGTGGGCGTTTGCTTGGGGATTGAGTGCAGAATTTGCAATGGAAAGATGTACTGTACATTTGGGAGCAGAATTTTGCCCTAAATGAAGTGGGACTGTTTCTGAAGTAGGTTTGAAAGGGGATTACCACATTAGTAGTTCAGGCTTAGCACATAAGTATTGTCTTCAAAAGCAAGTAGACAATTTGAATTTCCAAATGGGTCTGCTTTCCATTTCCTAGAAATAAGAATACATGCTTTTTAAATGGCCTTTATACATGACAGACTTTCTGAACCTTTCTCCATGCAACTTCCTATCTATCCTCTGTCCTGTTCACATAGCCTCTACACCCCAGGACTTGTGGTGAGTACTTTTCATATACACAGATTTTTTAAGGCCAGAAGAGACCATGAAGATCTGACCTCCTGCATAACACATAGAACCTCACCCAATAATCCTTATTAAAGGCAGGACTGGTAGCACTTCCCATTATTATACCCTGTTTTCAAGTGCTTATAACTTTGCCAAAATTTAATAGTTTGAGCTGAAATTTCCCTTGTCAAATGTCTGCCTCAGGCTGAATTGTTCTGGAAAATTACAGTCAAAATGGTCCAGCCATTTCCGAGAACAAAGGTAGGGAAAAATACATTGTTTTGCCTATGTTAAAAAAAAATATGAGCAAACTTTTTCTTTGAGATCTTCTAGCATGCCCATGCTTTGGAGTAGATAATTGATATTTGGAAGAGGAGTGGACTTTGTGTCATAGATGTCCCTTATGCCATCCCTATAAAAATTGACTCATAATTGGCTAAAAATAGCCATTGAAAAATCACAGTTTACACATGCTCAGTAGAGACCTCTTAGGGTTTAACTGCTAAAATCTCTTATGGCCCCATCTTTATTGAGCATGCTCAAGCCTCTCCCAGCTTCTAGTGCTGACCAGAGTGCACTTGCACCACCCCACAGAGCGACTGAGCATGCTTCCTCCAAACCTGAGTTATGGGGGTTCAGAAGGACTTTCCCTGTGATGGCTGCTCCAAGTTGGGGTGGGGATCATGCTTGAACAGAAGTCCTGAAAGTTGGAATCATTATTCCAATTTTACAGATAGGTAAACTGAGGCACGGAGAGTGATGTGACATGCCTAAAGTCACCCAGAAGGCCAGTGGAAGACATAAGAGCTTCTAAGTGTTGACTGGTTCTTTTCCCTGCTACCCAGAATGCTCAGGTTCACAGACAGACTATTGAGCTGAAGAAGTATGTTTGTTTATTCACTGCATCAGTGAGTGATCAGTCCATCGAAACAGGGTACAGCATAGGGGTAAATGCAACCACACACCTACGTTCAGGTACTCGCCTGAAATGCATTGTTACAACGTTATTCATTATATATGGTAGAGCCTCGCTATAATGCCATTCGCAATAGCGAACCTTGGGCTGTGGTTAGGGACTGACAGCTTCTCCAGCCCGGGGCTGCAGCAGTGCTCCTCTCGCTCTGCAACTGGGTCAGAGATTTCCTCCAGCGCCAGGCCCAGAGGAGCACACTGCCCCCTCTCGGGGCCAGAGGAGCTCACTCTGTGCTCCCCCTCACCCCCCCCCCCCAGCCCCACCACCACCTTGCTATAACTAACCCCTGGCTATACAGAACAAATGGCTTGGATCCCCAGGGGTAATATAGCAAGAGTGTACTGTATTATATAAACACCTTTTCTGCCTAGTGCTAAGATTAGTTTGCTAACTCAGTTGTTTACCTCTTGTGGAATAGGAAGTCTTTCAATTAGGGCCACCTTAAATGCGTTAACACTTCTCCCATCTTTTCCTAGGATGTTACTCCTAGGAAATTAACTGTACTTTGATGGATCTGGATCTTATCTGGATTAATTTTAAGGCCCCCTTTCATGAGATAGGTTAGACTTTTGTCAACAACTCATCATGTTCCTCCTTATTCCTTCCCTGGACTAGGATATCATCTACCTACTGAATGATTAATTTATGATTTCCAAGATCCCCCAAAATCTTTCATGCATTTGTGGAAAATGGCAGATGAATCTTTATATACTTGTGGTAAAACTGTCCATGCATATTGCAACCCCTGGCAAGTGAAGGCAGTTTTATATTGCTGTTTCTTTGTCAGTAGTATTGCCAAAAAGCCATTTGCCACATCTAACACTGAGAACCAGTTTCTATCTGGATGTATTATAGCAATCATTTGTGGATATGCCACTACTACATTAGCTCCCCCATTGCATAGTCAGTCTGGGCTCTATAATCTATAGTTAGCCTCCATTTGCCTTTAGGCTTCTTTACTGGCCATACAGGTGCATAACAGGTAGACCAAATTTCCCTTTGACACCCCTGATGCAGCAGCTGCTGCACTTTCTCTGTTACATCTGCAACAGCCTCCCAGGGCACAGCATACTGCTTTTGTGGGTGGCGGGGGTGGGAGATCAAGTCCCTCTATCCTAGCTATAAAACTTGTTCTGCCGCAGTCTGTCTTGTGCTCTGCCTACACAGCAGCAAGAGCTTTTAACTCTGTAACTTCCATTCTGTTTACAGGCTGGTAATGTTTAACCACATTCAGACACACAGGTTAGCCAGATATATTAAAAAATTGTAGGCTCCAAGTACTGCTGCTGACAGAATCTCCTCCTTAGCATTTACTACCTGTTCTTTTACCCGCTTTATCTTCCTTTGAGCATTTCCTTCCCTAACTTTGTGTCATGCAAATTGCTGCTCCCACTATCTATTAATATATGTTTGAACATGAGGCTGCCCCCATTTATCTAATTTAATAGGACAAACCTGATGTGCAGTGGCCTCAGGGCATGGCACAACCTTATTGTGGGGACAGGCTTCCAGCCTTCTCCTCTAATTCTTTTACCTGACATTCCAGAGCCTTCTTTTCTTCCTGCAACTGCCTGAAAGAAATCCATTCTCTTATCCCCCTTTCTACCCATGCTTCCTCTTCTCCATCCCCTTCCTCTTGTCCATGCACCAGTGCCTCTCCTGACCTCAACTTGAAACACCCTTGCCTTGTTTATAGGTAGGACTGTCTCCTCCCTCTCCCTCAACCATGCTTCAGCATGGGTAATAGTTTGCTCATAATCATGGGGCTGGGGTGACAACTGTAGGATTGCCGTGGACACTCATCTGGTTGTTCTATTAACAACAATTCAGTATGCTCTTGGAAGTTCCTTCCCACTCAATCATTTGGTCCATGACCCAAATTCCAATAATTCATAGCCCTTTCCCCTACCTCTGTGGGGTTTTCCCCAGGCAAAGATGTAACCTACTCATGTCACTTGTAGATGATGGACTACCAAACAAAATTTCCTTTCTGGCTGGTGAGTGTTGACACATCCAGCAATTTGTGCGTATAAACCTCTGAATACACCTTTCAACATCTGGTTCCAATCTTTATCATTTAAATTGCTGTCCTCCATGATATCCGCAGCCATTCAAAGCCACTGACAAAACTTATTCCAGTGATCCCTTGGGTTGGGACCTGGATTTTTCCATGGAGACTGAAATTCCCTAGCTGCCAACAGTTTATCATCCAGGGTGTTGCAGATGTGATTACCATCCATCTCAGATTTTAGAATCATAGGGGCAGCCAGATAGGGCACCACTGGAGGGGCTGAGGGTTGGGAAAAGTAAGGAGGGAGGGACATGGGGAAAGACCCATCCTGGGGAACCGGCGGATCCCCATGCTGGCATTGAGCCAGTTGGTCCCTAAAGTTTGCTACCTCATTCAACAATTCATTCCATTCCTGTTGTATGCTATCACAATCATTAGATGATTGGTCGAAGCCTTGATTAGCTATTACCACATGTATTTTAAAAGCTTCTCCTTTATCTCCATCCCCCTCGAGCTCGAGGGCAGTGTCTGAAGTTCAACCTCCTTAGTACAAACTGCTCCCATAACACATTAATTCCTTTAATTAATCCCTGTATAATGCAAGCTTTCTTCTGTCTTTCCTTCACTTTCAGATCTAGCATGATTAAGGGACTTCTGTTTTCTGGGGATCAATGTCATAGGGACCTCCCTTGTCACTGACCCAAACTTCCACAAAGATAACCAAATCCATATAGCAAAGCCCAGTTATGACCTTTACTTTATCTCAACCAGACCCCATGATAGTCCTTCAAAATTCCCCACAGGACTGTATACTCGCTGACCATCATGGGCTCCACTCCCAGTCATGGCACCAAACTGTTGATGGTGGTTCTTCCCGCTATCCAGAACCCTCAGGTTCACAGACAGACTCCTGAGTTGAAAAAGTGTGTCATTTATCTGCTGCTTCAGTGAGTGATCAGTCCACCAAAACAGGGCACAGCATAGGGTTAAAAGCAAGTGCACAACCACATTCAGGTGTGCCTTAACTGCATTGTTTCAAAGCTATTCATGATATATTGTATAAGCACTTTTTCTGCCTAGCACTAAGATAAATTTGCTAACTCAGTTGTTTACCTGACTGGACGCTGACCAAGTTGTTTACCTGATCAGATTGCTGACCCAGTTGTTTACCTGGTCACATTGCTGGCTCAGCTTTTTACCTGGCTGTTCTCTTTCCTTGCCAGAAAGCAGGCATCTTTTCATATGTCCCAACACCTAACACATACATTCTCCACAAAGGAAACAAATTACTCAAACAGTTCATTATTAAATGTGCAGTAAACTCTGCACACATGGATATCTGTAATTAGCATCCCCTTTTTAAAGGATATTTTTGACCTATGCTCTTGTGGTATCCAGTAAAATTTTGCTCAACTTTCAATCAAAGAAATTTGTACCAGTCAAGCAATATTTTGCTGACCCTTTGAGTGGCTGATTCCAGTAAGTTTTTTAGTGTATCATCATTATCCAGTGTTTTCTTTTATCTTTTAGTTTAGCTGTTTTCTTCTTAATATAGCACTTCCCCTGGTATAAAGCGTCCTTGATATAAAGTGTCACTACAGTGAGGTTGAATTTGGCCTTTTGTAAGGAGCCAGATCCTGATAAGAGATTAGCTTAGTAATAGGAGCAATGCCTTAACTAATTTCACTGTCTCTGACGTGTCATTTTGCTGTGGAAATAGGGAGTCCCTCACATTTATGTATTAAATGGGACTGACTGTAGACTGTATGACTCTGTTGGGATTTCTTTCTTGAGACCAATTGCATGTTTCTTTTATGAATTATATTTTCTTTTCACCAAGCAGTTGAAATAGTTCATAAGAATTAATGAGCTGCAAGGAGTACAAAACAAGCCTCCAGGGCCAAATTTATCCCTGGAAGAACTCCGGTGAAATCAAGGATGAATTTGGCCCTTTCGGCGTGGGTGTGAAAGTAAGGGCCAGCCCCTCATCAGACATAAACTAGTGACTCCAATGGATCTGTGCCAATTTACACTGAGAAACTATTTCTAAATGTTTTTTCCCTGCTTTGGACCAAATTCTGTTCCACACCCATACAAATATATAGAAATTAATGGAGTTACACTGGATTTTCAGTGGAATAGCAGATGGAAGAATTTAGGCTAAAACGTGTTTTCTCTAAAATGTTAATCTTTCTTTAGTTCTCTTCTACTTCCTGTACTCCCCAGGTTGATTCTAAGGGCTTGTCTACACTTGGAAATTTACTGAAATAGCTATTTTGAAATAGTTATTTCAGTAAAAGCCCCTGTCTGGACATTCTTATTCTGAAATAAGAGTGTTCGTAAGTGGGGACCTATACCAAAATAGGATAATAATTATTCTGGAATATATGTTTCACTAAATTTCCATGTGTAGACAAGCCCTAAATGTCAAATTATCCAATTACTTAAATTGTTATTTTATTCCCTTTCAAAATAACAACATACCATTGAAAGTATATTTGTGTCTCTTTTCTATTATTGTTATTATTTGTTATTATTGTTACAAAGTCTGTGCCCCACAGCTAAGCATTAACCTGAGGTAATCGCAAAGCAATTTGTTCTGCTTTGCTGCAGTTTAGGTCTGGCCAATAAAATCAAAGTGGGTTAATCTTGCTAGCTGCAGCATACACAGTATGTTCTGAAACTTCTAGTCAAAAGCAGTTATTCAAACAGGCTGCAATATGGTTTTCACTGTGTGAATATTAATGAATTTCAAGCCATTCAGTTTTCCCTTGATGAACTGGGTAGGGCAGAATGAGTTCTAATTCTGACCCACTGAAATTCTAAATGGACTTCTAGAACTTGCTTTTATTATTAAGCAAGGAGGAGTGGGGAAGGCTGTCCTGGTGTCATTTCAGCAAATCTATTGGGGTTTCATTTGTGCTCAGGTTTCTTTGCCTGCCCTGAACAACCTTAATATGGCCCTTTTGTACACATCCCATTATGATTAGTGCTGGATGAATTTTTTTGGCTGAAATGTGTGTGTGGGGGGTGGGTTTTATTGTTGTTTGTATATGGATTGGGTTGGTTTTTTTTATTTCTGAAAAATGCAGATTTGGGTCAGCTGAAATGTTTAATGAATCTGTGTTGAATTACTTCAGTTGAAAAAACTGAACAAAATTCTGAAAAAGTCTAAATGCTTCAATTTTCAAGATTTGAAATTTTCAAGATTAAACATTTTGACCTTTTGATTTGAACCACCTTTTCATTTTGAAATTTACTTGAATTCGCATACCTCATTTTAGGCCCAGATTTACCTCTTTCCCACACAAACTAGTGCTTGGACACTTATTACTAGATATTATTTACAACAGAATTGGTGTACAAGGTTAGAGAAAATATTCTAAAAATTAATGGTCTCTTTTGATGCTTCCTATACCAGTGTCCTTATATGTCCCACATTTTACATCCATCACATATAGTGACATACATGTACTTAGATACATAATGGCCTGGTTGTACTGATAGCTATGATACTCATACTGATTTGGGATCTTGAACGGTTGGGGATGATTTTCAAAAGAGTTCAAGGCCAGATGTTCAAAGTCAATTGGAGCCACATTTTCATAAAAGCTCAACTTTCTCCCATTTATGCATGTAAATGAGGGTCAGATTCTCAAAAGTGCTCAGCATGCATACCTCTTTTGAAAATCTAGCTACTTAATCTGACCCCAGTTGTGAGTACTGACCACTTCCTATAGAGCAACATGCCTAGGCACACAGAGGCTAGTACATATAGTACATATGTCAATGCAGCCAACTCAGTGAAATAAGGGCTGTGGTCTCTCCAGTGTAAGTCTTGAGAGAAAGAAGTTAAAGGCAGGAATTAAACTACCAGATAGAATAAGGTGTATTTGATCATAAATTGGCCACAGCACCAGTTATGCCAATTGTGCAGAATGGTTTTGTATTTTCCACCAGTCACCGAACCTCCCTTCATTGAGATTTTCATGTAGGTCTCACAGCCATCTCAGGTATTTACTAATACAATACAAAGGTGATGTTTTCCTCCTGCTTTTCAGCATTTTCTCTTGTCTCCTCTGCCATTTGTTAAACATGATTTCCACATCAAGAAGAAACACAGGGCAGCGTGCTGCAGCTGTTTTGCTAGAAGCCTTAATTAGCTTACACAGAGAAGGCATTGCTGATTTCCCCAAATGCAATGTCTGGTATGTGATTTGAAATGACAATGGCTGCATTTTATAAATATGACAATGATTTGTCTTTTTTTGTCACAGCCAAAGATACCAAGAATAGTGGATGGAGGACTAAATAAGTGACTGCTTCCAAAAGGAAAACCTCCATCAGTTTATAATTGAAAATTGGATTTGCAAATGTTTGGATTTGAATAAAAGCAGATGATGCTGTAAACACTTGTTGCATATGGTATCAAAACACTATCACAGCTCCAGGATATCACTGGCAGCAAATAACACTGTGAGTTTCCATTAGGAAAGGGAAAGGCTAAATAAACTCTGAAACTTGAACACTGTTCAGGACTTAAAGAGACTTTTTAAAGAACTCTCCTTTAGGGGAGACGGGACAGAGTTCATGGGATTTCCCACCTGATCCACAGATTCGTGCATGGGGTTAGGCATGTCTCTCATGATTATTTCCTGAGCACCAACATGCTTGACCCTGTAATTAGCAAAGAGATGGCCTGGACACTCTCTTCACTGTATTTGTGTTGTGACATCCAAACACATCAGCCTTCTGTTCTCCTGGGTTGGTTTATATTTCAGTCTCCACTCCTTGGCAAGATTTTTTAATAACTAATCAAATTATACTAAAACTCTTCTCTTTCCAACCCACCATTGTAATCATTCCAAAGTAGAATTAATGGAGAGGGAAAGATAGCAAGACAGGGATCTAGAGATTGATCAATGCCTGAAACGATATTTGCTAGCATTCAGTGGAGGAACAAATGGCCAAATGTAGATTTTGAATAGACCAAGCGTATTCAGGAAAATTCACAGAAGTAATTATGGTCAAGTATAGCTGCCCTCAGCTGAAGTACAAAGAATAAGGTTCCCCACACTTGTAAATATCATGGAACCCATTTAGTTTCCACAATAAAGTAATTTATTCTATTTTGATGATGAAAGTGTTTAGAAGATATACTCCAGTGCATTGGGCCTGATGAGCTCTATTTACCATTTTACTCCCATGTTCAAGAGGTGCCACATTGTATTGTTAACACTATCACCTGGATTCGGAGAGGTAAGGTGGGTGTTTTCCTTCTAGGGTTTCATCACAAGGTTCTGCAAGCTAAATCAGGCACTCAGATACAGGAGGTAGCTCATTTGTTTTCAAATTATCCCCTCAGTTATATGTGGGCAAACCCTTTATTTTCAAGTGGATTTGCCCAGGTCTAAATGTAGTAAACAATTGTCTTGTCAATGCAGACAGAATCCTGAGCCATCTCTCCTAGCTGTTCTGGCTCTGCAGGATTAACTGAAGTAAAAGGCTTTAAATGTTTATTTTTGTCACTCAAGTAAGGAGAAATGACTCTGAATACACTCAAGAAACAGGCCTGTTGAGTGAGAAGGTGCCCTTTTCACATTGCCACTTTTCAGAGTAGAACTGGTGTCAATTCCTCCTAAACTTTAATACCCTCTCTTTAAAGATTTTTAAACTATGACATCAGGAGTTTTGACATCCTGTGGTTAGTGTTGAGTGAAGAACCAAGATGAGAACGCTAAATTCTCTGAAGCTTAATTCAAATTTCTCCACAAAATACCAACATCTAGTTAACGCTGCCTATGTGAGACTCTCCCCAATGTAAATCCACAAAAGCAGGGAAAATAAAGAATGAAATTATTCCTTCAGTGTGTTACCTGCCCAGCTACACAGCCTATGGAAAGAACACACCCAGTCTCATCCCCTCCTGCATATCTCTGCACCTCCATCAAAGCCATCAGAACACAGGCATCCTTAACTAGGACTATTAATTTGCTTTTCATTTACTTACTGTTAGTGTTGGCAACTTGTTTATGGGTGAAAACTGAAGAAGTGTGTGTACAAGTGTGTTCACTTAAAATTGTTTTGGTTTGAATTAGTTAGGGTTGTGAGTACTCCATCTGTCAGCGGATCAGGCCATTCCCTTACCAGGGATTTGGCAGTCTCAGGGTACATCTTGGACTCACCAGTAACTCATATTTTTTTTTAAATCTGTATTTAGCTCCGAGGTTGAGGTATTTCCTTGCTGATGAAGACCTTGTCACAGTCATGCATGCTTAGTTCCAAGTGGGCTAAGGGCCATGTTCTCTATTGGAGCCACTCTTGAAAACCACTTCAGCTACTGTTGAATGTGGCAACTTGCCTGCCTAGTGGATTAGGTTTATGTGGGCACCTGTGTTCCATGTACTGCACTGGTTTACAGTGCGCCTCTGAGTGCAATTCAAGGTGATGGTTGTAGTCATTAAGACTTTAGAGACCATCTCATTCTCCATGCACCATAATCACAGCTGGTTTTAAGTGAAGCAGTTCTGCTGAGAGTCACTAGTAGTGAATTTCTGAGGTCAAGCAAGTGTTCTCAGTGGACTTGTTTTGTCAAAAGCCCACGTTAGCTAACTCAGCCTTATTGTAAGACCTCATCTGGTTGGCCAAAGCTTTGTCAGATCTGAGGCATTTCACTCCCCATACCCCATGCCTCATGCCTTTGTTAATTGAAGCTAATTTGGTATGTAATGGGCTGAGATGCCACAGCAGTAAGCAAACTGAAAATTCTTTAAAGAAAGCATGTTAAAAGCCTATTTACTGGAGTGAGTAATGTCATCATGTGTCTGGCTCAAAGTGGTAGGCAAAGTGCACTCCCCCATTGCTTCAAAGGTCAAATGCATCAGATCCAAATATGCAGAATGATAACGAGAAAGGGCCAAATTTAAAAATCCAGATGAGCAGAATCCATAGGACTCTTGGCAGATTGTCATTATGGACCTTGGTAATGCAGAGTTGGGGTGCTAGCTTTTGTGTATGTGCACTTCTGCTAGGATGCATCAAACATGCTTATGTGTATTAGGGCTTCCTTGACTGGATGAAGTAGTGGAGCTGGTCTTTCAGTTGATAACGCACAAACCTGTGCTTTTTTGGAGGCAAGGCTTGTGAATTCTTTTCCTTAATTGGCCCAAGGGGGCTGTACTGAATGTATATGGCCACTCATTGTTACAGCTTCTGGATACATACGGAATTCTGTAAAGAAAAAAAAATAGCCTCACTCTAGAATTTCCTACCAGACTAATTTGTTTGATTATGTAATACTATTTCTCTCTCACTTCCACCTTTTACTTTTCTCGGTGAACGAATATACAGTAAAGAGAAGCATCTCCACAAGCAAGAGCATCTCTACCCTGTGGCCCACAAATGATCTACAGAATTACAAAATAAAAGGAATACTAGCTCTGATTAGACAGTTGCAAAACAAGTTTGAGGAACATTGGATTTTAGCCATTAAGCTCCTTGTAGCATGTTGGAAACAAAGACAAACAACACTGATCTCAAGCTAAAATTATAATGTACTATTTTTTTTTAAATGTTGTGTCTGACTCCTCCTCCTAGCACAAAATCTAACCAGCATCTTCCCAGTCACAGGCTACATTCCTACATATGCTTAAGTAGGAATAGCACAGTGATGAACAGACCATATGATATGTAGCAGAGGACTGGCCAGGCACTAGTCTGGAATCATCCTGTATGAGGATGGTCTAGACATAATTTGTGACACTGAACATTTTGATCTGGTTTTCTATTTGTGACATAAGCCAAGTGAATAAAGCAACAGGAACACAGTTCCATGCGGTTCTGTGGCGGGGCGACGAATCACTGGCACTGCGCCTCCTGCTCGTCGTCCTGGGAATTAGCTCTCTGCAGGTCAGTGTCTCGCCTGCCGCTGGCCCCTGTATCCCTCCCAGACCCAGTGCTCTTTGCCTTGGAGTTCTGCCCCAGCATTAACCCCCAACCCTTTATCCCCACCTTGGCTCGGTGGTTACTGCCAGTCACCATCTAGCCCCGCTCCCTGGGGCAGACTGCAGTCTGTATTGGCCACTCATCGGCAAGGGGGTTAGGATCTGCTGCCCCTCTGCAGCCCCAGTACCTGTGTGTAGGCCTTTAACTAGGCCTGCAGCCTGGGGCTTTGTTAGGCTGGAGCTCCCCAGCTCCCTTAGCCCTTCCCCAGCACTGCTCCACCTCAGGTGCCCTTCTCAGCTTTCCAGGCAGCCAAGTCCTTCTCTCTCCCAAAGCTAGTGAGAGAGTCTGTTCTTGAGCTCCTGGCTCTCAGCCCTTTTATAGGGCCAGTTGTGACCTGATTGGGGTGTGGCCCCAGCTGTGGCTACTTCCCCCAGTCAACCTAGCTTTTCCTGCTGCAGCCCTCTCCAGGGCTGCTTTAAGCCCTTCAGAGCAGGAGCAGGGTGACCACCCTGCCACAGGTTCCCATTGAAAAGTAAATTCTTTTGGAGGTATCGGCAGCTGCCTCTGGTCCCCAGGGTCTGTTCCAGCATCGAGCTTTCTGTATAAAAGGTCAGGAGGGGTGACATTACAGTGACTCTGTGCTACCTGGGGATTCCCTCAAATAGCAGGTTGGAGGATCAGCCCTAAGCATTTTGTTTCTTAGGCCTGGTGCACATTACAAAATTAAGTTGGCTTAGCTACCTCACTTAGGATTGTGAAAAATCCACACCTCTGAGCATCATAGTTAAGCTGACCTAACCCTCAGTGTAGGCAGCAGTAGGTTGATAGAAGAATTCTTCTGTTGCCCTAGCTACTGCCTCTTGGGGACGTGGGTTACCTATGCTGACAGGAGAACTCATCCTGTTGGCGTAGGCAGTGTCCACACTGAAGCGCTACAGTGGCACAGCTGCCACACTGTAGTTGTGCCATTTTAGTCTCATTTCTCAGGCTCCATAGGGTATGACTATAATGGAATTAACTTTGTTGTTACATAGACAACAAATCCCACAAAGTCTGTGGTATATATGATGATTGCAATTAGTTACCCTAAACCAATTCTGCTCTGAAGGAATATGATGAGGATTTCAGAATATACAGTATATAGAATATACAGATATGCTAGCTGTTTTTTCTCAGTACAACCCAGTATATGCACTGGCACTTTTTTGAAAATTAATTAAAGTTCTCTTTTCTTAAGAAATACGATCATAGTTTAAAGTTAATAGGTCAAATTTGGCTCTGAGTTATAAGAGTAAATCTGGAGTAACCACTGATATTCATGGCATTCTCCTGGATTTACACCACTGTAATGGAGATATACCTATCTCCTAGAGCTGGAAGGATCATCGAGTCTAGTCCCCTGCCTTCACTAGCAGGACCAATTTTGCCCCAGAACCCTAAGTGGCCCCCTCAAGGATTAGAACTCACAACCCTGGGTTTAGCAGGTCAATGCTTAAACTACTGAGCTATTAGAATTCACTGTTGTTAAAAGTTTGAAGCGGAAATTGGCTCCCTCTTGAAATGTTTCCTCCATCATATGTTGTTTTCATGAGTGCATTTGTTTAAAATAACTAGCAGCCCAGATTCATAGATTTTTAAGGCCAGAAGGCTCATTAGATTATTTTATCTGACCTCCTGTGCAATGCATGCCATAGAATAATCCATTTGTTCCTCTATTCGACCCAATAATTTGTGTTTGATTAAAGCATATACACCTCTACCCTGATATAACATGACCCCATATAACATGAATTTGGATATAACGCAGTAAAACAGTGCTCCGGTGGGGGAGGGCTGCACACTCTGGTGGATCAAAGCAAGTTCGATATAATGCAGTTTCACCTATAACGCGGTAAGATTTTTTGGCTCCTGAGGACAGCATTAGATCAAGGTAGAGGTGTATTTCAGAAATGCATCCAATCCTAATATGAAGACTGCCTATAGACTTGGATCCTTCCCCCTTTCCTTTTGATGGCAAAACTGCCATGGAGTAGGACCAGTCCCTCAAACCATAATGAATGATGGGGATTTTTGCAAAGAGATTTATCTTTTTAAAAATGTATAAATATAAAACTGATCAAATTTTGGGCCACGCTTATCTTGTCATCCTCTCTTTTTAAGGACAGTAGAAAAGGCAGAGACAGAGACTGTATCCAACACACATTTGTGACAAATATAACAAAGGCCATGCATGAGTTGGGAAATATGTAAAAACCCGATTAGTGGGCTCTCATTGTTGATTTTTATATCTATAACAACACTTCTTTTTACATATGTATATGGTATGAGTTAATCAGCATGAACAGCCATCTTTCTCCTCTGAGAAAATGTAAATCGTATAATCCAACTATTTCCCTAGAACCATATTACCTGGTAGTATTCATAGATTTGAGCACATTGCTATGCTCATGGCAGCCTGTTCTAAAAGTGATGCATTTCTAATTCAAAACATCTGTTCTGGTCTCTTACAGGATACCATGTCATATCCACATTCAAAAGGAACCCCCTTGAGCAGGCTTTCAGAATACCCAGGGCTCAGACGACCTCAAACCACCTGATAAACCAGTACTGGATAACTGTCAGTCATAAGGCTCCAGCCATGCTGTATGACTTCTACTTGAGATTAACAGGAAGAAAGCCCAGGTGAGAAGTTGCGCTACTCCATATATTATCATACCTAAAAATATCATAGAGGAGACGGGCTCTAACATGTCCTGAGAAAATCAGCCCTACAGTGTCTGCACTTGCTTTAAAGTTCTTGGTTGTCTTCCTTTCTCCAGTACTCCTCTTGAGCCATTTACTCAAGAAGAAAGAACGGAACCCCATTTGCTCAGCTCAGCATACAGCTCCCAGCTCTCACAGCTTTCATGGGAGAGTCTTAGATTTTCAATAAGACTCAGCTCCATGGAGTTGGTCTCAGAATTTGTGGTTTCCCAAGCTGCCAGAAGGTTAGGAGTGGCCTCTCCATCTGGTCCCACTACCAAAACCCTGCAAAGAGAAATCAGGTCAAGCATTGAACAGCTAGTGTGGGTAGACAAAAGGGTGGTGCCTCTGTCCCTTACTTTTATTGTCTGTGCTTAACCTGGCCCTATTGCCATGCATACTGCAAGCTTTAGATCACTGCAATATCCTGATGTTAGTTCAGTCTGTTGTGAAATTGTGTCCATGCATAAAGACTCAGGCTTGGCAATGTTCAGAGTGCTACCACACACAGTTATTTTGACCTATAGGTCAGTGGCATGTCCAGCAGGTGACAACCCGCATACAACAGTCTGACAGTTGGAAAGGTGTAATGAGTGTTTGAGTGTTCGTAAGCTCTGAACTGCATTTAAAAAGAACGTTTACACTTACAGATGATTTCTGAGCATTGGCAACAGTGTGGTTAAGCAAAATGAAGGCATCCATGACCCTTTCGTGGGGGACCTCTGTGTAAATAATAACTCAACTTCTTTCCTGCGTGTTTAATAATCACACAAGAAAGCTTGAACAGTGGACCAGGCCAGCTGCTTTGGCCCACTCAGGCAGTGTATGGCTGGTTAAATCAGCCATCTGTAGGGAAATCTCTGGATGGCCTGGAGCTGCTCTAGCAGCTGTGATGTTACCCTACCCCCTGACATGTCTGAAGGAAATGGGGCCTATACTTAGAGCCCCAGTTATTCCCAACTTCAGGAATGGGCCCTAGGAATCATAGAAAACTGGGCATAAATTAGAGCAGTGCAAGAAGCCTCTAGGCCAGTGGGGGGTAACCTGCGGCCCGTCAGAATAAGCCGCTGGCGAGCTGCCAGACAGTTTGTTTACATTTGCACAGCTGCTCATGGCTCGCAGCGGCTGTGGTTCACCGTTCCCAGCCAATGGGAGCTGCCAGCAGATTACCCTGATGGGCTGCAGGTTGCCCACCACTGCTCTAGGCACTGTAATGCAAATAAAGAACAGTAATAAGTGCTAAATATAGTTACTGCTGGTGTTACAAATGATGGCCCCTTTCAGCAAGATTGTTGCCACTAAGTTAATAAATTATAAAGCCAGAAGGGACCACTGTGATTATCTAGTTTGACATCCTACATAATACAGGCCACAGAACATCCCTGCAATAATTCTTGTAGTAGATGCAGAAATGTCAGCTATAATCCTAAACTTTAATTTCAAATGCAGTTTGGAATTTATTCAGGCTGAGAAGTACCTCCCACCCCTTGAACTTTCAGATCTCTGAGCTGGGCAAACAAGACACAGCCTTGCATCATTGAGTTCATTAAGTATGCCACTGAGCCTGCTCAAGCTGCTAAACTCTCCCCTTACCCCTCTTCTCCACCTCAGACAAGTCCGTATGTAACCCACTTGCCTCCTGGATGTGGTGTTCTGGCCCATCTAGTGGTCTAGAGACCACTCAGAGAGAGATTAATGAGTCTGCTCTACAGCCTTAGCTAAGGGCCAGTTGGCTTTTAGCTCATGCAGTAGAGGGTCATGCATTAAACTCCAGAGGTCCCCAGTTTGATCTCACCCGCTGATGACCAGAGTCTGTCAGTGTTACACATAGCCTTGACTTCCTTCTCACCGTCCATTGCAATGTCTAAATCCAAACCTTCCTCCATCCCATCAGCTTGAATTCTCTTATTGTCCCTCCGATGCCTCTTCCAATTTCCACACCTTCAAGTAGTTCCTTTCCTTCACACAGCATCATGTTGCCTTCTCCACTATCCCTGATGCTACATCTTCTGCTGGTCTCCTGCCCCCCCAGCAAGTGCCCAGATGATTCAGATTCCCCCTTACCCGCTGTGGCACCCACCCATAATCTTCCCCCACAAACACTCAGTCCTAACTTTTTAGCCATCAAAATGCATTTACTTTCCAGGTGCCAGCCAGAGTTAACCTGGGTTGAATTGTTACTCCCTGTCAGCTGTTTGATGGCTTGTATGGAAGGATTTAGTGGTCAATGTTCAACTCCCTTTGGACAGGTGTCCCCAAAACCCAGCCTCACCATTGTTACCCTTATTGGCATCTTCAGAGAGGCCAAAGAACAAAGAATGTAGGCCATATTTACAAGATGGGGGACTCTATCCTGGGAAACAGACTCTGAACAAGAGGGGGATCTCAAGTAGCAATAGAAAGGTTATTTTACCTCTGTATAGGACACTGGTGTGACCACTGATGGAATACTACATTCAGTTCTGGTGTCCACAATTCAAGAAGGATGTTGATAAATTGGAGAGGTTTCAGAGAAGAGCTATGAAAATGATTAAAGGATTAGAAAATGTGTCCTCTAGTGAGACTCAAGGAGGTCAATCTATTTGGCTTAACCAGGAGAAGGTTAAGGGGTGATTACAGTCTATAAATATCTACACAAGGAACCAATATTGAATAGTGGGCTCTTCAGTTTAGCCAAGGAAGGTGTAACACAATCCAATGGCTGGAAGTTGAAGAATTCAGACTGGAAATAAGGCATAGATTTTAACAGTGAGAGTAATTAACCACTGGAACAACTTACCAAGGATTGTGATAGATTCTCCATTGTTGACCATTTTAAAATCAAGATTGGATTTTTTTTTTAAAAGATATGCTCTAGGAATTATTTTGGGGAAGTTCTTTTGCCTGTTTTTGTGCAGGAGGTCAGACTAAATGATCACAATGGCCCCTTCTGGCCTAAGAATCTATGAATCTTTCCTCTGGAAAAGGAACTGTGAAAGATAGCTACCAGACTCACAGCAGCTATGGTTGTATGACTTTTACAGAAGTCAAGAATCCTTCACTCAGAGTGCTCTGCCACCAGGCCCTTCCCATTTAAGAAAGGGGACATCATTTAGAGCACTTGAACTGTTCAAAACTGCTGCAGTAGTACACAAGGAGAAAGGGGGTCTGTAAGATATCCAAGACCTATGTTATAGGTATTATATGTGTCCTATGTTCTAGGACTTAGTCAGTTGTTACTGTTATTCGGTTCAAACTAGTAAGTTAGGCCATGGTCCTGCAACTGGCTCTGTGTAGGTACAGTGTCATGGTTATGCTGAGTCTCACTGATGTCAATAGTGATCTTCTCAGGCACCAGGGTCTGTCCCTGAGGAGCCAGCTACAGGATCAGGGCCTCAGCAAGTATATAACAATTCCAACTAAGCAAGTTATCAGTCTGCTGAACAGAAGAGGAGGCTGCTGCTGGATGGCTGAGTCCCAAAACTCAGCTTCACAATAACTAGCAAAAGCAACTAAGGCATTAAGCTCCATGGAGAAACCTATTATGTAAAGTAGGAGAGCCCTGCATGAAACTCCAATTTTCAGATAAGAGCAAGTTCTCCTTATTTCATTATACGTGCTGCTATGGCTCTGCATGGCTCCAACACCTCTGCACTGTTCCAGGATGATGAAGATCTTCAATCGGCTGCACAAGTCTATGATGCTTCTGGAATATTTCACCTGTCAGTCCTGGGAGTGGTCTTCAGAAAATATGAACATGTTAATGACCCAGCTCAGTCCAGAGGACAGGAGAGTAAGTATACCTATTGCTAAATTGCTCATTCTCAACCACAGTTCTGTTTACCTCCAGCCTATCATATTTGAGTTATGGGTGAGCCTTTGAATAGCATATTCCAGGGACGGGCAGCATTAAAAACACTTCCTTGAAAGAAACAGAAATAATGTATTTCCCCCCAGTTTTGTTAATTAGACTTGTACAAGCCTTCAATTTCATTTAGGAGGATGTTCTGCTTCTGCAATGCAGCAAAAAAGGGTTGGACCAATCACTGAAGATGGCAACTCGATGTTTACTCACCACACCATAGTTCACTTCATGAAAGGTCTTCTCAATAGCTTCCCGCTGGTACTAAAACCCACAACCCTGTAGCATCTTAATCTTGTCCTCTCTACCCTGCAACCCAATGGCAACATGCTCCCTCTCATATCTCTCCATGAAGGTAATCTTCCTTGTGGCCATCATTTCGACTCTGCAGGTCAGCGAACTAGCTGCCATGATGGCTTACCCCTCTATCCCCACACTTACACTGTCATAAAGACAAGGTTTCCTTGCGACTGCATTCCATGTTCCTCCCAAAGGTGGTCTCAGAGTTCCACCTCAACCAATCTGTCCACCTCCCAGTCTTCCATCCTAAGCCACGTCTCCCCTGCAGACAGGACCCTCCATTCCCTCTACGTCCATGATGCGCGAGCATTCTGCCTCCACAGAACTTATGCCTTTTGCATGTCAACAAGACTTAATTTCTGTTGCTGACTGATTCAAGGGCCAAGCCCTCTCCTCCCAACGAATCTCAAAATGGGTGTCCAGCTGCATCTGAGAATGCTACACACTTCCCAACATCCCACGGCCTGATGGAATTACAGTGCACTCGATGCAGGTGCAAGCAGCCACATCCAGCTCCCTAGCATACGTCTCCTGGCAGGACTTCCATCAGGCCGTGATGTGGTGTTCATTACATACCTTCACCACCCATTACACCATCACCCAAGAGATGGCTGAAGACGCTGCAGTGGGCCATGCCAAATTGCAAACTGTGCTACCTCTTGCATCTTGGCACCCATCTCCATGCTGATCACTGCTAGATACTTACCCACATTTGGAATACATATAGGGACCACAACACGAAGAAAAAGATGTTTCTTACCTGTCCAGAGACAACCCGTACCTGCTGAGAGTGGGGGGACGGAATGAGGGCAGTGGCTTCAGCAGATGTTACTGAGCCTGCTCAGTCCATGTGAGCATGCTCAATACAAACCAAGCAGCATCTCTGGGGGCGGACACGTGACCCCTTGTGCCTCCCGCCTACATGTCACCTCTGCCTGTAACTGGAGGTTCTTCAAGATGTGTGGTGCCTATTTGTATTCCAATACCTGTCCTCTGTCCCCTTTGCTGCGGACTGATCTGCTCAGTGGTAAGAGTGACTGAAGAGGCATTGACCCGCATGACCTAATATAACCTTGCCTGAGACGCGAGGCAGCTCACGACGCACATGCTGGTCAACGGACACTGCTACAAAAATCTTTCAGATCCGGCGCATGGCACACATGTTTGGAATACAAATAGGGACCACATATCTTGAATAACCTCTTCTGTCCATTGATGTCATTGGGAGTTGGACAGGGCCATAAGTACAATATTTTAGAAAATAGTACAGTATCATAGCCAGAGAAAACACACAGTATGAACAAGTTCTTGTTAGATTTGAGCCCCCATAGAGCAATAACTGCAGGATGTCAAAATCTAATGTACTCTTTGCTGGTTTTAAGTACTTCTGCACATGAGTGGGGCAGTGATGGAAGAAGAAGCAACAGGGCCGAAGGAATACAATGAGCAGATCTAGGATGAGTTTCAACGTACCTGTGGGGCTGTATCATATACTTGCAAGATGAGGACTCAGTGATCAAATAAAATTGGTCTAGTCCCTTGTGCAATACTCATGCAGATCCCCACTGTGGTATAAAGCCTCACACGTCATGGAACCCCTACACTGTGGATTCAGAGAGGCAGTAAATTCCAGGTATAGCTAGGCCATACCCAGAATTATCTTCTAGCTCACAGCCATGCTGATGCCAGTGCTCTTGCACCAAGCTGAAAGGATTGGGTGGGCTTGAGAGTGAAGAGTTCTTTTCTGCATATCTTCCTTGAAAATACTTCTGTGGAGTCATGTCAGCCATCTTGTTATTCATTCATAAAACCCTGCTTCACAGTTAACAGTTCTCTCTGCAAAGAAAGCACTTCCTCTTCATTCTTTTTTGCTTAAGCTGTTTCTTCGCTCTGTTAGACCTATAATCCCCTGAGAGCATTGCTGACACCTTTTCCATTTAAAATCTTGATCTATGAAACTAAATGTCATTAGCAAGGCAAAGAACTGAATAAGCAATTTCTTGGATTTCTGGAGCCACAGATGCCAAGAGAGAATGTAGCTCTGCCCAGCTGAATTACTGACACAGGGAGACCTGTTGATTCAGTGTCTGGTCCATTTATTTTCACTAAAAATATAATCCCAGTATGACACCAGTGAACAGGGACTTGTTTTGAAGTATTTTCAATATACAGTCTGTGTTCTAGCACGATGGTATTTTCTTTTTGGTGACTCTACATATACAGATAACCGCATGGAAGACCATTGGTAGGAAATATCTAGTTTTTTTAAGATCGGAGGGTTTGAGTTGAAAGCAGAGCCAGGTGACGAATGAAGAGTAGTATAATAGAGTTGGAGTAACATTTTTTCATTGCACATTTCTTCACTGAATCTTGTGATTCAGAAATTTTTAGGCTTTGTTCCGAGTGAAGCTCAGTTCAAAATCACAGCATGAAGTTGTACAGCTTTACTCTCACTGCAAATCTGTTGCATTTAATTAACTTTCCTTTTCTTTAATTCCAGTTATTCAACTTTGATGTGCGTCAGCTGCATTGGTCGGAATACATTGAAAATTACTGCATAGGTGCGAAGAAATATTTGCTGAATGAGGACATGTCTGGGATTCCTGCAGCAAAGCAGCACTTACGAAAGTAAGCCATACATGGTCAAATGTGGCAACAGCCCCCAGCTGCTTTGGGTAGCTGTACATAAGGGTTTTTAAGGCAAGGGTTTCCATTTTAAATTGAATAATACGATTCCTGGGACGAGGACAGATGAATCATACCTGTGTCAAGTTGTGAATGATCTTGTGGGAGATAAAAAATGACATAGCTCCCTTTTCACATAAGCTGAGGATCTGGCCTAATATTTCCTTGCCCATCTTGGGAAGAAAAGGGGGTTTGGGCTGGCCCCATAGTCCAGCAGCAGCACATTATACTATCATGGAAGTAGTCAATCTTCCTCACCAATGAGTTAGTCAACCTCCCCTCCCCCCACTCCCCCCAAAAAAAGCGGCAGAGAGGGGTTACAGATCTGTTGCTGCAAAAGTTCCAAAGGTTCATTCAGGACAGGAAAAAATAAAGGGGTGAGGAGCAGCTTTGGATATAGCGAAACTCCTAAAGGTTGATGACAATTTCCAGGGGTTGTGTAAAATTTTAAAACAATCTAGAAATACACTTGTACTGGAGATAGGGAGTGAGGGTAAAATCTTCCTGGTCTCCCATTCCCAAATAAAATAAAGGCTTCAAAGTTGGATTTGGTATTTTGGAACTAGAACCTATAAAGTTCTAAAACATTCTAAATTAAAGATCTTGGGTTCCTTTTTTCAAATTAAAAAAGTGTAAGCCCTGCTCATCTTCTCCAGACCAAATACTCGGAAGTGCCAAAGAACATGCAAAGGGGGACAGAGGCACTTCTGCTGGAGGACCAGTGTTATGCCTTTCAAGGAACAGCACTTTTCACTCTGGAAAACACTTGCTCCTGTGAAACTATAAGTGTAAGACAGGCCGTTGCCATTGCTGGGATGTCACAAATGAATCATTAGTTTGAGTAATTTTTAAAGATTTATATTCCTAGTTTCTAAGTGCTTCTATAATAAATCAGAAACATATAAACTACATAGTAACCCAAATGGGTGGCATAAACTCCATCACTACCAGTACAACCCAAAATATCAAAACAAAGTGCACACACACAAAAGACTAAGCAATCTTGACCAGGCTAGGTCACAGCTAGTTTGCTTTGTCCTGATCCTCACCTTGGCCAGACACTAGGAAAGTAAGGAATGTATAGAATTGTAGCATCTGTGTTTGACAAAAGGTAGACACAGAGATTAATATAATCAGTATAATAATGACATTTTAGCCTAAATCATCTCAGTTTCCTCAAATGGCTTGACATGCACAATGAACAGGAGTGGTAGGAAAAAAAACAGAACCCTGCAAGATCCTGAAAAGTGGACCATTGGGGAGGATGAACCATTGCCTGACATTACCTGTCTGAGATGTTGCAGCAAGGGAGGAACAAACCCACTGAAGGGGCATTTTGTCAATCCCTGCAAACATTCCATAAGCCAGTCACCAAAACCTCATTGTTGACGTTATTAAAAATTGCTGACACACCAGAGTAAAACATGGACAATAGGACATCAATTAGTCCATCCCTAGGCAATCAGCTGTCAATGTTAATTCAGTCTCAGTTCTGGTTTGAAATCAGAATGCATGGAATCAAAGACATCTGGGGCATGCTGGTATAGCTGAATCTATCACATCACTGCATTCATTGCCTTATAATTTCAATGCAAGGTCATGTAGGAGGTGGTGGCTTTGGGACACAAAGGAGACACCTGTTTAGGCGCCAGTATCCTTGCTAATAAACAGAAAAGGCAGGAAGGCCACATCATTCCGCTTTATAAATAAGATCACTTTAAAAGTGCAATGCAGAAATTCCTCTTTAAGTTTGATCCAAAGATGTTAAGGCTGCATCTCGGTATTGTTTTAAGTAATTTTTCTTAATGTGCTTCTCTTTTATTTGACAGGCTAAGGAACATCCAGTATGCATTCAACACCACCCTCCTTGTGATCATCTGGCGCATTTTCATTGCAAGGTCGCAGATGGCTCGCAACATCTGGTACTTTGTTGTGAGCCTCTGCTATAAGTTCCTTTCCTATTTCAGGGCATCAAGCACCCTCAGGCACTGAAATAGTCAGTCAGCGGCCAAAAGGACCTTCCTCTCCTCTAAACAGCATCTGTGGGCATCTGGGCTTGAAAGTAGCAGGGAATCCACTACCACCACCAGTTGCCTGCAGTCAATGTGTCCTGTTACTATGACCACAATTATCTTTTTACTAATGCTTTAATATGCAAACTTTCTTCCATAGGACCATGCTAATTTTAAAGCCATAACTGAAGCTTTAGGCATGGGCTATTCTGGGTCTTTTGTCTAGATTCTGGTGTGCAAGAGGATGGATTAACCAAAGCTGCCATCTTTCCATCCAAAGTCTAAGAGCTAGACACTCTCATCCCCACCTCCCTCCTTAATAGTTGCAAATGTTAAAGTAATAGAAATTAGGAAAGGAATATGATAAGACAAGGAAATAGAGAAATAAATCAGTGAGAGGTTTTCTTAAATGCAATTCACAAGTTTAGCTCAATGAAACCAACAGGGCCAAATACCTTATTAGATTGTGAAACCACATTTTCTATGTCACTCAGACCTAAAGGAAGTAAGGAAAAGTAAACTGTGGAAGGCTGATAATGTGGTTTAGATCTCTATCTCAGGTTGCCAAGGACTGATACTTTCAAGCTCTGATTGATGAGATATACAGAAGCTGTGTACATTTTTTATCAGCATGAACACACACACAAGTGACTTTACTATGGAGAAGCATTAATCTCTCTATAATTTGTCTTCCATTAAAAAGCCCTCTTTTATCACCTCTATAGCTTTTGCTTGGAAAATTTATGTGGCCTGAGTGGAGTTGTATTTACTCTCAACATGAAGGAGAATGCGTGTGCAAACCTTGAAAGAAAATAAAGGTATTTTTGAATCAGTCATTTTAAAAAAAAAGATCACCATGCTTTGAAATTCTGATTTTTGGCTAACATTTATTTTGTCTAGCTGAAAAACAGCTTGTTACTCCCCTTTCAAACTTTCCATATCGTTAAATTTCCCTGAAAATTCATGCACCCACTTTGTTGAAGAAAGTGTAATTAAGCAAAGTTAATAACAGTGTTTTGTTATGGATCATGCATCCCGATCTTGCTCCCATTGATGTCAGTCTGAGTAACGGGCCCAGTCCTGTTTTCATGGACAACAATAGGCATTATTTTTCATTGACTTCTGTTGGAGAGGGATTGCATGTGATATATAAAGAGCATAGTGCTCGAACAGCTTGCTGCAGCTTAGAAGGCGGACAAGGAGTTGCAACTAGGATCCCATTGAAAGGCTGATTTTTTTGTACCAAAAAAAAAACCCACCACATTATTAAGCTTTCAGTTTTTAATGATTGTCTCATTGACAACTGGAACATTTTCTTTACATTTAGTGAATTGAGTGAGCATTTGTTAAGATTAAAACACTTTAAAATGACTCCTTTTTAAAGTGTTTGCAAGTTTCCAATCTGTCTAACTTTGTGCCTTCTGCCTCCCAAGCAAGTAACAGTGCATCACAAAATGTGATACAAGAAGCAGTTTAAGGCCAAGAATAGTCAAATGTCTATGAAGTGGCCATTATTTCGGAATGATACCTGCTTCTGACAATGGGGGGAAAAAATCATGGCCACAAGCAATATTTCTTTTTAAAAGTGAAAAGAACGAGTGAAGTTACCTCTCCTTCCCCATCCTCTACAGGACCATTTTCCAAATGAGAGTAACAGAGTTTAAACACGTTGCCAAAGGAGGCTTTTGGTGGATCCCAGAATATAGACACTCCTCCCCCAGCTCTCTGAAATGGTAAAACCACTTCTTTTCTCACTAGACCACAGTACCTCTCATACAGATTGCTTCAAGTCTCTGTCCTTAAGTGTAAAATGGGCTACTAATGCTTAACCACCTTTGTAAGGTGTGTTGAGGTCTTAGGATGAAAAAGTGCTTTGTAAATGCAAAACTTTGTTAGCCACGTTTTTTTCAGGTGGGGTGAGTAAGACACAGAGGTTCAGGGAGGTGTCTAGCCGGCACTGCATCCTACTGGCTTAGCTGCTGCTGCTTGTGCAATCAGGAGATGTGGTTTTCTAGCCTTGGATTGGACATGTCGTGTGCTCTGACTCTTCAGCAGTGTCTGGAGTGAAGGCCAGGTGCACTGTACTTGTATGCATCACTAACATAGCTACCTAGTGAATGCACCTAAATTGTCAGGTCCACATGGAATGAGGCAAGGCTATCTCTGCAGGATGCATTGTTAGTTAGACCTGCACCTAGGGTGACCATATGTCCCGATTTTATAGGGACAGTCCTGATTTTTTGGTCTTTTTCTTATATAGGCTCCTATTACCTCCCACCCCCGTCCTTATTTTTCATACTTGCTGTCTGGTCACCCTACCTGCACCACTCACTCCTTTATTTTAATAATCAGGTGGCACATTCATCCCGCTGATTTAAAACACTATCTTCATTTACCTGCACACAAGAAAAAATGAAATGTTAAAAATAAACAAAACCTGGGTCATTCTGAAAACAAAAAACTTCACCAAAAAAGTCCAGTTAAGGATGCTAATTAGCACCAATGAACTGACCAAGCACATTTACAAAATCCAAGCACTTAAAAAGAAAGAAACAAATAGCTATAGCAATCTTAAATCTTACTCTGCCCACATAAACAAAGGACCCAATCCTACAATCAGATGCACAAGGTCAAACCTTTCAGCACACGTGGAGCTCCATTGAAAGCAGTGGGACTCTGAACATATCTGATGTGAAAGATCTACACAACACACATTATTTTCACAGATTCTGAGTTATATTGATCCCCACCAACCCCTTCCTTTGGCTAGACCTACTTGTGACTGGTCATTCGCATATGCTATGCCCACCCCAACCAGTCTGTCTCCCCATGAACATGTCAGGACCCTTGTACCTGCATGAGAATCAGGATGCAGTAGTTTTCACTCAGGAGGCTGGTGGTACCAAGTTTAAGTTTTTCCAGGCACCTTAGTATTTTGCCAAATGCAACCACAGGAGCAAAGTGAGCCCTTTCTTTCTCACCCTTGAAGAGCAGTAGAGCTTGTTGGGGATATTGCAAATGCACAACTGTGACCACTTCTTCTCATTCCAAGTGGCAAACTGTATTCTGGAGAGCTTTCACCATCTGCCCTGCCATCCTCTCAGCCTCATCCTTGTCTCTGGGGAACTCCAGCATTGCCAGCAAATAGCTCCTGACCTGTGTTGCCTTTCCTGAGTGGAAAACCAGGTTGCTAATTTTTCTAAACCTGAGCATAAGTATGATAAAATTTACATCTTTAATCCTCTTTCATGTGGCTCAGAACATCTCCTGATTGAGATCGTTCTGTGGACCAATCAAGGTCTCATCAAGGACAACTCTGGCCATGGTGTTCTGGTGCTTATGTTGACGACCTGGTGGAAATTCTTACTGAGCTCAGGCTTGCAGTGATTTCTCTGGGCTCTTGAGATCTTTACGACCTCACACCAAAGGTCTATGGGACTTTTGCAATGGTCTCCAAACAATGTGCTCATCAACATACAGCCACTCTTTCTCAGTGAACTCAAAGCCCTGGGGAAGTTCTCGCTAAAAAAGGAAACAGATGCTTGCTTCGCCTTTTCCCTCCCCCTCCTTTTGATAAAATGAAGCAAAATCCAGTTTAGTTTTTTTTGTTTTAAAAAGTTGCAGTTTTAAAGAGGTCCTGTAGGAAATCATACTTTGGTTCATTGGCATTACACTTGCTGGGCAAATAACTGATTTTTCAGTTTGGTGGCAGTTTTGGAAAAAAATTGGTTTGGGTCAAAGAATGAAATTTTTGGTGAATTGAAAAAACCCCACCATGGGTCCCTTCCAAAGCAGGGATTTAAACCACATCCCATGTGAGTGCCCCAACCACTTGACTAAAGAGCGTAAGGGAGGGTGGCAATAGCAGTAGCACCATCACCTTCTCTTCCTGCCATGGCCAAAATTATCGGTAGTCACATTTGTGAATAGGTTTGGATTGATCAAAGCTGCATTTTTTGTTGAATAAACTATTAATCAAAAAATTCCATTCAGTGCGGAGTCATAAGTATACATGACGTACCGGAGGGAAGGTTGCAGAGATGGGCCCATAGCATCTTTATGAGCGGAGGCCAGTTGGGCTAGAGATTTTTGCTGAGGCAGCATGCTTAGTCCTGTGCAAAGAAGTGGATTCACTTTCCTGTGTTATCATCTTGTTGACGGACGAAATGCTGTTGACCAATCACAGAGCTACATCTAGCTTCCTTTTGCCATGGGTGGGACTCAGCAGTAGCCTCGAATCTTCCTTGCTCCCCCGCTGCCCTTTATGAACAAGCAGCTTTGAGGACAGAGCTGGTGCTCACATACTGTACAATCAAGACAGTTTATTTGCCACAGCATCACAAAACAGTGGACTTGTGTACTCAGTGGACTTACCATGCAGTTACCACATGATATTGTGACAGAATACTGCAGAGTTGTCATAGTTACTCGGGAAACTAACCTGTGACACACTGAACCCGATGTACTCTTGTTTTAGTCAATATTATACACGCATACCAGGCTATAGCTATAAGCTGAGTGGTATGTAGAAGCTATGAAACACTGAATATCGTTTCATTGTCAAATGATTTCTCTGTTATAGGAAGTCTGTCAAACTGTTAGCTTTCAAATAACAAATTGTATACTTTAAATTAAACTAAATACCCCTGCTAAAAAAAAAACCCACCAAAATTAATCTGAACATGCCATTTGACTGACAAGTCAATTTCTTTCCAGAGAATTTTCTGCAAAATGAGGTTTTTCCCAATACATTTGCAGGAAAACTTGATGACCAGGCCACATTTCTTGGGGGCACTTTTGGTCACCTTTTGCTGCTGCATGATGTGTTTTCAAGGTGACCTGGTGCACCTCTGTGTGTGGGGGTGAGTGTACATAGCTGTATGTATATTTATACATTTTCAGCACCAATCATCTCACATGACTTCCAGAAATGTTGCAACTATCTGATCTTTTTGAAAGGCCAGGCAGTAACCATTTATTATGTGCTTTTCTTCATAAAGTTAAGATGATGTCAAAACCACCACTCTAATTTTCTAGGTTTAAAAAAAAAACAGTACTGTTAAATAATCAGTCATCATTCATGAATCCTTATGCAACTTGGAAGGGGGGGGGGCTTTTTGTTTTTAAATAAATTTCAGCTTCATGATTTAAAGCGTGTTGTTGCTATTCCTGCACTGAAGTTCTACTGCAGACAACAAGGATGAACTTGTTGTTCAACTGGGCCTTGTATTCTAGCGCAGAATAGATTATATATTGTACATTCCCAGCAAATGTATCAGTAATGATCTTGCTAAATGGTGCTACACCTTGGTAAGAAGGTGGTTAAAAAACTTACTTAAGGGCAAATAAAAATGTGCATATTAGGAGTAATTTAACAGACTTAAAGGTACTATCCCAGTTTTTCAGTTACTAAAGAAAGAAATCTTGATTCTTTTTTCAACGAGTACCATAGACAATTAAACGGCTTTAATATTGTTTCTTGATCACTATACATAACCTTGACAATAGAATGAACCCCCTTTATAGCAAAATATTTATTGTCCCACTGCCCAAAGTTTATATGGTTATAACTGATATTTCTATACACTTTTCCCTATGAGACAATTTACTGTTATAAATGTTACTTATGAAGTTTCTTATTCAAAAGTGTAATGTTTTGAGCCCTCCATGTCAAAGTTGTACGGTCACGGAATACAAGAACCTCAGCCATAAAATTGCTAATATTAATTATGTTATTTTAAACATTTAATAAATAAAATATTTTAAAACAGTTGTTGTTATGCATTAATCTACTGGAGTTGCTGAGGAAAAGTTATTTACGAGCAGTGGTGTTTTTCCATATGCCTCTTCTTCACTATTTCAAAACTTGGGGCGGAAAAGGGTAAGTTTTACATGGACTTGCTCAAGCCCTCCACCTACAGGATTCAGGAGGCAAAAGGCAGCTAAAGGGACTATAAGGGGAGAGAGAATGTCTACATTTAGCTCGGGAAAGCGCATCGTTTTGGATATAGACACAGCCTTACTGTTTTTTTCTACATGGGTGCCCACCAGACACACTTACACCTGGAAAGCAAAGGGGACATAGCTTCAGTAGGGGGTAAATGGTTGTTGCTCCGCTGACAATTTCCACCAGCTAAGGATCTGCCCAAAGCGATGATATGTTTAATTTATAAATTAACAATCTGATTCTCAATTACGCTAGAGCCACTTTGCATTACTCTGGCAACTTAAAGTCAGTATAAATATAATTTACTCCCATTTAAAAGGGCTCCTTGTGAAAATGAGAACCAGACTCTAAATATATGCCCAGAACTGCAGACAGACTTCTCTACATTAAAGCAGTAAGTAAACTGCCACTCTTAATCCAATAACAGGCGTGGCCTGCCCCACAAAAAGCCCAGAATACCTAGGGCAAGTGCAGTGCTTGAACACAGCTTGAAGTGACTTCATGCTTAGATTCCGACTCAATTGTAGCCAGTTAGAAATGGTGATGTAATAAGATGGACTATGAAATGTGCCCTAATAGAGATACAGAAGTGCTAGCAGGCAAGGGACATTTTACATGCAAAACAGATCTTATAGGTTACTGAACTAGAGGCATCATTCTTAGGGTTGCCAGTTTTGGTTGGACGTATTCCTGGACATGCCATCACACAACAATCTTTAATTCCTGGAGATTCCAGGACAATCCTGGAGGGTTGGCAACCCTACTCATTCTGGAAAAATCACCTTGGCCTAGAACTTATGGTCTCAAGGTCTCCAGGTGCCTAAATGAAAGATGCCAAAAGGTCTGGGTTCAGCAACAATCTCTTCTGCAGAGACGGCTGACTCCCTCACAGGTCTGAAATGTGAGCAGAGGTCCAGAACCTTAAAGGTATTTAAGCTCCTAAATTCCACTGGACATTAGGAGCCTAAGTACCTTTGAGGGTCTGGGCCATGAAGACCTTCCCTATATCATTTAAACTGTTCAAAATTAACTCTAGTGAATTACTGGGATCTGCCTCGAAACAGTCTGGATTCTGCGAGAAATGTCATAGCATGTTCAGGGAGTTCTGTTTAAAAAACCCACAGCTGGCTATGGAATTCACAATTTCTCTATTTCCTGACATGGGTGAAGAGGAAGGGCTTGACCAAACATAGTAGAGCCAATTCCCTATACGGTGCAGGCTGTACTTTTTGTAAGCGTGCATGAATTGCAGGGGGGGCTGTATGCAAAGTGATGATATATCAGCACACAAGCATTACACAGAGAGGGTGACATATACATTACAATTAACCTAGCAGAGACAAAAATACAGTGCATCTTTAAGTACAGAATTATCAATTTTTTTTATTTATTTTTTTTTACTGTTTTTTAAATCAAGCCCATGTTTAGTAACTGGAAACTATCAGAAAAATATTTTCATGATAAAATAAAAATGGCTTTCCAACCGGCATTGTCATGTGATCTTACACTGCCCTTTGGATGCTTCAGCATACTGTTTATGGTCTTTGAGGGAGACATCTCCTTTTCTTATTGTCTGAGGGTGGGAAGCAGCTGAAAACTTCCCCCATTATATTCTGATGTGTCATTTATATCGATCTTTTTCTCCCACCCCCTCGCTCTCAGCCTCCAGTGAATATCAGGGCCGCTATGTGCATACAAAGGTCTGCCCATATGAAGCCAGTTGCAGGTTCAAGGCCTGAAAGGTAAGCAGACAAAGGAATACAACTAGAGCTGTTTGGGAAAAGCCAATTATGATTTGCACACAAAAAATTAAACACTTTTTAAAAATTTCCTACCCCTCACCCCAAAAAAACCCAGTTTTTGGTAAAAAGTTTTGATTTTCAAAATCCAAAAAACCCACAAATTTTTACCAAAACCTGAATTTTTGTTTTACCATAGACTGTGGTTTGGTTCAAAAATTTAGTTAATAATTGTTGTTACTCTGAACCTTTCCCCTGATCTTTTTGTAGTCACAAAGCCCTGTGGACTGTAAATTCTCTCATATAGAAGAATTACCAGAAATCATAACAGGTCGTATAACTAAGCTGGTTAAAAACATACAGGTCAGGTTCTGTGCTCCAACAGGGCCCCTCATGTTGCTCCAATAGCAGAACTAGGCCATGCAGCAGAAGGAGTTTCCCCAATGTAAGGCAGATCCCCAGCATGGTGGAGAGCTGTCACACTAGCTCTTAGCAACCAGCCTTGAGTAGGACATGTGCTGGGAAGGAGAGGAATGACAGAGCATACTGTGCTTTGGTTAGTTCCAGTCCCCAGGATATCCCCTGTATGGCCACTACATCTGAGTGTAGATATCAACTACCCTGCAAAGCTACTTCAGCTTGCACTGGAGACCTCAGAATATGTGGAGGGGCAAAGATGGCTACTGTTTTCCTTCCCCACGAGCCATTCCTGCCCCACAAGTGGCCTGTGGGAAGAAAACAGAATCTGGCACATGCTTCCCAAACTATTTAAATATATATGTGTGTGCTGATCCTTCTTCCATTCAGGTTAATGGAACACCCATGGGAGCAGGATCTGGCCTATAATGGTGCTATGTCAAAGCAGCTGCATTTTGAAAACTTGTGCTGAGTTTGCAAGTAGTGGTGCTGTCTCAATGTAATAAGGGAGGAGCTTTTCAAAAGCAGAGCTGGCAGTTAGGTGCCTGACCCTCAAAGATTTTGAAAATTGTCCCTAAGAACCTAGTATAAAACAGTAGACCACTTCAGTAGGAATCGTCCATTGCCACCCAGTATGCCTATACTATACACAAGTGTTAAATGAAAGCTGCACAAAAAAAGAATGACTCTTCAAATGACAATATTAACACTGTGTCTGGCACTTCAGTAAAATAACTATTCCAGTACAATGGAACACAATGCATGGACTGAAAAAGAAAATCCATATTTAATAAACCTTAATAAAATGCTTCTCTTCAAATATCAGTCAATTTAATGTAAATGTGAGTTCTGGGGAGAAATTTTGCTAGTGACAGCCCCACCTACCGTGAATTAAAGCCATCAGCAAAAAAGTTCATTTATTCATAAGAAAAAAAAATAGAAAGGTCAGCCTGTAGATTTCAATATTTGAAGCCTTATTTCTGATTAACCTGTGCTATCGTGCCATTCAGTTACATAAACAACGTCAACTGGGACACTCATGGTGAGAGTCTCAGCCCCATGCCAGACAGGTACCAGATAACAGGGCCAGAGCAGTGTAAAGTGGCGCTAAAAGCCCTTGTATCCAGCAGGGGAGGATTCCTCCAGCATACACGGTCCAGTGCCAGTAGTAAGCCGGGCTTCTGAGGAACCCTTCACACAAGCCCTCGCATGAGGGGTGTATCCGGGTAGGGCAGAGGTGGGAGAGGCATGTCAGGGATTGGATGGCAGCACACAGCACTGCAGAAATTCAGGGCAGCGATCAGGCCCAAGGGGCAGCCTGGGGAGATTGCTGTAACTTAAGCACCCAGGGTTGTCTAGATTACACTGGGGGCTTCTCCAGCCCCCACAGCAGCCCTGGATTGGGTGGGCAAACAGGGGACTTAAAGCTACCTTAGTGCCCCACTCCCCTGGCTGTGAGGCCTGTGCTGTGCTCCTTGGAGAGTGCCCCGCCCGACACCAACAGCTTTCCTGGGAACTGCCACTTTTAGAACCCTGCGTAAACAATGTATTGAGATTTGCCACACATGGCATACACGTAGGTAACCATTCATACTTCAAAAAGAACAGGAGTACTTGTGGCACCTTAAAGACTAACAAATTTATTTTAGCATGAGCTTTCGTGAGCTGCAGCTCACTTCATACTTCAGTAGTTCATGAACTACCTTTAGCCTCACTCATTAGCGGTTAAAGAACAATACTAGCATGCTGTATGTACACATTACAAAGAGTCAGTGTGGGGGTGGGGGAGGGCAATTTGCCATTGCCTGAATCATTTTGCTTTGGAAACATTTTACACTCTTTTTCCAATGTAAATGAGTGCACAAGGTATGAGGCCCTATGACGCTAGTGACCAGTGAACGTCTGGCCTGTAGCATTAGGATGTCCTAGCTATGTGGCAGGGTATAAATGTGGCTGTAATGATAGTTACATGTAAGCAAGAGGATTCTGCCCACAACCTAAGAGCTGGCAGGTGGCATGCTGCTCCTCTGTCACTCCCCTGCTTCATGAGGCGTCTCAACTGCTCCAGGGCTGCCGGCTATGTGCTCAATCACTCCCTCCTGAGAGGAGGGACACCAATTAGTGCTAGTCACACCTCCATGGCAATTTTTAATGATATGGTTGCCAACGACAGTGCTTTGTTAAAACAGCCGGGAAACAAGATCAGTCAAGCGAGCATGAAGGTGACACCTCTGACAGACCACCAGCAGAAACTACTGTAGGAAGTCCAAGGAAGACATAAGGGGTGATTGTATAAGTCTTTACTTTAGCAAGTTATTCTTTCATGTTCCTATTCACTTGGATTCTCTATCATTTACTGTTTCTTGCTCAGCACCAGAGAAGGGAAGAGATAGGCAAAATGAGATCATTACAGTCTAAGACCCACTGACTACAATTTAAGGTACATGGTTTTCAGTGGAGTCTATCCACACAGAGCTCTATTATAGGACCAACACTGAAATTACTTAGGGTCATTTGCTCTCCAGACCCTTCCTCCAGCCTCCCCACTTCTCATTTTCCTAAAAATAAAAGTCCAACTGAGGAAAAAATTCCTATCAACGCGTGAAATTTGTTCCTGTGAAGAGGGTCACCACAAAAGACTGTACATCACGTGAGTCCGACTTATAACCTGACAATAGTTCTTAAATGGCTTTAGGAGATGCATAGGCCTTCTCTTGGCCCTCTGCACCTGGAGAAATTTCACCTAAAGAGATCTGTTGTAAGAGATTGTAGAAAAGACACCCAAGGAAAGTACTGAGAGCCCCATTGCTTGGAACATTTAAACCCGGAGTAGAAAAAGTGCTAGAAAACATTCTCCAGGGACCAATCCTGCACTGACAGGGGATAGATTAGATGGCTTTTCCATTGCTAGGTCTGGTCCACTGCTAATACCTATTAGTTATTTTTCATAAGGGTGAATACTCTGATACTTCCTCCTCCTACTACTTTTTTTGTTGTTCCTTGGGGCTTTTCATAAGGACAGGAAGCATATAACCAGGCGCTTTATAACTGGGGGAAGTAATCATATTAAACACATTGCTGAACAAATGCAGTGAGTAAAGCTGTAGCCCGAGGGGTGTGTGAATCAGACTTGGGCCGGCGGAGTGAGGGGGAGTTGCTGGTTTCATCATTGTTGTCACTTCCCTGCCCCTTCTCAGCCACTGGGTTTGCAAAGTATAAAGCTGGTGAGAAGAATGCTCTGATGCTTTCTATAGGAAAAGAGAAGAATGTGTGTGTGTGTGTGTGTGTGTGTGTGTGCGTGCGTGCGTGTGTGTGTGTGCGTGCGTGCGTGTGTGTAAATATTCATCAATCTCACGCTTCTTTGAAAAGTTTTCCACCACTTTGTGTGGCTGGCAAAATTTGTTGATAAATAGGCTGTCAGGTAGAATTTGGTGTGGAGATGCAAAGAAGCACTAATCCAGTGAAAACAAATTCACCAGTGAATAGGCTAATGAAGTAATCAGGACTGGAAAGGTGAGCAAGGCTAATGTGGCAATAAGTCAGGGAACAGATTCTCCCCAGGTCAAAATGCTCCAGACACACCTCTTACTACAGAGCAGCTATGCAGCACCACTTCAAAAGCAAAGGTAATAGCACAGAAATCTCTCGTTTTTCCCTAGTGAATTAAAGTGGCCATGCGCAGCCGTATTATTTATGATTTACATTTTATTTTCTTACTAAACCAAGGTAACAGGCGTTCAGCTTCCCACACCCATTATAATCCCAACTAGGCTGGAGGCTTTTTAGTAACTATCACATTTACTAAACAAGAGTATAGAAGAGGAACATTTAAATCTCAACTCTTTGCATTTTAAGATTAGCAAGCGGCAGGGATTGCATTAGGAATAGAACTACACTGGCTGGGGCAGGGGGTAATTAAAGGCAAAGAAAAAGGTGAAGGAGCTTTTGTGACAACTAATTCCCTCCTGATTCATATAAAGACCCTTATCATATTAATTTAAAAGGGAAAAAAACCTGCAGCCATGTAAGTGTTGGTTCCTATAGCATTAGAGTAGGAGCTTCGTGATAAGCAGTACAGCCACTGGTTACTGTAATAAAGCTGTCACACACAGGAATGCTGGTAAGAGACTGATCTTTATTTTCTGGCCCTATTCACATGACATGGATCAAGGTTCAAACTCCTATGTCACTTAGTAGGATCTCTTCATTGAGCACTAGGCAGAGGAGATTGCTGATAAGATGAAAAGACCATTTCAGACTGGCAAAATCCCACCATTCTTTGGCATGTCTGGATGATGATGTGTTTAACGACTGAAGAGTATTAGCATATTAAAGGAATTGTATCACTTAAATTTCCTTTTAAGATTATTAAGTGATCACTCAGCCTTAGAACGTCCAGAGCAAAAGGGTGCTTGTGGTGCATGGCTAGAAAGGGTTAAACATCCTGCAAAATAAATAACCTCAAAAGACATGTGGGGAGATAATGTTTGTGTATTTACATATATATGAGTAGGGTCAACAATATAATCAGTCTCTGTCTATGTTGTATTCTGTTAATGCAGAGATCAAAAGAACATCCTAGTATTAAAATGAATTGTAAACATGGGATAGCTCTGTATTCATCTCTCTTTGAAATGTATAGCAAATCATCTGTGAATGGTGGCAGAACGAGCAAGTTGCCTTATATTAATTCGTATAGCTAAGATGGATCTCCTTCAAGGAACTCCAACTTGTCAAAAAGGACATGAAATTGTATGAAAGATCCTTGGGTCCAGATCCTGTTCATCTCAGATCTGTTTGAGGCTTCATACCAGAGAAGCTTAGGCAAAAGGACTGAGATCCCAGTCCTAAGCTGCAACACCCTGTATTGACATTGGACTATAACCTATGAACTATTTCTGAAAGAACTCTTTGCAACTACAAAAACAACAAGGAGTCCGGTGGCACCTTAAAGACTGACAGATTTAATCTCCTTGTTGTTTTTGTGGATACAGACTAACACAGCTACCCCCTGATACTTTGCAACTACAAAGCTCACCATCTCTGCTATGAATCTGAACCTCAATGAACTGAGCTCATGTCTGTATTTATATTTTAACCATCTTTTAACCATACTCGCTCTCTCTCTCGTTTAATGCGTTTTAGTTTAGTTAATAAGAATTGGCTGTAGCGTGATTTGGGTAAGTTCTGAAACATTCATTAACCTGGAAGGTAATGTGTCCAATCCTTTGGGATTGGTGGAACCTTTTCTTGTATATGATGAAATAAGACAAATATGATGAAAAATTCTGTGACGTGGGTACCTGGATGGAGACCTGAGGCTCCACTTCAAGGGAACTGTGTTGTTTGGATTTCTGAGTAACCAGTAAGGTAATAAAGAAGCTGTTTTATTCTGGCTTGGTAAATCTAAGTATTGGAATATCCACCAGCTTTATGATGATTGTCTGCCCCATTCTTTGCAGTTTTCCCTAATTGTGTGACCATAGTGGGACTGTATTAAAATTTGCATTTTTGTGGACATGTCAGCAATTCCTGGCTGTATCTTTAACCTAAGAAAAAGTATCATTACTAAGAATCACACTTCACCCCACTCCTCTACCTGCCTTCTCTGGCAGAAAGAATAGATTTTGGCAAACATTATATTTAGTGTCTGGTAAGTTTACAGTAGGACACATCCCCTCCAACCAAAGAATGGAAAAAAGAAGCTAAAGGGAAAGATCTCTGTATTCCTTTCCGCCATCATGTAGCCTACAAGAGTGTTGATAACACACTCCTATGTACCAAAAGGCTTTCACTTCCAATACCAACAGGTGAGAAAAGGCAATATGAACCCACAGTTTAATCAAACTGCATTCTAATGCAAAAATCTTACCAGTGACCTCATTTGTTTTACATCAGCAGATCTGATTGGCTCACATTCTGTGCATTTGGGAAATTATGCTACCTGAATACTGATGAGGTCACTGTTAAGGTTTTATATTAGAGTGGGGCACATGATTGATTATTTGATCCCCAATATTCTATTGCTGACAGGAATCCTGGAAGCTAGTGACAGTGCGGTAGCAAATTAGTCAAACTATCAGGTCAGTTTCCCACATTTTTTAGCTGCAATGGAAAGTGTTATAAAATACTCTATAGACACATCAACATATAATTGATATTCTATTCTAGGAGTCGGCATATAAGGAGCAACAAAATGGCCAAACGACAGATCCTAGCGGGTTTTAGGTTGCTTGCAAAAGGGGTACAAAAAAGTGAGACACTCCAGGAAAAAATTTCCCAAAGGGATGATTTTTAATCTTGCAGTATTTCTGTATCTAACCATTTTTATCAAATCAGCATGAAAAATTCAGTGCTCAAAGTTTCTATTATTGTCTTTTGCCATTTCAGTAAGAAGGTTTTTTTATAAAACAAAGATTTAAAGCTACTGTTAAAACTGAACTCAGAAACACAGCCTTAACTGCTTCCCCAATATATAGTCCATCCTCCTACTCTTTCAGGCAATAAGATGGGGAGAGATCACCCACTATGCACCTGAAGCAGAACAATTATTAACAGCAGCTGGAGGCCTTATTACAGCTCATGTAGCCCCTGTGTGGTCAAGCCCTGGAATTGCCTTTTTTGAGGGTTTCATCCCTCCTCCTTCCTTTAAATTCTCATGACCCTCATTTTGGGTCATTGACACATTGTATCTCGTGTACAGCCCTGGCAGGTTAAAATTCTGACCTCAAATACAGCTGTGCCCACATACAAAGTTATGCCCACTGCACCTCATTGCTGAGTCCTCTGTGGCTTTGATTCCCTGCTCTGCCTTTCCAGCTGGGCCTCACTCTGCTCCCATGAAAAGGCCAGTGTCTCCAGCTGCTCTGCTGTGGGGAGAGGCCCAGCAGCAGGAGGCTCTTTGCCCACTCATTCCATACCTAGAGATGGCTCAGCACCAAGAGGCTTCACCCTCTGCTCCCACTCCAAAACCCAAGGGGAAGATGGGGCATAGGGCTCAGTGGTACACCAGTTCCAGGTGGCACCCTGGGGGTGACCCATCACACTGGTTTCCAAATAGTTTGATTTAAAATGTATCTATATCTCTTTTAGGGTGAAATGCACTCCTGTGCAGGGGGCAGAACAAGTCCTAGGCACCATTTAAATCCCATTGAAGACCTGTTTTGGGGATTTATATGGGATTTAAGTGGCACATATGCCTTCTGGTAGCCCTTCGCACAGGGGTGAATTTCAGTCTTCCTGATTTTGGTGCTTGATAATCTCTGCTTTAGCAAAAAACAAACAAACAAAAAAAACCAACACCCATTTAGGGCTAGATCCTTGGCTGATGTAAATCATTATAGCACCATTGACACATACACCAGTTAAGTAGGAATCAGGCCCTCAAATTTCATAGACTCAGATGGCTGGAAGAGATCTCAAGAGGTCATCTAGTCCAGCCCCCTGCACTGAGGAAGGACCCAATATACCTAGACCATCCCTGACAGATGTTTGTCTAACCTGTTCTTAAAAACCTCCAATGACAAGGATTCCAAAACCACCTTTGGTATCTGTTCTAGAGCCTAACTATCATTTATAGTTAAACATTTTCCTAATATCCAACCTTAATCTCCCTTGCCGCAAACTAAGCCATTTACTTCTTCATCGACCCTTGTTGGAGTTGGAGAACAATTGACCATCCTCCTCTTTATCTCCTTGCAGCCATTTCTTTGATTTAAATATGCTCAATTCTTTTCAGCCTTCCTCATAGGTCAGGTTTTTATATCATTTTTGTTGCTCTCCTCTAGACTCTTTCCAATAGGTCTACATCATTCTTTACTTATAAAGATCACTTGTCTCACTAAAGAGAAAAGGATCCATATTCTTCATAATATTTAAGCAAAAAAACTGAGGACCTTGCACTTACCACTTGTTTCATTTTTTCAGGACAGAACAGCTGCTGCTGCTGGCACAATATTTCTAAGGCTCTGCTCACAATGCTGGCTCTCGTATGTTTCTCCAAGATTCACCTGAAGGGAACAGTAGAGATGCCATGTGAGCTAGACACTGGCTGAGAAATGCTGATTTTCAACGTAGCTAATGAAGATGAAAGTAGTCAGAAGATATTGTGCCAAATGGCAACACTATTGTGGGGGTCAGGCCACCACCCCTACCCCTATTCTTGGGCCCTGGAGGGGGAAGAGAAGGGGAGCAGGGTATGGACCCCGGTCTGCCCCCTACTCTGGTCCCAGCCCCGTCAGCTTCACAGGCTTCTTACCTACCCTCTTTCCCCTTGCACAAGGTTTCTCTCAGTCCTCTGTATGGGGGGAGTCCATCTACCCTGCTTGGGCAGGGGCTCCCTTCCCCAGGTCCTCTGGTTAACACTAGTACACCTCCAAACTACAGTCAGCTCTCCTTCCTTCCTCCTCCTAGCTGCCTGAAACAGGGTTTTTATGAGATCTGGGCAGGGCCTTAATTGGCTCCAGGTGCTCTAATTAACCTGTACTAACCACTCCTTAGTTCACAGGGAATAAGGCTCTGCTCATCCTGGGGCTTATATACTTCCCAGAATCCAATATGATCACTCTCCTGCTGCCCTCTAGTCCTGCTGTATCACAATATTTATAACTGTATTGGGTTTATGATAAAAGAAGTGGATCACAGAATAATGTGGAAGGAGAGGTAAATCTCCATTCTGGTTCTACACGGTGTTGCTAAAGCCGGGTTGGTCCCAGGATATTAGAAGGACAAATGAGTGAGGTGATATCTCTTATTGGACCTACTTCTGTTGGTGAGAGGACCAGAAGAAGAGGTCTGTATAAGATTGAAAGTTTGTCTCTCTCACCCACAGAAGTTGGTCTAATAAAAGATATTGCCTCACCCACCTTGTCTCTCTAATTCTGGTTCAGTCATTTCTGATCCTTTTTCTGCAAAAAAGGAATTTAAATATTTCAAAGATCCCACATCTTTTGGGCACTGAGACTAGGTGAACTGTTTAGGAACAGATAAGCATCAGTCCAAACTTCCGCCCAGCACTCAACATTTGAGGTCGATCAAGTATGAATTTATGCACATTTGGATTGTTTTCATTATGAAAATTATAGTCAACACAGCTAAACCACATTGGCCTATGATCCCATCCAATCTCATATACACTAGTAAGCAGGTATAGTCCTGTTTTGAGTGAGAAACACACAGGGACAATTTAGCTGCACCCTGATTCAGAAAGGCATCTCTGTTCTGGAAGGGTTCTTAAGTACAAGTACCTTTGACTTTAGTAAGACTTAAGCATGTGCTTAACATTAAAACAGGTGCTTAAGTGCTTTCCTGAATTAGTTCCTCTGTAGGTGATGTATTTTTCTAAACCCAGTATCTCAGTGTCATTTTAGGAGGAATTATGCTCCAATGGTTGTTATATTTTGCTGGATACCTAAAACCAAGATCCTGATGACTTGTGGTCATTAAAGGTCTGGTGGAACTTTTTGCAAGAATAAAAGCATTGATACCAGTGTCCTGGCAAAACCATTTTTGAAACATGTGTGTGACACAGATATGATGATTTTCCTTCATTAACCTGGACAAACTTTACTGAATTAAGTTAAACCTTATTGATTTAAGTGTAATATCTATGGAGTCCACTGTATTAAATTAATGGCTGATGTATCCTCGTGAACAGGAACTGTATGTATTTCCATGGGAAAGATAAACATAGCTCCTACGGGAACTGAAAACAGTGTGGAGTACTTAGGCAGGTTCACTCAGGGTCTTACACCGCAAGAGAAACATCACCATAAAGAAAGGATTTTGGGATTTGGGGACAGAGGAGTTAACAGACTTGTTCTATACCCATTAATTTGTAGACCTCCATGACCATGGTAGCCTCTCGGCCAGTTCCCTATTTTCTTACATAACCCCTAATTTGAATTTACTCTGACTTGAGGCCTTCTTTCTCATTCAGAAAACAGACAGGACCTAATCATGGGCAGCAGGTGAAGCTTCCCTGGGGGAGGTTAGCTCCCTGTCCCGCCTCTTCCGCCCATGGCCCTGCCCACACTCCACCCGGGCTCTGCCACTGTCCCCGCCCCTTCTCCGTTTGCTGCATCCCACTGTGAGCCTGATTTAGCCTGACTTAGGGTGTACTGACAATATTAATTTAATTTAATTCTTATTTAATTTAATGTCTTAATAATATTAATAATCATTAATATTAATTAGTATGGGTCTTAGGCTCGCCAAGCTGTTTGATCAGAAGATAAAAGTTCTTGTCCTGAACCAGGCTCCACAAAATTTACAAAGGACCCTTGGGGGTATGACAGGAAGCTCACACTGAGGCAGAGATAGCCTTAAAGACTTTAATTAAAATCAATAATAGTAAGTAAATGGTAAAATACCTAGAGTTACAAAGTTACAATTGCATTACTACTATTCAAAAGATACATATGCTAATATAGTATTATATGCAACAAAGCTTTGGTTAATATACTCACACCCTTCCTTGATAACCTGGTGGTAAGAAACACAGGACCAGCCTTGCAGTTCAGGTTTCTCAATTTTTGAGTGATGGATGCAGTGCTTAGAAGAAATCTAATGCTATGAGCTATCAAAACTAAATTAGGGTTTACTTGACTAACTTAAAATCAAAACCTAATAAACAAACTAAGAATAAAACTTAGGGAAACCAAGCTTAGCCTAGTTCCCTTGAAACGTAAAGTTTAAGAAGAACAAATACAGCCTACTAATAGTAGCTGCTGTCATCGTAGATAGATAGAATAGATAGAGAGATAGAGTACAAATAAAATGTAAGTGAGAATGAAGATGGAGTACTCTATTGAGGTGGGTCACCTCTTTTATAGGGCAAAGTGCTGGAAATCGTTCCTCCTATGCACAAATTTCATTCCTCACCCACAAAATGTTAGGGTATGCTTACCCCATAGGCTAATATGTATGTGCGTATTGGTGACAGGTATGTACGCACATCAGTCTCTTGTGGTGTACTTGTTAAGTCTGTCGGTACAACATTGAAACCCCCCCATGCCATTCTCCATTGTCTATGGTCTAGATAAAAGATCATAGACATAGGCATGGGTGCTTATCTATTTAGGTAACAAGGTATAGGTCAACTTTACTTTTCTGAGTAAAAGTTTTAATATAGATGTGCTAACTTTGCCTTAGCTTAACATACAGGATACGACCTGTAGGTCTCTTGCATTACAGCCAAACTTACTTTAATATAAATCTATAAACCTATTACAATAAACCAAATACTTAAACTATAAGAAAAGATTATATATATAGGATAAGTACCCATGCCTATGTCTATGATCTTTTATCTAGACCATAGATATATATATATGCAAGCAAGTAGGTTAGTCCTATAGGCTACATCCCACACACACACCTGCCACCTGCTTGATCACCCGCCCGCCGCTTGCCAAGTCACTGGCCCATCGCGAGACCTCTCCACCCATCTGCCACTTGCCTCTTCACCTGCTTGCTGCTCACATGGTCACTGGCTGGCCACGTGACCCCCCCCCCAGCCTGCTGCTTGCCTGGTCACCTGCCCACTGTGTCTCTTCTCACCCCTCAGCCCCTGAGCGGGAGGGCAGTGGAGGAGAGGAGGGACACAGCAAGTGGTGGGGACCTCCGGAGAGGGGGGAGTAGAGTGGAGGAGAGGAGGAAGACTTACCAGGCAGCAGGTGGTGGAGGGCTTGGAGAAGGGGCAGAGCAGGGAGAGGAAGAGGTGGGGCCACCATGGCCCAGGTGTCCAGTGGCGGGGTGGCAGCGGTGGTTGTGTCAGGGGATGCTGAGCCTCCCCTTGCCTATTACACCTGCTGTCCATGGCCCTAATCCTCAAGGAAGGATTGGAAGGACTGAGGCCCCATAAAACTGAGGTCCTTGTTCTGAATGAAAGCTGTTATGAACTTGTGACTGAAAATATCCCAAAACCCCATCTAGCTGGGACTTGAAATACTGTTCCTGGGCCAGAGCCCTAATTGGAGTGAGGGTTGGTCTCTTGTAAGCTTATTAGCATGTGTGTTGGTTCGTTTATTGTTTTCTCTGTAATGCTTTTACCCTAAACATATATGTGCTCACTTAGGAAGGGCTGTGTGGTAACCTATCTGTAGTCAATCACTCCGTTTATTGTCCCTGAGGATAAAGGCAAAGCAGGCCTGCTTAGTTAATCTGTCTGTTTCTGGGGATATCACAGTGTAGGCAGGGAATTGTGCAGCTTTTCATGATGTGAAGAGAAATGGGTGTCCACCCAAAAGAAGTGACAGCCAGAAGCCTGAGAGAGGGGAAATACAGAGGAGAAATACAGATGTAGTTGTCCTGAACTGTGACTTATCTGGTGATAACGGTGTGAATTCCATAAGTGCCAACAGTATTGAAAGCAAGTACTCTAAGAGGAAAAGCAACAGAACAAATGTCTCAATAGTCCTTTTGGGGAAAAAATTGTCAAAAGAGAGATGGGGGAAATGAATTCTGAATAAATGAAGAAAAATCACCTAATTGAGCTATGCAGGGAAAGGCAGCTCAACACTGAGGATGGGACAGAGACATACCAAGTAGACTTGCAGTAGTCTAGTGACCAGACAAGAAATGATGGTCCAGAATTACAGGGACCTTCCAGCCCATTGGAAGAGGTTTCTGGGGGAAACCTAGGAGCCAACAGCCTGGATGGAAGCAGGGAAGAGGTGGACAGAACCAGCAACCATGTTCCGTCTGGCTCAAAAAGACAGGGTACTGAAGTCCCAAACTGCCAGGGAAAACAGGCTCACAGGTAGGCTCAGCACATCAAGTGGCAATCCCAAGGGAGTTTCTGTGACCCAACCCGTCACAGATACATGCATACAAATAGCATAATGATATTCAGCAAATCATAACCTTTCCATAGACACCTTACTTGACAGCCTTTGTACAAGTTTTGTTGCAAATATAAAACAGTGGTAGCAACAATGATCTACATGGTCATATTTTATCACATAACATCACAAGGCCCATCAGTCTTGATATTTAAACATGGCAGAGCATAGTAACCAGATCCTGCTGTTTTGCAGTTGCCTGGTCGGCCTGTAGTCAAACTGCACCTTTTAAGATGGAGAATGATCTTGGTCTCAGTAGCCACGCCATGTCTGTGATATTTTTGCTCATTCCTGGCTAATAGATTACTTCTCATATCCTCCTATTACATATTTTCATCTCCAAGAATAAACTTTAAGACTTTTTCTTTTCTTAGTACAAATGCAACCCCTATACACCTTTCTTTAAGGAGAGAGCACCATCCACCATGGAGAGCTCATGCCTGGGAGGTACCTAGTGCTGAGGCATGAAAGGTTTTTGATGTGTATACCATGTATGAAGGACCACAAGGTCTCATCCTGTGTTGGAGCAGCATGTATTTTTTCCAAGATGCGAGGTGACAAAGCATCCAAGTAGTTTACCATGTGGATATCTATAGCAGATTTAGTTTCTGGATCCTGACCTAGTTGGGTCTCATCCCACGTCCTGCACAAAGTATCGGCTGCAATTAAATGACTTTCTGGAGTGAATCCAATATTTCTGAACCTGTGATAACAGTCTTTGAATTCTAGATGTTACTTGCCAAAGACCCTTCTTTGAATCGGTTAATAAGTGTTTGTGATCAATTTCAATCACAAATGCTTGTACATAGACATAAATGTGAAAAGCTTCATAATCAAATGTGATTTGCAGAATTTCCTTTATTATTTCTAAAAAGGTGTATATGGCTTTGGAAGGCTTTGGGTACATATGCCGCAAGTCTCCAGTTGCATATTTTCCTTTTACAATAGTACAACACCTAGTCCATATTTAGAGGCATCCACAGAAAGTGTTGTAGGGCAGGCAATGTTGAAATATTACTGCATGGATTACGGGTGAGTAAACTTTTCAGTTCTTTGTATTCAGCTTCATATTCCTGTGATGTTTTGGGGATTCCCTCAGACCAGTAAAGGGTTCTTTCACTGCCTGTCATGTAACATTGGATGCCTTAATGCTACACGGCTATGGATCAGAGCCCTAACCAGCATATAAGCATCAGGATCTCACCCTGGCTTCCACCAGCCTAGTTACACCTCACAGGGCAACTCCTTCAAGGCCCAAGGCTCCCCAAATCCATCTACCCTGAGTTCTTAACTACTAGACACTCAGCCTTTTCCACTCTGTTTCGTCACCCCTCAAAGGAGTGAAACCTGCCCGCAAGTTGTCAGTTCACTTGAGGACACACACTCCACACAGTGTACACACCACAGACCTGCTTGGGGTAAAAATAAACAAAAGGTTAATTTAATACAAAAACAATAGATTCAAAGATGAAATAATAAGGGAAAGCTAACACATACTAGCTAACAGAAAATATATATAAAGATGCAACCTCAGGCTTTATACTTCTATATTAACTAAATTCGTTTTTCTAATATAAGTTACCTATTGCCTTTGAGCACTTTCCCAGCATGCCCTCTGTCCTAGATGGGATCTGGTGTTTCACAGACAGCACTCTGTTTAGATGCTGGCCCTCAGTTTCTGGATAAAAACATCCTAGACCTAAGTCTGTTTTTAAAAGTTTTTTTCTCTTGTTATTGTGACTCATAGTTATTCAGTATGGGGAGAATTCCCACCTTTCTTAAGGCTTGTCTACACATAAAACAACTACAGTAGTTTTCCTGTTGGCATAGGTAATCCATCTCCCTGACAGGCAGTAGCTCGGTCAACAGGAGAATTCTTCTGTTGACCTACTGCTGTCTACACTGGTGGTTAGGCAGGTTTAACTACATCGCTCAAAGGGTGTGGATTTTTAACACCCCTGAGCAACATAGTTATACCAGTGTAATTTCTTAGTGTAGGCCAGGCCTTAGTTTTCCAGGACTAGGGTTTTCTTTTCAGTCTCAAGTTGTTTCATTGTTTTCCCATTAACTTTAATGGTCCACCATTGTCTCCTCCTGGCTGGACCCTGGATGATACTTGAAGTTGGTTTTGTGTAAACAACTAGCCTGGGAGGTGTACTGGCATGAGGTGTACTTGAAATTGAAGTACAGGTCATGAGCATAGCATTCTGTATACTTAAATACACAGATTCATAAGAGAAAGTTACTCACTTTGCAGTATCTGAAGTTCTTCGAGATGTGTGTACCTGTGGGTGCCCCACTGTAGGTGACGGTGCATCCTGGTGCCGTTGATCGGAGATTTTCGGTAGCAGTGCCTGGTTGGGACGCATGCACTCAGTTGGTATCTCCTGTCTCATTGGAATCTTCCTGAGCGCGTGCGTCCCGCACCCTCCTCAGTTCCTTCTCTACCATGGAGAAATCATACTAGTACTCCAAAGTAGAGGGGAGGAGGGTGGGGAGTGGAGCACCCACAGGGACACACATCTAGAAGAACCTCAGTTACTGCAAGGTGAGTTACTTTCTCTTCTTCTTTGAGGGCTGTCCCTGTGGGTGCTCCACTGTAGGTGAATGTGAAGCAGTACCCACTATGTTGGTGGGATTTTGGAGTTGTGTGAGGAACATAGGTAGACAGTGCCATATGTCCGACTGTGGTGTCTGCCGTGGTATCCCATGTGATAGCATAATATTTGGCAAATGTGTGGTCAAATGTCCACATGGCCGCCTTGCATATGTCTGTAACAGGTACGCTGTGGAGGAAGGCAATGGATGTTGACATTGCTCTAGTAAAACGAGTCCTAACACCCTCTGGTGGTTGAACATTCTGGGTCTGATAGCAGGATCTGATGCAGGCAGAGACCCACTTGGAGAGTCTTTGCTTAGAGATAGCTTCACCCTTTGATCTCTCGGTAGTAGAAACAAAAGCCTAGGGGATTCACAAAATGGTTTAGTTCTGTCAAGATAGAATGCACGAGCCCGTCGGACATCAAGGCTATGTGATTCAGCTTCCTGTGGAGTCATGTGAGGGTTGGGATGGAATACAGGTAAGTGTATTGACTGGTTAAGGTGGAAGGTAGACACCACCTTGGGAAGGAATTTGGGGCAGGTCTGTATGGTAAGCTTGTGTTTAGAGAAAATGGTGTAGGGAGGGTAGGCCATCAGGGCGCTTATTTCACCAACCCTTCTTGTTGACGTTATGGCAACCAAGAAAGCCACTTTCCTGGACATGTGGAGCAGGGATGAGGTGGCCAGGGGCTGGAAAAGGGGTTTCATAAGAGTGCAGAGAATTAGGCTGAGACTCCAGGAGGCGACTGGTGAATGAATCTCAGGGTAGAGATTTTGCAGGCCCATGAGGAAGCGTTTCATGGTGGGGTGTGAGAAAGTGAATAGCCATCCAGAGTGTCATGGAAGGTGGTAAGGGCTGCAAGGCATACTCTGATAAAACTGAGTAAAAACCCATCCTGTTTTAGTTAAAAAAGATACTGTAAGATGTCAGGAAGGGTTGCAGTCTGGGGTATTAGGCATCTGTGGAAGCACCAGATCGAGAAGCATTTCCACTTTTGCAGGTAAGTCTTAGGAGTGGAGTCCCTTCTACTGTGCAGGAGGACATGTCAGACCTGTTCTAAGCAAGCTAATTTGTGGGATGGAAACCATGAAAGAACAACACCGGCAGATGGAGTTTCCAGCGCTGCAGATGAAGAAACCGACCGCAGTTCTGGGAGAGGAGATGTGGTCTGTCAGGGAGAGGATGGGAAGGATGGATGGACATGTGTAGCAGGTAAGTATACCATGTCTGCTTGGGCCAAGCTGGGGCAATAAGTATGACCCGGGTCTTGTCCTCTGTGATGTTGCGTAGAACCCTGTGTATGAGTGGAATCAGTGGAAAAGCGTACATGAGGGAGTTGTTCCAAGGAATGAGGTGTGTTTCCAAGTCCCGCTCTGGAGCAAAATAGATGGCATTTGCAGTTTTGAGGAGTGGCAAACAGGTCTATCAACGGAGTGCCCCAGTGGGAGGAGAGCTGTTGGGGTATCGAGGGATGTAATTCCCATTTGTGTTTCTCGGAGAAGTGTCTGCTGAGTGTGTCGGCGGTAGTGTTGTGACACATGGGCAGGTAGGAATCGGTGACTTTTATGTGATGATGTAAGCACCAATTCCATAGTTTAATGGTTGTTGTGCATAGGGAGTGAGATTGTGCTCCTCCCTGCCTGACAGCTTGGAGTTCTAGGAGATTGCTCCGCGATCTATCTGGGAAGCGACCGTGGTCAGCATGAGTACTGAGGAGCGTGGATGGAAGGGAACGTCTGTGCATAGGTTCTCTGGTTTTGTCTACCAATGTAGGGAGGCCAATAAGTTCAGAAACTATGTCTGTTGGGTTGGATGAATGTATATATGGAAATAGGCATCTTGTAGGGTGAGGGCTGTGAACCAGTCCCTTTGTGCAATGCGGGTATTATTGTGCCCAATGTGACCATCTTGAATTTTTGTACATGTACAAACTTGTTCAGTTGGTGTAAGTCCAATGTAGGTCTCCACCTCCCGCCTTTCTTTTGGGAGTAGAATCCTTTTCCCCGATGTTGCATCAGTGCATGTTCAACTACATCTAGGTGGAGAAGATGAGCCACCTCCACGCAGAGAAGGTGCTCGTGAGAGGGGTCCCTAAGAGGGACAGGAAAGGGGAAAGGATGGGCGGGGAAAATAGGAAAAGGATGGAGTAACCTGACTGAGCTACTTCCAGGACCCAGCTGTCCTGCGTGATCTGTTGCCAGACATGGTAGAAAGTCTGGAGGCGGTAGCCAAATGGGCAAATAGGTGGCGGAGTCAAGGGGTGGTTGCATAGTCCCCCGATCAGCACTTCAAAATTGTTTGTTACCCAATGGTGGGAAGAAGTTGGTTGCGCCTGGTTTTGCCTGCATCTAGGAGGTCTGTTGCAGTTTTTCCCAGTGTCATACGGTCTGGACTGGGGTTAGTGATATTGTTGTGTGCTGGGCCTTCGGTAAGGTTGATACCCTTGTCTCCTGGGGAGGGATGGGTATGTGCCCAATGTGCGCAAAGTGGCTCTAGAGTCTTTCATAGTGTGAAAGATTTCATCTGTTTGTTTGTTTTTGAAAAGAGGTTATCTTTGTCAAAGAGGAAACTCTCCACTTTGGACTGCAACTCTTTAGGGATACCGGATGCCGAGAGCCAAGAAGACCAGCGCATCACCACTGCAATGGTGCGAGCAGCTGGATCAGTCATGTCCATGGATGCTTGTAGTGCCATCCTAGACACCAACTGACCTTTGGTGAGGACTAACTGGAAGTCCGCTCTCCTGTCCTCCAGTATATGGGAGGCAAATCAAAGAGTTTGTTGTAGTTGTCATGGTCATAGCTTGCAAGGAGGGTAGAATAAATTTGCAATTTTAAACTGCAAAGTAGAAGAATATAAACCTTGTGGTCCAGGAGGTCAAGACGTTTGAGGTCCTTGTCCTGCAGAGTGGGCCGGTAGTGTGGCTGCTTTGTTCTGTGCTTCACTGCATCAACCACAATAGAATTGGGTTGTGGGTGGGAAAATAAGAAATCGATGTCCCTCGCAGGCACATAGTATTTATGTTGAGCTTTCTTGCATGTTGGTGGAATGGAGGCAGGGGTCTGCGAGAGAGCACCAGCTGGTTCTAGGAGAGCTTTCTCTATGGGTAGTGCTATCTTTGAAGGTGCAGAGGGTTGGAGAATTTTGAGAAGCCTATGTTGTGTCTCCTGGACTTGCTCCAAAGGGATGTCCTGGCTGAGTGCCATTCTCTTAAAAAGTTCCTGGAATTGCATAAAGTCGTCCACGTTTTGTGGAGGTGGAGGCATAAGGGCAACTTCTGCGGCTGATGACAAGGCAGGAGCCAGTAAAACAGGGAAGGGGTCATAGCCCACGTCTTCAGGAGGGGGTTCAGGAGCGCTAGATGTTGATAGAGCTGGGGATATAGGCATAGGACGAGCTTGCAGTCTGGTAGAAGGGGCGCAAGGAGAAGCGGTGGCAGGAGCTGACCACGGGTACCACTGAGGCCAGAGCACCGGGTAGGGAAAAAAATGGGTCCCGGCCACTGGGGAACAAAGTAGGGAAACTGAGGCTGATTCTTATGATGCCCCATGTCTTGGGGTATGTATGGCTCCCATGGCGGGGGGAGGACTCAGGCAAGGAGAACTCTGCCTGCTGCTGTGTACTGTTCTCACTATCAGTGAAAGCATCCAGGTCAGGTGAGGAGAGCTGCTGCTCAAACAATGAGTGCTCCCTATCCCAGAGCGGAGAGTCAGGCTTAGGGGCCACAGAGCTTTCCACTCAGCACCAGCAGAGTGCCCCCCGTGGCTTGCCGCCCCAAGCACGCGCTTGGCGTGCTGGTGCCTGGAGCCGCCCCTGCTGGTGCGGCCAACGCATAGGGGCGGCACATCCGGCTCTTCGGCAGCAATTTGGTGGCAGGTCCCTCCGTCCCTCGTGGAGGGAAGGACCTGCCGCCAAATTGCCACCGAAGAATGAAGTGGCAGCTGTAGAGCTGCTGCCAAAGTGCTGCCGATCGCGGGGGGTTTTTTTCCCCCCATGCCGCTTGGGGTGGCAAAAACGCTGGAGCTGGCCCTGCCAATTGCAGTGTGTCAGCTCCAGAATCTCTCCTCTTCTTTTATTTGAAGAAGAGAACTCTGAAGTTATTCATACCAATCTCTGAGTTTCATGATCAATTCCTAAATAAAAGCTCGTGTGTTGGGTATGGGGTTGTCATGTTCACTTCTTTTATCGCAGCAGAATCTAATATCACCCCAGCAGTGCATCACACTAGTTTTCATTCCTCTGACTAGGAGTTTTAATTCCAGAGTTCTCCCAGCCTCCTGCATGGAACTAATGACAAAGCCATGTGTCTTGTACCTCCAGTGCTCCAGAGAAAGGAAGATCCCAAGAGTTGTCTGCACAGGGGAGGAATAATTTATTCCATGTCAGAGACCAACAACAAATGAAGTAAAAAGAATCATAACAAAGCTGCCAGGAGCGCTCTCAGGTCTGGCTCACCTCATCTGTTCACTTTGCTATACAATAGCAAAGCCTGTATTATGCTGTCCCTTAGAGTCATGCATGTGCTGTAACACTGAGCATTCTTTTCTGCCTTGGGATTCTTCCACCTAAGCAAAAGATTGCAGCCTGCCTGAAATAAATGAAAATAGAGACCACCTTTCATTAATATGCTGAATGAGAGACTCAAAATAGACTCCTGTTGAGTAAAGTTTTCTCTTATACTTATGTTGTCATTTAGAAGGATGCTCAAGTACCTGATAAGGTAGAAAAGAATGGTCCATTTTACAGCAGAGGTGCTCCAGTGACTCTCTCTGGTACTCTGCTAGATGAGTGCACCAGCACATGATGTACAGATGGCCTCTAGGCTCAGGAAGTAGTTGAGTGAGATTTTTAATATAAGTACAGTGTGTGTGAGCACATTCTCCCACCCTTCCTGGTCCCCTAGCAAGATTTTGATGGGGAAGCTGAAGGCAAATTGCTCTCCTGTCTTTCTGATTAAAATAAAAACAAAATTAAACACCTTCAAAAGCGATAAAGACCCAATAGTTCTCTCCATCCTTTCATCAGTGTCTTCTTCTCTCACCCTCTCTCTTTGCCTTAATATCCCCATTCCCATCAGCCCCATGTTCTTCCTGTTCTCCATTGCCTTCTTCTCATGTCCTCCTCCTCTCTGAGAGAGTAATTGGGGATCTTTAGCTCTGGGTTTAAGGTTCAATGTACAGATTTATTAGGGCGAAATACTTCACAGGTACCATCCCCATGCTTCCTTTCAACGCAGGAGAGGTCATGAATGATGACAGAATTCCCTTTTTATTCCAGCAGGTGATGACATCAAGGGTGAAGATGAGGCAACTTCTCAGCAGCAGAAAGATCTGGAGAAGGTCAAAACACATTATCAGGCTTTGAAGCGCAGAGTCCAGACGGAGGTATAGGATATGAGGGTCAGCTCATATCAGAAAGGCAACAGAGGAAGACACAGGGCAAATCCACTAGCCAAGTCAGAGAGGATAGGAAACTCACTGATCAATAGAGAACACACACAGAAAAGAAATTTTATAAATGTTCTGAATGTGGGAAAAACTTTATCAGCAGCTCAAACCTTATTGCATGCAGGAGAAAAACCCTAAAATGTGCAGAATGTGGGAAAAGTCACAGATGGAGCACAAACCTTTTTACACATCAGAGAATCCACATTGGCGAGCTGCCCCATGAGTGCCAGAATGGGGGTAAAGCTGCAGTGGGAACACAGTATTCATTACACATCAGAGAGTCAACACAGGAGAGAAATATAATAGATGTTCTGAATGAGAGAGGATTTTCTAATAGATCTAACCTTCTTCAATGTCAGGAAACCCAGATGGGAGAGAAGTCTGACATTTGTACTGAATGTGGACAAAACTTCAGTCAGAGCTCAGCCTTTCTCAGACATCAGGAAAACCACTCAAAAGAGACCCCTTATCTGTGTACTGAAGATGGGGAAAACTCCAGCCCCAGCTTAAATTTTATTAAACATCCAGGAATCCCCAAGGGAGAGACCTGATCAGTGTGTCACAGGTATGCCTAATGCAAACTAGGTTTGCTTTCTGTCTGTAGGTTATTCATAAATCATGCAAAATCTTACAGGTACCATTAGTGCACACTGGTGTGGTCTCATTCCAAGTATAAAGCATTGCAATGTTCCCATTCTTCTTTCTTATGCCTTAACTAGAGTCCTAAAAGGAACAAACCAAGTAAATGGTTATAAATTCCTTCTGTATGTAATCCCAATACTAATGATTGACATGCACCTAAAGACTATTATTCATTTTTAAAAAACTGTTAGAATGTTAAGGCATCATCACAGGGAACGTGAATGTCAGGAAATGGCCAGCGCTAATTCCACCCCTTTGTGTGTATGCGTTACAATGTAGTCTTTAATTACGTGATCACTTTTTTTTCCCCTGCAGGACTCCTGCCTTATTCAAGTTCAGATTGAAAGCCCACTGAACGCAGTGCTAGGCTTTCCTATGACTTCAGTGGCCAACTGGATCAGGATGTCATTGCACAAACCGCACAATGTGCAGTGAATGAAGAGGCAGTTAAATATTTTTATTCTTAATGTCCAGGGAATGGAGATTCTGCCTCTTTGATCACATACTATCTATCCTGCATACTGAATGAGGCATGGCACTCCATTGCTTTGTTTACTAGACAGCATTCCCTCATTCATTACACACTGACCATCCTGCCCACTAAGGGGCCAGATGTGCTTTTAGTTACGTTGGTTTACATTAACTCCATTGACTTCAGTGGATTTCTCCAGGTTTACACCATCATAACTGATCATAGAATTTTGTGCCATATAAGGCACCTGTGTCCTATTCACATCCCAACTTTATACAGCACATACCATCCAGTCTGTGCATAGAATGAGAGATGCATCATAAGGGAAAAGAGTAAATTAAGGTGTAATTGAAGACTGTATTGTAGTGTGTGTGTGTGTGTGACACTACTCAGGGTAAAATTTGGACTGATGAACAGCTGTGTCCCCTCAGTTCTCAGACTAGGATGCCTTTTACATTCTTTTGCTGTGAAAGTTACCACTCCTGATATGCTCACACACAGTCTCCATCGTGTAAGTTACTCCCCGTTGTACTGTCTGAGTGCTATAGCCAGCCATTCTTGAATTACACTGCAGAGCAACACCAGCAAATTTGCAGTCCCAGACTTTCCCCAGGAAAGGACGTCTTGTACTGCCCAGCTCTCTCCTGGACAATACAAGCTCATATAGTCTGTCATTTTATTAATAGAAAATGATAGGCACAAATCTTGTTATCCCAACTGGAGCTTCCCAAATACTTCAATCCAAACAAAAACAAACGAAAGAAGAAAAACAAAACAACAAAGGAAAGAGCTACAGAAGTTAAAAGAGATTGCTGGCAGAAGTCCAGCAACAGAGTGGGGGCTATCCAGTTTATTGCACTCAATGCATCATGTATGATTACCTGCCCTGTGGCACTCCTGGTCCTCAGAGACCGTATATGGGCTTTGGAGACCAGAGTGGGTGAATTGGAGGCACTAAGGGAGACAGAGAGGTACATAGATGAAACGATCCAGGACATGGTAGAACAGTTCCATTTCTGGTCTGACAGCATCTCTGCTGTTCAGGAGGATGAAAGTCTGAGGGAAGAAGAACATCAAACTGGAGCAAAGAAAAACAACCCCATGGTTGGGACCTTCCTTCCAGATGATGTCATGGTATCCTCTCGCACTGAGGATACCTCTCCAGGGGAGGGAACTCCAGTTATTAGGAAGAGACAGATAATAGTTATGGGGGATTTGATCATGAGAAACATAGATAGCTGGGTATGTTATGACCGAGAGAACTGCTGGGTGACTTGCCTGCCTAGTGCAAAGGTTGTGGAGGGAGGACTGAGGACTCAAGCTATCCCACAGTTCCTGCAGTCTCCGAAAAGCATTTGCATTCTTGGCTGAGCTCCCAATGCCTGTAGGGTCAAACACATTGTCCGGGGTGGTTCAGGGCATAGCTCGTCAATTTACCCCCCACCCCCACCTCCAGAAGGAAAAGGGAAAAAAATCGTCTCTTGACTCTTTTAAATGTCACCCTGTGTACTGAATGCTGCTGGTAGACGCAATGCTGCGGCAGTGAACTGTAGCATCCTCGCCCCCCCCCCTTGGTAGCTGATGGTACAATATGACTGATATCCATTCTCATCATCAGCCTTGTGGCAGATGGTGCAGTACAGAAGGACTGGTATCCGTCCTCATCATCAGCCCATGAGTGCTACTACTTCCCAGTAGATGGTACAGAACGGCTGGTAACCATCTTCATCATAGCAACAGGGGGCTGAGCTCCATCAGCCCCCACCCTTCATGTGTAAAGAAAAGATTCTGTTCTGCCTGGACTATCATAGCAGCGGGATGCTGGGCTCCTCTCCCCCACACTGCTTAATGTCCTGTCTGGACTATCATAGCAGCTGGAGGCTGCCTTCCCCTCATTTTATCTCACTAACAAGTCACTGTTTCTTATTCCTGCATTCTTTATTACTTCATCACACAAATGGGGGGACACTGCAACAGTAGCCCAGGAAGGCTGGGGGAGGAGGGAAGCAACAGGTGGGGTTGTTGCAGGGGCACCCCCTGTGAATGGCATGCAGCTCATCATTTCTGCGGGATCTGACACGGAGCAGCTGTGCTTTCTGGTTCTCTGATACACTGATTCTCTAGTACACTTGCCCCATACTCTAGGCAGGACTCATTCTATTTTTAGATACCATAAAGGAGGGATTGACTCAGGGAGTCATTCCTATTTTTATCTTTTGCGCCCCCGGCCAATCTCAGCCAGGGGCACCCATGATAGCAGCAGAGAGTACAGTACAGAAGGACTGGTAACCATCATCTCATTGTTAATTTACAATGGAAGCAGATGGTACAGAACAGCTGATAACCATCTCTGCTATCATGCAAAAGCTAATGAATGCTGCTGTGTAGCGCTGCTGTATCGCCTCTGTCAGCGGCATCCAGTACACATACGGTGACAGTGACAAAAGGCAAAACAGGCTCCATGGTTGCCATGCTATGGCGTCTGCCAGGGCAATCCAGGGGAAAAGGGCACAAAATGATTGTCTGCCGTTGCTTTCCCGGAGGAAGGAATGAGTGACGACATTTACCCAGAACCACCTGCGACAATGATTTTTGCCCCATCAGGCACTGGGATCTCAACCCAGAATTCCAAGGGGCGGGGAAGACTGCGGGAACTATGGGATAGCTACGGAATAGCTACCCACAGTGCAACGCTCCAGAAATCGATGCTAGCCTCGGACTGTGGACGCACACCACCGAATTAATGTGCTTAGTGTGGCCGCGTGCACTTGATTTTATACAATCTGTTTTACTAAACCGGTTTATGTAAAATCAGAATAATCCCGTAGTGTAGACGTACCCTCAAAATATCTAGACAGACTTATGTGTCATGCTGGGGAGGAGCCAGTGGTCATGGCACATGTAGGTACCAATGTCATAGGAAAGGACAGGAGAGAGGTCCTCAAGGCCAAATTTAGGTGGCTAGGTAAGAGATTGAAGTCCAGGACCTACATGGTAGCATTTTTGAAATGCTTCCAGTTCCACATGCAGGGCCAGTTAGACAGGCAGAACTGCAGGGTCTCACTGCATGGATGAGACGATGGTCTAGGGAGGAGGGGGTTAGATTTATTGGGAACTGGGGAACCTTTTAGGCAAGGGGGAGCCTATACAGGAAGGATGGGCTCCACCTGAACCAAAATTGAACCAGATTGCTGTCACTTAAAATTAAAAAGGTCTTAGAACAGTTTTTAAATTAAGAGCTGGGAGAAAGCTGACAGGTGCAGAGAAGCACATGATTCAGACAGAGACATCCAATGGGGAGGGTCTATTAGAGAATATCCATTATGTCCTAGTAAGGAGGAGAGGGTGGAAGATGATAAAATACAGGTAGGATATGATAAACAGTCAAATGAAAAAGAATCCCATTCAATTACATCACATAATGGCAGACAGCTAAAAAGTGAAAAATTTTAAGTGCTTATATACAAATGCTAGAAGTCTAAAAAGATGAGTGAACTAGAGTGCCTCATATAAAATGAGGATATTGATATAATAGGCATTACAGAATGTTGGTGGAATAAGAAAAATCAATGGGACACAGTAATACCAGGGTACAAAATATATCAGAAGGACAGAACAGGGTGTGCTGGTGGAGGAGTTGCACTAGACGTGAAAGAAAGCATAGCATCAAAAGAAGTAAAAATCTTAAATGAACCAAATTGTACAATAGAATCTCTATTGATAGCAATTCCATGCTTGAATAGTAAAAATATAGCAGTAGGGATATATTACTGATCACCTGACCAGGCTGGTGATAGTGACTGTGAAATGCTCAGGGAGATTAGAGAGGCTATAAAAATAAAAAAACTCAATAATAATAGGGGATTTCAACTATCCCCATATTGACTGGATACATGTCATCTCAGGACGGGAGGCAGAGATAAAGTTTCTTGACACCTTAAATGACTGCTTCTTGGAGCAGCTAATCCTGGAGCCAACAAGAGGAAAGGTAATTCTTGATTTAGTCATAAATGGAGGACAGGATCTGGTCCAAGAGGTGAATATAGCTGAATCGCTTGGTAATAATGACCATAATATAATTAAATTTAACATCCCTGTGGTGGGGAAAATACCACAGCAGCCCACCATGGTAGCATTTAATTTCAGAAAGAGAAACTACACAAAAATGAGGAAATTAGTTAAACAGAAATTAAAAGATCTGTAAAAAGGGGTAAACAGTGAGATGGCAAAATTTGCCATGTCTGCTTGGGCCAAGCTGGGGCAATAAGTATGACCCGGGTCTTGTCCTCTGTGATGTTGCGTAGAACCCTGTGTATGAGTGGAATCAGTGGAAAAGCGTACATGAGGGAGTTGTTCCAAGGAATGAGGTGTGTTTCCAAGTCCCGCTCTGGAGCAAAATAGATGGCATTTGCAGTTTTGAGGAGTGGCAAACAGGTCTATCAACGGAGTGCCCCAGTGGGAGGAGAGCTGTCGGGGTTTCGAGGGATGTAATTCCCATTTGTGTTTCTCGGAGAAGTGTCTGCTGAGTGTGTTGGCGGTAGTGTTGTGACACATGGGCAGGTAGGAATCGGTGACTTTTATGTGATGATGTATGCACCAATTCCATAGTTTAATGGCTGTTGTGCATAGGGAGTGAGATTGTGCTCCTCCCTGCCTGACAGCCCATCTGACCTAGGGGAACATTTCTTCCCAACCACAAATATAGCAATAAGTTAGACCCTGACCATGGGAGTAAGACCTGCCAGGAAGATACCTGGGAAAGAATTCTGTGTGATAACTCAGAGCACTCACCATCTGTGACGTTATTGATATAAATTGGGACCATATAGAACATGGGTTGCAACCAAGGTCCTGTAGTGGCACCAAATCTTAAGTAAAGGGGGTCATATAAGGTATCTAAGACCAGGTTCTGGGTTGTTGGTTATGATTATGGTGTCTGTATGTCTGTGTATCATTTTGTAGTTGAAGTTATAAGTATTGGCTCTGTACTGTCTGTATTTTGTATTATGCTCTGCTTCTGGGAAATATCCCAGGGCTTGGCTACACTTGAAAGTTGCAGCGCTGGGAGTTACAGCGCTGGTCGTGCAGCTGTGCAGGGCCAGCGCTGGTGTGTGGCCACACTCACAGCTTTAAAAGGGGTGAATATAGGGGTAAAAACTGTCACAATATGTCTAAAGGGAAAAATTTAGCTTTTGCAGACAATGTTAACTGTCATTTCTTTACTTTTAAGTGTTTCATTTTGCTACCTTAACATTTTTGAAAGGCAGTTTTGAAATTCTATTTCCTGTATGAAAAGATGATGCAAGATTAAAAAAAAGAAACCCTGTAATGTGGCACTGTTTGCTAGAAAGCACTAAATCTCACTGGATGAATTCCTGGCCCCATTGAAGTCGAAGGCAAAACTTCCATTCAGTTCAATAGAGCCAGGATTGCACCCCCAGTCTTACACACGATGTATATTCATTAAAGCAAGGGCTGCTTTGGAGCCTTGTGTCACTGAATGAGCCCTTTGTGAACTCATTGAGGTAGGGGTGCATCAAAGCCCTGTGTCATTTCATTAGCACCTTCCAAAATCTTGACTTATTCCATATATTCCCTCAAAACTCCCAGAGAATGAGGCAAACATCTGCTGCCGTCCATAGATAATTACATATCAAATGAAAGTGGGTTTTTCAAAAATGTTTAGTGCAATCTAAAATCCCAATCACTTTGTAATATATACATTTGCAGTGCCAACAGAATATTGGGAGATCATTATTAAAAAGTCTTAGTTGATAAAATATGACTGTGCATATTCTTTCTAAAGAAATTTATCCTTGGGCAAAGATCTGATCTGGGATACTTCAGCCAGAAATGTAGAACTTTAACAAAGTAACAAATAAGCAGCTGTAAAAGGCCCAGTGGAATGGAAACATTTACAAAAGCTTAATTGTATCTTTTTTAAAAAAAAGTGCACTGATTTGTTTAACACATTTTGATTTCTACACAATAATACCAATATCTCAGAAGCAGCAGCAAGATAGTAGTATAGACAAAGTAGGCAAGGACATCTCAAGACTTGCCCTTGAGGCATGTAAAGTATAAAAAAGCTTTTGAAATAAAATATCAAATACCGTTGCTTTCTTCACACAGTGAGGAGTATGTGGGAAAATGTCGATATGAATCAGCAAAGTCAGTTCCAAGTCCTGCAGGGAATTCTGAAACACATGAATGTCCTTTTCACTTGCAATGATATCATCAGTTCAAATATGTACAACTCGGGATGTCTTTTGCAGGCAGCTGCAATGGCCACTTTATCCCTTCCTGATTTCATTAAACCCTGTAGCCTTCTACCAGAAAGTTCTGAGCCTTTTTCCTCTCAGATTTCTTCCCAGTCATCCACCTCTTATATGTCTTCTACCTCACAACCTCCAGTCACCCGGTTTCCTGCTACTCTGAGAACTCCATGATGCATACTCCATCTATTTTTCACATGATCTCAATGTATACAATATAATTTAATATATATACCTTGTCTTCTTTTTTCATGTACACATACTTATTTTAGTGTGCATTTAGAATCCAGATGTCTATAGAGTGCTGTAGCTGTACATGCTTAAGAATGTTAAAATGATGTGGTTAGTTTGCGGGGGGGGGGGGCAAATTCATCCCTAGTGTAAGTCAGCTAACTTTAACGCACACCTTAGCATCCTTAACTTAAGGACACCCTTACTTCAGGCAGGCATAACTAATGCATCCTCCACCGTAGTAAGTTTCCTTCACTAAGGTGTGAACTTATAACTGAGGCATCCTTAGGTAAGATGCATTTCTCTATGATATTTAATGAGACATAGTTTACTGAAGTGCCCTTAACTATATACTGCGGGGGAATTCTGCTCAACTGCATATGCACAGAATTCATGTCTGGTGCAGAATTCTTTTTCCCCACAGAAAATACATTCTTCCCAAGAACTGCTGCAGTTCCTCCTTTAGTCCACCAGAGGCCCTGTTGCACCAAAACAGCCAGCGGCAGGAACGCAATAAACTTAAATAAGAACGCCTTAAATTCGATGCATTTAACTAAAAAATCCTCCACTGAGATCATTTTTCACAAAATCCCTTAACTGAGTTGCACTTAGTGAAAGAGGGCCTCCTATAGCCCCAATTCAGCAAGCTGCTTAAGCGCAGACTTACTATAACCACATGCTTAAGTCTCATTTAAATCAATGGCACTTAAGCACATTTATAATTAACCATCTGCTTAAGTGTTTTGCTAAACTGGGGCCTAAATAAAGAGCAGTTAATGAAGCCCCGTTTATGGGAGGCACTTCCAGCTCAGGCAGATGTACAGGCCCTAGCTTTGACTGAGCTAGCATGGTACAGATAGAAGTGTAGTCTCTGCAATGCGGCCTGGAAATTACAGCTCCAGCTCCACTGTAGATATACTAGTACTACCCTGTGGAAAGTTAACTGAAATTTCTTTTTACTGACTGTCTTTCATACAGCTATGAAAAGCGGTGCTTGTGCAACACAATTGTTTCTATCATCAGTGCTATTAGCCACACAAGGTGAAATCCTGACCCGCTGAAGCCCTTTGCCACTGACATCAAAGAAATGGGGATTTCATTAACAATTTCTTTCTCTGAGAAGGTAATCTTCACTGGATTCTGAAAATGTCAGGCCTGATTCAAATCTCATCAAGTCAATGGGAATCTTCCAGTGACTGCATCCCATAGGCAAATGTGTCAGGGATGATCTAGGTTTGCTTGGTCCTGCCTCAGCGCAGGGAGCTGGACTTCACGATTTCTTGAGGGACCTCCAACCCTACATTTCTATGATACTTTCCTGAGAAACACTTTTATTTTTACTTGACAGGCCATAAGTAAAGCAAACTGTTAACCTGCTTTTCCATCCTCTAGATAGCTTTATTTCCTCTATAGGAGTTTGTGTATTATTTTAAAAGGACTCAAAGGATGAAACGGAGGAAAATGTTTCGAAACTCCTCATCACAAATTCTCTGTAAAGTGTCTGTAAATATAATAGCAATCTGTAAGGGCCTGCAGAATATAAGATAAGGTGCAAATATAAAATGGAACATTCTGGCTACTGCGCCTTGATGAGAAAAAATGTATAATGAAACATAATGGAAGATTAGCTAGAACATACAAAGGTATGAGGAAGCAAGTATTTTGAAACAAACACTTAAGGGAAGTATTGTAGTTTAAATATTTGTGTTTGGTAATATGTAAGAACCAAAGAATTGAGTGTGAATTGTCATTTCAAACCTTCTTATATAATTATCGCACAATTAGGTGCATTATACACCTAACACTTGAAGTAACTTGAAATTTTTGCCACTGGGTACTGAATGGCATGGATTAGTCTGTCCTAATATGGCAATTCTTATGATGTTAGCTGGAATATTTTGTGGATTTCCCTTATACTATATAATTTCTAGGAAGAACAAATTACTGAGTTTTGCAACAAGTAAACAGGCAACCTGTAACGGGCCGGACTCACCCCTGTGGCGCCTCCTGCTGGTGACTCTGGGAATTAGCTCATTCCAGCCCTGGAGCGCCCTCTGCAGGCCAGTGATGCGCCTGTCCTCTGGCCCCTGTGTCCCTCCCTGGACCTGGTGCCCTTTTACATGGGGTGCTGCCCCCTGGCAGTAACCCCTTTCTCTCTGGGTCTCCCCTCCCCAGGGAACCCCTACCCTCTATCCCCACCTTGCCTCAGTATATGGCTACTGCCAGTCACCGTCTAGCTCCCACGTCCTGGGGCAGACTGCAGTATCAGCCTACTCATCACTGGCAAGGAGGGTTTGGACCTGCTGCCTTGGCCTACCCCTGGGCTGCCCTCTGCAACCTCCAGTACCCGTTAGCCCAATGCTAGGCCGCAGCCTGGGGCTTTCCAGGCTGGAGCTCCCCAGCGCCTCTGCCTTTCCCCAACCCTGTGCCACTCAGGTACCCGGTCTAGCTCCCTGAAGCCAGGCCCATCTCCCTTTATAGCCAGAGAGAGACTGAGTGTGATCCTGGCTCACAGCCTCTTATAGTGGCCAGCTGGGCCTGATTGGGGCATGGCCCAGCTGCAGCCGCTTCCCATTCAGCCCAGCTTAAAAGCTGCTTTCTCCAGCCTCGGCCCCTTTCCAGGGCTGTTTTTAACCCTTTCAGAGCCGGAGCAGGGGTCCACTCTGCTACACAACCTTAGAAAAGTGCATTGTTCTAAAGTGGGGAGGGTGATCCTGTGGAATACAGAGTTCTGCTAACGGCAGAGAATGGGAAATAAATCGATCAAGTTTTTTTGAAAAACATGTACCTCCATTTAGATTCCTAACTCATCACCCCACTAGCTTCCAGTCCTCTTCTCCCTCCCTGGGCTCCTCATCCAATCTCAATCTTCCCCCTTACTTCCTCCAACCTGGTTGAGTGAACAGTTTGACAAGAGGGGTATTAAAACTTTGAAAAGGAGTGTGAAGGGACTCTATTGGTGCTTCCAAGGCCTGTGTGGCTTTTAAATAAAATAGTCTTTGTGAAAACTGTTCTCTTCTTAAGAGAAAAACCTATTTTACCATAAAAAATTGAAATGTTTGTAGTACAATCTGTTGGAAATAAAATACTGGCATTTAAAAGAAAGCAAAAACTATTACATTGCTTTATAAAACATACATCTTAGAGTTATGTGCTTGAGAACAGTGGCACTGATTCAAACCCATTGAACTGAATTGGGAGGCTGATCTTAACATCCCTCTATTGAAATAGCTCTATTGCCTTGAAAGGGCTTGTAGATGATGGGAAAGCTGTAACCAGGCACTTAGGCTGCCTTAACATTCTATCTGGGTTAAAGATATTATGCCTTGTCCTGGCTAAAAATTATTAATATATCGGCTGAACATTGACCAGGCCTTAAGTGAGCAGAGCAATACCCCAACCCAGGGAGTTGAGCTTGGGTTAACTTTCAATTAAAATTTTAGGAGGTTGTAAAATATTGTAGGTCAATCTCTCTGACAATTCGAAATAATTTCTTCTCCACCAAGAGAAGCCAGGGACTGACCCGTACTTCTCTAAGGAAGAGCCCATTCATGCTGTAATACTGAATGGAGAGCTTGCAGAAAGGGCAAACCCTGCTACAGATAAACCTGAAGCACGTTCTTCTTTGGCCTGGTCTACACTCTGGGGTTAGGTCAAATTTAGCTGTGTTAGGTTGATTTAAAAATGACTGCGTCCACACAACCAATGCCATTCCATCGACCTAAATGTCTCTTAAAATCGACTTATGTACTCCTCCCCGACAAGGGGAGTAGTGCTAAAATCAACTTTGCTGGGTCAAATTTGGGGTAGTGCAGATGCAAATCGATGGTATTGGCCTCCGTGAGCTATCCCAGAGTGCTCCATTGTGACCGCTCTGGACAGCACTTTGTACTCTGATGCACTAGCCAGGTACACAGGAAAAGCCCCGGGAACTTTTGAATTTAATTTCCTGTTTGGTCAGCGTGGTGAACTCAGCAGCACAGGTGACCATGCAGTCCCCCCAGAATCGTAGAGCGTAGAATGTTTCTACGCTCCCCCTATCATCTTCATCCCTGAGGTTATCGCTGAGGCTAATGGGGGAGCAAACGGACATGCTGAAGCATTTGTTGGGGGGAGCAAATGGACATGCTGAACCACCTGTTGGAGCTGCAGGAAAGCCAACAAGAGCACAGACTGCATCCATTGTATAACTGCCTCCCTTCCTCCCCATGTTGGTGGAGAAGAAATTATTTCGAATTGTCAGAGAGATTGACCTACAATATTTTACAACCTCCTAAAATTTTAATTGAAAGTTAACCCAAGCTCCACTCCCTGGGTTGGGGTATTGCTCTGCTCACTTAAGGCCTGGTCAATGTTCAGCCGATATATTAATAATTTTTAGCCAGGACAAGGCATAATATCTTTAACCCCATGTTCCATAGCCTCCCCATGTTCCATAGCCTCCTCACCCAGACACCCAAGAACGTGAGGGGTGGGCGGGGGGGGGGGAGGCTACGGGCACTCAGCTACTCAACTCCAGAGGATGGCCCAAGCAACAGAAGCCCGTCATTCAAACAGATTGATTTTTAGTGTGGCTACAATAAGCAATGTGGCTTTGTCCTTCCCTCCTCCCCCACCCCACCCTGGCTACCTTGTCTGTTAGCTCTTTTTTTTTAATTAATAAAGAGAGAATGCATGGTTTCAAAACGATAGTTACTTTATTTCGAAGGGGGGAGGGTGGTTGGCTTACAGGCAATTAAAATCAACAAAGGGGGTGAGTTTGCATCAAGGAGAAATACACACATCTGTCACACCGTAGCCTGGCCAGTCATGAAACTGATTTTCAAAGCCTCTCTGAGGCACAGCGTGCCTTGCTGTGCTCTTCTAATCGCCCTGGTGTCTGGCTGCTCAAAATCTGATGCCGGGTGATTTGCCTCAACCTTCCACCCTGCCATAAATCTCTCCTCCTTACTCTCAGAGATATTATGGAGCACACAGTAAGTAGCAATAACAATGGGAATGTTGGCTGCACTGAGGTCTGACCAACAGCACCAGTGAGCTTTTAAACGTCCGGAGACAGTGGCACATTCTACCACCATTCTGCACTTGCTCAGCCTATAGCTGAACTGCTGCTTACTACTGTCTAGGCTTCATGAATGGATTCCCCAAGCAGGAGAGCAGAGTTGCAGCAGAAACGGTGAAGGAGGACGGTTAGCAGTCCTGCACCATCTGCTGCCAGCAGCACCCAGGGAGGACCAGAACCGATCCCCCGAGCTCGTTGCTGGGGACCAGGCGAGCAGAGTTGCAGGAGAGCAGAGCTTCAGCAGAAGCAGTGAAGCTGTACACCATGCCCTGGAGGTTGCTAGGAGCTGGGCAGGGAAGACGTTCCCAGACCCCCAGCCAGGCTACATGTCCGACGAGGATGGTTAGCAGTCCTACTTCACTGTCTGCTGTGAAGGCAAGGAGCTGCTGCTGTGCAGCAATGCCACACAATGCTGCAGGTGCTTCTGTGTAGAATGCTTGGAGATCCGGGTAGGGCAAGGTACCTCGGCCAAGGCAAAAGAGCAAGAGCCCTGGAGCTGTTATGTGTGTCAACCACAGAAGTGCTATGGGTGTTACTGCACCGACCGGACTGGAATGTATGGCTGCAAAACTTCTTCCCCAGCGACAAAAGACAGGAATATGATGCACCTAAAATCTAAAAAGGCCCACACATTTCCCAGAGTCACTACCCTTGATAACAGAATGTCATTGATTGCATTGGCTACTTGGATCACAGCAGCCCCCACAGTAGACTTGCCCACAACATCAGCGGTGACGGTGAGCTGAGTGGGCTCCATGCTTGCCGTGGTATAGTTCTGAACCTTTTTCCTCTCAGATTTCTTCCCAGTCATCCACCTCTTATATGTCTTCTACCTCACAACCTCCAGTCACTCGGTTTCCTGCTGCTCTGAGAACTCCCTGATCCATACTCTATCTATTTTTCACATGATCTCAATGTATACAATATAATTTAATATATATACCTTGTCTTCTTGTTTCATGTACAAATACTTATTTTAGTGTGTGTTTAGTAAAATCCCTTAACTGAGTTGCACTTAGTGAAAGAGGGCCTCCTATAGCCCCAATTCAGCAAGCTGCTTAAGCGCAGACTTACTATAACCACGTGCTTAAGTCTCATTGAAATCAATGGCACTTAAGCACATTTATAATTAACCATCTGCTTAAGTGTTTTGCTAAACTGGGGCCTAAATAAAGAGCAGTTAATGAAGCCCCGTTTATGGGAGGCACTTCCAGCTCAGGCAGATGTACAGGCCCTAGCTTTGACTGAGCTAGCATGGTACAAATAGAAGTGTAGTCTCTGCAATGCGGCCTGGAAATTACAGCTCCAGCTCCACTGTAGATAAACTAGTACTACCCTGTGGAAAGTTAACTGAAATTTCTTTTTACTGACTGTCTTTCATACAGCTATGAAAAGCGGTGCTTGTGCAACACGATTGTTTCTATCATCAGTGCTATTGCCCACACAAGGTGAAATCCTGACCCGCTGAAGCCCTTTGCCACTGACATCAAAGGAATGGAGATTTCATTAACAATTTCTTTCTCTGAGAAGATATCTTCACTGGATTCTGAAAATGTCAGGCCTGATTCAAATCTCATCAGAGTCAATGGGAGTCTTCCAATGACTGCATCCCATAGGCAAATGTGTCAGGGATGATCTAGGTTTGCTTGGTCTTGCCTCAGCGCAGGGAGCTGGACTTCACGATTTCTTGAGAAACCTCCAACCCTACATTTCTATGATACTTTCCTGAGAAACACTTTTATTTTTACTTGACAGGCCATAAGTAAAGCAAACTGTTAACCTGCTTTTCCATCCTCTAGATAGCTTTATTTCCTCTATAGGAGTTTGTGTATTATTTTAAAAGGACTCAAAGGATGAAATGGAGGAAAATGTTTCGAAACTTCTCATCACAAATTCTCTGTAAAGTGTCTGTAAATATAATAGCAATCTGTAAGTGCCTGCAGAATATAAGATAAGGTGCAAATATAAAATGGAACATTCTGGCTACTGTGCCTTGATGAGAAAAAAATGTATAGTTAAACATAATGGAAGATTAGCTGGAACATACAAAGGTATGAGGAAGCGAGTATTTTGAAACAAATACTTAAGGGAAGTATTGTAGTTTAAATATTTGTGTTTGGTAATATGTAAGAACCAAAGAATTGAGTGTGAATTGTTATTTCAATCCCTCTTATATAATTATTGCACAATTAGGTGCATTATACACCTAACACTTGAAGTAACTTGACATTTTTGCCACTGGGTACTGAATGGGATGGATTAGTCTGTCCTAATATGGCAATTCTTATGATGTTAGCTGGAATATTTTGTGGATTTCCCTTATACTATATAATTTCTAGGAAGAACAAATTACTGAGTTTTGCAACAAGTAAACAGGCAACCTTAGAAAAGTGCATTGTTCTAAAGTGGGGAGGGTGAACCCGTGGATTACAGAGTTCTGCTAATGGCAGAAAATGGGAAATAAATCAATCAAGTTTTTTTGAAAAACATGTACCTCCATTTAGATTCCTAACTCATCACCCCACTAGCTTCCAGTCCTCTTCTGCCTCCCTGGGCTCCTCATCCAATCTCAATCTTCCCCCTTATTTCCTCCAACCTGGTTGAGTGAACAGTTTGACAAGAGGGGTATTAAAACTTTGAAAAGGAGTGTGAAGGGACTCTATTGGTGCTTCCAAGGCCTGTGTGGCTTTTAATTAAAATAGTTTGTGTGAAAACTGTTCTCTTCTTAAGAGAAAAGATCATTTTACCATAAAAAAATGAAATATTTGTAGTACAATCTGTTGGAAATAAAATACTGGCATTTAAAAGAAAGCAAAAATTGTTACATTGCTTTATCAAACATACATCTTAGAGTTATGTGCTTGAGAACAGTGGCACTGATTCAAACCCATTGAACTGAATTGGGAGGCTGATCTTAACATCCCTCTATTGAAATAGCTCTATTGCCTTGAAAGGGCTTGTAGATGATGGGAAAGCTGTAACCAGGCACTTAGGCTGCCTTAACATTCTATCTGGGTTAAAGATATTATGCCTTGTCCTGGCTAAAAATTATTAATATATCGGCTGAACACTGACCAGGCCTTAAGTGAGCAGAGCAATACCCCAACCCAGGGAGTTGAGCTTGGGTTAACATTCAATTAAAATTTTAGGAGGTTGTAAATATTGTAGGTCAATCTCTCTAACAATTCAAAATAATTTCTTCTCCATCAAAAGAAGCCAGGGACCGACCTGTACTTCTCTAAGGACAGGGTTTGTTTGTTTGGGTTTTTTCTCCTTCGCTGCTCCAGCCGGACCTCAGGTGTTTTTTGGCTTTTTTTTCTTGGGATGGCAAAAAAGCCATAGCTGGCCCTGCTAAGGAACAGCCCATTCATGCTGTAATACTGAGTGGAGAGCCTGTGGAAAGGGCAAACCCTGCTACAGATAAACCTGATGCACGTTCTTCTTTGGCCTGGTCTACACTATGGGGTTAGGTTGAATTTAGCTGTGTTAGGTTGATTTAAAAATGACTGTGTCCACACAACCCAATCCTGTTCCATTGACCTAAATGTCTCGTAAAATCAACTTCTGTACTCCTCCCTGATGAGGGGAGTAGCGCTAAAATCAACTTTGCTGGGTCGAATTTGGGGTAGTGTGGTTGCAAATTGATGGTATTGGCCTCCGGGAGCTATCCCAGAGTGCTCCATTGTGACCACTCTGGACAGCACTTTGAGCTCCGATGGACTAGGCAGGTAAACAGGAAAAGCCCCAGGAACTTTTGAATTTCATTTCCTGTTTGGTCAGCATGGCGAACTCAGCAGCACAGGTGACCATGCAGTCGCCCCAGAATCGTAGAGCATAGAATGTTTCTTCATGCCCCCTATCATCTCCGTCCCTGAGGTTATCGCAGATTAGAAGGTGAAAAAAAATGCACCTGCGATAACATGTTTTCCGAGCTCTTGCAGTTCTCCTGCACTGATAGGGCACAGCTTAATTCAGTGGCAGAGGCCAGGAAAGAATTAAGTGAGCGCAAAGAATGGAGGCAGGAAACAATGCTGAGGCTAATGGGGGAGCAAATGGACATGCTGAAGCATCTGTTGGAGCTGCAGGAAAGCCAACAAGAGCACAGACCACCAGTGCATCCACTGTATAACCATCTCCTCCCCATGTTCCATAGCCTCCTCACCCAGATGCCCAAGAACACAGAGGGTGGCGGGGAGCTCCGGGCACTCAGCTACTCCACTCCAGAGGATGGCCCAAGCTGTCATTCAAACAGTTTGATTTTTAGTGTGGCTACAATAAGCAATGTGGCTTTGTCCTTCCCTCCTACCCCACCCCACCCCAGCTACCTTGTCTGTTATCTTTGTTTTTAATTAATAAAGAAAGAATGCATATGTAACCCTTCTGCCCCTCTGAGTTGGCAGCAACAAGGGCTGGGTTCAGTATCCAGGGGTTCCGTTTCAATAACGCAATGCAAAACCAGCTCAAGCCCCCACCCAGTGACCTAGGACAATTACATACCACCCCCCAGGTGCCTCTAGGAGGCAATACTTCCCCACTCGCAAGCACGGAGTCCGAGTGTAGCAAAATCCTTTTAATAAAGGAGGGAAACAATGCAGCATCACCATTGGAGAAACACCACAAACCAGATTATAACACAAACCATAAGCAAAAAAAAAACACACTCCACCTCCAAGTACGTTTGGCAATGTCCTTTCCCCCTTAGGGTCTTAAGTCCAATCACTCCAAAGTCCAACAACCCAAAAGTCTCTGCCTCTGGTCAGTGCCACCCCAGAGTTCAAAAGTTTATCTGCAGAGTTTTACCTCCCCCCAGCCTGGGTGGAAATGGGAGGGGGCACACACAGGGTGTTAAGGGGCACCTTACATGGGCCGGGGCCAACTGCTCCGCCTCTCCGTGGAGTTCTGCTGCAGCCTTCACCACGACTGGCTCCTCTCCACCAGCTGTGCCGCTCCTCCAGCCGACCCGTGAACCGCTTCAGCCGTCTCCGCAAACCGCTCCACTCCGCATTCCATGGGCTGCTCCAACATGCTGCAAACTGCTCCACTCTGTCAGCCGCTTAGCAATAGATCTTCAGACTCCCCCACTAGTTAACACAGTGCTCAGTGATCTCAGCAAGCTTAGCTCTTTTAGTGATTTCAGCTTGTAGTAGGGGAGCCCCAGTGCTGGTGCACCATTGGCCCAATGTGAATTCAGGTCAGCAGCCTCTAAATGAACTCCTAAAGAATTCAAAATTAGCTCTGCTCTTCAACAGTGAAGAGAGGAGGCTGTGCAATTGGTGTTCCAGGCCCTCAAAAGGGGCCCATATCATCAGGTACACACACACCAATCCCCAACCTCTCTCAGTTCGCTGGGTTTTGGCACCCATGTCCCTTGTCTAGCAAGTGCTACTTAATGGATAGTGAGACATTTTTGTCCTAACGCAGTCTCATAGTTCCTCATTTACATAATCAGGGTGACAACACTTTATTCCTCCTGCCCCAATAACAAAGAAATTGGGGATCCCAGAGCTGTCAAAATAATCATTCCAGGCTGCCATGTGCTATGCTAGGTGGGGTGGGTGTGCCAATGCAAATACCTGAAATTCCTTTCCACACTCCCCATACTTTACCACCAGATGTCAGGGTAGAGCTCATCCTGACTCTGCTTACACATGGTTTCAAAACAATAGTTACTTTATTTCAAAGTGGGGAGGGTGGTTGGCTTATAGGGAATTAAAATCAACAAAGGGGGCACGTTTGCATCAAGGAAAAATAGACACAACTGTTGCACCGAAGCCTGGCCAGTCATGAAACTGGTTTTCAAAGCCTCTCTGATGCGCAGCGTGCCTTGCTGTGCTCTTCTAATCGCCCTGGTGTCTGGCTGGTCAAAATCTGACGCCAGGTGATTTGCCTCAACCTCCCATCCCACCATATATGTCTCCCCCTTACTCTCACAGATACTATGGAGCACACAGCAAGTAGCAATAACAATGGGAATGTTGGCTGCGCTGAGGTCTGACCAACAGCACCAGTGAGCTTTTAAATGTCCAGAGGCACATTCTACCATCATTCTGCACTTGCTCAGCCTATAGTTGAACTGCTCCTTACTACTGTCCAGGCTTCATGAATGGATTCACCAAGCAGGAGAGCAGAGTTGCAGCGGAAATGGTGGACAAGCACGGTTAGCAGTCCTGCACCATCTGCTGCCAGCAGCACCCAGGAGGACCAGAACGGATCCCCCGAGCTCATTGCTGGGGAGCAGGCGAGCTGAGTTGCAGCAGAAGCAGTGAATCTGTACACCATGCCCTGGAGGTTGCAAGGAGCTGGGCAGGGAAGACGTTCCCAGAACCCCCGGTCAAGCTACATGTCCGACGAGGATGGTTAGCAGTCCGACTTCACTGTCTGCTGCAAAGGCAAGGAGGTGCTGCTGTGTAGCAATGCCAGATGCTGCAGGTGCTTTTGTGTTGAATGCTTGGAGGTCCGGGTAGGGCAAAGGTACCTCGGTCAAAGCAAAATACCAAGAGCCCTGGAGCTGTTACATGTGTCAACCACAGAGGTGCTGTGGGGTGTTACAGCACTGACTGGACTGGAATGTACGGCTGCAAGACTTCTTCACCAGCGAGAAAGAACAGGAATATGATGCACCTAAAATCTAAAAAGGCCTGCACTTTGCCCAGAGTCACTACCCTTGATAACAGAATGTCAATGATTGCATTGGCTACTTGGATCACAGCAGCCCCCACAGTAGACTTGCCCACAACATCAGCGGTGACGGTGAGCTGAGTGGGCTCCATGCTTGCTGTGGTATAGCGTCTGTACGGGTAAACCAGGAAAAAAGGCATGAAACGATTGTCTGCCTTTGCTTTCATGGAGGAAGGGGCTACTGATGACATGTACCCCAAACCACCCACAACAATGTTTTTGCCCCATCAGGCATTGGGAGCTTAACCCAGAATTCCAATGGGCGGCGGAGACTGCAGGAACTGTGGGATAGCTACCCACAGTGCACCGCTCTGTACGTTGATGCTAGCCACGGTAGTGAGGATGCACTCCGCCAACTTAATGCGCTTAGTGTAGACATATGCAATCGACTGTATAAAATCAATTTCTAAAAATCGACTTCTATAAAATCAACCTAATTTCATAGTGTAGACATACCCTTAGTCTTTCTACACCCCCGTTAGCCTGAGGGTGGTATCTGGGAGTTAACAGACATGCCAGATCCCTTTATCTGCTAGGAATTGGTTGAAACAAGCAGAAAGAAACTGCAGTCCATTATCAGTAATTATGCAGGGACAATCCCACCTACACAACCACTCCTCCAGCACATCACAAATGGCTTGTGGGGTTACTAGGCTGCTAGCTGCTACCTTCAGCCATTTTGAAAAAAGATCATAAGCTACTAACAGAAACAACGTATGCTGTGGGTCAGGGGTATGAAAATCTTTGACAGCTTGTGAACTCCTATAGTACACAAGTGTCTACCACTATATTGCTCTATGTGTTTTTTCAAAAACTCGGTCAATGGTATTTCCCATTTCACGAATGGGAGTGCCTACCTCAAGTCAGACTGTCACAAACAGAGCAGACACCCCAAGCTGGTGGTATGTTCTATAATTAGATTTAACCAAGCCAGTGACAAACGTGACCTCTGGATCACTATACCAATCCTACCACAGAGTCACAGACAGTCCCCTTAGACTCTCCTGTCTGTCCAGACAAATTGGACTTAGTGATAAATGGTCACTTACACCATAAATAAAAATAAAAAACTACACAATATTCAGGTTGATTCCAGTTCCAAGAGAACAGTCATTTACCCCAGATCATTTGGCACCCTATATCTTACATGAAAGACAGTGTCTGTAGCCAATCCTGTAATAAACTATCTAAAGGGTTATTAAACTAGGAAAAACAAATAATAGTTATTTACAGGTTAAAGCAAGCAAACATATACACACAAATGAGTTACCATCTAGATTCTAAGAGTGACAGATGTAGTGATATGTCAATTCAAGTGTTTTTTCAGAGCAGACCAGGAGGTAACTTCTGGGGACCTCTGGCTTCAGTTTGGTTTCTCCAGCCCTATGAGAGTTCAAACAGCAAAAGAGATGGAAAATTTTCCTGTGACTTTGTTTTATTTCCTTCATTCAGCTTCCAAGTCCACAGGATGAGCTTCCTTGCACACAGCATTGCCAAGATGCAATAGGGCCATTAACCAAATCTTTCTATTGCAATGTTCCTTGATGGCCCATCTGATTTTGATAGTTCTGGATAAGCAGCGGGGATGATTCCTGTGTCTGAGTTCACAAGTTCAGAGTAAACATTTTCCAAGTTATAAAGCAAAAGTTACATATTTCCTTATAAAAGCAGCAAAGAGTCCTGTGGCACCTTATAGACTAACAGACGTATTGGAGCATGAGCTTTCGTGGGTGAATACCCACTTCGTCAGACGCATGTAGTGGAAATTTCCAGAGGCAGGTATAAATATGCAAGAAAGAATCAGGCTGGAGATAACAAGGTTAGTTCAATCAGGGAAGATGAGGCCCTCTTCTAGCAGTTGAGGTGTGAACACCAAGGGAGGAGAAACTGCTTTTGTAGTTGGCTAGCCATTCACAGTCTTTATTTAATCCTGAGCTGATGGTGTCAAATTTGCAGATGAACTGAAGCTCAGCAGTTTCTCTTTGAAGTCTGGTCCTGAAGTTTTTTTGCTGCAGGATGGTTACTTTTAAATCTGCTATTGTGTGTCCAGGGAGGTTGAAGTGTTCTCCTACAGGTTTTTGTATATTGCCATTCCTAATATCTGATTTGTGTCCATTTATCCTTTTACATAGGGACTGTCCAGTTTGGCCGATGTACATAGCAGAGGGGCATTGCTGGCATATGATGGTGTATATTACATTGGTGGATGTGCAGGTGAATGAACCGGTGATGGTGTGGCCGATCTGGTTAGGTCCTGTGATGGTGTCGCTGGTGTAGATATGTGGGCAGAGTTGGCATCGAGGTTTGTTGCATGGATTGGTTCCCGAGTGAGAGTTACAATGGTGCAGTGTGTAGTTACTGGTGAGAATATGCTTCAGGTTGGCAGGTTGTCTGTGGGAGAGGACTGGCCTGCCACCCAAGGCCTGTGAAAGTGAGGGATCATTGTCCAGGATGGGTTATATTTCCTTATAGCATGGAATACAGACATTCCAAGTGAGATTAATGCATGCAGCAATTTACAAGCATTTCACAAAGTCTAAATACATTCTTATAAGACTAAAACCTATTTTAAGCAAAACTAACATACAGGTGAACTGTTCTGGTCCCCATCTGTGAGTTTGTCAGTTCCTAACTAATTCCTGCAACCTGGGCAATAGCTGGCAACTGGCTTGCCAGCATCTCAGTCTTTATCCTTGATGCAGCACTCATTAGTCATTATTTCTTTCCAGAAATGTTATATCACAATCATCCTTTCTTGTTTGACTGGAATATAGGTCCAAATCAATATTTCAACTGCTGCCAGATTACCGCTATAGGGTTCATAGCTAGAGATTGCTATGAAATGAAATAAAATTAATTAATAACTAAAATAATTCAGTGTGTATATTTTCTGAATAGCATCAGAACGTTCTGAAATGGTTACAAATATAAACGAAGAGAGGGCTAGTAGATTGACAGTACAACAGACTTTACAACAGATTTTATAGTGTAAGTAAAGTCCACAAAACATTCCAGCTAACAACATTAGAATTGCCACATTAGGACAGACTGATTGTGCATCTTATTCAGTATCCAGTGCCAATTTCAGATACTTCAAGTGAACGTACATAATACTGCTAATTGTGCAATAACTATTATACAAGAGGGCCTTGAAATGATATTTCATGCTGCATTCTTTGATTCTTTAAATATATTTGTGTTTGATAATATTTATCTAAAACACTTTCCTTAAGTGTTTGCTTTAAAATATTCTTGTACGATACACCTGTTCCTGCTTCCTCATACTTTTGTGTGCTCCAGATAATCATGTCCATATGTTTTTCATCACGATGATGCAGCCAGATTGTTAAAGTTTAGATTTACAGCTTATTTTACAAATATATCTATATCTATATCTATATATATATTCTTCAGGCACTTACAGATCACTATTGTATTTACAGCTGCTCTACAGAGAATTTATGATGATAAGTTTCAAAATATTTTCCCTATATTTTATTCTTCGTGAAGTCATCTTGAAATAGTACACTAAAACGTCTATAGAACAAATAACCAGCTTTATCAATTTGCTTTCTTTATACACTGTAAAGTAAAAATAAAAAAGTTTATCTGAAAAAAAATAATCAAATCCTTAGAAATGTAGGCCTCAAGAAGTCAACAAAGTCCAGCCTCCAGCACTGAGACAGGACCAAGTAAATCTAGACCATCCCTTTTTACCTGGGGTTTTGCTGAACCCAAAGCTCTTGATAACTTTACTCTCTGTGAGGTGGTTGCAGGCAATAAATCACTGGGGACACGGAACGTCCGGACGATAGAAGGTTGATGCAAGTGAGCAAACAAACGTGCTTTCAGTCAATGATTCCACTTTATTTAGTCTCCAGCACTTACACACATCCACAACAGGTTAGTAGAGCACCTCAAATTAACCTCATATTAATATTTACCCAAGATCTTGAGGAGGTCTTGAGTGGATATCTGAAGACTTCCAGTGGACAGCCTTCCATCTGCAGGGGAACTTGAGAGGTGTTCAAGAAATGTTCAAGGTGTCCAGGGGTGAAAGTAAGCCGGTACAAGCTGGTACGGCATACCGGCAAGAGCCAGTACGCCATGCCGGACTGCACCAGCTTTCGCTGCGGGGATTTAAAGGGCTCTGGGCTCCCTGCCACAGCTGGCAGCCCAGAGCCCTTTAACCCCCCTGCCCGCGGCTCCGGCAGCCGGCTGGGGCCGGATTTAAAGGGCTCTGGGCTGCCGCGGCTGCGATCAGCCCAGAGCCCTTGAAACCCCTCACCGCAGCTGAGATTTAAAGGGCTCAGAGCTCCCCGCTGCTGCGGGCAGCCCAGAGCCCTTTGAATCCCGGCTGCGGCTCTGGTGGCCGGGCTGGGGCCAGGATTTAAAAGGCTTGGGGCTCCCCTCAGCGGCAGCTCCCCTCAGCGGCAGCCCCGCAAAGCTCAGTGTTCCCCGCGGCAGCTGGAGCCCCGGGCCCTTTAATTTACCCCTGAGCTCTGGGGGCCTCCCAGCTACCTCTGCAGTTGGGAGGCCCTGGTTGATTTAAAGGCCCTGTGTCTCCCAGCCACAGCTGGTGCCCCAGGGCCTTTAAATCATGAGAGGCCACGCCCCTTCCTGATGAGGCCACGCCCCCCTCAGGACTCCGGCAGTACCGGTAAGTCCTGTAAGTTACTTTCACCCCTGAAGGTGTCCCAGTGTTCAGGTGTCCATTGAGCTCAGATCTCTTCCTCTTTTTATACCCAATGTTAGTATTACATAGCTTATTCATCAAAAAAACTGCTGAGCAGAAGTTAAGTGTGGCGTTTTCTGGCCTGTCAGGCAGGGAACTTTCCATCTGTTAACCAGATGTATTTCACATAACAACAGTTAACTATTGCCATACTTCCCATTTTGCACAAGTGCATGCTTCAGCAAAAAGCTCAAGACAGGAGGGCACAGGGTCGTGTTTACTCCTTATGGTCACTCATTTCCCCATCCCTTCTTGGTCTGTTAGTTGTGCTAAGGGTTTGGAAATGGCATCCGTTTTGCAGCTTTCAGCAATAAGCATAACAATTGGTATTCCATCTGCGGGCAGTGGTCTATGCATGTTACTGTGCTCTGGGCTACCAAAATATCTCCCCCTCCTGACAAGGTGTTTGTCCAACGTTCTATTAAAAAGCTCCCATGATGTGCATTCCACAACATCCCTTGGAAGCCTATTTTCTAGTGCTTAACTATCCTTATAGTTAAAAATTTTTATCTAGTATCTACAATAAATCTCCCTTGCTGCAGAATAAGCCCATTTCTGCTTGTCCTACCTTCAGTGGGCACAGAGAACAATTGATCACCATCCTCTTTGTAACAGGCCTTAACTTAAGACTATCAGGCCCCTCTTTAGTCTTTCTTTCAAAACTAAACATGGCCTGTTAGCTTTTCCTCATAGGTCAGGTTTTCTAAACCTTTTATCACTTTTGTTGCTTTCTTCTGGACTCTTTCTAATTTATCCACATCGTTCCTAAAGTGTGATCCCAGAATTGGATACAATACTCCAGGTGAGGCCTCACCACTTCTCATGTCTTATGTATGACACTCTTGTTAATACACCCCAAATTAGCCTTTTTCTCGACTACATTACATTGTTGACTCCTGTTCAGTTTGTGATCCACCGTAAACCACAGTACCTTTTCAGAAGTTACTCCCCATTTTGTAACCGTGCATTTGATTTTTTCCTTCCTACTTGCACTTTATTGAATTTCATCTTTTTTATTCCAGATCAACAATTCTCTAATTTGTCAAAGTTGTTTTAAACTCTATTCTTGTCCTCCAACGTGCTTGCAACCCCTTCTGGTTTGGCATCATCTACAAATGTTATAATCATATTCTCTAATCCATTATCAAAGTCATTAATGAAAATATTGAATAATACCAGACCCAGGACTGATCCCTACCGAAGGTGTATGGGGAGATTTTGGCAAACAAGTAAAGTGCCTGAAACCTCTATTGCTTATTTTTAAAAGTAGTCAAGTCAGCAGGACGTAAACTGGTCATGCAGCGGCCTTAGCATAACCAAGGCAAGAGAGGAGGAGGTTTGGGGTGCCACAGACAGGGTGGCTTGACCTCGTGTCCTTCCTGCTAAGAATGTTGAAATTGCTGATATATGTATTTTAGAAAAACAGGAAGCTTGTCTATAATGTACCTTGAGGAATGTGTCTGTTAGGGTCCCAAGGCATGCACACTTTGGAAAAAAAAACCCATATTTGGTTAATTGACGATCATAAGGAAACCTCTTGCTTGACCTTTAAAAACTGTTTGCTTAGCAAGTTTTCTTTAAGGGACATGTCATTGTATTAGTAATGTATAAATAAAGGAAAAAAGTTTGAGATAGTGGGACTTCTCAGAAGGCGCTCTTCAGGAACTCTCCCTCTGGATGCATCTTGTGTTCCCCACTGGCAGATGGGCTGCCGCTGTGCCACCCGAGAGCCACACTCAGCTTCAGTTGGGGGTGTTTTACTAACCTGTTGCAGACATGTGTAAGTGCTTGAGATTAAGTAAAGTTTAGCTTTAAATGAAAGCGCTCTTGTGTTGTCCTGTTTGTGCCAGCTATCTATCGGTCAGACGGCTGTGCCTCCCCTGATTTATTTTCTGACACCACCTCATGCAGAGTAAAAGTAACCAAGAGCTTTGGGTTGAAAGAACCCTGGGTAACAGAGGGAACCTACTAGATAAACCTCCAAGTTTGAGAATAAATTATTTGAATTACTCTTTAAGTATAATCTTTCAACCAGTGCATTCACCTTATAGCAATTTCATCTAGAACACAATTTCCTCATTTGCTTATGAGAATGACATGTAGGACTGTGTCAAAAGCCTTACTAAAATGAAGTACGTTTACTTCTTTCCCCCATCCATGAGGCCAATAGCCCTGTCAAAGAAAGAAATTAGGTTGATTTGGCATGATTTGTTGTCGACAAATCCATGCTGGTTATTCCTTATCACCCAATTATCCTCCAGGTGCTTACAAACTGATTGTTCTATAAATTTGCTCCAGTATCTTTCCAGTTATTGAAGTTAGGTTGGCTGGCCTATCATTTCTGGGTCCCTTTTTAAAGATAGGTGCTATATTTGCCCTTCTCTGGTATTCTGGAACCTCACTTGTTCTCCATGAGCTCTTGAAGATAATTGCTATTGTGTCTGAAATTGCTTTAGCTAGTTCCGTAGTATGCTAGGACAAATTTTATCAGACCCTACCCACTTGAATAAATCTAATTTACCTAAATATTCTTTAACCTATTCTTTCCCTATTTTGCCTTGTGTTCCTTCCCCTTTATTGTTATTGTGTTGAGTATCTAGTCACAATTAACATTTTTAGTGAAGCAAAATAGGCATTAAACATCTCTGCCTTCTTGATGTCACCAGTTATTAGATCTCCTTCCACACTAGAGGACCTACACTTTCCATTCTCTTGCTTGTATTATAGTTAAAGAACATCTTCTTACTGCATTTTACGTCCTTTACTATGTGTAACTTATTTTGTGTCTAAGGGAATGTCTGCATTACAGGATTACTCCAATTTTACAGAAATCGATTTTTGGAAACAGATTATATAAAGTCGAGTGCACGCGGCCACACTAAGCACATTAATTTGGCGATATGCGTCCATAGTACCGAGGCTAGCATCAACTTCCAGAGCGTTGCACTGTGAGTAGCTATCCCATAGATATCCCATAGTTCCCGCAGTCTCCCCCGCCCATTGGAATTCTGGGTTGAGATCCCAATGCCTGATTGGGCAAAAAACATTGTCATGGGTGGTTCTGGGTACATGTCGTCAGGCCACCCTCCCTCTCCCTCCCTCCGTGAAAGCAACGGCAGACAATCATTTCGTGCCTTTTTTCCTGGGTTACCTGTGCAGACGCCATACCACGGCAAGCATGGATCCTGCTCAGCTCAACGCAGCAGTCATGAACATTGTAAAGACCTCGTGCAGTTTATGCTGAACCAGAACCTGCAAAACCAGGTAAGGAGGAGGCGGCAGCGCGGCGATGAGCGTGATGAGGACATGGACACAGAATTCTCTCAAACCGCAGGCCCCGGCGCTTTGGAGATCATGGTGTTAATGGGGCAGGTTCATGCCGTGGAACGCCGATTCTGGGCCCAGGAAACAAACACAGACTGGTGGGACCACATAGTGTTGCAGATGTGGGATGATTTCCAGTGGCTGCAAAACTTTTGTATGGGTAGGGCCACTTTCATGGAACTTTGTGACTTGCTTTCCCCTGCCCTGAAGCACCAGAATACCAAGATGAGAGCAGCCCTCACAGTTGAGAAGCGAGTGGCAATAGTCCTGTGGAAGCTTGCAACACCAGAGAGCTACCGGTCAGTCGGGAACCAATTTGGAGTGGGCAAATCTACTGTGGGGGCTGCTGTGATGCAAGTAGCCAAAGCAATCACTGAGCTGCTGCTACCAAAGGTAGTGACTCTGGGACATGTGCAGGTCATATTGGATGGCTTTGCTGCAATGGGATTCCCTAACTGTGGTGGGGCGATAAATGGAACCCATATCCCTATCTTGGCACCGGAGCACCAAGGCAGCCAGTACATAAACCGCAAGAGGTAATTTCAATGGTGCTGCAAGCACTGGTGGATCACAAGGGATGTTTCACCAACATCAACGTGGGATGGCCGGGAAGGGTTCATGACACTTGCGTCTTCAGGAACTCTGATCTGTTTCAAAAGCTGCAGGAAGGGACTTTCTTCCCAGATCAGAAAATAACCGTTGGGTATGTTGAAATGCCTATAGTTATCCTTGGGGACCCAGCCTACCCCTTGATGCCATGGCTCATGAAGCCATACACAGGCAGCCTGGACAGTAGTCAGGAGCTGTTCAACTACAGGCTGAGCAAGTGCAGAATGGTGGTAGAATGTGCATTTGGACATTTAAAGGGACGCTGGTGCACTTTACTGACTTGCTCAGACCTCAGCCAAACCAATATTCCCATTGTTATTGCTGCTTGCTGAGTGCTCCACAATCTCTGTGAGAGTAAGGGGGAGACATTTATGGCGGGGTGGGAGGTTGAGACAAATCGCCTGGCTGCTGATTACGCGCAGCCAGATACCAGGGCGATTAGAAGAGCACACCAGGAAGCGCTGCGCATCAGAGAAGCTTTGAAAACCAGTTTCATGACTGGCCAGGCTATGGTGTGAGAGTTCTGTTTGTTTCTCCTTGATGAAAACCTGCTCCCTTGATTGACTCATTCCCTGTAAGCCACTCACCCTCCCCACTTTGATCACAGCTTGCTTTCAAAGGAAATAAAGTCCCTATTGTTAAAAAACTATGTATTCTTTATTAATTGATTATAAAAATAGGAAGAGAACTGACAAGGTAGCCCGGGTGGGGTGGGGAGGAGGGAAGGAAGAAAAAGGCCACTTCAAAAGTTGTTGAATGACAGCCTTTTGCTTCGGCTGTCCACTGGGGTGGAGTGGCAAGGTGCACGGAGCCTCCCCTCCCCCCCCCGCCACGTTCTTGGGCATCTGGGTGAGCAGGCTATGGAACATGGGGAGGGAGGATGGCAGTTATACAGGGGCTGCAGCGGCACTCTGTGATCCTGCTGCCGTTCCTGAAGCTCCACCAGACGCTGGAGCATGTCAGTTTGATCCCGCAGTAGCTGCAGCATTGCATCATGCCTCCTCTGATCTTCCTGCTGCCACCTCTCATCTTGAGCATCCCTCCTGTCCTCATGTTCGTTGGCCACTTTCCTGTACTGTGATACTGTGTCCTTCCACTCATTCAAATGAGTTCTTTCACTGCGGGTCGACTGCATGATCTCAGAGAACATTTCATTTTGCGTGCGTTTTTTTCGCTGCCTTATCTGAGATAGCCTTCGGGATGGAGGAGGGAGGCTTGAAAAATTTGCAGCTGTGGGAGGGAAAAAAGGGAGAAAAGTATTTAAAAAGATACATTTTACAGAACAATGTGTATACTCTTTCACGGTGAACAACACTATTCATATTACATAGCATATGTGATTTCGGTACAAGGTTGCATTTTGCATCTTAACATTGAGTGCCTGCGGCTTTGGTGTTAGAGATCACAGACGCAGGTCCGGCCAGCAGAATTCAGCTTGCATGCGGCCATGGTAAGCCATTGTCTTTCGGCTTCTGCAACCTTCATAAAAGCAGAGCCCTCCTTTCCTATACCAAGCAAAGCCCGTTGAGTGCTGCAGTTTTCGTGTTAACGTGCAGCAGCAGAAACCAAACTAAACCCCCCAATCCAATTCTCTGGGATTATCACTTTACCCCTCCCACCACTGCATGGCTGGTATCAGGGAAGATCCCTGCTAGCCAAACGCGAACAGCTCAGCGCCAATGATTCCCCCCATCCATCGCCTGGCTAACTGCAGGGAAGGATTTCTTTTCAGCCACAGGCAAACAGCCCAGTAGGAACGGCCACCTCTGTCCCCTTAATTAAATTCCCGTATTTCAATCAAGTTACCATGAACGATATCACTCTCCTGAGGATAACACATTGAGATAAAGAATGGATGTTGCTTGAATGCCAGCAAACACCAGGACCATACGCTGTCATGCTTTGTCATGCAATGATACCAGATTACTTGCTACTAGCATGGCGTGGTAAAGTGTCCTACCATGGAGGATGGAATAAGGCTGCCCTGCCCAGAAACCTTCTGCAAAGGCTTTTGGAGTACCTGCAGGAGAGCTTCATGGAGATGTCCCTGGAGGATTTCCGCTCCATCCCCAGACACATTAACAGACTTTTCCAGTAGCTGTACTGGCCATGACTGCATCCCAAGTCCTCAGGGCAAATTAATCATTAAAAAATGTTTGCTTTTAAACCATGTTTTATATTTACAAAGTTACACTCACCATATGTCCCTTCCATGGCTTCAACCCTTAGTCAGGCTGAGAAAAAGATCCTGGCTGTTGGGGAGACCGGAGTGCTGTGTGCTCTCCACAAGCTTGTCCTCATCATCATCTTCCCCATCCGCAAAATCCTCAGGCATGGCTGAGAGTACCCCCTCCTCGGAATCCACAGTCAGGGGTGGGGTAGTGGTGGCACCCCTCTCCCCCCCAGAATTGCATGCAGCTCAGCGTAGAAGCGGCATGTCTGCGGCCCTGCCCTGGACCTTCCGTTTGCTTCTTTGGTTTTCTGGTACACTTGCCTGAGCTCCTTAACTTTCACATGGCGCTGTAGTGAGTCCCTATAGTGTCCTTTGTCTATCATGCCCTTGGAGACTTTTTCAAATGTCTTGGCATTCCGTCTTTTGGAACGTAGTTCTGCTAGCACGGAATCCTCTTCCCATACAGCGATCAGAACCAGTACCTCCTCTACAGTCCATGCTGGAGCACTTTTTCGATTCTCGGACTGCATGCTTACCTGTGCTGATGGGCTCTGCATGGTCACCTGTGCTGATCAGCTTTCCAGGCTGGGCAAACAGGAAATTAAATTCAAAAGTTCCTGGGGCTTTTCCTGTCTACTTGGCCAGTGCATCCAAGTTCAGATTGCTGTCCAGAGCAGTCACAACAGTGCACTGTGGGTTAGCTCCTGGAGGCCAATACCGTCAAATTGCATTCACGCTAACCCTAATTCGAACTGGCAATGTCTATTTCAGCACTACTCCCCTCGTCGGGGAGGAGTACAGAAATCGATTTTAAGAGCCCTTTATGTTGAAGTAAATGGCTTTGTTGTGTGGACGGGTGCAGGGTTAATTCGATTTAGTGCTGCTAAATTTGACCTAAGCTCGTAGTGTAGACCAGGCCTTAGCCCTTCTGATTTTGTTCCTATCTGCTTGTGCTATTTTTTTGTACTCCGCCTTAGCAATTTATCCAGGTTTCCACTTTTTGTAAGATTCCTTTTTGATTTTCATGGCATTAAAGAACTCCTGGGGGAGACACACTGGCCTTTTATAGTCTTCATATCTTTTCTTTGCCTCAAGATAGTTTGGGTTGTGTCATTGATAGTGTCCCCTTGAGAAACTGCCAATTCTCTTGAACTCCTTTATACCTTAGACTTTCTTCCAAGGGGACCTTACCTACACGTTCTCTGATTTTGTAAGAGTATGTTCTTTGAATTCCTTTGTTTCTATTCTGCTGCTCTCGCTGTTTCCTTTTCTTAGAATCATGAAATCTATCATTTCATGATCACCATCACCCAAATTTCCTTATATCTTCAGATTCACAACCAATTCCTCTCTCTTGGTCAGAATCAGGGGCAGCTCCAGGCCCCAGAATGCCAAGCGTGCCTGCCATGCTTGGGGCGGCAAAATGCCTAGAGTCGCCGCTGGTCAGAATCAAGTCTAAAATGGCTGGTTACTTTCTCCACTTTCTGAAACAAAAAGTGTTCCCAATACATTCCAAAAACTTATTGGAAATTTTGTGTTTTGTCATATTACTTTTCCAACAGATATCTGCATACTAGCAGGTGTTATATTTTGGATAGGGCTGTCAAGTGATTAAAAAAATTAATCATGATTAATTGCGCTGTTAAACAATAGAATACCATTTATTTAAATATTTTTGGATATTTTCTACATTTTCAAATATATTGATTTAAATTACAACACAGAATACAAAGTGTACAGTGCTCACTTTATATTTATTTTTTATTACAAACATTTGCACTGTAAAAAAGAAACTTCACCTCACACAAGTACTCTAGTGCAATCTCTTTATCATGAAAGCTGAACTTACAAATGTAGAATTATGTAAAAAAGAATAACTTACCTAACAATAAAACAAAGTAAAACTTTAGAGCCTAAAAGTCCACTCAGTTCTACTTCTTGTTCAGCCAATTGCTCAGACAAACAAGCATTCAGTGTTGGGGGAAGATGGGGAGGGGGGAAGTAAGCAATGTTGTGTGCAGGAGGAGGGCCTGGGAGGACAGGGGGTGACAATGAGGAGGAGCAAGCAATAACTTGTGCAGGAGGAGGGTGAGGAAGGTGTCTTGCTGCTGCTTCCGGAAGGGTGGTTTCTGGTACTGGGCTCACCAGGCTCACCTCCTTTTACTGAGCTAGGTGGAGCCCCCCTCAGCTAAGTAAGCCCTTGTTTGCAAGGGAGGGTGGATTTTACCTCAGGGACTCATCATACTGCAGCGGAGGAGAGGCTGGTGCAGGGATGCTGAGCTTGCCAGGCCCATGTTCTCTATGGGGTACCCCCGAAGCGAGCGGCCAGCTAAGGGCAAGGGGACACAGCGCAGAGGAGTTGGTCCTGGGAGTGAGTGGCTGGTCTGGAACAATAGGGCCCAGGCTGGCTAGGGTGCCGATACATCCGATATTAGCCAGGGCAGTTCCCTTTTCAGTCCTGTCCCGGCCGTCCCTACTTCTTCGCCAAAATTGGGCATTCATCCCGGCTGCAAGGCAGAGCAGAGAGAGGGGGCTGCAGCCTGCCAGCAGGAAGGTGGAGAAATTTGGTGCTGGTGGGCAGTTCTGGCTTCAGAGCTGACCCTGGGTGGTGCACAGCTGGGAGTGGGAATCAGCCTCAGCCGGGGGAGGTGCAGAGTGGGGAGGGATCAGCCCCAACTGCAAGTGGCATGGAGGGGGGGCAATCAGCCCCAGCTTTGGGCAGCACAAGACTGGGGGCTGGATTGAACCCCAGCTGTGGGCAGGGCCGGCTCCAGACCCCAGCGCACCAAGCACGCGCTTGGGGCAGCATTTTGCCGGCAGGGCGGCAGGCGGCTCCGGCGGACCTTCCACAGTCATGCCTGTGGGAGGTCCACCCAAGCCGCGGGACCAGCGGACCTCCTGCAGGCATGACTGCGGAGGGTTCGCTGGTCCCGCGGCTCGGGTGGAGCTCCTGCAGGCATGACTGCGGAAGGTCCGCCGGAGCCGCCTGCCGCCCTCCCAGCGCACCCTCCGCAGGCACGTCTGCAAGAGGTCCCCCGGAGCCGCGGGACCGGCAGCGCACCCCCTGCAGCATGCCGCCATGCTTGGGGCAGCCAAATTCCTAGAGCCGCCCCTGGCTGTGGGCAGCACAGGGCTCGGGGGTGGGGGTCAGTCCCAGCCCCAGGCGGCATGGGGGAGGGGTCAGCCCCAGCTGAGGGTGGCACAGGGCTGGGATGGGGAGACCTCACCGTGGGCACTGTGGAGCTTGAGGGGGCAGCCCCAGCTGCAGGCGGCATGGGTGGAGGTCAGCCCCAGCACCGGGAGGCATGGGAAGGGCGGCTCAGGCGAGCCCTGCAAGGGAGTGGGGCAGCAGCTCCAGTGAGCCCCTGGCCGTCCTGTTTTTACTTTAAAAATGCGGGGGTGAGATCAGGGCCGGCTCCAGAGCCCAGCGGGGCAAGCACCCGCCTGGGGCGGCCCTTTCCCGGGGGGGCGGCAGGCTGGGCCGGTGGACCTGCCGCAGTCATGCCTGCGGGAGGTCCACCGGAGCCCCGGGAGCAGCGGACCTGCCGCAGGCATGACTGCGGAGGGGACGCTCGGCCGGCGGCTCCAGTGGACCACCCGCAGGCATGACTGCGGACGGTTCGCTGGTCCCGCGGCTCGGCTGGACCTCCCGCAGGCATGCCTGCGGCAGCTCAACCGGAGCCGCCGGACCTGAGAACCGCCCGCAGCTGCGGGAGGTCCAGCCGAGCCGCGCGACCAGCGGACCCTCTGCAGTCATGCCCGCGGGAGGTCCGCTGCTCCCGCGGCTCGGGGGCGCCTCCCGGGCATGACTGCTTGGGGCGGCCAAAAACCTAGAGCCGCCCCTGGGTGAGATCCAGGTTACTTTCTCTAGCCTCATCTCTTCCCGCTTTCTGGTGGCAGCTTGTGTTACTGCGCCTGATCAGATGGTCTCCGGAGCAGCTCCTGTTGCCCTCCCTCCCAGAGGTCTGCAATTAACACGTGTTAAAAAATTAATGCATTAATTGTGCTGTTCGTGAATTGCACGTATTAATGGCAGTTAATTGACAGCCCTAATTTTGGATATTTCTTTTGTTTGTTCTAGAAATGCCTCAGCCACTTCCTCTTCCTGTTTTGATGGCAATAGTCGATGTCACACCTATTTTTCCCCTTTTATTTTTACCCAGAGACTTTCAGTTGGTCTGCCTTTCATTTCCTTCTGAACCTCTGAACAAATGTATATGTTCTTGATATGTAATGCAACATCTCCTTCTTTATTCCTGCTTGTCCTCGCTGAACAAGATATACCCTTCTGTCCAAATGTTCCAGTTATGAGTCTTATCCCACCAAGTCTCTGTGATGTCAAATAAGTAATATTTTAGCTTAGGTACTACTTCCAGTTCTTCCTGTTTATTCCCCGTATACTCCTTACAATAGATATCTAGATATTAAGTAGATTCCCACACTGATTTCCCTCTTGTTGCTCCTATAACCATATTGTTTCAGCGCTGTAAAGTGCCAGTGTGTACAGTGCACCAGCACTGGTAGTTACGCCCCTCGTAGAGGTGGTTTTTTAGAGCACTGGGAGAGCTCTCTCCCAGCGCTATGCTGTGACTACACAGCCACATTAAAGCGCTGCCGTGGCAGCACTTTAGCATTGCCAGTGAGGACATGCCCTTAGACAGAAGAGTAAACCAAGACCATCTTTCTCAGCAGACAGTTCTAGTAAACACTAGATGAGCATTAACTAATGTAACAACCTTGTTTCTTTCCTCATTATTTTCCACAGACAATCTTTACAGAAGTTTAAACCCTGTAGTTTATCTTTCACAGCAACAAGGCTGTTGTAAGGATTGTGTCTCTTATCCTGACTTTTTGCTGATTTATCACAGTGAGAAATGTAACACTGTGAACATTTAATAGGAATTGTTAATCCTTGATAACAGCCTCCGTGGAAATTATTCCCAGACTCTAAATTCTACAGTTGTGGGATTTAGTACCAATGCTTGAAATGTTCAAATTAGCTGAAGAATTGTATTCTAGTTGTGCAGACTGCCAAGAGGGAGAGCTGTGCACAACGAAGGAGTTTTCAGCAAATAAGTAGCATGTACCACACACATTTATATCACATAGAAAGGAAATGGTTTATCATGTTCGGATTTTCAGTCCAAAAGTCATCTCACCCCTTTGCATATGAATTCAGTAACTAGAACTATAGAAAATCAAGTTTGCATAAGACAGCCCAGGAGAATGCTTCAGCCAATTGAGACAACTACCCTATGGGCTGGACACTAGCCTAATGCATGAAAGGAAGGTGCATAAAAAGCCACTGTTCTTCACCTGAAGAAGGTTTGCTCTCATAACCAATGACCAGAGCCAGGCTATTACAGAACAGAATAGATTCAGGCTGATAATCATTGACAAGCTGACTTCCAGCTTCTCCTGAATAGGAAGAGGCTCTTAAAAGCTATCAAGGGGCTACCCTGTTGTCCAGAGTACATGCTCCAGAAGGCAAGGAAATAATCTTTTAAAGACACCCTGGTCACCTCTACATATCCACTGCTGGTAAATCTGAACATGGTGAGCAGTGCAAACAGTCATTGATAAAGTTCAGATAACTTCCTAATTCCACAGTTACAGCTGAACTTCTAAGGAAAAGCAGTCCCCTGATGAGTAAGGGCTTGGCTACACTGGAGAGTTGCAGCGCTGGTGGTGGGTTTACAGCGCTGCAACTTAGGGCTTGGCTACACTTACAAGTTGCAGCGCTGGTGGAGGCTTTCCAGCGCTGCAACAACACCCCGTCCACACTTGCAGAGCACAACCAGCGCTGCAACTCCCTGGTTGCAGCGCTGGCTGAAAACCCATCCCGGCAGGGGTATAAGGAGTGCAGCGCTGGTGATCCAGCGCTGCCCAGCAGGTGTGGACACTCACCAGCGCTTTACCTGTCCTCCAGGGAATAAGGAGGTATCCCAGAATTCCTGTTCAGCCACTCTGCACATCAGTTTGCACTCTACTGCTCTTGCCTCAGGTGACCCGCCCTGTAAATGCCCCGGGAAATTTAAAAATCTCCTTCCTGTTTGCTGCAGCCAGGTGTGGAGTGCAATCAGTTTTAATCAGTTACAGGTGACCATGCCTCCACGCGGCAAACGAGCCCCAGCATGGAGCACTGGTGAATTGCAGGACCTCATCAGTGTTTGGGGTGAGGCATCTGTTCAGGCACAGCTGCGCTCCGGCCGTAGGAATTACGATATCTTTGAGCAGATATCAAGGGCCATGCTGGATCGGGGCCATGATCGGGACGCAGTACAATGCAGGGTGAAAATTAAAGAGCTGCGGAGTGCCTATTACAAAGCCCGAGAGGGGAATCGACGATCCGGAGCTGCTCCCACGACCTGCCGTTTTTACAGGGAGATGGATGAGATACTTGGGGGTGACCCCACTGCCAATCCCAGGATAACGATGGACACTTCTGAGCAGGCTGGGGGACAGGAGGAGGAGGCGGAGGAGGCGGCGGAGGCGGAGGCGTGGGGGGGGGAGGAAACCGCGAGTGAAGCTCCTGGCATGGGGGAAGAAACCGCAGATTCCCTGGAGGCATGCAGCCAGGAGCTCTTCTCAAGCCAGGAGGAAAGCACCCAATCGCAGCAGCCAGCAGTTGCAGAAGGACAAGCAGAGGAGCGTGTTACCGGTAAGCGGCTTTTATTTTCTGGGTGAAATGTTTCTGGAGAGGAGGGGGGGTTATGGATGCATGCATGCCAGCCTCTAGATGTGGAATAGCCCGTTGATGTGGTCTATCACGTCGCGGTAATCTGCCTCAGTTATCTCAGCAAAAGCTTCATCCAGAGCGTGGGCAATATGCCTGCGCAGGTTTATAGGCAGAGCCACTGTGTCCCTTGTCCCAGTGACGGTGACGCGTCCGCGCCACTCTTCTGCCAGTGGTGGGGGGACCATTTCTGAACACAGGCAAGCCGCATAGGGTCCCGGGCGGAATCCACATTGCTCTAAAAGAGCCCCCCGCTGTTCCCTAGTGACTCGCAGTAGGGAAACATCTTCCAGGATTAAGTCCTGTGAAAAATGTTGGGAGACTCTTTAGTGAAGAGATAGGGAGATAAGATCACCCCTGCATCTGCATCTTCATTTCACTCAAACCCTCTAGCACTCCAGATTACCCGAAGCAACCAGCTCCCCTCTATCACCCAAGCCCCACTTCTCCCCATATAAGCACTGCTCACTCACCATGTCGTGGCTTCTGTAGTGTTATGCGTGTGGGTAAAAGAATGCTTAAATAAGAACTCACTCCCTCAGTGTAACAATTCATGTCTGGAGATAGTGGATACAATGCTGCCCGTGTTAAATGTTGTCATTTCTGTTTCTACAGTGACCTTGACTACTGGACTGCCCAGATGTTCAACATCACAGAGGCTTCAAAATTTGAGAAAAAATCCCCGAAAGAGCAAAGAAGACATGCTGAAAACTGTTCTTAATCAGTCTGCTCGAGAGAGTAAGGACTTGAAGGATTGGCGAGAGAAAGAAAGCAGGACACGCAAGAGAAATGCAGTGGCCAAGAGGAAAACCACGGAGCGGCTGCTAAGCATCCTGGAGCGCCAAGCGGAGTCTATAGAGTCACTCGTTGCCATGCAAGCAGAGCACTACCGTGCTACTCCCCCACCCGCCCCGTCCTTTGTGCCTTGTGCCCCAATGTCAGCTCAAACCACCTTTCCCCAGCATCCAGGTTCTTACCACCACCAGCTGCCTCCAACACCTGTATGTTCCCCAACCAGCCCTGATACCTACCACCACCCTTACCCTCTGCATTCAACCCCCATCACCATGCAGTATATGAACCCTGAAGTGCAGGATTCATTAAACAGCAATCCAGACAGGGCATATGCAAACTTGTGACTGTACAGTTCACCAACCCACACCCCTGCCCTCTTGTGTTCATGAAATGTTGTGTGTCTGTCTGTCTGTCAAGGAAGTTTTTTTCTTTTCAATAAAACAATTCTTGGCTTTGAAAACAGTCTTTATTATAGCAGATAGTGAAAGATACCTTAGCCCAGTAAAGAAAGAGGCACTACAAATCATATTATTATTATGGATAATAGAATAACAGTGTAAGCAGTGCAATTCACTCCCATGCAAGGCAGCAAACATTATTGTTGACTTTCAGCCTCAAATTCTTCCCTCAAGGCATCCCTAATCCTTGTAGCCCTGTGCTGGGCCTCTCTATTAGCCCTGCTCTCTGGCTGTGCATATTCAGCCTCCAGGACTTGAACCTCGGTGGTCCATGCCTCACTGAATGTTTCACCCTTCCCTTCACAAATATTATGGAGGGTACAGCAAGCGCATATAACCGCGGGGATGCTGCTTTCCCCCAAGTCTAGCTTCCCATACAAGCAACGCCAGCGGGCTTTTAAACGCCCAAAAGCACACTCCACAGTCATTCTGCACCGGCTCAGCCTGTAGTTGAACCGGTCCTTGCTCCTGTCAAGCTTCCCTGTATAGGGTTTCATGAGCCAAGGCAGTAACGGGTACGCGGGGTCTCCAAGGATCACAGTGGGCATTTCGACATCCCCTACTGTGATCTTCCTGTCTGGGAAAAAAGTCCCTGCCTGCATCTTCCTGAACAGGCCACTGTTCCGAAAGATGCGTGCATCATGCACCTTTCCAGGCCAGCCTGTGTAAATGTCAATGAAACGCCCGCGGTGATCCACAAGCGCCTGGAGAACCATAGAGAAATACCCCTTCCGATTAACGTACTCTGATGCCAGGTGGGGGGGGGCCAGAATAGGAATATGCGTCCCATCTATTGCCCCTCCACAGTTAGGGAAACCCATGTGTGCAAAGCCATCCACAATGTCCTGCACGCTCCCCAGAGTCACGGTCTTTCTTAGCAGGATGCGATTAATTGCCTTGCAAACTTGCATCAAAACGATTCCCACGGTCGACTTTCCCACACCAAACTGGTTCCCGACCGACCGGTAGCTGTCTGGAGTTGCCAGCTTCCAGATTGCAATAGCCACTCGCTTTTCCACCGTCAGGGCAGCTCTCAATCTTGTGTCCTTGCGCCGCAGAGTGGGGGCGAGCTCAGCACACAGTCCCATGAAAGTGGCTTTTCTCATACGAAAGTTCTGCAGCCACTGCTCGTCATCCCAGACTTCCATGACGATGTGATCCCACCACTCAGTGCTTGTTTCCCGAGCCCAAAAGCGGCGTTCAACGGTGCTGAGCATTTCCGTAAATGCCGCAAGCACTTTAGTGTCACACGCGGCAGGCAAATCCATATTGATATCATCGTCGGAATCCTCACTGTCACTTTGGAGCTGAAGGAATAGCTGGACTGCCAAACGTGTTGTGCTGGTGACACTCATCAGCAGAGTCCTCAGCAGATCGGGCTCCATTTGCCACAGAAATCGCGATTCACACAGAGAGTAACAGAAAGACACTCACAATGGCGCCAAACGCTGCTGGAAAGAGTGAATGCTGGGATGTGAAGCGATGCACCACGGGGCGCTGGCAAACAGGAAGCGGAATGACCCGCACACTTCCTTCCCCTTCCCACAATACTCAGCGCCAAAACGGCGCCAAAACGGGACGAGGTGCTCTGTGGGATAGCTGCCCACAATGCACCTCTCAATACAGCGCTGGAAAGTGCTGCAAGTGTGGCCACACTGCAGCGCTGGTAGCTGTCAGTGTGGCCACACTCCAGCGCTGGCCCTTCCACAGCTGCATGACCAGCGCTGTAACTCCCAGCGCTGCAACTTGTAAGTGTAGCCAAGCCCTATGTAACTGTCCACACCTGCAAGGCACATCCAGAGCTGCATCTCCCTGGCTGCAATGCTGGCCATACACCTGATCTGCCTCAGGTATAACGAGTGCAGCACTGGTGATGCAGCACTGGGGAGCAATTGTAAACAGTGATTAATCTTACTATGCTGTAACTGACCTCCGGAACCTTCCCATAATGCTTTAAGTACCAGATAACATTCTTTGTTTTGTTGTGAACTCCCGGCTCCCGGAGCTGCTTATCTAAAAAACAAACACAGCTCCTGTTTGCTGGAGCAGAGGCAGGCAGGGGAATTCCTTTGGAATGTGCACAGCTAGTGTTTGCTTGAGGAGAGAGATAATTTGCTTGAGGAGAGAAGCGGGGGGGGCAGAGGGGGTCCATTTTGAAGCAGCTGCTTATGTGGTCTGAAGGCTATTTGCATTTAGTGAATAAGAGAGGGGTAGGGGAAGGGGTCGAAAGTTTCAAATTGATTGAAGGTTGGTGCTGTGTATCTTCCAGTCCTTAGAACTTGCAAGGCAAGGAGCTCACAAAAATCAGCTCCAAAAATCCACTCACTCTGTCTCCCCCACGCTCCCTGTCACACTCCACCCCACCCCCCTCTTTTGAAAAGCACATTGCAGCCACTTGAATGCTGGGATAGCTGCCCATAATGCACCACTCCCAGCAGCGTTGCAAATGTTGCAAATGTGGCCACACTGCAGCGCTGGTAGCTGTCAGTGTGGCCACACTGCAGCGCTTTCCCTACACAGCTGTACGAAGACAGCTGTAACTCCCAGCACTGCACACCTGCAAGTGTAGCCATGGCCTAAGAGATATTGCTAGTACTGAACAAGCATTTGGAAACTATTCCTCATGTAACAACTTGATTTCTAGGAGGAATGTGAGATTAAATCTCTTTACGCCCCTACATTAGGCTGAGGCTAGTATCTGGGAGTACAGACATGCTGGATTCCTTTATCTGCCAGGAATTGGGTGAAAAGGGTAAGTATCTGCTGTTGCCTGTCCTGACAACCAGGTATAACAACATAAGTATAAAAATACAATGAAAAGTATACTAAGAATAATCAATATGATGACAACAAGGTGCATTAAGAAAATAACAAACAAGTAACTACTTTGTTTGTTTTCCACCCAGCACACTTAAAACTCACTTAAAATCTCTATCAGTGTCTCAAAGCAATGAGCTGTGCACAGATCCTGTTCGACTATACCACTGTGCCGGATTCAGTCACAGAGACCCCCTTGGGACTGTCACCTGATGTGCTGAAATTACCTCTAGCCTGTTTTCCCTACCAGCTTGGGACTCCAGAACCCTGTCTTATTGAGCCAGACACGCTAGCCTGCTGCAACACAGACCCAGGTCCGATCCATGCTCCCAAAGCTGCAGATTTAACTGAAAACAGCTCAGCAGGTTACCTGCCTCAAGCACCCAGACATCCAATTCTCAATGGGATCCAAACCCCAAATAAATCCATTTTACTCTGTATAAAGCTTATACATGGTTGTGTGAAAGTAAAATGAATTATATTGTAAAAATAAAAATAAATTAAATAAATGCTGTATGCATTGTCAGGAAGAAAAACATTAAGGTACAAAACAATGGGTCTACTTAAGCTAATGGTGAGACATTAACAGAAGATCGGTAATAGTTAGTAAGGAATTAAGATATGCATGTCTAGCCCAGGTAAACTTATCAGATTCTGCTTCCTTTTCTTATCTTGTTAAATTCATGCCCTTTTTATCTGTATAAATAAGATAGTTTGGGCTTTGCATGGCACTCACATTATCTGGGTGTATTAGCAGAGCGCTTTGCTAATAAACAGAGTGGTCTGACAAACTGTGAGTCCCGAGTCTGACTTTGACAGTTGTGATGCTCTGTACCTCGGGGGAAACACCCTACACCCCCATGTTCATCTTTATAAAATGATTGTGTGGTATTCAATGCAAAGTTTGTCATGTTGGGGGCAAAGCCAAGAGGAAAGAAAGGACATCAAAAAAGGGAGAGACATTTTGCCAAGCTCTCTCTCTTCCACCTACATCTACAGACACCACCATCACCAAGCAACTGAAGCTCTGATCAAAGGAGAGAGCCTGACTGAAAAGTAACCAGCCAGCCTGTGGTGAGAAACATCTAAGTTTGTAAGGACATTGAAAGTGTTAAGATCAGCTTAGAATGTGTTTTGATTTTATTTCTTTCGACCAAATCTGACTTGTTATGTTTTGATGTATAATCACTTAAAATCTACCTTTATAGTTAATACATTTGTTTATTCTACCGGAAGCTGTGTGTTTGGTTTGAAGTGTGTCAGAGACACTCTTTGGGATAACAAGCCTGGTACATATCAATTTCTTTGTTAAACTGATAAGCTCACATAAGCTTGCAGTGTCCAGTGGGCATAACTGGACATTGCAAGACGGAGATTCCTAGGGTTGTGCCTGGGACCGGAGATATTGTCTAGTGTCATTCGCTTGCAAGTAGCTGGGAGCAGCTTACATGCCGGAGGCTGTGCGTGAACATCCCAGGAGTGGGGGTTCTCACAGCAGTGCAGGGTAAGGCTGGCTGCCAGAGTCGAGGATTGGAAAGGCCTAGCAAATCACCAGTCCAGACAACACCAGAGGGGAATGTCACAACAGAGTAAACTCATAAATTGTCCATCCTCTATAACACTGATAGAGAGATATGCACAGCTGCTTGCTCCCCCAGCTATTAATCACTTATTCTGGCTATATTGATAAACAAAAGTGATTTTATTAAGTATAAAAGGTAGGATTTAAGTGGTTTCAAGTAATAACAGAAGTACAAAGTAAGTCATCAAGCAAAATAAAGTTAAAACACGAATTTGGATGTTGATCGCGGACTGGGCCACTAATCAGGCCTGTTGGGCCACACTGGAACTCTTGTTTAAGAGCTTGGTCCAAATGGACCAGTTCTGTGAGGGGGGAATGGGCAGGCTGGGAGTGGGAGCCAAAACATTGATGGTTTGGGGTGGGGACGGCTGCCATGCACTAATATAGGTGCCATTGACTAGAACATCAGATACATTCTGGGTATATTGAGTATGGTTATCAGTAAAATTACATTCTTGGCCGCAGGGCAACCAGTAGCAAGAACCATTTTTGTGTGAGGTTGTTAAACACATAGATGAAGGTCCCATATTAAGAACAGATACCCTTTTTTGCAATGGTAGGAAAACACAGATACCCTCCTTCTTGGGGCCCAGCTCGGAGAAGCAGGCGTTCTGGAGCACCAAGCCACGTGGACAGGCCCCCAAACCCAATTTAACCTGTGAGCAGTGAACAGCGGGGGTGAAGTGTCCCAAAGCTGGAGTCCAGTGGGATTGAGTTCTAAGGGGGAGCCATAACCACTCTGCCACTGGCCAAGGGTTTTTGACTAGGCGGCAAGGGACGGTAGCTGGCTTGGTGCCATCCCGAATTTGTAAGCGGAGGAAACCCTGCCTTGATCCCGTTGAGGTCCATGAGGGACTGTGGATAAAATCTCAGTCCAGATTGGGGTTCTTTATCCTTTGCCTTTATCCTCAGAGATGATAAACAGTGTAAGTGTCTATAGTTACCACACTGCTCATTCTAAGCCAGCACATTTATTCTTAAATAACCGATTACAGAGAAAAAAACAGTACTAATCATTCATCATTGCCTCCATTTTGACATGTAAGCAGCTCTGGTAGAAAGCTTTCTATTATTGCTCTGAGAAAGACGTCTCCCTAGGATTTAGCCATGGAGCCTCCAGGCTGTTAAGTGAAGGGCCCGCAGTTTTGGGTGGAGCGGCCAACCATGATCTTGGGAGATTGAGTCCCGGGTGCTATGGGAGCAAAATTGGGGTTGCCACTGACAGATCCAATAGAGTGGAGAACCAGTGCTGGCATGTCAACACTGGGGCTATTAATATAACTCAGGCCTGGCCCTGTTTGATCTTTAGCAGCACTCTGTGTAGGAGTGAGGTTGGTGTTGCCGGCCCAGAGGGCCTGAGGACAGCAACAGTGGGGGTTCGTTGCCCGGTGTGTGTCACACTAATTAACACACCAGGGTGGAGAAGCAAACCAAGTTTATCTGAGCTCAAAAAAGGTGCCAGGGAGAAAAAGCACTCTCAAATCCTGCACACCTGCGCGCAGGCGGGGTCCCAGCATTTATACCTTAAGCTGTTTGTGTAAGCCTTTTGTTTTGTTTTCCGCCTCACCCCTCCCTTCCCAACAGCAGTTACTTTAAACATTACATTTCAGCGTGTTAGAAAAGTTCCCATTCGCATGCTTATCTTTGGCCTTGTCGGCCCAGGCGCATGTAGACTTTTCTCCCCCTTCTCCCCTCCCCCGACTTACTACCACTTTTTGCTGTTTGAGCGAAGCTACAGCTGTTAGCTGTTTGCTAGAAAAGCTGACGGTTACACATTTTGCTTGCTGTTTATTAGCATCTTAGGCTTTGGCTACACTTGCATTTCAAAGCGCTGCCGCGGCAGCGCTTTGAAGCGCTAAGTGTAGTCAAAGCGCCAGCGCTGGGAGAAAACTCTCCCAGCGCTGTCCGTACTTCACCTCCCTGTGGGGAATAACGGACAGCGCTGGGAGCGCGGCTCCCAGCGCTGGGGCTTTGACTACACTGGCGCTTTGTAGCGCCGCAATTTGCAGCGCTGCAGAGGGTGTGTTTTCACACCCTGCTGCAGCGCTGCAAATTTGTAAGTGTAGCCAAGCCCTTAGGCTGGTTAAAGTTCACAGCATGGAAGAACTTTGGTTCACTCAGGCCTACAGTCACAACTTTGGTTTACTTAGGCCTAGTGACACCAACATTGGGAGAAATGCATAGCAGAGCTCGCTTGTCCAGGGAAGCTGGAAAGTGTCTGCGTGGACTGTGGCCTTGTAGGGAGAATTTTTTTGGCATTTCCTATTCACCTTGTTTGCAAATAGATCTGTCTGGGAAGTCCCCCACTATTGAGAAATGCATCTGGCCATGTCCAGGAGGAGAGAGCCTCCTGGTGACTCACAAATGATCTGCTTAGGTGGTCTGCCAGCTCATTCTGCACCCCTGGAAGGTAAGAGGCTTCAAGACTGATTGAACTAGCAATACAAAAATTCCATAGGTGATTTTCTTCCTGACAAAGCAGGGAAGAGTGAGCTCCCTCCTGCCTCTTCAGGTAAAACATTGCTACAGTGTTGTCTGTGAGAACAAACAGGCTTGTCCCCTTGACATGCGGAAGGAAGGCCTGACAGGCAAGGCAGACAGTCTTAGGTCTCTGACATTGATATGAAGAGACAGATCCCTTGAGGTGACCTTGAATTTAGCGGGGACCAAGATGAGCTTCCTACCCCCGGGCAGATGTTTATAAAGGCTGAGGGCAGACAATGGGAATGTCTGCACAAACATTGAGTGGGTTTGTCCACCAGTCTAGCGCAGAACGTACCCGTGAGGACAGAATGAGCACAATGTTCATATGGTGGTGATTTGGTGAATAAACAGAGGCTAGAGGTGCAGCCTGACATGTTGGACAACATCTGTGTATGGAGCCATATGCCCTAGGAGTCTCAGACAGGTTTTGAGCTGTTGTGATTGGGTGAACTTTGAGATCTGCCACAAGAGATTGAATTGTTTGGAATCTTGTGTCTGAAAGGAAAGTTCTGGCCTGAGTAGAGACCAACACTGCTCCTATAAACTCTATCCTTTGCACTGGACAAAGGGTAGGTTTGTCTACATTGATCAATAGATCTAGAGCTTTGAAGGCTGACTGGATGAGTTGAACACTGGAGAGAACCTGAGCCCTGGACCAGTCCTTGACTAGCCAGTCATTCAGGTAAGGTAGACCTGTATTCCTCATCTCCTTAGGAACACCGCTACCACAGACACACATTTTGTGAAAACCTGGGGAGCTGCTAACAGGTTGAAAAGCAGAACAGTGAACTGATGAGTGTCCTTCACTATGAACCCAAGAAATTTTCTGCAACCTTGATAAATTTATCACATGAAAGTAGGTGTCTCTTAAATCAAGAACAGCATACCAGTCTCCAGGAAGGGAATAATGGAAGTCAGGGTGACTATGTGAAACTTTATCTTTTTGAGATACTTGCTGAGTAGTGCAGGTCAAAAATTGGTCCTTTTCTTATGGAATCAGGAAATAATTGGAATAGAACCCCTTCCCTTTGAAACACTGGGGAACCTCCTCTATGATTCCCACCTGATGGAGAGATTGAGCTTCTTGGATTAGGAGCTCCTCGTGGGAATAGTCCATGAAGAGGGACTGAAAAGGAGGATGGGTGGGAAGAATAGAAATAAATTGGAGGGTATAACCCACTTCCACTGTGCTTAATACACAGCACTCTTAGGTAATCCAGGACCAAGCAGTGAGTAAGTGGGAAAGGTGGTTTGCAAATATGGAGACAATGGAATCTGTCATCCTGGAAACTAGCATGTTGTCCTTGAGCATCCCATCAAAATTCCTGTTTAGAACCCCCTGGGTTTCTAGATGGAGCAGGCATTGATGCAGAGGCAGAAGGAGGAGGCGGTCTATGTCTATAGCCCCAATTTTTCTTCCTCTGCAGGTCCTGCAGTGGAGCAGGGGCAGAGTAACAGTGGGTTTGCTGTGGATGGAAGTGCTTTCTGGATGGGCCTGGAGTGTACAAGCCCAAAGACCTTAGAGCTCCCCTAACATCCTTCAAGCCACAGAGCTTAGAGTAAAAGTTTTCTCCAAAAACAGCAAGCACCCTTCAAAGTGCAGATCCTGTAAAGTCTGTTGGATCTCTTGTGGAAACCCTGAGGATTTCAGCCAAAAGCTCCTGTGTATGGCCACTGCAGAAGCCATGGACCTAGCCACCGAGTCAGCAGATATACATATATATATATATATTCATATATATATGAGATTGGATAGGATCACAAGCCAAAGTAGTTTAACTGTGTTTACTATAATTTTCATTATCAAAATAGGGTCAATAAGAATCCAAATGTACATAGATTCATACTTGATTGACCTCAGGTGTTGAGTTCTGGCCAGAAGTTTGGATTGATGTTTGTTTATTCCAAAACAGTTCATCCAGTCTCAGCTTGCAACGGACAAGGGATCACTGAAAGATCATTTTAACTCCTCTTTATAGAAAATTCGTCAGAAATTACAGAACCAGAATTAATCATTTGCAATGGAGATTGACTTCTCCTTTCCCATTATCCCATGATCCATTTTTCTTACAAACCCAATAAAGTTATAAATATCTTCTATATAGTTTCAGTTTCAATTAACTATGTTATAAATCAACAGTTCTCTACCAATGTCTAACTCACATGGCATCTCCTTCAGGTGAGTCTTGGGGACACATAAGACAGCCAACACTGTGAGCAGAGCCTTGCAAATACTGTGTCATAAGCTGCAGCTGTTCTCAGGGGCGGCTCTACATATTCGGCCGCCCCAAGCAGTCATGCTCGGGAGGCGCCCCCGAGCCGCGGGAGCAGCGGACCTCCCGCGGGCATGACTGCGGAGGGTCCGCTGGTCGCGCGGCTCGGCTGGACCTCCCGCAGCTGCGGGCGGTTTGCTGGTCCGGCGGCTCCGGTTGAACTGCCGCAGGCATGCCTGCGGGAGGTCCAGCCGAGCCGCGGGACCAGCGAACCGTCCGCAGTCATGCCTGCGGGAGGTCCACTGGAGCCGCCGGCCGAGCGTCCCCTCCGCAGTCATGCCTGCGGCAGGTCCGCTGCTCCCGGGGCTCCGGTGGACCTCCCGCAGGCATGACTGCGGCAGGTCTGCCGGCCCAGCCTGCCGCCCCCCCGGGAAAGGGCCGCCCCAGGCAGGCGCTTGCCCCGCTGGGCTCTGGAGCCGGCCCTGGCTGTTCTGTCCTGAAAAAAATAAAACTAGTGGTATGTGCTAAATCCTCGAGTTTCTTGCTTAACATTACGAAAAATATGGATCCTTTTCTCTTTAGTGCTCCAAGTGATCTATAGTGAAAGGAAGTAAAAAAGATGTGGGCAAATTGGGAGAGTTCAGAGGAGAGCAACAAACCTGATATGAAGCTGAGAAAACCTGACCTCTAAGGAAAGGTTAAGAATTAGCCATGTTTAATCTAGAGAAGAGAAGGCTGCAGGAGGATACAATAACAGTCTGCAAATATGTAAAACGTTCTTATAAAGAAGAGGGTGATCAATTGTTCTCCAACTCCAACAAAGGTAGCCTAAGTTTGCAGCAAGGGAGATTAAGGTTGGATATTAGGAAAATGTTTCTAACTATAAAGGATAGTGAAGCCCTAGAACAGGTTACCAAGGGAAGTTATAGAATCCCCATCATGACAGGTTTTTAAGATCAGGTTAGACAAACACCTGTCAGGGATGGTCTAGATATACTTGGTCCTGCCTCAGTGCAGGGGGCTGGACTAGATGACCTCTCAAGGTCCCTTCCAGCTGTATGAGTTTATGAAATTTGAGGGCCTGATTCTCGCTTAGGTGGTGTAAATCAACATAGCTACATTTAGGTCAATGGAGCTATGCCAATTTACATCAGCTGAGGATCTAGCCCTAAATGATTTGCTGATAAAGCAGAGATTATCAAGGATCAAAATCAGGAAGAATTAAATTCACCTTTGTGCAAAGGACACCACAAGGCATATGTGACACTTAAGTCCCATATAAGCCCCCAAAATGGGGCTTCAGTGGAATTTGGAATTTAAATGGTGCCTAGGTCTTATTCTGCCCCCTGCACAGGAGTGCATTTCACCCTAAAAGATACATAGATAGATATAACAAATACATACACTTTAAATCAAACTACTTGGAAACCACTTCCTTTCTTAATGCCTTGCCAGTGACCTGTGGGTGGGTTCCCCCAAGCACTGCAGGGGCTGTGGAATTGGGACTCATGCCCCTAGAGTTTCATCCAAGATACCATCTGTGGGAGACAACTCATGGCACTAAATGCCAGTGTTTGTAGGATCAGGCTCTTAGGGCCAGATTTTAAAAGGTATCTAGGGTCAGATCCTCAAAGTTATTTAGGTTCCTAACGCCTACTGATTTCAGTTGGTGTAAGGTGCCTAAATATCTCTGCAGATCTGGGCTGTAGGCACCTGATGATGCAGACAGGCAGTAGGTGAGACTTTCAAAAGCACCAGCTCCCACTGAAATCAACTCTTTCAACAGCTACAAGACAGAATAGGTAGAGTGTATAATCAAAGACATTCATGTATTAAAGCCGTGTGCATTGAAAGAGTTTACAAGTAAGGCTACAAGTCCATGATTTTATGTGACCTCTGCAACTTCAGCCCCAGGTGGCAGGGCTCCAGCTGTCAGCCCTGGCCAGCTGGGGTTCGGTTTCCACAACATATTGTTTATTGCCTGCGTCCTGTCTGTGTTTTACTAAAAATACCCATGCCAAAATCTTAGCCTTATTTATAAGTACCAATGGTGGGTCTGAGTTAAGATTGCTACTGGGATGTGTAAGGCAAGTTTTGGGATGTACCTATTATGATAAGTGATAAGAGTCACAGAGCAGTCATATAAATTACCTTCAGTCACCGCTGCATTTCTTACAGGGCAGGCTCCTCTCCTGCCTTGGAGTTCCTCACAACCAACCAAAAAAGCATCCGAAACTGCTTATCACCTCTGAAAGTTTTATTTACTACCTTTACCAAAGCACCATCACAATCCTGGGCAGCAGGTCTATTTACAGCTTTCCTAACCCTCAGCCCTTTCCCGGGGGCAGGGATGGCAGCACTAGGGAGATCTCATCACCCTGAGATCGTTCTTTCGCTGAGCTCTACTAGCCTTTCCCCTTTGCACATCTTTCCCGCTCTTTTAACTATCCTTCCCAGTTTGTGGGATAATTAGCTCTTCAGCTCATCAACCCCCAGTCTGCTTAGGCAATTAAGAGTGACACCTGAAGACACCTGTGACACTGAGTACCTTTCCCAGACCTGAGGAGGAGCTGTGTGAGGCTCAAAAGCTTGTCTCATCACCAGAAGTTGGTCTAATGAAAAGATATTACATCACCCACCTTGTCTCTCTAATATCCTTGGACTGACACGACTACAATAATATTGCATGTAGGCAATTAAGTACAATCCGGCTCCATGAGGCCTTTCCTAGTAGAGATAATTAATGCTTAGCTGATCAGAGTGCTGAGTCAGCTAGTGACTTTCAGCACTTGGTCAACATTTCATTGAAATGATTGTGATGTTGCACTCCATATGTTTTATGTAAATATGCTAATGAGTGTAAATAAAATATAACTGGAATATACTTTATGCAAAAGGTCTCTTTCAAGGTGTCATTACAAAGCTTATAATCTACTGAGTGTGTTCATCCTATTTGTATGAATGTATCATTATTGTATCTGAAGCTAGGAATATGAAAGATAACTCTGAGGTCCTCTTGTAATTATGCAAAGTGTGGTTCATTAATGGTGGTTTGGAATCTTGATGGCTCTCATTAACTAGGACAACTGGTTGTAAATGGCTCTGTTTACTTGTAAGCCTTCCTATGTTCCTGTGTGCCAGCAAGTGGGTAATGAAGTCTCACAGGATGTGAACATGTCACATGATACTGGAATCCATCTTTAACCTGGTGCTTTTCCATTTAGAAGGAGGGGTGGGAACCCAGAGTGAGATAAAGGATTCCCACCTGGTGCCAAAAATATAAAAGGGGGTGGAACAGAACAAAGGGGGCTGCCAGTCATGAGAAGTCCCTTAGTTACCACCTCAGCTGGAACTAACAAGAATTGTACCAGGGGAAAGGATTGGGCCCAGTCTAGGAAGAAGTCTAGTCTGTGAAAGAAGCTTATTGGAACATCTCTAAGGGTGAGATTTACCTGTATTCAGTTTCTTAATGTATTAGGCTTAGACTTGCATGTTTTGTTTTATTTTGCTTGGTAACTTACATTGTTCTGTTTGTTATTACTTGGAACCACTTAAATCCTACTTTTTACACTTAATAAAATCACTTTTGTTTATTAATTAACCCAGAGTAAGTGATTAATACCTGGGGGAGCAAACAACTGTGCATATCTCTCTATCAGTGTTATAGAGGACTAACAATTTATGAGTTTACCCTGTATAAGGTTTATACAAAGTAAAACAGATTTATTTGGGGTTTGGATCCCATTGCAAACTGGGTGTCTGGGTGCTGGAGATAGGTGACCTGCTGAGCAGTTTTTGGTTAAAGTCTGCAGCTTTGGGGGCGTGGACCAGACCTGGGTCTGTTTTCAGCTGGCTAGCGTGTCTGGCTCAACAAGGCAGGGTTCTGGAGTCCCAAGCTGTCAGGGAAAATGGGCTCAGAGGCAAATTCAGCACATCAGGTGACAGTCCCAAGGGGGTCTCTGTGACCAAACCTGTCACAATGATGTTAGAAGAGACATTTCCTATGTGCTTTATTATTATTCATAATAAAATTACAGTCATCCCTGGAGGCCCCAGCCTAGATTTTGGCCCCATTGTGTTACAAATACATGGTAAGACATGATCCCTGCCCTGAAGAGTTTACAGTCTAAATAAACAAAACAGACAAACAACATTTTTATTATCATCAGCTCCATTTTAGATAAGATGGACTGATGAAGATGAAATCACAGGGTAAGGGGGGACCCAGCTGGCCCACATGCTCCTCTTCCTCCCTGGGGGAACTAGGCACTGGCACCTAAATATGGATGGAAGGATTCAAGTCTTAAAGTGTTGAAAGTAATGAGTAATCTCTTTTTTCTATGCTCGTTTCTGCGTTCAGTCACAGATACGATGCACACTGTTTCTATCTAAATGTCAACATTTATTGAAATGAGACCCTCTGAGAAATCCAGAAAAGGGCCATCATTAAGCTAGTTGGAGGTAAAAAAAGGAACACTACAATAGTCAGGAGAGTGCCCTTTCTATGAATAGAGACAAAAGACTTTCAGTATAACACAGAGTGAGAAGAGGCATTCTGGATCCATTCACTGAGGAGACCAGTTGTACAGCGGGGGTGTTTTTCATGGAAATTTGGATCCTGGTTCCTGTGAAGCCAACCAGCTCTGCAATAGACTGAAAGTTGACAGGGAGACCTACTTTATTAGTTAGGAAAGGTAACTTTTTAGTGTAGGCTCTAGTTCACATTTTATTATTTTGTTTTATCTTATAACCATTTGTTTCCACCACTCTCTCTTGTTTTTAATTGAATCTCTATTCTTTCCTAAAGAACCTTTCTCTTGTTTTATTACATTTTTTGTGTGGTTTGCAGAAGCTGTGTTTTAAAGCAAAACTAGTAAATTGGGGTACACTGATCCTTTGGGGCAGAGGATCTGAGATCTTGGTGAATGTCAAGGACATCATAGGGGAATGCTTCCAAGGGACTCAGAGACTGGATGCACCTATTGTTAACCTGCAAGGCAGACAGGGCCGACATAGCCCCAGAGAGAGTGCATGAGTGGCTGAAAGGCTGGTGGTGTTAGGGAGCTGACATCCAATTAGCACAAACAAGATTATTTCACGCTGGAGGTAGGAGGTTACAAGGTGATGAACAGTGCTTGTTAGCCCAAGAATCATCAAAGGTGTGTACACTATAGAGCTACAAGGGGGTTCCACAATCTGGTTCTGGGTTCCACAATCTGGTCCTAACTTCCTTTGCTTCAGAAGAGTTACACCACTCATGGATTTGGCCTGCGGATTTCAGGACTAACTTCATACAAATAATAAAAACACGTCATGCACATAATCCACACTTCTCAGGAAATCCAGCCTTCCAGAGAATCTCAGGTCAATCTGAGTTCATAGCCTGTCATCTGGGCTCAGAATCACACACTCCTTCCTTATTGCATATGTGATGCGGGCACCATGCCAACGCCCCAGGTCTCAAGGAAACACTTAGAAATACAGAGCTGGAACCAGTCTGGGTCACCTCTGTGTCAGTATTATTAAAATAGGTATAAAAATGCGTTTAGGACTTAGACTTTATGGAATCCTTGTAATTTGCTGCATGCATTAATCTCACTTATAATATCTGTATTCTAAGTGTTTGCTCTGTTAGCAGTGCAGTGTTTCAAGGTCATCAGACAGTTCAGGGGATATTGTAATGGGGTGAAGGTGTTAGAGCACTGGAAAGCTCATCTGTTTGGCCATCCTGTTGCCAGGTGCTTGTACCGAGCGCTGAGATACAGAGTTATTTCTACTCATCCATGCTGGCAGGTCTACCTGATTGGTTCAAACACAGAATATATGATGGCTTGGAACCTCTTTCTGAGGTAGAGGGGGCAGGGTGGAAGAGTTCCAGCAGGAAGAAACCTAGGACTAGCCAAACTTGGGTAGAATTTAGACTGGGGTTTATATTTTGTTGGACTTGTTTAAGGTAACAGTAAAGATGAACCTTGGGAAAGGTTATGTTTGGACTCACATACAGTATAGCCCAATTATACACCACTCGGAGAAGTGTGGGCACTCAACCCACTTACACAGTTCTGCATCCAAACCTTATCATGCACTATTCTCTTAAAGCAACAGCTGCTTGCATAATATGACAGCTGCCCCTGTGCACACAGATCCACGCACCCCACACTTGAATGAAAATTACAAACGTAGTGAATGATAAAACATTACGAAGAGACACTTAGATTCTGTAATAACCGGCACAGTAGAAACAGACATAAAATAGAGAGTTTGTGAGATGCTGAGTGCCTCCTGGCAAGGGTGAGCTCTCTCGGCTCTGATTAAAGTTCAGTGGGAGTTGAGGCTGGTCATTATCTTGAAAGAGCTGCTCAGCACCTCACTGAGTTGGTGCTACGTGTGTATGGAAAACTGAAGGACCTTGCAATTTATTATGTACCTATGACTTCCTCATCTACCTCTGTCCACTAATTAATCTGCCTGGGAGTAATTCTAATGTTAAAACCACAAGTAAATTCAATCAGCTTTCATTTAATAATATTTAATTTTTATATAATTCTTGTTTATCCTTAAAACCTCAAAGAGCAGTACAAAAGTGGGTAAGTATTATCATCCTCATTTTACACTTGGAGAAACAAAGATACATAAGTGTTAAAATGGCTTTTCCAGTATCTCACAGCAACCAGCTATGTGGTAGGGCTGGAAACAAAATCATAAAGTATTGATTCCCAGTCTTCTACTGTGACCAAGAGAAAACACTCCTTCTGAGGGTTAAAAATAGAACACAGGGCTCCTGACTCCTCCTGAGTCCCCATACTCTAACCATTCCAACACATTTGCATCCCAGAGTTAGGTGTACAGTCAAGAAATTCTGACTCCCAGACTACATCTATCTCACAACCAGTGAGAGCAGTGGTCCCCAACCTTTTTGTCTGGCGGGTGCCAGACAAAGGACCGTGGTGGTGGTGGAGCACCCGCCGAAATGCCACCGAATTTCTGTGGCATTTCGGCGGCGATGCCTCTCGATGATGTCACTTGTCGGCAGCAAGCGGTGTCATCGAGAGGTGTCACCGACGAAATGCCGCAGAAATTCGGCGGCATTTCGGCGGATGCTCCACCAGAGCCAGGACGTGGGTGCATTTAGATGCCCCCACGCGCGCCATGGAGCCTGCGGACGCCATGGAGCCCGCGGGCACTGCGTTGGGGACCCCTGAGCTAGAGAAATGTTTCCTTTCCCTCCAAATTACAGCAACCTGAGGTGCAGGCTGGCAACAGTGACAGTTCTCCAGCATGGTGTCCCCTCTGCACTTGTTGCTAGAGACAATGAACTGAAATTGAATAAAGCAAAATGCCAAATCCTGAAAAAAGACACTTGTGTATACGAGGGAAATTCTATCTGAAAATGAACAGAGTACTTGTGGCACCTTAGAGACTAATAAATTTATTTGGGCATAAGCATTGTGGGCTAAAACCCACTTCATCGGATGCATGCAGTGGAAAATACAGGAGGAAGATATACATGAAAAAAATGGGTGTTGCCATACCAACTCTAACAAGTCTAATCAATTAAGGTAGGCTATTATCAGCAGGAGGAAAAAAAACATTTGTAGTGATCAGTATCAGAGGGGTAGCCGTGTTAGTCTGGTTCTGTAGAAGCAGCAAAGAATCCTGTGGCACCTTATAGACTAACAGACGTTTTGCAGCATGAGCTTTCGTGGGTGAATACCCACTTCTTCGGATGCAAGACTTTTCACCCACGAAAGCTCATGCTGCAAAACGTCTGTTAGTCTATAAGGTGCCACAGGATTCTTTGCTCCATTTGTAGTGATAATCAGGATGGCCCATTTCAAATAGTTGTCAAGAAGGTGTGAGTAACAGTAAGGGAAAAATTAGCATGGGGAAATAGCTTTTGGTTAGCTAGTTAATGAGTTTCTTCTCTAGAAATAGATGTGCCAATCACCTAACGCTCTATTGGGAGATTGCAACAGTGGGACTTTGTTCATGTTTTGTTTAAAACAGTCTATTACTTTTCCAGTAAAATTGGATGAAGGCATGCCAAAATGCAGATATGGGCAGAATAAATGTAACTTTGCCTATGTGTTCTCATGTGTCATTTCTTCAGAAGACCATACATGCAATTTTTATGACTCACTCTAAGGTTGTTATCATTAGGGAATTATAGCTTTTGAACTGAAAAGCTCTTCAGCTGAATTTAGCAACCTGTAATTTTCAAATCTTGATTTCTGTCCATTTTTATCTGAATATGCTCTCCTTTCCATAAGAAATTTTACACAAAAATTGTAGCTGTTGTCATCACCAGTATGAGCCCTAGTATAGACATGACTTCAAGCACTTTTAACCACCATGAATCTGACACATAAAAAATGTCAGAAGCCAGCAGATTCTTATATACGCTAGGGTTCTCACAGATACCACCAGTGGACACTTTTAGGTAAAATTCTGTAATTTAGACACAGCTTAGATAGAGGAGTAAACCAAGACCCTCTTTCTCAGCAGAACTATCTAGGAAACCCTACAACCATGAGATATAGTAACTTAACCTTGTATCCTTCCGCAACATTTTCCAGAAGAAATTGTTCCAGAAGTTTAAAACCTGCCATTTATCTTTCACAACCATAAGACTGTTGTAAGGATTGTGTCTCTCACATCCTGGCTTTTTGTTGATTTACCACAGTGAAGAAAGGTAACACTGTATGAATGTTTAGCAGGAATAGTTAATCCTTGATAACAGCCACTGTGTAAATAATACCCAGACTATAACTATATAGTTATAGTATAACTATAACATGTACAGTTGGGGGATTTGGCACCAACTATGCTTGGCACATTCAATTTAGCCCAGGAATTGTGTTCTAGTTGTGTAGACTGATAGGAGGAGAAAAAAAACACTCTAGGCTATGCATATATATAAGGAGTTTTCAGCAAAAGACTAGCATACATCAATGCACCTTTATATCACATAGAACAGATATATCTTAGTAGGTTCAGATAAAAATAGATAAAAGTCAAAATCAGGGAATTACAACCTGCTTAGTTCATTTAAAGAGATTTTCAAGTCCAAAAACCATATGACCCCTCTGCAGGTGAATCCAGTAGTAAGAACTAGAGAAAACCAAGTTTGCATGAGCCCGCCCAGGAGAAAGCTCCTGGCAGAGCTATGTTATTCATCTGTCAAGGATGCCCACTTTATGGGCAGGACACTACACTAATGAGTTCAAGGAAGGCACATAAAAGATAGAGGCACAGGCTGTCAAGTCACTGTTCTTCACCTGAAGAAGACTGTTCTCATAACCAATGACCAGAGAGAACCTATCACAGAGCAGAGCAGTTTCAGGCTGATGATCATCCAGAAGCTGACTTCCAGCTACCCCTGAACAAGAAGAAACTCCATCTCTCAAAAGCTATCGGGGGGCTACTGTGTTGTCCAAACGACATACTCCAGAAGGCAAGGGAAGAATCTTTTGAAGACGCCCTGGTCAATTCTACATATCCATTGCTGGTAAGTCTGAACGTGGTGGGCATTGCAAACAGTCATTGATTAAGTTTAGATAACTTCATAATACCAAAGAGTCACAGCTGAGCTTCTAAGGAAAAGCATTTGCCTAATCAGCAACATATATTGCTAGTACCGAACAGTGATTTGTGAACAATTCCTCAGATAATAACTTGAAACCTAGGAGGAAATTGATCTCCTTGAGATCATATATCAGTGCACTAAAGCGCTGACCACTGAATAACTTCTATTCATCATCTTTGGCCAACATCTTAACATCTTTGGCCAACGTTTGGCTGAAATTTGGAAAGGATCCTAAAGGAATTAGGCACCCAACATCCATTGAATTTCAATGGGAGCTGGGCAGTAACTCACAATAGTTTCCTTTAAAAATCCCAGCTTGTGAGCCTAAAGTTACACCCCTAAATTCTTATTGAAGCACCTAATTGAGCAGCCTGATTTTCAAAAGTGCTGAGTAATTAGCAGCTCCTGTTGAGGCCATCTCTCTTTCTGTCCCACCCAACACATGAGCCACTGTGAAAGGCTGGTTGGGTGCCGTCAGCATAGCAACCTGGAGATCCCCCCACATGGCAGGTTAGTCATCAGTGACTGGTTAAGACAGTGGTATTGTCACTTTGCCTTGCCAGAGCATAATAAATTGGCCATAGTTGAGGCCAGGGTCTGGTCTGCTGTACCCTAATCCATGACAGAATGTTACCTCCAACACCACGACAATTGAAAGTTTCATTATGGTCCTTCACAAGAACATTTGACCAAAGGCCTTTTGAAATTAACAAAAGATGAGTCTCCATTATCCACTATTTTATGGATACCCTCAAAGAACTCTAACGGATTGTGTCTGTCCAGTTTCTCTTTACAGACATCTATGCTCATTTAGGTATTTCATAACTCTATCTTTAATTATTGTCTCCACCAAAATTGCCTAGTACTGAAGGCAGGCTCGCTTCTCTTTAATTCCCAGGATCACTTTTAATGCTTGTCTTAAATATAGATACAAAATTTGCTACCCTCCAACCTTATGATATAATAGCTGATTTTAATGAGAGAACATTTATGTTAGCAACTCAGCAAATTCTTCAGACCCTTCAGAACTGTTGGAAATCTATCATGAGGTCCTATGCTTGTTATTTAATTTGTCAGTTTGCTTCAATCCCACTTGTTTTGACATCTCAATATCTGAGAAGGCCTTGTCTTCATTATCTGAAAAGGGAGGGTACCTGCCACCATCATTACTGGTGAGGACTGATCACATACTTGATTTTAAAGGTCCTCATAATTCTTGTTTGAGCAGACGAAATCTCTTAGAAAGTCCACCAAATGTTTTATTTCATTTGATAGAAATTCACTGGACAGTGCTATTTGCTAAGAGGACCTTATCTAAATAGGTACCTAAGAACATCTTCTGTTATGCCCTCCTTATCATCAATGTGCACTCAGAGGCAAACCTGCCACAACTAGCTATATCATACTTATCTTCTCTGAGCTCATCTGCAGAGGAGCAATATGGTTGTCCCTCCATGTGCTCCTGCAGCCTTATTGCTTGCTTGTGTTGCGAAGCCCACCTTGGATGCTCTGAATTCCAGAACTTATTTCCAAAGTGGGGGAGAAGCCCACTTCTACCTCCAGAGAAGGTGTTCGTTTGTTCCGGGGATGTGGAAGTCCCTTATTTTATGCAGGGCAAAGATTTTTCCAAGTCAAAGTTGATTCTTCCCGCCCCTGTTCACAGTTACTATCCAGACTAAAAAGTCTCCCTGGCACTGGTCAGCTATCTTTCTCTTCCCTATGCCATTTTTAATATTACAACCGCTACCAAGTTCCCATCTCACTTTTAGCATTGCAGTCTTTTCTTCTTTTGACTTATCCTCAAGCTTCTTAATCTTCAAGAATGAAAATCCTATGGAGAACATGTCTTTAAAGAAGGGGATATTGTTAGGATGGAGCCAAATTGGTGTGGCCCTACTGAATGAATGGTGTGAGCATAATTTGACATGACTTAAACATGGCTGAATGGCTGCCTGGGAGCAGGTGCCCTTTAAGCAGAAGCAGACTTGATCAAGGACTGCCAAAGTCTGCGTGTACAATTGATATTGAACCTATTGGTAGGCAAATATAGACCCATGCAAAAGTAAATATCACATGTATAAAGTCCCAGCATGAAGCAAAGGTTGTCCTGGTTATAATGACCTTACAGCAAGGACATCACACAGAGAGCCGGAGTGAATGATTGATGAATGAGTAAACATGCGGTGATTTTTGTTCGGTACCGCCCATCCCCCATCCCATTCTAAAATACTAATTAGGTAAAAATTAGTAACCACATGCCCACTAGGCATGCTTTTAAGACATGTGACTCCTTTGAGGAAAAAGAGTATAGGAATCAAGCAAAATAAATTACTGTTGGTTGGGATTCCTTCATTGATGCCTGAAGAAGCAACGTTGCCAGACAGAGGAGCCAAAACTCGGCTCCGTGGGCACAAGTAGGACTGTGAAGCAGAGGGGTCTCAAGGCAACCAAGGCCTTGCCTCGAGGGAATTCGAGACAGACCAGAGGGCTGAGAAGTGCAGACCAGGAGGGAAGAAGCCATCTATAAAATTGGTAACCACATCTCTGTTTGCCAAGGAACTGCATGAGGCTAGCGCAGGACCTGTTTGTGTATGTTTGTGAAAGAGAGACTCGTTAAGAGGAATGTATAGCTCTTAATGTCTAACGTAAGAGTTATGTGCTTAATATAACCCCTTACCGCTTGTGTAATTCTTTCTCAATAAACTGCTGTGTATTGCAGATAATTACTGTGAACCTTTTTCACTGGTATGACAGTAATCTGCTCCACTATGTGCCAGTAAAGATCCATTTCAGGGGTAGTAGCACCCCCTGTTGTCAACAGATATCACAGTAATTCTGCTTTTTTGACAACATTATTTCATAGGCTTTTCACCCATCTTCCCTCTAAGTTGGGTTTCTTCCTTGTGTAGTATCTACATTTTTGCTTAGATAACTTCCCAGTGACACAGAGTTACAGTTGAGCTTCTAAGGAAAAGTATTTGTCTAATCAGTAATAAATTATGGCTCACTTTAAGTTTTGTGGACATTAAGGCATTATGCAATATAATTTATGAACTGAAAATCTCTTTAACTGAATTTAGCAACCTGTAATTTTCAGATCTTGATTTCTGTCCATTTTTATCTGAACATAATCTCCTTTCCATAAGGAATTTTACACAAAAATGCCAGCTGTTGTCACCACCAGCATGAGCCCTAGTATAGACATGTCTTCAGCGGCTTCCAGCATTTTTAATCACCATGCAATATGATACATTATAAATGTCAGAAGCCACCATCTTCTTATATACACTAGTGATACTACCTCACTTCCTGACTTACAGCTTTCCCTAGTATTCCAAAACCATTTATTTTTCCTTCTCCTGCAGCCACATCACGTGGAGGAGGCCTTGGTGCCTCAGGAAGAAGGAAGTCTGAGGATGAAGCAAGTCTCTGGGTATTTTGGTTGCGGGGGTAGAAAGGAGAATGAGATACCTGGGGTGGGAGGAAGACCACCAGCAGACTAAATAGCTAATGGAACATCATGCCAGGGGCTTGGATGATTAAGAATGTCCCCCTTCAACTAGTGGTTCTCCTGAAGTGGTCATGGGCAGGATCGGGGTTTGTATTGGACAGTCACACAGCATTCAGTTGTATTTCTATAACAAAACTGTTAATTTATCTTTTACACAGCAAGAAAACTCCAAGGAGTTTTCAAGAGCTTGTCACAGGGTCCACTCACCACATGGGGCGACTCCTCCTGCCTGCTCTAGGGTTTAGCTCCACTCATGTCTGACCCTCCCCATCTGTCACTCATTCATGCACCTTGCTGCTTCCCTCTCCCCCTCTGCAACTCAGGGTGTTCTCTCTTAATGACTTGGCTCTCCGGCCAGGTCACTATAGTCCTCCTCTTCTGGAGTATCAAAGTCCCACTTGATGGCTGTCTTAGGCAGTGTTCTGCTCATCTGCCTGGTCGGTGCCACTTCCCCCGTGGTCAGTAGGGGCACATGGGCCTGGGCACTACTCCAGGTTCTAGCCCAGGGACCCTACAATTAGCAGTCAAGGTCTGCACTGCCCCAAACCTTGCAACTGTTTCCTTGGGCTGCTCCTACATCACCTCTATCAGGCTATTCCTCAACCCACCTTTCCCTCTAGGCCAGAACCCCAGTGTTACCCACACAAATTTAGAGCCCTTTTCTCCCTCTCTGGGTGCAATGGCGCTTTACGGCTTAACGGGACCTTTTCACAGTGAAAGAACCTTTACATAGTAAATATCCTTAATGTACATTTATTAGCATTTAATAGTATACACATGCCAAGCATCTAATGCTCACCACTCCTACTAAAGCGGGCAGACGTCTCCTGATGGCCAGTCAGGATCGGATTTCACCTGGGGCTCCAGCTGCTCCATGGTATGGTCATGCAGGATATAAAAGTTCCGGCAGCTTTGGTCTTAAGATGTGTCCCAGAGTTAGGCTCCAACTGGCTTCCCTTCTGACCCTCATTACATAGGTAAAATGAGAGTCTTTCTTATCTATACCTGAACCAATTAGTTTACTTAAAGCATGACTATGCAATAAATTTAACCAGTCAGAACTCCTAGTGGGCTCAAACAATTCCTCTAGTAACAGCAAAACCTCACAATTTCTACTTACCAGAAAAAGCAACTTTTCACAAAAACTGACACAAACACCTAGTTAGAAATATGCAGAAACTAAAGGTTAGCTTGTCCATAACCCCGCCTATTCCCATGAAACTGTGATTTTCCTGTATCTGTCCCTGTTATCAGTGCTGAAGCTGGGATTCTAAGCCAGGGGTCTCAAACACGCGGCCCGCGGGCCGCATGCGGCCCGCGGAGCTCCCCCACCAGGGCCGGCTCTAGAGTGGGGAGCCCAGAGCCTTTTAACTCCCAGCCGCGGCTGGGAATCAGAAGGCTCCGAGCTGCCCGCCGCGGCGGGGAGCCCAGAGCCTTTTAACTCCCAGCCGCGGCTGGGAATCAGAAGGCTCCGAGCTGCCCGCCGCGGCTGGGAGCCCAGAGCCTTTTAACTCCCAGCCGCGGCTGGGAATCAGAAGGCTCCGAGCTGCCCGCCGCGGCGGGGAGCCCAGAGCCCTTTAACTTCCAGCCCCGGCAGGCTCCGAGCTGCCCGCGGCGGCGGGGAGCCCAGAGCCTTTTAACTCCCAGCCGCGGCTGGGAATCAGAAGGCTCCGAGCTGCCCGCCGCGGCGGGGAGCCCAGAGCCCTTTAACTCCCAGCCCCGGCAGGCTCCGAGCTGCCCGCCGCGGCGGGGAGCCCAGAGCCTTTTAACTCCCAGCCGCGGCTGGGAATCAGAAGGCTCCGAGCTGCCCCCCGCGGCGGGGAGCCCAGAGCCCTTTAACTCCCAGCCGCGGCTGGGAATCAGAAGGCTCCGAGCTGCCCGCAGCAGCTGGGAATCAGAGGGCTCCTGGCGCTTCCCGCCGCCAAACAGCTGTTGGTGGTGCTTAGCACTTTCCAGGAGGGAGGGGGGAGGAGCGGGGAGCCACGCACTTAGGGGAGGAGGTGGAGAAGAGACAGGGCAGGGGCGGAGCCTCATGGAAGGGGTGGATTAGGGGTGGGGCCAGGGGCAGCAAGGGGGCGTGTCAGTGATGCGGCCCTCGGGCCAATGCACTCGTCCTCATGCGGCCCTCGGGGTCATTTGAGTTTGAGACCCCTGTTCTAAGCCAAGGCCAATTTTACTATGGTTTTTGTTTCCAATTTATGGTGTCTCAGCATACAAGCTGGCTGCCGGTTATGCTCAGTTCATATACAACATGGCTGCGGGTCATGTCAAGTCCAGGTCTGTCATAACACCAGGGCTTCTACTCTCCCCTGGGTTTCCTCCTTTCTCTCTCTACAGCTAGAGAGTGGCCACAGCCCGCCACACTTCAGACCCTCTTCTGTTGCCTGCCTGCTCTATTATAGCCCCACCTGTCCTTCTCAGCTTGGCTCTATTCCAGAGGTGAGCAAACTACAGCCTGCGGGCCACATCCGGCCCACAGGACCATCCGGCCTGGCCCCCGAGCTCCTTGCCCGGGAGGCTAGCCCCAGCCCCTCCCTTGCTGTTCCCCCTCCCCTGCAGCCTCAGCTCGCTTGCTCTGCCTCCAGTGCAAGGCTCTGGATGGTGGGGCTGTGAGCTCCTGGGGCAGTGCAGAGCCCGGCCTGACCTGGTCTCTGTGCTGCGTGGTGGTGGTGGCAGCATGGACCGGCTCCAGCCAGGTGGTGCTCATAGACTCATAGACTCTAAGGTCAGAAGGGACCATTATGATCATCTAGTCTGACCTCCTGCACAATGCAGGCCACAGAATCTCACCCATCCACTTCTATAACAAACCCCTAACCTATGTCTGAGTTATTGAAGTCCTCAAATTGTGGTTTGAAGACCTCAAGCTGCAGAGAATCCTCCAGCAAGTGACCCGTGCCCCATGCTGCAGAGGAAGGCAAAAAACCTCCAGGGCCTCTGCCAATCTGCCCTGGAGGAAAATTCCTTCCCGACCCCAAATATGGCGATCAGTTAAACCCTGAGCATGTGGGCAAGACTCACCAGCCAGCACCCAGGAAAGAATTCTCTGTAGTAACTCAGATCCCAACCCATCTAACATCCCATCACAGACCACTGAACGTACTTACCTGCTGATAATCAAAGATCAGTTGCCAAATTAATTGCCAAAATTAGACTAGCCCATCATACCATCTCCTCCATAAACTTATCAAGCTTAGTCTTAAAGCCAGATATGTCTTTTGCCCCCACTACTCCCCTTGGAAGGCTGTTCCAGAATTTTACTCCTCTAATGGTTAGAAACCTTCATCTAATTTCAAGTCTAAACTTCCTAGTGTCCAGTTTATATCCATTTGTTCTTGTGTCCATATTGGTACTGAGCTTAAATAATTCCTCTCCCTCCCTAATATTTATCCCTCTGATATATTTATAAAGAGCAATCATATCTCCCCTCAGCCTTCTTTTGCTGCTGTAGCACCGCCAGCCACCAGTGCTCCAGGTAGCGCGGTAAGGGGGCACGGAGCAGTGGGGGTTGGATAGAGGGCAAGGGAGTTCGGGGTAGTGGTCAGGGGGTGGGGGTGTGGATAGGGGTCGGGGCAGTCAGGGGGAACAGGGAGTTGAATAGGGCCAGGGGTCCTGGGGGGGCAGTCAGGAAGGAGGGGGGATTGGATGGGGCAACAGGGGGCAGTCAGGGGCAGGGGTTCCGGAGGCAGTCAGGGGACAGGGAGAAGGGGTTGTTGGATGGGCCAGGGTCCTGGGGGGGCTGTCAAGAATGAGATATGGGGTTGGATGGGGTGGCAGGGGTCTGGGGGTGGTCAGGGGACAGAGAGTGGGGGAGAGTGTATGGGCCAGGGGTCTCGGGGGGACCGTCAGGGAACAGGGGGTGTTGGATGGGGCAGGAGTCCTGGGGGGGGCAGATAGGAGGTGGGGACTGGGCCACAACCCCCTCTCCTAACCGACCTTCCATACAATTTACGAAACCTGATGCAGCCCTCAGGCCAAAAAGTTTGCCCACCCCTGCTCTAGTCCCAATCAGGGGTTGCTTATCCAGTCTAATTCCCCTCAGTTGTGGCCTATAAAGTTCAGTGGTCCCCTTCTCAATCTCATTTGCCCTTTCCAGGCTGATATGCAGTGAGCACCCTCTCTTGCTGTCTGGAAAGCCCACTGCTGCAGAGGAGCATGTGGATCGGACAGAGAACATAACATAAGAACATAAGAAAGGCCGTACCAGGTCAGACCAAAGGTCCATCTAGCCCAGTATCTGTCTACCGACAGTGGCCAATGCCAGGTGCCCCAGAGGGAGTGAACCTAACAGGCAATGATCAAGTGATCTCTCTCCTGCCATCCATCTCCATCCTCTGACGAACAGAGGCTAGGGACACCATTCTTACCCATCCTGGCTAATAGCCATTTATGGACTTAGCCACCATGAATTTATCCAGTCCCCTTTTAAACATTGTTATAGTCCTAGCCTTCACAACCTCCTCAGGTAAGGAGTTCCACAAGTTGACTGTGCGCTGCGTGAAGAAGAACTTCCTTTTATTTGTTTTAAACCTGCTGCCTATTCTCTTAGAGGAGAGTCTATTGATAGAGATTCTCTAGGTTATAGTCAGGAGCAGAGGATGGAAGAGGATAATGTAAGGACCAGATCAGACAAGAAACATTCACATAAAGAATCGAACACATCAGAAAAGGGCAGACAAATAAACAGTGACAAGTTTTTAAAGTGCTTGTACACAAATGCTATAAGTCTAAATAATAAGATGGGTGAACTAGAGTGCCTCATGATAAAGGAGGATATTGATATAATAGGCATCACAGAAACCTGGTGGACTGAGGACAATCAATGGGACACAATCATTCCGGGGTACAAAATATATCGGAAGGACAGAACAGGTCATGCGGGGTAGGGGGTGGGGAGTGGCACTATATGTGAAAGAAAATATAGAATCAAATGAAGTAAAAATCTTAAGTGAATCCACATGTTCCAAAGAATCTCTATGAATACTAATTTCATGCTCTAATAAGAATATAACATTAGGGATCTATTATTGACTACCTGACCAGGACAGTGATAGTGATGATGAAATGCTAAGGGAAATTAGAGAGGCTATCAAAATTAAGAACTCAATAATAGTGGGGGATTTCAATTATCCCCATATTGACTGGGAACATGTCACCTCAGGACGAAATGCAGAGACACAATTTCTCGATACCTTAAATGACTGCTTCTTGGAGCAGCTGGTACGGGAACCCACAAGGGGAGAGGCAACTCTAGATTTAATCCTGAGTGGAGCGCAGGAACTGGTCCAAGAGATAACTATAACAGGAACGCTTGGAAACAGTGACCATAATATAATAACATTTAACATCCCTGTGGTGGGAAGAACATCTCAACAGCCCAACACTGTGGCATTTAATTTCAAAAAGGGGAACTATGCAAAAATGAGGGGGTTAGTTAAACAGAAATTAAAACCTGATTAAAGTGATTAAAGTGAAATCCCTACAAGCTGCATGGGTGCTTTTTAAAGACACCATAATAGAGGCCCAACTTCAATGTATACCCCAAATTAAGAAACACAGTAAAAGAACTAAAAAAGAGCCACCGTGGCTTAACAACCATGTAAAAGAAGCAGTGAGAGATAAAAAGACTTCCTTTAAAAAGTGGAAGTCAAATCCTAGTGAGGTAAATAGAAAGGAGCATAAACACTGCCAAATTACATGTAAAAATGTAATAAGAAAAGCCAAAGAGGAGTTTGAAGAACGGCTAGCCAAAAACTCCAAAGGTAATAACAAAATGTTTTTTAAGTACATCAGAAGCAGGAAGTCTGCTAAACAACCAGTGGGGCCCCTTGACAATCGAAATACAAAAGGAGCGCTTAAAGACGATAAAGCCATTGCGGAGAAACTAAATGAATTCTTTGCTTCAGTCTTCATGGCTGAGGATGTTAGGGAGATTCCCAAACCTGAGCTGGCTTTTGTAGGTGACAAATCTGAGGAACTGTCACAGATTGAAGTGTCACTAGAGTGTCAACATTAACAAGTCACTGGGACCAGATGGCATTCACCCAAGAGTTCTGAAAGAACTCAAATGTGAAGTTGCGGAATTATTAACTAGGGTTTGTAACCTGACCTTTAAATCTGCCTCTGTACCCAATGACTGGAAGATAGGTAATGTAACGCCAATATTTAAAAAGGGCTCTAGAGGTGATCCCGGCAATTACAGACCGGTAAGTCTAACGTCGGTATCGGGCAAATTAGTCAAAACAATAGACACATAGAAGAACATAAATTGTTGGTCAAAAGTCAACATGGTTTCTGTAAAGGGAAATCATGTCTTACTAATCTATTAGATTTCTTTGAAGGGGTCAACAAACATGTGGACAAGGGGGATCCAGTGGACATAGTGTACTTAGATTTCCAGAAAGCCTTTGACAAGGTCCCTCACCAAAGGCTCTTACGTAAATTAAGCTGTCATGGGATAAGAGCGAAGGTCCTTTCATGGACTGAGAACTGGTTAAAAGACAGGGAACAAAGGGTAGGAATTAATGGTAAATTCTCAGAATGGAGAGGGGTAACTAGTGGTGTTCCCCAAGGGTGAGTCCTAGGACCAATCCTATTCAACTTATTCATAAATGATCTGGAGAAAGGGGTAAAAAGTGAGGTGGCAAAGTTTGCAGATGATACTAAACTGCTCAAGATAGTTAAGACCAAAGCAGACTGTGAAGAACTTCAAAAAGATCTCACAAAACTAAGTGATTGGGCAACAAAATGGCAAATGAAATGTAATGTAGATAAATGTAAAGTAATGCACATTGGAAAAAAATAACCCCAACTATATATACAATATGATGGAGGCTAATTTAGCTACAACAAATCAGGAAAAAGATCTTGGAGTCATCGTGGATAGTTCTCTGAAGATGTCCACGCAGTGTGCAGAGGTGGTCAGAAAAGCTAACAGGATGTTAGGAATCATTAAAAAGAGGATAGAGAATAAGAAGGAGAATATATTATTGCCCTTATATAAATCGATGGGGTGTCCACATCTTGACTACTGTGTACAAATGTGGTCTCCTCATCTCAAAAAGATATACCTAGAAAAGGTTCAGAGAAGGGCAACTAAAATGATTAGGGGTTTGGAACAGGTCCCATATGAGAAGAGATTAAAGAGGCTAGGACTTTTCAGCTTGGAAAAGAGGAGACTAAGGGGGGATATGATAGAGGTATATAAAATCATGAGTGATGTGGAGAAAGTAGATAAGGAAAAGTTATTTATTTATTCCCATAATACAAGAACTAGGGGTCACCAAATGAAATTAATAGGCAGCAGGTTTAAAACAAATAAAAGGAAGTTCTTCTTCACACAACACACAGTCAACTTGTGGAACTCCTTGCCTGAGGAGGTTGTGAAGGCTTGGACTATAACAGCGTTATAAAGAGAACTGGATAAATTCATGGAGGTTAAATCCATTAATGGCTATTAGCCAGGATGGGTAAGGAATGGTGTCCCTAGACTCTGTTTGTCAGACGGTGGAGATGGATGGCAGGAGAGAGATCACTTGATCATTACCTGTTAGGTTCACTCCCTCTGGGGCACCTGGCATTGGCCACTGTTGGTAGACAGGATACTGGGCTAGATGGACCTTTGGTCTGACCCAGTATGGCCATTCTTATGTTCTTATATTCTTATGAGTGGCTCACAACTGTAAGTGCCTACCACAGGACAGACTCAAAAACAGGGCAATTACCCCAAACTGTTGGTGTGTCCTGTAATTAGATTTCACCAGGCCAGCGACAAACATGAACTGCTGGATCACTATAACACTCTTACCATGGAGTCACAGACAGTCCCCTTTGACTCTCCACTCTATCTTGCCACCCAGACAAACTGGACTCAGTGATACATGGTCACTGACACCAAGAAAATCCCACCACATTCTTGTTCCTTCCAGTCCCAAGAGACCAGTCACTTCCCCCAGGTCAATTGGTATCTTAGATCTAATCTCACAGACAGGGGTGAAAGTAACTTACAGGACTTACCGGTACTGCCGGAGTCCTGAGGGGGGCGTGGCCTCATCCAGAAGGGGCGTGGCCTCTCACGATTTAAAGGCCCTGGGGCACCAGCTGTGGCTGGGAGACCCAGGGCCTTTAAATCAACCAGGGGCTCCCAGCTGCAGAGGTAGCTGGGAGGCCCCCGGAGCTCAGGGGCAAATTAAAGGGCCCGGGGCTCTGGCCGCCATGGGGAACCCCGAGTTTTGCAGGGCTGGGGCAGGGATTTAAAGGGCCAAGAGCTCCTGCCGCTGAGGGGAGCCCCAAGCCCTTTAAATCCTGGCCCCAGCCTGGCCGCCAGAGCCGCGGCCGGGATTCAAAGGACTCTGGGCTGCCCGCAGCGGCGGGGAGCTCTGAGCCCTTTAAATCTCAGCTGTGGCAGGGGGTTTAAAGGGCTCTGGGCTGACCGCAGCCGCGGCACCCCAGAGTCCTTTAAATCCGGCCCCTGCCCGGCCGCCGGAGTTGCGGGCGGGGGGTTTAAAGGGCTCTGGGCTGCCAGCTGCGGCAGGGAGCCCAGAGCCCTTTAAATCCCCGCAGTGAAAGCCGGTGGAGTCCAGCACGGCATATTGGCCTGTACCGGCTTACTTTCACCTCTGCTCACAGACAATGTAATGATCTATATCAGTGGTTCTCAGACTTGTTCCACCGCTTGTGCAGGGAAAACCCCTGGTGGGCCGGGCTGGTTTGTTTACCTGCCGCGTCTGCAGTTTTGGCCAATCGTGGCTCTCAGTGGCCGTGGTTCACTGCTCCAGGCCAATGGGAGCTGCTGGAAGCAGCGGCCAGTACGTCCCTTCCAGCAGCTCCCATTGGCATGGAGCAGTGAACCGTGGCCACTGGGAGACACGATCGGCAGAACCTGTGGACTCAGCAGGTAAACAAACCATCCCAGCCCACCAGGGGCTTTCCCTAAACAAGCGGTTGAACAAGGTAGGGAACCACTGATCTATATAATGCTTTATTACCTAGGAAAAGGGAATAAGAGAGTTACTTACAGGTTAAAGCAAGAAAACATACATACACAAATGAGTTACCATCTACATCCTAAGAGTGACAGAGTTGTAGTGATCTGTCAATTCAAAGTGTTTTTCAGGGCAGAAACAGGAATCAGTCCCTGGGTATCTCAGGGTACGTCCAGACTACCCGTCGTATCGGCGGGTAGCGATCGATTTTTCATCTAGACGCGATATATCGATCCCCGAACACGCTCCCGTCGACTCCGGAACTCCACCGGAGTGAGCAGCGGTAGCGGAGTTGACACGGGGAGCAATGGACATCGATCCCACGTCGTGAGGACCCAAGGTAAATCGATTTAGGATACTTCGATTTCAGCTACGCTATTCACGTAGTTGAAGTTGTGTATCTTAGATTGATACCCCCCCCCAGTGTAGACCAGCCCTCAGGCTTCAGTTTAGAGTCTCTGGCCCTTCAGAATACAAACAGCTAAAAAGATGGAAAATTTTCCTGTGATTTTGTTTTACTTCCTTCATTCAGCTTCCAGTCCCACAGAACAAGCTTCCTTCCATGTAGAATTTCCCAGGAGCAATGGGGCCATTAACCAATCCTTTCTATTGCAATGTTCCTTTATAGCCCATCTGATTTTAATAGTCCTTCTGGATGGGCTCAGTGAGAGATGATTCTCAGGCCTGACTTCACAAGTTCAAGGCAAACATTTTTAAACTTATAAAGCAAACTTACATATTTTCTTATAGACATTACTAGTGAGATTAATGCATGCAGCAACTTACAACCATTTCATAGAATCTAAACATTAAATATAGTCGTATAAGATTAATACCTATTTTGGGCAAAACTAATATACTGGTGAATTGTCCAGGTCTCCAGTTATAAGTATGTTATTTGTTAGCCAATACCTTTAGCCTGGCCAACAGCTGACTCTGGCCTGCCAGTGTCACACACCCTATGACAGAGCTATATACAGTAGCAATCTGACCAGCTAAAGAGCTCTCCTTATCACCTTTCAGCACACCTTGGCCCTGGGGGAGGAGGTGGAGGCAGATGAGTTTCAACCTCTAGGAATGAGACATATTGATTGTGGCCTTTGCTTGTACCTGAGCATCCTTCACACTAATCCAGTAGAGGCAAAGAAAGATAAATAAATCCTCTTCTGAATGTCTTTACCATAAGAAAAACTATTATTTGTCTTTCCTGTAGACAAGACAAAACTGAACATGGATTTTTCAGCTGCCTATGATTTGCTGGTGGACGGTGTCCAGGACTGGGATCTTACCAGTGACTCTGTTCCTTGTGAGCTGCTGCTCACTGGCGAGACTGCCTTCCCAGTGCTGGTGAACCCCCGGGGGCAGGTCCTGATTGCTGCCTCACAGTATGGGAAAGGCCGGATGGTGGTCGTCTCTCATGAGAGCTACCTGGGGAGTCCCAAGATGGCTCGGTTCCTACATAATGCTGTGGGTTGGCTCAGTGCCTCCCCAGGAGCGGTGGTTGGTGTCCAGAAGAGTTTGAGCTCCCTGGTGAACATTCTCAGTAGTTCCGGCACCCAAGTGGAGCCAAGTACGGAGCTCATTGCCTCATTTGGAGTTTACTGTATGGATGCCTATGATGCTGCACAGGGGAGGGAGCTGATCCAGTTTGTGAAGAGAGGAGGGGGTCTGCTCATTGGGGGTCAGGCTTGGCACTGGGCCTCTGGACACAGCACAGAGAGAGTGCTGTTCGATTTCCCTGGGAATCATATAACCAGCGTGGCAGGAGTTTATTTCACTGATGTATATGGTGAGACGGGGATCTTCAGTGTCTCAGATAAAGTGGCTGCAATTCCCTTGATTGCTCCGTGAGTATCTGAAATCATTTCCTATGTATTAAAACCTGGTAGTTAAAGCTGTAAGAAAATTACTCCTGGGGGAATTCTATGCCACTCCACATGCGCAGATTTTATGTTCCCTGCAGATTTCTTTGCTTCCCTGCAAAAAAATGACTCTCTGATGGAGAAGCAAAGGGAAACCACCTGAGTGCTCATGAGACCCTCCCAGAAGTATGTTTTGGGAGCCCAGGGCAGCCAACAAAGAGGTAAATCACTGTGGGGCTGGGGGCTCCTACCCTGCACCTGACTCAGCTCCTAGTCCCAGCTGGCCTGGGGAGGATGGGACTTCCTCTTTCCTTGCATGGCATCCAGGATTGTGTCAGATCCACCCCCAGGTTTCTCCCCTGGCTGTTGGAAGCTCTGCAAACACTCCCCCGCCCCCACTACCGTGCTTCCTGTACCCATTGCTTCTCAGCTGCAGGGGGAGGAATCCCTGTACAGGGAACTACTCCCCCATCCACCCAATCCCTATTCATTCAGAGGCCTTCACACCCAGACCCCTCCCGATGAGCCCCACTCCCCCTGCATCTGGATCATCCTGATGAGCCACCTGCACCTGGATCCCCTGCCAAGCCTCACCCGCCTGCACCCAGAACCCTCCCGATGAGCCCCACTCCCCCGGCATCTGGATCATCCTGATGAGCCACCTGCACCTGGATCCCCTGCCAAGCCTCACCCGCCTGCACCCAGAACCCTCCCAATGAGCCCCACTCCCCCGGCATCTGGATCATCCTGATGAGCCACCTGCACCTGGATCCCCACCCTACCAAGCCCCCACCAGCTGTGCCTGGATCCCCCCCCCCCAGCCCCACTTCCTCCAGTATCTAGACACCCCCCCACCGCTGAGATGTCCACATCAAGACCCCCCCCGCCAATTTCTATCCCCCACACATCCAGACCGGCACACTGAGCCCCAATAACCTTCACCTGGACCCGCCACAGAGTCCCATTACCATTGCACCCCCAACACCACCCCCAACAAGCCCCTGTTCATCCAGATCCCCCTGCACTCAGATCCCCCACTGGGCCTCCCACACCCAGATAGCCCCACACAGAACCCTCTCAACCCACACCTGGATCCCCCCACACTAAGCCCCTCCACACTTGGATCCTACCTTGCTGAGCTTGCCTCCCCACACCTGGTGCACCTGCCACGGAGAGGCAGGGCCCTGGGGTGTTTCTGTGGCAGACCCTGTCCTTGCACTGTGTCAGGGTTGGGGAAAGCCTCATCGCTGAGTGTGTGTGCCGGAGGGAGCTGCATAGTGATCTCCCACCTCTGTGCAACCTCTGGCCCGTGCTCCCCAATACCATCTTGGAACCTCCACATTTATTTGACAAATAAAATTTCAGAATTTTTAATTTTTTGGCACAGAATGCCCTCAGGAGTAGAATATATTCTTAAATGTTGCAATGTTGGAAAGGGTATTATTTTCCAGCACCTCAGGGAGTGTGCGGGTTCTTATCCCAGGGGGAGGAAAAAGGAATTAACAGGAAAGAAATAAAGCCAGAATCCTGCTAAAGAAATTTGAGGAAATGTAAGTAGTTGTGCTCCACAAATGTCTGTTTACATATAAAGGATGGATGATCACATGACAAAATGCTGTTACATACTTTTCTGAAATACAATGAGCCCTTTACTGCTGCACAAAGGAAATTCTCTAAGTTCTGATTATATAAATTAGCTCAGAACCAATTAATACAAAATATCTCTCATGCCTTATCCTCTGCTGTGCTATCCGGTATTTCATCTCTCTTCATGAATCCCCTTACTCTGTTCTGTTTCATATCTCTCATTCTCATCTCCTTACCCTCTGCTGCACTGGCTTTGCCGTGCCACTTCACATAGGATAAAGAGATAAGAAAAAGTGACATGAAATTGCCACAGAACAGTGCAAGGTAAGAGGATAAGAGGCTCATTTTGCTTTAGAACAGCGGTTCTCAAACGGTGGGTCAGAAGACAAAGTAGGTTGCAATCCTGTTTTAATGGGTCACCAGGGCTGGTGTTAGACTTGATGAGACCCAGGGCTCAAGCTGAAGGTCGAGCCCTACTGCCCAGAGCTCAAGCCAAAGCCTGAGCCCCGCCACCTCAATGGCTTTAGACTGGGGCGGCAGGGTTTGGACTTTGGACTTCAGCTTTGCCCCCACACACACCTGGGGCTGCAGGGCTTGGGCTCTTGTCCCACCTCTTGGGGTGGTGTCATAATTTTTGTTGTCAGAAGGGGGCCATGGTGAAATGAAGTTTGAGAACCCCTGCTTTAAAATGATTATTCAGAACAATTGCAACTAAAGGCAGAGCACTGTCTCTCAGGTGAAGGCAACTCATAATAATGCCTAGAAGTTTCCATCAGTAGATCTCAAAGTGAAGAGATCTTTGTAGAAGTGATTTCAGAATATTTGGATATGGCAGAGCAGAGATAATGTTTTCACCCCTCTTAGCCAGAATCTTCCTCTTCCATCTCATGATGCTGTAACAGTGCTGCATGTGACCTGACAGGAACATCTCTTGGTTTTGCAGGCATGGGCTAGATTTCAGCAGAGACTTAAACCTTCTCCTAAGAGGTGTGTCAGAGCTAGACATAGTGACAGATGGTGTGCCCTCTCACCTGCTGGTCCATGGCACACTGGCCTTCCCCCTTGGCTTGGACAGCGCCTATCAATGCTTTCTTGGAGCAGCTCACTATGGCCGGGGCCGTGTGGTGGTGGCTACACATGAGGTCCTTCTTAGCACCCCAAAGCTCACAGACTTCATCCTCAATGCCATTCACTGGCTGGGTGCTGAGAAGAGAGGGAGAATTGGCATCAATCCTAATCTGAAGAACCTTCATGACCTGCTGACTCAAAGACAGGTGGTGTGCGAGATCTCAGAGCTTACTGACAATCTCAGCATCTACTGCTGCCAGTCCTACAGTGACAATGAGGCCAAGAAGATCCATGAGTTTGTGGCAGAAGGAGGGGGCCTGCTGATTGGAGGTCAGGCTTGGTGGTGGGCTTCTCAGAATGAGGGCCAAAATGTTCTGGCTGAATATCCTGGCAACAAAATCCTCAATGGGTTCGGGATCAGCATTCTGGGGGAAACCATGGAGGTAGGCAAATACCCAGTGTTACGACCCGAAGAGCAGTGGGGACATTACCATTTCCGCAGGGCACTCGCTCAGTTCCAGCAGCACTTAGACAAGAAGGAGGAACTCCAGCCCCCAGTGACAGGCTGGCTTCAGAAACTGAGCCGGGATTGTGCCAAAGTCCTTCAGATCCCAGTAAAAAATGGCCACGTCTATGCCTCATTGTACCACATCCTATACGAGATGGTGCAGAGCAATGGGATCCCATCGGTGAGCAAGGAACACCCAGTCAAGGGGAACTCCAAGGAGGTCGTGCTGCTTCACGTGGCTACAGCATTATGCCAAACCATGTCCGACTGTGCGAGGCTAGCACTCTGTGAACTCCCCACAGTCCCTAGCACCACTGTGGAAATCAACTGCACAAACTCAGGTGAGAGAATCTGTCCTTCCTCACTAATCTCCCCTCCCCCTGTTTCAACATGGAATGGCCTGTAGAACACGGGGTACAACAGTGCATAACTCTCCATAGCCCCGATCACATAGATCACACCTGTCACATTGTGTGCAGAAATGCAAGAGATGGAAAGGCTCCTCTGAGGTTACATTTAATTTCTGCTTCTGGATCTAGTTTAGGCTTTCCCCCTAAAGTCAAGTCTCCATTTTTATCTAGTCCAGTTTTAAATTATTTGAGTGATGGGACTTCTGCAATTTCTCTAAAAAATTCATTCCATGACCTAATACACCTCACAATCAGGAAACATTTCTAAACATTTAGCCTTAATTTACTTTCATCAGCCTCATCCCATTACTGCTAATTACACCCCTTTGGCGCACTCTAAACAATTGCTCTCCTCAGAGTTTACAGCTTTCAAATTAGAACTTTTCAGGAATTTTTTGTCAACAACTTTTTTCAACAAAAGCCAAGAACAACAATTGGCTGGTGTTTCTCCTCCATCTTCTGACCAGTTTGATGAAAATCTGCAAAAGTTTCCCCTATTTTAGCCTGGGTTTTGATCAGCTCTATTTCAAAGAAAGCCCCTTCTACCTCCATATTTCAGCATCATTTGGCTAAACTCGATAGGTAAAATCCTGGCCCAACTCAAATCAATGAGTTTTGCCACTGAGACAGGATTTCACTTTACCCATTTCCTTCCTAATCTTTATCAGCAAATCCCTCCAGCCCCTTAATCCAGTGTTCAGTTTGCAATGAAAGGTTATGGGGCTCAAGCAACAAGGTGCTGGTGTTCAATCAATATTTTTACATTCATAACCGATGCAGTGAGCCCAAAGGTGCCCGGGCTCAGCCTTGGCAAACCCTGGCACAAATTAAGCACTGCCTTAATCATTCAGGTTGTTTTTTCTCTATATTCCTCCATGTTATTGATATCTTAATGGAACAGAGATGCCCAATACTGAATCCAGTATTTCTGGTGCTGTCACCAGAAAAGCAGAGAGAGAGACCCTTACCTCATATTTTACAATGTAATTAAACCTCTGCCCATGTAGCCCCAACATTCACATTTGCCGTTTTGCTGAGGCACAACATTGCAAGCTCACGTCTAATTATTGTCTATTATCACTGGAACTACTGTTTTTTGAAATCATCTGTTTTTCGATAAATGTTTTAGTCAAGCTATATTATCTTGAGTTTGTCCAGGATGAACTACTTTTTCCCCACAGTCCTATATTTCTCTCCAAGGTGGTATTCGAAGGTCACCTTATTGAGCTATTGGCCTGCCCACATTCGTCCCATGCCTGCATACCATTGCGGGAGAAACGCTTTTTCATATACTTGATATTAAAACGTCCTTGGGATGCTACTTGGAGCAGACAAAAACCCTTAGAAAGTCCACCCAACTTTTTATTCCTTTGATACCAATTCACTGGATAGTGCTATTTGCTAAGAAGACTACGTCTAAATGGGTATCAAAGTACATCTTCTGGCTTCCCCTCCCTGGCATGGCACTAGAAGGCTGTATCAATGTGAATTTAGTCACAGGGAAAGCTGCCACAACTAGCAATTTTGTAGTTCTCTTCCCTGAATTCATCAGCAAAGGAGCAATATGGTCCTCCCTCCACGTGCTCCTGCAGCCTTATTGTTTGTTTGTGTTGAGAAGCCCACCTTGGACTCTCTGCATTCCAGAACTTATTTCCAAAATAAAGGAGAGGCCCAGTTCTCCTGCCTCCAGAGAAGTTGTTCATTTGTTTTAGGGATGTGGATGTCCCTTATTTTATGTAGGCCAAGGCTTTTTTCCTAATCAAATTTGGGTTTCTCACACACCCCTCCCGTTCAATGTTACTGTTCAGACTAAAAAGTCTCCCTGGTAATGGTCTATTCTCTTAATCTGCCCTGTAACATTTTTAACAACCACCTGTAACAACCACCACCAACTTTCCATATCACTGTTAAAAATGCTCTCTCTTCTTTTGGCCTATCCCTCATGCCTCTTAATCTCCAGGAGTGAGAATCACTGGAAATATGGAAATCACCGTAATTCTGTTTCTTTGAAAACATTATTTAACAGGCTTTCCATCCATCCCCCTCTAAGTTGGTTTTCTTCCTTCTGGGGTATCTATATTTATTACAGCTCCTTGTTTTTACATTGCTGAGGCAACAATGTAAGGTTTCATATTTTAATTGGTATCCCTCGCTGAGCTTCACCTGCTATTCAATTCAGAGAAAAGCATGGAGTCTTATGGCAGTGGTGTGTCCATATAATCTAATCTAATGTTCAGATAATGTGTGATGACCAGTAAGGTCTTTGCTCCTGCTGTACCTCCCTATGCTCGAGACCTTAGATTTTTGCCCAAGGGAGTACATTTGGTTTGTGCTAAGGAGCAGGAACCCAGGAGTGAGGATCCTGAATGATGTTGTTTAAAGAAACCAGACTGAAGGATTGTAATTTGCCCTTTTGCTTGCAGCTCTGACAGCAGCAGCAGAATATCATACAAATCAAGTTGTTACAAAGTCTGCATAATGGTAATGTTATAAACAAGAAGTTAATTTCCTAGGAGAATGCAGCAGGAAGTATTAGCCCTCCCCTGCTCCCCTACTCCATCTCACATGGAATACTCTTCACCCCCCGATGACATTCAGTGAGAGGAGACCTTTCCTCATGCAGACTGGCCATGCCATTGTCTTGATCCTTTCATACTGGAAAACAGACGGAGGTGTTTAAGAGTAGCTCTGTGTTTAGACCTGTCCTCTGTGTTTTATGCCAGGTGATGCAGCATGGAGGAGCACAGGACTTTACCTTCCACGTGGGAACACAGTGACCTTTATATTTCCTAGTACTGTTACTGGAGTTGGCCTGCAGGTGAACTAATCATCCTTTCTGACGCCTGTTACTTCTCTTGAACTGTAATTCTACTCGGAAATGTGATTACATAAAAAATGACACCTTATTGTACAGCTCTGCTCCTGGAGGATATTCAGCTCTGTGGAAAGATAATGGCTTCTTGCTTTGTAAGAGCATTTACCATGCAGAGCAAACACAGGCAGTAGAGAGGGAGCTAGATTCTCTGTCTTCTTGTGCATTATGTCTTCCTGACAAGAGACTTGTTTACTAAGTTCTAATGAATTGTCCCATAAATATTAAGCTATTTGGAAATGTGATTACATAAAAAACGACACCTTATTGTACAGCTCTGCTCGAAGACAGGGGCGGTTCTAGCCATTTCGCCGCCCCAAGCACGGCGGCACGCCGCGGGGGGCACTCTGCCAGTCGCCGGTCCCGCGGCTCCGGTGGACCTCCCGCAGATATGCCTGCGGAGGGTCTGCTGGTCCCGCGGCTCCGGTGGACCTCCTGCAGACGTGCCTGTGGATGCTCCATCGAAGCCGCGGGACCAGCGGACCCTCCGCAGGCATGTCTGTGGGAGGTCCACCGGAGCCACCTGCCGCCCTCCTGGCGACCGGCAGAGCGCCCCCCACGGCATGCCGCCCCAAGCATGCGCTTGGCGTGCTGGGGCCTGGAGCCGCCCCTGCTCCCAGAGGATATTCAGCTCTGTGGAAAGACAATGGCTTCTTGCTTTGGAGGAGCATTTACCATGCAGAGCAAACACAGGCAGTAGAGAGGGAGCTAGATTCTATGTCTTCTTGTGCATCATCAACAGAATTGTTTACTAAGTTCTAATGAATTGTCCCATAAATATTAAGCTCTTTGGTTTAGGACCCAAATTATCTTATATCTTTATTTGGGCCCAGATCCCCAAAAGCAATTTAGGTCCCTAACTCCCAGTGAAATCAGTAGAAGTCGGGTGCCTAAATACCTTTCAGGATGTGGGTCATAGTTCCTGGCACAGTGTGCCCCCAAGCTTGGAGCTCTCAAGTAGCTATATCATCAATACATGGTTAATAACAATAATGAGGTAGGACAGCTGAGTGATTACAGTGCTTGACTACAATCCTGGAGCTTGTGAGGTCGACTGTCACTGGATCTCACAATGAAAATCTGCCTTCAATTCACCCAGCTGCAAAATGGATCCCTGCTCCATAGGGTTAGGGAAGTCAAAGAAGGTCAGAGGTGATGCACACTGCCTTGTGTACCTTGGCTATGGAAACTGATCCATCTTAAATTGCATCAACCTGATGAGCCATCTGTGGCTGGAGGCAGACTTTCAATAACAATAATCCATGCAGATCCATTGCGTAAAGATTACAGGCCAGGACTAAGAGTCCTGGGACCTTAGGCAAATAACTTGTGAGTTTCCATTGATTTCACTGGAGTCGTGAATGCTCAGCACCTCAGAAAAGCCAGGCTTTCATTTGTCTGGGCCTAAGTTTCCTTCTCACAGGGCTTTTGTGAAATTTACATTGATGCCTGTGAAGTGTGATATGAGCTTCAGATGGAAGCTGCTATTGAAGCACAAAGTATTAATAATTGTTTCTCAAATGACACATTGGAGATGTAATAAAATGCCACTGCTCGTGAGCTTTTACCCCTATGCTTTGTGGGGCCACTTTAAATACAGACTCTAAAGCAGAAAGACAGAACAGTGAGGTCTGTAAATCTCACATCTCAGATCATTGCTCCATTGATTCCATTTGATTATAACTAAGGCTGTGAGTCTGTCACAGAGGCCACAGAAGTCACAGATTCCGAGACTTTCTGGGACCTCTGTGACTTCTGCAACTGCAGGTTCGACCAGCCTGGGGAACACCTGAGCAGCTTGGGCAGCCCCTAGACCAGCCACACCCGCTGCTGCTAGGTCAGTCTTGGGCCACTGCACCTCTCCCCATAGGTGCTGGAACTAGAGGTGCTGCACCCCATGGCTTGAAGTGATTTCCATCACTTACAGAATTTACAGTTTGGTTCAATGGCTCTTAGCACCCCTACTATACACATTGTTGAACCACTTCCCCCTCCCCCAGCAGCAGCAGGAATTTGGGTGTGTGAGGGGGCTCAGGGCTGAGGCATGGGGTTGGGTTGTGGGAGGGGGTGAGGGCTCGGGGGGGCTCCCCGGAAGCAGCCAGCATGTCCGGCTCCTAGGCGGAGGTGTGGCCAGGTGGCTCTGTGCTTTGCCTCCACCTGCAGGCGCCGCCCCCACCTCCATTGGCTGGGAACCCATTGGTGCTCATGGTGGGGGCAGCACGCAGTGCCCCCTTGTCCACGTGTCCACCTAGGGTCCGCAGGAGCCAGGTAGGGAGTCACCAGCCCCACCAGACCCCCCCTGTAGCTCCCCCAACACCAGTGGGGGTCCCGGACCTCCACCCACCCTTGCCCACCCAGCACCAGTGGAGGCCCGGGCCGCCCTCCCAAGAGCACTTGTGGCATCCCCAGGCCGCCCCTTCCACAGAGCACCCAAGTTTTATTCAGGATATGCAGTACAAGTCATGGACAGGTCATAGGCCATAAATTTTTGTTTACAGTCCATGGCCTGTCCATGACTTTTATTAAAAGTACCCATAACTAAAATGTAGCCTAAATTATAACTGTCTCCTTGGCCTAGATCCTGAAAGGCATTTAGGCACCTAACTCTCATCCCATTGCAATCCAGAGGAGCTAAGGCCCAGCTCCACAATAGGATAAGTGGCCCCATCAGGCAGAGAGGAGAATTTAACCTGGATAACTGACATCCTGGTTGAGTGCTTGTATGGCCCAAAATTTTAGCCCAGTGATTAGAGCACTCAACCAGGATGTCAGTTATCCAGGTTCAATTCTCCTCTCTGCCTGATGGGGCAAAAAGATTTCAACAGGGACTAGCACCTCTCAGGGCATTCTGGTGTGGGGCTCCCGCAGTCTCTCCTGCTGAAGTTGTTCCACTTGGATAAGTGTTTAAACAATGGTCTGTAAAGTTCATTGCTCAGTTGTTCCCATAACCAAGCCACCTTTTCATTTCCAGGTGCAGATTGGGTGTCACTCAGATGACCTCAGCAGAGCAGAGGAGCTGAAACGCCCCCCTGTGGTGATACGCAGATGTGATGTCAAAGATCAGAAGATGTCAGTCTCCTCTCTCTGGGGGGGCCTCATTTACATCATAGTGCCAAAGGGAAGCCAGCTGGGGGGAGTGTCGATCGCTGTAAAAGGGGCTGTGCAGGCTCCTTTCTTCTGGCTTGGTAAGTGTGCTGGTAAATGGTCTGCACATCTCTTCTCAGCCAGTTTTGCTGCTGCTGCTGATGATTGTGAAGAGACACACAGAGACGTGCCTCTCTAATTATCCATGGTTTGGGCTTGATCAGTTTTCAGTCAGTTCTTGTAAGGTGTAATTGCTCCTCTCTCTTTCACTCACTGCAGCCACCAACTGCCTTTATCATGTTGCTTGTTTAAAGTCTAGTGCCACTTCTGAGCAAGATCTTTAGTATGTATTGTGTATTAGTTGTGTATTCACTAAACCTTCTTCTCCTCTGTCAGAGAGAATAGTGTATCTCTGCCAACTTGATACCTTCATGTTTCTCACCGGACATTAGAGCAAGAATAATGGGTATTTGATAGCACCTTAAAATGCTAAGAGGGAAGAGGATAAAGGCAGAAGATGGAACCAACACTGGTAGGGAAAGGAGATCATAGCCTCATGCTTTTAGGCAGGGCCGGCTCCAGACCCCAGCGTGCCAAGCGCGCGCTTGGGGTGGCATTTTGCCGGCAGGGTGGCAGGCGGCTCCGGCGGACCTTCCGTAGTCAGGCCGGCGGGCGGACCACCGCAGCCGCGGGACCAGCGGACCTCCCGCAGGCATGACTGCGGAAGGTCCGCCGGAGCCGCCTGCTACCCTCCCAGCACACCCTCCGCAGGCATGTCTGCAAGAGGTCCCTCGGAGCCGCGGGACCGGCAGTGCGCCCCCTGCGGCATGCCGCCGTGCTTGGGGTGGCCAAATTCCTACAGCCGCCCCTGCTTTTAGGGGTTCTCAAACTTCAATGCATCGCGACTCCCTTCTGACAACAAAAATTACTACGCAACCCCTGGAGGGGGGACCGAAGTCTGAGTCCGCCCAAACCCACCACCCCAAGTGGGTGGGCCAAAGCAGGAGTCCAAAGGCCTAAGCCCTGGGTGTGGGGCCTGTAACCTGAGCCATGTCGCCCAGGGCTGAAGCCCTTGGGTTTCGACCCCAGGTGGTGGGGCTCGGGCATTGGCCCCAGACCACAGCAAGTCTAACGTCAGCCCTGACAACCCCATTAAAATGGGTTGTGACCCACTTTAAGGTCTTGACTCCCGACCCACAGTTTGAGAGCCACTGAGCTAAATGAATCCAGCAAAATCTCAGGCTGCTTTAAGTTTTCCTATAGATGTACAGGGCCAAATTTAGAATTGCTGTACGTCCACAGGGGTCCACTGAAGTCAGTGGATTGGGACGGGACACACAGTCTGAATTTGGTCACAAATTAATATTACTAATGATTCTTGAATCAATAGTATTTTGAACATATTGTTCCCATGTATTCAAAGTGATTTTCCTTGTGTTCAAATGTGCTTTAACCTGATAGTAAAATTCTCTTTAAAGAAAATCACTAGTGTTTCTTATTCATACAGCCTTGGTGAGAACAAATGACTTTTCTTTGCAATTAGTGGACTGAATTGATCCTCAGCCCCTAGTTTTCATGTTAAACAGAAGAACACACTTATTTTATCATTTCTGGCTGTTAACTATAACACTAATTAGAAAAGGGAAAAGTCAAATATAATTATTTGTTCAATAGCAGCTCTTGAAGGTCCCAATCAGGATCGAGGCCCCATGGTGCTCGGTATTGTACAAATGCAGAATAACAGATCATTTTTGCCTCAAACAGCTTGCAGTCTAAATTGAAAAAAGGTGCAACAGGGTCCCAGTCCACAAACCAATGAATACAGTGGGCGGGTTTCCATTTACCACAATGGACTTTGGATCAATCTTTGAGAGAATGCAACCAAAAAAAAAGAGGGGAGGAGGACAAAGAATAATAAATCAAATCAAATCAAATCATGAGGTTACTTAAGTAGCTTCTGCTCATCTTTAAGGCTTCCAAGGGCCTCAAGTATTTTAATTTATATTAAAATATCAAATGAAATCAGCGATACCCAACTGACACGGAACCAAATCATCACAGGATTTGTGCACTTAGTCTCTCTCTCCCGTCTTGATGCAGGAAAGACATCTAAGAGCCAGTGGCTGACTTGCATCCATCACTATCCAGCTCCGTGGGCCGAACTAGCTACCCAAAATATCATCTTAACGGTGCCTGCTGACAGCATCCGTCCCATAGACGATCCAGAGCCTTTGCTGACCCTCTGGGAGCGGATTATGGCAGCTGTAGCTGAGCTGGCTGCTACAGGAGCCACGTTCCCTCAGCCAGAAAGGATTGTAGCAGATGTTCAGATCTCAGCCGGTGAGTATGGTGTATTTCCATAAAAGGCAAAAGAGCGACACTCTGGGGTAAAGGATTCAATTGGAGGCTGGGAGCCAGGAATTCTAATTGCAATGTTGGTTCTTCCACTGACACTCACTATAACATCTTGGAAAGTCACTAACCTCTGTTGAGCTTTTCACCAAGACACAAAATGTGGTGAATACAGTGGGACCCTCTAACAGTGTAACTCTATTTATAGTGAAGATCCTCTCCCAAGCACACCCTTATTCGAGCTGTCAGCTCCTGCCTCAGTTTACTCTAGAAGCGGGAGGAAAGGAATTGGTCATACCCAACTCACAGTACAGCCGCTCTCCTTACCAGTGCAAAATTATTCTACACAGCTACAGATGGTCAAAATACCGAGAGGGAAAAATATATGCTATTAATAGAAGGATTTTAGAAACTGGTCTGGATGAAGACTTATACAATGTTCGGTACATTTATTCAATCCACTAGTGAGCTGCCTGGTCAATTCTGAAGCTTGAATACCCACCCTGATCCTTGGCAAATGCTCTATACAAATGCCATTTGTTTGCTTTTGATATCTGTCAAATTCTAAATTCCAAAGTAGCAAATACTGTGACTGGCTTAGTTATGTGTAAGTGAACCGAACTTCAGCAGATTTGTAGTTTAGCAAATGTAATTCAACCCCCTCCACCTACAATATACTTTCTAGTCCTTTGTTCATTCCTAGATTTAAATGACTCCAATCATGGAGCTTCCTTTGAAGAAAACTATTCTATATTCTACGTTAGTAGATCTCACCACTATAAATGTTTCTTGGTCAATTTCATCACACTACTTATACATCCTTGTCCAGCTGTACAATTACGCTCCTGCTGATTGTTAAATGCTTTGTTGGACTGGGGCCAGAGCATGCAGCATTTTACTGGACTCAGTGCCATCTGAGGATGACTCAGTGGTCTATCTGAAATTACTTGGTGGATGTCAGTCCAGTCCACACCAACAAACAACCATCATGATTAGAATTATTTGTGCCCTGTGTTGAGAATCAGAGGCCAAGGATAGACTGGATCATGAAGACTGAACTAACTTCTCACCACAAGGGGTGGTCCCGCCAAGAAATTGAGATCAATTGAGAGAAGGTGGTGTGTAATTTAGAAGCTTGTTCTTCCCCTGCCCAGGCTGTGTCTTTTTTGTGGATTTACTGAGTGTTTTGTTATCCAACCACAGTTGTCAACCCAGCACCTTTCTTCATGCTGAAATTGACTGTAACAAAGAAATGAAATATCAATACTAAATCACACTGCCCTCCCGCTTTTCTCCCCCCGTTCCCTCCCCCACCCCCTGCAAACTGAGGGGATTGGCATCTCTGACACTCAGACCATTTATTTCTAAAGAGCCGTATAATGAACACGGTATTAAAACATTCTAAAATACAATAAAAACATTAGATCTGGGGACACCACTACAAAAATGTTCATGAATATCAGCTCTATTGCTTTAATGCATCCTCCGTGGTGGTGTTTGTGCCTCTCTTGGCTGTGATTTCCATCAGCATTTGAGTTTCACTGTCACAAAAGGTCACGGAAAGTGAATTTCAGAGAGGTGTGCATGAATCTGTGCAGAAACTGAAATTTTCATATTAACATGGGAGTATTCTCAGTGGAAGGGCCTGCACATACACCCCCAAACAGGTACAGCATTTACAACAAGATGACTTATCTGACCAATCACAACATGGATCAAATTTTGATTATCAAATACTCACACTGACTTGTTTTAAGTATTCATCCAGTAACACTGACTAAGGAATTAATTCGAGGAGCTATCCAGAGAATAATTCCAGACCACAACAAAGGGTTTAATTGGTCCGATTTATTGTTCTTTGCAAATTATTTGCCAATTTCTAAAAAATACAAAACAACTTTCTTGAGCTGAGGTCTCACCTTGACTGTCGGCCCCGTCTCCCCCCTCCAGGCTGGATGCACGCTGGCTACCCAATCATGTGTCATTTGGATTCAGTAAAGGAGTTGGTGAACATGGAATACATGCACGCGAATGGCCTTTGGGGTCCCTTGCATGAGCTGGGACACAACCAGCAGCGGGCAGGCTGGGAATTCCCCCCTCACACTACTGAAGCCACCTGCAACCTGTGGTCTGTCTATGTGCATGAGAAGGTGCTGGGGATCCCCAGGGACAGAGCCCACGAAGAGCTACAGTTGAAGAACCGCAAGAAGAGAATCAGCGATTACCTTGGCAAAGGAGCCCAGCTAAAGGATTGGAATGTCTGGACTGCACTGGAGACCTACCTGCAGGTAACACAGAGAGATTCATAAGAATGTGTCTGAATGCAAATGATTCTATAAAGGATGCTGGCTGGTTTGTATGTTCCACAACCATAGAAGCAGGTGGTAGCCGGGTGAGAGAACTCAAAAACTTCACCCTCAAAATTCAGGCCCTTCCTGCTTGGGCTAAATAAGACTCACCATTCACTGAATGGCTTATTTATTCTACAGGCCTCAGCACTACATACTGACATAGAATTACAGATCTATTTCAGTGTGTCTAGTAGAGGGCAGTGGTGGCACATTCACATCAACTAGCACATTTAATAATGCAGGTTAAATTGTTTCTGAAAAGTAACTATATAAAAAAGACACCTTCAAACTCTAAGACACACTCCTTGTGTGCAGGCAGAGTTATAGTCCCTCACTTTAGTGACTAAGGGATAGATTTTAAGGGTATTTTTAAGGGCATAATCAGCAACATCTCAGAGAGAGGAAGGTGAATTATGCATCATCAGAGGTTGTCAAGCCAACAACTTGGATATACTCAATGAAGCCACACCAGGTGCATAAGTATAACTGGTTCTATTGCCAAAGTATAATAAGCTTCAAGATCAAGAAGTATAATTCTTACACCCCTTTGCTACGGACAGTCCCGAACCTTCCAGCCTTGTCCTTGAGGGCTCGTAGCAGATGCTGCTCCAGCATGGGGAATTCCTGGGCACCCACAAGGCCTAGGTCCGCAAGCAAGATTGTTCATCTAAAGCAATTCTCATAGCTGCTTTTATCACCACCTTCTTCTAAGGGGAGGCGTATTCACCCATAAGCAGGCTTTGGCACTGCTGCTCTCTATTCCAACACTTAACATTCTCAGGCCTTCCTTATCTCTTCATTTGTTTATCCAGCTGAGCTGCTGCAAGCCAGGCCAGCTGGTCAAAGCCAATTCACTGCTAGCTCCCCCCAAACCATGCTGTAACAACAGCCCAAGGTAACTTGTGGTCAGCCCCAACAGAGGTGTATATGTTCTAGTAGGTAACACATGTGAAAATCTATTAAAGACAATGATGTTGCACAGGTGTTAATGATGGCTTAACTGGATCTGTATATACTCTTATTCTTTCTTATTAGTGATGATGCATGAAAAGGAAAGATCCTAGCTCAGGTGTGTTTGGAGCAGGGGGCTGGTAGAGAGACAAAACATCTTTTTATTAGTAAATTGAGCATATTGGATATTGAAACTATTGGGGAAAAATAAGCCTGGAGTCCCATACCAATACTGTTTTTTTTTAAACAGTCTCTTTTCAGAGTAGAAATACACTGTAAAATCGCCTCTCCCCATCCTCACCCCTAACTCTGATCACTGAAATATAATTTCAGTACCTTACCCCAAAATGATATCATGATCAGATAACCATGTAATAGTCATGAGGTGTAATTAGCAATAAATGTAGGTTTTGTCAGTGATCCTCATAACATGGTACCAGGTGCAGTGTCTTGTGTTACCTTAGCGGAGAATGATGCACTTTTAATGCTGGTTTTTTTCATGCTCTTCAGCTGCAGGAAGCCTTTGGCTGGGAACCTTTCATCCAACTCTTCTCTGAATACCAGACAATGTCTAACATCCCCACAGACAACCCTTCCAAGATGAACCTGTGGGCAGAGAAGTTCTCTCGGCAGGTGAAGAAGAATCTGGCCCCTTTCTTTGTGGCTTGGGGCTGGCCCATCAAGGGGGAAGTCTCTAAGAAGTTGGCATCTCTGCCCAACTGGGATAAGAACCCAATGAAGAAAGTGTGATGCTTTATTCATATGGAATGGTGGCTGTAATTTCTGGAGATAATTCAGAGTTGCTTGTCTTTCCTATAAGGCTAGATTCAAATCTGTATGGTGCAAGTTTATTAATTATCTGTTTCATGCTTGTTGGTATTTCTGAAGTAATTTGCCTTTGCCTTTGCCATGTGAAGTATAGTTAGTATATCTATATCTGGGACCTTTCACCCAGATAGAAAAGTTGACCTACATATTGAGACCTTTCACTTAAATAGCAAGTCAACACCCACACATATGTCTAAGACCTTTTACCTAGATAGATAGATCGATCATGGAAGAATGGCATGCGGGGGGGGGGTGTCCAAGTATGTACCCACAGACTTAACAGGTACACCACAAGGAAAGAACTGAAATGACTAAAGAACAAAATAATGTGTATGGATGTACATGTCATCAATACGCACAAACATACTAGCCTATGGAGTAAGTGTACCCTAACATTTTTGTGGGCGAGGAATGAAGTTTGGGCATAGGAGGAAGGATTTCCGGCACTTGTGCCCTATAAAAGAGGTGACCCACCTCTCTAGAGTATTCTATTCTATCTACAACAACTACTACCATTAGTAGGCTGTACTTGTTTTCTTAACTTTCTAACTTCCAAGGGGACTAGGCTAAGCTTGGTTTCCCTACTTTTTTTCTTAATTTGTTTATTAGGTTTTGATTTTAAGTTTAAGTTAGTTAAGTAAACTCTAAGTTAGCTTTGATAGCTCTTAGCGTTAGCTTCTTCTAAGCACTGCATCTCTCACTCAAGAATTGAGAAACCTGAACCACCAAAGGCGAGGCTGGTCCTGTGCCTTGATAACCACCAAGTTATCAAGAAAGGGTGTGAGTATATTAACCAAAGCTTTGTAGCATCTAATACTATATTACCATATGTATCTTTTGAATAGCAGCAATGCAATTGTAACTTTGTAACTCTGATTATTTTACCATTTAATTACTACTTCATTTATTTTAATAAAAAGTCTTTATGGCTATATCTGCCTCAGTGTGAGCTTCCTGTCATACCCCCGAGGGTCCTTTGTAAATTCTGTGGAGCCTGATTCGGGACAAGAACTTTTATTATCTGATCAAACAGATTGGCGAGCCTAAAACCCATATTATCCAAATTAATATTATTAACACCCTAAATCAGGCAACACTATGCAGGGCCTAGATTGAGACAGACTGGTAGAGGTGAGCATGGGCAGGCTACAGAAGGGATCATGAGGGCTGGCTCACCCCTGGAAAAACAATCAAATACATGTGATGTGTGCCTCGGGGGCAGGGTCTTGGGAGACATAGAGACGTGTGATTTTCAGACCCATCTCAGAGCTGATTGATCCAGGGGAGGAGGGACCTACCTTTGGAAGGCCCAACTGTGCCCCACAGTACATGCTCAGTGGCAGGACATATGTCACACCCCTTAATGCTGATTGGTCCTAGGGTAGCACTAAGAGGGGTGTGAACAGAGGTTAACAGATGGGGTGTGGAAAGTTTGAAAGGTGGGGTGAAAGGGTTTGTCTACACAGAAAACACCTGATTATCTAAAATCCATTTTTAAACCGATTTAGTTAAACCAGTGCAAACCTCTTCACACAGCTGTAAATTTTTTCAGTGTTGATTTAGCTTAACTCAGTAAATTAGCAATTAAATTTTTTAAAAGTTTTTAGTTAACTGGTGCAAACTGTGTGTACAGACCAGGCCTAGGACATGAGAGAAGAACAAAGAGCCACAGCAGACCTGGCACCAGGACACCACACAGTTTCTATGGAATGAGAGAAAATAAATCTTTACTCAGAGAGATCACAGTCCCATAATTCTCCCTCATGACATCCCTGTAAAGCTGCCTTTCATCCAAATGAGCCTATGCCTCCTGTCTGAAATACACAGCCACATCACAGAATGTCACCAGCATGTGAACTAATAAGTGACCCTACCTCCAATGACAATCCCACTACCCAGTGCTGAGTAATGAGGATAGGAAGACAGAAGCAGCAAATTGAGGGTAGCATAATGCTCCCAACACTGCTGGCAGGATCCAGAGGCAGGGGCTCTACTAGTTCAGGATTTGGGACCTGTTTTATGTAGTGAGGTGGAAAGAGAAAGGAAGGGGGTAGAGAAAGCGGTGATGGGGAAGAAGCAAAGAAAAGGGACAGGATTGGTTATGGGGAGAGAGACAGGTATTTAAAAAAAAGTAGATACAGAGAATTCACTAGTTCAAGGGTCATATTAAATACAATTACATACAACAAACAAAAACAAAGAGCCTACATTAAAAGGATGTTAAGGTGGCAAAGTCAAGCACCCCAAAGTTACGAACTGTCAGAGTTAAGGCTCCCTGTGCAACCTCAGTGCATTATGATGCAGTTTTAATTACTTGATCTTGTACTATTTTTTTCAGAGGACCCAACCTCATTCAGTGCACAGGATGGATGGATGGTGCTCATGGAATGGGTAGCTCTTTAATATTTCTTTTTATACTCAGCATTCAGTGTGGCTCCTCACCTTATTTATCACACACCATCCAAACCTTGCACTAAATACTGAATTGTTCATTTCCTCATGGTTGTTTCTGTGGTGCTCATCACTCTAATATCTGAGTCGCTCCCAGCCATCAACAAATTTATCTTCACAACACCTCTGTGAGGTGAGAGGTTATTATTCTTCCCATTTTACAGATGGCAAGCTGAGGCAGAGAGAGATTAAAGCCCAACGTTGTCAAAAGTGTCTATTCATTTTGGGTGCCCAATTTGAGATACTTAGGACCTGATTTTTCAGAGTACTTAGGATTATATAGCACTTTATATGTTCAAAGTGCAGCTCCCATTGACTTCAAGTCCCTTTGCCAACGCCTAGAGGTGCTAGAGCTTCTCAACAAAGCAGCTGGGAGCATTTCTTAACATGGACAAAACAACGTGTTTTTCTCTTCTCATTCTTAGAAATGGTGGAACTATTTTAGCTGGGACTTTCCAAAAAAACCTGCCATGGAAAATTTCAGTCCAAGTGGTTGAAGTATGTGAAGATCAAGACCAACTGAAAACAAAATCTTCTAATGGAAAGTGTTGGGCAAACTTAACTATAGGCACTGCTACGAGCTCTGCCTGTCCTGAATTGTGAAGCTCATTCTCTTTCTCATCCCTAACCCACACTGGTATTTTTTCCTCCTTTTCTGTGCTTTGGGAAATTCCCCTTTTCCAGTTCACAGTCCAGATGTTTATGTGATCAGCACTGAGCTCTCTTAGGATCATATATGGCCTCCCAGCCATCAATACTGGACTACCAAGTACCGTAGAACCCCATTTATCCAATCTAATTGGGACTGGGGCCAGATTGGATAATCAAAAATTCAGATAGTCAGGAGAATGGGCAAAGAGCTTTCTATCCGTTATTTTAAGATGCAGCATCGCTTTTAAGCTAGCTGACCCCTCCCAGAAAAGCATTAAAACATAGCTCCCTTGTTGTCTCCTTAACCGAATATACAACGCATTTGATTCTTGAAAACAAGAATGTTTTGTTCATTTATTAACAGGAAAACCAACCTGAGTTTTTAACAAGTTGTACTGATCATTTTTACACACTTTATTTTTTAACCCTGAACATTATAAGGACCATGTACAAAGTCCGTTTAATGTTACACAAGGCACCATCTCTATATAGTTGGTTTACGTATGACATCACAAACAGTACAATTTTATAAAAATGCAAAACTGATAATCAGTTGTCAGATGTCATTAGGCTTTTTAAACTGACTGAGCCATCGCTGACTATCAGAGAAACATGCGTCCTCTCCTAAAGTTTGATTAAAGCTCTTAGCCTTCTCAAATAGTAAAGGACCACTAATAGGAATACCTTCCTCTCCCGTCTGTATAAACCACCAATAAAGGGCTTCATCCAGACCAGAGTCCGTCAATTGCTTCATGTTCTTTCGGGATGCAGAGTTATTCATTCTGTATTTAAGAATTTGCTCAGTATTGTGTTTGATGTCCAATATTGTGCTTTTTCCAATGTTATAATCTTGGGCTATTTTTGCCAGTGACTATCCTTTTTATTTTATTAATAATCTCTATTTTAGCATCCAATGACAGAACTACACTTTTTCACTTACTAGTCGTGGTCATTTTACAAGGCTGAAAAGCTGCGATGGTTACAGTAGTGTTGCCAAGGTGACATCAATTTCCCATATTCCTGTGTGTGTGATGGTTGGTCGGTTAATATGGAGAGCCAGATAATGGAGGCTCGGATAAACATGGTTCTGCTATACTGGTAACATGTACCCCATTACCAGATCCCACACTAATCACTAAAGACTAGACTTCCTTCTCAGGAAGACCAAAGTCAGTACTAACATCAGCGGCGGCTCCAGGCACCAGAGCTACAAGCACATGCCAGGGGCGGCAAGCCGTGGGGGGCGCCCTGCCAGTCCCTGCGAGGGCGGCAGTCAGGCAGCCTTCGGCGGCTTGCTTGTGGGACGTCCGCCGGTCCCGCGGATATGGCGGCAATTCGGCGGTGGGTACGCCGAAGCCACGGGACTGGGGACCTCTTGCAGGCATACCGCCGAAGACAGCCTGACTGCTGTGCTTGGGGCAGCAAAAAAGCTAGAGCCGCCCCCAACAAAAATAGTTCAGATGGCCAGCTTTCATACCCCAATCATTCCTGGCTATGCAGCTGCACTCATTCACTAGGCTCTTTCTGAACAGTAAACTACAGGGCACATCCTAGACTGCAGAGAATTTGTTTGAGGACAAACAATGGGCATTATACCCCTGTTTCTGCATTATTCACATACATGGCTTTCCTCTCCCTCACTACGTCGTTCTTCTTCTCTTGTCTCACTTCTTTACCCTCATTCCTCCTTGGAATTAATAGGATTAAATTTCCTTACCTGTTGCCCAAGTCTCTTAGATTCTTGATGAATTAGCTGGAAATCTTCTTCCAGGGCCAGCGCCTCATCACCAGTCTGTGAATGAGATTTCCAGACCTAAGTCTGGATTCCCTCAGGCAGAATGGTCAGGAAATGCTTGAGAACCAGCAGCACTGTGATCTGTTCCTTTGTGTGGATCTCTGGCTGCAGCCATTGATGGGAAAGTTCACAGAGTTGACTGTATACATCTCAGGATCCTTCAGACTCCTGATAAAATTGTTATCCAGGCCAATGCTGTACTATAGTGGATGTCTTCTTTTATGTTAATATAGACAATTGCCCCAGATTGGGATACAGGAGGGGCTTTTAATGCTTTCTTCAATTCCACCCATTTCAGGGTTCAATGTATGCTGCATCTCCACCTTTAATTTAGATGTAACTGGAAGCACACAGGTGCAGGTACACCCTGTTTTGAAGTCATAATTATTTCTAGGGGATTGCCTTGTTGCATCGCAGGAGCAGGAACGGAGTCTGACAACCAAGTGTGATCATAGGCAGAGAGCTCGTTTATTCCACACCAGCATGCTCTTATATACAATCATATCAAACAATCAGGCAATAACTAATTGGTTGATTAAATTAACACAAGCACAGCTGTAACCTTGTGGGATAATTATCATCCTACACACCTGTCTAACTTATCTCACATTTCTTTTCCCACACCTCCCCCCAGTATTCAAAAATCAAAAGGAGAGGGGAAAAGAAAGAGAAGAAGAAAACATTTCTAACTCATAACAGCATAACACTATAACCTATCACAAACCAAAATTAAAACTTTATAAGACCAACCTATATGACCATGCAATCCTTAACATATAACCCCCAAAACACCGAACAAACAAAAACAAAACACAACAAACAAATGATGTAAAATCTACAGGATTCCCCCCTCTCCTTTGCACACCAGCTTGTGCTGTTACCAAAGTATCCCTCAGATGTCAGGCGATCAAACTGACACTGAGGGTGGGGGGAGGTCCTAGACACATCAAACCACATAACAACACAACAACAATTCTGGCCAGAAAACAGACAACACGAAACATAACAAAAACACAAGACATGAATCTTAGCTCTAAATAATTTGTATGCTCTAAATAATAATTTGTATGATACACTAAATGCTATAGGATCAAACAGGAAAAGTCCTGACAGAGCTAACAAACAATTCTCCTCCGGGGGCTCTGGTTCCGCGGCGCCTGGGCGCGTCTCGTGAGGCTCCTCCGCATCTGCTCCGGAAGACGCAGCCAAGGCCAAACCCACTTCGCCGGTATCCACCTGGGACCTGCATCAGTGGCAACACACGCATAACCCCTGCCCCACGTTAGCAAGTCAACTGGTCCTTTCCATATTTGCTGCTGATAATCAAACCATTTGACCGAGGGTCGGGGGGCCACACCCTGCCCTTCCCCAGTCATCCCGCTGACATGTTTAATCGCGGGGGGCACCTGGCTGTTTTTACCAAGATGTAACCAATTAAGCACGTAAAGAGCTTTTAGCAACCGAGCGGCAGGCGTCTTATCCAAGGCGTCTGCCCGCTCACTGCAAATCCCCCCTTTCTGTCTTAAGAGGAGCGCCTTCAGAGAGGCGTGAGCACATTCAATAATAGCTTGTAGTTTATCTGCTTCAGCCTGAAGGGCTTGGACAAGCAGTTCTTTGGGTTGTAGCTCTTTCTTAATTTCACTCAGCTCAAGAACAGCAGCTCTATAATGACGACGGTCATGCGCTGCACCCACCCTGGCTGCCACAACCTGCTCCCCAAGGTTATTAACTTTTGACTTTTCTCTTTCTAAGGCAGTCTGTAAGGCTTGAATAAGTTGCCTCATTTGCGGATCCTCCTCCTCTTTACGCTTTAGAACTGCTTGAACCCGGAAATTCAGCTGCACCAGGTCTGCCTCTCTCTCTGCTAGTACTGTTTCGGGGATGTTGCTGTGCTCTCGCAAAGCAGTGTTAGACTGACCAAGACCAGTGAGCTTCCCCCGTTCATGTTCCAGTTCGAGAGCCAACTTCTTGTTTATTTCTTCTAAACGTTTTATCTTCATAGAATCATAGAATCATAGAATTCAAGATCAGAAGGGACCATTATGATCATCTAGTCTGACCTCCTGCAAGATGCAGGCCACATTAGCCGATCTACCCACTCTTTTAGCAAGCGACCCCTGCCCCATGCTTCGGAGGAAGGCGAAAAACCTCCAGGGACACTGCCAATCTGCCCTGGAGGAAAATTCCTTCCCGACCCCAAATATGGCGGTCAGCTGAACCCCGAGCATGCGGGCAAGACTCTCCAGCCATACCCTCTGAAAAAGGTTAAGAATATCATATCATTGACCCAATTTGACCCAATTAAGTACCAGTTTGGCACTTAATTGACCTATTGACTAAGCCCGTTATCCTATTATACCATCTCCTCCATAAACTTATCTAGCTTAATCTTAAAGTCATGGAGGTCCTTCGCCCCTACTGTTTCCCTCGGTAGGCTGTTCCAGTATTGCACTCCCCTGATGGTTAGAAACCTACGTCTAATTTCAAGCCTAAATTTCCTGACTGACAATTTATATCCGTTTGTCCTCGTGTCTACATTAGCACTGAGCTGAAATAATTCCTCTCCTTCCCTGGTATTTATCCCTCTGATATATTTAAAGAGTGCAATCATATCTCCCCTTATCCTTCTTTTGGTTAAGGAAAACAAACCGAGCTCCTCAAGTCTCCTTTCATACGACAGGCCTTCCATTCCTCGGATCATTCTAGTGGCCCTTCTTTGTACCCGTTCCAGTTTTAACTCATCCTTCTTAAACATGGGAGACCAAAACTGCACACAATACTCCAAATGAGGTCTCACCAACGCCTTATATAACGGGACTAGCACTTCCTTATCCCTACTAGAAATACCCCGCCTAATGCAACCCAAGACCGCATTAGCTTTTTTAACGGCCACATCACATTGCCTACTCATAGTCATCCTACGATCAACCAGGACTCCCAGGTCCTTCTCCTCCTCCGTTACTTCCAACTGGTGCGTCCCTAGCTTATAACTAAAATTCTTGTTAGTCATCCCTAAATGCATAACCTTACACTTCTCACTATTGAATTTCATCCTGTTACTAATACTCCAGTTTACAAGGTCATCCAAATCTCCCTGGAGGATATCCCGATCCTTCTCCGAATTGGCAATACCTCCCAACTTGGTGTCGTCCGCAAACTTTATCAGCCCACTCCTACTCTTGGTTCCCAGGTCAGCAATAAATAGATTGAATAAAATAGGACCCAAAACCGAACCTTGAGGAACTCCACTGGTAACCCCCCTCCAACCCGACAGTTCCCCTTTCAGTACTACCCTCTGCAGTCTCCCCTTTAACCAACTCCTTATCCACCTCTGGATTTTCATTTCGATCCCCATCTTTTCCAATTTAACCAATAATTCCTCATGCGGTACCGTATCAAACGCCTTACTGAAATCCAGATATATTAGATCCACCGCATTTCCCTCGTCTAAAAAATCTGTTACTTTCTCAAAGAAGGAGATCAGATTGGTTTGGCACGATCTACCTTTCGTAAATCCATGCTGTAATCTATCCCAGTTGTCATCGACCTCCTGCTCCTTAACCACTCTCTCTTTCAAAATTTTTTCCATTACTTTGCATACTACAGATGTTAAACTAACAGGCCTGTAGTTACCCCGGTCACTTTTTTTCCCCTTCTTGAATATAGGAACTACATTAGCTAATCTCCAGTCCAACGGTACAATCCCCGCATTTAGAGATTTATTAAAAATCATCGCTAACGGGCTAGCAATATCACTCGCCAATTCCCTTAATATTCTAGGATGAAGATTATCCGGGCCCCCCGATTTACTTCCGTTAAGCTGTTCAAGTTTGGCCTCCACCTCAGATACCGTAATGTCTACCCCCATATCTTCATTCCCATCGGTCCCTCTATCACTATTCCTTAGCCCTTCATTAGCCTCATTAAAGACCGTGGCAAAATATTCATTCAGATATTGTGCCATTCCAAGATTATCCCTAATCTCCACTCCGTTTAAAGTTTTAAGCGGTCCCACTTCTTCCTTCTTGGTTTTCTTCCTATTTATATGGCTAAAAAACCTTTTGCTATTGGTTTTAATCCCCTTCGCTAGGTCCATCTCCACCCGTCGCTTTGCCTTTCTCACTGCATCCCTACACCCTCTGACCTCAATAAGGTAGGTTTCTTTGCTGATCCCTCCCATTTTCCACTCCCGGTACACTTTCTGTTTTTTCTTAATGACCCCTCTAAGACGCTTGGTCATCCAGCTCGGTCTAAAACTGCTACCTACAAGCCGTTTTCCCTTTCTCGGGATACATGCCTCTGACATCTTCCTCCTGAAACGTCTAGATTCCTGAAGCTCATCCTCAAGTTCAATCACCTTTTCCCTATACTCCTCAAGCTCCTGGCTGGTGAGTGAAATTACTTCTTGCAGCTCTTTCTCCAACATCATCTTACTGTGGCTAACAGCCTGCAGCTCTATCTCCAAAGCTTGAATCCTTTCATGGGAAGCCTGGTTATTTCCTCCATCAGCGATTTGTGCTTTTAGTTTGCTCAGCTCCAGTTCAAAAGATTCCTTTGCAATGAGGGCTTCCTGCAGCCGGCGGCTAAGAATGCCAACTGCATTCTCATAGGCTTTGTGTTTTGCCTTCATTTCTTTCTGTGCACTGGTCAGATCTAACCCCAGACGCTTCATTTTTTGTTTCTGTTCAGTGATGGCTTTTTTGGCTTCCTCTTGCATTTGTTCTACCTGTAGTTTTAATGCCTCATTCACCTCAGCAAGAGATGTCATTTGTTCTTTATCAATCTGCAAAGACTGTAGCTGTATCTCCATGTCATCCCGTTCCTTTTGCACTGACTGGAGGTGGCTTTCTAACTCCACCATCTGCTGGTGAACCTGGGATACTTCCTTCTGAAGTCTTGAGCGTTCAACATCAATGGACTGCTTTTCACCTTGAAGTTCCAGTAGCTCCCGTTTTAATTCTTTCACTTCCAAATCCAGCCGCTTCTTTGTAGATTTCAATTCACTAATCAGCTGGTCCTGTGAACTTGTATCTCTTCGATAAGCTTCCACCATTACCTTTTGCTGTAGGAACTGCTCCTTTACTTTTTGGGTCTGTTTCTTCAGGCTGGCACTTTCCTGTTGCAGATTTTCCACCTGGCTCAATTGTGCCAAGATTTCTGATGCTGCCTCAGTACTTTCACCTAAGAAGTTTGCTCCTTCATCAAGTTCTTCTTTGCTTGCTTTTGCTGCTTGCAGAGCTACCTCTAGGACAATCTTCTCATTCTGCAAATATTGGATCGTGTCATCCTTGGAAATAACATCACCCTGGAATTCCTCTAACCTGGCCACCAGCTCATCATATTGAGTCTGTAGGTCATTTAGGGACTGCTCTTTGGTGTGCAATGATTCTTGGGTTAAGGTGAGCTGCTTCATGAGCACTAGATGCTCTTGCTGTAAAGATTCAAACTGCAGATCTCGCTGATGCAGAATCAATTTAACCTGTTCCAGTGTTACTGCAAAATCAGCCATTTTCTGCAGTTGTTTTCTCTCATCCTCAAACTCCTCCAGTCTTCTCTGCGCGGTGAGCCATACTGGACTCAGGGAAAAAACCTCCTTATCGCCCTGAGCCACCGATTTCCAAAGCTCACAGCCCAGCCGCTCCCAAACAGTTTTATCAAATATTGTACTTGGTTGAACGGAAAGTCCCCTTCTTCGTCCCCACCGCATCAGGCAGGATAACGCATCAGAGGGGAACTTTTCTCCCCGCCGCTCCGTGATGCGTATCAGATCTGCTGACGCAGCGGTTCCCATATTAGCTGCTCACCTCTGGGTTCGGGTGTGCCTCCCTTTTCAGACGCCCTGCGGCTTGCCGCTCAACACTGAGCTCAGGTGCGCCCCTCTTTTTCGGACGCCCTGCGGCTCCCAGCCGCTCAACACTGAGACTCAGGTGCGCCCCTCTTTTCGGACGCCCTGCGGCTCCCAGCCGCTCGACACTGAGACTCAGGTGCGCCTCCTTTTTTCAGGCCACCGATACTATTGCCCCCAGCTTCTCCACCATTTGTTGCATCGCAGGAGCAGGAACGGAGTCTGACAACCAAGTGTGATCATAGGCAGAGAGCTCATTTATTCCACTCCAGCATGCTCTTATATACAATCATATCAAACAATCAGGCAATAACTAATTGGTTGATTAAATTAACACAAGCACAGCTGTAACCTTGTGGGATAATTATCATCCTACACACCTGTCTAACTTATCTCACATTTCTTTTCCCACATTGCCTTAATACAGATCAGTACTATGCTCTAGCCATCTCACTGCTGTATCACACCAGTGTAACTGGCAAAAGATTTCTAAGACTTTGGTCTTGTACCTTAGAATCAACACCACTGGCCATGTCACACTGCTAAAACCAGGGGTGTTTGCTTAATGCTTTATTGAGTTGACCAAAATGAACGAAAGTCCCACAGTACTTTATGACTAGGCCATAAGTGAAGTAGAAAAACACTGCTTGTCAAACTATGCTATTGATGTTGCAATGGTAGTATCACCACGTAAGGAATGGAATTGTACTAACAACCATGAAACTGGCTCTTGCAAACAGATGGTCTTAACTGGGGCTGTCGATTAATCGCAGTTAACTCACGAGATTAGCTCAAAAAATTAATCATGATTAATCGCACTGTTAAACAATAGAATACAAATGAACATTTATTAAATATTTTTGATGTTTTTCTACATTTTCAAATATACCTATTTCAATTACAATACAGAATACAAGGTGTCCAGTGCTCACTTTATTTTTTATTACAAATATTTGCACTGTAAAAATGATATATGATAAACAAAATAAATAAGAGAAACAAGTTTGTTTACATTTCTGGGAGCTAATGTTGTCCACTTCTTAATTACAATGTCACCTGAAAGTGAGAACAGTGAGAACAGGTGTTCACATGGCACTGTTGTAGCTGGAGTCACAAGATATTTACATGCCAGATGTGCTAAAGATTTATATGCCTCTTCATGCTTTGGCCATCATTCCAGAGGGCATGCTTCCATGCTGATGATGCTTGTTAAAAAAATAATACGTTAATTATATTTGCGACTGAACTCCTTAGGGGAGAATTGTATGTCTCCTGCTTTGTTTTACCCGCATTCTGCCATATATTTCATGTTATAGCAGTCTTGGATGAAGACCCAGCACATGTTGTTCGTTTTAAGAACACTTTCACTGTAAATTTGACAAAATGCAAAGAAGATACCAATCGGTTAAGAATCTGAACTGCCTTCCAAAATCTGAGAGGGACGACGTGTGGAGCATGCTTTCAGAAGTCTTAAAAGAGCAACACTCCAATGCAGAAACTACAGAATCCAAACCACCAAAAAAGAAAATCAACCTTCTGCTGGTGGCATCTGACAGAGATGATAAAAATGAACATGCGTTGGTCCGCACTGCTTTGGATTGTTATTGAGCAGAACCTGTCATCAGCATGGACGCATCTCCTCTGGAATGATGGTTGAAGCATGAAGGGACATATGAATCTTTAGCGCATTAGCAATGTAAATATCTTGCGACACCGGCTACAACAGTGCCATACAAAAGCCTGCTCTCACTTTCAGGTGACATTGTAAACTAGAAGCAGGCAGTATTATCTTCTGCTAATGTAAACAAGCTTGTTTGTCTAAGTGATTGGCTGAACAAAAAGTAGGACTGAGTGGATTTGTAGGCTTTAAAGTTTTACATTGTTTTATTATTGAATGCAGGTTTTTTTGTACATAATTCTACATTTGTAAGTTCAACTTTCATGATAAAGAGATTGCCATACAATACTTGTATTAGGTGAATTTAAAAATACTATTTCTTTTGTTTTTTACAGTGCATATATTTGTAATAAAAATAAATATAAAGTGAGCACTGTACACTTTGTATTGTGTGTTGTAACTGATATCAATATATTTGAAAATGTAGAAAACTTCCAAAAGTATTTAAATAAATGGTATTCTAGTATTGTTTAATACCACGATTAATCTTTTTAATTGCTTGACAGCCCTAGTATTAACCAAAATATGTAAATTGATTTACTGATGTAACTACAGTGAGATTGAATAAAGGGTATTGTGCTATTAAGATAAGAAAGTAGCTAATAGCAAATAAGGTATATTATATAGAATGTTTTACATCCAGAATTCTTTATATTTGTGCTACATTCTGCTGTGGAAACTTACTGGTAGCTAAACTGTTACAAATATCTGTTACAAATGGCTGAATTAATTTAGCTGAAACTTTTAAATAAATCAACTTGAGGCGGATACCTGGCATCAAAAATTTCAGTCCAAGTGGCTGAAGTACAATCCCTGTCCTGGCTACCTCTATATGTGCAAAGTCTGGAAGAATCTGTCAAGCAAATAAGATGGATGCCCTGTTGAGTCTTGCGAAAACAGTACACCAGGTTCTTTCATCTGGAAGAAAACAAAACCATCACTGATAAAGTTTGTAGATGACACACAAATGAAGAATACAGGTCTGATATAGAGCTATCTGGATCACTTGATAAGCTGGGCGCAAACCAACAATATGCATTTTAATATGGCTAAATGTAAATATATACATAGAATCATAAAAGTGTAGGACTGGAAGGGACCTCAAGAAGTCTTCTAGTCCAGTCCTAGGTATTATCTATGCCATTATCTAAATACTTGATGAAGATATTGAACAGAACTGGACCCAAGACTTGTCCCTGCGGGACTCCACTTAATATTCCCTTCCAGTTTGACTGTGAACCACTGATAACTACTCTCTGGGAATGCTTTTCCAATCAGTTATGCACCCATCATACAGTAGTTCCATCTAGGCTATATTTCGCTAGTTTGTTTATGAGACGGTCATGTGAGACAGTATCAAAATCCTTACTAAAGTCAAGATATAGCACATCTGCCCTTTCATCCCTATCCACAAGGCTTGTTACCCTGTCAAAGAAAGCTATTAGGTTGGTTTGACATGATGTGTTCTTGGCAAATCCAACCTCCTTGTTACTCAGGGGGAAGGATAGCTTAGTGGTTTGAACATTGGCCTGCTAAACCCAGGGTTGCGAGGTCAATCCTTAGCAGCCACTTAGGGATCAGGGGCAAAAATCTCTCTGGGGATTGGCCCTGCTTTGAGCAGGGGGTTGGACTAGGTGACCTCCTGAGGTCCCTTCCAACCTTGATATTCTATGATTCATCACTTTATTATCTTGTAGGTGTGTTTGCAAATTGATTGCTTGATTATTTGCTCCATTATCTTTCCAGGTACTGAAGTTAAACTGACTGGTCTGTAATTCCCCAGGTAGTCCTCATTCCCCTTTTTATAGACTGGCACTATATTTGCCCTTTTCCAGTTCTCCAGAACCTCTCCTGTTTTTCATGAGTTTTCAAAGATCATCACTAATGGCTCAGATATCTCCTCTGTCAGCTCCTTGAGTATTCTAAGATGTATTTAATCAGGCCACAGCAACTTGAAGACAACTAACTTTTCTAAATAATTTTTAACTTGTTCTTCTCATTTTCACTGGTGTTCGCTCTCTTAGATGTCCAATCACTACCAAGTTTCACTTCCTGGTGAAAACTGAAACAAAAAAATCAGTTAGCATGTCTGCCATTTCCACATTTTCTGTTATTGTTTTTCCCCACTCATTGAGTAATGGGCCTACCCTGTCCTTGGTCTTCCTCTTGCTTCTAATGGGTTGGTAGAATGTTTTCTTGTTACCCATTATGTCCCTAGCTAATCTAATCTCATTTTTGTGCCTTGGCCTTTCTAATTTTGTCCCTACATGCTTGTGTTGTATGTTTATATTTATCCTTTATAATGTGACCTAGTTTCCACTTTTTGTAGGATTCTTTTTTGAGTTTCAGATCATTGAAGCTCTCCTGGTTAAGCCAGGGTGGTCTCTTGCCATACCTCCTATCTTTCCTATGCAATAGGAGGGTTTACTCTTGTGCCCTTAATGATGTTTCCTTGAAAAACTGCCAGCTCTCTTGAACTGATTTTCCCCTTAAACTTCCTTCCCATGGGATCGTACCTATCAACTCCCCGAGTTTGCTAAATCTGCCTTCTTGAAATCCATTATGTTTACTGTGCTGTTTTCCCTCCTACCATTCCTTAGACTCAAACTCTACCATTTCACGATCACTTTTACCCAAGCTGCCTTCCACTTTCGAGTTCTCAACCAGTTCCTCCCTAGGTGGTCTGTAGTAGACCCCTACCATGACATCACCCTCATTTTTTTTACCCCTTTTATCCTTACCTAAAGACTTTCAACAAGTCTGTCTCCTGTTTCCATCTCATCTTGGAACAAAGGTTATAGGACATGTTTACACAATGGGGGGACTCTACCCTGGGAAGCAGTGACTCTGAAAATGATTTTGGGGTGATGGCTGATAATCTGCTGAACATGAGCTCCCAGTGCGATGCTGTGACTAAAAGGGCTAATGAAATCCTTGGATGCATAAACAAGGGAATCTCAAATAGGAGCAGAAAGCTTATTTTACCTCTGTATTTGGCACTGGTGCGACCTCTACTGGAATACTGTGTCCACGTCTGGTATCTACAATTCAAGAAGGATGTTGATAAATTGGAGATGGTTCAGAAAAGAGACACAAGACTGGTTAGAGTATTAGAAAATTGTAGTGGGACTCAAAAAACTCAATCTATTTAGCTTAACAAAGAAAAGGTTAAGAGGTGACTTGTTTACAGTCTTTAAGTACCTACAGGAGAAACAAATATGAGTTCTTCCATCTAGCAGACAAAGGTATAATACAATCCAATGCCTGGAAGTTGAATCTAGACAAATTCAGATGGAAATAAGGTGTAAATTTTTAACAGTGAGAGTAATTAACCAGTGGAACAATTTACAATTGGTGGATTATCCATTGCTGACCATTTTTAAATCAAGATTGGATGTTTTCCTAAAAGATATGCTGTAGGAATTATTTGGGGAAGTTCTGTGGCCTGTGTAATACAGGAGGTCACAATGATCCCTTTTGGCCTTGGAATTTATGAATCTGTGAAGAGTCTAGTTGGTACAAGGCGCCTCTGTATCTTGCAAAACTTGTATGAAGAAAGTCTGTAAGGTCTGTGTGCGATAGAGCCTTTGGTGGCTGGGCAGCATAGTGGCTAGATCATTGGCCAGTGGGGATGTAGGGGGACCTGGGCCCTCCCTCTTCACCAGGTCCCTGCCCAGGGCCCTACCAGGGGAGGTGGGTCTTCCGCCTGGCCGGTGTGGGTGTGGGTTCCCCCACTGGTACTTCCTACTAAAGTCTCTTTAGTTTGGGGTGTAGTCCAGTTATCCCACAGTTGGGGCTTATCTGCAGACTCCCCTTGGCAGGGAAAGGCTTACTTGCCTCCAGTGGCTGCATTGGTTGGCAGGTCGCAGATCCCTACCTTCAGGTAGGCTCCTGCCTCCTCGCCAGTCAGTCCCCAACTAAGCCAGGCTCCAGTAGCGGTGCCAGGGTTTTTCCTGCCCTAGGCAGCAGCGCTCCTCCTCTGAGCATTCGGCGGCAGGTCCTGGAGCGAGTGAAGGACCCGCCGCTGAATTTCTGCTGAAGACCCAGAGCGGAAGGACCCCCGTTGCCAAATTTCTGCAGAGGGCAGCAAAATGCCGCTTCCCCCCACCCCCAAATCCTGCTATCCTAGGTGACCGGCTAGGGTTGCCTAGTGGAAGCACCGGCCCTGCCAGGCTCCCTTCTTTTCTCCCCTCTCCAGGCCTGGCATTGGCTGCGGGTATAGCGGGGTGGGGCTAGCTGAACCCATAGGTTGTTTTTTTTTAAACCCCTGCTGTGCCAGGAGGCAGTTTCTCTGCTCCTGCACACTGTGGTAATATAGTGTCAGCCAATATAATATACAATATTATATATAATATCTGGTATATTTTTGTATATCTATGAATTGTATTCATGTTAAACTCTTCCCAGGATGCTTTTTATTTATGTTCAGCTCTTTAACCAAGGGAAAATATGAAATGTTGTAATTTCTGTGCCAGAAACAGAGATATGCCAAAAAGACAAGACAAGATAAATGATTTTGTTGATGCTTGACCAACATGCAGGCTATACCAAGGTACACGTGTCTCTAAGCTTTGCTGACTTCTGGAATACCATGTTCAAAACAGGATAAAAAACTGTCACAAACTGGAATGTAAATCTTGGGTAATGCTGGAATACCCTGTTTTGTTGTAAACGACTTGAATATAAATATGAGACAGGCTGACCACTGCAAGAGATTGTCTTCCAGAGCTGGTAATGTACGAACGTCTCTGCATTGTACTGATTTACAGACTCAGATACTTTAAGACCAGAACAGACGATCATGATCATCGAGTCTGACCTTCTGAAAATCACAGGCCACAAATCCTCACCCACTCACTCCTGCCATAGGATCATAGCCTCTGGCTGAGTTAGTGAAGTCCTCAAATCTTCAGTTAAAGACTTCAAGTTACAGAGAATCCACCATTTACACTAGTTCAGTCCAGCAAGTGACCCAGGCCCCTTGCTACAGAGGAAGGCAAAAAACCCTCTTGGATCTTTGCCAATCTGATCTGGGGGAAATTCCTTCCTCACTCCAAATATGGTGATTAGTTAGACCCTGAGCCAGCATCTGAGCAAATCATACCTTTAATTAATAAAATGACTGGTTGAGTCTAGGTTATCTGATGTCTAATCAATAAGATAACTGCACCCTAATAACAAACAAACTCTTTAGACAATCCAAGACATTATACAGGTGCAAGTGAAGGTCATGGCCAGTGAGAGGTATTCTTGCAGGCTTTATTGGGGAAGAGAAACAAACTAAAATGAGCCACAGATTACATATTCAGGAACAGAGCAAACTCCCTCATCCACTCCATTCCATGGTCCTGGGGAGAAGCAACAGCACACCCCTCATAGTCCCATAAGGAGTGTCAATTCTTACTCTCAAAGCTACAGGATATGTAATTCCCATGCTGGCTCTCTTCCTCTCCTAGATTGTTCCCAGACAGCGCTAACATAAGAAACATCCTGAGAAGGGCCAGGGGTTACCTGAGTTTGACCTCTAAAAAGTTTCATATTAAGATCCAGAGCTTCCTGGCAGAAACAAAACAAACAAACAAACAAAACCTCCCACAAGCTCTTGTCATTCCCTCCCTCCCAGCGGTGAGGTAGCTCTTTCTTAACAACATACAAATCCTTCTCACTCGGGCACGTCCGTGAGACCAAAATCTCTGTCGCTACAGGTGTAGTGTATTAAAGTACTCTCTGTAGCAATGTGCTACTTAGGGTGTACTGAACATGCTCAGTACATCTGCTGAAGCCACTGCCCTTCACCTTGTCCTTATTAGTCGTAAATTTCTGCGGACTACTTTTGAGAGAGGTTAAAAAGTGGCAAAGGGGGCGAATCGGAGGAGGGGGATGGCCAGGGTCTGAGCAGGGGGGTGAAAATTTACTGGTCTGGGGGGTCAAACAGCTGGAGGCAACATTAGGGGAGGGGCTAAATGGCAAAATCAGGAAGCGGGGGAGGTGGAGTTAAGCCCAGGAGTGAGGGGGTGTCAGAGGGCAAAACCCTGGTACAAGCAGGGGCAGAGGGGGTAGCAGTTACCCCAGTGGCACTGAGACACCAGTGCTTTGTAAACTGGAGAGCAGTGGGTTAAAAGCAGATGCAGCAGAAGGAAAAAACGGAAGGTCTTTCTTTATAGAGGGAAAAAAGCCCAGCTCTGAGATCGCTGCTCAGCCATCCCTCTTACACAGAAGCCGGGGTCCCAGTCCCATTCAGTACCTGCACAGGCTGTCTCTCCGCTCGCTGAATTGCAGCTGCAACCCTTCCGCTAGTGTTTGTCTGCGCAGTGACGGGGTTAAACCACAGAGCTCATACGCCTTTGTAGAGAGGACCAGGAACTACTGCAAGGGGGGGAATTAATACAAAAGGAACTTCCTGTCCCCAACTCTCTGTCCGCCTCACTTGTAACAGCCCACTGCAGCAATTGTGCATTAGAGCTGCGTGGTTGAATCCGTTTCCAAAGAAGCATTGGCCCCAAACAAGGAGGACTAGGTTTCCCTGGTCCCACGTGCTGCCAGCCCAGCGAGGTGAGTCTGGGCTAAGGGGAGACAGCAGAGAGAGTCGCAGGAGGGCTGCAGATTGGAACAGCAGGGAGGCAAGAAATCCCGCCTGCAGACCCAGGGGAGCCCAGGGCTGAACCGCCGCTGGCAGAGGCAAGAGAAGACGAGCCGGGGGGAGCCAGCTCTGGGGCAGGTTATAGTGGGTCAGGGACTTTTCTAAAACGAATGGGGAGCCTGAACTTGGTAGCCCAGGTCCGGGGGACGAAGGGGAAAGAGAGATTTCTGCCTGGGTGCAATAGCCTGAGCCTTGAACAGAGGAGCAGGGAAGTCCTGCCTGCATCTCTCGACTTGTCTATGGAATTGCAAGTACCTTACACAGGAGCCTTTTTTCTGCTGCTTTGCCTTCGTGCTGATGTCTCCTGCAAGGGGGATGCAGAGATTTGGGAGTGGAGGTAGGGAGGGAGCCTGCCCCTTGCCTGATGATGAGATAATATACCTCTCAGAAAGATCTCTTTTCCAGATGGAATTGTGTATTCTGGGGTGGGTAATAGGTGTTTTTGTTTCAATGCCTCTCATGAACTAAGGATGAAGTCTTGCCCTTTTATAGGGTGGCCACTGTGTCCTGTTCTCAGCAGGACTGATGCCAGGCTCCCCTTAGTACAGATGGCCACCACTTTACAGTGTTTGCAGTGGGACTAAAGGCAAGGCTACCCTCACTGAAGATGCCACACACTGTGCCATCAGGAGGCAGAGAAGTTCACTGAGGAGCAGGTGAACATCTAGGGGACACACAGAGACAGTGTACCAACCAGCTTGGAGTGCTGTGGGGAATCAAGGGGATGCTGGAGGACAGGAGAATGTGGGGGACAGGAGAAACTTGAGGGGTAGGGAGGGATACTCTTGAGGGAAGGGAATGTGGGGACAGGGTGGGAAAATCTGAGATAGCAGAAGACTGAGGGGAAAGAGAAGAATGTGGGGGACAGGTGGAGGCAGGAGATAGATGAGGGGCTGAGAGGTTGTGGATGGAGGAAGGAGAGGGATTGGGGTGGGGAAGAATGGCAGCTGCCCCATCCAGGAGGTAAGGGGAAGATTAGTGGAGTTCCCCTCCAAGCAGACAGGGAGGTGGCTCATACTCTTGTGTGTGCATTGACTGTAAGGTTGAATCTTCAAGCTTAACTGATCACACCAATGGTGGGGCAGCAGACATACACTGAAGGCTAAAGAATCAGACTCCTTTTTAAAAATCTGTCCCCTGACTTTTGGGAGCTAACTTGTGATTTTTGAACCATTGGGGTTGGTCAGGCCCACCAACGGGGGGGGGGGGGGGGAAGAGGGGCAATTGCCCGGGTGGGCCACAGGGTTCCTAGGCGCATGCGACCGCACTGGCCAGTCGCAGAGGCTCGCAGAGGCCCACAGGGCCCCCCAAAGCATGGGGCCCAGACTGTGCCTAGGAGTGATGAGCAGTCCCAGGAGTGATGGATTCGTCATTTCTGCCCCAGGCCCCGCCCCACTAGGGATAGCCCTGGGGCCTGGGATTTCTGTCAGTAGACCTGGAGTAATACCGTAATGTGCATCTTTATGAACAGGAGGCAGGCAACCCAGCTCCTTCTCCAGCTGTTGCCAGGCCGGGGAAGATAATGATCCAAACATCGGACCAAATTCAGTGATGAATCCTGGTCACGTGCCCCCTGTGGGACATTGCACATATGCTAAGAAGACTCATTACAGTCATCTCCATTGGAGCCAGGAGAGGGAGAGAGAGCAAGCAGTAACTGCTGGGAGCTTTAGGAATAGGAACTGGGACCCATTACAGGACTTAAGGTAGTTCCCTCTTATGCTTTCCTTTCTGTGCTTTCCCCGTAAAGTACAGCAGGTCCCCTCCTATCCCTTTTTTCTCTTCCATCTTCAGGCCAGTCTTCTGTTTGCCTCTCACCCCTGGCCCGTTTTCTCTGCCCCTTTCATTCCTTTCTCTGCTCTCTTTCTGTACACACACTTGCCCTCTGAATTGCTTTTCATTTAAAGAAAACAACCAATCAAAAAAGAGCAAATATCTTTTTGGGGTAAGGACTGTCATTTATGGCATGTTTGTACCACTCCTGACACAAAGTACGCAGCTGCGTAGGGCACCAGGAAATTTGGGGCACCAGATTACCTGGTGTCCTACGCAGCTGCGTGCTGCTCCAATCCTTGCCCCGCCTGTTCCCCAGGGCCTCCACCCCTGCCCTGCCCCAGCCCCGTCTCTTCCCTGCCCTGCCCCAGCCCTGCTCCCACTCCACCCCACCCCTTCCCCAAAGCCCCCGCCCCTGCTCTGCTCCAGCCACACCGCATTCACCCCAGCCTCGCCCCACTCCACCCCTTCCCCAAAGCCCCCGCTCCTGCTCCACCCCCCAGCCGCTGAGGACTGCAGCAAGGTTCAGGCCTGCACTCACCAGTGGCAGTAAATGGAGTGAGCCCCAGCCCCTCCGCACCGCCAGCTCCCCCACCAGTGAGTGCTGGGGGATGGTTTCCCCCTGCCCCCCAAACCCCAAGGCTGGGAGTCAGGGGAGCAAAGCAGAGTGGGCTGAGGCCGGGTCGCTCCACTTCCCGCTGCCCCATGAGTGCGGGGTCAGGCCTGCCCTGTGCTCACCAGGCGGCAGGAAGTGGAGCGACCTGGCCCCAACCTGCTCCACTCCGCCAACTCGTACTGGGGGTGGTTCCCCCTCCCACCCTCAAGCCTGCTCTTGCCCCCCCAGAGGCCTGGGGCCCCACACACACACCCCGCAGGGGGGCTGTGTAAGGCACCAAAATGGATAGGGACAACCCTGGACAGACCCCTTAGAAATTTAAAGAGAGTTGTGAGTATACACTATGCGCATGATTCTCCTCTTGTATCTGTTTTATGCAGATGTGACTCCATTGAGTGCGGTAGAGTGGGGTGAGTGAAATGAATTTCTGGCTATTTAAATGAAGGGTATAGGCCTTTAGCTTTTTATCACTTCAGTGCTGTCTTGAGAGATCCAGAAGAGAGACTGATGGAGCTGAACTTCTTGCAGTCTGTGAAAGTAAGGAACTGAAATCCATCATTGGAGGCAGATTAGCTCTTTCTTCTCTGCTGTTCCCTGGAGTTGGGTGGGTGAGAGAGCCTGGTCTGATTCTGAATGTATCATTCCTTTTCTCAGTTTTGTTTCTTTCCTCCCTGAAGCCTGCAGGAAGCACCTCTTGCGAGTGAATGTCACTTGGACCAATAAAGCCATCTAGATTTGTTTAAATAGTTCATCTCCAGAGTGTGATGTGCAAGCCTACATATCATCAAACCACCACAAAAGGTATGCGCAGCAGAAAATGGTTAATGGAGCTGATCCTAACTATGGGATGCTAAGGATGAATGTTTTTCACCAAGCATACAAGTGAGATGCAGAACTGAGACAACTAGAGCATAGGCCCAAGCTGGAGTAACCTCACAAAGACAGACAACAGACATGCAGCAGTGAGTAACTGCATCTGTGTGCCTTCAGTTATAGACACTGACAAACTGAGTGGTGCAATCTGAAGTAAAGATGGAGGAGCAGCCGCGGAAACAGAGCAAGCAGAAAATGCACCCACTCTATCCCTGTCTGGGACAGTTGACTCCAGTAATGAGAGGGAAGCCACCCTGCAACAGTTCAACAATCAGCATGGAGAAGCACTGCAGACACTTTAGACAGTTCTGCTATCAGGAAGCAGAAGGACCTCAAGAGGTTTACAGCTGACTCTGTGAACTTTCCCATCTCTGGCTGCAGCTGGATCTCCATACAAAGGAGCAGATCATCGAGCTGCTGGTTCTTGAGCAATTCCTGACCATCTTGCCTGAGGGAATCCAGACATGGGTCTGGAGACTTCATCCAGAAATACGTAATGAGGTTGTTGCCCTTGTAGAGGATTTCCAGCTAATTAATCAGGAGATTGGGAAATGTGGGTAAAAGGTAAGGACCACTGAATGTTAATTCAGATGAGGGAACAGGAGAGAGGTGAGGTGATGGAGAGAGTGAGGGAGAGATTGTTAGTGAATGTGTAAAATAAAGTATTTTTGTACTCTAAACAATTCCATTACCACCTGAGGTGAACACACTAATTTTATTTTGTATTGGTTGAATACTCGTGTCTATAAAGAGTCCTATGAGAGACTATTGCCAGCTTATTCACTTTCTTGAGCCTTCAGTTCTTGAGTCCCTGGCAGAGTGCTATCAGATGATAGCCATGGGGAGGGGAAGCCTAATCTTCTGTCAGGGAATGTGATAGTGGGTTGAAGGGGAATATGCTGGTGGTACTTTGAAAATGATCTTGATTCTGGATGTAGCTCTGAGATGGTCCAAGCTTGAGCCCATGAAGAGCTGACCTGAGAGCAGAGAAAGTATAATACTTCCAAAGCAAAGAGAAGGAAGAATAACTATCAAGGGAGAAGGTAGAGAGAGAAATAGACTGTCCCCAGCATTTCATTTTATTTCAAGTGACTCTGAATGTGGTGACTTCTTTGCATCTGAATTTTTCTAAATCTCCATCTCTCTCCTTATTCTTCAACCTGACCTTCCCCCACTTCTGCCTCCTTCATTCTTTTTTCCCCAACACATTTTTCCCTAACCTGTCCTGCCTCCCTTTTTATCCCCCATGCACACACTCCCTCTCCTCTTTTCTTCTCTTCTTCCACTTCATCACACAGAACAAACCCTTGTGCCTGTACAGCCTGTGACTGAGCAGCAGGATTGTCACTGAATGTGCATATATATTGAACAGAGAATACCTGTTTCAGATTCCAGTGACATTCGACGACGTGGCTGTGTATTTCGCCAAGAAGGACTGGGGTCGTCTGGACAAAAGGCAGAGGGAGCTCTACAGGGATGTCATGCAGAATAATTTGAAGACTTCTCTCTGGGTAAAAATTAATTTTCCCTCATTACTTAAAAGCTGTGTGGTCTCCCAAGAATTTGTTAAACTGTGGTTCAAGGTTCTTCTCTTGGATTTCTAAGGGCTCGGTCCTTGTAGTCCCCAGAAACTTTGTGAGAGATACAGTCACTGCCATGCAACCACTATTTTCTGAATTGCCCTTTTATTCGGAGGAGGTGATCTGTAGTCACACCTCAGCCTCATCCTTGTGGTTTAGTTGTGTAGTACAATCATAGAATTGCCCTGTCCACCCTCCCTGGGACTAACGCCAGCTCTGAAGGTGCTTGACTTTGAGAAATGGGTAAGTGTATTAACATTTGCACTGCTCACGACTTACCTAGTCCCCCATATGTGGATATCCTTGAGTCTCCAAAAGGGAAACAAAATAACTCCAGCTAAAAATTTTACTTCCCCAATGGGTTTCTGTGGACATAATCTCATCTGTTGGGATTCTGTAATCCCTGCCTCCATGAAAGAACAGGTTGGGTTCACATCTATGATAATTTATTTGTAATAAATGCTCAACAAATACATAACAAATCGTGGTATTGCCTGGACTGTTTTCCCATGAGCAGGATTTGAGACTCCAAAACCTGATGTGAACTCTCAGATGGAACACAAGGAAGAGCCTTGCATCCCAGATTGTCAAGATGCCAAAGAAAGGGTAATATCAAGAGAAGGCAGTGCAGGTGAGAAATAAATGAAGCTATCTCAGAAACTATCAATGAGTGAATTAAAAAGCTGTGGTTTGAACAAAGCCATCATGAGTTCTATTTGCTGTCATAGCAACTGTTACTTTCATCATGAATGAGATATCATTGTAGGATGGAAGCATTAAGGGTAAATGGCTGTGTTATGGGGCCTGTGCTCTAGAGACAACCTACAACAAAGGAGAGTCTCATGGGGGTAGAGCATGAGAGTGCACATCTCAGGCTGGGGAACAATACAAAAGAAGCATGGTTTGGTTTTTTGGTCTGTATTTTTCTGATCAGCAGGAGCTGGCTGCTGTTGCTGACTCTGTTTTTTGTGCAGTACTGCTATGAGACTTGGGCCTGTTCTTGTGGCAGATGTTAATCATGGCTTCCAAGCAAACCTTACTGATTTCTGGCAGTGGCCATCCCCTTTTCCCATGTTATAAATTGAAAGCTGCCTCGCCTTAAGGTGGCTGCCACTTTCCTACAGCCTTTGGATATGGAAGTGAGGCTAGCCTTAGTAAAGATGGACATTGTCTCTCATGGTTTACAGTGGGAACTGAAGCCAGGCTGCCCTCAGGGACGATGGTTCCCCCTTTCCACTCCCCTGGCATTCTAGGGTTTGAAAACTGTACAGGACTAAGGAGGGTGACTTGGGGGTGACGTGCAGGAAAACGTGGAGAATGAAGGTTTGAGGGGTAGGAGACTGAGGTGAAAGGAAGGAAATATAGCGGAATACCTGGGAGAACATGGAGGGAGAATGTGACGAGCACAGTGGATTGGGTAGGGCAGGGAAAGTTGTGGAAAGGGAGACTGGATAGTGATATAGAGAGGGATAGAATGGCAGCTTCCCCAGGGGTTAGGTCAGGATAAGCAGAGTTCCCCTCCACAGTCAGAGGTGTAATTCATTGTTTGATGTTTGTTTAGCAAACAAAAAACAATGCAGTATTACTTTGGCTTAAAAATCATGACATTTAAAAAAAAAAAACGGACTCCTTGGGGATCTGACTCATTATTTTAGAAGGTGTGGGGTTGGGCATACTATAGTAATAAGGGATAGAGCTGGTTTTAGCAGAATCCCCGAGGCTGGATTTTCCAAAGCAGGCCCCCCTTGCTGTACTGTCCCTACAGAGAGGAAGCGTTCTCTCCAAGCCTTTCACTTCAGCATTTGGTGTGCATATCCAGAGGCAGTACATGTGGCTCCTAGAATTAGCTACTTCATAAACCATGCAGCTGGAGAGGGTGCTGGAGCCATACTCCTGGGACATTCCTTTAGCCCTGTGATGGCATTTCATATCCCCAGAGTATTGTGAAAATCACACCAGGTAAGCCACTTGAACAGTTTGTCTCTATTCCCTTCCCCCTGGAAACCCAGGCACACGCAGAACCCTCACCCCCTCCAGCCTGGCATTGGCCAGGAATAGTGAGTCTGACAGACTGCTCTCCTTGCCCTTGAGGTGCAATATCATGATCGGAATATATGTTGGCTTCCCAGCAAACTCTGCCGCAGAAGCTTTTCACGTACAGAGACAGATCTGGGTCAAAATTCTTGCTCTGCGGCCCCCACATCACTAGAGGGTTGAGAGATGGTCCCCAAGGAACTGTTTACAACTTATATGGATAAATATACAATGTTGCTGCATTTCAGAACACTTCTTGTATGTTCCTCTCAGTACTTTCTTTTTGTTCTAATTTAAAACCACTCTTTTATTGTGCTTAATTTTGTTTTATTCTTCTTAGTTTTTCCACTTTTCTATATCAAACTCCCCACATATTCCCTCCCTGTCTTAATCTGTTCTTGTCCTCTCTCACACACACATCCCTTCACTCCATCATGTAGTCTTTCCTCTTGTTTCCTTTTGCCTCTGCCCCTTTTAAACCTTCCCCTGCCTATGCTTTTCCCATTCACTTTTTCCCCATGCTTACCCACTGTTCACTCACCACATCTGTAGTTCACATATCTAATCTGCTGAGCTCAGCATATCAAGTTCCTAGGTGCCAGGGGCAAACTCTGCTTTGAAGAGTGATGTGGGACTGCACTAGACTAATGTCTGGATTCCCTTTTAATCCAGCAGGTGATGGGATCCTGAGCAGAACTGAGAAGCATCTCGTAGAGGGTCCTGAAGATCTGGTGCTTGGCATTCTATTACTGAGGAACTCAGCAGAGAGCGGTCTGCAGGAGGCAACACAGGTTACAGTGTCAGAAAAGAAAGCCAATGGAGGGTGAGCGAGAGACCTAACATCCTCTTCAACTTTCTTTTGCGAAGGTTCCCAATCTCCTTGTGCAGGGGAGACCTGAGAAAAGCAAGAGACTATGTACTACTTATGCATGTAAGGAAAACCTCAAGGGGCAAAGGGACCTGAAAAGCCATGAGAACAGCAACCACCTGTGAAGGAAATCCTGGAAGTACAAAGCTTGTGGGAAAAGCTTCAAGCCAAAGCAGGAGCTCACAGCCCATGGGAGAGTCCGCAGAAAGGAGAACCTCTATTCATGTCCTGCCTGCTATAAAAGCTTCAGTTACCCATCACATCTTATAAGACACCAGAGAACCCACACTGGCGCAAAACCTTACCGCTGTCCTGAGTGTGGAAAAAGTTTCAGTCAACTCACGCACCTGACTAGATACCAGAAAATGTACACAGGAGAGAGGCCCTTCCTCTGTCCTGAGTGTGAGAAGAGCTTCAGTTGGCTCTACAATCTCCATATCCACCAGTGAACCCACACAGGGGAGGGACCCTACCTCTGTCTGGAATGCAGGAAGACAAGAGCTTCCCTCACAAATCACATCTCACCACACACCACAGGACTCACATGGGGGAGAGACCCTACCCCTGCCCCCAATGTGGGAGAAGCTTCAGCACCCAGTCCAGTCTGACAAAGCACAATAGAAACTGCCACACGGGGAGACACTCCATCTATACCCTGCCTGGGGGGAAGCAGTCATTAAAAAAAACCTCTTGTAAAAACAAGGATCCTGGCTATGAAGAATGCAGTAAAGGTTGAGACCCTGGGATTGACGTACCAGGCCCAGTGCCCACACAAGAACTCCCATGAGGCCCAGACAAGAGGCCTGGACCCATGTTCAGACACTGGGTATAGAGAACTCAGCTGAGGCCCAGGCCTGTGTTCAGACACCGGACACTGAGAACTTGGCTGAAGTCCAGACCCTGAGAATGGAGTACCAGGACACCAAGAACTCCCCTGAGGCCTAGGCTGTGGAAACAGAGGCCCATACCCATGCTGAGACCCCAAACATGGAGAACTCTGCTGAGGCCCAAGCATTGGGACTAGACTACCAGCCCCAGCTCCTAACCCAATCCATAGCCATGAAGAACCTTGATGAGGGGGCTCAGGACCTGGCCAAGGACGACCAAGCTGAGGCCGAGGCCATGGAGGACCCAACTGATGGTGGAGCGCTGCACCATTGATTTGATCCTACTTGTGTATGTATGAGGCAATAATACTCAAATCTCAGTGGTTTAGGAGCCAAATCAGTGATCAATATTATCCAGAAGATCCACAGTAGTGTGGATTCATTGTTTCATTTAGTATATATAATAGTCTCACAGCAAAATGACTGAGCAAGTATTCTACAATTGGTTAATAACATAGTAAAAGCATCCTGATTGGATAGTAATTAAAAAACTGATTTAATATATGCTGCAAAGAGCTGCAGGAGACACATTAGAGAGCTACTTGTGGCTCTCAAGACTGTCTGCATATCACTGATATAAGGTATAGCTTGTGAACAGGATGAACAGAAAGCATCAATGCAGTGACTGAAACCAGTCCACTGCTCCTTGCTACACCGCTGATGGAGAGAAACCCCTGAAGAACGTGGAGGGACGTCACTTTATTCTTCTGAAGAATCTTAGCAATCAGTGTCTCATCACAATGGCTGTTTCCTTGCCAGGCATTAAATAAAGTGTGAGTCTGACCCTCCCATAGACCCATTCTGGTCTGACATCTTTGCACTTATTCTAATCTAGGTCCTGGATTGCCTCTCAGAAGTCCCCCCTTTTGTTTTTATTAGAATAGGTGCTAGACAAGACCCTGTGTAGGTTGACACAAGCTGGAACTATTTTTCTATGGCAATGTCCTTGGATTCTAGGACATCTAGAAATTTTCTGTAGTCATTTCATTTGGCATTATAAAAATGGAGGTGTTTATTGAAGTAGGTACAGAAATTTGGTCAATGTTTATTTTTATTTTTTAAATAAAACTGCTTGTCTCAACACTTTCAGCTTTGGATGCACTGCAGCATTTTCCTAACTATCATGTAAATTGTTGGAAGGGGGGAAGCCGGAGATTTTTGGCAACTAAATAGGGGACTTTTGACAATGGGGGGGGGGGGAAGAGGTATTGGGGGTGGATCAGAATTAAAGGATAAGCACAGGAGCTGGATACTCCTGCTAAATCAGAAGCAGGGAGATAGCTCAGAGGTGGGGACTGTATTTTTAACTATCATTTCAAGCTGCCTGCGACTTGAGAAGGCATCAGTCTTCACTCAAGTTTAGTTTTTTCACAACTCTGAGGACTAGAAGCAGAGGGCCTGATTATCAGTTCCAATACAGCCTCTTTACCTTGCTGGTAAGTAGGGGCCAAAAAGCTGGTGCATTTGGCCACTAGGAATATGTCCTTGCACAGGAGGCTTCATATAACTTCCGTTGGCTCCCTGCTTCCCTCATCTAACCATCTCAGAACTGAACCATATTTTCTTTTTAAACAATGAAAGAAAGATATTTGAGCTCAACTCTGCCTCAACAGGAGGGCAAGGAGTGAATTAAGCAGCCATGAAATAGGAGGCCCTTACTAGTGAGAACAGACTCTCCTTTTCACGTGGCATGATCCTTAAGTAGTATACCCAAACCCCAATAAAGCAATTGATTCACAAGTGCACTAGATCTTTATCTCCCTTGTTGGCCACAAGAGACAGAAAAAGCACTGCACAGATAGATTTAGAATTATCTGCTCTAAGAAAATGCAATATTTTAATTCCCTACTTTTGAAGAAATTTAAGAACACTGAAGTGAGAACCATTATTTAAAAAAAAACAATTTTAAAAGCAAGAGAGTGTCAGAATTACTATGCAAACTGCAACCAGAGGCACATGTATAGAGCCATAAAATTCAGCTTTACACACTTACACTGGGACATGCTCAACTCATGAAAGATGGACTGTTAGTAAAAGCTTATGTCAATGGAATGTTGTCTAAGGCCTTGTTTACACACAAGGTTTAGTTAAACTGATGCAAAGTGGCTTAAATTTATTTACCTTAAAAGGTGGGACTGAGCCTGCTCTCCCTGCAAATCTGTGCCTTTTTGCCTTGTGAGACCGACTCATAGGCTGGGATTAAATGCCACCATCTAGACCCTAATTAACTAGATCAAAGAGATTTAAATACCTACTTAAACACTAACAAGCACCACATTTTCCTGTATGGAAAATGTGGGATATTTAAAGAATAGATTAACTGTAACCATGGTAGCATTTTAAAAACACAAACCAGAGTGCTATATTAAAATCAATGCAAGTTTATAAGTCTTTTCTCATGGAGAAGTCTTGGAGTAAGAAACAGCACCAAAATTTATAGCTTTACCAGAGTGCATCAACAAGGTGCATTTTAAAGACATCTCAGACAAGGGCCACTTAAGTACACCTCATACAGTTAGGGACACATTAGCTAAGAGCACCTCAGATAAGGATGCTCTACTTAGGTGCATCTCCATGAAGAACATCTTTGTTAATAGAGGCTGCCTGGGACAAATCCATCCTTGGTATTAAACCAGCTACTACAGTAAGCAAATGTGTGATTGATTTGATCCCCTATGTTCACTGACTGCATCTCAGTAAAGGATGCCTCAGAGATGAAGAGCAGGGTCAGTGCTAAAGCACTTGAAAGGCCCCTCAACTGTAACTCGACAATATAAAAGCCATATTTGCCTCAGACAGGGTAAATCAGAATGACAGGTTCATATATAAACATTTTGTTTGCCATGTTTACAGTACAAGGATGGATCAGGCAGTTGTTGGAGCAGCAGGAAGTTGAGAGATTGGAGGTTGTGTGGTAGCGAGAATTTCAGAAGTAGATGTCTGGGATGAAACCTGAGAGGAAAAAGGCCGGGCATTTTCTGGGAGAAGGTTACTGGGGTTAAGAAGAAGAGGAAAAGGCAAAGAGGCCATAGCAGCTGCCTGCTGTCCCAACAGAAGTCCCAAGCTGTACACATTTGAATTAATGAGATCATTGCCCGGGAGGAGGACATTCAGCTGTTTCTGAATCTCTTGAAGGACCCGTAGCTGACTTTGCTGATTCAGAAGAAGCATATCCATGTTGTCCCTCATTCTCCTCACTGTGTGAAGATAAGAGTATTAATTTCTACAATTTAAAGTGCTATGCGTGGCACTTTAGAAGCCTTTTTTATATACTTACACTCTTCAAGTATAAGTCTTGACTGGTCCATAGCTGCTTGCTCTGCGCCACCACTTTTTTGTTCCTCATGACATCCTGTAGAAGAGGAATGAAAATAATATGTTAACGTTTTAAGTGTAAAAAGAATGTAGAATAGTAAATCACACATTTACATTTAGCATGAATTATGTGATAAGCATCACAAGGCAGAACTGTAAATACAGGATCATCTATCTCCACAAGGACAAGCTCTTGCCACTAGTTCTCCAGTGCCTGGCTCCAGACCAGAGGGAAGAATATTTCACTCATTTTACAAAAGTGAAGTTGACTACCCATAGTGCAAGCCAGCTGAATGTCAGGCCCTTTTTAAAAAAAACAAAACAAAAAAAACCACACAAGTCCCCAGTATCATTTGATAACCTATGTTAAGCTCATCAGAGCTAACCATCTATAATGACATTCCTACTAAGGGCTTGGCTACACTTGCGAGTTAGAGTGCATTAAAGCAGCCCTGGGCGCCCTAGCTCACTACCCTTCCACAGTGGCAAGGCACATAGAGTGCTCTGACTCCAGGGCTAGAGCGCTCCTAGGACTCCACCTTAGTGAGAAGATTAACACTTGGTGCGCCTTGGCTGAAACGCCCGGGCATCAGTGTGAACAAGGTATTGCATTACCGCACTCTGATCAGCCTCCGAAAATGTCCCATAATCCCCTTAAGTCAAGTGGCCAATCTTGTCATTGTTTTGGAATCACTGTAGGCATGCCAATATGCCCTTTGAAAGCTCCGTTTCTGACAGACGGCTGCTTATCTGCTCCGAGACAAACCAACCATTACTGTGGAATGCTGTGTATGAGAGAGAGCGCGCGAGGCGGGGGGACAGGGGGAAGTCTGTTGCTGTCTTGTAAGTTCAGACAGCATGCTGACATACTCTCAGCTCCCAAAAACCCACTCTCTCCCCCCCCCACACATACACACAGCACACTCCCTGTCACACTCCACCCCACCCCCCTCATTTGAAAAGCACGCTGCAGCCACCTGCATGTTGGGATAGGTACCACAATGCACTGCTCTCTGTGGCCCTTGCAAGAGCTGCTAATGTGGCCACGCCAATGCACTTGAAGCTGTCAGTGTGGACAGATTGCAGCACTTTCCAAGGGCTGGTTTAACTCAAAGCGCTCTACATCTGCAAGTGTAGCCATGCCCTTAGTGTTAAAAGCTTTTCAGATTTGACTGTAACCAACTAATCTTTGGCCCTGTGTACTCTCACTTTCTCTCAGCTATAGCTGTCCAGTAAAGTAGGTTCCTCCTCCCCCGTTTGTTTGTTTTTTTGGGAGGGGGGGCACGCAACTGGTGGGAGGGCACAACAAAGTGGCAAAAGCTAGATTTCCCAAAGTCTAGTAAACACATTTTTGGTGATTGCAATTCTTGAGCCACTTGTCTGATTCACTTCAAATCTGACTGGCAAAACTCAGTACCAGACTGAATCTATGAATTCTGAGAGCAATGCGACTTCTTTTGGTGTCCTATAACATGGGCCCCCTTGTTGCAACTGAGTGTCTTTTATACAACTATGGAGTAAGTATTACTACTCCATAATAAATGGGATCAATTTCTTTTAAAGTAGCATCAGCTTAATACTTATCCTATGTTCCTTTGTTATCTAATGAGGGGAAAACTATTTCTTCTTAATGACAAGATGTAAAGAGGAAGTGAGGTTGTGCCTTTTTGGAGAGGAGGGCTTATATTTTGTATAAAAAGCTTTAATTTTATCATCATTACAAGTGTCAGGAATATGAAGTTTTTAAATCTTCACTGTTTATGTTGGAAGAGCTGGCTAGGTAATTCCATTATCTATGGATTAGGAGTTTCACACGCTTAGTTTAAGGGAAGTTAAATCCTTAGACAGAGCTTCTCTCTCAAGTGTTTTTGTTAGGATGTGACAACTGGAATAAAAATCACTTCCCCTCTCAATTAGGCTGTGATTAACTGCTCTGCTGAATCAGGGCCTCAAATCAGGTTTCACTTCATTGAGGTCATAAAACTACTTGTTCCCCAGTCATCCATAGAGTCTTCCATGGTAGACAACCCTTGAATTTCTAATTAAAAAAAAAAAAAAAAAAAAAGGAACTTAAGTATTCCAGTCAGTCATTTTTTTTTTTAATATATATGATACACACAAGAAAGAAGGAACAAATCCAGTTTCCTACCCCATATTTTCTAGGCCAATTTAATAAGAATATACAAAATGAAATTTGTACATGAGACTCTTATTAAGTAACCCCTTAACTTTAATATTACACAGAAGTACTCCCAGAAGAACTGAGTACAGTTCTGTACCATGTATATTAGAAGATACCTCTGTTAAATAGCCAGCTAGTCAGTCTCTTTAGTAATCACGTAGACAGGTTTAAGTCTATCTGCTTTATTGCCTAGTGAGCAATGGATCCTTTTTAAAGAAGAGAGAGGAAAATGGCTCTTTCATTCTTCCAGCATCTCAGAAGAGATGTTTTTCTTAATAAAGAGTCAATATGTAAGGACTCTTGTTATGCTGGTTTATAGAATTAAAGAGGATGGCAAAAAAGAGAGACTTACCTTTAATAAGTCATTAGGTGCATGCAAGTTATCAGTGTTTCATAGCTAGCTATCTTAGGGCTTTATACTGCCATGCATCGTCATAGTATCTGAGCATCTTTCATGTGAAATCAATAGTCAAGTCTGTAATGCAATTCCTGGAGCATCATTCAAAAGTGTTAGCATTGACATTATGGGTCCATTTACTTAAGTGGGTCTCTGTTGGACATTTCATAGATATACACAAAACCCAAAGTGTGGTAGGCCAGGCCAAGTGTTTAGAATCTGATGGAGGCCACAGGACTGTGTACTAGTCTTTCTGTGCATTGGTAATAAAGCCAATACAGACTGTGTCCTCCATTTATTTAACCTAAGCAATCAAGTTACCTGTTGCACATTCACTGGATGTCTCTCTCACATGGACTTTCTGATGTTTAAGGAAGTTTGAGCTCAGGCGGAAGCTCTTCCTGCATTCAGTACATTTGTAAGGTTTCTCTTCTGTGTGGCTTTTCTGATGCTGGACAAGGGCTGAGCTGCAAGTGAAGCTTTTGCTACATGCAGCACAGGCATAGGATTTCTTTTTCATGTGGGTTTTACGGTGTGCAATTAGATTTGAGCTCCGGCCAAAGCTTTTCTCACATTCTTTACATTTATAGGGTCTCTCTCCTGTATGGATTCTCTCATGTACCACAAGGTTTGCCTTCCTGCTGAAGCTTTTCCCACACTTAGGACATTCAAAGGGCTTTTCTCCTGTGTGGATTTTCAGATGGTTCAAGAAGGTTGAGCTCCCCTTGAAGCTTTTTCCACATTCTGTACATATGTAGGGGCTCTCCTCCCTGGGGGGTTTCTGTTGATTAAGGGTGACTTTTAGTTTCTTAGATCCTCTTGCTTGATGAGCAGATTTAGTGCATCTCTTTCTCTGCTGCCTTTCTGGCCTGGCTTTCCCCCAGCCAGGACTCTGGGCTTCAGCTGGTCGCGATAACTCATCCTGCTCAAGATCTTCCTGATTAGGTTTCTCCTCCTCATTTTCACTCACAGTGCTATCGCTTGCTGGAATAAAAATGGGAGTTCTGACATTATTTCTCCCCAGGGCAGGGAATGAACAAAGGCTTGGACTGGTACTTGCAAAGTCTCTCTCTCTAATTAGTGATTGTTCATGAGGCCTTAAATCCAAAAATCAAATCCCACCAAACCCTTTCTCAAAGGGAATGAGGAAGTGAAAAGAAGGGATGAGAGGACAGAAGGAAATAGGTGATGGAGGAGTGGGAGAAAGAGTGAGGGAAGAAAAAGATGAACAGATGAGAAACTCTCCCCTCTCAAGAATTTCCTCCCCTCAGAACAAGGCAGATTAAGCCAAACACTATGCCCACATAAATACTGTTGCAAAGCAGGAAGAGAAAGGAATGGGCTCAAACAAGTGACCCCTCCCAGCTATCTCATTTTAGCCACTTATTCCTCTTCTCTCAGCCCACATGCCCATCACCTCTGCCCATTTAATAGAGAATGAGAGCACCTCCCTGCAGTCTGCCTGCTTTAAAATGGAGGTTTCCTCTCCCTCACACCAGGAACCTGAGCTTCCTTCTGATTTACAAACATGTATGTTTAAGAGAAAGCTTTCCTGGGCGAGACTAACAGGCAAACTGATTCAGTTACTGCCATTCAATGCATTAGTGAAGAGCTAGCTCATTCCCAAGGTTGAAGTTACACATGTAGGGAGCTAAAAACACCACAGTGTCCCTTTGGCATTTTCCCCTCCATTGGAAGGAAGGAGCAATTTCATTCATTGTTATAAGAGTAGGGAGGCTTCCCCCAAAAACAGCTGCAGTGATTTGCAGAGACCAACAGCCTTCACAACCCTGACAGTGCAGCAGGACCTAGGTAACCTTCACAGCCCCACAGAATGCCTTTAAGGGGTAAGAGATACTTCAGATGTGAGAGAGTCCAAATTCACCTGCTCAGATCCCCCAACTTCTGGTGTGAGGAAGATAAAGCCAAAAGATAGAGAGAAATTCTGGCTTTTGTTTTCATTCGTTTCAGGTGGATTTTGCTTTCTTGTTTTTAAAAAGTGGAAGAACCCCACGGCAAAAAGGAGCACTCAGCATCACAGAGAGCCACATGACTCCAGCTCAGTGCCTAACACAGGTTCTGGCATGGCAGACTGCAAACAGATTAAAGAAGACAGACTTTAGTGCTCACAATGCCTTTGCTGATATCCCAGCTTTTTAAGTTCACTTATTGTGGGTGACTTAACTGTTATAAACTACTCCTCACCTGTGCAGGAGTCTCCTTGGATCTTACTTTTTCTGGAGCCCTGCAGCCCAGAGGCCATAGGCTCTTCCTCCAGCTCCATCTAGAAGAAGAGAGGGGATCTGGAGTTTGAAACCTTATTTAGTGGGAAAGAAAACAGATGCAATGCACCCCAGCAGTGATAACAGGTTATGTTAAGACAATGGGGGAGAATTTGTCAGTCCCACACTGGTGAGCAATTAGCAATTAGCCAGGGAGCCCTGAGTTTGGTGGAAAGAGCCTCAGTTTGGTGATTTTACAGGTAAGAACAAGAGAAGAGAGTTTATCCTAAGGCAGAGGTTCTCAAACTTCATTGCACTACAAGCACCTTCTGACAGCAAAACTTACTACACAACTCCCAGGAGGAGGGACTGAAGCCTGATCCCACCTGAGCCAAGCCCCCCTCCAGGGGGGCACAAAAGCCCAAGCCCCACCACCCTGGGAAGGGTGGACCAAAGCTGAAGCCCAAGGGCTTCAGTCCCAGGCAGGGGGCCTGTAACCTGACCCTGATTCCCAGGGTTGAAGCCCTTGGGCTTCAGTTTTGGCCCCAGGTGGTAGGGTTCAGCTTTAGCCCCAGCAAGGCTAAGCCAGCCTTGATGACCCCATGAAAATCCAGCTGTGACCCACTTTGGGGTCCTAACCCACAGTTTGAGACCCACTATCCTAGAGAAAAGGTCAGGGTTAGTTAACACTCCATGGTTCAATCTCAACCACTTTCCTAGTGCCAACAAACTCTTAGTGTTGGCAACAGGGAAACCCACCCAACACTGTATTAACCTACTCTCTGGCCTTAGTGCCCACTCCCTCAAATTCTCCCCATTGCACTGCTAGTTCCTCTCCCTTCCTTCAGTTTCCTCCAGGACATAATTACTCCTCCCCACACACCCCAGTTCCTGAGTTTCCCCATCCAACCAGAGTACCCTACATTCAGGCCAGGCTCACTTGATGAGGCCCAGAGGGGCTGGCACTTAGGCTGTAGCTCATGCTCCAACTTTCCTTCCTTCCTTCCTTCCTTCCCTCCCTCCCCTGGGCTCCTCTCTGTCCCCCTCTGTGAGCCTTTCATTGGAGAAGGTGCTGAGGGCAGTGATTGGCTGACAGGGTCAGGGTGGGAATGGCTCCTCCCACTGCTGCAGGCCAAAAGAGTGACTGCAGCAAGGGTCCTGGGGAGGAGTGTTTGTTAGGGCAGAGTGTGTGGACCCTTCCTACAGGCATATGTGTAAAGAGCTGGTAGTCTTCATGTGGGAGCAACAGAAGGTAGTGCTACTGTGCTGCTGCCTCCTTCTGGAGAAGGAGAGGAGTAGGGAAGCTTTACCAAGATGTCTGCAGGGGAGAGAGGATGATCCACCTTAGACACTTGAAGAGACTTCAGTTTCTCTGCTAACCTTTTCATTCTGTTATCTCATCCTCCTGCTTTCCCCAACACCCTTTGTCTGTTTTGTCCACGTTATGTGGCCTGTCTGACCCTCATTCTGTAAGCTCTCCGGCACAGGGGCTCTTGTGTTTGGTATCTCTCTGTACAGCATATAGCCTAGTAGAGCCCTGATCCTTGTTTGGGGTTTATAGGCATTACCCTAATTCAGCTGTTCTAAAACTGTGGGTTGGGACCCCATTTTAATGGGGTCACCAGGGCTGGCTTAGACTTGCTGGAGCCAAAGCCTGAGCCCCACTGACTGAAGCAGAAGCCTGAAGGCTTCAGCCCTGGGCAGCAGGGCTCAGGTTACAGGCCCCCTGCCTTGGGCTGAAGCCACTGGGATTTGACTTTGGGCCCCCTGCCCAGGGTGGTGGAGCTTGGGCAGGCTCAGGCTTTGGTTCCCACCTACTGGGGCCATGTAGTAATTTTTGTTGTCAGAAGGGGGTGTTGCAATGAAGTTTGAGAATCCCTGTCCTAATTCAAATAATAATCTTTTTATTATAAATATATCTGTGCTGGGGGGATATTGGTGTACACAATGCCAACTACGCTAAGGTCTTGTGGTGGGAAAGGGAGACATAGGGAGATCTCAGTTGCTCTGTAGTCAGAGATAGTTAAGCCTGTGTGATAGTGCTGTGAGAAATGGAGGCAGGCCACTTGAAACATGGGCTCAAAAACAAGGGAGGAATATAGCCTGAGATGAGACTGGTTCCCTTTTATACAATCCTGTACTGGCTAGCAAGCTTCATAGAATATCAGGGTTGGAAGGGACATCAGGAAGTCATCTAGTCCAACCCTCTGCTCAAAGCAGGACCAATCCCCAACTGGTCCCCTCAAGGATTGAGCACACAACCCTGGGTTTAGGAGGCCAATGCTCAAACCACTGAGCTATCCCTCCCCCAGTTTCTTGTGGTTCCTCAGTCACAAGTCTCCTGTCTGTTGCAAAAATGTGTGCCACAGCTAGCAAAATAGAAAGAATGAGACTTTTCCCCTGGAGTCACCGAACCAGGGTGTTTCATCCACAGAACTATGGCTACTTAGAAAGTGGTCTGCCTTAGTCCTTGTGACACCAACCAGCAGCTACTGTATCAGCAGGTAGGGGAAATATATGAATAAGAAGGAACTAACTCTACCTAAAGTTTCTGTTGTACTGAATTCAGATGTTAATCCCTTACCATCATGCTTGGGCATCACATTTACCCCTTCCCAGTCTTGGCAACCCTAAGTGTTCAAAAATAATTACTCCTGCCCCAAAAGTGATGAGTCTGGCTTAAAAATCATGAGATCTTAAAATAAATACATGTGTGTTCTTTTTATTTGCCATCTGGTTAATGAGCCTTTATAGTGCACTTGGGTCATATTTACCAACTTTTCTTTGCAACTGTGAGGGCTAGAAACTAGAGCTGGTCTTCAAATGGAATTTTCATTCCCCAAGAAATTCTGACATTTGGGTGTGTCACAAATTGGGATGAAAAGTCAAAATCTTTACCTTTGTTTTTGTTTAACCCCCTCTTCCCTCCAAAGTTTACTGTTAAACAAAACTATCATGATGAATATTAATGTTATGTTGTACTTGGGGCTGCCCTCTTAGTAGTGCATGATGCTGGCACCCACAACACAACAACTGTGCTTTGCTTCACAGCTCCTCCTCCTCCTGCTTTACGGCTGGGGAGTGTCCTTGATTAGCACACCTTTACATTCCTAAAGACAATGCAGAAAACCTGTCCTGGAGTCAATTTCTCATTTTAAAAAGACTTGTTTTACTTAGAAAACTTTTCTAAAACAGCAACTGGGAAATATTATCCATACTAAAACCATCCCAGTACTCCTGCCTTTGGAGCCACTCAACCACCTCATGCATACACTCCATCCACCTGCACTGTGGCTTCTACACTGCAACCAGAGATGGGATGCATGTGAGAGAAATTCTCTGTGAAGCATGCACAATAGTATTTGGATACATATTTTTTTTTAAGTCAGTGGAACAGAAGGACTGGAGCATGGCTCTGCCACTTCCCAGGTGAGTGGGCTACAGCATCAATCTCTTTGGCCCACTGATTCTTTATTTACTCCAAAGTGGAACAGCTTCAGCAGATGACATTGAAGAAGCCTCACATAAGAATATCTCATACCTCTCAGATAGCAAATCCCTTCTCTCCCTCAGGAGGAGGCTCTTGAACCAGGGCTTTCCCACATCCAGGTGAGTACTCTAACCACTAGGGTAAGTTATGAGAGATACTTCTCCTTCCCCAGCTTCTTGCTAAACCAGTGTAGGTGCTTAACACCAAGAGAGGGTTTGCAGCTGAGAATCCCAAGCAGAGGGAGGCATTCCCTACAGCCAGGGTTTAGGTACACCTCTCAGAGAAAAGGGTGGGGCTGAGCACACATCCCTCACCTTGGCAGCTCCCACCAACTATTTTAGGCAAGGAACTACCTAGCATGCTGGCTTTTGTGAAGCCCATTCTGAGGTGACTTTCTCTCCCCATTCATTGTACAGGGAGCCAAGGCACTTAATCAGGCTTTGTGAATTGCAATGATTTTCTAGGTGCCTAACAGTTAGGTGTGGCAATGCTGAGCCTACTTTTCTTTGTGAATCAAGCCCAAGGAGTTCAATCTATTTAATTTATCAAAACAAACAAAAAGGTGAGGGGTGATTTGATCACAGTCTGTGAGTACCTACATGGGGAACAGACATTTGATAAAAGAAGGCTTTTCAGTTCCTCAGACAACTGTATGGCAAGATCCAAAGGCTGGAAGTTGAAGCTAGATAAATTCAGACTCGAAATAAGGTGCAATTTTTTAATGCTAAGGGGCAGGGCCGGCTTTAGGCCTATTCCACCAATTCCCCTGAATCAGGCCCCACGCCTAAGAGGGCCCTGCGCCCAGTGAGAATCCCTTCCCTGGCTAGAGGCACCTTTTTAATTTTTACTCACCTGGCGGCGCTCCGGGTCTTCGGCGGCACTTCGGAGCGAGTGAAGGACCCTCCGCCAAAGTGCCGCTGAAGACTTGGAGCACTGCCCGGTGACTACAAGCCCCACGTGTTTTTTTACATTTTTTTTTAGTCATCCCTGCCAGGGCCCCATTGAAACTGTTCGAATTGGGCCCCGCACTTCCTAAAGGCCGGCCCTGCTAAGGGTAATTATCCATTGGAACAAGTAACCAAGAGTTGTGGCAGATTCTCCATCACTGACAATTTTAAAATCAAGATTGGGTGTTTTTTCTAAGATATATGCTTTAGTTCAATCACAGCTATTGGAGCTGACGAAGGAATTAGTTCAGGGAATTCCTATGGCCTATATTATGCAGAAGATCAGACAAGGTGATCACAATGGCCATTACTTGCCTTAATCCCTAATTAATCCCACTGAAGTGATAGAATAAGGTTCATACCACGAGTAAAGGGTATCAGAATCAGGCCCTGATTGAATGAATAAACTCTAGAGGGAGGCTATTTCAATGAGGTGGCAAACAGGTGAACCCACAAAAAAAATGAACAGTTCCTACCTCCCCCAGCTTCTTGCTAAAACAGTGTAGGTGATTAGCACCAAAAGTTGCTGGAAGAGGTGCTTGAAACCAGCTGCTTTCTAGAGGTTTTATGGGGATCAGGTAGGAGGGGCCAGTGCAAGAGAACCATGGAGGTTTTCCAGCAGCAAGGGGGAAGATGGTGTGAGACACTTTTTTGCCAGGAGCAAGTCCTGACCCACTAGAAACCCTGACAAGCCCAAATCTGTGGACTCCCCCCATCAGATACAGAAGTTAATTTGACACACACACACATTTTGTAAATTAACTATTAACACTTCTCTAGTTTTAATAATGCAAGAAAACTCCTTACCAACAAATAAAGCCACTATAGTAGTAGTAATTTAAACAAGTGTTTAATACAAGAAAATGTAGCAATTACTAAGAGCTGGCTTCACTGAATAACAGTCATTACTGACAGATAACTCACATGCGGAGGAGTGTTTTTAGAGAGAGGAAGGTGTTGATATTTCATATAAATAGAAGGGTGGCATTTTTAATGTATTTGAGGAACACATCATGGTCCACAAGACCCTCCAGAGATCAGGAGGGGAAAGAATGGCTTCATTTCATGCAACAGTGCCTCCTTCTGGCCAATGTACAAAATGCTGTTTGTTTGTTTTTTAGTGGAATCCAGAAGGGACATCTTACACAGCCATTCTTATTTAGATGGATGGTGAAATGAATTGAAGGTGACCAGGGTTAAGTCAGAGGTGGGTAAATGTGGATTGTGGGAAAGAACAGAGGGGATCATCAATGAGAATTCAAAAAGGTGGTGGAGGAATGCTGTGGAAATTAGTAGGGTATGTTTTTCCTATACTGAAAGGATTAAGGCTCCTCTGAAAATCCCACTCTAAGAGTTAGGTATCCAACTCCCATTGAATTTGAGTGGGACTCAGGTGCCAAATTCCCATTCTAATTCAATGGGAGTTGGGTTCCTAATTCCCTTAGGCACCTTTGAAAATCCCAGCCTACATGTACTTGCAGCCAGCACTCTCTGTATGCCCAGGAATAGTTTGTAAAGTCCTTTACAAGGAGCATAGGTCAAAGGAATGGGAAGGACTAAAACCAACTCTGATGATTCAGAGGGAGCAGAAAAGCCCCTCCTCCTTGTGCCATCAGCTGTACAGCACCACAGGGTCAGAGAGGAGCTTGTAGTGGATAAGAAAGTAGGGGTAGCACTGGAAGTTGTCAAAGGCCACGTACACCTGGGGCTTGGTCACACTATTGACACAAGAGTCATAGAGTTGCCCACCAGGCCCCTGTTCTGGAGGCCGGCGGTAATGTGCTCTCCCAGCCACAGTCTTGCCCACCAAAACCTTGGCCAGGAACATGTAGCGCATCCCACCTTTCTTTGCACGGGAGTATCGGTTTGAATAATCTGCTCTCAATGAGAAATAAATGCCCTGGCCAAAAATAGGGCTGTGCTGTTCTGGGAGGAACTGGCTGAAGTTTGTCTTGCAAATGGGCTCCACATTTCTGGCTGAGGTTCCAAAGAAGAGGTGCTTCTCCAGGTGTTGTTTCTCAAGCTTTGTTCTTCCCCAAGTCATGATTTTTTTCCGGCTGAATTGGGAGCAAAGAAGAAATAGAAGAAGGTTAGAGTCTCTGCCCTGAGGGGGTGATGCTGAAGGTCCACAGGGAGACCAGGAAGAGTAATCCCTCCCACCCATCCCTCAACTCTTACTTATGCAAAAGATAAGTAGCAGAATCTTGAATTCCAGGGAACTAGGGTTCAGTCTCTTGCTCTCCAGCTGAGAACTCAAAGCACTCAAATAAACATCTACCCACAAAATCCATGCCTTAACACACTAATTACGCCATCATGGATGGAGACATGCAACAATACGCACTCAGATGAGTGCACCATCCAGTAATGCACAACTGTTCACTCATCAAATCAATATGCACAATGTGTATCTACAGCAGGGCACTAGGATTCACCCAGTGCAGAGAGAAGCACACTCTGGTGTAGATGAAGCAACCAATTAATGCACAAGGAAGTGCCTATTAATGAACAAATATGTTTGCTTTCGTGCGCTGTGACCCACAGTTCAAATCAATAGTAGTAAGATTTTTGCTCTCAGTCTCTGAATGTAGCAGGAACCAAGGACTAGAGGACTGATAACAGTATTCCTATTCACACAGAAAGAAAGATGGTCCAGTGCTTAGGGTGCTAGTCTCAGACTGTGGATTTGCTCTGCCACATACTTCCTGTATGATGTTGGAGAAATCATTTAGGCCAAGATCCACAAAGGTAATTAGGCCCCTATCTTCCACTGTAATCAGTGGAAGCTAAGAAACTAAATATCTTTGTGGATCAGGGCCTCAGTTCCTCATCTATAAAATATGAATAATAGCACTTGACTACCTCACAGGGATGTTGTGAGGATAAATACATTAAAAATAGTGATGTGCTCAAATACTGTGGTGATGGGGACCACATAAGTATATAGGAAGCTGGGACACTCGAACACAATAGGTTCTGTGGCGCTAGCGCTGGGATTCACACTCCTATCCTTTGATGGCATTGGCATTTACAGTCCCTGCCTCTGTGTGTAGGAGCCACACCCTATAGCTCCACATTCATATTCCCAACCTCTGAGGATGGTGGGATGCTTAACCCTGGGCACAAGCACTGCAATTCACACTCCAAGGCTGTTGTCTCTAACTACATCCACTTCTCTTTTTACTTGGTATATCTTTGCCAGAGATCTTCGTTCCGGATCCTGTAAATTGCCAGCACCAGGACCTCATCCTCTGGAAGAGATTGGTGGAAGAGAACACAAGTAGAGTGGTATGCAGCTTCTGATGGCATCACCTCCGTTTGCAGGAAAGCCTGATCAACAGTTGGCTGTGGAATCCAAGCAGCAGGGTATGGACCATAGTAACCATCCGTGGGATCTTCCCCAGGGATGTCATGAGTAGGACAGGAGGGTATACTGGCTTTACTTGGGATCATCCTAAGGAGATAACGAGAGGGGAACATTTATTTTCCTACAGGCTGCTGAAATGCCTGTAGGAGCATTGTTGCCAGTAGAGTCACGTACTGCAGGTATGGCATCATACTGAGGAGTGATCGGTAGGAAGGCCGGTGCTGGATGTGGCGAACGTATCCCCGTTCCATGCTATGTTGCACAAACCTCTTCAAATCCACGCTGTACTGCTTGCCCCGGAGCTCGAAGTTGTGCAATTCCTTGTCCTCCTCAAAGGCAGAGAGGAGATCACTGAAGATGGGCTGAGCTCAGAGAGAATAAGAGGTGGGGATATGATGTTAGGATAAACTGGATAAGGGAAAAATCAGGTATGCCTCCACAGTGCTCCCTCAATAGCACTCTAGCATTTCATTGGAGAAATGCCACCCCATAGTTTCTGGGAGTTTGAGGGCAGTAAGTCTGCATACAGATGCTCAGTCTCTCTTCACCCACTTGCTTCTCCTTTAGTCATGGCTCTCTCCTATTATCATCATTCCTTTGCTTTTGCTACATTCCCCAACACTTTCAAATCTGTCTTCATCCATCCCCTTCTTAGGGTATGTCTGCAATACAAGTGCTACAGTGGCACATCTGTGGTGCTGCAGCAACCCCACTGCAGTGTAGACACTTGTTATAGCAAAGAAGGCATTTTCTGTCACTGTAGTAAATCCACCCCCTTGACAGCAGAATTGTTCTGTCAACTATCGGTGTCTACACCTGGGCTCAGGTTGGCTTCACTAAGTGTCTCAGGGGGGTGTATTTTTAACACCTCCTGGGTGATGTAACTAGGTCAACCTACGTTTTAGGCATAGACCAAGACTTACACAACACTCTCTTTGCCCTCACGCTCCAATCTCTGCCCTGTCTCTAACCTTCCCTTTCTTAGCAAACTGCTGAAGAAATCAGCACTCATCTCTCCAACCATCTTTTCAGCCATGCCTACACTACCACTTATGTCGGCAAAACTTATGTTGCTCAGGGGTGTGTAAAAGCATCCCCCTGAGCGACATAAGTTTCGCTGGCATAGTGTGCACAGCGCTATGTTGGCGAAAGAGTTTCTCCCACCAACATAGCTATCCCCCACTCATTGGGGATGATTTAATTATGTCGACGGGAGAGCTCTCTCCTGTTGGCATAGAGCAGCTACACGGGAGATCTTACAGGAGCACAGTTGCAATGGTACAGCTGTGCCGCTGTAAGCTCTCTATGTAGACATGACCTTACTCAAGAACATCTTTGTCTATTTTTTATCTGGGCTTCGCTCTGGCCAGAGCAGAAGAGCAACTCCTCTCTAGGCAGCAAAAAAAACCACCCTCCAAAACACCCTAATTTCTGCTGTCTATGCGTTCATCAGCCATATTGTCAGAGCAACATTTAACACTGTAGAGCTGTATTCTCCTGAACAGTGTTCATAGCTATGCAGACATCTCTGGTTCCCTCCTGTCATGTCCATGGAGCTGTGCTCTTGCTCTCTCACTGACGACAGCTACCCCTTTGTGCAATGGCCCCTCATGCCCGGAATCCCACCAGCCTTAGTTCTCAGCCCACTGCTCTCTCCTATCTGCCGTCGGCTCTTCCAGTCACCCTCTCTACAGCGAGAGGGTTGCTGTATCCCTGACTCTTGCTTTGAAAACAGTGAGGCCATGGTTAGAAATACCCAATATAAATATGATTTAAAAGTAATTGGGGGAGGGAAGATTTAGAGGCTTCTGGAAGCTCTCCTCCACTAGCTAACATAAACCCAGTCCTTGGGTTCTGAGACGGAGCCCCCTTAGGAATTCCTCAGGAAGAGGCCACAGTGAGAAGCTCCTCAGCAGCTCTGGAGAAGGAGGTACCTGTACCAGCCCCTTGCTCCTTGCTCCGAAACAACAGCAGGAGGTAGGGCAGGACAGCATCAAGCACTCCTCACCCTGAATATCCTGCATTAATAAGGTCAGGACCAGCACTAATGTCTCCTCCCCCTGATACTCAGCAAGAAGAGAGGGAGCAGGCAAGCAGTCACTCCCAGAGATTGAGGAGCAGGTAGGGGCTAGCAGGGGCTGGGAACAGCCCTCCTTCACACCATTTATGTGCTAGTCCAGGTGTATGTGGGACACATGGGAGCAGCACCCTTTGTTACAGCTGCTGAAGGGTAAAGGGAAGGAGAAGGAAGTGCAGTAGCTCAATTGGCCGCCTGAGTCTTGGCTTTCCTGCCCATCCTCCCACCCCCCACTGAAGAGGCAGGATCTGCTTGGGCAGCCCTTTGATCTACCAAAGGAGAGATGGGGAACTGAAGGCAATGTCTGCCCAGCCCCTGGCTATGGGGCTTTGTAGGGGTGCATGTAATCTGCGTCTAACAGCAGTCAGTCTGTAGGAGGACAGCTTTGTGTCTCTCTGTTTTGGGTTCTTTTTTGCTATCATTCTGAGTTCTATGAAATAAAGTAGTGTTTGATTGCAACCTTCCAGCAAGAGTATTTATGCTTTTATCTAACTTCTATGTGTATGCCATGAACTCTTGGCCTCTTCAGTCTCACTAGAGTCAACACAACAGCTTTCTCTTCTGCAGCTCCTGGTGGCTGGATGAGCCTTTCTGCAGTTACCCCCCTCACCGATCCTATGTAATTGCATTTATCGCAATGAAGCATTATTTGAGGAGACAGCTTGCATGAAAGACACTAGCCAGTACATCCAGTGATGAGCTGCCAAAATTTTAATAACCGGTTCCCTATAAAAAGTTCTGATTTAAGGGGGGGAGCGGGGGAGGAGCCGGGGCAGGCGGAGACATACTTGTGGGGCCGGAGGCCCCTGCAGGGCCTGGGGCAAATTGCCCCACTTGGCCCCCCAGGAGCCCTAGAGCTTTCAGCCCCCTCCCCCCTTACCTTGCTGGCAGCTCAAAGCAGCAGGATGACTCCGGAGCTCAGCTGAGCTCCCCAGCTGATGCCGGCGGCTGGCCATGCTGCAGCTGGGGGGGAAGCGGGGGAAGGGCTGGGGGAGCCTCAGCCTCCCCAGCTGGGAATCCTGGGAGCAACAGGATGGTCCGGCCCGCAGACCGGAGTTCTTTGCCCACCCCCTGGCCCTTTAACAACCGGTTCTCCATGGAGGTCTAATTTTAGCAACCGGTTCTTGGGAACCTGTGGGAACCTGCTCCAGCTCACCACTGAGTACATCATACCGTGAGGCCTCATTCTCTTTCCCTCACCTCCTCGTATTTTATCCATTTATCACCATTTTTCCAAAACACTGCCCATTGTGTGGGGAAATGGGGGTTCTGCTGTGGATCACAGGTGTTGGAAAGACGCCTCGCTTTGTCATAGGTCTCAGAGGTTATCACTTCCAAGGAAGTCAGGGCAAGTTTCCCAGAAGAATTATTGCTATGAGGAAAAATAAATAAATAAACAGTTACAAGCATGTATACCGCTGGGAGAGTGAGTGATCTCCCTAAGGCAGTACTCCTCCACCATCTCCTATAATTCCCTCCACTGGGAAAGACTGGGACTGGAGAAACTATGCACTCCTCACAGCCAGTGCTACCGGTCTGTTCAGCACCACCAGCTGATAGTGGCTAGCATTGGAGCATAGCTGGGAGCTCACCACTGCCGGAGCTCCTTCACCATTGCCTAGAGTTCCTCCAGTAAGGGAAGACTCAATTTGTGCTAGAACAGCTAGAACATCTGCCCCATTCCCTTCCTTGTCTCCTACTGTACAAGGCTAGGACCTGTGTCGAAGTGATCTCACTGCAGCTAGTTCTCTTGTGCTGTTCTTTACAGCACCTCCTGCTGGGAAATGCTGGGGCTGGAATTTTTCCGTCACTTACTTGTCCAAAAAATGAGCATGACTTTTGTTAACATTGCAGTAAAGATTTTCCAGGTGCCGCTGAGCTGAGTCACTCAAACTCTGCCAGGCTTTGTTGTCACTCCGCCTTAACTGCCAGTGGTAGGGATAGCGAGTGTGGTGGAGTGGGCAGCCAGCTCCTTCAGGACAGTTTCCTAGGAGGAAGTGGTCACAGATTCTGATCCCATCTGCCTGATGGATATGGAACTGGGCCCCATCTTCACTGGCTAGGTGCTCTGGAGACCGCCTCTCATTCTGTAAATCCATTGAGAAGACAGTGTTGTTTGTGTTCTTAGGAACTGGTTTCCCATTAGCTGAAGAAGCTCTGAGATCTCAAGGGAAGTGGAGTTGTAAAGAGCACTTCAGTTCTTTGGAGGAACCCAACTCCTGGAGAAAAATGGGGAAATTTAGTGAGGCAGGAAGCTGCCCTGAATGCAGAGCTTCCTATGTAGGACAACTTTCTTTAGTGCTTCTCAATCCAGGCACATTGGACCATGTCTTCAAAGGTATTTAGATACCATTGAAATCAACGGGACTTAGGCACTTAAATACCTTTGAGGATCTGGGGCAGATCCCCAATAACTGGGCACTTGCCTTTTGCATTTTCTGCCCTCCCCAGCTGTAACCCATACCCCCAGTACTTTCTCCCCAATGGCAAACCTTTCCTACTATGTGAGTCTCATGGAGAACCACTCCTTGCCCTTCCTCACATAGCCATCATCTCCTGCAGAATAAAACCAGCAGCTGGTGCAGTAAAGGGGAGTAAGATACTCCTCTGATTCTCTTGTGCTTGCTCTCTCTAGACTCTCCTGCCACCTAGAGGTTCCTGCTCAGATTTATGTGCAGTGTCTTTGTCTCTAGTTTCTTCTTCTCACTCTGTCCTTTGCTCCAGTGGGAAGTGGATTCCAGACTTTCACAGGAACCCAACTCCTGGAGGCATGAAGCTGCTCTGTGTGCGGATCCCTAGGGCTAGATTCTGGGCTGTGCCTCCAGAGGGGTGTTGTACAGAAAGCATAGTTATAGGGAATGGAATGGCACTCAGCATAAAGTAGAGGAATCCTAGCAGCCGCTGTAATTTACCCCAACAATCCTGGACCCCAGAATCCTCACACCCCTCCCACTTCCAGCACAGCCCCTACATCGAAGCCTGCACTAGGAGAATGCTCCCTGGTCTATCACAGCCCCTATACTCGGCCGTAATGGCATACAGTGATCAGGGTGGGGACCAGAATATGGACCCTAGACCTCAACACCCATACACCTGTTACAGAGCCCCTTCCCCAGGCTTCACGCCCTACAGACAAACACTGCTCTTCTCAAGGGATCATCCTCTCCTGAGCATTACCTCTCGCAGTGGGATCCAAGCTCTACCCTGGCCTGACATCCCCACCCCCACCCCACGTTTCTGAGGGTAAGTGGGAAATTCAGTCCAGGGCAGTGGGGAGTGGGAGGAGAAGTTAGTTTTGTTGGTTTCCAGTCCCTCTCTGAGATTCTTTGATCCTCCTCACTAATTCCTGGGGCCAGCTGGTTTGGGAGAGTTACACGCTGACCAACCCAGGGCTCAGCCCCCTCCTCTCTCTGCCTCTGGAATAAACCAGGCATTAAACCCTCACGGCAGTTGAACTGTCATCCCTGGCATTCCAGGCTCGTCCCCAGGCCAGGGATACTGGTCAATCCAGTTTGCACAGCTGGGTGTAGACCCAGGGGCAGCTCCAGGCCCCAGCACGCCAAGCGCGTGCTTGGGGCGGCATGCCGCGGGGGGCGCTCTGCTGGCGCCGCGAGGGCGGCAGGCGGCTCCGGTGGACCTCCCGCAGACGTGCCTGCGGAGGGTCCGCTGGTCCCGCGGCTCCGGCGACCGGCAGAGCGCCCCCCGTGGCGTGCCGCCGTGCTTGGGGCGGCAAAATGGCTAGAGCCGCCCCTGTGTAGACCACCCCTATGTCTCATGCCACCCCAATCTGCATACAGTGACCGGCAAAGCCCCTATCCACGAGTCAACCTGTTTCCCTCCAACTCACTCAGTCCTTCCACAGTGGCACATCCGCAACTTTGTTATAAGCTCTTTGCAGCAGGGACTGTCTTCCTATGTGCTTTCACAGCACCTCTCACAATACATCCCTAATCCTGATTGGGTCCTTTGGGAATGACAACAATATAACAAGAGAGACAAGATGAGTGAGGTAATATCTTTTCTTGGAACAACTTCTGTTGCTGAAAGAGACAAGCTTTTGAACTTACACAGAGCTTCTTCAGGTCTAAAGAAGCCAGACTTGAAGAAGAGCTCTGTGTAAGACTGAAAGTTTGTCTCTCTCTCCATCAAAAGGTGGTCCTATAAAAGATATGACCTCACCCACTTTGTTTTTCTAATGTCCTGGGACCAACATAGCTACAATCCTGCAGACAGCAATATAACAATGCATGTGACGTGCATCCGACGAAGTGGGTATTCACCCACGAAAGCTCATGCTCCAATACATCTGTTAGTCTATAAGGTACCCCAGGGCTCTTTGGTGCTTTTACAGATCCAGACTGACACGGCTACCCCTCTGATACCTGGAACACCTAGTCCATCCTAATTCTGCCTCATCAGTTATGGGATAGCAGCCCCCAGCTAAAGTCTGCCTCTCTGGAGAAAAGTCAATACAACAAAGAAGAATTTTGCACCCAGTTTGTACCTTGTCGTTCTCTTGTTTCCTTAAGTCCTATTTCATTCTATTGGTTGAATGTTGACTTTATGTTTCACTGGGCTAAACAAAGAGAAGAAAAGACATCTACACGCATTTGAAATGTTCAGGGCCATCCAAAAGGGGAGCTGCTGTAGGAGGAGCAAGATGACAGAGTGTAAGACAGTGGGGCCCAATTCACCAGCCAGGACACTCAATATGGCTCCCAATAGCAGCAGAATTTTCAGTCCGTTTCTTCAGAGGTGGGTTTATTTAATCCAACATAAATTAAAATGACTAGATTATTTCCAGAAACCCACCTGCTCCATTTTAAGTCTCTCTCCTAAATTAATTCCTTTATCCCCAACCCTTCAACCGGGTTAGAGAGTTGAGGCCCCAGATCCTCTCCTCCCTCCCTGGGGTGGATGAAAAGGCTTTTCTGTACCTTCCAGGGTTTCAACAGATTAATATGATAACTCTGCTTTTGCTTAATAGATAATTCTGCTTTTTGTCCAAGCAATACATTTTATAATCTACTGGCCCCACCTGACAGAGTAATATAAGGCATTCTTAAACCAATTTAACAGTATTCACACAAGTTACACTGGTGCACTTTCTGTATGTAGACCAGACCTGAGATGAGAGGGAGTATAGCTCAGTGGTAGAGCATTTGACTGTAGACCAAGAGGTCCCTGGTTCAATTCCAGGTGCTCCCTTAGGAATTGTTTCTTTGTGGGGGATAGCTCAGTGGTTTGAGTATTGGCCTGCTAAACTCAGGGTTGTGAGCTCAATCCTAAAGGGGGCTATTTAGGGAACTGGGGTAGCTGTCTGGGGATAGCTCCTGCTTTGAGCAGATGGTTGGACTAGATGACCTCCTGAGGTCCCTTCCAACCCTGATATTCTAAGAGATGGGAATTAGCTGAACTTTGCTTAAAAGGTTAAACTGGGAGTTGGTTTAGGGGTTCCCATACAATTTTTTTCAGTTCAATGATGACTGAAACCCAGATGCCTGCAGCAGAAGCATCTGGACAAGGGGAGATGGGGATAGGATGGATCGGATGTCCCATGGGCATCAGGTCACAGGGTGGGCAGAGAGGGAAGGGGAGGAAGAAAGGGTGTTACCAGTTTTGGCTGCCTTTCAGTGAAAGCTAGTAAGATTTTAATAATAATAACAAAGATATACATAAATTGGGGAGAAGGGAATTTTCCCCCTTTTATCCTCTGTTATATGTTATATTTAGTCCTTAATTTGTAACGAAAGAGGTGCTAGGACCCAAATAATTTTTTTGCATTCATAATTGATGTAGCAAGCCCAGAGGTGCCAGGGCTATGAACTACTAAGCCTAGAGGTGCCGGGGCTCAGCCCTGGCACAACTTAAGCACTGGTTATATTGGAACAAATCCAAAGACACATAGGTCTTCACAGCTGTAACTTTGCTACTGCACTCCATGGTCACTTGGAATTTCCTGGTGGCTGCAAGGGTAAAACCCACTCTCTTGCTTCGAAAGCAAAAGCTTCTATCACCTGAGTGAAAGGAGGCTCTCCATTAGCTGTTAGCTGTGTAAAACACACAGTCAGGCAGTTTCAGTCCCAAGCAGTAGTGGGGCAGTAGGACACATGCACAGGGATCCTCCTTCCCTGAGCCCCAATCACCTGCTTTCTGCCAAACTGAAAATCATAGTGTGGGTGAATATGATGTATTGAAGGGTGAATGGGTGGTTGGCATGTGTGCAGATAGATGAGAGGTGTGGATGTGTCTGTGGAATGTGGACAGTAGGGCTGCCAGTGTTCCAGGTTTTCCCAGGATCATCCCTTTTCTGAGGTAGCTGTCCTGGGAAATCTGTAAGGATGGTCAGTACACACTGCCAGCTGTCCAACTTTATGGGCTCACAAACATCCTGGACATGCTGGGTTTTCATATCTCAGGGGTGGCAACCCTAGTGGATAGGAATGTGAGTTTGAGATCCTCACCTTGAAAAATGTGGTAGGATCTTGTTCTTGCAATCTGGCCTCTCCTTCAGAAACAGATTCCTGCACAGAGTTCAGTTCTGCTCTGATGCTGCTCAGATTTACCACCTTGTCTCTGAGGAAGACCTCGTCCTCCTGTCTCAGTTGTCAGAGGGACACCTGTTCCCTCTCCCTCAATAACTGGTGGAGTTTGGCAGACTCACAGATGACTTGCTGCAGGCTCATCGCAACTGAGTCCTGGGAGATGGCAAAACAGACTGAAAACACCTGTTTATTTCACACCGTGAAAACAAATAATGCAAAAGTCACAATCTCCTAATAGATTATTTTGCATACACCATACTTTCTCATGCGTGCCTAGGCTTTCTGTTGCTTAGCTGAAGAAACAGACTCAAGGTTTCTTCTGATTTCATAAAATCGTATTCATTACCCATGATAATAATAAAAAAAAAGGTAGCTCAGAATTGCCAACTCCTCTGACTTTATTGAAAGCCTCATGCTTGCCTCTCGCCTGGGGATGCAAGGGTTACAACCATAGAGCACAGCACTCCCCCGTTGCCTACTGAGAAGCAGGAAGTATTTACAGGCAGGGGGACAGGACGGGGGAGGTTGGCGGACTTCAGAAATAAGGGACTTCCTATTCCCAGCAGTCCATTACCCTGGAGCCTGTTGTCTGCTCCTTGGGGCTGGGGGAGCATCTAGTATCCAAAGTGCCTCAATCCCTGCTTCCCATGAGCCCTCCCCGGCCCTTGCCAGAGAGCATAAGGGGATAAAATACACCTCTTTGCTGCCAGTGGGCGAGGTGAGTCAGGGATGGGGGAGCTACCATAATGGGAGAGGGTGGAAATGCAGCTCCAGGGAAGGTGGTGGTGGGGAGAAAACAACAGCTGACAGGCAAGAAATTGGTGCCCGTGGGGCCGGGCTGCGGCAGAAAGGGGCTCGCAAGGCTGGGCGATGATGACTGAGAAAGGAAAGAAAAAGAAACCAACCAGCTCCGAGACAGCGCCTAGGGGTCTGTGCGGCTACAGCCCGGCAGGGTCCCCTTCCGCTGTCACCAAGGCTGGGGCATGTGGGTTGCCCGGGAGCCCCGGGCGGGGGGGTGTTCTTCTTGTAGCCCCACATGCTGTCAGTTAACTGAGAGGGGTCACTGGGGAGGCAGCGGAGAGGGCTAAATGCTGGGTTGTTGCATGTCCCCCTAGCAGGTCTCCTTCCCTGCAGATCTCCGCTAAACTCGATTGTTTCGCATTGGCCTAGGAACGCTGGTGTGAGGATCCCAAAATTCAGCCCCCTCTGCTTTTTCTGTGTCTCTTCCTCCGCTCTCCGTTTCTGCTCTGTGCCCTCAGCAGATCTTGCTCCCGTTTTTTATTGCCTCCGTCTCATCTCTCTACTCTCACCTCCCTCATCTTTGTCTTCACTATTCTGCTTCTCTTCCTTTTCCCTTTCTCACTTCCCTCGCCTTAAAATCTTTATGAGGACAGGCTCAGTGCTTTGTGCAAGTGAAAGGGTGTCGAGGGGGACCGAACACATCCCATGATACCAGCGAGTGGTGAGTTGGGATTTATGAACCGGGGGAACTGTGGGAGTCAGTGTACAGGGTCCATGAAGGGAATTCTTTCCCATTCGTCTCAGAGCAGGAGATAAGAGGTGTCAGGGAAGGCTGCTTCCAGTGTAGCTGCCTAATCACATTGTTTGCAGTCAAGGTGTCTGCTTCATGAGCCTGGATTCTGTGGGACTGATACTTCTCTCATTTACGCCAGTGTAAATCCAGGGCAACTCAGATTAAATCACTGGAATGACACTGGTGTAAATTAGAACAGAATCAGGCTCTTACCCTCTTTCTCTGAGGGGCTGGGCTACTGGAGGAAATATGTGGGGAGTGGAAGAGAGAGAGCGCAGGACAGTCACAGATGCAGATCTGGACTGAGGTGTGGTACCAGAGCTCTGAATCTATAGGAATAGCAAGGGGAGGCATAGGTCAGAAATAAAATGCTTTGGCAGAGCAGTGAAGAGAGGGAGAGCCCAGGACTGGAACAGCAGGGGGTGCTGTATGTCTGGATTCTCATTCTGTTCCAGCAGGTGATGGGAACATGAATGAAAATGAGGAGGAGGATCCTCAGCAGGAAGGTCCCAAGCCAGTGGAAGCCCCTGGGACATTATCAGACTTTTTCATAAGGGAAGCTTTTCCGAGTTCTGACCAGGACAAAGCCTGTGAGAGGCAGGAGATACGTTCTCCGGAGGAGAGACAGGAAAAACCTATTCGTTGTGAAAGAGGCTTCAGGAAACGCAAAGACACCATTGTTCACCAGAAAACTCTCCTGGGCGAGAAGCCTTACATCTGTATTGAATGTGGGCAGAGCTTCAACCGGAGCTCAGACCTCATCCGCCATCAGCGGATCCACACTGGCGAGAAACCCTATGTGTGCACCGAGTGCGGGAAAAGCTTCAGCCGGCGCTCGCACCTTATCCAGCACCAGAGAATCCACACGGGGGAGAGACCCTACCAATGCAAAGACTGTGGGAAGAGCTTCAGCCAGAGCACACATCTCGTGCAGCACCAAAGGAATCACACCGGAGAGAGGCCCTATGTGTGTGCAAAGTGTGGGAGGAACTTCTACCAGAACTCGGGGCTCATCAGACATGCCAACTTCCACACGGGTGAGAAGCCCTACAAATGCCCTGAGTGTGGGAAATGCTTCAGTGACAGCTCCAACCTCATCGCGCACCAGCGGCTGCACACAGGCGAGAAGCCCTACAAATGCACGGACTGTGACAAATGCTTCAGTGAAAGCTCCAAGCTGATCATCCACCGCCGGACCCACACGGGAGAGAAGCCCTACATGTGTCCTGAGTGCGGGAAGAGCTTCAGCCAGAGATCCCACCTTGTCCAGCACCGCAGGACGCACACAGGAGAGAAACCCTACAAGTGCTCTGAGTGTGGGACGAGCTTCAGCGACAACTCCACTCTGATCCGGCACCGCAGGACGCACACTGGGGAGAAGCCCTTCAAATGTGCACAGTGTGGGAAGAGCTTCAGCCGCAACTCGTACTTAGTGTCGCATCAGAGAGTGCACGTATGGTAGGGAGCAGCAGTGGCTCGGTCCCTGGGCAAGTATGGTGCCATGCAGGCACATGAAACATCTGCAGCGATTGGGAGTGTGGGTGACTGAATCAAAGAGGAGGGTGGAACACATTCCTGGGATGACAGGCAATGTTTGGGGTCACAGAGTGGTGGGAGCCAAGGAGCTGTGTGCTGGGACATGGATCAGTCTGGAATCTCAGACCTGGCAGGTGATGAAATGACAGGGTTAATTTTCCTGTTTGTTTTGGTGTTTGTTCCTTTTTAAATTATTTTATTTTGAAGTGAAGGTAAAAATGCCAAGCGGTTATTTGGCTCTGGGTCACATCTGCAGCTTATAAGATTGTGGCACACAACTTGCAGCCTTCTGGTGACACCTCAGTTTTGCAGAATTTAAGTTTTCCTCTCTGTACCTATATTAAGTTTGTAGCCCTTACAGTTGTGAAGAATGACTTCAGAATGTGACCCAACATAGTGCTAATAACTGCCTGCATCTGCAGGCAAATAAGCGGGAAGCCACTCCAAGAGATGCCCTGCTCTTCTGTTTAGGGTGCTAACATTGAAGACTCACCATGAAACATTTAAATTGTAATATATTTGACTGTTTTACTGCTAGTTATTTTAGCAAAAGTATCAAGCTCATGTGTTTATCCAGCGTGGCTGGATATCCTAGAAATTAGGAATAGAGAAGACATATTAGTTCTGTGATGTGCTTATTATTTCTGTAATTGGCTCCATGGCTTCACAATATCTCCAGAAGGGTGGAGTACTGGTGAGAGCCAATGGAGGGTCTGGGGGGCAGGAGAATAAAGAACTCCTGTGTGTGCTAAAGCTACAGAGCAGATCCAGGAGTTTGAGCAGTTGCTAGCCAAGAAAGCTTGTAAAAGGCTCATTCTGTAGCTAGCTCGGCAAAACTTGCCAGTCTCTAAGGGATCAGAACTCTTTGGGAGCCTGAAGCCACTTCTGGACTCTCAACAGATGACAAAATATTATTTTAATGTATTTTGAAATAGTAAACTTTGAGGGGAGCAGGGAACTTGCTTGCAACTCCTGGAGGAGCAGGGACCTTTGTTTCCTGCCGCTCGAGGAAGTGGAGGAACTTTCTGGAGTGGATGCCTTTCTTTGAAGCTGCAGGGGATCTGAGGCTTTTGCTTGCAACTGCAAGTATTTTCCATGGACAACTTCAGACCAATGGGTTTTTGGTTTTGACTTCCCAACAAATGCTCCAGATATCTGACTGAGAGAGTCAGACAGATGCTGGATGGATCCAGAAATTCCAGGTCTCATTTGCTCGACGTACTTTCAAAGGGCATATATGCTTTTCAATTTGCAGACTCAAAGATTAAGCCAAAGTTCAGCTAAAGTTGACTGACTTTTAACGGTCTGCTCTTTTCACATCCAAATTTGATGAAGGAAACATACTGAACCTTGGTAAATGCCTGCTGCATGGCCGATCTGACAGCACTCTAGAATTCAGTGATGGGGACTGCAGTTTGGGGTAGTTCCAGTAAATGGAACTTTTCTGTTATGAATCTAAATAAATCAAAACACTGCAGCCAATTAATGGACTCAAGCCAGCAACTCCTAATGCTCAAGACCAACTCAAAAGAAAACCCTGGCATCAAGAATTTGGTCTCAGAGAAGCAATGGCACTTTCCTCACTAAAAACTCCTTCCCCTGCAGTCCTCCGAGCATATGTTGTCCATGTGCTTTGTACGGTGCTTTGTACATTTAACAGTGCTCTCTAAATTAAAAATAACCGTGTGCATTTATTTCTGATTAAAATCTTTATGTAGACTTATTTAAAATTGTATGCAGATTCGGTGTGGTCTTAGTGCTCGGGGTCCATTGCCAGAGCTGCTAAGGTGGTTCACCACTCTTATGAAGACACTGTAATCGGTGTCTTTGGAATTTCCTTTGTGCCCCATACTGGATTTATTTCCCCTGTTCATTGCCACACAGCTGAAATCATTAGCTTCCCCACATCCTGTCCTTCCCATAGTGATCTAGCTGTCAAAGGGCGATCTGGGCACTGCCATTTCTTTGCTCATGTAGCAGTTACAGTATATGTTCCTCTTCCAGCAGGACTTTAATCTCTACTGGGGGCCCAGAGCCTCACAAGCAGAATGCAGGAGAGAGAGGTATGTGTAAACTTAAGAGGTCACTGAGAGCTGGAAAGCTTGCTCCCAAACTGCTGGATATATGGACTCTTGCAGACAGGAGTGCAGCCTGTCTCTTCCCTAGTAACTTCTTTACAATTTGTCTCCTCTTTCTGGATCATATTTAGCTACTATTGGAAAAACCTTGGTAAATGGTAAATTTTCTCATTTAAACAGAAATTCCATGGAGATTGTTTAAAGTTCTGGCCATACTCCATCCCAGGTATTGGTTCCTATCAGGTGCCCAGGTCCTCCTGTCAGTTTAATGGTGCTTTTTAGAATACTCTAGTTTCCTCTTGTGCTACCGGTGCTTAGAAACCGCAGTGATACCAAGGCACCTTAGAAGTACCTAAAACAGATTGATTAATGGATTAATAATGTCTCTGAAATAAAATCTCTCTTTCCAATACTTTCTGATTTCCCATCTTTCCACCCCACCCCCTCGAGTGAGATCTTGAACTCCCCAGTTTCATGGCCCCAGTAGGGACCAGATTTGGAAATGAATGGGTGTGACCTCTTCTCAGTAAGATGGGTTTTGTCTAGCACAGCTGCCATGTAACCCATATAAAAACCTGGGAGATGATGGGAATTCTTAGGATTTGTCTTCAGTTTCATCTAATCTATCTGTGTGAATCTAAGATAAAAGCCCAGAGCATGAAACAACCTACTCACTCCCTTACAGGAGTGGCCGGGTGGTGTAATCTCATTCTAGAATGATCCACTGTGAGAGGAACGTGGCTACAGCAGAGCTGAGGTCTGGGTAGGAGGGGTTATTCCCACAGTCCTGGCAGCTGGGTGGTTTGTGATCTGTTCTGTAATTCCTCCTTAGAATAGCAAATGTGACAGAGAGTGCTACAGCGAAGGCTGAAATGCAATTTCCATTATAACCCCATCTCTCGTTATAGCTCATAACTTTGGCAAATTCCTGTTGGATTGAAATTTTCTATGCTTGGTCTCGAGCCATCAATGAGATGCGTGCATACAAAAAAACAACCCAACCCACCCCAGTGGAACACACTGGGCCAGATGAATAGCTTCCCCTTTGCACCAACTAGGCTAGCCCAAAGGGGGCCATAAGGCAGCCATAAGCCACACCCAGTGAATGTGCCCAGTGCATGGGGGCTCTGTGCCTCCTCTGCAGGAGTCCTTCTCCCTCCAGGGTAGAGGGCATCCAGGATGTGTCAGGGGCATGTCAGAGGCAGAATGGAGGCGAGATGGAGCAGATCGAAGGTGGAGGGGGATGTAGCCAGGGGAAACTGGCTTTTTCCCTGCTGTCACAAACCCTATAGGGGCTTTTTTTTTAAAAACAAAACACTGAAACAAGAAACTGCACATGCTTCTCCCTCTCGGGAGAGGATGAGGAACAAACACATGACATGTATTAGTCACATTGCTTAATGCACTGCTGGAAGGTGCTCAGATAACACAGTGATGAGTGTGGCATAACAATCTGAATAGAATAGAAGTGCAAATTGGAGCTGCCTTAGCTTACGCTGCGGGGCCTTTTTAAATTGTGTAAATAAAAGTACAGAGGGATTAAGTAATTTGCCTCAAGTCACACAGTCTGGACTCTCAGGATCAGACCTAGTCCGCTAGAGCACAGTGCTAGTGCACCCCCCGGGCCAATGCAGGCAGTCAGTTACAGCAGCCCAAACTGGCCCCGGGGATCAAAAGTGTGTAAAGGGGGTTCACAGTCACCCTGCCCCTACCCCCTTGGATCCTGTGCAAAGCACAGCTCAGCGAGACCGGAGGGGCTGGCTCAATGTGTTCCATGGACCCAGGGCATGTCACTAAATCTCTGTGTTTTAGCCATACCATAGCAATTCTGTGCTTCGCACACCACATAGGGCCCAGTGTCTGAAGCCACAAACGCAGAGCTGGTCAACCTCTCATCAGTCACTTCCTTCATTTTGTGCAGCAGCTTGGAAGCAGTATGTTATTTATAGAAACTGTACATGCACTGTGTAGCGTCTGACTGGGGATGCTGCTGCCGCACTGAGCCGTGCTTCCGGTCCAGGTTTCCTCCCACAAACTTGTCCCATTGGGTGCCCTGAAACATACAGTGTAAGTGGTCTAACCACAGGTACCCTTTTGTGTATCATGTTTAGGAACTACCTTCCCACAAGCCTCCTGTAGTCAATAGTGACAGTTAAACAAATGACAGTTTTGCATTGAGCTAGACAAGCTTCAGGGTACCTCTGTGAATCATTTGTCAGATGGGGAAACTGAGACACAGGGCCACACCCTGGGGCCCAGTACAGCTTTAAGGGCAACTAAAAGGTCAACTGAGGATCCCCCTGCTGTAGAGGAATCTGCAGGTGGCATAGAACCAGTGTAGCTGGTCCTATGTCATCCCTGACATAGGTGGCATGCTGGGAGCATGAGAGCACTATCAGAACATGTTATGCCCCCATTGGCCAATGCAGGCAGTCAGTTATAGCAGCTCAAACTGGCCTCAGGGATCAAGAGCATGTAGAAGGGATTCACAGCCACCTTTGCCCCTACCCCCTTGGGTCCTGTGCAAAGCACGGCTCAGCTGAACCTGAAGTTTGGGGCCACAGTGAAGGTAGGGACTCGTGGATCAGGCATAGGCAGATTACTGTTTTGTACTCCTTGTTGTGCTCTGCTTTGCCATGTAGCCTCTCTCTGCGAAATGGGGGTAATGCTATCTACTTATCTCAAAAGAGGTGTTATGAGGCCTAATTTAATAATGTGCCATTATTCCTCTGGTTGGAAGTCTGGCTGAACTGGAGAGACTACGTGCAGGCAAGGGGCTTCCCCAGGGATTGTAGAGCTGATGTAAGCCTTTCCCCGACAGCTCCTGCATAGAGGGGGATGGGCTGGAAGGCATAGCCTCAGGGAAGAGGATGTGGCCACAGTGCTGCTGCTGCACTCCAGCTATTGGCTGCTGTATTAGTTCCTGAAAGGCTGGTGCAGCACAGCACTGCATAAATTAGAGAAGCCCTGAGGCTGCTCTACCTTACACTGGGAGCCACGCAGACGCCTGGAAGAAATGAGAATAGAAAGAGATACAAAGGTGACTAAAAACAGTTTTATACACATACATACACACACTCACACAGACGTGGCCCCCCTCCCCCATTAGGGTTGCCAATTTTGGTTGAATGTATTCCTGGAGATTTCATCACTTGACATAATCTTTAATTAAAGATTAATCTTTAATTCCTAGAGACTCCAGGCCAATCCTGGAGGGTTGGCAATGCTAACCCCCACCCACTTCTGCATCGAGTGTATCGCGATTGAAATGGAGAATTGAGCCCAAAACATGTACACTATATAAGTGTAGACCAGGGGTCAGCAACCTTTCAGAAGTGGTGTGCCGAGTCTTCATTTATTCACTCTAATTTAAATTTTCGTGTGCCAGTAATACATTTTAACGTTTTTAGAAGGTCTCTTTCTATAAGTCTATAATATATAACTAAACTATTGTTGTATGTAAAGTAAATAAGGTTTTTTAAATGTTTAAGAAGCTTCATTTAAAACTAAATTAAAATGCAGAGCCTCCCGGACCAGTGGCCAGGACCCTGGCAGTGAGAGTGCCACTGAAAATCAGCTTCTGTGCCGCCTTTGGCGCACATGCCATAGGTTGCCTACCCCTGGTGTAGACCATTATTACAGCAAGGCAGTAGCAGAGGTAGGAATAGAATTCATTTTGGGGTTTCCAGCTCTACATCCACTCCTCTGCCAATATTACACTGTAATTGGCATAATGAAATCTTGGTAATGTTTGCTTGGTTTTTAGGGCTTGATTTGTAATGGTGGATACCCAATACTGTATGAAGATGATTTGTGTGCACAAATATCATAAATCCATTATGAGCTATATGAGCAAGGGTCACAAGTGGGGGGAAAAGACTGGGGAAAAGCCCTGAATTCCTTTCCCTTAAGAGAGTAGAGATGCCCCATATCCCTCAATTCTCTAGGGAGTAGAGATGTCCCCAGAAGACATTAGAGAGCCTTGTCTTCCCCAAAGACAACTGCAAGTAGAGGGAACCTGTGGAGGAAGGGGGTTGTTTAGGGATGGAAGATTGCAGGTCTTTGTGAAGGGGATCTCTGTACAGTCAAATAATCAGACAAACTTCTGAACATTCATTTTTTGAGGGCCCAGACTTCTTGAGGGTTTAATAATTAAGAGGATTCTATTAAAGAATAAGCTGAAATCAGCAGGAATGACCACACAACCTTCTGGTCCGGGCCACCCAATATCTGGATAATTGTCCCTAGGAATTATTTTTCTAGATATCATAGTACCTAGGAGCCCTGCTCCTAGAGCAGGACCCCATCGTGCTATGTGCTGTACAAACACAGAACAAAAAGTCAGTCCTCACTGACGCTAGACTAAAGCACTTACAATCTAAGTATAAGACAAGAGACAAATACAGATAGACTGACGGGAGCACATGGAGACAATAGTGGTGGGCATGACAGGCAGTGGTCTCCGCACATCAGCGGCCTAACCATTGTCACAGCCAAGGAGAGTTTTAAGGAGGGTTTTGAAGGAGGCTAATGAGATCATTTTGCAGATGTTTGTGGGGGCAGCATGGGAAAAAGCACTGAGAGGCTTGTTTGACAATTTATCAAGTGGTTGATGGAGGCTGGCATCGTAGGCTGATTGGAGGCGGGAGTCTACCACACTAACCAACATTTTCAAATTAACTTCAGGGAACATCCTGCTCCCTCCCCCCAACTGCTCCCCTCCAGCCCCGCTAATGCCTACTGCCATCCCCTAGCCCCTTCACTACTACCCCCGTTCAATCTCCCCACCCCATGCCTCGTAGTCCATAGAACTCACAGCAAGGAAAGCAGTCTTGCACCCCGCCCCCACACTCCCTCAATGTGGGGCCATAGGCAGCATTCAGGGAGGTGGGGCCACAATTACACCCAAGAAAGCAGAGATGACGTCCATGCTCAGCAGAGCATTTGCAGCAGAACATAACTGTGTTGGCCCTCCTGCAATGAGTCCTGGAAGAGGAGCGGGCATGACCTCATCTGTGATTCCCTCCTCTTGCTGGAGAGAATGGGGGATGAACGTTCCTGCCTGATCCCTAAACCCCACAATTACACTGAGTTCTGGGGTGAGTGGGGCTGTTTTACCCCACCCGAACCTTCATCTACCTCCTCTCTGCTGCAGCCAAGGCCTGGGGGAGAATGGAGCATGACCTCCTCTTTAACACACAGACCAATGTACCCACACATCTGCCTCCACCTTGTGCCACCACCACTGCAGCCCCACACTATCTATCCCACTAACCCACTATCTCCCACATCTAACCCACTGCCCTGCCGTTGGCCATTGAGCCTGGCTGACCCCACCCCTCACACATTTCCATTGGCAGTTACTGAGCAGAGGACACCTATGTTACCCAGACTCTTGTGCATCAGTCTCTCTCACTAACTCAGAGAGAGAGAGGCTGATGCATGTGATTCTGGGTAACACTGTTTTTATGAGGGAGAGAACATTAAATTGGGAGTCGGGAGTTTTTTGGTTGCAAATGGGAATCTCCCTGGCATACCAGGAGCCTTGGTCAGCCTGGAGTCGCCTCCAATAGTATATGAGCATGATAGGTAGTGTGGGGATGGGCCATGAAGGTCCTTGAAAATGAAGACAAGCAGCTTATGTTTGACACAATAGAGAAGAGGGAGCCAATGGAGGGATTCAAAGAGAGGGGTACATCGTCAAAGCGACGGCTGGAAAATGATCTTTGCAACAGCATTCTGCATGGATATTCTGGGGACAGATTTACATAGGTCAAGATCAGAGACAAGGATGTTACAGTAGTATTAATACTAGTAATATGAACTATGTTCTGGAAGGGAGTAGAGAACCAGATCAGTGAAGTTGCTAGAATGTCTATGGAAGAGAGGTGGGGAGCTAATGAAAACCACAAGGGTAATTTTGAGCTGCATTCTGAAATCACTAGGGAAGATGGGAGGTGTTTGGGGAAGGAGGTGATGGGGAGAGGCAGTTCAACACTAAGATTGCAAACATGTTTGGTTTCCAGACAGTTCATGGCTGTTTCTAAAGATCACACAATCAAACCTTGATGCAGCTCCAGTTTTTAAAAGGTAGCACAAGGAAGTGTTCAAGGAGCAGTCATGTGAGACATGACACAGGTGAATGGGAACATGAAGGAAAGAAAATAGCATGTTTCCCTCATGTCTGGAAAGTTAAGGATTGAAAACCACACAGCTTCTAAATCCTCAGTGTCCTAGAGAGGAGTAGGAAGTATGGGTATGGTAAAATGTGCATTTCCTGATCCCAGCTTTCTATCCCTGATACCTATGTAGAAACCTGGCACCAGATCAAGAATGGACAGTGATGGGGCTGGGGTTTCATCCCTTTTGCCAATGGAAAGGCCTGTTCTGGGCTCTGAGGTTGTCTACATTGCAATTAAACACCCACCACTAACACATGTCAGCAGTACCAGGTTTACCATTACACCCAATGGTTCCTTGGCGCAGGGCCCACGCTCAGAAGAGTCCTCTAACGCTGGCCTCCTCCCATCCCGCAGCACTGCAAGAGGCCCTGAGAGAGAGCAAGGAGCAGCACACTGGTTACCAACCTCTCCAGCCCCACTTACTCCCCCACAGACTGGCAGACTGCCAATCACCCCCCTCCCGGGATATACTGTACCAGGGCCCTGCTACATTCTATCACCCACACCAAGCCCAGAGACAGGCAACAACGCTCCAACTCTCATCCTCTGCCTGCAGAGATCCAGCCCAGAAGCCAAGAGCCCAAGAGATCCCAGGAGCTGTAGTTCCTTGGCCAGCTCCCTCCCTAGAGAGTCGGCCCTGGAGCAGCATTCCCTTGGCCACTATCAAGAGGAAAGGGACGGGGAGGGAGTATGGAAGCTGCCAGGGCTAGTGAGACCCGATGCACCAGCTTGCTGTGAATGGGGAGCTGGCTGCTAGAAGAGGGCGGTATTGTGAATGGGGAACATGTATGCATAAGGAGTAGAAGGCTTTGGCCCTGATATCACACTCAGAAGACTTCCCCAGACTGGATTAGGGATGCTGGTGGTCTCAGCTGGCAGCCCCCAAAGAAGGAATTGTGTAGAATGAATGGACAATGTGCCTCTATCTGAAGCCTAGCAATGGAGGAATGTGGACCCCACCAGGAGAAGTTAAAATGACAAGTAAGAGAGGGAAGGCTCTACTAGAGGACCTGGGCAGCTTTAGGAACAGTACCAGGCACACAGGAGGATGTGACTCAATTTCCACTTCTGAGACACAGAAGCAGAAATTGACTTTTCCTTTCCAGATTTATCTAATATTCAGAAAGGGAATCTAGCACCTCCTTTCCAGATTTGAACACCCTCAAAGTTCAGGAGCACTTAAGTTCAATTTGGGCCGCTCTCTGCTATTTCATTTCTCCCAAATCAAATACTGATCCACTGTAATTTGCTGTAGAAAAAGTAGGATAAAATTGAGCAACAAATCCTGGCATCTTCCCAATGCTAACTGGGACCGAAATTGCTATTTTCAGCAACCATTACCATTTTTTTGTTTTGTTTGTTTAAAAAGAAAGTGACAGTAATATTGCATTTGCAAGTTCCCCACAGAAACTAAGAGTGGAACAAAAGAACAGCAAAGGCACCTCAACTTTTCCTCATTATGTGGGACAGTCTTACAAATGGATCCATATATTCTTTATTCACATAAACTGAAAATTGTTCCTCTTTACTGCAGTTCTGTAACCATGCAGGAACTGGTCCTGCATTCTGTGCACATCCAAAATTCCTAATGAATTCAGAAGTGCCTTGCTTTTGTAACCATACCACCTGATATTTTCAAATCTTGTAAGCTAAGCAGGTTTACATTTAGTAATTGTGTGGGAGGCCTCTCAGAAAAAGTTAAGTGCTGCAGGAGGTTCTGATTGTTCACTAGGTAATGTGAGTCCCTCCTGTTTACAATAGTAAACCAGTGCAGCATAGTTTTAGAATGCACTGTACTCCTAGAATCTAGAATTAGTTCCTTTGCTTCTATACACAGCCCATTAAAGACAATGAAAAGACTCCCACTGACTTCAAACAGGCTTTGGGTAGAACTGGTTATGCATGAGGTAACTCCACTGTGTTCATAGGGTCCTGGTCCCACAGCAGAGGAGGGTGGTGTGAGCTTGTTGCAGAACTGCTGCTCAGGAATGGGAATCTCCTGGTGCCCCAGCCTCGGAAATCATCCAGGCTGCACCTTCTTCACTATATGTTGGCTGTTGGGTGCCTAGGAATTGGGGGCCTCTGCTGCAGGTGATGGGCATCTCAGGTACTTAAAGCCTTGGCCTGGAGTAGGGATGCACCTAACTGCAGAATCTACAGCTGCCTAAGTCCAGCACTGAGGATTGAGAGCCCCTAGTGCGGCCATTGCAAGGTTTGAGCATGCTTAGTCTTGGAATTGCCACCCCTCCCGCAGCTAGTAGGTGTACCTGTCTAAGGCTGGCCTCTGGCAATTGCCCCTATGGCTGGAGCCAGAGAAGCTACAAGTGGCTCTGTGATTACTGGGGGCCATTAAAGTAGGAGCAGATAAAGAAACTGGAGTTAACCTCAATGAACAGAGGTCACTGGTAGGAAAGCAGGGAAAGTGGAAGCAGGTCAGGTTTGCAGGGGGAGAATAGGACCAGCTGTCTGGGGAACACGTCCAAGGTAGAAGGGAAACAAGCATGTGGAGAGCTGGTGGTGACTAGGTAGTGGAATAGCACATAGATGGGAGCAGAGGGAAAAAGATGGCTGGTGACTGCAGTTTCCCAGGGTCTAAGTGCTCACTGAGCCAGGGGTGGAGAAATGATGTTTGCAAGTGGCTTGTTCAAACAGCAGGATGGGTGCTGGCGGAGGAATTTGTCAGATTTGATCAGGTATCTGCTGGCTGTGGAACTTTATTGATCTGAGGCCAGCACCACATACAGTGGCTGATGAAATAGGGTGGTACTGGAGACATGGCTATAGAATACCTGAATGAGGAAGGAGATAAATCTGTGGGGAGTTTCGCTGATGATTGTGAAAGTTCTGCTCACTGTGGACACCAGTAAACCCACACGGGTACAGCTCAATGAGAAAAACTGGGGGCTGCAGAAGCTGCAACACACATAGATAAGCAGAGGTGTGTGATCAAAATGAAAAATTTCTCTGAGATTCAGTACGGGGTATACCATGGTGCTGGCACCTCAGGCCCACACTCAGAAGGGGCCCACCAGTATGTTTGGCACCGGGCCCACAAAAAGGTTAATCCAGCCCTGCATGTCAGCTGACAGGGGCTTGGGCTACATGTCGTTAGTTGCAGTGTAGATGTTCTGGTTCAGGCCGGAACCCAGGCTCTGATTCCTGGGGACGGGGGAAGACAGAAATGAGCTGGTCCCAGAGCCAGGCTCGAGCCTGAAGAGCTACACCACAATTAAAGTGCCCCGTAGCCTGAGCCCACAGACATGGGCCAGCCACGAGTATTTGATTGCAGTACTGACAGACCCTAAAGTTTCTGTACCCAGCTCTGACCAACACCATCTCCTCCCAGATTTTGTTAACACACTAATAAAGTGGTTCAGTTATAATCTGTGTGTTCCTGCTTGGAGCACACAGCGCACAAAGGATGAATCCCCATCTCCAGCGATACTCTCCTAATTCTCCCAACAGGATATTTATGGGAAAGGTTTCATTTATTATCAGCCATGCCCAAACAGGGAAGAGATGAATCTGTGAAAAGGGGTGACAGACCCCCACAACAAGCCAGTACTGAGAGCATGCGGAGTCCGTCACTGCTATGCCCGGCTCATGAGACAGCTCGTGGTGTCTGACACCATCAGGTGGTCCAGAGACATCTATATAGAACACATCATGGGACACAGCCAGTACCAGGTCAAGTAACCGAGACCACCAACCAGGGAAATAACCTACTTCCTTCCCTGACGCACCTCACCCACGTACTTATTCGCTACACCAATACTGACTTGGACTCTTAATACATTCCATAGGTGGCATACCCGAGCCCACTTATCTACTGATGCTTTAAAAACTCCCACACCCCAATCTGGGTCTATGCTGGTTGTGTGATATGTATGTAGCTTATGATCCTTGTAACCAATACCTGTAATCCCTCATAACTCATGTATATTTAATTTTAAACATTAACTTTAATAAAAAATTTTACATCTGAAAATAGAAAATCCCAACAATCTTGCTCTTCCTTCCCCATTGGTAGGAGAAATAGCTTGATGAGTTTAGAGTATGTTGTTTGCAGGGCCGGCTCCAGGCACCAGCAAAGGAAGCAGGTGCTTGGGGCGGCATGTCTGGGTCTTTGAAGGCAGGTCTCTCAGTTCCTCTCCGCGCGGGATGAAGGAAGGAGTCACAGCAGTAGCTCTGTTGTGATAGTTGGAGAGGGAGCTGGAGGGTGGGGAAGTTGTATGTGTAGTTCCTGCTCCTTCACTTATTCTCCCCCGCCCCCAAAAAAGCATGTTGTACTTTGTATATTGAGATTGATTCCCTCCCCCAGTTACCCCTAGGGGACCTTGCCCATCCACTCTCCTCTTTTTTGTCTCACTCCCCATTCCTGCACTTCCTACCCCCAGCTGTCCCTCCTCCCCCTCTTATCTTTTGACCCCCAGAGAAAAACACCACATGGGCATTTCACACTCATCTTGTTCTCTTGCTGTGGGATACAGGGTAGCAGTTCCAATGTAGTCCACATCCATAGTGACCAAAAGCCATTACCCAGCTGACCACTTGCTTGGTTGCCCTTATGAGAGGAGTGGGTGGTTTCAAGCCAGATCCAAATGGATGGGTGGCCTCACCATAAACCCACCCAATTACTGCTGGCCCCTTTGTTGGCAGCTTCACTGGAGAAGGCAAGGATAAGTGGGCTATACAGGCCAAACTAACTTCAGTCCTGAAGGTGTTTCCTTCAGGGCAAATGCTGAAGCATATTAGTGGAGAATGGCACAGTAAGTGTGGGAAATGCTCCCCTCCCATGATTTCCCCCCCCCTTTGTCTTCAGATTCCTAGAACAATCAGCAACTGGTTCTGGTCATGCTCCTCTGTACCAGATAAGGACTGGTTACAGAGCTTGCTTATAGACACGCCAGGTGTCTTCATCAAAAGATCCTTTAATGCTCTGCCAATTATCACTCAGGTTAGCTTAGAACAGGAGTCAACAACCTTTCAGAAGTGCTGTGCTGAGTCTTCATTTATTCACTCTAATTTAAGGTTTTACATGCCAGTAACACATTTTAATGTTTTTAGAAGGTCTCTTTGTATAAGTCTATAATATATAACTAAACCATTGTTGTATGTAAATTAAATAAGGTTTTAAAAATGTTTAAGAAGCTTCATTTAAAGTTAAATTAAAATGCAGAGCCCCCCAGACCGGTGCCCAGGACCTGGGCAGTGTGAGTGCCACTGAAAATCAGCTCGCATGCCACCTTCGGCAGGTGTGCCATAGGTTGCCGATCCCTGGCTTAGAATGTTTTGTATACAGTGCCACCTAGTGGTGGAACAGTAGGTTACAGTTTAACATTCCATTAGTTATTAGTCATTTTCACTGCTAGCACTAAATAGGATTTCTTAGTTTACTTTAATACATTGAAATTCATCTGAAAGAGGGGGAATAAATGCTTCTGTCTCTAACTCTCAAGAAAGGTCCAAGTTTTATGGACACATTTTCAAAAGGTATTTCAGCAGGACCAGCCCTAGACTAAATGGCACCCCAGGCAAGGAGCATCTGCAGCATACATGCCCGCACCCCTCATTTGTTAAACTTTTGAATAGCTCATTTTTACTGCATTTGTAGCCCATTTCATGAGTTTGATGTACAATTTTCATGTATGATTTATCCTTGTCAGATAAATTTGCACAGTAGAATTGTTAAATCTGTATTTATTCGTGCCATATATAAACAATTTTAAAAATTTCCTAAGATTAATCCACATACAGAATATTTGAAACATTTTACTTCAAACATTCTATTTTTCCTTTTGTCACTAACAAAAACAGCACCCTGAGCCTGGTGCCTCCCAGTGGTTGCCTGGATCATCTGCTCCTAAATTCAGCCCTGTATTTAGGTACCTAAAGTTGCAGATAGGAATTCAGCACCTAGCTACCTATTGATTTCAGAGGGGGGGGGGGAGAAGGGGAGAGAATGGGAATCAATGGAGTACAATACCTAACTCTTATATAGCAATCTTCATCAGTAAGATGCCAGACCACTTTACAAAGGAAGTCAGTATCATGATCCCCATTTTAACGATGGTGAAACTGAAGCACAGAGCAATTAAAGTGACTTACCCAAGATAATCCAGTGGGCCAGTAGAAGAGCTAGGAATAGAACCCAGGTATTGAGTGTGGTGCTTTATCCACTAGGCAACAGTGCCTCCCTCTCAGTGTCAAGTTAGGTACTGAGACACTTTTGAAAATCCCACTGGTGCCTATCTGTATCTTTAATAATAAGATATCTAGCTCTTAAATAGCTCTCAGTAGAGCTCAAAGTATTTTTGAAAAGGAGGGCAGTGCCATTCCAATTTTACAGATTAGGCACAAAGAGGTGGTGAAGGGAATTGTCTACAGCCACCCAGTGGGTCATACCTTCAGAAGTCTAGCAGCTTGGGAGAAGGGAAACCCTTCTGTCTTGCAGAATCTGGAGAGCAGTGTACTTCTGTTGCGGGCAGACTGTGTGGGAAGTGTCTTGGTTTTGCAAAGAGAAGAGTTGAAACCTTCTGTCTGTTGTAGGCCCTGTGAGAAAGGAAGAAAAGAATCAGGTCCATATGGGTTGATAGCCATGTGGGTTGATAGCCATGCAAAGAGGTTGTGAAAGGCAGCATTCCGATTTGGGAGCACTTTACACAGAATTGAATATATAGGTCTTAGGCCTGGATGCTGCAAGTTACTGCATGCAGATGGACCCTTGTGCTGCTCAGTGGGGTCAGCTCATGTGCAGTAGCTTACAGAATCAGGGCCTGATGTTGCCTTGCCTCCTCACTTTTGTTTGCCTAGCTATAGGTCTGAATCAGCATATTTCCATCTCAGTTTTAACATTGACATTTCACCCTAGAGTCTAGACTTAGCCTGTGGAGACAGAAAATTAGCGTATGATCTGGCCCTTTTGACTGACAAAGAGAAATTGGTAAATATGGTGTCAGTGGACATGTTTGTGAAGACCGTGGATTGAAGGCAAATACAAAGAAAATGAAGTTGCGCTACTAGGGAAGATGGAAGAGCTGTTGACTGAAATTTCAGGAGAGAAGCTGAATCAGAAGAATTAATATGTACTTGGGAAGGACACTTAGTGCCATCGGAAAGATCTGGAGAACTGAAAAGAAGAATCCAACACGTAAGGGTGGCAATGAAAGAGGTGGCAGGAGTACTGTGGGACTAGCAATTAAGTAACATGCTGAAATAAAAAAAAAGTTTGAACTGTGGGTTTGTCCCTGCCTGCTCTATGGTTTGGACTGAAATAAGTTAAAACCACACTTTTATTCTGGAATAGAGCATCCACACATGGAGCTATTCTGGAATAGCTCTAGCAGAATAGTTTAATTCCACAACAGCTATTTTAGTCAATATCCCCATGTAGACAAGCCCCTATTTCAAGAATTTGCATTGAAATAGCAACCAAAAGACTAATCAGGTTCAGGGTCCCATTGTGCCAGTTACTGTACAAACACATAAGACATCTCCTGCCCTGAAGAGCTCCTATCTAAGAATCAATGGTTAGATGATTGCTAGGAGCATGTGTGGCAGTTGCCTAATGGCAAGCTAATTAGAAGTTAAGGGACTGGCTTGAGTATTGGGGAATAGAAGGATTGTAAGAAATTGCGACGCAAATCAGCTCAAAATTTGGCACTTCGTGTTTTAAAGATGACCTGAAAAGGTAGAAAAGAATTGGGTGCTTGTCCTTTTTTGTTTTGATGATGGATAAAGAAAGCCTGAAAAAGTTTAAGAAAGAAAATATCTGCTTATTTTTCTACATTAAAAATTCAAGGGGTTAGATTTTTTTTTAGGGCTGAGAGGGGAGAAGAAAGTGGTGGTGGTACTCTAAACTCTGCTTAGCACAGTCACCAGAGTTAGATGCCTCTAAAGTAGATTGCGTATGCCGCCTGGCTCCCCCTCATTGAGGCTTCACTAGGCCCATGGGCTCTGCTAGGATCTTTGGACTTAGCACCACTTGTAAGTCTCCCAAATACCACTCACAAAATTAGATGTTACTTACAGTAATTTGTGCAAATCTGTGACTGCTTCCCCTTCTCAAATAAGAAATTAGACAAACATCAGTTACTGCTAAGCATCACTAGGCATCTAAAAATCAAGCCCTAATGGTCAATAGGCAGTTATAGCTCTTAACCCTATCGTTCCAGAATCTATGCAGATCCACATAAGTCTTTGCTAGACTAGAGGTATGTCTACACTAGTATTCTTACCCAATGTAGTTAATCTCTTTTATGAAGCCAAGTCTGGACATTCCATAAGTGCTTGTTCCAGGCTACTTTTGTAATCTGGAACAAATGTTCACAAAGCATCCAGTTTACAAATTGTCCGGACTAAAGTGAGGTACCATTTTTCTGCTGAAGTTTTTTTCCTTTGGGGGGGGGGGAGAAGAGGGAGGGGTAAATTCAGCAACACTGAAACTTTGCAAATGTGTGTCCACTTTAGTTTGGCTTTTTAACAGATGCAGTTCAGTAAAGATTCTCAACAAAAGTATTTTTTGTGACTTTTCAAAGTGAAACATTTAAAAAGAAAATTTGAAACACTTATTTCAAACTGAAAATGCAATTTAAAAAAATTAAAATGTTTAAAGAGTCAAAATCAAATAATTTATTTGACCCAGAACTCCTTCCTCCCCCACATCTTCAGAATTCCCAGCCAAAAAACAGCAACCCGTTATGTTGTCCAGATTACCATCTTTGTAAAGGCTAGTTACCTTGGATTAGTTGGCAACCAATAAATTGAAAAAAAAATCTACAGACAAGTCCTAAGAAACAACTCAAGGATTCCATTTGCTTTCAAATGCAAGCAGAAGTTCTGGAGACCAGACAGCATCTGATTATCACATCCAGACCCTAAGAAATTCACACCCTACTTGCCCTAGGACACTCTGACCCAGCCTATACTTGGGAAGATTAATAAGTGTTCTTCTGCTCTGGCATGTCTGTACCATAACAACAACAGTGGGAGATATAATCTGGAATAGGCACCAAGTGATCTAGTCTTGCAGGCTGTCTGCAGCCCCAGCATGGGAGGAGGGGGGTGTCTTATTCCTCAGCTCTAAAGGGGTTTTAAGAATATACTGATCTTTTAAGATCACATTCTCTTGGTCTTCCAGGCCCATATCAGCTACTTTTATCCTTGTATTGCAGTCTCCCTAAGAGCCCAACAACATGGTCCTAAGAAAGTCCAGTCTCACATAGCTATTTCCTGGCACTCTCACCTCATGGCATTTCTGGGTCTGTTCCTTAGGCAGCAGCACCAGCTCCCTGCAGAAGCACTCCCTCAGTATAGTCCCCTCCAACAGCTACCCCTTTCTTCCAAGCTGCAGCCTTTTATCCCAGCTATTGCTCGTCAAATAATTAGCCACAATTGGGGAAGTAGCAGTTCTATCCATTAACCCCTTTATGGCTGTTGCAGCATAGAGTCTATATACCTCATCATAGCTAGGGTTGCCAATTTTGGTTGGATACATTCCTGGAGGTTCCATCACAAGACATAATCTTTTATTTAAAAAATTAAGCTTTAATTCCTGGAGACTCCAGGACAATCCTAGAGGTTTGGCAACTCTACATCACACACAGATAACTGGTTTCTCAAGGTACATGTGAGAGTTCCAGAGCCATGTGTGTTCTAGGATGGTTGTGGCCACAGACAATCAAGCTTTCTTCATTTTAATCCATGGCTCCCTTGTGCTCAGTTAATTTTTTCAAGAATACTGTATTTTGCTAAGAGAGGCTTGAGCAGTGGGCATACAGATTGGTCTGGCTGCCAAATGCAGATATTCATTGGAGCAGTAACAGACTTCAAGCCTGTGCTGATTCACCCCATTGCTTATCTGGGGTGGCTGGAATATGGATCCCAGGATTTATGTCCAATTGTGCTGGGCAGGCAGTGAATTGATTTGGGGAACAGAGTGGATTTGCTATCTGAGAACTTGACTCCCAGGATAAAATAGTAGGATTCAGCTGTCTTTGCTCCTGCAAGGTAGCATTGTCTCGTATAGGTGCTTGCTAGCCTCCCCATAGTCTGCCTAGCCACCTGCAGTTCTCCATGCTTGCTGGCCTATGTGCTTAAGGGCCATGTTTGCTGGATCCTACCTGTCTGCCTTTAGCTCCTTAGTGGGTAGCTATTTGTTTAGTGCCTGTGGTTGCTTGCCTGCCTTCCTTGATATCTCTGCACCTGACAGCTATTTCGTAGGGGCATTTGGACCCAGATCCATAAAGGGGCTTAGGCATTGTGATGCTTACCTTCGCAACACATAACTTTTCAGCACCTTGAAAAGTACGGGAGCAACACTGCAATCCACAAAGCCTGAGTTAGGTGTGTTGACTAATATACGCTGGCTAGCGTACATATATATTGTACTGATAATACCACCTACAATACATATTCCAAACATTTAAGTGTACATATTATTAAGCATTAATATAGCAGCTTGTGATGGGGTATACAAACCCCACACAGGGGCGGAAGGGGTTAAAGGACAGTCCTGGGCCCAGTTAGCCCTGCTGGTCCAACCCTGCAGAGCATGCTCCAACTGGAGACAGGGCTGAAAAGGGAGCAACCTGGCCCAGAAGGCAGGAGAGGAGTAGAGATCTATCTTGCAGGCTTCTGCCAAAGAGGGCTAGAGACACCTCCCTGAAGTACCAGGACCGTATGCTGAGCCTGGTTGGGGCTGATGGCTTGGTTTCTTTTTCCTTATCTGGGACCAGAAGTGGAGGGAGTAGTGGTAGGGAGTGTCCCGGGGAGGGTAACTCAGAGGGTCCCCACCCTTCATGGTCAATGCTACTGACCCTCCTAGGGCTTGGGGTTGGAGGCTGATGGAGTGGGGAGGCCTAGGCTCCCCTACCACTACCCCATGGCTGAGTGGATGCTACCCACTGGGCCACCTAGCCCACTGAGGACCCTACTACACAGCTACATAGCCCAAATTGGCCTGTACCATTATTATATTCCTGACCAGGCCCGGTGCACATATTAGACAGATGAGTGCCTATCTTCCGCCCTTTTTGTGGGTTGCTCTGGGGTTTAGGCCTAGAGTGAGGCAGCAGTGTGCATGCTTAGCGGCAGAAACACGAGCATGCAGGGAACTTTTACTGCAAAAACATATGTGCCTAGCAAATTTAGGCACCTACAGGGACAGGCAGCAGCCGAGTGGGGCGTTTGTGGCTCACAGTGACGCCTAAAAACAGGACTTAAGTGCCTAAGTCCATAAGGGCCTAAGTATCTTTGTGGATCTAGACCTGCGTGCCTAGCTAGACACACTTCTTCCCTGACAAGAGGCTGGCCTGATTACTAAAGTCTGAGCCTGCCTTCCAACCCTCTGAGGTACATGACAGACAGCATATATGGGCATCTGCCTGAGCATAGTCATGAGTTTCTGTATGTCCCTCTGCTTTCTACAGTGCTTGCATGAATGCCTAAGGAGGAAGAATGGCTTTGTGTTTTGTATCTTTGTCAATGTACAGACATGATACGTATCCAGAATTATTCTACTCCCCTCCTACCCCAGTGCCAGACACACGCTCACAATAAGACTGGCTTCATCCTGGAAAGGGAGCACTGGTCTTTTAAGGCTTAGGAAGCCATTCTCCATTCCAATGCGGTGCACTGTTTAGGAACTGGCAGGTGGCATAATAAGTGTGCACCATGAGTCCCTATGTAGGGAAGTTGTGATAGCTTCTAAAAGAGAGGTAACAAATCTCGCCTCATTGAACATCTTCCCATCAGTTTTGAATTACACGTCCAAGCCGACAAAGAACAGGTGTGAGTTTAACCTCACAAGGCCATGTTCTCATTTACTTACTCATGTTGAGTAGTATCTTACTCCACAGATACTCCCTCTGGAGTCAGTAGGACTATTTATGGAGAAAGCTGTAGCCAAATATGGGTAAAGGTGTCAGAATCTGGTCCATGGTCTTCATAAGTACTCAGTGATTTGTTTCCTAAAGAGTGATATCACCTGCTTTTCTTCCTGTGATCAGGAATTATGATTTCCAAACCTGATGTGATCTCCTGTATGGAACAAGGGGAAGAGACTTGTTTTCCAAATCTCCAGGTCTCTGTGGATAGGGTGATCCTGAGAGGTTTCTCTACAGGTGAGGAATGAGCATAAGCAATCTAAAACAATTAGAGTATAAATAAGAAGATGGAATTTCAGAAAAGCCAGCCTGAAACCTTCAGATTCTGTCCTCTCTTGTTCCAATTGGTGTCATATCCTTGTTGCAGATGTCACTGAGGGCTTTCCATCAGTATGAATTGACTTCCTTCCTTGTACTTCTCTTAATATTCGAATGGGATTTATAAGCACAATTTGTCTCCTTCTGACACTCTGATCAAGGATTATAAAGATTTGACTCCTGACTATTAATCTCTCTTATCTTATTCTGATTGGGGGTTGTGATTTTGAAGTTTACCTATTCCACACTTGTATTTGTCCCAAGTACACAGATCATGTGCGTATTTTCTTTTTATTCCAGAAGATGAGGCGTTCCTGATGGAGAGGCTTCTGCTGGATTCTCCTTCTCATAAAGGACCTGAGCCAATGGAAACCCAAGAGACATTGTTGGAAAGATCCAACGATAATATTTCTCAAACTTCTGACTGGGGAAAAGCCTGCAACAGTGAGTGCAAGTCAGAAAGTGAGAGGAAAACCCCTGCATGGAAGAGCCAGGGTAAAACCACTCACCAGGAAATAAGTTTCAAGAACCTCAAAGAAATGAGTCTTTGCCAGAAATCCCCCATAGCAGGGTTCGGCAACCTTTCAGAAGTGGTGTGCCAAGTCTTCATTTATTCACTCTAATTTAAGGTTTCACGTGCCAGAAATACATTTTAACGTTTTTAGAAGGTCTCTTTCTATAAGTCTACAATCTATAACTAAACTATTGTTGTATGTAAAGTAAATAAGGTTTTAAAAATGTTTAAGAAGCTTCATTTAATATTAAATTAAAATGCAGAGCCCCCTGGACCGGTGGCCAGGACCTAGGCAGCGTGAGTGCCACTGAAAATCAGCTCGTGTGCCGCCTTTGGCACACGTGCCATAGGTTGCCTACCCCTGCCCATAGGAAAGAGGCTGGGCACTTGGAGCGAATGTGGGGAAAACATCAGTCAGAGCTCGGAGCTTATTCAACATCAGAGAACCCACATGGGAGAGAGAGCTGTTAAATATACTGAGTGTGGGAAAAGCTTCCAGGAGAGCTCCCCCCTTACATCTCATCAGAGACTCCACAGAGGAGAGACACCCTCCAGAGGTAAGGTGTTTGGGAAAAGCTTCAGTGCCAACACGGACCTCGTTAACCAGAGAACCCATGCAGGAGAGAGATGCTACCAGTGTGCTAAGTGTGGGAAAGGCTTTGGTTGATGTTCTCATTTTATCAAGCACCAGAGAACCCACACAGGGGAGAGACCCTATACATACCCTGAGTATGGGAAGAGCTTCAGCACCAACATGCACCTCATTAACCACCAGCAGATTCACACAGGAGAGAGACCCTACCAGTGTGCTGAGTGCAGGAAAGGCTTCAACTAGTGCTCGCACCTCATTCATCATCAGAGCACCCACTCGGGAGAGAAACCCTACACTTGTAAGGAGTGCAGGAAAAGCTTCATCCAGAGCTCAGACCTCCTGAGACACCAGATAACTCACAAGTGTGAGAGACCCTATAAATGCCCCCAGTGCGGGAAAAGCTTCAGCCAAAGCTCACACCTTGTTAGGTACAGGGGCGGCTCCAGGCCCCAGAACTCCAAGCGCGTGCTTGGGGCAGCAAGCTGCGGGGGGCGCTCTGCCGGGAGGTCCGCCGAAGCCGCAGGACCAGCGGACCCTCTGCAGGCAAGCCGCCGAAGGCAGCCTGCCTGCCATGCTTGGGGAGGCAAAATGCCTAGAGCCGCCCCTGGTTAAGTACCAGAGAATCCACAAGGGGGAAGGCCCCTACAGATGTACACAGCGTGGGGAAAGCCTCCGAAACAAGGCACTTCTGTTATTGTATCAGAGTCTCCACATTGAGTAGAAATCAGGGGGCAGCTGCATTTTTAGGTGCATCAGTCACTCTTCCAATTAACAAAATACATTTTCTGGAGCATTGAGCATTGGAAGGAGAGCAAACATGTTCCTGAGGTTACTGCTCATTTGGGGATTGTGTGTTCTGAAGATTGGCTAGTAAGAACCTGAAGCATGAGGGAGGGTGGAGCTGTCATACTAAAAAACTGGCTGCTTGTACAGGGAGTGGTAAGAAGTAAAGTGAAGAGAAAGCAGAGAACAGACACTGGGTGATCAGTCAAGCTGTGGGGAGTGATTCTGAACAGGAGAATAGCAGGGAGAGGAGTTGTAGGGGGTAATTGACTAGAGACTGGGAGGGGTAAGAGGGATTTTTTTTTCTTCCTTTATGTATTTATATTACTGACAGAGAAGACACAGGAGACAGTCACCTGAAGTCAACCCGTGAAGCATTAAAACCTTTGGGTTTCTTTTTTGTGCAAATTAAGTTACATTGATTCTGGAAGGCAGACTCAGACACTCTGCAAAGTATACAGAGAGAATAGCCTTTTGTAAGCACAGATGTACAAAGACTAATAAAACAACCCAGATGTTATTTAATCACACAGAACACAAATTAAGTCTGCTTATTCCTGCCTGTAGAGGGGCCTAGAAGGTTCTGAAGCTAATAAATGCATTTGAGAGAAGTGTGTCATTTCAATAGTCTATCTGCGGGAGCAAATAGATTCTGAATATTTCACTGGATCACAGTAAAACTCCAGTCTATGCATCCGATGAAGTGGGCTGTAGCCCACGAAAGCTTATGTTCAAATAAATTTGTTAGTCTCTAAGGTGCCACAAGTACTCCTGTTCTTTTTGCGGATACAGACTAACATGGCTGCTACTCTGAAACCAGTAAAACTCCAGCTTGCTTTAACTATGGATTTATCCATTCTCCTGGCAAAGGTTGCTTTAAAATGGGATAAAAGAGGGGATCTATTACAGGACAGCTGAAAGCCTGGGGGGTATGAAATGCAGCAATCTATGGTGTAAAAATATTGTATATTGAATAACACTATCACCTTGCTTTTACATAATGCTTTTCATAAGTAGGTCTCAAAGTGCTTTACAGATGGGAAAACTGAGGCACAGGGAGCTGAAATACATAGAACCATTCACTCCTAAGTGTGTGAATGGGGGAGGGAAGGATTAATAGGCTTTGCTACAGAGAAAGTAAAGGTCCATTTTTCAAAGGTACAGGAGAATTTATGATGCCTAAGTATGACAGGAGATGCAGAAAGGAAGGCTCTCAAACCAATGAGGATGAGAATGTGCAAAGAGAGAGAGGGGGATGGTACTAGAGAAGAATTACCAGGCTCTGCTGTTTTCATAATACAAGAACCCCTTGTTACTGTCCAGCTAATCCGGGGGGAAGGGCAAGCGGGGGTAGCATGGGAGCTTCAGGGCTGGCTGTACAGTGCTTCTAAGCAACACAAGCTAGTGTATCTTCCTCTTCCCTGAATGGCTATGGGAGGCCAGCGGAGGAGAGCAGGAGGAACTACTGCCATCTCTGGGGGGCAGCTCCTGAAGATGAGGGAGAGCCACTTTAAGCAGCAGCAGATGCAGCTGTGTACTGGTTTTTCAAATCTAGGGTCTCAAAGGACAGCTGAAGCAGCAATTTGATTAGATCTTATAAAGAATTACTTCAGAAATACAGTAATGTCAAAATACACATTTTGTGGCCCTACTTGGCATGCAAATTAGGCCCTGCTCCCATTGGAGAACTCTGGCTAGGCCCTGCCCGGGATGGAAGCTGGAGGCATGAAGGTAGGCAAAGCAGTCGGTAGGTTTTCGGTATAGGGTGGTGTTAATGTGTTAATGCCTACCTTCATGCCTCCAGCTTCCATCCCGGGCACACCACAAGATCCATTGTCTACAGCCAAGCACTGAGGTACAACCGTATCTGCTCTAACCCCGCAGACAGAGACCAACACCTAGAAAATCTCCACCAAGCATTCTCAAGACTACTGTACCCACATGAGGAAATAAGGAAACAGATCAACAGAGCCAGATGTGTACCCAGAAGCCTCCTACTGCAAGACAAACACAAGAAAGAAACCAACAGGACTCCACTGGCCATCACATACAGTTCCCAGCTCAAACCCCTCCAACGCATCATCAGGGATCTACAACCCATCCTGGACAATGATCCCACACTTTCACAGGCTTTGGGTGGCAGGCCAGTCCTCGCCCACAGACAACCTGTGCACGTCCACCAATGTAATATATGCCATCATATGCCAGCAATGCCCCTATGCTATGTACATCGGCCAAACTGGACAGTCTCTAAGGAAAATGATAAATGGACACAAATCAGACATTAGGAATGGCAATATACAAAAACCTGTAGGAGAACACTTCAACCTCCCTGGCCACACAATAGCAGATTTTAAGGTGGCCATCCTACAGCAAAAAAACTTTAGGACCAGACTTCAAAGAGAAACTGCTAAACTCCAGTTCATCTGCAAATTTAACACCATCAGCTTAGGACTAAACAAAGACTGTGAATGGCTTGCCAATTACAGTCCTCCCTGATTGATCTAACCTCGTTATCTCTAGCTTGCTTCTTGCTTGCTTATATATACACACCTGCCCCTGGATTTCCACTGACTAACACGGCTACCCCTCTGATACTTGATACCTGCCAGCATCTTCAGACAAAAAAAAAAGGGGGGGGGAGGAGTGGGGGAGGATTGTTAATTTGCATAAATGTTTTTAGGCCCGGCCCAGACTGGTACTTCACTGGGTTGCAGCCATTGTTGTAGCTGTATCAGAGCAAGCACTAGTGCTGACAGGCAAAGTTGCCATTTGCACTGGGGGAGCTAACCTTGAGTTTCAAAGAGGCATAACCTCCCCAGGTGCAAACCATGTCTTTGCCTGTCTCAGCTACAGTAATGACTGGCCACCAATGGCTGAAACTTCACAAATCCCTAGTCTAAGACAAGGCTATAGAGGGGCAGCTGATGGGGCAGGTGCTCTCAATCCATTGAGAGAGGAGCTGCCATGAACTCTCCACAATACTGAGACCCAAACTAAAGAAGAGGAGCTGGAAGCCCCCACTCCATGACCAAGTGCTTTCATTCTAACTATCTCTCCGTGAATTAATCAGCTGCCTGCCCTCTGACACACATGCACACACAAACACACACTCACATGTGAACTTCACACTCTGTCCCCACTCCCCACTTGGAATAACAGTGAAAGAAGGCCCACTTCTCCACCCAGCAAGGCAGTGGCATGGAGCCACTTTCCCCACAAGGGATGGCAACAACCCCATCTCCCCAACCCTTTCAGGAGCAGCATAAACGGCATCAAGGGTTGTCTCTGGCACTCACTCCACAGAGTGGCAAGAGCAGCAGCACAAGGCCCCCTAGTACTTACCAGAAACCCATCCCAGTGGCCGTTTGCTTGGATGGCTAGCCCCAATGTGTTCTTCTCCTGCCACACACAGAGTCCTCTGCTGGGATAACATTGGCAGGGCTCTGAGGGCAAAGAAATCAACATGCCATTGAGATGACTTGGAAAATTCACCCCATTGTTCCCAGTTCTCTGCAGATTCAGGCAGACACCCCCACATCAGTTACACTGGAGTCATGTCTTCAAGTGTCTCTTCACAGCCACAAGCACTAGCAACTTGCATAAAAACGTGAAAAGTGAGATACTGATGTAATCATATCCTTCCCAGGAACTATTCCTCAGTCCAGTCCTGTCCCCCTCACACACACACAAACCACTGCCCAAAAAACTAATCTGCCCCTGCACACATTCACAGAAACACACATCCCCAACTAATCTTGAAACACAGTGAATTACTATGGCTCTCTCCCTGCATACTGAGAACCCACTCCAATGAATTATTTGCCTCAAGAGCCCCTGATATCATTTGGACTCCCTCAATGCACCTCATCAAAGATTGATGCCTCTCTTTTTCCTCTTTTCTTTGCTCTTCAGCTTCAACATCCCTCTCCAAATAACTTGAAAATGCATGGCGCTCGGAGCCCCAGGCATTGGTTGGATTCCCACCTAGTCTGCTGCCAACCATAAGTAGCAGAGACTGCATTATACTGTGTGCTATTTTTACACACACATACATAAACAAAACACCTTAGAACAGTAATGCTTTTCATTCAAGCTAGCTAAAGGAGGCTCTCTTGCAGAAACAAGAACCCCATTAAACAAATACTAATAGAGTTTCAGTTACACAAATTGCACTTCCTGGAGTGACTGCCAAAATCGGGATATTTACTAAGCGCCAGGTGGCTCATCTCTCTCTTACCAAAAATATTTTCAAACATAGGGAAACACCAGAGATGAAATAGCAATCACTTGATTCATTTCAATGATGAATTTTCCCCAAAATAATGTCAAAATGAATATTTCAATCTACTACTTAGTATGCAAATTAGCACTTGTTCCTATTGGAGGACACTGATTATGCCCCCTCCCCTCCCAGGCAGAGATATTGGGTGGGTACCTTGCGAACATGGGTCTGAGCTCCCATAATCAGAATCAGAGACACACTTTCCCAGAAGTACAAGGAATAGAAGGGGATTATGTGTATCTAAAGTCTTCATACCTCTATGCTTCAGATGGCATGAGCTACAGAGGAGGCTCTTTCTTCGTGAACAATGACAGGAATAGGACTGAGGTCACTGGACTGAAGAGGAGCAGTCAGGCTCTCCTGTTTACACTTTGTCAGGAGAACACATGGACATGAAAGGAAACAGAAAACAAACTTCAAAGATGACTAAAGGGAATCCATACATTTTGCGCAATGTATGATTGGCCTGTGAGACTCACTGCCACAAGGTATTATTGAGGCCAAGACTTCAGCAAGATTTTTAAAAGGATGAGGCATTTATATGGACAATTACATTACATTAGATAGAATAAATATGAGTAAGGAGGATAATCCCTGATGCTAGAGGGTAGAGACCAACCCATTAATGCTAGGGGCTAGGAAGAAACTTCCCCCATGCAGGGGTGACACCTCTCACAATTTTATTGGAAGTCTTGTAAATAATTAGTGTTTGTTTTAGGGGCCCAGCTGCTGGAGTTGTCTAACTATATGAGAATCTCAGCTTTCACTGGAAAAAAAAAGTTTCTACCCACTGTGGTTGTCCAGAACAGCTTGAAAAGGTGAGCTGACTGTACCCCAAAGCCTCAAAACCCAGAGGCAAATTAAAAAAACCCACCATAATACATTTTTAAATTATATTTTGTAATAATCTCATGCCTAACTCAATTTTGTAACTTTGGGGGTTAGTGATATAGCACAGGGGCAGGTTATTCCTTATCTGTTCATTACAGGGGTTCTTTGCACTTTCTCTTCACTATCAGGGCTGGGTTGCTGGGCTAGATGATCTGATCTGACCTGGCATGAGAGGGAATTGCTGTTTCTGAGCAAGCTAAGGTGATGGAGAGAAGTGAGAGCGTTTTAGGAAAGAGTTACTTATTTCCCTGAATCTGGGGAGTTAAGGATTAAAACCAGAGAGCAACTGATGCCTCCTTTTCTCAGAGAGGACCAGGAAGTAATGTGAGGGGGAGCGAAATGCACATAGAACATCCTGTGCCAGCCATTCCTTGGAAACTTGGTGTGTCCCTCTGCACTGAGATCGCTCACAGCACCTGGACCCTGAGTGAATGAAACCCCATCTCAGCCCCCGCTCTCTGTGCCCGGGCATACACCATGGATCAAATTAACAACCCCGTCCCTGCTGCCAGCTGAGCCATGAGTCAGGGGGTCTGGGATAACGGGAGAGTGGAGAGAGACGCGGCCTGCAGCAGGGGAGGGGCATGGGACAGAAAACAGCAGAGAGGTCTGGAATTGCTAGCAGCAGGACCTGGTAAGGGCAGGAAGGGGGCTGGCATCTGAGCTGCACCGGGATGGAAATAAGAATCAATCCAGCTAGTTCAGGCACAGCACATGGGTGTGTGCATCCTCAGCACAGATGGTGACAGCTGACCCTCTCTGCCAGGATTTCAGGAAGGGGGTTGGTGAGTAAGAGCTTGACTATAGGAGTAAGTTGTACAGTTCTGACTATAGGGTTGTGGCTAAAGCAGTACAACTCCCCTAGTGCGGATGCACTTGTATTGATAAAAAAGTGTTTATATGGTATTGTTTATTCCTGTTTGGGAAGGGGAATAACTATACCAGTATAAGGCACAATTATACTGGTATAACTGTCCATCCTAGAGGTTGCATCGGTATCACTATATTGGTAAAAACTTACAAACCCTGACTGACTTATACCAATAAAATGTGTACCTGTAGACCAAGCCCAAACATTCCCCAAGAACTAGCTAGTCCTACCAAATGGAAGTTTGGAAAATGCTAGGAAGGTGCTATTTCCTCTGCAGCGATGGTAGAACCAGTAGTGGAAACACCCTGCCCACCGCTCATCTTTGTCTACCACGTTTCCTCCACGGCACTCTCTGTCACAGACTCTGCCCCAAACACCATTCACAAACATTGCCTCCTGTGACGTTGCACTCTATATGAGTTTATAAAAATATGCTAATGAGTATGAATATAATGTAACTGGAATATGCTTCATGCAAAAGGTCTCTTGTAAGGTATCATTACAAAGCTTATAATCTACTGACTGTGGTCATCCTATTTGTATAAATGTACCACTCTTGTATCTGCAACTAGAAATATGAAACATAACTCTGAGGGCCTATTGTAATTATGCAAAGTGTGGGCCATTAATGGTGGTTTGGAATCTTGATGACTCCCATTAACCAGGACAATTGACTGCAGATGGCTCTGTTTTACCTGTAAGTCTCCCTGTGTACCTGTGTGCTGGCAAGTGGGCAATGAAGTCTTACAGTGACATGTGATCATGTCACCTGAACTGGAATCCATCTTTAACCTGGTGCTTTTCCACTGAGAAGTGGGGGGAGAGGGGGAACCCAGAGGGACAAAGGATTCCCGCCTTATGCAAAAGATATGTAAATGGGTGGAACAGAGAAAAGAGGGAGCCATCCTGAGGAATCCCCTAGCTACCACCTGAGCTGGAACAAGGGCTGTATCAGGGGAAAGGATTGTGCCCAGGCTAGGAAGGTGTCCAGTCTGTGAAGAAACTTAGTGAAGCATCTCTAAGGGTGAGGATTTTATCTGTATTCAGTTTGATTAGACATAGACTTGCCTGTTTTATTTTATTTTGCTTGGTAATTCACTCTGTTCTGTCTGTTACTACTTGGAACCACTTAAATCCTACTTTCTGTATTTAATAAAATCACTTTATTTATTAATTAACTCAGAGTATGTGTTAATACTTGGGGGGTAAACAGCTCTGCATATCTCTCTATCAGTGTTATAGAGGGTGAACAATTTATGAGTTTATAACCCTGTATAAGCTTTATACAGAGTAAAACGGATTTATTTGGGTTAAGACCCCATTGAGAGTTGGGCATCTGCGTATTAGAGACAAAAACACTTCTGCTTTCAGTCAAGCCTGCAGCTGTTTAGGGGCAAGTAATTCAGACCCTGGGTCTGTGTTGGAGCAGATGGGCATGTCTGGCTGAGCAAGACAGGGTGCTGGGGTCCCAGGCTGGCAGGGAAAGCAGGGGCAGAAGTAGTCTTGGCACATCGGTTGGCAGTTCCAAGGGGGTTTCTGTGATTCAACCCATCACACCTCCTACCACACCCACCCTTATCTCCTCAACACATCTCAGACCACAGCTACCCTCTTCCAAACAGCACGTATCGCCAAAATCTGCTCCATTGCACCCCCGCGTTTATTCACCACCATCATCAACACCAGACTTCATAAAGGGAGGGTGTGGAATAGCTGTAAGTCTGCAGAGGGTCAACTCTTCCTTAAAAAAACATTGCTTGATGTTGAAGTGCTTAACGCCAAATATTGCCCAGTCTCTACCCTCCCATCTTTTGGGAAGGAGATAGATGGAGAAGCTGGTAGCTATTTATCCAACATTATAGCAGGCTCTAGTCTGGGGGCTGGGCTTCCTATGGTTCTGAGGCCATGCTGATCAGGATCATGCTGTTAATTATAGGACAGGATCAGTTGGTCAATTTGGTCATGCTGCACTTTTTGGTATCTTTTTATATGACTAACCATGGGTAGTTGCTTTGCTGACTAAAGGTCTGATCCAGTGCCTGCTGAAATTAGTTGGGGGCTTTCCTTTGACTTCAGTGGGCTCTGTATCAAGCCATACGAGAAGTTGCTCTCCAGAGGATCAAGTCATACCTAAATGTTAGTAGTCAGTTACTGGGGATGGAAAATTACATCCTCATGGAAAGAGGTGTGGTGTCCTTCTTTGAGCAATCCAGTCTCCCTGGTTGCTATATATGTTAAAAATGTACCAAAATTATATCTCTGTGGAAGAGTATCAGTACTAAGGGGAGGGAAGGATAGCTCAGAGGTTTGAGCATTGGTCTACTAAGCCTAGCATTGTGAGTTCAATCCTCAAGGGAGCCACTTAGGGATCTGGGGCAAAATCAGTACTTGGTCCTGCTAGTGAAGGCAGGGGTTGGACTCAATAACTTTTCAGGGTCCCTTCCAGCTCTATGAGATAAGTATATCTCAAATTATTATATGATACACAGCTTATGATATACATTGTCCTGTGGATCCTGCAGGTTTGGTCTCTCTTCTGGAGAACTTCTTGGATGCTGTCACTAGTTGGATGAACCAGAGCTACCTCATCCTCATTTCTGGGAGAGCGGAAGTCTCAATTCTAAGTAGAGGATCTTTTCTACATGGTGCCTCACTTCTCCTTCTTGTCCCCACTTGCTGAAGGGATTTGTTCAGAAGTAGTGTCAGGTTAAGAATCATTTTGTTGCTTTTGAGCATGCCCTTTCCACAGAAAACTCCCAGTTGGATGTAACGTGACAGTTCATTGGATGTGATGACCATTGCAGCAGTAGCTTCTTGCCTCATGACCATAAGGCTCAGTTAGTGTGCTTGTCTCTTAGCAGGGCTTCCATTTCATTTGCAGCTTGTTCGAACCACAGCAGCATCTGTGCTCACTGCTTTGAGCAACCAGGGCTGCTTTGCATTCTTTACACTTGCTATGTCTAAGATGGTGAATTGACTATAACCTTTTAATGGCAGGTCCTAGCTATATTTGTGACCTCATCCTTGAGTGTCATCCTGCTGCTTATTCATGTTCCACACAATATGGCTTATAGGGATGCTACTATGGCATCTTCATTTGGCAGGCGATCACACTTTTTCTGACAGTATAGAGACATTTCCCCCACAGGAAATCCATCGCACCACACATTTAAAGGTAGCTACTTTTACTCTGGAACTGTTTTTCAGACTGTGTGTTGTTGGCCCCATATTTATTATTTTTTGCTGTCATTTGCCTCCTTTTTTTCTCTTGGATTCCTCGATTACTTCAGTTTGACTTTTTCATTATTATTATATTTCTAAATGTTATGTTCCACAGAGCTCCAGCTGCCTTGGCTGAGGGGGACATATGTGTGTGTGTGTGGGGGGGGAACGGGGACACTTTATATCTAAAATTCTTCTTTTAGTTTAAAATTGATTTGTTTATCACTCTTTCTATCTCCTGTTAGCTGCCCCGGGCTTCCACACCCGGCCCACATCAACCTGCATAAGCACACAGACCTTGTGCAGGTATGTTGCACCAGCTCCGCCCTTATCCCTAGAGCCTGCCTGTGCTGCTGAAAGCTATTCATGCTGCCCCGACACTGCCAGCTCCTTCCCTCTCTGTTCAGAGGTGGAATTATTGCTGGAGCTGTAGGCAGTGACCCGAGAATGGTTGTACTTTCAGGTGGCAGAGACATTCTACATCAAAAACGAGGGAACTCTTTGTGATGAAGAAAAGAGAATTGCCTGGAGGGATATCATGCAGGAGGATTGTGACACCAACCTCTTGCTAGGTAATAGCACCTTTTGTGTCTGTTTAGTGCCTAGTCTGGCTTCTGCTCAGGGTTCTTTCCTGGGTTCCTTATGTTTCCGGGGAAATAATTTATATCCTTCCCAGATCCTGTGTGATAGAGACTGTGTCCTTTCAATGAAATACTAAATTCAGAAACACGTTGGGGGTACTAATCCTAGCAGGCTAAGAGCATTCTATGAAAGGAGAATGCTTGCATTTACATGTACATGCTTGTAGTAATGCAAAATAATTTATTCCCCTTTCTTGGCTCTTGCTTCATTCTCAGAAGGGTCTCTGACTTATCTGCAAGTACAGAAATGATCAAGTGCCAGTAGCTTAATATTTGTGCTGAGTCATCAAGTCCCCGTATGTGTGCATATCTCTGAATCTCCCACTATAAAAGTTTTGCTTTCCCACAAGAGCTCTGTAAACATCCTCCATCTGTTCAGCTAACAGGCACTCCAGCACATAAAGGAGATAGTTTTAAAATAACAGGTAATTGCTCGTAGTAGGTACTCAACAGGTATTTAATAATGTTTGCTATCACTTGTTTTGTTTCCTCATGAGTAGGATTTATGATTTCCAAGCCTGATGTGATCTCCCAGGTGGAACAAGGGGAAGAGTCAGGTGCCCTGACTCTCCAAGTCTCCAAGAAAAGAGAGACCTTTAGAGGCAACTGCACTGGTGAGAGTTTATTTTATGTTCATTATTTATATGCATCTCTAAGGTCTCCCCCATTCATTGTAGAACTGTATATGGTCTCCCTTCCTATAACTTAGATCAAAAGGATATTTTTCCTTGAGAAACACATGCATATACTCAGTGCTCCCACATGGTAGTCAGAACAGTATGAATTAGAACCAGAGGACACTAGCCAGGAGACTGATTGCTGAGGGGAATTCCAACAGTGACAGCTAGACAAAAAGTCCAGTCAAAGAGCCTTAAAAATGCAGGCTTGCATCACACTAGTACAGTAGCTATCTTAGACTTAGATGACATTGATGCATGGAGTTCCAACAAATCCCCAATGGTCTCTCGGGTCTGTCTCATCTCAAGTTAACCAGTATTGTAAAGCACTGTCATCTATCAGTGGTCCCTTTATTCATCTTTTATCTGAGTGCTCGGAAGGGATCTTGTGATCCCCTGTGTGGAAGGGATGCAGAAGATTGAAATCTTGGTTTTCAGTCTTATAAATAATGATAGTTCAATTTATTTTTATTCTAGCAGATGATAGGAGCATCACTGAAGAGGCCACTCCTCAGCAGGAAGATCCTGAAAAGACAGAACCACACTGGTCATTAGTTGGGAGACCAGCAGGGGATATTGCCTGGAATCCTGAGTGTGGAAAAATCTCTGAGAGGCAGGGCAAGTTGGAAAGGAAAGAGGGAAATTCTGTAGGGAAGAACAAAGGTAAATCAGTTCACCATGAAAGAGGTTTTGGGGGACACAGGAGCATCATTGCCCAGGGAGAGAGTCCAAATACATGTATAGGATGTGGGAAAAGCTTCTGTCTGAGATCAAATCTTATTACACACCAGAAACTCCACATGAGAGAAAAACCTTATAAATGTACTGTGTGGGAAAAGCTTCCTTCAGAACTCCAAACTTAGTCAGCACCAGGGAATCTACATGGGAGAGAAACCCTATAAATGTCTGGAATGTGGAAAAGGCTTCACTCTGAGCTCCACACTCATTCGTCACCAGAAAATCCACAGGAGAGGCCCTACAAATGCACTGGATGTGGGAAAAGCTTCAATAAACACTCAACGCTTGCACAGCATCAGAGAATCCACACCGGAGAGAAACCCTTCAGATGTTTAGTACATGGGAAAAGCTTCAGTCGGAGCTCAACGCTCATTCAGCAGGAGAAAATCCACACAGGGAACAAACAGCATAAATGTGCTGAATGCGGGAAGAGATTTAGTCAGAACTCAGATCTGATTGTACATCAGAGAATCCACACGGGCGAGAAACTCTATGCTTGTACTGAGTGTTGGAAAAGTTTTAGCTGCAGGTCAATGCTTATTAAGCATCAGAAGATCCACACAGGACAGAGACCCTGAATGTAAGAAAAGCTTCTCCTGGAGCTCAGACCTTATTCATCACCAGAGGATCCACATGGAGGAGAAACCCTATAAATGCACTAAGTGTGGGAAAAGCTTCAGTCAGAAATCACAACTCATCCAGCTCCAGAAAATGGTGAGTCCTGAGGGTCTGGGCTGACAAAGGGGACATTCTTCTTACCATCCACTTGACATTTAAAGCACACTTAACATTGGAGGAATTTAATTTATGCCACTTTACAATTTAATTATCTCCCTTTTTCCAATTTTTTCCTCCTTCCCTCTTCTTTAAACAAAACAAGCCCACAAACCTCCCTGACTCTCTCCCTCTTCTCTTTTCTTTGCTGCTTCTCACTCTCCTTCACTGCATAAAACAAACCCACAAAGCTTTCAGGGGGACCCTGTGCAGTTATATGCCTTCCTCGTATATCCTGTCTCTTACACTCAGGATGCTTTTCACGCTCCCTAATGCAGCTGCTCTATCCTCTGCTACCCAGCTAGTGACTGACCATTAGGGTTGTCAGCTGAGTAGGGAACGCTTCCTGTTTCAGATACAGATGACATTCGAGGAAGTGGCTGAGTATTTCACCCAGGAAGAGTGGGAACTTTTGGATGAAAAGCAGAGAGAACTCTACAGGGATGTCATGTGGGAGACATTTGAGACTGTGATCTCACTGGGTGAATGATTGTTTTCATTTGCTTAATAAATTTGCCCAAATATTTAACACATCATGACATCAACTGTTTTCTGTCTCATGAATAGGATTTCTGGTTCCCAAACCGGATGTGATCTCCCAGATGGAACGAGATGAGACAGACCCAGGAGACCATTGGGGATTTGTCCCAGATCTCCAGGCCACCAAAAAAAGAGAGGTTCTGAAAGCTACCCAGACAGATGAAGAGTAAGTTGTTGAATCAACTGAGAAACTATCCATGAGTAAAGTATAATGCTGGAATTCCAAGACAGCCATCAGTTAATACAGTAATAATATTTGGTGACCATTATAGTGTTTCACATGTCCAAAGGGCGTTCATTTAGTGAATTGGTGTCAGAGTTACAACTAGGATTTAGGCATTCCTGGATGCTAACTCTGTGCTTAGTCCTTTAGTCCAATGGGTGTTAGGCATCTAAATATCATTAAGGATATGAGCCTTAGGGATTGTCTACATTACCCACTGGATCGACGGGCAGCGATCGATCCAGTGGGGGTCAATTTATCGCATCTAGTCTAGACATGATAAATCTACCGCCTAGTGCTCTCCCATCAATTATGGTACTCCACCAGGGCAAGAGGCACAGGCGGAGTCGACAGGAGAGCATCAGCCGTCGACTTACTGCAGTGAAGACACCGTGGTAAGTAGATCTAAGTACGTTGACTTCAGCTATGTTATTCACGTAGCTGAAGTTGCGTAACTTAAATCAATCCCACCCAACCGCCAGTGTAGACCAGGCCTAGGTCTTCATTACTCTGCTTCAGAATTGGCCCCATCCTTTCTCTAAAGATTTGGTTCCTGATTATCAGTCTCATAAACAGTTTTTAGATTTGGGATAAACCCTTTGCCATTCTTAGTTCTGGGGTTTGAAATTGTTTTCCCCCAAAGAAATCATATATATTTTTATTTCAGCAGATGATGATATCTTCTTGAGTGAAAATAAGGAGGAGAATTCTCTCCTGAGAATACACAAGACAGAGAGACTGAACATGTGTGCAGACCTTATTAAACATCAGAGATCGCAAATGGGAGAGAGGCCATATAGGTGTTCTGAGTGTGAGAAGAGTTTTAGTCGGAAATCAGATCTTACTCGACATCAGCGAATCCACACAGGAGAGAAACCCTATACATGTGCTCAGTGTGGGAAAAGCTTCAGCCAGAATTCATTGCTCACTCGTCACCAGAGAACCCATGGGGGAGTGAAACCCTGTGCCAGACTGAGTGAGCCCACCAATTCCTGTGGAAGATACATTAATAATGCATGAGAGATGGGACAGAAATCAATGAGAGCTGCACTTTATGGGCGTACATGGGCAATATGTGGCACTGACAAAAATAAACAGATTAAAAACTACATCATGTGAGGGAAGTGGGGCGGCAGTGATTAGGAGAGGGAGCATGTGCTAAGGTGATTGATTCTTTGGAGGTCGTTTTGTTGGCAAAATCCTTCCCCAGGAGGAGTGTGTGTTGTGAGAATGGAACACCTGGAATTGTATAAACCAGAAGGTGAGGGAGCTGGATGCTAAGCACAGTGCGCTGAAAGGAGCAGTCATTGTAGAGATCAGGGGATGGATGTGTAGAGCCAGAAGGAGAACAATGTGGGTCGTGGGGGATCAAACATTTAGGGATCATTGGGGTTGTAACAATCTTGGGGTTCATTAAATAAAAAAACAGGGAATGAGAAAGGAATACAATTTCAATAAAACAAACTGGAGAGCTAATGTGGTGAACTGCACACAGCCATACAGTGTACCCAACCCCCTGTATCCAGGGCACATCTCCAAATTCCTATGTTCATAAACCCAATGTGTCACCTACCTAGTAAGGAGAGGTTACCAGCATATCACTCTTGATTGAGTCTCTACCACTCACTTCAAATACACATTCCCCACGCAGATTAGCAAGTCTCTATGGTCTTTCAGGATGTTTAATTTCTCATTCTGGTCTTCTCAGTATCAACCTTTCATTACAGTCTGAGTTGTTCTCTTGTTCGTTGGCAGTTTCTCCTTTGTGCATTGATGATAAAGGATCAGTCAGATGGGAAATGCCGGAGTCCACATCTACTGTCAATGTGTTGGTACTTTCTGTATGTCTACACTACGAAATTAGGTAGAATTTATAGAAGTAGTTTTTTTAGAAATCGTTTTATACAGTCAATTGTGTGTGTCCCCACACAAAATGCTCTAAGTGCATTAAGTCGGTGGACTGCGTCCACAGTACCGAGGCTAGCGTCGACTTCCGGAGCTTTGCACTGTGGGTAGCTATCCCACAGTTCCCACAGTCTCCTCTGCCCATTGGAATTCTGGGTTGAGATCCCAAAGCATGATGGGGCAAAAGCAGTGTCGTGGGTGGTTCTGGGTACATGTCGTCAGGCCCCTCTCTTCCTTCCTTCCTCCGTGAAAGCAATGGCAGACAATTGTTTCACACCTTTTTTCCTGGGTTACCTGAGCAGGCGCCATACCACGGCAAGCATGGAGCCTGCTCAGCTCACCGTCACCGTACGTCTCCTGGGTGCTGACAGACGTGGGACTGCATTGCTACACAGCAGCAGCTCATTGCCTTTTGGCTGCAGATGATGCACTAAGATTGGTAGCCATTGTCGTTGTATTCCTGGGTGCTCTTTTAGCCGACCTCAGTGAGGTCGGTCAGGGGCGCCTGGGCAGACATGGGAGTGACTCAGCCAGGTCATTCCCATCTTCTGCCAAGCACCCAGGAGATGACGATGGCTAGCAGTCATTCTGCACCATCTTCTGATGAGCACCCAGGAGATGACGATAGCTAGCAGTCGTTCTGCGCCATCTGCTGCCAGCCTAAGATGTAAAAGATAGATGGAGTGGATCAAAACAAGAAATTGACCCAATTTGTTTTGTGAAATCAACAGTCTGATAAAACCAGGGTTTTGAGTTCAATCCTTGAGGGGGCCATTCTGTGTGACAGTTGTTTGTGTTTCTCCTTGATGCAAAGCCACCCCTTTTGTTGATTTCCTGTAAACCTTGTCATCAGTCACCCCTCCCTCCATCAGAGCAACGGCAGACAGTTGTTTCACGCAAAACAAGGTGAGGAGGCGATGGCAGCGCGGTGACGAGAGTGATGAGGACATAGACATGGTCATAGACTTCTCACAAAGTACGGGCCGGGCAATGTGCCCCGACAATGTGCACATCATGCTGATGATCTCTGCATGAGCTCTGCATGGTCACCTATGATGATCAGCTCGCCACGCTGGCCAAACAGGAGATGAAATTCAAAAGTTTGTGAGCCCTTTCCTGTCTACCTGGCCAGTGCATCTGAGTTGAGAGCACTGTCCAGAGCGGTCACAATGGAGCACTCTGGGATAGCTTCCGGAGGCCAATATCGTCGAATTGTGTCCACACTACCCCAAATTCAACCTGACAAGGCTGATTTCAGCACTAATCCCCTCGTCGGAGGTGGAGTAAAGAAATTGATTTAAAGAGCCCTTTAAGTAAAAAAAAAGGGCTTTGTCGTGTGGACGGGTCCAGGGTTAAATTGAGGTAATGCTGCTAAATTCGACCTAAAGTCGTAGTGTAGACCAGGCCTGGGATTACTCATAGATCCCTTTGATTATGTCAAAATGTGTCCCCCTGGTCTGTCTGGTCTACATAAGACCTTGGATGCAGCTGTTCTTTAATGGTACCTCTTTGGTCTCAAGTATTAGAGGTGTGATTCCTTGGACACTCTCCATTACCTGGGTTAAGAGATGGGAGATCACGGGCCCTTTGGTCAAAATAATATTTCTTCTTCCACTTCTGATTTTCTTTCATCTTCTGTATGGTTTCATTGTTATGAGATTTCAGTAAATTCTCAGTAATTGGTAAATTATATCTGATCCTTCTTCCCATTAACATCAGAGCTGGAGGAAAGCCATTCTCCAGGGGTGTACTTTGGTAAACCAGTAATCCTTTACACAAATTATCCCCACTGTCAAAAGTCTTTTTCATAAGGTTCTTTACTGTCTGTATAAATCTTTCCACAAATCTATTTGATTGGGAATAATTTGGATTTGATGTTTTGTGATGAATATCCCAATCTATGGCAAATTGCCTAAAATCTGCCCTGGAAAGTTGCAGTCCATTATCGCTAAAGACTTCATCTGGAATTCCATGCTTGGAGAAGATTCCCTTCATGCTAGCTATCACTGACTTAGTATTGTGCAGTGTGCCAATGTCTGGATCCAGAAAATAATAATTTGTAACTCTTAAATAATCCTTTGGTTGCCAGGTAAATAAATCCGTGCCTACCTCCTCATAAATCCTTTGTGGAACTGGATGAGGTCTCAGTGGCTCTGCCTGTTGGCATGGCTTGTATTTCAGCATGAAAAGCAGTTTCCGACCACATGAGTAAAGTCATGATTGATCCGTGGCCCGTACAGCACCTCTCATGCTTGTTGTTTGCACTTCTCAATTCCTAAATGACCCTTGTGGATCTTCTGTAGCATTTCTTTATGGAGGCTCCTTGTAATTGCAACCTTACTGCCCTTGAAAATCACCCCACCTATCACAGTAAGCTCATGTTTGCAGTTCCAATACTCTTTTATACTTGGACAGCAACTGCTTATTTCTTCAGGCTACGCTTTAATTATCACTTCTTTAAGCATTCCCAATGATTCATTTTGCTCCATTTCCTCTCTTATTTGTTGCAGTTTCTTGTTAGCTGTGGGAATTGACTTTACAATCAAATCTACATAGGCTTGCAGCTCTGTCTCTAAAGTGTTCTCTGGTTTCTCCCTTTGTCTCTGCTTTCAGTTGCAAACACAGGAGTTAACTTCAAAATGACTGCAGTTTCCTTCTCATTCAGCACTTCTGACATGATCTTGAAGTTCATTAAATAGCAAACCAGTGAATGAGAAAGAAATAAAACTTTAATAAAATGAACTGGACAACTATTGTGGTGAACTGCTTCACACAGCTCTCCCCACCCCCACTGCCTCCAGAGCACATCTCCAAATTCCTATGTCCATAATACTGTCCATTATGAGGGAGCATCTCTAAAGTATAATATTCTACAAACCTATCTCTACAAGTGTGGTGTTTGTTTTGAAGGGGAAATAGCTGGGTGCTGTGTTGATAATCAGCTTGGGTAGCAGGAGAGTGGAACATAGTGAATTAAAAGGAGGAGACTATTTTAAACAGCTTGATTCCTGTGATTACAGCCTGGAAGGTGTCCATATATCCTGACTATACTCTCTCCTAGGCTTTTGATTGCCATTACATGCTGTGATGCTCTGTACCTCGGGGGAACACCCTACACCCCCATGTTCATCTTTATAAAATGATTGTGTGGTATCCACTGCAAAGTTTGTCATGTTGAGTGTCTTCGGAAGGCTCATGATGCACTGAGCATGGTTGTTATAGTGATGTTATAATAATTGTTACAGTAATATTATAGTGATGTTATAGGTTATAATTTCATGTATATAGTCATGAGGCTGAAAATGTATCCTCGTGCCTTAAGGGAAGCCAGGTAAAAACTCACCAAGAACAGAGAGACAGTTCACACCTCATCAGGGCAGGTATGGGACAAACCCAGCCCAGCCTCACAGGAACAAAGGGTGCTGGCCGAGGCAGCAACAAAAGAATCTGTTAGACTCTCCAGGGAGTCTGCTTGCATCCGAAGAAGTGGGTATTCACCCACGAAAGCTCATGCTGCAAAACTTCTGTTAGTCTATAAGATGCCACAGGGTTCTTTGCTGCTTCTACAGAACCAGACTAACACGGCTACCCCTCTGATACTCTCCAGGGAGTCACCCTCCTTCCTTCGGTCAGTTTGGGACTGCGATGAGGTAATGATCACCTGACTCTGAAGGGCAGAGGGGGTGGGAGAGGCAAAGCCAAGAGGAAGAAAGGAGATGTTAAAAGGGAGAGCCATTTGACTTGCTCTCTCTCTCTCTTCCACCTACATCTACAGACATCGCACTAAGCAACTGAAGCGATGTCCAAAGGGGAGAACCTGGCTGAAAAGCTACCAGCCAGCCTGTGGTGAGAAGCATCTAAGTTTGTAAGGACACTGAAAGTGTTAAGATCAGCTTAGAATGCATTTTGCTTTTATTTCATTTGACCAAATCTGACGTGTTATGCTTTAATTATCTTTATGGTTAATAAATCTGTTTGTTTATTCTACCTGAAGCAGTGCATTTGGTCTGAAGTGTGTCAGATACTCTCCTTGGCCTAACAAGCCTGGTACAGATCAATTTCTTTGTTAAATTGATGAACTCATATAAGCTTGCAGTGTCCAGTGGGCATAGCTGGACACTGCAAGAAGGAGGTTCCTAGATTTGTGTCTGGGACTAGAAATATTGGCTAGTGTCATCCGGTTGCACAATCCAAGGAGCAGCTTACAGGCCGGAGGCTGTGCATGAACAGCCCAGGGCGGGGGTTCTCACAGCAGAGCAGGGTAAGGCTGGCTCCCAGAGTCAAGGATTGGAGTGACCTAGCAGATCACCGGTCCGGATAACACCAGAGGGGAACGTCACAGATGCCCAGATCCTACACCCAATAGTTTGGTATTTTTCATAACACTTTAGTTTGCAGTGTTAAGTTTGCAATGTCTACTCCGATGCAATAAGAACTCTTTCTTCAATATTCTGTGTTGCTTAATCCTTGGTGCTAGGGTCTGATTTCAGATGTTGTGTTTAAAAAGTGCTCTGGAACATCCTCTTAAGGAATCCAAAGGAAAAAGAGTTGCTCTCTGGGTGAATGTCAAATTTCTCTGAGATCTCTTGGGGACAATGAAAGGTTCCATTATTGGAGACGCCTTTCAGGCATAGAATTCCTCTTCATGCCTCTATTAAAATTGACAGTATATCCTCACCTCATGTACTGTGTTTGAATTCTTCATCAGCAAAAAGAGAGCAGCAACAGAAATGTAACGGAGAAGGACAGCAGGACTAATTAGATGCATCAGAGTGGTGATTGGAAGGTAAGGTTTCACAAGTAGATATGAAAAGGACTCAGACTATTAATTTTGGAAGAAGAGTAAGATATATAGTATGAAGGACATACAGGTGCCCTTTTCCCCCACCCCTTTCACATTTGTAAGAAGATGAGGCCGTTTGGATGGGGAAGGATAGCTCAGGGGTTTGAGCATTAGCTTACTAAACCCAGGAGTGTGAGTTCAATCCTTGAGGGGGCCATTTAGGGAACTGAGGTAAAAATCTGTCTGGGGATTGGCCCTGCTTTGAGTAGGGGGTTAGACTAAATGATCTCCTGAGGTCCCTTCTAACCCTGATAGTCTGTGATTACTAGACTCTACTCTCCTGACACCAGCACCTTAGTGTTAAGGAGAGAAACTTCCATATAAGAGCTCTTCATCCAGTTCCTTGTATTATATCAAAAGCTAGAGACACATTCTAGGAGACCCAGACATAAGCCCATGTGTCTCTTTTAAAGTTGGAGCCTCTACTGCTACTGTACTGTAATATACATAATAATGAATATGAGGCTGCAAAGCAGGGAAAATTTTCTGCCCCTATTTCTTGGTTAAAGAATCATAAGAAAAGGATCAGTCCTGAGGCTCCGAGCACTAGGACTATTCAGAAGCCTGAGATGAAGCCCTTTCGTATTCTTCAGAGGTTTTATCTTCCTTAGACAACACAATGAGACTGGGAATGCTATGATAGCACCAGCTGGTTTATCTCAGTCTTATTCCACTTCTCCCCTCCAAAACCCTTGCATCAGGCTAGCAACGAGCGTACATACTCAGGGGGACCGGGCAAGCCTGAACAACATGTGCTGAAGCCCATGCTGCTGCATCTTCACTGCTATTTTTACCCGTGCTAACTAAATTAAACCTTGTGCAGGTATGCCTACATTGCTGCAATCAAATCTCCAATGGCAGTATAGACATATCCATAGAGTCAGCTGGCAAACAAACACTGGGTGACTGCAGAGAAGGGGTCTTAGGCCTGGATCTGAGAGCAGCTGCAGCACATTCACTCCAGTCTTTCAGGTTGATAGATTTGTCCCTTGAGAGGAGAACCCCTGCCCAGCACATGGGCTACAAGGACAGAGACTCATGACCAATAAGACCAGGATGCCTAGGTACAAGATCCCCCAGCAGGCAGGTATCAGTCACCTACACAAAGGGGAGGAGAGATCATTAATCTGGGGCACAGGCTGGAGAGGCAGTTTGGAGGGTGTATCAGCTGAGTTAGAGCTTTCCTGTTGGTTGGGTGTCTGGGGTTTGTTACTTTAGGCTCTCATGGGTCTCCTTTGATGCAATTTACCAGTGGTGGCACCTTTAATGGTCATGTGAATATATCCCTACTCACTAGGTGGGTGGCAAGAGGGCTAGAGTCAATCTGCCTGATGTAATCATTACTGGGGGAATTCCTGTCCCCCAAAGGCTGGAGAAGGGATCAGTGAGGATGCATGTCTGTCATTATATCTGAGGAAAGTCTTGTTAAGTATAAATCTGGTCATTGCTATGGTATCTCTACTGTTATCTCTAGGGTTAAAAATACTGTTTGTAAGAGCGAAAGAAAATCTTGATATTAGCATATATCTTCTACTTTTGGTACAGTTACTGTGGGAAGCATAGTTTGTGTAGTTCAGTGGCTCTCAAACTTTTGTACTGGTGACCCCTTTCACATAGCAAGCCTCTGAGTGCGACCCCTCCCCTTATAAATTAAAAACACTTTTTTATATATTTAACACCATTATAAATGCTGGAGGCAAAGTGGGGTTTGGGATGGAGGTTGACAGCTCGTGACCCCCCATGTAATAACCTCATGACCCCCTGAGGGGTGCTGACCCCCAGTTTGAGAACCCCTGGTGTAGTTAGAGGTCTTTTAATGTTTTTAAAGGGCTTTTTCTGTCAGGATTGGGCCGAGGACTCATGTCCAGATATCTTCATTTGGCTGGTTTGAAAGATGGTTATTGTTGATTTTTCTGTTTCGGCTGTTTAGATGTTTGGTTTAATTTGTATTTGTGAATTATGAAAGGAATGTAATCTGCTCTCTGATTTGCTGTTACTTGGTTACCAAACTTGAATCTGACTAAAGCCTAGGAGTTTTATCTCTAAGGTCTTTCTGATTGTTGTTTGGTGGGGAGTGAGGTGGTAGAGTTAGGAAGAAAAGACAATGTAAGGTCTGTGCTAGTGCAAAAGCCAAAGAAGTAGAGGCAGCATCAGCCTCTGAAGAGATGTCTGGAGACACCCAAATAATGCTGAGTTTTGACTTGTAAGGAGCTAATTAATTCATTGTGGCAGGTGGGCTGTATGTGGCCAGAAAGGCCATTGCTATCTCACTTTTTTTCTTTTCTTTTTAAAGAAAGTTTCTAGAGCTTATGGATCTAAAGAAACCCTTGAAAATGTGACCCTGGTGTAACTGATGCAGACTGCCTGGAACAATAGCTCTGTGAGGGGTGAATTTCCTCAGTTGTCTCAATGGTGTGTGAATTTCTTTGCCCCCTGCCAACACCAGCCCACCTGGAGAAGAGCAGAGCAGGGTAAGTCCTTCTGCCCAGGCAGCCACTGGGATGGATTTGTGGCTTCCTGTGATCTTGCTCCTGTCTTTCTGCAGGATGAGGTCTGAGAGACAGGGCCGGCTCCAGGCACTAGCGAAGGAAGCAGGCGCCTGAGGCGGCGAATAGAAAGGGGTGGCAAACTGTCCGTTGTTGGGGCAGCACGTCCGGGTCGATGGCGGCAGCAGTTTGGTGTCAGCTCAATCGATCTGCTTCAGTTTTTGGCGGCAATTCAGTAGCAGGTCCTTCACCCCTGTCTCCCTCATCAGCGGCACTTCGGCTGCAGCTCAATCAAGTTTTTCTTTTTTTTCCCCTTTTTTTCCTTTTTTTCGCCGCTTGGGGCAGCAAAAAAGCTGGAGCCGGCCGTGCTGAAAGAGGACCCCTGCAACCATTCCTGCTGCTCCTGGAAGGGTGAGATGGGGTCTGTTGCCACTCCTTGGCACAGAAATTTGCCCCATGGCATTGCTGCCTTTCTGGTGGGGAAAAGGGGGATGGTTTCCTTCCAGTTCTGTTCTTTGTGTGAGTACAACCAGAGCACTACAGGGCCCAGGATTGCCTTTATCTGGCCAAGTCTGGGTTTGGGGAGGAGTACGTTAAATCTCTAACACTGTGGATTTGCTCAGTTGCCGCCATTGGTGCTCAGCCGTCAGTGGAGCCGAGACAGGAAAAGACACTATTTGCAATGGGGGAGTTGAGGCATTTTTTTAAAACCTTGAGGTGCAAATAGTACAGTGGTTCTCAAACTTCATTGCACTGCCAACCCCTTCTGATAACAAAAATTACTACATGACCTCAGGGAGGGGGACCAAAGCCTGAGTCCTGCTGCCCTGGGTAGGGGACCAAAGCCAAAGCCTGAGCCCCGCCACCCTGGGCAGAGCCAAAGCCAAAGCCCACGTGGTTCAGCCACGCTGCCCAGGGCTGAAACCAAAGCCTGAGCTCTGCCACCCAGGGCTGCAGCCTTTGGGGTTTGGCCCCAGGCGGTGGGGCTCAGGCTTTGGCCCCATACCCCAGCAAGACTAATGCTTGCCCTGGTGACCCCATTAAAACGGGGTCACGACCCACTTTGGAATCTTGACCCAAAGTTTGAAAACTGCTGAAATAGCAGCTGTGCCTGTTAACACTAGCGTTTGCATTGCTACAGCTACAGCAGTGGCTGCAATCCAGACAATCACCAGCCTAGGCCAGGCCTGAAATCTTTTGTCTAGTTAAAAGCTCCTTTGTCTACCTATTCATGAATGAAAATCCCCAGTTGTAAATGGTTCCCTTCCATTCCTCATACTTTGGTAAAGTTTGTCTCTGATTTTGGAGGTTCATGGTTATGTGTCCAAGGCCCTGCATGAAGCACTTGCATTTGGGAGGAGCTGTGTTTTATTCAAGGTCCTCCTATGGGAGCAAGTGCTAATTTGCATACCACAGGAGACAATTAAATACGCCTTTTGACATTATTTTTGGGGAAATACTTGTTAAGAATGAATCACGTCATTATTTAATTTCCATTATTATCTATCAGTTTGAATTACTGTTGGAGGAAGAGAGAGAGGGAACGATGGAGTTGAGTCACCCTGAACTTAGTAGATATCATCCAAGTTTGGGCAGTCACACCGGGCAGTGTAATTTGTGTTACTATAGCTCTTTGGGGTGGGCTGTTGCTATGTGTGGCTCATGAGATGCCTAATGGTCTCGGACGCTATTCGGTAGTCCAGAGACATTTACACAGAGCACGTCACCGGCCACCGTCAATACCAAGAGTGAGCCGGCGTGACTCCACACACCCGCAAGGGGGAAGAGACCTGTAAACTTCCCCTGTTGGACTTTATCCCCTGAACCAACCAAACTGAGCTCTGCCCTGTGAGGGGCACCCTATCACCATTACCCAGTCCGCTCATTTACTCACGCCCACGACTATCCATAACCTGTTTGTATGAGTGATGTGCCCTCACTGCTTGCTGGTTGTACCTTGAACTCTCCCACCGTATACCCCGCATTGGGGACATGACAGATTGTGTATATGTATATGCTGCCTAACACCAAAATGCTAACATCCCCCCACAACCTGTATGTTACCCCCAATGACACAATAACTGACGCTTCGAACACTTTGTATCGTTTATTTTAAATATTCTCTAATAAAATTTAAATTTGTTTAATAGGGTTTTCTGCTGTTACAGAAGACCTGTATTTGGTTAGTTTGAAAGAAAAGAATTGTTGTTTTGAGAGGGTTTTTGTTTTTTTAGTGCTGTGTATGGTGTTTTTTAAGATGGTCTCCAACTTGAAAGGGCACAAGGGTGTGATGTGATCTATGAGTTAGTACCACCCTTGTGCCCTTTCAAGACTTAATCCAAGTTTTAGAGGTTTTTTAATTCAGGCTTTTGGTTGTGGGGGAAGGAGCAGAGTAAAAAAGAAGGTGGGGAAATACAATAGGGAACAACCTGGAGGAATAGGAGTAGTCTTAATCTCTGGATAGCTGGGGAGAGAGGTCCTTGGAATCTCACCTTTCAGTTTTTTTGATAAGTAAGATTTTAGCATTTGTGATTTTGAAGACAGCTTTGGAGATATGACCCTGGTGTAACTGATGTAATGATACTCTGCAGACTGCCTGAAACAATAGGTATGTGAGGGGTTAAATTCCTCAATTGTCTCAATGGCATGTGAATTTGTTCGCTCTCAAGGCATTGCCAACATGAGCTGGGCCAAGGACTCTGTGTGAGGCAGGAGGAGAGAGGAGCAGGCCAAGTGCTTCTACACCAGCAGTCACTGAGATGGATTTTTGGGAAATACTGTGATGCAGTTCTGCCTTTTGTGAGGTGGGGTCAGAAACGACCCCTGCTGCTACTCCAGCTCAGTATTGCCAACCCCAAATTTTCAAAATCATGAGTCTGGCGGACCAAAAATCATGAGATGGGCTTTAAAATAATGATTATGTAAAAATATTGGATTTTGAGTTCTGATTATTTGCCTTCTGCTGTTTGAGCCTTTAGGGTGCTGCTACTGAAAGGACTGCAGGTGTATAAGTGTGTCTGCTGCCATTCTTTGGTGAGAAAGTGGTTCCATGTCACCATCTCTCTGGGTGGAGGAGAGGACCTCCTTCCAGTATTATTCTAAGTGGGGCCAGAGTGTAAGAGCCAGGGGATGGGGAAGGGCCAAAGTGGGGCCCCAGATTGCCTTAATCGGGTGGTGGGTGTACGGGGAGCAGTGGCAGATTAATTCATTCTGAGATAGAGTCAGGAATGAAAGCACTTGGTGATGGACTGGGGGATTCTAGCTCCTCCTCTCTAGTTTGGGTCCCTATAATGTGTTCATGGCAGTTCCTCTCACTGGACTGAGGTCACTAGCACCATCACCAGCCATTAGAAGGTCTTGTCTAGGCTGGGTATTTGCAAGATTAAGCCTTTTTGAAACCTCAAACTGAGCTCTCCCAATTAAGCGCAGTTAACTCAAGTGATTAATTTAAAACAAATTAACTGAATTTTAAAAAAATTAATCGTGATTAAGCAGTTTTATTTTCACTGTTACACAACAATAGAATACCAATTGAAATGTATTATAAAAAATTTGGATGTTTTTCTACAGTTTCAAATATATTGATTTAAATTACAACACAGAATACAAAGTGCACAGTGCTCACTTTATATTATTATTTTTATTACAAATATTTGTGCTCTAAAAAAGATAATCTCTTTATCGTGAAAGTGCTATTTACAAATGTAGATTTTTTTTGTTACATAACTTCACTGAAAAACAAAACAATGTAAAACTTTTGAGCCTGCAAGTCCACTCAGTCCTACTTCTTATTCAGCCAGTCATTAAGACAAACAAGTTTGTTTACATTTACAGAAGATAATGCTGCCCTCTTCTTATTTACAGTGTCTTCTGAAAATGAGACCAGGCGCTCACATGGCACTTCTGTAGCTGGTGTCGAAAGGTATTTGCTTTCCAGATACACTAAACATCCATATGCCCCTTCATGCTTTGGCCACTATTGAGAGGACATACTGATGGAATCAAAAATAATAATATAAAGTGAGCACTGTACACTTTGTATTCTGTGTTGTAATTGAAATGAAAATATTTGAAAATGTAGAAACATACAAAATATTTAAATAAATGGTATTCTGTTATTGTTTAATAGAGCATTTAAAACTGTGATAAATCATGATAATCAATAATAAAAAGTACAATGAAAAGCTTCTTTGTCTATCTATTTGTGAATGAATGCAGGTATGAAGACCACCGTTGTAAAGGGTACCCTTCTGTTCCTCATTCTTTGTTAAAGTTTGTCTCTGATTTTGGAGGTTCAGGGCCATGTTTCCAAAGCCCCCTACCAAGCACATGTGTTTGGGAGGAACTATGGCTTATTCTGTGTTCTCCCAATGGAAGCAAGTGCTAATTTGCATACCACAGGGGAACATTAAATATGCCTTTTGACATTATTTTTGGGGAAATACTTGTTAAGAATTAATCACATCATTATTTAATGTCCAGTGTTATCCTTTGGTTTGAATTACAGTTGTGGGGGAAAGAGAGGGAAAGCTGGAGTTGAGTCACCCTGATCTTAGTAGATATCATGCAGGTCTGGGTAGTCACATTGGGCAGTATAATTTGTGTTACTATAGCTCTTTTAGTATTTGTTTAACAGGGTTTTCTGCCTTGGTAGAAAACCCTTATTTGGTTAGTTTGAAAGAAAAGAATTCTATTTTGGGGGTGGTATCTTTGTTTTTTAGTGTTATATATGTATTTTTTTTTAAATTGGTCTTTTCTGATGTGAAAGAGGAGTGTAGTGTAATCTGATTTGTAAATTAGTAGTGGTTAATCCAAGTCTTAGAGAATTTTTAGTTCAAGCTTTTGGTTGTGGGGGAAGGAGCAGAGTAAAAAAGGTGGAGAAATACAATAGGGAACAACCTAGAGGAATAGGAGTAATCTCAACCTCTGAAAAGGTGTGTTGGAGGGGAGGGAGGTCCTTGGAATCTCACCTTTCAGTTTTTTTGTAAAGTAAGATTTTAGCATTTGTGATTTTGATTGGGATTCCAGCTCCTCCTCTTTAGTTTGGGTCCCTATAATGTGTTCATGGCATTTCTCACTGGACAGAGGTCACTAGCATCATCACCAGCCATTAGAAGGCCTTCTTTAGGCTGGGTATTTGCTTTTATAAACCTCAACGTGAGCTCTCCCAATTAGGGCTGTAAATTAAGCGCAGTTAACTCAAGCATTAACTTAAATATTAACTCAATTTAAAAAAATTAATCCTGATTAAGCAGAGGTTTTTTTTTTCACTGTTACACAACAATAGAATACCAATTGAAATGTATTATAAACATTTCTGGATGTTTTTCTTATTTTCAAATATATTGATTTTAATTACAACACAAAATACAAAGTGTACAGTGCTCACTTTATATTATTTTTATTACAAATATTTGTACTGCTAAAAAGATAATCTCTTTATCATGAAAGTGCAGTTTACAAATGTCAAATTTTTTTGGTTACATAACTGCACTCAAAACCAAAAGAATGTAAAACTTTTGAGCCTACAAGTCCACTCAATCCTACTTCTTGTTCAGCCAATCGCTAAGACAAGCAAGTTTGTTTACATTTACATGAGATAACGCTGCCCATTTCTTATTTACAATATCACCTGAAAGTGAGAAGAGGCACTCACATGGCACTTGTGTAGATGGCATTGCAAGGTATTTATGTGCCACATGTGCTAAACATTTGTATGTCCCTTCATGCTTTGGCCACCATTCCAGAGGACATACTGATGTAATCAAAAATAATAATATAAAGTGAGCATTGTACACTTTGTATTCTGTGTTATAATTGAAATCAATATATTTGAAAATGTCAAAAATATGCAAAAATATTTAAGTAAATGGTATTTTCTTCTCGTTTAAAAGACCAGTTAAAACTGTGATTAATAGTGCCTATCAACACTAGTGCTTGCACTGTTACAACAATGGCTCTAAAGCAGTGAATGTCTGATTCTGATTATTCGCCAAAGCTACCACCCAGCTGCTTTGCATAAAAGGGGGCACTCCCATGTCCTCCAATGGGAGTAGGTTCTAATTTGCATATCAAATAGGACAATAAAGATGAAAGTTTGCCATTATATCTGAGTAAAGTCTTTTAAGTATAAATCTGGTCATTGCTACTGTTATCTCTAGGGTTGAAAATACTGTTGGTAAGAGAGAAAGAGAAGTCTCCTTGATATTAGCACATATTTTCTAGTTTTGGTGCAGTTACTCTGGGCAGCATCGTTTGTTTAATTACAGCTTCTTTAAAAGTTTTTAAAGGGATTTTTTTGTTGGATTTGTGCTGGGGACTTAGTGTCAGATATCTTCATTTGGCTGGTTTGAAAGATGATTATTGTTGTTTTTTCTGTTTCTGCTGTTTAGATGTTTGGTTTAATTTGTATTGGTGAATTATGAAAGGAATGTAATCTGCTCAGTGATTTGCTGTTTGTTGGTTACCAAAGTTGAGTCTGACTAAAGGCTCGGAGTTTTACCTGTAGGGGAGTGAGGTGGTAAGGTTAAGAAGAAAAGTACAATGTAAGATCTGTGCTAGGGCAAAAGCCAAAGAAATCGAAGCAGTATCAACCTCTGAAGAGGTGTCTGGAGGCACCCCAATAATGCTGAGTTTTGTGTGGAGCAAATTAATTTGTTGTGGCAGGTGGGCTGTATGTGGCCAGAAAGGCCATTGCTATCTCACATTTTTCTTTTCTTTTTGAAGAAAGTTTCTAGAGCGTGTGGACTATTGCTCGGTTGCCACTATTGGTGCTCAGCCTTATAGTTTCTTGGCTCCTCGGAGCTAAGATCAAGTGTAAGTAGTCTCTTGGCTTATCATACACTGAGTGTCTTGATGTTTTTGGTCTTTTGGCCCCAAGATGAAAACCTTGTCTGTGTGTCCTGGACCGTGAAGTACACACATTATCTTTTAAGTTATATTTGTTCAACAGGATATTCTGCTTTTATAGAAGACCCTTATTTGGTTAGTTTGAAAGAAAATAATTGTTGTTTTATGGTGTCTGTTTTAAGTTAGTCTCTGACTCAAAAAATCAGCATGATCTGATTTACTAGTTAGTGATGGTTAATGCAAGTCTCGGAGGTTTTTAGTTTAGGCTTTTGGCTGTGGGGAGGGAGCAGAGCAAAAAAGAAGCTTAAGATGTATAGTAGGGAAGAACCTAGAGGGACAGGAGCAGTCTCAACCTCTGAAAAGGTGTGTTGGACAGGTGGGCTGTATGTGGGGAGAGAGGTCCTTGGAATCTCACCTTTCTGATTTTTTTTTAAAATAAGATTTTAGCACTTGTGATTTTGAAGACAGCTTTGGAGACATGATCCTGGTGTAACTGATGTAATGATAAAACAACAAGGAATCCTTCTGACACCTTAGAGACTAACAAATTTATTTGGGCATAAGCTCACAGGTGGGCTCTATGTGGCCAGAAAATCCATTGCTAGCTCACCTTTTTCTTTTCTTTTCAAGTATGTTTCCAGAGCTCCTGGATCCAAGAAACCCTTGAAAATGTGTCCCTGGTGTAACTGATGCTGATGAGTCTGCAGATTGCCTGGAACAATAGCTCTGTGTGGGGTGAATTTCCTCAATTGTCTCAATGGTGTGTGAATTTCTTTGCCCCGTGCCAACACCAGCCCACTTGGAGAAGAGCAGAGCAGGGTAAGTCCTGCCGCACAGGTGGCCACTGGGATGGATTTGTGGTTAAGTACCGGGGCTCCCTGTGATACTGCTCCTTTCTCTCTGCAGGATGGAGTCTGAGAGGACCCCTGCAACTATTCTTGCTGCTCCTGAAAGAGTGAAGTGGGGTGTGGTGGGGTCTTTTGCTGCTCCTTGGGACAGAAATTTGCCCCATCCCACTGCTTCCTTTCTGGTGCGGAAAAGGGGGGTGGTTTCCTTCCAGTTCTGTTCTTTGTGAGAGTACAGCCCGAGTGTGAAGGCCAAGAAATGGGGCTGGGCTATTACAGGGCCCAGGATTGCCTTTATCTGGCCAAGTCTGTGTCTGGGGAGGAGTACATTAAATCTCTAAAGCTGTGGATTTGCTCAGTTGCCACCATGGATGCTCAGCCTTTAGTGGAGCTGAGACAGGAAAAGACACTATTTGCACTGGGGAAGTTAATGCCTTTTTGAAATCTTGAAGTGCAAATAGCAGCTGTGCCTGTTAACACTAGCAGTTGCACTTCTACAACTACAGCAGTGGCTGTAATCCAGAGAATCACCAGCCTAGGCCAGGCCTGAAGTCTTTTGTCCAATTAAAAGCTCCTTTGTCTATCTACTCATGAATGAATACATGTATGAAGACCACAATTGCAAATGGTTCCCTTCCATTCCTCATACTTTGACAAAATTTGTCTCTGATTTTGGAGGTTCAGTGCCATGTCTCCAAAGCCTCCCACCAAGCACCTGTGCTTGGGAGGAGCTGTGGTTTATTCAGTGTCCTCCAATGGGAGCAAGTGCTAATTTGCATACCACAGGTGACCATTAAATACGCCTTTTGACATTATTTTTTGAGAAATACTTGTTAGGAATGAATCATATCATTATTTAATTTCCACTGTTATCTATCAGTTTGAATTACTGTGGGGAGAAGAGAGAGAGGGAGAGCTGGAGTCCAGTCACCCTGGCCTTAGTGGATATCATGCAGGTTTGGGCAGTCACACTGGGCAGTGTAATTTGTGTAATTATAGTGCCCCCCTCCCCCCCCCCCCCCGGGCTATATAACCCTTATTTGGTTAGTTTGAAAGAAAATAATTGTTGTGCTGAGGTGTATTTGTTTTTTTGTATTGTGGCTCTGTTTTTTTATATTAGTCTCTGTTGGGGAAGTATGTGAGAAGAGAGGTTCTTGGTATCTTGCCATTCATTCTTTTGTAAGGTAAGTTTCTAGTACTTATAGTTGTAAAGAAATCCTGGGATACATGACTCTGGTGTAACTAATGGAATGCTGACTCTGCAGACTGCCTGAAACAATAACTCTGTGAGGGGTTAATTTCCCCAGTAGTCTTAATGGCATATGAATTTCTTTGCTCTCAGGGCATTGCCCACAGCAACCTAGTCAAGGACTCTGTGTGAGGCAGGATGAGAAAAGTGGAGCCAGCCGAGTGCTTCCACACAAGCAGTCACTGGGATGGATTTTTGGTAAGTACTAAGGGTCCTTATTATGCTGCTCCTGCCTTTCTGTGGGGTGGAGTCAGAGACAGCCTCTACAGCTAGAGGCTGAGTAATGGCTGTAATACAGTGAATCACCAGTCTAGACCAAGCCTAAAAACATCCATGCACATTTTTTTTTTTTAAAAAATCTGCCTGAAGATGATCACAGGTTTGAAGACTCAGCTGCACACCATTCCCTACCAGCCCATATAGTTTGGGAAAGTTTGTCTCTGATTCTGATTATTTTCCATGGCTACCATCCAGCTGCTTTGCCTAAAAGGGCATGTGGCTTATTCCATGTCTTCCAATGGGAGCAGGTGCTAATTTGCATAGCCAATAAAATTAGTAAGGATGCATTTTTGCCATTATTGTGGAAATCCTTTTTCAGTGTGACTCCCATCATTGCTATTTCCTCTCTACTGTTATGCCTAGAGTTGAAAATACTGTTAGTGAGTGTGTGTGAGAAAGAAATGAGTCGTAGTAGTAGTATATCTCTTCTAGATTTGGGCATTTACTCTGAGGGTATGCCTACACTACCTGCCGGATCGGCGGATAGTGATCAATCTATCAGGGATCGATTTATCGTGTCTAGTGTAGATGGGATAAAATCGATCCCCGATCGCTCTGCTGTCGACTCCAGAACTCCACTGCGGCGAAAGGCGGAAGCGGAGTCGATGGGGGAGTGGCAGTGGTTGACTCGCTGCCATCCTCACGGCCAGGTAAATCAACCTAAGATACGCCGACTTCAGCTACGCATCTCTTAGGTCGACCCCCGCCCGCCCCCCCCAGTGTAGACCTATCAAGAGAATCATAGTTTGTGTAGCTGTAGCTCTTTGTTGTTGTTGTTGTTGTTCAGTAGTGTTTCTTGTTTTTGACAGAAACTCTTATTAGGCTAGTTGGAAAGAAATTAATTGATTTCTCTGTCTTCTGCTGTGTAAATATGTTTACTTTTATAATTTAGAAATAAAATTTAATATAATGGCTCAGCTATTCTAATTTATTATTTTTTTAACAATCTCAGCTGGATATGCCCATGCTGATGTAACCTAGTCTTACTCCACGTGTTGTCAAATGGAGTAATCCCACATTAAACTCCTTATAACCTTGTTTTGTTTCCTATTGTGGTGTATCCAACCATCTGACCATTTCAACATCGTCATTACCATGGTGGACAGCATACTGATTTCCTTTCTTGCAGCTGGCCAAGTCTCTTTTCCATTGATTAAGATAGGTTGAATTACAGTTTTATATGCTATGCCTTTTAATAATATTGACATCTTTTTGTCATGGAGAAGCGCGGTCAATTCCCACCATTTGTACCAAGCAGCTTTAGTATGATGCCAGGCATCATTCAGGATGGCACCATCATTAGAAACCATTGATCTTAGGCATTTAAATTTTCACTCTTCTGACCTCTCCGACTGTGATATCCTTTATGGTGAGTCCTCCACCCTCAGTTATCTTAGGTTTGTCTTACCAACATCCACTATAAACCCAGCCTGCTTAAAACTATGTTGCCTCTGTTCAGAATTGGTTGGCAGGGCCTCTCAATCGTCTGTTAATAACATAGACATAGCTGAGTCTATATATATGCAAACAGTTCCCTTTGTATATTTTCATTTATCACATCCATGACAAAAAAGGCTCAATACTGATTTCTGATGAGGGCCAATGTGTCCTGGAAATTCTTTATTGTAGCCCCATTTAATTTTGACTACAATATTCACTCTATCATACATATCCTGGAAAGATGGACATATCTTTCCAGCACACCTCTTTGCCACAAACTCCACTAACCTAATTCTCTTGGTACATGATCATGACCTTTTCCAGAGCCACAGAAAACATACCCAGTTGCAGTATCTTTTTTCTCTGAACTAGTGCTGTTGATTAATCTCAGTTAACTCACGTGATTAACTAAAAAAAATTAATTGCTATGAAAAACAATAATCGCCATCATTCACAGTTTTAATTGCACTGTTGAACAATAGAATACCAATTGCAATTTATTAAATATTTTGGATGTTTTTCTACATTTTCAAATATATTGATTTCTGTTACAACACAGAAGTGTACACTGCTCACTTTATATTATTATTTTTATTACAAATATTTGCACTGTAAAAATGATAAACAGTATTTTTCAATTCACCTCATAGAAGTACTGTAGTGCATTCTCTTTGTCATGAAAGTGCAACTTACAAATATTGATGGGTTTTTTGTTACATAACTTCACTCAAAAACAAAACAATGCAAAACTTTAGAGCCTACAAGTCCACTCAGTCCTACTTCTTGTCAGCCAATCGCTAAGACAAACAAGTTTGTTTACATTTATGGGAGATAATGCTGCCCACTTCTTATTTACAATGTCACCAGAAAGTGAGACCAGGCATTTGCATGGGACTTTTGTAGTCAGCATGGCAAAGTATTTGCGTGCCAGATTTGCTAAACATTTGTAGGCCCCTTCATGCTTCAGCCACCATTCCAGAGGACATGCATTAATTAAATTTGTGACTGAACTCCTTGGGGGAGAATTGTATGTCTCCGGCTCTGTTTTACCTGCATTCTGCCATATATTTCATGTTATAATAGTCTCAGATGATGACTCAGCACATGTTCTTCATTTTAAGAACACTTTCACTGCATATGTGACAAAACGCAAAGAAGGTACCTGTGATGTTGCATTCTATATAATTTTATAAAAATATGCTAATGAGTGTGAATATAATGTAACTGGAATATGCTTCATGCAAAAGGTCTCCTGTAAGGTATCATTACAAAGCTTATAATCTACTGAGTGTGGTCATCCTATTTGTATAAATGTATCACTCTTGTATCTAAAACTAGAAATATGAAATATAATTCTGAGGTCCTATTGTTATGCAAAGCGTGGGCCATTAATGGTGGTTTGGAATCTTGATGGATCCCATCAACCAGGACAATTGACTGTGGATGGCTCTGTTTGCTTGCAAGCCTTCCTGTGAGTCAGGCTGGAAGGAATGAGGGCTTGGAGTCTTACAATGACATGTGATCATGTCACCTGAACTGGAATCCATCTTTAACCTGGTGCTTTTCCATTTAGAAGGAGGAGTGGGAACCCAGGGAGGAACAAAGGATTCCCGCCTTGTGCAAAAGCTATATAAGGGAGTGGAACAGAACAAAGGGGGCTGCAATCATGAGAAATCCCCTAGCTACCACCTGAGCTGAAACAAGGGCTGTACCAGGGGAAAGGATTATACCCAGACTAGGAGGGCATCCGGTCTGTGATAGATGCTTATTGAAACATCTGAGGGTGAGATTTTTATCTGTATTCAGCTTTCTTACTGTATTGGTTTAGACTTGCGTGTTTTATTTTGTTTGGTAATTTACTTTGTTCTGTCTGTTATTACTTGGAACCACTTAAATCCTACTTTTTGTATTTAATAAAATCACTTTTAATTTATTAATTAACCCAGACTATGTATTAATACTGGGGGGGGGGGGGCAAACAGCTGTGCATTTCTTTCTATCAGTGTTATAGAGGGTGAACAATTTATGAGTTTACCTTGTATACGCTTTATATGGAGTAAAACGGATATTTGGGTTTGGACCCCATTGGGAACTGGGCATTTGGGTGTTGGAGACAGGAACACTTCTTAATCTGTTTTCAGTTAAGCCTGCAGCTGTTGGGGGACGTGGTTCAGACCTGGGTCTGGGTTTGTAACAGGCTAGTGTTTCTGGCCTAAACCAGCCAAGGCACTGAACCCCCAAGCTGGCAGGAAAAATGGATTAGAAGTAGTCTCAGCACATCAGTTGGCCATTCCCAAGGGGTTTTCTGTGATCCAACCCATCACTGTACCAATGTGAGATTTCTGAAGATAGCTACAGCACTTGACCCAAGGTTTAAGAATCTGAAGTGACTTCCAAAATCTGAGAGGGATGAGGTGTGGAGCATGCTTTCAGAAGTCTTAAATGAGCAGTACTCTAATGCGGAAACTACAGAAACCAAACCACCAAAAAAGAAAATCACACTTCTCCTGGTTACATCTGACTCAGAGGATGAAAATGAACAAGCATCAGTCCGCTCTGCTTTGGATTGTTATCAAGCAGAACCTGTCATCAGCATGGACGCATGTCCTCTGGAATGGTGGTTGAAGCATGAAAGGGCATATGAATCTTTAGCGTATCTGGCATGTAAATATCTTGCAATGCTGGCTACAACAGTGCCATGTGAATGCCTGTTCTCACTTTCAAGTGACATTGTAAATAAGAAGCCAGCAGCATTATCTCCCATAAATGTAAACAAACTTGTTTGTCTGAGCAATTGGCTGAACAAGAAATAGGACTGAGTGGACTTGTAGGCTCTAAAGTTTTACATTGTTTTATTTCTGAATGCAGGGTTTTTTTGTACATAATTCTACATTTGTAAGTTCAACTTTCATGATAAAGAGATTGTGCTACAGTACTTGTATTAGGTGAATTGAAAAATACTATTTCTTTTGTTTTATAGTGCAAATATTTGTAATAAATATTTAAATAAATGGTATTCTATTATTGTTTAACAGTGCAATTAATCACAATTATTTTTTTTAATCACTTGACAGCCCTTCTCTGAACTTCTCCATGAGGATTCTTAGTGCAAACTCATATCCACACTGACCCTTCCAAGTTTCAACCATTATTCGCAGATGCTTTATAATAATCTTCTCCAATACTTTCATAGCACGTGATGTCAGCTTAACTGGGCAATAATTAGCTCACAGTATAATATCTGCTTTATGTTTAAAAATAGGCACCACAAAGCTTTTACACCATTCATCTGGTATTTTCCTTTTCTTAAGGATATCATTGAACAAATTTGCAAGATACTAGATGCCTTCCCTTCCCAGTGACTTCACCGTATCCATTGGTACTTCATCTGGCACAGGTCCTAAGTGCCTCTGCAAACTCTTCCTTGCTTATCAATCTATCATGCCCTGGATTGGCTTCCACATTCTTGATTCTTCCCTTGGGTTGTCCTCATTTATTACTCTTTCAAAATAAAAATTGAGGGTTTGTGTGTTTCAAAAATGATTAGCTGGGGCATTTCTGTGTATCTCTGTGGGGTGGTAGATTAATTTGTTGGCAGGTGGTTTGTATACGAGGAAGGGAGGGCAGGGATGGATTGAGGCCTAGGCACTATTGGCCAATGCCTAGGACAACAGTTGCTCATATTATGTGACTACATCAGTATTTCACCCTTTGGGTTTGCTTTGTTAAAATACATTTCCATCTCTTGTAGTAGTGAAGAAAAGCTTGAAGACATGATCTCAGTGTAACCAATGCAGGAATGTTTGCCTGAGTGTGCTGACAGCCTGAAAAAGCAGCTCTGTGGAGGGTGAATTTCCCCAACTGTCTCAGTGGCATGTTGAGTTCTTTGCCCTCAGAGCCAGGCCAACGCCAACCCTGCCAAGGTGTGTGGCAGGAGGAGAAGAGCGCAGCAGGCCAAGTCCTTCCACGCATGCAGCCACTGCTATGGATTTCTTTTGTCTGCCAAGGGAGCCTCTGCTGCTGCTACTCCTGCCTCTCTGCAGGGTCTATTCCCGCTGCTCCTTAAAGATGGGGAGAGGGGAGGCTGCTACCATTCTTTGCGGGAGAAAGTGGTCCTGTGCCGCTGCTCCTGTCTCTGCAGGTGGGGAAGAGGGCTCCCATGCAATGCTATTCCAAGTGGAGGGGCAGGGAATAAGGTAAGGCCACAATGAGGCCCCTGGTTGTCTTAATCCAGCCATGTGAGTGTTTGTGTTGTGGTGGAGGAGGCAGTACATTAATTCACTGGGAGCTAGAATTAGGAATAACAGCATTTATTGATGGGGGTTACCAGCTTCTCTTCTTTGGGTTGGGTTCCAGTAATACGACAGAGGACCTGCCATGAACTCACCAATGGGTTGAGAACACCTGTGCCATTGGCAATCACTCTACAATCTTGTCTAGACTGGGGATTTGCACACTTGCAGCCATTGGTGTAAACAAGCAATGCCAGTATTTGCACATCTGGACACTGCTGCTTCTTGAAACTCTGGGGTAAGCTCCACTGGTGCAAATAGCAGCTTTGCCTGACAACGTTAAAGCTTGCACTACTACAGCTACACCAACGGCTGAATCAGCAGTCTAGGCTAGGCCTAAAATCAAGTTACTTTTTTTTTGTGCATGTAAATGTTGGCGAGTACAAAGACCCCAGAGGCAAACCTTCCCCCTGCCACTCTTCGTTGTTGGCATCTGAATGTTATCTTGGGGGCTCAGGTACATTTCTCAGAGACCCCTATCCAGGCCATCTGCCTGAGAGGGGCAGGGCCTAGCGAGTGTCCTCCAATGGGAGGAAGGGCTAGTTTGCAAACCAGGTAGGAGTATTAAGTATGCCTTTTGACATTATTTTAGGAGTAATTCCTTGTAAGTACTTGCTGCTTCAACTGTACTTTGAGGCCCTAGATTTGAAAATCCTGTAGATTAGTGGTTCTCAAACTAGGGCCGCCGCTTGTTCAGGGGAAGCCCCTGGCAGGCTGGGCCAGGCTGGTTTGTTTACCTGCCGCGTCCGCAGGTTCGGCTGATTGTGGCTCCCACTGGCCACGGTTCACCGCTCCAGGCCAATGGGGGCTGCAGGAAAGGTGGCCAGCATGTCCCTCGGCCCGCACTGATTCCTGCAGCCCCCATTGGCCTGGAGCGGTGAACCACGGCCAGCGGGAGCCGTGATCAGCTAAACCTGTGGACGCGGCAGGTAAACAAACTGGCCTGGCCTGCCAGGGGCTTTCCCTGAACAAGCGGCAGCCCTAGTTTGAGAACCACTGCTGTAGATAACTGTGAGACATGTTACTCTGAGCTTAGTGAGAACAGGCATTTACATGTCACTCTGAGCTTAGTAATGGTTGTTCGGGGGGTGGGAGGAGGTAAGTAGTCACTCTAAGAAGCATAACTTTTATTAGTCTATTTTTTTAAGTGTTTATTCAATAGGTTTTCTTTTTGTTATAAGGAAGCCATTGGGGGTGGTGGGGGGGAGCGCTGACATAATTACAAGGGTTTTTGTTTTTAATTTTGGGTATTATCAATTTTGGTGTCTTATATTTAAACTCTGAGTTACTTTAAGGTTCGGAACTTTCAAGATGCATTCAGATTAAGATAATTTCCCCTGGTAGAGATAGTTAGTGTCCTAGAATACAGGTAAAGTCTAGGACTGTGAGTACTCTGGGTGTCTGTGTGTTTGTAATGTTGAGGTGGGTCTTTTTCCTCAGACTTTGAATCTCTCTGTAGCTAGAGAGCTGTTTAAAGCACAGGCTGTTCTTTCTGAGATGTTTGGAACTACCTGGTGTGTCTTGGCACCACCATAAACCAACAGTAAATAACAATCAGATCAGCCCAATTTTGGCAGTTTTCTTCTATAGGTGACACTTTTTGCAAATTATGAAATGAGCTAATTTGCATATTTGCCAATTTTTATATATATATATATATAGCCAGAAACTCAAGCTGATAGGCAGAATACCTTATTCAAAGCAGTGGTGCAGTGGGCCATGGAGCTGCACAAAGCTCTGGCTGGGACAAGTGGGTGGGTGTTTGGTGGGAGGGGAAGATGCTGAGTGGGAAGCTGATGTGGGGTGTAGGTAGGTCAGTCCCTGGGACTGTTGGTATTGTTGGCACACAAGGTAGGCAGGGCTAAAGCTCCAGGGAACTTCTGGGAGAGTAGACGGTGCTGGGGCTGCTGGTGGGGAGCAAGTGCATGCGGTGGAGAAAAGGATGCTGGGGTAGGGGGTCTGCTGGATGGGAGGGTAGGTGGGTACTAGGACTCCTGGAGGAGGAGGTGCTGGGACTGCTGAGAGGATAGGGGTCTCTTGCAGTTAGGGGCTGCTGGGGTGAAGGGACTGTTCAGTTACTGTGATTTGTGCTGGAGAAGCCTTCCCCTCCCCACTCCACCCCCCGCCCCCGGTGGTGCTGGTCCTGTTGCTGCTGCAGTCTTCCTCCTATCACCACTACTGCTGCCTCCCAGCTGCAGTGCCCACTCCTGGCTTTGATCCACCAGGGAGAGCTGTTGCACCCCAGCAGTAGCTAGTGGCCACAGGCACAACTGCAGGCAAATGCCTGCTTCCTTCCTGCAGCTGTGCTAACTATGTTGCAAGAAGAGGCCCAATCCCTTGACAGAATCCATCCTGATCAGACTGTCTGTCTGCCAGATGTGCAGAGTGCACTCATCACTAGACTTTACCTTGTCAATCTGAACACCTTTGTTAAATATTGGGGAAGAGTCAATATGGCTTTGGTGAGGCATGACTCTCCTTTACAAATCTATTAGCATTCTCTAAGGATGACAAGAAATATGTAGATAAGGATGATCCAGTTGACATAGTGTGCTTGGATTTTCAGAAAAACTTGACAAGGTCCCATGACTACTTAAGGAAATTAAGTAGTCATGGGATAAAGGAAGGTCCTTTCATGGATCATAACTAAGGCTACGGTTTAGTCACGGGTATTTTTAGTAAAAGTCATGGCCAGGTCATGGGCAGCAAACAAAAATTCATGGCCCGTGACCTGTCCATGATTTTTACTATATATCCCTAACTAAAACTTGGGTGGGGGCTGCGGGTGCTGGGGGAGGGGTGGCCCAGGACCCTCGCTGGTGTTGGGAGAGGGGGCCGGGAGGTGGCGCCTGGCCCGGGACCCCCACTGCTGCTGGGGGAAGGGCAGGCTGTGGAGCACAGCCTGAGACCCCTGCTGGTGCTGGGGGGGGGAGAGTTGTCGGGGCTGGCAGGCTTCCTGCCAATGGGAGCTGTGGGGGGTGGCGCTTGCGCGTGTGGACAGCTCGGAACCCCCTGGTTGCCCCTCCCCTAGGGGCTGCAGGGACATGCCGGTAGCTGCAGGGATCCTGGGACAGCCCCTAAGCCACCACCAACCGGTGACTTCTGTGACCTCCATGACAGACACACAGCCTTAATCATAACTGGTTAAAAGACAGGAAACAAAGGGTAGGGACAAAATGGTCAGCTTTCACAATGGAGAGTGCTACATAGCGATGTCCCCCATGGGTCTGTACTGGGACCGCTACTGTTCAATATATTCATAAATGATCTGGAAAAAGGGGTAAACAGTGTTGTGACAAAATTTGCAGATGATAACTAGCCTGGGTAGTTTTGTAAGTCCAAAGCAGATGCTGAAGAGTTATAAAGGGATCTCACAAAACTGGGTGACTGGGCAACAAAATAGCAGATGAAATTCAATGTTGATAAATGCAAACTAATGCATATTGGAAACCATAATCCCAACCATACATACAAAATGATGGGATTTAAATTAGCTGCTACTACTCAAGAAAGAGATCTTGGTGTCATGGTGGATAGTTCTCTGAAAACATCTGCTCAATATGCGGATTCAAATCCTTCTTCTCCCTGATGTGAAGCAGGGTCTTGAACCCAGGTCTCCATCTCAGTGCCTAACCACAGGGTTATAGAGTCATCCTCTCTGTCTCATTGACCTAGTCATAGGCAGTGCCAGGTTTACAATGGTGCCAGTAGCTCCATGGAGCTGGGCCCATGCTCAGAAGCCCAGTGCACATCTAGCTCCAGTAGGGTGACCAGATGTCCTGGTATTTAGGCATTTGTCCTGCGTCCCAACCGATGTTTGGTCAGGATGCAATTTGTCCCGATATTTTCTTCCTCTCATCTGGTCACCCTAAGCTCCAGGCCTGTGGGGCCCCACCTGTCTGCCCGGAGCTGAGCCGCCTGGGACTGGTGCAGAAGCCTGGCCAGCCTCAGACTGGGGGGAAGGGACAGTGTGGGGGGCTTGTCTGGGCCCTTCCAGGCAAGTGTGTCTTGAGGGAGCCCGGCCGGGGCAGACCTTGGCCTGGCTGATCGCACCACTCCTGAAGGGACAGAGCAATTCCTGGCCCCGGGACCAGCCCTGGTTGCGCTGCCGGCTCAGTCCAGCAGACACAGTCACCTCCCAGCAGGGCTGGTGATTGCAACCGGGAGGCACAGAGTGGGGGAGTGGGTCTCTGGGGAGTCTGGGGGGAGGTGCTGGACTGTAAGGGGGCAGGGAAGATGTGTGTGTTGGGGCAATAGGGAGTGGGGGGTCTGTGGGGGGTGCTGGGAAGTTGTGGTGGGGCTGCGGGCAGGGGAGTGCTGGGCAGGGGGGGAGGTGTGCAGGGCGCTGTGCATTTCTGGGCAAGGTCTGGGGGGGCACTGGGCATAGTGGGTCCTGGGGGCTCTGGCCATAAGGAGTGTGGGGGGGGTGTTGGGCCTGCCCCCCAAGGGGAAGGGGCATGCTGGCATCACAGGGCCACTGTACGTCTGACAACTGCCAGTTTGTAAATAGTGCCCTCGCACTGGGCTGGGCGGAGCAGGGCCGCCCCTGCCATGCCCCTGGCTGGCTCCTCGGTCTGGGGACTGACCTCCCTGTGCCACGCTCCATTGCCTCCATGGGGGCCCACAAATACGTTTGGCGCCAGGCCCACAAAATCCAGCCCTGCCTAACTGTCCCTGTGCAGTGCACAGGGAGCCTGGGCACCTAACTTGGGACTGTGAATTCCACTAGGTGGCAGAACACCTAAAAGTTAGGCACCGCCATGCTGAGCCTTTTTCCTTTGTGGATCTAGTCCCCAACTGTGCCTTTGAAAATCTCCCCCAGTATTAATCAGAGCTAACTGTAGGCTTTGCACCCTGCTATACTGTTACCTCCCCATGCTACCCTTTTCCAAAGGCTGTTAAACACTTGTCATGATCTCTAATTTGCTGATGAACTCGCTGACAAAATGAAAAGTAGAAGTGCCTCATAAACAAACATGTTTCAGTGTCTGGGGTCTCCAGCACTCTGAGGCCAGGGAGGAATTCTAAGGCTTCACCTGTACATGCCACGCTAAGCCAGCATGCCGAGGTCACTGCAACCTCATTATATGTGTCATCGCTTGCAACTGAGTCGGTGCATGCAGCCCTCATAGCTTTCCAGACTCAGCGAGAGAGAGTTGACAAAGAATCAGGAAGGAGCCAATCAGAAAAGGAATTCACTGAGACAGACAACAACTTAATCTAACAAGTAGAATTGCTTCCTCAGCTTCCCCAGAAGGGCTGGCCTAATTCCACACCTATCTACATGCTCTCCTTGCAGTCTGAGTGAGCAAAGGTCTAAAATGTAATAAAGGCCCTTTACCAGATAAAGTCCGGTATTCATTTAAGCAACTCCAAGCAAGCATCTGTGCAGTGGAAGAGAAAATTACATTAAGAGTTATCCTGAGAAAAGCATTTTTAGTTCCCTTTCGCTACACACACAAGCAAAGAGCAACAAATAATTACTCTTCTCTACCTGAAATTCTTCCAGCCTTATCCTGATCGTCCTTATGTTGGTCACGTCCAGAGTGAATCTGTTAAAGACAATGGAATTTCATCAGTGTAAAACTGGTGTTGGTTTGATCATATTTGGGCTCCTTATCTCTATGTTGTTTAGAGCATAGTGTAAAATACAAACTTTGTTTTTTTAATACATCATTGAGTTGCAGGTCAGACAGTTTACTTCAACTTTCATCATCTAATCAGGGAGTTGAAACGCAGTTTCACTAGAGATAAGGTGATCATATTTCCAAAACAACCTCCCCCACACACACTTTGGGGGTGATAGTTGTAGGGTCATGAAAAACTAATATAAAAGATTAAAGTACTTTTTATTTTCTAAACATGTGCTTCTGTCACTCCTGCCAATTGCTGATTCCACAATAACATGTGTGTATCTTTCTTATTAGAGTGGATGATTTTTTTTCATGAAACGTTGAGCAAGTGCTAACATTCACTCTGAGCAGAAGGGCAGCACGGATAGCATTTGCACTCATTTGACTTTTCTCATCACTTCAAACACTGTTCGTCACACTGAGTGCTCCTTGTACTGGACTGACTGCAAACACAAAAGCAAATTGTACTTGGTGTAGCAATATGTGTTGAATAAACATTTATTGTATGAAAAAAACCTAATTGTTTGGGAATGAGATGGAAAAACCCAGATATTTCAAGGGTCACAAAAGTAGTTGCTCAAACTCAGAGACATCGTAAAAGAAACTAGGTCAATTTCACCAGAGATTTATTTAGCATAGTGGCTTCTAATGGATAGTATATCTTTATACATAATGGGCAAAATTAAAAATGGTGTTTAAAAGCTCAATCTCTACACAAAAAGTGATTTGAGTCCCAATAATCTGTAATTGCTCTTTGTTTATAGTTTCATTTTTGCTTCATCTTCTTGTGCTGCTGCTTTTTTTTTTCTTTTTTTCCTTTTATTATATTGTCAGTTGACTCCTGACATTCCCTGATGTAACATTATTATAAAATCTACAGTCTGGTAAAGTTCAGTGTCACTTCTATATGGTGCAACTAAATCCTCAGTTTTATACACATATATATATATGCACACACACACACACACATGAGCATTGATGGAAGTGGCGCTTAATTCTTCCACATCAGTGATATTTTCCATGACAATTGTCTCATGATTTTGCATTTTGGATATTAGTAATTTGACAATAGCACTTATATAGCACTTTTCATCAGTAGTTCTCAAAGCACTATACAAAGGAAGTCAGTATCGTTATCCCCATTTTACAGCGGGAGAAACTGAGGCAAAGGGAAGTGATTTGTACAAAGTCACCCAGGGGCCAAACCAGGAATAGCATCCAAAGTCCCAGTCCAGTGCTATATCCATTAGGCAACACTGACTCCTTTCACAGCAGTAAATCAATGGCAGCTGTGGGCACTCAGTACCTTGTGCAAATTAGACACATAATACTTCAAGTTTGGGAGCCCAACAACTGACACACACAAAATTTGGGCCTGGTCCAAAGCCTGTGGAAATCAGTGGCAAGACTTGGATTGGCTTCAATGAGCTTTGGATTAGGACTTTGCTGAACCCTCCTGAAAACGTGGCTGTAAGTGGCACACCTGTGGCATGGGAAATAAGCCTCTGGACTTTATTTAAAAAAACATAAGCTGATTCCACTAGAACGATGGGCCAAAATGCTAACTTGCCCTTTTACTATGCTTTATATCTTACTTGTGGCTGCCTATCTTCCAGATGGAAATATAGTCACAAAGCACCAGCTCCTGAGACCCTTGCTCAGGCAAACTTCTTTTGAAATGAGATCCTCATTGTCACCAGTTAAGCGCGTACTGAAGGCTGCCATCTTTCACTGGGATAGAATCAGGGTGATCTCACTGAAAGAAGCACCAGCAGGATGGATGTAATGATATGTACCAGTAGCCGCTCTTTTTTCTCTTCTGATCCCAGGACATCAATTGTGAGAGGGACATTATCCAAGAGCTGGAACAAAGGGCAGTTGGGATCCATATTATCTCATTTTCCCCTGCTAACTCTTCACCCTGTGCCATCTCATTATCTCCTCTATTGCTCGGGTTTCCATCCTCCCCCCTTTTTTTTTTCATTGTATTCTCACACTCCACTCCTTTTCTGTCTCAAGTGAAGGAACTTCCTCCAGAATCTCTCGAGGGCTACAGCTAGAATGTGGTGGATAACAGAATTTTTTTTGGTTCACTGGCAATTCTGGAAAAAAAATTGAGTTGGGCAGAAATTTTCGGTGAATCAGAAAGTTGAAAAAATTTCATTTGTGGTAAACAAAACATGCATCTGATTTTTGAGCATACTTTACCTGTAAAAAAAGGAAACTTTGAAACAAAAGGGCATTTTGAATTGAAAAATAAAAACATTTCAATCTGAAGGAGTAAAACCGTTTTGATTGTATTTTTGCCATTTGTTTAAGTTTTGTTTTTTACTGAAACAATTTGACAAAATCAACACTAACTCATTTAAAATTTCAGTGGGGCTGAATCTGCATATTTCACCGAAAAAAGTTTTGGCCAAAATATTTCACCCAGCTCTAGCTGCAACCTGCCTAGCAGAGAGCGATAGCCTCTGCATTTCCTCCACATGTAGCTGATTGCTGTCCACCCTCATCCCACCCCTGTGCACAGGGATATGGGGAAGGGTTCATGAGATGATTCCTCAGGGTATTCAACTGACTCATGTTATGCGTGCATCTGTATATGTGTGCTTGTTGTGGGCTGGGAGTTTCAAATGATCTGAAGGCAGTTAGAGTTCCAAACCCCACTGAATTTCTATGGGGTTAGGGTGCCTAATGCCCTTAGACCTTGTTGAAAATCCCAGTGGTAGTCCTTAGGTTCCCCACAGTCTCCTGCTGCAGAAGTGGAGCCCTGCTGCTTCTTCCTTTTATTTCTGTCATCCGCAATGTTGCCAACTCACACAAGATTTGGTGTTTTCTCTTGAGGTCCAGCTGTTGGGACTTGAGACTTGGCATGAGAATATCTGCTTTTGTTTAAAAATAAAGTCTCTAGCTCTCATGCTTGTAGAGAAATGCTTGAAGACATGACTCAAGTGGGCCCTTAAGGCTCAGAAGCCAGAAAGTACAAATTAACCCCCCTCCCATCTCCACTTCTTATTTAAAAATAAAAAACCCTCATGATTTTTAAGCCATTATTTCTTAGGGCCTGATTGTTGAATGGTTGAGGCTGGCAATACTGGATCCGCTTAGGTTTTTAAGGCGAAATAAAAAAGCAAACCAGTTGTGGTTCAACTTTATATTTCTAGATGATACTGGCCCAAGCACTAGCTTTGCCATGAGAAAAATCCCAGACTCAGACTTTTTAGTTTTTAAAAGTGTGGTGACTTCTTAATGGGTAAATAATCTAAAGTTGTAACCTTCCTTCCTGTCTCTCCTTTCATCCCCTCTTGTCTCCCTGTATTATTCTTTCACTTTTCTTTGTGCTCAGCTTTCTCTCTCTCTCTCTCAACTTGGTCTGTGATTGTGAGTTCTGTATTTCCTTACTAGACTCTGCACTGCAGAGAAGACCAATCAGCCTGTAGCTCTCCTTGCTTCCTGTCTCTCCCAGCTAGAGTAGGTGTGCCCTACTCACCTGAAAAGTTAGACACAAATGAAATACCTTCAGCCTCAGGGAAGACAGAAAAACTTAAACCTGATTCCAATTGCAGGAGCAGCTACCGGAACTGGGCTCAAAGCAAAGCACTGGCCCAAAAATCAAGGATGTGACACCCAGCAGGTAAGAGAACCGGATTCTGTCTCTCTTAGCAGTTCTATGGGAGGGAAAACTTTGCTTTATTGCCACATTCCTGGGGGAAATGGAGCGGGAGAGACATGAGGCCTTGTATAGGAATTCCAGCTGAGCCGTGTCAGAAGATTTAATCAAGAATGTAATGGTATCTGACAGGCAACTTCACCAAAGCAGCCAGGAGAGAGGGAGGAGATCGGCCCACCATTTTAGGATACAGAGTGAAATCTCTAGGGAGTATTCCCTCCTGTGGGATAATAAACAGAGGCCTGGTTCTTACGTGTATTTCCCTCCCTCAAGCATAGTCATCAGGGGGCTGAGTTTAATTCTTAAAGTGGATATCTCCCTGGGGACAATATCCGCAGAGTCTGGATTCAGTCTTCACTGGAAACAGACCCCTCAGGAGAGGGCACCCTGGGAGTTCTGGGTTCACTCATAGGCAGATCTGCGTCCTTAGGGACAGTAACAAAGGGGCCTGGTTCAAATCCCAGTGGGTGGAGCCCTGTGGGCAAAGTAACCAGGGGTTCTGTTCAACCTGCAGTGGTTAGAGTGCCCCTAAGTACAAGAAGCAGAAATCCTGGGTTTAATGCCCAAGGAGTAAATCTCCTTTCTTTCCATCCCCCTCCCGGCTCCATCCTCCTGACAATAACTAGGGCCTGAGATCTAGGTCTAGTCCTGGTTTCAGTTTGCAGCAAAGAGTTTAACAGACCCCCCCCCACACTCTGCCCTCCGAGTCTGGTGTCTGCTAACTGTCGGCCAGAGGCGGCCAGTGACTGGGGGCTCTGGACTGTCTGAACTCTGGACACTTTGTTTTCTTCCTCAGTTTATTTGCTGAGTCTTATGACTTTTATGGCATGAAGGAGTTTGCTGGAAGTCAGGAGAGTGAGTTTCAGGGTACACTTCTCCTCTTGCTCTCCCAACAGTTTGGAAATCCCTGCCTTCAGTGCCTCCTCCAGCAACCTTGATGTGATGAGCAAAGACTGGGGGATCACAACAACCTACCTAAAAGCCTTAACACCCGCATTTCTCACTGCACTGTCGCCTCATCCCCATAACACTCACACTTCTTGTTGTGTTTCTGTCACAGATCCAGAGGTTGTATGGGAGCTGGATCAGATCTGGGAAGGAGGCCTCTGTAGGCCCCATGGAGAATACTGGATTGGGAGTGGGAAGGAGAGATTTGTTGAGATGGACTGGTTGTGAGGAGGAGGCATTTGTGACTGTTCCAGGTGTTATAATGGAGATGTATACAGTCAGGGGAGGAGATGGCTGTATGCCAGTTCCTTAGGATATTGCAGAGCTGGATTGGGTCAGAGAAGAGGTTTCTGTGATGTGTTCCTTAGCCATGTTTTGGAGCTGGAGAGCATCAGAAGAGATGGAGCCGGTGACTTGTTAATTGGATAATCTATTGGAGATGGAGTGGCTTAGGGGAGGATCTCCGATCCCATTCCTGGAGGGTGAATATAAGCTTTACTGGTTCAGGGGAAAAGTATATGTGTGATCCATACTCCATTCAGTGAATCGGAACTGAGTAAGGTCTCAGGGAAGAGACACACGTGACCCAGACCATTAAGTTGAAACTGCATTTCAGGAGAAAAACACTCCTCATCCCTATGGATGGACAAACCTTGCCAGCTCAGATCCAGTCCGTCACGCTGCTAACGTGGGATTGTCCCCTGTAGTTCATGTTAGTAGTTCATACAGCAGTCCAGTCATGTGTTAACTGCCCCAAGCAATGGGGCTTCTGAACTTTCTTTGGGAAGCTATTTCACAGCCTAATCAATCTCACTGACAGAAAGTTATTCCTGATATTCAGGCCTTTCCTAATTTCATCCCACTATTCTGAGTCATAGTCTCTTGCATTGCCCTAATTCCTCTCCTTCTTTGGGGTTCACTCTTTTCAAAGACTTCTAGACTGCTATCTAGGGGTGGGTGCATGTGGCAAAAAGTTTTCTACAAATGTTAATCTGAAAAAAAATAAAATGAACTTTCTCCATTTATGTTCATGCCCCTTTTGTGTTCACTTTGCATGGTTATCCTAGCAAGGCACAGTTTAAGAAGGATTGTAAAATATTTATGGAAAGTGATTTTTGAATTCAGACTTCTGAGCATTCACACTAGACATCTCATCAGGGAACCAAAATTTACCTGGTGACTTACGTATCTAATCAAAATGGCTCAAACTTTGTATGGTGAACAAATCTGAAAAAAAGAGTGGCCTGTTGACAGACAATTTCCAACTAGCAAAATGAAGCAAATAAATTGTTTTGAGTTATTCTCCCAGTTCCATGTTATTATGCCCACCACCTAGTGACTGTTTACCTAAATTAAAAATGCTTAGATAATTTAATAGTCTCTTCCCAGAAGTCAATCCCTCCAGTCGCCCTAGTTGTTTTCATTGTTGTAGCTCTTCTCTGAACTCCCTATTTTCTTTCTGCTAATGAGGTACCCAGAAATGAATTCAGTGATACAGATGTAGTTGTGCCCATGTCTGAGCCATGTAGCGAGGGAGCATTGCCTTCCTACTCCAGGTTGTGAAGCCTCTGCTTATGCAGCCCAAAATTAATAGATTCTGAGGCCAGAATGGACCAATGCAATCATCAAGTGTGACCTCCTGTATACCACAGGCTAAAGAACCTCACCTAATAATTTAGATAGCAAGCTCAAAACTTCTGTTTGAACTTTCTGTCAGAAATACACCCAGTCTCGATTTAAAGACTTAAAGTGATGGAAAATCTGCCACATCCACAGATAAATTGTTCCAAATGGTTAATTACCCTCACTGTTACAAATGTGTGCCTTATTATTTCTTGTCTGAATTTGTTTAGCTTCAGCTTCAGTTTCCAGCCGTTGGATCTTGTCATGCCTTTTCCTGCGAGGTTAAAGAGCCATCTGCTATCAGAATTACACAGGGCATTTTTGCTGGAATATTGCATTGCAAACTCATATCTGTTGTCCGTTGTCCAATACATTGTCCATTACCAGTCCCTAAATTTCATGAAGGCTTATGCTGAAGCCTCAAGTGATGCTGTAATTTATGGGGGCGGGAGGGGAGGGGCAGAATATGTAGTTGGGGCACAAATGTGTATCCAAGTCAGTTTGTCCCTCAGTTTCTGTGCTGGGGATGGGGAGTGGGGTCTTAGCAGGACTTGAAAAATGGGATTCTGGTCCGTGTATTCAGGCTGAGGAGGATATTGTTTAATCCCGCAGGGGTGTATTGAAGCTGGATCATGTGAGGAGGGGTAGTGACCTGGTTATGCTGTATCTGACACTCATCATGCCAAAGTTGCTAGGTAACAATGTTCTGCTCTGTGATGTAGGGCTCTTAACTTGTTTTATGGATTGAGTTGTGTGGGTGCAGGTCTGCGATAACCTGTCTGAACTGGTCTTTTCGGCTCACAGGAGTTTCTGGCTCTCCTGCTCATGTAGTTGAATTAGTCCAGTGGTTTTCAAACTTTTTGTATTGGTGACCCCTTTCACACAGCAAACCTCTGAGTGTGACCCCCCTCCTTATAAAAAATGGGGGGGGGGAATTTAATTTAATTTAATTTAATGAGGGCTTGGCAGCTGTCAGCCCCACGGAGTTGACAGCTTGTGACCCCCACATAATCACCTTGCGACCCCCTTGAAAACCTCCTGAATTACTGTCAATAAAAATATTTCTCCCTCCCCACCTAATTCATCTGTTAAGTTTTAAATATTTGTATCCAAATACAACTATAGGGGAATTACTAGAGGGGAGACAGGAGCTGGATTGGATTGGGGCAGCAGCGCCTGTGACACCAGTGCTGAAGGATGGTTCTGAGCTCAGCCAGGACATGGGAAGAGGGTATGTGACCATAACGCTGGAGGATGTATAGGCTGAATAGGCACAGAGAAGGGCAGGGTCTGTGCCCCCCATTCTGGAAAGTGCATCAGAGCTGCCTAGGGTCAGGGGAGGAAGGTGTTGGCTCTGGAGCTGGACAAGATTTAGAACTGGATCAGGACAGAAAGCAGGTTTCTGTGACTTGGTTCTTAGAGGGTGTTTTGGAGATGGACGAGGCCCGGGTAAGAAGGTGTGTAGGGGTCATCAGTGGAAAGTGTATGGGATATGGATGGAACCGGCGAGGAGACATCTGCAACCTGATCCTCAGAGGGCGTGATGGAGCTGGATTGAGCCAGAGGAGGTGGCTATAAACTAGCTCCCCGATGATGTATTCCAGATAGATTCAGCCAGGGAGAAGTGTTTGGTGACCTGGTCACTAGAGAGTGAATGGAAACCTGACTGCGTCAAGCAGAGGACGCAGACACTGGAGGGTATATTTTGAACTGGATTTGGAGGACAGGTGGAACCATCAGCTACTTAGTTACTGAGAGTGCCTCAGAACTGGATCAGATTAGGAAAGGAGAGTCTGTAACCATGCCTTTGTGGTTGTGTCTAAATTGGACTGGGTCAGCCTCAGCCAGGATGTTTCCAGAGCTGGATCAGGTCAGGAGAGGAAGCCTCTGGAGGCCTCTCAAGGGTTAGGGAATGGCAGCTGAATCATTTCACAGGAAGAAGGGCAGCAGCCCAGTTCTGGAAAGTTTTATCTTGATTGCAATGTAGAGATTAGCAGCCTGCTCACTGAAAGGTGTATGGGCAGGGGTGGCAAGTTATATGGGCCCGTGGTGTCTGGGCTCCAGCAGTATTCAGAGCCCAGGGGCCCGGTTCCACCAATGTTCGGGGCTGGGTCTCTCCCCTGGCCCTGCCTGCTGCCCCCACGTGCCTTCCCTGAGTGTCCCCCGGCCCCCCACTTGCTGCTCCCATGCACCTCCCTCGGGCCTCGAAGAGTCCCTGCCTCAAGCAGGCGGCTGCCCCCTGCAGCTCCCTGCTACCGTTCCCGGCATCAACTGCTGCCGCAGGGTCCTAGCGCCCCCGTCCACTAGTGCCAGGCAGGCTGCCCCTGCCCTTCCACCTTGGACCCTTCCCTTTTCCGGCGGGACCCTCCACCAGCACAGGGCCCCCACGCCACCCGCCCGCAGTCACCACTCCTGCCCATGCTGGGCAAGGGGCAGCCCCACCCCCAGTGGGGGGCAGCAGCAGGGGAGGAGGCGCACACATGATGTCAGCCCCCCCCCGGCGCATACCATAGGGGAGGGTTTCCTGGACCTGAGCGGGGCACTAGGAGCACATGCAGTGACAGTGGTGCGGGGTGAGTGTGCCGCTGAGGGGGAAAGAGGGGCCTCTCCCCCAGAGCTAGCTGCTGCTGGCGGGGAGAGGGCTGGGGGGAGTCCTCCTCTCTGGCCCCAGACCCAGAGCACCCTGCCTGCACCCCAAACTCCTCATCTCCAGCCCTGCCCCATCCCAGAGCCTGCACCCCCTGCACCCCAACCCTCTACCCCAGCCCAGATCCCCCTCCTGCACCCTGAATCCCTCATCCCTGGTCCAACCCCGCAGACCTCACCCCTGCACCCACACCCTCTGCCCCATCCCTGAGCCCCTCCCACACCCCAAGCCCCTCATCCCCAGCCTGAGCCCTCATCCCCCCACATCCTAACCCTCTGCCCTAGCCCTGACCCCTCCCACATCCCAAGCCCCTCATCCCCAGCCCTCATCCTCCTGCACCCTAACCCTCTCCCCCAGCCCTGATTCTCCTCCTGCACCGTGAACTCCTCATCCCTGGCCCCAGTCCACAGCCCTCACTCCCACACACCAACCCTCTGCCTGAGCCCCTCCCACAGCCCAAACCCCTCATCACCAGCCCCACCCCAGAGCCCTCACATTTTTACATTATTTTAAAAAAATCTGTATCGGCTTACAAGGCAGATGTGGTGGGGCGGGACTTGGACCCATCCTGGGCACCACCAAAAATTGTACAAATCTGCCGCCCCTGCGTGTGGGATCTGGTCCAGGTCAAAGAAGGAAGTGTTCTGCCCAGGCCTCCTGAGGGTTCTGTTCAGAGCTGATTCCTGGCAGTGGGGTGATAATTCTATGTCTCAAAAGTGCTGGGATAAGAACAAGATCTTTACAAGATGACCCAGGACACAAGAGCTGAGTCTAGGTTACAGGCAGCTGTACAGCATGTTGGATGTTGCCATTGTTCAGGGCTGCCACAAGGTGGCAGGGTGTCCCTGACTCCAATAGCTACTGTTACATCTTCCATCAATAATCAAATCAAATCTACTCAAATCTGTTTTGTTAATATAAAATTAAAATGTTTAGATATGTATTGTAAAGGGGAGAAAACCTTTAAATAAAAAAGGCAAGTATCAAAATAATTTGAAAAACACATACACACCACTTGGTGTTTTCTTATTTTTTATATATATATTTATATATAAACATTCAAACACACTGTATATATATATAGATATTGCCTTGCATTGTTTGTTTTATTCACTTGTTGCTTTGTGTCTGAAACGATATTGTAAGCTCTTTGGAGCAGGGGCAGTCTCTCACTCTGTGTTTTTATGATGCCTAGCACAATCGAGTTTTGATCCTGTGGGTGCTAGTCGTATATAAATAATTAGTAATAATAACTGCCCCTGTCCACTGCCACCATGTGGCCCCACCTCCCCTGTGCACATTCCATGTCAGACATATCCATGCTTACAGTAAGTATTTCAGTCTTGAGAGCTGTTAGAAAATGGTAGGGAAAAAATGTGGTGGAAGTTTTCAGATCACTAACTTTCCATTTTCCTTAGGAAACCATTTGATGAAGGAGGGAGTGTCAGGATTCAGATACAGGCTAGGAGAGGCCAGGGGGAGGAGGTGAAATGTGTTAGAAACATACATACCAGGGTTTTGGGCTTGGGGGACAGCAATGTGTGGAGGCCGCAGTACAGCACAGAACCAAACTGGGGCTGTACTTCATGATACGATTCAGGGAAAGGAGGCTCTGGGAAAAGGACTGATTCAGAGGACAGGTATTCTACCCTCCTAATGAGCCCTCTTCCTCAAGACACAGGTAATGCAGAGACACCATTTCACCTCTGAAGCCATCCAGTACCAGTGTGATGAGCTGAAGAGACAGCTAGAAATGCCAGGTGCTCTCTGTGGACGTCTGGGGTCAACCTTGCCATTGGGTCCTCTGAAGGCATCGTGACATCCGCCAGCTTAGAAGATCCTCTCTGTGCCTAGAGGATTTCCCTTAGGAAGTTTAGACATTCTCAGCGATCCCCCTCTGATTCACCTTCTCCTCTCCTCTCTGCACAGCAAACAATGTTACTTGTTTCCACTTCTCTAGTCCTCTACATACGCAGGGAATGAGGATAAGAAATCTGGATACACACTGGGGCCATGAAGTTGGCTTATCTAGGAACAAGGCCAGACAAGCCAATTTCATCGGCCTGACGTGTGCAGTACCCAGTCACAAGAGTGGGTCCGGACCCTAAAAGGCAGCCTTAGATTGTGATTATGTGGGAGAATAACGTGGCAGCTGAGTTGTCTTCTGGATGTTTTCAGAGCTAGTGAAAAGTAGCTGCCATCTGTCTATCTCCATGCAAAATAGCATGCACCTCTATGGTGCTGCTCTGTACACAACAAAAATAAGGTCAAGGCGTGAAGATAAGCACCAAAGGTAAACAACAAGCAACAGAGACAAGATTTGTTTGTGGCAGTCAGAGCAAAATGGAAAAAAGTGTCTAGTACAAGGGATGGTGGACATGCATGCAGTACAAGCAGGCATTTGACAGAAGCATGTCTTGCCCAGCACTACTAACAAAGCAATACAAAAGCAAAATATATTCATAAGAATACAATAGGGGAGAAGGTGGGGAAAGAGTTCTCTGTTGTCCCTTGATACATCAATTTAAACAGCAAAGTTCTACAATAGATTGATTGGTGACAGTGGAAATGAACAAAAAGCAAATTCAAAATAGAGGCAGGATCCAACTACAGAACTATTGCAGCAAGTCCATGCAAAAAGACTAGTAACCATTCTGTGCTAAAATCAAAAGCTAAGCTTCTTATGCTGAGAGAAACAACACTGTGGCACAGCATAAATTTTCAGGCCTGCATATTGCAAGGGGAAATGTTACTGAGGTAGTAATAATGGTATCGACCTGATAGAGCAGAGATGGGCAAACTACGGCCTGCGGGCCGGATCTGTCCTGCCTGGCCCTGGAGCTCCCAGCCGGGGAGGCTAGTCCCCAGCCCCTCCCCTGCTGTTCCCCCTCTTCCCCCTGCAGCCACACCGGCAGCGCTCTGGGCGGCGGGGTTGTGCGCTCCTGCCGAGCAGTGCGGCAGTGTGTCTGGCTCTGGCCGGGCAGTGAGGCTCCCAGACATGCTGCTCTGAGTGGCATAGTAAGGGGGCTGGGGGGTTGGGTAAGGGGCAGGGGGTCCCGGGAGACAGTCAGGGGACAGGGAGTAGGGGGTGGTTGGATGGGGTGGAGGTTCTGGGGGGCGGTCAGGAGCCAGGGAGGAGGGTGGGTTTGGATAGGCATGGGAGTCCCGGGGGGGCCTGTCAGGGGGCAGGGGTGTGGATATGAGTCAAGGGATGGGGAATGGGAGGGTTGGATAGGCATGGGGTCCCAGGGGGACTGTCAAGGGGTGGGGGTGTGGATACGGGTCAGGGGACGGGGAACAGGGGGTGTTGGATAGGCGTGGCATCCCGGGGGGCCTGTCAAGGGGCAAGGGTGTGGATAGGGGTCGGAGCAGGGGGGTTGGATAGGGGGTGGGGTTCCGGGGGCAGTTAGGGGTGGGGGGTCCCGGGAGGGGTCGGTTAGGGGACAAGGAGCAGGGGGGGGTCGGATGGGTCCAGGGTTCTGAGGGGGGCAATCAGGGGGTGGGAAGTGGGAGGGGGTGGATAGAGGCAGGGGCCAGGCTGTTTGGGGAGGCACAGCCTTCCTTACCTGGCCCTCCATACAGTTTTGCAACCCCAATGTGGCCCTCAGGCCAAAAAGTTTGTTCACCCCTGTGACAGAGCCTTGATCCCATGGTTGAGTTATACAATAGTCTTCAGACAAGGGTTTAAAAAAATGGGTGCCTAAAGTTAAGTTCCTAAATCCACTCCTAAATGAGTCTGGTGTGATTGAACAATTGCAGCGTTGCCACAGCTTGTGATTTTCTTACAAGTATCACAATATTTGGTGGTGGTCTTAAAGCCACAGCTCCTGCAGCTGAGTGATTATGTGAGAATCTCAGCTTTCATTAAAAATGTCTAGCTCTCATGGTTGCAGAGAAAAGCTTGAATATGGGATCTGAGTGTAATCTAAAAGGTTCAAATCAGAAAGCAAAGAAAAAGAGCCTCCAGTTGATCAATTTTTAAAATTTCACTATTTTAAGATAATCTCATCCTTTTGGGGGGCCTGGGTCATGATTTTTGAACACATGGGGTTGGCAATTCTGCAATTGCATTTGAAAGCCACTTATTTAGGTGCCTCACTATGGACTTAGGAGCCTAACTTCAGGCACTCATTTTTGAAAACCTTGGTTTCACTAGCAATTATTCAAAGAGGTAGGTAACTTGTATACAGAAGAGCTTGCAGAAGAAAATCAATGAGGCATTTAGTAGGCGGGAATGGTATAAGCCTGTACACTATAACACAGTGGTTTTCAACCTTTTTTCATTTGCAGGTCCCTAAAAAATTTGAATGGAGGTGCAAACCCCTTTGGAAATCTTAGACATAGTCTGCAGACCCCCAGGGGTCTGCAGACCACAGGTTGAATGAAAACCACTGCTGTAACACATCCCAGCAATGTTCACCACAGGGAGCCACCAAAATGCAGCTACCATATAAAATCTTATTGACTCTGAGAAATAAAATAGCAGAGGAATGTGAGTGTTTGGTTAAAGAGGAGATTATTGAGGAAGTGAACTCACTGAACAACTGGGTTAACAGTATGATCACTGTGATATAGCCAAATATGCTAAGGAGTTATATGGCCCCAAAAGCCGCAGTGCCCCCAACCCTGGTGCACTTGGCGGCACAGTCTGAGCGCCCGGTGGGCAGCGTGGCTCCAGCACCAGCCACCCCAAGTCCCTGTGGGAGACAGGCCAGCAAGCATCAGCGAGCCTAGGCCAGCCAGGGTAGAGCGCTGGGAACTGCAGGAGGGGGCCTGGCCTGGGGATGGAGCATGGGTGGGGCCACACTAGGCTGTTTGGGGAGAGACAGCCTCCCCCTGCCTATGATAGCCGCCGTCCATGAAAACAGAATAACTGTGTTCTTTTAAAACCGCATGAATGAGGCATCATCTCTGTGGTTATAGCGCTCCGTGATTACGCAAAGACATCTTTCCAACGTGTTGCCATCCATATGGTGTTGCTTGTTTCACAACTTTCCTTTGTTCATTCATTTTGGTTGCCTTTTTTCATTTGTCACTTTGATTACTTAGTGCTGGATTCTGGAGCACCATGAGGAGCTGCATGACCATTCCTTCCTGGGTGTTATCAGTGGAGGATTTTTTGAGGGAATGTTAGAGGAAGGCTTGTCTGGTTGTTAAGCACTGACTGGGACTCAGGAGATCTCAGCTCAAATTCAGACTCTGGCACAGACTTCCTGTGTGGTGTGGGCCAAGTGAAGTGATTTTTCTGCCTCCGTTCCCCAGCTGTAAAATGGGGATAATTTTTCTGCACTTGGTCTGTCTTGTTTAATGAGGCTGTAAGCTTCTCAAGGCAGGGACTGCCTCTGACTACTGTGAGTTCAGCACCTCACACAACTGGGGCCCTGATCTCAATTGTACACTACTGTAATACTGCTACTAATAATGGCAAGTGCAAAATGTGGATGCTATTTCTCTGGAATTGGAGAATCATTCTAAAGGGCTGACAGTATATGGGTAAGTTTCTTTACACTTAAATCAGATGGCTTATGATCATATTCAGCTCTAACATGGTCATGGCATGCTCAGGTTCAGGTGTGAATTTGCTGTTCTTGGTGCTTAATTAGTAGACACTTACTAGCCCCGAGGACTAAGCCTCCTAGTCGGCAGCAGAGGCAAAAGATGCACAGCACCCTGCAGAGAAGTCGAGCGCACTCCCTGCTGGCTGCCAGTGAAATGTCCCTGGGTCTTTAATTCTTTTGGCTCAGCCTTAGGCCCATAGGTGCCTTTAGAACTCTCTGCCCCAACTGCTGAGGGGGGGCTTTGCCCATACACTGTCCTCCCTCTGTCTCCTCCCTGTCTGCTGTGATGTAGGGCCAGATTTAGGGGAAGGAGACCCAGGTGACTGCTGGGGGTATTGAGCTTGGGGGGGCACTGGGCTCAGGGTACTGTTTTTGTTGGTTGCAACAAAAGGAAAAATACAATCTTTGAAGTAAAATGTTTCAGGTATTCCATATGTGAATTCATTTTTCACTAACCACCTAGAATGTTCTGGACCTTTGTAGAATCTCATGGAACCTTGCAGACTTTCTGAGAACTACATTTTCCTTGAACTTCCTAGAAAGCTGTCAGCCAGCCCCCATGGATATATAAGGGGCGGGGCATCTCCAGTCAGTGAGTATAAGAATGAAATGAAGTGAGAGCCCAGCTGCGACATTGTGAACCTTGTTTTATTGTGTAATTGTGAAAGTGTACTTATATTTTAAGACTTGAAGAGTGTAAATAGTGACTAATAAAGGACATATTTAGTGAGACGCCAGAGATATCGATCAAACTCCTATCTACACAACAATGTAAAAGAAATACTGTTACTTCTTTTGCCAAGCTTAACATGCGGTGTTTGATGATTTTCTAAGACTGCGAAAATAGACTTTTGCTCTCCCTAATACTGTCTGTTTTCCCCTGTAGAAAATAAAAGATGCCCCTGAAGAAGCCTTCAGGAGCTCAATATAGGTCGTGAAGAGCTCAGTTGCAATCTAGTTTGCAGCAAGGGGAAAATTCAATGGGAAAATATCTGAAACAGAACAACAAAGTCTGGGCTTTAGGCAGTAGCAATCATCCTAGTGCAGAAGAAATTGTGGAGTGAAGCATAAACGATGGAAGTCCTATTACTAAGGTAAGGAATGGAAATGTGAGGAAAGTGATGAAGAATCATCCAGTTTTCCTGGTGGTGTAAAGGAAAGTGATGTTAAAGAAGAATGTGTCTCACATGAAAATGACTCCATATGAAAAGGAAAGTAATGATAAAGAAGAATCAGCCTCGCATGACAGAAACAGCAGTGAGAAAAATTGCGCACCACAAATCGATACATCAGATTCTGCTTTATGGCCAGCAATCCTAAACTCTGCCGATATTGATTGTCCAATTTTGAATGGGCCAGGCAAAACCAAGGATATGATGTTTCCAGTAAATGAGCAGAAGTGACACTTCTCAAAGTCGCACTGTGAAAGAGTGCTTGAGAATGGTGGAAAAGTGAATCAACATTGGTTAGTTTACTTGAAATCAACTGACAAAGTATTCTGGTTTTGTTGCAAAATATTTGACAAGGATGACGAATCATTGCTTGCACTTTCTGTGCATAATTACTGGCATAATTTAGCTGACGCTCTGAAACAACATGAAAAGTCACCCGGCCATTTTACGGCCTATTCCAAATGGATGGAGGTCGAGTCCAGGCTCAAGCTGAATAAATGCATAGATGCAGAAAACCAGTGCGTTATTAATGTAGAAACCCAGCACTGGTGGAACATGCTCAAGCATCTGATCTCAATTACCCTCTTCTTTGCAAAGAATAATTTGGCTTTCTAGGGCTCGTTGGATAAGTTGTTCACTGAACATAATGGTAATTTCTCAGTTTGGTAGAGCTCCTTGGGAAATACAATGATGTCAGGCATGAGTACCTATGTCAAGTAGTTTGTAAAGAAGCTATGGACCACTCCTGCAGCAAAACAATTCAAAACGAATTGATTGACCTTATGGCAGGGAAGGTGCTTGATAACATACTGATGCAGCTTGGCGAAGCGAAGTACTACACCATAATTAGGGACTGCACTTCTGACATTAGTCACAGTGAAAAGATTCCATTTACAGTAAGATTTGTTGATGATGAGGATGGCTGTATCCAAGTAAAGGAACACTTCATCTGTTTCTGGTCTGTGGATGACTCTACTGGAAAAGGCCTAACAGAACTGTTTATGAATGTTTTGAATGAGATAAAACAAAGCTTCAGGACTGCTGCAGCCAAGGCTATGACAACGGCACTGACATGAAAGGAAGAAACAGTGGTGTGCAGGCAAGGATCCCTGTGCTGAATCCAAGAGCTTTCTTTGTGCCTTATGGCTGCCATTTCCTCAACCTGGTTGTGCCAGATGTAGTGTCATCTTCTTTAGATTCAGTATCTCTTTTTGGAGTACTGCAAAGACTATATACCACCCATTTTCAGCATCAATTATCAGGTGGAAGATCCTCATGGACAGTGTTACAAATCTGACCATGAAGCCGCTAAGTGACACTCTCTGGGAGAGCTGCATTGACAGCGTAAGGCCAGTGAGGTACCAAGTGATTGAGGTTTACGACACCCCGATGGAACTGGCGTAGTCGAGTAAAGGTGAGGCCAGAATCCAACATGAGGCACAAAGCCTGGCAAACCAGATCATTGAAACTTCAAATATCTGGTCTCAACTGCAATTTGGCACGATATCCTGTTCCAAGTAAACATTGTAATCAAGGCATTACAAACTCAGTTGATGAACATCACAACTGTTACTACTGCCTTGGTTTCATTGTGGTCTACAGAGACAACAGATCCGAAGATGCCATCACTGCTACTAAAAAAATGGCAGAAAACTCTGCAGTTGACCCTGTCTTCAAGGAAACTCATATTCATTGGAAGAAAGGATAGTTTGTTAAGAGGGCAAAGATGAGGTGATGAGAAGCTCGGTGCTAGTTGACACTGCTCTAGTATCCATCGAAGGAAGGTTTGGACAAATGAAGCACCGCAAAAAGACCTGGGCGATTGGGGGGTTGTATGACCTTAGTAAGCTGTCAGCAGATAGGAAAACACTCTTGAACAATTGTGTGGACCTTCACCAGACTCTGACATCTGGGGAATGTTCAGACGTCAGTGATAAAGACCTCTATGTTGAATTGGACAACATCCATCACATTTTGCTACATGGGAAGCACTCTCCACTCCAAGTTCTCCAGTTCATTCAGGATGCAGAACTGAAGGACACTTTTCCTAATATGTGGAGAGCTTTGAGGATTCTGCTCACGCTGCCGGTCACAGTCACGAGTGGTGAGTTTTTCAAAGCTCAGGCTCATTAAAACATATCTTCAATTGACTACATCCGACAAGAGACTTACATTGCTTGCTATTCTAGTGCTTGAAAATGATGTTGGCCAGTCTTTGGATCTCTCTGATGCTTTGCTTCAGTTTGTGAGGGCAAAGGCAAGAAAAGCGACCTTTTGAACTAAAGGACTAGGGTTAACATTCTAAGGTTGTCATCTACTGTAACACTGTTTAATACTGTTCCACCCAGTGTTGGTGCACAGTTCAGTTTCTTGATGTTAGTATATTTCAGTTATTCATAAAATTAAAAAGTTTCTATAAGTGTAGGAAGAAACCAATTTATTTGCTTATATATGGCATAAATATTGGCATTCATATAAATTAATAAATGTAAATCTATAGATTTACAGATCCAAGTGTGCAAATTCATTATCTAATATGACAGGGATAAATCATGCATGCAAATCTTGCATCAAAGTTGTGAAATGGGCTATGAATGCAAAAATAATAAGGTATTCAAAAGTTTAATAAATGGCTGGGGGCACTGAAGATGCTCCTTGCCTGGGATACCATTTGGTCTAGGACTGGCCCTGGCCCTGGCTATGAGGGAGGACTGGGAGGAGCTTCGCTCATTATTTCTTCTGCCCCCTGCCTCAGTCACAACTGTGAGTGGGGGACTCCTGACCTCTCCTCTCTTCCCATGGCTCCTACAAAAGATGGGCTGATTTCCTATCAGGAGGTGGGGGCCATCTTCTCCCCTCTCCACTGCTGTAAGAGGGAGACTCTTTTTGTCTCTTCTCTTCCTCCTCTCCCCTTAATGTTGCAAGAGAGAGTCTCTTCTCCATCCCTCCCTGCTCAGTTGCTGTGATAGCTCCTCTCTCTGCTTTTCCCCAATTCCCATCAACTACTGTGTGGAGGGAACCACCCACGGACTCAGCCCCTCTCTCTCTCTCCCCCCACCCCCAATCCCCAGATAGGATAGTGGGTTCTTTCCACTTTCTTCCTTTTTTTTCTGCACCCTCCCCCATGTTTCCCCTGGACAGTTTCCTTCTCTTTCCAAGCTGCTCAAAAACATACCAGCCTCAGTTCTCTGCTGCAGTTGCCTCTAGCATGTTCTGGACTTCTTTACTGAGCTCAGTCTGCCAAGTCTCACTGATTTTTGTGGAGGAATTTGATGAGGGATGACAGCAGCTGTGTGTGGTGGTGGGGTGTGGGGGGAAGGAGGCTGCAGGAGCTGGATGCTCCAGAGGAGCTTATTGAACACATGGAGGAAGTGGTTTTCAGTTTCATTGCTCCTCAAATTGCTCCAAGCCCTGGCAGTGATAATGAGTCAAGGTTGGTAAATCTCACGCTGCTGGTGCCTGTATTCCAGGGGAAGTTTGCAAGCCCCGGCATACACTGTTGTTCACTCCTGGCTGCAGCGCTGTTGAATCCTTTATATCTCCTGCATCTTGTGTTGAAATTTGTTTGGGATGAGATGATGTTGCAAGGCAGGCAAAGGAAACTGTAACTGCCACAGACTACAGTGTGAGTCATGATGACTGTTCAGAGACTTTTACTGCCCCACACCCTGACTTCCAGCCAGCACACTGAAGTAGTGAGCACCAGAGAGTTCAGGCACATAGACCCTGCTTCTCCATTTGGCACAGGCATGGGGTGGAGGAAACGGAGGTGGTTTTAAGCATCCTGCACGAACTCCCATGTTTTTGGCCAAGTCCCTGGCATAAATTACAGCAGCCTCAAAGCTGCTTTAGCTTATGCTCTGACTGCAAGGCCCGCTGCAAGCCCTCTGCTAGCCAAAGACAGCCAGAGTACAGAGCATTTTATCATGCCCTTCCTTCCCCCAGCATGCCCCCTACATTGGCAGCTAAGAAGAGGGGTGGCATAGAGCCATTCCATTAGCTCTGTGCTGTCTCTTGTGAACCCCCTTGCTCAGGGGTGGTCCCTGGGAGTCACTTCTGCCTAATTTATAGGGTCATTACACCACTGGAATGGGGTAAAGAGGCTGTAAGGCAATCAAGAATTGGGGCCTGTGTCTATAAAGGTTGGCAAAGGGTAAGGTGGACTTTTTAATCACTCAGCCAATAAATATCTCAAGGAGCCATTCAGGCTTCAAATTTGTCCACTCGGCACTTCCCTATAACTAGAGTTAACCCACATTGTAGGTTATGTCCTTTTGAGGATTTCTTTGTTTTCATTGGCTCTGGTTCCTTCCTTTGATAATCACAGTGTGTATGTGGTACTCTTCTTGGCAAATGACCGGCAGGGCTGATGAACAGAAGGCACATTCTGTGAATAGCTCAACTCCTTTGCGAGTGGCTGCTTATTCAATCAAAATACCAAGCTTCATATTTTCCAATGGATCAAGAGATAGTAGCACACTTAAAACGTAAATTGATTAGGAGATCATAACTAGTGGTGGTTGAATGATTATAATGTAAAATTAATGCTTCAGCCTTGTTGGCTTATGCCTGCTTTCTAGCTTGCATATGCTTCATAGCCTAAGCAGTCACTGATATCCAGAGAGATGCATGGGAACTGGAGGGATTCATTTGCAGAATTTGCACACTAGTAGGTTTACTTAGGCTCCAGTGTCAAATTGAAATCTAATAATATACAGACCTGATCCTGTGAAGTGCTGGGTGCCTTCTACATGCATTGAAGGCAATGGGAGTTGAGATTGCTGAGCATCTTTGCAGGATTGAACCAGAAGCAAATGGGCCTGACAGGATGTCAGCAAATAGTTTGTGCATGATGGATCTGACTGTTGAGCATTGTTAGCATTGACTGTGATCACAAAATTGTCTGCCACCTGTTGGTTATTCGTATGTGCAGCACAGTAGGCCAGATCAAAATGATTTTGGAAACTGAGTTAGTGAATAGTTTAAATTTGTAGGTAGGGAAGGTGCAAGCAATTTAAAACTGCAAACTAGAGATAAGAGCTATCCAGACAATACTAAAATGGTGAAAGAGAATGTAGTGGTTAGTACAACCCTTCCCCAGCCAGCCTTAGAGAAATGCTTTTCAAAGAAGGAATCCTCCTGTCCAGTGTTGCCAACTCTTTTGATTTTTATCACAAATCTCATAGATTCATAGACTTAAGGTCAGAAGGGACCATTATGGTCATCTAGTCTGACCTCCTGCACAATGCAGGCCACAGAATCTCACCCACCCACTCCTGTAACAAACCCCTGACCTATGTCTGAGTTATTGAAGTCCTCAAATCGTGGTTTAAAGACCTCAAGGTGCAGAGAATCCTCCAGCAAGTGACCCATGTTGCAGAGGAAGGCGAAAAACCTCCAGGGCCTCTGCCAATCTTCCCTGGAGGAAAATTCCTTCCCAACCCCAGTTAAACCTGGTGATCAGTTAAACCCTGAGCATATGGGCAAGACTCACCAGCCAGCACCCAGGAAAGAATTCTCTGTAGTAACTCTCATGCTAGTTGCTGTCTATATTAAAGCCCCAGCTCCCTGAGCCAGGTGATTACATGAGATTGTCACCTTCATTTAAAAAAAAAAAAAGTTTTGATCCCTCATGGCTGAAGAGAAAAGCCTGAAATTTGTGATCTTTAAAGACTCAAAAACAAGAGGGCAAATAAATATAATCCTGTATTAATTTTTTTTTTAAATCTCATGATATTTTTGGGACTGATTCCTGATGTTTTTTTAAACCCTTGGGGTCAGCAATACTGTTACCCAGTGCCTTGCTCAGCTGACCCAATTAGGACAGTTAAGCTGTGAGTACAGAGAACAATCTGTATTCAGCTCTCTTTCGGCTAACCATTACCCGAGACATTGTTGACTGTTGTTTGCCCTTATCTACACCTGCGGCTTAACTGTGCTCAGTACCATTACAGCCAAAGTGATCGTTGACACCTGCACTCAGTAACGGTCAGTAGTTCAGTGCAGACAAGGCCAATCTTTAAAGTGCTTTTACTTTACTGAGGCTTTTTAATGGAATTTGTATCTCACAACCCATGTTTGCTTTAGGTATAACCTATATTTTATATTTACAAAAATAGACCCTTGCTATTCCACACATTGTTAACCTGCAGGATTCTGGTTCTTGCTATGGCCCCTGCCTGCCTTTGTGCCAGTGTATAACTACCATAAAACACTGCTGCCACCAGGAGAGACTTGCCCCAGTGCAGGAACTGACTGGAGACACAATAAGTGATCCTATGTAAATCTCCTTGCAAACACTGACATCATGCTGTGGGTGGAGAGTGGAGCTCAAAGGGGCATGTCAGGAGCACAAAGGGGAGGTGGGGAATTCCCATGACATACATCAGTATGTGGATTTTTGGCTGTTCTGGAGCAGCTTATAGTCAGCTCCCAGAAGAAGGGACTGGTATCAGACCAAGCAGCTCTTGGCTGAGGGCTGCACTGGCACCTGATACAACCCAGGAAGGATGCAAAGGTGACTTTTGTCCCTGCTGCCTCAGAACTCTGTTGTCTTTGCAGTGCTTCCAGGAAGTGCAACACATGGTCACTACCCACTACTCAGCAAAGATTCAACAGCAGATGCTGTTGTGGAGTTTCATAGTATCACAACATAATGATTTTTAAAAAAATGCTGTAGCATAGCATCCAGTAATGGCATCATTTAAACAAAACCGAATTGCTCAGATACAGGAACAAAGTGTAAATGTTGCTTTTTCAAATTAGTGAGTGACCAGATCATTAAAAAGTTCAGTACATCACAATGAGTCTGCTATCCTTTAGTGCAAAATAGTGAGGTGCCACTGTAAGTGGAGTATCTTGGCATCATCTATGCTTGTCTGCTAGGGAAGTCCTCTTCTTTTCAATGAATTTGCAGTAGCAAATAGCTCCGCTTCCCTTTTTCGGGTTTTACTTTCTAGGGGAGCAGATAACATCAGTTCCAAATGTTTTTTGATTCCTTCTTCCCCCACGCTCCCGCCCCCCCCCACACCCCTGTGTGTTTTGGGACAGTGTCAAATTTCCAGTCCACTCTGTGTAGAAAAGTCAGTAATATTAATAGCAGTGTAGCTGGCAGTACATTCTATTTCTGACCCGATGGAATGTTCTGTGTTTTATGCAAATATACCAGAAGGACACAGGTTTCTGGAAGAACTGCTTTGATTTCCAAATGCAAGACTGACATTCACCCAAAGGAAGCCACTCTAGCAGGAGTGGTTGTACACAAACTAGTGAGATAAATGTGAGTGATGACAGCACATTCTGTTACAAATTGGGTCAAGGAGACAGGGTCATGACTAGAGAAATTCCTGTCATCAGTTGCTCCCTTCAAACCAGGGGCAGCTCCAGGCCCCAGCATGCCAAGCGCGTGCTTGGGGCGGCATGCCGTGGGGGGCGCTCTGCCGGTCGCCGGGAGAGCAGCAGGCGGCTCTGGTGGACCTCCTGCAGGCGTGCCTGCGGAGGGTCCTCTGGTCCCACAGCTTCGGTGGAGGCGTGTCTGCAGGAGGTCCACTGGAGCCGCGGGACCGGCGACCAGCAGAGCACCCCCCGCGGCGTGCTGCCGTGGCGAAATGGCTAGAGCCGCCCCTGCTTCAAACCCCACCCAGTTCCGTTCATCAACAAGCTGTGGATACCTACCTCTTCCCTGATGCCATCTTCTGCCACTCTCCTCCCCTCTATGTATATCTAGGGGCTAGCACTGTCCTCTACTGGGCTAATCAAGGAAGCAATGGTAATGAGTTGCTGGCCCCATTGCCAATACAGGGTACGTACTGCATCATGCCATGAGGCAGGGCGGTGGTGCAGTGAGATCAGCAACTTAGTCCAGTTGCTTCTGAAGATTGGGTGGCAGGCCAGCCACACCACCCATTCTCTTGGGACAGCCTCGTAGAGCACAATCAGCCAGCCTGACATGGGGAGAAGCAAGGGGCCATAGGCCACTCCCTAGGAATGGCACCAGGCAAGTGTGTGAGTGTGCACGTGGGAGAGGAAATCAGGGCCTGGGGAGGGAAATGTAGGTTGTAGAGGTAGAAAGGCAGACCCGGAGCCAGCATGGCCCAGCCTTACTCTTTTAGAGTCCTTAGCAAAAGGTACATGTGACTGGCTCAGAGGTTCATTTTCTTACCAAAAGCAGACAAGTTTTTCTTTCCTTTGTGTTTCATTCTAAAAGGTGTGCACAGCTCTTAGTGGGACATTTAAAACTAGCAGATCTGCTGTAGAAGAACCACTGACCCTGGTGAGCTGTGAAGGTTTCCATCTGTCTCTCCCCCACGCTCCTCAGGACTCGAGGATGGTGTTAGGTGTCTGAGAAGCACTGGAAGCAGAGAATGGAATGTGAAGCAGTAAACACAAGACCCCACCCTGAGCTAATGAACTCCTAGAACTGGGCTTGGCTTGGCTTGAGAAGGGGGAGGGACCGGAGAGCAAGCGAAGAGTGAGGTAGGCTCAAAAGCTCCTATGAGGAGGGAGATTTTCATTTCTTAGGTTGCTGCCCCACTGCAAAGGAAGGGCAAATAGACCAGCCATCTCAACCAGCAGTCTGGGTTAGCTCAGCTCTGACACAGAGACATTTTAAGGGTGGAGCAAGGCTTTCCCTGCCAGGTGGTGTGTTTCAACAGCATGGGTGTGTGCGTGTGCAAACTCCACTCTGCCTCAGAGCAGCTGCCAGGTCCTGGGGAACTGGAACAGACAGATAGCACCATGTGTTCCATACACCATGCTAATGTGTGTATGTAGTCGGGGAAAAAGAATCTGGGAGCCTGTTGAATCAAGGTAAAGAGGGCGGAGAAAGTTAGAGCTTTTCTAATTTAAGGAGAGTGAGAATCTTAGGGCTTGCCTACACCTGGAGATATTCCTGATTAACTGCACTTGGGACACTCTTATTCCGGAGTGCCCTGTTCCTGTTTCCTTTAAGGGCTCATCTATACTTGAAACTTGTTGCAGGTTAACTTGGGGATAAATTGCCTTGTATCCACACACAAGTTTTGTTTTTAATCATCTGCCATCTGGCCCTGCATTAGTTAACCCACTTTAGAAGCAAGTTCACTGACACTCGGGATGAATGTTCCCACAATTAAAGTAGGGGTGGAAGCTGTGACAGATATGGTGGTTTCCTGCCATATCCTTGGGAGACCTTATTGATTTAAATGTATGTATAATTGGGAGCCAGGGGTTGTATGTAATTCCATGGGGGAAGGTGACCCACAACTCCTCCAGGAACTAAGATGAGAGAGAAACTGTGAGGGGTGGGGGGGAACAGCAGGCTGTGATTAGGCAAATTCTGTCAGGTTGTACCACCTCCAGGGAAGTGCCAGCATCTGGAGAAGCTCAGGTACTGGTTCAAACTAGATTCTGCAGAGACTGACAGACAAAAAAAGGACTCGGAGAAATATCCTGAGTTTAAAGTGACTCAGGGCCTTCTTTCTGATTAGGTAAAGGGTTGGGACCTCCTGTCCAAAGTGGCCCCAATCCTTCCTGGGAAAGGTCAGGAGGACTTTGGCCAGCTGAGACTACATAAGACTGATTGATGACCTCAGGTAAGCTTTTAGCACATGCATAAGAACATCTATTGTTTTTTATGTTTTCTGTGTAATGCTTTCATCTTAAGAATAAATGTGCTTGCTTATAAAGGGCCGTGTGGTAACGTATAACTGCTGGCAATTATGTTGTTCATAGTCTTCAAGGAGAAAAGAAAGTGAAGACTTCAGAGTATTCTGGCAATCTGAATAACAGCATAAAACTGTGCAGCCTGGAAAAATCCTGATTAGGAAGGAGAGAGATGTGGGTCTCCATCCATGATCTATGCTTCTGTATGGTCCTGTGCTGAGGTCCTGGACTTCCTTGCCCTCTGTGGAGAGGAGTGTGTCCAGGCCCAAGTCAGCAGAATGCCCAGATCTACAAGTGGCTATCAGAACAAATTAAGGAGAAGGCATGCTCCTGGGACCAGGGGCAACAGAATTTTCCTTAAAGCATGGGGGGGAAAATGAGGCCCCACCCCGTAGCAAGCCAGAAGATGGAGTCTCATCAGGGAGCCTGGGCCCTTCCACCTGCCTGGGGTGAGGCGCCTGGGAGCAACCCCTGGCCCATGTCCCCGCTCCCGAAGTTCCCCAGACAGGGCAGGTGGAGGGTCTGCAGCTCCCCACAGCTGCTCACGTGGCTCTTACCACAACCCAGCTCTGGTTTCTGGCCTGGGGCCTTGGGATCTGAAAAGTTGCAGCCGGGCCATGGCAAGAGCCACCTGGGTAGCTGTGGAGAGCCACAGACCCTCCATCTGCCCTGGGCACGGACCTGGGCTGGGGGCTATTCTTGGGCTCCCCGGGCCGCTCTTACCTGGACCAGGCTCCAGCTTCCAGCCTAGCCAGGTGGCAGGGCCTCAGGGGGTAGAAGAGGGGCAGGCCTGTAGTGAAAAGTGGATGGGCCATGGCCCCTTAGCCACCGCTGCCTAAGACTCAGTTAACAAAGGAAAGGAGCTCCTGTAGGGTAATAGAAATGTGAAGAACAATAACAAGACCTTAGGGAGAATTTGCATGGTCTACAACTACTACGAGGAGTAGGACTGCATTTTTGCCAAAGAGGCCACCCCTGAAGCCAGTCATGTTGTTGACATCAACTAAAGAACATCCACCCCCAAGATGCCAAGCAGCAGAGATTGATCCAGACAGCCAGGATCTCTGATCCACTAAACCCACAGGCAGAGAGAGTGGACAAGCCATGCCCCACACCCTGCCGAATCACATGCAGGGAACCAATGTGTCAGTGCTGGGGAGGGGACCTCTTCCCATAAGTATTCTGTGCTATATTACAATCAGGGGCGGCTCTAGGAATTCCGCCACCCGAAGCAGGGCGGCGCGCCGCGGGGCGCGCTGTGGCGGTCGCCAGTCCCGTGGCTCCAGGGGATCTCTTGCAGACGTGCCTGCGGAGGTTCCGCTGGTCCTGCAGCTCCGGTGGAGCATCCGCAGTCATGCCTGCGGGAGGTCCACCCGAGCCGCGGGACCAGCAAACCCTCCGCAGTCATGCCTGCGGGAGGTCCACCCGAGCCGCGGGACCAGCGCACCCTCCGCAGTCATGCCTGCGGGAGGTCCACCAGAGCCGCCTGCCGCCCTGCCGGCAAAATGCTGCCCCAAGCGTGCGCTTGGCGCACTGGGGTCTGGAGCCGGCCCTGATTACAATACAGCTGTGAGGGATTTAAACACCTTTGTTCCAGGTACCATCTGGGTACCACCATGTTTAGCTACTGTCTCACCACACCTCTTTTAGCCAACCCACTTCCCCTTGAGAGTGTAGAAAAGCCCTTACTACCTTCCATTCCTGTATGGGAACACAGATTTTCTTTGACCCTGCTGCTACCCCTGCCCCCGTGAAATGACCTGATTCTGTTATGAGAGACTTCCCTTTCCATATACACTCATGTCCCACTCATGCATCCCAATAATTCCAGCTATAGCCTCGGTACAGACTTCTAACACGATTCTCAATCTCCATGCACATCCCCAGTCCCTCTGATATCTCTCTCTTTACATAGAGAGGGCCCAGCCCTGAATGTTCCTGTGCACCCTTCTTTCTTTGCAATGGCATTGTGAATTCAATTTCCTGACCTTTGATTCAGAAGGGTTTGGCAATATGCAGGGAGGGAAGGGTCATACATTTGCTTATCTGATTTGGGGTCAGGGAGGAAGAAATCCCAGCTCCTTGCTGCTAGAAGGGCTGCTATCCTGATTTTTTTTCACTGGGAGGTGTTATCTGATGGCTCTGGAGACAGGATTGGGTACAGAGGTGAAATAGGTTTTTTACTTGAAGGGATATGGGATGATTGCTGTAGCCAAGAATGGCAGGACTGCTCATTGGCTGTCTGGAGAGTTTGACAGCTGAAAGACAAGCTGGGGAAGGAGGTTGTTACAGTTTTGTTCGGCGATGGACCTGAAAAGACCGAGATGGTTGGGCATTGCAAAGGGGATTGTACTGTGGCTTTGGCATGATGGTATGGTACCCAACACATGATGCATGCAGCGGTTTAAAAGCAGGTCTATCTTCCATTGCTTTCATTAGAGGAGAGGCTGGAATATTAGAAAAAACATTCCAGGGCTAGCAGGAGTATGGGAAACTGCTGCGGCTGGGAAGAAAGATCCATTTCAGGGTGGACAGGGACGGGACAGGTCATGGCCCAGACAAGTAAAGATAGTAGATTAGAATCTTCCTTGTTTTTCACACATGCTCCCCCTACTTCTGTCAGCAGGCTTCTCTGGTGTAAGTGAGGCTGAATTAGACCCATTCCTTTAGACCAGCCTCTCAAGCTGCAGCCCAATACTACACCAGTTTGATTTGTTGCTTTATCACATTACAAACAAAATCTAATTTGTCATCTACCATCACCCCCACCATTACAGTTTCCTGACTCCCTCCCACTCATTGGGTATGTGTTTCACTTCTTTTCCCAGACACATTAGCTTCTGTCCTCAAAGCTCCTTGGGTCAATCCACTCACAGTTTCCAACCTAGCCATTTTATAATATGAAATATGTGTTCTCATTTACAGGATGTCTTACTGATGGAATCTGAAGAAGCCAATGGGGGAGACCCCTTTCCCCCAGCAACCAGCAGCCCTAGTGAGGAAAACCCTGATCCTACACCAGCCAGAAGGGGACATGATGCCACCACTGAGTCTGTAGAGATGAGCACTGAGCTGCCTGGCTCTGCAGAAGGAGCACAGATCTCCATTGCCCAGGATCCTCTGAGGCATCTCTCTGCTGGGGAATCAGCAGAGATGTGTGGCAGATCCTCTAACCCTGTTCTGTCAGGACTGGAACAAGTGGAGAGAGATCTAAGGCACCAGAGAGGACTCTCAGAGTGGGAGAAAGAGCCTGCAGTACAAGAGAGATATTTGGAAAAACAGAGATGGGATCACTCCTCGAACTCTGAACAGGGAAAATTAGCTCATCCTGAAAGCAGTCAGTATTCTTCCTTTCCCAACACAGTCCCACAGGCAACAGCCACTCATGACAAAACCCCACAGGTACAGTCTCCAGTCCTTCAGATTGAATTTCCTCAGGATCAGAAACAGTCCCTGGCATGTCATATTGCTGTCCCCCAGGCACAGCATAAGGAAACCTCAATGACAGACACTATTCCCATCCAGGGGGAACTAGCCACTAAACACTTCATGGTGTGTAAAGACATTTCAGAGGTTCATTGCAAGACTGAGACTTTGCATGATGACACTATTGGAGATCCCCCCTTGCAGGAATTGGATGTAGCAAATGGGACCATCAGAGAGCTCCCGCCAAGTACTGAAGCAGTGGCAGGGACGGACGAGGAGCCATCTCCTGGGATGGATGTAATAGGCAGGATGAATCCCATGCCTTCTGTAGATAATGGTGAAAAAGTGGGAGGCTTACAGGGACGGGGAGAGGATACAGACTCTTCCTCTTCACATCACCCACCCTATCCCTTATCAGATGACAGCCAAGGAAAGTCACAGCTGACAGGAGGAAATGCAGATGGAAAGATGGTCCTGTCATCCCATGAGAGGGGGAACAATGCCTTGGCCACAGACCAGAAAACAGAAGTGGCTGCTTGGCAAAGTCCATCTGGTTCTATAATCCTCCTTCCGGAGGAGGAGAAAGGAGCAGATGATGGAAGAGCAGAAGGCAGCACTGAATGTCCAAGAGTGTGTGTCTTCCACATACTGAATGCTGCAAAAAACACAGAGCAGGAGGAGTGGCAGCATGAGCAGCTAGAATGCGGGGAGGAGCCAGAAGAGGAGGAGCAGTCGGAAGAGAAGCAGCCAGAGCTGGAACAGGAGGAGCCAGAATGGGAGAAGCTAGAGAAGGAAGCGAAACCAGTGCACGAGGAGCAAGTACGGGACAGAGAAGATCAGAAGGAAAAGAGGTGGGATGAGCTGGAACAAGAGCCAGGGAGGGAAGAGTCGGAGCAGGAGGCTCCACCACCAGCACTCAATCCAGCATCACCTTCTCTCTCCAAGCAAAACTGGGACCTCCATGATGAGGGGGAGAGCATTTCCTCGGCTGAGGGAACAGGGCTGGCCTCTCTGCCCCAGGAATCATTCTCCAAAGATCAGCATTCTGGTGAGGATGAACTATTCAGCATAGTGTCGAAGGCCTGCATTGGAGGAGCAAATGAAAGAGCTCAGCCACCTGCTGTGATAAAGTCTGAAAGTCAGAACCCAGTGGGTGGGAGTTCCATGATGCACTCCCCCACTTGCCACATCTCTGAGCACTGGGGAGACATGGGGGTTTCTGACCCTTTCAGCTCCATTTCTTTCAGTGGCCAAGATTGTGAAGAAACCTGTCAGGATAACAGAGCCAGTAATGGTGAGGATGGCCATAGTGATGGAGATGGAAGGACAGTCCAGAGCTTTGATGATAGAGGAGCCATATCTCCATTATGCAGAGAAGTAACCTCATCTGGTGCAGGGAACCCAGACTCCTCTGGGACTCTGGACCCTTCTTCTGGTGCCAGGAACTTGGGATCTTTTGGTCCCGCAGATCCTCATCCTGTTGCAGAAAACCCAGCATTTCCCAGCCATTACGATTTCACTCCAGCCTCACCATCAGAGTTCAACTCGGCAGCATCAGCAGCTGGCCAACCTCAGGAGGATGCTGATGAAAGATCGCAAGCGAGCCCTGTGGGATGTACTGACCTGGACAAAGCACCAGTCTCTGTACAGGACACATCCAGACAGACTTCTTACCTGCAGGAGGCAGCTTCTAGTGAAGGAGCCTCAGTGACCACCAGCACAGAGAGTGTCCAGACTCCTCATGGGCTGCTTACACCTGAGAACGGCCTTAATGAAGACCCTAGTGCCCAGCCTTCCATCTCCAAGGCTTTCAGAAGTCCCCCTTCAAGGCAGAGCCTGCCAACAGCCAAAGATGAAGTAGAATCTACTCCTGCAGCTCCAGCTACAATGCACCTGGAGTCATCCCAAGCACCAAACATGGCTCTCGCTCCCGCAAATTACCTGGAGAAAGTCCAGAGGCACCAAAAGCCCCCGACGAGAAGTTTTGTTTTCCAGGGAAAGGAAATGGAAGCAAACATGGTTCACACAGCACAACAAAACCCTTTACTTGATGAGTCACATTTGAGCTTAGAGGTGGAAGTGCCAGGAACAGGAAGTGCCCTTAATGCTGTACCGCAGCCCCCAGAAGAAGCTGTAGTCCTGGCCCTGGAGCAGCACACACAGCCTACTCCTCCTGAGCCTGACTCCAGCTCGCCCCTGGCTCCTGCACCTGACGCCAACCAGCTCACCTACCCTCTGGCACCTGCGCCCGACTCACCCCTGGCTCCTGTGCCTGATGCCGACCAGCTCACCCACCCTCCAGCGCCTGCGCCCGACTCACCCCTGGCCACCGGGCCTGACGCTGACCAGCTCACCCACCCTCCGGTGCCTGCACTTGGCTCACCTCTGGCCACCGTGCCTGACGCCGAGCAGCTCACCCACCCTCTGGCTCCTGTGCCCAGCTCACCCCTAGCCCCTGCATCTGATGCCGACCAGCTCACCCACCCTCCAGCGCCTGCGCCCGACTCACCCCTGGCCACCGTGCCTGATGCTGACCAGCTCACCCACCCTCCGGCGCCTGCACTCGGCTCACCTCTGGCCACCGTGCCTGACGCCGAGCAGCTCACCCACCCTCCGGCTCCTGCGCCCAGCTCACCTCTGGCCCCTGATGCCACCCAGCTTGCCCACCATCTGGCACTTGCGCTCGGCTCACCTCTGGCCCCCATGCCTGACACCAACCAACTCACCCACCCTCCAGCTGCTGTGCCCAGCTCGCCCCTGGCTCCTGTGTCTGATGCCGACCAGCTCACTCACACTCTGGTTCCTGCACCCAGCTCGCCCCCAGCCCCTGATGCCACCCAGGTCGCCCACCCTCTGGCTCCTGCACCTGATGCCAACCAGCTCAGCCACCCTCTGGCTCCTGTGCCCAGCTTAACCCAGGCTCTTGTGCCTGATGCCGACCAGCTCACCCACCCTCCAGCTCCTGCACCCAGCTCGCCCCCAGTCCCTGTGTATGATACCACCCAGCTCATCCACCCACTGGCTCCTGTGCCCAGCTTGCTCTTGGCACCTGTGCCTATCTTGCTCTTGGCACCTGTGCCTGACGCCGACCAACTCGCCCACTCTCCAGCTCCTGTGCCCGGCTCGCCCCCAGCCCTTGTGCCTGATGCCACCCAGCTTGCCCACTCTTTAGTACCTTTGCCCAGCTTGCCCCTAGCTCCTGCGCCTGATGCCACTCAGCTCACCCACCCTCTGGCTCCTGCACCTGATGCCGACCAGCTCGCCTGCCATCTGGCTCCTGCACCCAGCTCCCCCGTGACTCCTGCACCTGATGCCGACCAGCTCGCCTGCCATCTGGCTGCTGCACCCAGCTCCCCCGTGACTCCTGCACCTGATGCCAATCAGCTTGCCCACCCTCTGGCTCCTGGCTCACTCCTGGTTCTTGTGCCTGATGCCACCCAGCCTCCAGCTTCTGCACCTGGCTCACCCTTGGCTCCTTTGGCTGATGCCACCCAGCTCACCCACCCACCGGCTCCTGTGCCTGGCTCGCCCAGCTCGCCCCTGGCTCTTCTGGCTGATGCCTACCAGCTTCTCCAGTCTCAGTCCCTTGTGCCTGACTCCAACCAGCCTCCAGCCCCTGCACCTGATATTGACCAGCCTCTGCCTCCTGTATCTAACTCCAATCCACCTCTAAACTATGTATCAGATTCTAGTCAGTTACTGGCCACTGCCCCCAATTCCAGCTGCCCTGCCCAGGCTCCAGCCTCTGTGCCTGATGCCGACAGCCTTGCTCATGCTCTGGTCCCTGCCCCTGCTGTGGCAGATGGAGAAGAGAACCCCCTCCTAATGCAGATGACCCACGAGGGAGTGTCTGGTGCCCAGTGGGATCCTGTCACCTCACTTACACTGGATGTGGTGGACACCAGTGACTTAGGGGTCACTTCATTGGCCGAGAGCTCAGATTTTCCCACTTTGGAGAATGAGGCACCCATGGGCCACTCTGGCAGAAGCCCTGAAGCAATGGGTCAGCACCTGGCTACACACTGTGGAAAGTCCGCACCTGATTACACCTCCAGGCCCTCCTTGGGAGGGTGGGGAACATCCACAGACTCTCAGAGTAGAAATTCACCACAGCCACCCCCACTACTAGCTTTCTCCAACCCAATCCACTTCCTGCAGTTCAGCCCTCCATCGCCACCAGCCATCAGAACACTGTACCGACAGGACGCAGTCTTCGAGGAGCCCCAGTGGGACCAGGCACAGGCAGGCCCCACCAGCGTGGATACGAGGAATAGAACAGCCCCTGCAGTGATAATAGAGAAAGCAGAGGGCGCTAGGACATGCAAGCAAAAGATGGAAGGGCAGGGAGAACCACTTCACCTTGTGGCCCAGGTGAAAGAGGAGTTGGCCAGACATGCACCCTTGGAGAAGTCATCAAGTTGGCCAGATAAAAAAGTCATCAGGGTGGACAATTCAGGGAGTCAGGAGAACGTGATCAAACGCCGAGCAAAAAGCAGAGATTGGCACCGGCAGGGCCTGAGGAAGATGTCAGTACTGCCAGACAACTTACAAGGTGAGACCCCTCTCCTCCTAAGATACCAAATCTCAGCATAAAGCAAATGATGGAGGAGTAAGAGAGTGAAAATAGCTATAGCCAGAGAATAGCTAGAAATATTTCCAAAACTATCCACACACAGCTTTGCCAAAGCCCCTCTATCCTGCCCTGCAGGCCCCTTGCTATTCCAGTCCTGGGCTCCCCTCATAGCTCTGCTAATGCCCCTCAGTCCTGCCCTGTGGAAATATATACCCCATTGTCACTAAAATTGAGCTGTATTATTGGGGTTTCCAGAGATAAAAAGCTATTACATCAAGTGAGGCCTGCCTGTTTGCCTGCTTTGGACTGCTATCCCAATCACCACTCTCCAGACTGATTATAATAGCTACCAACAGCACACCCAGCTCCCATTTCACTAAATTAGTCCCTCCTCAACTACTTGCCCAGCATTTCTTCTCACCACCTTCCCCACCTGCTCCTTCAGCCTCCCTTCTCTCCTGCCTTGCCTGCCCACTGAACCCCCATGGGTATGTCTACACAGCATTTTGGAGCAAGCTTCCCAGCGCCGGCCAACAGACTTGGGTTAACAGGGCTCACACTAGGGCTCTAAAAATATCTGTATAGATTGCTCTGAAGTTGTGGCTTGGTCTGGAGCCCGGGTGCTGAAGCTTAGGGAGATAGGGTGGGCTTCAAAGCCCAAGATACCACTTTAAAGCTCTGTCTACACAGCTATTTTTAGAGCACTAGCAGGAGCACAGCTAGCCTATGTCTGCTGAGCTGGGCTTGGAGGCTCACTCCAAAATGCTGTGTAGCCGCACTCTGTCCTTATTCAGAGTTCTAGTCCTTTTCCTCAGCCATGCAGTGGTCCCACTAAATATTCACCTTTTCACAGTAAGCTATTAGCCTTTGAAGGGTAGAGGCCTCTGCTGCCACCCCAAGGCTGTTCCATGTCTGCATCAGATCCAGTGTCCTGTCTTTGGTGGAAGCCAATGATGAATTCTTTAGACAAAGGCATAAATCCCCCACAATGCACCTAGCCAATATTGTACTTTGTGTGTCTGAGCTCTCTATGCCCTTTATCAATACAGATATTGAGCTGGGTGAAATTAGTGACACTTTTGGCATATTTTTGCCTCAATTCCTTTTATGTTTTTCCACACTGCATAAATATTGGCATTTTGGGATACTGGAAGTGTTTTTACATTGAAGCCACTTTGGTTCAAAATATTGCACTTATACATTTTTGGCCCCAAAGTGGAAAAAGTTAGTGATAATAGTGGTCCCCTTCATGGGCTCTGTTCTCATCTCTGTCACCAGCTGGTCTTAATAATCCTTTGCCACATATATAGTTCTTTCCTCAGATTTACTTAGGCCTCTCCCAACACCCTCTATCAAAGGAGGTAAATATTTTCCCCATTCCACAAACGGACCCCTGCTTCAGAGAAAGAAAGAGTGACTTCCCAAAGGGTCACCAGTGACTTAGTGTCAGTATCAGAATCAACAACGAACCCAGTTCTGACATCTAATCCCATGCCTAATTTACTAGACCACAGTGCTCCCAACACAAATATAAAGGGTGATTTTCAGAGGTGTTGAGTACTTACAACTGTGAAGTCAATCGGAGCTTTGGGGTCTGAACATCTCCAAGAATAAGGCTCAGATTTTCAGAAATGACTTTGGGTGCCTCAGGTGGTGGGTGCCCAACTTAAGGCACTTTAAAGGGGCCCCGATTTCTAGAAAATGCTGAGCAAGCCACCCACACCCTGAAAATCAGGCCCCTTTCAGGCATGTCAAATTGGACACCAAAGTCATTGTCGCTTTTGAAAACACAGGCCTCTTCCCATTTGGTGGCTTGGAAAGATGTGTGTATGAAAGACAAGAATTATTGTCTAAATGATGGGTATGAAGTGTTAAGTAAGTGCCAAGTATTGTTCAAGCCACGAAGCTGTAAAGCCTGGAAAAAAAAACCTCAGGGGGGTACTAGTCCCTGTCCCAGGCTACCACCTCTACATAGGGTTTAGGATGTGATATCTGCATTGCATCATGTCCTTACACTTGGCTCCTTGGAATCTCTCTCTCTCTCTCGTGTTTGCTGTCTTATTGGCAGAAAATGGGATAACCTCTCTTGTCCTTTCAGAGGAGGGAGCACACAAGGACCAGCCAACCAGCTTAGACACAGTTATACTTCGGTGAGTCTCCCATTTGCTTCTAATCCCTTTCACCTGAGATACAGAGGCCCAGAACTTTCCAGTGATTCCTTAGTGACCCAAGAAACAGACAACAGAGCAAAATGCTCTCTGAGATAACGACCCCTGCCTAAGCTTCATCCCAGGCTGCCCATGCAATGGGATCCCTTTCCCCAAAGGGCAAGAGGGGAATTCATGTCCCGTTACTTCTGAATATCCATCAGCCTGACAACAGTCCTTTGCAGAAGAAATAAGGAATGCAGACTTTGAACTTGATGGAGAGAGAAGTCCCAGCTGTTCCAGATTAATTACTAAGATCTGGATAAGCTACATCCAGTTCAGCAGTTCTTATTTTCTCCTGTCTCTTTGCTCCCCAAACCTTCTCCTCTCCCCGGACAGGGAGAAGAAATCTGCAGCCACACTGGATAATTTCAAGCGCCGACACTCCAAACTGATCAACTCCTGTAAGTACCTCCCATTTAAGTGCTCTAGAAAACTCCAGCCATTATCCCCCCTGTGGAGAGCTGAAAAAAGAGAGGATCTGCAGCCTCCTGCTACAGTGAAATTAGGTGGGAGTATCAGTGAGAGAGTATAGAGAGGGCCATGTAACCATCAGCATGCAATGTGGTTAGAGATGTGGAGAGCTATGCTGGTGATAGGTGCATTATAAACACTATAGGCTCTGACATGTCCATTTGTCTTAGAGTGATTGTATTGAAACAGTAATGGAGCCCTCTCCACACAGGGAGTTCAGTAGTCACTGCTTTCGAATGAATCTGAATTGCTGGCCTCTCTCCACAGCAGGGTTACTGTATCAGGAATACAGCGACGTGGCTCTGAACAAGGCAATCCAAAGCCAGAAGAGAGCGGATTCTTTGGCAGAGGACTTCGAAGTAAGCTCTCCAAGCTCCCCAAGGTTACGGAGGAAAGTGCTGTCTCAGCAGGACTCGTATCTTCAACGTCTGTCAATCTCGTCCAACGCGTCCCTCTGGCAGGACATCCCCATGATCCGAGGAAGCAGAATGCTGCTGAACATGTCCCGAGATGATCAGAAACTGCAGGAGGTAATGGATGGATGCTGTAGGCAGAGGGATGGGGATTGGCCAGGTGGGACAGCATAGATGAATGTATGATACAGGAATGCAGATGGGTGAAGAGGAAGAGAAATTATCAGCAATGTGTATCCAGGTTAAAGGGAAGCTTGGTACCTGTGATTATGAGCAAATTGAACCCAACATAGTAAGGGAAAGGCATGCAAAGGTAAGGAATGGGGTCATGGAACCCAGCAATACATGTTATGAAAGCAAATTTGGAGGAATTAAGAAGCCTCGTGGAGCAAGGTACAACAGGAAGAAGCATTAGTGACATAAGCCTGGAAGGGACCTCCTGGGTCCAGTCCCCTGCTACTAAAATAGACCAAGTGTGGAAGAAGCTGGAGGACCCTAAAAGACTACATTAATCAAGGCCCAGACTATAATTCCTCTGAAAAAGAATGCAAGGATCAAAAGTTGGCCATTGTGTGCAAAAGAGGCTGTGAGGGAACTGCAGGCAGATTCAGAGAAATGGGGTGGGAAGGACAAGAGGAATCAAGATGAACTGAAGGGGAAGCAGTGGGACAAGAGGATCCAGGGAAGGAGGAGAAAATGAGGACTTGGGGGAAATTTGAGGACCCTGATGTCGGATCTCCTCAGTTCTGCCTTTTATTCCTCCAACTCATGAGAAACGGCAATATGGGGGGGTGCTAAATAAAGAGAAGCCCAGGAAGGATGAATCTCGGGAGAATGAATAGGATACAGGGGTGTTGTGATTATTTCTGTTTTTTTTAAAGGGGGGGGGGCAAAAATGGATACTACAGTTCCCAGTCAAAGTTGATGAATAGCTTCAAATCACACCATAAGCTTCTGAAGAAGTGGGTATTCACCCACGAAAGCTCATGCTGCAAAACGTCTGTTAGTCTATAAGGTGCCACAGGATTCTTTGCTACCATAAGCTTGTCCTTCCATCCCAACAAATGGATAGATGAAGAAAGAATAGACATGGGATTCTCAAACTGGGGGCCGTGACCTCTCATGGGGGGTCATGAGATTATTGCATGGGGGGGTCGCCAGCTGTCAGCCTCCACCACCAACCCCTGCTTCACCTCCAGCATTTATAATAGTGTTAAATATTTTAAGTGTTTTTAATTTATACGGGGGATCACACTCAGAGGCTTGCTGTGTGAAAGGAGTCACCAATATAGAAGTTTGAGAACCACTGGAATAGACTGATGTCCCCATCGATCTCTGCCAACCTGCCTCACCCCAGGCCTCTCACTATCATTAAAGCACCATCTCTTTACACTGCCTGGTTAGAGAGCTTGGCTCTTTTTTCCATTAGGAATCAGCAGCTACACAGCACCTACACTGGAAGCCAGGAAGGTTCCTGGCCTTTGCCCCTTCATTGTCCTTCAGTGCCATCTCGTTTACATCCCTCACAGACATGTCTACTATGCTGATGCTATGTCCCTTTCTCTACAGGCCAAGTTCGAGTTGATCATGTCAGAGGCCTCGTACTTGCGCAGTTTAAATGTGGCAGTGGATCACTTCCAGTGCTCATCAGAACTCCAGACACTCCTCACCAATCAGGAGCGCAAGTGGCTTTTTTCCCGCCTGCAGGAAGTGCGTGATGTCAGTGCCAGGTGAGTCCAGGTCCTTCACTTCAGAGACCACCAGTGTCTGTGAAGTGCAGATACAGCCCAAGGATGGAAAACAAAGATCAGACCAGTCAATAGCCCCCTCACCCCTACTCCACATGTCCATTCAGTCCTGGGACACACATCCCTTCCTCATACCCTGGAATGAACCTCTGTCCTTTGGGTGAGAGAGTGAGTCAGGTAGTCTTGTTCATTCAATGTGGTGCATTTAGAACTGGTGGCACATTTGTACAAACAGAAAATAGCAGGAGAACAAAGAATCTAAAATGCCACCAACAAGACCATAGGCCCCACCAAACCTGGCCTGAACCAAACGAGAATTACCAGGAAGGAGACTTCAGCCCAAATCTAGCACCAAGCAGACATAACCCAGAACCCATCATTCACCTGACCCAGTTTAAGAAAACTAGAGCCACTATCTGGCAGATCCCAACCTGGCTCAGTCCAGCACCATCCATAAGCCTGAACCAGAACCAGTGCCACCACATGCCAGACATTTTGGTTGGTGTACATTCTGTATCTCAGAACCTTTATTTTTCTCCTTTAAGGTTTGACTGATTGCATGTCCTTTTGGTTCTCTACCACTTTTTCCATTTCAACTACAGGGCTGGGTTGTTTCTGTTTTAAACTCTCAGATCCTTGTGACTGTGCCTTAAGCAGCTGTAAACCGGACTTCACAGCAGCTGAAATCCCTTTTGCCTTGATGATGTATTTTGGTGGTATTCAGCTTTCTTTCACACTGGAAACCAAACCACCACCACCAGACCTCTGCTGTCCCCCTAAAGTGGAGAGGAACCTTGTGATTAGTATGTGGGCCTTACACGTAGCACAGCAAGAGAAGGAGTCTGGTGACTGATAGAGACAAAAGGACCTTTTCACTTTGCTTGTACTCTCCAGTCTGTCTGTATCCATCTGCTGTCTCTTGTCTTATAGTCAGAGTTTTAGCTTCTTGAGGTAGGCACCATCTTCTTCTCTGTGTTTGTACAACGTTGAGCACCATGGGGTCCCAGCCTATGACTGTGGTTCCTAGGTGCTATGGTAATGCAAATAATAAATAACAACAGTAACAGCACTTTAGTAACAGTGTTTCTCTCCTTTCATGGCGACATATGGGGCATTACAGTTTCCTCTTCGAGCTGGAGGAGAAGTTTGAGGAGAACATGTTCAACTTCAACGTGTGTGACGTGGCTCTGAGACATGCCCCTGAATTCCGCAAGGTGTATCTACCATACGTGACAAATCAGACCTACCAGGAGCAGATTTTCCAGAAGCTAGTGTAAGAACAATGCTTTGTTCCCGTCTCACCCTCTGCTCTCCTTGATGCACCTCATAAGTGCCATTTATCAGCCAGGATAGAGCTGAGCAACTGCAGGTTGCCCCCTGGTAGTCATGTCCCATCTACAAGCGTGGGTGTATGAGAGCGGTCGAGGCTTCCATCAGTGTTACAGAGACCATCCATTGGGAGGGCAGGGCTGATTCTACCAAGTATCAGAGCCCCTTGTAGGAGAAGGCAGAAACAAATAATTGCAGGTTCATGCCACCCCTTCCTACTGAGGAGGCAGATACGACTGGCTGGAGGATTCAGTTCAGCTTGGCTGTGGAGGGTAGAGTGGAGCAGCTAATGCCCCCAGTGCCACAACACCCCCTGCAGGAGAGAACAAATCAGAGCTGTAGGTCACTTCGATACTGACCCTTTATGGGGAGGGACCCCAACGCAGAATGAGGCTGCCTCAGTAACAACTCTCCCACTGCTATCTCCATACAAGAACCCAGTCCTCCTGGAAGCTGCACACATACTGCCTCCCTTCTTCTCCTAGGGAAGGGCACTACCTAACAGGGCCACCCCTTGTACTCCTTCTCACTGCCACCTAATACTGAGGGAGGCTGCCTTGGTACTGATCCCTCCCTTCTGCCCACCAGCGAAGCCTCAATTCCAAACAGAGAGGGCCTCCAGGATGCTGCCTGTGCTCTGGGGGAAAGGAGGGAGGAGGAGCACATAGGCATTGCCTCTGCCTCTAGGGAAGTGCCCTAACCCATTGAGGGGGAAATTGGAATGTGGCTATTCCCTCTGTAGGGAGAAGTCTCCCTGTTCCAAAGGGCTCTGTCTCACCAGGGAACAGCTTTTCTTGCTCACTGGAAAAGGGAGTGAACAGGGAAGTGGCAAAGTTTGCAGATGATACAAAATTATTCAAGATAGTTAAGTCCAAAGCTGATTGGGAAGAGTTACAAAGGGAGCTCACCAAACTGGGTGACTGGGCAACAAAATGGCAGATGACATTCAGCATTGACAAGTGAAAAGTAATTCACAATGGAACATATTATCCCAACTACACATATATAATATGGGTTCTAAATTTGCTGTTACCACTCAAGATCGATTTTGGACTCACCATGGATAGTTTTCTGAAAACTTCAGCTCAGTGTGCAGCAGCAGTCAAAAAGGCTGACAATGTTAGGAACTATTATGAAAGGAATAGAAAACAAGACAATCTCATAATGTCACTATATATATATATATATATATATCTATGATGCACCCACACCTTCAATACTGAGTTCAGCTCTGGTCACCCCATTTCAAAAAGGATATAGTGGAAGTGAAAAAGGTTCAGAGAAAGGCAACAAAGATTATTAAGGGTATGGAACAGCTTCCATACAAAGAGAGACTAAAAAGATTGGGGCTGATCAGCTTAGAAAAGAGAAGCATAAACAGGATATGATACAAGTCTGTAAAATCATGAATGGTGTGGGAAAAGTGAATAGAGAAATGTAATTTACCCTTTTCCACAATATAACAACTAGGGATCAGCTGATGAAATTAATGGTCAGCAAATTTAATACAAACAAGAGAAAGTACTTTTCCACACCACACACAGCTAACCTCTGGAACTCATTGCTATGGCATGTTGTGAGGGCCAAAAGAATAACTGGGTTTAAAAAAGAATTAGAAAAGTTCATGGAGGATAGATTCATCAAGTGGTATTAGCCAAGATGGTCAGGGATGTAGCTCCATGCCTGGGGCAACCTAAACCTCTGACCGCCAGAAGCCAGGAGGGGAAGACGAGGTGGATCACTCCAGCGGCTATATTCTGTACACACCCCCTACAGCTCTTGTATGGGCCACTGTCAGAGACAGGATACCAGGCCTGTTGGACCACTGGTCTGACCCAGTATGGCTGTTCATCTAAGGAAGGAAGTAGGTCTCTGTGATGCCACCTCAATATTACTTTCTCACTGCTACCCTGCTGAGAGACCCAGTTCCCAAAGGGCCATCCTGCACTCTACCTCTTCCCCAGCAGAAGGGTTCAACTCCATTGAGAGAGACAGGGAACGAGCCTGTTCCAAGGTAATGGGGGCTCTGCTGCTTGGTCATATCAAACTGTGATCCTGCCCCTCCCCTTGTGGAAGGAACCACCACTTTGTTATTCTGTACAACTTCTAGATTTCTCTCTCTCTCTCTCTCTCAGGACTGGGAATGCAAGGTTCCAGCAAGTCCTGGAGAAACTGGAAAGCGCCACCGTGTGCCAGCGCCTCTCCCTCAAATCCTTCCTCATTCTCCCCTTCCAACGCATCACCCGACTCAAACTCCTCCTACAGGTAACAGCGCTGTGGTCGGAGGACCTTGTGGTTCCAGCCAGGGAACCCGCTCTCAGACTTCCAGTCCCCAGCCCATACTATTAACTGCTCCCTCACTGCACACTCAGACACAAGTCACTGCACAGGAATCCTGTCCAAGGCCAGACAGGGAAAGAAAGAGGAGCCGAGGGGAACAGGAGAGAAGTTTGCCTGTTCAGTGGCCTGCATAGCATGGTTGTGATAATCTTTGATAGTTGCTCTGATGCCAATGCTGGCTATGTTATAAATGCTTGCAGGCTCCCCTTCTCGAGTTTAGGAGTTTTTAATGCACAGCCAAAGCTTTAAAAATACCTTGAACTGCACATGGAAGCAAACAGGAGCCAATGTAGTGTGCTCAACGTGCCTTACTGTTGGACAGATAGAAGTATTGAACAAAGAAGAACCACGTTGTTGTACCTAGGCTGTTTTGTGCCACGACTAGTGTTCATTTCACCCCTACAGAAGTTATTGCATATGATATTTGAGTCGTAGTACACTTGCAAAGACAGGAGCTGCATGCAGATTCCTGTTCTCGCTGGTTATCCTGATCCCCTCACGCTCCCCTCCTGTCCTGGCCCTCTGCCCATTTCTCCCTTGCCATTGCTCATCCTGTTGTCTCCCTACACCTGCCTCCCCCATATCCACATGCCCATCTCTTTTGTCCTTGGGGTCCATTCTCTCAGCCTCCGTTCCGAGACACTTTTTGTGGTTGTTCTGCAGAATATATTGAAGAGAACCCCGCCTGAGTCAGATGAAGAAGTGCAGGCCACACAGGCTTATGATGCACTGGAGAAGGTAAGGAGCACCAGCCCCATTCTCCACTAGCAGTGTATTGCCAACCTGCCAGTGCTGCTTTAGGCAGTGAACCAAACAGCTGCAGGGACTCCCACAGCATGGGACTCCCATCAGGAACAGACTGAAATGCTCACATGATCTTGCTGCTCATGTGCTAGTGCCACGTGCTCTTGAAGTGTTAGCAGGGAGCCAAGGGCAAGAGCAGGGGCTGTTGGGCACTAATGATGTCTCACTACTTTCTTTAGTTTTCACTCTAGGCATTCTCTCTCTTGTGCTGATTGGCTGGGTCACTCCCTTTGTCTTTCATTTAGCTCAATGGGTTTAAACAGAAACCTCCATCACAGTTCAGGGCACTTGCACCTATATTTCCCCGTTCTGGTTCCAGCCAGGGCACCCACTCTCAGGCTCCCAGCTCCATAGCCACCAGGTCTCTGAGGTAGAGACCCACAGCTCAGTCCTTCCTGACCATGGTTTTGCCAGGCTGCCTGTAATGAGTTCCCCTGCAAGTCAGGCTGCCTCAGCAGGCCTGCTTTGGTTTCTCTTCAGAGGCTATAAACAGCCTCATTGCCCACAGTTACAAGCTACCCCACAGTCCTTTCTAAACAAGCTCATTTCTTAAGGTGAAAGCATTACAGAGAAAACGTTAAAAACACTAAAGAAACATACCCGCATTGTTAAAAGCTTACCAGAGCTTCACCCCCCTTCTCCCCCCACCAACTCCAGCTGGGGCTGATCAGTCCTTCAAACCCCACTAAGGGGTCTTCCTGTGGTTACAAGTTAATAACTGTTAAATTCATGAGGGAGCTTGTTCTGAACTATAAGTCCCTCCTTTTTGCAGCTTACAGCTTTGATCTTCCTATTCCAAGAATAAGTAATCAGCAGACAATGGGTTTCTCCTAATGGCAGAAGGTTGGGTTCAGAAGTGGGAATTTGCATTCACCTCCTCCCAAGTATTTCTGAGAAAACCCACTCAATTTTGTTTGTCCCAAAGGTTCCTTCTTGTCTGGCATATTGTTTAAAGCTTTGAAGCTTAACACACTTTTCAGGGTTTATGGGGGGGTCACATCTCCCCCCTAGAAAAGTTACATACAATTCTACAATAATACATAAACTTTGCATCTTTAATGCAACAAACTCCAAAGCTACTTCATTCAATAAGGTTTTTCAAGGATATTGCAAGAAACTGCCATATCTGTCCCATCCCCTCCCCCAATATCATGACACTCACATACCACTTGCACAATCATCAATCCGTATGCCGTACCCTGTGTCTATTTAGACTGAAGCTCTCAGGGGCAGGACTGTCAACTACTTTGCGTTGGTACCATGCCTGGCACAATGGGATGCCATTCTTGGTTGGTCACTATGCACTATGGTAATAAACAAGATAAATAGGGCAATAATTTGAGTTCCCTGAAGACTCATGATGCCACTCCCATCGTTGCAGGTATTCTCCACCCCTGCAACCGCTCAGATCATTTTTTGGACATGGTGTGCACGCCCTCCTATGCAATCGACCCCTACTCAAGTCTCATAGGACTGAGTCTCCCCAGCACAGCAGCTATAGAGCATAGGAATTTGGGGCCATTTGGTGTGGGGAAGAATGTCACACACTGAATCCTGCACCTTGCAGCAAAGTGGGTCCTAGACAGTACTTGAGCTAGTCCTGTCCATTGGAGTGTTGCTCCCTTCTTCTGTAAATCCACCTTGCCATGCACTATTAGCAGCTGCTGGGTTTCAAGCACATTAAACAGCTCTGTATTTAAGGCAAAAAAGAATCCCCCTCATGTGGGGATAGGGAACAGATTTAGTGGAGCAGGAGGTGGGTCAGGACCATGCAAAGGTGGGGTCTGTGGTTAAGTATTATCTAATAAACCCCCAGCTTCCTGTATGCTTGAGAGACCCCGTGTAGTAAGTATTGCTCCCAAATGACCAGTGACTTGACCCAATTCCCAGCAGGCAACAGTATTTTGATGCATCTACTGCTCCCCAGAGATCCTGGTATTATTGTAGCACCCAGTAGCCCTTTGTGCCAGGTGCTGTACAAACAGAGGACAAATAGACAGACTGTAAGCTATTTGGGGCTGGAACAAAGTATAAGACAGGAGACAACAGATAGGAGCACAAGGAAACAATAGCATGCTAGGTTGTGATCTTAATGCACCAGCAGCCTAACCATTGTTGAGTTTCTTGTAGGCATCACCAGCAAAGGAGGGACTTGAAGGTGGATAATGAACTAGTTCTGCAAATGTTTACAGAAGTGCCACCCAAGCTTAAAAGGGTTTGTTCGAAAATTTAACAAGTGGGCAATGGAGGTGGACAACCAATCGAAGGCAGGAGTTGACCCTTTGATACTGAATGATAGGTAGTATCATGATGCTAGCTAGGGTGGGGAGAGGCTGTGAAAGGCTTTTAATGTAGAAGACAAGTAGCTTAGGTCTGATGTGAAACAGAAGGGAGAGCCACTACAGCGAGGCAGAGTGACGGGTGTTATGGTCAAAGAAACAGGCTAGGAGAGTGCTCTTTGCAGCAACATTCTTAACAGCTCTGAGCAGGACAAGACTGGATTTGTCAAAACCAGACCTACGGAGGTTGCAGTAATTGAGACATGACGACAGCACTCCTCACTCAGAGCAGAGCTCAATATCAGGGACTAAACCTCCACAGTGAGTAAAAACTGTTTGGCCGAGAAAGCACAGCATCCATCCGCTCTTTGGAAAATAAGGTTCTGGGAGAAAGAACCCTGAGGGTTGTGCCATCTACGCCTACTCTATCCACTCCTAGCGGGCAGCTCCCAACAACCTCTTGCTCCTTCCCCTCTGCAGCTCATAAAGGACTGCAACGAAAACGTCCAGCGCATGAAGAGCACTGAGGAGCTGATCTACCTAAGACAAAAGATTGATTTTGAGTGCAAGGTGAGAACCCACCCGCTCTGATTTCTACTTTAGTCCTACCTACTACCCTGACCCAACGCCACTAACCCATCACTGCACACTCAGTCTGTCGTCTCCCACCCCACCCTCTATTTTCCAATACATGAGGAGCACTGGTGAACTAATATAGAGCACTCAGAAAATAGAGTTGCAGTACAAAGTGAGACACTCCCCCTGGGTTGCTCGGTAACCTGACCCACTCTTGTACATCAGCCCAGCACTTCACTCCTGTACAAGGAGGGGAGCGAGAGCTGATTCTAGTGTCTACTCCCCTGCATTATGCCAGGATGACAAGAGCTGAATCTACCCAATTCATCTACCTCATCCTGGAGTTGGAAGCAGCGGATTCAGGTCACAACTTGCCCACCTACACCAGGGGAGATGAGAGCAATATCAAACCTCATCTTATGCCTTCACAACAAGGGGTTCCAGGTAAACTCCAGCCCTAATGCATCAACTTCCATGGGTATCTGATCATGGCATTCTTCCTGTCTCACAGATATTCCCACTGGTCTCACAGTCAAGGCGGCTGGTGAAGTGTGGTGAGCTGATGGCGTTGCACAACACTCTGAGCACCAAGGGGAAACCTACCACCCGCCCCATCTACCTGCACCTCTTCAATGACTGCCTGCTCCTGTCCCGGCCCAGGGAGTGAGTCTCCCAGACTGCACCTCTCACTGACCTCTATAATCTCGGGTCCAGAAAAGGGTGGGGATGTTGGTGAGGCAGCGTCCCTTCCCCATCAGACTCCAGCCAGCAGATGGCAACCTTTATTGGCTAGACTGCTCAGTTTAGCACTCTCACATCTCATGAACAGCCTGCAAGTTTCATCATGCAGTACCTTCACTTCCAAACTCTTAATTACAGCATTCTTCTGTCGTTCTACATATCTTCCTCCCCTTTGCACCTAGCCCCCTTTATGCTTCACAGCACAACTTAGTTCAGTCTAGTTTTGTTCAAGGCTAATGCATTTCTCCCCCAACCTGTTTTAGCTTAAGGTCTGTATGGATGACCAGAGAACCAGTGGGAATATGAAATGACAAGAACGTGAAACCTGAGTAGTTGAGGGAAAAGGATTCTTTAGTCCAGACTCTCTCTTTAAAGTTGTAAAATATTTAACTAGCATCTGATGAACACTTGTGAGAAAAATGGCCTGTGACAGATTCAAACAATCCTGTCCCTTCCATTGAGGAGTAAGAAAAATACTGTTCCAATTCTCTGGCACTCTAAGAAGACCTCTAGCAAAAGCAGAGATGATGATGAGACTTTATAGGTTTAAGGTGGAACTCCCCCCACCCCCATACCGCTTTTAAACCTTCTTGACCTATCAAAGCAGCAAGAAAGGGCCCAAACCCCAATGTCTTATCCGTGTATGTCACTTTTAAAGCTAACACAGTTTCTCTAATTCCCCTTCTCTTTCCCTTTAGGGGTGGGCGCTTTGTCGTGTTTGATCATGCTGCATTTTCAGATGTACGTGGGGAGAAGTGTGAGATGAAGCTGCATGGGCCAAACAAAAATGTTTTCCGTCTTTTTCTCCTTAAGAACAACCAGGGGAAAAGAGTGGAATTCCTCTTTCGCACAGAGACACAGTAAGAGCCAGAGATTATTCCCACTGAATCCTAACACCACTTATACATACGGTTGCAGCTGCCAAAACTCTGTACCTCTCTCTGCTGCTTAAATGCCCAACACCCCCTGCTGCTTTTGAGACCCAGAGGACACTCTCTTACAATGAAGTTGCAAGCCTCCCACCCCACTTTCCAATTATCCCAAGGTGCTGTCATCTTGATCCCTTAATCCCATCCACTGAGCCATCTTTCTCCACCCTATCCTGTTCCCTACCCGCTTCTCAGTTACTCCATTGAACAACTACCCAGGTAGATATCTCAAGCTCCTATCCCAGACACGGTGTTATCAACTCCCAAAATGTGAGAAATAATTTTTTCAACCCCTTTCTCCTCCCTCTTTCATTTAGGCCCAAATTCTCACTAATCCTTCACTTTTCCCATTTAGCATCCTCTTTCACTTCCCCAAGAGGTGGTGGCAGGCACTTTTTTCTCCAATCCCTCCCTATACAAACACCCGCCCCCCAAATATCCCTGGCTGCTTCACTCTGATCTCTCCAGCATCTGTATTTTGGTATTTTCCAGCAGTGAGAAGCTGCGATGGATCTCCGCTCTGGCGCCACCACGAGGAGAACCAGATCTCTTAGAAAGCCCTGGTGAGACTGCTTAGGCGCTGCCGGGATGGGTGGGAGGACTTGCCTAGGGGGCAGAGTTGTGTCCCAGTGAGGAGGAAGATATAAGGGTAACATGAACGTAGGAGTGAATCTGAAGAGCATTCATCCTCCCCTTTACTTATTTTACAAATGTCAAACTTGACTCTTGTTTTTTTTCCCCTCATCTCCAGACAATGCCCCTGAGTCTCTATTTTCCCCAGCTCCTCCACAGCTTCAGAGACTCATCATAGGTGTCACCCCTAACACAAGCACTCTTCCACCTCCCCACTTTTCAGATGCTGGGCCTCACCCTAAAGGTGTCTCCCTCACCCCTCAGGTGTTGTGCCCGACCCTCATGTTCTTCCTTCCTTAGGGAGAATGCAGTACCCGACACTTGCAATCCCTCTCACTCCTCCAGCTTGCTCACGCTCTCCACTCCTCTTTGTCTCTCAGACTCACCTCAGGTTCAGTGCATACGGACATACAAAGCTCGGGAGAATGACGAGCTGGCTCTGGAGAAAGCAGATATCCTCATGGTCATGCAGAACAGCAACGACGGTGAGTGGAACAAGCGGTGATCTTCTTGGATAAGGGGAGTGAAAACTGAGTCATCCCTTTGATGACAGGGCCATTAGGCTATATAAGGGATGGAGAGGGAAGCTTTCTTCTCAGAAAGCATCTTGCCCCTGCCTATGGGACTGGGAGGAGATTCTCCCTTGCCTGCCTATTATCTGGGGTATCAATTAGACCATTAAACAAATAGACCATGTGGCTTGAAGGTTGCAAGGGGATCTCTTTTTGGCTGGTGTCTTGTTCTAGCTTGTTCAGTTAGGATGGGGGCTTTTTGGGGGTGGGAAAAGGGACATCTCAGTCAGTTTGTCCCATGTTCTCTGTGTCTGCCTCCACCCCTGCAGGCTGGATGGAAGGAGTGAAACTCTCAGATGGAGAGAGAGGCTGGTTTCCCTCAGAGCATGTGGAAGTGATCTCCAGCAAACACGCTCGCCAGATGAACCTGAAGGAGGAACAGCGTGTGAAGAATGCCAAACAGCAGGTCTTCTGCAAGAAATAGGATTCTCCACTTCCTTTTGCACCCTATACAGTCTCTCTGGTTTGGAGAAACCTGACTTAAGAAACCCTCTCTCTACCACATTCTGGAAGAAACAACTCTGCAGAAATAAAAAATGAGCACTTAGTACCGTCAGACAAAGTGCTACTTCTAAAGAAAGCAGGGAATTCAGCCAGGAGTAAATATATTCACTTCTACTTCCTCTGTAGTCATGGTGAGACCAAGGAAGGAAAAGAAGCTGCATATATTGCTTTCTTTTATAGTAGTAGGGAGGGAACATAAGAGAGCAGAGGACTGGGACTCAGGACTCTTGGAAATCTGTGCCTGATTTTGCCACTGACAAGATGTGTGACCTTGGGCAAGTCACTTCAGAACTCTGCCTCAGTTTCTCCATCTGTAAAACGGGGATAACACTTACCTACCTCACGGGATGTTGTGAGGCTAAATTCATTCATATTTGTAAAGCGCTTTGAGTTCCTGAGAAGAAAGGCACTATCGACATGTAAAGCACACTGTAGTTAAGGTCGAGAAGAGCTTTTCATTTCAACCTCTTCTTAGGGTTCTTTAAGTGATTTTAATTTCCACATATTTTCATTTAAGATAATATATTATGGGCCAAATTTTCTGTTGATGTAAGTGGGTACAATTCCATTGACTTCAACGGCGTTCCGCACTTTTATACTAGCTCAGTTTAACCCAGTCTCAGCAAAAGATAAGTTTTAGATAATATGAGAAAAATCCATTAGCTAGGTGAGCATGGGGAAAAGAAATTTTTCCCTCTAAAGTGTTTTTCAGACCTTCTTTTGGAAAAAATTTCAAAAACAATTAGTGATTTTTGGGCGCTCAACCTGAGATACTTTGAAGGAGCCTGATTTTCAGGAAGTTCTGGGCACCTGCCTTTGGAAAACAGTGTCCCTTAATCACTAGTCACTTTTGAAACTCTTGACCAAGGTTATGTTTTACACGTTGGCATACACTCTGTACTTAAATTTAGTTGTTCTTGAATGGCAGGAAAGTGGAACTGCACTGCATAGGCCTAATCTATTATAGCAGATGTGATGCAACATGCAACATTTTGCACAATTATAAAACAAGGAAATCTATAAACTATAGATATTTTTAAACAAAACATGTAACTGCAGTTTGTTATGGTTCTATTTCTGTGCAAAGTCATCAGGTTCTAAATGCCGCTGGAGAACACTGCTTCAAACTGTAAAATATTTTTTCTTCTGTATTAAACAAAGGAGGGTTTTTGCATGTAATTATGCTAAAACAACATCAAGGTTGAGAATTTACACACGGCAAAGTATGAAAGCAACACATGTAACCTTCTTGCTTCTAATGTATTTGAAGAATTATTGACCTTTGTATCTCTGGATCTTTGTAATATCCTTTTGATTTCCCTGGCATAGTTTGTTCCAGACTATTTATGCCAGTCATTTGAACTGGATTTACTTTTTGTTTGTTTGGTTGGTTTTTAAGATTTTTTTTGACCTAATAAACTTATGCACTTCTCCAGTTAGGATATACAAGGATGTACCTCTTCCATTGCAGTTAGCTTATCTTTTCATAGGAACATAAGCTCTGTGCCTGTAATAGTTGCCAACATTTGAACACTCCCCTCCCTCATCCCCTAAAACTAATTTTTCATATATGACTACTCTCCCACAACATTTCAGCTGGATAAAGCTTAGCTTTTTTTCTCTGCATTGACATCTTTCTTCACTTCTACAGCAGCCATGGCATAGAACATTATGTGGTGTAGCTAGAATGAGATGATGCATGTGGTATGGAGGTTACAGGGGCAGTCATTTGTCACCAGTATACCAAGATGACCTGGGAGGATGACCTATTGAGAGAGGACATTTAGTATACACCATACACATACTGAAGGACAAGATGGTTATGAAGTCCTGCTAGCCACAGACTGTACAGTGCCTTCTTAGAGAGAACTAAAACTGATCCTAGGTCCACTTTTAACAGCTGAAATCAGTGCTCAGAAAGGGGGTAAAAGTGAGTCCTAACTTCAAACTGGAGGTAATGACAGACTAACAAAGGTAATCCTCAGCCACCCACCTAAACTTCTATCATAGTCCAAATACAAGATTCCAAACTTCATGCATACATGGTACAAATGAAATCATCTGGGACAAACTCATGAGTTCCTGATTCACCTTTACGGAGTGCATGATGTCATGAGTTCCTGATTCACCTTTACGGAGTGCATGATCTTTGAAGTTACTCAAGAGAATAAGCCTGCATGAAAACTCTCAAGTCAGTGAGGCAGTCTGAGATTCATTCATGCAGCTATTTCAACTTTAACCTTGTCCCAGGAATGCAAAGTTATCAAGTCTGTTTCTGAGGGGGGAAGCTTGTAGGAACATAGGAATTGCCATGTGAGATCAGACCCATGATCCATCTAGTGCAGTATCCTGTCTGACAGTGATTAGTACCAGATACTTCAGAGAAAGATACAAGAAACCCTGCAACAAGAAACTTTGAAACAAATCTGTTCATAGGGACAGTTCATTTGTTACCTCTAGCAGGTAAAGACTGGCATAAACCTCTAAGCATGAGGCTTACCCCTTCTAAAAAAATAAAGTTTAAAAAATTTTCCACGATTGAAATTCTAATATTCTCATGAACTATATAAATTCCAATCCTGGTTATTTGTTTGTTTGGGGGTTTTTCTGGTAGCCTGCTAAACTCAGTCTCAATTCTATTGTAGCATTGAGTTCTGTAGGCTTACTATGCACTGGATTAAAGAGTGTTTCCTTTTATCTATATTAAATTTACTGCCCTTCAAATTGGTTAATATTCCCTTGTTCTTGTATTAGGAGAGACTGGGCACTTGTGTTTATTGTTCAATTTCTACACCAATTGGTTTTGTACATCTAAAATCAGTTGCAGACTATTACAGCTTCTTTCCTAACCATCTCTCAGCACATGCCAAAAAAAAAAAAATCTGTAGAAGTGCTAACACAAGACTTGCTGTATCATTCAGCCCAGTCATAGAAGCAAAGTCAGGGCCTCATCCACAAGCAAATGGATAGCGATCATTTGATTCATCACCAAGTTTGCATTGAACAACATGAACAGAAAGGGCAGGGTCATGGCCAGCCAGTTCCCTATCATACTGAGGAATGATCTCAAACAATACTAGTAAGACATGGGCAAACTGGATCTATGAGAAAGCCTCAGCCCACCCTGCCTTCCCATGTTCATCAATAGGAATCGGAGACACCAATCACCAATGAGCCTACATCACCCTCTCATCATGTAGCTCCTTACCAGTCCCTAGGGTGGGTAAGGATCTAGACTTCCCCAGCAGAGTAAAAGGGTATCACAGACCTTTCGCCACCATGCTGAGGACAAGTTGGCATTTCTATACATTGAAACAGAGGCCACTTTTTCAGGGCTCTCCTTTTATCTCCACCACCTCACTCCATATACAAAGAAACAACCAATCCAATTAAACATCCTAGCCAACACAATAAACCATTCCACCTACTGCCACATACACTAAAAGAGTAGTTACACACAACTGCATACAGTATTCCAGGTGTGGTTGTCTCAGTACTAGAGAAACAGCGCAGGTAGTAGTGGAATTAAAAAAAAAAAAAAAAAAAGGAGGAGTCCGGTGGCACCTTAAAGACTAACCTATTTATTTGGGCATAAGCTTTTGTGGGTAAAAAACCCACTTCTTCAGATGCATGGAGTGAAAATTACAGATGTAAGCATAAATATACTGACACATGAAGAAAAGGGAGTTACTTTACAAGTGGAGAACCAGTGCTGACAGGGCCAACTCAATCAGGGTGGATGTGATCCACTCCTAATAATTGATGAGGAGGTGTCAATACCAAGAGAGGAGAAATTGCTTTTGTAATGAGCCAGCCACTCCCAGTCCCTATTCAAGCCCAAATTAATGGTATTAAATTTGCAAATGAATTGTAGGTCTGCAGTTTCTCTTTGAAGTCTGTTTCTGAAGTTTTTTTGTTGAAGTATGGCTACTTTTAAATCTGTTATAGAATGATAAAATGTCCAGGGAGATTGAAGTGTTCTCCTACTGGCTTTTGTATGTTGCCATTCCTGATGTCTGATTTGCATCCATTTATTCTTTTATGTAGAGACTGTCCGGTTTGGCCAATGTATATGGCAGAGGGGCATTGCTGGCATATATCACATTAGTAGATGTGCAGGTGAATGAGCCCCTGATGGTGTGGCTGATGTGGTTGGGTCCTCTGATGGCATCGCTAGAGTAGAGCTAGGGACAGAGTAGGCAAAGAGGTTTGTTACAGGGATTGGTTCATGGGTTAGTGTTTCCGTGGTGTGGTGTGGTGTGGAGCTGCTGTTGAGTATTTGCTTCAGGTTGGGGGCTGTCTGTAACCGAGGACTGGCCTGCCTCCCAAGGTCTGTAAGAGTGAGAGATCAACGATCTACAACCTGTCCTGGAAAATGATGAGGTGCTGGAGAGGTTTTAGTTGGGGGCTGTACGTGTTGGCCAGTGGTGTTCTGTTATTTTCCTTGTTGGGCTGGTCCTGTAGAAGGTGACTTCTGGGTACCCATCTCACTCTGTCAATCTGCTTCCTCACTTCCCAAGGTGGGTACTGTAGTTTTAAGAATGCTTGATAAAGATCTTGTAGATGTTTGGTCTCTGTCTGAGGAATTGGAGCAAATGCGGTTGTATCTTAGGGCTTGGCTGTAGACAATGGATCGTGTGATGTGGTATGGATGGAAGCTGAAAGCAAGTAGGTAAGTTTAGCGGTCACAAAGTTTCCAGTATAGGGTGGTGTTTATGTGACCATCACTTGTTTGCACTGTAGTGTCCAGGAAGAGAATCTCTTGCATGGACTGGTCCAGGCTGAGGTTGATGGTGGAGTGGAAATTGTTGAAATCCAGGTGGAATTCTTCAAGGGCCTCCATCCTGTGGGTCCATAGGATGATGTCATCAATGTAGTGTAAGTAGAGGAGGGGCACTAGGGGACGAGAGCTGAGGAAGCATTGTTCTAAGTCAGCCATAAAAATGTTGGCATACTGTGGGGCCATGCAGGTATCCATAGCAGTGCTGCTGACTTGAAGTTATAAGTTGTCCCCAAATCTGAAATGGTTGTGGGTGAGGACAAAGTCACAAAATTCAGCCACCAGGTATGCCGTGGCCTCTTCAGGGATACTGTTCCTGACAGCTTGTAGTCCATCCTCATGTGGAATATTGGTGTAAAGAGCTTCTACATCCATGGTGGTCAGGATGGTGTTTTCAGGAAGATCATTGTAGTTTCCCCAGGAAGTCTGTGGTGTCTCGAATATAGCTAGGAGTGCTGGTAGCATACAGACTGAGGAGAGAGTCCAAATAGCCAGTTAATCCTGCTGTAAGAGTGCCAATACCTGAGATGATGGGGCATCCAGGGTTTCCAGATTTATAGATCTTGAGTAGCAGACAGAATACCTCTGGTCGGGGCTCTAGGGGTGTATCTGAGTAGATTTGTTCCTGTGCTATAGCAAGGAGTTTCTTGAGCAGATGGTGTAGTTTCTTTTGGTACTCCTCAGTGGGATCGGAGGATAGTGATCTGTAGAATGTGGTGTTGGAGAGTTGCCTGGCAGCCTCCTGTTCATATTTCGACCTGTTCATGATGACTACAGCACCTCCTTTGTCAGCCCTTTTAATTATAATGTCAGAGTTGTTTCTGAGGCTGTGGATGGTGTTGCGTTCTGCATGGCTAAGGTTATGGGGCAAGCGATGCTGTTTGTTCACAATTTCAGCCTGTGCACATCTGCGGAAGCACTCTATGTAGAAGTCCAGTCTATTACAGTATTTCAACCATCTGGAGGAGTCCACTCAGAATTCTTCTTCTTGTAGTGTTGGTAGGAAGGTTCCTGTGGGTCAGTGAACTGTTCAGTGGTGTGTTGAAAATATTCCTTGAGTAGATGGCAAAAGTAGGCTTCCAGATCACTGCAGAACTGGATCATGTTTGAGAGGGTGGTGGGGCAGAAAGAGAGTCCCTGAGATATGACAGATTTTTCTGCCAGGATAAGTGTGGTTGGATAGACTAACAATATTATTGGGTGAGTTAAGGGTACCACTGTTGTAGCCCCTTGTGGCATGTAGGAGTTTAGATAGTTTACTGTCCTTTTTCCTCTGTAGAAAAGTGGCGTGTGCGTTGTAAATGGCTTGTCTCCTTTTTGTAAAGTTCAGCCACGTGGAAGTTTGTGTGGAACGTTGGTTTTATATGATAGTCTCCAGTTTTAAGAGCTCATTCTTGATCTTCTCCTGTCTGCTGTATAGGATGCTGATCAGGTGGTTCCTCAGTTTCTTTGAGAGTGTGTGGCACAATCTCTCACCATACTCAGTATAGTATGTCGATTGCAATGGATTTTTTTACCTTCAGTCCATCTAGTATGATGTCCATCTGTTTGCACTTGGAGAGGAAGACGATGTCTGTCTGAGGGCTTGGCTACACTTACAAATTTGCAGCGCTGCAGCAGGGTGTGAAAACACACCCTCTGCAGCGCTGCAAATTGTGGCGCTACAAAGCGCCAGTGTAGTCAAAGCCCCAGCGCTGGGAGCCGCGCTCCCAGCGCTGTCCGTTATTCCCCACAGGGAGGTGCAGTACGGACAGTGCTGGGAGAGTTTTCTCCCAGCCCTGGCGCTTTGACTACACTTAGCGCTTGTAATGTACGAAATTACAAATTTCGCTTAGCGAAAATTCGCTTAGCGAAATGTAAGTGTAGCCAAAGCCTGTATCTGTGCGAGTTTTTTGATGAGGTTGATCAATCATTTGCATTGATTCAAAGATAATCAATGCAAATGAGCAAAGGCCTAGGGAGAGTCACTCTATGAGATGAGATGAAAAATTAAGGCCCTTATCCTGCCATCAGCTCTATGGAGACAGGCCTCTACGCCCATGTGGAGCACATTGCAAGACTGGGGCCTAAATTCTGTGTTTTTTCTAAGAGATGACAGTAGGGTTGCCAACCTTCTAATCGGACAAAATCGAACAGCCCTGCCCTGCCCCCGCCCCATTCCCCAAGGACCTGCCCCTTCTCCGAGCCCCCACCCCTGCTCACTCCATCTCCCCTCCCTCTGTCCCTCGCTCTCCCCCACCCTCATTCACTTTCACCGTGCTGGGGCAGAGGATTAGGGTGCGGGGGTGGTAGTGAGGGCTCTGGCTGGGGGTGCGGGCTCTGGGCTGGGGCCAGGGATGAGGGCTCTGGACTGGGGCAGTGGTGCGGGGGAGATGGGCTCTGGGTGGGGCCAAGAAATGAGAAGTTCAGGGTGTAGGAGGGGGCTCTGGACTGGGGCTGGGGCACGGAGGGGGGGTGGGGACTCCGGCTGGGGGTGCAGGATCTGGGGCGGGGCCAGGGATGAGGGTTTGGGGTGCAGGAGTGGGCTCAGGGCTGGGGCAGGGTGTTGGGAGGATGCAGGCTCCAGGAGGGAGTTTGGATGGAGGAGGAGACTCTGGGCTGGGGCAGAGGGTTGGGGTGCAGGGTCCAGGCAGCGCTTGCCCTGGCTCTCAGGAAGCAGCCACCAGATCCCTGCAGCCCCTGGGTGCCCGGGCAACCAGGGTGGCTCTGCCTGCTGCCCTCGTGCCTTCAGACGCTGCCCCTACAGCTCCCATTGGTCATGGTTCCCGGCCAATGGGACCTGTGGAGCTGGCCCTCAGGGCAGGAGCAGTGCATGGAGCCTCCCTAGCTGCCCATGCGTCTAGGGGCTGCAGGGACCTGGCAGCCGCTTCGGGAGCCACACGGAGCTAGGGCAGGCAGGGAGCCTGCCTTAGCCCCGGACCCCCATTGTACCACCAACTGGACTTTTACCGGTGCAGCCGGCAGTGCTGACTGGAGCCACCAGGGTCCCTTTTTGACCAGGCGTTCCAGTCGAAAACCAGACACCTGGCAACCCTAGATGACAGTGAAGATATCATAGTCAAGAGCAAGTATTTGAAGGATATCAACATCATGGAGGAAGAGAAAACATTTAGGGTGATATAAAGAACTGTAACTAGGAGTAATGGAAAGAAAATAAGAAGGGGAAAATGGGAGGAAAAAAGGGAATAGCAAAAAATGCCCTTATGGTAGATCTATTGTGCATGGGACGTGATAAATTCCCCTAAACTTGACTGAATAAAGACACCAGGGAATGTCCAGGGCTCTAGGAGCAATCACACAGCAGGCAAAGAGGAGAAGAAGCAGCTGAAGTAACTGAACTTTTTACACCTTTAGTTTCTCACAGATATCGCACAGAAATATAGGTGACACTGCTTCAGATTGCAGCTATTTCATTTTATGTGGGATGGGCAGCAGCAATGCAGGTCAATTCACTTGAATAGAGAAGTTGCTGACCTCCATAGGAAAAAAGATCAGTTTCTACAGAAGTGTTATAAATAGTCTCTTTAGAATAAAAACCTGAGAAGTTTTAAAGAGATCCTGAAAAGGTCTGAAGCTGCCATCCAAAAATAAAATACCAAAGGTAATGTTCCTTGCTCCAGTAAAAGGAACAAACCACCACCACCTACAGGTCAACAAATAAATACAGCACTACTCACACACAGGAACATTCATAAAAATAGCCACAGAGCAAAGCAAGGAGGATTCTCCTCTACTAGGCCCTGTTCATGCTAACATTCAAAATGGATTTTGTTTGCAATCCTCAGCTGATCCAATTACAAGAGATGCCATTTGAGCTGTGTCCACACTCTAGCCAACTTGTCTCAGCTGTGGTAAAACCATGTTTGAACACTCACGTCTTTAACATGCTGCCTAATTGTGCTCTCAATCCTACATTCATTTAACACAATGGGACTACTCACAACTGAGTACTTGCTGCATCAAGGCATTAAATACTACAGTGATACATGCCATAGAAAATCCAGAGATAGAAAACACATAGGACAATGCACTCTGGGATTGCTGCAGGAGAGGTGGACTGTCCTAACCAGTAATCAAGGCACAGTGGGACTGCTCTTGTCCACACTGCAAAAAATTAAGTGCAGAGCCACTTATAGGAAGACTGGTTATAAGAAAGATGATCCATCTTAGTGGCAAGAGCACTAGAGGCACCATGCTTACTAAACAGATATTGACCATCAGGACCGTCCCTAGACATTGTGGTGCCCTACAAGTCTCCCCCCGTGAGAGGAAGGGCTGGACCCAGGCCTCCACAGGGTGAGGGGACTGCACCCAAGGTCTGTGGGGGGACAGGAAAAGGCTGGGGGGAAAACCGCCTCCCCGTACAAACTGGTGGAGCGGGTTGGGGCTGGGTCGCTCCACTTCCTGCCGCCTGGTGATTGCAGGATTGGCCCGACCCCACACTCATGGGGCAGTGGGAAGTGGAGTGATCCAGCCCACTCCACTCTGCTCCCCTGGTTCCCAGCCTTGGGGGGCAAGGGGTACAACCCCCCAGCACTCACCAGCGGCATGGAGCAGGCTGGGGCCAGACTGCTCCACTTCCTGTTGCCTGGTGAACGCAGGGTGTGCCCAACTCCTGCTGCAGTCCCCCGGAACGTAGCTCAGGGAGGGGATGGGGCAGGGTGGAGCAGGGATGGGAAGAGGCAGGGCAGGGGCAGGGCAAAGCAGGAGCAGGGACTATGGGAAAGGGGCAGAGTGGGCACGGGAGGGGGCGAGGGAAGCTTTCCTGGCAGGCTTAGCTGGCTGGGGGATTGGCTGGCAGCTGGAGTAGCATGCAGCTGTGTAGGGCACCAGGAAATTTGGGGCAATTTGATGCCCCAAATTTCCTGGTGCCCTACACAGCTCCTTGGCTCGTGTATGGGTAAGGACGGCCCTCTTGACCATGTGTGCAGACACCAAGCATGTTTTTTAGAACCAGCCACATTACTGAATGGTTACAATCTTGCTTGTAACAGTTCAAGAGAGAACAGAGAGAGGTCTCAGCTTCTGGTGCCATCTCAGTCAACGCAAACTACTGTGCACCCCTTCCACAGAGCACTAAGACCAGACAGAAGCCAGATATACACACTCAGGACCCAATTCACTGTTGCCCAGCATTTTGTGTAGGCATTTACACAGGTGTGAAGTGGGTTCAAATACCACCAAATCAGAATAGTAGCATTATACACCCACTTTGCACTCATATAAGCAAATACACAAGGTGCAGGGAAACAATGAATTGAACCCCTACCCCGTCCCACTCCTATACTGCATTACCAACAAGCCAATTTACTTATCATACCTTCTTGCTTACTTTTTGCCTTGCAACATATGACTGGCAGGGAAATCCATTTAATTTCTGTTTGTATTGAGTGTCACTTTCAGGCTCAAGAACTGTAATGTTTGGATTTTAAACATTTATGCTTAGGAATGTTTGTTAATAAAAATACAACTATTTTGACTGGCCCTTTAATTTGGGGCCAAATTTTAATATATTATGCCTTTTTAACATCAAAACCAGTGATGCAAACAAACCACCATATTCAAAAAAGAATAGCGTCTAGAGCAGTGGTTCTCAAACTATTGCACTGGTGACCTCTTTCACACAGCAAGCCTCTGAGTGCGACCCCCTTTATAAATTAAAACACTTTTAAAATATATTTAACTCCATTATAAATGCAGGAGGCAAAGCGGGGTTTGGGGTGGAGGCTGACAGCGTGCAACCTCCCATGTAATAACCTTGTGACCCCCTGAGGGGTCCTGACCCCCAGTTTGAGAACCCCTGGTCTAGAGCAACATATCAAACCCTAAAAAGACAGATGCCAAAAGAAACAAAAAGTTCTCAGAAACTGAACACAGAAAAAAAAACCAACATAAGCTAGATGCTATAGACTAATACAGGGAAATTTCACCCTAGCAGATTATCTTGCCCCTGTGATGTTTGTAAAATATAAGCAGGCTTCTACCAAATACAAAATCAGTGCTCAAAATGGAAAGCGAAACTAGGAGGTAGACGACAAACCAGAAAGCCAAGGAGGAACAACTTCATAATCAATGGTCTTTTACAGAAATAAAGTTCAAGAAACACTTCCCAGGCTACCAGAAATAGCCTGAGAGTCCAACTAAAAACGAAGGAAATAAAACTGGAAAATCTTGGGGACAAGACACAGGGCTGTAACCAGGGCAGGGTAAGCGGGGCAACTGCCCAGAGTGCAAGGCCACAGGGGCAGAAAAATGAGGCAACATGGGGGACAGGGCATGTGGGGTCACATGCCCCACAAATTTCTGTCTTCCATTTAGCACAGAGGTTTTCTGGAGCCAGGGCAGTGGTGAGCAAGCTCCTTGGGGAAGCATTTTACGGCAGCTGGACTCAGCAGGCAGGGGCCAGCTCCAGGGGGCATCACCAGCCAGCCCCAGGCTCCTTTGGGGGAGAGGCAAGAGCATGTCAGGAGCACAGCTAAGAGCTGTGCAACCCACCCTGCCTGGGGAGCACCCAGTTGTGCAGAGGCTGCCTGGCTTGAGTAGCAGGGCAGGGAAGGCTGCTGGGAAAGCCAGCCAGGGCCCTGGCTCCCACAGCCCAGAGAACCACGGGCCCAAGTGGCTCCCACCAGCTTCTGATCTGCTAGCTCCTGGTGGGGGCCATGCCCCAAGTTTGAAACCCTTGAAATCTGGGGGAGGAGGGAGCACATGACCCCTCTCCCGGCTGCATCTCCTGTAGTGCTTGCTTGCCCCAGGCACTAAAATGCCTAGTTACAGTTCTGGCAAGACAGGCTCATGGGATGTCAGAGCTTCATGCAGAATCAGCAAAAGGCCAAGAACTCTAAGAAAAAACCTATAGGGAAGCCACACTACTCCAGAACCTGCCCTCGACATAGGAGCCAGACGTACTGTAGTATCTTGGCAAAAGTGAATTGTCAGTCTGATCTCATGTACAGGGCGGGGGGTCTCAGGCTCTCCTCCTCACCCCCTTCCTCTTTTCTGGGACCCAGCAACCAGGGCCAGATTTCCAATTAGGCACAGTAGGCATGTGCCTTGGGGCGCCAGCATTCTAGGGGCACCTTCCCTCTCTAAAACTGCGTGCAGCACCAAGGTCCCCTGTAGGCAGGGGGTGGGGCATAGAGGATGCTGTGCCTAGGGGCATATTCCAGCTCTGCCAGCAACCTGTCTTTCTGGGGCCTCTTCAGGGCCCCAGGGCCCCAGCTCAGTCGCTTTTGCCTTGCCCTGTCTTCGGGGACCAGGAAGGGGATTGGTCACTCTCCCCTGGGGGACCCGGGTTGCTCCAGGGAGGGGGGCTGATCTGTCTCTCCTTGGCCCCTTTGAGGAGCCAGGTGTCTCCTCCTCACTGGCCGGGCGTCTAGCTCCCCCTCGCTGCCCCAGGTGGGTGTGATGAGCCTCCCGGCGCCGGAGCCTCGCTGGGATGCGGGTTTCGCGCCCGCTGCAGCGGCCGGCGGGACATTAACGCGGCGCCCCGCGGCCCCAGCGCACCCCCGCTGGCTGGCGCCGAGAAGCCCGCACAGAGGATGGAGCGGGTGGGGGAGCAGCAGCAGCAGCGGCTCCGGGGCTCGGGTAAGTTTAATGGCTCCGGGGGAGGCGCCCGGCAATGGCCCTAATGAGCGCAGCCCCCGCGGGCACTAACAAGCCCATAACCTGCCCCGCTGCGCGCCATCCCCTCGCTGCACATAACGCCCCCTCCTGCCCTGCCGTGCAGCGCTCGCTGGGGATACTGCCGGGGTGGGGGGCTCGAGCAAGCCGCGGGGCGGGGCAGAGTTACCCCTAGGGGCTGAGCAGGGCTAGGCGGCTGGGAACGGGGGAGGGGACGAGTAATTGCTCATTAGCTTTAGTTCCACCCCTGCAATTGCCACGGGCCCCAATATTCCTGCTGGGTAGCGGCTGTTCCTCACTAGGCAGGGGCCCCTGCAGCTCTGCTGAGCGTCAGCTCCCAGCTCTGGCCTCCTGGGGTCAGCCCCTGGGTGGCAGCGCTTGGGGGGGGCGCTGATGGACCCTGGGACTCACCAGCCAGCATTGGCACTGTCCAACTGTACCTGAAAGGGTTGCTCATAACAGTGAAGTAAAGGACCCGCCCCGGGGGGGGGGAAGAAGTGCTTAAACAGACATTTTGGGGGTGGTTTACAAATTAAGGGCCCAGTTGGGCACTCTGTGAAGTCCACCGGAGCTCTGCCATAGACCTCAATGGGCACATGTCTGGCCCTCACTGGTTACTAAATGCCACTGAACTAAAGCCCAGATCCACAAAGGCATTTAGGCTCCGAACTTCCATTGATTTTAGAACCCTTCATAGTTGTATAGATCTGGGCCTAAATGTCTCAGTGTGCATTGGTATCTTAAGGCTTGTAGAAATGACTGGCTGGTGGACCTGCAGCATCAAAGGCTTGTGACTGTAAGGCATAAAAACACGTTACCCTTTCTCTTGGATTTCTAAGGGGACTGTTTTGCCTCTGTCCATGTGCTCCTGACCCCTTTGCTTTCCTTTTTCCTTTCTCAACCTGGTCGGCTACATCCCTACAGCCCTGATTCTGGCTGTTTGCCAGCCCAGTCTAAGCTGTGCATTCAGGTTATTTGACATCTTATGTTCAAAATAACCTTAGAAAACTCCTATGCCCTTATAGTTGTGGTTACACCAAGGCACAAAACTTTTAGGGAGGTGCGGGGAGCACCTGGCTGAAGGTGAAGCAAAAGAATGCAACACTCCTCCAAGGATCTTTGGTTGACCCCCTATTTGAAGTTCTGTTGCTAGAATAATCCCCTGTCCATCAAAATCTCTTCCAGTTATGGCTCTTCCTCTAGAAGTGGACCAATGCTATGTTCCCTTTGATCTGTCATAACCATTCCCTGTCTCCCTTCCCTGAGAGCAACAGAAATCCATGGGGACTGTTCAGCTCCCTGGGTATCATCAGGGTCCATCTTTCTCCCAGACCCCTATTGTCAATATGGGTCTCTTGTTTAGATCTACCATCCCTGAAGTACAGGGCTCCAGGCCCTTATAATTTTGGGTGAAAGAGCTGGTGATTACCCTTCTCATGATGCTCCTGGAAGTGAGACTCCTGCAGAAGGCAGAGCTTTCTCACTGAAACATCTTGCCTCTTCCCATGAACTTTCCTATCCAGGGACTGCCTTCTTCTAGCATTACTGTGTGTGTTTGCTTTGTAGTATGTGAGGAGGAGGAGGAGGAGCAAGAACAAGGAGAGGAGGCGTCACTGCTGAGCCCTAAGCACTTCATTGAGGATGTGGCGCATGGGCCAGGGAACAGCTTGCTATCTACTTTCCATGCCGTGATTGTAAAAGATGAGTCTGGGAGTATCCTTGAAACAGGAGGTGGTGCTGATCCCTTAAAGGAAGAGGAGGAAGATGGAAACTACTGCATGGTGCAGGTGGGAGGGTCACCCAACCTGCACCCACCAGCCCTAGACTGCCAGCCTGGGAGCATCCTGGAAACAAGAGATGGTGCTGACCCTGTAAAGGATGAAGATGGAGGTGGAAACTACTGCATGGTGCATGTGTCTGAGTCACCCACCCCACACCGACCAGCTCTGGACTGTCAGCTCAACTATGCCACAATGTGTGGGTCATTGCCAGCTTTCTTTGGCAACATGAACTCTGTGCCCCGAGTCCCCGGGGCTGAGTTTACCCAGGAGATCCCAGATCAGTCACAGGAAAGAGCTGAGGGATATTACCCTGAGAGCATAGAAAAGGAGACCAAGAAACAAAAAATCAGTGGCAGCAGTGGAATGTGCTCCCCAAAGACATCCAGTGTTGCTCCCGGGAACTTTTACAGCGTGGCACAGCTCCAGGATGTGAATCTAAATCTTGGCCATGCTACCCGCAGATCAGCCCGATGTGCGGCTGCCAGCACTGCAGGTCGGCAGTCCTACAGGGTGTCATCATTCCAGGAATCTGGAGGCAGTCAGGATGTGGCCAAGGAGAAAAAAGTGCCGCCAGAGAACCCAGAAGAGCAGGGAGCTCTGCTACCTGTCCGAAAGAAAACACGCACCTTCTACAGTGCAGGTAGGAATTGGAAGATACTGAGAGCCACCCTGGCAGATAATGGTATTGGTAGACTAGGGTACAGTGTTACCGAGGGCATATTGAATAGTATATTGGGCTGCAACAAGGAGACACTGGACAGCAGTGGCTGCTAGTGTTTGTATAGTCAGCTCTCCATTGTTAAATGCTCAGGAACATCTCCAGTTGAATTAACCTGGAAGGTTGCTAAGTGTATTGGGTATACAATATCATTAGCAAAATGCACTTTGTTCTGGTGTGGAAGAAGATTTTTGCTTAATGTGGTAATATATTTCTATTTTGAAGATGCCTTTTTATACCATTATTTATTTATTTATTTGTTGAGTATTTTGAAAATCAGGTTTCTCTTCCCCCCTCCCCCACCCCGGTTTCTTTCTTTCACTCTCATGTCACACACACTATCCTGCTCTCTGCTTCATTATTCTCTTCCTCTCTCTCTGTCTTTCAACAATGCCTCCTTTCCAGAGCAGCTAGAGGAATTGGAGAGGATGTTCCAGGAAGACCATTATCCTGACAATGAGAAGAGGCGGGAGATCGCTGCTGCCGTTGGTGTAACACCACAGCGCATCATGGTGAGTCCCTCGTGGTTAATGGGCACTGCATCAGAAGAACAAGAGAAAATGAGAAAGAGAGCCTGGAGGTATGTAGGGAGAGGAGAGGAGTTCATCTGGAAAGGAGAGAGACTGCAGCTGCCAGCAATGTAGGGGGCAGGAAGGTAACTCACAGGGAGGGACAGTGACATGGGCGGCAGGTTATATATTTGTGTGGGGCCCGGGCCCCAGCAATATTCAGGGCTGGGCGCCCTGCTCCAGCAATAGTTGGAGCTGGGTCTCTTCCCGCCCCCCCCCCCCCCCGTCCTGCCTGGATCGGCCCCGGCCACCGCAGGTCTCCCCCCGCCGCCGCGACCCTGCCTGGAGCAGGTCCCAGCCCCCGCCTGCCACCCCCCCTCCGCGTGTTCCCCCCCCTCCGCCGCGTTGTGTTGCGTCCCTGCCTGACAGAACGCAGCGCGCCTCTCCCCTGCCTGCTGCCCGGAGGGCTCCCAGCAGATTTGCTGTCTGCTGCCGCAGGGTCCTAGTGCCTGCCCTCCGCCAGTACTGGCAAGGCAGGCTGCCCTTACCCTGAGCCTCTCCAACCCCAAACCCTCAGCCCCAGCCAGAGCCCTCATTCCCCCTGCACCCTAATCCTCAGCCCCAGCCCTGAGCACCCCCCCAGCATGAACCCCGCATCCCCCTGCACCCTAATCCTCAGCCCCAGCCAGAGCCCTCATCCCCCTGCACCCTAATCCTCAGCCCCAGCCAGAGCCCTCATCCCCCCACACCCTAATCCTCTGCCCCAGCCCTGAGCGCCCCCACATCATGAACCCCTCATCTCCCCGCACCCTAATCCTCTGCCCCAGCCCTGAGCACCCCCACATCATGAACCCCTCATCCACAGCCCTCACCCCACACTCCAAACCTCTGCCCTAGCCCTGAGCCCCCTCCTGCATCATGAACCCCTCATCCACAGCCCTCACCCACAGCCCAACCCTCTTCCCTAGCCCTGAGCCCCCTCCTGCATCATGAACCCCTCATCCCTCACCCACAGCCCAACCCTCTTCCCTAGCCCTGAGCCCTCTCCTGCATCATGTACCCCTCATCCTCAGCCCCACAGTCCTCACCCTGCACTCCCTCCTATCCCCAAACTCCCTCCCCCTTCCCACACACCCCTTCCCAACCACAAACTCCATCCTAAAGCCTGCACCCTTCACCTCCTCCTGCACACCCACCCCCTGCCCCAGCCCAGAGCCTGCACCCAGCACCCTTCCTGCACCCTAATCCCCAGCCCAGGATCTGCACCCCAGACCTCCCCCGCCGAGCCCCCTCCCAGAGCCTTAGGCAGGTGGGGGCGGAGTTGGGGGGGCGGAGTTGGGGGCGGGTTCTGGGCCCCACCAAAATTTTTACAAACTTGCCACCCATGGACAGTGACACAAGAAAATGGCAAGGGAGCCTCTGTTGACTTCTCTCTCTCGCTCTTCCTGACCCTTACTGTGAGGCTGGAGATTGTGAGGGGGAAGGGATGCAGATGACAGTGGGCTCCTTGCTCAGCCTCCTCGTCTTTCTCTTGGGGCTGCTTGAAGAGGAATGGGGGTAAATGGGACCTGGGGGTGATCTTCCTGCTGACATGTCTCCCTTTCCTGAGGGCATTCAGGAGGAGACAGGAGGTTGGGGAGGCTTTTTATAGATTTGTCTCTCTCTTTCTCTCTCTCTCTGTCTCCTGGGATGGGCCATTTGGACACTTGCAGGGGATGAGGTGCAGGGGAGAGGCTTCTTGCTGATTTCTGTTTCTCAGGGTAGACTGTGGGCATGATCTCTGTTGATTTCTGTCTCTGTCCCAAAGGGCTTAAGAAGAAGGGATGCAGATGGTCTCCTCACCGAGTGTTTCTTTCTCTCCATTTATCAGGTTTGGTTTCAGAATCGCAGAGCAAAGTGGCGAAAATTGGAGAAACTCACTGTGAAAGGGAGCAAGAAATGCCCAGCATCAACAACTCTGTCAGTTCCTTCAGGAGCAAGCACTTATGGGTGAGGGACCTACCCCCTCTCTTTTCTCTTTGTTACCAAGCACTTAAGAGTGAGAGTTCCTACCCTTTCCCCTGCCCCATTTCATCTGCATCCCTCCCCCCTCACAATCTCTGGCCTCACATTAAGGGTCAGGAAGAGAGAGGGAGAAGTCAACAGAGGCTCCCTTGCCATGAGACCTTATGGGTAGCTGCAGCTTCTGCATCATGCCAGCTGGTGAGAGACTTGTGCACCCTTTCCCATTTCAAAACCTGACTTGGATTGGTAATGGAGTTTAATGGATAATGCCTTAAGAGTGTGATTTATTAGCCTGTGAGATAGTCTTCAAAGGAAAGTGGTGGAATCTCCATTGCTTACAATGTGCAGGGAGGAGGGGAGGAGATAAAAGAGTGATCTAGTAGATTTTTTCCATCCTCAACTTCTGTGAGCATGTTGGCCAAAGTCCCTTCTGCACCTTATTCTCCTCATAGTTTAAGTGCTTCTGGACCCACAGGGGGATATTTTCCCTCTCTTTCCTCGCCCACTCATGTTTTCCTCACAGAAAATGGGGTTCATTGGCGAAATGGAAGTTGGCATCTTTAGGGGAAAGGGGTTTATGTGTGGGGGCGAAGTGGGAGTATGCAAAGACTTTCCAGGGAGAGGAGGATCCTCCAAAAGAATGGGTGGAAGGAAAGATCTTTCAGAGGCAGAGGCAGGTAGAAGTTAAGGTTTTGCAGAGTGAGGAGGATAATAGGAATTTGGAGTGAGAGTTTCCTGAGGAAAGAAGGGGAACAGTTAGAAGAGTGAGTATTTCCAGGTCAGGGCTTGTCTCACTCTGCCCTCTGTTCCTTCGTTCCCTGCTCATATCTTTTACTTCTTTCTCCAGGCCATCTCTCCTGCCTATGCCTCCACTGCCTGACATCATTCATGACCAGTCTGCTATGCTCAACATGGATACCGCAGTTGGGAACTATCCCAGCATGCTCAGTGGGCATCCTGCACCGCTCGTCTCCTCATCAGGTGAAAGCCATTCATGGTTGTATCTCAGTAAGAATTTGTGTTTCTGTCTGACACGGCGTGGTGGTGTTCTTGCTGCCTCCAGGATTCTGCACACAGCCTAAGGAAAATCACACAGGTCTCCACACCAAGCAGAAACTGTGAAATGGATTTAACACATCCCTGCACGTGCCCTCTCATGGGATTACCCACTATGTTGTGCAGCTTCTCAGCATTGAGAATGTGGTCAAAGACTGAAATCATTAGTAATTCCCTTACCCAGGTCTGACACCTGTAAGGCCAGACCCGATCAGCCTCACTTCCTTTAATCCCAGTTTGCTAGATGTTAGATACTGGCACCATTAATGGTGTTTTCCTGAATGATCGTGTAGGGTTTGTTCTGGTTGCTTATGCTCCTGTGGCAGGTATACACCCTACATATAGGTTTAAACTGTAGCTTTTCAGCTACAGCCCAGCCCACAGTAGAGGAGAGTGTGTGAGGAGGTGAGTCACATTAACAGCAGCTTTTGTATCTGAATGTGAGCCAGGCTCCATGCCACCCTGAGTGCCCAGGGAGCGTAGGCCAGAACAGCCCCTTCTAGCCTATTTTACACATTGCTGTCTTGACCAGAATAGGGACAGAGCCACAGCCTTGCCATTGTTCTACCCCACCCATACCTTCATGTCCCCTGGAAAGTTACTACTACTACTGTTGGCCTCAGACTTCACTGAGGCCTGACATTGTGCAGTCAGTGTGCACTGACAGCCCGAGGACCAGACTTGTGCTTGGTCCAGAGGGGCAGAAATTGGATGAGGGTGAAGGTTCTTATTTAATTTCTGTTGCAGTAACATTGGGAGTCAATAGGGTGTGCTCTTGGACCAGTTTTCTGCCTGAGCTGCAACTAGTCTTTGGAGAATCATAGAAAGCAGAGAGAAGAAATTTGTTAGATTGAATATTTCATGCCTTAGGAGCCTGTAATCTTATGAAGTCAGGATTTTTCCCTAGAGTACATTTCCCAGTATTTACTTCAGATGACGTTTTCACCACTTTTCTAGGGAGAGTAATCCATACTAATAGATCTGATTAGCAAGTGTTTTCCTGATATTTAGCCTAAATTATCCCTTTCATTAATTTCATATGCTTAGTTATAACCCATTGTACCATGCTAAGTGCAGTGACACTTATATTAAGGGAATGACTGAGAGAGCAACAAAAATTGGGTGCTCTGTGGAAATGGTTTTCTAATGAATTTGGAGCATAACTGAACCCAAACAGCTAAAAATGGTAGATTATTAAAGATTAAATAGTATTTATTCAATGCCAAAATAGTTGATGATGCATTAGACCTCAATAAAAATTCATTTATAAGTTTACTCAATTTTCATAAACAGGCACATAAGCTAAGAATAAAGTACTAAAATAAAACACATTACCAATACTATAATATAGTACTTCACTTCTGTCATCTAAATCTGTCTGTGAGAAGTAGTCCAGAAACTAAGACTGCTTATGAATAGATTCTATGAATTTTTTAACCAACATGTCTTTAATTCTATTAGTTGATTCCAACATTTGCACATTTTGTTGCAGCAGTACAAACATTGTCAAGGCATTTGAATAATCCATTGCTTCTCAGAATGATGATGTGACACAGTTGATGAATCCTGCAATTGGTCAAATAAGCTCAAAGACCAAGATGTTGCAAAAATGGCCATTTGTTGGAAGAAAACAAGCAAACATAATATTCAACTATTCCTATAATTGTCTATGGATGAACTACAGGATCCATAGGGGTTTCACAGACACACCGTGCTTTCAGGAGAGGAAACCTCTGCTCTAGTGTCTGAACTGAACCCAGCCATTTCCGCTATCCTTTTTCCATCCAATTGCAGCCAAGTTATCTAGCCTTCTTGAGTGCTTTTCCTCTCAGAATAATGTTCACCTGGACACACTCCCTTTCCCAAGTGTAGATTTCCCTCAGAAAGTGAAATATTCACAAAATAACTTAAAATATACAAGGGCCTACCCAAATTCTTCATATTCTCTGTGGGGAAAAAGGAAGGGGGAATTCCTGCCCAATCAATCATTGGTGTTCCATTCTCAGAGATCCTAAAACCAAAGAACAAATACAGTAGAGTCCCAACTCCCTGCCTGAAACTGAGGGCTCTGGAATTTGCTGTCTACTATCACCATTGCATCTACATTGAGCTGTCATCAAATCAGGCCTTCAGTGACACCTGTGCACGCTCCACTGAAGTCACTGTGCTTACATGTGTAATGATTGGAACTTAGTTAACTGTTTAGTTGCTGGATGTACAAGCTGAAACAGACTCCAGTGTCCCCTCTCTCTAGTTCTGCAGGGCTCACAGGAGCAAAAAGCAGTGAAAACCTATTTTTGTCCACCAAAGACAGCAGATGTTACACCCAGGAAACAAATCTGTTTAGGAAGAAGATGCCATTTTTCACAATGACTCTTTTCAGAAAAGAACCACACTTTGACAATACAACTGTGCAGTGTTTTAAATAAAGCATCACCAGAGCTTACTCTGGTGAATGAGAATAGAAAACAAGTTGAAAGAAATATAAATCATCTGTTTTTTTATATCAGCCTTTTTTACTAAGAAAACAACTTGCCAACAAAATTGGATCAAGTTAAAACTGTGGAGCCACCCCTTGGCGTCATTAGAAGTTTAAAGAAATGGTGGCGGAGATAAATAGAAACTTGAGTAGGATGGAATCCAGAATAATGGAACTGAATGAAAAGATTGAACAAATGAGTGACAGTCAATCAATTACAAGGCAAAAGTGATTTCCAAAGTATAGGCTCTGTGAAAACAACACAGAGAAAGAAAATAAATGTGTTATCTCAGTAAGTGGCAGGCTCCAACAAAAGTAACTACCAACTTGAGCCATTAGAGAATCCAATCTGAAAATATAATATTTGCCTCTCTGATACAGAGGAAGGGTTAGATACATATATAATTGTGTGCCTAATTATTGTGATTATGTGAGCAAAATAGGTACTTGCTTGTGCAAATAATAGATCATTGGTGTGTGTGTAAATGCCTGACTGTGGCAATTCCACAAGAAAATTAGGCATATGAAATTGCAACAGATGGTTTTGCACATGGCCCTAGGCTTCTGGTGGTTGAATATCAGGCCTTTGCTGTGGTGGCCACCAGAGAAAGAGATGAAAAGTTCAAATCTGCATATTTTCTCCACACTGTTTAATTGGTTCCATAACACAAAGACCTCCTTTTCAAGTCTACAATGAGAGAGAACTGTATGATTCTGCAAAATTCTATGTGCATTACCAGGAATGTTCTTGGGGCTCAGTCCTGAAACCCAATGAGACAGCTCAGTGAGGGAATAAAGAACAGCAAGAAAATCAGTGGATATGGTGGGTATTTAAGTTCTGTAGCACCTCAGGGCAACTGAGACCGTGCAAGGAGTTCTGCACTACTCCAAAACAGGGCTATGTTTAAAAGGCACAACTGAGCCCAAAGAATTAATATGTATTCTTGCAGCTGTGTTGTGAAATGAAGAGCTGGAACTAAAGAGAATGTGGTATAAATAACATTATGTTTGGAGCCTTTTCCAAGCTGGCTGTGGGTAACACCCTTTCCTCACAGTGTTCTGGAATCTGTTTCTGATAGCACTGAGAAGCAGCATGTTGACCTGTTCAAGGTTGTCAGTAACGTTTGGAGCAAGAATTTCTGTCCCAGAAAATTCTATGTTTAGTAGCATACATTTTGTGTCAGTGAACGTTCTGCGCCAGCCAGAGTGATATCAACAGGTAGGTTTCCTGTAGCTCAGCCCCAAGAGGCTTGTGCTAGACAGAACTAAGTGCAATAGTGCTTCTGTTTACTGTCTCTATCCTTCTACCGTCTGGCTCTTTTTCACTCCCAACTTCTTCTCCATCCCCTTGCACTCTTTATCCCACACCTCTGCCTTGCCATGCTCACTGCCCTGATTCCCCCAGCTCTGTCACTCACTCTACTTTCTCCATTTGACCTGTGTATGACACAATCTCTTGCTTTTTCCTTCACAGTCTCTTCGGTAACTGGAGTGGTGACGTGTTGTGAGGCAGGTCAGACAAAGGCACTATCCCAGGGCAGCTTCGGTTCCAGCAGGATGGAGTGCTTCCCCACAATTCCCAGCCCTCCACCCATTCGTAGGGCCAGCCTCCCTCTCAATATGACCTTCAACCCAAACAATCATATTGTTCCATTGATGCTGGACACTCCCAACAGTGAATGTAGTCCATCCAGTCAGGAAAGCAGCTCCAGGGAAGTCCTCACTTACAGCTTCCAGAGTCAAGGGTATGGGCAATGAGACATTCTTCATGAAAGAGATGGGGAAAGCAAACTTTAGAGAGGTTGGGGTGGGGGAAACTGAGAGGGACTAGAGAATGCTAGAGGACAGAGCTAGGATTAGGTGTGTTCATGCAAAGGGGGGGATGCTAAGAGGAGAGGAAAGGGAAGGGGGACCCAGATGAGATTATCTGCGTGCATGGTGGGAGGGGGGCCTAAGAATAAGGAAAGGGAGCTCTCTTAAGAGAATGCAGTTGGGATTAAGATGTGTGTGAGAAAGGGGAGCTCCGATGTGCAGAGAGTGGGAATCCTTCAGGGAGGATACAGTGGGGATTGGAGTGTGCATGGAGAGTGGGAAACTTGAGTATAAAGATGCCCCCCATTGCCTCAACTTCACATCTGCTGGCATGTTTTCATCTTCTCTTGCCTTTGCTCTGTGCCTGGGTGTTGGGGAGCCAGAATAGGTGTCAGCTGGGAGTTGGGAGCCAGGGGAGGGTTTAACAATTGTTTTCAGCACATGTTGCTTTAATGGTTCCTCCCCTCCCAACCTGTGAACTGTTTCTCTCCTTGCACTCCACAGTATCAGCTCACCAACCTCATGCAATTACCCTGAACAGCTGGAGCCCACAGCCAACCTAGAGACCCCATATTATCACTACAGTAACCAGCCTGGAACCTACCAGCTGCCCCAATACCCCCTGCAGCACCAGCTCTCCCAATTCCACCACCTTCCAGTCCCCCTTGCCGGCAATGTGCTGCCCAGTGTCCGCCTCACACCTACTACACCCAGCGAATCCAATCCAGCTTTCTTCACCTTGGCTGGCAATAGTGGGGTTGTGACCTACGGAGCGGCAGGTGCCTCACGAGGGTATTTACAGCACCACATAGGGGGACAGATCCTGTTACAGCAGCCTGCTGGGAGCTCAGGTGAGTATCCCCAAATCTATTGGGATCCTATTCACCCCAACTCTCTGGGGTTACTAGCTGGTTTAATGAAGGGCCGAAATGTGCAGCAATTCAACTATAACTATGAAAGGGAAAAGAAGGAAGAAAAACATGTATATAGAAAGTGACACTATAGCTCCCTACCTCCTTACTGCCTGACTCTCTCTTTTTGAAATCACTGAATGATTATTAAGTTTGATCCAAATATTATGAGCTCTTGGGACACACATCTTGGAGTGTACTGTACCTTTAAAAAATACAATGTTGGAAATAGATGGCTAGAGATAGATTGGTGTCTAGATGCCACAGTGGCATAGAGTTAGGGTAGATAAATCAAGGAAAACTGGCTCCTAATCCTATCGGGCCCCTTCTGAAGCCATCTTAAAAGTATGTATATGGTTTGGGGGCACGGGGAATGAGGTGCTTAGAGGTAGAGCTGTCTGGTGGATAGCGCATGGAAAAAGGAGTCAGGACTGTTTTTCCCCCTGGCTTTGATACTGACTTGATTTATGACCCTGGTTAAATTACTTCAGGTAATTGTTCTCTGAAATGTAATTATGTATAAATGGTATCTTTGGGCTCCATGTTTAGTTTGTCCCAATGATTTCCATATCGTGATCAGTTTACAAGTAAAACCAGATGTTTCTTTTTCAGACAGCCAGCCTTGCAAACTCAGCCTGAGATCTGAGAACTAGGTTGGATTCTTACCATCCCACGCATCATCACAAATAATAAAGGTTCTTCAGGCTAAATACTGCCCTTAGTCACATCAGCACAGTCCCGTTGCCTTCAGTGGGTTTGCACAATTGTAAATGATGGGAACCTAAGCCCTGACCGTGAAAATATTTACACCCATGTTTAACTTTAAGCAAGTGAACAGTTCAATTGAATTCACATGCATAAAGTGAAGTATGTGCATAGGTGTTTGCAGAATTAGGACCATTTCTGTTGATGGTGCACAAGAGGGAACAGAAGCCAAACACCAAGTTGGCTCTGCACGGCAAACAGGAGTGCGAACAGTAAAAACCCATTTTTGTCACTTAAGTCACTGAATACACTGGTGGAACAGACCTCTTGGATGAGAGAGTGCCATTTTTACATAGCCACTTCAGATTAGAATCACATTTTAATCATTCTGCCCCTCAGTTTTGCCCTCCTGTAAAGTGTGCACTGCATAAGAACACTTCTTATGCTGCAAACCATGAAGTTAACCTTTCTCTTATTGCAATACATTGGTATTTATTCCTGTAATGTTGTTTTGCATTGAACACACCTTACTGTGGTCCCAGAAATGCTGCATTTTTAGTTTGGGCTCTCTCTCTCTGACAAGGACGGCTTACTCAGTTTTTGCAAGTAAATCCCTTTGAAATCCTCTGATGAAAGGTGCTATCTAGGTAAAGTATATTATCCTGCTTTCCTTGTCTCTGTCTGTCCCTTCCAACTTCTCTGCTTTTTTTTCCAGGAGGTATCGCTGCCTACCAGGCTGTCCCCTGGAATGAATTCTACATGCAGGGACGTCCATTCTCCAATCAGCTTTGCTCTCGAATGCAGTTTTCCAGCACTGCAGCAGGACATTACTCCACAGAGCAGGTTCCCTACGCTCAGAACCCTGGTATAATGCAGCCCACTCCCTGTTTCCTCCAGCTGCCCAAAGGGGCAACATCAGGATCTGTAGTATTTACTGAAAAACAAAGGGCATTGCAAGCACCAGACCAGACTTCATATCAGAACCACCAATTGCAGATCGCACCAGCTGAAAGAGAGGACCCAGAGAGCAGCAGTAGCAGCAGCATCACCAAGGAGGAGGAAAGTGCTGCTGGTAATTGAAAGGCCCCCTGGGCTTTGTGGTGGGGATGAGGAAGGCATTTCTGAGCCTGGCAGATCCCCCTGGATAGACATCTGAGACCAGAGCTGGGGGGTAGTTGGGATGGATTGCCACTGCTGGGTTGCTGTCTCAGAAAGGTCTCTGGAGGCAAGGGGAAATTACACCTTGTGTAGAATCTGTGTTTGTTCCTGTGGCCGGGAATATGGGACAGCTGCTCCTGGGTGATCTCCTAGATGGAAAGTGATGTGAATTTGGTCTCAGGGTATTTAAAGATCAGTCCTGTGTCTCTATTGGCATCCCCTTCTTGGTATTCTCCTGACTGGGATTCTGAAATTAGGAGTGGGGAAGCTTTGTGTCCCACAGACAAGCTTCTCAGATTGGTCTGTTCTCTGAAGATGGTATGTGACTGCACGTGGGTGATAGTCCAGATGGGATTCAGAGGAAGATCAGTCTGAGAGAGTGCAAGGGTGAATCCTCTGTATGACATCTATTCTATTGGGGTGGTCTGGGCAGCCACACTTGGCTGATTACTTCAAAGATACCTACCACGAATAGATCCACGTTTCCTCTGGGGAGAGCTGGTTAAGAGAACAAGTTTGCAAAACTATTATTTTTAAAATTTTACTGTTTAAACATTTTTAAATTAAAAAAAGTGAACTGACTTTATAATTGCTCAAAAATCTAGGGGAAAATATCTTCAAACATTTTCACAGGGGGGTTTTATGTTTTTCATAGGGGTTAGTTTCTAATTTTGAAATGACAAAATTTTGAAATTTTAAAAAGTTTGAAATAGTTCTATCTCTGGGTGACTTCCACAGAGTGTTCTGAGATTGGTCTTTCTTATATATTTCTTCTTTCAGATGACAAAGAAGAGAATCCAAATTGACTCTACATGTTGAAAGAAACAAGGAGGAAAGGATGTTGTTGTTGTTATTATTAAACACTGTACTATGAGAGAGACAGAAGAAAGAAGAATTAATATTATTTGCAATCAAAGTGCTTTTTTGTTTCTTTTGAGTTTTTTGTTCTTGCCACGATTGTTCTCCTGCTGAGGAAAGAAGCAGTGAAGTTTCAATCAATAAAAACTTCTGGTCTGTGCTTTTTGCAAATATCCTGACTTTTGAGTTTTACTAAGAAAGATGATCTTGGTTAGACTAAAGAAGGTAACAAGGACTCAGTGGACAGGAGTAGCTGGAAACCAGGATCCATTGGTTACAGATGGCGCAGAAAGGAGAGTCCTCTGGCTGGAGTAACCAAAGCTTAGAGAACTATACAAAGTGAGGAGAGGGCTCCATTGGGTTCCCAGAATTCAGAAGATACTGAAGATGCTAGAAGATGACTCTAGAGTGGGTAAGATTCTGGGGATACAGATGGGGTAAGGTGAGTTGCAGACTACATAGGAAGGGAGCCCCAGGGAGAAGCTAGTATAAACAGTGCAGATAGAGGAACTCCATGGTTTAACCCAATTTCACAGAGTCAACAGAGCAGGAGGGAGGATGAGGAGCTCAGTGCTATCCTTATGGTGTTTGTTTATATCAACATTTAGAATTTTTAGAAAAGAAACTGGTGCTGTAATCTGATGCCCCTCCATTCATAATTCATTTAGAACTCCTGTGGAGTTAGTTTGATGTGGCTTTGAAAGTCTGTTACTAAACCAAACTAATCAGGGTTAGCAATTAAGGATGGAGGAATTTAAATATGCCCATCTCTGCAGGCACACAATTCCTGAGTGTGACTCAGCAGTTCTTGAGGAAGAATAACTGTGATAAAAGGGGATAGTGGAAGATGATGGGGAAAATCTAAACTGGTTTACATCAATATGCTGTCAGGCTCTGGCTCAGTTTAAACTCTGATAAAACATTCCACAGCCAGGGTCCTATTGCTGTCCTTGCTTTTCCTCTAGAAACTGTGAATCTTGTTCTGGAAATGTCTATCTGCATCATCCCTATGGACTATAGTGGTTTTAGTGAGTTGCAGATTATTATCTTCTGAGATACCTGGCTAGGGTGGGGCAAAGCACTGTGCAAAATCAGACTAGGACTTTGAATTCAGTCCTTAAATGGAAAAGGAGACAGTGGAGGTCATGGAGGTTGAAAACAATGGGTTCAGTTATGCTCAGTAATGAATGGGCAGCTGCATGCTATATGAGTTGTGGTTTCTATTTGAAGTTTTACCTTCAGCTGCAGATGTGTGCCCTAATCTAGCCTGGAGGTGACAACGATGTGTATCACAGTACTAAGGTCCTTGTGAGAAAGGAGTGTGTTACCCTAACAAGCTGAAGATAGCAGAGGAGTGTTCTTTTCCACTGGTACGCTCTGTGTGTCCAGGAGCAACAAGGAGTTTGACCCTGAGGCTTTATATTAGACCGGGGTTTCTCAAACAGGGGCTGCCACTTCTGTAGGGAAAACCGGTGTGTTTACCTGCCCTGTCCGCAGGTCCGGCCGATCGTGGCTCCCACTGGCCGCGGTTCGCTGCTCCGGGCCAATGGGAGTTGCTGGAATAGATACAACAGAACAGCACAGTAAGAAAATCCATAATATGGCAACATCAAAAAATATCTTCATAGATGAATGTTCAGCAGCACATAAACCAGTGTTCTCACCCATGATACATGCATCACTTAGATCAATTATGATTGTCTCTTCAGAATCATGTATAAACTTACAGAGATCACTCCATGGGTACAGCCTGGCACATTGTGAGATTAAGAAGAACACTAATTCACCATTTAGTCTCCAGGAGTGTATGTGACTGGGTCCCCGTGGCACAACCTGGACTGTGGAGCTGCTGAGCCCTCCAAACCCATCAACCTGGGCTGCCTCTCACACTGTGATGCTGATGTTAAGCAACAAACCTCCGATACGCACTGCACTTACACAGACATCCACAGGCAGGGACACACCCAACTGTTACATGCATGATCTTCCAGCCACTCATGAACAATCAATAGAGGGGCTCCAGCCAGTTGCCCCCAGTTTCCCAGCCTTGCACCCCAGAACTGTACCATCTTGCGCTGTTCAGAAGCTTGGCCAGTGTAAGTTCATTACTTTGTTTGCCACTTCTTCATAGGGAAGTAGACATGCACCAGCCTTTGTAATGTAAGCTGATTCCCCAAGCACTTCAACCAAAACACACTCTTTTAGATAAAATACAAAACAGATTTATTAACTACAGAAAGATAGAGTGTAAGTGATTTTAAGTGGTAGGCATAAAGGTCAGAGATAGTTATCTTAAGAAAATTAAAAGTAAACACATTCTACATCTGAAATTTTTAGTCTAAGCAAGAATTGAATCAAACAGCTTTTCTCACCCTGATAGATGTTACAAGCAGGTTACAGTTCCTCAATACACAGGTTGAGACTACCTTCCAGCCTGAGACCAAACTTCCCCAGTTCAAAGCCCTGAGGTGCTTCCAGGTATTGAGAAGGAGGAGGAGGAGGAGAGAGGCCAAGTGATGATATCACTGTATCGCCTTTTATATCTTCTTCCAGCTGCTAGAAAAATCCATATGGTGAGGTGGGGGTCAGGCAGCCCCCATTGGTCAAGCAGTCTCCATTGTGTCTGTGCCTTCTCTGAGATGCCTCTGGGATAGTGGATTGTGTATTGATAGACCATTAACGACCATCTCGCTATTGACGACTACTCCTTTGTTGTAACTGAAAGGCTGGTTGTGGGTGTTCCCAACCTCACAACATATTTCAGTTACACATATAGCAATATTTCATAATGTCACATACAATTCTAGTACATGAAAATCAACAGGATATTAATGTTCAGCAGTTCAAGACTTTTAAAATAATACCTCACAAAGAATACTTTGTACAAAACATATCATAATCTTATCACAGTGATTAATGTAGGGGTTCCAGGGTGCTACTTTGAGGTCACAGGATACATTCATTCTTGCTCTCAGCAGGCTAAAGATGCTGAGCTAGTGAGTTCACAAGGCCTTTATCTTGACATGAGAGGAGTAATCTTGGGTGTTAAGTCAGTAACCGCACAAAGGCCCGGACCTTGAAATCAGCCTGGTAAGCTATCAGTGCTGACCAGTGAGCTTCAGAGAGGCCTGTATCTGGGCATGTAGCCAGTAACCTCACAAAGGCTTGTGCCTTGAGATCTGCACAGCCACCATGCTGAGCACAGGGTAGACTTTCTCTTTACTGTATGCTTTTACAGCACTGTACAGGTGCTTCTATAATAATTTAAGTGCGCAGGTGTTGGAGAGCTGCACCCTTTTTCTGCTCGGTGTAGTGGGAGAGTTTCCCCGCCCCCTTCTTCCAGTCCTGGGCTCAGGGAGCTCAGCTCCCCTAGAACTCCCCCTCTTCCTGCCTCTTCACTGACTGGTGAAATGGAGACCCTGAAGCCGAGGATCTGTGGGAGTAGTAGCCAGGGATGCTGTTGTCTATCTGGGGAGTTAATGTGGTTGCAAGCTTTCCTCCCAGAAAGAGAGAAGAAGAATTATTCAATGAGGAGTCCCCTATCAGCCTCCTCTCTTCTACAGAAAGATCATTCCCCCTTCTGGATCCCATTTCCCTCCTCTGGGGGCAGAGCTTGCTGCTTCCAGCATTCCTTCTCTTCCAGAGTCAAAGGGAGATCCTTCCCCCAGCTCTCCCTGCCCCCGCCAGAATTTGAGGGAAACAGAATGACCTTGTCAGCTCCTCTTGGGGTCACAGGCTCCTTTTAGATACATTTATTCCCTTGTCCCCATTCTCTTTCTTGTACCATGTCCCATCCCAAAAGATGAGGTAATGTCAATGTCACATTGCTGCATGATATCAACACACATGGCGGCATACAACCACCAGAACAGGGGAGATGCCCCACTTATTTTGATTTGCTTTTAACCCCAACAGGAAAAGGAGTGCAGGGGGGAGGAAATAGGGAAGGGAGGTGATTCAGGAGGGACAGAAGAACAGAAGCGGGTATGGGGTTAGACAGGCATGAACAGGTGCATTCTATGACCCCATTTGCACTATAACTAGATTCCTGACTTCGGGAGTATGTTCACCTCAACTGATCACAGCTTATTTTGTGTCTACACAGCAGCTTTTCTGCCACCACAACTGTGCCTGTGCATCTTCACTGAGGCCTGGTCTACACTAGGACTTTAATTCGAATTTAGCAGCGTTAATTCGAACTAACCGCTCAACCATCCACACCAGGAAGCCATTTAATTCGAACTAGAGGGCTCTTTAGTTCGAATTTGGTACTCCACCCCGACAGGTGGAGTAACGCTAAATTCGACATGGCTAGCTCGAATTAGGCTAGGTGTGGATGCAAATCGAACTTAGTAGCTCCGGGAGCTATCCCACAGTGCACCACTCTGTTGACGCTCTGGACAGCAGTCGGAGCTTGGATTCTCTGACCAGCCACACAGGAAATGACCCGGGAAAATTTGAATTCATTTTCCTGTCTGGGCACTTTGAATCTGACGTCCTGGCTGGACATCGGGGCGAGCTCAGCAGCACCTGCAACGATGCAGACCTCTCCAGCAGAGGAGTCCAGCCAATCCAAGAATAGAAAGAGGTCCCCAGCATGGACAGACCGGGAAGTCCTGGATCTGATCGGCGTGTGGGGCGAGGAGTCTGTGCTGTCGGAGCTGCGCTCCAGCAAGCAGAATGCAAAGACCTTCGAGAAGGTCTCCAAAGCAATGATAGAGAAAGGATACAGCCGGGATGCAATGCAGTGCCGCGTGAAAATCAAGGACCGGAGATAAGGCTACCAAAAAGTCAGAGCGGCAAACGGACGCTCCGGAGCCCGGCCCCAGACATGCCGCTTCTACAAGGCAGTGCATGCCATTCTAGGTGGGTCTGCCACCACTGCCCCACCAGTGACCGTGGACTCAGTGGATGGCATAGTGAACCTGGACAGTTCCTCCTCGATGTTCGCCGATGGGGAAGATGAGGAAGGGTCTATGGAGGACGGCGCAGGCGACAGCGAACACAAAACCGCTTTCCCTGACAGCCAGGATCTCTTCATCGCCCTCACAGAGATCCCCTACCAACCCTCCCCGGCCGTTAACCCGGACTCTGAATCAGGGGAAGGATCAGGCGGTAAGTGCTATAAACATGTAAACATTTATTTTTTATAAAACAGGTATAAAAAAATAGAAATGCTATATATAAAATTTTCAATGAAAAACTATATGAAAAGTAGGTCCACACATATAGGGATTGAACAATAATCCTCCAGGGACAATTCAAGAAAGGTCTCATTTAGGTCCTCGAAAAGCCTCCGCAGGAGGTTCCTGGGGAGAGGTGCCTTGTTGGGTGCTCCGTGGAAGCACACTCTTCCGCACCAGGACATCCTTATGTAGATGGGAATCATCGCCTCCACAAGCATGGCCGCATATGGTCCTGGTCTCTGCAGGGCTTCCCTTAGCATCCGCTCTTTGTGACTCTGAGGGACCCGCATCAGGGTGATCTCGTTCATGAAATGCTGCATCTAATTAGGGCAATTAGTGTATTGTTACTGTTGTGAATGGTTGACTTTTACTTTGCATAACAATGACCCTCGCTTAACAGCCACGTGCTGTAGGCCACATAGGAAAAGCATACATTGATCTTTCCCGTGCACTGGCGGGAGTGGCTGGAAAAGGGTCAGAGTATATGATTTCCAGATTGCCTTTAGCGGGAGGGCACAGCTATCCATTAACTGATAAGCAGAATGTACTGTAAGGCTTACCAGGACTGTCTGCTAGACGGATTCAGCTGTCTCTCCCCACTTGTCCGCTCTCCTGTGCAATGCCGCAGCCAATGAGAGCGTATTCCGAAATCTCGAACTTGTCCTGAGATCTCGTGAGACTTGTTGCCCTGTATGGTCTTGTTCAGAGAAACTGACTAGACTGTGTTCACTGTTCGCAAACATGTATCTGTTCAAGGAAATCAGTTACTTTTCCCATCACACAGCTTCGGCTCTTTCCCGGACTGCCCCGGCATCCCCCTCGCAGAGGCTGGCGCAGATTAGGCGGCGAAAGAAAAAGACTAGGGACGAGATGTTTGCGGAACTGATGGCCTGCTCCAGAGCCGAGGCGGCAGAGCAGAGGCAGTGGAGGGAGACCCTATGTCAACAGCATCGCACACACATTGAACGGGAGGATAGCTGGCGGCAGGAAGACCAGCAGGCGACTCAAACGCTGCTTGGCCTAATGAGGGAGCAAACGGACACGCTCCGGCACCTTGTTGATGTTCTGCAGGACCGCAGGCAGGAGGACAGAGCCCCCCTGCAGTGTATCTGCAACCGCCCTCCCCCGCCAAGAAGTCCTGCCCCCCCCCTCACCCAAAAGTACAAGAGGGAGGGGCGGTAGGGGCCGTGAGAACTGTCACTGCACCACTGCATAGCGCTAATGTACCACACACCTCTCACGCTATACATTTGTAGAAGTGCTTCCCTTACAGGCTCACCCAGTCCCAAATCCAAGTTTCATCCCCCCACTGTGTATTAGATTATTAAAAGCTGTTTGCTGTTATTCACTGTTTCGGTCACGTCTTTCGTGTCAGAGGATTTTTTTGTGTGTGGGGGGGGAGGGGATTTATAATTGCACGGTATAGCCTACATTACCAGGGTACAGACTTGGGGGCATGATCAACTGCAGGGCACACACACACTGCAGTCAGTAGGCACCAGGGTCACTCTGTGTGGTGTATGCTGCCCCGGGTCATTCTGTGATGTGTATGCTTGTCCAGGGTCCTAGCGCCTGCCACCCCCTTAATGTTAAGGCACGCTGCCCTTACCATGCACTTCCACCGTAGCACCGAGCCTCTCCGCTGCCCTGAGCCCCAACAAGAGCCCTCATCCACGGACAGATACTCACCCTTCCCCCACACCCCTCACCCTTCCTACGCCCAAACCCGCAGCCCACTGCCGTCATCCAAACCCCTATCCAAAGAAGGCACCACTCGCCCCTTCCTGCAAACCCACCCCTTCCTGCAATCCCTCCCCTTCATGCACAACCACTTGCAACCGTCCCCCACCCCAGAGACTTATGTAGGAGCAGGAGGATGTCATTCCTCTATGGAACAAGCGGTCTGTACATCAGTGCACACCGTGCCCAGCACAGTATGCGTCCATGTTTCAACACCTGAACAGAAATGCAAAGTAAAACAAAGATTTATTAATAATGAGTGTAACAATTAATTTGCTTTAAAACGTGCTTTGGAAGTGGGGGAAACTTGGAGAACGGGGTATGTAACCGCAGATCGAAATCGACACATACAGACACAGGCCCAGGGTCAGTTTCTCTTGAAAGCAAGTGGAGAGTCATAGGTTACCCTGCTCTCCGAGGAAACTTGCTTTCAAAGCCTCCTGGATACACAGCGCTTCCCGCTGGGATATTCTCTCGGCACGGGTGTCTGGCTGAGCGTAAACTGCAGCCAGGCGATTTGCCTCAACCTCCCATCCGGACAAAAAGGTCTCGCCCTTGCTCTCACAGAGATTGTGTAGCACACAGCAAGCAGCAATAACTACGGGGATATTCTTTTCGCTGATGTCCGAGCGAGTCAGTAAGCTCCGCCATCTCCCCTTGAGACGTCCGAAAGCACACTCCACCACCATTCTGCACTTGCTCAGCCGGTAGTTGAAGAGTTCCTTCTCTCTGTCCAAGGCGCCTGTATAGGGCTTCATGAGCCAGGGCATTAGCGGGTAGGCTGGGTCCCCGAGGATCACTGTAGGCATCTGCACATCCCCAACCGTTATTTTGTGGTCCGGGAAGAAAGTACCTGCCTGGAGGCGTTTAAACAGACCAGAGTTCCTGAACACACGCGCGTCATGAACCTTGCCCGCCCACCCAACGAAGATGTTGGTAAAACGTCCCCTATGGTCTACCAGTGCTTGCAGCACCATGGAAAAGTAGCCCTTTCGGTTAATGTACTCGCTGGCCTGGTGGGCCGGTGCCAGGATAGGGATGTGAGTGCCATCTATAGCCCCACCGCAGTTTGGGAATCCCATCGCGGCGAAGCCATCTATGATGTCCTGGACGTTTCCGAGAGTCACTACCTTTGAGAGAAGTTGCTCAACGATTGCGTGGGCTACTTCAATCACAGCAACCCCCATGGTAGATTTGCCCACGCCAAAGTGGTTCGCTACTGACCGGTAGCTGTCTGGCGTTGCAAATTTCCAGAGGGCTATGGCCACTCGCTTCTGCACACTCAGGGCTGCTCGCATCCGGATGTCCTGGCGCTTCAGGGCAGGGGACAGCAAGTCACAGAGTTCAAGGAAAGTGCCCTTACGCATCCTGAAGTTTCGCAGCCACTGTGATTCATCCCAGACCTGCAGCACTATGCGGTCCGACCAGTCCGTGCTTGTTTCCCGGGCCCAGAATCTCCGTTCCACACCATGAACTTGACCCATTGCCACCATGATCTCCACTGCGCGGCGTACCCTGCTTTGTGAGAGGTCTGCGCCACTCTGTGAATTCCTGTCCTCACCGCGCTGCCGGAGCCTCCTCGCCCGATTTCTCAGCAGCTGACTGTGGAAGAGGTGGACGATAAGGTGCGAGGAGTTGACAACGGCCATAAGTGCAGCGATGATCGCAGCGGGCTCCATGCTCGCAGTGCTGTGGCGTCCGCGCTGTAACCGACCAGAGAAGGGCGCGAACAGATTTCCCGCCGGAGCTTTCAGGGAGGGAGGGCGTGATTGACGGTTCAATGACAACAGTTACCCAAAAGCACCCTCGACACATTTTTCCCCCAGGAGGCATTGGGAGCTCTACCCAGCATTCCAATGGGCAGCGGGGACTGCGGGAACTGTGGGATAGCTTCCCACAGTGCACCGCTTCCAAAGTCGACGCCAGCCCCGTTACTGTGGACTCAGAAATTCGAATTAGTGTATTTACTGTGGATACACAAATTCGACTTCATAAGGTCGAATCCACAAATTCGACTTAAGTAGATTCGAAATAGTCTTGTAGTGTAGACAAGGCCTTAGAGTAGCACTCTGCATGTGTATTCTAGCATGCATTCTGAGGATGTCTCCCCTTGTGCCACAACAGCAGCAGCTGCCCACACCAAGGAAGGTGAATATGTGGCAAAGCACTTGACTTTGACAGTTCACGTTGATTAACTGTTTCAGATCTCTTGTTAATAATAATACCTAGCTCTTATATGGTGCTTTGCACAGGTAGATCTGAAAGCACTTTACAATGAAGGACACTAGGCTTTTACAGATGGGGAAACTGAGGCACGGAGCATGGAAGTGACTTGCCCAAGGTCATCCAGCAGCAAAGCTGAGAAGAGAACCCAGATCTCTTAACTCCTAGTCCACCACTCTAGCCACTAGGACACACTGTCTCTCTACAGTATGTGATTTAGGGACTAAGCTTTATATACCCTTCTCTCTGCTTAATTGCTCATTAGCAGGCAGTGCTGTACACCACTGGCTTCTGATCTAAATCCCACTGAAGTCACTGGGAGCCTGCATGGATGGAATAGCATTTGGACCTATAAATTCGTTTTCATTTCAGCCATTGTAGAAAAGAAGAAGCCAAAGTAAGGAACTGTGAGGATACAAAAACCCAGGCCTGGCCAGAGCACACCCCTGTGCAAAGTCCCATGTCTCAAAGTGGAAGTGTTATGGTACCCAGAGCAAATTTCCATAGGGAGCCTGGGATAGCAGCATGAGACATCTCAGTGCTGCAGCCATGTCCAGTGTCCACCTGGCAGATCTGACAGGAAGGATTTTGGCTCTGGAGTGTAGTGAAAGCTGGCATCTAGCAGCAACGGCCACACCTCCTCCCTAGAACTGAGTTGGCACATCAGGAAGCTCTGCCCTCTTGCAGACACAAAGAATTGCTCAGTTTGTGGCACTTGCTCTGTTTGATAACAACAAAGCCAGAGGGCTGAAAATATTTCCTATAACTTCTGGTCTCTGACGAAAGCCAGTGTTTATTTTCACAGCATTCTCACATTTTGAAAGGCACCTTCCTGTTTTGTAACATTCCCCAGCAACAGAAGAGTACAGACCCTTTGAGTCCTCTGAGTAAATGGAAGATACAGTCTTGTGACTGGGCTCTGGAGCAAGGCTATACAATGCATCTGCAGGCATGTTCTCTAGGATGATTCATTTAGTTAATGATTTACAAAGAAAAAGCCCTTTGTACACAGATGGCTGAACAGCAGCCAACTTAGTCATCAAGCAAAAATCTAACTGCCTGCTTTTTCACCAGGCTCCATGCCCTTGTGAGTTCTTAGGAAGTCATTTCATTTGTTTGAAGCATCCTTTGAGTGATTAACAGCAGTTATAACAGAAGCAGGTGAGTCAGGGTAATAGGTAGATTTTTTTCTGCTTGTGTCAATCTGGGGAAAACTTGTCATAAAACCAGGTAGCCACTAATCTCTGCGTGACCAATTTAAAATGTGGTTCTGCTCTGAAAAGTGAACATCACAGAGGCTCCGTGTTTATGGTCTCTTAATCATTTCCATAGCAAATGTGTTTGGTTTACAAGCAAACTACGTCTTTTCTAATTGCCTGTGAATGTTGCTTTGGAGTAACAAGTCAAGCTGGATTCTTTTGTCATTGTGACCAGTAATAAAGGATCTGTAGGCTACATCAGGCTCTCAGTGACACCTGCAAACCCGTCTTACAGAGTTTTACTTATGTGCAACTGTTGGAAACTCAATTCTGTTGATGGTAGACAAGAAAGAATAGGAACCAGCTCCATCTTTCTGAGCTGTAATGTGAACAGGATTTGCTTGGTCAACCTTCATTCAGCCCTCTGTGTGTATGCATTACAAAACAGTCTTTAATTACATGATCAAATACTATTTTTTTTCCAGAGGACCCCTCCCTCATTTAGCTAGTCAGTATTTTTTTAAATCCTTCTCATGCAGTGTGTGGCCCATGCCCTTATTTACTGCACATAATCCAAACCCTGCTCTGAATACACAATCCTTAATTTCTCTGTGGTTGTTTCTATGATGCTCATCATTACAGTACCTGAGTGCTTCACAAACATTAATGAATTTGTCTTCACAACACCCCTGTACGCTTAGGTGGCAGCATTAATATTATCCCCATTTTACAGGTGGGAAAATGAGGCACAGGGAACTTAAAATCAAAAGCGTGCACTAATTTTGGGGGGCCAATTTGAAACACCCCAGGCCTGGTTTTTCCAAGTACTTAGCATTACAAAGCACTTTCTATGTTCAAAGCACAGCTCTCATTGACTTCAATTGCAGCTGTGAGTGCTCAGTACTTCTACAAATCAGTCCCCAGGGTCTCAATTCAGGCACCCAAAAAAGGAGGAACACACTGTGATGGGTTGGGTCACAGAAACTCCCTCAAGACTGTCACTAGATGTGCTGGGATACCACTGAGAACAAGCTCCCCTGCCAGAGAAGGTTTCCCTCCACTCCCGTCTTGCTCAGCTGGACACACCAGTCAGCTATAGCACAGACCAAGAGGTTGGGCCATGCCCCTCTGTAGTTCACAGAACCTTAGGGCATGGCTACACTTGCAGATGTAGAGCGCTGTGAATTAAACCTGCCTTCGGAGAGTGCAGTAGGGAAAGCACTGCAGTCTGTCCACACTCTCAGCTGCAAATGCACTGGCGTGGCCACACTTGAGGCACTTGCAGCGGCATTGGGAGCAGTGCATTATGGCACTGTGGCTTGTGGTAGGGGGGCAGGGGTATGGGGCATTTTGGATCCTGTCCCAACGCCCCGTGATGCATTGGTTCACATGCCAGCATCCCCTGTGCTTCCATCCACATTTGGCACCATCTTTCAACATTTTTTGTACTGCGCACTCTGTCTGAAGGGAAGGGTGAATGATTCACTTAGGCATGGAACTCGGGGGTTCAACACCTGGAGACTGAATTTGAACAGCCAGAGAGCAGGGCTATTAGAGGGGCCCAGCGCAGGGCTGCAAGAATTAGGGATGCCTTGAGGGAGCAATTTGAGGCTGCACGCCACCAGTAATGTCTGGTGCCCTGCACGGGAGTGAAGTGCAGTGGTTCCAACATTAGTAGGAATCTGTGTTTGACTGGCAGTGCCTGTTTCTTTCCTGGGCTAAGGTATCTTTTACTTTATGCAATAATAAATAATGTTTTCAAAGCCAAAAAATCCATTTATTGTAAAGAAAATTCATTTATTGAAAAGAAACACAACTGTTTGGGAAACAGAAAGGGCAAGGGGGTGGGGTGAGGAACAGTACAATCACAGATTTGTGTATGTCCTGTCTGGAGTGCTGTGCAATGAGCGCTGCACTTCAGGATGGCTATACTGCATGGTGATGGGGGTTGAGTGCAGTGGGTAGGGGTCGTAGTTTGCAGGGCTAGTTGGTGAAGCTACAGGTGTTGGAGGCAGCTGGTGGCGGTAAGGACCTGGATGTTGGGGAAAGTGGGCTGGAGGTGAAATGGGGGCACAAGGGAAAGAGTTTTGGGACAAGGGCTGCAGGGTGGGGGCAGGCGCGGTAGTGCTCCGCCTGCATGGCTACGAGCGCCTGGACAGAGTCTTCTTGGCGCTCCATGATGCTTATCAGCTGATCCGTGCTTTGCTGCCAGAGCACTGCGTTTTTGTGCAGGCGCTCCTCATTCTGCTGGCGGATCTTCCTTTCACTCTCCCACCACTCCTGCACTTTTTGATTTTCATTATTTGAATGCTGCATTACTTCATGCAACATGTTTTCCTTGCTTCTACGTGGCCTCTTTCTGATTCTTTGGAGTCTGTCGGGTGGTGATAACACGGACAGCTGAGATCTCAAGGTTGCATCTGTAAAGGCAAAATGCAACACTTAACAGAGGCAGCATTGTTCACACCAGACAGAGCAATGATTCCCCCTTACCTAAGGGTAAGCACAGTCTACACAATAGCATAATTTGCCCATTCCAAAGCAAGTGCACATAACTCACGGGAGCCCCAAAATGGTGAGAAAGCACAGGGTCAAGAGTGACTGATTGTTTCACGTCTGTACTGTCCTCTGGGTTTCTGTGCCATGGGAGAGCCAACAGCAGCAGGGGGCCCCTATACTGAACACTGTCCCCACATTTTCCACAGGCGTTTATTCTGGAAGATATCTCGCTGCTGAGGATGACCTGGGAAGCAAGGGAGGGTCTTCTACTGCAATGTGGCTTCTGCCGTGGCCCATATGCAGCTTGCCTGTGTGCAGCAATGGTCCCCCCGCCCCTCACGGCACAGTGGCGCAGACAAGTTAGTCTTACTGGGACAAGGACCACAGTGGTTCTCCTGAGAAACCTGCGCAAGTGCATTGCCCAGGTTCTGGATGACACCTTTGAAGAAATCACTGAGGCCAATTACCATGATGTGAGAGAGCACATCAATGCCCTATTCCGCATTTAGGCCTGCATGCAGCCCTAATCCTCCTCGCCCCAAGAGCCTGCACCTAATAACTTCCTTCCCAAAATAAAAACCACTTACCAAGAACCTCCTCCGGTGTTTGTCCTTCCCCAAGCACTGGCCACCGTGACTGGCCGTGAACAGCTCCTGGCTGCATGCATCTAGGGATTCTGGGGTGCCTTCCTCTGTCTCAGCACATTTGCTCCCGCTTTGTTCCTCCTTCTCCTCCTGCTGCCTTGTTGAACTGGGCTCTGAGGTGTCCATGGTGGTACTCAGAGTGGAGGTGAAATCGCCCCCAAGTGTCGCATCCAGCTCTTTGTAGAAAGAGCAGGTCACAGGGGCAGCACAGGAGTGGTTGTTTGCTTTGTGGAAGGCATTCTGCAGCTCCTTCATTTTAATCCTGCACTGCAATGCTTCCCGGTTATGGCCCCTTTCCATCATGATATCTGCCTGAAGGTATCGTAATTCCTACGGCTGGAGCACAGCTGGACTGGACAGCTTCCTCCCCCCAAACACTGATGAGGTCTAGCACCTCACCATTGCTCCATACTCTGGATCGCTTGGTGTGTGGAGACATGGGCACCTGGAAAGATTTGCTGAGAGCACTCCACACCTGGCTGAGCAAACATGAAGGGGATTTTCAAAATTCCTAGAGAATTTAAAGGGCGAGTCTGATGGTTGGTCACCTGAGGGCAGGGCAGTAGAGTTCAAAGTGATGACCACAGTGGCTAGAACAGGCATTGTGGAACCAGGGCCAGCTCCAGGCACCAGCGAAGGAAGCAGGTGCTTGGGACAGCCAATGGAAAGGGGCGGCACGTCCAGGTCTTCGGCAGCAATTCAGCGGCGGTCCCTCAGTCCCTCTCGGAGGGAAGGACCATCTGCCGAATTGTCACCGAAGAATGAAGCGGCGCGGTAGAACTGCCACCGAGGTGCTGCCGATAGCAGCTTTACCTTTTTTTTTTTGCTTTGCTGCTTGGGGCAGCAAAAGAGCTGTAGCTGGCCCTGTGTAGGACACTTCTGGAGGCCTATCAGAGCACATTAACAGGACAGGTCATCCACACTGGCACTGCGGTGCTCCAGCGTGGGTGCAGCAAATGTTATTACACTCGCTGAGGTGGAGTACCAGAAGCACCCTAGCCGCTGAGTTAGAGCACTCTATATGCCTTGCCAGTGTGGATGGGGAGTGAGCTAGTGCGCACAAGGCTCCTTTATTGCACATTGACTCGCAAGTGTAGCCAAGCCCTGAGATTCACTTAGCCCAGGGGTTTCTCAGTTAACAGGGACTTTCCCAGCACACATTATTCAGTCTTTCTGGGAGCCTAAACCCCCAAAATGAATCTGTTTTATTCTGTATAAAGTTTATACAGGGTATTATCCACCCTCTATAACACTGATAGAGAGATATGCAGTTTGCTCCCCCAGGTATTAATTACTTACTCTGGGTTAATTAATAAGCAAAAGTGATTTTATTAAGTATAAAAAGTAGGATTTAAGTGGTTCCAAGTAATAACATACAGAACAAAGTAAAAAGAACAGGAGTACTTGTGGCACTTTAGAGACTAACAAATTTATTTCAGCATAAGCTTTTGTGGGCTACAGCTCACTTCTTCGGATGCACAGAATGGAACCACAAGTACTCGTGTTCTTTTTGCGGATACAGACTAACACGGCAGCTACTCTGAAACCTGTCAGAACAAAGTAAGTTACCAAGCAAAATCAAACAAAACATGTAAGTCTAAGCCTAATACAGTAGGAAACTAAATACGGGTAAATCTCACCCTCAGAGATGTTCCACTAAATTTCTTTCACAGACTAGACTCCTTCCTAGTCTGGGCCCAGTCCTTTTCAGACCAATGTTGTGGTTTATGGTCTGGGTCCAGCAATCACTCACATCCCCGTAGTTACAGTCCTTTGTCCCAGTTTCCTTCAGGCATCTCTTTGGGGTAGAGAAGCCATCTCTTGAGCCAGCTAAGGACAAAATGGAGAGGCTTCCAGGGCTTTTATATTCTCTCTCTTGTGGGCGGAAACCCCTTTGTTCTTCTGTGCAAATTCACAGCAACAAGATGGAGTTTGTAGCCACCTGGGCAAGTCACGTGTCCATGAATGATTCAGCTTTTCGCAGGCCACTCCCTTGTTTACATGTTAGTTTGAACATTCCTAGGAAAGCTCAGATGTGGATTGGCATCTCCCAAAGTCTCCATTGTCAGTTAAGTGTTTCTTGATTGGGCACTTACTGAGAATAGTCCTTTTTCAAGAAGCTAACCAAATGCTTCGCTGAGGCTACTTAGAATCAAATACATTGAGATACAAGCACATAGCCAATATTCATAACTTCAAATACAAAAATAATACACACATACAAGCACCATAATCATAACCAGCAAATTACAACCTTTCTATAGATACATTACTTGACCTCATTTGTACAAGATTTGGTCCTATGACCTTGGTTGCAACGATGATCTATATGGTCACAGTTCATGTCAATAATGTCACACACACAATTAGTGACCACCTCTGAAAAGTGTAGTTGAAGTTCCTTGCCCTGCATCACACTGGAACTCTGTGGCAGAGGTGTGGATAGAAACCAGTTCTCTAGGGCAGCATTCAACTGCCTTCTCCATGAGACCCTCCTTTCTCTTCCTGCAGACCTCTGCCTCACACCAAGTGGCAGGATCTGTTGCCATGTCAGGAGGGCGAGGAACCCTGGTGGGTCAGTCGGTACTCCTCTTTGGCTCCATAGGCAGCTCGGGATATTATCTGGCAGCTTCCTCCATGGTGCTGCAATTGTGGGTATGTGCCTAGGGAGGCCATCTCTCTGGTTTTGAGCCAGACAGTCCTCTTTTGGGGTGGTTTGTCCCCTCTTCAGTACTGAGACAAAACTAGTTGTACTTTTATCAGATATTGGGCAGGAGATGCCATTTTTAAGAGCACACCCCTCCGCCTCATTGGGCATGGACCGCAAATGTACCTCAAGCATGTCTGGTCATGCAGCAGGGGCAAGGTCACATAAGAACAGTCATACTGGGTCAGGGATTAATCTAGCCAAGTATCCTGTCTCCTGACAGTGGCCAATGCCAGGTATTTCCAAGGGAATGAACTGATTAGGGCATCTCCATCCTTAGAGGTTTTTAAGGCTCGGCTTGACAAAGCCCTAGCTGGGATAATTTAGTTGGGGATGATTTAGATGATTTAGAGACAGACACCAGCCAATCACCCCCAGCCCTCAGCCTTGCACCCCAGAAATATACTATCTTACACTGCTCAAGATTCCCTTGGACAGTGCTAGCTCCTTAATTAGTTCACCACTTCTTCAAAGGAAAGTAGACATACACCAGCCTTTGTAATCTGAGCTGAGATTCCCCAAGCACTTCAACCAAAAACACACTGTTTTAAATAAAATATAAAACAGATTTATTAACTACAGAAACATAGACTTTAAGTGATTATAAGTAGCAGGCTAGAGCTCAACGTTCAGTACATAAGAAATAAAAATAAATTCTCAGTCTAAGTTCTATAAGCCAAGAAGGATTTGAATCAAGCAGTTTCTCACTCCACTAGATGTTCCAGGCAGTTTACAGTTCTGAATACACAAGCTGGATTCCCTTCCCAGCCTGGGACCAATCTCCCCTGTTCAAAGTTTTTGTCTTCCAGACGATCTTCCACGTGTTGAGATGGGGGCAGAGAGAGGCCAAGTGATGATGTCATTGTCCCTCTTTTATACTTTCTTCCAGCTTCTAGAAAGATCCTTGCTGTGACATGCTGGTTAGGCAGCCCTCACTGTGTACATACCCGCTCTGAGAAGTCTTTGGGAGAGTTGCTTCTTCTTGATGGGCCATCATGGCTTGGTTGGCCAGTGATCGCTGCTCCTTTGTTGCTAGTGAAAGGCCAGCTGTGGGTGTTCCCCCCTTCACAACGTATTTCAGTAACACATATAGCAATACTTCATAACTTCACATACAATGATAGTACATAGAATCCAACAGGATATTAAGGCTGAAGAGATCAAGATTTTAAAATGATACCTCACAAGCATGCATTGTACAAAACATATCATAACCATATGACAGTAGTGAATATGGAGCTTCCAGGGTGCTACTTTGAGGTACAGAGTGCCATACAAAGTCAGTCCTGTGCACTTCCTATGCCCCTTCCTTCTCCGCTCCTAGCCATTCTCCCACTCCAACTCCTGCCTATATTACCCCTACTCCTATCCACCCCCATATCCTAGCTCCTCCCTCTCCCCACTCCACCAGCTCATGCCTTCATCTGATGCCCCACTCTTCCAGCTCCTGTCCCTCCCTTGTCTGATGCTTTCATTTCTGATGCCTGGCATTATAACAGCTAGAAGTAGCAATTACAGGGAAAGTCCTGCTCAGCCTTTGCCGAGTCTGCTCAGTGCACAAAAAATCTTTGGAGCATTTAGGTGCCAAACTTGAACAAGTCTCTACTGAGAATGTACAAAGAGATTTCTCAAAGAAAGGCTTAAAACTTGGCCAGACTTGGGCATTTTTTTCTCAGAAACATCAAGACACCCCATGACACCTCCCTGTCACCAGAGCACTCCCACCCTGGCCATATGTCAAGCCCCTGTGCCAAAGCATGGGGGTGCCAGAGCTTCTCAATGAAACAGCTGTAAGATGTTTTTTTAACATGGGGAAAGCACCATATTTGTCCCAATCTCATTTTTGGAAATGTCTGAAGCATTTTTTCTGAAACTTTCAAAAACAAACCAAGAACAGCCTGAGGCAAACACCCAGCATGGAAAATTTCAGCCCAAACAGTTAAAATGTGGTAAAGTTAAAAGCAACTGAAAATAGTGTCTTATACTGGAAAATGTTGGGAAATCTTATGAATGGTGTCCCTATCTATGCTGTCTTTAATATCGTTACATTTCTCTGCAAAATTAACATGTCCATTGTAAAACAAGTCACTTACCAGGAAAGATTTTTAGACATATCTTTGTACAATAGAAATTCTCCTTTGAGCCAAACAGGGCATTTATCAAAAGCCCTGGGGAGATGACACTCCATGAAAAGAGTAATAAACATTTGATAGAAATGGCTGGTTCTTATCAGTCAAAATCTTGTGGATGAATTTATGTGGTGACAAAGAACAGGAAACCACTGAATAGCATCAAGGCCAAATCATAAGACTACAGGATGGGCGGGACAGCCATACATGAGAGTATGGGAAAGGGAAACCCATGCCTAGGAAGGGCTGGAGAGTGGGACTAATGCCAGTAGCAGGAGCCTTTTTTAATTGTGACATGAAGTGAAGAACAGATCTGAGCTGTCCCTGGAGCAGGGAGAAGCTGAATCTTTGTGGTTGGGTCTGGTGTGTGTAGGTGGCAATCTTGATAGGGAGGAAGAGACCTGGATGTGAACACTAGTGTTGAGATCTTGGAGACCAAGGGAAATGGCACATTATTTTCTGATAGATACATTTCCCCCTCTACTGCCGACCTCTTTCTCACATCAATTTTGTTCTTTTATCACTGGCCATATTTCCCATACAACTGTAAAGTATTTCAGAATAGACCGTGCATCCTTTATGATCCCATTAACTGTGGAAAAGCTACTTAATTGCTTTAGCAAATAGGAGCTAAGGTTGGAATAACTATAACAGATCATAGGAGTTGCAAGGAAGAGAAGACTAGAGACTTGTGGCATATCTACACTGGCAGAGTTACAGCGCCGCTCAGAGAGCGCTGAAGGGAAACCGCTGTTGTGTGTTCACACTGTCAGCTGCCTGCACAATATCATTTTCACACTTGCGGCACTTGCAGCGATATTCAGAGCGGTGCACTCTGAGCAGCTATCGCACAGATCATCTCTTCCTCTTCTGCCGCTAAGAGTTGTGAGAAGGCAGAGGGGGTCACGGGGCATCCTGGGTCCTGTCCCAACGCCCCGTGATGCATTGCTTTACATCCCAGCAATCCCCGTGCTTCTGTCCGTATTTGGTGCCATCTTTCAATGGTTTGTGTACTGCATGCCTTTCGGGCTGCAGGAATGGATCCCAAACTGTTGACCGCCCCGGCCCCGCCCTGACTCCACCCTTTCCCCCTCTCTGCCCTGCCCCCATTCCAACCTCTTCCCCAAAGTTCCTGCTCCAACTCCACCCCCTCCCTCCCCCTATTGGACCTCTTCCCCAAATCCCTGCCCTGGCCCCGCCTCTTCCCTGAGCGCGCCGCGTTCTCCCTCTTCCCCCCTCCCTCCCAACCGTGCAAAACAGCTGTTTCGCAGTGCAAGTGCTGGGAGCTAGGGGGAAAAGGTGGGTACGCTCAGGGGAGGAGGTGAGCGGGGGGGGGGGACAGACAGGGAGCTGTGTCTATGGCCTGGTCATCACTCCTGTCCATACATTTTCCCCAGGCTGTGTTCATTATGGAAGATATCTCACTGCTGATGGTGAGTGGGGATTCAAGGGAGGGTCTTCTCCAAGACTGTGGCTTCCACCCTGGCCCCTATGAGGCTCGCCTGTGTGCAGCAAATGGTCCCCCACACCCTCCGGTGATGGCAGAGTGGAAAATTACCATTAATGGGGCAAGAAACAAAGCAGCTCTGCCAAAGAACCTGCGGCTGCGGATTGCCCAGTATCTCCATGAGAGTTTCCTGGAGATCTCTCAGGCAGATTCCCGTGATGTGAGGGAGTCAATCAACAGTCTGTTCCGCTGTTCAGACTAGGCATGTGGCAGTACACGCATCATACAGACACAAGCCTGCTTTCTGCAACCCTCCTGCTCCCAAAACTCACTTCAGTGATTCCCAAAATCAAATCCACTTACCAGGGGCCTCCTCTCCTGTTTGCGCTTTGCCAACATCTGACTGCTGTGACTGGCTAGCCTCCTCTGGGGTAGAGAAGGGCTCCTGGCTGCATGCATCTCTGACCTCTGAGTCATCCTCTGCCTCTGGGTCCCCCTCTCCCTCCACATCCTCGTCCAAAATTTCCTCCTTCTGCCTAGGTCCACTTTCGACTGGCATGGGAGCTACCGAAGTATCCGCAGTGGAGGTGGGGTCGCCACCGAGTATCATGTCCAGCTCTTTGTACAACTGGCAGCTCGTGGGCGCAGCACCGGAGCAGTGGTTTGCCTCCCACACCTTGTCGTAGGCATTCCACAGCTCCTTCACTTTGACCCTGCACTGCAGTGTGTCCTGGTCATGGCCCTTTTCTGTCATGCATCGTTAAATCTGTCCATAGGTATCATAATTCCTATGGCTGGAGCGCAGCTGGGACTGGACAGCTGCCTCTCCCCAAATGCTAATGAGGTCCAGCAGCTCAGCATTGCTCCAAGTGGGGGATCACCTGGTGTGTGGAGCAGGCATGGCCACCTGGAAAGATGCGCTGAGACCACTGCACACATCACTGAGCAAACAGGAAGAGGACTTTCAAAATTCCAAAGGAATTTACGGGATGGGGGTTTGTCACCTGAGGGCAGGGCAGTAGAGTTCAAACCGATGACCAGACGGGCGAGAACAGGCATTGTGGGACACCTCCTGGAGGCCAATTGCAGTGCTTTAATTGACCAGGGTGTTTACACTGGAATCACAGTGCTGTACCCCCGGTGCAGAAAGCTGTACACCTCTCATCGGGGTGTTTTTTTTAAAAGCACTACAACTGCCCAGTTTCTGCGCACTAAGTGGCTTGGCAGTGTGTACACCTCGGGAGTTCCAGGGCAGAAAGCTGCTTTACTGTGCAGAAACTTGCCAGTGTAGACAGGGCCTTGGTTACAGCCAGTAGCCTCTCTCCTTAAAAAGCAGTTGCATAATAACAGTCATGTCCATGAACTTTCCTGCTCATCAAAGATAAACCACAAAATGAGGAAATAAGGTGGTTGGTGGAACAGGGAGTGCGATGGGGGATGGGGAGTGGATTTTTTTTTCACCAAGGCCATGTATATAGTAGGAGCTCTTTGCTGGCATAGCTACCCTGGTATACTATGCGTTAGTGTGGGTGCAGCTATACTGGGAAAGCTTATTCCACCACATCCCTGAGCAAAACAAGCTGTACTAGTAAAAGGACAGTTTTGCCAGTATATCTGAGTATGCGCTAGGAGCTTCTGACGGCACAGCTATGGCACTCAGCGATCTCACAGCTTCACACCCCTGCCCAACATAGCTAGGCTGGCCAACGGCTGTAGGGTAGACCTGGCCTCCATTTCAATTATTTGCTTCTGTCAGAAATACTCTTTTCCCAAGTTTCAGTTAGTCCATCCCTGTGCTTGGGGCAAGATTCAAGATGGGGGAAAAGGGAAAGTCATTTTAATCTACCTCTGCACTCCCTGTATTCTGGAGAAACTGGTGCTCTGCCCAGTCCCTTGTGTAAATTAGAGGAGCCTTCCAACTGCTCCAACTTATGCTCTGCTTCCCATGTCCCCCAGGAAGCGGAGAACAGCTTTAGTCCAATGCACTTTGGCTAGACCCACTTCCTGCCTCCTCCCTGCCATAAGCTGGGGGCTAGGAGCAGGGTCAGTTTAGAGCTGTTATGCCAGCCCCATGCCAGTCAGGGTGGGCAACTGGGCGGGGGGGGCAAAGTTGTTGTTGAGTGTGAGGGGGTGCACAGTTAAGTGATGGGTGGGGGATGGGCAGAGGTGGGGAAACACACAGTGTTAACTAATTAGAATGGTTTGGTTTGGGGAAAAGCTGGAAGCTCTGGAGCCTGAGGCAGCATTTAATAGAAACTGGTATAATTTGATTTTAATTGGGTCTTCCAGTGACAGCAGAGGCTGGAATCACCTTAGTCTATAAATCTGGAAGCATTGGCAATGCACACACTGGGAGCGGCGGGGGAGTTCAACAATCGAAAGGCAGATCAAAAACCACTGTGTAATTTATTTTTAAGTCTAGCAATTTTACAGCCAGACTCATGACTTTTGGGGTCGGACTCATGAGTTGTGAATTTTTGGGGTTGGCAATCTGGGAATCCTTTCCACCCCTATGAGCTTCCTTTATTCAGTCAGTGTGGTGGAAAGGGGCCCAAGGGGATCTGAGGCTCAGGGCTGAAGTCTTTATTTTAGCAGAGCCATAACATTACATTTTCACCTTCAGCTGCTGGCATGACAAGCAGTGTGCTGGTTTTCACCCTGGCTGTTGCTACAGGGTCAGGGTCCGCTCACCTCACACGGGTGACTAGCCCCACTAAAGTATGCATGTGACCACTGTGAGTGGGATTTGGCTCAGAGTTGTCTTTAGCATCCAAGCCTGGCCATGCCAGGTTGGCTTCTTTTCAACAAACGTTTACTTTTATGCTTCCAAACAAAATTCCCAGCTGCCTATGGAAGGAGTAACCGAGAATTAAAACTGTTGTACATGCCTGAGCTAGATACACTGCTGGGGGGGCGGGAAATTCTTCATGCACCACAAAGAAGGCTGAATCTAGTGGCACATGGGTAATTAAAATAATAGCACACTTTAATCCTGCTAGTTAGATGGTAATTGTGACGTTCCTCTGGTGTTATCTGGAGTGGCGATCTGCTAGGTCACTCCAATCCTCGACTCTGGGAGCCAGCCTTACCCTGCACTGCTGTGAGAACCCCCGCCCTGGGCTGTTCACGCACAGCCTCCGGCATGTAAGCTGCTCCCAGCTATGTGAGTGAGCACTTTTGGCCAGCCGCTGCTTGGATTGTGCAACCGAATGACACTAGTCAATATCTCCGGTCCCAGCCACAACCCTAGGAACCTCCATCTTGCAGTGTCCAGTTATGCCCGCTATGACTGTGACTGTTTTAAATATTCATATGCACGTCTAACTTTTTTGTTTTTAATCCTACTAAGCTACTGGCCTCATTAAAGACTCGTGGCAGTTAGTTCCACAAAAGAAGATACAGAGGGACAACATAGTCCCTGCCTGGGAGAGTTTTCATAAAAAATTAACAACAGAGGGCGGCCCGTAACACACACTCTCCAGTTCCCTGTGAAGTTACGGAGGGTATGTCTACACTATGAAATTAGGTCGATTTTATAGAAGTCGATTTTTAGAAATCGATTTTATACAGTGGATTGTGTATGTCCACACTTAAGCACACTAAGTCGGTGGAGTGCGGCCTCACTACCATGGCTAGCATTGACTTACAGAGCGGTGCATTGTGGGTAGCTATCCCACAGTTCCACTGGAATTCTGGGTTAAGCTCCCAATGCCTGATGGGGCAAAAACATTGTTGCAGGTGGTTTTGGGTACATGTTGTGAGTCGCCTCTCCCGCCGTGAAAGCAACAACAGACAATCATTTTGCTCCAGACACCAGGGCGATTAGAAGAGCACAGCAAGGCACGCTGTGCATCAGAGAGGCTTTGAAAATCAGTTTCATGACTGGCCAGGCTTCGGTGTGACAGTTGTGTGTGTTTCTCCTTGATGCAAACCCGCCTCCTTTATTGATTTTAATTCCCTGTAAGCCAACCACTCTCCCCCGTTTGAAATAAAGTAACTATTGTTTTGAAACCATGCATTCTTTCTTTATTAATTAAAAACAAAATGAGAGAATGGATAAGGTAGCTCAGGTGGAGTTGCGGGGAGGGAAGGACAAGGCCACATTGCTTATTGTAGCCACACTAAAAATCAAACTGTTTGAATGACGGCCTTCTGTTGCTTGGGCCATCCTCTGGAGTGGAGTGGCTGGGTGCCCAGAGCCTCCCCCCTGCACCCGCACGTATTCTTGGGCATCTGGGGGAGGAGGCTATGGAACATGGGGAGGAGGGTAGGCAGTTATACAATGGATGCAGTGGGGGTCTGTGCTCTTGTTAGCTTTCCTGCAGTTCCAACAGACACTTCATCATGTTCATTTGCTCCGCCAACAGATGCTTCATCATGTCCATTTGCTCCCCCATTAGCCTCAGCATTGCATCATTGCCTCTGCTCTTTGCACTCACTTAATTCTTTCCTGGCCTCTACCACTGAATGCCTCCCTGCATTAAGCTGTGCCCTATCATTGCAGGAGGACTGCATGAGCTTGGAAAACATGTCATCGTGAGTGCATTTTTTTTGCCTTCTAATCTGTGATAACCTCAGGGACGGAGATGATAGGGGGCATGTAGAAACATTCTACGCTCTACGATTCTGGAGGGACTGCATGGTCACCAGTGCTGCTGAGTTCGCCACGCTGACCAAACAGGAAATGAAATTCAAAAGTTCCTGGGGCTTTTCCTGTGTATCTGACATCAGAGTTCAAAGTGTTTGTCAGGGTTCCTTCCCCACTCTGAACTCTAGGGTGCAGATGTGGGGACCTGAATGAAAGCCCCCTAAGCTTATTTCTACCATCTTAGGTTAAAACCTGGTATGCTGCCACCACAAAGTGATTTAACAAGAAACAGGGAAAAGATCACTTGGAGTTCCTCTTCCCCCAAAATATCCCCCAAAACCCTTACACCCCCTTTCCTGGGGAGGCTTGAGAATAATATCCTAACCAATTGGTTACCAAGTGATCAAAGACCCAAACTCCTGGGTCTTTGGACAATGGAAAAAATCAATCAGGTTCTTAAAAGAAGGATTTTATTAAAAAGAAAAGGTAAAAATCATCTCTGTAAAATCAGGATGGAAAATAACTGTACAGGGTAATCAGATTCAAAGAGCCCAGAGGAACCCCCTCTAGCCTTAGTTAAGGTGGTAATTTATACCCTCTTAGTCCCCTGCAGGGGCATGTTGGATGAGCAACAATCTTGCCCTAAAATGATATTGCCCCTTTTGTTGAAGTGAACACAAAGAAATGTGATGTTTGATCTCCGATCATTCCTGATCTTCACTGAAGCATGAAGCCTCCGTAGCTCAGGATACATATTGGTGGAATGGAAGGAAGGATGCTCCAGTGCTAGAACAGTAGCCTAGGATGCAGGTGGCCCAGCATCGAGTCCCTGGTTGGTGCAACTTGGACAAGTCTCTCTCTGCCTCAGTCCCTGATCCGTACAATGATGATAACAGCACTACCCGCCCTCGCAGGGGTGTCGAAGGTAAATACATTGAAGCTTGTGAGGTGCTCAGACCCTGTGGCGACGGGGGCCATATAAGTACAGCACATATGACATCTTCATCAGAAATACTTCACAGCCTCATATGGCCTTGAATTTAAATGCAATTTTTATTTAACAAAACAGTCCACTGAGGAGATTAGAGGGGAGATTTGGAACTTCTTGTTGAACACTTGGAAGAAGAGGTGTTCAAAGACAAACTGATGGGCATTTACCAAACTGCACTCATGAAGTCCAAAGGAGGTGGAAGAAACATTGACATGGCGCTTGACTTTTCAACCAGTCACAAGCTTGGATTTTCTTTCTGTGTGTAACAATTTTATAATCTTATAACATCCTCACGCATCCCTGCAATACACATAAATATCTTAATCAAACAGTTCGGCCGCACTTACTGCTGACATACTAGCAAGCGCTGTTTCTGCTATACAACAAAACAACAGGATTGTAGCAACTAGATTTGCTGGAAATTTGTGATAAAGCCAGTGTTAAGAGAAATGCATAAAAGGTCACTACTTAGCCTCAGTTTGAATATCTATTGAACATCGCACAAGCACTTAATACAGTGAAACATTCAGATTCCGTGAATGGCTGCGTTGTGGAGTCATCTTCTACAAGACTAGAATGTAGAAGTCTGTGTCCCACATTGGAAAATCTTACTCATCTATTTTTATCTCGGCTAACGAAGCCTGCAAACATTGCAGATGCTCTAGCATCACTTAAAAGTGACTTTTGCTAGTGCTTGAAGAAGTCCTGAATGCTGCTAGGTTGAAGTAGGTCATTTTCATACAACTGCTGACAAGCAGAAACCAGAGCTGTGGATTAGTATATGATCATAGTAATTATACAGCAGCCCTCAGGCACAAGCCACCTTCTAAACATAGAAACCCAGCAAACTTAGCTCTGGACTGTGCTGAGTTAATGTTCACACTTGTCTGTTTCTTAGTTTTAATAGCAGTTTTTCTGATAAACAGTACCACCCTTATTATTCCCTCCCTGAGGGCCTGGAAACATTTGTGTTACTGCATGGAAGGGAGAAGGCACAGGCATGGGTAACTTCAGGGATTTCTTCACTCTTCTACAGGCCAGCTGACACTATCAGTGTGTGCACTCCTATAAAGCCAGGGCACACTTCCAAAATGGCTGCAGGCTCCCTGCACTCTCCCTGCTGCTCCCTTTCTTAAAGGGACAATGAGCTTTTTGCACTGTCCAATTTTTAAAACCCTTGTGTCACATTTCCAGCTCTTCCCTGGTTACTTACAATACTTGAATGTTTCTATTAGTGTATTCAATTGTTATTTGTGCACATGGCATCACCCCTCACAAGGTGCCTTGAAGGGAACTGCCCACAACAGGATTAAGGGGGAGGAGGGATGCTGTGAAGATGGAGAGAGGCAGACAGAAAACTCCTCCTGGAGGTTCCAAAGGCAAAAGCTACGGAAGCAAGCACCTGGACAGAAGTCCATTGGGCAGCAGGCTAATTTACATTTGAGTGTAGGGGAAGAGATATTCAGTTTGTGTAAGTCAGAGTAGCTCTATGGGAAGTCAATGGAACCCATTTATGCCCATGGAGCTTTACTTCTTGTTTTAATCAACAGGCCATAGCACCACAAAACCGGGATGTCTTAGTATCCTAGTTATATGCCTTTGTACCGATCTTACCAGATCTTGTTGGTGTTTGTGTTGTTCAAATGCCTACTCCTGAAGTGAAGCCCGGGGAGGGGTAGTTTAATACGTTTAGGTCAACACCACTAGAAGAGGAAGAGAAGAATGAACCCAGCTGAAACCAAAGGAAGGTGGTTTAGGTCAGCAGAGCCAGAGCATACTTACAGGTTTTTTCCACTGGCCTAGTTAAAGTCTGGTAGGCCTGTTGTGAAAACTGAAATGGATCCTTCATGTAAACAAGCGTCCAGGTCCTGTTAAATCTCATCTTAAATATGGCACCTCTTACAGCACTGGGCTCCCTGCCTCCATGCTGTGGTACTGGGAGAATACCATGTTTGAAGGAAGGGTGTCACTTCCTGAGTCACCAGTTCCAGCAGCACATTAGGTTTTCCCCTCAGGGAGTTTCCCATTCAAGGAGGGAACTGAGCCTAGCCGTGCTTGCTTTGAAGCCCTTTCTGTCTGTGTAATTTGTAGAGTGAAGCTGGAGGATAAAATGTGCTAGAGAAGTGATGTTATTAGCATCATACTGAATGATGCATGCACAATTTACTTTGCTGGTTTTGAAATAAAGTTAGGAACACTTGAAAAACTGCAGGTTAAGCATGAACAGCACATGACTGTCCTGAAAGTACATGCTGGGGTACAATTATCTGCATAGAATGGAGGCATGGACACATTCAATAGATGCAAATTCAGCTAAGCTTTAAGAGGAGCAGGTGTAGTGCAGGAAATTCAGACTTTACTGAGAAATATATACACCCTCTGGAGTCTACACACATCATGGTGAGCATTACTTAGTATAGCAACAATAAGCACCTTAATGTTTGCTTCTCCACACCTGTGCAGATAACGTAGCGAAGGCATTCTTTATGTTGCAGTAGCATCTAAAGACCCAGGTTGAGATAAGGGCCCCACTGTGCTAGGCACTACACACACACCTAGTGAGAATCTGTTTCAGACCTTACAGTTTAAGTAAGAGACAAATGGTGGGGGGGGGGGAGAAAGGTAAACTGAGGCACGGGGGTGCTGTGACTTGCTCAAGGTCACACTGCAGGCTCAAGCAAAGTAGAAATTAGAGTGCAAGTCTTCTGACTCAATCTAGTGCTCTAGCTAAAACTTCTTTTGTACAGAACCTCTGCCAGCTTTCCCCCCATCCCCCAACCTTAATGCAATGTTCAGAATGTACCTGCAGAAAAGGCTGATAATTCATAATGGCAGGATTCGCTTTTCTCCTTTGCCCAGCCGTAGTATTTCAAATGTCTGTTTCTGTATACTTCAATTACAGTGGCTGCTGGAAGCAGCCACTATAATTAAGACTGAAAAATAGTTTCTATTATAACTTTGTTTTCAGATGGAAACATGAAATTTGGCACACAATAGTCCAAACAATGTTTTGGTAGGTTTGGAGAAAGAACACATAAAATTAAGTCATTGAGAAATTTGAGCATGCTCCGTGAGCATCTGACTGAGAAGTTTAGTGAAGCATTATGACATCAGTGCATGTTCTCTCTGTAAAGCCAGACATTAAGGCTGCTGCTCTGAGGCTACAGCCTGGACAGTTTGAATGAAGCGTCTCACTGACACAGCAGAATCCTTCCCTGCTGCCCTTAAAATGCTAATCATTTTAAAAGGAATTTGTGCAATGTTAAATGTATTTGAGAAATAGTGTGATTAAAAGCTTCACTTTACACATTATGCACAAAAGGTAAAGAGTCAACATTCAGCCTTGACTTGTCATTTCCTAATTTAAATGCTTGGTTTTCCTCACTGTAGATTTGTAAAAAAACAAAGCACTGTATAGATAACGTAGCAGAGTTGACAATAATGGGGAAAGCCAAGTTTTTAGATAAGCATTTTGCTTTTAAGCTCTGATCCTTACTACAGTTGCCAACCCTTCTGGATTGTCCTGGAGCCTCCAGGAATTAAAGATTAATCTTTTTAATTAAAAAGTGTTATGTGATGAAGCCTCCAGGAATATGTCCAACCAAAATTGGCAACCCCATTAAACACAGCCTTCATTTACCTTTTTGCCATTTACAGTAGAACCTTGCTAAACTCATCCCTTCTACCATTTTGGTGTGAGAGTTACAAGTGAACACAGTAGTTGTTACCAATTGAGTTGTGTTCCTTTTGTGATAGATGCCAGCTACTTTTGTTTGTGAATTATTGAATTTTGTTTACCTCAAGTGTTAACTCACTGTTAAGAGGGAAGAGTATGGGCAGAGCTGTTTGCCAAATATAACTCTTCGTGCTTTTAACTCACTGTGTTGAAAGTGAAAATGCTTCATTTTAAAGAGCCACCCCTCGGGTCTAAGAAGTGAAAAAAACACTGGAAAGTCTTTGGGGGAGGGACTGTCTTTTTGTTCTGTTTGTACAGCACCTAGCACATTGGGGTCCTGGCCCATGACGGGGGCTCCTAGGCACTGTAATACAAATAGTAATAGGTTCCACCCAGAGGGTGGCCTTGAGACACTTACATTAAACTGAAAGGTGCTTAGCTTTATGCTACCCATTTAATGTTGATTACTGCAGTGCTGTAATAATGCTAATAGGTCAGATTGCCTCTCACACTGCCAGCTATTCTACCCCCACCATGCTACCCTCATCAAGAAAAGGATGAGGGGAAAAGGGATGAGGTGCAGGTTTCTCCAAGCAGAAACTGGTGCAGGGTCAGTCTCCAAACCTTCTGTGCAGGGTCCTTTCTGTGCGCAGACTGCTGACAACATGGTTTAATGGAGGGCAGGTGCATGTGGGCAAGATTAAGAACCTAATCACTCTGCATTTAAGGTCTTAATCTTTATTAAGTATCAAATTGTCTCCAACATAAATTACATCCTGATTATGATAAGTTTCAAGAAACCAGACAGCCATTTAAGGACAAATTGTTTTATGTACAATATCTTTGACTTTAGTCTAACAAATATAGTACCTTTTACTATTGGATTTTTAAAAAACTTTATAAACAAAAAAGCAGTAAGTAAAACATCGATACCAAATAAAGCATTGAAAAAAAGGTAACAAATATATAATTTTAGAAATGCTTTAAGAATGCTAAAAGTTAATAACAGACATTTGTAGAGTGCAGAGATCTTCTTTGTTAAATCCCTTAGACCATTTCTCTGGTTCTGCGGATAGCGCAGCAGAGGATCATGCTGAAGATCATGCCAAAGATCTGGAAAAGGAGAGCAGACTCATTTAGAATACATTATAGGATTAGCTTTCTGGTGATGCAGCTCTCCCAAAAACATAGGCGTGAGTGCTCTTGCTCTCCCTGGCCTATAGGCCAAGTTACTTCCACTGTGTATGTTCTTTTTCACAGATGATATTTATTCTCTACCACCCCCCACCCCACCCTCAATTATGAAAGCCACCACCATGACCTCTCTTTGATCTTAAGGGCAAGGGAAGGCACAAAAGCACCTCTCTCCTGAGATAACCTGAGGTGCCCTCTGTAAAAAGTTCCCCAGCCCACTCTTGGGAAGAAGTGTGTGGAGGAATATCAGGCTGTGCATTGTCCAGCTATGCTAGGAAGTGCTGATTTTCCACCAGTTTCTTTTGGAGACAGCATGCAGGATTTTAGTGAGTCATTAAAAACAGTTGTTCTTAATACAGCTTAGTCTCATTCTCTGCCTGGCACAAATTTCCAAGTGCCCGAGCACTATATTATTCACGAGAGGAGGCAAGATACTCTAACTTCAAACTGAATTTAAAAAAAAAAAAATTAGTTTCTTAGCCCAGTTTTCATGATGTGACTGGCTGGGTAAACAGCTAGCCAGGAAGAAGGGGAACACGCTAGTATCAATCAGACTTTTCTCTGGGGTGGGGTGGGGTGGGAGAGGAAAAAGATGCAGTTGTATTATAGTCAAAGTGTCAGTCTTCAATTAAACCTCTCAAGTAAAACACAATAAAAGGGGGAAAACACACAATTTTTGCTCTTGGCTCACAAGTCTAGGGTCCCTAACAGAGTATTTAGAGTGAAAACTAAAAAGCACCAAAGCATAGCTGTAAATACCATTTGCTCAGACGGCAGACTACATAATTTAAATCAATACAAAGCACACACTATTGTACTGCAATTGTAGAGGCAGGGTTGTTCTTGGTGACATTTTTGTGTGAAGAAGGATGAGAGGATTAGATCCTCATTGTAAGGTATCAGATCAGTGGAAAAAGCACATCTTAACTTGAGACGGCCATCACAATTTTCCATCAGATTTAATTGACCGAAAGGATCAAGAAACTTACCATTACCACAGCAATACCAATGCCAACTGCTCCAATCACATTCAATTTAGAAGTAAAGACCTCCTCAATGGCTGCAGGGCATGACTGAAAAGAAGGAAAAAAGAAAAGGGTGGAGAGCTTATCTTAAATATTGTTTTACATATATGCAGTTTTGACTTACAAAGTTATGTGGTACTATGAGCAGCACTACACCTTGACCTGATCAGACAGCACATGCTGAACCTGATCCAACCACAACAGAAGCAAATATTTATCTCCTGAAAGTGGCCTGCAAAGAAGGGTGGGAAAGGGGAGGCGGGGTGCCTTTAAAAATGGATGCACAATTTTTTTCCTCCTTGCTTCTATTGTACGCTAAAACTTTCAGGTCTTTTCTACCCTAGAAGAAAAAGGCCTTGTCTAGGGTAGGCTTTTCCCCACACTAGAATTTCCAGCCGCTATTGACAGTGATTTAGCAACAATGGTGGAAGCACTAGTGTGTACACATTACCAGCAACTGCTAACTTTTTAGCTGCTACGTTGCCTAACCCTGCTTGGAGCAGCCCTATACAACATAGTTGTTAATACTCTAGTAGCTGACCTGTGTTAGAACTTGAATTGTTACTACAGTTTTAAAATAAGTGTCTCGTGCACACGACTCATGGTAACTAGAGAATTAGTGAAACTGTGACATCACAAGTTACTGAAAACCAAGCAACTGTGGTCTTATCTGTATTCAGAGTTGCACTAAACTAAATGTTGTTTTAAACTAGTTAAACCAATGCAAAGCCCGATGTGGATCCTATGTAATGAGCTAAAGCACTGTACTATTTCAAAATTTAGGATTCAAAGCTCATTTCCCACAGTGGTTAGTCCTGTTTTAGGCCAGAAGTTTTGCTTAATTAAGGAAGCAGGGTTTCTGTAATGACTTTTAAAACAAACAAACCCACCCACACAGGACTAGGTCATTAGCTTACTCCAAAGGCTCTACTAAGACATCCAATGGACTGCCGTTAGTCTAGCTCAGTGGTTTTCAACCTATTTACCATTGTGGGCCGCATCTAATACTACCCATATGGCCCTGAGAATGTGACATGGGACACAGCTCTGTGCTGATTGAACCGCAAGTGGGCCAGTTTGAGAACCACTGGTTTTGACCTGTTTGGCGCGAGTGACCCTGCCAGGAGTTAAGCTCTCACCAGCATAGCTCTCAGGTTATAGGGAAATCTCACCCTCCAAATTAAACTTCAGATATTTAACACCATTGTAAATTCAGTGTTACAATATGATGCTGTGTCATAGGTCTGACCCTCACTTAGAGGTGTTGGGTTCCAAAATGGGGACCTGCACTGGTTTCCCTCTAAACTAAAAATCCTAGTTTAGATCTGGTAAAAGCTGCCACCACCCAATCAGGTACGTGGATTGGGACACAGTCCTTCCCCAAAATCCTTGGGGATCCCAAGAGCCCCAAATCCATGGAGTTCTTACACCTAGGAGAAATAAACCATTCCCCCCTGCTTCCTCCTCCCTCCCTTTTCCTAGGAGAGATACCGGGATCCACTACAGAGGGATGCTTCCCTCCTCCCCTTTCCCTGAGAATCCACCAAGGAAAGATCAACCAAGTCCAAAGAAAATAATTTATTAAAGAATAAAAAGAAAGTAACTTGTCTCTGTAATCCAAGATGGAACAATACACAGAGTCTAACCTATAAACCTGGAGAGCATTCCCCGTTCCCCTTTCTTTCTCAGTAAAAGCAAAGTAACAGCAAACAGGAATAAAGAATTTCCTTCAGCAAACACACAATTGCAAATGTAGAAATCAAATTATAAGACTAATCTGCCTTTCTAATTAATACTCACTACTGAATAGTAGGAACTACTCCAGGAGAACTTGGAGACATGACTGGCCTCTCTTAGATCCAAAGAGAGCACTCTAACAAAGAACACAGACAAAGGCTTCCCTCCACAGAGATTTGAAATTATCTTGTCTCTGATTGGTCCTCTGGTCAGGTGGTCATCAGGTACTGCATGTTAACCCTTTACAGGTAAAAGAGACCTTAACCCTTAACTATCTGTTTATGACATGCTGAAATCTGGAGACTTAAGACCTTACTAATCTAAACTCCAACTGTTCATAAAAAGCTACCTTAGACAAATCCTCAATATCAGATGGCCAGAAAAATAAAATAAATCCGTCACACATTAAGAACTCTATTAGGAGGACGAAACAGAAATGGATAGGACAGGAAACGACCAAATGAAAATGGAAATGGCTAAGCCATACGTGGAGGTAACACCTAAACATCATAAAAGAGGCGCGTTAGTCTGAAACCCCCAGGACAAGAGTGGGATGAGGTGGGCCATGGATAACATGGAAATGCACAAAAAGAAAGCTACCAAAAATGACAGAGGAAGAAGCTAAGATTGCAGCAGGAGACCAGCAAAGATGGACGTCAGTGGTGAAGGCCCTATGTTCCGCATGGAATACAGAGGCATAAGACAGAGGCCTGAAATTTTAACTCCCATAAAAAAAAATTGGAGGAGGCTGCACTTAGATGCTTTAAAAAATAAAATAAAGAAAATAAAGAAAAATAAACTCTCCCTATTTGAGGTACACCAAAATAACTGTATAAACTACACTATTAGTGGTAGCAGGCATCAGATCACTAGAACATGTGCTAGCACAGTAAGCCGAATGTTTAAAATAAATAAGGTTCAAAATTCTACCATTTATCTGGTTTCTGGTCTCCTCACTCCCTTAACCCCAGCAACCCTTGAACATTCCCCAGTAGCCCTCTGAATTACAACAAGCACCACAGGCTTTTAAGTGGAGATGAGGACACGTGAAGCTGCTAGTCCTTATAGAGCACTCTAAGTTGTGGTTCTGATTAGTATTGCTTCACCTTGTGGGAGATCATATGCTTGTAGTAACCAAAAAAATGGGTGGAATGCAGCAGCACCTAAAGCAGGGGTAGGCAACCTATGGCACGTGTGCCAAAGGCAGCACGCAAGCTGATTTTCAGTGGCACTCACACTGTCCGGGTCCTGGCCACCGGTCCGGGGGGGCTCTGTATTTTAATTTAATTTTAAATGAAGCTTCTTAAACATTTTAAAAACATTATTTACTTTAAGTACAACAATAGTTTAGTTATATATTATAGACTTAGAGAAAGAGACCTTCTAAAAACATTAAAATGTATGGCTGGCACGCGAAACCTTAAATTAGAGTGAATAAATGAAGACTCGGCACACCACTTCTGAAAGGTTGCCGACCCCTGACCTAGAGGATACAAATCAGCAGCACAGTTTTATAGCTGCATCAGCTAAATTGAAGGCGTTGATAGAATTCATGTTAATCATGAAGGAAATGTGGTTGATGTATTATACTGTATCTGTACATCTGAGAGTCTCACGCTGCTTTTACTTGAAAAGTTAATGCATATTAGTGCCCACAAATACATGGATTAAAAGCTGGCAGAAGAAACTTCAACGGCAGTGTACAGAGTAGTTTTGGCTTTTATAAATAAAAGAAGAGAATTTGTTGGAATGATGGGAAGGATAAAAGACTTATTTGTCCAGAAGGAACCTACAGGGATCTGCATTAACCTGCTGTGGCACCTTGACAACAGGATTTCATGGGGTAGCCAGAGCAGAAGAGCACTTGCTCCATATGATGTGCTCACCTAGAGGAAGCGCACCAATTTCCTCCATGGTTAGTGCTGTTTTTTCCCCCCCTCATTAAATTCAGACCTGCAGTTTCATTTTCACATGCTCTGTCCATCCCAGCTGCAGAGCTATGGCTGCAAAGCCATAGCGCAGCATTACTGCAGACCGTTTGAGGAAGGGGCATGGAGCAGGAAGAGGAAAAAGGGTTGTGAAGACATGAACACAAGCATGCAGGCGCTCTGGGTGAAATCATGGCCCACTGAAGTCAGTGGCACAATTCCCGTTGATTTCAATAGATGTGGTGAGGATTTTCTATTAGTCCTTAGGAGGCCATTTCCAGACTGGTAGTAGAGGCCCCCCCAGCTAGATACAAGTGGCTCTGCATCCTGGATATTTTATATTTATATAACTGGGGAGAGGGGAGAAGGAGGGAGTCTTCCTAGGGAAGGGGATTATCTGGCCCATAGTTCATTATTCAGAAGTGTACTTCTCTAGTCTGTTCCCTGTCAAATATAGGTGTAATGGCATGGAACAACTATATGCAATGAGTTCAGTTTTCAGTTACCGTTACTGTAAGTATTTCAAATCCTTCCTTCTTAGGGCAGGTATCTTGTAACAGCAGATCAACAGTTCCCAGCATACCACAACAGTTTAGCTACAAGAGAAAATAGAAAAAGGAAAATCTTTAGGAACCTTGATATTTTAGATTTTTATCTAAAACAAGCAAGACAGGTTACTTCATTCTGGTAAACACAAATATCAAATAGAAGAGTTTCAAAGAGTTTGACTGTGCCATTAATAGTTTTATTTTAAAATAATGGCTGTGTTAGCATTACAGTAAGAGTGAGAATTTGAACAAGTCAGGAAGTAAAGAGTTCTTTTAACTGTAAAAGTGGTTGCATTTGTGTTATGTAGCACATAACAGTTTTGATCACAGTTTATTTTATAAATGACAACATTGCTACAGGAACTTTAGTTTCCAAACTTCTCTTTACATTCTTAAAGATTTCTTTACATCTACCCCACACCTAGAACAGAAGAAGTGTCTGTGACTAAATCCTGTGTACAGTTTGCTACTGATATTATCTAATGAAGTCAGAGGAGTTTGTTCAATAATCTAGCTGGCTTGTGCAGTTCCACATTTGTGCAAAGATGGCATCACACCGTTTACACATGCTGTTTCACAGTGCCACGGGTATGCATCTAATGTATCAGAATTACTACATTCTACCCCAAACTAATAGGCATCTTAAAAGTCAGCAAAAAATGAAGATGTGTGCTGAAAGCTAATCTTGTCATACAAAACTTGGTTTATTTTTTTCCCCAGTTTTAGCAGAGAAACTTCCATTGAGGATCAGTGACAAATGAAGTTTTAGATTAAAGATGTCTGAACATTCTCTTAAATGGGGGATGGCTCAAAACTTAAAAACACCCATGAATTTGGGTCAAGACCATGTATGTGAGACGTCCTAAATTCTGGACCCAAAAGGAAAAAAAGTTTTCAGATGCTCAGGAACTCACAAAAAGTAGGGACTGTTAGAGCAAAGACCTTTTTAAACTTTAATGCTATAGTCTTTGCCACCATGAACACCATTATTAGAGACTTAAAAAAACAAAAACAAAAAAAACCCTCCCACAAACACACACCACCACCATATTGCGTGGGTACTTAATAGTCCCCCCCCCCCAAACTGCCATCTCTCTGTAAATTGCCGAAATTGAAGGCTAGACATCATAATTAAGAGATGATGTTTCACTTCATTCTTAATGTATTATGCCCGGCTTCTTAAAAAACAGACATCTTGTACATTTAAAAGAAATAAGTGTGACCATATACTTACTGCATATTGAAATGCTTTCAGGGTTTCTTTAGCTGCTGGCTGATTCCTCTTATCATAGGTTTCCTTGTAAAATTTCTTTACTTCGTCAATAATCTACAAAAATAGCACAAAGCTATAACGCTGTTTTACCTTGACTTATGTTACTTACAGTAAAACTTTTCCAGGACAAAAAGTGATTAAGCCAGCTATTTTACAATTTAAATGTTTCACCCTAGGAAGAGGTAAACATCCTCCATTTCCAAAGAAGTCAGCATGATAGGCCTCTAAAAATATGCATGAGCCTTAGAACAACAAGGAGATAGCAAAAGGAGGAGTTGAAAAGAGAGGTATAGCAAGATAAAGGTTACAACAGTGAAATATGGTTACGGACACATCATACTAGTTCTTCCAATTTGTGTTTTTGGTTCTGCTCTGATACTTGACAATGAGTAAGGAGATACCAGCTTTATCGTGTCCCTCTAAATCTTGAGGGAATCTGATGGGGATGAAAACTAAGACTTCATCCATCAGATACATGAGAGCAAATCTTTACTTATCTAGCCTTGTTTTAGCAATGGACAAGTTTCCCTGTTGTACAAGAGGAGGAAAAACAAGGGAGGCTACCAATTCAGACATCTCCATAGATTCTTAAAGTTTTTGGGCCCCAATCCTGCCACATGTGTTTGCTTAGCTTTGTGCATTTGAGTAGTCGCACTGAAGTTAACTGGACTACTCACATGCCTAAAGGGTGAGGCAGCAAGCCTTTGAGCCTGGGTCAACAGACTTGGGTTTGCAGGGTTAATGCTAGTGTGCTAAAAATAGCCATGTAGCTGTTGCGGCTTGGGCTGGAACTTGGGCTCTGAAGCCTAGGGAGGAGGGATGAACTTCACAGCCTGAACCACAACTTAAAAGCACTGACTACATAGCTACTTTTAGAGTGGCAGCATGAACTTTGCTAGCCAATGTCTGTTGACCTGGTCTGGGAGACTTGATCCTGTAGGTGTACCCTAAGTGTTTGCAGGAATGGGGCTGAAGTCAATTACTATACAGTGCCTTAATTGTAGTAAAACAGAACCTTGCTAATTTGGTCCAATGCCTGGGAATCTCCTCCAGAGTTTTTCAAAGTTTAAAGAGCATGGATAATGCATTAAGATATACTCTGTATATTATAGTATATTGTAGTACATAATAGGGACTTTCAGTACAAAATCTGTGACTGAGTGCTTGTCCACATAGGGAGATTTACCAGCAGAATACAACAGTATGATTATACTTTTACATTTACACTAGTATAGCTGCCTGTGTGGACACACACTTATTCTGGAATATTATTATATATATATAAAAAAGAGTGTCTGCATAGGGAATTATATTTATCAGTATAATGCTACTGATAAATTTCCACATGTAGACATGCCCATAGTCTTTGCTGAGAAGAGGGGAGAGACTGCATTGTTGTGGAGAAGTGTAAGGATTAAGAAAATTCTCCTGTATCACGAGAGAGTTAAAAAGTTTGACCCATTATACCTCTTGCATCCTTGGGAAAGATTTTGTGTTTACATGCCAGTGAAACAATTATTTATCTTTTGCATTGTCCTATTAATTGTGTGATCTTAACATAGCTGAACATGTTTTCAGTTCTTGAGGAAATTTTCAGTGCCAAGAGCTTCCAATAGTCAAAAACCTACCGTCTCTTTATTTGCAAATCCCCAGATGGCAACAGCAACTTCAATGGCAAAAATTACGAGAAGGAAGGTAAAGAACTAGAAGAGAAGAGAGATTTAAGTCATTAAATCAAGGTGTTTATTGTGAGTACTTTGCAAGGAGTAGTTTTTTTTAATTAGTGGACTTAAAATCCTAAATATCATCTCTAAAGTACAAGTACTATAATCCTATCAAATCATGTGATATTTCAATGGATCTACTGTGAAGCATTTCCTGGATTAAAATAAATAAATTAGATGTCATATGTATGGGGGGAGGGGGCGGAGAGAGAGGAGGAAATACAACTAGACTTTGTTCCTAGAGGTTTTTATTTTGGGATGTGGTATTACTTTAAAGCAGGGGTCTCAAACATGCGGCCCACGCGGCCCGCGGAGCTCTTCCCTGCGGCCCGCGGAGCTCCCCCACCAGGGCCAGCTCTAGAGTGGGGAGCCCAGAGCCTTTTAACTCCCAGCCGCGGCTGGGAATCAGAAGGCTCCGAGCTGCCCGCCGCGGCGGGGAGCCCAGAGCCTTTTAAATCCCAGCCGCGGCCGGGAATCAGAGGGGGCTCCGAGCTGCCCGCCGGGGCAGGGAGCCCAGAGCCTTTTAACTCCCAGCCGCGGCTAGGATTTGCTGGGGCGGGGGCGGCGCTCTGGCGGTTGCGGGTCGGCGGCTCCGGTAGACCTCCCGCAGGCATGCCTGAGGGAGGTCCACCGGGGCCATCTGCCGCCCTCCCCAGGATGCTGCCCCAAGCGGGTGCTTGACCCGCTGGTGCCTAGAGCCCGCCCTGTCCCCCACTTACTGCCTGTCACCGCCAAACTCCCCTCACCCCGCCCCCCTCCCCGAGTTATTTTCTGTGCCTAAGCTCCCCGCGCGCTGCTCCCCAATGTTTGGGGCCGGGTCTCTCCCCTGGCCCCACCTGCTGCCCCACGCGCCTCCCCCCAGTGTCTCCTGGCCCCCACTTGCTGCCCCCTCACCGCCCGGGAGCCTGCCCGGGAGCTCAGGCTGACTCCACTCCTCCGCTATGCCGGCTTCCGGCATCACCTGCTGCCGCAGGGTCCTAGCGCCCCCCTGCACTAGGGCCAGGGCAGGCTGCCCTTCCCCTGCCCTTCTGCCCTAGTCCTGAGACTCTCCAATGCCCCGAGCCTCTCCAATGCCTCAAACCCCTCACCCTCAGCCCCACAGCCCTCACCCCTGCACCCCCTCCTATCCCCAAACTCCGTCCCAAAGCCTGCACCCCCACCCCCTGCCGCAGCCTGGAGCCTGCACTGAGCACAGAGCCTGCACTCCAGACCCCCTCCCCCACCCAAACTCCCTCCCAGAGCCTTAGGCAGTAAATCTAAGTGCGTGTTTTGTCCTTTGAGTGAGGTGCATTACTGAGTGTATACATTTATTAAAACTGTAGATTCTACATTAAAGTGTCAACCAACACTGTCACAATGACATAACCAAAATTAGTACAAAATTTGACAAAACGTCAAAATTAGCACTGACGTTTCACATTACAGTTAAAGAAGTTAATAAAAAAGTTAATAAATTGACTTTTAATAGCATACTATATTTTAATACTATACTATATTACTCTTCTTTTTTTTTCTGCCTACCTCCAGGCGCTTCCTGCCGCCAAGCCGCCAAACAGCTGTTGGTGGCGCTTAGCACTTTCCAGGAGGGAGGGGGGAGGAGCGGGGAGCCGCGCACTTAGGGGAGGAGGTGGAGAAGAGACAGGGCAGGGGCGGGGCCTCATGGAAGGGGTGGATTGGGGGTGGGGCCAGGGGCAGCAAGGGGGCGTGTCAGTGATGCGGCCCTCGGGCCAATGCACTAGTCCTCATGCGGCCCTCGGGGTCATTTGAGTTTGAGACCCCTGCTTTAAAGCCAATTCCAGGATCTTTACTTCAGAAATTAAGTGGAGATGGAGTGGTGGATTTAAGTGGTGATGGAGACAGGTTTTACACCTTTAAGCTGGCTCTGCAATATGAATGGAAAAGTAGTAAGGATTATGGCAGAGGGAGACTTTAGAAGCAACACGTGTGTCATGAATGAAAGAAGCCAGTCATATGTTTTGGTCACTCCTGAACTATGGAAACTGAACTAATGGTGTATTGTCACTGCTTTAATTCTACTGTATTGTGGAGCAGCTACAAGAGGCTGAGGTCTGCCAGAAGTGTGAAAAATCCACACCCCAGAGAGAGGTAGTTAAGCCGATATAGCCCTATTTGTAGACAGTGCTACATTGATAGATGAATTCTTCCACTGATTTAGCTACTGCCTGTCAGGGAGGTGGATTAACTACAGCAATGTGAGAACTCCTCCCATAGCTGTAGAATAAATAAATAATAGGAGATATACCAATCTCCTAGAACTGGAAGGGACCTTGCAAGGTCATTGAGTCCAGCCCCCTGCCTTCACTAGCAGGACCAATTTTTGCCCCAGATACCTAAGTGGCCCCCTCAAGGATTGAGCTCACAACCCTGGGTTTAGCAGGCCAATGCTCAAACCATAGAGCTATCCCTTCCCCCCGCCCCTACACTGAAGTGCTAGAGAGGTGCAGCTGCAGTGCTGCATGTGTACTGCTGTAGTGTAGACATAGCCTAAAGGCTGGTCTACACTTTAAACTTATATTGGCATAGCTATATCCACCATGGGTGTGAAAAAAAAAAAACCCCCACACCCAACCCACAGAAGTATGGTGACAAAACCCTCACGCAGATGCAACTATGTCGATAGAAGAGTGCTTCTGTCACTATAAACAGTGTTGTATGGGGAGGTTGTGTCCATACACATTGGCAGCAAAATTCCTGCTCTCGGTGTACATTGCATCTATGCTAGGCGGCTATGCCAGCACAGGCTCTGTAATGTAGGTATCGCCTACATCCTTCTTCTCTCAGAAGTGTTCTTTCCCAATTTCTGTCACCGCTGCTGCTCTAAGTTGCACTATGGGATGTTTAGTGACCTTAAGTAGTCAGAAGCTTTGTACTGCGTCTCACACAAAGGAAGTCTGTGTGTTTAATTAACTACCAGGGAGAATCAAATTGCTGTTAGCATTTAAAAGCATTAAAGGGGTGGAGGGAAGATTTAAGATATCAAAGCCAATACGTATCACTTGAAAGTCTTCTGGAAATGAATTTCTTCCTTGAACACAGCAAATGATGAGTTGTTCTGTCTCCCAGCTGTAATGGTAGTCTGTGTTGATATGCAGTTAATCATGTGAAGATTTACAGAAGACTCTATGCACAGCTATTTAATTGTGAGACATGGAGAGGCTGATAGGATGTACTTGTTTTGTATATAGGTGAGTAATGCTGTCCTCCCATAATTCACTCAGAAAGAGTGGTGCCTACGACTACTGGTAACTATAGCAGTTCTTCCCTTGGCTCATATGGTCGAGGCCTGTGCTTTTGAAGATGAAAACGAAGGTTCTAGTGCCATGTGTGCAATTTATATAACTGTCTATTGTCTACATCACATGTATTGGTTATACTGTATTAAAATAAAATGCATAATAGTGCCATTATTGGCACGGTCTATCAGTTCTGCATTCACGCATCCCTCATCTTGTCTTTTAACTCTTGAATGTTGCAGCACATATCACTATTTAAGCTTGCGTTATCTGAACAGAATATACTTGATGGGGAATAGAGCAAGATTTGACTTCAAATGCTGGTCATTTACATTTAGTATTATGTTAACAAATCTATATTAAGAGAGAAGTAAAGCTTCAAAACAAGTGAAATAGAGCTAGAATCTGCTGCCCATTATCTTTATCACATATGCCTGACATTCCCACTCTCGCCTTATTAAAATGTTTGAAGGTTCCATTTGCAGAACACATCCCAGCCCAAGATCAAATATTACCGTAAACAAAAACACTTACCAAGCCAAGCATGCACTGTGACTCTTGCACTGCACCACAACATCCCAAGAAACCAACTAACATCATGAGTGCGCCAGCTCCAATTAGAATGTAAACCCCTGAGGATAAAGAGAAAACAAAGCTGGTGAAGTACTCACCAATAAGGGATTGTAAGATTGCAGTTATTTTTTAATAGATTCCTCAGGGCAATAACATGTATAAGTAGTTGCCTTTGCCATGGTTTAAGTTCTTAAGGTCGAAATTTTCAAAGCAGTACAGGGGATTCTTTAGAGTGAAAGCATCTGATCATGCAGCAAAAAAGAGAGGAAACAAATGTTTCTGTTCAAAGAAGCAATAAGATGGGTAACTCCTCTGCCTCCCTTTTCACAAGTCATTAAGCCCAGAGTTTGTTTAGGACACATTACTAATAGGTAGGCTTGGCAAGATCCAATGTAAAAATAGACTGATGTCAGTAATATTGATTTCAGCTGACACACCAAAAATAAATGAAAAATATCCATTGGTAACATCTATGAGTGCAGGCTGCCCTTCCTCCTCCATGCACACACACACACACCTTGTTGCTGCAGAGATTGTGTGTCACTGGCCACACAACAGGGCAGAGAGCCCTTGGCAGCTCCACTATCATAGGAGAGAGAGAGAGAGAGGGGCTGTGGCACTGAAGCTGCAGAGGGCTTCCTGCATGTCTACAGGGCCCATGACACTTGTCCCTGCAGGTACAAGATATGGGGACGGCTGCCGCCCTCATGGGGCAGAGCAGAGACCTCCAGCCAGGTTAGTGAGGGGAAGCCACCCCGCTGCTGAATGGCTCCATCCTGGGCAGGAGTCATTCAGCAGTGGGATAGCCTCCTTCACAGCTACGGGCTTGTCGTCCTCCTTCTGACGGCCCTGGCCTAGGGTCTTGGTTCTGCCAAACCAGGATCCACCTTGCATCTATGTGTCTTGGGCTCCTTGGCCACACAGAATGCCCCCATGCAGCCCTGCCCTAACCACCCCCACAACTGTAAAAGTACAAATAAATTTTTATATTATATATATTTATTAATTGCCAAAATTGCAAAACAAAAAAAATCTAATGCTGCCAAGCCTATTATAGGCAAGGGGAAGAGACTGTCTCATCCCAGAACCGTGTCTCCAAACCCATATAGGGAAAACCTGGAATTATGCCAGAACCAAATCCTTCAAGTTATTCTTTGTAGACACATGGGCTGGGCTGCAATTGTTCTGATTGGAGGCAGATGAGGTTTGCAATTTACCTCTAACCTAGGGTTTACTGGCTCCACAAGAATGTGGGTGGAAGGAAAAAGGAGTCATATGCATCTGGTATAGAGCTTAAGAGCTGTTTTTCCCTTTTTAAATGAATGAGTGCCTTTTGGAATCCTCTAGGCACATGAACATAACAAAAACTATAATTTAGCTAGTTAAACCGTCATTCTCTACAACCACAGCAAATTCAGCCTCCTCTGCCTTTTAAAGAGGGAAAGGGAAAGAAAAAATTTCAGCCACACACACTCAAAAAGAATTAAGTGACTGAGTAAATTGACTATGGTGCTCTGTCCAAGTTGGGAAGTGGCTACTTGAAAGGGATGGAGATCAGTCTGTCCTAGAGTAGGGGACCCTCCAGTAAAGACTCCCTACTTCCAGTCCCTGATACACAGTACAAAACCAGGAAACTGTCAGCATGAGTACCATGGCTGATCAACTACTGCAACTTAACATTAATAATCAATGCGCAATTTAAATTGGAGAGAGAGAGAGAGAAAACAGAGAAAACTTTGGAGCTGTCCTACAAGTTTCCTGGATGTGAACTGGCCTAAAGGTGTCAAAATTTTCTGCAAAACAAAAAAAGTTTCCAGAAACTTTTGAAGTTTGACAAAAGTGAAGTGCTTTGTTTTGATTTTTATAATATAAATTATAAAAAAAGTCAAAATGAACCACTTTGACCTTATTGAAGAAAAAAAATATTAAATGTTTTGCATTGACGATTGCAATTAAATTGATGTGTTCCTGTGAAATTTTGATTTTGTCAAATCAGAATTTTACAGTGGAGCGTTTTTCCATCAGAAAGTCTTCAACTGGCTCTATAGACATCGAAGTAGTAGATTTGCGTCATGGACGCAATGAAACAAGTACCAGACAGCTGTTTAGGTATAGTGCTCATGAAGAAACCAGATCTAATTCTAAAAAGCTGTTGCACGCAAGCCCAAGTGGACTTTAGTATTTTATCTAAAGCAGCTTAAGCCCTCAGAGAGCCTGTTTACATGACTTCCACAGCAGGGCCTTGCTGAGATAGATTTCTAGAATGGGGAAAATATGGAAAGGAGGATTAAAGGTGGAAATCTGACACCATCTTTGAGAGGAATTCAGGAAGCAATCATCGGACTAGCATATCCTTGAAGAGATAATGTAATTCCAGTCACTAGGGCAACTGGAGTCACTTCCACCAATAGATTCATAGATTCCAAGGCCAGAAGGGACCACTGTGATCATCTGGTCTGACCTCCTGTGTAACACAGGCCATAGAACTTCCTCAAAATAATTCCTAGAGATCTTTTTTTTTTATTAAAAGGAAAAACAAACCAAACAAAAAACACCACACCACACCACCACCTAATCTTGATTTCAAAATTGGCAGTGATGGAGAATTCATCATGACTCTTGGTAAATTATTTTAAGGGTTGATTACCCTCACTGTCAAAAATGTACACCTTATTTCTAGTCTGAATTTGTCTAGATTGTACTTCCAGCCTTGGATCGTGTTCTCCCTCTCTGCTACACTGAAGAGCTCATTATTAAATATTTGTTCCCTATGTAGATAGTAATCAAGTCATCTTTTACCCTGAATCATTCTTGTTATTCAAAGAGAAGGTTATGGAACAGCTTCCCTATGAGGGGAGATTAATAAGACTGGGCCATTTCAGCTTGGAAAAAAAAAAAAAGACGACTGGGGGGGGGGATAAAGAACTAGGGGTCACCAAATGAAATTAATAGGCAGCAGGTTTAAAACAAACAAAAGAAAGTATTTCACCACACAAGGCACAGTCAGCCAATGGAACTCTTTACTAGAGGATGTTGTGAAGGCCAAGACCATAACAGGGTTCAAAAAGAACTAGACAAGTTCATGGAGGATAGGTACATCAATGGCTATTAGCCAGGATGGGCAGGGATGGAGTTCCTAGCATCTGTTTGCCTGAAGCTGAGAATGGGCAACAGGGGATTGATCACTTGATAGTTACCTGTTTCTGTTCATTCCATGTTAAGCATCTACCTTTGGCTACTGTCGGAAGACAGGATACTGAGCTAGATGGACTTTGGTCTGACTCAGGGGTCTCAAACATGCGGCCTGCGGAGCTCCCCAGGGCCGCCCAGAGGGGGGGGGGGGCAAAGGGGGCAATTTGCCCCAGGCTCCGCAGGGGCCCCCAAGAGAAAAGCGGAGGCTCCCGCCTCCGCCCCTCTCCTGGAGCCTCGGCGCATAGAGCGCCGAGTCTCCGTCCGAGCGCCTGAGCCCCGCCCCGATCCGAGCCGCGTGGGGAGGGGCGGGGCTGGGAGCTCTGGGCTGAGCGCTGCGCTCGGCGTGGAGCTCACAGCCCTGCCCCCTCACCACGCGGCTCTGAGCGGGACGAAGCTCAGGCCTCGCCGGAGACGCGCTCGGGTAAGGGGGGGGGGGGGAAGCGGGAGCCGCCGGGGCCGGGCCAGGGCGGGAAGCGGGACCCGCCGGGGCCGGGGCCGTGGGGGGGGGGAAGGGAAGCGAGACCCGCCGGGCCGGGGGGTGGGGGGGGTGGGGGAAGGGAAGCGAGACCCGCTGGGGCCGGGCCGGGGGAGGGAAGCGGGACCGGCCGGGGCCGGGGTGGGAAGCGGGACCGGCCGGGGTGGGGAAAAGAGGGACCCGCCACCGCCGAAGCGCAGCCCGGTCTTCGGCGGTGGGGGGCCCCTTCTGTTCCGGGACCCGCCGCCTAAGTGCCCCGCCGCCAAGCCACCAAACAGCTGTTGGTGGCGCTTAGCACTTTCCAGGAGGGAGGGGGGAGGAGCGGGGAGCCGTGCACTTAGGGGAGGAGGTGGAGAAGAGACAGGGCAGGGGCGGGGCCTCATGGAAGGGGTGGATTGGGGGTGGGGCCAGGGGCAGCAAGGGGGCGTGTCAGTGATGCGGCCCTCGGGCCAATGCACTAGTCCTCATGCGGCCCTCAGGGTCATTTGAGTTTGAGACCCCTGGTCTGACTGAATATGGCTGTTCTTATGTTGATAAGCTAAGGAGATCGAGCTCTTTGATTCTATCACTATAAGGCAGAGGTTCTCAAACTGTGGGTCAGGACCCCAAAGTGGGTCGCAACTCTTTTGAAAGGGGTCGCCTGGGTTGGCTTAGACTTGCTAGGGCCCAGGGCTGAAGCCTGAACTATACTGCCCGGGGCCGAAGCCAAAGCCCGAGGGCTTCAGTCCTGGGCAGTGGGGCACAGATTGCAGGCCCCCTGCCTGGGGCTGAAGCCCTTGAGCTTTGGCCTCCCTGCCCAGAGTGGTGAGGTTCAGGCTTTGCCCCCTCCCCCCAGGCAGTGGGGCTCGAGCAGGCTCAGGTTTGGTCCCCGCTCCTGGGGTTGTGAAGTAATTTTTGTTGTCAGAAGGGGGTCGTGGTGCAATGAAGTTTGAGAACCCCTGCTATAAGGATAAGATTAGGTCATGGAGGTCTCGGATTCCATGACTTCCAGAGTCCTCTGTGACATTTTCCACCTCACCTCTGCAGGGGGACCCTGGAGCTCTGAGACCTCACAGGATGATGGGTGGTGGCCCCCTCCCCCACCCTCGGGCTTCAGCCATCCCCCATCAGCCCCCCCCCCCCAATTATTTTTAGTAAAAGTCACAGGCAGGTCATGGGCTTCCATGAATTTTTGTTTATTGTCTGCGACCTGTCTGTGACTTTTACTAAAAATAAATGACAAAATCTTAAATCTTAACTATAAGCCATATTTTCCAATCCTTTAATCATTCTGATGACTCTTCTCTGAACCCTCTGGAAATTTATCAACATCCTCCTTGAATTGTGAGCACCAGAACTGGATACAGTAGCAGAAGCCATACCAGTGCCAAATACAGAGGTAAAATAATCTCACTACTCCTACTCAAGATTCCCCCGTTTATGCATCCCAGAACTGCATTAACTCTTTTGCCCTAGCATCTGACTGGGAACTCCTGTTCAGTTGATTATCCACCATGACTCCCAAATCTTTTTCAGAGTCACTGCTTCACAGGGTAGAGTCTCCCTTCATGTAATTTTGGCCTACATCCTTTGTTCCTAGAAGCACATATTTACATTTAGTGGTATTAAAACCTATATTGTTTGTCCCCAGTTTACCAAGCGATCCAAAAGGTTAACCTTATACCTGAGAGAGAAAATGTCAAAGAGTGGTTCAGAAGGAGCTTTCAGCAGACTGAACTCTAACCAGCTCTAGTTCTAGCCCCCATCCCCTTTGTGAATCCACAGGGAATATAATTTTGAATAGAGGAATTTGGGACGCTGCCTACTGGTAGATGCAAGATGGTACTTCAGCTCCCTTCACACCAGTGTGTAAAGGGTAGGATGCAAACTCTTGGAGGAAATGAATCTGTGAGCTTATGAACAAGTCCCTCAGGTTCTATGGAGGCTGCCTCATTTGAATATGTGCCAAGGCTACCAGACATATTACTGCATCAATGAGGCCCAATGTGCACAAGCATGATCCTTGCTGAGACTTTCTGGTTCTGGAGCATCTTCTGTGCCAAATCATGATGTCCTGGGGTTTGAAAGCCAGGTCTACCAAGATTCATATATACTCCTGTTGCCTCCAAGTTCAGACTTTGGGAGTTTAGTAATAACTTTTATTGCACTGTAATTTTTTTCAAGTCACTGCACAAATAGTAACTCGGTTTAGAATGAAGCTCTAGTGACTCTCACACCCTGCTGGAGATATAGGCCAGTTCTTCGATCCCTTCCAAGGGATTGTCCTTCATCAGCAGTCCTCCACACAGGGAAACACGATCTATCTCATCACATTAGAGGGGTCTCTAGGACTGGTAAGCATAGTGTAAACACAGACACACACATCTCTAATGCCAGCCAAAGAGGCAAAACTGATCTATTAGTGCTCTTCTTCTATGAGATATCTTAGATCTCCATTGCATGCTAAACCAGTGTGTATGTGTAGGCATCTGCGCAGTACAAAGCACATAGCTAGCTGTCTCCCTGATACAGGGGTGTGCTTATTCCAGACTCACCATATTTACCTGAACATCTTAAAATCTCAGACAACAATTGAGTATTGCACTTTGACAAGTCTTTGTGAAGGTTAAAGAAGACAGAGTCCATTATCAGAAAGTTCTTGGTTCAAAGGGAATTTATGATACTCAAATTACTTCACTACTTACCAGTATAGAAGTTTGAATTGTTGGATTCCATCTCAAAGATACTTTTTGTCTGCGTATCAAACCGAAGCCATAGTCCAATTGCAAGGACTGCAGTTCCTAAAAGCTGTATGAGTAAAGAGAAATGTTGTTAAAGAAATAAGTATTATGCTGTTACAAATGTAGATGAGGATGATAATTTTACATATTTTTAGACTAATATTATTATTAAGGAGGAGGACATTGCCTTGTCATTTAATTTCCAGAACTAAGATGTTATTTTCATTTTGGCATATTTACATTCCAAGTTGATCCCTGTATTAGTCTCCAGCTTTGTACATATCCAGCAGAGTATTTCACAAGTTTTATTGCACCATAGTTTACAGTTCAAGCTGAATGTCATTCTTGTGCCACACTGAAGACATGTTATGTATTGGACTGTGACAAAGGTAATAATGCCAATCTCCTAGAACTGGAAGGGACCTCGAAAGGTCATCAAGTCCAGCCCCCTGCCTTCACTAGCAGGACCAATTTTTGCCCCAGATCCCTAAGTGGCCTCCTCAAGGATTGAACTCACAACCCTGGGTTTAGCAGGCCAATGCTCAAACCACTGACAACTTGCTGGGTTATATATTTCCACTTATCCCTGAACCACACACTGCTTTAGAGAGGACCTATTGTAATCAGGTTGAATACTGCATCATACTGATGTTTTCACACTGAAGACAACTTTGGAATATGCTGAAGACAATGCTTTGTAGGCAGTTTTATTTCTTTCTATATGAAGACCCACTAGTAATTTCAGTGAATTAAGGGAATAACCAGATTTATGTCATGTGATGTTCAATGTTTCTGGCACAGTGGTAAAAATAACTCTTCATATGTCTGCTGAGCTCATCAGTCCAAGTCTGCCCAGCATAAAGTACGAGTAAGCAAAGGAGATACGTGGGCACATTGTAAGAGGGGTAGAAAATACAGAAGGCAGTGACAGAAACACTGCTCTATCCTAATCTGAAGTTCTGCATCCAAAATTGGACCAAAAAAGGTGATCTGCAAACAAAGAACCAAGTCTGTGTGCCCAAGGATCCTGCCAGCCTGGCTACGTGCGCACACATGTGGCAAAGGACATTTAATATTCACAGACTAACCTCTGGGACAGTTGCCCTGCTTCCAAAACAAGGGGTTATGGATTAGAGTTACAAGAATTAGGGGTTATCTACGTGAACTCTTAGTTTGTGGCAAGCTGAGATTTAAACCTACCCCACGCTTGCCTGCCAGTAACTAAGTGGCTGTGTGTGGATCCTGTTGCCATGCACTGAAAGTCCCCTAGTGTGTTTTCACCTATGCTGCTTTGAAATGGGAGTAGATCAGTGCACAAGCAGCAGCAGCAAGGTGCACAAGGACACTAACTACATGTGAGGTGAGTGTGGAGTAGATTTACACCCCAGCTTGCCACAAACTAAGAGTTCGTGTAGCCAAGCCCTTAGATTTCGCCTTAATATTCTAGGGCAAAGAGAAGTTTGTAACAGATGACTAGAACTGGTAACAGTTAGGCCTAAGGTTTAGGAAATCCCAGGGAAGGGTTAAGCTAGTTAAGTATGAGCTAGGAGAGAACAGAATGGCATTCACAGACTTCTGCACCCAAGAGAGACTGGAAATTGTTACAAAGGCTCAAATTATTGTCCCCTCTGCAGATAGTGCAGACAACCCGCCACCACTGATCTCCATGGGTGCGCATGTTTCCCTCTATGACATTATATCCTGTTCCCCTGGACCCCAGTGAAACCCTACACTGGACACGTGCACAAAGAGAGGGAGCAAAAGACCCCTTTTCTTCTTGTGTATTAGAGTACAGACATGGGGGGGGGTGGAAAAGAGGTGAACTTTTGTTGGCTATATACATATTTCCCCTCTCCCAATCTCTCTCCCCAAAATGATGGAAGTGTGTGGAGTTCCTTGAAGGAACCCTACATGGGGCGAGAGAGAAAAATCACTAGCAGGGGAAAATTTGGGTTTTTATTTGTAATAGTTTAGAGAGGAGTTGCAATTTAAATAGCCTCACCTCAGTGTAGATCGTCCTTAAGGAGGCTTAAAAAAAAATACCTTAGAAGTTTGGGAGGGGGGCGGGGGAGGTGTCAGAGAGAATGACCTAGCCTCTGAACAGCCAAAGACTGGATTTACCTGATCAGAGAAACCACACATACCTGAAAGACCAGCACCATCTTTAAAAGCAAGAATCTGATGACCAACCTATCAAAGAGAAGCCTAAAGGTTTGGCTAGAGCGCACCATTACATATTAGATTGTTCTCTAGGAACCAGTCGCATCTAGAGACTTCCAACCAAATCAAAGATACATTAAAAAAAAAGTCTTGACACTTCAAAACCAAAGTGCAACCAGACAATCTTCTTCAGGTTGTACCTCAACTGAATAAGAGTAAGGCCTGGTCTACACCTAAAGCGTTTTACTGGTGTAACTATGTCAATCCAGGGTGTGATTTTTTTCCACAGATAATTATGCCAGTAAAAATCCTAGTGTGTTATAAAGCACCTTATACTGTTATAACTTTATAACAGTACAGTTTATTCTGCTTTGCTGATGATTGGCAATAAACTATACTGGTATAACTGTAGCCACATGGGATGGGGGAGGGGAGAGAGTTTGCCACTTCATCTATGCTAGATATAATAAAAGCAGTGGAAAATTTTAAAGTGTAAATAGAGGCGAATAAGACTTGACTAGGCTGAAGTTCAAGAAGTTCATAAGGTTATAAAGGAAAGTATGTGCAGTATATAATGCTATTCTGGGATACCCCAGCATGCACAGGCAGCAAGAGTCATAACGAAAGGACTTTCAGCAAGAGCCTTAATCTCTCAGAGTCAGGAAATTCTCTTCTCACCCTTTTGCCCACCATATCCTAAATGGCCAAAGAAGAAGTGTGGGGTTTCTCAAGGAGTGACTCTCATCCATCAACAAGCATTCAGCACTACTCACTCATCTCTGCATATGCAGGGTTCTCACTAAGGTTCCATTTTCAAGTGGCTTATTTGTTAGAGGTTGTAAGCCTGTTACTGACGCAAGTAATGTGTATTTTAGTTAGTTATAAACTTGTCAGTGGATGGTGTATTGTAGTTACAAAACATGATTGTGAGTGACCTATAGACCAGTTGGACTGTAACAAATTAATAAGCAATTGATGTTGTAATAAATGGTTCTTTGTTAGTGTACCCTTAATATGTTTGATCAGATTACGGTTGTTTACCCACAACTCTCCAGCTCCTCAGTACAGTGACACTTACCCTCTTTGCTTCCTAAGGCTAGATATTGCTATTATTTGGTTTTCAGGCAGCCTCAAGCCTTTTGTGAATAAAATGACTGAAAGCATATTGATTCAACTTGCAATGGCCTCCCAAGTTAATGGAGATGAGCCCTTGCCATAGGGTTGCCAACTTTCTGATTGCAGAAAAGTAAACACCCTTGCCCTGCCCCCAGGCCCCACCCCAGCTCACACCATCTCCTCCACCCTCAATCATTTTCTCTGGGCTGGAGCAGGGGATGAGGGCTCTGACTGTGGATGAGAGCTCTGGGTTGGGATTAGGGATGAGGGGTTGGGAGTGTGGGAGAGGGCTCTGGGCTAGGGAAGGGGGTTGAGGTCTGGAAGGGGATGAGGGCTCTGGCTGGGGGTTTGGGCTCCGGGGTGGGCCAAGGGGTTCAGAGTGCAGGAGGGGGCTCCAGGGTGGGGCAGGGCTCCCAGCAGTGCTTACCTCAGGCAGCTTCCGGGAAGCTGTGACATGCAACTCTGGCTCCTAGGCATGGGGTGGCCAGGGGACTCTGCATGCTGCTCCTGTCTGCAAGCACCACCCCTACAGTCCCCATTGGTCACGGAGCTCCCATGGGAGCTGCAGAGCTGGAGCTCCCCCTGGCTGCCCCTCCACCTAGGAGCCAGAGGGACATGCACGCTACTTCCAGGAGTTGACCACTGCTGCCAGCCAGACTTTTAGCAGCCCAGTCAGCTGTGCTGACCCGAGCCGCCAGGGTCCCTTTTCGATCGGACACCTGGCAACCTTACCAGGACCCTCCAATCTACCCACCACCACCCCAAATTTGGGGGTTTTTATAATTCCAATCCAAGATGAGAAATTTGGGCCTCATCTTTCAAATTAGATCTGAGCAGAAAAGTTTGTCTCCATTTTTAGCTTTCTGCCTGGGAAAGGGAAGCTGGACACTGTTGGTTTTAGGCTATAAAGAGCTGACCTATAGAAAATCCAAGGCCAGTTTTTAAAAAGAGAAGGGAGTTTGGTTTTTTGAACCACATTCTTCTCAGATCAAAAGGGTGCTTTTATGCCTTTTGTCTGGCTACCACAACACAACACTGTAAAACTCCAACTGGAAGGAAAACCAGTGATAATCCAAGCTATTTCATGGAGTGGCATATGTTCTACTTTGGAGTACAATTCTACTCTGAAACAACTATAAAAATGGCATTACAGAGCTCTAAGCGTATTACCTCTCAATGACTACATATTAAAAGAGGCTCAATTTATAAGTAAAATGGATCACGAGTAATAAAAATTATACAGTTAGAACATAGTTGAGGATTCTGTTAATAATGTACCAAGAATCTAGCTCCCTCTCCACAGGTGTTGTAGGACAAAAATAAAAAAAACAGATTCGGGGAGGTATTTTGTTGGGGTCAAAAAGTTAAGCAGATATATCTGAAGAAATGAAGGAGACAGATCTCTTGTTTGTGGCATTTTCTGACCATAATTTCCTGTTCTGAACTTGTGACACAGATTACTAAGACTAAACAATAAGCATATAATTTAAGCTTGTTACTTGGTGCGTATAAACAACACAGTCAGTCAGTTCCACTGTTTCCTCTGTATAGTCAGTCAGTCACTTCCCCTTGTTTGTGTGGGTTTTTGCATACAGCAACAGGACAGAGAGAACAAAAAAATTTCTTAAAGGCAAGAACAATGCAACTGTTAACCCGCCCAAAATTGACAGGTTGAATCCAGAGATAGTATAGAAACCCAAAGTTAACTTTTTAAACATAAGTTAATTGAAGAATTAAAGACATTAAGTTGAAATCCACTCTACCTGCAAAACTTGGACAGATCCTGTTATGAGAACAGGCCTGTCATAGACACTGTCTTAAGTCTAAACAAAAAGAGGAGTTAAACTGATATCCAACTTGATGGCTGACAAAGAGTTCTAATCCCTAAAGAGGGCACTAGGAATGGCAGGAACTTGACTTTTTAGACTTCTCTTCTTTGCCATTTGTATTAAGGCCACTAAGCATCCGACTGCTTCCTCCAAAATCCATCCTTAGTCATTCACTTCTTACAACAGCAGCTTCGTCCTCCAGAACTTGCATCACTCCTCAATCCATCTGACTACAGCTAAATTGTTTTCCTTACATGTTACTCTTACTACATCACCCCTCTTCTTAATCCCTACACTGGCTTCCAGTCATTTTCTGTATCAAATGCAAACTCCCCTTTGTTGCTTTCCAGGCTGTGCCCCTGTAGATGTATTCTTGTCTCCTACTGTGGCCCACAACATGTCCTTTCTTCTCCCAACTGCATGCACCTTGCCACTCTTCTAGTCTCCACTTCCTTTCTGCACCTGTGTCCCCATGCAACCTTTGTCTCTGAAGTTCCTCCTCTGAGCTCACCTCTTCCTGTTAGCTTTCCAATGCTGAGCACCACTGTAAGACCCTGCTCCAAAACTTTGTGTTTTGTTTAAATTATTTACACACATACAAGCTATAGTCCACACAAAGGTTATCATGGTATTTACTGTTTTTACTCTAATCCAATCTGACACTCTGCTTTTTCGCTCCCTTACTGTGCATAGCCATCCCGGATTTTCAGCTTCTTTGGACCAGAGTCCCAGACCTGTCTTATTTTTTCTGTAGAAAACCCATGCACCCCTATAATGTTGCAGAGTGGAGTTACTGGATAACTGGGTTGTGACAGAACAGATTATTCTGGATAATCAATCTTGAGGAAGATAAGGGGAGAGTGGGGGGGAGAATAGCTCTGACTGAGCTGGATATTAGATGAAAGTTATAAAGCCGAGATGGCAAACAACCTATTTTCACCTCTCCTTGAAAACACTTATTGAAACTTTGCTAGTGGGGTCTTATGTTTTTAAGGAAAGTGTTATGTTAATTGAACAAGGAGATATCAGGGTATAAAAAAATTACTTATTCCAAGTTTTATTCATTTATCTTGAACAAGAACAAGTATACTATGTTAGGAGGTCAGGCAATTCAGTGATTAACTCCAAAATTGAGTAGTTTGAGCCTCTTGGATCTCCAGGAGATCTCTTCTGAACTTAAATCCTTCATTGCTCTTGAGAAGGGCATGACCTCCAGAGGTACAGGTTGTGAGGGTCAGATAGATACAAGAAACACACACACACACACAGCGGAGCCTGTGAGCTTTTAGACAGAGACAACTCCTTTTCCAGAAGCTCAAAGACATCCTAAAAGTAAGGTCTCAAGGTTGGCAAATGATGCCTAGATGGGTTAGTTAAGTGCAGTTTCTTCCTTAGAGCTTGCAAGGTATACAGAATGTACTTGTGGGCCTTCTGTATTTGCTGCTACAGAACCAAGCTCCATGATGACCATTACCAACCTCCCCATTACCTCAATTGTATGGAGACTATGGAGCTTGTCTCTCCATCAGCACTGCCCGCATAAAATCTATTACACTATGGTTCAAAGAACTTACCAACTCTGAAGAAACCTGTGTAATTAATTTAAAAGTTTTACAAGTCATAACTCCTGTTTAAAAGCTTGCCATATGCTGACAAAGTGGCTAGGTTACATTTCATGGGAGGGATAAGGGAGCGCTCCACTTAACATTGCATCTGAGTACCTTATCGAAGAAAAAGAAAGAAATCTAAGAATAAATCTCTACCTTTTGAGTGTTATAAGTTATTGTACCCTGTGAAGGCAAGGGCAGAGAAGGGGATTTTACTTCTCAAATTTGCAGGTGACAAAAATAAGTTAGTTCTTCCAATCTCTTCAAAACGACAGAGTTCAACAGTTGTGGAACAGCTTCTGAAAAAATCTGTCCGAGGCTATGTTTATGCTACAGAGCCTACCCCAGCATAATTATGTCAGCACAGTTATAGCCCCTATACAAACAGAAAGGGATTGTCTGTCAAGGTAGGAACACCACCTCCCTGAATGATGTTAGCTGTGTTGACAGAAGCCCTCTTCCACCAACACAGCTGACTCTACACTGGGGAATTTGTCAGCATAGCTAGGTCAATCACAGGTGCTATTATTGCACACCCCTCACTGATGCAGTATACCAGTATTACTTTAAGCATAGACCAAGCCTTGTATGTGCAAATCTCCATCTAGAGGTTGAAAGCTCCATTGTTCCAGAGCAGGGGTAGTCAACAGGTGGCGCAGGGGCTAAATCCAAACTGTCAGATGCTTTCATCTTTTTATTTATGTATCATTATTATTATTTTTGTATTTTCTCTGGAGTCTGGATCTTGGCCAAGAAATTTGGACCTTGACAAAAAAAATAAATTGATTACCCCTGTTCCAGAGGGACATAGCTGTTGCATGGGTCATGGACTTGAAATGAAGCAGCATCTCACTTTACCTTTCTGTGCCTCAGTTTCCTCTCCCACCCTTTGTCTGTGGCATCTATTTAGACTGCAAGCTCTTCAGAGCAGGGACTGTCCCTTACTGTGTGTATGTAAAGGTATTAACATAACATGGCCCCACCCTCTGTTGGAGCTACTGTAATACAAATAATAAACTTGCTGGGATTAATCATGTGCAGGGCTTTTGAAGATAAAGGACTAAAACCTTAAATTAGGCCAATCAACAAGGGATGCAGAGAGCAGACTAGGCTGATGTGTGCCAGAACCCTTGTGATTTAAAATGAATGTCAGAGTACAGTGCCCAAGAGAAGACCCATGAGAACTCCTGGTTACTTTCCAATGCCATATGAAAAGTGTGTATGTCTCTGGATAAGTGGGTTTGGGAGGAATGGATCAAGGGAGAGAGGAACCCTTCCACTTTCATTCAGATGGCATTAGAAAGTGGCCATTTACTATGCGCCTAGGCTCCTTTTTCAAAGTTTATTAAAAGCTCACTGCACTTTGGAGTGCAAATCCCTAGAGCTGCTAAAATTTGAAATGAATGCTATTTAGTGATGTATATTTGATTAAAATCAAGTTTGGGAAATTAATTTGGAGGGAAAGGAAGTGAGACTGTGGCAGTGCTTTGCAGTCTGTAAAAACCAGAGTATTTCAACAGCTGTGAGCATCATAGTGCTGCACGGAACAGAATGAGGAGGAGAAAGCTCAGGGGGAGGGGAAGAGTATCAATAATAATTTTTGGCTACTACTTGACTGGTTTTTCCAGGCATCACTAAATGACTATTCCTCATTTAGGGTTATCCAAAAGCAGGCCCTGCCTTCCCCACCTTAAGAATGTGAGTGTAGAGTAAGTCAGTGTGCTCCCTCCTCCCCACCTTCAAAACAAGAAAACTACCAAAACATTTACCTCAAACTTTCCACTGGTACAGAAACCAGAACAACTTCTACCTCCACATATGAATGCCTATATACTGCCTTGGGCCAAGACCAGATGTGATACTGCAAAGCATGTAGAAAAGTTTTGAGATTATTATGAGCAATTTAGGAACATGTCTGATTTTGAACAGACTAAAACTTCTGGCTTACTATAGACAAGAAAAGAAAATCACCAATAAGAAAATCAGATAAGGGTTTTGAATGGACTGAGGTTGAGCCTTAGTAATGGCATGACTATCCACAGACTTTTCAGGCTTCCAAGATGCATAATGCATATCTGGCAATTAGAAAGGAGTCAGCAACTGTTTATTACGATCATGTTTAATCAATCCTATTTTGCTTTGAAAATTTACGGGTTGGAAAAAAGATGTTTTCTCTCTCATTAAGCAAGTTCCAGTTCAAGAGTGTTATTTGCAAAGTTAATGCAATGCCTACTGTACTGCAACAGCGTTTATTGAAATAAAATGGTATAACATTACTGGGAATTCTTGAACCAAAGCCAAGACTAGTGGCCATTTTACACAAGTTACTATTCAGAAGTCAGTCTACTAATTTTACATTTATTTAAATTGCAAATTAAGTTAAAAAACTGCTAGAAATCTAAATATAGATAATTTCACATCAGATTTCTCAGGGCAATATACTGCAATTGTGTTCCTGACTTTCCACATTTTACATGGAATTCAAGTACATACACTGGAAATTAACGTATCAGTTCAATTGAACACAAGTAGTATTTTTGATTCAGGCTCTACAGCCCATGACTAAGTCAACAGCCTTGACCATTACACAAGGCAGAGAGAAAATATTTTATAAAAATGCTTGGTTCCCCCCCCCCCCCCCACTTATTTGAGTGGCTTACGGCAGGGGTTCTCAACCTTTTTCTTTCTGAGCTGCCCCCTTCGCCGCTCCCCCCCAACATGCTATAAAAACCTCCATGGCCCGCCTGTGCCACAACAGCTGTTTTTCTGCATATCCAGTAGATTAAAAACCAGGGCTGGCGTTAGGGGGTAGCAAGCAGGGCAATTGCCTGTGGCCCCACAACACAGGTGGCCCTCCAAAGCCAAGTTGCTTGGAATTTGGCTTTAGCCCCATGGCTTGGGTTCAGCCCTGCTCTGTGGTTTATTTTGGCGCCCCACCCCTGAAACCTGCTCCCGGCCTCCTAGGGGCTCCCGGACCCCTGGTTGAGAACCACTGGCTTAAGGAAGTCTGTTCTACATTTGCCAGTACTTTAAAGAGCCTGGCTGTTTTTCATACAATCATAGAAATGTAGTACTGGAAGGGACCTTGAGAAGTCATCAAATCCAACCCTCCACACTATGGTTCTACAACAAACAGATGAACTAAGTGCTCTGTCACAAAGTGGATCAGCCACACACTGAAGAAAGGAAGAAGCCTCCAAAGTCCAGTCTTACCATTAACCATAGTTTTATTGGAATCATGGCCTCTGTAAACAAGGGTGAGTGAGAGATACAAAATAGTACTTCCAAACAGGGTTCAAAGATTTAAGTCACTTGATTTCTCCCCCCCAAAAAAAATTTAGGTCAGATTGAGGCTTTGTAAAACTAATTTTAGCACATGTGCTATTGCAACTTTAGATAAAAACGAACATGTATATTATAATGAATTATAAATTTTAAACTGCCACTACTAGTAGGGTATTGTCTTTGAATATTGCAAGACTGCTATAAGCAAAAAAACAAAAATATTGAAAATTAAAGCCCTGATGCTGCAAACACGTAAACTTACTGTAAAAACTGACTGTAAATTTACTCACATGAGTAGTTCCATTATCTTCCACAGGACTAGCCAAGTGCTTAAACTTAAGACATGTTTAAGAGCTTGTCTTCACTCTGGTGCTAAATCGGTGCCACTGAGATTGATGCAATGGATTCGATTTAGTGGGTCAGGTGAAGATGCGATAAGTCTATGGGAGAGCGCTCTCCCGTTGACATAATTAATTCACCTCAATAAGAAGTGGAAGCTATGTCGATGGGAAAGCATCTCCCACTGCCTTAACGTGGTGTAAATTGATGTAAGTTACATTGCTTGGGGGAAGGGGTGTTTTTTTACACCCCTGAGCGATGTCACTTATGTCGACTTAAGCGATAGCGCAGACAAGTGTTTACAGCATCAGGCATTAACATTAAAAACTCTTCGTGGCATAAAATCTTTGCTTCCTCCAAACAACATTACTTCAGTGTTAACAATGAAGTTATTTAGACATTCAGTATGTTAAAGTTACTGTGAACATTTTTTATATACAGGCCAAAAATTTAAAGAGCCCCTAAGGGCATCTGAAAATCTCATCTTAAGTTGTTTCCAACTGACTTCAAACTCCGATGAAGGAGTTTAGCCTAGTCAAAACACGTCCGCTTTTCTGATTTGTGGAAGTGCAATACATCAGAAGGTGGTGATTGTTGCAAATATAGCACTCCCTCTCCCAAGTTATTTTTAGCATTGGTTCCCTCTTTTTTATCTCTCTCTCTCCCTCACTTCCTTTCCTCTAACTTCTTTCCTCTCTTCCCCATTCCAGCCGCTATGCTCCCTGGTTCCCCCATCACACCTAAGACAGTTGGTGGCTCCAACTGGTCTGCTCCCAGGTCCTTCCAACACCAGTGCCTGGGCCATGCTGCTCCCCAGCTCCATTCCAAGTAGCCTGTCACTATGCACAAGTGGAATTGCCCAATCCCAGATACAGAATTTCAAGACAAAAAATTGGCTCTGTAAGCTAAGTATTTTTAAGGGGCCACTCATAAGTGTGGTTAAGGCCACACACCCCACTACAGTGATGAGGAACAGGAATCTATAAGGCCTTATTATCTATATTCTGAGTTGCACCAGTTTAACTAAAGGTAGTTTAAAAAACAATTTACAAGCCTAATGTAAACACCAGAATAATGGCAGTAAGAGGTGTGAGCTTCTCAGGGAATTCCCTCACCTGGAGGGAAAAGAGGAGAGTATGGTTGAACCACCATCCTCTTCATACCTTTAAGATTGGGTGGGGAACCCTTGCAAGTTCAATATTCAAAGAGGGAAAGTGCCAGAATGCAACTACACCCTATAATTAGGTGAATAAGCTTAATTAAGTGGTACAGTCATCCTTGAAGTTTGGGGGCGGGGAGGAGGGGGGAATTAAGAGGTATCTGGTTAACTACCATTTTCAGTAGCTAGCCAAACTGATTCTAGTACAGTCTTTATGAGCTTGATCTCTCCTGTGCAAATTTCCTAGGGATTCATAATCCTCTGCCTGGGTCACAATATGCCTGTACACCTGTGCTTAAAAATCAGTCTTTAAAACAGCTTTAAGGCAAGGGCACCTCAGTCCAATTTTAAGATAAATCATATGAAATTGACTGACATGTAACTCTAGACTCCTCATTGGGTAAACTTATTTACAGTGGCTGAGAATTATCACTCACTTTCCCCAGCATGCACTACCCTCTCCCCCGCCAGTTGTGCCCTGTATGAGTGAACCCTCTTTTAAGAGCTAAGGATTATTAGTTAAGGCTTGTGGAGGCATGGGGTTGCTCCTGATTAACTGTTTCTCATTAACTACATGGGTGGACACTCTTTGGACTTGTCTACAGAGGGAGATCCTGGATTAGCTGTTGCAGAATAAGCTATTCTACAATAGAGCCCAGTATGGACAGTCTTATTCCACAATAAGTGACTATGGGCAATTGAGGGCTTGGCTACACCTGCAAGTTAGAGAGCATTAAAGCAGCCACGGGCGCCCTAGCTCACTACCTGTCCACACCGGCAAGGCACGCATTGCGCTTCAACTCCGCAGCTAGAGCACTCGGAATAACGTTTGATGTGCCTTGTCTATAACGCCCGGGCGCCAGATCTAAGTTACGCAACTTTGGCTATGTGAATAATGTAGCTGAAGTTGACGTACTTAGATTGACTTACTGTGGTGAGTCACTGCTGCTGCTCTCCCGTCAACTCTGCCTGCTCCTCTTGCCGAGCTGGAGTACAGGAGTCAATGGGAGAATGCTCGGGGGTCGATTTATCATGTCTACACTAGACGTGATAGATCAACCCCCGCTGGATCGATCACTGCCCACCGATTCGGCGGGTAGTGAAGACCTACCCTCGGGGAACCTGTTTCAGGGCTTGTCTATGCTCAAAAGTTAATGTCACTTTATTCCCCCACCCATCCACAACAGTAATTGTGGATGGATTAGAATTACTCTTATTCCCAGCCCAAAGTGTGTCCGCACATGGAGTTAATCAGGAGCAACTCTTACAGAAAAAGGAAGTATTAAGAGAAAGACATTTAGTTTAACTATTGATGTTAAAGATCTAATTTGTCTTCAGGACCCTCTGGCTATTGGTCATCAGGGAAAGGTGGATGCCTCCTGCAAGTGGCAGTGGGGCCACTCAGGAACAAGAATTCCTTTCCCAAGTCCTCACTTCAGAAACAGTGCTAGTCAGTACTCAGCTGTACGGTGCACCAAGGTATCTCACTCCTCCATGCCACTCTCCCTAAGTGTCTAGCTAATTCCAACCCCTGCCCTCCCACCACCACACACCTTCCCAGAACCCAGAAGATGGACCAGCTGCAAGTGCAGGGAAGTCTCTAAATTTAAACTTTGTTACTCTAAAAGTCAGCTGAATTAAGGACCTTCAGCCTCTTAAGAGTTTTGAGACAAAAAAGCATCCCTTATTTTATTTGCCTTGAGGGCTAAAACAATCTGTCATTTTATCCTAGGACACGTATATGAAAATATGGATTCTCCTCACCAATTTTTTGTACTGCAGTAGCACCTGGAGACCCTGTTCAGATTTCAGAGCCTCATTGTTCTAGGCACTCTATACACAAAATTTGAGATGGTCTTTGCCTCAGAAGTTGAGTCTTCACTGGGGGGGAGTGGAGGGGGGGGGGGAAAGTGTTTTGTTGCCTCCTGAGAGCTAACCAGTAACTTCACAGTGAAGACTAGGCAGTTTGTAGTTTTTTACATGTGTTAGCAGATCAAGGTAAGCACCAGAGGGTTGCTTAGTGTTTACCTCTACCAGCTAACACATCTGAAAACTACACACTGCCTAGTCTTCTCTGGGAAGTTACCTCATGTTAGCTAACAGGAATACAGGTTTTTCCTAGTGAAGACAAGGCCAAAGAGCTTACAGTCTACATACTTTCCTTTCCTTTCCCCATTCCCAGATTCAATGACACTACCCTAACTCTTTATCTTCTACATTTTACCAGGCTTTGTAGATCTAGAAGCTAATCCTAATGGTCAGTAAAGTGGTTCTATGCTGTACCAGAGAATGGCTAAGAGCTCCCTGGCTAAGGGCATTTCACTGTAAATGCCCTGCCAGTCCTCATGGCTAAGCTAAGGAGCTGTAAGTTGAGCATCTCAGCAGATCTCAACTGCTGTGGCACCACATGGAGAGAGAAGTGCTTTCTACCATTTATAGATTAAAACACACACCTTGAATTGCATGCATGAACAGATTATCCATCTGTGCAAATCACAGAGCATACCAGCCCGCTGCTGAGCTAGCAGGATACTGCACTATGAGCTAGTTGAAGTATAGGAGTAGTTTTACACAGTAACTTACATAAGAACAGCCGTACCGGGTCAGACCAAAGGTCCATCTAGCCCAGTATCTGTCTACCGACAGTGGCCAATGCCAGGTGCCCCAAAGAGAGTGAACCTAACAGGCAATGATCAAGTGATCTCTCTCCTGCCATCCATCTCCATCCTCTGACGAACAGAGGCTAGGGACACCATTCCTTACCTATCCTGGCTAATAGCCATTTATGGACTTCACCACCATGAATTTATCCAGTTCTCTTTTAAACAGTTATAGTCCTAACTTAATGTAGAATCATCCATTCTGGTAATCCAGACTTCTGGTAGATACCATTATGTAAATACTAGAATTTAAATTCATAATTTGTTTTCTAGATAAATATTTGTTCCCAGCTTCCCATCCTCCTAATCCAAGTTAATGTTTAGTGAATATCAGATGTGGAATCACATTCTACAGTTGAGATATGCAGAGACTCTGAATCCAAACACTTTCAATCTCTCGGCAGGAGATTATAAATTTAGGTGTTCCCGAAAGTCAAGTGTTTTGATTTGGCTAGTTATAGAGCTAGAATTTTGTAGTTTGTGCCTGATAAAAATCAGAGAATGTATTCAAGGCCATCTCTACATAAACAGATTACTAGTGAGGTATATTTTACTTGAACACATGCAGTTGTCTTTTCCCTTCTAGTACTGCATTTACTCATGGATTTCTCTTTTCCAGGTTTCACTATTACTGCTAGTCTGCATGTCAAAAAGGCATTTCCTGGATTTTTGAGGGTAGCTTTTTTGGTGGGGGGGGGAAGAGGAAGGAAAGAGAAGAGGTGTGAGGTGTTGGTTGAATCTTGATTATTTTTAAATAGTGGATCTTTTCTTATTTTTTGAGAAAAAACACACGAAGTTGTACCCAAACCTGAGTCCCTTTGAGTCACATGACCTTATTTCCCAGACATTTACAATGAACCTACATCAGTGTCTATTACCTTCCCTTAATTTACTCATGTTTGTTCTAGAGTCCAAAACAGAAGATTTGTATTTAGCAAGTGTAAACAGCCAAAATATAAATGTTATCTGACTGTTTATTTCCTTTCCCTGTGGCTTCTATTTAAAGTTTGAAAGGCCACAGCTTCTAAATGACAACTGCAATCTCCTGAGGTATTGCTTTGCAGTCTAGCCTTGCGCTCTGCAGTGCTCCCTGGCTTTCATTTCTGTTATCTTGCTCTGAAGGGATAAAATAACTTTGGACTTCCTGGGCACACAGCACTCTGAGAAAGCACTATTAAGTACATCCTAGACAGAAGCTGCCAGCTTCAGGTGAAGATTCCATCAGCAAGCAGCATGAGTTTAAACTCCAGGGGAAAAAATGTGTCTTAATTGTGTGTCTGTTACCATGGGAACTTACATACACAACTGGTTCCCCTCCCCCATGTTAAAAAGCAGGCTACCTGGTATGCTTCTATTACATTTCTGTAGAACTATGGGTAGAAATTGAAGTGAAATGCCATTAAAAAAAAAAATGAACTGGGGATATTCAATGGGATGAGATGTTTGGAAAGCAGTAATATTCATATGCAACAAGGCTGACAAAACATAATAGGCTAGAGGCAAGTTTGCCATGTGTAATTGTAGCCCCACCCACCCACCTCCCCAAAGGCCAGCTTTGAGCTGCATACAAAACTCTCTCATCAGAGTTACACATGCAGTGTATTTAACACAGCATACATTTTCAAACTAAAGCAATACTGCTTAGATTAGGATTTTCTTCAGCAGATACTGAAGACATCTCTTTAAAAGTATACAATTAAGAAAGGTTAAAGTCTTGTTTGAGCATTACGAATCACTTTCTGCTTGTAATCAAATCCACTAGCCTATGGAAAATTAGTCTCCCAAGGTAAATAAGGAGGAGTCCGGAGCCACCTTAATGACTAACAGATTTATTTGGGCATAAACTTTCATGGGTAAAAAACCCACTTCTTCAGATGCATTAGAAGTGGGTTTTTTACCCACTAAAGCTTATGTCTAAGTAAGTCTGTTAGTCTTTAAAGTGCCACCAGACTTCTTGTTTTTGTGGATACAGACTAACATGGCTACCCCTCTGATACTTGACACCAAGGTAAATGGAACATCAATAGTCTGCACTATAGGAAGCAATTTTAAAATCCACCGCATAGGGTAGATATCCCCTCCTCCTTTTCTATTAGGGTTCCACCATAGTTTGCTAGCGTTCATTTAATATTCAAGTTCTAAGAAGGTCAATTACTTTCTGGGAGTAGACTTATACAATTATGTGAAGTTAGCAAATGTCTATAGAAGTCACTACCTGGCCTCTTCTCAAAGCCAGGCTTGGGAAAATGTGGCTAAATGGAGCTGCCTGGCAGGTATGGGATGTTAAAACGGGACTTGAAGTCCCGCAGGCCTTGGGTGAGCTGCTGCCTGAGTGTTTTGTTTCTCAACTACACTGAACATGGCAGGCTGCCAGCTGCTGGCTACTCCCAGGGAGCGCTGCCACCCAGCAGCCCCACCCTGGATTACTGGCACGGCGTCTAGGGGAGAGGGTGGGGTTGGGGCGGAGAAAGACCCTTTCTAAAACGTCGGGGAGGCACCCCTTGAAGATCCAATACACTCTCCCACTGGAGCATATCGAACGCGCCCCCCAGCAAGTTAACCGGTTTGGCTCCGTTTACAAAGCAACAGGAACTGGGGGCTGACCGTACTCGCACCCTGTGAGACCGGGGGGGGGGGGGGGCGGAAGCTATTCAAGGGCAGGGGATGCAGAGAGGCAAGAGAATCAGGGTCCCGTCTCTCCCCAACGGGAGGGGAGAGGAGTTGGGAGCGGGAACTAAAGGACGCTGCTCGAGAAGGCGACTCCCCTCCACCGCCACACGGAGACGCCCACGCCCGGGGGGGCAGGGCCAAGGTGCGACGCTCCCAACCAGCCACGTTACGGCGGGTGGGGGGTGGGAGAGGCAGGTTTGCCCGAGCGCCCCCCCGGGCGGGGGGTCGGGTCGGGAGTAGGGAGCGGAGGCTTCCCAGGGTGCAGCCCGGGGACCGCGCCAGCCTCGCCCGGGGGCAGCCTGCAAAGAGCCGCCAGCCGAGCGCTCGCCGCGGGGCCGGGGCCGGACGCCGCCCGCTGGGGCGCCCTGCCCAGACAGCAGCGGCCTCTCAGCCCGGGAAGCTCCGGCACCGCTTGGCTCGCTGGCCCCGGCGAGGAAAAGCCAGAATCCCCCCCCCCCCGGGGAGAGATCGACTCCCCTCTTCCTCTAGGGGGACCCACAGCTGGGGGGGGGGCACTGACTCCCCGCTCTGGGGCAGCACCGGGGGGCTCACGCCAGCGTCCTTCCCTCCCGAGCCGCACCTGGCCGGGTTCCTGCCCAGGGGTGGGGCCGCCCCGGTGGCAGAAGGGGGCACACGGCGGGGGGGGGGCGCTGGGCTCTTACCCAGAAAATGAAGTTGAAGCCGAAGAGCAGGTACTTGATGCACTTGGTGCCTCCTTTCACTGGCATCCTGCTGGCGGGTGCGGGCCGGCTGGGGGCACTGGGCAGCTGCTGCGGGGCTCGGCGGACGGAACGGGACGCGGTGAGGAGACTTTCAAAAGTGCCACTCCTTAAATCCGGGTTTCCGTGGAGCAGTTCCGTGCGCCTCCCCCAGGCTGCCCAGCCCGGCCCCCTTTTCCATTCCTCTGACTGCCCTGCCCCTCGCCACACCCTCTAGCCCTGCCCCTCTGTACCTGCCCTGCCCTCTGGCCAGTCATGGCTCTCCTCCCACTATCCCCGCTTTGCCAGTCTCTCTCTCCTCTACCCTTCCCTGCCCTCTGCACCTGCCTCTCTGCCTAGCCATCTCTGCACAACGCTAGGCCACCTTTGTGTGCTCCCCTTGTGCTCTCAGCCCTGCTTCTCTGCCTGTCCCTGCCTCCTTGCCCACTCTTGTAACCCTCTGCATTGCCTCCAGTCACTTCTCTGCCCCTGAGCTCTTAGCCTCTCATCTCCCTCTGCCCCTTCCCTCTCCAACAGCCTCTTGGCCTGCCATTGCTATGGTGTCCACATTCTACCTCGCCCTAGACCCTGGTCCCACCCCCACCTGACACACACAGATCAAACAGCTAACAAACCCCCCAAACATGTCATTGGTTTTCATGCTCGAGGGGAATAGCATCAGCAGTACTGTAGGAACAACAGCTGATCCAGAAACTGAGGGACAGCATCTAAGTGGGGTGCTGTCCCAGAAACACTGGATCCCTTCTAGGATAGAGGGCACTCTGGGAAACGGTTCAGAGGCAATAGGTACCTTGTACTGGAAAAGGGAATTTAGCTAACAGAGAAGTGTAAAGCCTGAGATTGTCTTTTGTTTATTTTCTGTGTAATTTGCATATGTTAGCTTTCCCTTCTTATTTCATCTTTGACTCTATGATTTTTCTATTAAATAAATATTTTGTTTGTTTTTACCCCAAGCAGGTCTGTGGTGTGTAAACTATATGGAGGGTGTTTGCCCAAGTGAACAGATAATTGGGGCAGGTTTCACTCCTTCATAGGTGATGACCCAGAGGAGAAAAATCTAAGTATCTGGTAGTTATAAACTTGGGGAGATGGATTTGGTGGGACTCAGGCCTGGAAGGGGTTGTTGAAATCATCCTGCAAAGAGTAACTAGGTTGCTGGAAGCCATGCTTGAGACCTTTATGCTTGTGGACTGGTTACTTATGTCAGAGTTCTGAACCACAGCACTATAGCATTAAACATAGCAACAGCAGCAACAACCTCTCAGCAATTGAACAACTAGACACATCTTACTATTCATCCAAGAGGAGAATGATGCACAGAGTGAAAGCAAAGATGAGGTGGCTATGTGACACTGTTTGCTCCAGGGGCGTGTCAAGGGCGAGTTCTCTCCTCACCTCTCCCTCCCCAGAGAAAGCAGACTCTTATCACCTGTTTACACTTTTAAGTTATTTCAGATGAAGTTTTTGTGCTTTAATTAATCAAGGGATAGCTATTCTGAAAATGGTGTTTACACTGGTTTGTATCAGCCATATTTAGTTACACCTCTACCCTGATATAACGCGACCCGATATAACACGAATTCGGATATAACGTGGTAAAACAGCGCTACGGGGGGCGGGGCGGGGCTGCGTGCTCCAGCGGATCAAAGCATGTTCGATATAATGCAGTTTCACCTATAACGCGTCAAGATTTTTTGGCTCCCGAGGACAGCGTTATATTGGGGTAGAGGTGTACTTCACTTTTGAATCATTGCATCCACACAGCATTGTGCTTTTTTGAAACAAGTGCATGACATTCTTGGCAGAAATCCCATGGTGCAATGTTCTGCCACTAGGCTTTGTGCATTCTGGGATTTTTCTTGCACATTGTGGGAGCAGTTCTGGAAGGCACTGGAATTCTGGGTTGGGGGGGAGTCAAACTAAAAAATTCCCATAATTCCTTTCCTGTCATCCCATTATTCATCGGGCTTTGCAAACAAGTATAGATGAACTCTCAGATTAGTAAAACTAGAAGTATTCTTTCTTCTTATCAACACAGGAAAAAGACCTCTCAGACTTTGACACCATGTCAGGCAGAGCAATATACACTGCCTTTACTGCAAAGTTCTAGAAAATTAAAAAATAAAAAATCCATTCCTCTGTAGCATTGCTCCCAGGTTCATCAAGCTTCCTCTAAAAACTATTAGTGCTCATTAGTCAACACAAAATCCCAATAAAGTGTTGTAACGCTCACTGAGAATATAAATACAAAATCACAATGAACTAGATTTTCATAGATCCTGGCACAGGAGGATTACTTTAGCAGACTACTTTAGCCTGATGAAATATGCAGAACATTGACAGATCCTTACCAAATGCAGACTTAGACCTTGTCCATACTAGATGAATTCATGTTTCACTAAATTGATTTAGGGCTTGGCTACACTTACAAGTTGCAGCGCTGGTGGAGGCTTTCCAGCGCTGCAACAACACCCCGTCCACACTTGCAGGGCACAACCAGCGCTGCAACTCCCTGGTTGCAGCGCTGGCTGAAAACCCATCCCGGCAGGGGTATAAGGAGTGCAGCGCTGGTGATCCAGCGCTGCTCAGCAGGTGTGGACACTCACCAGCGCTTTACCTGTCCTCCAGGGAATAAGGAGTTATCCCAGAATTCCTGTTCAGCCACTCTGCACATCAGTTTTGCACTCTACTGCTCTTTGCCTCAGGTGACCCGCCCTTTAAATGCCCCGGAAATTTAAAAATCTCCCCCTTCCTGTTTGCTGCAGCCAGGTGTGGAGTGCAATCAGTTTTAAATCAGTTACAGGTGACCATGCCTCCACGTGGCAAAACAAGCCCCAGCATGGAGCACTGGTGAATTGCAGGACCTCATCAGTGTTTGGGGTGAGCATCTGTTCAGGCAGGCACAGCTGCGCTCCGGCTGTAGGAATTACGATATCTTTGAGCAGATATCAAGGGCCATGCTGGATCGGGGCCATGATCGGGACGCAGTACAATGCAGGGTGAAAGTTAAAGAGCTGCGGAGTGCCTATTACAAAGCCCGAGAGGGGAATCGACGATCCGGAGCTGCTCCCACGACCTGCCGTTTTTACAGGGAGATGGATGAGATACTTGGGGGTGACCCCACTGCCAATCCCAGGATAACGATGGACACTTCTGAGCAGGCTGGGGGACAGGAGGAGGAGGGGGTGGTGGCGGCGGGGGGTGGGAGAGGAAACCGCGAGTGAAGCTCCTGGGATGGGGGAAGAAACCGCAGATTCCCTGGAGGCATGCAGCCAGGAGCTCTTCTCAAGCCAGGAGGAAAGTACCCAATCGCAGCAGCCAGCAGTTGCAGAAGGACAAGCAGAGGAGCGTGTTACCGGTAAGCCGGCTTTTATTTTCTGGGTGAAATGTTTCTGGAGAGGAGGGGGGTTATGGATGCATGCATGCCAGCCTCTAGATGTGGAAATAGCCCGTTGATGTGGTCTATCACGTCGCGGTAATCTGCTTCAGTTATCTCAGCAAAAGCTTCATCCAGAGCGTGGGCAATAAGCCTGCGCAGGTTTATAGGCAGAGCCACTGTGTCCCCTTGTCCCAGTGACGGTGACGCGTCCGCGCCACTCTTCTGCCAGTGGTGGGGGGACCATTTCTGAACACAGGCACGCTGCATAGGGTCCCGGGCGGAATCCACATTGCTCTAAAAGAGCCCCCCGCTGTTCCCTAGTGACTCGCAGTAGGGAAACATCTTCCAGGATTAAGTCCTGTGAAAAAATGTTGGGAGACCTCTTTAGTGAAGAGATAGGGAGATAAGATCACCCCTGCATCTGCATCCTCACTCAACCCCTCTAGCACTCCAGATTACCCGAAAGCAACCAGCTCCCCTCTATCACCCAAGCCCCACTTCTCCCACATATAAGTAAGCACTCCTACTTCCTCACTCACCATTTCGTGGCTTCTGTTGTGTTATGCGTGTGGGGAAAAGAATGCTTAAATGAGAACTCACTCCCTCAGTGTAACAATTCATGTCTGGAGATAGTGGATACAATGCTGCCCGTGTTAAATGTTGTCATTTCTGTTTCTACAGTGACCTTGACTACTGGACTGCCCAGATGTTCAACATCACAGAGGCTTCAAAATTTGAGAAAAAATCCCCGAAAGAGCAAGGAGGACATGCTGAAAACTGTTCTTAATCACTCTGCTCGAGAGAGTAAATAATTGAAGGAGTGGCGAGAGACAGAAAGCAAGTTCCGCCACAGGGAAAGCAGGAACCGGCAGAGAAATGCAGTGGCCAAGAGGAAAACCACGGAGCGGCTGCTAAGCATCCTGGAGCGCCAAGCGGAGTCTATAGAGTCACTCGTTGCCATGCAAGCAGAGCACTACCGTGCTACTCCCCCACCCGCCCCGTCCTTTGTGCCTTGTGCCCCAATGTCAGCTCAAACCACCTTTCCCCAGCATCCAGGTTCTTACCACCACCAGCTGCCTCCAACACCTGTATGTTCCCCAACCAGCCCTGATACCTACCACCACCCTTACCCTCTGCATTCAACCCCCATCACCATGCAGTATATGAACCCTGAAGTGCAGGATTCATTAAACAGCAATCCAGACAGGGCATATGCAAACTTGTGACTGTACAGTTCACCAACCCACACCCCTGCCCTCTTGTGTTCATGAAATGTTGTGTGTCTGTCTGTCTGTCAAGGAAGTTTTTTTTCTTTTCAATAAAACAATTCTTGGCTTTGAAAACAGTCTTTATTATAGCAGATAGTGAAAGATACCTTACCTTAGCCCAGTAAAGAAAGAGGCACTAGAAATCATATTATTATTATGGATAATAGAATAACAGTGTAAGCAGTGCAATTCACTCCCAATGCAAGGCAGCAAACATTACTGTTGGCTTTCAGCCTCAAATTCTTCCCTCAAGGCAATCCCTAATCCTTGTAGCCCTGTGCTGGGCCTCTCTATTAGCCCTGCTCTCTGGCTGTGCATATTCAGCCTCCAGGACTTGAACCTCGGTGGTCCATGCCTCACTGAATGTTTCACCCTTCCCTTCACAAATATTATGGAGGGTACAGCAAGCGCTTATAACCGCGGGGATGCTGCTTTCCCCCAAGTCTAGCTTCCCATACAAACATCTCCAGCGAGCTTTTAAATGCCCAAAAGCACACTCCACAGTCATTCTGCACCGGCTCAGCCTGTAGTTGAACCGCTCCATGCTCCTGTCAAGCTTCCCTGTATAGGGTTTCATGAGCCAAGGCAGTAACGGGTACGCGGGGTCTCCAAGGATCACAGTGGGCATTTCGACATCCCCTACTGTGATCTTCCTGTCTGGGAAAAAGTCCCTGCCTGCATCTTCCTGAACAGGCCACTGTTCCGAAAGATGCGTGCATCATGCACCTTTCCAGGCCAGCCTGTGTAAATGTCAATGAAACGCCCGCGGTGATCCAACAAGGCGCCTGGAGAACCATGGAGAAATACCCCTTACGATTTACGTACTCTGATGCCAGTGGGGGGGGGGGGGGGCCAGAATAGGAATATGCGTCCCATCTATCGCCCCTCCACAGTTAGGGAAACCCATTTGTGTAAAGCCATCCACAATGTCCTGCACGCTCCCCAGAGTCACGGTCTTTCTTAGCAGGATGCGATTAATTGCCTTGCAAACTTGCATCAAAACGATTCCCACGGTCGACTTTCCCACACCAAACTGGTTCCCGACCGACCGGTAGCTGTCTGGATTTGCCAGCTTCCAGATTGCAACAGCCACCCGCTTTTCCACCGTCAGGGCAGCTCTCAATCTTGTGTCCTTGCGCCGCAGAGTGGGGGCGAGCTCAGCACACAGTCCCATGAAAGTGGCTTTTCTCATACGAAAGTTCTGCAGCCACTGCTCGTCATCCCAGACTTCCATGACGATGTGATCCCACCACTCAGTGCTTGTTTCCCGAGCCCAAAAGCGGCGTTCAACGGTGCTGAGCATTTCCGTGAATGCCACGAGCACTGTAGTGTCACACGCGGCAGGCAAATCCATATTGATATCATCGTCGGACTCCTCACTGTCACTTTGGAGCTGAAGGAATAGCTCAACTGCCAAACGTGTTTTGTGCTGGTGACACTCATCAGCAGAGGTCCTCAGCAGATCGGGCTCCATTTGCCACAGAAATCGCGATTCACACAGAGAGTAACAGAAAGACACTCACAATGGCGCCAAACGCTGCCGGAAAGAGTGAATGCTGGGATGTGAAGCGATGCACCACGGGGCGCTGGCAAACAGGAAGCGGAATGACCCGCACACTTCCTTCCCCTTCCCACAATACTCAGCGCCAAAACGGTGCCAAAACGGGACGAGGTGCTCTGTGGGATAGCTGCCCACAATGCACCTCTCAATACAGCGCTGGAAAGTGCTGCAAGTGTGGCCACACTGCAGCGCTGGTAGCTGTCAGTGTGGCCACACTCCAGCGCTGGCCCTACACAGCTGCATGACCAGCGCTGTAACTCCCAGCGCTGCAAATTGTAAGTGTAGCCAAGCCCTTAGTTAAATCAATGCAAACTCCTAATGTAGGTGCAGTTACACCAATTTAACCCTTGCTTACACCTTATCTTAAATCAATAGTTTACTAATACACGCTAAACTGATGTAACTAAAAGCTAAACCAGTTTAAGTGCATCTGTATTAGGGGTTTGCATTAGTTTAACTAGGTTGATTTTAAATAAACTTAGTTGAACTGTTGTACTCTTCTATAATGGATAAGACTAGTTACTACAAACTGTTAATAAAAACAGAGGGGCAGATCCTCATCTGGTGTGAATTTGCCCTTGCCAACAGGGCCAGATTAACTTTTTGTGGGCCCAGCGCCAAACATATTTGTGGGCCCTCATTGGGGAAAAAGGGCATGTGATGGTGGGGGTGGCCCGCAGTGTGAGGGACCGGTTGGGGACAATGAGGTGCAGCGCAGCGGGAGTGGCCCCACTCAGCCCAGCACAAGGGCACTGTTTACAAACTCACAACTGATAGGCGCACACTGGCCCGCTCAGCTCTGCGCTGCTAGCATGCCCCTTTCACACTGTCCCCCGCCTAGTGTCCTGCCTTTATGCCCAGCACCCTCTGCCCAGAGACCCCTGCCGCTGATCTCCCATAACTGCACAGCACCCTGCACACCATACCCCCTGCCCAGCTTCCCGACTCACAGATCCCCTCCTGTCCTGTACCCCATTCACAGCCCCACCATCACAGCTGTACAGTGCCCCATATTCCTGAGGGAATTCTGCATCAAATTCTGAGCATAATATTTTAAAATTCTGCAATTTTTTTTTTTTACAATAAATAAATGTGGAAACTCCACCATGGCAGTGGGGAGCACAGGCCACTGAGGTGGGAGAATACCCTGCAGCCTCCCCCACCCCCTGGGACAGGGACTTGGCAGAGAGGCTGAACCTGACCCTGATGCAGCACAAGGGCCATGACTGCCACAGAAACACCCTGGGGCCCTGTCCCTTTTGTGCTAGGCACACCAGATGTGGGCAGGGAGGCTCAGCCTGGCAGCAGGAGGGACTTAGTGTGGGAGGATCCAGATGGGGGCAAGAGGGTTCTGCGTGGGGCAGTCTGGGTGCAGGCAGCTCAGTGGGAGATCTTGAATTACAGGGAGGTTCCAGGTGCAGTGGGAGTCTGCAGGGGGGACCAAGTGAAAGTAGTTGGAGCTCAGCAGGGTAGGGGGTTGATTTGGATGGGGTTCCAGGTGTAGGTGGTTGGGGCTCAGTGGGGAGGATGTCTGGGGGGGCTCATCTGGGTGATACAGATGTCAGGGTGAGGGTTTGATGGGCCTGCTTAACAGGGGAGCCCCAGCTGCTGCCAAGGGGATCTGCATGCTGGGCCCCCACTTCCCCTATCCCCGTCTCTTCCCCATCCCATGCCCCTTCCCCACCAATCCATCTCCTCCCCATCCCACCTACTTCCTTCTCCACTGCCTCTTTTCCCCAGCCCCCGCTTCTTTCATACCCTTCTCTTCCCCATCCCATGCCCCTTCCCCACCGCTCCATCTCCTCCCCAGGCTTGGAGGGCAGGGGGGAAACTGCTCCCCAGCACGAGCCAGCAGAGCGGGCTGGGAACGGATTGCTCCACTTCCTGCTGTCCAGTGATTGCAGGACGGGCCCGACCCTCACGGGGCGGCGGGAAGTGGAGTGACTCGGCTCCAGCCCGCTCCGCTCTACTCCCCTGGCTCCCAGCCTTGGGATTGGGGGGTAGCGGGGAACCGCACCCCAGCACTCACTGGTGGCATGGAGTGGGCTGGGGCTGGGTCGCTCCACTTCCTGCCACCGGTGAGTGCAGGCCGACCCCGCTGCAGCCCTAAGGGGAAGGGCTGGAATGGGAGTGGGGTGGAGCAGGGGCGGGAAGAGTCAGGGCTGGGGCAGAGAAGGGGTAGGAAGGGGGAGGCAGGGGTGGAGCAGGGGTGAGGGCTTTGGGGAAGAGGCAGGACGGGCAGAGCAGGGGCAGGGGCAGCTTTCCTGGCTGGGTGAGTCGGCCAGGGGATCGGGCTGGCCAGGGGCCCTTCTGATTGTGGGCCCGGTGCCATGATGCCACTGGCGCCATGGTAAACCCGGTACTGCTTGCCAAATTGCCATTGGAGCTAAGCCAATTTACACCAGCTGAGGATCTGGTCTGGGAGTCACAAAACAGAGTGGAAACCCAAAGAGGAGTGATTGAAATGCAAATAAGAACTCTTTAGAATAAATGACCCCAAAATTTAAAGGATGGTAAAATTGAATATTTTTCAGAACTGTCCAGGATAAGACTTAACAATGTGAAAATAATGTGACAGAAGAGCGACTGCAATGGAAAGAGATTTCCTATATCAGTTTTCAAATATGAAGAAAAATAAAAATCAGAGAGATTCTCCCATTAGAAAGCAAGAAAGAAAAATGCATAACATGGGGAGAAATTAAAGAGTTGGCAGAAATGATCACCGTAATATATAGCCAGAAATGGACAATGATAGTAAATGGACACATGGGACAGAACTCCACTACTGCAGGACTTGTGATCTTGGGGGTGGAGCATAGGGCTGTAAATCAGAAGACCTGCCTTTTGTTCTTGACTCTGTGGCTGATTCTTTGTGTGTCTTTGGGCAAGCCACTTAACCCCTCTATGCCTCAATTTTCTCATATAGTCAATGTGGATAATATTGACTTTTTACCTTTCTAAAGTGCCTTGAGAACCATAGATGAAAAACACTATATACCATAGATAAAAAAACACTGTATAAGAGCTAAATATTATTACAGTAAAGCCTAAATGTATTTTATGTTAATTTGGACAAAACTTGTATGTTTTGAAATGCCAATAAATATTTAGACTATGGATCCAACTTGCAGAGACTGCTAATGGCTCACTTTTCCTCAGCCACATGTCCCTTTGTACCTCTTCTCCATATGCTCTCCCACACAGAGACACTCACCACTCATGCATGCTTATCTTCCGGTGTCTGTTTCTCTTAAAAATGCTCATCCCTCTTATGTAAACTGCCCAAAGTAGATGATATCTTGTATAGCTTTGATATATGAGGGAGGGTGTTAATTGCAAGGTATTTGAAGTCCTAGAGGTACCAGTCAGCCTGAAATTCAGGCTGGAGAGGAGAGGCTCTGGAATTTCCCAGAGGCATTGCTTTAGGTTATGTCTACACTTAAACCACTACAGGAGCACAGCTGCAGCACAATAGCTGTGGCACTGTAGCGCTTCATTATGGACACTTACTACAGAAACAGGAGGAATTCACCCATTGCTGCAGTTAATTCACCTCCCTGAGTGCTGGTAGCTACGTAGATGGAAGGGGTTAGGTCTGCTTAATTACATCACTCAGGGGTGTGGACTTTTCACATACCTGAGTGATGTAGCTGGGTCTGCCTAACTTTTTAGTGTAGTTCTGGCCTTAGACTTAGGCCTGGTCTACACTGGGGAATCAATCTAAGGGTAGGTCCATACTTACCGTGCAGGTCGACGCGGTGAGTTCGACTTCTTGGAGTTCAAACTATTGCGTCTAATCAAGACGTGATAGTTCGAACTCCCCACGCGCTCCGGTCGACTCCGGAACTCCACCACCGCGAACGGCGGTGGCGGAGTCGACCTTGGAGCCGCGGAGTTCGACCCCGCCACGTCTGGACAGGTAAGTCAGTCGAACTAAGGTAGTTCGACTTCAGCTACGCTATTCGCGTAGCTGAAGTCGCGTACCTTAGTTCGACCCCCCCACCCCGTAGTGTAGACCAGACCTAAGTTATGCAACTTCATATTAATGTAGCTGAAGTCGACGTACTTAGATCTACTTACCATGGTGTCTCCACTGCGGTAAGTTGATGGCTGAGGCTCTCCTGTTGACTCCGCCTGCATCTCTTGCCCTGGTGGAGTACTGGAGTTGATGGGAGAGCACTCGGCGGTCGATTTATCATGTCTAGAATAGACACGATAAATGGACCCCCGCTGGATCGATCACTGCCCATCGATCCAGCAGGTAATGTAGACAAGCTCTTAGTGACATTGAGCCCAATTCTCGCTACACAGCTCCCACTGAAGTCAGTAGGAGTTTTACCTTTTTGATTCAGGGCAGGATTGGGCCTGTTGGGACAAATTCTGCTTTAAGTTCCACCAGTATAAATCAGGACTAACTCCATTGACTCATTAATTTGGATCAAATGCCTCTGTGAGACATTTCATTGATTTCTGCAGTTCTAGGATGAATAGCAAGATATTGCCAGTGAACAGTGTGACTGTACACTCATTTCCTCCGCGTTCTATTCTCTGATCTGATAAATGGCACCAAATTGCAGTTGGTAGGGGCTCAGTGAAAACAGGAAGGAGCCCTGTCTTGCCTCATGATGTAATTCAAAACTGTCAGAATATGTCTTGGTTAAGGGACAGGCTTCTTTGGGGGTTATAGAAGAAAACGTAATTTAGGAAATACATTCATGGCCAAAATTAAATTTCTCAAGGACTTGAAATAACAATGGCAAATGGACAGATTCCTCAGTCAAGAGACACCTTCTTTCACATTGAGGGTGAGGAGAAGGCCTTCAAGTTTCAGCATGGCCTGTGTTATGGTATATTCATACAATTTTGTTTCTTGTTGATCTTTTTAAACTGAATCTGAACTGGTCTGAATGAATGTTTCAAAGTGAGACATTTATAAGGTCTTACTTGAGGATTATGTGCATTTAAGGGTGATATTGGTGGTAATGTTTCCTGCTCTCTGCATTTTTTTTTGTTTTGTTTTCCTTCCCAGAATCACTGTTATGGTCCTATCATAGTGGCTTCAAGGAGGGTTCCTAGGGAGAAAGAATCCCTTACCATCAGGAACTTCCATGGAGAAATCTTGATATTCAGAAATTTACCAAAATCAACTCCATAACCGTCTACACTTGAAGACTTGCTAATTTTCATAGGCTGATTATTTTGTCCTATGTCATTGTTAAACTAAATAAATCAGATATACTCCCATAGGGGTCAATGTTGCATAAGGACAGCGTTGCTGCCTTGCACAGTGAGGTTTTGGTCACATAAACAGGTTCATTTCCTCCTCAGATTGTGCAACCCAGAAGGCCTTCATCCTGGGAATTATAGTGAAGGAGAAAAGGGGCCTACTTTACACCAGGGAGTATCTATGGGACCTCATAATTTTAGTTAAAAAGTTGTGGGACCTAATATTTTAGTTTATATAAAGTTGTTTGTTATGGAAAATTAGGAGAAAAGTCACTTAGAACCCTTTATTTTAAAATAAACCTTTCTTTTGTCTCTGACTGAGGCCTTGTCTATATTGGGAAATTTACTGGCATAGCTATTGCGGAATAAACTATTTTGCTACAGCTATTGCAGAATAGCTCCCCATGTGGACACTCTATTGTGGAATAAATGGGACTTTATTTCAGAATAATTACCCTGCTCACAAAGAGGAGTAATTATTCTGCATTAAATAATTTATATTCCAGAATAGAGTATCCATATGGGGGAGTCATTTCAGAATAGCTAATTTATCACAGAATAGCTATTCTGAAATAGTTCTGTTTGTCAATTTGCCCTGTGTAGACAAGGCCTGCTTTTTCTCAGTCTCTCTTTTTCTAAGGGCCTCATTTTACATACATACACATGCTTAACTTAAAGCCCATGAGTAACCCTACTGAAATCAATGGAACGAAGCCATACATCTCTCATTCTCTTAATTTCCTTTCTCTGTATCTCCCTTCGTTCCTTCTTGTTCCTTCCCCTCTTCTTTCCATTCATTCTCATACTTCTGTTCTCCTTTTCAATCTGTCCTTAGCTCCTTCTCTTCTCCTTCCCCATCCCACTATTTTCTTCATGGATTGGTAGAGAGGTCAATGGTGGAGAAATCTCAGGAGAGATGAGGGAATATGAAAAGAAGTAGAGATGGACAAAGGAAGGTTGTAGGAGAGGGGAAGAAGAAAGAATAGTGTGTGTAGAAGAGGGGATGGTGAAAGAGGGCATAAATATACTGAATGTTACTCCCTGGAAAACTTGTCTGGTGTGGACAAGTCAACACAGTGTGGCTATTGTTTGGAACAGTGGTTCTCAACCAGGGATTCATGTACCCTTGTGGGTACGCAGAGGTCTTCCAGGGGGCACATCAACTCATTTAGATATTTACCTAGTTTTACAACAGGCGACATAAAAAGCCCTAGTGAAGTCAGTACAAACTAAAATTTCGTACAATGACTTGTTTATACTGCTCTATATACTATACACTGACATAAGTACAATAGTTATATTCCAATTGATTTATTTTAGAATTACATTGTAAAAGATGAGAAAGTACGCAATTTTTCAGTAATAGTATGCTGTGACACTTTTGTATTTTTATGTCTGATTTTTGTAAGCAAGTTTTTAAATGAGGTGAAACTTGGGGTATCCATGACAAATCAGACTCCTGAAAGGGTACAGTAATCTGGAAAGGTTGAGAGCCACCGGTTTGGAAAGTGTGCCCCATAATAAACTAAGTCATTGCCCTGAACGTTCCCCATGAGATAATGGAAAGATATTACCATGACTGGGGCTTTCCACATTTGCGGTTATTACAATTGCAAAAGCTCTTACTCTGTGGTCACACAGACTGTAGTGTCAGAGTCTGAGTCTTCAAATTGTTTTTTTCTACTACATGTTATTTCATAATGGAAAGAGCTTCCTATGAATCACTTCCCCTTTCAGCACCTCTCCACCTGAATCTAAAATCATGCATGATGCAGATCATGAAAAAGGGCTCTGGGGTCCACAGCTTAGGAACCACTTTGGAGCACTCAGATCTATTCCTTGGTGTCGGAGTTGGGCAACTAGGTAAAATGAATGACGTAGAAGCTTTTAAAAATCCTACTGCTCAGACCAGAGGCCAGGATGGGACACCACTTCTGACCGCTTAGGACACAATATAATGAGGTTTTAGTTCCTATAGTGATGTCAGGAGGCTGTTTTTCACTTATTCCCTTGTGTAATCAAGGCATCTGCTGATAACTTAGCGGAAGTTCTGCTTGCTCCTTACAATCAGCTGAGTGAGAGCTGAGTGGAGATGGAACATGCGTGTGGTGGACATGTCTATTAAAGTGCAAATGACGTACATTGAGTCTCCAGGATTACCGCTGAGTGTTGCAAGCTGCACAATGTTTATGAGGGCATTTCTTCAGAGAACAGGCTTTGGAAAATGGCACCACAACATATCAGCTGCTTGGCATTCCTATTGTGAAGGATGCAGCCATGGCTTTAAAGGCAAGGCAATCAGCTGTTGTACCTGAGACACTGTGCCAATTTATTTTGCCACTACTGCTGCTGAAGAGCAGAGTCATGGATAGAATCTACCCATGAATTTAACACTTTGGACTATTCATGGCCATTTTCTATTTGCACAATCTTTTATAGAAATGATAGACCTATCCTTTCTCATGATTTGAGATTGAACTAGTCAATACATTATTTCAGAGCATGTACCTACGTGAGATGAACCAATTTTGGATTACACACACACACACACACACACACATACAGATGAAGTCTGTATCTACCTACTTATGTGAGTACCTCCCAAGCATTTAAAAATAGAAATAATCAAAATGTCTCTTCTTCTTCCTTCCCAGTCTGTAGGAGAAATACCTTGATTAGCTTTCTGAAAAGGGTGCTGGAATCAAGAGGGAGAGTGTAAGTGTGGAGTACAGACACAAGAAGCAGAGGACAGATCCTGGTGACCTGCTGTTGAGAGCAGGAGAAAATGAGTCAGAAGACATATAGCTGAGGCCCTGTCTACACTGGCAAGTTTCTGCGCAGTAAAGCAGCTTTCTGCGCTGTAACTCCCAAGGTGTACACACTGCCAAGCCACTTAGTGCGCAGAAACTGTGCAGTTGTAGCGCTTAAAAAACCCCATCACAACGAGAGGCTACAGCTTTCTGTGCTGGGGGTACAGCACTGTGGTGCCAGTGTAGACACCATGGTCAATTACAGCATTGTGATTGGCCTCCAGGAGGTGTCCCCCAAGGCCTATTCTCACCTCTCTGGTCATCGATTTTAACTCTTCTGCCCTGCCCTCAAGTGACCAACCATCATCCCCACCCCACAAATTCCTTTGGAATTTTGAAAGTCTGCGTTAATGTCTGTGAAATGCCCACGGTGATCCACAAGCGCCTGGAGAACCATTGAGAAATACCCCTTGTGATTAATGTACTCGGTGGCTAGCCGGTCTGGTGCCAGAATTGGAATATGCTGCCATCTATAGCCCCTCCGCAGTTAGGGAAGCCCATTTGTGCAAAGCCATCCACAATGTCACGCATGTTGGCCAGAGTCACGGTCTTTCAGAGAAGGATGCAATTAATGGCCCTGCACACTGCCATCAACACAAGTCCAACAGTTGACTTTCCCACTCCGAACTGTTTAGCGACCGATCGGTAGCAGTCTGGAGTAGCCAGCTTCCACAGTGCAATCACCACATGTCATAACTATAAAGGGAAGGGAACAGCCCTCCTGTGTACAATACTATAAAATCCCTCCTGGCCAGATACACCAAAATCCTTTTACCTGTAAAGGATTAAGAAGCTCAGGTAAGCTGGCTGACACCTGACTCAAAGAACCAATACTTTCAAATCTTGGTGGGGGGAAGGCTTTTGTTTGTGTGCTTTGTTTTGTGGTTGTTAGCTGTTGGGACTAAGAAGGACCAGACATCAATCCAGGCTCTCCAAATCTTTCTGAACCAGTCTCTCATATTTCAAACTTGTAAGTAACAGCCAGGCAAGACGTGTTAGTTTTATCTTTGTTTTCTCAACTTGCAAATGTTCCTTTTTGCTAAGAGGATTTACCTGTTTGCTGTAACTTTGAACCTAAGGCTAGAGGGGGTTCCTCTGGGCTCTATGAATCTGATTACTCTGTAAAGTTATTTTCCATCCTGATTTTACAGAGATGGTTTTTACCTTTCCTTCTTTAATTAAAAGCCTTCTTTTTAAGAACCTGATTGATTTTTCCTTGTTTTAAGATCCAAGGGGGTTGGATCTGCACACACCAGGAATTGGTGGGGGGAAAGGAGGGGGAATGGTTAATTTCTCCTTGTTTTTAGATCCAGGGGTTTGGATCTGTGTTCACCAGGAACTTGGTGGAGAAGTCTCTCAAGGCTACTGGGAGGGAGATAGTCTAGGGGGAAGGTAGACAGAGGTTCCCAAATAACTCTTAAAAGATTTGGGTGGTGTCAGTAAAACCAGGTCTAAGCTGGTAATTAAGCTTAGAGGTTCTCATGCAGGACCCTACATCTGTACTCTAGAGTTCAGAGTGGGGGAAGGAACCTTGACACCAAACCCTTCTCCAATGACAGGGCAGCTCTTATTTTCGTGTCCTTGTGCCGCAGGGCTGGGGCGAGCTCATCACACAGTCCCAAGAATGTGGTTTTCCTCATCCAAAAGTTCTGCACCCACTGCTCATCATCCCAGATATGGATCACAATGTGATCCCACCACTCAGTGCTTGTTTCCCGAGCCCAAAAGCAGTGTTCCACTGTGGTCAGCATCTCTGTGAATGCCACAAGCAATCTTGTGTCGTAGCTACTATGTATGGCAAGATCAATGTCACACTCCTCTTGCCTTTGTAGTTTAAGGAATAACTCCACTGCCGCTTGTGACGTGCTGGTCAGAGTGAGCAGCATACTGGTCAGCAGTTCAGGATCCATTCCTGCAGCTCGAAAGAAGCAGGGCGCGCAGTACACAAACCATTGAAAGATGGCGCCAAATGCGGATAGAAGCACAGGGATTGAAGGATGCGAAGCAATGCATCACGGGGCGTTGGGACAGGACCCAGGATGCCCCGTGACCCCCTCCGCCTTCCCACAACTCTTAGCGGCAGAAGAGGGAAGAGATGCTCTGTGGGATAGCTGCCCAGAGTCAGGTCCGGCTCTAGGTTTTTTGCCGCCCCAAGCAAAAAATTTGCCGCCCCAAGCTCAGGTGGGTCTGGGGCTCGCAGGCGGCACTGGAAGCGGAGGGAGTGATGTCACCTTCTCCCAGTGCCTGCAGGGGCTTTACCTCCTCCCCTGCCTGGCCACGCAGAGAAACCCCGATATCAGGGGTGGCACAACAGCCAGTGTGCAGATGAGGCGGCGCAGCTCCCTCTCCTCCCCAGGTAGTGGCTGGGCCCTGGCAGCTCAGAATCCCGGGGCTGGGGCTTCCCCTTCCCGCTGCAGCCGGGGGGTGTGGCGCCCTCGCCTCATCTAAGTGGCGCAGCTCCAAGAGCGCAACTGCCCCCCCCCCAAAAGGATTGCCGGAATGTCGCCCCTGGAAATGTGCCACCCCAAGCACGTGCTTGCTTTGCTGGTGCCTAGAGCCGGCCCTGCCCAGAGTGCACTGCTTCAAAGAGCGCCGCAAGTGTGAACACGCTATTATTGCGCAGGCAGCTGTCAGTGTGAACACACAACAGTGGTTTTCCTTCTTCCCTCTCTGAGTGGCACTGTAACTGCCAACTCTGCCAGTGTAGACATGCCCCGAGTCATATCAGGGTTGAATTTAACACATAATACCTGAATTTCTGCCAGTGAAGGATTTCACAGTCCTGTAGCTGCTATGGTCAGATCCAGTAGTGCAGCAAGATTTTCACTGTGGCTGTGAATGTATTGCAGTGTGCCCTTCATGTCTATTAACAGAGCCTGATCTTTTGTTTCCAGCATGGACATTTTTGCATAATATTCCTGAAATACCACCGTTTACTAGCTTTCCTTGTTCAGCAGTTGTCGCAGCCTACCTGGGGATTTTTTTTATTTTTTTTTGGTCTGTGAATTACTCTTCTGCTTTCTATAGTAATTAAGCAGTTCATATCACGCAGTGACTCTGTGCTTTTTCTTTTATAACCCACAGGAAATATTGCAACGAGGCGTGCTGACAGTGGTTTTCTACAAATTGGTGCTTCTTCTTCTTGTGAGAGAGGAAGAGATTAAAAACAAAAAAGAAGATTCTCAAAAAATCTTAAACCAGAATATTTATGCTCATTCCAAATTTTGCTGGGTAATGTGATTTGTAAGGAATCAGTGGCTTTGACTTCCCTATCTCTTGTTTTCATTTTGCACATTGAGAACAATGAATGGGCAATACCACCATTCAAACTCTCTCAAGCTGTTTCACCCTGGGAAGCTGATTGTAATCAGGGCCAGTGCAAGGATCTTTTGCGTCCTAGGCAAAACTTCCACCTTGTTCCCCCCTCCCCCGGTTCATTGAGGGGCAAATCCCAACGAGCCTTTATAGACCCAAGGGGCCAGCCATGCCCAGGGGCTGCTCCCCAGACCAGGTTCCCCCCTCCCTGCCCCCTGAACTCCCCCGGAGGGTGCACAGCCCCCCTGCGAGCCCTCCCCACCCCACCCAGGTGGCCCCCGCCCCAAGTCCACTGGGGCTTGGGCCGCTGCAGCAGCTCGGCAGGGAGGAGCTGCCTTCTGGGGGCTCCTGCAACAGATGCATGTGGGCAGAGGCCCCCGTGCGCGCCCCCCAGTTGCCCCCTTGCCATGCTCGGGCTCTGTGGCTCCCAGGAGTGTGAGCCGCCACCGCTGCCACTCTCGGAGCAGCCTCAGGGCCCCGTGTCCCGGCGGCAGCTCACATGCCTGGGAGCTGCAGAGCCCGAGCACGGCGAGGGGGGAGCTGGGGGGCGTACGGGGGCCTCTGCCTGCATGCATCTGCTGCAGCCTGGAGGAGGGTGTTGGGGGGGATAGCAGGGACACCATTTCAGATGGGAGGGGCAACTCTAACCGTGATTCCAAAGGCTACTTGGGCACCTGAAATCTCTTGGGTTTTTTTCAGATAATAACCTAGATACAGTGCTCCTGTCAGATCATTTCTGATTCCTATATAAAGAAAGAAAATTAAATAAGTATTAGACCGATTCAGCTCTAATACTTGTTCCGACATCTTGTGTCAATTCACTTAAGGGACACTGGTTAGGTTTAAAAAAGTAATGTATATTCGTACTTTATTACTAACTCTTGAATACAATTGAAACAATTGTACAAAATCCTAGATTACTTTCTATCACTTTTTTGCAGTTCATCAAGTTTGGAATAGACCATTTAATGTTTGGAAACATCCTACTATGGCAAGGCCCCAGGATTTTATACTGCACCTGGCTGGGGCTCTAGGGGTGTTACCCCACTACAAATAATAGACTAGAAAATGACTTTAAACAGGAGTGAAACTGACACTTTCCAGTCACTTTCATAGTATTGCCAAACCCAAATGTTCAAAAATCAAAAATCAGGCTCACCCAAAATCATGAGATTGGCTTTAAGATAATGAGATTATGTAAAAATAATAGATTTCATGGTTTTTTAAATTTACATTCTGCTTTTTGAGCCTTTAAGGTGCACTGGGGTCACATCTTGAAGCTTTCGCCACAGCCACAAGGGCTAGAAACTTCATTTTTCTTTAAGAATGAAGGCTGAAATCATCACATATCACTTGACTCCAGGAGCTGGGGCTTTAAGGAAAACAATAATTATCATGAGACTCAAAACAAAATCATAAGAGTTGGCAACACTGCATTCACTTCTGTTTAGATGGTAGTTACTTTCCAGAAGGCTCTTAAACACAACGCTACAGTGATTGAGTGGCAGTTTTCACAGGAGAATATTTTAAATCAAACACCAAGAAAATTCCATGTTTTAAAGTTGGGGAAAAAACCCTGAGACTGCTGAGGTATATCAGGGCCATGGCAGGCAGGAACGGAAAATAAACAGGCGCAGGAGCTCTGGGCAGCTCTTCCTCTTGAAATAAAGTTGGAGGGTCCAATCTTCTAGTTCTTAATCAAGTAAAATGTTTATTGCCATCACTGCCTCCACTCATAGATATGAACATCACAGTGAACATGTGATAACATGTGTGGTCAATAACTATACACTTCATACTTAACTATCTGAGCTATCTTATAGAATCATAGAAGATTAGGGTTGGAAGAGACCTCAGGAGGTCATCCAACTCCCTGCTCATAGCAGGACCAACTCCTACTAAATCATTAAATTATCCAGAGTTACACATCTTATATGCATTGGCTCAGGGACTACATTTTCTGGCATATTCTGAACAGCGTTGAGCACATAGATTGTGCCCACTGGATAAAGGAAATCAAGACAATAATGATTGATTTTATTGACTCTGTGGATGCAATTTCTGTTCTTTGTTCTGGAATTGGCCTGGATACAGCGGAAACCCTAAGAATTTGAAGCATAGACATATCTGATACTCATACGACACTTTCTCATTCCTTCCTTTTCTCAAACTCAGAACAAAAAATAACAAAACAAAAAGGTTTTCAGTTAAAATCTAAAAATGTACAGCAGCCATTGCTCTACAATCCAGCCTAGGGCAGAACCTGCCACCCCTTGGGAGTTAAGTGCTCTCCTCTCACTGATTCTTGTTCTCCTTATCCTGCCTGACCTCTGTGCTGCTTTTGATACTGTTAACCATTACATCATTCCCAATCATCTGGGACAAGTTGCTGGAGTCTCAGAAAATTGGCCTTCTTGTTGGTTTTGCACCCATCCATCAGAAGCCTCTTTTTTGCAGCATGCAGCAGACAGAAAGGCTGGTCCAGTGGATAGGGAGCTATCACTAAGAGACCTGGGTTCTACTTTGCCTTCCCCCTGAGGGACTTCCTGTATGACCTCAGGTCAGTGCCTTAGGGACAGAGTTTCAAAGGTTTTTAGGCACCCAAAGATGCAGCTAGGCATCTAGTGTGGTTTACAAAGCACCTAACCTTCTAGGCACTTTTGAAAATCCAACTAGGTGCCTAAATACTTTTAAAAATCTGGCTGTTAATCTCTCTGTGCCTCAGTGCCCCATCTGTACAATGGGGATAACAGCACTGCTCTGCCTCATGGAGGGGCTGTGATGTGAAGCGCTCAGATACTATAGTGATGGGGCCACATAAGTACCAGAGGTAGAGTGAAAACTTCTCTATACCACTGCTATGCCTTCCCTGGGTTTTGTCCTTTTCTTTTCTCTTATGCCCCTCACATCTTCCTCTTTTCTGAATGTAACGTTGGCTCAGAAGTCTTCGCTGTATTTCTTCTGAGTCCCCTGCATTCTCTCTTCAACCCCACCCCTCCCACCCGGCCTTGCAGAGGGATTCCTGTTTTACAGGTTTCAGAGTGGTAGCCATGTTAGTCTGTATCAGCAAAAACAATGAGGAGTCCTTGTGGCACCTTAGAGACTAACACATTTATTTGGGCATAAGCTTTCATGGGCTAGAACCAGGACTGGCTCCAGGTTTTTGCCACCCCAAGCCAAAAAAAAAAAATGGAGGGGGGGGCTGAGTGCCGCCGCTGCAGCAAAACAAACAAAAAATGGAATGCCGCCCCTTGAAAAGTGCCACCCCAAGCACATGCTTGGAATGCTGGTGCTTTGAGCCGGCCCTGGCTAGAACCCACTTCATCAGATGCACGGAGTGGAAAATACAGTAGCAGGTATATATACATAGTACATGAAAAGATGGGAGTTGCCTTACCAAGTCGGGGGTCAATTCAACGAGACAATTCAATTAATAATAGAATACCAAGGGGGGAAAATCACGTTTGTAGTGGTAATGAGGGTCATCCATTTCAAATAGTTGACAAGAAGGTGTGAGTAACAGTAGGGAGAAATTAGTATGGTAAAATTAGGTTTTGTACTGACTTCCAGATCCTTAATTTAATTACCAGCCTTTTCTTATCTCAATCACCCTGCCTCTGTTTGTAAACAAAACGCTCACTTTCTGCCCCAGGAACACAAGGTGGAAGAAGCACCTCTCTGCAGAACTCACATTCCACACTAATGTTGAGCAGTTCAGAGCTCCACCTGAGAGCACACCTCTTGTATGAAACTCAGGGGAGGAAGCCCTCCCCCCCCACCTAATTAGTGCCCTTTCCCCCCTACCTAATTAGCGCCCTTGGTTAATGGGAGAGGAAGCATTAACAGTAGAATGAGCACTACAGAGTCTTTCCATTGACTTCAGTGGACTTAGGATCAGGCCCCAAAAGCAATAGTCTCAGTTCACCACCTGCCTGGGTATGGGTCTAGGGGCCTGATGGCACTGTGGCTACACTGTATCCACAGAGCACAAGAGGATCCCAGCTAAACAGCGTTGAAAGAGCTGGTGCCTCTACACATATAGCTCTATGGCTGTATGAAGGCCCCAGGCGTGGATTCGTACACATGTATAATCAGGTTCTGAACGAGGGCATGTCTTCACTAGCAATGTTAAAGCACTGCCATGACCAAATGCACACTCCACAGTCATTCTGCACTTGTTCTGCCTGTTGTTGAACTGCTCCTGGCTGCTGTCAAGTTGCCCCATGTATGGCTTCATAAGCTACGGCATTAAGGGGTAGGCAGGGTCTCCCAGGATTAGCAATGGGCATTTCGACTTTCCTACAGTGATCTTCTGGTCCGGGAAGAAAGTCTCTGCTTGCAGCTTCTTGAACAGGCCAGTGTTCAGAAATATGCGTGCATCATGCACCTTTCCGGACCAGCCTGCGTTAATGTCTGTGAAACGCCCAGGGTGATCCACAAGCGCCTGGAGAACCATTGAGAAATACCCATTGCGCTTAATGTACTCAGTGGCTAGCTGGTGTGGTGCCAGAATTGGAATGTGTGTGCCATCTATCGCCCCTCTGCAGTTAGGGAAGCCCATTTGTGCAAAGCTATCCACAATGTCATGGACATTGCCCAGAGTCACAGTCTTTTGGAGAAGGATGTGATTAATGGCCCTGCACACTTCCATCAATATGACTACAACAGTTGACTTTCCCACTCCGAACTGTTTAGCGACCGATCGGTAGCAGTCTGGAGTAGTCAGCTTCCACAGTGCAATCACCACGTGCTTCTCCGGTAACAGGGCAGCTCTCATTCTTATATCCTTGCGCTGCAGGGCTGGGACCAGCTCATCACACAGTCCCATGAATGTGGCTTTCCTCATGCGAAAGTTCTGCACCCTCTGCTCGTCATCCCAGATGTGCATCATGATGTGATCCCACCACTCAGTGCTTGTTTCCCGAGCCCAAAAGCGGTGTTCCACTGTGGTCAGCCCCTCCGTGAATGCCACAAGCAATCTTGTGTCGTAGCTACTACGTGTGGCGAGATCAATGTCACACTCCTCTTGCCTTTGTAGTTTAAGGAATAACTCCACTGACACTCATGACGTGTTGGGCAGAGTGAGCAGCATATTGGTCAGCAGTTTGGGATCCATTCCTGCAGCCCGAAAGAAGCAGGGTGTGCAGTACACAAACCATTGCAAGATGGCACCAAATGCAGATGGAAACACAAGGATTGCTGGGATGCAAAGCAATGCATCATGGGGCATTGGGACTGGACTCAAGATGCCCCATCCTCCTTCCCTCAACTCTTAACAGCAAAAGAGAAAGAGATGCAGGCTCGAGCCACCACCCAAGTAACTGCTGAACATACAAAGTTCAAATAATGAAGGTAAGAACCGCTAACTTTTATCATGTACAGTGCTGTATTTTTTCAGGCCTGTGCCACTTATTATTTCATTGCAGTAAATAACCCAACACATTTCAAAGACCACTCCACTAGTTACAGTGCAAGGGGTAAACTGGGTGTACATACCCAGCCCAGTAAGTCCACATCCTAAGGGTACATCTACACAGCAGCTGGGAAGTGTAGTTCCCAGCTTGGATAGATGAACATACATTAGCTCTGCTCAAGCTAGCACCCAAAATGGCTGTGTGGCTGTGGGGTTAGCTACCTGAGTGCAAACCCACCCAACATAGAAAACATATCTGACTTTGTGACATACCCAAGTATAAGCAGGGCCTGAATGAGCTCCGCCCTGAGATCTAGTGATGCACTGGGAGAAAAGACTTCAGAACAGACTGTGTTTGCATAGACAAGCCTACTCTGCCTAGGTGTGCAGCATGGTGGAGCTGCTTTGCCAAAATGATCAGTTTTGGGTTACAAATCACTCTAGTATTCGAATGCAGAGGTAGTGAAATGTTATTCTTACTGTACAAGTAAACGGAAGCAGAACGGTACTTAGCCTGTCCTGATTTAGGGTCACCCTAAACTGAGCCTCACTTGTGAAGCGGAGGCTAGGGATGCCAAATCCCAATAAGGGTGGGTTGGTGAGTGTTCCTTCCTAGTGGTGTGGATTTTGCTGAAAGAGTGTAAGGTGCTATTTTCCCTTTCCCTCTCCAGTGTTTGGAGACAGATCTGGTTAGACTCAATTGTGAGTCATTCTTTTTATTTAGTCGTTACTGGAGCTGAATCCCTGCTAAACAGGGGCTATGCCTTAGACCTGGGTAGGGGCAGTGGTGAAATGAAAGTTAGTGCAGAGGCTGTAGTAGAAGTAAGGTTTCCTGCTACCCAGTGAAATCACTAAGAGCTGAAATCTCTGGAGAGCTGGGTTAAGTGGTGGAACCTCAGACCATGTCAATGCAGAAGTGGTAGTATGTGTCCAACAGCGGCAGTCAGGAGAAGCAGCAGCAGCAAGTGACTAGTAGCAGCAGAGAAAAAAAGAGCAGTAGCAGAGGCAGCGGCAAACAGCCAGTTGCAGATGTGCACGGCAACCACAGAGGCATTGCTTCATGTGCTCCCCCATCTTTCTGGGGCGGGACACTTTCTGTGAACACACTCCTCTTTGCTAATCAAGGGCAGCCAACTGTGAGTGGGGCACAGTGGAGGGAGAGGAGAGTGGTGTGTTAGAGGGCTCTTTGCTCTCGCTGCAAGGTGAGAAACTGAGGCAAGGGATGCTACCTGATGCACTGCAGGGTTGGGTTTTTGCTTGTGGTTGTGGTGTTTTCCCAAACTAATACTGGGTTCCCTTTCCCTTTAAATAAAAGTTCTCTTTGGTATACACAGACTCAGTGCTCACAAGTGGGGAAGTATTGCCTCTTAGAGACATTAAAAGGGGGTGTTCAGTTTTCCCAGATTAGTGGGTGGGAGCTCTGTATTGTTAAGAGGACCCCCAAGATATTGAACCCAGCCCTTGCTGCTGTTGACTCCACCTGGCAGACCTTCACCACACAGGCTTGGGGTGGGGGGTGAGTCAGGTGACAAAATGAGAGGGTGGTGAAAATGGCAGAGCACAATACAGTTATTCATCACCCTGAATGAGCTTCTACAATCAGTATAAAGGGAGGGCAGAATTAGGGGACAGAAAAATCAGTTGCAACTTCAGCTCTAATCTGCCTTGTACAGAATGTGAATTGCAAACCAGATATAGATTCTTCCCTTCCCCAGGCCTATCGGTGCAATTTGTGGACATAAGATTTGAGTGAAAGATATTTTACGATTTAAAATAAAATACTTCCCCCTCTACTTTTAACTTCTGCTTCTTTGTTCATTAAAACCCCAATTCTGCAAAGTGCTGCGCATTCTCATTTCCTGTTAACTTCGATAGGAATGAAAGTCTCTAAGCACCAAAGAACTAAGCAAGCTGTACTAATATGTCCTGTTAGTACAGCTGGAATGTCAGCCCCCCCCACCTCTTGACACGACAGAGAGACCACTAAACCAGAGTTAAACCTTCATTGCATAGAGTCATGTATACTGAAGGTTGCTAATTAATGAGTTATTAATGAGGTACAGTTATCTATCCTATCTCAATGTTTAAAAAATAGAACAAATGATTACACTGTATTTCACACCCAAAAGCAATTACTGTACTGTAAATAGAGAACTATAGAACAAACAGACCTAGGCAGATGCTAGGGGAGGACAGCTGCACTTTTCTTTACAGCACATGGTTGTAGGAAAGCTGTGGATCCAAAAGCTATGAAAGTCTGTATGCAGTTCAGCACACCAGCAAAGTATGGTTTTAAAAGCTCTTTTACATCTACCAATCGCTCTTCAACTAAAGAAAGTGGCCGTGGGACAGCATCACCAATATCCTGCAACTTTTATAGTCATTTACGTTAGTGCAGAGTGAGTGTATCATATCACCAAGTGTTGCATTTTACAGCTACTTGGCATTGGTGTAAATAGCTACTGTGACAGACCCAGACCAGTGGGGTACAGGAGTCTGTTAGAGGACAAATATACTGGTCACGGGATGAGTAGTTTTCTGTTCCCTGATCAGAGCAGGGGCTGCACTAGAGTAATTAGGAACCTGCTAGAACCAATTAAGACAGACAGGCTGATTAGAACACCTGCAGCCAATCAAGGCAGGCTAATCAGGGCACCTGGGTTTAAAAAGGAGCTCACTCCAGTCCAATGAGAGGGAGCCAGAGGAAAGGAAGTGTGCTGGGCTGCTGTTTTCAGACACCAGGAGGAAGATCCTGTGATGAGGATAAAGAAGGTGTTTGGAGAAGGCCATGGGGAAGTAGCCCAGGGAGTTGTAGCTGTCGTGCAGCTGTTACAGGAGGCACTATAGACAGCTGCAATCCACAGGTCCCTGGGCTGGAACCCTGAGTAGAGGGCGGGCCTGAGTTCCTCCCAACTCCTGATCAGACACAGGAGGAGTTGACCCAGACTGTGGGTTCCACCAGAGGGGAAGATCACTGAGGTGAGCAAATCTGCCAATAAGTGCAGGACCCACCAAGGTAGAGGAGGAACTTTGTTACACTACACAAGGAGCAGGGCAATTGTTAATCTGGCAGCAGTAAACCCAGAGCAGTGCCACATAAACAAGAAGCTCCCCTACTATCTGATGGATAGTATCATGATAGCAGCATTGCAACAGCCAGCACCTGTCTTGCCATTCTACTTGCCAGAGGAGGAAGCTTTTTAGCAAGGTCTCTGTCAATAAAATCAGGGAAGCTAGTGGGTAGGTAATACTGCTGGGCTACAGTTTCTAGTCTTCCTTAAGGTAGGTTTTAAAAAAACATTTTTTTCCTTATTTTATTCAGGAAAAGGGTCGTCTTAACTCCCTGACTCTCCTGCTGTGTCATGATACAGGGAGCTGGGGACAAGGTGAGGGCATGGTGAGGTGAGCCACAGGGAGTTAAGAATAGGAGGCAAGCAGCCAGTAGGGTTGGGCTAGCAACCATAGCTTGTACCTTGGTCCTAAATAACTGTTTGAGCTGAGATGTTAGCAAAGAATAATTGTGCAACTGACTTGTTAATCTAGACTTGCTCAGCCTACCTATGCTGAGGTGACTATTTCATGGTACACTTTTTATAAGGGTGGCTGAGGGCCATCAGTATGAACTTGGGAAGGGATAAGGAAATTTGGAGCAGGCATTACTTGTGTGAAAGAACAGTAAGAGACAAACTTAGGGTACATCTACATTTGGAGCTGGGGGTGTGACTTCCAGCTCAAGTAGACATACACTAGCTCTGACCAAGCTAGTGTGCTAAAAATAGTAGTGTAACTATAGTACCATGGAGGGCAGCGGGTGGTGGCATAGTCTAGCTCTCCCCAGTACAAACCTGCTCAAACCTGGTGGTACATATTTGGAGCAGCTGGCCTGTGCTGCTGCTGTGGCTACAATAACATTCTGAACATGCTAGCTTGATCAGAGCTTGAGTGAGTTGGTCTGCTCTAGCTGGAAATCATACCCCCAACTCCAGGTGTAGGCTTAGCCTTGGTCAGTTTAGCTGGGGAATGTGAGATGTAACAGGACAGACACAGCAACTGCTCTCAAGTTCACTCTCTCCCATGACTTGGCACCAGTTGAGTTACATTGAAATGAGAGAGCTGTTTTTGGAGTGCGACACCTTCATTTGAAATCGGATGCAAAAAAGTTATACACTGCCCCAACCTTCTGTCAGGTCATTGTACATCAAGTAACTGTGTGGAGAGAGACAGCCTAACAGAGCCTGCTGGATCATTCCTGCCAGGTCGGTTATAATGGTATAAACTAAAGTGTGTATTGAAACCATTATAGTTATGCAGGATAAGAGTGTCCACATGAAGAGTTATACATGTATAAGTGTGGTTTTTGTTTTTAAGCTTATGTTGCTTTGAAAGGGGTTTAAGCTAACCTGGAATGTGCCACTCTTTTATTCTGGAATAAGAGTTTCCACATCGGCAGTTATAACAGTATAACTATAGCTGTTTAACTATACTGGTATAATTAATAAAACTTTTCCATATAGACAGTCCTAAGTTATATGCACAAAGACAGAGGCTCATCCATTCTCAGATCATAGTTGGGTATACTTTATTAGCCACTGACTTTGCACTGAACAAGAGTAGGTTGTCTGTCAACCAATGCCCTTTGCTTCTGTGATGAAATTCCAGATGAAACTAGCGGGGCTGAATACATGGGTTATACCTACAGCCTACATTTGGGAAAAAAAATCTCTTCCCACCTCATCTAGAACTGAGTGAATAATTGACTTTTTTGGTTTTGTGGCCAAACCAAAAAATTGTGGGGGAGAGGAGGGGAGAGAATTATTTTGTGTTGACCCAAATCGAAAGCCTTTAGTTTTTCTTGCCATAATGAAAAACAACAAACAACATTTTTGGGTTTAATGAAACATTTCATTCAAAACAAAAATGAAGCATTCAATTTATTTTTCAGGTGTTTTACTCCCATCCCTTTAAAAAAAAAATTAGCTAAATGTCAAAATGAATAGTTGAAAAGTTTCATTCAGAAAAGCTGAAACAAAACATTGACTTTCATTTTTTCCCCTCATTTTTTATCTTGATTTTTTGACAAATATAGTATTTGTCGACTGTCACCCAGCTCAAGCCTTTTCTTTCTATGCTCATCCAAGCAGAGTGCAGAATCGAAGCCCCCTGAAACAGGCTCCCTCATGTGTCTTTCATATGCCAAGCCTACAGCAGTGCCAGGTGTTCTTCAGTGGTTGTCTAAGAGGCATTTCCTGTAATATAAAGACCGTATATAGTCTATGCAATTCCTTGTACACTCAGACTGGAGGCTTATATTAGAAAACATACTTCCCACTTCTTTAACTCATGTTAAACTCAAGTCATAAGAGCACAAAGATTGGACTTTCTTCTTCTACTAATGGCCAAAGTCCCTTGGATTTCACTTTGGGATGTCCTCTTCTGAGCTAATACTCATTTTATCAGTTTAAATACTTTGGAGTCCAAATCAGTACCATCCATAACTGTAATACTACAGCCATTTGCCCACAAATTATATCAATAGGTTTTGATCATAGTTTATTATTTAGAAACAATAATATAATTAATACTCATTCCTTTCCATGGTGAAAATTAATTTTCATGGGTCAAGATCTGTGACTTTCTAATGTAAAACCCTTGGCCCAGAGTTTCAGAGGTGATTAGTGATTTAGCATGTCCATCCTGAGACATCTTAAAAGGTCCTGATTTTCAAAAAGCTGGTAGTCAGCACCTTCTGAGAATCAAATCCTTTTTTGGGGTGTCAGGTTGGGTAACCACAATTGAATCATCTTTGAAAACCATGGCCCTTCTCCTCTACCTGTAAAGGATACCTAATTCCAGAAGAGTATCATGGCTTCATTAGTAGGCAATTTATGCATTTTCTGTAGGGAAATGTTCAGATGTAGCCAAGGGAAATATTTGATTAACCCCACCTGTGTGGAAAAACTAGTGGGGATCCTCTCTCCTTAATAAACCTTTCATGAGACACCTCCTGAGAAGCCCACACTGCTCCTGATTCATGTTTCTACTCTCTGAAATGTCTTTGGTAGCTTAGTGAAGCCTCAAAAGCCCAGGACTTCTAAGGCTGTGAGATTTTTCTGTGGAGGCCTTGCCCTGTGTCCCAAACATTTGTTTTGTCTGAAGCCTGCCTGGTGACTGGCGAGTGTAGTAACCTCTTTCCCAGACAGCCAGAACCTGGATAGCTATATCTGGATGGATATAAGATAGGAACAAAGAGCTGGTGATCTGGCAGAATGATATCCCAAGTAGAGGGAAGGAGCACAGTGCTATTTAATTTTGACAGGTATCTAAAAGCACACAAATCTTTTTTCTGTAGGGAGGTCCTCATAGTTTATCTTATGTATCCAGGTCTGTGATGCCTTGTACAGATTTTGGTTGGGTAAAATTTGGTTATATGGTTGCATTTGATTTGTATTAAGTCTGCTATTCATACATCAAAATTATTGAAATTCCATAAAATGTGCTGCATGTATTTGTGTTCAGGCCCACATACAGGCACAGCCATATTTGACTGGTATGCTCTTTAAAATCATGAGAAAACAGCTGTAATTGTTAGCTAATGAAAGGAGTAGGCTTGAATCTTGAGTCTTACATGTATCTGCATGCTTTTTAAAAATCTTATTCCACCATTTTCACACAGGATTGCTGGCATGAGATTGACCAGTGTCTGGGGTGACTCATTGCATAAGCTTGGTTAAGATGCTAGATCAGGCTTGTATAAAGTGAAGTTTTTGTTCAATCTTACACTCAACACTTGAGTTGGAGCCTGATTCTTACATGTTCTGAGAACCTTCGGCCCCAAGGGCCTGATTACCTTGTGGCCCCTTTAACAAATCTCTGGCAGTGCAAGGGGGTCTTAAAGTGTAAATTTATGTCCATGTTAAGGTCCCTTTTGCCAGAGCAATATAAAATGGTCTTTGAGTAAATGAGAATACACTCCCTATTGAAGTCAATCAGCATTGTGTGCACGCAGTATTCTTGTTTTAAAAAAACAGCCTTCTTATTTTGCAGCTTAAATATGGATTTAAGTGATTGACTTTAGTCACTACATTTGCATTTTTTGACTAGGATCTTTATTCCATAATTAAATTAGTGGCTATAGAAACTCATCAAAATGGACTGCTTCTATGCTTTCTTATCAATTTGGTGTATGAGTTTAGTACTCACAAAAGGTATTTAGATGTCCCCTAATTTATCCACAAAACAAATACAGCATGAGCTGTAGAAGGTTCCCCACCAACATGCTTGAACTGAGACCTGGAGGGACCACCTACCTAGCCTTGTTTGCATTACAGAATTGTGCTGTTGTGACTGAACTGATGCATGCTGCCACTGTGCCTACATGAGACACCGTGTTTTGGGTACATACAGTGCACTGCTTCCATGCACTGCCCTGCCTGCAGGTGTAGCAGGACCTGTGGAGTGTTTAAGGCCAGATGGGGCCACCAGAGCATGTAGTCTGACTGGGTTTGTACAATTAGACAGTTGGCAACCCTAACACCTTTGCCCTGCTCCATGCCCCTGCCCCACACCTTCTCTGAGGCTCTACCCCCACTCACTCCAGCCCCCCTTTCTTGGTTGCTCACTCTCCCCTACCCTCACTCCCTTTAACTAGGGTAGGGTAGTGGGTTGGGGTTCAGGAGGGGGTGTGGGCACTGGGCTGGGGCTGCAGGGGTCTAAGTGTGGAGGGGGCTCTGGGCTGGGCCTGGGGTTGAGGGTTGATGAGGGGTGCAGGCTCCAGTTGGGAGGTGCTTACCTTGGGCAGCTCCCAGAAGCGGTGGCATGTCTGGCAGTGGCTCCTAGGCTCAGGGATGCCCAGGTGGCTCTGTGCACTGCCCCTGCCCACAGACACCGCCCCCACAGCTCCCAATGCCTGAAGTTCCCCATTCCCGGCTAATGGGAGCTGCAGAGTAGGCGCTTGGGGCGGAGGCAGCACACAGAGACCACCTGAACCCCCCCTTCGCCTTGGGGTTGCAGGGACATGCTGGCTGCTTCCAGGAGCAGCGCAGAACCAGGACAGGTAGGGAGTCTGCCTTATACCTGCTGCACTGCTGTAATTTTAGTGGCCTAAAATCTCCCTGATTGGCTTCAGTAGCCTCTGGGAGATTCCTGGGCAAACCATGAATGTTGGCAACCTTACCTGAACTCCACTCTGAGACCTCCTCACCAAGCCCAACAACCAGAATTACATCAAAGTATTACAGCCCTCAGGAGCAGAGGCAACATGTGGAAGGGACATGCAAGGTCATGTGTGTTGTCCCCCTCCCCCTGAGATTTGCTGCTTGGCTTGTACTGAGCATGCTCACACAGATTGACTGTGCTCAGTAACACTGCTGAAGCCGGCTGCCGTCACTCTGTCCCCCCTTTTCCCCCACCATCAGTGGGCATGGGTTGTCTATGCTCAGGAGACCAAGGCTATGTTTTTATTATGTACCTTCTAGCAACACAGCTGTGCTGCTACAGCCATGCCACTAAATGGTGTGCAGTGTAGCCGCTCTTTCTCGGTAGAAGAGAGCTCTCCCGCTGACAAACTTCTACCCCCAACGAGCAGCAGTAGCTTTGTCGGCAGGAGAGCTTGCTCACGACATAGCGCTGTTCACACCAACGCTTTTCATTGGTAAAACTTGTCGTTCAGGGGTGTCTTTTTTTTTTTTCCACACCACTGAATGACAAAAGTTTTACCAATGAAAGTCCGGTGTAGACAAAGCCTAAACTATTGTGTGTTGTACCTAGCCCACAATTCCTGGACAGCTCTCTGTAGAAGGTGCATAAGTTCTGTGATAAATGATGTCTACTTACACTTGTTTACATTTTAATTAGTTCCCCAAATACTGTGGCTGGTTCTGTCCTGACCAAGGAGCACACATATATCTCGAGTGGTGGGGCTATGCTTTTCTGCACCCTCCCACGCATGCTGCAGTGCTGTGATAGCAGACTGTCAGCTTTTTTCTTAGTCCACTGCTGGACTGACTCTGAATCTGGAGGTGTGGCATTGCTTATGTCATGCACTGTCACTCTGAAGTAGTTCTGCTTGAGGATATAAGGGACTGGCATTTTATTACTGTTTTTTATTTTTTTCCTGCTTGTTTGTTTTGTGTCCTCCATACTAATGTCCACATTTAAAAATATTGCTACCCCAGCCCCTTACGTGCTTCCCATCTAGGCATCATTATCCCCACTAAACTTTCATTGACCTCCCTCTCTGTCCCAGTAAAATTAGCACTGTGGTCTAGCAAGAGAGCTGCTAGCTGGTTTTCTGGAGACAAGAAGACCTGACTGCTTAGTTGACTCCCTGGCTCCAGCTCCTTCATTACTCCCTGGTTATAACGCCTTCAGAACTGACTACTTTCTTCTCCAGGAAAAGGACTAACATCTCAGGCTTCTGTGCTCCCTACCTTGACCTCCCCTACTGGGCCTGAGTGGCTAGTTCTTTTCCTCGAGGGGCAAAAGCTGCAGAGATTGACAAACCTATGGGGCAGTGACCAGGACAATCCCTGCACAGGACACATGTTCAAAACCCCACACTACCGTGGGACAAACTGGAACAGTTGGCAGGTATGCAACATCCAAGGTGCACCAGGTATCATAGCTCAGGAGAAGAGGAATGCATTCTACAAGTCTGAAAGAGTTGAGAACACAACTATCTTCTCTGGTATGAATGTTCATGGACTCTAAGTGAAAGGGAAGTTACCAATGGCTAATATAAGAAGTGAGGTCAGAATTTCACGTGCTTAGCTCCCACATATGGTACCTGATTTTCATAAAAGCTCAGCTCCCTTGTGGGCACCTAAATAAGTGCTTCATTTTTCAGAAGCACTCAGCATCCAGCAGCTCCTACTGTGATACTTATGGACAGATATTCAAAAGAACCCAGCACCCATGATTTGTGGGTACCCAGACTGAGACATCTTACAGGGCCTGAACACCCACAGTTCCAAGTCAACGAGAGCTGAGGGTACTCAATAGGGTCCCAACCCTGCAAAGATTTACCCTAGTGCTTAATTTTATTGTGACTATGAGTATCCCACTGCTGTCAATGGAAATCTCAGTTCCATAAGGGAAATCCCCCAAAAGTCCTTCATGGAAACAAGACTTGATATTCCTGATATTTCTTAGGTTAAAAAGACCAAAAATGAACAAACAAAAGCAAAAAAAGTCACCAAACCAAACAGACTCTGGGTGTGGGGTTTAGTCCTACCTAGGCTGGGGAGGCAGGCTAGCAGCCTTCCTCCCACACTGCTGTTGATGCAGTTATACTTCTATAAGAACCTTTACATGGATATAAGGCACCTTTTTATATAGGTACAACTGTGCCAGCATGAGGGATTATATCCAATTAACTCTTTACATTTTTTTAAAAATAATCTGACAGTTTCTTGATGTGCACAGTAGGCCTCAGTCTGCACTACTGATTGTGGGACTTAATCTGGGCCCTTGCTGTACAGGACTCTCTAGGCTTGCCTCTGTCTCCCTTCTTTCTGCAGATCTATCAAGTTGTTAATAAAGTAAGAAGTGATATGGTGCCAGTCTTGGGGTTGATGTAAATGGTAGTGAAAGCTACACATGGATAAGATTAATTTACAGGTTGAGTGGGTGGCTGGGTGGGATTATAGTAAGAAAAGTGACATTTATGAAGACCTAAGATTAAATACCCCAACATTTAATTTAACACACAGTTAAATTTTCCTAGTGACCTTCTGGAATGTGAGGAAGAGCTAAATGTAAATCTCTGAAAACAAAATTAAAGTAGTTTCCACTCCACAACACAACCTTAATTCTATCTTATGAGTGAGCCCAAGCTCCAGACTGAACCTGAGTGTTTACACCACAGTTTTACAGCCCTGTGACCCTGAGTCAGCTGACACGGACCAGCCACAGGTGTTTAATTGCAGTGTAGACATGCCCACGGGGACAGCTCTGCCAACCTACTTCAGCTAATCCCTCCACCATTCAATACAGCTACACTTAACACAGTGAAGGCAGCTGGAGTCCACACAGATAGATAAATGCTGGAATTCAAACACAAATAATAGAACTTTCTCATCATCCTGCATCATATCTACTTATTATATAGTCATGTATTTTTAAGGTCCAAAGGGACCATTATATCATTTAGTCTGAACTCCTGTGTAACACAAGCCAGCAACAGATTTTAAACTCATTAATCCTTTATTGGTCCTACTAATTTGTTTTTCTAAAGTATATCTTCCAGAAAGGCATCCAGTCTAGATTTGAAGATTTAATACATACTTTGGGTTAATTAATAAAGTGATTTTATTAAATACAGAAAGTAGGATTTAAGTGGTTCCAAGTAGTGACAGACAGAACAAAGTGAACTATCAAGTAAAATAAAATAGAACATGCAAATCTATGTCTAGGAAACTGAATACAAATAAAACCTTACCAGGTCCAGTAAGCTTCCTTTTACAGACTAGTCTCCTGCTAGTCTGGGTCCAGCAATAACTCTCACCCCCTGTAGTTACTGTCCATCCCCCAAGGATACCTGAAAGAAACTGGAGAGACTATTTCTTTAACCAGCTGAAGACAAAATGGAGAGGTCTCCCAGGGGTTTACATAGACTTTCTTTTGTAGGTGGAGACCCCCTTCTCACTCCTATGCAAAGTCCAGCTCCAAGATGGAGTTTTGGAGTCACATGGGCAATTCACATGTCCATGCATGACTCAGTTTTTACCAGCCAAACCACATTCCTGAGAAGGCTCAGATGTGGATTAGCATCTTTAAATTCATTGTTGGCTTAAGTGGTTTTTGATTAGACACTTAATTTGCACTTTTCTCAAGAAGCTGACCAAATGCTCTACTAGGCTAGTTAAAATCAAGCTAGTACACAGCCAATATTCATAATCCATACAAATAGGATGGATACATTCAGTAGATCATAACCTTTACACAGATATGTTACATGGCATATGTAGCCTAAAACATATTCCAGTTATGTCACATACATTCATAAGCATATTCCATAAAGCCTTATGGGGGGCACTGTCACAAGAGAATCCACCACTTCCCTTGGAAACTGAGCAACTGGGAATGGTTCAAAGGTTACTGCCAGCTCCAGGGGTGCAGTGTTAAGATTACATTGTGAGGGTGGTATGTACCTTAATTTAGTATTCCTGGACTTCAGAGGCTCAAAGTTAGCCACTTTCTGCACTTTGGAAGAGCCCAAGGTATCCCTGGGTAACATTAACACTGAGTTCATTAAGTTTTGGTGCATTTAATCTTTATTTAGTTAGTTATTTCTTGGCACCTCCATTTGCCACAATGCAGCTCTCCCCTTCACTGCTTCTGGCTCTTTGGCAGTGGTTATCCTATCCTTAGAAGGTTATGGCTGCATGTTCATCCATTCAGTTCTCATGCATCATCTTGCCTTCCACTTCTTTGCTTGTCCAGCACCGCTCAGTTCTCTCTCTTTCGCCATGGAAAGGTGGGCTTTGCTGTAGAGGGTATAGGTGTGAGGGACTCTTAAGGGGCAATGCTGAAGCTCTCCAACATCCCCTACTGCAGTGTCCTATCAGAGATAAATGCTGAGGGTGTTATCTTGAGGAGGATCAGAGTGATAAGCCCTAGGTGTATGCATGCTGGGGGGGGGGGGGGAGGAAGTAGAAAAACCTGGTGATTTTGTGAACAGCTGACTTTCTTGGGAATCTCCTGGCCAAATGATCCCAAATTTGGCTCACAACACTACCCTGCACCCCTATGAGACAATAAATTTCAAGGTAGTCTGAGCCAGCATGTTGACTTTTGAGCACTTTGAGTCTTTCAGATTATCTCTTAAAATCACAAGCAACCCTCACCATTAACTATAGCAGAGCTGGTGCTCTACACTAATAAAACAGCCTCCAGTTACTTTTCCTTGTTAAAGCCTTTTTCCTTCTTTCCCCCTCAGTTGTAAGACTTTGTCTAGATTAGGATTTAAAGGTGTGTGGTTGAAAAGTCTAGTGTAGACAAGGCAGTGTATGTTTTAACACACGCTAAAGCAGTCTGACTTGGCCAATTCAGCATATGCAAGAGTGCAATTGCTTTGTACTTTCTAAAGTTTTAGAAGGTGTTGCTCATATTGTGCTAGTGCTGCAGAACCCCAGTAATGGGTGCTGGCTGGTGAGTCTTGCCCACATGCTCAGGGTTTAACTGATCACCATATTTGGGGTCAGGAAGGAATTTTCCTCAAGGGCAGATTGGTAGAGGCCCTGGAAGTTTTTTGCCTTCCTCTGAAGCGTGGGGCACGGGTCACTTACTGGAGGATTCTCTGCACCTTGAAGTCTTTAAACCATGATTTGAGGACTTCAGTAACTCAGACATAGGTTAGGGTTTGTTACAGGAGTGGGTGGGTGAGATTCTGTGGCCTGCATTGTGCAGGAGGTCAGACTAGATGACCATAATGGTCCCTTCTGACCTTAAGTCTATGAGTCTATAATGGCCAGGACTCCATTGTGCTATGTGCTGCACAAACAGAACAAAATGATGGTCACTGCCTGGAAGAGCTTTCAATCTAAATATAAGGCAAGAGACAGCAGGTAGATACAGAGAGATAGGACAAGCACAAAGAGATACTATTGGTAAGCCTGCCAGGCAGTAGTCTCAGCACATGAGCAACTTAGAGAATCTTTCCCTGCAGAATTGCGCTTCTTTGCTCTCCCATAATCTGAGCCATGGTACCAACTTCTCTAGGCCTGTGGGAAGTTGGAACTAGGAAGTAGGAATTGGAGGACTGTGTGAAACCAGGGTCTAAATAGCCAATGGGGTAGCATCAGAAGGAATCATTGTGGTTGGTCTTTCATTATTTTGATGAAACCTGAGAAAAATAAAATCAGGTACGTTTATGGGGACGTGCCCACTGGAGTAAGAATGCCTCCGCTCCTGCTGCAGTCCTGCATGAGAATCTAGCCTCCCAGATGTTCACAGATGACAGAGAGGAACCCTTCCTTGATCATTTGCTTTTGGATAGGACATCTTCTGCTATACTCTCTGCCTCCAAAGGGAGTTCTTCCTGTTCTGTCACAAATTCTAGATTCTTATGGCACATTAACCATTCCGGCCTGATTAGCTCCCAGCTTGGCTAGGTAGGCAGTGACAATACCGTTGTCTAACAGGCACTGTAAGTGCAGGCCCTGGTGGGCTGCCAGGGAGGTGGGGACTGGAATTTTTCCAAAAATCCCATATCAGTTTTTCCAAAACAGAATTACTTGAAACTTTCCATCCTGGAGAAACCATGCATTTCCAACTCTGATCTGCAGAAGGGAAATTCCAGTTCCTTCCCACCTCTAGTTATCAGTAACCTGCTGAGAGCATTTCAGACTGAAAGCAAACTCTAGTTTTCTCATGTGTAAGGGAGACTCCAAAAGTGACTCATGTATACAGTGTTGCTCTCCTAAGACCTTGTCTACGCTGTGGGCTCTACAGTGGCACAAATGCTGCTGTGTGGTGTAGATGCTTCCTACCATGAAAGAAAGCATTTTCCCATCACTATAATTAATTTTTCCTCTGTTAATGGTGGTAGCTAGCTCTAAGTAAGAACTATTCCACCAACCTAGCTGCTTCTACAGTAGTTGTTAGGTTGGCATAGCTATGGTGTTCAGGGGGGTGAATTTGAAGCTATGTTGATCTAACTTTAAAGTTTGTAGACCTGGCCTAAACTGCAGTGTATTGGACAATTATTATAGAAGACTATATAGTCCTTTCCTTTTTTCCCTAAGGGAAGTGATTACCCTATATTAAGATGATGATAATGTGACACTGTTGCCTAATGGATAGATAAATCATCCTCTTTGCAAGTACCTTGTGCAGTAATAACTTAGTAATTCATAGTAACTTATATTAGTTAAAAAGAAGCAAGTCACTTACTCACAGTTCTTAAAATATTTAGTTGGTTTAATGAAAGTATTTAGTAACTTATGGCTATTTAGTTCATTGGTGAAGTGAAGCCTTATACTCAATTTGACTTTTCCCTTTGTCTGTCTACAACAGGGGTCAGCAACCTTTCAGAAGTGCTGTGCCAAGTCTTCATTTATTCAGTCTAATTTAAGGTTTCATGTGCTGGTAATACATTTTAACGTTTTTAGAAGGTCTCTCTCTATAAGTCTATACACTATTGTTGTATGTAAAGTAAACAAGTTTTTTTAAATGTTTAAGAAGCTTCATTTAAAATTAAATTAAAATGCAGATCTTATCAGTTTAGTGCAGTGGTTCTTAACTTGGGGGACCCGCATCCCCTGGGGCAAGGCCGGTGCAAGGATATTTTGCACCCTAGGCGAAACTTCAACCTTGCGCCAGCACCCCCCCCCCAACCCCTTGCACATCGGTTCATTGAGGGGCAAATCCCAACGAGCCTTTATAGACCCCAGGGGCCAGCCATGCCCAGGGGCTGCTCCCCAGACCAGGTTCCCCCTCCCTGCCCCCTGAACTCCCCTGGAGGGTGCACAGCTACCCCACGAGCCCTCCCCCACCACCCCACCCAGGTGGCCCCCACCCCGAGTTCACTCACTGGCTTTGCCAGGCTTGGGCTGCTGCAGCAGCTCGGCAGGGAGGAGCCACCTTCCGGATGCACTGGAGAGCCAGAGCGTCCCGCTTGCGGCAGCAGCGAGCCCCAGGCATGGAGGAGCCGGCGTGGTGCAGGGGGGCAGCAGCTCTGCAAAGCTGGCAGTGCCGCTAGCGGGGAACAGCCGTGACCCCCCCGCCCCTCCTGCCCAGGCTGCGGCCCAGTGCCCCCCCGGGGGGTTCCTGCAGGCTGCAGTGGATGTATGTGGGCGCCAGCCTCCATGCGCCCCCAGCTTTCCCCTTGCCTAGGGTTACCATATTTCAAAAATCAAAAGAGAGGGGAGATCCCTGTCCTAGTTCTGCCCCCATCCACTCCCTCCCACTTCCCACCCTGATTGCCCTGGTCAGAACCCCCAACCTCCCCTGCTCCTTGTCCCCTGACTGCCCCCTCCTGGGATCCCTGCCCCAACTGCCCCCCTAGGACCTCACCCCCCTACCTGTACCCTGACTGCCCCAACCCTTATCCACCCCCCCACCCCCAGACAGACCACCGGGGACTCCCCCCCCATTCAACCACTCCCTGTCCTCTGACAGGACCCCCAGAACTCCCAACCCATCCAACTCTCCCCCTGCTCCCTGACTGTGCCCTGGCACTCCCCTTACCATGCCCATGCCGGTCAGACGCTGCTCCACATGGAGGCAAAACTCCACGTGGAGTGCTGAGGCTGCAGGAGGGGCAGCGGCAGTGGTGGCTCGCACTCCCAGGAGCTGCAGAACCTGAGTGCAGTGAGGGGGGAGCTAGGGGGCGCGCCTGGTGCCGGTCTGGGGTCCTGGCTGCTGGCCCCGATCAGCCTCCTGCCAGCCTGGGGTTGGTTCCATTCACTCAGCGGGCTGAGTGGGGCCAGCGGCTGGGATCCCGACTGGCAGCTGTGTGCCAGGCAAAATTGGCTCACGTGCCAAAGGTGACACACGTGCCATAGGTTGCCAACTCCTGGTCTACAACCAATAACTTTTGAATGCCACATCCGATCAGGGACGCCTTGAATCTGGTTAGCCAACAGTTTCAAGCACTTCTATAATTTGTCTGTCGATTAAGGAACTGGTTGACTGCAACCATTAATACATTCCAGCATAACAATACCTCCCATCTCAACTCTGATGATCCTCCCAATACAGTTTTAAAATGTTGACACTAGAGCTAGCCAAAAATTTTCAGTGAATAGTAAATTAACTGAGAAATATGTTTTTTGGGGGCATCAAAACCACTTGTGAGCTTGCAAGTAGTTTTAGCTGGAAAAAAAGGGAATTTTTTTTCCTGAAAAGGTCAAAAAGGTTCATCCTAACCATCTTGAAATGAAATGTTTGGACTGTTTGTTTCTCAGTGACATTTCATGTTGATATTTATTTAACTGTGTTTTACAAAAATACAAAATGAAAAAAACTAAAATGAAATGAAAATCCCAATTTTTCTTTCCCTCTTTTGTTTGGTTTAGGATCTTTCTTGATTTGAATCAGCTTTTGCTGAACCTGCTCCATCCCCCACAAAAAATCAGTTTGGGGTTGAAATGAACTAATTTTTTGGTGGCTTTTTGGGTAGGCCCCCAAACTAAAAAATCAGTGATTTACTCAGCTTTAGTTGATGCCCTGAATAATTTATCTCCCACACAGAATGAAAAGAAATAAGAATGGTGTGTATGTGTGGGGGAAGCACACAGAGTGCCCTGGCATGGAAGGGAGAATGGGGGACAACACTATGGGAAGAGGGGGATATGAAGGAAACAGTTCCTGGTATGCAGCGGAGAAGGAATGAGGGAAGGGAGCATATTGAACTCTTGCCATGGTGGGAAATAGGGGCACGCAGAGCCCTAATGTGGGAGGAAGAAAGGAGGGTTCTCTCCTGAAGGAGGGGATGGGGAAGTTGCAGGCAGTCCTTGAAATATAAGGGGGTGGGAAGGTGGAACCTGGGGAACTTGTGGTGGAGGGAGGAATAGAGGAATGCAAGGAGCCCCTCCTATGCTCCTTGTTTAAACAGTAATGTATTTGCTGAGCTGTTACAAGGCCAGCAGACCTATATTGGTATAACTATGTCATTCAGGGGTGTGAAAAATCCACACTCCTGAGCAACATAGTTACACTGACTCAGCTCCCCCCAGTGCTATGTTGAATGGAGAGCTTCTCCTGTCACCATAGCTACTGCCTCTCGGGGAGGTGGACTAACTACACCGATTGGGGGAAACTCTCCCATTGGCATAGTAGCATCTTCACTAAAGAGCTACCGTGGCACAGCTGTAGTGCTGTACATGAAGACAGGCCCTATGTAATCTTGAGTTAAATGATTTAAGGTTCTTAGGGCTCATGTAAATTGTTCCTTCCAGCACAGAATTTATATAGTAATTATCACAATAATTTTCAAAGTATAGTCCCACCCATATTTCTACTCCAACTGCGTAGATATGCCAGAATCCACTACAGTGATACACCTCATCTCCTAAGTCTGATCTATGTTCAGCTTTTGTACCCACTGAACTATTTGACTATTAACCCTTTTGAGCCAAGTTCCCAGTCAAAGTTTGGGGCCATGTGGGAATTCCTGTTCGGAGTAGGAATTGGCAGTAGTCAGGAATTCCTTTGATGCAAATATAAGGGGACTGTTTACCCCTTACTAACATTCAGTGGGGGTGTTTTGGTTGGCTAGCTCCCAGCACTAAAAGACTGGGGAGAGGCTAATGCTCCAGGTCAGCCTGATTGACAGAGCAGGCAGGCTAATCAGGGAGTCAGGAGGCCAGCGTGGGTTCCGTTCTTTATGTGAGCTGGAATTGCCTGGGTCAGACAGAGTGGGGCTAAGCTAAGGAGAAAGCACGGGCCCAAGCTGAGCTGGGGAGCAGAGCTGTGCTAGATCCAGAGGGACCAGAAAAGCAGCCACAGAGCCCTTAGTGCCTGTCTCAGCTGACCTGGTGTGCGTGCTACAGGGCTCAAAATAGCAGTGTATATGTTCCTGGCTCTGAGACCCTCCTCCTTAGCTAAATTTCAGAGCCCAGGCTCCGGCCCAAGTGGGAAGATCCACACTGCTTTCTTTAGCCCCATAGTGTGAGCCTGAGTCAGCTGACCCAGAATCTGAGACTTGCTGCTCCGGGTGGGTTGGCTGGTTTGTTTTTGCTGCATAGATGTGCCCTAAATGTCCTGATTTTGAGGCATTTAAATTCTCATATTTGGTGTTACATTAGTTTAGAGTGAGACCATGATTTTCAAAAATGACTAATGAGTTGGTTGCGTCTACTTTTGGGTGCCTTATTTGAGACACCTTAAAGGGGCCTGATTACAGAGGGCAGATGGTCAGCACTTTCTGAAAATTGGGCTCCTTTAAAGTGTCTCAAGTTGGGAACCCAAAATTGCAAGTCACCTTTGAAAATCTTGGCTGCTTTTTTGCATTGAATGATAAGTGATGGATTGGTTTGTATGTGTTTATATTCTATATCTATCTCTTATATTATCCCTGAAACTTTCTTGAGACATAATGATGGCTGAAAGGGATACAAGAGTATTAGCCTAGTAGCTGCGTGTATGAACCTGATGTATTTTCACAAGATGTTACCACTGGCAGTGAGGATACTGAGCCTGTGTTGAAAAAGAAAACAGAAGGAAAAAGGAAGTGTGTGTGTGTTTAACTCCATTACTGGATAGATCTTCATTTGCTTGTGCAAAATACATGACATTTAGAAGCACAAATAGATGTATGACACAAAGCATGTTACCAGTACTTTGAAGATTTCAGAGTTATTTCTGAGCTATGTGAATGGGAACATCATTATTGTGTCAGGCCATTATCAAATAAGCAAGGTGTGGTAAACTATATTTAATTTAATACTAAATATATACTTATTTGGAAATGTGGCATGAATCAAAAATCCAGATCCAAACAGTACTGAACTTTAGGGTTATTCAAAAGCCAAACCTGGATCCAAATATGAAATTTGCAAAGTGCCCCATCCAGATCCAGCCCCCTGAAGATTGGGAATGTGGTTTTGGTGGTGTGTGTTTGTTAAAATACTGTATCCAAATATTATTTGGTTTTTAAATGCTGTACCCAATCTGAACTTTAGGGGAGTTTGAAATCAGAAGTCGACCTTGGAGTCAAATTTCACAAGTTTGGACCCGATGGTCTGAAAAAACCCACCCTTGCATCTGAACATCAGGGTTGCCAACTCATGCTTTTAGCGTGAGTCTTAGAGAATATTTGGTGTTTTTTCTTTAAGTCCTGGTTTCTGGAATCAGGTGATTATCTGAGAATCTCAGCTTTCAGTTTTCTTAAAAGTAAGTTTCTGTCCATCATGGATGTGAAGAAAAGCTTGAGAACGTGAATCCTAAAGGTTGAAACAGCAAAAGGCAAAGAAAAAAACCCCTAAAATTATTCATAAACTCTCATATCTTTAAATTCAATTTCATGATTTCAAGCATAGTTTTGCAATCTGAACCTGTTGCTGTACTTGTTTAAGATATTGCAGAACAAGGAACAAAAAATGCTTGTAAAGAAAGATTTGATGACAGCATAATGGTGTCAATTGTTCTCTGTGACCAGCAAATGTTTCTGGGACTTAATTGTCTTCCACAATGAGTAACATGCTCTGTCTTGTACTAGGATAAATTGGCATTTCAGAACAAGAAACACGTGATTTCTGCTGGGGAGTCTGTTTATTTATAAAGCATGCTGGTGCTCCTGTATCAGTATTAAGGAAATGAGCTGAACAGAAAGGTTGTGTTTGGATGGGATTCTTCTCTATCAAAAGAGAGGTATTTCCATACCTCTATGGAAATAAGGGTGAAATCCACTTGGAGTGAAATCCTGATTCTGCTGTCAATGCCCAAACTCCCAGTGACTTCAGTGGAGCCAGAATTTCACCTTTGGTGCACATTCCTGCTATTGTATCAGAGGGGTAGCCGTGTTAGTCTGGTTCTGTAGAAGCAGCAAAGAATCCTGTGGCACCTTATAGACTAACAGACGTTTTGCAGCATGAGCTTTCGTGGGTGAATACCCACTTCTTCGGATGCAAGCAGTGGAAATTTCCAGGGGCAGGTGTGTATATATAAGCAAGCAAGAAGCAAGCTAGAGATAACGAGGTTAGATCAATCAGGGAGGATGAGGCCCTGTTCCAGCAGCTGAGGTGTGAAAACCAAGGGAGGAGAAACTGGTTCTGTAATTGGCAAGCCATTCACAGTCTTTGTTTAGTCCTAAGCTGATGGTGTTAAATTTGCAGATGAACTGGAGCTCAGCAGTTTCTCTTTGAAGTCTGGTCCTAAAGTCCTGCTATTGGAGATCTCTAAAACACCCATTCATCCCTGTAAGCAGGAGTCTTTACGCTTGGTTGTAAATCCTAGAAGTGCTGTATATCTTTTATAATGCTTGCTCCTGTATGGAAAGCCCATGATCGTAGAAATGGTTCAGTAGTACTCTGACTACAGAAGTCTTCCTAATTCAGGAAAGCATTACATCAATTGGGGCTTAAGCACATGCTTACAATTGGTTTCCTGAATCAAGGCCTACATGATGTATTGTAGTACCTGAAAGAGACTTCAGAGGTGAAATCCTGCCTGGATTGAAGTTGGTGGCAAAACTCCCCTTGACTTCAGTGGGGCTGAGATTTCACCCAAGGTTTCTGGCCCTCTTTGGCAAAACTTAACTTGTCATGACATTAATAAATTATTCTGAATAAAGACATTTTTCACAGAGGAAGAGAGTGAAGAATACGCAGATATGATCTGTGAGGAGTCCTCTTGCTTTATTTCAATAGCAAAGTCACTTAATTGGACTGTGGGGAGATGCTTTACAATCCCAACCAGAGAAATCTGCTGAATGATCCAACCTACTGCTCATGTAACATCATCCCAGAAGGCCTTTTATTAATAATCCCTTATACCTCTCTAGCACCTCCATTTTACTGAAGTGAGGGTTAGGGGAAAATTAGACAGACAAGTAATTCGCACACAGTAAATCTGTGGCGGAGGTGGGAAGAGAACCCAGATATCTTGAGATTTGTGCTCTAACCATAGGCCCATCCTTCCATCACTTACAAAAAGACAAAGAATCCAAAGTATGGCTATTTATCCTAAATTCTTGTGGGCTTATTCATATCCTGAGGCTTTTAAAATTCAATACCTTTTGGCACCAAGAGGTACTTCATTCAACAGCTCCTTTCCCATAATATGCTTTTCATAACCACCCTGCCCTCCACTTGCTCTTCCCCCTTCTCCTTTTTCCTACCACTAAATTATACTGGGCATTTGACTTATACTATTGTTACCTCCCTATTTTTTGGGGATAGAGTTGTGTGGCTTAAAAGTAGCATAAATCTTACAATTCCCACCCCTCAAAATAGATTTGTTTTGGTTCAGTAAGATGAGCTGTGGAACGCACGTTGACAAACGAGCTCACATAATATTTGTATCTGGATGATATTTAGACTCCCACGTATTATCCCAAAGTCTATTGTTTTCTCCTACCCTCAGGCAGGGCACTCTCACATGGGATCCCCTCTCTCTAAGAAGTAGACTGAGCGGCTCATGCTCTCTATTCTGATCTCAATGAGGGAAATGAAGACACACTCTGCTGTGTCATTTCCTTGAACTGGTCCCAAGCTTCCTGTTTACCCAAGATTGTTTTCTGGGGATACCTCCAGTCCAGACCTTGTCCTTCCACCTAGACTCTGGAGTCTTCAGGCATTAGATTTCCCAGGTGTGTCTGCATAGCCTCTAAATCCATTGAATGATGACTATTATTGTAACAGGAGTTACAAGATTTACAGGGTGTTGCTTGTTGAATTTACAGGGTTTTCAGGCTCAGTCAGTGGTCTGTAGGCTCAGTTGTTTAAGAATAATGAAGGGTCTGTACCGGTCAATATGCAGTTCACAGCCTTAAGCTCCTGTTAACTCCATATAAGCATCAGCTGTGGGTCCTGTAAGTGCCACAACAATAAACCTTTACAATTCCCAAAGAGAATCTTCTTGGCCTGCAGAGCTGATAAACTCTTCAGGCCTACTGCAGAGTTTCTAATGTGTGAGGAAAAACTGTTCAGCTCATGGAGCTTAGAAACTACCCAAAGTGTTTTTACTAAGCAATAAGGTCCAGGTTCAGATACAACTCATGAGCAAGGTTACCTTATTCCATGAGGGTTACCTTGACTTCAGTGGAACTACTCGCAGTGAAAGGTACTGTGATGGATATGACAATATCGTACAATATCCTAGACAAACCTCTTGGAATTAAGATAAAATATATTGAATTAAGTTAAATCTTTTTGAATTAGGTTTAATACCTTTGGGGTCAATTGTATTAAAAATGCAATTGTTCACGTGGAATTGCCTCTAGGAGGAAGGGAAAGCTAATATAATTCCTTTGGTTATCAGCCCTTTGAAGCTACCTGCTGTTGTAGGAGCACCAGTGATTTGTATGTTATGTATAACCTGTATGCTCAAAAGATCTGTTACACTTTCTCCCCTGCTTTTGTCTCCTCTCCATCTCTGAATACCTGTGAAGTGGCTTTTCCTCTCCCCCTCCCTTCTGGAATGCTTGTGGAATGAATGGGCTGGTTGAACAGCTGGAAGATCAGAAGAGCTCCCAGGTAGATAAGGAGTCTGGGACTTTAATTAGGCAGCACTCACACACCCAATGCATGGACACTGCATGGACACTGGCTGAGGTGGAGTGTGACCAACCAGACATGGCCAAGTCATCTCTAGTCACAGGCCATGAGGAGCAGGTCCTTAAAAGGGGAAGGGGCCATGTGCTCAGGAATGCACTCACAAACTTGTACCTCCCATGAAGGCCCTTTGCCCGGACCGCCTGGCCAGTGTTTTGCCACGTTGCATTCCATCTTGCCTCGGGAAGACTTACCTTCATCACACAATCCATCGCTGTGCTGTGGGACACTTACCTTGACGGATCCTGACATCTCTAATGCCGTGCCTGTCCTGGGAGCATGAGTATGCGAGTGTGAGTGTGACCCCCACCCCCCACACTCCTCTTTTGAGGTTAGCTATAATATACGTATAATAAACGTTCTTCTTTCTGCCAAACCCTGGTGGGTCATTAGCCCTCCCTAAGCTTACTAGCTGGCACAATTTCGGGTAACACCTGCTGGGGAGGTTTGCGTATAATAGTTCAAACTGGATTCTCCGGGGACCAACAGACTAAGAGGCTATTTGGATAAACAGGCTCTGGGCCTTCTTTCTGAACCAGCAAATGGACATGACCCCTGGTCCTTGGAGGTCCCCAATCCTTAGGAAAGGGTTGGAAGGACTGGGCCTTCTGAGCTTGTGTGCTTGTCCTGGGCAGAAGCTCTGAGGAACTTGAAACCACAAAGAAACTCAGATTGATAAATTAAACAGTTATAAGTCACCAGGACCAGATGGTATTCTCCCAAGAGTTCTGAAGGAACTCACATATGAAATTGCAGAACTACTAACTGTGGTAGGTAACCTATCATTTAAATCAGCTTCAGTACCAGATGATAGAGGATAGCTAATGTGACATCATTTTTTAAAAAAGTCTCTGGAGGTGATCCTAGCAATTACAGGCTGGAAAGCTTAACTTTAGTACCAGGCTAATTTGGCTGAAACTATAGTAAAGTACAGAATTATCAGACACATAGGTGAACATGATTTGTTGTGGAAGAGTCAACATGGTTTTTGTAAAGGGAAATCATGCCTCACCAATCTATTAAAATTCTCTGAGTGAGTCAACAAATGTGGATAAGGGTGAGCCAGTGAATATAGTTTATTTGGACTTTCAGAAAGCCTTTGACAAAGTCCCTCACCACAGGCTCTTAAGCACCATAAGCAATCCTGGGACAAGAGGGAAGGTCCTCTTATTGATCAATAACAGATTAAAAGACACAAAACGAAGGGTAGGAATAAATGGTCAGTTTTCAGAATAGAGGGGGTAAACTGGCTACACTAGAGAGTTTACAGTGGTGCAGTTGCACTGATGCAGCTGCACCTTTGTACATTTTGTAGTGTAGCTGCTCTCCCATCGACGGAATTAATCCACCCACAACCGACGGCAGTAGCTATGTTGGTGGAAGAAGCTCTCCTGCTGACATAACATTGTCCACACTGAAACTTAGGTCCGTGTAACTTATGTCACTCAGGGGTGGTTTATTCACACCCCTGAGCAATATAAGTTTATACTGACATAACTGATAGTGTAGATATAGCCTGGGACTGTTCAGCTTGGAAAACAGCTGACTAAGAGGGGATATGGTCTATAAAAGCATGACTGGTGTGGAGAAAGGGACTATGGAAGTGTTATTTACCCCTTCACATAACACAAGAACCAGTGGTCACCCAATGAAATCGATAGGCAGTAGGTTTAAAACAAACAAAATAAAGTATTTCTTCACAAAGTGTACCATCAACCTGTGGAACTCATTGCCAGGAGGTGTTGGGAAGCCCAAAACTATAACAGGGTTAAAAAAAGAACTAGATAAGTTCATGGAGGATAGGCCCATCAATGGCTATTAGCCAAGATGGTCAGGGATGCAGCCCCATGCTCTGCGTGTTCCTAAGCCTCTGATTGCCAGATGCTGGGCCTGGATGACAGAGATCACTTGATCGCTCAATGATTGCCCTGTTCTGTTCATTCCCTCTGAAGCCCCTGGCACTGGGCACTGGCAGAAGACAGGATACTGGGCTAGATGGAACATTGGTCTGACCCACTGTGGCCATTCTTATGCTCTTAAACCCCTTGGGTGAGGTTTTGAAGGACTGCTTCTGCCAGATCCCATGTTAGATCTGGGGTGATCTCCGGTAAACTTGTTAGCATGTGTGTAAGTTCTCTCATTGTTTTTAGTATATTTTCTCTGTAATGCTTTTCTTGGGTATAAAATAGGCTTGCATAGGAAGTGCTGTGTGTGGTACCTTTTAATGGTAGGTAAATACTTTGTTATTAGTCTCTGAAGAGAATGTAAGCAGGCCTACTTAGGCAGAGTCTCTTGCTGGGATATCACTGTGCAGCCAGGAAATAGCTGGGTCAGAAGGGATAGAGACACAAGCCTCCACTCAAAACAGGGGATGGCCAAGGGAGCTGGACACCTAGACGGAGTGCCCTTGCTGGATCACAGAGGGGAATACAGGTACAGTTGCCCTAAACTATGGCAGAGGCTACTAAAAATGAGTGGGGATATCACAATCTGACCCTAATCTCTTTGCATTAAACTACTTGCTTGTGGAGTTTAATCGCTCTCAACCTACATTTGTTAGCTATTTAGTTTATAGCAGTGCAAACTACCCAGGCTGGCGCTACTGAGCACGTAAAGCCTGCCAGGCCAATCCTGAAGTTTATAAACACCTCAGAGAGCCCAGGGGTTTAAATATTTATAGTGAACTGCTCCAAAAATAAAACTTAACCCTACTCAAATATAGTCCTAGGCTTTAGACCTCGTTGCCCAAATTTTTTGCTAGTGTAATTCCTCTGAAGTCAATAGAGTTATGCCAACAGAAGATCTGGCTCCATGTCGGGAACAAATGCATAGACAGCCTTAGTGCTCCTAAATCAAGTCACTTGTGAGATAGGAGGTTCCAAAATCAATCAAGCAGTTAACCAGAAGTTTAACAAAACTAAACGCAACCACCACCAAACAACACAGCCGCACTTTCTTTTCAAACTTTCATATATTAAAAACAAATGACCAGATTAACGGAAGAAGTGAGGTTTTTTTTACCCATGAAAGCTTATGCCGAAATAAATCTATTAGTCTTTAAGGTGCCACCACATTCCTTGTTGTTTTTGTGGATACAGACTAACACGGCTACCCCCTGATACTTTACAGATTAACTTCAGACTTCCCTGGAACAGTCTCCTCTGGCAACAGACCACACACACACAACATCAGGCAGAAAGGAGACTTTTTTAGAGGATGTCAGAATTGGGTGTTGATTAGACTGTTTTACGTCTTTAAATATGGACTCTCTGCATTGGCTTCAAAATTATTTGCTTTTCTAATTGCTGTTCCTGCACCCACCCTGTCCAGTGCTCACCCCAGGTGTGTGTCTGCCACAACTCTATCATATGCAGACCTTTCACTGAATAGCTTTTTAGGTCAGAAGAGACCGCTATGATCACTTCATCGAACTTCCTACATAATGTGGGCCATATAATTTCAGACTGACTGAAATGACTTTGATAGATACCCATAATAAAAAAAGGGAAAATCCTAGTGTTCTTCCCTGCTTTCTCTTGAACTGGCGCTTCCTATCTTCCAGCCATTCCCTAATGCTACTGCCTTGCTGTGTTTATACTCATCTGCCCATCCACTGAGATGCTGATGCCCATGTTCCAGCCATTCTCATTTGCTCCTGCTGATGCTTCTGTCTCTGTAGATTCTAGGTCTTGTGATCACAGATGTGACTGTTATACGTGGCTGTGACATAGCGACTGTGAAGGGCATAAATCAGTAACTGAAACCAACCTCACACCATTGGGCCCCATCTGAGTGCCTGATCTAATGTTCATTGAAATCAGTGGCTCCTGATTGCATGAATGGGACCTGCAAGGTTTGGGACATTCTGTTTGATGGCCGTTCAAAATAAATCTCAGATCTCCTGGCCTCTCTACCTGCTTTGGTGATACTGTTGCTATCCCCACTCCTTTCCCCATCAGAGTGCACGTTTTACACTGGTTAATTCCTATTATAAATTTACCCAAATATTCCTAAATATCATCTGAAAAACAGCACTAGCCTCCCTGAATATGAATATAATCCGCATCTTACTATTTGGGAATTCGCCAACCCACTCATTAATTACCCTGCAAATCTGCCGGTAAGTAAGCAGCAGGCCAGAGCTTCCCCTTACTTGTACCCATGGCAGCAGATACCGCAACATCTATGGAATGCCACAACATTGTGCATCCTGTTTTGCTCCATGGCTAGAATTTGCCCCTGTGCAGGCTAACGGTATCAGGCCTATGGAGCATAGTCCCACTTAAACCACCCAAGTGGGACTTGTATGTTGCATTGGTCTTGTGTGGGCCCCTCTGCATAGGGGTGAATTTCACCCCATGTAAGGACTTGCGAGCTCAGGACCTAATCATAAACATTTTCAGGCCACAAACAAGAAGTTTTGGGAGCTGGTGCATGGGTAGGGTTTGGTCAAATTTAGAAAAGAGTTAAATAGGGTTTATGATGATTGGCTGCTGCTCCATCCTTCTTTGTGCGGCCACGACTCAGAAATGTTCTCTTTGCAGCATAGTCCTAGTCATGCTGTTAGAAATCAGGCTGCTAGGCAAACCTAATGCCACGGGGAGTGATTAACTGCATCTTAAAATCTGTTCTTTAAAATCCACCAAAACCTCATGTAAAAGTGCAGTCTTGCTCTCTCATGCTAATGGAAGCCTCTCCTCTGTTTTGTTGATCTTTTCACCAGCCTAATGGTGACACTGTGTTGGCTGATCTGTCATTCATGAAACTAAAAGGGATGCTCAATCTAGAATAGCCTTGCTGACTTTAAAACACCATAGATAATTGTGGAGCTGGTGGGGTGAATTGTTAGGTATATTTAGGAGAATCTACTTGGAGGGGAATTTTCAGCGGGGATGCGATAGGTGATCTGTGCTGGAACAAAGCCCCCTCTTTATCCTTTGTGGGTTTGAGATCATATTCCCTATGGCCATCCCGGCCTGGGAAGGGAGTCTGACTCCCCCCAGCAGTGCCCACTCCAGCCTTTTTCTGTCTGAATGGGCACATTAGACTTGTTACTGAATGTACTGAGGCCAGAGAGAGAGTGGCATCCACAAGCCTGGATGAGAACAGCTCCATTTTTGGTTCATTCACCCTCTTGGGATGAGGCCATGGGCTTTCTGCCCCTGCATTGCGAAATCAATTGAGGTTTTTGTGGTTTATTCCATGGAAGTGCACAGGGATTGGTGTTTGTGGGAGCTCACTCCCATGTTTACAAAGTTTGGGAGTGTATGAAACATGAGACATGGCTACAAGAAGCCCAGTCTGATCCAGACCGGCAATTCCCATAAACCTGCCACTGAACACATGATGTTATAGCATGAACAATGGGAACTATTTAAAGATTATTTTAAATGGGAGGAGTGAAAGATGGTCCACACTCTGAGACCAGCACTATAGTTTAATGCAGCCCTTGTCCCCTCCGCATCCTGCCCTTATGAATGCCATGCAACCCCATCCCTTTCCCAATACTACCCCCAGTGACCCCTGCACAGCCCCCTTCCCATCCTGCTGCACTTTCCCCGGGGCTGGCTCTAGACCCCAGCGCGCCAAGCGCGCGCTTGGGGCGGCGTCCCAGCGGGAGGGCGGCGGGTGGCAGGCGGCTCCGGCGGACCTCCCACAGACGTGCCTGCGGAGGGGCCGCTGGTCCCACGGCTCCGGTGGAGCATCCGCAGGCATGCCTGCAGGAGATCCCCCGGAGCCGCGGGACCGGCGACCGCTAGAGCGCCCCCTGCGGCGTGCCGCCCTGCTTGGGGTGGCCGAAATCCTAGAGCCGCCCCTGACTTTCCCTTCTGTGGCCCAGTGGCCATGCCTCCCAAAATGTCATTACTTTGAAGGATGTTGCAATGCCTTTCAAATTTGAATCAGCCAGGCAGGTAACCTAAGCAGCATTCTGGGAGGGGAGTGAGGTCTAGGGAGTTAGAGCAAGGAGGGGCTGGGAGCCAGGATACCTAGGGTCTATCCCTGGCTCTGGGAGAGGAGTGGGGTCCCATGGTTAGAGTAGGGGAACTGTGTGCCAGGACTCCTGGATTCTCTCCTCAACTTTGCTGCTGAATTCTGGTGTGTGCCTTAGTGCAGTGGTTTTCAAATTGGGGGTCGTGACCCAGTACTGGCTCGTGGAATGGAAGGCACTGGATCACTGTGGCTCTGGTCAGCACCGCCGACTGGGCCATTAAAAGTCCCGTCAGCGGTGGTGCCCAGCTAAGGCAGGTTAGTGCCTACCTGTTCTGACACCGCGCTGTGTCCCGGAAGCGGCCAGCAGCAGATCTGGATCCTAGGCGGGGGGCCACAGGGCACTGCGCTTCCACCTAGGAACCAGACCTGCTGCTGGCCGCTTCCGGAGCGCAGTGCGGTCTGTGGTCCCAGGACAAGCAGGAAGCCTGTCTCTGGACCCTGTCTGCACCACTGACCAGGAGCCACAGGAGGTAAACCAGGAGCCCCCTCCTGTACCCCAAACCCCTCATCCACAGCCCCACTCCAGAGCCTGCACCCAGAGCCCTGACCCCTTCCTGCACCACAACATCCTGCTCCAGCCCACAGCCCCTCTCACACCCTGAATCCCTCATTCCTGGCCTCAGTCCTCACCCCCACGCCCCAACCCTCTGCCTCAGCCCTGAGCCCCTCCCACACCCCAAACACCTCATCCCCAGCTCTGTTGGGTTCGGTCATCAAGAATTTTCTTCAACTGGGTCATCAGAAAACAATTTTGAAAACCACTGCCACAGGCATTTCTGTGCCTCAGTTTCTCTAACTGTGCACTGAGCAGCATCCCCTTCTGGGAAACCTCTGCTCCTGCCCACTGAGACCATTTGTACAGCCTATCCTCAGCATCAGCTGTCTCTTGATTTCAGTCCCAGCCTCTCGCTGAACACAGCAAATTGCATAAAGGTCCAAAGGTCTCCACTGAGGCTACTGGACAGGTTGGGAACCAAACCCCAAAACTGTGGGTAAAAGCCAGGCCCTGTTGGGAGTTGTCACGGTCACGCGGGACATAGTAGAGAGGAGAATTCCAGCAGCTCAGCTCCTTCTCCTTCCCTTGGTGAGCCACCTCCTGCGGGCAAGGTTGTGGCTTTATGGCAACCACATTGTAAAATCAAGCAGGACATTTAGTTTCCTCCATAGAAATCTGCAGTGTTTAATAGTCATGGGAAAACTCACAGTCCTGTTTGAAAAGCTTTGACACATTTACCAGGCATGCCTGGAGGTGCCTAACCCTTTTCCCAATAATAATACATATCCTTTGGGCTTTTGTCAAAGCGTTAGGCAAGGTTAATTGGTTACAGTGAATAAGAGTGGAAGTCAGGACTCCTGGATTCTATCCCCAACTCTGAGAGGGCAGGTGGGATCCAGTGGGTTAGAGGAGCAGGGGAGGCTGGGACTCAGGACTCCTGGGTTCTGTTCCTGGCTCTGGGAGGCAGGCCCTCTCAGAGGCCTAGAGAGGCCTAGGCCACTTCCAGCGTTTGAGGACCCTAGCCATAATGAAAATAAAAGAGACATGAAAACAAAATAAGGCCTCAAGAAAAGAGTGAGACATAATTTGAATTTTTTTATTTAACAAATGTCTTCTAGCCTTTTTCTGTGCAAATGCACTAATTATTGAGGAAAAATCTAGCTTTCATGAAATGTCACAGTTGATATTAAGCATGGTGAGCCCATTCAAATGCTCTTATCCCATAGCTGAACAGTGATAGTTCTTTACCTGCTTCAACACGTTGAAGTGTGTTCACCTGAAGCCACTGATGCAGGCAAACTGACAAAAAATACACAATGCAATTGTGATATTAGGAAACACCCCAGAGAGTCCAAGTTCGAGTATTTCTTGAAGCAATTCCTTTGGCTTGCAATCCAATTTAAAGTTTGTGGAATATATTCATTTGAGGAAGATGACCTCGTCACTGAGATCTTTTGAGATTTCTCTGTTGCACTGTTGCTGAAATTGTTCAGCGGCAAAAAATAGATCTTCATTACTCAGTCTGTTGAACTGCCAAAGAAACCCCCAAAAGGTACAAATTAATCACAGTGACTCAAATCAACATGTAAGACCTGATTGAATAGAGTCAATGATGACAAGGAAGACACTGACCTTATAATGCTGCTCAGCATCAGATTCAGTAGGTAAGTTGTGATTGGTGGAGAACTCAGATGAAATGCCAATATTCTGTGCTGCTAATTTGGACTCAGTCAGGATCACATCCCATTGTTCATGAATCTGTTGGATGTCATTGTAAGACTTTCAGTGTTATCTCTCTCAACATCAAGTGTAGCATTGTGTGCTTCAATTACCAGATTAGTTTGGTGGATCATTGTAAGTAGCTTCATCCACAAAGATGACATCAGAATGCATTCAGATTTGGACATGGGCTTCTGAATAGACTGAAGTTCAGTTCGAACATGTGCACTGCTATTGAGAGATTTCAAGCTCATTTAAAGCCTCTCTCACTGAATTCAAATGCTGCGCAACTGGTTGAACACCATCAATCCGTGCAGACCATCTAGTTTTGGACATCCCATGCAGCGAAACAGGAAGAGTGTGTGTTACATTTTGGTCCGATAGGGTTGCGCATAAAAACAAGTTGCAAAACTTATCAAATGCTAACTGTGACAAAGTTCCTCCTCTACCTTGGTGGGTCCTACACTTATTGGCATATTTGCTCGCCTCACAGATTCACTCTGTGGGTCGGGAAACAGCCCAGAGACCTTCCTCTCTAGTAGAAGCCACAGTCCAGGTCAATTCCTCCTGTGTTTGATCAGGAGTTGGGAGGTTTGGGGGGAACCCGGGCCTGCCCTCTCCTCCAGGTTCCAGCCCAGGGCCCTGTGCACTGCAGCTGTCTAGAGTGCCTCCTGGTACAGTTGCACGACAACTACAATGCCTTGGGCTACTTCCCCATGGCCTCCTCCCAACACCTTCTTTGTCCTCACCACCGGACCTTCCTCCTGGTGTCTGATAACACTTGCACGTCTCAGTCCTCCAGCAGTATGCCTACTCCCTCTCAGCTTCTTGCACCCCTCTTGCTGCCAGTTCCTTGCACACACTTCCTCTCCTCTGGCTCCCTGGCTTCCTCTTTTATAGCATCAGAGGGGCCTTAATTAGAGTCAGGTGCTTAACTGCCTCACTTGACTCTTAGCAGGTTAATTGGAGTCAGGTATTCTCATTAGCCTGGAGCAGCCCCTGCTCTGGTCACTCAGGGAACAAAAATACTGGCCACTGGATAAGCAGTTATCTCCCTTCTACTACTCTGCTGTTCACCACTGGCCTGGGTCTATCACATAACAAATTAACAAGTGTCTAAATTTGAGGCCCACTTTGAGCTGGAGGCACAGGCCAAATGGCCTTTCTGCCCTCCGATTGGCCCTGCTGGGAGGGGAGTGGGATCGAGTAGTGAGAGGCACTGATTGTCACATCTCCTAGGCTCTATTTCCAGCTGTACTATTGGCTGGTTGACTTAGAACAGGGATGGGTAAACTATGGCCTGTGGACCACATCCGATCCGTCAGACCATTTAATCCAGCCATTTAATTGCCCTGCTCTGTGTGGCTCCCAGGAAGCAGCTGGCATGACCCCCCTCTAGCTCCTATGTAGTATGGTGGCACTGCCAGGTGGCTCTGCATGCTGCCCCGTCTGCAGGCACTGCCCCCGCAGCTCCCATTGGCTGCAGTTCCTGGCCAATGGGAGCTGTATGGGTTGCACCTGCAGACGGGGCAGCACACAGAGCTGCCTGGCCGTGCCTCAGAGCCAGAGGGGACACATGCTTCCAGGAGCTGCTTGTAGTAAGTGCTGCCTGGAGCCTGCACCCCTGACCCCCCGCCCCTCTGTGCCCCAACCCACTGCCACAGCCGTGATCCCTCTTCCACCCTCCAAACCCCTCGATCCCAGCCTAGAGCCCCCTCTTGTACCCCAAGCCCCTCATCCCCAGTCCCACCCCAGAGCCCACACCCCCAGCCAGAGCTCTCACCCCTCTCAGTACCCAGCAACCTGCCCCATCACTGATCCCCCTCCTACCCTCTGAACCCATTGGTCCCAGTCTGGAGCACCCTCCTGCACCTCAAACCTCTCATCCCTGGCCCCACCCCAGGGCCTGCACCCCTAGCTGGAGCTCTCACCCCCTCTCGCACCCCCTGCCCTCAATTTCATGAGCATTTATGGCCCACCATACAATTTCCATAACACGATGTGGCCCTCAGGCCAAAAAGTTTGCCTACCCCTGATTTAGGACTTCGCTACAAAACTCAGAGAAGCTGGCACACATCCAATGTAAATAAATAAGAGCAGAGATGTGGATATTCTGCAGAACAAGAAAAATAAAAATACCTATGTACCTAATGTCTGTATGCAGATACAAATGAATATGGGGAAATAAGCAAGATGAATTGGAAGTGATACTAACTGAACTAGATGAGATGATTCTCATAAATGGAATGTGACTAGTGGGTGGGAAGAGAGAAGAGGGGGGAGTGTTATAGAGGCCTTATACTGGCCCCCATAGAAGTTCAGTACTTTAAGAAAAAATAAAAAAATAAAGAGAACAGAGAAGAAATAAGATGGGCATCTGCTCTGGAATCCATGCCAGGAGAAGACCAAGAATGAAGGAACCCTAGATCGATTCTATAGATACAGCACCCAATCACTAGGATACCATATTCATGTGGATGTTAACTACATTGATGTCTATTGAGTAGTATAATCAAACATACATTATTATTCTAAATTACACAGACAATTTCTCTAGAGGTTAGGAGAGAAGGCATCTCTTTTCCACATTTAACTTGACATCAGTTGCGGCAAGACTGGGCTTGTATTTGGCTTGCCTCAGTTTTGGTACCCCACTGAAGTTCAGAAACCCAAGTTTTAAAATTGTAGCTGCAGTTTTAATGGGTGGACCATTTTGTCATGGGATTCATAGGCTTCCATATGTCTTGCAGTGGTACCATCACTGAGACTCAATGTGACACCAGCAAACTTGCAAATGGGCAGATCCTCAGCTGATGTAGATTTGTGTAGCTCCATTGACTTCAATGGAGGTATGCCAGTTTACCATAGCTGAAGAATTGTCTCTTTAACTGTGATGCACAGCTTTCTATTTGTTGTTATGACATCCTTGTCCCAGGAATGGGACATCTTCTCTATCATTGGGCTTCAGGGACTCCACTTTGCATGTGGATACGAAGGATAGAGGTACAATAGGATAGGCTAGGTAGCTTTCATAAGCAACATCTAGTTTTGAGCAGGCCATCACACTGAGAGCCCATGACACCAGAGTTCTATGAGGTATGCTGGTTACCTGCTGCCCTGTGGAGTTCAAGATACTGGCTTTAACCTATAAAGACCTAAACTATTTAAGGTCAGCTGACCTGAGACATCCTCCCTCCTTGTGCCCTGCTGCCATAGTTGTGCTCAGTGGAGGCACTCCTCCACTCCGGAACCTGAATTTGTTAACCTTCCAGACATGCCATAAGGCCCATCTCTATGAAAATATCGACAAGACGAGAGACAACACTCAGCTATCCACCCCAAACATGTTGCCAGACTCAGCCATTTCAGACTCACCTGTAGCTATTTTTTATTCAGCAGTGCTTTGTCCAAACCATGGGAACAGCCCTGGGTACTAGGATGGCTCCCCAATATGCCAACTTTTTCATTGGCCACCCTGAGGCAGAATTTCTGGACAAATGCACCACAAATCAATGATATACCTGGGATACATCAATGATATTTTTATCCTCTAGACAGATGACCTTAAACTCCCTTAGATTTGCACCACAACTTCAACAACCTCCTCCCATCCATCAAACTCTCTCTAGAACACTCCCATTCCAGTATCAACTTCCTGGACACCACAATCAGCTTCAGCAATGGAACCCTACAGATAACTACATGCAAGAAACCCACACATCACCATACCTACCTTCGCAGATTCAGTAATCACACCAAACACACCAAGAAATCTGTTATCTACAGCCCAGCACTCAGATACCACCGAATATTCTCCGAGGAAAAAGTCCAGCACATACCTTGACACACTTAAAACTGCCTTCATCAAACAAGGATGCTCCGCCAGAGAAGTAGTTTGTATTGTGGAACAGGCCACCCAAATACTCCAAGAGAACCTGCTTCAATATGGGAACCCCCCACCTCTGACTACACACCCCTAGTTGTCACCTACCATCCCACACTGGAATGCAGGGGTGCTGGAACAGTTTGTATAGTGGGGGTGATGAGCCATTGAACCAAACTGTAAATCATGGGTATGATGGAAACCACTTCAAGCCACGGGATGTGGCAGAACCCCAACACCTCTAGTTTCTGCACCTGTGCTGGAATCCATTTTGGTTATTATCAAACAGCCATAACCCATACTTGATGCGGACAACATCCTGAAAGAAATCTTTCCAAAACTCCCTTTTTTGGCCTTCAAACAACCCCGTTAACTTTACAAGGGCCATCATCGAAAGCAACCTCCCCACAAAAGAGGAGACACCAACTCAAAGCAGCACCAGACCCTACCAGAACAACAGATGCAAAACCTGCAGACATATCTCCACTGCTACAATGATCAATACCCGCCCACAACACACCTTTCAAGATCCATGGGTCCTACATGCCTATCACTACATGTGCTATACTTCATCCAGTGGACTAAATGCCCCAATAACAGCTATGGGGGTGAAACCAGACAATCACTACGCTCTCAAATGAACTCACACAGGAAAATGCTAAAAGACAAAAATGCCATATCACCTGTGGGTGAACACTTTTCACAAAGTGATCACTCTATATCTGACCTATCAGTCCTCATCCTCAAGGGAATCCTGCACAACACTTTCAAAAGATGAGTCTGGGAGCTTAAATTCATAACTTTGCTAGAAACTAAAAATCATGGACTGAACAGAGACACTAGATTTATGGCTTATTACAACAATTTAACACCCTCTCACCCCACCTCCTTGTGACTGTTAATGGACCACTTCTCCTTGAAATATGTATTAACTACTTTTGCTAAACAATCTGCTTCATCTTGTATCTAGCTAAAACAACAAGGAGTACTTGTGGCACCTTGGAAACTAACAAATTTATTTGGGCATAAGCTTTCGTGGGCTAAAACCCACTTCATCAGATGTATGGAGTGGGGAAAAAAAAACAGTAGGCAGGTGTGTGTATATATATACACAGTACATGAAAAGATGGGAGTTGCCTTACCACGTGGGGGGTCAATGCTAATGAGACAGTTCAATTAAAGTGGAAGTGAGCTAGTCTCAACAGTAGACTATCAAGGGAGTAAAAATCATTTTTGTAGTGGTAATGAGGCCAATGTAAACAAGGTGGCCCATTTCAAACAATTGACAAGATGTGAGTAACAGTAGGGGAAATTAGTATGGGGAAATTAGTTTTTGTAGTGATCCATCCACTCCCAATCTTTATTCAGGCCTAATTTGATGGTGTCAAGGTTGTAAATTAATTCCAGTTCTGCAGTTTCTTGTTGGAGTCTGTTTTTGAAGTTTTTTGTTGAAGAATGGCCACTTTAAAGTCTGTTATTGAGTGTCCAGGGAGATTGAAGTGTTCTCCAACTGGTTTTTGAATGTTATAATTCTTGATGTCTGATTTGTCTCCGTATATTCTTGTGTAGAGACTGTCCAATTTGGCCAATGTACATGTTGGTGTCCAACAAAAGATATTACCTCTCCCACCTTGTCACACTGGATTTGTAGCTTATTACAATTAGTAACCAACCAGCCACCCTACCCATCTTTTTTATGGCCTGTGACTGCAGAGGTGTGAACAGGTCACTTCACTTTGAATGCTCTTATAATATGTGTAAGCTACTTATGCTAAACTCTTTTCCACCTTGTATTTTGCTGTGACACTTTGAGTACCATTCCCAGACCTGAAGAAGAGCTCTGTGTTAGCTCAAAAGCTTGTCTCTCTCACCAACAGAAGTTGGTCCAAGAAAAGATATTAACTCGCCCACCTTGTCTTTTCAAGATAGTGTGTCATAAACTCCATATCAGGAGAGACAATGGCGTATCAATGGTCTATATTCCACACTTAAGCATCTGCCATGGAGTTTGGGTTGGAGTGGATAGTGGCATTAGACATTACTTATGGAAACTTTCTGGCTACTTCAAGTGCAACTTATTATAGTTCCCCTCCCTCCCACCCCGAAGTATTAACATACATTTATTCAAGATGAATCTCATTTAAGACTTGTCTATATGGGAAAGTCTGACCAGTTTTGTACCTCTAATTATACAGGTATAACTCTGTACACACTTATTCTGCAAATAAGAATGGCTTTTCAATTTAGCTTATATCCCTTTCCAAATGACATAAGCTAAGCATGGGGGATGGGGGATTAGGGGTGTGTGGGAGGGAGACACTTTTACTCTGGAATAAAGGTGTCCACATAGAGGGGTTGTCCCAATGTTACTACATCACTTTAAATTCACACCTGAGATTATACTAGAAAAAAAATCTTTCCTGTGTAGATAAAGGTCTTAGTTATTCCCTGTCCCTGTTCTAACTTCTCTAGGTCCCGTGTGTGGTGTTTCTGCCCTCAGAGGTGTCCCAATGACCCCCAATTTAGTTTAATCATTAGTGTTCCATTACTCTGCTTTCTCTACCAGTCTTCAGCAAAAAGTTAAATAACATCAGCCCTAATGCCAATTGCTGTGGTAACCCACTGATGCACATCTCCCCAGGGTACATTATCTTTTCCATTACTCTTTTTTTATGAGCCTTAAGCTATTATTCAATTCACATATCAGGGCTTTCTTTCTAACCAGTTCTAATACTTTTTAAAAATAAGATTTAACAGAAAGCTCCATTAAGGGCTAGATCCAAAGTACATGGAAGTCCATGGGAAAGACTTCATGAACTATATAATTGCTTTCTAAAATCCAGCTGTATCACATCTATTTCCAGCATTCTCTTCATTCAAAAAGCTGCAGTTATATCTGATTATTCATTGTCACTTTTATCCCACATCTAATCTGTCTATGGGTGTGTGTGTGTGTGTATATATATATACAGATATATATATATATATAATTAATCTGTGAAGGGTCCTTGCTTGCACTCATGCCTGTAACGTGCCTAGAACAGTGTTGTCAATGACTAATTATTTTAATGTTTCAATATAATTAATGATTAGGGCTATTGCTATGTTTGGCTAATTTGTTTGAAAGCACTGAGAGGACTATGGCCATGTGCAGGAAAGTAATTATTAGTGTCCGACACTCTTTCTCAAAGCTTATCCCATTACCACAGAAATTGGCTATTAAATGGCTTTCTAGGCACTCTACATGTCATCTCAGACTTTTTCCTGTTGTATAAAATGAGTTCCTACCATGCTAACATTTATAAACAAACCTTAGGTCTATGGAAACATCACCACGCTTCGCATTGGAACAGTACACAATAACAGTCAATAAATGTGCTCTTTAATTATCACGTCCTTTCTTATGGGAAAATTGAGTCAGAGGCAAAACAAAGGAAGTTTGTCCTTTATGTGTCAAGCTCAGTTAGCTATTTTCTTTGCTGGTGTCTCTTCTTAATGTATCTAGTGCATCTAACAGGTTTCAACATGTGTAGCACACGTTAGCTAATTCAGTTAAAAGTTAGCACTTGGCATCACAAAATGTTCCATTGGTATTGACTGAAGCTCTGATTCTGAACTGAACTAAGAGAGCCCATGGCAGGGCAGCAGTCTGTGTACAATCAACTGCAGGATCAGGGTGAAATTCCTGGCCACAGTGCCTTTTTTTTGTTTATTTCACAAAGAAAAGAGGCTGCCATGTTTTTTGAGCTTCAAGTGGAAAGGGAAGTAGATTATGTCAAAAGAATTTAAAAATACCACCTCAAAAGCTATGAAAGGAAAACTCCAGACATCTTTCACAGTTTCAGGATCACACAATCCTATATCAGGAACAAAATAATTGGGTTTTTTTAAATTTAAAACAAATTATCTATAACAACTTAAGAGCCAAGAAATGGTCCATTTTTAAGAACCTTAAACCGGGTCTTGAGTGAGTGCCAAACAAAAGGATAAATAAAATAATTATATATTAATTGGTTCCTTGGCTGAAAGGTTTGCATATGCTAAGAAATCATCTGAAAGAAAGCATGTCTTCAGGCGTTGAAAGGAATACACCACCTCAGGAGTGAATAGGAGAAGTTGGTGACAACCCTTCACAGTTCCCGATCTCATTGAAGATTCCAGTGCTGGAGAAGCTGCTTCCGCCCCACGTTTCACTAAGGGGTTGGGAACATCTCTCCAGAATCCCCTAAATCTCCATGCCCAAGAATTGTGGCACGTATGCACACACTTCCATGTAGAGCCACTAATAAAAATGTTGAGAAGAGCTAAGGTAGCAACTGTTTCGTTGAGTCCATCTAACACCCTACAACAATGTTATTGTTCTTCCCTTTAAACAAATCCAAACATGAGAGAGACTGGAAATGAACAATTAAGGAATCCAGCCCACTTGTATATAACCCACTACCACTTACTACTGTGGTGATATGAAAACTCTGTTAAAGTTACAAGCTATCACTTTAAATTTGTAAGGGGTTTTCTGGTCCTGCTTGCAGTCTAGGGAGCTCTTCAAGGAAGTGTGTGATCTAGGCTTGAACCAGCCATTCTGCAAAGAACCAGTCTAAAACAAAGTGAGTTGAATTTTGTCTCTCTGCAGAGACAGCAGTCATTTTGTTCTCGGATTTCAGAGTGGTAGCCGTGTTAGTCTGTTTCAGCAAAAAGAACGAGGAGTCCTTGTGGCACCTTTTGTTAGTCTCTAAGGTGCCACAAGGACTCCTCGTTCTTTTTGCTTGTACACAACACACATACATTCTCTGTGCTCTCTCCTGGAGATTTTACTTTTGTTCTTTCATATTGTTATTTTTCAAAGTTCAAAATAAGTTCCTGATCCTGCAAGCTCTTATGCATATGGTTATCTTTACACACACCTGTTGTTCCACTGGGACTGTGCACATAATTAAGGTTAAGTAAATACGTAAAAGTTTGCATGCTCAGCTCACAGTGTAAGTAATTTGGACTACAGGTGTATGGCTGGTATTTTTTGTTTATGAGGAAAAAAGGATCACTAAATAGCATAACTAGCTCTGTACATTATTTTTCCCAACTTGCTTTAATGCATCATATTGGACTTTCATGGTGGCAGGAAAGTACTAGATGGATCAATGATCTATTATGGTATGGCAAATCTGATATTTCTCTGTGTCAGTACTCTTTCAAGTAGTTATGTTACCTTATTTGCTTGAGCAGTGAGGTTTCACACTCACAGATGCAAAACCCATTTCAAAGACTTATCTGTCATGTAAGTATATAATACAATTTCCTCTCATTGTTTCTTTTTGGCAATTAAGGCAACTGATTTACATGATAGCAGTTTAGCACTATTGTGTTGAGAATCAGACGGATGCAAAGGTCATCTGTTATCTTTCCTTTTAAATGAACAAGAGTTCCTGGCTTATATGAAAACAAAAATTTTCAGTTCCAGTCCATTCCAGTCCAGCCTTCTGAAGGAAACAGGAACCATGGGCTCTTAGGCTAAAGCTGACCATCCAAGAAGCTGATTTTTTTCATATGCAATTGAACTTTTGCACAGAAAAAGGTATATTTATTTCTTATGAAACAGATTATAAAATTGCACAGGGTGGGTCATTAGGCTGATATAACTGATATGTATTTCTTTGTTAAAAGTCTGTCAATGTGTTTAATCTAATTAATTCCTATTGATCCCTTTTTTATTCTCTTCTGTTTCAGTTCTTATACTGTGTCCATCATTGTGGTATCTTACAGTGCCTGTATCTTTATAGGCACCAGCCACATCATACACACTACATTTTTCAACAGATCCATCTTTCCTTTTTCTGCAAATATAGTGAGGCAAGTTCTGCACTCAGTTATACAGGTTGACTATCATTGATTTCAATGGGAGTTAGACCAATGTAACTGAAGTCAGTGGAAGTTGTGCCCGTGTAAACAGAGCAGAATTTGGTCCCATGGTAAGCTCCATTATCAAGGGCTTTTCTTATTTATTTTAAAGAAATTTGGGTATGATCTAGTGGAGTCAATATATTGGATATGACCGTATCTAAGGTAGCGCTGGCTAGAAAATGGAAATCCCTTCCCAAGAAAAAAATGTGGCTTTGAATTATTTTTTCCATACTGAATTGGGAGAAAATGTCAATAGTGCAAATTGTTATTGCAGGAAAGGATTACTAGAAAAATTCCATTGTGATTCTCCCAAAAAAGGATTTTTTTCAGCTTGATGGCTGCCACCCTGGAAGACTCTTGTCAATTTCACTTTCTCACCCAGGCAGAACATCATATTGACAAGAGCCTTCCAGCCAGGCTGCTGGGGGGAGCCACTGTTTAAATGTTCCTGACAGAAAATTGGATTTTTTTTTTAACAGATGTGAAATTTTCCCACAGAAAGCTTAATATTTTGGAAAAGGGCATTTTTTGTTAGAATACTTTTCCAACAGGGAATTTACAGTCAGCTGTAATCTGAGGCCCAAAGGGGGCTTGTTTGAAAATTGAATGCATTCAGCTGTATCCTATAGCTAATGTAACCTATCTATGTAGAATTTCAAACTGCTCTCTCATCTAGCACCTGGTAACCTAATGTCGCAGAGTGTCTTCTTAGCTCTTATAGATGCACTCATATATTTTTATCATCTTTATAGCACTGCTAGTGCTACAAAGTTAGTTTATAGACATAGAGGAGACAAAGGGTAAAACACAAAGCAAATGGCAAAACTCCCATTGACTTTGGTGAAGCTAAGATTTCACCTCAGGTCTCTGCCTTGTGCACGCTTATCTCAGTGGGCAGACATCTGTGTGTGTAATGGAGCACAAATGTACTCAGGGGGCTGTGCACGGGGTTGGAAGTGTTTGCCTGCATGGATCAGTTTGCTGGAGCAGGATCTTTATATATACCATTCTCCCCCTAAGGTAATATAATTTATGGTACAATAAAAGATACTACCTGACCCACCTTGTCTTTCTAATATCCTGGGACCTACACATCTACAACAACACTGCAATTCTCCCCCTAAGGCATTAGGGAAAGATGTAGTTCCTTAGGTAGTGGCTGTAGATCGTAACAGGGCCTAGCTGGGTCTTACAGTCTGGTGGGTTAATTTTACTTTTGCTGGGCTGCCCAATAGTTGGGTAATTGAAACTTTGTATTGAATTTTTTTAATGTTTGTAATAATTTTGTAACAATTGTGCATGAGGTGTATGGAGCCCAAGGCAGGCATCAGGTAAATTAGAATAACACAGACATCCCATATCTCCTATGCAGATAGCCCATGTTACCTGCTGAGAAGAGAAGATGCATTATTTCTCAGAGTACATCCTTTTTGTGTGTGTTTGTTTTAAAGCATGGATTTGTAGGGTGATCTTATTGGATTATCATGAAAGACCATTTCAATTTCTGTTTTACAGCAATAAATAGAACCTCAAACTAATACAAAGAAATTCAGGGAGAAAACGGACGCTTGATGTGAATCAAAACGAGTCTGGAAAACTATCCCCCAGTTCTCAGTGTGTTAAATATTGACAATGAATGTTCTAACATCTTTTATTTTAACAGATGATCTGTTTCACAGTCCTGCTAATGCAGTTAGCTCTGTCCATTGTAACAACAGGTAGGAACGCACGTTGTTTCTAATACCTAAGAAAATGGAATTTTTATTCCTTTTTACAATAATTTCTTTATTCCTTCTATAATCCTACAAACCTTACTCAGACAACAATGCCATCAGCGTCAAAGACATAGAGAGGACTGTTACCTATTGCCTGTATTCTGCACTAAGTGTGGTGTGGACAAAACCCTACCCTCACAAGGCCTCCCATTGAAGTCAATGGACTGAAATGGACAGACCCTTGACTATGTGTGGTGCCACATTAACTTTAATGACAGAACAAGGAGTAGTGGTCTCAAGTTGCAGTGGGGGAGGTTTAGGTTGGATATTAGGAAAAACTTTTTCACTAGGAGGGCGGTGAAGCACTGGAATGGGTTATCTAGGGAGGTGGTGGAATCTCCATCCTTAGAGGTTTTTAGGGTCAGGCTTGACAAAGCCCTGGCTGGGATGATTTAGTTGGGGATTGGTCCTGCTTTCAGCAGGGGGTTGGACTAGATGACCTCCTGAGGTCCCTTCCAACCCTGATATTCTATGACTCTATGCCTCTGTGCAGCCATAGAGGTTTGCCTGCATAGAGCTCATTGCCAGATCAGGGCCTGAAGTAGTACTGAAGGGTTTGGCCCAGTAGAAATAAGGAGAAGCAGCAGTTCCAATTTAGATATCAATTAACTTAATGTGTTAGATATGAGAATCCCACTGTTACCTAATTTCTGTAGAATGTCATGTCAGGATTATGCTCTGCATGAAAAATAGAGTCAACATCTTCAAACCTGGGTAATTTCACTAGGTGTTTAAGTTGTTTAGCACTTCCTTAAAATCAAGCCACTGAAGCCTGCATCCTGTAAGTTACAATGCATAGAGGGACCCTTGAATCCATGCAGAGCCATTTAAATCAGGGTGTGTGTGTGTGTGTGGCTCCCTCCCATGTAGTAACTTGCAGGACAGGGTTGCCAGCTTTCTAAGGCACCTCCCGCGCTCATTCCATCCCCCCTCCCTCCGTTGCTTACTCTCCCTCGCCCTCACTCACTTGTGCATTTTCACTGGGCTGGGGCAGGGGATTGGGGCACAGGGGAGGGCTGAGGGCTCCGTCTGGGAGTGCAGGCTCTGGGGTGGGGCTGGGGATGAGGGGTTTGCGGTGCAGGAAGAGGCTCTGGGCTGGGGCCGAGGGGTTCAGAGTGTGGGAGGGGGCTCCAGGATGTGGCAGAGAGTTGGGGTGTGGGAGAAGGCTCCAGGCTGGGAGGTGGAGCTGAGGGGTTTGGAGTGTGGTATGGGAGGGAGCTCCAGGCTGGGGCAGAGGTTTGGGATATGGGAGGGGGTTTGGGGTGTGGGGTCCGGATGGCACTGACCTCAGGCAGCCCCGGCATTTCCCGGGGATGGAGGACGTCCACGCAGCTCCCAGGAAGTGGCGGCATGTGACTCTGACTTCTTGGCGGAGCACCCCTGTCGCTCCTCTGCCTAGGAACTGGAGAGACATGCCAGCTGCTTCCCAGGAGCTGGGCATGGAGCCAGCCTGCCCTACTGTGGCCAACTGGACTTTTAGTGGCCTGGTCAGCTGTGCTGACCAGAGCCACCCAGGTCCCTTTTTGACCGGGTGTTCTGGTAGAAAACCGGATGCCTGGCAACCCTAGGACAGGGGCTTGATTTAATTGCCTAAATGTGGAGTTAGGTGATTAACTCTAAGCACCAAAGTTAGAGAATTTTGAGCTAGCCTAGTAGGTGCTACCCAGTGAAATGTTTCAGGAAAGCATTTACAAAAGGGGCACGCATACAGCCAAAGTAAATTCCTGTTTAAATTGGAACAGATATTCAAGGCAAAACATTTGCATAACTTGGCCAGCTGTGTGCTCATCTGCACAATTTGGTCCAATTAAGTCACATGGAGTGTAACTGAGGCCAGAGATTGGGCCCAAAATGTTTGTAAATGGGACATTCCTAGCACTTATGTTTTCAGTTAGTCTTTGATTATTTTCATTCTCATCAGGTTCCAGTAAGTACTGGGGAAATAAAAAAGATTTATTACAGCTGCATTTCACTGGTTATTAGTCAAACCCTAGAATTTCATTGAGAAAAATGTCCGTGCACCCTGTTGAATAATATGCTCAGACAATTTCTGTAAAAATATGGGCCAGATGTTCAGCCTAGTGTAAACTGATCTTGGAGCGGGCCTTAAATTCTGCTGGTATAAAATGGCATCGTTCCATTGTTGCTGAAGGAGCTTCACTGATTCACACAAGCTGAATAACGGGCACAATGAATGTTAAGAATGTGTGGAACTCGGCTGAACTTCGCTGACTTACACCAGCTGAGAATTTGTCTCATAGTCATGGAGCTCCCAGGTGGTAAAACAATTGCTTGATTTTACGTATTAAATTGTGCTTTGATATCCAGGATCATCAAGCTTTTTGCTTGCAGATGGACAAACAGTGCAGCCATCTCTTTTCCGCTGCAGCCTTTTTGGAGATGATCACATCAAAACATTTGATGAGTCTTTCTATGACTTTGCTGGGGATTGCAGTTACCTCCTGGCTGGGGACTGTCACAAACGTTCCTTCACGCTCATAGGTGAGTTTGAGTAGAATATCAGAGATCAGCAAATGTGGAACATTTTAGGGCTTCAGTATCCACCTATCTTGGATACTTTCACATGGGGGAAGGACACTTGCAGAGTTCCCAATGCTGCCTTCTGCCAGAGGGGAGGGACAGCTAAACCAATGAGTTTTGATGGCTCTATTGAGGCCAGGCCTATCTGCATAGAGGTCCTGTTCCTCCAAACTGGCTTCTGATGTTCTTTGACACCTGGGTTCTTGCATTGATAAGCTACTGGGGAACCAGGATTTCCTCATTAGCCCTTGTGTAAAGAGGAAAAGTGGGTAATCTTTTAAATGTTGCCAGGGTGGTGGAGATTTTTAAAGCTGACTAGGGGATTTAGCCACATGACTCCCATAAAAACTCATGCAGATTGTGTGCTGAATTCTTTGAAAATCTATCTACTCAGCACAGAAGTCCTTGAGGGTACACAGGTATATTTAAGGTCAGCATTTTCCCCTTCATAGCTAGGGTTTGTCTTCCCTTGAGCTGGAGGTGTAATTTCCAGCTGGAGGAAACATTCCTACGCAGGGGCAAAGGAGATGTGGTGGAAGCACAGGGGAATTCTTGTTCTGTCTTCCCCCACTTTCTCTTTCTGCTCCCGTGCAAAGCTAACCACAATCTGACCAATCAATTACTGATGTTCAACACCAATCTGCATCATCAGTGACCCCAGCCCTTGCCTACAGTCAGGAAATGGAAGCAGAGAGTGGGGAAATTCTAAAATTAAACTATTCCTATGAAAAATCAACAAAGCTCCCACTGGAGTTTCCTTTCAACAGAGCTTTCTAGGCATACAAGATGTGTTTGAAGCAGGGGCGATTCCAGGCACCAGCGCAGCAAGCGCATGCCTAGGGCGGGAAGCCGCAGGGGGCGGTGTGCTGGTCGTCGTGAGGGTGGCAGTCAGGCAGCCTTCGGAGGCATGCCTGCGAGAGGTCTGCCGGTCCCATGGCCTCGGCAGCAATTAGGCAGCGAGTATGCCAATGGCGTGGAACCAGCAGATCACCCACAGAAATGCCGCTGAATCCGCGCGCCCAGTGGACCACTCGCAGACATGTCGCCGAAGGCCGCCTGACTGCCATGCTTTGGGTGGAAAAAAACAGAGCTGCCCCTGGTTTGAAGGCTGTAACTCTCATATGAAGAGAGATTGAAAAGACTTGAGTGGAGCAGCACTTTGCCTCCCAGTTGCACAGGATGGTCCAGTGGCTAGGACGCTAGCTCGGGACTTGGATTCAATAACCTGTTCTGCCACAGACTTCTTGTATGACCAGCCATGGTGCAGACATCCCTTGGGACCAACTGGGAGAGGGTGTAGGGGGTGCATAGGGCTTATAGGGATCCCAGGGGTCTGATGTCTACAGAACAGTGCGCTGAAGGGTGGCATGTGAGGTCTCTACCAAGCTCCAGGTACACACTTGTTTTCTTATTGCAAGAGGGATGACCTGTAAGGAGTTACGTATCTATACTGAAAACTATGCTCTTGAGGTATGTGAGTTAAGCCAGGTCGCCTGAAGGTAATTGACAGGTTCTGTTAAGGCAGGGGGCAGGAGACGCTTATCTCCCTGGCTGACCATTATGATGGGGGGAGGAATAGCTCAGTGGTTTGCGCATTGGCCTGCTAAACCCAGCATTGTGAGTTCAGTCCTTGAGGGGGCCATTTGGGGATTGGTCCTGCTTTGAGCAGGGGGTTGGACTAGATGATCTATTGAGGTCCCTTCCAACCCTAATAATCTATGATTCTATGACTGGAATTGTTACCTTAGAATGGAGGTGAATAAGAGGGGACAAGATGAAAGCATATAAAATAGCAAATGGTCTAGAGAAGGTAAGCGGGAGCTCATGTTCTCCCTGTCTCATAACAAAAGAACAAGGGGAGAGACAATGAACTGAAAAGATGGGAAATTAAAAATGGATGAAGGAAAACACCTTTTCACTCAACATGTAATTAGACTGTGGAACTCACTGCCACCGTATTACGTTGAAGCCAAGAACTCATTAAAATTCAAAGAAGGAATGGATGTTTATGTGGATAAAAAGAATATTAAGAGTTACAATAGTCAAGGCAAACAAAGTTTTGGTAACATTAAATACCTCGTGCTTCAGGGTTTAAACCAAACTAACTATTAGGGATTAGGAGGAGATTTTCATGAGGGCCAGATTATCTCACATCTTCCTATTGTGGGGTTCTTGAAACTCCCTCTGTGGCATCTGGTGCTAGCCACTGTCAGATCCAGGATACTTCAGTAGAAAGACCATGGCACCAATCCTGTGTAGTAATTCCTTTGATCCTATATACCTGTGTAGTTGATCAGTGTCCAGGACTGTTGTGTTGAATTATCAGGGTTGAATTAGATGCATATTGAGTATATGCTGTGGTTACTCATTGCTAAAGCTGGACAAATAATTCATAACAAATAATTTAGTCAGTGAATTTTTTCTCTTCTCTCTGTTGGTGAATTTTCTGAGAACAGATTGTGATTTTATCAAATTTTTAAATTCGTTGAAATTATTACCCAAATAACTTTTAATTCCTGTCACAAAGCTTGTTTGCAAACAGTATGTTGTGTGCATTTGAAATGACACTTGTTTTGATTAGGCACATAAGTCACATGGTAAGGTTCTGTTCAATAATTGCTGAACAACTCTTCAAAATTAGTATCTACTGCTAGTAGTCATGACTAGAAATTCAGAATTTCTTTTGTGCAAATATTCTGTGTTATTCATTTTAAATTAACTTTTCCGATGAATATTCTTGCCTATGTTGTCAAATGCAGAAAGTGACCACAAAAAAGATATGAAAAGAGTTGAAGCAAAATTAGTTAAAAATTCAGTTAGCTGCACATGCAGGTTTCAGACAGCACTTGTCAGTACAACCTCAATCCTGTACAAATTTACTTGTCTTTAACTTTACACACTGAGAGTAGTCTTAGGATATGTCTACATTTCACTGCAATTAAAAACCTGTGAGTGGCCCGTGCGGGGCTGTTTCATTGCAGTGTAGACTTCCGGGCTCCAGGACCCTCCCAACTCACAGGGCCCTAAGGGTATGACTACACTGCAACCCCCCCCCCCGCCCCGCCCAAAACCAACCAAACAACCCCCCCCATTCCCCCCCATGGCAGTGAGTCTTAAAGGCCGTGTCTGTTGACTCAGGCTTGCACTTCATGGATAAAATTAGCAGTGTAGCCTGGCTCTGAAATCTTCCTTGCCCCCTGACCAGATCTCAGAGCCCAGGCTCCAGCCTGAGCCTGAACATCTACACTGCTATTTTTAGCCTTGTAGTGCAAGCCTGAGTCAGTTAACCTGGGCTCTGAGACTCACTACCGCATTTGCTTTTTTTTTTTGCAGTGCAGATGTACCCTTATTCACCTGCTGAGTAATGCTTTGTCTCATCTTCAGGAAGTGTAAATTCTTTGTTTGTATTACTGTAGCACTTAGGATCCCCAATCATGGACCAGAACACCATTGTGCTAGGTGCTGTATAAACCCAGAATAACAAAATGGCCCCTGCCACAATGAGTTTTCAATCTAAGTATAGGAAAAGAGACAAGAGATGGATACAGACCGATGTAGGAAACAGTGAGATAGTGCTGATCAGTATGATAGGCAATGATCACAGAACACCAGCAACCTAGCAGATGTCAAGTTTATTGTGGGCATCATGGCAAAGGAGAATTTTCAGGAGGGATTTGAAGGCGGCTGAGAAGTTAGCTTGGCGGATGTTTCTAGGGAACGCTCCCCAAGCATGAGAGGCAGCATGGGAGAAAGCACAAAGATGTGTGTTTGAGAATTTAACAAGTGGGCGATGGAGCCTGGAATCATGAGTCAAGTGGAGACAAACATCAACAGCTTGACTAGTGAATGAGAGATAAGACGTAGGGTGTAGATTGACCTTTAAGTGTCTAGAAAGTGAAGACATGCAGCTTTATGCTTGATATAAAAGAGATGGGGAAGCCAGTGGAGGGATTCCAGGAGTGGGTTGACTATGGTCAAAGTGACAGCCTAGGACTTTGGTTTTCAACCTTTTTCCATTTGTGGATGCCTAAAAAATTTTGAATGGTGGGGCATGCCCCCGGGTCCACGGACCACAGGTTGCAAACACTGAACTAGGAAAATGATTGTTGTAGCAGCATTCTGAATGGGTATGTGTGGGGCAAGATTACATTTGTCAAGGCCCGAGAACAGGATGTAGAAGTCATCAAGACACAAGATGATGAGAGCTTGGATGAAAGTCTAAGCTATGTGGATGGATAGGAAAGGCTGTATTTTAGAGATGTTATACAGAGAGAATCTGCGTGATTTAGACATAGCCTGAATGTGAGGACCTAGAGAGAGGTCTGAATTGAAGATGGCACAGAGGCTTTGGTGCTGAATGACAGGCAGGCTGGTGATGTTGTTCACAGGGCTTAGGAAATGTGGTAGAGGAGAGGGCTTGGGGGGAAGATTAGGAGCTCTTATTTAGCCATTTTGAGCTTGGGTTTGGGACTGTCTCTTACCCTGTGTTTATATTGTGCCTGGCCCAATGGAACCCTGATCTCAGACAGGGCATCCCAGCACTACTATCCTACAAATAATGAACAATAATAATAATGGTCTTTGCAGATTGGGGCCTACATTTGTATAAATAAAGGCAATTTTCTCTAAGTCTGAGTGCATTTGAAAAGAACAGCAATCAAGCTGAAAAAGCTCAATTTCATGAAAAGAAAGAATAATCTCTTGTGTCTTTTCAGGTGACTACCAGAATGGAAGACGAAATGGCTTCTCTGTATATCTGGGAGAATATTTTAACATTCACTTGGCTTTAGATGGAACTGTGACTCAGGGGGACAAAAGGTAGACAGTGCAACAGTGAATGTCAGCTACAAAGTGTAGTATCCATGTTATTTTGTGCATTACATCCTGAGCAACCTTTATTTTTCTTAACAGGGTTTCCATGCCATTTGCCTCCCATGGGATATTTGTAGAGACCGAGGCAGGTTATTATAAGTTATCCAGTGATGAGCATGGCTTTGTGGTGAAGATTGACCTTGATGTGAATATTCAAATACTGTTTACAGACAAGCACTATAATAAAACCTGTGGCCTTTGTGGTAACTTTAATTACTTTGCCGAAGATGACTTCAGAACGCAGGAAGGTAAGGCTCAAAATATTTACCTTAGATTTTGACATACACTCCAGTGGCATTTTTCTTGAGGGCTGATTCCACAACACCTGAATCTCAGTGATTTAGCCATGAGTTTTCTTCACAAAATTTGGCTACAGTATCGCATTCTGATGTGCCAGTAAGTTATGTGATTAAATCCTTCAATCTTCCTCTTTCCTAAAAATGAATTAGCTTCATCTTTTATCCTTGAGTAAAACAGAGGGTTCTAGGGATGCTGTTTTCACAAACTTTTACTCTAGAAGTGGTAATGATGGAACTAAAGTCTATATCACGGACTTTCATGGAAAAACTAGCAGAAAGGGAGGAAACGCTACTACAGTCAACTCTGTTTCCCACATAGGAGGCAACTGGGGATAGGAATGGGGTTTAAATAACCATTGAAGTGACAGAATGTGTGTCTTGAGGGGACATCTGCATAAAAGAATGGCCCTTCAGTGATCCTTTGGGCCTCTCTAACTTAGGCAGCATGCTTCCCTCAGGAGACATGATGCCTGAGGCTCCTGCTCCAAACCAAGGCCTGGTCTTCTGTCTCATACATGAAGGTTTGTAAGTGTGGAGTGGGAACCCCTGGGATTAATGCTGACAGCATCTCTCTGTAGAGGCCCATTTGTGATACAGAGGTTATGTGGAAGGGCATCTGTGTGTTCAGTGAGCAGGAATGATACTGTTTTGGCTCCTCTCCATCCTGTATATGTTTATGCAAATTAGCCCCTTCTAACTCTACCTGGCTTTTTAACATGAACCAAGAGATCTTTCATATAAGCTGATCCAGAAAGCATCAGAATGAACCCTATTAAAATAAGAAATACCATCTGTCTACTCCTGTCCATCATAGATTTACTTGCTGTCTCTTAGTCAAATGAGAAGTGTGTAAGAATCATCCCAACTCAGATTTCAGTAAGAGAGTGACATAGAGATCAGAATGGTCTCTTTCTATGGCTTGATCCTGCAGTCAAAATTCTTATAGGCTCTGTTATTTCCTGTTAACCTTTTGTCCGTGTTTTGACTGTTGGGCTGGGACCCAATGATTGTAATCTCTAGGAATAATTATGGTTTTGATTTTTGTTGATAACTGAAGCAAGATCACTTGAGTTTATGAACTAAAATAATAATTTAAAAAGAAAACATAGGAAAGGACATTGCATAAGGTGTGAGAAGACTGTCAGGTCCTGAAAAACATTGTACTTTGACTTCAGATAAAATAGCAGCTCTCAGGGTCAGACCCAGAGAAAGAGAGACAGACAACTAATACTAGAACCAATTCTTATAGCGCAGCCAAAGAGCACCCAGAATAGCTGAGAGGTGTGTGCAAAGGTGCCATTTGCAACCCTGCAGTCCTGGCCTGTCCAGTCACTGAGCTGGACCTCACTGTAAATTAGAGCAGTCTCAAGACTGCTCTAATTTCTGTTGGCTGTTGATGACCCTAGGGGCCCATTATAACAGCTGGAGATCAGTAGGGCACTGGAGGGATGCCCTCAGTCATGATCCCTTTCCAACCCCCAAAGACCATGACCCATGTGGCATAGAAGCTGCTGTAGTGGTTTTAGATGACTGGAGTGCCCCTCTATACAGGAAGATCCTTCTGTGACTTGGTGATCCATCTTTAGGACAGCCTTGTACCACTGGAGAATAGGGTCTTAATGCTACAATATTCCCAACTTTGGTTTGCAGAACTGAGCACAAGAGTTTGTAGCATTTGGTACCATTTTACATCTGACCAACTGTTGCTTATGTCACAATTTTAACAAAAGGTTTTTTTTTTCTTTTTATGTTGAAAATTATTCCTCCCCCCCATTTTAGATATGAAAACCATCTGTGCTTTAAAAAATTGGCCGCTTTAGCTCAGAAACAGGGCTGGTTTTGCTTTTACATGACTAACTTATGATAACACGAGTCTTCTAGTATCGAATGCCACCATCTATTCATCCATTGGCCCCTCCTGGGAGGACTCAGTGTGTTTTTATCATTGCATATCAGGCCAGAGATGGCAAATGAGGAAGGAGGAAGGCATGAGTGGAGGAAAAGGGAATTTTAAATTTAGTAAACTGTGTATATTCATGTTTATTTGATCATTTCCCTTGTTTGTCTGTACTGTGACCCCTTCCTTTGGTTCTGTACGGAAGCTTAGAGTCAGGCAAAATAATCATACTGGTTCCTTGTGACCTTCAAATCTATGACTCTCACTCTGGAATGAACTTTAAGGAGTAAGTAGTGTGGCAAACCCATGACTTCCCAGGATGTCACTATGCTGCACGTCATGGCGGCTTGACATTTCATAGAATTATAGACATATAGTACTGGAATGGACCTCGAGAGGTCTTCTAGTCCAGTGGTTCTAAGCCAGGGGCATGCACACCCCTGGGGGTACACAGAGGTCTTCCCTGGGCACATCAACTAATCTAGATATTTGCCTAGTTTTTTTAAGTGAGGTGAAACAAAGACAAGTCAGTCTCCTGAAAGCTGTGCAGTAGCCTGGAAAGGTTGAGAGCCACTGTTCTAGTCCAGTCCCCTGCACTCAAGACCATCTAGGTCTAGACCATCCCTGACAGGTGTTTGTCTAATCTGCTCTTAAAAACCTCCAATGATGGAGATTCCACACTGTCCCTAGGCAATTTGTTCCAGTGCTTAACTACCCTGACAGTTGGGAAGTTTTTTTTCTAATATCTAACCCAAGGGTTGGCAACGTTTGGCACATGGCCTGTCAGGGAAATCTGTTGGTGGGCCGGGACGGTTTGTTTACCTGCAGTGTCTGCAGGTTCGGCCAATTGCAACTCCCACGGGCCACAGTTCGCCGTTCCAGGCCAATGGGGGCTGCGGGAAGTGGTGCGGGCCGAGGGATATGCTGGCCGCTGCTTCCCACAGCCCCCATTGGCCTGGAACGGCGAACCGCGACCAGTGGGAGCTGCGATCAGCCGAACCTGCGGACGCTGCAGGTAAACAAACCGTCCCGGCCCGCCAGCGGATTTCCCTGACAGGCCGCATGCCAAAGGTTGCCGATCACTGGTCTAACCTAAACATCCCTTCCTGCAATTGAAGCCCATTACTTCTTGTCCTCTCCTTGGAGGTTAACAAGAACAATTTTTCTCCCTCCTCCTTGTAACTTGAAAACTGTTATCATGTCCCATCTCAGTCTTCTCTTTTCCAGACTAAACAAACCCATTTTTTTTCAATCTTTCCTGATAGATCATGTTTTGTAGCCCTTTAATCATTTTTGTTGCTCCTCTCTGGACTTTCTCCAATTTGTCTACATCTTTCCTGAAATGTGGTGCTCAGAATGGACACAATATTCCAGTTGAGGCCTTATCAGCATGGAGTAAAGTGAGAGAATTATTTCTTGTGTCTTGCTAACAACACTCCTGCTAACATCCCAGAATGATGTTTGCTTTTTTTGCAACAGTGTTACACTGTTGATTCATATTTAGCTTATGATCCATTATGACCCCCAGATCTCTTTCTGCAGTACTCCTTCCTAGGCAGTCATTTCCATTTTGTATGTGTGTAACTGATTGTCCCTTCCTAAATGGATTACTTTGGGTTTATCCTTATTGAATTTCATCCTATTTACTTCAGGCAATTTCTCCAGTTTGTCCAAATCATTTTGAATTTTAATCCAATCCTCCAGAGCACTTGCAACCCCTCCCAGCTTGGTATCGTCCACAAACTTTATAAGTGCACTGTCTGTGCCATTATCTAAATCATTGATGAAAATATTGAACAGAACTGGACCCAGAACTGATCCCCATGGGACTCCACTCGATATTCTCTTCCAGCTTGACTGTTAACCACCAATAACTACTTTCTGGGAATGGTTTTCCAACTAGTTATGCACCCACCTTATAGGAGGTTCATCTAGGTTGTATTTCCCTAGTTTTGTTTTGTTTTTTTAATGAGAAGATCATGTGAGACAGTATCAAAAGCCTCACTAAAGTCAAGATATACCATGCCTACCACTTCCCCCCATCTCCAAGGCTTGTTACTGTGGCAACATCAGGGATACAATCATGCTCCTCCTGCTCCAAAGTCACAGGCCCTTGCTACTGAAGCTATAGGAGCAACTCCAACAGTTGGTAGCAGTAGATGGTCCATCATGCACAGGTACACAGTTCTGATTCCACTCAGTAAGGAGCAGTGGTGCACTGATACTTACAGTGAGCCAGTTCCTGCTATAGAGATGTTTTCAAGTCCTGTCATGGTTTGTAAATGAAATGTAATATGTTCATCTCATCCTGGCCACTTTCTAAGACCCTGCAGCTTTAACTGACAGGCAGTCTTTGCTCAGGTCATTAGTGTACAGCTGCAACCTTGTTTCCCGGTGCTCAGCTATCTATTGAGGTACTTCCTGGTAGCCAAAGCATCTGTACACCTCACAGTGACTGATGAATTTGTATCCTTATGACAGCATTGTGAGATAGGGAAGCACAGTCCCCATTTTACAGATGGGAGACTGGGGAAACTAAATGATTTACACAAGATCATGCAGAAACTATGGGGTAGAACAGGCAATTTGATCCTGCATCTCCTCAGACCTAGGCTAGAGCTGGAATTATGGGACCATCCTGCAGTGATACTTGGTGATGGATGCTGTAGGTCAGGATGAAGGCGCATTTGCAGTGCTTTGTGAAAAAGCTGACTCTACTTAATTCAAGCCAGGCCTATTAGCCCCTCACTTTCAAGAGCATAACTTTATACACAAATATTTATCTTACATGAACCCCGGTGCCCTTATGGATATGGATTCTTTGGTCAGGACAGCAATAGGAAACAGGCAGCTGGGAATCTCTCCCCAGATAATGAATGCACTCGTAATAAAACAACACATGTGGCCACTTTTTCGCCAAGGGCCTGGTATTCTGAGTCTGCTCCAATACTGAGTCTGCAAATTGGCAGGCAACACTCTGCAACCCTTAAGCTCCTGAGATGTGGGCTATAGCATGCCATTGCTTGGTAAGTGTAAGGTAAAGTAGAAAGATATAGCAACTGTGAATGATATGCTCTGAGTAGTGTTGAGAGGTTATCAATATTGTCTTCCCAGATGTTCAGATGCAGCATAAATGTATTTGAATAATAATGCAACTCTGCATCTGTATAGTGGCTCCTATCAAAGGATTTCAAAGTTCATTCCAAACTTCAGTGAAGCAAGACTCCATAAACAACATTCCTGTGAGGCATCCAGTCATTTTACAGATGAGCCATGGAGAGGTTAAGTGACCGACCCAAGATCACACAGGAAGTCTGTAGCAGATCCAGAAACAGAGCTGAGCTCTCTTACTCCTAGTCCTGTACCTTATTAATACCCTACTGCCTGTTGAGGTACAAGGGAAATGAAAGGGAAACCTGCGGAAATTTTCCAAACTGACGAGTGATCTTGAGTCCCCACCTTCAAACATTCTAAAGGGGCCTAATACGCAGACAGCATTGAGCGCCTGCCCTCTAAAAGTCAGTGTTATTCAACTAGAACTAGAAAAACCTTTCTTGCATACAACATGGCAGTATGTTTTTTTCCATAGCAGAGAGAAACATGAGGGCAGCAATGTCAGAGCAATATATGCACTGACCGATAAGCTGAACATTGATAGCAAGAGTTCTAAGGTCATAAAACATTTCAAAGTTGACTCATGGAGCCAGAGAACAAGTTCCAAGTGGAAGTCGCTAAGGCTCCCAGAATGTTTGGAATGATTCTCAGTGGTGCCAGGAAGCAGGTGTGATCTGACCCTCTCCTTGAGATCTATCTTCTGACATGTCTAATAAGCAGCATTGTCAGTAGCCTTGAAAAAGACTATGGGTCCTATTTTCCAACACAGGGACCATAATAATAGGGCATTCAATTCCCATACTTTTATCAACTCATGAACACACAGGGTGGGAATTTTTATGGCACTTCAGTGTTGGTTTAACTCTGCTCCCATTGAAGTCAATGGGAGTTTTACCATTTTCTTCAATGTGAGGTGAGTTAGACCAACACTGAGTGCTTTAGAAAATCCCACCCCTATCGTACAAAGGGCAGTGGATGAGCGATTTTGATGTGCTATTAACTGAACATTGTTCTCCGAAGTGTCTGCCAAAGGTGATGAGACTGCATTAGAGCAGGGAAGAGTGGTTTGAGAAACCTTTAAGTATTAGAAAATGTGCCAGGAATCGATGAAACTTCAGTACTGATTGAAATCAGATTTTCAGCACCTCATTAAATGTCTGAAAAACTACTCAGCTAAACCAAAATACCTTTTAAAAAAGAACTAAATGATACGCTACCAAAAAGTGAAAGGAACTCTGCACAAAGAAGCAGATATGGTGTTCTACAGCTGTATAGATGGGTTCAGAGTAGGAAACTAGCTATCCCTAAAGGTTCAGTTAATTGTCTTATCTATGTGCTTAAGAAGTTCCATGCTTTCCCTTGGCTTCCTTGTTCCCCCTTAATATTATATTTTATTTTCCCCACCACCAGAGTGCCCCCTCTCCTCTGCTCCCTTTACCTCCAAATACGGTTTAGTAGAATGACAATGAGTTTTATGTGGTTAACATGGTAATCTTAGAATTCAATTCTTATCTCAGCGTGAAGCATTCTGTACATACCAGAGATAACTCTGTCACTCATTTTTTGTACTCCTATAAGGTATGTGAAGTATCTGAGAATCATCTAGCTCATTGATATTGATGTGTAAAGGGGAGGATAGTTTGGTGAGTCCTCTCCAAAATATCCATCTGCAGAAACATGTAAAGGTCCATTATCTATATTCTCCAATGTACCTAAATGGCCACGAAGTACATTGAGGTACAATGACTTTACAAGAGGTAATGACTTCACACACATCTCTGTCAGTGCTAGTCAGTGTTGGGAGGTCTTTTGAAAGTCTCCTTCATTTTTTCAGAAGTTATTTTTGAACACAGAAAATGGGACTGGCTCAATATCAAATATTTTAGAAGATAAAACAGACATAATCATCCACTTGACTGTTGGGAGTTAATGATGAGCCAGGTCAGGACAAGAGAGAGCCTGATGTTAGGGCTCATCTGATAACTGCTTACCTCTCAATACCATTATTGCATGCAGTGTCTTGATTTGAGGAACACCTGAGACAAACAGTCTGAAATAAGCCCCCACGTCAACAAAAGGGAGTGGAAGGAGAGGGGTTGAAGCTTCCTCTTTCCAGTAGCAAGCAGCCACAGGGTCTAAATCCCCACAGACTAGCACAACCACACCAATACAAAGTGGGTGTCAAATTCTACCAAATTAAAACGATGTTTTTACATAGGTGGAATTGACTGCAGATTGTACAACACAGCAGTGAGGTCTAATAAATGCATGAATCCTTCAAAGGGCAATGGCCCAAAGAATTATGGGATGTGAAAGGTTAAAAAAAATGGTTGCAGAAAGGGGGGGAAACTGAGCTGCTGTCAAGAACGCTTCTATCTTGGTTGGAAGGTGGATGGTGACTTAATTATTTTGTTTCACTCTCTAATTTCTATTATTTGTATTAAAAAAAATAAACGCAGAAAAAACACCCCAGTGCACTTAGGCTCCAAGCAGAATTTATCTGACCAGCAAATAACATCTAGAATGTAGTTAAATAATTAATCTCTTCCTGTAGAATTGAGCAATGATGGGAACTGCCTCCCACAGCCATTAGCACTCATCTGCCTTGTCTGTTCTTTGTGTGGGGAGGTGATTGTAGCCGGACTCCATGCTGGATTCAGTCCTGATTGCTCTAGGTAGTTTTCCATAAACAATCTGTTACTTGGAAGGGGAATGCTTTAACTTTGTAGATTGATTAAAACACAATTCATGAGTGTCTCAAATTCACAGAGTCAGTGCTGGTCCTTTGTTAATCAAACCCCTAAACATCTGTCTCCTCCCCTTTTTCATGATTCACAGGGACCCTGGTCGAAAGCAGCTATGATTTTGCTAATTCCTGGGCATTGCACAGTGAAGATAAGCGATGCAAAAGAGTGCCTGCTCCAAGCAACACCTGCAATATTTCATCTGAATTTGCTGATAAGGTTGGTGCCATACCAATAGACTGTGAGCCCAGTCCTGCTCCTATTGAAGCCAGTAATAGCTTTATTCCTGGGAACCTACTTGTTAGAGCATGATCCTGCAAAGTCTGGAGTGTCTTCATCTCCCATTAACTTCCAGGGCAGTTTCAGGTGCTTAGCTTCACACACGATTGGCCCTAATAGGGTGAATCAAGCTTCACAAGTAGTATATGCCCAGTACTACAGCACCAGTCTTTATGCAGGTGGAGCTACACAATCACTCAGGCCTTTGTCTAAGGGCAGGGCTATACTACAAATGCTTAGTTACTCCACCTCCCCAAGATGGGGTAGCTCTTTTTTTTTTTTTTTTAAATTGGAGATATACCAATCTCCTAGAACTGGAAGGGACCTTGAAAGGTCATCTAGTCCAGCCCCCTGCCTTCACTAGCAGGACCAATTTTTGCCCCAGATCCCTAAGTGGCCTCCTCAAGGATTGAACTCACAACCCTGGGTTTAGCAGGCCAATGCTCAAACCACTGAGCTATCCCTCCCCCCTTCTGTTGGTGGGAGAAGCTTCCTGCTGACATAGTGCTATCTATAGTGGGGAGGGAGTTAAGGTCAGTTAAACTATACTGAAGTAAGTGTGTAGTGTAGACCTGGCCTAAGAAGAATAGTTCAGTGGCTAAGGGTTTACTCTGGGGTTTGCGACAGCTAGGTTCAATTCCTTACTCTCCCACAATTTTTTCCTATGTGATCTTGGGCAAGTTATCTAATGTCTCTGGATATGTCTACACAGCAACTAGACACCCACAGCTGCCCTGTGCCAACCAACTGAGGCTCACAGGGCTCGGGCTGTGGGGCTGTTTCATGGAGAATCTAAAATCTAAAGGTTTATTCATAAAGGGAAAAAGGTAGAGATGAGAGTTAGAATTGGTTAAATGGAATCAATTACATACAGTAATGGCAAAGTTCTTAGTTCAGGCTTGCAGCAGAGATGGAGTAAACTGCAGGTTCAAATTGAGTCTCTGGAATACACCCCCGCTGGGATGGGTCAGTCAGTCCTTTGTGCAGAGCTTCAGCTTGTAGCAAAATCCCTCCAGAGGTCAGAAGCAGGATTGAAGACCAGATGGAGATGATGCATCAGCCTACTTACAGCAAAAATATGGAGTCTGGAGTCACATGGCAGTCCCTGCATACTTTGCTGAGTCACAAGGCGTGTCTGCCTTCTCTCCATGGGTCAATTGTGTAGCTGATGGCCCTTTAATGGGCCATCAAGCCAGCTATGCCCAGCTAACATCAGCTTTGTCTGGGACACTTCCCAGAGGCAGAGCATAATACAAAATATAGACAGTATGGAGCCAATACTTATACTTAAACTACAAAATGATACACAGACATACAGACAGCATAATCATAACCAGCAACCCAGAACCTGGTCTTAGACACCTTATATGACCCCCTTTACTTAGGATTTGGTGCCACCACAGGACCTTGGTTGCAACCCATGTTCTATATGGTTCCCATTTATATCAATAACGTCACACATGGCTATGTAGCCTTCCAGGCTCAGGCTGAAGCCCTGGCTCTAGGACGGTGTGAGGGTCCCAGAGTTTGGGCTTCAGCCCAAGCCCAGAAGTCTACACTGCAGTGAAACAGCCCCACAGATCCAGCCCTGCGAGCCCGAGTTGGCTGGCACAGGGCAGCCGCGGGTGCTTGGTTGCTGTGTAGACACACTGTCTGTGGCTTAGTTCCCCATTGTAAAATGGGGATGATAGCACTTTCCTACTTCACAGGGGTGTCATGAGGATAAGTCCATTAAAGATAATGAAGCGCTCAGATACTGTGGTGATGATGGGGGACCATGTATGTATCGACTTAACTTTAGTAAGAATAAGCTTTTACAAAACCAGTAGAAATATTTCTGTGGTTTGTTTAAATACCAACGGGAGCAGTTTCTTTTTAAGAAACACCCCCCTGAACTGCTATCAACTCAGTCATTGCAGCAACCCTGTGCTAGCGCCCTGAAGGTGAAATAGGCTAAAACTAATTACAAATAAACATGCAAATTCCTAGGCTAGCTGGTTTTTTTTTTAAAGCAGTGGGAGATGCAAAAAGTAAATAACATGAACTCTGACTCATAAAGGAAGTGTTTTCAATGAACTGCAGTTCAAGAGCCTCTAATGGCCTGCAGAGCAGCTGTGGGTGGTGCAAGGAAAGTCGACTGGCCAATTGGTGCCGGCTCTCCTCTTTTCCCCAGCTGCTAGACTTCATTAAAAGAAACTAAAACTACACGATGATGCACTTTTTTGGATATTACTATTCTACATTGGCAAGGGCCACAGGGCTGTTATGTCGTTATCAATAGGAGGGAAGGTAGGCTGCATGCTCATGACCATGAGGGGAAGTGTCCATGAGACAATCTCTGTAGTACCATGTGGTCTGCACTATGAAAATGTTTCAGAAGGCCTGATCTGAAGTGTAATTTGTAATGCAGGCAAAGAGGTTTGGTCCTGATCTTGTGATGAGATGCATACAAGTAGGTCTGTGTGGAACCAGTGATGTTCCTGCATGGCCCTCATTGCAGGGTCGGGCCCTGGAACTGACAAAAAATGTATTTTTAATATGATGTGTCCCTTTGATCCAGCAACTCCTGTTCACTGATTTAACTAATACCCAGGGGCACCAAACCTTTGTGACAGTGTGAATTGGCAGCTTTTCAGGGGTGACAAGTCTCTACATAATTTCCATCTCAGCGGGTGTGCATTTGATTGATAGCAAATGCACAGTCCCACAAAAGTTACTTCTGCTCAGCAGGGCCGCCCAGAGGGGGGGCAAGAGGGGCAATTTGCCCCAGGTCCCGGGCCACGCAGGGGCCCCACGAGAGTTTTTCGGGGCCCCTGGAGCAGGGTCCTTCACTCGCTCCGGGGGCTCCAGAAAACTCTCTCATGGGGCCCGGGCCCCTGGAGCTTCTTCTGCTCTGGGTCATTGTGGGCAATTTGGCGGCGGCGGGTCCTTCCACCGCTGGACCCGCCGCCGAAGTGCCGGGTCTTCGGCGGCAATTTGGCAGTGGGGGCCCCCCACCGCCAAAGACCCCAGTCCCCCTGAATCCTCTGGGTGGCCCTGCTGCTCAGATCTTCTTTGGAAGAGGAACAGAAATGTTCTATTGTTTGAGCTTCCTACCACTAAAAATCTGCAGCTGATCAATTCTGTCCTTACTGAATAGTTAGGGGATGAGGGCAGCCGGGGCTGCATTTTATGGCTCTTAGTTGCACTTGGGAGTCTGATACAGGTGCAGTGCAAGTCAGTCCAATCGGTCATCAGAGAACTGTCATCAGTGCAATGCATGTGCTGCTTGGGCATGCCATGATCACGCTGTTAACTGGTTTAGTAGTGACATTTGCTGAAGAATACTTTTAGGGCCATTCTGCTGATTGCAGTGCCAGAGGCAAATGGAGACTGACCTCATAGTACCCCCAGATTTTCATATTATCACAGTACTGTTCTGACCAACATCTGGACACTGAGGGGAAAAAAATCCCCTCAGTAATACAACTTATCCCCAGTTAGTGAACATCCTCTTTTTCTCTTGCCATTACCCACCGTAGCAGTCTCCTCTGAAGGCTGCATAAAAATACTCCTGGGCTGTGGCGAAAGAAGCACTGGGCAAGGCTCAGGAGGGCTGTGTGCAAAGGTGCCACTTATATCCTGCCTATGTGCATCCTTGGTTGCCCAATGCTGAAAAGAGCTTGCCTGAAGGCTGCTCTAAACTGCACCAGGTGCCAAGAGCACTTGGGGAATATCCTGGCACCTGGAGATCACCAATGTGTAAGGAGGCCTCAGTCATGCCTCTTTTTTCCACAGCTGCTGCAACAGGTGCTGCCTTAGTAGCTGCTCTGGTGACTGCACCTTCCCCAAGGATTCCCCAAGGCAGGGGATCCTCAAATTAGTCATCATGGGGGTAGAGTTGTTTTTCTGGAGTGATGCAAAGATGCTGTGACTCAGCCAAGGGTCTTTCCCTTGGGCTCCGTCTATCCTTTATTGCCTCTGCTTTGCAGGTATAAATATGCCCTCTGTTTCCATTAGGCATGCAGTAAACACGTACAAATCCTCACTGCTTTAGGAACAAAGCAGTTATTTAAGAATTCACTTACTGTGCATTCAGTATTACAGATTGTGGTGGTTATGGTGAAATCAAATTTTAACCCGTTTAGTGCTAATCTTGTGTACGCTGGTGTGAATTCAGAGTTAGTCGGCTGACTTTGGCATAGCTCTAGATTGACAGTGAAATAACTGTGATCAGAATTTGGCTGAGTAGTTGGAAGCTCGGGGCTAATCTAGATCAATGCTTTTTAAGTTGGGCCTAAGATGATAGAGGAAATACAGTGTAGAAGTTCTTGCTCTGGAGATATTTGATTGTTCATTACTCAGCCACACGGAGGAGGAGATTACTTATGTTCAGAGGAGCTTCTGGCTATTTACACAGACCCCTAAACCTTTTGAGCCTCTGAATAACGGTATTTCTATTAAACATTCTAAAATTCATCGGAATGTACTAGCAACCCCACCCTTGTAGCCCCAGGCCCCTAGAATCTAGGCTGAGAAAATGTGTTGTTAACTATGGGTGCAAGTGGAACCCTGCCTACCCCATCTCGTATGTCTTCACGGCAATCAGAGGTGTCATTGTGGTATGTGGAGACATACCTGAGCTAACTTTCATCTAGAGCTGGCTGAAATTTTTCAGATTAATTATTTATTCACCAAAAAATGCAGTTTTGATTGACCTGGAACAATTCACGAATTTGACAGAAATGTTCCAAAATACAATAGTTTTGGTCAAAATATTTTTGGGGGGACTGGGAAGGAGGCCTTACAATTATTAACCCAGTGATTAGGGAACTCACCTGGGATGTAGCAGAGCTGGATTCAATTCCCGCCTCTGTCTGACGTGGAGAGGGGATTTGAACAGGGGTCCTCCCTCTTCCCTGAAGAGTGCCCTAACCACTGAACGATGAGATATTCTTGATTGAGTCTCCTCTCTCCTGCTTAAGCTGTTCCACTCTTTATAAATAATTAGACCTTGGAGCAGGGACTTACGCTTGGGTCTCCCACATCCTAGGTGAGTGCCCTGACCACTAGACTCCAGAATAATCCTCACTCTTTCTCTGGTCCAATAACTGTTCATTGTCATTCATAGCGGCAGTTAATAGTAATGGATAATGACAGTGAACATCTTTTTCCTAAGCCTGAGTTTAGGTCTATGGAGAGTTTTTACCTTGGTTTTTGAGTTGATTGAAATCTGCCTTATTTATGGTGCTAAGGCTCTGTGAGACTTGCTGGGTTTGGTTTGCTTGACTGCACCAAAATACAAACCCATTCTAAAGCTGGTTGGAACTGCAGTGTGGATGAGGCCCTGGAACAGTTCTTATAACTGGTTGGGGCCACTGGAGCTTTGTCTATCAAAATCAGTTTGAATTTGTTGGAAAATTCTTCCATTGTAGACAAGGCCACAGCAATCACCCAGCCCTGGCCTTGATTCTAAAGCAGAATGAACACAGTTTACAGAGTGGATTAGAATTTACAGTTGCTTCTATATAAATCACTTTAAATATTGCTGCTTTGCAAGACGACATTTGCTCCGCAGGCCAATGAAATGAACTCCTCTATACTGTGAATTCCTGAGCCCACAGCATTTGACAAACATTGATTTAATTTATTCACTGCCATGAATAAACGTTGTACTATTAATAGAAGTCCAGCAAAAGTGAGGGCTTGCTGAAGAATTCTGATCTTTTCAATCAAGAAACAGATTCCTTTGTTTGCTAGCTTCAGCTTCAGGAATGCAAATCTCCCCCGTCTCTCAGCCCCTTTGGATCTGAGGCAGTCAGCTGGTAGGGGAAGAAAACAATAGCTTTGGTTCATGTCATTACTCTCCCCCATCTAGATCTGGAGTTCTTGTCTTTTCTTCCCCCACAAATTGCTGTTTCAGACCATGTCTCTGCAGAGATGCCTCACAATTTAATTTGTTGAATAAATGCTTTGGAAGATGAACAGCTCTATGGGCCTGATCCAAAGGCAAAACTAGAGCTCTTGCATTGACTTCAATACAACGTCTAGCATTAAGTATGACAAACAGTGGAGCCCTGTAAATTGGTTTGAAAAAAAGGAATTGCTTGGATACAGATTACTCATGGCAAGATGAAAACTCTGACAGGGAAACTGTCTGGGTGCAGGGGTAATAGTGAGAGGAGTTGGGGGAGGACAGCTCCCCCTGCTTTCCCCGATTTCCCCTTTTGCTCTGGCTAGTGAGGTGAACACTTCCCAGGCAGGAGAAGCTGAAGTTGCATTAATTCTGGGGCTCCTAACCTTTCCTGCCAGGGTGTGAAACAGCCACTAATGGGGGAAGAAGAGGTATCCTGACTGTGACACCCCTATATACCTCCTCTCCTCTGAAGGAAGGTCAGTCCTGCCTGCTCTCTGCCTTTCTCCTCCACTGGATAAGGGAACAGAAAGAATTCCTGCTGCCTCCCTCTCCGCTCCAGGGAGACAGTCCCCACCCCACCTCACCTCAGTGCACACACCAGCTCTGTTGATTTTTGCATAAAATCTCTGTCTTGCCATGTCTTTAATGCAGTTCCCTGCATTTGACAATGTTCCATTGAAGGATCCCCCTAAACCCCCACCGTTACCTGTTTTGTGCATCTGTACAGATTCTGCACCCTGGCCACATTCTCTATCCTGCTAGGAAATGGGGATGGGAAGCACCAGCAATATGCTTGCTCTACCCGTGCACATGGTTTTGCTTGGATGGCTATGGCCCTGCCTGGAGACTTGAACTCCCTTCAGATGCATGTATTCCCTGGTTCCCATTCTTTTCCTCTTGCTGCAGCACAAGAGGATGCAACACTGCATCATCTCATAAAACCCAGACCACTGATGATGGCTTCTAAACCTGGTTATCTCCCCAGCCTCTCTTCATCTACTTTAACCACTGTGTTGGGGTGATGATCTCAGTCACCGAGAAAATGAAGTATCATCATGTGGTGACGACCTATCAGCTGACTCTAGGGATGGATAAGTAAATGAGATCACGGGCTGAGGTTAATTCATACACTTATGATTTAATCAATTTCCTAACAATTGTTAAGGTTGAGGAAAACATATTGTTTCCCCTCTGATAGTTTTTAGTGTCCAGAAAAGTTTGTCATGTAAGTAATTGTGCTCAGTCATGCAATAGCTGCATAACAAATGCCTGTATAAAGCAAGACTCCCAGATCTAAGCTATGCTACCACTACAATAGATGCAAGGGACAAGGCTTGCCCCTGTACTGCTTGCAGTTTGCAGTGTGCGTACATTTGGCTAATTGTGTTTAACTATGATCTGTAACCATGTTAATGACTTGGTTCATACAGACTGGGTTTTAGCCTGGTTACAGGAATCAGCAGTATTTCTGTCCCGCCGAAAATTTAATTTTGTGGAAATTTTCTGTCTGTCAAAAATTAATTTAGAGAGAAAATTCCCAACCAGCCCTAATAGACAGACCATCACAGGAGAAAATTGTAATTATTATTGTTCATAGTATGAACAATAAGCTCCACACTGTACTGTACAGAACACAAATAGTTCCTGCCTCCTAGAGCTCACTGTTAAAAAAAACCAGACATGTGGAAGACAGGACATGCTGGGAAATCCAGAGTGGGAGTTAACAAAAGTGAATATTTTATTTGTGGTTAAGAGCTCACTGCTTGTGGGCATTGAGGAAAGAGTGGGACTTTAGGAAGGATTAAATGAAGAGGGAATGATGGGTTGGCAACCTGGGTACGGGAGTCATCCCATGGATGGAAGGTGTAAGGAGGGGTTATTGGGAGAAGGAACTGAATGGGGCACTAAGAATGGCATTGCTGGAAGAGTGGAACGTTGTAGGAGACAAGATATGGGAAAGACTGATCCTTGGACGTGAGGTTGGGAAGTTGTACAAGGGATTAGATTTTGACACTACTACTCTGTGTTTGTGCGGTGCCTAGCACGATGGGGCCCCATTCTTATTTGGTCTTTAGGCACTTCTGTACTAAACATTATGATCATAATAGTTGTCTTATGCCTGGCTCACGAAGGTCCTGCCTGCAATTACACAACCAGGAGGTACACAGTTAGAACAAGGTTGTGCCTCAGCTGGATCATAGAGCTTTTTTTTTTTTTTTTCCTTTAAGGAGCTGTAACTCTAGCATGAAATTCAGCCTTAATGTAAGCCAGTAAGAAGTTATATCTACCTTTACACCCATGCTCAGTTTGGGTCCTTTATCTTAAGAGTTGTGTCACAGTTCCTATCACATAGTTACAACAGTTTAGTTCTATGTTCACAGACAAAACCAAACTGTTTTATAATGGAGTGCCCCAACACAGCTGTATTTGTAATACAGATGGACCAAAGAACAGTGTTTGCAGCAATGCTCTTGCAGGAAGAGATCTCTGCTTTTTAGAGTGGTAAAAGGTTTTTATACATTCTTAAATGTGATCCTCACTTTCAAGATTTTACCTTCCCTTAGAAATAGTACTTGGAGGCTATCTTCCATGGTGTCCTTGTCTATTCTTCGAGTATTATAGCTATAAATAAAGTCCTGGTAACCAGATAATTTTGCAGTTGACTTCAATGGGAACAAGGTAAGATGCATAAGGATGAGTATTCTCTGTCTACAACAAAGAGAGCCAGTGCTGACGTGAATCTTGTTTATCTCAAGACCTTGGAAGGCAAATGGAGAGGTGCATAGCTTATGGGCCTGATTTTCCTCTAATTTACAATGGTATAAATCAAGATTAACTCCCACCAAGTCATGGAGTTACAGTGGGAATTCGGAAGTTTCATCAGTACCTGTTTGGGCGAAAATTTACTCTTCTCACAGACCATCGACCTCTGACATCAATTTTTCAAACACCAAGATAGTGCCCACCTACATTCCGGTCACTGTGGAATAGTGCGCATGAAGGAAATTGCACGAAGCTATTTTTGGTGGCCTGGACTGGACAGCGCTATTGAAGAGAAGGCAAAAGCTTGTATGTCATGTCAGGGTGTGAGGAATGCACCCCAGTGGGCACCCCTACACCCATGGGACTGGCCTGAAAACCCGTGGCAACGTATTCACGTTGACTTTGCTGGCCCCCTTGAAGGAAGCATGTTCTTGGTGGCAATAGATGCCCATTCTAAATGGCCAGAAGTCTCTATAATGCAGTCCACTTCTGCAGAGAGTACTATCCAAAAACTACGAGGACTCTTTAGTCGTTTTGGTCTGCCAGAACAACTTGTGAGCGACAACGGACCGCAGTTCGTTTCTCAGGAGTTTCAAAATTTTATGAAAGCAAATGGGATACATCACATCACGTCAGCACCATATCATCCGTCCACCAACGGATTAGCTGAAAGATTTGTGCAGACAATGAAAAACGCTTTGAAATCAGCAAGGGGACAACACTCCATTCAAAAGCGTCTGGATACCTTTTTACTTGCTTTGATCTGCTGAAACCTTCTGAACCCCGACAAATTGTGCAACATCAGCAGCAATATCAAGTCATCAGACGGGCACCCAGAGCAAAAGACCGAACCTTTAGCCCGGGACAGCCAGTTTTGGCTCGGAATTATACTTCCAGAGCTAAATGGGTTCCGGCCACAGTCATCACTCAAACAGGACCTGTTTCCTACACAGTCCGGACTGCAGGGAATCTTACCTGGCGGCGACATGTAGATCACCCATCTGCAGTTGAGGCGAATAGTCACCTGTTCTGACTGCTCCTCCATTACTGCCGGCGGCTGAGATACCCCTTTGCCCAGCACGAGCTGATACCACCTCCTCACCTGTTCGTGCTGCGGACCCTGAGCCCCTAGTGCTTTCGGGTGCAATAACACCAGTAGTTCGCCGTAATCCACCTAGAGACAGAAGGCCTCCTCATCGGCTGGACCTTTAGCTAGGGCGAACCCACGGTTATGGGGCAAAATAATCCCCAGGGTTTAGCCGGGAATGGAGGCAGTCTACCCTCCTTCTCTAGTCTAGTGTGTGTTTTATTTAGGGGATGTTCTTATTAGGGGGGGAGGAATATGTTGTGTATTTGGTTGTCATGGTTTTGTTGCTATGGCAACTGAGTTAGATTATTATGGGTTAGCTCAACCGGTTTCAACCGGCTGAGGTGCTCTCTGTATATATGTAAATAAAATGGAGGTTTTGGTTAGCTGCCTGCTCTCTGGCCTCAAGTGATTGCTTCCTACACCGGCTGCCCCAAGGATATAACACAGTGGCCCCGTATCTCTCTTACCCTGGTGTCTCACACAAGCTCCTGCAGCGTGTGGGAGAAAGCTTGGCTGAGTCAGTGTGGCAAGTTGTGTATTATTTATACCACACCCAAAGATGTAGAAGGCACCTAACATAACACAGAAAGATAGGTGTCTGCTTCAGAGAGCTTATAATCAGCCAGACGTCTTTAACTTTCTTTATTCGATAAGGAAGCTATGAGAAAACCAAATAAAATGAAAGTCCAGAAACATTAGAACCACCCCAAAGCAAATCCCTTCCAGATGATATATAGAACATATTGTCTTTATCTATGCACAATAGATTTCAAACATAAAGGAAATAGAGTTCTTTGTTTTTATGTTAAAATGTTTTACTCTGCCTTAAAGATTTTTTTTTAGTAATATCTATTTAATGGCATTTGTCTTTGTTATGCAATTCAGAGAGCAACAGAAATGCAGTGCAAAAGAAATCAGAAGAATGTATAAAATTCCACTGATGATTTTGTGCAGTGGGATTAGGGGAGAAGAGAAGTTGTGATAAAAAAGAATCATCCATGCCATGGTGCCACCAATTACATTTAAATGACGCTGCCAACTTGAAATCAGATGAATTAAAAAAACCTAAAAATAAACAAAGTAGCATCAGATCCTACATTTGTTCCTAAATATCCCTGTAATTTTTTGTGGGTTTACAATCACAGTTTCCTATATTTTTATTTTCTCCCCTGTTGCTATGTGAAAGAGCCCATAAAAACATCAGGGGGAACTGATTAACGCCAGAATTTTCAAGGGGCATTGATTTGGGTCTCCAAAGTGAGATGCCTTGGACCTGATTTTTCAGAGGTGCTGAGCACCCAAAACTCCAGGTGAAGTTTTGTGGCTCAGTGTTTCTGAAAATCAGGTCTGTGGCATCTCACACTAATCACCCAGAATCAGCGGCCTCCTTTAAAAATATGTCTGAAACAAATTAATGATAGAGTGGAAAACAGTGAAACTGACTATACATGGAGTGCTGTCAAATGTACAAAATAAACTGATCTTTTTGCAAATTGGCAATGTCCTGTTAAACATTTGCAGAGATTCTTTTCCATTAAGGCTTAAACTCCACAATCTTACAGCAATACCCTGTAGCAACAGATCATAGAAATGTAACTTGGTTAAAATTCTGGGATCCAAACTTTTCCAGTCTCGAGGGTTGTTTAGAATCCAAAGTGGGGTCCAGACCTAAATTTTGCAGCTAGCTGAACTATACCGCGGCAACTGAATGTTTCTGAAACTGGAGAAGGGGATTCAAAATCCAGGTCAGAATGTTATGGCTTGATCCCATCTCCAATCACGAGTAATTTACCACACATTAAATCAGTGGCCTTTTAAATTTCTCATGGAATAATACTATCAACTCCTTACATCTTTACACTGATCTACATTAAAAAAGAAAATAATTTATATTATATTAAACTGAGGTTAGGATAGTGATTAAATAATAGTGAACTGCTGGAGGTGGTCAGTGAAAATGTTATGAAATTTCATTTTGGCAAAATGTGCTGTTTTGGGAAGCTGAAATGTTTTGTGGGGACCATATCAGTTTCCATTAAACTTGTCAGGAAGGTTGAAAAGAAAGTGAAGAGATTTTCTATGGCTGGGTGACTATGGCACTGTTGTGAGAGGACAGGTTTAAGCCCCTACTCTGCCTGACTGAGAATGATTTGGGAGGAAAAACTCTACTCTGAATCAGGCTGAGCAGAGACTGAAACCTGGGTCTTGGACACACCGGTTTTTGTGAAAACCTCTGAAAGATTTTAGTTTTGTTCCAGCCAGGCATGAAAACAAATTCTGAAATCTCACAAGTTACCGCCATTGGGAATTGTTGGTGTCTGTCTGCCAGGATTGAGTGCCTTCAGCTGAGTTTGAGGATTAGCCAAGCCCAACCTCCAGGCAGATTAATGAGCTCAGCTGCATTGTGTAGAACTGCCTGATTGGCTGAAGGGAGCCAGCCGGCCTGCTTTTAAACTCAGCAGCAGCAGTTACTGGTTGCTCAGTGCTTCTGCCTAGCAGCTGTTGATCGATCACTCTTGCTCCTACCCTGCTCCTGGTTCCTGACTCCAGCTCTGATACTTGGCATCTGGCCACTACACTGCCAGTTCTAATTACTGCCCTTTACTGAATGGAATCAGAACAGCTTCAGCATGAATATTAGGCTGAATAATGTCCCTCCTGATAGAGAAAAGCAAGTACTAGTTAGCAGAAAAAGGAATGCTTGTCAATCCCCGGTGCTCGCTACTTGTGCAGCACAGTGTAACCACCTCAGTCCTGCAAGTTTCTCCATGCAGGCACATGTCTCCATTCACAAAGAGCAGCTTGTGCCTGTGTAAAACAGACCCTCTGGTGCAACACCTAACTGATATTCTCCTTTAGCTCCAATAGTAGTGGGAAAGGCCTTTGGAGCTAGAGGAATTATTTTCTTATCCTGCTATCATTCTGGACATCTGAGGGATAATGGTGTGCAGCATAGTTACAAGTGAGTGTTCCTAAGTGGCCAAAGATTAGTTACAAACTCACAGTGATTCAGAAAATGGGGCTTTTTGGAATCATTCGCTCCCACATCTGTATTACTTTTCTGCTGGATGCTGCAAATTCTATGCTTATTAATAATAAGAACATAAGAATGGCCATCCTGGGTCAGACCAAAGGTTCATCTAGCCCAGTTTCTTGTCTTCCGACAGTAGCCAATGCCTGGTGCCCCAGAGGGAATGAACAGAACAGGCAATCATCAAGTGATCCATCCCCTGTCGCCCTTCCCAGCATCTGGCAAACAGAGACTAGGGACACTGTCCCTAAACATCCTGGCTAATAGTCCTTCGTGGAGCTATCTTCCATCAGGAGGGAGGGATAGCTCAGTGGTTTGAGCATTGGCCTGCTAAACCCAGGGTTGTGAGTTCAATCCTTGAGGAGGCCATTTGGTGATTGGCCCTGCTTTGAGCAGGGGGTTGGACTAGATGATCTCTTGAGGTCCCTTCCAACCCTAATAATCTATGATTCCATGAATTTGTCTAGTTCTTTTTGAATTCTGTTATAGTCTTGGCCATCCTCTGGCAAAGAGTTCCACTGGCTGACTGTGCATTGTGTGAAAAAATGCTTCCTTTTGTTTATTTTAAACCTGCTGCCTATTAATTTCATTTGGTGACCCCTAGTTCTTGTGTTTTGAGAAGGAGTAAATAACACTTCCTTGTTTACTTTCTCCACACCAGTCATGATTTTATAGTCCTCTGTCATATCCCACCTCAGTTGTCTCTTTTCCAAGCTGAAAAGTCTCAATTTTATTAATCTCCCCTCATCTGGCAGCCGTTCCATACTCCTAATCATTTTTGTTGCCCTTTTCTGAACCTTTTCCAATTCCAATATATCTTTTTTGAGATGGGGCGATCACATCTGAACTCAGTGTTCAAGATGTGGGAGTACCATGGGTTTATATAGAGGCAATATGATATTTTCTGTCTTATTATCTATCCCTTTCTTAATAATTCCTAACATCCTGTTTGCTTTTTTGGCTGCCGCTGCATACTGTGTGGATGTCTTCAGAGAACTATCCACAATGACTCCAAGATCTCTTTCTTGAGTCGTCGCAGCTAATTTAGACCCCACCATTTTATATGTATAGTTGGGATTATGTTTTCCAGTGTGCATTACTTGCATTTACCAACACTGAATTTCATCTGCCATTTTATTCCCCAGTCTCCCAGTTTTGAGAGATCCTTTTGTAGCTCTTCGCAGTCTGCCTGGGACTTAACTATCTTGAGTAGTTTTGTATCATCTACAAATTTTGCACTTCACTGTTTACCCCTTTTTCCAGATCATTTATGAATATGCTGAATAGGACTGGGCCCAGTACAGACCTCTGAGGGCACCACTATTTACCTCTCTCCATTCTGAAAACTGACCATTTATTCCTACCCTTTGTTTCCTATCTTTTAACCAGTTTATAATTGTTTATATTTTCAAATTTAATTATCAGTAATCAATTGTATTGATACATTGACAAGATTCATCAAAAGAAGGAAAAATCAGCTATAATTTGTCAAACAAAGTCCTTGGAACATCTTGGAAAGTTTAAATTATCTCTCTCCTACCACCAGCAGCTAAACATTTAATAGGTCAGACTCAGATTAACTATTTATTTATTGCTTCCCGGCATATACCTATATTTTACTTATATATAAAAGCAGTTAGCTCACAGCCATTATGTCAAATGTTGGTATGGAAATTCAAGGGTCAGAGTAACTCCCATGACTTCTGTGACACTTACTCATCTTCTAATCCTGCAGTGAAAAAACAGGGTCTAGATAAAAATATTAGAATTGGGCAATATAATATTAGACTTTATTGTTGTCATTGATATAATTTATTTGTGTATGTGTGTGTGTCAAGAGGTTAACATAGGTACATTGACGCACACCGGTCTTTTCTGTTCTCTGCCTGTGCCACATAATAGTTTAGTCTCCTGAGGGATGTAATAATTTGGTATAATTCTGATTGTTGGGTTTAGTGTGGAGGTGGCTGGGTGGTGCTTATTGGCCTGTGATGTACAGCAGGTGAGACTAGATGATCTGGTGGTCCCGTCTGGCTCTAAAATTTATGACACTACAACTCTAATAATTGACCTTGAAGAGTAACAGTGTGTGTGGGGTGGAGGAGTGACATTTCTTTTGCTTTAGATTATATTAAAATTTTCAAAGCCCCACAAACCCCCAGATTGTCTTTCATACCATCCCCCCCCCAAATCATGACCCACTGGTTGAGGAACACTGATCTAAACAGTTTGTAACAATATTTTGATTTTTCCCTCTCACTTGTTCTAATTACACAGGACATCATGGAAAGGTGCCAGCTGCTAAGGACATCTTCAGTATTCTCCAAATGCCACCATCGAGTTGATCCAGAGCTATTCATTGGTCTCTGTGAAGAAGACTTGTGCACCTGTGCTCAGGACATGCACTGTCACTGTCCAACTTTCCTTGAGTATGCCAGGAGCTGCGCTCAGCAAGGAGTGATTGTGGATGGCTGGCCCAACGACAGCTCATGTAGTAAGTTTATATCATTACGATTCCAAAGCTTCCCCGTAAGGCTATTATTGCTTAACCCACAAATCTATACATTGCAGTTGAGAGGGTCTGTCAGAAAAAGCTTTTACTCCTCTCCTGGTTTATCTAGCAAGATTATTTTGTTGCCTCATTCTTTACTAGCTTGAATCTACTCTACGGGAGTGTCTATCCATGATGTGGCTCCATTATCAGTAGAGTGCTGCCAGCCATGAGCTTTAGGATGAGGTGGCTTGATTTCTAACTCTGCCAATAAACTTCCAGATAATATGTGACTCAAGACATGATCACCCTATTTTGACCAGGGAAGTACACATTCATTAGGGACAGGTGACAGGGTGTTCATACCCAATACCCAGCAGGTCAAAGAAGCGTCTAAAAGTCTGTGAGGGCAGAGAGTGGGAGGAAGAGATGAGAACGTGCCCTCTTCCAGAACATCTGTTTGAGCTGCCAGTCAGGAGAGATGGGCTAATAAATGGGGCAATCTTACTTCTTTGGGGTATGAGTCTCTCCATTGCCCTGCACTTTGTGTAGTTTTTAACACTAGTACAAAGTGTGTGTACGATGCTACCATTCTGATCTGGTGGTGTGTTACATCCACATTACACTCTCCTTACACTGACAGAAATAACTACACAAGGTGTGAGGCAGGGAAAATCAAGCCCCTGGTTTGCCAGTGGGGAGGGCCAGAACCATTCTCCATCCTGTTGGGAAGGGTGGTTTCTTTTCATTTGTGGTTTTAGTCAAACCCACAGATCAACAGCATTTGTTTTTCCTTGTTTACTCTTTGGGAGAGGAGATAAGTGTCATAGTTTAGGCCACTGCACCTGTACTCGCCATCTCTGGCCCAGCAAGGACACCCACTCTAGTTTCCTGCTCCCCAGCTGTCACGTCTGTTGGGTGGAGACCTCCATCTCTCTCCTTTCTGACCGAGACTGAACAGCTCCCTGATTATACTATGAATTCACCAGCAGTCAGTCTGCCTAAGCAGGCCTGCTTGCTTGCTCTTCAGAGACTAGTAACAGTGTAGCTGGCCACAGTTATGATTTACCAAGCAGTTCTTTCTATGCAAGCACATTTTATTCTTACGGTAAAAGCACTGCTGAGAAAACATATTAAAACTAATAAAAGAACTACACATGCTAATAAGCTTAGCAGAGATCACCTCAACTCGAACAAGGGCTGAGGCAGGTGATTAGTCCTTCAAAGCCCACCAAGGAGTCTCTTCTTGATCACAAGTTCATAACAGCCTCAGCTCAGAACTAGCACACTCATGAAAAGTTTTAGCGTACCCTTTAGGGGTCTTTGATCTGGAGTTTCCAGGAGCAGGTAATTAGTGGACAATGGCACAGCTTCAAAAGGCACAGCTTCAAAAGGATGGACATCACCCCCTCCCCCATGAGTCATTTGCAGTCTAGTCACACCCAGTATTTCCAAGGAAATCCACTTCACATGTATTGTCCTAAAAGTCCTTTGACATTTCTAATCCTTCCCAGAAATTGCATTAGTCAGTCTCATAGAGAAATTATAAACAGTTCTCAATAACAAATACACAATTGCATTTTTAATACAACGGACCCCGAGGGCATTAAATTTAACCCATGCTTTGTCTACGCTGCACTTTCATTGGTAAAACTTTTGTCGGTCAGGGGTGTGAAAAAAACACACACCTGGCTGACAGAAGTTTTACTGACGAAAAGTGCTGGTGTGAACAGCGCTTTGTCGATGGGAGATGCTCTCCTGACCACAAAGCTACCGCCTCCTGTTGGGTGAAGATTTATTTTGTTGGCGGGAGAGCTCACTCCTTACATGGTGGCATGGCTGTAGTGGCACAGCTGTGCTGCTATAAGGTGCACAGTGTAAACATAACCTCAGTAAATTTTATCTTAATTCCACAATGTCCAGGATATTGAAGGAAATTGTCATATCTGTCACGACAAGCTTAGATATATTTTTCTTCTGCTGGTAAGGACCTTATGCTGCTTCCTAGAGACATGAGGCCTGTGTGGCATATGGTCCCCTGGGAAAGAGACTACTCTGTGCCCTAATCCTAATGTGAGGACATTGCTTTCTTTTGTGTTAGCTTTTACGGAAGCATCTTGCCCAGCAAAGAAACTCTGCTTGCGTGGTGTAGTGTTGTCAGTGCAAATCAGTCCATGTGGTTGTCACCAGAAGGCCCTCTGATACAAGCATTCTGAGTAAATTTGTCTCTGCCATGCTATGTGTGTCCCATGAGTAATGTCATTGGGAAATAGAATTAACTGGAAATTTGATGATAGTTCATAAAAAGAAGCTGAGGATGAACCCATGCATGTTAAGGCTGGGCCAGCTCCAGGATATATTTTGGGATTTCTAGGTTCCACACCTGATTCACTTCTCCCTGACAATACAAGACAGCAGTGTGACAAAGTGAATGAGTTTTACAAATGTGAGGGTCTTTAGGAGGTAAATAATCCATTTCTGTATTGGAAGCAGCTAGATATCCTTGCAGGGCTTTTCTCAGTATTGGATCACACAGATTCCACTCAGAATTATTGTCACGTAATTTGCTTTCTTTCCATGGATGATATGTGATTTGTGAAAAAACTTTTTTTTTTAACCTTAAACATGTCTATAGAACAAAGTGGCAAGGCGGGTGAGGTAATATCTTTACTGGACAAACGTCTGTTGATGAAATATATAAGCTTTCAAGCTTTCACAGAGGTCTTGTTCTTGTATAGAACAGAGTGGCAGATGCAACTGTCAAATTAAGCAACAAAATTAACATCTATTAAATATTTTGTTCCCGAAAATGAAATCATTGATCAGTGAGGATCTGACCTCATCTCTGACCCTGGTCATTTGTTCTATGATAATTAAAGAGATTAACAGTTATTAAGGGATATGTATTTCTAATTTTGTTTAATTGTTTCAGGGCCAAGATGTCCAGTTGGCATGGAGTATAAGGAGTGTGTATCTCCTTGTGTCAAAACCTGCCAGAGTCTGAATATCAATGAAGTTTGTCAAGGACAATGTGCTGATGGCTGCAGCTGCCCTGGTAATTTATTTACTGATTTATTTACACAGAGAAACATTTGGCAATGATGTTACCTATTTTACGAGAAGAAGAAAACCAGTGTCTGTCTTCAAATGTTCCTGAAATCAGCACTTCTCTTTGTGTGTGCCCTAGAATAGGTCAGTTTCTATACTGTCTGTATGCTTGCTCTATGAAAGGACTTCTATTTAAGTTCAACTAAAAAAATAAATGTCTTTGTGAACATCAGCACCAGTTAGTGCAGCAGGAATTCCTTCCAGGCCAGGGGTTGCACCATGTGATGCCTACAACTCTACAAATTTCTTCTGAATTACTTCAGGTTAGAGGATCCAACTCTCAGAAGAAGAAGATGAGACGATTCTACTGAGGGGGATTATTAAAGCAAAAAGGGGAGATATTTTACATTTTGTTCAGGAGGATCCTTAGTGGTTTAAATCTATGGGGCAAATTGTTCATACTGCCTTCTTCATACAAATTATCTCATTGGGGCTATTTGCATGGCTAAGCTGAGCAGAGTTTGGTCTATGTGTTTTTTCTCTCTTCCTCTAATATGTCCATCACTGCCATATGAAGAAAGCTTGATCTTTGGCTGTAGAAACCATGTTCTCCCTCCACTTGCTTCTCTAAGAGGGAATAGCCTTGTAGTTCATGTTTATAGTGCTGACTTCACTGGTGTGTACAAAGATGTATGTTTAACTCTGTCTAGTAATTTACCAGATACCTCATGTAACTAAGTAAGCTTTAACATGCGGAAAGCATGTTTCACAGCAGGGGAGTGGCAACAATGCTAGAGGTGTGTGTGTGTGTGTGTGTGTGCGCGCCATCGACATTTCATTCTAAATTGGTCTTTACAGCCATTTATACCTCACTATTGTTCCTATTATATTGCAGTTTCTTTTATATTCTGTCAGTGCAGGACATGGCCTGGGGAGGTGGCAGAGTGGGGGAACTTGAATGTCTCTATGGGCCAGTTAATTAACAGGCAAAGTCCTATGGCCCATATTATACAGGTCTTCTGGTCTTATGAATCTATGAACTCCTACTGCTCAACCTCCCACTGGACAAACGTTGTGTCTGTAAAGCCCCAGTGTAGTTCATTTTGTAAGGCATTAGCCTTTCAGATCTGCACATCTTCCTTGGTGTCCAATAGCAAGTGTATATGCTTTTTGCTGGTACTCAGGGTGAACACTGCTCAGCACCCTTTGCCTGCAGCAGCAATTCTCCTAAACTTTTCATCTTGTTTGCAAAGTGGCTTGTACAATTCTAAAGACAACTGTGTACGAAACTCAAATGATGATGTGCTGCAGCGGGTTATCAAAGCATTCTGGGACCTGGTCTATACTACAGCATTAGATCGACTCCGTCAACCTAACTCTGCCAGCGGCTACACTAAAATGTCATTCCCACCGATGTAACTCACCCGTTATGCTGACTTAACTCCGCCTCTGCGAGAGGCATAGAGCGTAGGTTGACACAGTTAGGTCGATGCAGTGTCAGTGTAGACACTGTGTTGCTTATGTCCACTGTTACTGGCTTTCAGAAGCCTTCGCACAAAGCCCCACACTGACAGTTAAATCAGTGCAAGCGCTCCTGGTGAGGCCACGCGCCGCCGACACAAGGAGCAGTATGGACATGCAAAAGCGATTTAATTACTGCGGTAGCTGTATGTCAATGTAACATAGGTTGACATAATTCTGTAGTGTAGACATGGCTTTGGATGAGAGGTGTTCAGGCTGCAAGTAGAGAAACAGGAGTTGGATGATTGAAAGAACAGGGCACTGAATATGCTTGATCACATCCGGTTATAAACACTAAGCAGGACAGCCTGGATAGTGCTTGGATGGGTTCCTCCAAAGCAGAGTTTGGATTAGACTATTCCTTTTAGAACAACAGGCACTGCTGACTCTATACCCTGCCCTGCTCTGCATCACAAAATAGCCTATACCTGCATAGCGGTGTTAACAAGACAGCTAACTGAAACTAGAACACTGTAGCAAAACTGCTTCAGAGCTAGAGGTGGCTCTAGGCATTTTGCCGCCCCAAGCACGGCAGGCAGGCTGCCTTCGGTGGCTTGCCTGCGGGAGGTCCCCAGTCCCGCGAATTCGGCAGCAGCCTGCAGGAGGTCCACCGAAGCCGCGGGACCAGCAGACCCTCCGCAGGCAGCCTGCCTGCTGCCCTCGCGGCAACCGGCAGAGCGCCCCCCGCGGCTTGCCGCCCCAAGCACACGCTTGGCGTGCTGGTGCCTAGAGCCGTCCCTGTTCAGAGCTGACTGATTTCACAATCTGGACAGCGTAAGGAATAGCCAAGAGAGTGGAATTAATTAGTTGGGAAGTACTGCTGCTACCCTGCTTCACAGCTGGTTGTTTCAATTACAGTAGAACCTCAGAGTTACGAACACTTCGGGAACAGAGGTTGGTTGTAACTCTGAATAAAATGTTATGGTTGATCTTTCAAACATTTACAACTGAACATTGACTGAATACAGCTTTGAAACTTTACTATGCAGAAGAAAAATGCGGCTTTTAACCATCTTAATTTAAATGAAACAAGCATAGAAACAGTTTCCTTAACATGTCAATTTAAAAAAAAAACTTTCTCCTTATTTTTTAGTAGTTTATGTTTAACACAGTACTGTGCTGTACGGTATTTTTTTTTAAGTCTCTGCTGCCTGATTGTGTATGTCCGGTTCCAAATGAAGTGTGTGGTTAACTGCTCAGATTGTAACTCTGGTGTTTGTAAATCTGAGGTTCTACTGTAGCTGCTCTGGTCACCTCAGTTCAGGAGAAGTGTGACGGGAGAGAGCAGAGGAATGGAGCTGTAAGAGGAGGATGGGAAGGGCACTGTAGAAGATGCTATGGAGGGAGGGAATGGCAAAGGGAAGCAAGGAGGTAACTAAATGAGTGTCAGGGAGAGAAAAGGAAGAAATACTTCAAATATGTGTTCTTATTGTTTCAGTGCAATGTTAGTGATGGAGAATTTTACCTGAGTTTCATAACATGCCACATCCAAGAAGGATCTGACCAAGTGAGCGGGGAATCTGCTTACGATGGAACTTGAGGAGATTTTAACCAGCATTTCTCCTCCCTGCTCCAGTCCAGCCTCTGCTCCAAGAGAAAAAGGAGCCAGTTCAACTTGGCCACCACATAGTAGTTTTAATGTTTAGTTGTTTTTGCCAGGAAAATACAGACTTTCCATTTTCTCCTTGGAGAGCCCTGCTGCTTTTAAATGCATAGATCCCAGTTTAAATTCTCACTAGGATGGACTTCTCGGAAGTAAATATAGGAAAGAGGTGTCTTCTAGTTGTGAGCGTGGGTCTCTGAAAGCCAGGAACCCTTTGCTCCATTCCTGGCTATTCCATTGGCCGATTGTGTCACCTGTGACAAAACATTTAACCTATCTGTGCTTCAGTTTATCCATCTGTAATATGGGCACGGTAGTCCTTAAAGGAGTTACTGGAGACATAATCCGCTCATTCCTGATTTCCTGCGTGAGTGAAGGGGGGAATGATTTGACTCAGCAGCTTGACTTTTGTTCCTCTCACAGGCCTGTTTGTGGCATGCAACTTTCTTCTACTGTTTGCTGGCCGAGACAGCTGCAGCTTCCATCTTGGCCAGCCAGCAAAGCTGCAGCTGCTCAAAGCGTACTGGCTGGACAGCCACTATGTAGGATCTCTGTTTTCCTGCTGGTGGCTCCTCCAGCTCCTATCCCACTCATCTCTCCTCAGCTGTCACTACATGCTCTTACCCATCTATTGACTCCTACCCCCACCCCCCACCACTGAAACCCTTTGATACATGTACTTCTGGTAAGGACTTGTGACACTGGTCCTGGGATCTATCCCCCACTGGTGACCATACATATGGGCCCCTGGCCTGTTACATTTTGATTACAATTCCAGACTAGCCTTGATCATGAACATTCAGGTCTAGGTTTGGGCTTGGATTTCAGTCCTCTTCCACATCTCCCACACTCTAACCTTAAGTATCAGAGGGGTAGCCGTGTTAGTCTGGATCTGTAAAAAGCAACAATGAGTCCTGTGGCACCTTAAAGACTAACAGATGTATTAGAGCATAAGCTTTCTGACAAAGTGAGTATTCACCCACAAAACCTTATGCTCCAATACATGTTAGTCTTTAGGGTGCCACAGGACTCATTGTTACTCTAACCTTAAAGATGGCTGGATGTAGGGTTCTGGCTTGAACCCACCCCCAGTGATTGTGCAGAGTGGCTTAAATGGGATGTCTATGGGGCTTCCAGAAATGCACAATTGAGCACGTTCACAGGCAGAAGCGACATCTGAATGAAACTCCTCAATTCACATGAGGTTCTTTGGACAGTCCCAGCTCTTTTCAATTAGCTCTGTGAGTAACCCTGGATAAGAATGCAAATGAAAACTTGTCAAGAGTGGATCTAATGTGTGTTTTCTCTTTTGCCATTGCCTGAACTATCCAGTGGGGAAGCTACTTGATGGCGGTAGCTGCGTTGACAGCTCTGAGTGCTCCTGCATACATTCTGGCACGCGCTATCCTCCCGGCTCTTCCATCTCCCAGGACTGCAACTCATGGTAAATACAACGATGCGGTGCAATTGCTATGATCCAGGCTGCTCTAGATAAGTACTGCTCTTCAGTTTTGTGCACCCCCCCTTTTCTTTTAATTGGCAAATGCCCCAGTTTAAGATTTGGACGAGCCAACCTCTTCCCAGAAGCAAGCTCTTCACAAAGACTCAATCAACTCCATTTTCACAGCGATATTTGATCTAGTAGAATTGTGTAGGGGTCATAGTCTTTCATGCAGTGGAAAAATATTTGTTTCCTGAATAACATAAAATTGCAGACTCCCAGTCCCAGCTAGTTTTGGACGGTGGAGTTTTGTTTTGACTTACTACATTTATTTAACTTCCTTTAAACTTAGTTCAAAATTTCCTTTGAGAAGGCCAGTTAAGGCAAATTCATGCCCCTTCCCTCTTGCAAAGCCATCATGTTGCCCCTCTCCAGCTTTGTAGCCTAAGATTCAATGGCGCAACCTTCTTCTTTCACCTCTACCCTGAATGCCATCCTGAAGGGGCGGGGGGTTGTTACCCAAGCAGAGGGAAGGGAGTGAGCAATGTATCCTGAACTCTGTGTGTTAGGGGAACATCGGGCAGATGTTTCCAGTCAAACAAAAGAGGGAACCTGATATGTGGCCCATGCAGACCCACAGTGCAATAAAGCAGGAGGCTCTGTATATCACCACAGTCAGCAAGAAGCAGCTCAGCCCCCCACGCCCATGTATCAATGATGCATGAGCAGTGACCATCACATTAGCACCTCAACCTCTCCCAGGTGGGATGGAGCCCCCCAACCCTAGGGCCTTCTGCAGCTCTGGGTTTGACAGCGTCATCCAAATCACCCTGCCCTTGGAAGACTAGTCCAGTTTAATAGACTTCATCCTTAGAAAATGCTTCCTGCTATTCAGCCTAAATATTCCCTTGCTGAATGTTGTACCATTAGCCTAGCTTGTATCACCCTAAGTAATTCACCTCGCTCCAGAGGGTGTACAAGAGATGGACTAACTGATCAAATGAGAGCCAGCCAATCCCAATTCATTCTCTTATAAAAAGTTGTGGGGCTTGCAGGTGTTGTGCCCTATAGGACCAAGCGTGATAGCAACAGCCAGTGGTGTGCATTGACTATGCCTTATACTACTACTGCCTCCAGGAGCTGATACTGAATCCATTCTCCCATCCACAGACCTGGAAAGAAATATTATTTCTCTCTCATCCTCTCACACACAAGAAGGGTTATTCATCGTTAAGACTGTACGTGCCAGGGTTTCAGAGGAAACCCTCTGAGGATTTTTTTAAAACTATTTGGTTTTAGAAGAACACACGTTACAGCTAAAATAAACAGGTGGCTTGGGGAAAAAAAAGGAGAAAGAGTTCTGTACTTTTATAACCATGCTGATTCATAGATTCCAGGCCAGAAGGGACCACTGTGATCATCTCACCTGACCTCCTGTATAACACAAGCCGTAGAACTTCGCCAAAATGATTCCTTTTAGAAAAACAATATTACAGTTCAATACTACAGTGTTTCCCAAGGGGCTAGCTGGAAGGAGTGTGTGTATGGAAGATGCATATGTTAAGCTGTATTGGGGCGTGGGGGAGCATGACTGGTTTGATTTTTCTGAAAGGGGAGCTCAGCTTTCAGCTGTTTTGGGACATGCCGCAGTGGATGTGAAATCACGCACTCTAACTTTTCAACAATATATTTCCTAGCATTTGTCGACGTGGCATCTGGATCTGCAGCAACGAGGAGTGCCCAGGTAAGCTGACCCTTGTGCTTATAGCTCCCCAAAAGTATGTAAGCCTTGCCAAGGTCAGTCCCACGCATGGATGAGCGCATAGACAGGGGAGTTGTCTTTGTCCTTGTTTTGAGTTTTTGCTGCAAGTCAGCACCAAGATTATATTTCAAGAGTCCAGGAGTCCACAAGATACATCAGGATGTGCAGACGAGTTTGTGTGTGGCAATGTAAATACTTGTTTAGGGAAAAAAACAACAACACAAGTTCTCTTTCCATTGCTTTTCTTACCATGTCGTAAAAGAGCTGTATATTCAGAGTAGAAGCTTCCAGGTAAAGGAAAATTACTGTGCTAACTTGAGTATCTACAATTTTCTAAGGGTTTATCTACATATGGACAGGAAAATTAATCTGAATTAACTAACAGTATGAATTTAAAGTGGATTAGTTAAATCACATCAAGCCCCCTGTGTGGGCACTCTTATACAGAATTAAATTGACCTTAATTCAGTTTAGCTTGATTCACTTTGAAAGTCAATCAAGCTGAACTGAATTAAGGCCACTTTATTTCAGAATAATGGTATGTCTACACTGCAATTAGACTCTACATGGGGCTTGGGCTAAGGGGTCTTTAATTGTAATGTAGACATTCAGGCCCCTCCCCCATCACAGAGTTCTACAGCCTGGGCTCCAGCCTGAGTCCAAATATCTACACCACAATTATAGAGCCCCTTTGCCCGAGCCCCACAAGTTCAAGTCTGGTGGCATGGGCCAGCCGTGGGTGTCTAATTGTAGTGTAGATACCCTAAGAGTGTCCACACAAGGGTTTAATGCAGTTTAACTAATCCACTTTGAGAATCAATTTGGATTAATTTTTCTGAATGTCCCCATGTAGACAAGCCCTAACTAATGGCCTGATTTAGCAAACACTCTGATGGGACTACTTACAACAGTAAGCCCTACATGTCATAGAAGTAAACTGGACCATGCATGGTACTCTGTTTAGTAGTGTTTGCAAGCTTGGGTCATAAGTGATGTGTTCTGTTCAAGGAGCTAGAGCCATGGCTGGGGAGAGGCAAGTAGGCCAGCTGTGTTCCATTACACAGGGAGATAGCAGGCCACCAGTCTTTTTTCCTCTCCTTCCTAAACTCACCTAGAACAACCTGCTTGCAATGGATAGCTGACACTTACATCCTGGGTACTCATCCATCCTGGAGGGTGTGGAGGGAGGGAGGAGGAGATGATGGAGTGTCATACCTCTTGCCATAAGACTGCTCCAGCAAAGTCCCCATTCCCCCCTTCACTCCATAAACCCATTCCCCTGAATCTGAAATGTACATTTGCTGCTCTGGGCCCTCCTTCAGTTCCAGCACTGCAGTCAGCAGAGAAAGAGGAAGCCTGCACTGGCCTGATGCAGCCCCCAGCACGAGTATGTGTAGGGGGATAGCCACAGGCAGCTGTGACCTACCTAGTGCTGAGTTGTGAGAGAGGAGGAGAACTAAGAGAAGGGGGACTTGGGGGACGTGGGAGATCAGAAAATGGGGAAAACATGTAGCTCTCTGAGGCAAAGACAGAGGTGAGATCAAGAGAGGATCAAAGTGGGAGAATTATACCTACCTGCAAGTGGACATTGAAAAGCCTCTCATTGGACTCTCAGCTGCCTTGCCCCATCCTTCTTGACAATATCCCCTGCTTCAAATGGAAATAGCAGTTGCTCCAAAATTTCAGAGAAAAGCACAATTTGAGAGGTGTGGAATCACTGAAAATGGAAGGGAGACATATTTTATGAGAAATTCCGTGCAGGCCTGCCACACACAGGCCCAATCCAGCCCTATGTTTGTCTAGTTCATTGGTGAGTTCTTCAAGTGCAGCACAACTGTGCAAAGTAACTGCTTAAAAAAAGGAAAAAAGGCCCACAAGGTTCCATGTTTATTGTGTCTCATGACTCTAAATCAAATGCAATCAATTCACAAGTGAAAAACGCTGCTGCTTTTAAGTGCAAATTCAGCCTGAGGTGTAAACCCCAAACCGTGATCTTGATGGCTCATTCCTTGTCATCAGTAAGAAATACGTGGGCCAAAATCTGTTCGTGATTGCAGCCCCTTTGTCTTTATTGGGATTACTGAGGTGAATCGATACATGTGGAGCAAAGGCCTGCAGTTAGAATATAGTTTACAATTCTGCTGCTGCACAGGAGGTAATAGAATCCAGCTCCCTGTCTTTGAGCTGAATTGGCTCTGCCAGGTGAACAGGAACAGGAATAAAAAATCGCTTGCTTTGGTCCCTTCAGCAAGCAGATCTAACTCATTAGTCAACTAATTAAGGCTGAGGGGTAGATAAGTGTAGTAATGTCTATGTGGTCACTTACTTATGTATGTTCAGACTGCACATATTGTGAAGGTAGCCCTCTTCCTTCACCCTTGATATTGGCTTGTCATTTTAGGCCCAGCGCCTTCAATTTGTTCTGTGCAGGCAGATCCCTGCATGGCCCATACAGAGAAATTCTGGCCCTACTACATCATGTTCGCTGGGGCCCCACCCCCTTCCATTTCACTTTCTTTATGCAGATGTTACAGACGTTTTGGGAGCCTGCCTGTATTTGAGGGCCTGGTACAAATATCCCCCTTCTCCTCTCTCCCCTGTCATCCCTACTCTCATTGACTTCACTGGGGCTCCATGTAGGTGTTGGGGCTTGACTGCATGAAATAACTTGATTAAATTGTAAGCTCTTTGGTGCAGAGAACGTGTCTTTCCTATATGTTTGGGCAGTGCCTAATATAATGAGGTCTCAGGTCTAATTGTGGCCTCTGGGCCCTACCACCACAGAAATAATAAGAACAACCTTCTACATACACACTGGGAGCAGATATGTTAAAAAGTCCTATATTTCAGTAGTTCCTTTTCACAGTAGGAGGGACTGCAAGCCGGAATTCAGTTTTATTCTGTAAGAGCTGTGGTTTTAGCTGTTAAACTGTGAATTATTTCTGGTTTAATGATAATTAAATAAACTAAATATAAGAGGAAATACCACCAGAAGTTCTGCCTCTGTAAGAAACACTTAACTATATCTTAGTCTGATTGTCTTTCAGCTCTTTATCCCTTTTGAGCATAGGTGCTGGGGGTGCTGCCACATCCTCGGCTTGAAGTAGTAGTAACAACTCAACTATATGGTTTCTACCTTTAGCACTTCCACTATAAAAAAATTTCCAGCACTCCTGCCTTTGTGATTCATAAAATCAAAGTATTTTTTTTACCTAAATGCTTGAATAAGTCCCAGGAAACCCAGCAAAGGAACTAACCCATTTTTTCCTGTTCTGTTTTAAATAAGGCTATTGTGATACAGGCATTCAGCTACTGGAGCCATGACAAGACCACATTATAATGTTCTAGAGACACAGAGACAGTGTTGTCAACCTGCCAAGACCCAAGGGCGTAACAAAAATCCGGAGTGAGGCACCACCACAAAAGAACATCAGAGCAGGGGTTGAGGAACAAGAAGTGTTCCATTTTTAACTTGTAAAGCGCTCAGTTCTGCAACGTAGGCCTCATCTACACAGTTCTAAAAACTGATTTAGTTAAATTGCAGCATTTGGACCTCTAGGGGCAGTATGGCCTAGTAGATACAGCACTGGATTGGAATTTGGGAGACCTGGGTTAAAATCCTGGCTCTGCCACTGGCTTGTTGGGGTGACCTTGGGCAAGTCACTTCACCCCCTCGTGCCTCAATTTCCTCATTTATAAAATAGAGGTGATGTTTATCTCCTACATAAAGCACTTTGAGTGCTGTTGGTGAGAAATGCTATATGAGAGCTAGCTATTATTAGCTTATCAGATTAAACCTGGGTAGCTGGCATCTGTAAATTTACAGAAAAAACTAATTTTTTTCACACCCCTGAGCAATAGAGTTAAGCCGACTTAATTTTCTAGTGTAGACAAAGCCTAACAGTGTTCACACAGGCTTTTGCACAGTTTAAGTATGCTGATTAAGTAAACTGGTGCAACTCCATGTGTGAACCTGGCCTGAGTAGCACTTGAGTAACCACAGTGATGTCCCTGGTTCTGCTCTTCTAAGTACATATTACTGGGTAAATTTCACTTCCGTGCAGAGAGCCAGAGCAAGGCTTGTACCCCACTTAAAGTCCTATATAAGAGTCATTTTGAAGGGTTCTCTGTGCAAGGGTGAATTTCACTCTGTGTGAGAAAACTTTGCAGCATGGTCTTCCTAACTTTGGCTGGAGTCCTCATTTCTAATGGCGATAACATCCATCAGTGGAATCAGCCACGCTGCCACCACTAGGCAGCCTTTAGGAGCTGTGAGCCTGGCAGGGCCTGCTCTGTTCCCCCCGCCTCTGTCTGTCTCACAAAAAGCAGGAATTTGTTCAATGATCTGACTGTTTTCCCTTGGTATTTCTCAGGAGAATGCTCTGTCACTGGCCAATCCCATTTCAAAAGTTTTGACAACAAGCATTTCACCTTCAGCGGGATTTGTCAATACTTATTTGCCAAAGACTGTGAGGAGAACTCCTTTTCTGTCATCATAGAGACGGTCCAGGTAACAGCAGTGTGTGTGTGTGTGTGTGTGTGTGTGTGTGTGTGTGTGTGTGTGTGTGTGTGTGTGTGTGTGTGTGTGTGTGTGTGTGTGTGTGTGTGTGTGTGTGTGAGAGAGAGATTGGATGTGTGTGAGTGGATGACTAGAGCTTCCTCTGCACATAAATGGCATTTTTCTATAAAATTAGCTAGAATCTCTCTTCTGAATTAACATATGTTTTGCCTCTTCTTGCTGCCACTCCTTTAACCCCAGGCTGTAAATTCACATTCACAGTTGGACTGCATTGTCTCTCTGGAGCTTTGCCAAGTTAGCATATAAATACAAGAGACAGAGGAGGGTGTGCCTCATACACTGAACTGTTTGGGCTGCTGGCTGGGTAATTGCCCTGAGAAGAAGCTATGGGGCATGTAGTAGCATTATTACCTTAATAGTATCTGGAGTTTTTTCTCACAGGGATGCATTGGCTAATAAGTTGCATTACTCCCTAGTATGTCAGCCCCTCTCAACTTGTTTCCTGCGCCCTCTGCCACAGAGAGAATGGCAAGGACCCCGTTGCAGGAAGGAGAGAGAGCCAGAGAGAAATGGGAAGGGTGCCAGAGCATATTGGGACAGGAAGGACACCAGCAGAGTTTCCTCAGGGTGTTTTGCAGAAAGGGCAGTAAAATGGGTATGGGAGTGAGTGAGAGAACTGAGGGATTGGGAAGGAGGGTGGGGAAGGTAAGGGAGTTTGCAGAGGGAGGAGTGAGGGCATAATATTGAGGGAGAGCAGAGAGGTAGGATAGAGAGAAAGGGCCGCCAGCAGTGGGAGTGCAGAGGTTTTGAAAGGAGAGAGGAAGGCACCCGGGCAGGTTGAGGGAGGCAGGCAGGCAGGTAGCAGAAGTAGCAAGCAGCATGAAGAGCACAGTGGCAGGGCAGAGATGAGGAAACTTTTCCAAGGCAGCAGGGACAGGTTAGGGATGGTTAAGACTTAAGAGGACCCAGAGAGAAGGTGAGCAGAAAGCTCACTTGCTTTAGGGAAATGGGTTTTGCCCATCCCCACCCACAACCCCCTTCAGCGCCAGTGATTATTACGTTTGTGCCTATTACATAACAGATCAGAGATCAGAGCTGTGCGTGTGGAACTGGCATAACTGGTTTCCACTGAAACTGTTCTTTCGAAACTGATGAGGGAAGGCGGGAACCAGTGAGTCACCGTTCCCTGTCTGCAGAATGTTCTACCCACAGCTTCGTAACTAGTGACATCAGCGCCCGAAATGATGAGAGTGAGAGCTGCGCGCCTCTAGTTCCCCATTTGAACAGACTTGTGACGTGTCTCATCATCACACCAGACAGAGCAGTCAAGAGGAGAGGCTCTCTCATCACACAGTGCAGCCTGCGTACCAGGGGGCCTGCTGTCATGGCCTCATAGCTCCTTTTCCAGTGCCCTGAGAACAGACCCTGCCCTAGAGTAGCCTGATCTATAGATTGTGTATTAATTACACTGAGTACTTAAGAATTCCCAGTTACCCCTCTGTGGTTTGACAGCTCCTTGTCCCAAGATCAGGCCCGGTATTATTAAAATTACTGTTCAGTTGGGAACCCTGGTGTGCACAGTTGCAACACTCACACTTTAGGTACCTTTCTGTGTTTGTAACAGTTTTATTAATGCATTCAGCAAAGTCACAGACACTCTAACCCAGCAAGGTAGATAGAAATAATACAGAATGTGCATCTGAACATCCATCTACTCTCACATTCCTTGCAGAACAACATGAAATGTTATCCGTTATCTTCCTCATCACTATCACCTTCCTCATCATCACCGGTGGCCATCATCCTGTAACCTCTCTCTCCTCCTGCACACAGGCTGGGCTACAACTTTTATAACATGTTATGCTGACATCCCTATGCCTCATGTATAGTCGCTAGGGATTTCTCTCTTCTTATTTGTATTTCCTCACCCTACTAATGTTCGGGTGCTCTTCTCCTATAGGTTAGGATAGTAATGATCTCATCTTATTATCATATATGTCAATTTGTTGCTATGGCACTCTTGTGACCAGATATCTGCAGTTGTTCCTATCCTAAAATAGCCAAGAGCTAGTGTTGGCTCATAGTCCTGTGGTTTCCTGGTGTCACTATTTACAAACTTCCCCCTTAAACACTCTATTCCCAGTTCCCCAGAACTTAGGGGTGACCATTGGGCCATTTGTCTGTGCAAACATTCATAGGCCGCATGCCTTATGCTAACTGCTGTAGCCAGTGCTTTACAGGATACAGGCCCGTAGGTTCCTTGCATTACTGCCAAATAAAATAAATACTAAACCAAGCTCCATGGGCAACAGATATGACACTAAAATTACAGCCACAGGAGGGCTTCTGGCCCAGCATGCTGGAGGAGCTGACTCATTGATAAAGTGAAATCCTAACAGTCATAGGAAATGTTGCATCTTTTTAGTGTGCTGATGATCTTGATGCAGTGTGCACCCGCTCGGCCTCGGTCCGAATCCAGGACATGGAGAACAGCATCATCAAAATGAAGCATGGGGGCGTCATCTCTCTGAATGGGCAGGATGTACAGATTCCTTTGACACAAGGTATGTTTGTGGCATGTAACAATTCAGACCACACATTACTGTCACATTACACTGAACCCAGGCTTTACTTCAGGTTTGAGTCCAAGCCCTGCTTCTGTCCACACAGAATCAGTCTACCCCAGTCAGCAAGCACTCATGACCCTATCCTAGGATGCTACTAGGGGTGGGTCAGAGACACTGGGACTCAGGTCCAGGCCCTGTCATTTTTACTGTGGACGCAGGTCAAGAAGGTCTGCATAGCATAGTATGGACATGTCAGCACGGCTGTGAGACCAGCATCCAGCAATTCTAAACCTGGGTTTACAACGCAGTGTAGACACTCAAGCACGGGCTTGGAAACACTGAGTCCACAAGGCTGGAGTCCATAGTCCCAGGTATAGTGTGCAGTATAGACATACCCGAAGGTGTCTCCCTTCTCAACTTTATCAGGCAGGCTTTAGCCTAGCCCAAAGAGTGTTTCCTATTCCCAACTCTGAGTCGCATTTTATATAGTTACCATCACCTTTTATTGAATTTGCATCTTGCCGGGTTCTCTTGGACATGTGCCCAGGTCCCCAGTTGGTGTAAATTGGCCCTGCTCCATTGAAATTGGTGGGGTTATGCTGCTGTTGACTATTTGAGGATCTAACCCATGACATTCAAAACCAATGTAAAGTATCCATTTTATCTACCCCAAAACTTAACATTTTAGAAGAGGACTGCAGTGATTTCACCAATAACTCTGGATGATGCTTACATGTGTTGCTTTTGGGGCCTGTGAGGCCCAGATCATGCTAAGGAGAAGTGCAGACATGCACCAGACCAGGGGATACAATACCTGTGGCGTGTCAAAGTGATGCACAGCAACCAGGGGAGCATGGTTGGTGTGTCCCACTTTGTCATTGTGCAGTCTGCACCTCCCCTGCTGTGTGGTGCTAACTCCATTGGCCTGTATCATGGGAGCAGGTGATATTCTACACTTGGCCTATCTCTGCACCTTGTGGGGAGTCTAGGACCAGTAAGCAGCTGTGCTACACTAGCACTGTCTTTGTGCCCCGGTTGGTACTGGGTTTGTATCTGGGGTAAATCAAATGGTACAAATCCATATGTCTACACTAAGGGTTTGCATCATTTCCATTACATTTGTGCAAAGAAAATAGTGTAGACAAACCTTAAGTGTATCTGCTTAGATCCATCTCATGGGCTGATGGGTGATGAGGACATTGTATCCTCCTTGCTGATGACAGAATGCATCCCTTCTTGTCTGAAACTTGCCCGATGTGTTTTTGAGGTGCCCTCCGTATCCAGCGTATTATGATGTCTTCAGTTCGCCTCACCTATGGGGAAGATTTACAGATTGACTGGGATGGCCGTGGTAAACTTCTGGTGAAGGTAGTTTTTTCTCCTCTCATCCCACCCAAACATACACAAAGACTTTCTTGTCTGATGTGAGAAATTGCTTGTGTTGCATGCTAGAAATTCCATTCTCTCTCTCAGCCTTCAGAGCAATATACTGATCCCTTTGTTTTCTAGAAACAAATATTTGCATCGCAGAAACAGCTTGGTTTTTTTTCTCTCTTTCTTTTCTGTGCACTAACAGTAGCCATTAACCGTGAATAGCTTTGCTTTCATTACAGCAGACCCCTATGGGCCAGATTTTGATTTCATTTACTCTTGTCCATTCCCACTGAAGTCAATAGGATTGCATAGGTGAAAATGAGAGATGAATTTGGCCCATAGGATACAATCATTCATATTGACAGGTTTCAGAGTAGCAGCCGTGTTAGTCTGTATCCGCAAAAAGAACAGAAGTACTTGTGGCACCTTAAAGACTAACAAATTTATTTTAGCATGAGCTTTCGTGAGCTACAGCTCACTTCTTCGGATGCATAGAATGGAACATACAGACAGGAGATATTTATACATACAGAGAACATGAAAAGGTGGAAGTATGCATACCAACAGGAAGAGTCTAATCAATTGAGATGAGCTATCATCAGCAGGAGGAAAAAAAACTTTTTGAAGTGATAATTAAGATGGCCCATAGAAGGTCCTCCTGCTGATGATAGCTCATCTCAATTGATTAGACTTTTCCTGTTGTTATGCATACTTCCACCTTTTCATGTTCTCTGTATGTATAAATATCTCCTGTCTGTATGTTCCATTCTATGCATCTGAAGAAGTGAGCTGTAGCTCACGAAAGCCCATGCTAAAATAAATTTGTTAGTCTTTAAGGTGCCACAAGTACTCCTAATCATTCATATGTTCAAGGAAAAACATAATTTAATTGCACAGGATATACAGCATGCTGCTCCTACTAAGAATAATATTTATGGTCATTCCAGGTCAACGTAAAGAGAGAAGTTTGTATTGTGGAGTATAGGGCAACTGATTGTTAATAAAGCTATTATTATTGTTGCGTCCAACAAAAAATAGGGCTAATCAATAATCCTATAATAAATCCTTTTATATTCCCAGCAAAGATGCTTTTATAGTTTGCACTAGACTGATTGAATTTCTCAAGATTCTGCTTCATAAGCACAATGGTGAAGTGTGATTGATAAAGGTAATAGTGTTGATGTAATATACTTAGACATCTTTAAGATGTTTGACTTGATGCCACATGACATGTGGGTTAAGAAACTAGGATGATACAAATTCAACATGGCACACATTAAATGGATCAAAATGAGCTAACAGATAGGTCTCAACATGTAATTGTAAATAGGGAATCATCAGTGAGGTGCTTGTGTTCAGGGGCAGCTCTACGAATTCTGCCGCCCCAAGCAGGGCAGCGCGCTGCGCCACTCGCGCTGACGGGCGCCGGTCCCACGCCTCCGCGGGACCTCCCGTAGACGTGCCACTGGTCCCGCGCCTACGGTGGAGCTTCCGCAGGCATGCCTGCGGGAGGACCAAACGAGCCGCGGGACCAGCGAACCCGCCGCAGTCATGCCTGCGGGAGGTCCGGTCGTCCCGCGGCTCCGTTGGACCTCCCGCAGGCATGACTGCGGAAGGTCCGCCGGACCCATCTGCCGCCCTCCGGTTAAAATGCCGCCCCACGCGCGCGCTTGGCGTGGTGGGGTTTGGAGCCGGCCCTGCTTGTGTTTCTAGTGGGGTCCTGCGAGGATCTGTTGTTGGCCCTACGCTATTTAACGTTTTTATCAGTGGCCAGGAAGAAAACATGAAATTAGATAAACTTTGCAGATGATACAAATATTGGAGGAGTGGTAAATAAGGAAGAGGGCAGGCTATTCACTGATAAAAAGTGATCTGGATTGCTTGGTAAGATGGGTGCAAGCAAACAATATGCATTTAAATACAGCTAAATGTAAATGTATGCAATTAGGACAAAGAATGTAGGTCATACCTACAGGATTGGAGACTCTATCCTGGAAGCAGTGACTCTGAAAAAAGATTTGGGGTATTGTGGTGAATAATCTGCTGAACATGAGGTCCCACTGTGAGATGCTGAGGCTAAAAAGGGCTAATGGGATCCTTGTATACATAAATGGGAAACTTCAGTAGGAATAGGGAGGTTATGTTATCTCTGTATTTGAAACTGGTGTGACTGCTATTAGAATACCATGTCTGTCCACAGTTCAAGAAGGATGTTGATCAATTGGAGAGGTTCAGTGAAGAGCCACAAGAATGAATCAAGGAAAACACGCCTCATAGTGAGAGACTCTATTTAGCTTATCAAAGAGAAGGTTAAGGGGTGACTTGATTACAGTCTATAAGTACCCAGATGGGGAACAAATATTTAATAATTGACTTACCAGTCTAGCGAACAAACATACAACAAGATGGTAGGAGTTGAAGCTAGACAAATCCAGACTTCAAATAAGATGCATATTTTTCACAATGAGAGTAATTAACCATTGGAACAATTTAGCAAGGGCTGTGGTGGATTCTCCATCACTGGAAATTTTAAAATCAAGATTGGATGTTTTTCTAAAAGATCTGCTCTAGTTCAAACAAGAATTAATTCAGGGCAATTCTATGGTTTGTGTTATACTGGAGGTCAGACTAGATGATCAGAGTGGTCTTTTCTGGCTTTACAATCTATTTATGTATGAAAAGTACACACTTGGACAGTATATTGTGCTTATTCTAAGATAGAGCCCTGTGTGGGACTATTCTTTAATCCCACTCCTTCCCGATCTTGCTATTATGGCAGCGAGTCCTGCAAGACCCATGGGATCCCAGTCCCGCTGCAGGGCTCTACACTAGTGCCCCACGGGGCTCTAATTCTAAGGGCCAGAAATATGGCTGCCTTTCCCTGGAGATTAAGATGGGGAGAGAGCCCGGGAACCCCATCATACCACCCTGTAGGCACATGCAGGAGGCTGTCCTCGTGTGATTGTTACATCCTGAGGACCACTGGTGGAGGCTAGTCAGCCCTGACCACAGCTCTTCAATCCTCTCGGGGACATGATGAGGCAGAACGGGGTGCAGGTGTTTTTGTGGCACCGCTCCCGTGCACACTGGCCTTCGGCTGCCCACTGGAGGTGAGCGAGCTACAAGGGTAGAACAGATGTACTGACTGCAGGTCCTAACCATGCTCCCCTGCACCATCGTTATGGGCCTGATGATTGCACATCCCTTTTCTTGCATTGCTGAGCACTTACTCATGTGAGCAGGTCCATTGTTGTCAACAGGAATAGGTGTGTGAATATGAGCTCATCAGTGTAAGAGCTCCATGACTTAACCCTTTATCTGCTCTTTCATGGCACGAGCATAGTGCATCTATACTCTTGCTCTGGCTATATTCTTTTTCCTTGCCTTCCACTGTACCCAGTATGGTTCTGTGTCTCAGAACCATCATGAAGCTCATATGATAAAACAAGCACAGAGTTGTACCCATCTTTGCTATCATGAATTCTGGATAAATGTTGCATAATAGCATAAAAAGTGGGCTTAATATTCTAGTTCAAGGTAAAGGTTCATGACAGCGTCAGCAATTGAAAAAACACTGTAACAGGAGGGAAAGCTCTGGAAGGGTTTAAGAATATGGATTCAGCAATTTGTGTTTTGGTCTAGTCTAGATATATAATACCAAAATACCTAGGGTTTGTTTTAGGGTTGAGGATAATTCAGTTCAATCCACTGGCACCTCTCAGGATTTCCGGCTTTTCTCTGCATCTGTGGTCTCTTCTGCCAAGTCTCAGACTTTTACATCCTGACCATCTCCTTGCCTAGCTGTTAAAAGGTCTAATTTTCTACTTCAACCCCTTTATCATAACAGCAATAACTGTTGCTAATTACTGTCCTAGCTGTTTCTCCCATTGTCTTTTTTTATTATGTTCTGCTATGAATTCCGTCCCATTTAGGTACCTAAGTCAGCATTATTGTTGCCTTTGGAGCACTAATTTATGGTGTAAATGGACTGACCTATTGCCAAACATTTCTGACAATTGGGGGAAGTGATCCACTCCCACTGACTTGTGCAAACACTTCTGGTAAAAGTTACAGTGTTTGCATTTGCCCGCTGCAGTCGTCCAGAAGAACACTCCTCTGGTGACCTCTGAAAGCTTGTGATTTGACCCCTTCAGGCAAGGCCTGCAGTTTCCAAAACATACATTAAACTTTGGATGAATATGAGTCATTAGAATGACAGTGTCCTTGGTTTCAGAAATGTTAGAAACTAACTTTCCTTGGGGCTTTCTGACTTCATTTTTTCTGTGTACCCCTCACCTGCTGCTGTTGTCAGTGAGAACAGGACTGGCTTCCCTTTGGAGCCCTTCACCAATGATCTTTTATTAGCCAGAGGAATAACTGTGAAAGATATTCCACTTTTCAGCCTGCTTTTTTAATCACTGCTTACCTCTGCCAAGCTGGGGTACAAGGGGCAGTCTATGCATACAGGGAGCTACTGTACCACTGGCCATTGGGCCAGGCCCCAAGCGTTGTTTGTAATATTCATTTAGAGACCACATTTTTATGGATGTTGATGGCCACTGGCAATTCCTATTGACCTGCCCCTCTGTCCTCCCGGCATTTTTTGTGATATTACAATCATTCCCCTATATTTAAAAATCCTTTTCCTCTCCACTGTTGCTGTCATAAAGACCAACACAGACAGGGGAACTAAACTACCCAAGGAAAATCGTGAAAGTGACTAGACATTAAGTGCTGTTAAATGCCCAAAGTAAATACATGTGGGGGTCGGGGGGGGTGGGGTGTGGAACCGGAACTTTTTTCTCTACTTAAGTAAAAATAATTCAATTGGTTAAAAAAATTACTACTTGTACATTTTTACTACTTGTTAAAAAAAAGTATGTAAAAACTGTGTGATTTTTAAGTTGATGGTGCCCCTTTAATGTATATTTGAGGAATTTACATAGTTCATTAAAAACACTGCCATTAAACTGTGGAGTAATATTGAAGAATAACCATTCTACCCTTGTTTCTGTGAGCTCTCCCCAATGTACACTGACAGAATCTGTGGTCTGTGTGGAAACTTCAATGGCAATGAAGGGGATGACTTTCTGACACCTTCTGGCCTCGTGGAAGCCCTTGTGGAAGATTTTGGAAATACCTGGAAGCTCAATGGAGATTGCCAAGACTTGTTAAAACAAGACACCGACCCCTGTAGTCTCAACCCTCGCTTAGGTACTGAAACCTGACCTCCACATAACATATGGTACAGTGTAACAACATGTGATCTTCCATCCCATAGAAGTGCAACTGTTTTGTACTGGGAACAGAATCATGATAGCGTCTGTAAAATAAATAAACACCTTTCGTTCCATGCACTGAATGAGGCAGGGGTCCTGTGGAAAAAATTACTATGTGATCATGTAATTAAAAACTGTATCATATTGTGTACACATAAGGAGGCTGAATTCAGGTTACATGGGAAACCTGACTTCTGGCTTTTCCTAACTTCAAAGAGCTTGATTCTGTAACCTTAATAATGTTCTTTTTAATGTAGTTTTTAAATTTAATTTTCTAATTTAAACAAACTGGAAAAAAAAGCATCATGAAACTCCAGAAATTCCATCATATGGAGCCATATTGATGCCAAACTTGGGTCATTGAGAGGGTTTGGGCCATTAGATTTACAGCACAGACTTGAGCTAATTTGTAGAAGTAGTAGGCTATTATGCTTTATGTGGATCAGTCACAAGAGGGGGATGAAAGACATTTTGCAAGAGGGTTTCACAGCTATTTGCTGACAGAAGGGAAATATAGAGACTTGGGACTCCTGGGTTCAATTCCCGGTTCTGATGAGGAAAGTGCTCCAGTGGTTGTAGACCCTTATACCCCTAGCCTGTCTCTGCTCCTGTTTGCCACAGCTTCTGACTCCTCCCTCTCTGCCCCTATCCACCTATGTCACCCAGGCTCCTCCTTTCCTCCTATACACTCCCTCATCTCCTGATACCTGCTTCCCTTCCCTCCTCTTCTATGCCTATCCTTCCTGCTTCCCCACTGGCTCCTGGCTCTGTTCCACCCCAAGTCCTGACCCTTTCTCCCTCAGGCTCCTGCAACCCTGTTGCCCCCCATCTTTTCCTTCCCACTCCATCTCCCCCCCGCCACATTCCAGTATTGCAGCTGCTGCCTTCTCCTCCTCCATAGTGCCTGGGCTGCAGCAGGGGGAAGGATTGAGAGCACAGGAGAGACAGTTTTTTGGCTGTCAGTTCTGGTGCCCCTGGTGTCCAGAAAGACTAATTGTACGGGAAGTTCTGCTCTCAGCCCCTGCAACTCCAGGATGGTGCATGCTCAGTTGATCTGTGGAGATGGCACATGCACAGCCCAGTCACACACACGAGCAGAGAGGGGATGGCACATGAAAAAATTCAGCCTGAACAGTTTAAGTCTGGCATAGTTATAAGCAGCTGAAAACAGGTCTTATGATAGGAAGTGCCAGGCAAACTTATTTACAGGTGTCACTACCAATTCTGCCTGTGATAGAACAGAAAATGGAGGTTTTCCTATGTTTATTTTGCTAATTAAGGGCTGTTATGATTTAATAGGAAATAATCCAGCACTTACAGTCGCTGCTTTTTTAGTGTAAAATGTCTGAATAATATTTTTCTCATTTTAGCCAAGTATGCTGAAGATTCCTGCTCAGTTCTGATGTCGTCCATATTTGAGCCTTGCCACCATGAAGTTAGCCCTTCTCCATACCTGAAGAACTGCCGCTATGACGTTTGCTCCTGTTCTGATGGCAAGGATTGCTTGTGCGCTGCTGTTTCTACCTATGCCACTGCATGTGCTAGGAAAGGCGTTCTGATCAAGTGGCGGGAACCGGACTTCTGCTGTAAGTGAATGCTGCAAAGTACCTTCTTGCATTGACTCTATGGTGTCCTTTGGCAAGGTCAGTGAGGCAGAGGGAGTTAAGGGATCTGATTTCTGCAAGGTGCTGAGTGTCTCCTCCAGGACATGTGGAACACGCTCAATTGTCTTGGACTCCGTTAAGAGTCGAGGGTGCTTGGTTGTTCACAAAAGGTGCTCAGCATCAGGGAAAAGTGGCTCCCATTGAGCAAACCTCAGCTGATTTGGTGGCTTGGTTCAGATAACTTCCCTACTAACTTTGGCTGCCTATCTGAAAATGTTCTGAATATCTTGGGCGGGCAGTATCCAAAGTCTCTCATGAAGTTTATGGTAACAGGTTCTTTCATTGTATTTTGACACTTCCTATCTGGGACCCAATCCTGGGAGGCACTGACCATCTGAACTCCTGTTGTCTTCCAAGAGGGTTGTGAGTATTAACCACAGTATCAGATCTCTGGCCCTAGTGGAAACCCAGCAGACTGTTTAGTTCAGGTTCCAAGGGAAAGGTACAAGCCAGTTCTTATTATGTCCGCACCATTTTTCCGATACGTGAGTACTATTTTGCTGTCATGTTTTGGCCTCTTTGTCTCCACTGTTAATTCTAATATGACCCTGAGGCTGAGACATCTGTGGCAAGACAATGATGATTTATTATTGTTGAAGTAGTGCACAGAGTCCCTCCAGCAGGCTGTGTCTCGACTGTGCTATGCACTGTACAGATATAAAGGGTGGGATTTTCAGAGGTGTCTAAAGGAGTTAGGCCATATCTACACTTAAAGCGATACAGGGGCAGCAGTGCAGCTGTGCCACTGCTGCGCTTCAGTATAGACACTTACTACAGCGACAGGAGGGATTCGCCCGTCACTGTAGTAAATCCATCTCCCAGAGAGGTGGTAGCTAGATCAATTGGAAGAATTCTTCTGTCGACCTAGTGCTGTGTACACAGGGATTTAGGTTGGTTTAACTATGCTGCTCGGGGGCATGGATTTTTCACACCCCTGCCCTGTGTGAGGTAGCTGGATTGATCTAATTTTCTAAACTACACCAGCTCTTAAATGCCTAACTTCCAGTGAAAGCCAGTGGGATCCGAAGGCTGAATTCTCCTTAGTATTGTTTGAAAACCCCACCCATAATAAATGGCAGCCCCTGTCCCACAGAGTTTACAATCTAAAAGGCCAGGCAAAACAAGTGGCTGAAACACACAAGTAGACCCGGAGGGTGGGGGTAGAGATTGATGATGGGGTGACAAAAATAATAGGATGATTATGCACGGACCAACAGTGTGTGTGTGAAGAATCTGGTAAGAGGCTGGAACAGAAAAAACAATCTCCCTTTTTCTCATCTCATTATTAGGCAGAGTTGGTTGGAAAATTTCCATTGAAATGAAATTTTGATACAAAATAGAAATAACTTTCTCCATAAATGTTTGCAAAAGACTTTTCTTCTTTTTCCCCAAACAGCTCTACTCCTAACAACAGTAGCCAATCAGGGATTTTGGGGAAAATCCCATATGCTTGGCTGCACTTCAACCCAGTTCCATTTTTCCTTCCCAAACAGTAGCTGGGTGGGGCAGCCATTTGAAAAACTGAGTTACTGTAGAAGCTAGAGAGGTGAGAGGTCACTGGCGTTCCAGCTGATACAATCTCGACCAGTAAAGTTCAGTGATTCCAACTGTGGAGGCTGGATAATATTTACTGAAAGAGAAAGAACAAGACTGGATTATGTTAAATGGCTGTATGGTTTCATAATATTGACCTAATTTATGTAAATGTTCAGAGAGTGGAACAGTAATTCAATAAAAATCCTTTTAAAAAAAATGCACCGGTCTGGAGGCTGAAAGCGAGAGCAACGATAATGCACCATCGTTCTTGCTGTAATTGAACAAGTCAATTTTCACAATTAATCTTTAATAGTGTAGCACTGCTTCCTCTTCTCTGTACATTACAGAGCACTTTGTGCCTGCACCAAGCGCAGATTTCTCTGACTGCAGATCCATCAGGCCCCATTAGATAATTCTGATGCTCCAGACATCTCCTGTCACACGAAGGAGAACAATCATTCCTTTAATGGGCTTGAGACTTGAATATGCTGTTTGCATAATTTGTGCTGACGGCCAGATGTATTGAACTGGTGGCTGCTCCCCTATTCTCTGGCTGAGATACAGGTTCACAGGCAAATGACTTGACAGAAGCAGTTTGCTTTATCTGAAGTTCAATAGTGGCAGGTGGACTGTGGCCTCTTTGTGTTACACACTGTACAGATATATAGGGTGGGATTTTCAGAAGTGTCTAAAGGGTTTAGGCCTAATTTAAAGCAATATAGTGGCAGCAGTAGATTACTATACTGCTAATGTAGCATGGCATTTCTGGCTGTTTAAATGCTGCATGATAGGCTGTCGTACAAATCCAACATACAGGTATTGAAAATGCTTGTGGCTTCATTCTAATTCATTTGTCTAAGAGGGAAACCCAGGCCCTATAGCCCTCTGTGGATGCAAGAGACCTGATAAGCAGCAGAGCTAGTTGTGCTGCATGGAGTGTGTAGGAAGATGGAGTCCACAATGGGGGTTTGCCTCCCCTGTGTACCACATCTCCCCTACAAGGAGGAGGTATATCAGCCAATGAGTCACCAAGTGCTCCTTCAGGGTCTCGAGCAGATTTCAGGGACCCATTGACCAACCCACCTCCTGCCCTGTAGATTTACTGCAGTAGTGTCCATGTTGCATGACTTATGTGAGGGGATTTCAGTGTGAAAGAATATGTCTGCACTGCAGAGTTAACCCAGGCTCTTACTCAGGTGTTACCCTTACCCCCGTCCTGGCCACACACACAATCCTCTCACAGGAGTTTGCTGGTGTTTTAAACCTGGGCTGGCTGGCTTGGCTGGGGCTATGGGATAGAGCTAGGGCTGTCCTTAGGATTTATGGGGCCCTATGCAGCACAGGCACCAACTTTTTTCTGCGCCGGTGGGTGCTCGCACCCACGGCCCCACCCTGACTCCACCCCTGCTCCAAAATCCCCGCCCTAACTCCGTCCCGTGTCCCTATTGGACTCCTCCCCAAATCCCCACCCCAGCCCCGCCTCCTCCCCCAAACATGCCATGTTCCCCCTCCTCCCCCTCCCTCCTAGGCTTACCGTGCAAAACAGCTGTTTTGCGGCGCAAACACTGGGAGGGAGGGACGGGGGAGAAGCAGGACATGGAGGCACACTTGGGAGGAGGAGGAGGCGGGGGTGAGCTGGGGTGGGGGGGCGGAGCAGGGAGCTGCCGGTGGGTACAGAGCACCCAACAATTTTTCCCCGTGTGTGCTCCAGCCCTGGAACACCCATGGAGTCGGCGCCCATGCTACACAGTATTATTAAACCGGTGCCCCTATGCCCGACTTGCGCTTAGCAATACAAAATGAATATGGCCCCTGTCATCTGCCTAGTAAGGAGTCTGAAGTGCACTCTGGGTGTGTGGGAACCGGCCCACTCTTACCTGCTGTCCCGTTCATAGGCATGGACTCTGTGTGTGGGTGCTCTGGGGCTGGAACACCCAGGGGGAAAAGTTAGTGGGGGTGCGGAGCACCCATCAGCACCAACCTCCCCCCTGTATCCCCCTCCTCCCACGTCTCTCACGCGTCGGCAGCCCCGTGTTTAACAACTCTTCTCCCTCCCTCCCTCCCAGCACTTCTGGAGCACCGCGAACAGCTCATTCGTGGCATTCCAGCTCTGGGAGGGAGTGGGAGGAGCAGGGAAGAGGCAGGAAAGAGGCAGACAGGGATGGAGCAGGGGCAGGAAGAGGCAGGGTGGGGGTGGGAGCGTGGGGGAAGGGGTGGAGTGGGGGCAGGGCCTGGATTGGAGGCGGGGGGTTGAGAACCTCCACAGCAAGATGAGAAGTTGGCACCTATGATCCCGGTGGTGCCTCAAATTTTTGAGTGCCCTATGCAGCAGCGTATACTGCGTATGCCTAAGGATGGCCCTGGCTAGAGCTCAGGTGCCACTTTCACTCAGGCTGATAATGTGCACACTTTGCTGTGAGGACTCTCGCTAAACCAGCTGAGTGCTGATAGTCCTCCAATGCCCTTCCCACAATTCCCCATGTATGTCTTGAAGGACAGACAAGTTCTCTCACAATTCACCAGGAAAAAAATCATAGAGTGGCTCAATTTAATATATGGTGTCACAAAGAACCATGTGATGTGCCCCCCGAAGTGCTAGTGACACGGATAGCTGAGCACAGCACCAGTGAGGACGACACCCGGGTAGGGCTTGTGGTGTGGCTGATCCTATCCAGTGGTCAGGCTAACGCGGGTGTTCAGGCAGGGCTGCTGATCACCCGAGTTAAGTCTGTGGTGAAGACACACCCTAAAGTCAAAATGACAACAGAGAAGCTCCCAAGACGGGGATGGATTTTGATGTAGAGTCACTAGCTCTTGCAGTTTAGAGCAGGCATTTTTAGAGGTCACATATGCCTATCTGTTTCCTTTCAGTTTCCACACCTTTCAGGGTAACAAGGTTTGTTTGTTTGTTTAATTGCATGAATTACAAAGCATAAAGTCAATTTTTTCCTCCCACCCCCATGACCTTAGTTGCTGCTGTTAAAAAGTTTCTTAGGGGAAGAAGGTTGCATTTGTTGGTGCAGCATAGCGGAATTGGAAAGTGCCCATGTCATTGGACAGTTGGGCAGCCACTGTGGAGGACTGAGGATGCTTTTAAATCTTTAGTAAGGGCATGTGCAACTAAGGCATGTAACAGTACCTCAGCTAACATTACGACAAGCTGTGGCATTGTCAGTCACTAGAAACAAGGAGTGTAACTATGTGCTGGATAATTAGAAATGGGGCAAAACTGGAATCATTTATTTAAACCATCGCAAACTCTGAGTCTCAGATAAATGGGTGTCTAGATTCAAACTCCCTGTGGTTTTAGTTTGCCAAACCAATTCCTTTTCCAATGGTAGCTCTACAGTAAATCACAATCATAACCCTCCTACCTTAGTAATGATGAAGGAGACCTTTGAAAGTGCTCCTCAGCTTTGTCTGTCAAATTGTTCAGTGTGGTGTAGCTGTAGCCGTGCCGGTCGCAGGATATTAAGGACAAGGTGGGTGAGGTAATATCTTTTACTGGACTAACTTCTGTTGGTGAGCGAGACGAGCTCTCAAGCCGCACAGTGCTCTTGTTCAGGTCTGGGAAAGGTACTCTGAGTGTCACAGCTAAATGGAAGGTGGGACAGATGGTTTAGCATAAGTAGTTAGCACATATTCTATGATCTCTCTAAACTGTTCAGTGTGATTTAGGCACTTACCCTATTGCTGGAGTCTCACAGCCCCTACCCTAACATATTCTATACTGTCTGAGGCAGTGGAGTAGTTGCTCCCACATAGATCCTTCATGTGTAAATTGGAAGTGCCATGCTGTTAACGGCAGCCAGAGGCCCATGCAACTGGGATAAAAGAGTGTCTTTTATTTTCATTGCTGAATCAGGCCACGCCTCAGAGTATTTGCTCTCCAATAGGTGCCCATTGCTCTGGTGAACTTTGATGGACCCCATAGGGCTCTATTGTGAGAGGAAGGACGGTGGTTAGAGCACTAGCCTAGGAGTTCGGAGACGTGGGTTCTAGTCCCTGCTCTACTACAAACTTCCTGTGTGACCTTGGACAAGTCACGTAGCCTCTCTGTGCCACATCACCTCATCTATTAAAGACTTTGAAGTGGGTAATGGGAACCATATAGGTACCTAACATAGATAGATTGTGACTTTGGGACTGGTAGCATGGGGTGCAGAGAGACAGTTCCCAGTAGTATCATGTCTGAGGTAGGAGCAATACCATGAGAGCGGAATGAGAGGAGCATAAAACAGTGGCCAACCTTGCACTCTTTAACAGAGTGCAGCATGTGCTCTCCTAGCCCCTGTGCTGGCTTACCTCCATTGGCTGGTGTGGAAGAGGGTGGGGCCATGGCCCAACCATTTGCTATTCCTTTTGGGGTTTCTCTGACAGCCAGGAGGGAGCCCTAGAGTCTTCAAGGCCTTGTGCTTGGGGAATACAAGGGCTGGGATTGTCTGGCCCTTCTGCAGGATAGAACGCTGAGAAGGCTCCTGCACCCCCTCGACCTAAGCTTTAGTTGTGATAGAAGCTTGCAAAGTCTGATCTGCAGCTGCTGTCCTCACTCCACTGAGTGTCCTACAGGGCCGGCTCCAGACCCCAGCGCACCAAGCAGGCGCATGGGGCGGCATTGTCCTGGCAGGGTGGCATTTGGCTCCGACGGACCTTCCGCAGTCATGACTGTGGGAGGTCCCCCGGAGCCCCAGGACGAGCGGACCTGCCGCAGGCATGACTGCGGAGGGTCCCCTCTTCCCGCGGCTCCGCTTGAGCTCCCGCAGGCATGACTGTGGCGGGTGTGCTGGTCCTGCGGCTCGGACGGAGCTCCCGCAGGCATGCCTGCGGATGCTCCACCGGAGCCGCGGGACCACGGGACCGTCCGCAGGCACTTCTGCCCCGGCCGCGGGACCGGGGAAGGGCGGTGCGAGCGGCGCCCTGCTTGGGGCGGCGGAATTTCTAGAGCCGCCCCTGGTGTCCTATATCAACTTTGAATCCTACTGTTTCCATTATAAACTTCTTACAAATCCGAATGCTTCTGAAAATCCTAGTTAACAATACAGCCTTTGAGCAGAAATAGTATGACCCCAAAAGCGGCCTGTTCTCGGTCTTGTGGAAAGGAGAGGACTGACATGGCTACAACTACGCTACATGTACATTTGTTGTCATTGCTGCCACCTTGTGTTGGATACAGGTACAAACCAAGAAACATCTCCAAATCAACACTAATAATTACAGAAGTAGACTAAGATATTAGAAGGCAGAGCCCCAGGGCTGCCCGGAGGTGAGGGCGGGCAATTTTCCCCAGGCCCCGCAGGGGCCCCCACAAGAGTTTTTCGGAAACCCTGGAGTGGGGTCCTTCACTCGCTCTGAGGGGCCCGGAAAACTCTCGCGGGCCCGGGCCCCTGGAGCTTCTTCTGCTCCAGGTCTTCGGCGGCAATTCGGTGGCGGGGGGTCCTTCTGCCCCGGGACCTGCAGCCGAAGTGCCGGGTCTTCGGTGGCAGTTCGGCGTCGGGGGCCCCCTGCCGCCGAAGACCCCAGGCCCGCTGAATCCTCTGGGTGGCCCTGCAGAGCCCCAAAGTTAGGCTCTGAAGGTCATAGTTAGGTCCCTGAAGAAGGGGTCTGACTGTAAAAAGTGCTGACTGCTGGGTGCTCAGCACTTTTTGAAAATCATGCCACTTATATATTGATTTAGGAACCTAACCTTAGGTGCCCATTTTTGGCAATCTTGACACTAAACTACCTTGTTTATGAAAACAAAGTAAAAAGAAGGAAAGGTACAGGTAGAACACTGATTTTGTAAACCCACAACTCCCTTTTAGAGCCAAGTAACAGCAGAAACTGGAGGCAGTTTGTATTACCCTTTTCCCCCATTTGTGGGAATCTTTTTCCAACATTCATTATCGGTTCCGCGTGATGCTGTACCTTGCTCACATTGTACAAGTGGTTCCATTGACTTCAGTGGAACTATCTGCATGAGTTACGCCAGCAGGATAATAGCCCTTGATGTGCCACTGCTGGGTTTCCTGTTCTTTTTGAAATAATCTCCTTGTTAGGATAAAAAGATCTAATAGGAAAAGTGAATCAGAAAAACAACAACAACGCTGTAATCAGATCCAAAAATAGGCAGCTATTCATTTACAACCTGGTCCAAAGTCAGCTGAAGCCAGTGGAAGACTTTCCATTAATTTCAATGGGCTTTGGATCAGCCCTTTATAGTATATCTGTTAATGTGAAAATGTTCCCCACTGAGTACATGAATTGTACAGGACAGTGGGTCTTTCCATTGTGGTTTCATTAATGTGTATTATTTAACAGCAATGACTTGTCCAGAAGGCCAAATTTACCAGCAGTGTGGAACTCCGTGCAACCAGACCTGCCGAACTCTATCCTACCCAGATGTAGGCTGCAATGAGTTCTGCATGGAAGGCTGCTATTGTCCACATGGGCAATACATTGATGAGCATGGAGATTGTGTACCAAAGTCCCAGTGCTCTTGCTATTATGATGGTGAGATCTTCCAACCAGATGATGTCTTTTCAGATCATTACACCATGTGGTAAGTGCAGTACTCATAACTGATTTCAGTTGTTTCTTTACATACCATTTAAAGAAGTTTTTGAAAAGCCTCATTAGATAACTAGGCCAAACCGCTGGTGTAAATTTGCATCGCCATACTGAAGTCAAAGGATCTGTGCTGATTTAAACTAGCTGAGGGTTTGCCCATAACTAATCTAAATCTAGGCATCTTCCCAAGATGTATCAAAAGCATCTGCATCAGGAAGTAGAATATAAAACCAAATGTTTCTGCAAAACATTCTGCCAGTTTGAAATGGAGTTTAGTAACTTGCTTACAATAGCCCTTTAAATGCTTTTAAAAATGTCTTTTTAATGCACACTAATACGTTTTTTTAAATGTTTAAAACCTAATTATCTCTATCAAAAAAGCAACTACTGAGTAGCATTTATAATTATTAAATGGCAACTAGGAATTGAATTGATGAACTGTTCCCAACAAGCCCAATTTCTGGCATAATATCCTCTCATTTTCCCCTTAACCAGAGAGGTCACATTGAGAGCAGTAAGAGGCAACTTCTCCTCCACATTGCAGCAAATAGGGCTGTGTCACCACTCTGTTACTCAGTTTTATGCCAGTGTAGCTCCATTCATTTCAGTTGTGTGACACTGGAGTAATGTAATGATGAATAATAATGTGTGCTTAAAGGCAAGTTTGCCTTGGTAGGTTAAGGCAGTGGCTCTCAACCTTTCCAGACTAGTGTACTGCTTCCAGGAGTCTGAGTTGTCATACGTACACTTCACTTACAAACAACTTGCTTACAAAATCAGACATAAAAATAGAAAAGTGTCACTGCACATTATTACTGAAAAATTATTTACTTTCTTATGTTTACCATATAATTATAAAATAAATCCATTGGAATATAACTACTGTACTTACCTGTCAATGTGTAGTATATAGAGCAGTATAAACAAGTCATTGTCCGTATGAAATGTTAGTTTGTACTGACTTTGCAAGTGCTTTTTATATGTAGCCTGTTGTACAATTAGGCAAATATCTAGATGAGTTGATGTACCCCCCTCTGCATACCCCCAGGGGTATGTGTACCCCTGCTTGAGAACCACTGGGTTAAGGGTATACAGTGGGTATGGAACTACGATTGCCCAGTGTATGTACAAATTGCTAGCTACAGCCTTGCATTTCTTGAGCATTTCTTGTAGACTCTTTAAAAACCATAATGCAAGTGAAAGTTAAATGTCAGTTTGTTAAATATAGCCACTGTTTGTTTTTCTTTCATAGCTATTGTGAAAACGGCTTCATGCACTGCTCTACAAACAGAGCCCCTGGTGCCTTCCTGCCAGATGTTTTCTTTGACCATCAGCCATCTGCCAGAAGTTAGTATGCTTTCAAAAATTTATATTTGTTCTTGTTCTTTTCTGCAGTATTTTGCTACATGGTTTGAGGGGAGGGATGCAACAGTAGTGCTTGGGTGGGTGGGAGTGTGTTTATAAAAACAGTGCCTTCTGTGGGATAGAGTTGGATACATTCCCACCTTCAGAAGAATCTGAGAGTGTTCATTACATTGCAGTGGGATGCTGAGCACCACTCATGATTGATTCCTAAAGCAATTACAACTACCATTGCAGTTTCCCTTTAGCTAACGGGATTAAGGATGATGATCACGTAGGGTTGATTTTAGTCCCCTAGTTGCTATTGGACGATCACATTACAGCAGAGATCCAGCCAGCTTTTTATCCTCTTTGTTTGGCAAGGAAGTTGTAATCTTTTCTTTCAGGTGTAGCTCTTGTCTCTGCTATCCAGACTTTTGTAACCTTACAAGTATACTATCACAATGCACTCCACAAGGGCTATACCTTAGAACCATTTGGAGACCAAAGTTGGTGTAAAACACAACAGCTGGCTCACTGAGTGGAGCATTTCACTAGGAGCACATGACTCCAGGAACTGCACTGGCTGCCCATCGGTCTCCTGAGGGTGTCTGAGCTGTTGGTTATGACCTATATAGCCCTGAATGGCCTGGAACCAGCCTACAAGAGGGACCCCCGCTCTCCCCATGCTATGCTAACAGACCTGTGGTCCACAGGGGCATGTAAGCTCGATCCCCCTTGTTATAAAAGAGGAGGGCCAGCTGGCAAGGTGTTCTCTGTGCAGGCTCTGGGACTCTGGAACTTGTTCTAACACTTGTCAGAAAGAGCCCAAATCGAGTGACTTTCTGGGCAAGCTGCAAAAAAAAACCTGTTTAAGAAGGGATTTGGAGAGGGCCAAAGGTATGCTTCCAGGATCATGAAGGGACAGAGTTAGCTGAATTCCAGTTGAACTGATTACTTCAATGCTGCTGAGCTTTACCAGTATTGTGAATGGTGTGTTAGGGCATGCAGGGCCTTGGATAAGGATCTGTTTAGATATTATTTAAATAGAAATAAATACAAATAAATATATTAAGAGCTGGTTGGAAAATGTTGACTCTCCATCAAAAAATGGAAACCTCAAAAGTCTGGTAACTTCATAACTATGTTGGTCCGAGGGGTGTATGATGGGTTTTCCCCCCACCTCCTCCCGGGATGCCACCTGGAACTTGGGTACCACTGAGTGCACCTGACCCACCAGCCTGGGCTCCCTCTCACATTGTGCCAGTGTGACAAGTTGCTAAACTCTCCAAGCTTGCTCTTTCACCAGCATACACACAGGTAGGGACACACCCAGCTGCAGCTGCACACATGAGATCAGCTCTGCATGGGAAGGCTCAGCTAAGGAACTGCCCAGTTACTCAAGTGCACCTCCTGCCCCTTTTGAAGGGTAAACCTAAAATTATACCGTCTTGCACTGCACAGGGAACTGCACAGCTTAAGCTCATGAAATTCACCCCCTCCCTCAATGTGAAGAGGAATATACGCAGCTTTCTGCCCCGAGTATGATTTCCATGCACTGGTTTTAGTTAAGACAGAAACAAGTTTATTAACTACAAGAGATAGATTTTAAGTGATAGCAAACAGATCAAAGCAGATTACCTTAGTAAATAAACAAAACCACAAACTGAACTTAACACACTAGATAGGTAGGATATGAATTAGGAAATTCTCACCCTGAGTGATAAACAGGCTGGCAGATTCTTTAGGCACAAGCTGCCTAGGCTCTGCAGCTTGGGTTTTCCAGGTTTTCATACACAGGCTAGAAATCCCTCTAGCCTGGGACCATCACTTCCCACAGTTCAGTCCTTGTTCCTCGGGTATTTCCAGGGGTGGTGTTGTAGGGAGAATGAGGAACCTTCATGACGTCATTTCCCCCCTTTTATATCTTCTTCCCAATTGCTGGAAGGCTCTTTGCTGTGACCTGGGTCAAACAGTTCCCATTGTATAGTGCTAGTTCTGAGAGGTTTCTATTGTACACAGTTCCTGGGGTAATCTGTGTGCTTGTGAGCATTTCCTCAATAAGCCATTAACCTTGTTTGGCCTTTTTATTGTTATAAGGCTGCTTGTGGGTGTTTTCAATCTCCCAACATCTTTTGGTATCACATACATAGCTAACCTTCATAACTTCACATATGACGATAGCACATACAATTCAACAAGATATTACTGACTAGCAGATCAAGACTTTTAGAATGATACCTCACAAGGCGTACTTTGTACAAAACATATCCTAATTACATGACAGTGGTGAATATTGGAGTGCCAAGGTGTCACCGGGGATTTTCTTTTACTGATCTAGGCTATGTCTATGCTGAACAGCACTGGTGGCGGCACGTAGGGTGTGGGTAGTTACACGCAGCAGTGAAAGACTCCAGTCAGTGGTAAAACAGTGGGGAAAGGCTCCAGCAACGTGGAGCTGCTAGAGACTTTCCCTATTGCCTTTCCTTGATGGAGCATATACCTGCTGCTGGAGTCTTGCTTTCCGGTGAGGATAGGCTCTGCAGCAGGGAGGCAGCAGGACACTACACTGCTACAAATAACAGTGTATAGATGGGAGAGGCACTGCTTGGGCATGTAGAGAGCTGTGTATGGTGCATACCCCAAGGTTATGGCATGTCTTTACTTATCTAAGCAGAGCCTTATTGTCTACACTGCTGTTTATATCCATGCTAGGAGAGTGTGTATTGCGTGTACTTGGCACGCTGCCATAATGGTGTGCACACTGTTGACATGCCTATAGTTGTATCAGCCTAGTAAGGATGCAATTATACTGAGTGCTTTACACGGATATACTTTATTCCCCTTCCTTAAGGGGCATCACCTATACTGGTGCAAGCACCTTTCTCTCAGTATAATGTGCCCACGTTAAGGGATTGTACTGCTTTAACTATACTGGTGTAGTTAAAGCAGTACAACTTTTGTGTTGTCCCATTGACTTTCACTGGGGTTTTTAGAAGTATCACCCTCTAGCCACACAGGCGTCGGAAACTGGGTTTGGAACCTATGTTCTGCTTTAGCCCTTTCACAAAACCAAGCTTCTGATCACAATGCTGACAGATCCCTAGGAGCAGTGCTATCCTAATGAAATTTTCTTCTTAATTACAATTGTTTACATTTTCTTTCTTCAAGTAAAAAGAAGCTTGACATGCAAGCCACCTATGGACAAGTTTGTTTGTCCTCCAAACAACCCAAGAGCTGAAGGGATAGAGTGTACCAAGACCTGCCAGAACTACGACTCAGAGTGTGCTAGCCATAGCTGCATATCTGGATGCCTCTGTCCCAAAGGAATGGTAAGCAAAATGTGAATTGCTATGTTTAGTAACTGACACAAATAAAAGTGGATCATCTGATGTTCTTGCTTTCATTCTTTCCCATCCACAGCTTTCCTGCTGTTCAAAACCATGCGGTTGGTTGCAGTGTATTCTGCAACAGGTAGCATAATAATTGAGTGCTAACGGCCACATTTTGATGCCCCAGAGCAGGTGTATTGGGAAGAGAATATGCACAGAGAACCCCTTCTCCCTACCTACCATTCTTTCATAGAAAGCAGCCAGAATGACTATGCATGAAGACAATGACTATGATTAAATCTCATGCTTCAGGGCGTCAGGATTTTTTTCTCTAATGCCCAATTACCCTGGTGATTTTTGCCTTTCTTTGAAGCATCCGAGATTGGCCACAGCTGGAGATGGAACACCAGACAGGGTGGACCAGTGCTCTGAGGCAGCAGAGGTGCCTACTTTCTGAGTTCCCCAGGGGTGCTCGACCCCTGCTCCGCCCCTGGTCCCGCCCCACTCCACCCCTTTCTCCAAGGCCCCACCCCTGCCCTGCCTCTTCCTGCCCTGTCCCTCCTCTTCCTGCCCCATTCTGCCTCCTCCCCCGAGCACACCCCACCTTAGCGCCTCTTCCTCCCCCCAGCGCTTCCTGCACACTGCTGAACAGCTGATCCCCGGGAGGCAGGAGACACTGGGGGTGGGTGAGGAGCTGATCGGTAGGGCCTGTTGGTGGGTGCTGAGCACCCACTATTTTTTTTCCATGGGTGCACCAGCCCTGGAGCACCCATGAAGTCGGCAACTATGTGAGGCAGTATAGAAAATCCTCCTTCTTAGGGTACATTTAGACTTGGATCTGGGAGTGTTATTCCCAGCTTAAGGAGACATACCTGAGCTAGCTCTCTTTGTGCTAGCATGCTAAAAATAGAATGTAGCCATGGCAACATGAGCAGCACTATGGTCTTGCCATATTAAGTACACACCCATCCGAGGCCATAGGCACGTACTCGGGGCAGCTAGCTCAGCCCACAGCTCATGCTGCTGTGGCTACATTCTATTTTTAGCACTCTAGGACAATGAGAGCTATGATGAATATGTCTACTTGAGCTGGGATTCACACCCCCAGCTCCAAGTGGAGACATAGCTTTTGATTCCTGGGTAGTGTACATTGCTTATTGTGCTCAAGGTCAAACTTAGCTCCAGTTTTGGGGTCAGGATGGACTTTTCCCCCTGGGTCAGATTGGCAGGGATTTAGAGCTTTTGCCTTTCTATTCAGCATGGGCCATGGATCATTTGCTAGCATCATCTAGGTGTATCTCACTAATCAGTTCCCTGGCATTGCAGGGGCCTCAGGTGTTGGTGGCACCTTGGTCTCTTCTGTTCTCTGCCTGTGTGGCTCTCCTACTACACAACAGTTTAGTCCTGAGGACTGATATGCTTTAGTCTAATTTACATCAGCGGACTCAATATAGGAGTATCTGAGTGAGATTTAATAACCTGTGATATACAGGAGGCCAGACTAGATGATCTAATGGTCCCTTCAGGCCTTAATCCCTATCGAATCCAAGACAATGCTGCAGCCGTCATTCTCAGAGCATGGGGTAGGGATGCTTCACAACCTACTGGGGCTTGTCTAGCCAGGTAAGGAGGTGTGGTTAAGGTCTCACTCACTCACACAGCTGCTAGTGCCCAGAGGCCAATGTGGGTGGGTTGCAGTTGGAACTCAGAGTGTAGCTTTTATAAAGCTGCTCTAGGTGGTGCTTCTGTGCCCGCTCCCCCTAGCAGAACTGAACGGAGAATGAAAACATTTATCTGTGAATAATTTATATGTCATATGACGGAAAAAAATTGTTGAACAAATTCTTTTAGGGAAAAAATGCTGGCAAACTAGGGGTTTTGTTGTGTCTTGATTTAAATTCCCTTAAAACTCAGAGACTGTTGTTGGAATTTCATTTACAGTAGTCCAAGGCCTGTTAATACTGTCTTCTAAACTAGATCCTTTATCTGCCTGTCTACAAACCTAGCATAAACCAAAAGGAAAGGTTTTTTGTTAATTATGGAGCTGCAAGTGCTAATTTTTGTTTACAGCTATTTAAGGTTTGAGCTCAAAGTAGTGCAGATTTCCTTGTGTGGAGATTTGCTTTTAGTTAATAAAGGAAAGCATGTGCACTACTAGAAGTTAAGGTCAAGGTTTTATAAAATGAGTGATTATATTTAGCCTCCTAAATTAGTATGTAGGCACCCAAATAAATGCTAGGATAAGTATCCAGTAGTTCCCAGTCATTTCAATAGGAGTTGCTGGGTGCTGAGCACTTTGGAAAAATGAGGCCAATGATGTAAGTTCCTAAATATGAATTTAGAAGGCCAACTTTAGGCACCCATTTTTTAAAAAATTGGTCACTATTTCCACCATGTTTACTAATGCTAGCTTGTATCAGTAGGGGGGAGGGTCTTGGTTAGGGGAGGTGGCGCTCCCGGTATTTCAGTTTGCGGTCAAAATGTTTTGGTTTATGCTTGAAAACAGAAAATGTTTCCATTTGGGACATTTGAATTTTCAATGAAAAATTGTAATTTTCCTCAGAAAGAGACTTTTGGCAAAAAAAGTTCATTTTGACAAAAACCCAATTTTCCCTTGAAAAACCTTTGCTGTGGAAATTCTTTAAACAGCCCTCGAGAATTCACTTTGTTCACTAGTTTTGAATTCTGTCTAAAACAGTTGTTGACTTCATTTGTAGCAACTATGTAGATTTATAGACCTGTGGTGCTTTTTCTCTTGTATGTGAGTATAGTTCTTTTTTTTTTCTCCAGTATTTCTTCCAATATCTTACTAGAAACTATATGGCTTATTAGACAGTAATTTCCAGGATCACGTTCCCTCTTTATTTATTTTTTTTGAAAGATTGGTACCATATTTGCTGATAATCAGACATTTATAGGGGCAGATTCTGCTCCAAAATAGAAATGCTTTCTGATGACAGCAGCTGAGATTGTGAGTTGCAGCTAGGATGAGGAAAGCTCCTTGTACTTCCAGCTGCAGTCTTTTGTGTCAGCAGTGAGCAATGCTAGCAATGGGCTAGTTCCAACAGCACTCTTTTGTGGCAGATACAAAACTGTGATTGAGAGAGATTACACATCAATACTTTCAAGGACAAATTTCAACTACAAGAATAATTCGTTTTCCTCTTTATTAAAACTGTTACTAGTTTTCAGATTTCAAATGCTGAAAATATTCCACCAATTTTCCTTGCTGGGAAGGGAGCAGGGGGAATCTTCTAGCATAGTATATAGTAATGTTAGTAAGTGAGCCTCCCAAAGATTTGCAGTTTGTTTGGGTCCATGCCAAAGTCTATCAGAATTATCTTGATCTGCTCAATGGATATGAGATTTGGGTTTGCTTCCAGGAGTTGGTGAAGGTCCAGGGTAGAGCTATTCATATAATGAAAAAAGTAGTCATAATTATTCAATGGGGGAAAATGCCAATGTTTGTGACTGAGGGCTTGTCTACACTTGAAATGTGTACACTTCAGTGTAGGCACCACCTACGCCAACAGGAGGGGTTTCCCCCATAGGTGCTGACTCTGTGGGTGCTCCAGCCCTGGAGCACTCACAAAAAAAAATTAGCAGATGCTTAGCACCCACTGGCAGCCAGCTTTCCCCCCTCAGCCCCCCAGCGCCTCCTACCTGCTGGCAGCCCCACTACTTAACTCCTCCTCCTTCTTCCCAGCACCTTCTGTCTGCCGCAGTCAGCTGTTTTGTGGCATGCAGGAGGCTCTGGAGGAAGGGGGAGGAGCGAGGACAGGGCATGCTCAGGGAAGGGTGGAACTGGGCTGGAAGAGGTGGGGAAGAGACAGGGTTGGGGTGAGAAGAGGTAAGTGGGGCTGGGGACTTGGGAGAAGGGGTGCAGTGGGGGTGGTGCCTTGGGCAGAGCAGGAGTAGAAAGAGGCAGGAGGAGATGGAGGCTTGGGGAAAGGGGCAGATGGGTGGTGGGACCTGGGGTGGAGCGAGGGGTTGAGCAACTCCTGGGCCTGGAGGAAGCCAGCGCCTATGGTTTCCCCATTGGCGTAGGTAATACACCTTCCAAAGAGCCAGTAGCTAGGTTGATGGAAGAATTCTTTCATCAGCCTAGCACTGTCTATACTAGCTTCAATACGCCACGTGGGTGTGGATATTTCATACCCTGCCCAACATAGTTCAGCCAACCTAATTTTCTAGTGTAGACTAGGCCTAATATCATTCACAGTGGCTTTATTTAACCAGTGCTACTACACAGGTTCTTATTTTTTCTGAGCTGGTTTGATCCATCCTTCAGACTTGGTCTATACTTGAAAGTTATATTGGATCAGCTATGTTGGTTCAGGGTGTGAAAAAAAAACCCACCCCCCTGAAAGATGTAGTTATTCTGACCTAAATCCTACCATAGATGCAGCTATATCAATGGAAAAGTGCTTCTGTTGATGTAGCTAATGTTGTTTGGGCAGGGGGTGTTGCTGCACCAATGGAAAAATCTCCTATGCTATGGGACTATGCCGACATAGCTATGCTGGTGTAGTCTCCATAGTGCGGACATACCCTAAGACTCTTATCAAAAGAGGTAGCTCTTGGAATTTGATACAAACTGCCCCATTGAAGTCGGAGGCTTTGTAGGATTAGGAACATCCCTTGAAACCTGGTAAAATAGGGATAGCCCCTTTTATCCACTAGATGGCAGTATAGTTCAAGCTACTGGTAGAACTCAGTCTCAGAGCAGTTGCTTGCTATCTTGCACACTTCCATTCTGGCAGGTGAGAAAACCCACAAGACCGTCCATTCTGGAAACTTATCTTCAGACTAAGTTAATATCTGAAGGGATACTTATTTCATTGTAGCCTGTGCCATAAAAAGAGAGTATCAGGGCTCAGGTTTTTTTTTGTTTTCCTCTTGCTGGGAACCTGGGTATAAAAAATGGAAAGGTCTGAGATTCACTGGCACTGGGGAACCCCTGAAATGGATTGGGTGGCATATGCTCACTTGATGCTAATGAACAGTCTCCAGAGCAAGACAAAATATGCACCCAACGATTAAATCAAACGAGCCTTGGGGAAGAATCATTCCTGATTCTGCGTTTGGCAACCTGATTAACCTTGTGCTCACAGCAGCCTTCACCACAGGCGACAAGATTTTAATATCAATCAGGTGTGAAATGCTCCTTTTTAGCCATGTAATTTTATTGGATGCCAGTTTCTCCTCCCCAGAGTGTTCCTAAAGATACAGAGATGGAAATTAAATAATGTAATGATCTTGGTATTTTCCAGATTAGCCATGAGTAGAGCTGAGCAAATGCAACAAAAAAAGTAGTTGTGAATATTTTTCGCAAATGAGACTTGCCAATTCACTTTGCTGGTCTCCAGGACCCTTTCAATTCTCAAACTTTCAGGGGAAGAATTGTTGTTTGCAGGAATGTCTGTGGGAAGCAAAAGTATCTTGAATACTAGTATAAATAAATATTTGCACAAGTATTATCATCCGAAGTGCACTTGTGGACATTTTGAAAAGGTCGTTTTATTATTTGCACAATAGATTAATCAGACAATCAGAATGTTTACAAATAATTCATGAACGGAACTGCAAATCCACTTGCTTTTAAAGCCTAAAGCATCCAGTCAAGAAACACAATGCCATATGGTTTATGTGACCAATGATCCAGCACAAGAACAAATGCTTACTGCAACCCGTGATGATAAACATAATGGTGCCCTTAGCATAGACAAAGACACATTTAAAAACACGTTAACTGGATTAACCACAATCCACAGAGCAATCCATAGGTTCTAATGTGTTAACGCAAATTGCTCGTTGAACAGTTGTGAATAACACATTTGAATAATAAAAAAGGGCAGTATGAACAAGGATTCATCATATAAATTGGAACTGTTTGAAATTTTTTGGTGGAAAAAGTGTCCCATCAGAAAATGTGGTTTCATTTAAGTTGAAATTTTCCAGGTGAAAATGTCAATTTAAATAATTTTTAAATTTTTTTCCAATTGCAAAATTCAAAACAAACAAAAAATAATTTTCAGCTGACAATAAAAAAACCCTCAATGTTTTTTTTTTACTTAAAATATTTTGGTTTTGGGGAACAAGAATTTCAGTTTTATTTATGCTTCCCTCCCACCCCCCATCGTTTCATTTTCTATTTGGGGTTTCTGGATTTTTTGTTTCCCTCCTTCCCTTTCTATTTTTTATGTTCCCCCTTTTTCCCCATTGGAATGGGGAAAACCCCACTTTTCTCATAATTTTATATTTTTTCTACCTAACATTGGAAATCAGTAAGTACGTGTGCAAAATTGTGGAAAAAGCCACAAAATTTCATTTTGTTTCAGCATATGTTAATTTCAAAATGCACTTTCTCAGTGTAAACAAGGCCTCTGAAGGCATTTTTCTCCCTTTCCACTGCAGCACAAGGGCTTATGGAGAGGTGGACAGAGAGAATCTGCAGTTCCATGGGCAGGGGGAAAGTGCAAGACAGAGGAGATCACAGTTAAATACAAATAAAGTGGCTGATAGGACTGAGGAACTTTAACATTTTGAAGACTAAAATGTTCTTTTTAATTTTTAAAAACGCCTTGAGAAATCTTCTACCGAGAACAAGGCCAAATGGTGGGTGTTTCTCTCACATCCCCAAACAGCTGGAACCTTCATCAACTAGTCAGCCACATAAATCCTATGCATGCTCTCCCTGAGCACTGCTAATGAGGATGTGAGATGGTGTGAACAGCAGCTATTCTCCTTACAGTCCTCTGACCTTTCTTGAGGTTACCTCCCCATGCAACCATGCCCACGCTACCTTAAGTTGAGAGACTGTTAGATCTCCTGTGCTAAACAGGAGAAGCAACTATTGGATGCAAGACTTCCATGGGAAATTCAACTATTTACAGACAGATGTGGTGACAAGGCAGTATGTAGCATTTTTCTTTCAGTTCTTACAGACCTGTGACTCAGCATGGTGTTGGGGCACTCGGCTGCCAGCTTCAGGATGGGACATAAAAACTGAGCTTCTGATCATGTGATTTTGGGGCCAGAATTATTAATATTCCTGAATCCCTAATTCTCTGCCTACGGTTTCAACTGGATAAGGAATTTGTCACTTCTTGACTTTAACAGCCTACACAATTATTTCATAGCTGCTGCTTTTCTCCCCAGCGATGGCTGCATGTTAGTGCTGGGCAAAATGACACTTATCTATGTAGTCTGTGCTGTCAGGGGTAGATTGTGACTAGCTCTGTATGAGTGTGTGAAGGGCTGAGGGGCCAAGGAGAAGATGCACCAATCTTCCCTTCATTAATCCCTTCACCATTGACCAGTCCCAGTTTTTGTGCCCAAGGAGGTTACCTTGGTCCTACTCAAGCCTAGTGCTGACAGTGGTGCTAAGTTTCACAGAAGAGCTGGGAAGTGGAGGGGTAAGAGTGGGGCCGCAAACACAGTCCTCCTATGCACCACCAGGAGCTCACTTTGAGACAAGGGAAGGAGAGCAAATGCTGCACCTTTTCAAAGTGTATAACTGGGATCTCTTCTGGCCTATTCTCCCTCTGTGCTACTGGAGGTATGGAGATTGAGTCTGAAGCAATGCCTCTAGGACATCACACTGGGGAAGTGCACCTCTGCCCCCACCTGACCTCCATGGCTTGGACTTACATAGCATAATAGTGCCCCTGAAAGGCCATAGAGCACTTTGGGCTGCGTGTGGATAAAAGGCTCTCTGTAACGTAAAATGCTTTGCATTAATATTCCGGGTTAGTTGTTGTACAAAATGTAAGTGCCAAGAAGTGTGTCAGGTTCAGGCTATATAAAACCTTGCTTATGAGCTACGCGTGTTACTGAGTAGCTGTCTCCGGAACTGCCAGGTATTGTCTATTTAAAAGAACAAAACAAAACTGAAAAATCTTTATTCTGGGGCCAACCTACACTACAAAAGTAACATGTGATTTTGAAAACTGTTTGAGAGTAGGTCACTACCTAGTCTTGAGAACAGCTTTCGGAAAGTGTTTTAATCATATCTGGGGAAAATTGTAGGGAAGATAAACTGAACTGTACCAGTTGAAGCCGCTGTTTTAAAAACCATGCTATTTTTTATTGTTGGGATTCTCAAACTTTTTCATACCCTTAACCACATTATGTGGGATATGTTCCTCCCTATTGCCCACATCTCAGCTTCTTTTTCCCTCTGCTGCACTGACTTTATTACAGGACTCTCAAGTATATTATTGATCATTTCTGTTCCACTGGTGTGGACGATACTATATTAAGTGTATTACTACTGTGGCCATTCCCATCCATTTAGCCTTCCTTATATTCAGGAAAATATTCTGTCTTCCAGTCATTTTTCTCAGGTCCATACTCAGGTGGCTAACCTGAGTAGTCACCTGTGTTGCTCCAGCCACACTGCTAGTGCATGTCTGTCTACCGATGCTGGGGAGCACCTTCTCAACTGTTGTGTAGACATATCCCATGTGATCAGCCAACTCTCTGTGGACTTCTAATGGTCCATGGACCACAGTTTCAGAACCTGTGTTTAGTATTGAATAGATGAGGCCAAATACCAAGTTCTAGGACCTTGTATGGAAGTGCAGAGATATTCTGCTGACTCACCCTGGCAGTCAGACTAGATGGGTCTCACTTCCAATTCAGACTTATGAAGGATGCAAAAGTGATTATTTAATTATTATTTAAATAAATAAATTTAAATAAATTATTATTTATTATTTAAAAGTGAGCAGGTGAGAGAAAAGTAACAGAAATAGCTGAAGGGTCTGGAAGGACTCATTTCTCAAGAAAGAGATTAAAAGTTTGGCCAAATGTGCCTGTATTTGAAGACGAAGAAACTTAGTATTGTATAAAAGTGGAGGGGCTATAAATACAAATAATGGGATGATGTTAAGACAGGAAAAAAGTAGGCTGAATATAATGACACATTCCCCAGTCATAAAATCAATTAGTCTGTGGAATACCCTCTCAAGGGAACTGTTCCTTGGGTCATTAATCTGCAGTTGGCAGAGCACTGTCAAATACTCCCAGCATCTGCAAGGCACCATCCTAATCTGTTTGCTTTATCAGAGCTACAAATGGCCTCAGCCATCTTCTTTGCTTCTAGTCACAGTCGGTTTCACCTGATACTGTTTCTTCTGTGGGTTTCTTTTCAATGTTTGTCCTTTGACTGCTAATCAGCCTTAACTCTACTTCTGGCTTCTTCCTGGTGCAATCACCTTCTAGCTTGTCATGTTTGGGATACCTAGTGCTTGTGAATAGCTCACTGAATGCTTCTCCTCTGCTTGTCATGGTAGCCACATTCTTTTTTTTCTTTATCCTCCTTCACCCCATCCTATGTTTAGTCTTTCTCATCAGTAAGTTCTCTTGTGGTCTATTCAATTTTACTGCCCTGGTTTCTCTCAGCAACTTCAGCCAATGCCCAGTCCCTTCCACCTTTTCCTCCAGAGTGGAGATGAGGTTGCATTTCACGCATCTCTGGCTTTGTTCAGGATAGTCTTGGCTCCTTTGCTATTGTATTTGCATTTTCTCATGTTTGTTTTCCTTTAGTGTGCTGGTAATTTATACTAGCAGATACTAAGGGGCCAAATTGCTGATAAAATGTGTGTGTGTGTTTCTTTTATTTTTAGGTACGACATGAAAACAAATGTCTTGTCCCTGAGAGGTGCCCATGTTTCCACAATGGAAGAGAATATGCTAAAGGAGAGACAGTGAACATAGACTGTAACACTTGGTGAGCCATTTGCATTGTATTTCAAGTCTGCAATAATGATTGACGATTTTTAAAATGTTTTATTCTCCCCCCCTCCCCCTTACTGAGGGAAGTAGGGATAGGAAAGAGGATGCATTAAAATGTTGGACTAATGGCAGTGAAAAGTGCTCAGTGTGCTCTTGACCAGCACTGCATGATCACATCTGGTTAGGTCCAGAGTATGATTATTCGTAGATTCATGGCTAAGGGAGGCAGTATGACCTAAAGGATAGAACTTTGGACTGGGACTCAGGAGACCGAGGTTGGATAAGAACAAAGGAAGATAAGAACAGCAATACTGGGTCAGACCAAAGGTTCATCTAGCCCAGTATCCTGTCTACCGACAGTGGCCAATGCCAGGTGCCCCAGAGGGAATGAACAGAACAGGTAATCATCAAGTGATCCATTCCCTGTTGCCCATTCCCATCTTCTGGCAAACAGACACTAGGGACATCATCCCTGCCCATCCTGACTAATAGTCATTGATGGACCTATCCTCCATGAATTTATCTAGTTCTCTTTTGAACTCTGTTATAGTCTTGGAATGTCCTTTCTTTTGGATTGTTGTTCCTGTCTGCACCAGCTAATGGACAGATGTGTACAATAAGTTAAGGACAGGCCTTATGTACATAAGAACATAAGGTTCTATTCTTTGCTCTGCCACTGGCCAGCTGGGTGACCCTGGACAAGTCACATCACCTCTCTGTTCCTCAGTTTCCCCATATGTAAAATGAGGATAATGATACTTAACCATCATTTGTAAAACACTGTGAGACCTACTGGTGAAAAGTGCTGTATAAGAGATAGGTGTTGTTGTTTATTATTATTACAGATTCATAGGTTTTAAGACTGGAAGGCACCATTATGATCATCTATTCTGACCTCATGTATAATACAGGCCATAGATCCTCACCCATTATTGTGATACTCTGGGGACTTGTAGCGTGTCTCCGCAAGGTTCCTCTATAAGAAGTATTATACATCTATATAATAACTGTTCATGTCATATACATAAAATGCATTTTATGTCCTATACAACTATTGTAGACAGATAACATGCAGTTTTGTACACTAGACCACTAGCACGAAGGAGGTCAGTATCATTATTCCTGGATTACATGTGTCATGTTCCTCTCAAGTGGGTAGTCAACATAGGATTAGGTTCTACGGCTGCCATAAGCTAATCGTGTTGCTCTATTAGCTCGTGGCAGAAGTCTGCGCTCTGGTGTAAGAGGTTCTAAGGGTATGTCTACGATACCCGCTGGATCGGCGGGCAGCAATTGATCCAGTGGGGGTCGATTTATCGCTTCTAGTCTAGACACAATAAATCAATCCCTGAGCGCTCTCCCGTTGACTCCTGTACTCCAGCGCTGTGAGAGGTGCAGACAGAATCAACAGGGGAGCGGCAGCAGTCGACTCCACGCAGTGAAGTAGGTGAGTAGGTCTAAGTACATTGACTTCAGCTACGTTATTCACGTAGCTGAAGTTGCGTGACTTAGATCGATCCCCCACCTCACCCCCCAGTGTAGCCCAGGGCTAAGTTCAATTCCTGTGGCTTGTTTGTGGAGGGGAGAGTTACAGCTGCAGCACCAGAAGTGCTGTGTTTGCCACAGGCACAGTAACTTGCTTCTCCCCTTTTCCCAAGCAGAGTTACCCACTCTGCTTCTCCTCACCGTAAGAGGCTTGATTTTCAAAAGTAGTGAGGTCCCAGCTGTTCCTACTGAGGTTAATGGGAGCTTCTGGATGCTTAGCACTTTTGAAAATCAGGCTGCTTACTTAGGTGCTTTATTATGGAATTTGGAGCCTCACTTTAGGCTCCTATTGTTGAAAATCCTGGCCCTGAGTGAGCAGTGCACACCTGCTGCTGTAGCAGAAATAGGCTGGGTGCAGTTTGTATCAATGTGCTGCTACTGACAATCCCTGGCCCGGTGTGCCTTAGCTTTAACCGCACTTTTTGTGGGCCTGGCGTCAAACATATTTGTGGGCCCCCATGGGGCAAGGTGCAGGGGGGTGGGATGGTCAGTCTCCAGAGTGAAGGGCGGGCTCGGGACAATGAGGCACAGCGCGGCGGGAGCAGCCCTGCTCCGTGCAGCCCAGCAGGAGGGCACTGTTTACAAACCTGCAGCTGCCAGACGCACACTGGCCTGCCCAGCCCTGTGCTACCAGCATTCCCCTTCCCCTTGAGGGCGGATCCGCACCACACTGCCCCCCTGCCCAGTGCCCCACCCTTATGCCCAGCTCCCTCGCATAGAGACCTCCACCTCAGATCTCTATGCCCAGCCCCTACCCCTCCCAGAGACCTCCTCCGCTGGCCTCCCATCACAACTGCACAGCACCCTGCACACCACACCGCTCGCCCATCAACCCCCACCCATAGACCTGCCCACCACCTTCCTCCAGTCCCACCATGACAGCTGCACAGGACCCCATATTCCTGAGGGGAATAAAAAATTCTGCACACAATATTTTAAGATTCTGCAAATTTTATTTGTCAATAAATAAATGTGGAGGCTCCAACATGGCAGTGGGGAGCACAGGCCACTGGTTGCATGGAGGTGGGAGATTACCCTGCAGCCTCTCCCCATCTCACCCCAGGACAGGGACTTGGCAGAGAGGCTTCACCTGACCCTGACACAGTGCAAGGGCCAGGCCTTCCCCAGAAACACCCTGGGGCCCTGCCCCTCTGCACCAGGTGCACCAGGTGTGGGTGGGCAGGATCAGCCCGGTAGCAGGATCCAAGTGCAGAGGGACTTAGTGTGGGGGGATCCAGGTGGGGGTAAGAGAGTTCTCTGTGGGACAGTCTGGGTGCGGATGGCTCAGTGGGAGATCTGGATGCACAGAAACTCATTGGGGGGTTCCAGGTGCAGTGGCAATGGGACTCTGCAGGGGGTCCAGGTGAAGGTGTTTGGGGTCACAAGGGGGGGTCTAGGTGGAGGGGAGTGGGGTTCATTTTGGGGGGTCCAGGTGGTTAGGGCTCAGTGGGGAGTGTGTCTGGGGGGGCTTATTGGAGTGGTACAGATGCAGGGGAGGGGGGCTTGTCAGGGTGAGGGTTCAATGGGCCTGCTTAACAGGGGAGCCCCAGCTGCTGCCAAGGGGATGCTGCATGCTGGGCTCCAGCTTCTCCCCTGCCCCCGCTTTCCCCATCCCATGCCCCTTCCCTACTGCCCCATCTCTTCCCCATCCCACCCCCTTCTTTCCCCTCACCCCTGCTTCCCCCCTACCCCCCTTCTCTTCCCCATCCCATGTCCCTTCCCCACCATTCCATCTCCTCCCCAGGCTTCGGGGGCAGGGAGAAACTGCCCCCCAGCATGAGAGGTGAGCAGAGCAGGCTGGGACCAGGTCACTCCACTTCCTGTTGCCCGATGATTGCAGGGCGGGTCCAACCCTGCACTCACGGGGCAGCGGGAAGTGGAGTGGCCCGGCCCCAGCCTGCTCTGCTCTGTTCCCCTGGCTCCCAGCCATGGGACTTGAAGGGCAGGGGGGAACCGCCCCCCAGCACTCACCGGCAGCGCGGCTCGGAGCTGGCGGAGCAGAGCAGGCTGGGGCTGGGTCGCTCCACTTTCTGCCACCCGGTTTATGCAGGGTGTGCCCGACTCCTGCTGCAGTTCCCCGGGAAGTAACTCAGGGGAAGGGGTGGAGTGGAGACGGGGCTGGGGCAGAGCAGGGGTTGGAAGAGGCGGGGCAGGGATGGAGCGGGAGTGGGGGCAGCTTTCCTGGTCAGCTCAGCCAGCCGGAGGATCCAGTTAGCCGGGGCCCCTTCTGGCTCTGGGCCTCGCGCCATGGTAACCCAGTACTGTCTAACTGTACAATGAGAGCTGCAACTACTGCTAGCCCACTTAGGTGGTGTCAGTAGCATGATCAGTGGTGTCAAGGCTCTAGTCTTTGCCTGTGGTCTGCCATTTAGGCAGGCTGGACGTAGACTTGTACTGGATATGCATGTTCCCATGCAGCTCTACCAGTGCATTTCACTCCTCACCCAGAGGAGTTGTTCCAGCCTTGCTATACCTGCACGCACCCGCCCCCACCAGATCAGCTGACTTGCTTACATTCGGACCTACCGCATCCCCTTGCTATTGCAATCCTGAGGGCTTCTATGCCAAGGCAGTAATAATAGCAATATTTCCTAACTCTTATGTAGCATTTTTCATCTGTAGCACTTTTCATTCAGCCCACAGAACCTTGACCTACTGCATCCTCTGCTATTAGTGGTAGGTCTTGTCTGCACTCAAACGTGCATCAAATAAACTACATCAGATTTAATTCACACCTGCTAACTGGTGTGTGCACATGCTTATTTGGAAACATAAGGGTATTATTTTAATTTTCAATTGATAAAAGCTGAATTGGAAAAGGACATTTTAATTCCAAAATAATCGTGTCCACATACTGACTTGCAACAAAATAACAAATAGTGTGGCTTAAAAGCCAATGTAGTTATTTTGCAGCAAACTTGTGTCTAGACTTCCAGTAGAATTCTCACCAATCTCTCAGGGCTTTTTAATGCTAACTCACCTATAATATCATTTCCTTTTCCTGTTCTGGGCCTCTGTTTAATAAGTAGCTGCTATTTTATAATAATCAGGGATTCTAGTTTTCTGTGATTAAAAAAATCAACAACAAAATTTTCTGATAAAATAACATAAAAATCTGCGTTTTTCCCTGATTAAAATGAAATGCTGAACTTCAGTTTCCCGAGCCACAATATATATAGGTATCAGTTGAACACAAAGTTTTATTGATATATTTACAATTTTTACGCATTTGAAGCCTACCAATGCCATCAATCATTACAATAAAATAAATAGAATAATCCAGTCACAGTGCACTGTTTTTTTACTCTTTTCGATGGCCCTGCTGTTTTAACCTCGTTTTCATTTTTTTTCATTCAGTTTATGTTGAGTGCTTTCCATGTGTTCTACAGTTGTCTGCCTTTGAACGTAATATACAGCCTTGCTGCATACAGAACAGAACAGCATATTACCATCAACATGAAATTTGTCCTTGCTAAACTCAGTGACATGGTCTTTAGGGGTGATTTTTAAAGTTTTTGGCATGTTTTCATAACTTTAATTACTCAAGGCTGGAGGCTGAAGTAAAATTCAAGATGCATTAAAACATGAACCCCTATATGCTGTTGAGTAACCTCTATATGCTGGAAGCAGTTTAATGGAGTATGTTTAGCAATGTAAATTTAAAGTGCATTCAAAAATCAACCAGAAGAGGGGGAAGTTGTATGCATTGAATAAGTGACGCTGGTACTTCGAGTAAAATTAAGTTACTAGTTAATACATGTTTTTATTTTTTTATAAAATGTAAAAAACTAAAGATTCTCTGTAACATAACACAAATTCTGTGTTTTTCCATGGCAAACAGATTTCTAGGATAATAAAGCTAAAAAGCTGTGGTTTAGCCTACAGGCCCCTCTACACTGTAATTCCTACAAGGTTGGGGGAGCCAGATGTGGTGTTCCCTGACCCAATTAATAAACAGTTTCATATTGCAGTGAAAACAAGACCAATGCAGACTAAGATGTTACACTTTCAAAAGCAACTAAACGACCAAGTAGCCTAAGTGTCCCATTTACTTTCAACGAGACTTGGCTTTTAAGTGCCCGAGTCACTTTTCAAAACAGGACTTAGGCTCCTAAGTCATATAGTCTCTTTTGTAAATTTTAGCCAAGATCTTTTATTGCCCAGTTCTGTAGCAGCTTCCATGCTTCGTTCTCAACTACACAAGAGAACATCAGCTCCCCAATAAAGATTTTTCTTGTAGGGGCCCTTAAACAACAGTGATTAAACTCTGTTGTTTCTATAATTGGGACATGGTTTTACATTCCTAACGGATACAAGTTAGATCTGAACCTAGTCTCCAGTAGCCTTTTTTTGTGTTATTTATATGGAAATACTAACTTTCCCATAGTGATTCCTAGGGAGCTAGTTCCTACACTGTAGATCTGGAATGTTATGCTTGAGAATGGGGGGAAAGAGAGGATTTTGATTTTCTTTAAAGAGTACAACCTGCTTTCATGCTTCTGTTCTTAGTAATATGAGATGATTTAGGAGGTCAGCTACACTGACAACTTTATTGAGGCAATAATATCACTATGCATGAGCACAGTATTGTGCATTTATTGTTCTTTTGAAAATCTATCGGCAAAATTCCCAGTGCATGGTGATTTCCATAGTCATTTCACTTATTTTCAGTCATTTTTGAATTTTGCAATCATTTTTACAAGATGCCGCATTACTCCATTCTTGCCATTTTTCTTTTTGCTTCTGATGTGGTATTTGCAAAATTGTAGTGATAAAAATGGTCCTCAAATGCACACCCAAACACACACATGCTTTTCTTCTAAAACGGAGGAAGGTGGGAAATGCATAAAATAGCCAGTTTTCCTACTTTTCATGTTTGTATCTCATTTCAATTATTATTTTTAAGCTAAAATTGGAAGCAAGGTCCAATTTTATGAGAAGTAGAGTTTGAACAATACAGTGGGCTTGTAAAGTTGCATGACAGCTCTCAGCAGACATCAAGTTGAGCATCATTTAGGAATCAATGTGAGAAATTACTATCACTCTGAGAATATCCAAGAATAGATAGTCTGCATTTTGGAAGTCAAATCCTCCTCTCTTTTGTTTTCACTTTTTATACTGCTGTTGGAGGAGTTCTCATTCTCAGTTGTTCTTAGCCAGATGTGGACACCTGCAAACACAATATATGAGTCAGAGGTGTCAGATTTGGCATTTACATTCATCCTGACAAGTGGGAGACCCTAGTTCATGAGCAACAGAATGGCTCTAACCCTAAGCCAGTGGCAGACATTTTATTATGCTATGTGCTGGGAATTCAGTACTGTGCTTGAGCTTGGTGCAAAATTTGAAGTCATCTTTATGAAGCATGAGACAGTAGAACCATGCTTATCTGAGTTTGGCTAAGTCACACACTTCATAATCTGTACAAAAATTGTTGGTCTTGCTCCACCTCTAACCAAACATTTAATAGCAGATATTCTGTTGAGGTTTCATATTACTGAGACGTCATTGTTTTCACCAAATGTACTGTAGAATATTTACTGTACTATGAAGCGTTATCCAAATTAAACTACAAATAGTCTCATGTTAAGGCACTAGGCTGGGACGGGAAGGATCTAGGGTCAGTTCCCAGCTCTGCCACAGATTTACCTACATGAGCTTGGGCAAGTGATTCAGTCTCTTTGTGCTTCACTTTTCCCAGCTATAAAGTAGGGATAAAACTCCCTGTACCCTACCCTTTATCTGTCATGTCTATGGAGACTGTACATTCTTTGAGACAGAGGCTGGCTCTTAAAATATGTAGAGTGCTTATCACAATGGGGCCCTAATCTCAAGCAAGGTCTCTAGGCACTGTTCTGAGACAAATAAATAATCATCATCATTGATGAAATAAATGAAAAAAGGCTGTGATGCATCATCCTTGCTTTTTCATGTTGTATATTCCCTCTCTTGTTAATTATCAACATTCAGTAACTCACTGTGGCCCTGATCCACAGTCCTTTGATGGCCGTGGAAAGACTCCAAATGACCTCCAGGGACTTTGGATCAGGACCTCTGGGTCTCCTAGTTACCAATGTGAATTTGCAACGGCCTGCTGGGTGACCTTGGGTAAGTCACTTTCCCAGGCTCTGCCTCAGTTTCCCCACATAAAATGGGGATAATGGATACTGATCTCCTTTATAAAGTGTTTTGAGACCTTCTGATAAGTGCTATATAAGAACTAAGTATTATTACTGTAGTCAGTACAACAAAAGGGTTTAAGCATTATCTAGAAACCCTTAATAATCTCATAACAATAAACATAACTAGCATGGTGGCATGACTGTTAAAAACATACTCTCCCCCCCCCCAAACATACTCCCCCCCCCAAATCACCCTACATGTTTTATTCTCCTCTTACATACAAAGGTGTAGCTCCACTGAAATCAATGAAGTTACACCTGTGTAAAACTGGTGAGCTAAGAGAATTAGGCACTTCTGCATTATAGATGCACAGGAGCAGGCTCCAGGGCTGTGTACAGCTGGCAATAAGGAGAAAAGACAGAAAAGGAATGAGCAAGAAGGAGAAAAGTAAAAAAAGAATATTTCCTGCCTCCTTTTTTTCTAACGTCTGCATTTTTATATGAGATTAGCAGTGCAGTTCAATTATTACAGTAGCAGTGAGGCATGATGATCCCAATCCACTAACTTGACTAGATTTCTCCTTTTTCTGATCAGCTACTCTCAGTGCACAGTGAAAAGGTGGTTCTGCTCCTACTCTGAGGCATGAAAGAGGTTGGCTGGCCTCTTACTATGTGTGACCTGTGGTAGGCCAGATAGTCTGAAGCCCATCTATCTCCTAGTTTGGTTTGACCGCCTCATTAGAATTGACATGGGGCTGTCTTGCCCAATGGCATCCCTCAGAGTATTGTTCTGCCAGACTATGAGGTAATGTCTCAAATTGCTGGGTCAGATAAAATACCATTAAGAATGAAATGCAGTTAAGAACAGGGAGACTTCTTTGGACAGCAATGGTATTATACTTAAGTAATACAATCTGAACAGAAACCGTTGGCAGGCTGAATTACAGGCCTGGTTTCTTGGTCCGCAAACTTGGTCACTAGAGTAAACAGAGTAAACACATGTCCTCTGGCATCAGTCGGATATTAAATCTACTACTATTTTGGCTTCCTATGAGGAAAAAGGGACACTATCGCAAATACAAGAAGGGCCAGTCACATTATGCGTCATATTTAACATATAATGGTCTTGGGAGGATAATAAAAGTGTTTTTGTAAAAGGATATGCTGAGCAGAGCAGGATATCCACAATCAAACACTAACAGCATTATGAAATATTCCAGCACACTCTGCCCAGCCCTCTTCTTGTAATAAGGAAGTTCAGGAGAGCACCTATTTCTATATGCAATCTGTAACTGAAGGGATAACCTATCCATACTGATGCTCATTGTTTTAAAGGTCATGAGTGAGATTCTTACTCCCACTCTGGCCTATTTACGACAGGTAAAAGGGCCTGAATGGTGGAAAGTGGCACTAAAAGTCCTGTATCCACCTGCGGGAGGACTCCCCGAGGATGGGTATGGAGGCAGATGGCTACAGGCTGTTCTTCAGAGGATTTGCTTGTAAACCACAATATAGGGGCCATGCCTGCAATAGGGCTGCCGTGATTCCAGGCAGTACTATGGCCCATAGGGCAGCCTTGGGAGGCTGTTGTAACTTGGATAGGTCTCCGGGGGTATCTCAGTTACACTGGGGGCCCTCTCCAGCCCTTTCAAGAGTTTGGGATTGGGAAGGTGCAAAGCATAGGAGGTGCGGCATAGGGTTTCCCCCCATATCTATTTATTTTCATAAAGGATCCTGTAGTGGATCCCAAAATTAATTGGTTCACGTACCACCTCCTTAAAAAATTTGTTGTGAAGTGGACTGATGGATCATCAAGCTCATGTGCCACTGGGGTACACTTACCACAGTTTGGGGAATGCGGCGTAGGGGGCACAAGGGTAATAGACTTTCTGTTTGCTCAGTCACTCTCTCCAGTATGGCACTGTTAGAATTATGCAGTAATTTAATCAGGCTGCACTGTGTCTGGGTCTAAAACAGCCATGCAGGGGAGTAAGGCCTACTCTCAACCCCTCGTAGATTTCCTCTCATTGTGGAGTTCAGACACAATAAGAACAAAGGTCAAACATAGCCCACAGAGAGCTAGGTGAGTCAATTGGTAGGCCAGGAGTCTGATCCTGAGTAAATCACATGTGAATTTATGCCTGGAGGAATAACACCACCTTCTTTTCACTTTGCTGGATATCACTAGATTTGGGCAAATAATCTGCAGCAAATAATTTACTTGAAACATTCCAATTTGTTTTCTTGCTCTCAGAATATCCAGGAGCAGATGACGATTTTTGCAAATGTACCTGTTGTTAGAATTTACTAGACAAATGATTTTCCAGAGTGTTTTTGTTCTGATTTTTAAACTCTGGATTGATCTCAAGCAGGTCAATGAGACTATTCGGTACACAGTATTTGAAATCTAAACTGTCGGCTGGTTGAGATCGGTCTCATGAGTTGAAAGGTATTGTTGTCATTCACTGACTGGAAGATTGTAACTCTTCAGGTCAGGGAGAGGCCCTGAGGAACCCACTGGTGCTTTGAATGTCTCAGAGAGTGGCAGTAATTTAGGGCCTGCACCAAAGCGCACTGAAGTCGATGGAAAGTCTCATTAACTCCAGTGGGCTCTGGATTGGGACCATAGGAAGGGAGCAGATAGTAGCATTACAGACTTTGAGAAAATGTAAAACTTTCCCCCTGCTTGGCTATGCAAGCCTTAGCCAAGTCGTCATTCCTAGGTAAATTAGGCTACTGTAAGATTTATTGGCTGGGTGAAGAGTTTAAATGTAATTTTCTGTCAGCACACTCATACAGAATTATTGCGTGCCCAACCTGTATTGGAGTCTGTTGGGTCAAAAGAGCAATGGGAGCAGTGCAAGTTGGCTGCTCAGAAGCAGCCTCATGGTGTTTAGAAGGTTGGTTGGTTGGATTGTTCATTTTGATTTGAAATAAGGGGAGCCCAAAACAGCTGCTCTTGGGGTAGCAGCAGCCTGGAGATCTCCAAGGTTTCCAGGGCAGTTGAAGCAGGGTGAGCTTGAGCCCTGTGTCATGTATTTCTGTACTAGCTATGGACTGGTCACAGAGCTTGCCTATGCACACCAAATATGGGCATCCTAAGAGCCTTTAATGCTTTGCCAGGTATGGCTGAGGTTGGTTTAAATAAGGTATTTTATACACAGCACCACCTAGTGGCTGAGCATATAATACAGTTTAGCATTCTATTACACTGGGGACAGTTTTTTTGTGGGGTGGGGAAAGTGGGGGAAAGCAGGCAGCAGCTTCCCCCTGAGAGCACTGCTGCAAGCAGCCCAAACAGGCAAGGTTGAAGTGACTGATGGAGCCTAGAGGGAGACTGCCCAGCATTGTGGGAGAGACTGTAGGACTACACTGCAATTACAAACCTGCGGCTGTGATGTGAGAGGAAAAGTTAAAGGCAGAGGAGTTAAACAAGAGGAAAAATAACTAACGAGTCTCTGAAGCAATCTAAGGAATTATTAGAAAAAAACATTGTTAGAAAACTGTGAGAAAAGTAAAGCAAGAATGAAAAGGGAAAGAAATAAGCTGTAATAAAAAATAAACTGTAATTAAGGAGAAATAGACTTAAGAAATAAAGAGAAAGTGAGCGGTAGTGAAAGTAAGAAAATGACAAGGACTGTAAAATAAAATATTCAGACATCATTTTAAAGTATACAAGGTGTGAAGTGACAGGAATAGAGAAATTGTCAGAGAGCAAGGGACTGGCAGCCAGAAAGGAACAGAGTGAAAATTGTTCAATCAAGGAGCTGACACGTCACATTAAGGAATACATGTCTTTATCTGAGCTGGGACTTAAAATAGTCAACAAAGACTGCACAAGAGGATTGCTCAAGATGTAATTAAACATCCTAACAACTTTTCCTCCAAACTTTGGTCTTACAGGGGCTGAAAACTGAGAAACTGAAAAGGGAACATATAACAGTGGGTTTTATGTTCTAGTGCATTGTATTTTCTAATACCAAACTCTGTTAGTTCATAATATAAATTGTTACCTATAAAGTGAGTTTAATTGAGATAATAGTAGAGAACAGTAATAGTTTACAGTAGTTTATGGTATAGGCCTAAGTAGTAGTTCCTGCTAAAACAACTATTTCTGATTTACTTCTGATTATTCCCCACTTAACTAATTTCTACTTTACCCCAACTTGTTGAGATAAAACATGATCTGGGCTCTAGATTACCTGTGTTTCTCTTTATTGCTCTGATTCAGAATACTCCTCCATTGGGCTTGTTGCACACGTGAGAGACAGTGTTGCCTAATGATTATATTGTAAGTGTAACTTGTTGTTTTTACACATTTATACCAGTCCTGGGACAGAGATGATCAAGCAGTATGCAGGCAATCCTAACCCGGCATTACTGTCTAGGTCCCAGAAAGCAACTCTGCCTCAAGAATTGACTAATCAGGGACCAAAGCAAAGAGCAAACTCTTCTGTTGCTATTACAGCTCCCTTCCTAAAGGCTACTGCCTTTACACAGAGCCTTGTGTAGCCGAAAAACTAGCATCATCACCACAGCATGTCTACCCAAGACTGAACACTTGCTTGAACGCTAAAAAAAATAATTTGAAAGAAAGACCACCTGATCCCTGCCATAGTGGTTTATATATATGATAGATCTGATCTCTTGATATCAGTTTTGGGTATGAGGGAGAGGTCTGCCTTAAATTTATTGAAATTACATCTCTCTGTGGTTTTTCTACTACATACCTAAAATCAACTTTCTTTGTTGAGGATATTAAAGTTCTGCAGAAGCCTTAGTTTTTGATTCCTTGCTCTGGTTCAAACTCAGATAAGCACAGAAGGTAAGTCCTATTCATAGATGACCAGGCATGAGCCTTTTGTGGTGCACAGGCATAGGCGCTGACTTCCCCTCTTTCCCATGGGTGCTCAGTCCCCTCACTGCCCCAAGCACTGCCCCCACTCCACCTCTTTCATGAGGCCCCGCCTCTTCCCACCCCTTCCTCACCCCCATTCCAACCCCTTCCCCAAAGTCCCCACCCCAACTCTGCCCCTCTCCCAGCCAATATTCCAACTCCTTTCCCAAATCCCCGGCCCCGCCTCTTCCCCTGAGCGCACCACATTCCCGCTCCTCCCCCTCCCTCCTGTAGTGTGCTAATGCTGTCAAACAGCTGTTTGGCGGTGGGTGGCCGGGAAGCGCTAGGAGGTAGGTGAAGGAGCGGGGACGCGGTGCGCTCAGGGGAGAAGGAGGAGGTGGGATGAGGGGTGAGTGGAGCTTGGCTGCTGGTGGGTGCAGAGCATCCACTAACTTTTTCCTGTGGGTGCTCCAGCCCCGGAGCACCCACGGAGTCAGCGACTATGTGCACAGGTCTTAGAGCCCTTGCTTGATACTAGCCCTAAAGAGGGGCAATAATAAAGAAAATGAAACTGAAGTACAGTATCATCCTTCCCCACTTAAAACTAAAGCTAATCTCCCTCCCGCCCGCTATCCATCAGTTTGCCTACAGAAATCTGCCCATGTCCCTAAATTACCATATAATTCATTGTCATTCACTGTTCAGAAAATGACCAGAATTAGTATAAAAGGGGAGTTGAGCGGAGGAGCCAGAAGGGTGACTGCTTTTCTGGAAGATATGCTTTAGCCAAACAAAAGTTATTAGGCTCCGTAGAGTGGTAATGGGGTGAAATTCCATGGCCTGTGATATACTGGAGGGCAGATTAGATGAACTAATGTTCCCTTTGGGTCTTAAAATCTATGAATCTGTGAAGTTTTATTGGCCAAAATTTTCACAAGTGATTAATGCTTTTTGATGCCCAACTTGAAGCACCTCAAAGGGTTCTGATGTTCAGAAATTGCTGAACACCCCACTCTGAAAAATCAGCCCCTTTAAGGTGCCTCAAGTTGGGCATCCAAAATCACTGGTGACTTGTGAAAATTCTGGCCAATATATGCCAGTTATGAATAAGAGCTACTGTGCGCTGATAAATATATAAATCACAATTGAATGCTCTGCTTGCTGCTACTTCTCTTCCAGTTTTCTTTGTCTCAGTGTACTGTTTCTTTGGGTTTTATGCTCTTTGACGCAAGAACGTCATCTTTGCAAATAGTATCTGGCACGCATTTGGCACTATATAAATAATAAACAGTAAGAGCTGTCGGTCTTCTGTTCTCTCTCTTGCAGTGTGTGTCGTGGTCGAAAGTGGGACTGCACAGATAATGTATGTGATGCCACCTGCTCAGTTATTGGTTCAGCCCATTACTTGACATTTGATGGACTGAAATATATGTTTCCAGGTTTCTGTCAATATGTGTTGGTTCAGGTAAGAATTAAGACTATTGTTCATTGTTAGAATGACATGTCAGGTTAAAAAAATACTTAAATTTTTTAAGCCATAAACAAAGAAAAAAAACAACATTTAAATGAGTTACTGTAAAACATCCTTCTTTGCTAGGCTGGATATATAACAGAGGTGCTCAGCAGTGGTGAGATGGCTTGGAAAAAATAGGAGCACTGACAACTTCATACCTACTAGTGAATACCCACTATCTGTTTCTGAGAGGCTTCTTTCTCCGAAAGCCCCTTCTCTGATACCCCACCCCCCTTTGCTGATATCCCACAAAGTGAATTGCAGGGTCTCTACAAGACTGGCATTCTCTCAATTAACTACACTCAATTGCAATGCCTCTAGAATTAAAACTTAATTTGTTCACACTTTCATGTCACCAGCTTGTGTCAAGCTGATCTGAAACAACTTATTTTCTGGGGGTTCTGTGTATGTATGTGTGTATGTAAACACACACATCTAAATCTCTCATTGCTCCCACAAATCAGAGACTTAGATATCTAAGTATCAGAGGGGTAGCTGTGTTAGTCTGGATCTGTAAAAGTGGCAAAGAATTCTGTCGCACCTTATAGATTAACAAACGTATTGGAGCATGAGCTTTCGTGGGTGACAAAGTGGGTATTCACCCATGAAAGCTCATGCTCCAATACATTAGTTAGTCTATAAGGTGCCATAGAACTCTTAGATATCTAAGTGGCCTGAAGATTGCAGCTACACATGCAAATAACTGTGGGTATAAATATGTGACTGCAAAAGCAGAGGACAATATATGAAAATCTGGCCAAATATTGAATAGATCCATTCTTAAAAGATAACAATACTTTGCATTTCCATAGTACCATCCCTCCATGAATCTCAGTGTTTACAAATATTACTGAATTAAGCCATGCACCTCCATGTGAAGTAGGTTGGTGTTTTAATTTTAATTGTACAGATGGAGAAACGAAGAAAAGAAAGATCTTGTCTGAGACCACAAAGCAAAAAGCCACTTCATAACCCAGATGTGGCTTCATTTTATTTCATTATATGAATTGTGAAATCTTGCCTTCAACTTGTGTACATAAAACTGATAAACACTGCACCCATTGTATATCCCTGAGATAGCACAGTTAACATTGCTGCAGAAACCCTTATAGTTAAAGGGTCTTTACAAAGTATCTGTACAAATGTTGCATGCTGGCCAAGTGTGTCTTTGTCTCCCCCTATGGTCAGGACAAAATGTATGAGTAGTGGAGAAACTAGCATGTTGACAAATGTCTGAGCAGCCCCACAGTGCCTGAAAGAGTTCAGCTTTTCAGACTTGCATTTTCCCCAGGTGTTTTTCGGTATGTTTAAAATGTCCCTGTTGTTAATGACCCGTTGCATTTGTTTCCCTTTAATAGGATTATTGTGCGGATAAGTCTGGAACCTTTCGGGTTCTCATTTCAAATGATGGATGTGGATTAACTGGAGAGAAGTGCACTAAAAGGCTTACGATTCTGTTTGACAATGGGGAGATAGAGCTGTTCAATGGAAATGTATGTACTCCTCTGCTTCTCTTCCCTCTTTCTCTACAAAGGGTCTGCCAGTATTTTAGGATGGGCTGTAACATGGGGGGATGAACTTTCTACTGTGCTTTGATATTTGAAGAGCTGTGTAATAAGATGAACATGCCAGTGACACAGCGTGTGGGGAATGTAAATCCTACATCAGATAATTGTGGTGAATTGTTCGGGAGTATATGATACAATTCCACTCGTGGGGCTAACTGTGTTTCTTTGCTTTGCTGTAATGAATCTCTGCAAGTCCTGCCTTGCAGGAGGTAGCACCTATAAAGCAAATTTTAGGTGGAGTTCTGTAACTAGCCATCATGGGCCATATAATTAAAGGTATTTTGCTGTTGCCCTTCAGTCCTTTGCCAGGGCTTTTAAATGGAGTGCTGCTGCTGTTGCTTCTTTTGAGTGTCTTATTGGAAAATACTCTATGTAGCCTGGGCCCTCCTGATGGATTCTTCATTTGCAGGAGCTACATTCCGTTAAACAGAAAACTGTGAATGGCACAGAGAAATGGCAGGGAGATCACTTCATTTTACTTTGTTTGCTTTCTCTTTTTTTTTTTTTGAGTGGTCAGTACCAGACTGTAGCTCCCTTGTCTTTCTACATACTTTAAAGGTATAAATCTATTTCAAGCATAGCTATTGCAAGAAATGTCTGTCCCTTACCTAGTAAAACTGTAGTTTAATTTAGTCATGTGAAGGACCAGGCATGTTGCAGGAGCTGATGCAAATGTCAGCTTCCTTCCCCATGCTAAAACAAATGTCAGATGGAAAATCCAGATGACTGGATTCCTCTTCCTCCCCCTTCCCTACACACTGTCAAAAAATGACCAGGAACCGTTCCCACCTTCCACCCCACTCCATGACAGGATATAACCTTTCCAGAGGGCAGGTTTCAGCTATTTGCCTTGGGCGTTGTAACAGCCAGGAATGTCTCTGTGTTCATACATTACAGATCTCCAGTGAGTTATAGAGTTACAATTACCCAAACTTCTGAGGTACTGTACTTTGTCCTGGAATCCGAAGTAGATCTTTGCAAAAATGTTCAGAGAGAAACATGAAACCACACAAAATTTGTCTTGTTTTGGGTTTAATGCACAAAATCGAACCAGCTTTTCACTTGGTTTAAACCTGCAGACTGTTATGTTCCAGGTTATTGGGAGTGGCTTACATCAAAGCACTGAGTACATAACCCATAACCTTTCTTGATCACATCTGTGTATGGTCCATTCAGACACAAGGATTGCTTGCGGGGGATTGTACACAGGACATTTCAGCTCCCAAAGCGGTCCTGTTACTTACTGCAACTAAAGGAAACCTCCCTTGGGTGTGCACAAGTAACAAGCTGTTATTGGCACTGGGGTCAGCCACATGGGCCAGGATTTGCAAGAGGGCTGAGCAATGACAATCAGCACCAGAATTTTTTTTAAAAAAAAGCTTACCTTCCATTTAGGCACCTAAATATATAGCTAGATTTTTTTCAAAAGAGCTAAGCATCCAGCAGCAACTTGTGTGAACAAAGAGAAGGTTCTGGGTTCTTTTGAAAATCTGCCCCCATAAGTATTTCATCTGCATTGCAGATTACCCACACCACACTGACTAAACTCTCAGTCTCAGCTGGGCAAGAAATGTTTTATTCCTGTCGCATGAAAATTTGTAGATATCAAAATATTTTCCTGTCATGAATCTGGAAATTAAAAATTAAATTAAAAAATAAAATTAAAATTAAAATCACAATGTTGAGGAACCCCAAAATTCAGTTTGGGTCAATTGAAATGTTTCATTTTGATTTTGACAATTTTTTATTCATATATATATATATATATTACTATAATTAGCTTCAATTTAAAACAAATAGAAAACTGGAAGTTTGTATTTAGCAAATGTCAAAATGTTTCCATGCTGCATCAAATGTTTGAAGATGTTGTTTTGAAGGCAGCTTCTAGTTTGAAGTGGTCCAAGAACTATGCAAGGTACCTGGGTGTGACTGTCCCAGGAGGTGTTAAACTGCTGCATGAGGTCATTTATATTCCTCTTCTGAAACAATTAATATCTGCCACTTCTCAGGGTCAGAAGTTTACTACTTCATGGCTTGGGCAAGGAGCCTCCATAAACATAGTAAATCTATGACTGAGGTTAACATTCCAATTCTATTTTGACCAGTTCTGGTCCTTGTCTAAATTTTGAAATACAAACACAGACTGATTTTGTGATTATTTAGAAGAGAAAATACCCAAATGTGAGCAGAAAAAAAAAGAATGTGTAGAGCAGTAAGGGAGATGGGGGATTTCCATTTCCTTAAATGACGGGCGGGAGGAAGATTGGCTGAGCCAGGTCCAAATTGTAGTGGGCTGGCAAAGAGAAAACAGAAGTAGAACAAACAGTAGGCAGATTTTGAATGAAAGGATTCCTTTCGGGAAAATTCTGTCCTCCTTGTACTTCACAAATGGATTGACCCTTCTGGCTGTGCATCCATACAAATATTGCATTAAACCTCAGAGAGCTGGGATAGGGCCAATATTACACAATGTTTGTTATGAGAATTCTATATAATAAAAGTAGTAGCATCTGTATATATGTAGATATCTAATCTATGTAGAGTGCCATCTATTTGTGTGTAAGTAGGGGGTGGTATTAATATGTCTGTAGGGTCAATATAGCTATTGTTGTGCATTGCAAATGGCTTTTGTTGTGTAGCCCATTACCTTGAGCTCTTAATAACGAGTGCCCCCTGTGAGGTAGTGGTGAAAGCTCTCAACTCATCGTGAAATCACTGAGAACTGCAGGTACTCGGGACCTTTCAGGAGGTTCTCAGCATACTGGGTCGGTGGTGAGTTCCTTTCAATTCCCTACACGCCGAGTCCACTCCACCCCAGTAAAATGGACTCTGTATTTTTCCTCAGGCAATGCTGCTAAATAATTTGTAGTCAGGGATTTGATTAGAATAACACCAATTGGCCAGTTCTCTTTTAAAAGAGAGCCAGTTCCAGCAATCTGAGGTGCTCTGTGAAGCCATTAGACTGTCTTCAAGGCTCCAGATTCAATGTGTAATATTATTCTACTCTTAACTCCTAACTGCCTCACATTTCTATGCCACAGCAGCTGGGAGGTTTGGACCTGTAGGACATGGGCAAAAAGTTATGTGTCCAGAAGTAGTGTGTGGGAATGCAAAAGGAATAGTAGATGGAGGATTCCTGTTAAACTGAGTAGGTAGAAATCCACTCCATCAAGGACAGCAGTAGAAGGGGAGAAATCCCAGTTTCTTAAAGGCTTCAGGTTAACACTACCTCAGAGCTCTTGGTGAGCACCAAGCAACATAACTTTGCAGTGCTTGTGCAGAACCATCTAACATTGCATAAGTGTTTCAACTCATTCCTGGTATATGGACTCTGCGGCTGGGTCCCTCTGCACCTGCAGGGTTAGCCATATTGGCTCAGCCACCTTGGAAGAGGGTCTGGAAGCAAAGCAACAATATAAAGAGGATTTAAAACTCAAACCATCTCAAATTTCCAATTTTTACAAAGAAAAACACTGTGCAACTCAATCTTCATGAGCTTACATGTTTGAGAAAGCAGAAAAATGTCTGGGAAAAGCAATCCAGAAAGGGTCATCTGAGTGAATAAAAATCTAACTCAAGGAGAAGCATGCAGAAGAGCATGGGAAATGTCAATAGGAAAAGAAATCACCAACATCAAATGAATAAGAATTTCAGGTACGGTAGCCACCTCCTCAAATGGCCTCTGGCACTGAGAAACGCTGTCCATGACCTTTTCACCTTGACCTCGCTGCAGCATTCTTTTAATTGGCTTCAGCTGGGCTGGATTTCTGTCTTTGAAGGGATCCTTGCACCTTGCCATTTAACCATATTTATTCATTTTTCTTGTCTTCATGTTTCCTATTTTGCTTAGGACCCCATGAGACTGTTTTATGGGATGCCTAAGTAGCCTCCTTGCTGACTTTAAGGATTTCAGTGTCCTTGCTTTCAGCTTTAGGGTCTTTGTGACTAGCTTCCTCTTTCTCTCCCCTCCCCCTTTTTAATTTCTTCTTCTAACCCCCTATTTTAAAGTTGAGTGTCACTGAACTAGTTTGTTTTATATGATGCCTCCCTGGAGGATGTTGAAGGCCCTGCTCAGGAGATCCGTAATGGTTGAAGGGATGGTCTAAAGATGAGTGCTCCTTTCTTATAGCTCATAGTTGAAGTAGATTGAAACAGAATGGGGACCTCTCACTGCACCAGCCAAGGAATTGGAGCCCTGGGGAAGCAGTGCTTACCCAAGCTGGGGAGAGGGTGGGGAGCTCTCCCTTTGCTCTTAGGGTTGCTGTGTACTCCTTCTTCTCTCTAACTCTAAGTTGGGGATCAGCAACCTTTGGCGTGCGGCCCGCCAGTGTAAGCACCCTGGCAGGCCGGGCCAGTTCGTTTACCTGCCACATTTGCAGGTTCAGCTGATCGCAGCTCCCACTGGCCGCAGTTCGCCACTCCAGGCCAATGGGGGCTGCAGGAAGCCACGCACATCCCTTGGCCCGCACTGCTTCCTGCAGCCCCCATTGGCCTGGAGCGATGAATCGCGGCCAGTGGGAGCCACGGTCGGCCGAACCTGCGAACGCGGCTGGTAAATAAATTGGCCAGGTCCACCAGGGGGCTTACCCTGGCAGGCTGCATGCTGAAGGTTGCCGATCCCTGCACTGAGTCCTGTTTGTACCCTTTTGGAGGACTCACCCCCTCTCCCCTAATTCAACATTTTGAATTAACACCTTAGCAGTATTTAAATAAACAGCCATTCCAGACCTTCCTCACGACATGTGGCTAATAATCCTGTTAGGGTTCCCACTAAAAAGGAAATATAGTATGAAAGGAAACATTTTAAATTAATCTCTCACCTCATTAGCAGCGGGAGGCTGTGACATTCTAGCCAAATGCAGCCAGAAAGTGGTCCCAAGCATAGAAAACTGGCAAGAGAGGGCAGGGGGAAGTGTTAGTGATGGAAAAGTTAATTGATAAAAAAAGAATCCAGAGACCCGCTGGTGGTGGGGCTGTCCTTTTATATGGCAGTGGAAGCAAATCTTCCACAGCTCTGAGTCAGAACCTGCCCCTTAATTTCAATGTTTAATATGCAAGGAGTTTCATGCACTTTGTGATAAGTAGACCACATTTATTTTTCTTACAGCTGTTGCAGGCGTCATGAATTTGATGATAGTCGTGGTTTCTAAAAAAGGGAAATGGGTACTGATGTCTGTCCTTTACTTGTTAATTGGCCACTAATTGACTTAGTTGAACTTACCTAGTCATTCTTTTCTTAGCAAATCCATCCCCAATGCTATTTCCAATTAAAAGTGATTCCTTTGTGTATCTATCCCAGTGACAAGTGGGAGCTCCGTAGTGAGGGCTCAGGGGGCACTGCTTCACTCAGAACACTGAGAACTTGTAATCAGAATGAAACCAATGGGTTTCCATCCCAATTCCCTGTGCCATTCAAAGTTGTTTCGTTAAAGGAGTAATTCATCCGCAGGAAGGTTTCTGTGCGAGACATCTGAGCCTGTGCTCAACACTGTGTGCTATTGATGTATACGTTCCAGTACAGTGCTCTGCAGCAGCAGCAATAGGATTTCACTGAACAGTCAACTAACTGCACCGTGGCACTTCTCAAAAGTGCCCTTTGTTAGCAAGTACATGGAGCACGGAGGGAAGTTACAATGACCTGTTTAATATGTGGTCTCAGAGCTGCCCTTGCTAGCACACTGTTTTTTTTTCATGTTTAGGTGGATATCAAGCAGCCTCTTAGAGATGAAACCAATTTTGAAGTCCTGAAGTCCGGGCGCTATTACATTCTCTTACTGGGCAAAGGAATCTCTGTAACCTGGGATCTGGCCATGGGTGTGTCAGTTATTTTGAAAGGACATTTCAGAGTAAGTAACTTTGATTTACTTCTCATTCTCACTAGGAAAGTGCTCCTAATGTTCCCTAATGAATACATCTGGACAGATCCTTCTGGGGGAGCAAGGAAGGAATTCAGTATTTCGTATGTAGGCATGTTAATAGATTCATGTGAAACATTGAGCCCTCTCTCAAAAAAACAAAAGGCCTTTCTACTAATACACTATGGACTAATATTTTTCTGTAGTGGTTCAACACTAAGGGTTCAGTTATGGTTCTTGGTAGGTTGAACCATGCTAGGAATGAAGAGGGAGGAGAAGCACTTAGGCATCATGCCCTCAATAAGGGCAATTGAAAGGGACAGTTTCCTCTGGGAGCTGGAGGGAAGGCATTTCTGAGCAGGCTTTGCTAGTGCTCCCCACACCACAGTGACTTTCAAGGGCAGCAGGAGAAGTGGGCCCATCGCTAAATCCCATGACTCATCCAGACACACTCCCAGTAGAGTCAGTCAGAACCAGCAGTGGTAGCCAATGTCCCCTTCTTGATCCCTGGAGTGCTAGGAGACAGATTGCTCCTGCTCCTCTCTGTGTCAGTACGGTGGGAATGGAGGCTAAAGGCCTTTGCACCTGCCAGGGGAAGGCATTATATAGTCTTGCATTTATAGAGCATGAGAATGAAAAGGTTCATTAACAAAACTCCATGTCAGTCTAAAGGTGGAAGATTTATGTGTTTGTGTTTTGGTTTTTTTTTCCTCCTGCAAGGATCAAGTGTGTGGTCTGTGTGGGAATTTTGATGGAATCCAAAACAATGATTTGACCAGCAGCAATAATAATCTTGAAGTGGATCCAATTGACTTTGGGAATTCCTGGAAAGTCAGTCCAGGTTGTGCTGATGTCAGAAAGGTGACTCTGAATGAACTGTGAAAACTGTTTACTAATGGTTACTACCTCAGTTAGGGGTTGCTGAATGGTTGTGGAGGAAACCAAAGAAATAAACTAACCCCTCTCCCAGAATTCACACCAAACTGGAATCTTTTCTGAGATCTGATAAATGTTCAATTAACTTCTTTAAGTTTTCCAAGACCTCTGTGCTGCTTGGGTTTGGACAAATATTTAAACCGCCAAATCATGTGATAGAGGCTGCATGCCGGCCCAGATGCAGGAGATCCAGCTATAACTGGAAATCACATTTGAGAGCCTGATCTCACAGAATTTCTAGCTACATTTCCAGAAAGGAGAAGTTCAGATAAACATCCAATTTCCCATCATCCTAACCTTTACAGGCTGTCCATTATGAACATTTGCTGGCTCTCGGAGTTTTTCTGTATTTTTCTCACCTTTTCTTGAACTGCATGTTCACCCCTAGATTCCTATGATCATTGCAGAGTGTTTTTTGTAAGATGAGCAGGGATGTAAAGTACAAGATTTACTAGGGTACCACAAGTTAAGAAGATTCCTAGTAAATAAAGTGCATGGGGCATGAGGTTCAGAAATAGAGCTATAACACTAGGGGTTGGAGTCAGGAAAACATAACAATCAAAGGATCATGGTAAAATGAAAACTATGATGGAAAAGGGAGAGAAGGCAGAGTCATGGGCCCAGAATTGGTCGTGGCTGCAATTTGCAGATTCTTTGTAAGTCACGGACCTACTCTTGCTCCCATCGAAGTCAATGGAAGTTTCAACATTGTCTAAAATGGGAGCAGGACTGGACTCACAATAGCTTCCTAAGGTAATAGTTGTCTATGTTAAAAATAAGCATTTCTTTTCTTTGCTTCTCTCAGTCTCCCTAGGAAAGCTATCCCATTTGTATGCATCACTAAATGATGCACCTACATAAGGCAAGCAGCATGTATGACACCATAGAAAGAGCAGGGGCACCATCATAATATGTGGATGGTCTTCCAAGCACACTAAAAGGAGGCCCTCTTTAAAGTCTGCCAACTTCAAACTTCAAAGGGGCTCATGCCAGTTTCCTTAGTGAAAAACAGAATGTGGCCGGCAGCGTAAACAGGTGTTGGTACTGATAGGCAGCAGCTTGACTCACAGCTTTGAGCAGAGACACTTAGCTACAAGAAAGAATAAAGAAGTGAGAAGAAACTGAATTAATTCCCTTATTGGTACGCTCAAATGGGAAGACTGCCTTTGACTGCTAATAGTTGCTGGGCATGGGCATGATCTAGCACCATGTTCTCCTCAGTGCTGAATATCCTTTTTCGGGGAGGGAGCAAGAGAAATTTTCTTGCCAGCTGTGCTGAGACTGGCCAGCCATTCACTGTTCCAGCCTAGTAGGTGAGAGAATCCAGCATGTACTCTGCAAAATATCTCTGCAATAAATATTTTGCAGACCACGTGCTTTCCTTTTGCCATGCTGAGCTTGGGGTGGGGGTGGGGAATGTTGCACTCTCTCCAGTCACAGTGATGTTCTGTGTTTCTGCTGAAGGGAGACATACCAATTCCAATGAAAGCCCCCATTAAGTGGTGTCAGCTGTCAGGCTTACTGGAAAGCTACATCTGGCCATTTTGCAATGTGGATATTTGCTCCAGGTTGAACTAAGGTCACCAAAGTGATTTCTGAAGCTTAAACTACAGTTTAAAAGCCATAAAGGGTAGAGACAGAGAAAACCCTGTAGCAGAGTTGTTTGAATAACTGATTTTGTGGTTTTGCTGACAGTTCCAAAAAATCATGAGGAAAAATAATTTTGGATAGATCCCAAAAATTAAATTTTTCAATTTTTTTTGGTGTATTGAAAAGTTAAAAAAATGGTTTGAAGAAAACATATTGTGTAGATTTTGCATTTTTTTTGTTTTTGCATTAAAAAATATAAAATAGAAGGAAATTTCAAAACAAAAGTTTGTTTCAACCTGAAAAACCGAAACATTTAATTTAGAAATGACAGAATGAAATGGTTAGACCTTGTTGGATTTTTTTTTTAAGTGAACTATTTGGGAAAACCGACATGGACTTGCAAAATATTTTGGTGTTGCCAAATCTACATTTGTCACTGACAATTTTCATCCAGCTCTACCTATGAGGTGATCTAGTCTAGTCTATAGTCTGCCATTGCCATAATATTTCCCTGCAGTGTGGTAGGTTAAAGCTTTATCCAATAAGCAAATAGTTTGTTATGAAAAACATCTAGTGTTAAGAGCTGGCCATATATAAACGATTAAGAGGAAATACTGATGTTCTAGGGTCAGGGCTAACATGACAGTCTCTGCTTGTCTCCTATAACATTGAGCTCCCTCAGGGACAGACTATGACTACTTCATTGTGCAATGGCAACTTAATGAAGCAAATGATGGTGGAAACTTCATGCAGCATATTGACCAGTGAGCTCTTCAAAGAATGCAAAAAACTGGTAAGTCTTTTGTCATTCCCTCCATGTCCTCCATTCCTACATGGGCTGTTCTGAGATGCTTACAGCTGTGCAACCTGCCAATCTGCCACTGCTTGAGAGAGCATCCCAGATGCTACCGTGAGAAAGGTGATGCTGGCAGTGATTTCACAGAGGAACTGGCTGAGATCATTTGCCTCTTCTAGTATCCCCTTGCTGAGAGTAGCCAGTACTGGTTGTTTCAGAGGAAGGTGCAAGGGACACCTCTGGTGGACAGTTACTGAATAACAGGCCCATGAAGGAAATTTCATCTTCACCCTCAGACAGTTAGTGGTTGGCATCTGTCATTTAGTATGTGGATTTATGCCTTAAAACAAACATTCCCCGCCCCCACCCTCAAACAAAAAACTGATTTAATTAAACAGTGGATGTTCTTATTACCATATAAGTGTTTATTTTTTCCTGAAACCTACTGAGCTCTCTGCCTTATTGATATATTGTGGCAATGTGTTAATCGTGCACTATGCAAAAAAGGTTTTCCTTTTATCAGTTATGTATCTATTGCCTTTGTTTCACTGAATGTCTTCTCATTCTTATATTATGTGAAAGAATAAATAGGACCACTCCATTTACTATCTCTACCATTCATTATATTCTTATAAGGTAGTCTCCTTTTATTTAGCTCCTCTCTAAATTAAACAGTTCCAGTCAATTTCAATCTCTCCTTATACTGAAGGCTTTCCTGCATCTTATCATTTATTTTGCCAGTCTCTGAATGCTGTCTGTTTCTATTAGATCTTTTCTGAGGTAGGATGATGAAAACTGCACCCAGTATTCCATGGCATGATCATATTTTCACTAGCATACTGTTTAACAAGTTAATACAATATATTTATTGGAAGCTACATTCAAACTTGCCTCCGCAATGTCCTTTTTAATATCATGAATGGCTAAATCCCTTGGGCCTGATCTAAAAGCCCATTGAAATCAACTTTGAATCAGCCCCCTTTTGTCTTCTCTGTTCAGTGTAATAACTAGAAGGATGAAAAAAAAGGAGATCAAGGAATCAAATCTTTTCTGTCGCTTTCATTATTGTGGTATCTAATCTGATAAACAATAGGAACGGCTAAACTTTGTAGATTGAGCATGAAGGGTCCTCATGCAGGCAAGTGCGAGTCACTTGCCAAACTTGTCTGGGTATATCTCATGTAATCATTTCCCTGCCATGGCAGAGACCTTGGGCACTGGTTAGGGTGGCCATATTTCCCAAAGGGAAAGCAGGACACCACATGGAGCTGGGCCAAGCCACGCACCCGTGCCCAGCCCCACTATTCCCCATGCACAGGGCTGACCTGAGTCGCTGGCCCGAGCCCTGCTGCCCCCCCCCCCACATGCGGGGTGGTATTGCAGCTCACCTGAACCCTGCCTGCCTCCCACATGTTGTTCCCCCCCACGTTCCTCTGTACCCCGCTAAGGGTTCACGCCCCACTTTTTTGGCAAAAGTGGGCATTTGTCCCGTTTGCTCTTGCCAACTGATGATCCAATGCCCACTTTTGCCAAAAAAGTCAGGAGGGCCAGGACACAGCTTAAAAAAAGGACTTTTCCCGGCAAAAAAGTGACGTATGATAACCCTAATATTGGTGCAACTTGGTTCCTTCCTATTCTGTGCCTGAAGCACATATGAGTTTAGTCTCCTGAGGGCTGTAATACTTTGGTCTCTTTTAGGTTGTTTGGTTTAGCATGCAGGTGCTGGGTGGTGCTGGTGGCCTGTGATATACAACAGGTCAGATTGGATGATTTGGTGATCCCTTCTGGCTTTAAACTCTGTTGCTCATATTTTAGAAATTAGAACTTATATTTTTCACTAAAGGGCCTGGCTCTCATTTACACTTAGGGCCCTTTACACTTCTGTGACAGCGTGACTGTAATTCACACCTACTTTAAGGCCTTGTTACACTGCTAGGTTAGGTCTACACTAGGCGGGGAATCGACCTAAGATGTGCAACTTCAGCTATGCGAATCTTAGGTTGATTTACCTGGCTGTGAGGACGGCGGCGAGTCGACCGCTGCCGCTCCCCCGTTGACTCCGCTTCCGCCTCTTGCCGCGGTGGAGTTCCAGAGTCGACGGCAGAGCGATTGGGGATCAATTTTAACGTGTCTACACTAGATGCGATAAATAGATCCCCAATTGATTGATCGCTACCCGCCGATCTGGCGGGTAGTGTAGACATACCCCTAGAGAGCTATGAAAGAGGCATAGTATGAAAAAGAATCAGGTCCAACATGGTTAAATATGCTTTTATATTTCCCATAATTTAAGGGTTCCTAGAAACTGTGGAGTTTGCTCGAAGGGTTGGTTACATTTCATGTCCTTGGGCATGACCATACTCTCATTGACATTAATACAATGGCTTCCAGAGACTCCAGTGGAAGTCAGATGGGGCACCAAATGAACAGGAGAATGATATCATGAGCAAGTCCATCTAGAGGCAGGAGGTGCATGAAATGAGTTTATACTGTGTAACTCTCCTTTTAGGTGAATCCTGAGCTGTATATGGATATCTGCATGTATGATACTTGTGCCTGCGAATCAGTTGGGGATTGTGCTTGCTTCTGTGATGCTATCGCAGCCTATGCCCATATCTGTGCACAAAAAGGTGCAGTTGTTCATTGGAGATCATCAACTCTGTGCCGTAAGTACCGGATAGCTGAGTGAAACACCTAGTAATGGTTTGGCAGGAGTTACTGCAGCAAGAAAAACCAAAGACATGCTAGTTTTTAATTAGCTGATGGCTCAGCTAGAACACATTTTAATTAAATCTAGTCCTGCTCCCACTGATGTCAGTAGGAGTCCTGCTATTAATATTATTGGGGACAGGACTTGGCAAGGGTCCCCAGTCCTGGGCATGCAGGGTGATGGCTCCTCAAGAGTAACTCTTTGTCTGCTACATTTCCATGCACACCTTGAAAAAAGATGGAGCTCACTCCTTTCATTAGGGAGACATGATAGACATGGAAATACAAATCTGAACTAAGAAATGGAAATGTTTGCTGTAAATGTTTGCTAAATTGAAAGTGAAAGTTAATTCCTAGCAATTATTTCTAGCAACAGCCAATAATATTGATCACAGCATAGGTTTGGGTGTATGAAAAGAATTGTGTGAATATGTGGCCAGGCTCTGGTGTGCCTAAAATAAACACTTCTCTGGCAAGTATGGCTATATATGTGACTCCAAGCCTTCTGCCTGGGCTCCAAGAGCCATGGTGAATGCAATCTGAGGTGACTTTTTTAACTGATTCTTTTTATTGCATAGCACAAAGTTGTGAGGATCTGAATAAGCATGAATTGGAGTATCAGTGTGAATGGAGATATAACAGCTGTGGACCTGCCTGTCCTATTACATGCCAACACTTTGAACCTGCGGTGTGCCCTCTGCAATGTGTAGAAGGATGCCATGTGCACTGTCCTGAAGGTAAACCCACTGTCTTCTTTACACAGTTAGTTAGCATTTCCTGCTCAGCTCTTATCGCTTACTGGTATCTTTGTACTTTTTTCCCCTGCTGGAACGTTGCATGAAATGTTTTTTTGGTTTTTTTTTTTTAAGACTGGAAATAAGCAGATTTGTAAGATTAATGGCTGTGAAATTTTCATATGCAAAAGTTAAATCTTAACAATCTTACTGGTATGCTTGCATCACTGTTTCCATCAAGGTAAGAAGACGGTGACCAGATGTTCCAGTTTACTAGGCTCATCCTGGTTTTCTGGAGCTGTCTGGAATGATTATATTGAAACCAGGGGTTTGACCAGTTCTCAGTGGAATCCTAGGGCATCTCACCTGGACTTAACTTCCTGTGTCCCATATTGTTCCTATTATCTGTGCTCCACTGGCCACACAGTCAGAAATCTCCCTCTACACCTTTCAGCTGTTCGGAGTCAGGAATAGGAGTGAAACCCACTCTTGGGTTAGAACTTCTGAGAGGCACATAGTGCATTGAGGCCATGGAGGCACTGGATGGACATTAGGGAATGGAGAGAAACATTGTGGGCAGAGACAGCAGAGCTTTTAAAGGAGGATAGAGCAGGGAATGGGAGAGGAAGATAGGAGGAGAGCAAGGAAGGCAGGGGAAGGGAATAGAAATCAAAGGAGGGAAGGGAGACTAAAGAGGAGGAAGAAAGAGATAAAAAGGAAGGGAGAGGGAAAGTGAGAAAGGGTGCAGAGGACAAAATGAGACAAAATTGAGAAGAATAAGTCAGAAGGGCAGAGAGTTGAGGAGAGGAGGAAACTATGTATTGTAGGACCAACAACCACAAAACCAATCCATCCCCCCACCCACCAAGTCCCCTGTGCGCACACAGAGCAGAGCCATTAATCCAGGGAGCAGTGAGAGCAGAATCCACTAGGTACATCTGTACATAGTATGGTGTTTAGCTCTTAAATATCAGGGCAGGTCCACACTACTGCTTAATTTGATCTAACTTGCATCGCTCAGGCCTGTGAAAAAGACACCCGTATGAGCAACACAAGTTACAGTGACCTAAGCACTGTCCACACTGTTCTATGTCAGCGGGAGATGCTCTCCCACCAATATAGCTTCTGCCTTTCACGGGGGTGGATAATTATGCAGATGGGAGTGCGCTCTCCCATTGGCAAACAGCATCTTCACCAGATGCTCTACAGCAGCGCAGGTGCATCAGTGCAGCTGAGCTGATGTAGTGCTTCTAGTGGAGACCTGCCCTTAGAGTGACAGATGCACTAGTAATTCCTAAGATGAATCGTCATAATGGGGAGAAAATGATAAATCACCCTACAAGGATGCAGTAAAAAATGCCCAAAGGGACCAAGAAAAATCAGTAATGTGGATGTAAAAGGGTAAATGCCATTTTCTTCTGGCATACCTGGTTTTTAGTCTAAAAATATATTCACCCTGTGTGTAGAATGAGCTACTGCATATAATATGCACTGGTGTTAGTATTTTGATAGTATCTCAATAAAAATGCCATGGAAGAAAATAAAGATTTACTTGGTGTCAAACTAACAGCTAGTTTAATAAGAAGAGCATGTTCTGAACCTTTGAGCCCAGTCCAAGTATCATTGATCTTGTCATATTTTTAAAGCCGCTAAATACAACGATCAGCTTAATATCTGCTTTGCAACTTATAAAACCCTTCTGTGCTGTTTTAAAACAGGAAAAATACTTGATGAACTATCCCAGTCATGTATGGATCCAGAAAGCTGTCCTGTATGTATATTAGAAGGTGCCAGGATCCCCCATGGAAAGAGGGTTGTTTTGAACAAAGATGATGAACATTGTCTATTATGGTAAGATACAGATTTTTATTCAACACTAGTGTCTTTTATGGTGGCACAAATGAAGTGCATTCTCATGAATATACTGTGGATATAGTTTTGAATATACTATTATGGGCCTGAATATGATGCCCTTTTTCATGCACAACAGAACCTGAAATTTTCAAACAAGACTAAAGGTATTAGGTACCCACATTCTATTGAAATTCAATGGGAATGAGGTATAAAACTCTATAAGGTTGCTTTGAAAAACATAGCCCTATTCCACAAGTGATTCTGTTGACTCCATTTTTGGAATAAGATACTATTCAACATGAGTAAGGTATCAGAATTTGGCCCTATCTCAATACTTTAAAATCCTCTATAAAGTTAAGGATATGAATATGTGATCTCTGTAGAACTCCACCAAGACTAGTAGGTGCTGGAAGGTTATGCTGTGTAACTGGAAAAGTAACTTCCCCAAGATTTACTGAAGGTATTCTAGGGCCCAATCCTGTAAGTACTCGCAACTAGGCTTAATGAAGTCAATGGGATCATGCATGGTAGGGTAAGCACTATGCAAAACCAGGGCCTTACATTGCTTTGAGGGAGGAACTCACTATTTTTGTGTCCTGTACGGTAGCAAGGTGCATAAAAGTATGAATTTAGCTCTTTAGCATCCATAATTTTGGCATTCTTCAGATACCCAGCCCTTTGATGGATGGATATTTCCATTAGTCAGGCATAGTACTGTAAATATAAGAAAGTTTTCCACCACATAATTTGCCCACATTTAATAGAAGTGGATGCAGATCTGCAAAAACTATGGGCTCAGACTAAAACCTTAGATCCAAACACCCTGAACATTTTGAAAGTTCAGACTGGGTATGAACTTTGAATCTCTGGCCTGTAACTGATAGTAACTAACTCTGTTTATAAGCCCCATGGAGTTGGTTCTGTTATGTTGATTAATTAAGTAATGTATTTTCTTTTTAACAGTATAAATTGCAAGCCCTGAATTCCATCAAAAGGTCAAAAATGCATCTACGTAAACCAGTTCCCTAATTTTCACAATACTTAATAATAATTTATCTTTAATGCTGATACACTAACCACCACTCACATAAGGTTTTAGAACATTATGTAAACTTACCTCACTTGGGAAACATCTTTGCACGTAGCTGTCACCTAATTTAGATGCCTACACCATCTGTACAAACAATAGAAAATATTGTACAAAAATGAATTTTATAGCAAATATCCAAAGGAAATTGGAATCTCATTCACAAAATATTGCATTAGGATTAAAATAATAAATCATATATGTTACAATATGCTAAATGCCAAAGGGAGTTGTGTATTCTTCAATTAAGAAACTAAAAGCAACGTGAAAGAACACAGCCTTAGGAGAGCTTGGATTTGGATGTCACATTTAATGTGCTGTTTTGCTCTGAAAAATGGCATCTTCTTACTTAATAGACTGCTCCCTGGGTTGCTTTCGTTAGTGAGGAAAATAAGTGTTTACTGCCCATCATTCTAGTTAACAGTGCAAAGCTGGCATGGCTCAGAGGGAAGAGGTTGCAATCCCTCCCTTCACATGCATATTCAACAGACTTGTTTACTAAGTTCCAAACAGTCATGCTTGTGCAACCACATTGAAGACAGCAAAATTTCAGAGGAGCCATTGAGGAAAGAATTTGGCCAGCCCAAGGGAGCTGGTGGTGATGTGTGAGAAGGAAAGAATTCAGCTTGTCTCTCAGATCCCGGGTTGGAATTTGAAGCTCTGACTGTTAGGAAAAAGGAAATCTTTTACTTATAAACTGTACACATTTGCTTATTGAAATCATTGGAAGATGACAAAGGTAGAACCACATGATTCAATTTTTAGAGCAAAACCATAATTTAAAAAGTATGGATTAGATTCTGATCTCAGTAACTCCACTGTAAATCCCAAGTAACTCCACTGAAGTTATGTTTTGTCCTTGATCCCACACAGTATATAAAGCTCTCATTGCCTAGAGTTATGAGCTAGAAGAGTGTCGCTCCTCTGTTTTAACAGTGGGGAGAAATGCCAGCAGTGTGTCTGTAGTGCTATCTTACATACTGTGGTGATGGGTGCTCTAGAAATAACTTGAGAGAGATTACAAAAGTATTTGAATCCAAAAAGAGCTTTGTTGCTGGTCCTGTTCTATTCTGAGGTTTGGCATACCTCTAATTTTTGCCAGCCTATTTTGTCAATTTCTATTATGAATGATCTGAGTAGTTTTGGAGCACCCATTCAATTGTGCTCTTCATAGTGGAGATTACTGAGGAATCCTGTTCAGTGTATTCTGTGTGTTATCAAATATCCCCAGTGCATCAGATTCAATAGGTAAAGAATTTTGAAAATACCATAGTTATAGCATTAATAAATGTAAAACCAAACCAAGAACTTCCCAGCTGCCCAGATTCTTCAGAAAACCCTGAATTTTCTCCATCTTTTCTAGTATCTCTTGTATTTCTGGAGGGACAAATGCCATTTCACACATTTTTCCCTACTCTGTGTCTCCTACTGTCCAGTAGACTTGGAAAAATGCATTGAGTGGTACTCCACTAGCCTTTGCTTGGGCACAGGAGTGCTCCTTCCTCAGTCAGGCAGAGCGAAGAGCACAGAACAGATGGATTTAGCAATGTAGAAGCTGTTGAAGACATGCTAAGGGAGCACAAGCAATCTCCTGCAAGGCTGTAGATACAGGAGAGGGGCAGTAGATGGAAACACTTATGGGGTGGGGGGAGAGATAGGTGAAGAGAGAAGTAAGGGAGAAATGGAGGCCCATAAAGAAAGTGGAAAAAAGGATGGGAACATTCAGAGGAGGCGAAAGTGGAGGGAAATATTTGGAAGACAAGAGTAGGAAAGAGAGTAGGAGTAAGGAAGAGAGGGCAGCTCCTACTTTTTGTGAGAGAAGGGAAGAAAAAGGGACTGAGAGAGAGAGAGAAGAAAAGAGCTAGAAGAATTTTAGTACAAGGAAGAGGAGAAAAATAAGGTTAAATAAAAAATACAGGCGCAAAATACACATGGGAAAATCTAAAGTCAAGATAATAAGAAAAAGGCATTGTGTGTGTGAGAGAAATAAGAGTAATAATAAGATCTAAAAACACAGGAAGGGGAGCAAAGGGATCCAGGTGAATTTAATTGATTTCATAATGACAATGGCAAAAGGCCAGTAGAATTGGATGGTTTTCTATGTACAAAACTTCAGTTTAAGATTTTAGGTTTGAACAAACCCATGACACGAGGCACAGTCCAGAGGGCTTCACTCTGGAAACAAAGGTGTGTTCTTAATTCAAGTTAGCTAACTTGAGTGAATTAACTTGAGGTATAATCCTCGTGAAGACAAGGCAGTGTGCAGTTTTCACATGAGTTAGCAGGTCAAGGTAAACCCTTGACTCCCTCAAAGTCTTTAACTCAGCATGCTAACATGTCAAATTACAAACTGCCTTGTCTTCAATAGGATTTTACCTCTAATTAGTTCAATCAAGTTAAATAACTCAAGTTAAGAATAAACCTTTTTTCCTAGTGAAGATACAACCAGAGGGTGCAGACCAAATCTACTGGCCATGTTCACCAGAAGTGGTGCCTACAAATCCCAGTGACTTCTATGTAGCCCCCACTTGGTGTCATGTTTCCATGATATGATGAATGTTCAGCCAAAACAGCTTTTCACATGCTTCCTGCATGCATACATTAGTGTATTTCCATAAGTAATTATTTCATTATTGGGTGTCCCAGGATTGCTGCAGTAATAAGGAGATTTTCCCACTATACACAATTTGCCAGGTAGCACCTTTGGTGGCAGTTTTCTTTCCTCTGAAGCAACAGTCATAGAGTAGTGAGCAAGGTAGGATATGGAACTTGAAAGTCAATTGATCCAATCTGGCATGGCAAATTATATGCTCATGCTGACTTGTTTGTTTACTCATTTCTGTATAAGATATAACTGTATTAAATCAGGGGTGGTATATTGTTATCAAAGTTCATTTTACCACTAATTTTTGTGGTTCTTGCAGTCACTGTGAAGGAAAGAACTTAACATGTAGTGCCTGTGAGCCAGGAGACATTAAACCAACACCAGTTGCTACAGAAGAAACAGATATAGACACAGAGCCACGTGTATACTCCTGCAGCAAAATGATGGACCTGGCCTTTCTGATGGATGGCTCCAACAAACTCTCAGAAAAGGACTTCGAACTGTTAAAAGCTTTCATAATCAGTATGATGGAAAAACTCCACATCTCCCAAAAGAAAATCCGAGTGTCAGTTCTGGAATACCGCACTGGCTCCAACATCTATCTTGGGCTCAAAGATATTAAAACACAATCTCAGATGAGGAAAATTGTCCAAAACATAAAATACACTGGTGGAGAAGTTGCTTCTGCCACTGAAGTGCTTAAATATATTGTATTCCATGTGTTTGGAAAGGCACCAAGGACAAATGCTGCCAGAATTGCTCTGTTGTTGACAGCCAGCAAGTCTCCAGGAAATATTCAGCGCATCCTCACTCTTCTGCAAAAGAAGAAAGTCACAGTAATACCAGTAGGAATTGGACCATCTATTAGTATGGAGCAAATAAAGCTAATTGAAAGGCAGTGGCCAGAAAACAAGGCCTTCATAATGAACAACGTACAAGAGTTAATGGAAAACAGGGATGAAATAATCAATTATCTGTGTGATCTTGTGCCTGAAGTAGATGATGTGTTAACAACTACCACCCAAAAACCTATTACAACCCTGCCCCAGGCAACTAAAGTGAGGGTACCTGATCAGAGTTTAGCTACGACACCATTCCCAGATCAAGATATTTACAAAGTGCTTGATATAGCTTTTGTTGTTGAAGGGTCTGAAAAAGTAGGAGAGGAAAACTTCAATATAATCAAGGAGTTCATTGCAAAAGTTATCAGAAAAATGAACATAGGAGAAGAAACCATTCATATTACTATCATACAGTACTCGTACACGGTCACTATTGAGTACTCCTTCAGTAAAGCACAGTCAAAGCAAGACATTATTGAGGTGGTGAGGAAGATTCAGTACCAAGGAGGGAATGCCACCAACACTGGAAATGCCCTCAACTATGTCTCCGAACACACATTTACCACAGACAATGGAGGCAGGGGACAAGTGCCACACTTAGTGTACATGGTAACTGCAAACCCTGCCACTGATGTCATCTCACGTGTTGCGAGTGGCATAAATGTGATCCCTATAGGTATTACCCCCAACGCGAACATTCAAGAGCTTGAGAAGATCAGTCAACGGCACACCCCAATAATCATAGAGGGTTATAACGAACTTATTCGAGAAGCACCTGACTTAGTGTTGAAAACGTGCTGCTCAAATAAATCCAGAATGGCCCCAGGTAAAGTTGGATATATTTTCTACGTATTTTCTTTCTCTCTTTCTCATCAGGGTTTCTCTGGAATCAGGGATGGATTCTGCTTTGCATGTTGCTGTCCAAGTTGATCTGAGTGGGGGTGGAAGGTGAACTTAGGGTCATAGAAATGTAGGACTGGAAGGACCTTGAGAAGTTATCAAGTCCATCTCCCTGTGCTGAGGCAGGACCAAGTAAACCTTGTCCATCCCTGAGAGATGTTTGTCCAACCTGTTTTTAAAAACCTCCAGTGATGGGGATTCCACAACCTTCCTTGGAAGCCTATTCCAGAGCTTAATTACCCTTACAGTTAGAACATTTTTCCTAATATCTAACCTAAATCTCCCTTGCTGCAGATTAGGCCCATTGCTTCTTTTCCTACCTTCAGTGGACATGGAGAACAAATTACCACTGTCCTCTTTATAATAGCCCTTTACTATTTGAAGACTGTTAATAGGTCCCTCCTCAGTCTTTTGTTTCTAAATGTGTCCAGTTTTTTTAACCTTTCATCATAAGTCAAGTTTTCTGAACCTTTTATTACTTTTGTTGCTCTCCTCTGAACTCTCTCCAATTTGTCCATATTTTTCCTAAAGTGTGGTGTTCAGAATTGGACACAGCACTCCAGCTGAGGCCTCACCAATGCAAAATACAGCAGGACAATTAGCTCCTATCTCTTACATACAGTGCTTCTGTTAATACACTCCAGAATTACATTAGTCTTTTTTGCAACTGCATCACATTGCTCATATTCAATTTGTGATCCACTATAACCCTCAGATCCCTTTCAGCAATACCACTACCTAGCTAGTTGTTCTCCATTTTTAGTTGTGGATTTGATTTTTTTTCCTTCCTAAGTAAAGTGCTGTGTCCTTGTCTTTATTGAATTTCATCTTGTTGAATTCAGACCAATTCTCCAATTTGTCAAGGTCAATTCAGAATTCTAATTCTGTCCTCAAAAGTGCTTTCAACCCCACCTGCTTGGTTTTATCCACAAATTATAGAAGCATACTCTGCACTAGATATGCCCTCCCAATTTGACAGTGAACTGTTGTTCAATATGGTCTTTCAACCAGTTGTGCACTCACCTTGTAGTAAATTCATCTAGATCACATTTCCCTAGGTTGCTTATGAGAATGTCATGTGGGACTGTCAAAAGCCTTACTAAAATCAAGATACATCACATCTAATGCTTCTTCCCTATCCAGTCAACCAGTAATCCTGTCAAAGAAGGAAATTAGGTTGCTTTGGCATGATTTGTTCTTGACAGATGCATGCTGGTTATTTCTTTTAACCCTATGGTACAAATTGATTGTTAATAATTTGTTCCAGTATCTTTCTGGGTATCAAAGCTAGGATGACTGCTCTAAAATTCCCCAGGTCCTCTTTGTTCCCCTTTTAAAGATAGGTATTATGTTTGTCCTTCTGTAGTCCTCTGGGATCTCATCTGTTCTTCAGGAGATCTCAAAGATAAGTGTTAATAGTTCCGAGATTGCTTCAACTAGTTCCTTAAGTACCTTAGGAGGAATGTCATCAGGCTCTGCTGACTTGAATATATCTAACTTATCTAAACATTCTTTAACCTATTCTTTCTTGCATTCCTTCACCCTTGTTGTTAATATTAATTGTGTTGTGAATCTGGTCAACATTAACCTTTTTACTGAAGACTGAAACAAAATAGGCATTAAACCCTTCAGTCTTCTTGATGTCATCAGTTATTATCTCTCCTTTCCCGTTAAGTACAGGATCTACATTTTCCTTCATCCTTCTCTTGCACCAAATATATTTTAAGAACCTCTTCTGGTTACTTTTTAAGTCCCTTGCTAACTGTAATCCATTTTGTGCCTTTGCCTGTCTGATTTTTTCCCTTCATGCTTGTGCTGTTCTTTTGTACACCTCCTTAGTAATTTGTCCATGTTTTGACATTTTATAGGATTCCTTTTTGATTTTCAAGTCACTAAAGAACAGCTGATGGAGTCATATTGTTTTCATCTGCCTGCCCATCAGAGGTTAAAATTACTTCCTCCCTCTGCTTCTAGGTTTGATTATTTCACCGTGAAACTTTTGTGAATCATAGAAATGTAGGGCTGGAAGGGACCTCAAGAGTTCATCTACTTCATCCCACACTGAGGCAGGGTTAAATATACCTAGACCATCCCTCATAGGTAACCTGTTGTTAAAAGCCCCCAGTGATAGAGATTCTACAGTCTTCCTAGGTAACTTGTCCACTACTTAACTATCCTTATAGTTAGAAAGTTTTTTTCTAATATTTAACTTACAATCTCTTGTGCTGCAAACTAAACCAATTTCTACTTCTCCTACCCTTAGTGAACATGGAGAACAATTGATCACTGTCCTCTTTACAACAACCTTTTAAATATTTGAAAACTCTTACCATCTTCCCCCTCAGCCTTTTCTTTTCTAGACAAAACATGCCCAGTTCTTTCAACCCTTCTTCATAGGCAGATTTTCTAAACATCTTATAATTTTTGTTGCTGTCCTCTGGACTGTTTCTAGTTTGTCCACATCTCTTCTGAAAGTGTGGTGCTCAAAAATGGACCTGGCATATCAGCTGAGGCCTCATCCCTGCCAAGTAAACCAAAACCTCAAAGTTTTGTTGGGTTCAGGAATGTTCGTGAGATGTCCTACTTGGAGTCTTGGTGGGCAAAGCTCTCATGTTGAACATAAAGCTCAGTTCTGACATAGAGGAAGTTACTGCTTGTATCAACGGAACACTGCCCCGCTGTTTTCTCAAACTCCAGCTGTCTACTGTCCTTTTTCTTCCATCTTCCTTTCCTTATTCAGCAGACGTTTGGTATGGCTATCTTATATAAGAAGCCTTTTTATATTCTTTTCAGAATTTTGCAGCAGACCAATGGATATCATGTTTCTTCTGGATGGAAGTTCCAATGTTGGAGCATCAGAGTTTGAGAAAATGAAAAGTTTTGTAAAAGCATTTATTGAAAACTATGGCATCAGTAAGTAAACAGCCCTTTAATTCTAACACTTAATTTTCTTTTACTCTTACTTTGTTTGTGTAAGGGCCATGACAGTATTGACCCTGATATTTTACACATACACCCTGATTTAAAAAAAAATGTGTTGAAGCTTAAATTTCCATGTGTGAGTGACCCCCCTGGTTTTCAGTTGGCTCCCATTCTACTGACGGTGTCCAAGGAGGATGAGGAACATCCTGGTGTCAGCTGAAATTCAAGCTGTTTCTTTTGTCAAGATACAAGAAGTGGTGCACTTGGTTCCAGTACTGGTGGGTCAGAATCATAGCCATCCTGGCTGATAACTAGTGGGAATGTCCTGACTACATTCTTGAGGGAGGGGGATAATATCTTGTTTCAAGAGTGCAAGTGTCATGAACCCACAGGTCTCAAACCTGGGTCCACAGGATTCCCAGGCAACTGTTGTTGCCTTATTCTCACCCAAGCGGAGAGACCAGGAAACCTGAAGCTACAACAGGGTGGCATTCCTGGGCCCTGAGTGGAGGAGCAGCAAGACCTCTGATTGGTCAGAGTTTCCTATTTAAATCCAAGAAAGGCACAGGAAGTTGTCTGCGCAACTGGGCTCTACCTGGATGCTATATTGGACCTTGCCTTGCCTGACTCCTGAAGCTGGCTTTCTTTCCATGCTTCTGGTTCCTGCTTTCCTGACCTGTTTCTGGTTCCTGTCTTGTTCCTGATCCTTGTCCATGGTCTCCAACTCTGGCTTGAGCCCTTGGCATGGCTCCTGACTCTGATTCCAGCCACTAGATGTGCTGCTTATGTCCCAGTCCTGACAGCATGATTCCCTCCCATGCTTAGATGCATGGATCTATTGCTTTAAAAGTCTAGTCTTGATGTGAACATCTTGGCTAAATACCACCAGTCTCTTTAATCTACCATGGAATCATGGCACAGGAGAGAATGGGACCCAAACTACAACTCCCATATGGTAATGAACTGTTAGGGAAAAGCAGTTTGAACGGATTCAAACAAAACATTTCAGGTTGTTCCGCAAAACAAATTATTCCTGTGTGGGTCAAAGAGACACAATAAAAAATTTCATTTAAATTTTTCTCAATGGAATTTTTTTTTTTATCAACACTGAGATTCTTTTTCCCTGTGGAAAACTTCAATTTTCTGGAAACTGCATTTTCCTTCAGAAAATTATTCTGACGGAAAATTCCCAACCAGCTCTACTTTAATATAAAGTGTGACTTCAGATTTATTTTTAAATGGTTCAGATGGTCTGTCTTTTATTTATATCATTTGTCTTCTGCTTTCCGCTTCAGGCCTCACCTCGACTCAAGTGTCAGTTCTCCAGTATGCAAGGGCAAACACCCTAGAAATTTCATGGAACATGCCACAAGAGAGTGAAAATCTTCTAAATAGGGTGAGCTCAATTCAGCAAAGAGAGCAAGGTCCCAACAAACTAGGTAAGTGATTGTGTGGATGAGGGAGGGGGGAACAATTTTAAATGTAGGTTGATCCTAAACACTATCTTGGACATTAGCGACTCAAGATGGGTGAGGTAATATCTGTTATTGGACCAACTTCTGACCTGAAGAAGAGCTCTGTGTAAGCTCGAAAGCGTGTGACTCTCACCAGTGGAAGTTGGTCCAATAAAAGATATTACCTCACCCAGCTTCTCTTTCTACTATCCTGGGACTGACACAGCTACAACAACACTGCATACTATCTTGGACAGATGGTTCTGTACTAGTGTGGTGCACTAGGAATATATTCTTTCACAATTCATTCAGGTTATATGTTGATTTATGGGCAAGGAGTTTCAGTTTACTCTAAAACGTGTCTGTTTAAGAGTTGCAAAGGTCATAATGTACCATTTTACACTGGAAAGGAGATGATGACTTTCTTTATTCCTTAGAAGAGTTCTCAGTATTCACGTGTTATGTATCTCTCAGGCAAGTGAAGGAAAATGGTAATTTAGGATTTAGATCATCACCAATTTGTCAGCTTCTATCACTTCCACAAAACTGTACCTAGAAACATGTCTATGTTAGTCCTAATATTCCTGGGTAACCCAAATTCCCCTATGGTCCTGGGAAGACTGTGTAAGCTTTCCAGTTGTAGGTTCAGCAAATGCAAATTATATTACAATATATCAGGTCTTTGACCAAATACTCTGAGAATTTCATTCTTCTGGACTGGAACCACATTCTGTCTGGCAGCCATCAAGCATTAGGGTCCTATAAGAGCAGAAAAGTGTACAGATTTTAGGGTCTTTGGCCTACTTCATCCTGTAAAGAGTTATTGCTATAGAAAAGTGAGAAATAAAAACCTGACCTCCATAGTTCGCAGGAGGATTGGCTATGATTGCTTTCTCAGCCTGGAGAAATAAAAATACCAGATGGCTGATGAGACTTCTACAAGCTCTTTGTGGGAGAAATTGTTACATTCAGATAGATAAGTTCCATGAAGTCTCCTGTGTAATGTATAGTAAGCTACAGAGGCTAGCAGGATAAGCAACGAAAACATGGTCCTGTCCTGGGGAGAGGAGATGGACTGGGAGATGCATTACACAGTTGCCAGTAACTTGTTTATTTCTCATTGGAAGGCACTCAGATACCAGAATGAGGGAGGTGATCTGAGACCCTGAATGGAATAGAAGTCACTCCTCCCAAGCAAGTAAAGTCAGTCACTGTGGTCTTGATCCTGCATCCCAGAACATTTAAAAAGCATCCCTGAGTCAGGCTGGTGGAATAGAAGGCTCGGTGCTCTTGGGAAATGCAGGAGCTTTCAGCTCAGTCTGCCAGTGTTCATGCTTCTGGAAACATTCAGGCTGCCTGAAAGATTTGGATGCCCCAATTTGGGTGTTAAAATCCATTAGGTGGCTTTGAAAATCTCATCCTTTGTTCATCCTGGGCATGCTCCAGGATTTAATTAATCAACCAGCATTGTCACTCCAATACCAGCATTGCTTCTTCTTATTTGCATAGTCTCTCCCATACTCAGAACATGATCCTGTGCAATCATTACACCGCCTGTACCATTGTGAGTAGTCCCTTTACAGTCAGTGGGGATATTCATGTCAGGAACAGCTACAGAATTGGTCCCTATGGTAAAACTCTCTTTGCTTAGGCCCTTGCATAGTTCCACGTAGCTTGTTTGCTGACACTCAGGGTGTGAGCTACATGCATGATAACTCTTTAGTGTTCCTACAATTTACAAACAGCTAGCTGTATCAAAGCTGCAGAGCTGGGGGCATGTCGCAGGTTGGCAGGGCCACACTGGCAGAGGTTTCAGCGTATTTGCAGTAAGGGTTCCAATCCCTCATAGAGTGGATGCGGTTTTATTAAAACGGGGAGCTTTGCCACACGCTGGTATTTACCTTTACAGTAATATTTCCTGTTCTAAGAATATGGGAGAAAATAGGAGTGTGGGGTTCATAAGCAGGATACAGGGACAGAGGTAGGAACTAAAAGTCAGGAGCTGGAAGATGGTAAGAGACAGGCAGGAGCAATGGCAGGAGTCAGGGGTACAGGATAGGAGGAAGGCATGTGTGGGGCTCAATATGGTTCTGTGATGTAATTTTTGTTTCAATTTTTAAGTTTTAAAAAAAGTAGGAAATTGCATCAAAAAAACGTACATTGCAATAATGTTAAGGTTGCAAAATCAAGGACTGAAAAGTAAGGAAATGCCAGAATTAATGCTGCCTGTGCAAACTTTATTCACTGTCCTTGGGCATATTCAGTATGATAATCTTTAATTACATGATCACATACTAGTTTTTGCACAGGACCTCTGCCTCATTCAGTGCACAGGATTGACCTGCTCTGGGGATGAATCAGGGCTGTGTAATAAAGGAGGATGTTGTGTGTAGCAGCTCTGCATCATTTGTTGCAGAAGCTAGAAGATGTGCAATGAATGAGGCAGGGGACTGCAAGAAGAGAAAGGACAGTCTCATGGTGCAGGCAGTGGAACGCTACCCTGGAGAATTGGATTTTATCCCCGGCCTCTACTACGGGGTTTCTACATAATGCTGGGCAAGTCACTTAAAACCACACTTTTCAAAGATGATCACTAATTGTGAGTTCCTCATTTTCTGCGAGCCTGACTACAGACCTTGGGGTCTGCATTTCGGAAGTGTTGGGCACTGTCAGCTGCAATGGGAGCTGTGCTTTGAATGTATAAAGTGCTGTCTAATGCTAAGTACTCTGAAAACTCAGGTCCTAGGCGACTCAGGTCGAGGACCCCAAACTAGTGGATATATTTGACTATAATCTCTCCGTACCTCAGCTCCTATTTGTAGAACTGGGATACTAATGCCTCCTTTCCTCGCAATGGTGTTGTGAAGATAAATTAATATTTGTGAAGCACTCAGGTATTACAAGGATGAGCACCATAGAAATGCCTATGAGGAAATTACCAATTCTGTGTCCAGAGCAGGGTTTGAACTGTGTGTAGTAAATGAGCCCTCAGGCTACACATTTAACAATCAGGAGAAAACAAAAAACTGAATTGCTGGTCACCAAGTGAGCACCATCCATCCTGTGCACTGAATGAGGCAAGGATCCTGTGGGGAAAATAGTACGTGATCATGTAATTAAAGACTGTCATAATGCATACACACAAGGGGGCCAAATTAGGCTGCACAGGCAGCCTTAATTCTGGTATTCCCTATCATTTGTTGCTTGACTTTGCAACCTTAATAAGGTTATTTTAATGGAGTTTTCTTTTGTCTGTAATATTCTTATTTCATAGTTGTCAAGGACACCAACAGTGCTTAATTTGTGCCAGGGTTCATCCCCGACATCTCTAGGCTTGGCAGTTCATAGCCCTGGCACCTCTGAGCTTGCTGCATCAGTGACGAATGTAATAACATTGCTTGAGCCCCAGCACGTCTTTCATTACAGATTAAGCACTGGACACTAACATATTTAATGCACAACATTAAATATGCTCCGTCATAATTAAGGTTGCATACACAGTTTTCCGTATAAGCCCTCTGGTTCCTCAGAAGATACAAGTCCTTTCAAATTCACTTGTTCTAACAGATTCATTGCCTCTTTGGATTCTTAAATATTTAACGGTGACCTGTTCATAGACAGTCTAGTAGGCTCACATTAGGACTCAGAGCTGTCAGCTCAAATTTTTCACTTTTATACCACTTAGGTACACTGGTGGCTGACTTGAATCTAGAACAAGAGATTCTGATCCTTTAACATGTTCTACAATCACATTTTTAACCCATGACTGCCTTGCTCAGCAATTCCTACAATAATAGAGGCTGGGGTCCACAGATGGTTTTATTGGCAACCAGAGTTGTCCAGAATAAGTGTCAGGAGCTCTTCAAACTGTCCCTCAGACCTTGCCTACACTGGAAAGGGTTTGCTGGTGGAGCTATCCCAGCAAACCCTTCTTATGGAGACACAGTTACTTTGTTCGGGGAACTGGTATGAAGCTATCTCAGTAAAAGGACTTTTTTGATGGTATCACTGCTTCTACGTTGGTGCTTTTACTGCGCAGTAAGGGACAGTAAGGGATGTCAGTAAGGGACAAGAATTGTTCAAATTTAGATGAAAGGAAATAAATGATCTCGCCAAGTGGTTGGGCTATTTAATCTAAGAGCTTGTCTAAAACAAACATTGTACATTTTGGACTAAGATCTGTTTTTAAATAGTTTCAGTTGTATGGACAGTTGGACAAAGAGTCATATATAGTTTAGTAGTTAAGGCACTTGCCTTTGACTTTGGAGAGCTGGGGTCAGTTTCCTGCTCCACCAGAGACGTCTTAAGTGTGACCTAGAGCAAATCCCTTACTCTCTCTCGGTGCCTTGGGTTTCCATTTGGATAACAGCACTTATCTTCCAGGGGTGTTGTGAGGAGAAACTTGTTTAAAGTTTTGAGGTGTGCAGATACTATGATAATAGGATCTATCTTACAGCTGGCTGATATTAACTTAGCTTCAATTGGTAGTGGCTTATCTACATGTGAGTTATTTCAAAATAGCTAGGAGATTGGAAGTGGATTAAGCTAAACAAGAGAAGGGCACTCTTAGGTTGTCTCTATGCTACAGTGGCACATCCATGGCTCTGCAGTTGTGCTGCCAGAGTGTAGGTGTTTCCTATGTTGACAGAAGGATTTTTTTTGGTCAATTTAGTTAATCCACCTCTCCCAGAGGTGGTAGCTAGGTCGATGGAAGGATCCTTCCACTGACATAGCTGTGTCTACACCAGGGGTTGGGATGACCTAATTATGCTGGTCAGAGCACAAAAGTTTGCAGTCTTGAGCAGCGTACTTAGATTGATCTAAGTTGTAGGTGTAGACCAGGCCTTGTTCTGCAATAAGTGTGTCCTGGCATGGAGTTATTCTGGAATAGATGTTACATTTTAAATTCACAACCTCTGTTATTCTGGAATAACTTTCCTGTATAGACAAGCCTTAAATTAAGATTTAAACACAGATTTAAGGGGTCAGGAATAACTCCACAGGTAGGCAAACCTGATCAGGCCACTGGCTTCTGATTAAATGTCTGTTGCTTTATCCTTCTTGGGTACTTAGGAACCATTTATTTTGACTTCTTTCCCAGGCAGTTTTCAATAGGCATGAGTAATTAAGACTTCTGAAGAACTTTACCTCCTTGGTTAAAACCATTGTGGAGGTGTTAGTGAAACTATTGAGCCCACTGAAGATCATGTTTCATAAGATTTATGCAGGAACCTCCGCCTAGTTGGATTCCCCTGTCTCTCACAACCCTACAGTACTCCAATGGATTTTACATCTTATCCCTCACTTCAGACAAAATTAAAGAAAAGGATCTTTAAGCAATTTCTGCTTTCCTAGTGTCTCCCCATGACACCATTAATGTATTGGAATGTTTTTTCCCTTGGTTGGCTCCTTCCAGGTTGAATCTCATTTTATTATATCCTGCCCATATTTCTAATGTTTCTAGGTCATGTTGTACACTTTCTCTTCATTCACTGGGAATGTTCCTAACTGCTTCCAATCTCATATCTGTGATTCTAATTAACATGCTGCATTCCCCGCCCTCCACCCCTTCCCAGTTCATGAATGAAAGTATTCAATAAGACAAGCTCTAGCGTGGATTCCTGTGGATTCCCATTCAAAAATTCCCACCCAACTCAGCACATTGCCTTTTATCATTGTTTTATAGTGCTCATTTAATCAGCTTTCAGTTCTTGCAATATGCTTGTATACAAGCCAATATAAACCACTCCTTCAACATAAGAATTTGTCCATCACTGTATCAAATGATTTACTAAAAATTAATCCAGCCATTTTGTCTTCACTCTACAATCTTGTTGAGGGAGTGCTGAGAAAGATGGTAGGCCCTGGAAAAGTTTATGCAGGACCTTTCTTGAGAGTCATGGGTTAGAAAGAAGCAACTAAAATCATAGGCAATAAGCACCGTGATGGTATCCTTTTCTTTCCATGATCTAGGCACCACGTCTATTTGGAGACTAATTTTTAATTATTATATTGTATCTGAATTTCTTGTTCTGTACAACTTCAGAAAATCATATGAAGATTTCCACATGGGTTCTCTGAAAGAAGGAGGTGTAGCATCACTGCAGTAGCCCTGGGAAGTACTGGCCAAGTTTTTCAAAAAAATATGTGCCTAAAGTTAGGAGCCCAGGCCCTTATTTTAAGTTCCTAAACTACAATGTGTCTCTGGCTGATGTAAGTGCCCCATCACAGCAACGCAGTAAAACCATCTCCCTGAATGGCATAAGGCCATGGTTGACTTATTGAGGTTGTTGCAGTGCAAGTAAAGGACACTTCTTGACCTTTGTCGACCCTAACAGTCCTCCAGCAGCTGTTCCACAATGTCCTCTTCACTGCAACAGTGACCCAGAGTGGTCACAATTTTATACTCCTCTCCCCATGGGTCACAGAGACCAGAAGCCAGCCCCACTTTAAACCTCTCCATGTGTTTTTTGAAATGGCTTTTCATGATGGCCCACCTTGGTGAACACACCTAGCAGCTCACCCTTGTTGTATGCAGCTGCCCAACTGACCATTCTGGTCCCACACACTAGATGCATTCCTGCCTGGAGTAAACAGGAAGTGTTAGATCTCCTGGGCCTGTGGGGAGAAGACACTGTGCAAGCACAGCTATGGACCAGCTATAGGAAGGTGGACATCTCTGAGCAGATTGCATGGGAGGATTCAAGCAAAGGGGGTACACCAGGGATCAGCAGCAGAGCTGCATGAAAGCAAAGGAACTTCACCAGGGACTCCACGAGACCAGGGAGGTCAAGAATAGATCTGATGCTGTGTCACAGACCTGATGCTTCTACAAGGAACCGCATGCCATACTTGGCAGAGACCTTGCCAGAGCCCCACAGACCACTGTGGATAGCTCGGAGGAGCCTAAGACATTGACCACAACTGTGAACAGGAAGGAGAAGGAGCGTGTGCAGAGGAGGAGACAAAACAGGGGATCCCAGCAATGCCATGAGCCAGGATTTTTGTGAGACTCTGCCACAGTGTAGCCAGTCCCACAGGCAAGCACAAATGAGCCTGATGAAGGGGAAGGGAACTTGGGTAAGTGTGCGCATCCATTTTTCCTTACAGTGCTCACATTTAAAGATGGCATTTGGCCCATCCCCAAGCTAAGGAGACAGAAATATCAACTTTTTACTGTTTTACTCATACAAGGAGAGACAGAGGTACAACAAACAGGCAGAGTTGGCATCACCTTTAAATTCCTCTGTTGGGTTAGGCATATGGAACAGTTTGTTCATGTACTTAGCCATGTCCCTTTTATCTGCTGAGAGATCTCGATGACACTTTCATGGAGACACTGCAGTACTCTCCCAAAGGTTTCTAGGGATGGCAGCTTTATTTCTTTCTCTGCAGTAGGAAACTTTCCCACACCATTCTGCAATGACTTCAGTAAACAGGCTAGCGGCACACAGGCTCAGGCGATTTCAGGATGCCAGCAGCAGCTGTGTTCTCTGTACCTTTGTAACCCTCAGGAGTGAGATCAGCTAAGATCACCACTGCCTGTGGAAAATAGTGCCAATATTCAGTGCCATTGCCCTATAAATGTACCCATGGAATAAGGGCTGAAATTCAATAGCCTCATGCAAGAGAAAATCTTCCCCCATTTGCCCCTGGTGGGTCATACTCAACATGGCTGGGGCTGGAGAGTGGTGTGGTGCAGAAGTGGTTCAAAGCTGAAGTGTCAATAAAAATTTCTTATTATAAGTGTTTATGAGAATAATGGAAGGAATTTTTGAAACTTGTCTTTCACGTTCCATGGTGACAGTAAATCCAGTGGTATATCTATTGGTTTTTGTCAGCAGCTCCTCCTGCTGCAGTCTTGAGGGATGCTCCCTCCATGCCCACAGAACATCCAGCCCACAGAACACCCAGCCGGACAAAGATGGGGAGATACACCTGAACATGATGAGACTTCTCAGGCAGCTAACCCAAATGCCTGGTTGACCTACAGGTCCAAGAATCCCAGAGTCTACCCTTTGCAGTCACTGGTGAACTTCATTGTTGCTGTTCCCTGCACCCTCCAACATACCACATGGTCTCACAAGCCATATCCTTACCTGTGTCACTCCATGCCAGGGACAGCAAGGAAAACCACAGCTTCACATGCACTGACCCGTGAGAACCAGGGCTGGTGTATGCAGAGCCACAGTGGACTATAATTTGTACACTCAAATGCACATAACTGTTTACATCCTTTCTAATTTTAAATTTTCACCCTGTTAATTTAAGTTTGTTTAACATTGCCTGTGGGTAAAGTTCTTTTTTGGAGAATCAAATTATCTTTATTAGGTCACAACAAAAACTGCAGAATGTATAGTCAAAACAAACAGTCCTTGTAAATACACACCAAGCCCTACAGAACGGATAGCTTCAGGAAAATACCCAGTCATATTTATAAATGTACAGCAAGCACTGCACACTTCTTATCAACATCCAAAGTTCCAGGGCCAGACAACACTCCAGCTCTTTTAAAGCCTCCCTCAACCACCTAGCTCCATGTTGGGCTCTTGTATTAACCCTTGTTCAAAGTCAGCAGCCAGCCACTCTACCACCACCCTAGTGGTAGCTTTTCCCCTTTGTCTCATTATGCAGGACAAAATAGGCAGCTATAAGCATTGGGATATTTTTCTCACGAGATCCAATCTAGAATCCTAGCCAGAATCCCTTCAATCAAAAGCACATTCAGCTCTCATTCTGGACCTTCTGAACCAGTAGTTGAATCTTTCCTGGGTACTGTCGTGGTGGCCAGTGTATGGCTTCACAAACAAGGGGAGCAGTAGGTAGGCTGAGTTCCTTAGAATCGCTCTTGCCATTTCAGTATCACCGATGATAATCTGCTGATTGGGAAAGAACAGTCCTCACTTGCAGCTTTCTGAACAATCCTGTGTTCCTAACAATGGGAGCATCATGCACCTTCCCTGACCAGCCCATACTGATCTCTGTGAAGCACTCCCAGTGATCCACCAATGTTTGCATAACCATAAAAAAGTATCCCTTTCTCTTGATGTATTCTAAGGCAAGATGGGCTGCTGCCTAAATGAATATATGCATGCTGTCATCCCATCTCAGTTCAGGAACTCCACTGCTTCAAATCCATCTACTGTAACCTGCACATTGCTAAAAGTAACAGTCCTGCATAGCTAGAGACAAGTAATGGCCCTACGCACTTGCACGACAATGGTCTCCACTGTGAATTTTCCAATTCCAAAATGATTTCCCTCTGACTGGTAGAAATCTGGCATTGCAAGTTTCCACAATGTGATCGCCACTTGCTTCTCTACTGTCAGTACAGCTCTCGTTCTGATGTCGCTTGCACTGGAGGGCTGGGGTGAGCTCAGCGCACAGATCCAGGGATGTGGCCTTTCACAGCTGAAAGTTCCGCAGCCTCTGGTCATCATCCCAAACTTACAACATGATGTGATCCCACCAGTCAGTGCTCATTTCTCAGGCCCACAGGTAGCGCTTGACTGTCTGCAGCTGCTGCGTGAACACCACCAACAACCATGAATTATTTTGTGCTATGTACCTCAACAAACTGTCCTTGAAGAAATCATCATGTCCCCCATTCTTGTGGTACTTCCTGCAGGTCTGCAAATACAGGAGAATCATTGGGCTCCATGCTTCTGTCAGAGATGGCACGGGGGGGTTGGGTTGTGGGATTTTTTTTTTAAAAAGGCATGGAACCTGTGGGTGGCATTATGGAATGGAGAAAGTTGCATTCTGGGAACTTGACCTCTAGCTCCCTGAGATCCCTCTGCAAGTCATTTCTATCCCACAACACTTTGCAAAATGTTCCCAAAACGCATTGTGCTGGATGGCAGCATGTGGTACAGTGGGCTATTTGCTTGTGGTGCACTACACTTTACATTAACACAAGCACTCCTAGTGAACATGTGCAGTGGTCATGCAAGCAGCCAAGCATGCAGGCCCCGTGGGGATTAGCTTACAGCACTGTTTACACTGGCACTTTACAGCACTGTAACTTGCTGCGCTCAGGGGGGTGTTTTTTTCACACCCCTGAGCGAGAAAGTTGCAGCGCTGTAAAGCGCCAGTGTAGCCAAGCCCCTATTCAGCTTAGGGTTTTCTATAGTGCCCATCACTGAAGTGTCTAAGCATTGATTTACCACGGTACTTTGTGTTTGTTATTTTAGTGTGGACATTTAAAATGTCATTCATGGATCTGAAAATCCAGGGTTGTTGCCCCATTCTAATGCAACTTAAAACAACATTCAGAAATGCTGGGTGCTGGTTCAATGGCTGGTATCAACACCAGGTACTATGCAAAAAATCAGTCTTTGATCTCTGGGCTAGCCCACGTGCTTTGTGATTGGTATTTCTCGCTTACATCTACGTGATACCTGGTTCCCTTTTCTAGATGTGGTCCAGAAATAGGGGTGGCGGGGGGGATATTCACAGAAATTTTGGTAAACTGAAAAGGATTTTCTATTGTGTTATATCTTGTAACAATCTAGTTTTTGTTTTCCATTGAAATAAATCTGTGGAAAACTTGATTTTCTTATATATAAAACAAAGGCAACAGAAACCAAAAAGTCTTTCACAGAACAACCAAGAGGTTGGTGGGTGTTCCCCCCCCCTAGTTTATTGTTTCCATCTGCCTGGAAGATGGCTTGCTTTGAGGATGAGTAAAGGAGTGTTTTATCAGAGACAGGTCAAAATAAATGAATCTTCAGGGTTATTAAGCAGCAAGGATGACTCTGGGGGATGGAAACAGAAATGTTCATGTTAATTCTGTCCTTATATTTTGTTATATTCATTAGTTATAAATAGCTTGCCATGTTTTGTTTCTACCACCCTCCTGGCCTACCTATGGTAGTTATTAAAAAGCAAAAGCATGTATGGCAGAGATTGTGGTTAAGCTGGTGCTTCAGATACACACAGGACTCTGGCTCATACTTGGGAACTGGCCAGTTTTCAAGGGTCGGAAGAATGCCAGCGGAGGTAGCTGTGCCAGGAGGATGGAGGTTTCTGGTCGCTTTAAGGCATGGCCACTTTGGAACTCAAGACTGCAGTAAATCTGACTGGATTTGCCTGCCTCCGCTGGTGGGTCTCAGATCTTCTGGCAGGCCATGTACCAATGTGGAGAGGCAGTGCTTGTTGGGTGCCAAGCCTTGGTGGGGAAGGAATAACACATACCTGGTAACATGGGAGAAGAGGGCCAGTAGCTGAGATAAGGGGGGTAGGGAGGCTGTAAGTTGTCTAGGGAGTAGGGGATCTTGGCGAATCAGGTGGGTGGAAGACATCTTGATTGGGGGAGGGAGAAGACCCTCCTGAAGCAGAGCTAGGAGATGAGAGGTGGGAGAGTTCAGCTTCACATCTTAGAACTCTCCAGGCACATATACGAAGCCTGGTACTTCTTAGGACCAAAGACTTTTCGAAAGCATGATTTCCTACTCTGTAGCTCTGCACAGTCTTCACCTGCTGCTGCCAGGCTAGCAATAACCAATATGCTGAGTGGGCTTCCTAGAGGCTGCCCTTGCTTTCAGTAATTTGAGAAAAGGAGCTCTGTCTCCGCTAATGAAACAATTGTGGGGGGCATGATGCAGGGGCCATTAAATCAAAAGAGTTTAAGCATGAGAGCTGTTCCCGTGTCCTCTTGGTGGATTATATGTGACCAGGCTTCCCATATTTTATGAACGTGTTTGTTATTCAAAATTATTCAGTGAATGCTTATGAAAAAATATTTTCTGCCTTGGGGACTGCTCATAAACTATTCCCCGCAACTGTAGTTTCAAGTATTGATTATTCTTAACCCACTATTCACCTTGTATAAATGTTATATAAGTCACATGGTATCATTTCTGCTCTCTAAACTGGTGACTCCCAAACAGGGTAACCAGCTATCCCGATATTAAGGGCTTTGCCTTATACAGTAACTCCTCACTTAACGTCCTCTCACTTAACTTTGTTTCGAACTTACGTCCCTGCTCCATTACAGAATGTGCTCGTTTAAAGTTATTCAATGCTTCACTATAACATTGTTTGGCTGCCTGCTTTGTCCACAGCTGGCAGCCCCCCATCAGCTGCCCTACCCCCCCCCATTGCCTCCCACCTGCTGGTGGACCCCACGGATCAGCACCTCCCCCTGATCCCCCCGCCTCCTGCCTGCAGCAATCAGCTGGTTTGCAGCATTCAGAAGGCAGGGGAGGGAGGGGAGCCTGCGCGCCGCATCCTCGCTCCTCCCCCCTTCCCCCGCCTCCTGAATCCCGCAAACCAGCTGATTGCCGCGGGCAGGAGGCGGTGGGGCGGGGGAGGAGCGAGGACGCGGCGTGCGGAGTAAAGGGGGAGGAGGTGTGGGGAGAGAAGAGGCAGTTTAAGGGTGGGGGCTTGAGGGAAGGGGTGGAGTGGGCCAGCCTAAGGTTGAGTCCCCCGCCCTTGGTGCTTGCACAGTAGGGGAAACTTCCGTTGCTGCTGCGCAACGTGCTTCTCCTAACCTATGGCACCTTTAGCTTCCTTGCCTGCCTCATTGTCTGCAGTGCCAGTGGGCTGTACCTGTGTGGGGTAAGGTGAGAGCATCCAGCAATGATGATTGTAATATTAAATTGCTTGTTTAAAATTGTTTAAAACTTATACCTGTATTAAATTGCTTGCTTAAAATTGTTTAAAATGTATATGATGCCTTTTGTCTGGCAAAAAAAAAAATTCCCTGGAACCTAACCCTCCCTCCTTCCCCCCGATTTACATTAATTCAGGGAAATTGGATTCACTTAACATCGTTTTGTCTAAAGTCACATTTTTCAGGAACATAACTACAACGTTAAGTGACATGTTACTGTATAAGCAACTAGAAAGTCAAAGCGTCCCAATATTTCACACTTGTTCTCTGGTCACTCTACTCCCAAACCCAAAAGAGCTTTCAAGAAAGCTGCATATGATCATTTCCAAAGTGAATACCCCCTGCAGACATATATCTGAGTACAAGTATTTGCAATACTTTCTCTTTCTGAACAAAACTTTGCTTGAGTGAATGTTCATAGATATTGAATAAGAGAAACAATGAATGTTATCTAAGGGCTTGGCTACACTTACAAATTTGCAGCGCTGCAGCAGGGTGTGAAAACACACCCTCTCCAGTGCTGCAAATTGCGGCGCTGCAAAGCGCCAGTGTGGTCAAAGCCCCAGCGCTGGGAGCTCCCAGCGCTGTCCGTTATTCCCCACAGGGAGGTGGAGTACAGACAGCGCTGGGAGAGCTCTCTCCCAGCGCTGGCGCTTTGACTACACTTAGCGCTTCAAAGCGCTGCCGTGGCAGCGCTTTGAAGTGTAAGTGTAGCCAAAGCCTAAGCCAATTTGTGATTTTCATTTGAGCAGAATTCCATGAATCCTTTTTTGCAGCATTTGTTTGGCTATAGTCCAGATTAGTCTGAAACTTCCAGATTTCAGAGAAATTGTAGATAGCAATCAGGCAAAATATACTTCTTTGCAATTATAGCAAAAGTTAAACAAACCAGGAACACACTAGATCTTTTCTGGGAATTGTGCAGGTGACAAATACAGTACAGTTTACCCTGGTGATTATAGTTTTGGTGTATGTAATTGTCCACTGGATGTCACTGTTTCTCCACAGAAAGGAAAAATAGGTGGGTTATAAAAGACATGTTCCTTTTGGGTACCTCCTCTTTCCTTTCTTCTGCCCAACCAATGGCATGGTAATACTCCCAGACAAGATGATCCTCAAGGCAAAAGACATGGCTTTACACCAGTGGTTAAGCCAGGGGATGGTCAGTAAAACACCCATTATTTCAGACTATGGGAAGCTAGGAAAAACCTCCAATATAGGGAGGTATTAGTAGTATCAGTGGAATTCTAAAGCTGACAGAGGCTTTATAGGATGGTAAAAAGAGAGACATTAAAAATGCTTTGGAAAAGAGCATTTCCCCTATCCATCATCCACTACTGAGGCTTTATTTTTTTACAGCCTTTTTGAAAGTGATTTATTGCTTCTTTCATATATCTTTTAATTTGCTTCTAGGTGAAGCAGTAAATTTTGCAGTTCAGCATGCTATGTCTGAAGCCCATGGAGGAAGACCCAGTGCATCAAAGATAGCAGTGATCATTGTATCAGAGAAATCAGAGGATCCAGTGGACTCTGCTGCATATTCTGCAAGCATCAACAGTAAATTTTATCACTTTTCCACTATTTTTACCGATTTGCTTAATTTAAGTAATAAGCTTGGATGGAGAGTAAAGAAATCCAAACATTGGCATGATGTTATGAGTGCGGTGATTCAATGTGATTGTTTACTATTTGGTAGAGATGGGTCTTAACAAAACCCCCAGATCCAGATGCCCCTAAACTTTCGGGAACTGCAAGTACAGACCTGTTATTTGACAGCTTAGCAAACATAGGCCTCACTCCATTTACAGCCTTTCACTCTCTCAGTACCATTGTGGATTCGACTGGATTACAGTGGCAATATTTAAATGTCATAATTTTAGACCCCTTTACATCGAGACAGTTCTTGTAAGACTCATAAACAGAGTAAGAAACAGTAGCTTAAATTCTGCCATAACTTATACGTCCTCTAAGTGTGTCAATATATACTGTATGGGGCTTTATAACTCGTGTGACCATAGGCACTTCACCTCTCTGTATCTGAGGTTCCTCACCTGTAAAATGGAAATAACAACACCCTCCTTTACAAATTACTTTATAATCTACTGATGTAAAACATGATCTAAATGCTCAGTGTCATTATTTTTAATTAAATGAGTTGAAACAAAGAAAACAGCATGTCCCCAATGATCAAAGCTTTAGTTCTTTAAAAAATTTTCTGAATGTCTCCAGCTTCTTCATGTTGCCCTTGCATGATCTTACAGTGGTTATTGTAACCATAAGTCTCATAATAACTGTTACAGTGATTTAGAACATAGTAATATATGTGCTGAATTGCCTTCAGCCTATTGGGAGGGAATAATATGAATAATACTTGAAACTAACTGTTAGAATTCTACACGAAGGTGCAAATCAAAAGCAAGGAGGCTCCCTTCTTTTCCATTACACTTTTAAAACCTGCTTCCTATTTCACAGGGGTGTCCTTGTTCCCAATTGGCATTGGAGATAGATACGATGAAGAGCAGCTGAGGACGTTAGCTGGGCAATTTTCTACTGACAGGATGATTAAGCTAAGACGATTTGAAGACCTTCGCGACATGGTCACCTTCGATGATGCATTTGTCCATAAACTGTGCATGGGTAAGGTTCATGTAGTTTTTTTAACTTGAGCCAGAAAAATAACCACCAGAAATGATGAAGACAATGTACTTTGTACAATATACAGAAGTATTTCCCTACTCCTTTCATTACCTTAATCTTTAGTTAATTTCAGACAAAAGCCCATCAATTTTCTCATTTCCAGATGTCAGCCAAATGATACCTAGTCAGATGGTGTTTCATTGACATTCTACATGAGTTCTCATTTGCACAGCCAGAGTCACTTAGTATGGTGACTGATTCCGAATGTTTCCAGCATAGTACTAATTACTATTCTACTTCATCAGCTTTCAGAGAGCATTTTTAACTTTAGCCCTATCCCTTTAGGCTGTGGATCTTATCAATACACAGGATGGATCACTACTTGGATGAAAGACCACCAAGGAAAGCCATAGCTGTAGCAGTTGGCATTGACGACTCTCCATGGGACATTGGTTCCCTACTGAAGAAAAATACCCCAAGCATGATATTAGGGGGAAGTTTGTTAGTGGGGGTGCCAGCTTTAGGGTGAGATGTAAAACCAAAGTTCTAATCACTTGGGACCATTGAAGATCCCTCAGAACTTTTTGCATTCTTAGCTGTGATCTAAGGGTCAAATCTGACTTACTCATTCTGCCTAATTAAATCCCCCCATTGTTCCAGATTTGGATTTCATTCGTATCACTTTCTGTCCTTAACTATAGTTGTACATTGCCATAACATACATTTAGATGTTAAAGAACTGCTGTGTTATGCCCCTGGGACTGACAAAGTGAAGCCTTTATATACTGGTCACCTTTGAAAACTTTCCAGTTGCCGTAGACAAAATTACCTGAGTACTTGTACTATTCTCTGTGGGTGAAATCATGGCCCCATTGAAGTCAATGGGAGTTTTGCAATTGACTTCACTGGGGCCAGGATTTCACCCACAGAGTGAAATCTGTATTTTCAGTATAGGAAAACTTCACATTATACTGAGGCAACTTGAGTGACATTGGGAAATCACTAACCCTCCCTCCGACTCTGTTTACCATTCTGTAAAATGGGAATTATGACAGTGACCGCCTGTGAATAGTGCTACAAGATCCATGGATGAAAAAACAATATATAAAGCTAGGTAGTAGTAATATTATTAGACAAAATTGGCATAGTAAGGGCAGCCTATGTATGTGGGTGTATGTGTATATATGTGCATGTGTATACACATACTCTTTGCATTTTTAACCCATTTGATTGCTTAAAAATTGGTTTCATGAGGACAGTCAGGTCTGTGTTGTTGTTCTTCTAGACAGATAATAGTACATTCTAGAGGAAAATAGACTTCAGCAGATGTCCTACTTGGCCTTCAAACAGACCAATCAACAAAGCACCTGGGTTTCCTGAGGGTGTGTGTATGCTACGGGGACTATAGTGGCACAGGTACAGTGCCATAGTTATGCCACTAGAACACCACAGTGTAGACCAGACTACAGCAATGGAAGGAATTTTTCCATCCTTGTAGGAACTCCACTTCTCCAAGCAGCAATATCTAGGCTGATGGAAGCATTTTTAATTGACCTTGCTGCACCTATGCCGGGTGTTAGGTCAGCATAGCTGTGGTGCTCTAGGGTGTGGATTTTTCACACCCCTGAATGCCATAGCTATGTCAACCTAAGTTTTAAGTGAAGACCAGGCCTTAGTTTCATGGAAGAGTAAACAGGCTCTATTAATGACTGTCCCCCTACTAAGGGGAAGAGGTGGCTACCTGGTCTGATATCTCCTGCTATGTTGAGCTCTGCCTCTAGCAAGCTGGCAGGGAGCAGGGAGCACTGATGCAGCTAGCTATGTTTGTATACTAAAGTTACAAAGATCAGAACTTCTGTACCTATGGCTTCTGTGCAGAAATCCAAGTGTGTATAATTGTGGGGCCTATTTACACCACCCTTACTCAACTAGAATAATGCCAAGCTGTGTCAGTAATCCCAAAGATGTCAATGGAAGAAATGGCAGAGTGGGATATTATGTAACTTAAAAAAAGGAGGCAGAATCAGGCCCTTTGTGAATGAGGATTCCAGAAAATAAATTTTTCTGCGCAGGTTTATGCACTGAGGCCTATATATCCATAACGATTTCAGATCATTAAACCTGGGCAATAAACCAAATAAGGACTTTATCCAGGAACAAGACCAGAAAAAACATCACCGTGTAAAAATAGTAAATTCATCTGTGTATATTTTGCCACATTCTCAGGAACTGGTTTTATTTCTGGGCAATATTTTACTACTATTGCCCCAAGTCAGTCACTATATAGGACCATATTATTATTGGTATTTATTTGTATTGTGGTAGCACATAAGTGCCCCAGTCATGGACCAGGCCCCAGTTATGCTAGGTGCTGTATAAACATTTGCCAGCTTTGCCCTTGCTGAATAGTACTTTACCACATGAGAAGTCCCATTGAAATTAATGGGACTATTTGCAGAGTAAAGTACTGCTACCTGTAAATCAGGTGTGTTGGGGGAGGGGACAGGATCTGGCATATAGAGATTTAATCAATCTCCACTGAGATGACATCTGGCATTTTAAAATCTCTCAAGTAGCTGCCATTTTCTTGTTAAACAATGAGCTTTCAAAGACGTATTTCCTCCCCCTGCCCCTATAAAATGTGGGATTTCTTTCCCAAAATTGCTTCCCTTCAAGGCGCAGGATGGGAAACAGGAAGCTGAAATCAGTGACCATTTTCTTATTGCAACTTATATGACCTATAAGGACTGGAAACAGGAGGTTTACGCTATTATATAGCTGGTATCTCCCGCTTCCATTGGGTCAAGGCTTTTGGACTAAAGACTCAAGCTTGGATGCCTAAAGTCAGGTACCTAAGTCTGAACAACTTGGCTCTTGCTTGTATCAGCAGTAGATACTGAGATATTAGACCTTAAAAGTATGTCATTGTTCTGAACAGGAAAGTTATCTTGTATCATTTTTTAGAAGTCTCTTAAAGTAAGTAAGTTACCCCTTCCTGGAGTAATTGTACTAAGAGAGCCTGGCATTACAGGTGGAAGCATACCATAAACAATACTGATCAAAAAGATTTAAAGCTTTCTCAAATATTTGCAAAATACAGTACTGCTCCTGTAAAATATGAGACATATAGATGATATATCCTGGAGTAGTGTAGTATGGTATGAAAGGTTTGCTACTTATGAGGAATGGGGACATCCCAAACATATGCCAGCCAAGCCATTATGCCACAGTACCCCATTAATTCACATAAATTAATTCAGGGAATTCCAGTGGCCTGTTTTATATGGGAGGTCAAACTAGATGATCACAGTGTTCCCTTCTGGCCTGGTGATCTAGGAATCCATGAGTCCTATATTAATATATTCCCCTTATTTCATTACGTGTTTGTGTGTGTTTGTACACATGCATGTAGAGGCTCCAGTTCAATAAGGTACTTTAAGAATATCTGTTTTAGGATTTTATATTGCTGCCCATCACCATAGAATCAGAGCAGAGTATGCCTAAATTTAAGCATGTGAGTATTCTCATTGAAATCAGTGCGACTACTTGCATGCTTAAAGTTAGTTGCATGGTTAAGTATTTTGCTGAATTGGGGCCATGCTCTTTACTTGTCTCTATTTGGTAAATATACCATATATTATCACATGTTAATCACTGAGAGTGTGGTCAAGACTATATGAGGTGGAGAAGCCAGCATGGACCCTACCCAAAGGAGCATACAATCTAAGGCCCTGATTTTGTGTTGAATTCCACATAGGCAGACCTTTATGTCAATTCAGTGCTCATTGCAGGAGTGCAGCCTAACTGGTAACTGCTATACATGCAGATTGTTTGTAAAGTGCTTTGGGATTAAAGATACTATGTCAATTTGAGATATGATGCTACTAGTAACCAGCTTTGTCTATTCTGTGATCTCCTCTTGTAAGAACATAATGTAAGAACAGCTATACTGGGTCAGACCAAAGGTCCATCTAGCCCAGTATCCTGTCTTTTGACAGTGGCCAGTGCCAGGTGCTTCTGAGGGAATGAACAGAACAGATAATCATTAAGTGATCCATCCCCTGTTGCTCATTCCCAGCTTCTGGCAAACATTTTGGGCAGATGCATGCGGTCCTCAGGGACGAATTCACAGGGTATAAAACAAGAAAATCTCTTAGTCTGAGTTACATTTTAAAAGATGGAATCGATATTTTAGTGGATTCAACCTAAGATCCTGGACAGCTGAGACGTAAGCCAAATATATGTCTTTTTCTCTTTCAGAGCCTGCTGGAGAATGTATAGATGAGGATGGGAATAAAAGGAGAGTAAGTGTATTTTTTTGTATCCTCCATCTCCCTTTCAAGTAAAATATTGTGGAGTGTCTGCACTGGAACATGAATGTCTCTGTATGTGCTCTGCCCGCACCCCCCGATATGAATTGTTCTACAGTAATGATTGCTGAGAATGCAAATACTAGTTTACTAAGTAGAACAATGGGAGCGCGCTGCACAATTTTTTTTCTCCCCGATGGCACTCGATCCTGTAGTGTGCTGAGCAGTGTTCAAGGAGGTGCACACAGAGCCAAAGCACTAGCACTCAGGGCTCGTCTTCCCTGACAGAAAAGTGTGGTTTTTAGCCTACTGTGAAAATATACAGGAGACAAGACCATTTAGATTTGTCATGAGTTAAACTAGACAATGGGGGCCAGATGGGGAAATATAGCACTGACTTTGCTGAATTACCTTGTAGTAAACACTACAGGTGCCCTGTCTCCACTGAAATTAGTGCATATTTGTTATTTTGCTGTAAAAGGGACTTTTTAAAGCAGTGACGACAAAGCCTCAGTGCTTGAGTGGAGAGGCTTCTGCTAATCCATGTATCATCTAGTAGGGGCCAAGGCCCAGTCTACACTAGAAAATTAGGTTGGCATAATTGCATTGCTCAGGTGCGTGAAAAATCTGCACCCTTGAGTGACATAATTAAGCTGATCTAAGTCCCTGTGTAGACAGGGACTCAGGGAGGTGGACTGCCTACGCTGATGGGAGAACCCCTCATATCGGCATAGGTAGTGTCTACCCTGAAATGCTACAGTGGTGCAGCTGTGCAACCATAGTGTTTTATGTGTAGACAAGCACTGTAGGCTCCATCCTGGGGTTTATCTTGATCAGTTAATGTTTTAAAACTATAATTGCCTTGTCTATGCTAGTTAATGTATTAAAATATACTTTTCTTCCTAGTGTAGGCATAACCTTAGAAAGACAGGATGTGGCCAGAGCATAAGTTCTTTTGAATATGTCTAGATTCAGAAAAAGGTGTGTTTTAAAATCGATGCTGCCTCTTAGTATTGACTCCCATAAGTCAACATCATAACAAAATTGTTAAACTGCATGTTCATTAGGTGCTAAGTGGGGTTAGCTGGCTCAAGGTAAAAAAAAATCATCATTATTCCTAGTCCAAACAAAACTAAATACAAACCTGTTAATATAAACGATGAGCCAAATTTGCAGCCTCCAATATGTCGGGGTAATTTGCACATGAATTTTTTGTATCCATGTTCGAAATCTCCACATTTATACCTCTCCCTACCTAGCCGCAGATGCATATCATGCAGTTAGAAGCTCAGATACTTAGATTTACACCTATAATTCATTTTGTTAGTGAAAAATTGCAGGCAAAAATTATGGGTTCCACATGCCCTGCAAGCAGAAAGGCTGGTGCCTGGCCTAGCTGAAATTGTACCCTGCATTAGAGTCAGGGCCGGCTCTAGGCACCAGCAAACCAAGCACGTGCTTGGGGCGGCACATTTTCAGGGGTGGCATTCCGGCCATCTTTTTTTTGCTTCGGGCGGCAAAAGCCTAGAGCCGGCCCTGGCAGCAGCAGCGCATCTTGTGCCGGGAGCGCCCTGGGGCCGCTTCAGTTCATGCCACCAGCCACGGGGGAGCAGCGCCCGCACCTTGTAGCTGGGCCAGGCAGGCTCCGAGCAGGGGACACTCTGGCTGGGGGCAGCCCCGTGGGATACACGGAGCTGCCTGCAGGTGCCACAGGGCGGCCGCCCTCTAGCCGGGGCTGGGCGAAGCAGCCCGATACACCCAGGGGCTGCAACAGGGTGGCCAGAAGCAGCAGCAGCAGCGGGGCCATAGAGGGCAGGGCGCTGCTGTGCGGGGCCTGCGTCCCGCTCTCTGGGGCTGCCCTGCCCCGGCTCCTCAGCTCCCTGCTGGGGCGATCCCCCCGGCTCTGCCCTCCTGGGTCTCAGCCAGTCCTGGAGGCGGGAGCCCCGGCTGGAGGGACCCTGGGCTGAGGCGCGGCCCGAGAGCCCCACTGCTTATCCCAACCCTGCCAGCGCCGGACCGGCTGGAGGTGATGGAGGAGTGGGCGGAGTCAGCACTGGTGGTGGGGAGCCCAGCGCTGGGGTGCCAGGGACTGTGGGTAGGGTGGGGTGGGGGGAAGAGAGAGACCAGGGCTGGGGCAGCACGGGGTGCGGGTGGGGGAGGGCACTGGTGGGGGTGGTGTGAGACCCCAGGGCTGGAGTAGAGGGGCAGCCAAAAATGTTTTGTTTGGGGGTGGCAAAAGACCTAGAGCTGGCCCTGATTGGAGTGGTGGCCTTTTTAAGGATCTTCTATTATTCCTATTACCAGCCAGGAATAGTGGCTTTTAGAAGACACTGAGAGCAGAGGTAGTTATAGGAGCCAAACACTGCCTCAGAAATGTGTCCATAGGTGCTTGTCATAGAACATACAGACCCCAAGTTGTTCCAGACACTAAAACATTAACAGGGAGACTAGTTACCTCCTCAGGTGGGGCTGATTGGTGGCCCTGCAACAGCTAGGGAAATGAAAAGGCTGCAGGCCAGAATGGAAGGTCAGCTGTCAGAAAGACTGAGGAACCACTGAGTGCAGAGTTGTTTAGTAGTGGACTAGTGGGAAGCTGCCTGGGTAAATGGACCTCCAGAAGACGAGGATCAGAGTGTGCGTCTTGGAAACAGTCAACTAGGGAGGTGTGGTAAGAAGCAGTCCAAGGAAGCAGTAAGGACTTGGTTCCAATTTCTTCATATAGGGTCCCTGGATTGCAACCCAGAGGAGTGGGTGGGACTGGAAACACCTGTCATTCTCAGCAAAGGGGTTATTAAGGCCTGTGGAGCAAAGAGGCCTGAGACTGTTGACTCTTCACGAGGGTTACTTGCCTCCTGACTCAAGAGATTTTTACACGCTGAGGAGGAACATGCTGGGAGAGGGGGGAGGAGACTTAATATTCTGTCTGGAGTAATAATGAGAAAATAAAGACATGGGGCTAAATGGTGATTGGCCAAACAAAGGGGAAACTGAGTCAGACTTGCCATTAAAAACCTAATAGTGGTGTGGGGCACCAGAGGCTGAAAGCAACCCCCTGGGCAGTGCTAATAAAATACTATCCCTCATAGTTAACTTCTCAATGCCTTCTGGTGTGTTTTGGGCATAGAGTTGTTGTTCAACCACCAGTCTACAGCACCTGCTTCCATCTCTCTTCTTTCATCTTATTGGCTCATGAATAACAAAAGCAGCACCTTCTGCAGCTCCATCTCTAGCACGGGACTGCCCTCTCGCAATGCTCATCCACATCCCTGCAGGATCAAGCCCTTATCAATGCAGATTTAGGATCCCTTCATAAATTCTGATAGGATGGGACCTTATGCCTGATCTACAAGGTGCTAAGTGGGTTGCTGCAGGAGGTGCATTAAAATGTGTTAGTCTCTAAGGTGCCACAAGGACTCCTCGTTGTTTTTGCTGATACAGACGAACACAGCTACCACTCTGAAACCTAAGCCATTATAAGACACCTCTAAACCAATATAACTGTATCCAGAGTAGATATAGCTATAATGGTAAGATATCACTCTCCTAACTGATACAGTTATGTCAGGAGGACTTTTCTAGTGTAGATCAACCCTTGATGATAAAACCCTAATAATAATAATAATAAGCTATCTGTTCATGAGTTCAGTGAAGGTGCCAGGCCTTCTGAGCTGAGGGTCCTCAGTTATAGGATGAGTGTATAAATCTAAATAAATAGATATGGAGCTCCCTCTGAGAGGAAGTTTGCCTGGGTCGTCCTCTGGCATTCTGGGAATCACATCTATTCCAGATGATTTATCCTTGACCATTCTGGAGCCTCTGCTATTGGTATATGTGTTTTGTGTGTGTGCACGCACATGCTTTCTATCCCATTTTCCCCCTCCAACATTTCCACATCAGTTGGGAATTAGCCGCTGTTTGTTGCTTTGAGGGTCACTGGGTTTCCCACTGTGCCAGATTCCTTGGCTGTGTCTGGACAGTTCTTTTAATTGAATTTTTTAATGTGTTGTGCTTTGGTTTTATTGTACAGCTCTTAGATGCTTTGTGATAGGTTTCCTGTAAATGGGTTAAATAAAAATAATTAAAGAAATATGAAAACCAAAAAGCCTTTTTTGCCAGATGTGCACAGCTGTCTACGTACCCTTCCAGTTGCTTTACTTCCAGTGGATTGAGAGAGAGAGAGAGAGAGGAGAGTATAATTAAAAAACATGTCATATCTTACTACCTAAATATTTTTTCCATATTTAAAACTCCTCACATTACTTTTATTTATTTTATAGCTTCCCCTAGGCTCTCAAGCCTGAAAAATCTTAGACAACTTTTAAGAGACATTTGCTATAATGAAATCTTTTCAAAGTCCTAAGACCTACAAAGCATGCCTAGGGAAATGCACTCATATTTAATATGTACTACCAATATTTATTACTGCAAATCTGGCAGTTCTCTTTTAGAACTAATGGTATCCCATAGCTCAGAGCTGTAGAAAAATACTTTTAAAGCATTATTCCTGGTTTGCGCACTAGTGCCAAGAATAGAGCATGAATTATGCTGTGTCTAACCCAGATATTTTGTCACCTTGCTATTCACTCTCATGAAGACTAGAGAAGAGCAGAAACGGAGAAGCCTTAAGGTAGCCTATCTAGATAGTCACCATCCTTTCTTCCCCATGCTCTTTATCCTTATGAATCTGGGGTGCTGTCATCCAGCTCTTAGCACCACTGTCTTTATTCCTAGTAGAACTTCTAGGACTGACATTGAAGGATTGTATGCAGTGTTGTGGTAACCATGTTGGTTCCAAGATATTGGAGAGACAAGGTGGGTGAAATAATATCTATTATTGGAAGTTGGTCCAATAAAAGATATTCTCTCACCCACTGAAGGACAATCAGTTAGGGGTGTTGAGTGTTGGAAGCATGCATTTTGGGGATGATATTTCTGGGAATTTAGGGCTCATTCCTGCAAGATGCTGAATGATTTGGCATTCAGGTCAAGAGAACTACTCATGTGCTTAAATGCTTTGCAGGATTGGAGCTGGAGTGCTCAGTGGAGGATTGAACACAGGTTGTGATTGCACCACTTACTCAGAGGTTAAGAGGGTATTGCCATGGAGCCTTAAAATTCCAACTGTCCTGCAGGAAGAGAGTATCTTTTTTTATTTTACATGAACACAGTGGTTATCTAATAACATTCACCCTGCAGGGTAGCAAATCCCCTTCAGGATGGGTGGAATTTTTAAGGGTTCAGGACTGTAGGTAAAATAAGCCAGCGATTCCAAGCCTTCAGAAAAGGGGCTTTTGTTTTACTAGCTTGACACAACTCTCATTAATTCCTGCTGTGCTATGAGCATCTGTGTTCAGAATACTTTCCAAAATAATTTTACACTCATGAAAACCAAAGGCATTGGTATTTAAAGAAAAGCACTGGGAAATTCTTTATTGACTGTGTTGTCCATGTGTGCTGCAGGGCTGCTCTGCTAACAATAGACAAAAGTACCAGATATTTCATGCTCTTCCAGCAGAGCATCCCCCATTATAGACTATTATCCTTTGCATGGAATTTCAGAATCTATTTCTTGCAATGTTTCTGTATTAACTTTCTCATGCCCGTGAACTCCCTAATACATTGCATTCTATTGTTTAATTATCCAAGGCTATTTTGAACAGCACTGCTGGCAGTGTCACTTTACTTGCTAGTTTTAGGTTATGGAACACAGTCTGGTAGCTGCTATGTGGAGGCCTCCAAGTGTTGTTTGAATTTTCTTTTCTTGCATCAAACCCTATTTTAATATCAGCACGTCTTCTTGTATAGCCCGGTGACAAATGGACATTACTGGATAGTTGTCACTTTGTGACATGCTTACCAGGTGGCCAGACGGTTCTGGAGAGTCACCGAATTAATTGTGTGAAGACGCAAAAACCTACATGTCCCAATAATCTCCCTGCTGTTAAAACTGAGGAAACCTGTGGCTGCCGCTGGACATGTCCATGTGAGTAACTTATTTTACATATACGTGTTTTTTCCGCCAGGACTGACAATGTGTCCAGGAAATGTACTGATGAATGGAACACAGAGCTACAACTCGAGGAAGAATCCAAAGTTGCTTGAACTGAGATGAATTTATACTTGTTCTTTATCAAAATCAAAATTCATAGTCTCAAATGATTTAGGGCTGGATTCTGGCCAGATGGTGTACAAGGACACAGGAGGGGTCTTTGGCCAGCCTTTGTATATGAGCACAAGATGAAGGAGGACTAAGAGTCACATGAAGAGATAACCCCTGCCCTAGGTGCTATGGCTGTGCTTCCCTCACTGCCTTCACACTAGGGCATGCGGTTGGCTGGGTGCAAAGAAAGGAGAGCGCTGGCTTTTTTTAAAGGGTGGTTCAGCAGATATACATTGCCTGGAAGCTCCTGCGAGAAATTCTGGCATCTATCTCCTTCTAACATTCCTGAAGGCTCAAAGGGACCTTTCTTAGTTTATGTCTACTCTGCAATGACAGGTGTGATTGCAGCTCAGGTATGCACATCTGCATTACCTTTAATTTATTTACCATGGCTAAAAATAGCAGTGGAGACACAGTGGCACAGACCCTGGTGTGGCCTAGGAAGCTGAGTATGTATCCAGCATTCTAGGCGGGCTGGTATAGCCCACGTGGAAGACTCTGCATGCTGTGGCTTCACTGCTGCTTTTAGCTATGCTGCCTAGATTAAAACTCTCATGGATATGCCTCTGTGTGCTGCAATAACACCTCCAACGGCAACCATTAGTTGTGATAGCATCTCACAAATGTCAGCAAGTGGGAGCTCACACATCTCTATAGAGATTTTGCATGGTGACATGCAAAATATTGAAAGATATAGCTATAGTTTAAAACAGTTTTGATTTTTCCTCATATTTTCAATATCTTTTCCTTTCATTTTTAGTACTAAATACATTGACTTGAAAAAACAAATCTTAAAATTATAATTAAAATATTTAAAATGATAATTAATATGTTTAATATTTAAGCTTTTTTCATAAGAAGACATACATGTCTTTCAAACATACAGATATTTTCAGATGGATTATAAATAAGATTGTGAGTTTGTTATGGCGATCACGGAAGTCACGGATTCTGTGACTTTCTGTCACCTCTGTGATTTCTGCAGCAGCCGGTGCAGCTAGATTTGGGGCTGCTCAGGCAGCCTCTGGGCCAGTCGTACTGGCTGTTGCTGGGGCAGTCTCGAGCCACTCCCCCCATCCAAACAGCAGCGTGGGGGGGGAGGGGGAGGGGGCTAGGATGCGGGAGGGGGTGAGGGCTCTGGGCCATGCTTACCCAGAAGGAGCAACATGTCCCTCCCTCAGCTCCTAGCTCCGCCTCTGCCCACAGGCACGGCCCTCGCAGCTTCCATTGGCAGTGTTTCCCAGCCAATGGGAGCTGTGGAGCTGGCAGTGCGTGGAGCTAGGAGCTTAGAGAGGGACATGTCGCTGCTTCTGAGAAGCCGGGTAGGGAGCCTGCCAGCCTCGCCAACTCCCCCTCCCCATAGCACCTGCGGTGCCCCCCAGGCCACCACCTGCAGCCCCGCCACTGGCATCTGCGGCACTCCCCAGATTTAATCAAGGGTACAGTACAAGTCATGGACATGTGACGGACCGTGAATTTTTGTTTACTGCCCGTGACCTGTCCATGACTTTTACTAAAAGTACCTGTGACTAAAACGTAGCCTTAATTATAAACAGAGTATTGGGCCCCAAATGCATCTTACATATTACAAATATGGTAAACATATAATTGTATACATATATACATCAAACACACATATCTAGAACACAAGCCATATTAAAATAATATTAATTATGCTTGCAAAATCAAGCACTCTAAAGCTAGGAAATACCAGAATTACATATGCCTGGGCAACCTTAATTCAACCCTATTGTGTGTATGTATTATGATGCAGTCTTCAATTACGTGATCATATATTATTTTTTTCTGCAGGACCTTCCTGGCTCCTCATCTAATCTGTTTCTCTCCCCAGCCCTGGTTTCTAGTCATCTACCAATGTTCGTCAGTCCCAGTCTCTCTCCCTCGGAACTTTGTTCCAGTCTCTTTGTCTAGCTAGTCCCAGTTCTCCTCTTACAAACCCATCTCGTTGTCAAATCTGTCTTTCCTCCTCCTGCCCTCCTATTTGTTCACAGTCCCAGTCTCCTTGCTAGCCAGTTTCCATCTTCCCCCCCAAACTCCCAGACCCAGTTTCCCTCTTCTCCCAGGACCACTTCCAGCTTCTACTCCCAGTCTCTTCCCATTAGGTTCCTTATCCTAATCTACTATCCCCTACCCCCTCCACTCAGGTCTGACTCTTACCATTTCTGAATTTGAATCAACCACCTTCTTCTTCCACATTGCCTGGCCCAGCAGAGGGGTCATTCAAAGGAGAGACAGTTGCCCTGCTCTCAGTTCAGATGCCTGGGCTTGGCACCACCTACAGCAGCCAAGAGCTGCAATTTCAGGGAAAGTCCTGCTCAGTCCCTATCTGGAGCATGCCCAGTATGGATGGAATATTGGGAATTTAGTTGCTAAAAACTAAGTCGTTTCTACTGAGCATGTAGAAATTGATTTTTCAAAGGCTTATAACTTGGCCAGATTTGGGCAGATTTTCACAGGGATGGCAGAAGGCTCATTCTTGAAACAGTGGTCACCCTCTGACAAATTTAAGTCCCTGCTCCAAGGTATAGGGGTGCTAGAGCTTTTTAAAGAATAGGTCACCAGATACAGGCAAAACGTATTTTTCCCTAGCCTCATTCTTGTAAATGGCTGAACCTGTTTGGCAGAAATTTTTATGTACCATAAAATGTATATATATACACGCATACATCAGTTGTTATATAATGATAATAACAACTGGTGTGTGCGGCTCTGAATAGCATATCCTTGAAGGAGACCATGCAGAGCGGGCCACGTATCACAGGGTGACTAGCTGCTTTAATGGGAGATGGGGCCAGCCACACCTGTGTCATAATTAATTAGCATCTTCTGAGCTTGAGGGGACAGGACTAAGATGATAGATTAATAGACACTCAGACATTATAAAAGGGCTGAGAGAGATCAGTCTGGGGTGTGCATCCATAAGCAGTGGATAGGTTCCTGTGGAAGGCCCTGAGCCAGGGTCTGCAGAAGGCTGGGTACTTCAAAGGAACTGGCTTGGGGCCCCAGTGATTTATACGAGAACCAGAAAAACTCTCAAAGATACCCAAGAAAGAGGATGGGAAGCAGCCAATTATTTATGGCATGGCTGGCCCCATCTCCCCTTAGGGCCAATCATCCTGTGATCCATGTCACCACAGAAATAGATGGGGTCAAACTGATATACAGGCACTAATCCTGCAAACAGTTATAGGCATGAGCAGTGGGACTCCTTGCCTGCTTAAAGCTCAGAACGGGCATGTTTGCAGGATTGGGGCCATAGCGTGGGACTGTCTGCTGGAAAAAATTGTAACGTTTTACCAGGGAGAGTCCCAGATTGGTTTCCAATTTCCAAACCTTTCTGAACTGGGGAGGAGGGAGTCTGGAAAAATAAGCTGAATCTGAACAAACTCTAGGACATTTAGTCTATTCTCTGGCTAACCTCAAGCTTCTGGGTTGGGTTCTGAGCCCAGGCAGATGTAGAAAAAAAACCTAATACATAACATTTGCTCTTGATTTTGAGTGTGTGAACAGGAACAATTGATATTGTGTGAGCTGTGCCTTGGCTCAGAGAGAGTGAGAGTACTCCCACTCAAACACGCAGAGATGAGGGACCCAGCAGTGGTGCTAGAGTGGCCAGTTGCTGAAAAGAGAGCCTCTGGGAAATGACCCTCCCCTCCACCCACACACAGTAGGGGGAGAAGAAGCTCTGCTGCTTTTTGACTTCACAGCTTTCCCTGTGATTACAGTAGTTAATGCAGGGCTTGCTCTATGATGAGTTTTGCTAGAATGGCACTGTACCTCTTAGGTGTGTGTGTGTGGGGGGGAGGAGAATTGTTTTCATGTGGAAGGAAGATAGGAAAAAATGATGGCCCTTTGATCAAGCGAAATCACTAAGAGCCAAACCCTCCCGCCCAATTCAAAGGCCATGGAAAAGGCACGGAATGCAGTGGAACTGGTACGGCCTTGCTGCATGGGGGAGGGGGCTATGCACATGGTCTTTCTACCCCTACACAGCATGGAGCACCATTCCACAGCAGTCTACAGAGGAGAGGAGTCCAGGCACGGCAGGGATGGGACAAGAGTAAGAACTCTAGATCCACAACAACGTGGATTCACTGACCAAGCCTCACCAATCCACAATAGGGAAGATGCAGTGGCCATAAAAGCTACTGCAGCCAGTATACTTGAGCTCTGCACAAGAAAAGTAACTGATTGATATGCTTATTTTGATTACAAGTGCCTAGAGCCAAGGCGAGGCACTTTCATGCTTTCTAACTGCTGTACAAATATTTGAATGACAAATGCATACATTAGGCTACATTTATAAAGTGCAGTGTTCCATGCCTTTTTAGACAAAATTCACAGTAGCTCCAAAGATCTGAGTTGACGAGTAACATTTTCAAAAGTGCCCAAGTTACTTAAGAGTGTTTGAATCTCATTTTCAAAAGGGACTTAGGCACTTGGGAACCTAAGTCCCATTGACTTTCAGCTCTAAAGTGCCTAACTCTCTTTTGGACTAAATGTGCATAAGTCATGTAGGCACCTTTGAAAATTTTATCCCCAGTCATTTTTTAATAGTAAAATCCCATGACTCCCCAGTTGTAATGTATAATCTCATCCTGGGATAAAAAATGTCCTCCGAGGAACTGCCATATTCAAAGACAAAGTTCCTGAAGGGACTAATGTGCTATTTGAAACGTTCAGGATTTCTAGCTGGACTCAGAGCTTTTATTGTCAGACATGGAAAACTTTCACACCAAGAATTTGCCTTTTTAATGTTCCCTTCAAACCACATTAAATTATCTAGCCATTTTAAATCCAAGATTTCCTTTCTAATGTAAATATTCCCTAAATGTAAAATTATTGCATAGATTTTAGCTGAATCATTTTATTTGTGTCCAAAAGAAGAAACAATTACTCATGTAATTTTTATTTCAGTAGTGTGATATTTCCTATTTAATGAATAAGTGAACAGCAATACAAACCCATTAGTTTTGGCATTCCAAATATGTCTCCCTAAAGGATCTCTTAAGGGATTACATTTAAAATTTCCATTTGTACCATTAGTCACTTGGCACAGAAAAGCCTATATTTGTCTTAAGGTTATTGCCCTTTAGAATGAGATAATGTTTGTTTAGTTCGGTATAAATTTAACACGCCATGATAGCCCAGAAATTCACTTCATTTCCCAAGATGATATGAGTGTGTAAGTCAGACTGCTAACTTTTCACATTTACCAAAATGCACAAGTCATGTGTTTTTGGCTCAGCTAAACCAGTGCAAGTCTGAGTTAGTTATATACAAGTCAATTGGCCAACGAGGGCCTGATCCTGCACATGCTGAAGTCAATGGCAAAACTCCCATTGACATGAATGTGAGCAGCCCTAAGTCCTAAATGAGTGAAGTACTTGGAGCCAACCAGGGCCACCCAGAGGATTCAGGGGGCCTGGGGCAAAGCAATTTCAGAGGCCCCTTCCATAAAAAAAGTTGTAATACTATAGAATACTATATCCTTGGGGGGCCACTTGTGTCCTCCTCCCACCCCCCGCCCCCCGGCAGCCCTGGAGCCAAGAGCCTTAACGGGTATAACTATTCTGGCCGAGCCCACTAGTAGAGACTCAGCTTGAGCTGCCAGAGGAGTTCTTTTGAATGCACAGCTATCTGACTACATTAGCTAAACCAATAGAAGCATGCTTTTGTCAGCATAGCTGTGTCTACTTACGTGGTGGTGGTAAGGTTTGCTGGTGCAGCTATGTTGGCTGGAGGTGGGAGGGTTGCTGATCTTTTCCCCACACTCCTTGCTGTCATAGCTACACCAACAAAACTTCGTAGTGTAGAGCAGGCTGCAATCTACTGCATTTGTTTGTGATTTAATTTAGTAGTGCTTTTGAAAATTTGTTTGCTTAAAACTGAGATTAGAGGTTTTCTGAGAGTGCAGACAAACATCTAATTGTTTATGGTATTTATAAACCAGCAGCCAAACAAATGATAGTATATGCAGAAACATTTTCTTACAAAACTTTATATTTATTAGGCTTGTAAAGATTTTAGTGGTAATCTCTCTACAACTCTTGTATAGGAATAACATAAAAGAAGGGATATTTAACAATATGAGGGTGCTACATTTCCAAGTGTTCCAATGGCTATATATGGCTTTGGTAATTCATAATCTGACAGCACAATATAGAAAGGTTTCCAGACCAGGAAAATAAAATGGAGTTGTCTCTTTTTTGCTGTGTTAGGAATTATAAAAAAAAACAACCTGAGAGATATTTTAAAAGATTTTTTTTCTGCCCCTTTTTAACCTTAAAATATTAGAAACATCAAGTTTGGTCTTTGCTGTTTCTTGCTGGCGGTCTCCAGGGCCGTCCCTAGCCATTCTGGTGCCCTATGCAGCCCCCTGGCTTCTGGGGAGCGGGGGGCAGGCCCCAGGCCTCCATGAGGCAGAGGGGTTGGGGGGCAGGTGGGAAACTGCCCCCTGGCCCCAGCCCACTCCACTCTGCTCCCCTGGCTCCCAGCCTTGGGGGGTAGGGGGGAACTGCCCCCAAGCACTTGCTGGCGGCATGACTGGAAGCCAGCGGAACGGAGCAGGCTGGGGCTGGGTCACTCTACTTACCACATGGTGAGTGCAGGCCCGACCCCTGCAGCAGCCCTCAGGGGAGTGGGGGCGGGGCTGGGGGGAGAGGGGCAGGGGCTTTGCGGAAGGGGTGGAGTGGGGTCAGGGCTGGGGCAGAGCAGGGTCGGGGGAAGAGGCGGAGCAGGGGCTGGAGCAGCACGCAGCTGCGCAGGGCAGCAGGAAATGTGGTGCACCAAATTTCCTGGTTCTCTATGCAGCTGAGTACTTTGTGTATGGATAGGGATGGCCCTGGAGGTCTCACTGGAGGATGAAGGACCTGGAATGGGAGTTTTCTCAGCCTTTAATTGAAGGGTCAGGAAGTTGAATTATTAACGAAGAGCATTTTCCTCCCAACTGTTTACCTAATGTTGGAGTGAAATAGAGATTAACAAAAACAAATCAAGGATTTTTAAAAGTTTGACGCAAAGCCCTGTCTAATTGCTCAGGTTTCATTTCCTTGGTACTTGTCAGCTCATAATTCTACTAGTTCTCTGGTCATCCAGGAAAAAAAAACAAGTTTAAAACAAAATAACAACACAAAATATCCTTTTCATGTGTTCCTTATAGATCATAAAGGGAGAAAAAGACAGACTCAACTATTTTCTCCTTTGTTGCTCATCTTTAATAGAAATATGTTAATACATCAAACTCAGTAGAAAACAACTTTTATACACAGGATCTGCCACTAACTTACCTGTCTATTTTGTAATAAAGGTTATTCCTGACAGAGACAATTAGAAAAACTTCATTTTATCACAAGATGCTGATAGGTTTTCCTTCTCCTCTAGGATTTGATGAAATATTTAACTTTAGCTTTTCATATAGATTAACTTATATATAGTTAATATAGACGCCGACTTCTTGTTGCGCCAGTGGGTGCTTGACCCTCATCTGCCCCAAACCCTTCCTTGACTCCGCCCCTGCCCTGTCACCATTCCAACCCCTTCCCCAAAGTCCCTTCCCCAACTCCACCCCCCCCTGCTCCTATTCTGACTCCTTCCCCAAATCCCCGTCCCTGCCCTGCCTCTTCTCTCTGAAGAGAGAAGACGTTGCCACGTTCCTGCTCCTCTCCCCTCCCTCCCGAAGCTTGCTACACCACCAAACAGCGCTCAAGGGAGGAGGCAAGATTGGGCGGGGGGGGGGGCAGAAAGGGGAGCTTGGCTGCTGATGGGTGCAGAGCTCCCACTAATTTTTCCCCATGGGTGCTCCAGCCCCGGAGCACCCACGGAGTCAGTGCCTATGCTTCCCACTGACAACAGTGTATTCTGGGTCAGGCTCAAAATGAATTGGAAGAGATATTGACAGTGACAAAGACATGTCTGTAGCCAATGCTGTGATAAACTACCTAAAGGTTTGTTAACTAGGAAAGAGAAAAAAGAGAGTTATTTAAAGGTTGAAGTGACCAAACATATACATACAAATAAGTTACAATCTAAATCCTAAGAGTGACAGAGTTTTAGTGATTCAAAATGTCTTTCTCTGTTTTCAGTTTAGTGTCTCTGGCCCTGTGAGAATTCAAACAGCAAAGAGATGGGCAATTTTCCTGTCTTTCTTTTATTTCCTTCATTCTGCCTTGAAGACCATTGGATGAGCTTCCTTGCATGTAACATTTTGAAGGTTCAATAGGGCCATTCTCCAGTCCCTAGTATTGCAATGTGCCTGGATGGCCCATCTGATTCTGATAGTTCTTCAGGATGGGCAGCACGGGAGGGGGAACACTCTTCCCATAGGAGTTCACGAGTTTAGAGCAAACATTTTCAAAGTTATAAAGCAAAAACTATAAAAATAAAGTTTCCTTATAGCATGGAGTACAGACATTACAAATAAGATTAATGCATGCAGCAACTCACTAACATTCTATGCAGTGTAAACATTAAATACATTTTTATAAGACTAACACTTCTTCTGAGCAACACTAACACATACATGAACTAGTTTGGTCTCCAGCTAATGTCTGCAGCCTTGGCAAGAGCTGGCACCTGGACTGCCAGTGTCAGAGAGATAATGATCTTTTTTCTCTCTTCACCTTTGCAGGCAAGTGCATGGGCAGCTCGACCCGACATATTGTCACCTTTGACGGGCTGGATTTTAAACTGACTGGCAATTGCTCCTACACCTTGTTTCAAGACAAAGAGCATGATATTGAAATGATTCTCCACAATGGGGCTTGCAGTTCAACACCAAAATTAAACTGTATGAATGCCATAGAAGTGAAGCACCATGGCAAATCAGTACAGCTCTCTGGAGACATGACAGTAAGCCATGAGCAATGAAATAGCTGTACGATTCTCTGGTCAAATGACAATATTCCAGATTATGAGAACAGAGTTATGCTCTCCTTTTTCAGTATTTATATTGCAGTGCTGTTTTTTTTCTATTGACAGTGTTTTATTTCTTATGCTGCTAAAATCTTTATCATTTTTTATTCCAGAATAAAGTCCCTGCCCATATGATGCACCAAATTTGCTTCTTTGCACTGCTCTGGCAATGCAAAGAGGATGGAATCTGGCACTCCCTGCCTGGATAGGAATTCTGGGAACAGGCAGGCAGGTGTAGCCAGAACATGTTGCACTCTGGTTCTTTTCAACTGGTGAATGGTCCCATGTGGGTTATTGTCAACTGGTGCATATTAGAACAGCCCTTGAGCTGTTCTAACCTGTGCAAAGGGTGCAACCAGAGAGAATCAGGGAGCCATAACTGGCTTCCTGACCTCTCACGCAACAGCTGCATTGAGTGGATCTCAGCCCTAGCAGATAATCTGCCCCAATGTGTCTAACGTTCACTTTATAGACAAACAGGTAATTTAATAGTCATGGATGTTACTGTTCAAAGCTTTAATACAATTTTAGGAAACTCAGACACACAAGTATTGACTAAAATACAAGGCAGAGCTAACTAGAACTATTCACACCCTTGCATAACAGCATAATATATGAACAGTAGACTATAGAAAGGTTCAGTGTCTGCTCCAAGTCAGATACAATTACAAAGGTTACCTCATACCACAGCTAAAACAATGTCTGCAATGCCATCTATGTTTTGTAGTCCTATATCGCCATCAGGTTCTTTCATTGTTGCCCATAGTTTCTTGTCAATGGATGGGATGATTTTTGTGGCCATACAGAACTTCTTCAGTAAATAGAGGAGAACTATTTGTTCCAAATTCAAGGCTAATTATGATATTTGGATCTGATCCTCTAAGGTGCTGTATGGCCTCAACTCTCACTGGAATTTGAGGGTGCTCAGCATCCAGGAGAAGGCATGGAACACCTTACAGGACTGGACTATTAGCCAGTAAATACATATGTGATCCTGCAAATGGGAAAGTGCGGACTCACAAAACAGGAGCACACACTCCATTTCATGCATTTCTACACTCAGAGCAGAGATCTGCTTGCAGCTTGAACTGGTCTCTATATTATTTGTGTTCTCTTGGCTTTAATCAACTCAGTTGGATCTTCAGTCCCTTATGAAGTTAAAATGTGTTTAGGAATATCTAGACTCTATAAACTTTAATTTATTTTGGTTGGTTGGTAGAACTGACGGAGTATTCTCACCCTAGGGTGACCAGACAGCAAATGTGAAAAATCGGGACAGGGGGTAGGGGGTAATAGGAGCCTATATAAGAAAAAGACTAAAAAATCAGGACTGTCCCTATAAAATAGGGACATCTGGTCACTCTGTCTCACCCTCTTGAAACAGGTTGCTGTTAATGGAGAAATGACTACTGTTCCTTACACTGATGATTACTTTGAAGTCACCATTTATGGAGCAATAATGCATGAGATCAGGTTCTCCCAGCTTGGACATATTTTCACATTCACTCCAAGAAACAATGAATTTATCCTTCATCTTAACCCAAGGAGCTTTTCTTCACAAATATATGGCCTTTGCGGTAAGTTTTAAAATTACCTCTTTCAGCTGCCTTGTTTGAGGCTGTAATTATTATTGAGGTTTCTTGTAACCGGACAGAGCCAAGAAGTATGTGTGGGCCTCCACTCTGCATGCATCTCTGTGTGAGGTAATCCATGTGCCCATATAGAACCTCAGAAAAAACAGCGGGGAGCTGTATAGACTTAGGTATAGATCAGGGGGTCTCAAACTTCATTGCACCATGACTCCCTTCTGACAACAAAAATTACTACATGAAGGACTGACGTCTGAGCCCGCCTGAGCCCTGCTGCCCTGAGTGGGGAGGCCAAAGACGAAGGCCAAGCCCCACCATCCTAGGCAGGGGAGCCAGAGCTGAAGACCAAGTCCCGCCGCACAGGGCTAAAGCCCTGCGGCTTCAGTCCCGGGCTGTGGAGCTCAGGCTTCACCTTCGGTCCTAGGCCCCAGCAAGTGTAATGCCAGCCCTGGTAACCCCATTAAAATGGGGTTGCGACCCACTTTGGGGTCCTGACCTACAGTTTGAGAACTGCTGCTATAGGTATAGGCATAGATACCATACGTAGGCCTGATCCTACAGGCTATTCCACCTAGCTCTCTCTGGGTATCTCTACATAGCAAAAAACTCTCTGTGACTGCTAGTTTCAGGGCCTGGATCAACTCTCAGAGTTCGAGCTGCAGGGCTATAAAGGGTAGTGTACTTGTTCCCAGTCAAGCTGGAGCTCAGGCTCTGAGACACATCACCCTCGCTGAGTTTCAGAGCCCAGGCTCCAGCCTGAACTTGAACATCTAGACTGCTATTTTAACCCTGGGCTCAAGCCCTGTGAGCGCAAGACACTTGACCTGAGCTCTGAGACTTGCTGCCGTGGGTTTTTTGCTGTGTCGACGTGACACATCCCTAGAGATATAGGTGGAATAGCTTGCAGGATTGGGCCTACATAAGGAATTCTATTGTGTGTGTGTGTGTATATATATATATATATATTGTGTTTTTTTATATCGTGTTTTTATATATATATAAAAAACAGTGCTAGATGGGGTTTAAAAAACACCTCATACCAGGATAGTTTATGACAATGGTATTCCTACATCATACCCCTTGCTTATTTGCTCCCATCACAAATGCTTGTATGTTTCTGGAAAAAAATCCTTTGGGCTTGAAATTTTCCATTCTTAATCTCCGCCTAGGGGTGAAATTCTTTGGGAAGTTTAAAGAAAATCCCACCATCTCTTTTTGAGTTATAGAAGACTGAAAAGAATCCTACTTTTTCAAGATTTTAAGATGGCTTTTTTTCTTACCAGTAACTCATGTTACTTTCCATGTTGGAAAAGAGCCATCTAACTTGGTAAATAAATGGTTCTGAGCTAAGGGGCAGGGCTTTTCTTCAGTTTGTGGAGGGAACATTCAATTTTGAAGTAATATGTTATTGGGGCATTACCTCTGCCCTCAAAAATTAACTGTGACATTCTTGAAATTTTCAAAAAAATCCTAAAAATGTGCAGGAAAATAAAGAAATGCAAACTGAAAAGGGTGAAATTGAACACATGCAAGTACAAACAGTTCTCTGGGATGCAACAAAGGCAACTATAAGTCGTTAATCAAATTTAGGAATTGTATCTTCATCTGTGTTTGGAAAGTACCTGCCACATTTAAACTAACAATATATAATAACAATATATAATTAATAATAATTCAGCAATGTCGTCCTTGGGAGGATTGGTTTGAAGGAACAAGCAAATGGATTGTTAGGAACAATAACACCAGCTTCTGCTTGACAAGGTGAAATAGTTAATAGAATTGTAACTTTTAACCCAAACACTAAATGCATTAACACTTTGCACCAGTAGAACCACAGGATCTGGTAGCCACTGATGTTATCGCTGACACTTGACAGCATATAGCTTGATTTTTGGCTTTGTCCCAGTTACATCTTTTCTGACAGTTATCTTGTTCAGACCAGTTCTTTTCCCAGCATAGGACCTTTAAATGCTACCTGCAAAGGGGGATCTTGCCCCCCATTTTTTATGATGTATAAAGAAGACATGAAAAGTGTAGGGTGTGAGTGTGTATGTGTGTGTTTGGATTTTTTCTATTTGCTTTTTCCTTAGCGATGTCAAGTCTGGTCTTCCTTGTTTACAATGGAGGGCCTGGTAGAGATCTCAGCTATATGTTACATTCTGTAATTCTCTCCCCTTAGTTGAAGAAGTTTGCGGTGTCTTGAATCTTTATTCCAGAACTCTTTTTTTCACAAGCGCTTTTTTCAGTGTTTTGAGTTAAATAGGTGTTAACAAAAATCAGCAAAGCACATATAGTTTTAAACAGTCAGACTAAAAACCCCTTCCTCTCTCAGGGTGTGTCTGCACTGCACACTAAATCTGGGCTCTAACTCAGGTTTGTGCCACAGCCACACACAAGTCAGGCTGACTCGGGTTACCAAGCACTCAGGTCCTGGGTCCTAGGACTCTGCTGAGGGGTGGAGGGAAAAGGGGTCAGAACCTGAGTCCCCCTGTGACTTGGGTCCAAGCCCTGTCATTTTGTAGTGTGGTCACAGGTCAAGCCACAGACCCAAGTCAGAGGGTCTGTGTAGTGCAGTACGGATGCATTAGCCTGGCCGTGAGACCTGGGTCCAGCAATTATAAATACAGGTTTAAAATCCAATGTGGACGCTCAAGTTGGAAACACCGAGTCCACAAGTACGGGTGCCACAGACTTGGGCTTAGTGTGCACTGTAGATATACCCTTGATGGCTCAGCTTTCATTCTCTTGGGATGCCATAATCTCACTGGTTCTCAAGGCATCCATAGAATACCAAATAAAACCGGGATTTCTAACCTAATAAACAAGTAAAAAACATCCTAAGATTTTTAGGCCTTTATAGATCATAAAGAAGCAATAAGGAGCAAAACCCATTCTCCCTCCCCTTGCAGCTCAACTTTTGAGCCTGAAGGAGCTCTGTTTACCTTGTCTCTCTTTGCTCAAAATTGTTTGACTGCTGATGGTTTTTAATCCTTCTTTTTTCTCACTTACCTAGGGGTTTGTGACCAAAACAATGACAATGACTTCATGTTAAGAAATGGCTCTGTCACATCTGACAGCAGCACATTTATTCAAGAATGGACTGTGAAAGAACCAGGCAAAATCTGTGAAATCAAGAGAGATGACAGATGCACCGAACATGCCACTACCAAGTGCAACATTCTGCGCTCACCTCAGTTTGCACAATGCCATGGAATAATCTCTCCAGACATTTTCTATTCTGCATGTGAAGAAAACAGCTGCTATGAGGATGAAATTTGTGAGGTTATAGCTTCCTACGCTCACGTTTGCCAAAAAAGTGGGATTTGCGTCGTTTGGAGATCACCAGAGTTTTGTGGTAATGGTTTCATTATGCACTAAAATTCATGCAGAAACTAACACAGCGAATTACTTGGTACCACTATTCCCATTGTCTCCAATTTGTCTGCATAGTGTGAATATCTTAATCCTATGTCATAGGACAGAAGTGCCAGTTTAAATTTCCAGTGTAAGTAATGTTCCATGTTAGATAATTACTTCAACGTGCAGCCTAATTTGAATTTATTCCTCACTATCCATTCAACTGCTATGTATAGAAAAAGGTGCATCAGTAAAATACATGCTCTTGTTAATTGTGCAGAACAGAGGGTAGCAGACAGGGACAGCTGAAAATATGTAGGGCCTAGGAAGACCATGCAGAAGGCGAATATTACTATATGAGAGTGTACAATTATGCAGACCTACCCACCCCCCACGACCTTCCATAGCAAATATTAATCTGCGACCTTGTCTGTACTGGGAATCGTCCCTGATTCCAGTAATTGATGGCAGCTGCAGATGTAGCTGCATCAGTACAGAACCTACGTGAAGATAAGGAAAGTTACAATTTACACCAATGGTACTTACCCCTGCTTCTCATTAGGACACACTCCATTGGTGCAAATCATGGCTTTCCTTGACTATCCTTGGATTCTGCACTGGTGACCATCAATTGCTGGTACCAGGGCAAATTCCCTGTGTAGACCAAGCATATGGCTTTCAGTGTGTGAGAAAACAGGCTATTGCTTGGTAGCCTGTGGCAGAGAAGTTCAGAAACACCCACTATATGCGTCACATTCCCCTCCCAAAGCAGTGCCAGTTATGCTGCAAGTTACTGACCAAGTCAGTAGTAAATTGCTCTGCATGCTCTGTGATCCCCATTGTCCATGTGTTGGAGGGGAAGAGGTCACAGGTGTGCAGCCGTTGATTGTGGGGCAGGGGAGAATATGGCAAGGGTATTAGCAGAGCAGATGGCCAGAGATATGTAGAGAGATGAAAGATGCGTGTCTGGCCTGGGATCAATAGGTTTCTTATATCTTTACTCATCCACCAATTCTCATCTGCTTGCATGACTTTCTACTTATGACCACTATTCAGACCGATAGACCTACCACAGAGGAAGACATCACATGCACTAAACAGTTGCATTGCACATGGGCCCAGCGCTGGGCACTACGTGTGAACCTCAACAAATAAAGCTAAGTGACTATTGGGGCTGCTGATGAGAGAGCCTGTGCCGCATCTGCATATCCTAGCACAGCGAGCCTTGCACCGAAGGCAGGAATATGCAGATGCGGCACTGGCTCTCTCAATCTTTTTGGTTTACGGCCCTCTATTTATGATGGATATGAACATGGGCTACCTTCCCTCCATATATTCCCATAGATGGTCACCATGTCCCAGTCATTCTTGTTCTCTGTGTCTGCCTCCCTCTTTATTATCTTCCCCCATTCTCTTTTCTCTCTCTTTTTTTTCCTCCCCCTTTTCTGTGCATTTTCTGTATGGTTTCCCCCAGTTTTTATATTTTTGCCCTTTATCTTGATTTTTTCCTTCCCATTCTGTAGTCACTCTCCATCCCACAGGTTGAGAACCAACCCCCTAAGGACTTGATGTAACAAAAGTGCGGTCCGTCCAGTATCCACATTGCACGGCACTATAAGAGGAACCACATGGATTGTTTTTCTTCATGTTTAAGGTCCAAATTGAGTGGAACATTGAAGAAAAAAAAGAGGAAGGTGAATTTGGCCTGATCCTTAAGTTAACGTCTTACATCTTTTTCAAAGCAAGTTTTGGAGAACATTATTGATACAGATAAATCTTTTAAGAAACAACACACTCCAAACATTATATGGCATATAAGCCTAGAAAATGGAGAGAGAAGATAGCCTGTCATTGCTTAGATTTAGGACTTCAACCAGACTTTCCAAATCGCAACATTCAAGGTAGAATGCCAAAGAGGCTTCTTAATAACCTCTCTGCATTCCTCAAATTCCCAGCTTATGATGCACTTTAGCAGGACACCCAAAGAATTCCCCAGTTTAACTACAAGTTACATAAAACAGTCATTGGTGTCTTAACAATGGCATCTTCTTCTTCTTTTCTTCTTCTTCTCTCTCTCTCTCTCTTTTAAAGCAGGTGCATGTGTATAGCTGCCAAAAATAAATTGTTGATTACTGGGACATTGTGCAGAATACATTAACGATTCAATAGACAGCATAGCTTAATCATTATATAACATTACAAACCTATAAACAATGGCACTGCAATAGATAAGATTTTTTTTCAGTGAATCCAGGCTATTTATACAGGGCTAAATTAGACACCAGCCCATATTGGGGCAGGGCAGAATGGCAACACTTCAGCAGCACAAGTCTTCCCTGAGCTCCCAGCTGGGCAGGGTGAATATGTCTGCTTGCAACATCCCTTAAGGGGGTGTAGCATGCTCTCCATTCCATGCCAGCCCAGCACCACTGGTCAGTTCAGTAGGGGCATAGCCATACTCCAACGTCCTTCTCCCTCTCCCTGCCCTCTTCGGGATGTGGGGGCACTGGTAGGAAACAGTTCTTGTGTTCATGGGAATGCATGGACTAGAACTGTAGCTGACCCTGGTATGGGAATACAAAGACTCCTTGTACACTCCCCACACTGAGCACAGCTGCACTTAAGCAGCCCACTGTCTAGCCCACAGTAAGCTGTACTAGCTGTATAACTTCAGGGCACAGAACATGTATACCTTTAATGTGCTTACCCATTTTGTTAGGTATTTGCTGAAGAGTGCAGTAGAATTAGTATATGGTTTAATACAAAGATCATGGAGACTTTCATCATGTTTGGGTGGAAGGGAAGCTTAGTTACCTGAAAATCTGATTGCTTATACATCTGTTGACCTAGCCTATGAGCATCCATGTTGCAAATGAGCAATATTACAAGAAGTGTATCTTACACAGCAGCAGGGCTTTTACTTATGAAAAGTTAGTCATCTCTGAATAGGATCTGTCCATAAGCAAAGTTGTGTCTTTTAAAAAACAATTAAAATCTTAGGCTGGCTAGTTATTTCCAGGGATGGGTTTGAACCAGTACTGCAGGTCTGAATGTGTCCATGAGCTCTGTGAATGTTTCAGTCCAGATTGCATATTCTGGATCCATCTTCCATTGGAGCCAGGCCTGGAAAAGGACTGTGACACTGTGGGCTTCAGACGTGTAAACTGGTCCCCTTCCTCAGCTTCACCTCTCGTTCCCTCCACCTGCCCTGGGACCAACATCATCCGTGCTGCCTTTTGGGAAGGGCCCCCTAGTCTTCCATTTCCCCCCTAGAACTCTTCAGGGTTGTAAGCAGGCCCCCTCTGGGTGCTACCAGATCTGACCCACCTCCAGATTTCCACAGGAGGTTTCTAGTGTAAAAGTAGTTCTCATGAAATTTTTTACAGTTTTGGTTGAAATCCAGAGCTATATTGTAATTGGGCTAAAAATCCAAACTTCTTGTTGTGACAGCTCTCTGTCACCCCATTTCTTGTTATCTATCTAGCTGTGTATATGTAAGTGATATCTGAAGGCACCTTCCATGGTGGGTATTAAATACTTGTTTCTAAGTGCAAGCCCATCTACTCTTCTCCAGTTCTCAGAGGTGGAGTGTAATCTGTAATACAGCAATGGAGAAATAAAGAACCACCAAACCCTAAAATAATGGTCCAGTTTGGCAGCCATTGAGGACTGAAAAGGGAAGGAATCAGCACAGCAAGGTTTCTTGCAGTGGTTTCAGTGGATATGGTTGCTGTGAGATATTCACTTTTGGAAACACTGCAAAGATAGTACCATTGTTAGATTGTCTTGCACATATCCTAGTAATTAAATAACTTGCAAGTAGGGATATTTGAAAAAAAATCAAATTAAATTTTCCTGTTGAAAAATGGGGTTTTGTCAGAATTGAAATTTTCCAGAGGAAAAGTGGTTTGGGCAGAATTTTCTGTCAGAAAAATTGAAATGAAATATTTTGCTTTGGGTTGGCATTAATCTGTCCTTCTGAATCACCGCAAAGCCTCTGGGAGTTGAAATTCTGGATTCCGCATGTACCTATTTTCTTTTATTGACCCTACTCTCCATGATCACTCTCTGTGGCTGAGCCACTGTGGTGTGCCATTTGACTCCCACAGAAAGAGACGACAGTGTATCCTGAGAGACTTCCCCATGGGGGTGAATGGGGATATGAGAAGCCTAGAACTACAACTCCCATGAGGCATTGTGGTGGCTCGGGAGAATGCAGAGGCTACTATCAACTAGACCTGAATCCAAATATTTCATTTCAGCTGAAAACTTTTCCACATTTCTGAATCAAAATTTTTCTTAATTTTTTGTTCCATTGAATGTTTTGATATTTCTACATTTCATCCCAATTTAGGATGAAAACAAATGTCAAAATACTGGAGTTTCCTGCAGGATTGAAATCCTCCTTTTTTTTTTATCATCCCTGCTTTCAAGAACAAAAAAGGACAGATTATAAATGCCCTCACTTGGTATCAAGTGTCTTCACTTGGAATCCTTGCAGGGTATATCATGTATATGATAGTAACACAATCGATTTATCTATTATCTATCAATCTCTATTTATACCCTGCTCATTACTGCAGTATCTCAGCATGTAACAGAAAGAATGATCACTGCAACATAAAGATCCACATCTGTTTCTGATTATTTTCCTGCATTCCCCTGAGGAAGTTGGGGATTTCTTGTTGTTGTTCCTTCTCCTGCATCTTCTGCCTTTGTTTCCTTCCTTGCTTTAATTTGGCTGCATCACTATGGTAGATGTTGTTAATTATTATTATTATTTATTATTTGTATTACTGTGATGCCTCAGAGCCCTACTCACAGACCAACACCCAATTGTGCTAGACACTGTACAGGCACAGAACAAAACGATGATCCTGGAGAGTGAACCTATTTATTTTATGACATCAGTGCTAATTGTAATTTTCTGTTGCAATTTAATTCAGCAGCTGCAAGCAGGAGAAGCCGGCAAGCACTTGGGAACTGCAGGGCACACAATAGAGATTCACAGTTCTGTTTGGCAATATTACTGTAACGTTGGGGGGACACCCTTTTTTAATAATAAGTGCTGGTGACAAGTGCTGCATTAATAGCCCTGGATCATTTAATATACATGGAACAGATACAGCACAGGCAGCCACTTCCCTATAAAAGTGACCTATAAAAGGTAACTCAGTCTTTACTTAGAGGGACCATTCCCAAGGGTTTGCTCTTTCTCTGCCCCACCTGTGTCTAATATTTGGTTGTCTTCTTGGGAAGGTACAAATATGTGGCCTGAGCCCCTCACCTTTAAAGGCTGGCCACTCCTCAGCTAGTCCTATACTCCTTTTGACTCGAGAAAGAAGGATGGTCTAGTGGATAGGATTCTGGACTGCTCAGGGCACCATTAAGTTTATTGTAAAGTGGGCAGGTTGTCTTATTCTTGGTCTCCTGGAACCTTACCTTGAACCCCTTTATCTCATCTCTGCACTGCTGTCTGGTTGTTTGATCCCATGTTCTTCCTCTAGCTGTTGAGATATACCATTGTACAGTTCCATATTCTTCTTCGTAGTGTCAGATGGGCTTTCCTCACTTTGGCTCAAAGCTGCACCAAGATGCATGTGGCCAGGTGGCTGCATGCCGACACATGGGCTCCTTTGAGGGCCATTATTCTACTGTTGCAAACACTGGAGATGAGTGAAGCTGGAGACACTGCAAGCAGGGTGGGACCATGGATATTGAGCAGAGGAATATGCATGTAGATCACTCTCAGTCAGAGGTCAGAGCACAGGTAGATGACAAGACAGTACACAGGAATGGGTGCCCAATGGGCTTTATGGGAAGGGACTGGAGAACTGTATCTAATTTGTTGTGAGTGCCTGTGTCTATACGTTTTCACTGCATTAACCTTGTGGTAGCAACACACGTTAAAAGCAACTCAGAGTGCCCTACAACTCAGAGTGTGATGACTGCCTCTGTGTGGCACTGACAGAGATGTCTGAATGCATACTGTGTGCAAGAGAAAAACCAGGGCTGAGCATGAGGTATAAAATGAACTGAAGACAAGGCCTATGATTCAAGAGACCAGGTTTCAGTTCCTGGCTCACCGGTCTCCTGTGAGATCTTGGGAAGTCAGGTAATCTATCCGGTGTCTCAATTCCCCATCTCTAAAATCAGGATAATGCTCCTTTATCATCACAGGGATGTTGTGCGGACAGACTCTATTACTGATTGTGAGGCATTCTGATACAGTAGTGACCAGGGTCCCACAAATACACAAAGAGAAAGAGGGAAGGAAGATAGTCCCACTTCTCCCTTCTTATGGCCATGCTCACAGGGAAGGTCTTTGGAGGAGGGGCAGGAGTTCCCAGTCTGCCTTTGTCTGGCTGTAGTCCACTGGTTTCCATATGGAACGAGAAGTATTTCCAAATTTAGATGTATGGGATTATTTTACTACAGAAATCATCTGAGATCCTTGCATCTCTATTCGGTCTGCCAGGGCAGATGTTTTCCCTTAGATCCTGCTGTCATTTCAGCCCTGTCCACTGAGTTTCATTCAAGGGGGAAAGCCATGTTTTCTTTCCAAATTCCTGGAAGATTTTTTAAGAATCAGACTTGCTCTAGGTAACATTTTGACATGACTAATGTTAAACCCTTCCTTAACAGCTCTCTTTTACCCTTCAGGTTTACAGCAAGCCAAGACCAGTTTAAGGGAGGAATTAAAGCAATTTCATTGATGCTGGAGGAAGTTTAATATGACACCTATTTTTATTCTTGTTTGCCAGATACTTCTGCCCTAGACAGCACAAGCCTTCTTTCTAGTTCATGATTCAGGGTTACTTTGGAGCTTAGTCACTGCGTGAGTAGGATATGGGGCTGCTGGAGATACGGTGCCTGAGTTGTGCATAAAAGCTGGGAGAACACAGGGTGGGGTGGGGTGCTCTACTTATCTGCGCTGTCCCACTTCAAGTAGCTGGCATGGAAAGGGCTGGTCAGAGCACCACCTTCACTGCTCTCCATCCCCTAAGGGTTTTCTAGTGTCAGTCTCATTGACAGACGTCTCAACCAGAAGTGCAAGGACAAAGATTGCACCTGGCTACTGTACAAAGGGTTTGAGGGGGAAGGAGATAGGCTATTTGCTCCCTTTTCCCTATTTTGTGCACTACTAAGCAGTGGTCCCAGTCTAGCCAAAATAAAATCTACTTGGTTGTAACTAAGCGTATCAGACTCACACTTATCACTGCGCTACAGCTGCAAGGATTTGCAGCCCCTCTGCAATGTGATATTTACTGGTCATTGAAATATTGATGAGCTCATGCTATTGGAGAGGCCCATCAGAAAATAAGCAAAACAAGGCGTAATATTTTTGTTTATAGAAGAGAATGTGGACTTACCATAGAACCACAAAACACCCAGATTCACAAATTCATAGAGATGATCCCATCATCTCTGCTCCATCATTGAACTGGCTTTCACTGGATAATAACTAAGGGCCCTGATTGGTAACTAAGGGTGAGGTCATGAGAACCCTACTGATTACAATGGAAGATGAAGAAGCAATGGGTTTAAATTTCAGTAAGGGAGGTTTAGGTTGGACATTAGAAAAAACTTCTTAACTGTCAGGGTGGTTAAGTACTGGAATAAATTGCCTAGGGAGGTTGTGGAATCCTTGTCATTGGAAGTTTTTAAGAGCACGTTAGACAAACACCTGTCAGGGTTGGTCTAGATAATACTTAGTCCTGTTTTGAGCGCATTGACTGGACAAGATGACCTCTCGAGGTCCCTTCCAGTCCTATGATTCTGTCTCTGTTCCAGAGGATCTCTGTGGAAAAAGCAGAACCTAATATAGAATATCATCTTTAACTTTTTACTTGGGAATTTAAAATGTCTTATTTTGCTGGGGTCAGAAACATAGTCCCAGGAGCTCATCTCTCTCATACACACACTATTCCCCAGTAACAATAGTTATTAATAATTGCTAGAGTAATTCAAAGCAAGACTGACCAGCTGCAGCATTTGTCACTGCTTAAATCTGCTGGTAAGACTCTTCAAAATTTGTTACATATTACATAGATTTACAGGAAATGATACTGACTGTTCTTTTCCCTCCTTGGAAGAAGGAAGCTGCCTTTTTAACACAGCCTGTGCAATCTGGGTCTACAATATCAATGAATAGACTGCATGGAATAATTATGACGGCATCAGAGAAACTGGAACTCAAATTAGATTTCACATGGAATGGTGAAGGCTAATCTGGCAGAAGAACTGGTCTCCTAACTACTTGTTTTTGACCTCTGCTGTTCATTTTATTTAGAGAGTTTAAAATGATTATTTCTCTCTTTAGGACATACAATTATTCAGCATTAGAGGGGTGTAGATACTGAAACACCCAGCTGTTGAGGAGTGCTGGATTGAGAGGGTGTATGTGTGTGAGTAGTCATTTGTTTCTAGTGCCACACTCGTAGGTACAGTACCACCAGCAAAAGGTTCCACAGCAGAGCCTGCATTATCTGAAAATCTTGGGGGAGCAGAGAGAACTGAGACTGTAATGGGCTAGAGATGATAGTCATGGGCTCCTAGAATCTCCTGGTTATAATTCCACCACTGAGGTAAAGGGACGTTGGAAGTGATTTTTCTGCTTTTGATGGAGTATTCCCCCTTCCCTTTATGTTACCAACTCAAAAAAATTGATATTGGACTGTTCAGTCTAGCAGACAAAGGTATAACAAGATCCAAGGGCTGGAAGTTGAAACTAGACTAACTCAGACGTGAAATGAGGCATAAATATTTACCAGTGAGAGTAATTAAGCATTGGAACCAAGGGTTGTGGTGAATTCTCCATCACTGGCAACTTTTAAATCAAGATTGGATTTTTTTTTAAAGATATACTGTAGTTCAAAAGCAATTACTTTGAGGAAGTTCTATGGCCAGTGTTATGCAGAAGGTCAGACTAGATGAATTACAGTCATCCCTTCTGGCTTTAGAATCTATTAATCTATTTTCTGTAGACACTTCCAGCAAATGCATTTCATATAAGCTTGTTCACTTCTTTTGTCAAGTGGTGCTGTCTCCTTCCTTGGTTACGATCAAAAACATTTTTTTTAAAATGGGGAGAGGGGAAACCATAGTTTCCTTAAACCCTTGCCCCTCCTGTCTGCATCACATATACCCAAACACTGAATTTATCATATCTTAAGGGGGAAAGTGTTTGTGGGAGCTTCTTGGAAGCACATCTGTGAGTCAAGGATTTGGTTTGCTGAATGAATAGAGAGGAGCTGCCTGAACCCAGCTGGCTTCTCAAATGCCAGCCAAAGAGGAGACGAGAGAAAAGAGAGGTGCTATGGTATATGAAGTTTGCAAGGGACTTCACTACTGCTATTGAATGAACATGGAAGGTGATCAGCTACAATGAGCAGCAGCATAAAACCCTAAGATAGATGCATATAGATTTGTACAGAAAAGTCTTTGTAGGCCTGATCCAAAGCTCGCTGAAGTCAGTGGAAAAGCGTCCATTGACATTAACAACACCCTACTCTCTTATGAAAAGTGCCATAGGATCTTCAATATTGACAAGGGGCCAGAACCTTAATTTTATGTCTCATTTGAAAGTTGGCATCTTCAACAGCATGAACCTCTCAATGTAAGTTTTGGTCATTGGCTCAGAGAGGAGGGAATGTAGTTCTGAAACCCTCTCCATGAATAGGACTGGGATCCAAAGGATGCCAGTTTAGGGTTTGATTCTGAAATTCCAAAAGACGCTATCATTGGCCTTTCTTTAATTTCTAGGGAATATTGCCTCATACCAAATCACCAAAACCACTTCCTACAATGCCTGTCTCTCTCTTGGAGATCTCCTGATTGCACCGTGTAAATACTGCTACCTTAATAAATGTAATGGTGGTCCCAAATTCTACCTTGCCTTACACCCCTGGAAATAAATGGGCCAGATGCTCAGCTGGTTTAAATAAGGTTCTCTCCACTGAAGTCAATTGAGTTATTCCATTTTACACCAGTTGAGAATCTGGCCCAGTGGTTCTGCATGGGTTATAAATCAGGACAGAAGTTAGGCCAACAATTGTTTTACATATATTATAAGGCCAGACGGAGCCATTATAATCATAGAAATGTAGGGCTGGATGGGACCTCAGGAGGTTGTCTAGTCCAGTGCTTCTCAAAGCCAGTCTGCGGCTTGTTCAGGGAAAGCCCCTCGCGGTCCGAGCCGGTTTGTTTACCTGCCACATCCGCAGGTTTGGCCAATCGCAGCTCCCACTGGCCATGGTTCACCGCTCCAGGCCAATGGGGGCTGCAGGAAGGGCGGCCAGCATATCCCTCGGCCCGCGCCTCTTCCCGCAGCCCCCATTGTCCTGGAGCGGCGAACCGCGGCCAGTGGAAGCTGCGATCGGCCAAATCTGTGGACGCGGCAGGTAAACAAACCAGCCTGGGGACTGCCGGGGCTTTCCCTGAACAAGCGGCAGCCCAACTTTGAGAAGCACTGGTCTAGTCCATCCTCTTGTGCTGAGGCAGGACCAAGTAAACCTAGACCATCCCTGACAGGAGTTTGTCCAACCTGTTTTTAAAAACCTCCAATGATGGCAATTCCACAACCTACTAACCTATTACAACATTTAACTATCCTTATAGTTAGAAAGTTTTTCATAATATCTAACCTAAATCTCCTATGCTGCAGATTGAGTCAATTACTTCTTGGCCTGCTCTTGGTGGATGTGGAGAACAGTTGATCCTGTCTTCTTTATAACAGCCCTTAACATATTTGAAGACTGTTATCAGATCCCCACAGTCTTTGTTTCTTGAGACTAAACATACCCAGTTATTTTAACCTTTTCTAAACCCTTTATCAAACCCTGTGTCAAAGACATCCACGTTTTCTGTTTGCTTTACAAATCTATTTTGAAAAATGTTGACCACAATGGAGGCTATAATCAATATATCCTCAAAGGCAATCAGGTTGAAAAAGTGTTGGAGAAAACTATAAGTGAAATCATTGCTTTGAGTTTCGCATCTCTTCTGAAGTGTTCTCGCCTGTCTTCTTACAGCTATGAAATGCCCCAACTCTTTGATATATGATCACTGTCGAACAAGCTGCACAAAGCACTGTGAGAACAGCACCAGCATCAGTGTCTGCAAGGACTATCCCATAGAAGGCTGCTTCTGTCCACCCGGACAGGTGACTTTAAATAGTGATTGTGTTGATGAAGAAGTCTGCACAGAGTGCATCGCTGAAGATGGAACACACCATCAGGTAGCTGTCTAGTTACTGCTTATCTGCAGAGTTGTCAGGGTGTGTGTTTTGCCAAATGAATCTACATCTGATAAGTCTGTCTATTTTTCCCTTCAGACATTTTTTCAGTCTGCTTCCTCATGGCTGGCCGGCTGTCTACCCCATGCAGCTCCCCCAGTGTGAAATTGACTAGGCTCAACATTAAATTCACAGCTGGGGCTGTTGAGGCCAGGAAATGCATGACAAATTTGTGTGGAAGAAGCAGTGGGGAAGATGAGGGGAGCGGGGAATGGCATAAATGGGTATTTACTAAGAGATCTATTTCTCTCCAGCAGGCTTTTACTAGTAAACACAAGTTTAAACATAAAAGTAGACTCCCGGGGTTCCTTATGCTGTGAGTATATCTTACTTCCATGGCAAGGCACTGGGAAGGTTTCCAAGGGCTAGTCTACACTTACAGTCATAAGTGCTGGAACTACGCTGATGGAAGAGCTTCTCCTGTTGGCATCGGCACTCCACCTCTCCAAAAGGCAGGAACTATGTCAATGGGAAAAGCCCTCCCATCAACATAGCACTGGCTACACCAGAGGTTATTAACCACATTGCTCAAAATCCATGCCCTTGAGCAACATAATTCCACCAACGTAAGTTGGTAGCGTGGACCAACCCTGAAACTTTTTCAGCAGTTAGCACAAGAGTGACAAGAGTAGCCTGGTCCAATCGCAGGCTGTAATGTCCCCTTCCACTCAAAAATGGACAGAAAAGGAATGTTTCCTTTAATAAATCCATGGGTTCTGTCCCACTGAAAATCTACTCTCCTCAGGTAAGTGCAGGACGGACCTCTGGCAAGCATAGAAAGGGAGGTATTCCTTGTATAGTCTAAAAACCACACAAACTGGAGACCCATGATAACAGATGGCCCCTACCAGCAGTTCTTTGTCTGACACATGGAGTGCCTGTCCCTGTATGCTCTCTTCAGGTCCTTGCCCACCACTAGCTGCATTGTGAGCCGTTTTGGTACCATTTTCCACGTGGAGTCTGAGCACTGCTCCACCCTGGGAGGGGAGCAGAGTCCATGAAAGAGAAGTGAATGCTTCGCTGTTAACATGCGCAGCAATATGCCATGTGCTCTGAGGTGGATTGTCCTAGGGCCATGCCACATATATAGCAGCTGCTCCCAAGCTCTATCCTTCCCCCTGGCTTACACAGAGACCCATAAAGTTGTTGTTTCCTGTGCATGTATCTGTGTGCATGCCCGGTTCCACTGTGCAGCACTGAGGAAGGGAGAAGTTTTGCTCCTTTTCATGCAGATTCTGGGAGTGGAGCATATAGCTCTATAGATATGGGCAAGACTCAGGAAGGTTCTGAGTCCATGTTCAGTTTTGATAAGCATGTAAACTTTTAGATGCCATATCTGAATCTTCTCTAAAAGTCAATCAGACTTCTTAGATCTGCAACTCTGTCATGGGAATGTAACGAGGACAGGCTTTTCTTCTTGCAGTTCATGTCTGCTTCTGGTTTGAATTCATTTTGAGGTCTGGCTTGGTTCTTATTTTATGGACCATGCTTAGTGTAACAGACACACTCTTTTACAAGTTGGGGTGTGTGTATGTGTGTTAGATGGATTTCCTGTTTTTCAGTCATAACAGTAAATTTGTGTTAATGGATATCCACTGGTAAAAAAATTAGACTAATATTTCAGCAATAATGCATGTTATAGACATTTACAGTTGATTAAAACAAAAGGAAGACCAGATGATCTGTGCATAAAATTTCTGGAAGAGCAATTGCTCTGTTAAAATTAAGAACTGTTTACATTAATTTTCATAATGACAAAATGTAAAACTGTAGAGCAAACTCTCAGCTGTTATGAATGATTCAGTAATGATGAAAGATACACTTGATTTATTAAAAAAAAACCAAAAAAACAGGAGTACTTGTGGCACCTTAGAGACTAACACATTTATTTGAGCATAAGCTTTCATGGGCTAGAACCCACTTCATTGGATGCATAGAATGGAACATAGAAGAAGAGTATATATATACATACAGAGAAGATGCCATATATACTCTTCTTCTATGTTCCATTCTATGCATCCGATGAAGTGGGCTGTAGTGCACGAAAGCTTATGCTCAAATAAATGTGTTAGTCTCTAAGGTGCCACAAGTACTTCTGTTCCTTTTACAGATACAGACTAACACAGCTGCTACTCTGAAACTTGATTTATTAAAATAGGCACTACACAAACTACATTGTCAATATAATATTCATACTGGTTGCCAGTCCACATCAGAAATTCTACTGATGTTAGCATATATTAACAGTTATATATGACCCTCAGGCTGCTTAATGTGGTACAAAAACCCTGCTTGGAACAAGCGTCGCCTGTTTATTAATATGGTTTATGCATTAGTGCCACCTGCTGGTATTGTGTAAGTATTACTGTAAGAATAAGCAGCAAAGAATCCTGTGGCACCTTATAGACTAACAGAAGTTTTGCAGCATGAGCTTTCGTGGGTGAATACCCAAAGAAGTGGGTATTCACCCACGAAAGCTCATGCTGCAAAACTTCTGTTAGTCTATAAGGTGCCACAGGATTCTTTGCTGCTTCTACAGAACCAGACTAACACGGCTACCCCTCTGATACTGTAAGAATAGGTAATCCATTCATTCCAGCAATGACAATTCTTGTAGATTTGATAGTCACATATACAGAATTTATATTAAAGAATTAATTTAATGTCCATAATAGCCACATGAAGTTTTGAAATTATTTAGACAAAAGGGCAAAAGGCAAGCTCAAAATCAATGGCCAGATTTCTCAGAGGCATCTGCAGCTCCTATTAACTGCGTTAAGAGTCACGGGTGCACAGTACCTCTGAAAATGTGGCCATAATTTGTTTTTGATCAATCTGTATTTTAAATAGTGAAGCTGGATTTACCTGACCATTTAACAGACTGGTAAACACCAGTTGCTTAACACAGGTGACCTAATAACAATGGAGCAGAATACATTTTGATTCTGTCTCTGAAGAGAGAAAGCTGCCTTATAAATGGATTCTCTTGCACTGTGTACCATTGCTATCCTAAACCTTTTTGTTTAAACTCTAGACTATGCACAGCTCCCACTGATCTCAAGGACTCTAGTGCTGTCACCACAGTATTTCTGTAAGGGAAGTATAGGGCAGGTGCAGATTAAGGCACAAGCACTATAAGCCCATGCGTAGGGTCGTGGCTCCTCAGTCACATATTGTTGTCAGAATCTGTTTTCATTTACAATAAATGTTTCTAGAAAAACGTGAGTGTAACAGATGCAGTGATATCCGCCTGTGTCTGCAGAGAACCTGAAAGAGTAGCCTTAAAAGGTACAAAATGTCACATGCATCTCATGGGGTGTTAACTCTGAAATCTTCTGCTTTGGGCAGCTCCATCAACACCATCCCAGCAGTGGGCTCTGTGTATGAAGGGCCCTTGTTACTGACACCCCGGCATGGCTCTGCTGCTGCAGTGTCCTCCAGCGACACCACACAGAGAGGGTCATCTGGTCAGTTTATTGGAGGCTGAGGCCTCCCTCTGGGAGAAACCCCAGCCCACCTGAAGGTAGAGTGTAGTAATAAAGGAACAAGGGAGCCTTCTGTCTGTCCAAGGAGGAGTGGTGGAAGGTTTCCCTACCAGATCAGCAAACAGCTCTTATATGAGTGGCCTCTGTCACAATTTTTCCAAGGAAGGGTGGGACCATGGCAAAGGGGTGTGGCCATAGAGCAGAGCAGAGCTACAGGAAGTCCATATGTGAGGTGTGTCTAACAACTCAGATTGCTTTAACCCAGCTCTTGGTTTACAGAGAGGCTCTTAATGATATGTTGAGGAAAAGCCTTTCCATAGCTCTGAGGATGAAAGTATTTGTGAGAGCAGATTTGTGATCATCTTATTGTGTCTTGAAATGTTCAAGTGCTTCAGTGTTTCACTGTTTGCTGGTGTTCAAAAGATACAAGAAATAACACGACATCCTCTTTAGTCCACCTGCAGAGAACTCTGATCATGTTCTATTAAATGGTCGGATAATACAAATGCAGTGCTTCCAAATCCCTGGGATAATGCTGTTTATTGGCAACTTAACTATGCAAACTTTCCTCTACTGAGACAGATTCCCCACAGACTGACCACTCACTAGCCTCACTTCCTTTGTTTTATAGGCTGCTAGCTCTTTCTAGCAGTTTGCTTCAATGTGCTGCTGCTCTTGTTGTAGTCCCACTATTAACCTCCTCTTATTCACTCCTAGTGGAGCATAAGGCGTCAACCATTCTCCTCCATTCATTTCGTTCTTGAGCGAGGCAGCAAATTTTATCCCACTTCATTCCCATGCCTTTCATTTCCTCTTCAATGGTCCTTCACCACGTCCCCAATGTTCTACCTCTCCTCCTCCTTCCTTGTGGTGTCCATAGTAGGGCAAACCTCCTCTTTTAATTCAGTCTAAAAGACCTTTTTGACTCATATAATGCTTATAGTACATACAGCATATCCAGGGCTAGGTGATGGTCAGCAGGGCCGCCCAGAGGATTCCGGGTGCCTGGGTTCTTCGGCGGCGGGGGGCCCCCGCTTCGGCGGTAATTCGGCAGCGGTGGCTCCTTCCGCTCCGGGACCTGCTGCCGAAGTGCCCCGAAGACCTGTGGCGGGGGCTCCCCGCCGCCGAATTACCGCCGAAGCGGAACCCACCACCGAAGTGCAGCTGGGTCTTCGGCGGTAATTTGGCAGCGGGGGCCCCCCGCCGCCAGTCTTCGGGACACTTTGGCAGCAGGTCCCCAGAGCGGAAGGGCCCCCCACCGCCAAATTACCGCTGAAGACCCAGCTGCACTCCGGCGGTGGGTCCCACTTCAGCGGTAATTCAGCGGCTGGGGGTCCTTCTGCTCCGGAGTGGAAGGCCCCCCCGCCGGCGAAGATCGGGAACAAAGAAGCTCCGGGGGCCCGGGCCCCGCAAGAGTTTTCCGGGGGCCCCGGAGCGAGTGAAGGACCCCACTCCAGGGGCCCCGAAAAACTCTCGTGGGGGCCCCTGCGGGGCCGGGGCCTGGGGCAAATTGCCCCGCTTGCCCCCCCCCCCGGGCAGCCCTGGTGGTCAGCCTAGACATCACTATTCTTCTTGCATTAGTAAGGATCACACCACACTTTTATCAAGAAAGTCCCCGAAAGTTTTTTTCTGGACAATATTCTCTCCTCCATGGTACTACACGCTAGGCTCTCATTCAAAGCATGATTTGATTATGCAAACATACTTAAATTATCCATAAAGCATCTCTCCACTACCTGCCTCCTCGCTTGAATGTTAAATGTAAACCTGTCTGTGAACTCAAGGACCAACATATCCACTTTCCAACTTTTCCCTCTTGCCAATGATAGCCAGCACTGAGGGACAATCATGCACATTACTATCAATTTCTCTATGCATTGATTACCTTTAAGGAATATTGCAAAGAAATTACAGTATCTGATTTGGTATTAATTTAGCCTCTGTCCAGAGTCCAATGCAGTGGGAATTCTAATGTGTTATTCTGAAACATTCGCAGCTTAAAATAGGCTTTTGTTTCTTTATTTCTGATATGCTTAAATACTAATAATCTGAAAAGGCTGCTACTTCTAAATACTTCCAACATATCGTTGTTTCTCTTATTACTCCAGTACATCCAGTCTTAGTGTGTATAATACCACCATTGTGCTGTATTATTTACAGTAGTTTGCAGTTGTACTCATGAAGTCTGAACATTATGCATGCATAAAACAATGGTCATTTCTCACCGTATTGATGCATTCTTTGCATCCCTTGCTAAATCTCAGTATAACCTAATTTCTAAATTGTGTAGTTCTCTGGATTCTCGTAGTTATCAGAAGAAGCAAAACAGTCCCATATGTAGTCTTCTGGTTTTCCAGATTAGTTCATTTTCCCTCCAGCAGTTTGCATATCAATGATCAGAAGGTTTCCTTTCTCTCTTACAACCTGTTATTTTTATGCAGCACACAGAAACATGGATTCCTTCCAACGAGCCCTGCAAGATCTGCATGTGTCTTGAGAACAGGATAATAAACTGCACTACCCAACCTTGCCCTACTGCCAAACGTAAACTGTTATTAAATCTCAATATATATATATATATATATTTAAAAATTTCTACTTTGCTTATTTGTATCTAAGTGTGGTTTACAATTGTGTTTCCCCCCCTCACTCTAGCTGCAGTTTGTGGTCCCTGTGAAGTTTCCAGACTACGCCAGGATTCTGATCAGTGTTGTCCAAAGTATGAGTGTGGTAGGTTGCAGATAACGGGGAGAGCTATAGTTTATAATGATGTCAAGGTCTCGATTTTTTTTGTTTACTAGCTACTTTTCAAACTTACAATTGGCATTTTCTGTTCGATCAAGTATTGATTAAGATAGTCTTTTTCAAAGCACTTGAAGGCCATATTCACCTCTTTGTGGGGAAAAACCCACATGAGAACAAAAAACTTCATGAATCTCTACACAGTTTCCTTGTTTTGTGTGTGTGTGTGTCTGTGTGTACATGGAGGGGGGCAGGGGACAATTTGTCTCAGTGACTAGAATGGTTATTTCATTGTTTCAGTAGCTATTGTTTATCTAATCTACACAATCTACACTTGTGAAAAACAATGTTAGAACTTTAATGCACCTAAAACCAAACAGGAATTGTTCCCTAAATCGTTTCTAAAATTGGATTGTATCCTGCTGAACCGTGCACTAATGCTTATTTTCTATTAGCAGAGAAGCAATGAAGTACATGGAAATCTTAAAATGAGGTATCTTTCTTGATGACTAACTGGCTAAGTACCAACTGATACACTGCCTCATTTTTTTTGTTTTAGTATGTGATTTAGTTACCTGTGATATGCCTGCTGTACCTGTTTGTGAAGATGGTCTTCAGCCTGTATTGACAAACGCTGGAGAATGTAAACCAGCTTACAGTTGTGGTAAAGTATCTTTTAAACATTAAACAATATTTGAGCAATGGGGTTGAACAAAGAAACAAATATAAGTGCCTGACTGTCTGGAAAACATCAGTTTGGATCCAATAGGACCCGTAGCAATCTTGCAAACTGGAAACATGCCATTACTTTCTCTTTCTGAGAATGCACTATAAACTATAGAACAGAGCAATGTTAAGAGTTGCAGGGGCTCTGATCAAGAGCTTACTAACATTACAAATACTTTTTACTGTGTAATAAATGAGGGAAGGTGTTTCTGAAGGAATAAAAACATTGGTCCTGAACTTGCAATAGGATCTGCTAGTAGGGACTTCTACACCTGTGTGACTTATTGAAGTCAATTCCTAGTGGATCTCAGTGCTGTATCAGAGGCTTGCTTGTAAGAGAAACTACACTTGTGGTTTCTATTATATCATTCTGTAATGCCCTGTGCTCAGTGTGATACCTAATTATTTGATAGCTTGCAAGCAAGAGGAATGCAAGCTGAAGCGCATTCCTTCCTGCCCTCCACATCGAGAGCTGACTGTTAAGAAGACCCAGTGTTGTGATGAATATGAGTGCACCTGCAGCTGTACCAACTCCACAGTGACCTGCCCAGCTGGGTATTTATCTACGTCTGTCACCAATGACTGTGGCTGCACAACTACTAACTGCATTCCAGACAAGGTGAGTGGAATGAACTGTCCGTCTTACAGAGGAAAATATTCTTCTTGCAAGGAGAGGCTGCTCCAAAGCAGTTAGCCCAGTTTTTCCATGGTAATGCCAAGTCTCCCAAACTAATGCCGGACAAGTACATGAAGACTTTTAGTAATAAGACTGTACGCAAGCAAAGTGAACAATTGCACATCACTATGCATGTTACACTGTAATAATTTCTTGCAACATTAACAAAACTAAACTGTTTACAGTAACTCTGTGGTTTTCAGGATGAAAATGCAGCTAATCATGTAGCAGCTCTGAAGTAATTCTGGCAGCATGAATTTCAGAGATCATTCTGAAGTTTTTACTTTGCTTCTGTAATAGAAAAAGCTCATGGGTTATGTTCTGTACAGATGTTCCATTTCAGAATTTCACTCTTTACAAGCTTTCTTTTTGTTGCTATTCAAATATGCACACAATCTATTTGCCATATTAAACTGAAATACTTGTGACTATGTTAGATCTAAATGCTCATTAGAGCAGCTGCATTTTGACCATGCCTGATGCTTCCGGTCACTGATTTCACTGTAGTTCTTCACATGAGCCAAATTCATCCCTGAATTAATGCCATTGACTCTAATAGAGTTACACCACAATAGAATTTGTCCCTAACTGTTTTTTTATTTGTATAGACTATTATGCTACATTAAGTATCTGGAGATAGTATGGCTTAATGGATAGAGCACTAGTTGAGACACAGGAGACCTGGGTTTTATTCATAGCTTTGCCACAGGCCTACTGGGTGACCTTGGGCACAACACTTCACAGATCTGTGTCTCAGTTTCCCCATCTGTGAAAAGGGGATAATGATACTAGGTTTTATTATTTTATTATCTCTGAATATTGTACCAAACTCTTCTTTCAGTTATACTGAGTCAAACCTTGGCTAACTCTACTGAATTGAGTCAAGCAGTCTCTTGTCCATTGGATTTCAGCAACTCTTTTGTTTTGGTAATAAACTAGCCACAACTTTTCAAGACTTGAGGCATTTCCACTGGGCCCAATACACCCTGTAAGAGTTATGGTAGATCTGGTAAATCCCAGAAGAGACGGGCAGACAGAAAGTCAGCCTTTCAGAGTGAATGGCATGTGCCCTTACATGTATTCATTGATGCATTCACTACACTGACAGGTTTGTGTGCATCACAATGTTGTCTACCCCGTTGGGAAATCCTGGGAAGAAGGCTGTACAGATTGCACCTGCACTGACATGGAAGATGCTGTCACAGGACTTCATATTGCAGAATGTCTTGAGAAAGCGTGCAGTACGATCTGCCCTCAGGTGAGTGACACTTAAAGGAAGGCATCAGAACAAGACTGTGGGGGATAGCATGGCTGCAGAGGATCCGAGCAAGGGGGAAGCCAAAACCAAATTCACACAATAAGTATTTACTCTTCAGGAAGGTCTCAGAGAAGGAGCAGTTATAACAGCAGTTCAGACGGCCCTTATCTCAAGACTGGTTCAGAGTCCCCACACTTAGTCCATAAAGTCTCTGGGCCCAGTTAGGCTCTTTCTCTGGACCAGAGAGAGAGAGACCACTGTCCATAGCAGCCTGCATGGCTTCTAATCCCCTCTCTCCTGCTCAGCTTCCTGTTGCAGTTTAAATAGCCCACCTATTTACCTGCTTATCCCATGCTCCACTCAGCTCTCTTCAACAGCAGCACAGCTAGAAGATGTGGCATGCTGCCACCAGCCACTGTCAGTGCACTTTGACTCCTCTGGGGAGTTCAGACCTGTCTGGATTAGTTAAGACTGCTGTCAGACATATTTATGATCCTTCTTCTCTTCACGGCCTATACTCCACACAGGAAAGGGGAGCATACAGTTTAAACCAGCGGTTCCGCTGTTCCATGGCCTGTTCCTCATTGTCTTTGTGCCCTGTAGGCTGCACAGAGTATGTGAGGTGAAGCTAACCTTGGCTATGTGGAACTGGAAAACACACTTCATAGTGCCCTCTCAAGCCATGGCTCTTCCCACTGGTTGGTCCCCTTCACACCACACAGCAGGACAAATTGGGGCTATTTGTTTTTCCTCAGTCATTCAGTAAAACGAAGTAGTTAGTGCTCTGCAAACCAATGCACACTAAAGTCTAGCAGCAGGAGTGTTCTATAATCTGAAACCTGTTTCTTAATCAACATTTATAACCAATTTTTACTCTGGCTTCAGCTTTCGACTTAAAAAGGCTGAATACTAGTTCCAGTTGGAAGACAAGGAAGCTAGAATGACTTTCTTTTTGCAGTTTACTAGTAGCAGCAGGTGGTAACCGGGTTAGTTAAGAGACAATACAGCTGTGAAATGCCTTAAGATTCAACTTTGGATGAAGTCTTGCCAGGAGAACCCATGAATAGATCATATTGCCCATGGATCTCTGCACATCGGTTACACCAGTGAAGCTCTTTGTGGGTTGAAGGGAAGTACTGATTTGCTTAGTTCTGTTTTTTTAAATGTTGCTAATCAGGTGCATATTACAGTAACTCAGAAGTTATTCAAACAATTGATTGAACAGCATGTTTTCCTAAATTACACACTTGTTGCTGATTAACATGCCCAGTTGGATACATTATATCTGACTCAGCCACTGTTCCTCTGTGGGGACTACATGGAAGTGAATGCCAGAGGAAGGAAAAGCTCTTTGCAGCCTGCTTCCTACTATCCTTCCCTCCCCTTGCAACACAAACCACCTTTGTTAATAACAAGCAAGTTGATTAAAATGCAATGATGGTCAGAAAAGTGGCCAGGTCATCACAGTGATATCTACTCTTGCGCAACGGTTCTCCCACATCAAATCTGCTCAGTTACATTCAAAATATGGTTGTTAGTCATCTACACTACAAATACAGCTTACGATCTGAAAAACCAGCAGCATTCTTTTTACCCTTTGAATCAAAACGAGTCATAATGTGTCTGAAAATTCAAATGTTTGAGCAATGTTCAGTTGGCCACATTGTGCACATGTGCAGTAAAATTGTCCTGTTTATTGGTGGTGTATTTTTGCATTGATTTGTATATCTTAATGCCAACAGCACTGCAGTTGCCTTGTGAGTGAGTTAATATTGCTGTAGGGTCATTGAATTTCCTGACTAGTGTGTTTAAATTCTCATTTAAGCTTATATTAGCATAGGTTTTTGCATGCATTGCATGCTTGGTTATGAAGACTTCAGTTATTCAAAATTCTGTGATCTAAAAAGCAGCCCCATATTCTGAAGTCTATTTATTTAATTACAGCTGGGATTTTAGCCAAAAGGAATTAGGTGCCCAACTCCCATTGAATTTCAATGGGACTTAGGTGCTTAACTCTTTTAGACTCCTTTGAAGATCTCAGCTGACATGCTGATCCAAATGTAGTGTCCACCAGTATGTTCAGAAAGTCAAGGTTGGATGGCATATTAATGTGATAAATCACCTTTATCTTTCACTACCTCAACTGCACTCTGGTCATTTATCCACCTCAAAACTTGAGCAGTTTTCAAATAGATGCCATTTTAAAAATACACTGCCACAAAAATCTTTCTTTCTTTCCTTAAGTCTGGACTTTCCTCCAAAATTACATTGATCCAAGGCTCAGGATGGGCTCCAGTGTCTCAAAAACCATCAAGGGTAGAAGCAAGAGTGTTAAGCCCAGGGCTGCCCAGAGGGGGGGGGCAAAGGGGGCAATTTGCCCCGGGCCCCGGGTTCCGCAGGGGCCCCCAAGAGAAGAGCGGAGGCTCCCGCCTCCGCCCCTCTCCTGGAGCCTCAGCGCATCAAGCGCCGAGTCTCCGGCCGAGCCCCTGAGCCCCGCCCCGATCCGAGCCGCGTGGTGAGGGGGCAGGGCTGGGAGCTCCAACGGGGCCTGAGCCCCGCCCCGCTCAGAGCGGCGTGGGGAGGGGGCGGGGCAGCTGCCTCCGCTCGGCGTGGAGCTCACAGCCCCGCCCCCTCACCACGCGGCTCTGAGCGGGACGGAGCTCAGGCCCCGCCGGAGACGCGCTCGGGTAAGGGGGGGGGAAGCGGGACCCGCCGCCGCCGCAGCGCAGCCCGGTCTTCGGCGGCGGGGGGCCCCTTCTGTTCCGGGACCCGCCGCCGAAGTGCCCCGAAGGCCCGCAGCGGGGACCCCCCCCGCCACCGAATTACCGCCAAAGACCGGGCTGCGCTTCGGCGGCGGGTCCCGCTTCGGCGGTAATTCGGCGGTGGGGGGCTCCCGCCGCGGGTCTTCGGGGCACTTTGGTGGCAGGTCCCGGAACGGAAGGGCCCCCTGCCGCCGAAGACCCCGGCCCCCCGGAATCCTCTGGGCGGCCCTGGTTAAGCCACTGCAGGGGAGCCCCCTCATTCCTGATTGCATAAGGCATTTGTTTCTAGCCTAGTAGGTTCTGAAATATCTGACCTTAAAATATCAAACTGGCTTTTGGCTCATAGCCATAATGTTGTCAATAAACTGTTACTCTAATAAATCATTATTAATGCACAGCCGCAGGTTCTGTGCAAATCAACCCTAAGTATGAGCATGGTAATTGCTAAAAGGTTTAGCATTATTTCAGAGGGGACCGTGGCAGCTTTCTTTGGGAATCTGCCATTTCTTATGCTGTTTTAGTAAATTATCAGATATGGCAGGACCTGTGCTATTGCTGTCAGAACCTTCAAAGTGGAGAACTCTATTTCTTCTAAACTTATTACTGATTTGCATTGCCCCAGCCAAAATAATTTCCCACTTTGAACTGTCCACAAAGCTCTTTTAGATCAGATGCAATCACAGAGGAAGTTGTATTAGTGTTAGGAAGCTTCTTAAACTGGGGATCATTGTTATGATTTCTTGGTAAAGAAGAGCATGTTCTAATACCACTCCCTCTTATCTATATCTCATAGATTAAGGCCAGAAGGAACCATTGTGATCATCTGGTCTATCCTCCTGTATAATACAGGCCATAGGGACTCCCTGAATTAATTTCTGTTTGAACTAGATCATATTTTTTAGTAAAACATCCAATCTTGATTTTTTAAATGTCCAGTGATGGAGAATCCACCACAACCCTCAGTAAGATGTTCCAATGTTTAATTACTCTCACTGGTAAAAATGTATGCCTTATTTCTAGCCTGAATTTATCTAACTTCATCTTCCAGCCCTTGGATCTTGTTATACATTTGTCTGCTAGATTGAAGGAGCCTTCTATTGTCAAAGTTCTATCCCCCATATAAATAGTTATAGACTGTGACTAAAGTTACCCCTGAACCATTTGTTAAGATAAACAATTCAGACCTCCAGTGCATCTCCACCATTGTCCATAAATAATGTTGGCATCATATCTGACAATGAGCTAATTCTCATCTTCCACAGGTTCTGTGTAAATGTACACATGGCCAGCTTCTTAACTCAGGTCAGATACGCCACTGCCTCTATCCCACCTTTTTTGAAATCCTTATTTATTTCTTCATCTCCTTTCTCTGTGGTTTCCCAGCCCCAGGTCTCCAGAATGGGCAGAGTTCAGCTGGCTACCTTCTCAGATGACAAGTGCATCTGCAATGAGACAATTTCTAAGTGTGTTTCTGCACCAGTGGATCCCTACTAGTGGGAGAAATGGTGGAAGCTCTTGTATAGAGGGGGCTCAGGTGCTCTGACAGCTGTGCCATCTAATCCTGCTGAGGATAAGATTGGATGACAAGGTGTAATAACCTCCTTCCCCCTTATATACTGTCTATGCTACAACTTCCACCACTAGAAGAAGGAGGGGAAATCTTACAAATTTCCCTTAGTAGAAACACAACCAGAAAAAAGAGATCCAAGCACATCACCCTCCCATCTCCAAATGATTCTGCTGAGGTCCCATTCAAAGAATCATAGAAATGTGGGACTGGAAGGGAACTTGAGAGGTCATCTAGTCCAGTCCCCTGCACTGAGGCAGGACTAATCTAGACCATCCCTGACGGGGGCTTGTCTAGCCTGTTTTTGGAGACCTCCAGTGATAGAGATTCCACAACTTCCCCAGCTAATTCATTTGTGCTTAACAACCCATACAGTTAAGGATTTTTTCCTAACGTCTAACCCCCTTGCTGCAATATAAGCCCATTTCTTCTTGACCCATCCTCGGTGGTTAAGGAGAACAATTTATCACGCTCCTCTTTATAACAACCTTTTACATACTTGAAGACAGTTATCATGTACCCTTCAGTCTTCTTTTCTCCAGACTACAGAAACCTAGTTTTGTCAATCTTCCCGTGTGGCTCACGTTTTTCTAGATCTTTAATTATTTTTGTTACTCTCTTCTTGACTTTCTCCAATTTGTCCATGTCTTTCCCAAAGTGGTGCCCAGAATTGGACACAGTACTCCAGTTGAGGCCTTATCAGTGCTGAGTTGAGTGAAAGAATTACTTCTTTGAGTGATGGTCCCTAGATGTATTCTATAAGTGGGTGCGCATGCACCTGAATCCAGAAGGTTTTCCTAATAGTGTCCATTGACCCACACATGCGTCGTGTGTCCCCTCATGCTCACAGCCAAGGGTATAATAGTTTGTGTGGGTCGATGCCTCTCCAGTTCCCTCTTATGGCTGCATGACCTGAGTCAGAACCGCTGTTCCTTAGAGCTTTTAGTTCTTCCTAAGAGACTGACTTCTGTCCATTTGTATATAAGTTGTTAATAGTTGTTTAGAGCATAGATAGTAGTTGTAGGATTAGTAGTAGGTTAATAATGATAGTCACCCTCATTTGGGGAATGTTTATACCCCTTGGGGATTATGCCACACATTCTGGAATTTAAAAACTGTCTTCTGCCTGTGCTCATTCTCAGTGAGTGACGAATAGCAGAGATGTCTTTATTGCCTCAATGAGGCTCATATCACAGCTCGTCGCTCCATCTGCAAGTCCTTCTCACCTCAGACCCAGGAAGCTCTGGAGCTCCACCTACATAAATTCCTCACAGAAGAAACAATGAGACCATGTGCTCATTCTGATCTGGGATTGTCAGAATCGCCAGTACAGCAATCTCACTAGCAGTGAGCACTACTTCCTACCTCTTCCCATGTACTGGATCTGACAGTACCAGTGATGAAGGATGAGCCCAGACCTGAGATCAAGAAACACTCTCATGAGCCCAAGAGCAGGTCCCCATATTGGACTGCCACTAAGTGCAGTGTTTCATCCCTGAGCTATGCCAGGTTGGGTGAGATGTCACACGTGGAGACGACTGCACCAGTGCCCAAACTGCCCTGGGTGGAAGGAAAAACTCGGTGCAAATGGGATCCAACAGTACCAACAACCACCCTGGTAGTTTCCTGTTCAGAGTGCTCACTAGTGCATGCACTGCCTGTCTTGCCTCCACCTCCATGCTGCTTGGACAAGCCAGCCACCTGAATCCTCTGGTATTTCCACGGGCATGCCTAGGACTCCCGGCCACTCAGAGCACCTTCTCCTGGCAGCGGAGCTCGTTCTCTCCCATGTTCTATTGCTCTCCAACAACATTGCTGTGGTTACGTACATAAACAAGCAAGGCAGCGCCATATCTCCCAACCTCTGCTCCGCGTCCATCCACGTTTAGAACTGGTGCATCAAACACCATGTAATGCTTCAAGGCATGTGCCTCCCAAGCATCCAAAATGCCCAGCAGACATGCTCAGCAGGACTCTCTTCCTCAACCACAAGCGGGAGTTACACAACATCACACTCCAATACCTATTCCACCAATGGGGCACCCCATGGTGGGACCTCTTCACCATTTGTGAAAACTGAAAGGGGAACCATGGGAAGGATTTGCATGGTGAAGCTCTTCTCTCCTGGACAGGCAACCTCTGTTACACTTTTCCCCCCATTCACTTCCTCCCACATGTGTTACACAAGATCCGGCAGGACTGAGCTACCATAATACTTATAGCCCCGTTCTGGCCATGCCAGTTCTGGTTTATAGACCTTCTTAGACTCCCCACCCACACACTACTCCAGCTCTGGACACTACTGGATCATCTCGTACAAGATCAGGGCTGACTTCGACATTCCAATCTGGGCCCCCTTCATCTCACGGCCTGGTATTTGGATGGGGCTCAGGGGTAGACAGGGCATGCCTAGTGAGAGACATCCTCCTCCAGAGCAGGGCACCCACCAGGGCCTACCTCAGAGCTACATGGAGATGCTTCATCTCATGGGCTCACTGCCATCACCATCCACTGCATTATGTCCATACCTAGCGTCCTCGACTACCTTCTTGATCTCAAAACGTTGGGCCTTGCCCATAGCTCTGTACAAGTCCACCAAGCAGCTCTCAGTGCTTTTCTCCCCCCTGTGCATGGCACTTCCAAGTTTACACATCCTACCACTGTCTGTTTCATGAGGGGTTTATACAATACCTTCCTGCCAGAGCTCAAGCCCACACCCCATGGGACATCAATTTCGTCCTGTCTGCCCTCACAAAGCCACCCTCCGAGCTGCTGGCAATGTGCTCCCTCTCCCACCTCTCCAGGAAGGTGATATTCTTGGTAGCCATTACCTTAGCTAGATGGGTCGGTGAACTGGCGGCCATGATGGCAGACTACCCTTACACCGTCTCCCACAAGGATAAAGTTTGCTTATGACTTCACCCTAAATTCCTCTTAAAGGTAGTGTTGGAGTTCCACCTTAATCAGTGCATTCACCTATCTGTTTTCCACCCCAAACCACATGCCTCCCACACGGACAGGGCCCTGCACTCCCTTGACGTCCACCGTGCCCTGGCATTCTACCTCCACAGAACTCGTTCCTTTTTCACATCACAGAACTATTTGTGGTCATCCCTGACCAATCCAAGGGCCAAGCCCTCTCCTCCCAGTGAATCTCCAAATGGGTCTCTGGCTGCATCCACGAATGCTACACGCAATCCAACATACTCATACAACATATGCAAGCACAAGAGACTACATCGGCCTGCCTCACAGACATCTTCATGGCAAGACATCTGTCATGCAGCAACCTGGTGCTACATCCACACATTCATGACCCACTACGTCATTTAGCAAGTGGCAGCTACAGATGCTGCTATGGGCCAAACCATACTGCAGACTTCACTTCCTATCGCATCCTCACACCCACCTCTGCACTGACCACTGCTCACTAATCACCCATGTCTGGAATGCATACAGGGACCATCACTCGAAGAAGAAGGGGAGGTTATTTACCTGTAACTGGAGGTTCTTGGAGATGTGTGGTCTCTATTTGTATTCCAAAACCCGCCCTCCACACCCTCTGCCACAGACTGGACTACTCAGCGGCAAGAGGGACACTGGAGAGGCTCAATGCACGTGTGGGTCAACATACACTGCTAGGAAAACCCGGACTTAGGTGCATTCCACGCATGCACACCCACGTATGGAATACAAATAGGGACCACACATCTTGAAGAACTGCCAGTTACAGAAATTAACCTCCTCTTCTTGTGTCTTGCTTACAACAATTCTGCTAACACATCCCAGAATGATGTTAGCTGTTTTTGCAACAGTATTACGTTGTTGATTCATATTCAGTTTGTGATCCACTATAACCCCCAGATCCTTCATGGTAAAATCAATTTTGAAACCTACCTTGTTTTCAAAACTCTCTATTTATTTTGTGTGATACGTTTCTACACTTTTAATTAAAATGCACCTATTTCAAGGTGTTTGTACAAATATAAAAAATTAACAATGAAATAAAATCCACCCCAAAAGCTTTCCATTCAGATCAACTCCAACTTGCAAAATATAAATGGATTTGCTTTGAACTGTGTCAGGGCCCTTGTTTCTCTTTTCTCCCCATCTCATTCTTTCTAGCGGCAAGGAGTTTCTGGGAGAGAAAATGGGTCATTGCTGTAATTGCTGAATCTGCCACCAGGTGGAGTAGTGTCTGCACCTTACTGTTCTCCTGGAGGTTTTTCAACATGATTTCTGTATGAGTACATCAAAATAGCTCTCTGGAGCATAATAATAATACAGTGGGTTACAATTTCAAAGGACTATACAAACACTAATTAATGTGAAGGGAACACCTGCTTTCATTCTTGCTTCCTGTCAGCATCCTTAAAATCAGGAACCTGGGTAAATGATATAAACATACTCAGTTTAAGGGTGATGTGATTATGAAAAGCATTTCATACATAACTTTCAGTGATACACATCTTAATCAGACCCATTTGGCTAAGTGTGTGTAAATCGATTATGAAAGATTTTCAGGCCTCTTGAGAATTGTGTTAAATTATAACACAAGAGCATTTGGAGCATTTATGCCGAGGCATGGCAAATGATGATTGTAATGGATGCTGACCATGAAATCTATTACTTTAATCTCCAGTATTTCAAACTGACATTTTTCTTTGAAGTAGCAAAGTTTGTCTTCTCCCATATGTTAAGCATGACTGTAAAAGGCTAACATTATATGCATGAAAGATCAAAGAAAAGATATTTTAAAGGAAGACTGTAGTTTGAATGTTGACTGTGAAACGATCATATTTAGTAACCATGTAAGTGACTCGGAAGATTGTTACGAACGCTTTGTTTTTATTGCATTAGCTCATTGCAGAACAAGGTACAATAAATCTTAATGCTTTGAAGACTTGTAAACTGGGGGCCAGATGCTCAGCTGGTGTAAATCAGTATAGCTCAATCAATAGAGCTGTGCTGATTTACACCAGCTGAGGAGCTGGCCTGAATATTTCAGCATCATCCAAATAAATCCTGTTGGATCTATCTCAGACTCTCTCAGTCTCTGATTATATCCCTTTAATCTGTGTCAGTCTGTAATATATCCATTCCCATGGCATTTAAGTGCTAAATATTCATGTTTTTTTAAGAAAAGTCCCTATTTTGAGGGATGATCTCCACTCTCTTTTCCACCCTATTGTTAGAGAGGGGGAGCAGAAAGAGTCTCTATTCTGTTTGCAAAGACTCAGCATCCTCCTGAGGATGAAGTGTGCAGCAGCTCCCAGACCTCAAGGAAAGTTAGAATTAAAAAGAATATGTGGAAATATGCCAAGTCACAGAATATGTGGATCCCTTTAATAACCTTAAATAGTCAATGAATCAGAGTGTAAAATCCTCTGTCACTTCTGAAGGGCATGGAATTAACTCAAGTTCCTCCTATGTTTATTGCAAACCTAACTCCAATTCAACAGTGTGTGAATATTCTCTATCCTGTGATTTTATCCATATGCTGTCACTTTCCCTTGTTGAGCCCAATTCTGTCTCAGAGCTTGTGCAGGGGGAGAGAGTTGGTGTAACTAAACCCTTGTAAGTTTCCCCACAGCTGCTGCTTATTATTACTCCCAAGTCAGCCATGTGCACCTGCTCAAGTGTGAAGGATGATTTGTGTTCGTTATTCCTTACCTCCCAGGGCAATAGGATTTTTTAGACCCATAGACAGTGATCTTCATGTCAATGTGACAGACGCTTGGAAACTTAGCACAAGCTCATTCTGAATTTTGAATCTCTATTTGAAATGTGAAATCCAAATGTATAAAAGACCAGGGCGGAGGGGGAAATAAAAGCAGAAGATCAGCCATTGAAAACAGGGGAACTAGCAGAATGTTAAGTCAGTGCAGTAAGTAAAAACTTGAACAAAAAGTGTCAAACAATGTTGCATTATTGCATCACAAGTGGTCCCAGAACTATGAAGAGTAGAGATGGTAAAGATTGTCTAGTCTGTTTAATCCAATCTATCCAGAAATGTATGTGGTAATCATCACCATAGTATCTAAGGATCTACTAGAGGTCTGTCTACATTGCATTTTCAAACCCACTGCAGCGAGTCAGAGCCCAGGTCTACAGACGGGCTCACATTATGACACTAAAAATACCTGTGTAGACATTTGAGTTTGGGCTGGAGCCCAGGCTCTGAAGACAGGGAGGGGGCAGTGTTAGATGTACCCTAGATCATTTTGTCCATACACTGCCCAGTGGAGGGTTGTTCCCAGCAATATATGTTCTAGTTCTTTATCCAGTTGATTTTCAGATCCTCAAACAGGCTTCCATCACTTCTTTTAGGAGGTTATTGAGCTAGCTAAAAAGAGCTTATTTTTCCTGACAGTCGTCATATATTTTCCTTTACTAAAAATTTACTTGCACCCATTTGTGTTTTAAAACAAATAAAAGGAACTGTCATTGTACTTGTGAGCTCTTACTTTCATGTTGTAAATAAATTGACTAATTTGTCTTCTGGAGAACAATTCTTTATACTATAGAGGAGACCTGGGTATCATAAATGAGCCAGATCCATAGAGAGTCTGACTCAGTTTCCAGTCCCACAAAGAGCCATGATGTCATTTGCACCTCTAGCTGGGCCACTAGTTGGGGAAAATGTATTTATGAAAATTGTTGAGAATTCTGAAGCACATTTCAAATCTGCTATTTTCACCCCCTTTTCTTTGCAATTTCAGATCCCATAGCCAGGATCCACTTACTCAAGAAACTGAATAAATTCTGGGCAAAAGCAGCTGATTATCTTATTTTTATTTGTCTATTTGAATTTATAACAAAGATAAAAAGCATCTGTCACATGCCGTAGGTGCTTCTGACATATATTTAACAAACTGAAGCAATGCAAAATAACAGATTCAGCAGCATGACTTCACACACAATCAAAATTATGCTACTAAAGACTCAGGCCTGGTCTACACTAAGGGGCGGGGTCGAACTAAGGTACGCGACTTCAGCTACGCGAATAGCGTAGCTGAAGTACCTTAGTTTGGGCTACTCATCCGTCCAGACGCCGCAGGATCGAAGTCCGCGGCTCCAAGGTTGACTCCGCCACCGCCGTTCGCAGTGGTGGAGTTCCGGAGTCGACCGGAGCGCGTGGGGAGTTCGAACTATCGCATCTTGATTAGACGCGATAGTTCGAACTCCGAGAAGTCGAACTCTCCGCGTCGACCCGCGCGGTAAGTATAGACCTACCCTCAGTCTTCTGCTGTGATGTACGTGGGCAAACCTCTGTGCCCGCAGAAAGCCTCATTACCTTCAAAGATCTGTCCACATGAGTCACACTGCAGGGCCAAGGCCTAAAATATTTATATTAAAAGACACAATAAAAGTTATTAAAAAAGGGAACAGAAACCATGCTTAAGTGCCCAGTCATGGAGGTTTAATATTGAAAGGTCAAATGTATAGTCTGTTTGCAAACTGTTTACAGAATCTACAGGCTAAAATATGTTCAGGTAAACTCTTCATGAGACTGTTTTGAATTTCTAAGTTAAATACTAGAGCTAGAGGAAAATTTCCCATTGAAAGATTTTTACCTGATTTTTTTTGGCAAAACAGAAATTCTTATGGAAAAAAAATTATTTTTATTGAACATTTTTTGTGGAAAACCAAAAATGTTTTGGTTTCAAACTGAAAATTTTCAATGGAAACCTGAAAATCTGCATAGAAAAATTATGACCAAACCAGTAACAAAATGTGTTTTAACTGAAATGTTTCATGAGAACAAAATATTTCCCAAACAATTCTGTTAAATACATCTGTTTGTCAGGAAGATCAGTCAGTTTTGCACTCTGTTCTGCCCCATTCATTATTCAAGGTGGCTCATGCTTTCAGGTACAGCGATTGGGCTGTCCATGAAAAGAGGCTGATATTGACGTTGGCAGGGCTAACTGTGGCTGGGACAGGAGTAATGGGGTCAATGCTTCCAACATCCAGGCAGAGCCTTCCTAAAAAGCAGCCATCCACTGTACAGATGTAAAACCAGAGTGAAAGGTGGCACTGAGCTTATTTAATATTTTAGTCCCGTCTCAAATTCAGGTCATCATGTTGCCAGCTCAGTACTGAAAGTAAAACTGCTCTATGCCCTATGGGGATCCATGCTTTTCAAACCCAGAGATGGAGAAATAAAGATCATTGCTTTCTTTCTGTTAGCCAGATGCTCCAGTGTTGTATACTGTGTGGTGGTTGGTTATTTTATGAAGGAAAGTAGTGGCCAAATCACCAGTGAAATGATCAGCCAATACATTTTTCTGCTCCATATGCAATTTTCTGCAAACTGAGGATATTGGCTATAGCAACTCTGAATAACTCTCCGCCTTTGTTTGAGTGTAAACCCAGTCAGATGGCTGAACATATTAAACATTTTTCTGATTCACCCTTAATTTTGAATTCCCTCCTTTTTGTTGACTGTTCTGATTAACAACCATGATGCTGCTAGAATAGTTCTTTCTTACATTTTCTTATTCCGTAATAGTTGTAAATCAGCAAAACCATTAGCCCCCCTCCCCAGTTATATAGATGTTTTGTTGTTGTTGTTTTTTTTAAATGGAGATTCTTAAAGGTTTATTTAACCTGGGATTCACATTGGGTTTCTTCCCAGGACCTAACCTATCCCACAGTTCTTTGCAGCCACTTGAGAACTTCCCTCAGAGCTGATCACTGTGAAAGCAAAAGAGTTGAGGCAGAAGAGGAACTGCTCTGAGATTGGGTGTGGCATGAGGGGGGAGGGAGAAGAGAGATGTGCTGTTGTTTTTCTTCCCTTTTGCTTGCTCTCATTGGGCCATAGTGTCTGAAAGATTTTGCTGCTATTTTTTCCCAATCTGTAGGGTCCAAGCCAGTGGGCACCTCTTCATAACTAACCTGTGCATGAGGTGCCATGGGTTGCAAAGTCCTGGTATAGTGGACTGTGACAGGTCTTTTACAGCACAGACAAAGAATAAATGAAGAGATTGTTATAGAAAATAAGAGGAATAGGCCAGTGGAGTGTATTAATTTGCTCTTCCTCAAAACTAGAGGGTAGTGCAAATTTACCTGGATAAAATAAAATGCTTGTATACAATTAAATGCTGGAACTCACTGCTGCAAGATATTATTGAAAGAAATAGTTTAGGGACCAAAACATGCTCATTTTAATGTTACCTCAGCCTCCCCATCCATCTTTGCTTGTTTGTTTCATCTATATGTTAAATCTTGTCAGAAATCTAGATTGTAAGCACTTTGGGGCTGGAGTTGTATCTTTTTTACTGCATGATTTGTACAGAATCTAGTGCAATGGAGCTCTGATCCTTATTTGGACCCTGCCAGTGTTCATGCGACACAATAATAGTAATAATAATAATTAATTATGGTAATCCTGCAAAGTGCTAGGCACCATTGACTCTCATTGAATTCAGAGAAAAGCTGCTCAGCACTTCACTGGAGATGCTCATATCCTTTCAGGACCAGGCCCTTAGTAAGATTCAAAATGGACTAGACACGTGAATAAGAATAATGTCTGCAGTTACTCTAGTTAGTGGGAAAAAATCAGTGGCTTCAGTAAATGAATCAGCAGCCGATAATCAGAAGTCTCTACCTGTAGTGAATAATATTGCACAATTATGAGGGTTTTTCACATTCTTCTGAAACACATAATATTGGCCACTTACCGTGGACCATTTGTTCTGTTACAGCAATTCCTGTGTCCTTATAGTTTTGTTTAAACTGCACTATACAATAAGAAATTGTACTATGACACAACCTTAATGTTAAGTGTCTCTTGCAAATGTATCATCATCAAACTTCTCATTGTCTTGTGTTGCTTTCTAATATAACTACAACCACTACCTTGTTCTCCTTTGACAGGGATATACGTATGTCAACCAGGAAGGGGAGTGTTGTGGAAAATGTCAGAAGACTATGTGTGAAGAGCAGAACTCATGGTCTCGAGGGGAGGTAGATGTTCGTTTGCATGAGGTAAGGTCAAGAGTTCCATCCTGCTAACAATGTGCTCAGTCCTCCTCGTTTAGGAGATGGGACTAAAATGTTTTTCTCTTCTAGAGGAGAAGGGAAATTGTGTAGGTTGCATATTGTGTAAACAGATCAGCTGGTTGTCATGTCCATGTTTAGTTTATTAGGAGTTTACATCTTCAAATGCATGTTACAAATTTAAAGTAAACCTTAAAATGCTTCTGTGCGTGAGATATTATTATGCTCAACTGAGGCATAGAGTGACTAAGGCTCCTTGTGCACTATGAGCGAGAGGTGTGGTTCCCAACTTCCCGACACATACTCTCACGTGCTGTAGGAGATCCAGCACACGTCTAAATAGCAGTGCAGCTGCAGTAGCACAGGCAGCAGCTGCGGAGCTGTACGTACCCGCAGAGTGAAGTTGGATTTGTGCTCAGCAAGGCTGTGCCATGCCCCTGCTGCTGCTCCCTGTGACTACTATTCATTCTTGGTCTGGCTCTCAAAGAGCTAGAGCGAGTATGTGTACGCAAGCTAAGAACCACATCTCTACCTCGTAGTGTAGACGTAGCCTGGGTGACTTGCCCACAGTCAAACAGCAAGTCAGTAGAAGAGGAAGGAATTTGTATCTTCCAGTACCATGCTAAAACTACCAAAGTCTCTTAATCGTAATGTTTTAGGCTCTGTTAACCTGAGCCAGTCATAATTCACTTGGTTCAGACTCTACTGTCATAGATTTTATGACAAGAAAGGAACATCACGATTATCTAGTCCAACCTCCTACATAACACAGACCATAGAACATGACATATTAATTCCTGCATCAAGCCCATAGCTTCTGTTTTAGCTAGTGTATATCTTTTAGAAAGACTTCTCACATATTAGTGACACTAAAAAAAAGGAACAGGAAGACATTAAACCTTCCTGAATATAGGATAACCTATCAAAATAATTTAGTCAGCAAAATATTTGCATTTCCCTCTTGCCTTAAAAATAGTTTATTTCTTGGATGTGAACCAATAAGCCCTGATTCGGTAAAAAATGTAAGCACGTGTATAAAACTAATTAAAACAGATGAGACTTAAACCCATGCTCAGAGCTGGGCAACATTTTTTAAACAAATCATTTATTCACTGAAAAATGCAGTTTTGGGTTGAGCAAAACTATTTGCAAATTTGCCACATGTTGGCAAAATGCAAAAATGGCGGGCCTAGAGTCACCAGCCATTCATAAAAGAGGAGGAGGTATCCCCTTTATAGAATCGTGGCTAGAGCGCTCAGCTGGGATGCAGGAGGCCACCACTTCAAATCTCTGCTCTGCATGATATGGGTAGGGATTTGAACTTGGATTTCCCCCATTACAGGTGAGGGTCCTGACCGCTTGGTTATGGGATATTCTGGTGTGGGTCTCTCTCAGTTGTCCTGTTCCACTTTGTATAAATAATTAAATATTCATTGGAACAGGGACTGGAGCCCAATTCTTTCCCTTCCCAGATGAGTCCCCTGACTACAGAGCTGAGTGGGGTGCACCTCCATCACCTCTGGTGGTTTTGTGAATGGCATTTCTGAATTTCCTTTGCTTTTAATAAAAAATCAGTTTAAATTTGCCCAAATTAAAATGAAACATTTCATTTTGAGTCAAAATTATTGATTTATTTAGCCAATAAAACTGATTCTGGGGGGAGTGTTAATCCAAAACCCTTAAAAAAAATTTTTTGGTTTGTCCAGCAAGTCGATTATTTGGATAGATCTATCCAGGCTTAACTTTAAACATATGTTCTAGTGCTTTGCTGAATTGGGTCCCTGATGATTCTCTCCCGGACATTCTAATTCAAAATATTTTGGGTTTTGTTTTGCCTTTAAAAATGTAAATAGTCCTTGTTGCTTCTGAAATTTGACACAACACTGAGACAGCACACATGATTCTATGTTCCTGAAGTCATAGAACTTTGTTATAAAACATGCAGCCCCACAGCCTCAACATTCCTGCAGGATGAGCCCTGTTGAATAACAATGATGTGCTGTAAAAACACACACTCCCTTCTTGCAGATCAGGTGGAATTTAATGGCATCAGAGAGTTAAACTGCTAATGTCTGCTGTCCATAAGCGTGGGGCGTGGAATGATGTAAACTGAGGTTTTCTTAGCCTTTGAAAGTCAACCAGTAATACTGAAAAGAAGTGATGTTTTTTTATAGCGCTCAGTCATTTCTGGCTGTAAACACCCACATCCACTGTTCAATGTTTGAAAACTCGAAAGGACCATCTCTCTGTCCTTTGTGTATATAAAAGATTAGAACTTTACTATGGATGGCTCAAGAGATTGGTACCACCATACTGACCACCGTGAACACTTAGTCTAGACGCGATAAAGCAATCCCCGAGCACTCTCCCGTCGACTCCTGTACTTTACCGCCGCGAGAGGTTCAGGGGGAGTCAAGGGGGAGCAGCAGCAGTCGACTCACCACAGTGAAGACACCACAGTAAGTCGATCTAAGTACATCAACTTCAGCTACATTATTGACGTAGCTGAAGTTGCGTAACTTAGATCAATTCCCTCCCGTTGTAGACCAGGCCTTATTCATCTGTAGGTTGCCAGCTCAGTCTATCTGAGGTTAGATGCTACCTAAAGATATTACCATATGAAGTCTGTGCAGTGGACTGTTTGAACTGAGTAGCTGCTGTCAGTGTGCTTCAAGCAGGACATCACATTTGGATATTCATTGGCACACTCAGTGATGCCAGGGACTGAATGGGGATGGAGATAGAGGTGTGAAAATAACAGTTTTTTCAGTGTGCTGGCCATTCCAAAAAACTGAAAAATAAATCTGTTTTGGGTTGAACTGAAAACCAATGAGTTTTTAAAATTTTTTCAATGAATCAAAAAGTTGAAATAAACATTTTGGGTTGAACACAACATTTCAATTCAATGTCAAGGATTTTTTAACATTTAAAAAAAATGCATGGAAATTCAAAAGAAAAGCCCATTTTGAACTGAAAAATCAGAACGTTTCATTCTGAAAATATCAAAACAAAACTGCTTTTTGGCAAACATTGCAGGTCTGGTGACAGCTCTAGATAGAGAGTGAATTCTCTCTCTCGCCATTAAAAAGGGTGGCTCAGAGTTGAAGCACATTTCCAGGGGATAGTAAGAAGAAGCCAGTACTGTGGTTGCCTGTGCTGCACTTGTTGTCTGCTCAGAATAACATTTTATTTTCAGCACCACATTGAGTAGAATTTCTTTGTGACTGTTCCAGAGAGTTCAATAGTAAATGAATAGCTGGAAAAAAATGAAATAAATAATAAAGGGAAAAAAAACAGACCCCATTTACATGTGCAGCAGATATCCACCTTGCTTTGCAGACTAGTGGGATACTGGTTTTCTTTTTCCCTTCATTTACGTATTTCTTCAGCCTAATCATTTTGTTCTGCTCTTAACCCTGCGAGCCTTGGCAAGCCTCTGCCTGCCCGAGTAGCATTAAATTGCCTAATCCTGTGCAGCGGTTGGGGATCAAAACAGTAGGGAAGGAAAATAGTAAGTTAAATATAATAGAATGCTAGACCTTCCGTTTCTCCTGCTTCTTCTCCCCAGTTTAAAACAGATGTGCTAAACTGCTTTCACTGTTCTACATATTGCTGTCTACAACTATTCAGTGCTAATTCTTCATTGCATTTTTGCAAAGAAAATCAGCTTCTTTCCTTAATAATAATAATAATAATAATTAATAAATAATGCAACAGCTCAAAGACTTCACCCCTCATATTTTAACTGACAGCAGACCTATGTACCAACATCATTCTCTGCTTTACAAATCAAGGTTTCAAAGAAACATGCTGTCATCTTCCACTGCATCTACTATTCTTTACTGTCCTATATAAACCATAGAATCCATATACACTGATGTGTGTAGCTGTGTCTCTTTCTAGCCATTAGCACTGAAATAACTCATTGGGTGACAGAAAAAAGTGGACTGACTTTCCCAGTGTCTCATACATTGAAGGTTGATGCTCTTGTTAGTATTAGAAAATGAGAGCCCGATTGTCATTTACACTAAAGCCCCTTGACAACACTCTGGCAGTAAGTTACATGTACACCCACTATAAAGACCCTTTATGCTGCCAGAGTAGTGTGAATGACTTTGAATATTTATCAGCCTTTTTTTCCTAATGAATATTTTTAATTTGGACATATTTTGTTATGAGTTCTACCTTTATCATCTGTCTGCTAGAACCAAGGTGATTTTTCTCAAACGAAAAGCCACAAACTAAAATAGCTCGTGGTCTTTAATCAGTAATTATGATGAATGATTTATTATGTATTTATTTTAATTTGATTTTTTTAAATGTACCACATCATGTGTCTCATAGTGAACGGGGAAACATCATTAAGAAAAAAATCTTGCGAGGGGCTTGGCTCTTCCTCATCTCCCATTAAGAACCACTCCCATTCCTAAAGCTAGACACATGCTTGAGTACCTTGCTGAATCAGAGCCAATGTCACTGGGAGTTAATCTCCTGGCATTCTTAGAGGACTGAGCCCTTCAGATCTTTCCCAAGAAGTCAAAAGACAGAAAGATGTTCCCAAAATGTCTCTATTCAGAAAATACATTCAACGGCTCTCAAAATACAAGGCGCTCACACATTGCTGTGGCACCTATCAGTTGGTGTTTAGTATCAGTCATTTGCTTTTTTTGCTTTTTCTTGGCACAGAAGGGAAGTCAATTTCATCTTCAGTTCCTTTCCCAAGGTTCTGAAATGATTCTTAATTATAGTCAATCTTCCTTCACTGTCGGTGTTTGTGCCACTGTGGATTACAGTCACAGTGGGAAGTCCCAGTTCTATCTGGCACCCTTACGTATTATAGCTGTAATAATATTCAGCATTTGTACAGTGATTTAGCTCTTGAAAGCATAGTATAAACATTAACAATGTTAGATTTCAGTGAGCCTCAGAATCCCATGGTTCATGATTTCACTAGGCAAATGTGGGATTGCACAGGACCAAGACTTTGGCCTGGCCTCTGTCAGCACCTCCTCCCATCATGCAACTATAACCCCTTTTTTCTGGCTTCTGTGGCATCCCTTCCTAGCAGTATGATCTTGAGGGTCCCTCTCTTTCTCACCCAGTGGCAAGTACCACCATCTGTATACAGCAACAAGGATCTGACCCCTTTCTCCATTCACAAATCCTTTCTGTCCAAAATATGTTACCAAAGTCTGCCTCTGTCTCTGTAAGTCTGAATTCCCACAGGGCCCCTCAGAAACAGACAAATCTGCCATAGTTCCTCTGAATCCAGAGCAGCCGCTAAGAGCAATTTTTTAAGTTAAATCTAATAACTGGTCCCCCTACACACAATTTTCATGGAGTAAAATTTCTCCTAAATTTGTCGCTGTCACCCCTAAATTCTGTAATCTATTCAGCAGTCTATTTCATGGCCTCACAGTCCACACCAAGATTTAGGGAGAACTGTGTGGTGACAGATGGCTACCATGGTCCTTGCTGAAAATTCTGGGAGTTAAAGCATAGGGAATAAGTGCTTGGGTCTGTGTCCAACAGCTTAAATCAATCGTCATTTTGGGTTTGTTATGGTGCCCCCTCCTCTATCCACTGCACAAACACGACCAACTCCTCCTAACCCTTTTGCAATCTCCCATGCTTAGGTCGGCACAGAGTGGCGATCCCCCTTCAGCCCTTGCATTATCAACAAGTGTGTCCGAGTGAACGACGAAGTTTTTGTTGAGAAAAGGAATGTGTCATGTTCTCAGATGGATGCACCCACCTGCCATTTAGGATATGAGTTGCGCTGTGACCGAATAACAAATTGCTGTCCCTCCTGCCGGTGCGGTAAGGTTTCACAACTGCTAACGGCATCATCAGAGGATTTGGGTTCTGTGGCTCACTCACTGATTTTGTACATCTCATTAAGAGCCTACAAAAATACATGTTATGTAAACGAATTTAATCTGAAGTTGTCCTGTAATATTGTGAATACAAATTGCAGCACCTTCCAGACAGTAGCAAACAGCCCTGGCTTTAGTTAAAGAAGAAACTCAAATTTGATTAGTTACAGTGACCATGTTATTACTTCCTCTTTGCAAGTCACTCTCCTTGTCTCCTTGTCGTCTGCCTTTGAACTTGGCTTACGGAAATACTGGTGTGAGAAGCTGTGAGGATAGGAGTGGGGGAGAGCAGTGAGAGTGGAGAGAAAAAGGAGAAGAGTCTACCACTGATAGAGCAGCGATCAGGGGATCTTCTGTAAGTGGGAAGCCTGAACTGTAGGGGACTTCATGCTACATATTTGAAAAAAATATGCAGCTAAGGAAGGTTCAGAAGGGGAATTCAGGACAGCACTGCCAAAAGTAGGGCCTCTGGGAGGTATGATGTATGGGTAGGGCCAAATATTGCCATCTTCATGCAGGGACGGCTCCCATTGACATCAGTGGAAATTTTACCAGGTGTGCAGGATCAGGGCTATAATATATACAACCTTATTGCAGTGCCCTAGGTAACACTAATAAGTATATGTTTTCTTTTCCAGAACCTGTGAATGGTTGTGTTCTGAATGGCACCGTTCTCGGGGTAAGATAATATTCTTATGTCAAATGCCTCTAAGATATTTGAATATTTTAATGAGAATTTGTAGAGTATAAATGAACTACTATGTAGATACCATTTACAGACTCCCTTCCTCAAACGGAGACTTGGAAAGTGTGGTCTCATGGTTAGACACTGGACCGGGACTCAAGGGATCTGGGTTGAATTCCTCGCTGTGCCAGAGATGCCCTTTCTGACCTTGGGCACCTCTTTGGATACTGTGATGATGGGGGCCTTGTAAGTACTTTCAGACCACCACAGTCACCGGAAACAGATTGTGAGAAATATGCCAATAGACGATCCTTGCTCATTCCAGAGAAAGGAGAAACTTCCCTTGCCCCACCCAGAGGTTAAAGCAGGTTCAAATAGGAAGGAAAGCACTCAGCACAGCATCTGAGGGGAGGGGAAACTCTCCTTGGCTTTTAGTGCTTCTCACTACTTGACCCCATCTCACCCTCAAGATCCCTAACAAAATTGAGAGAAAATTCCTTCTCGACCTCCTCACATCTAGTGGCTGGTTTAACCCTAGGCATGACAGTGAGAATGATCAGAGTTAAGCATCTGAGCTCATGTATACCCAAAATGAGTCCTAGCAGTTGACATTGTTTTCTGAAATCCATATTCTGGCAGTATATCTAGTAATAGAGAATTCCAAATAGCTGATCACCCTCGAGAGGAACAAGCCCCTCCATATATTTAACCTAAACTTTAATCTCTAAATTCCAGGAGTGTCCATAAATTTCCCTCTTGCTGCTTATTTAAAATATAACTATCCCCAAATCTCTGTGGTACCTACTACGCACTGCAATAAGAACCCTTTTCAGTCTCTTGTTTTTCACATAGTGTATGCATAAACTTGTCATCTGATCAGAACTACAGCCCTGTCATCATAACCTTCCTTCCTTCTGCGTAAGAGATTTCCTTCCCCGCAGAATGAAATCCACAGAGGAACACACAATTTCTGTCAGCACATTGTGGGATGAGTTTTTAAGTTGTAATATGCTTCCTTTTTTTGATTCCTATTTACCTTTTCTAGAAGATATGCATCCCTATTGGGATTTATAGGGTCCAAACCTGGCTACAATATTCCATGCAGACCCTAATCATGACCTTAGGTTATGTAATATAATAATTACATTCTCATGCATTCTAGGATGTCAACTGGCATTCTGTGCTGCAACTAAATAATGCATTTACATCTGCATGTTATTGCTAGCCTGACCCTGAAGTCCCTTGCATGAGTGGCTCATCTTCGTTCTTAACCCAGCAACATACGGATTTGTCTTGCAATTTTTGATCCAAAATGTATTACTGTTCTATATGAGAACGAGCCATTTATTTAATTTACTTAATTAGGCAATGTGTGTGGAGGGCTTAGGTGACACTGGAGTGTTGAAGAGGCTTTGTGCTGGCCTTTTGCAGAGCCGACAGCGTTACCTTGTATGAGTATTCCCACAACACACTCTGAACTCCCCATGTCCTGTCCCAGCATGCAGAAAATAAAAGTTGAGACAGATATTCTGGGGTCACTGTTCTGTGATTGTTCCAAAGTCCTGGTCAGGAATCAAGATGGGGTATCCCCAGGACATTTATACTTCCTGGATTTCAAAACTTTATGCTGGGAATACAACCACTGTTTAAAAATAGGCTTCATGTTTCATTTTGTATCAAGGGAAAACTTCCTCCATTAACTCATTCAGGAATAGGTCCAAGTTTGGAATCTTTCACTACAGATCTGTTAGATTATTGTGGCCCTTTGTTTTTCCTTAATCCCTTTACATTTCTGTTTTGTATCTGGTTACCAATATTATACTCCAGTAGGTCTATTGCACTCACTCCACTGTTTTAAATAATGCTGCAGGCTTTAAATGCAGACTTCCAAGCAGGTGGCTGTATTTACCAAATGGAATTAGCTGTCACACTCATCTGTTTTCCCAGGCTTTTATTGAGTGTCATGTTTGAGGGAGACTAGAGTTGCTTTTAGCTTTATGGGGGGTTATTTTGGTTGCATTAGCTAACAGTGGGTTAGCAGATGCTGATGTTTTATTATAAATTTGTCTAGAGAATATTTGATTGGTGTATTGTACAAATGGAAAAAAATAATCCGTTCCTTATTTTACTCAGTTCCCCCACACCATAAGCTCTGTTCCTTGACAGAAATGTACTGTCAAGGCCCATTAACATGCTGATCTGAGAAGAAATTTATATACACATTACAGATGGTGCTTACGTTGCAAACTTTGGATCCTGATAGAAACTTCCCAAAAGTTTGGGGGCATTAGTGTCTGGGGGAGTTGGTTCTAACTTGCCTTTAATAAGTGTAACCCCAAATTTCTCCCCCCAAAATAACACTGATTTCAACATAAATTTAACTTCTTGCTATTCTACTGAAAAATGTAATTTCTAGCATGTTGGCATTTCAGAACTTTCATGAGCTCCTATGGGGAATCTACAGTTTATTACATTATTCCTTGTATACTGAACTTTCTAGTGGTTTCCTCCATACTAAATATGATGCAAAAACTTAGTGCTACTAAGGCACTATGTATAATACATTACCCATTTACTTCAAGAGGCCTGAGTCAAATATGACTATGGTCATAAATGGCAGAAATTTAAGTATTTTGAAGCAAGTCACCAACACAAAAACATCACGCATTGTTGAATAACTGGTGGAGGTGGGGCAGCGGGGCAGATTTCCGGACATAACAGGAAGTAGAGCAAGAACGATGTTGCACTTCAGGATTGACTGCTTCTGTAGGACTATATATTCTGTTTAGGTTCTTGTACTATGCTCATCACTGTGATATCTGAGCACCTTCCAGAGTAAAGAATAATAAAAAGCCTAGTGTTTTTCATATGACATTTCCTCTCCATTCCTACCCCACAAGGAAAAGTTATGAGTGTGGCTTCATGCCTGGATCCACCAAGTGCTGATATCCTCTCAGATTTATGAGCATGAACATTCACTATAAAAGATTAAAATAAGAGGGGAAAAAAAGGGTCCTGAGCCAAGCCTACAAGCTTGAGTTGGTACTGTGTTATGCATCCATTGGTTTGTACTGAGGGGCATTAGAAGGGGACGTGGTACTGGTACTTTCACCCCCCGCTACAATCTTTAGCCCAGTAGTTAGTTCACTCACCAGGGATGTGGGAAGCCCAGGTTTTAATCCCTCCTCTTGAGCAGGAACTTGAACTCAAGTCTCTCTCCTCCCAGGTGGGTGCCCTACCCACTGGGCTAAAGTTAGAAGATGGGTGTTGCTAGGAATCTAGCCCCAAACTCTTTGTTGCGGCTGAAACAATTTGGTGAATTTGTGTCAACTTCACAAATAGCTTTGGGTGGATGGAAACTGCATTTTTTCAGCTAATAAACTATTCATCTGAAAAATTTCACCCAGTTCTCATCGTAACTTGATGAACTCCTCTTCCTAGCAAGCTTGATGGCAGTTTTAAAAAAAGTGAACTCTTGATGGTTGGCTGCAGATAAATCAGCTAGTTAGGAACAGCCTCCTCCTGTTGTGTCTGTGTGATGATACAAACATTGGGTCTCTGAAGCTGGGGACAGAAAGGTTTTGGTTGCTATCCTCAGTCCAGAACAGCACTGCAAGATTTAATGAGTCGATTTCAAGCTAAGGTGAAATTGCTTATTTTCTTGAGTTTTAACAGATGATCACTCAACACTGCAAACCGATTCTAATGTTTCAGGTAGGGGAACGCCTGATGTTGGACCAATGTACGAATTGTCAATGTAGCCTCCAGAGGGGGCTGCCTATGAACTTCAAACTGACCTGTAGAAACACCACCTGTGAACCCTGTCCCAAGGTGAGTGGGAATGCTATGATCCTGGATTTTCCTGACTGTGAATCTATGCAGTCGTAAGGTCACCTCACCCATTGCATGCACCCCAATCTCAGAGTTCACAAGGTCCACTGTCCCCCTTCCCAGAAGTCTTGCCAAAGAAGGGTACAGTATGGTCCTGTATCTTTCTGCATCTGTGTCAGAGGTCCCATCCCAATTATGTTCTAAAGCCCCAGTTCAGGAAAGCATTTAATTTTTCATTGTGCTAAGGTCCACAAGTCTGTTACAATGGGTACTTCAGCCTGCTTACAGTTTGTGGGCTGAACTAGACTTTCAGTCACTAGCAGCAGGCAATGCCCGTGCCCTGAAGTTCCCTACAGTTTTATCTGCCCCCACAGCAGCTGGTGGTTCAGCCAGACCTCTCTGCTGCAAAGCTTTTCTGAGGAAAATTCCAAACTTTATTTCAAATTCCTGCCTAACAATTCAGCGTACTAATGTGTCTGTCTAATTCCCAGCTGCTTCCCTGGGCTGTATTTGCCTTTTGGGGAAATTGTCCCCTCAGCTCCGCTTCCCCTCTGAGGCTTTTGTGGCAGCTGGTACCCGTACAGGGAGACAGCTAGGCTGAAAAAGTCACAGGCAAAAAGAAAAGTCATATCTCCTGTTTTCACTCCCCTTATTGAGTATTTCACTGGGAAGCTTGGCTGGTTCTATGGGCAGAGTGCAGTTCTCCATTTCAACTTAATCCAGCTTCTTCTCCCCTTCCCTAGGTAGGAAAGAAGCCAGCAGGGTTGGAATAGTCAGCTTTAGGGGCAGGCAGATCCTCCTCCCTCATCTCCATGAGGGGAGTGATGCCAGAGGGACAGTACACCAGATGGAAAATTGCACATGAGTCCTTACAGCCCTCTGCCCGCAGAGCTCGACTGCCTCCTCTCTTTGGGCACAGATGGAGGGGCAAGACACAGCATGGACAATGCCACTGCCAGAGGGTGTAGAACAAGTGGGAAGTAACAGGCTCTTGGCCTATCATTTCTTTCTTTCTAGCCTCCATTTTATAAGTCCAGAAGATTCATCAGTAGTCACCAGACCAGATTCAACCTGGTGTCACTACGGAAGAGAAACATGACTATCTTCCTCAGTGATCAGGGTCTTGACCTTTCTAATTGGGGGGAGATTTCAGTCAGATTCACCTGAGTGACCTCCTCACTTTACAAGCCAGTCACAGGCAGCCAAGTCTGCGCGGGTACGGTCTCAGCCTCCCCTTGGTATGAAAAAAATCTGACTAACCAAAAACAAACAAAAAAGTAGGTACTGTCATCTGACACACTAAGTGCTTCCTCATGCAGACAGGGGTATTGCAATTATGGTAATTCTCCATCTAAAATGCTTGCTGACTTTTTCATGGCTTCTCCCTGAAAAAGATAGTGGGACACAAATCTGTTCCACTTAGATATAGCTCCATGGCTTTTGCCATTGAGATCAGATGTGCAGGCAAATCAGTTCCCAGCTCATGTACTAGGAAACTTTATGGAAAGCTGAGACTATTCACAGAGTCATTAGAAAAGTAGATTTACAATTTTGGTTTCTGCTAGATATTTTAGAACAGAATACAGGTCCCATGGCAAAGTGAAACAGTCCCTGAAGTACAACAAAGGAGAATAGCACTTGGCAAGTGATAGCTAGAACAAGCGCAGGGTGCTGAATCAAGAGTCATAGTGGCCTTCATTTGCCCCAGAGCATTCTGCATAACTCCCAACCTTCCCTACCTGGAGTTAAACCCCTGATTGGTGCCACCTTCTTTCATTTTGGGAGCAAACGGCTACCTACAACTTGTGTCAAAATATGGTGACTCAACATTGTTCAGAGAGGATACTCTATAAAGTTATGCAAGAATCACAGAGACAGCCTTGTCCTATTCCCAATCTTAGGCAGACCATGGAAATGCCAGGACATGAGATATAGTTTCATTTTATTTCAGATTAGAGTGATATAATCCATTCCACACCGAAGGCTGTTCTTTATCCCATTTCTAGACTCAGAGAGTCCATAACTAATAGAGCAGGGTGACACATCAAAATAAGTTCTTAAAGGAGCTCTATCTTCACATTCCCATTTAACTATCACACAGACAATTCTTTCTTTTTGCAGATAAACTGCCACCTTTTCCCCCCAATTCCAGTCATTACCATTTGATTGTACATGTGCTTCCAGGGACTCTTTCCAGGATCATAGTAGCAATAATATTGGTGTTTAGGAAAAAGGAAATTCACTTTTCTCTCTTTCTGGACAATTTTTCTGATCAGGGCTCTGTACAGAGAGAGTGAAACCAACACATAGACTGAGATGGTTTCTGGAGTATCTTGGATTTGTGATTAAGTCAGACATATAATTCCAGGGGAGTCAAATGTAGGCCTGGGCTGAGGATGAGTCCTATTGGGTGCAAGACTAAGCAGCGTAGAACCGAATCCAAAAGTATCTTCATTCATTGTAAATCAACATGGTGGGCTCATGATTAACCTCTTTCTATCTGGAAACAGCAATAAAGTGCTCTGTGGTCTCTTCATGTGTCAGCACTCAAGATGCAGTGTGACAGATGATGTCTTGCAAAGCTGGACAAGGTCTCTGCTATATACTTTCCCACCTCTTCCACTGCCCCCACAGGGCTGATCAAAAGCTAGGAAGGAGAGAACAGCAATAATATTGCCTATGTCTTTCTGTTGGAAGAGACTGTAGTTCTTGGGACTTACTAACCTCGCATTGGACCTTCCGACGTCTCTACCTTACACAAGAGGTCCGCTATTGCAAAAGCCATTCCTCCATTCAGCACCAGACAGGTTCAAGGTGGATACTTGGATAAAGTGATTATCACTCATGGACATTAAAAACAAGTTAACAAATATAACTTATTCTATTGGACAAACACCATCCATAGTTTAACTACTGCATTAAGCAAGTGACATACGGCCTTGAATTCCTCCAGGAGGCCTCTAATGTGGCTTTATGAGAGTGTCCAAGCAAAAGGTAAAATCTCCATCCTATGATGTTCTCAGTATGTTCAAGAAAAGGAAGCTTTGAACAATCCCCAACATTAAATGCATCCTTAGGGCAACTACCCTAATTCTAGCTCCTCAAGGTTATAGTGCACAACCTGAGAACCTCATTCTGGTCCTTACAGCTGTACTCAAATTGAACCCCTGTTGCAGGGGTCATTATACTTAACTATATTTTTAAAGTAGATTTCCTAATATCTATTATCTGCAGTCAGGTGAATTTATATAGTTGGGAACTTGCTTGCATGAGACCAAGTATTTTACTTTTAATTTGGACAAATAGCTCTCACAACTGTCAGCGCATTCATTCCCAAATTTAGTTCAGGAAATGTTCTTCTGTCAAGCAACAACGTCCAATCTGTAGGAGCACTGAAAGACTTACGGAAGAGAACTCACATCATCTGTATTGACATCTGGTTTTTGGCCATATGGCCATCAATATATAAATTCACCCTGATCTACATATTGATCATCCAGTCTTTAGCCAGAGTCATTTTTAGGTAGAATTCTTCTCCATTCTTCAGTGCCCAGGGAAAGATAGAGGATACATAATTTACCTATTTGTGGCTGTCCACGTTTAAAGAATGATCCTGCTTTCTACCCTGGAGGCACACTGCTGTAAAAATCCCATTGTAATGGATCTATAGATCTTAGCACAATGAAGAACAGGAAAATATATCTGTGCTTACCTAACATTTTCATTTTTCCTCATAGTTAATATCTGTAAATTAGGAAAGTAGAATGGAATTTTCCTGGCTGTGGATGTTGTCTCAATAAGAGCCAATTTCAGGGGGTTGGGCATACTCCCATTCCCATACCTATTGTAATGGCTACGTAGGCCTTATTTATCAACAAAAGGAAATTTTCATATATACCCAGATGAACTCTTTTAGTCCCACTGAAGTCAGTAGGTCTCAAGCACATGCTTAGGTGCTTTACCCTGTGTTTCATTCTAATTTCACATTAAAAGCCATTGTCATAAGGAACAAATCACACTTTAGAGTATGTGCTCTCAACAAGGTATCAACCTATGATCAGCCATTGAAATGATGTAAGTAAATGCAGTGCTTTGGGAAGTGCTGCAAACTACAGTGGAGTCTATTCATCATTTTATGTTATTTTGTGAACGATTCTAGATGCATTTTAAACTCACATTTTTGCTAGCAGATAAATTGAAAGGTTAGCAGTTCACCTAAATAATAATAAAGTAAGTAGTGTTTTTTCTGATGGTTTAATGGTTACTGTAAAAACATAAATGTTTCCTTTAAAAAAAAATTGTTAAAACAAACATATGGATAATATACATTTATTGGCTCATCCAGAAAGTGTTTGTTTGTCTTAAAAATGTTCAGCTCATCATAAGCAGCTGTTGGTTAAGTTAGGAGCTGGAGAAGTTGTAGTGGGGACTTTTATTGTCTTCATACGTTAACTCAATTCCTTTCTGGTTTTCTCTACCTCTTTCTTGCCATAACCTGCCTTCCCTACCATCCACTGCTGATTGATCTCTCTCTCTCTCTCTCTCTCTCTCTCTTCTGCTCCTTTCCCTCATCCTTCACTTCCTTCCCCATTCACCACTTCTCTTTGTCCCCCTACTTTATCTGCCAGTTTCTCCATCCTTTGACTCTCTCCCAATCTCTCTCTCTGTTATTCTCACCATTTCCTCTTCCTCTAGTCCACTCCTCCATCTCTTTCTTTTAACTTTTTCTTATCCCACCTTTCTCTGTTCCATTCTTCAGTCTTCCACTCTGGCCTAATCTCTCCTCCTCCCACCTTCCCTTCTTTTATACTGTTCACCAATCTCCTGGCCCTTTTTTTCCTAGTCTAGGTTTCTCATGCATCTTTGCAAGTTGTGTTGGCTTTAGGGAGAAGTCTTGTCTGATGCTGCATGTAAGGTTCATATGGCACATGGCAGCATTTTAGTCGCTTGTGCTTCATGGCCCTGATCCAGCACCATAATTTTGCCACTGATCTCAGTGGACACAGGATCAATCAGGTCTGCACATATTATACAATGTAACATACATGCAGCATCCATATAGTATACCACACAATAACAGCACAAGAGATAATGTCAAGTTTTATAAAAATCATTTAACTAGACCATGCCCATCCAGGACTTTTAGAGATGTTTTGATGAGTGTAATTGTGTTAATTGCATTTCCAAAACTTACATTTGGTTTGTGAGCGAGGGTGGAGGGGTCCAGAGAAGCAGAAAAATGCCACAGCGAATTTACTTGCATTGTAGAGCTACAGGATGGAAGAAATCAGCGGCTCCTGCTGTGGGAAATGTGTGCCAACGTCATGCGGTATCAAGTTGCGAGACGGAAGAATCCTATATCTGAAGGTTTGTTTTAAGCATACTCATTTTTGTTGACTAAGCGTAAATGTCATCCGTGCTTTTAATTGAGGCCACTGGTGCACGTATTCCTTTTCCCCTCTTCAGTTAGACAGTTAGACAGCAGCTGCAAACCCCAGTATTTTCAAAGAAATTAGAGATGTGTGCGGCCAAAGATCCCATATTTTGGATTAAATTCAAACAAATATGAACAAGACAGGAACAAATAAAGGTCAGTACAACATATGAATCCAGCAAAACTGTCCCTGGACTGATGTTTGAATTCAGTTGCCCTGTTGGTTATAGCTTAATACTGACGAAGTGGGTATTCACCCACGAAAGCTCATGCTCCAATACGTCTGTTAGTCTATAAGGTGCCACAGGACTCTTTGCAGTTTAATACCTGTTCATCATTCATTTCATTAAATGACCAGCAGCTATTGGAAATGGACCTGGGGCCCTCCCTTAAACATCAGAGGCTCTTTGCGTGTTAAAAAGCTGGCAGCGTGTCTTAGGAAGTAGCATGTATGTACCTTTTTTCATTAGTTTGTTTAGGACTAATTTTTGAGCTGTTAAGAATCTCCCCATGGTAACTAATGTTAAATATTCATATACATGTTTTCCTCAAAAGACAGAACACAAAGCTACAAACTTAGGGCCAAATCCCCAAGCTTGTTGTTCACATTTTACTCAGATCTTATTCAGCAAAACTCCCCTTGGAGTCAATGGGAATTTTGCCAGAGTGAGGACTCAGGCAAGGACGTCTGTTTTTGGCACTTAATAAGGCTGCAGGGTACGTGCTTTCTCACATGTCTGCAGAGTACCATGCACATTGAGGGCATCATATAAATAAATAATTAAAACTAGATGGTCTTACTGACCCACACATGTATTTAGCAAAGTTTTCCATGTTTTGTAATCCTCCCTGCTGAGGCATATTAGCTGAATGACAACGAAATAATAGCAATAGCCAAACTTTATAGTTTCCTGAAAACTGTGGCCTTCGACGTTGTTTTTGTGCTAGGCTAACAGCTCTTAAATCTTTACAGCCGAATGAGTCAGTTCAAGATGGCTGTGACAGTCATTCTTGTAAAGTAAATGAGAAAAGGGAATTTATCTGGGAAAAACGAATCACTGGCTGCCCTCCATTCAATTCCAGGAGATGCTTGGCTGAAGGGGTAAGTAGTGAAATGGGTCCTGCTTGCATGTTTCTGAATATGTTCTGTCATGTTTATGGGGCTTTATATAAATCCCGTATGAGTATTAGGGATGGGTAATCTAAGCTTCCACCTTACACCTCAGCTAAATTGAACCTGAACCTTTTTTTAGGTTCAGAAAAGGGTTGTTTTTTATTTTATTTTAAATAATAAATGTCACAGGCTCCTGCGTATCCTGGTTTCAGATGGGACTATAATAAGCATGGGAAAAGCTGATCTTCCAATATTTCCAGCCCATCCAAAGCCAGGAAGTGCTGGGGACCAGAGGGCGAACGCTGATCTCATGATGTTCTTAGTCCAGATTTCAGAGCAAAGAGGTGTGGAGAAGCATTTGAGCTTTTGGAGTCTCAGTGGAATTGAACCTCCAAACTTTGTGTTTCAGCCATCACTAAAGTGCATGTGTGCATACGATGTAGGGGCAGATTCTGGCTACTCTTGAGTGTGAAGATGGAAGGAGGATGCAGATAACCTTCCTCTTTGCATAGGGAGCAGACTAAATCCAGGTGCTTGCACTCCCTAGTGCAATAACATGAGGATTGGGAGCACTGCTGGACATGCTAGATGAGTCCCTCCAGATCCAACCCCTTCTGCATTGCTTGATAACTTGAGGCCAGCCTGGGGTTGGGACATGGAATGCAAGCTATGGTCTTTTAAAGGATATAGCACTTGCTGCTACTGCAGGTTTCTGCCTGCCTGTGTCTTCTTATAACATGGCAGTGGGTAGTGAGGTCACAGGCAAGCCCACCCTATATAGTGGATTTCTCTCATACATGCACAAAGTGAACAGCAATTTTGAGACTCATTATTCAGAAAGATAAAAGCCTTTCATGAAAACTGTACTCCTTTTTGCTGTCACTACTGCACATACCATGAGTGTATTATCTCCCTCCAATGGTCTCATTTTCAAACCAAAGGATAATAGTTTGCTTTTGAATTGGAAAGTCCCACTATCCAGCTCTCATTTTTTTAAAATACATTTTCAAAATGCATCTTGGACCTAAATATGTTCCTATTCAGTTACTGACTCACAGGTTCAGGTGACTCTCTGAAGCAGGGTCAGAGATCCAGTGGTAACAGTGGCAGCCATTTTAAAGAAACGTAAATGAAAATATAACTACATGTGCCCCATTTTTAACCCTCAGTAACACAGAAAGTCATCAGAGTTATGGCTCCAAAAGGTAAAAATTGGTTTGTAGAGCTAATGATATTCAGGTGTTATAAGATAATGATGCCCTAAGACCAATATCAGTTGGTTGTGTGGAAAAACTTTAAAGCTGTTTAATATTCCTAAACTTTAATGAAGTCAAATGATAGGAAAATTAGTATTTCTACATACTTCTATTATATGTATAACACAGGAACATAGTTCATAACTTCTTATTATAGAGAAATTGAATATAAGTGTGACTATTTTTAGATGTGTGTGTAAATACTATTTGTGCCTAAACTGCAGCATGTATTCTCTCGTAGGGTAAAATTGCAAAAGTTGACAATACCTGTTGTGAAACATGTAAGTAACTGTGCTACAAACGTCTTTCTTTTACAACCTCTCAAAATGTAGTCTACTACATAAGAAGCCATGTTTTGCATTTATGATATGTGTACAGTAAAAGAGCGCTAATTCAAAAAATTCAAATAAATGTCAACGCTGATTCACATATTTTTGTGACTAAAATCACCAAGTTTGTCTCACTGTGAGCTGTGTGGTCATATTATTCATGATTGTTTAGACTACAGCAGGGCAGGGGCGGCTCTACGTTTTTGGCCGCCCCAAGCAGTCATGCGCGGGAGGCGCCCCGGAGCCGCGGGAGCAGCGGACCTCCCGCGGGCATGACTACGGAGGGTCCGCTGGTCGCGCGGCTCGGCTGGACCTCCCACAGCTGCGGATGGTTCGCAGGTCCGGCGGCTCTGCTTGAGCTGCCGCAGGCATGCCTGCGGGAGGTCCAGCCGAGCCGCGGGACCAGCGAACCGTCCGCAGTCATGCCTGCGGCAGGTCCGGTCGTCCCGGGGCTCCGGTGGACCTCCCGCAGGCATGACTGCGGCAGGTCCGCCGGCCCAGCCTGCCGCCCCCCCGGGAAAGGGCCGCCCCACGCGCGTGCTTGCCGCGCTGGGGTCTGGAGCCGGCCCTGCAGCAGGGTATGCCTAAAAAACATTGGTAAATCCCCAAAATTTCACACATTTTAGTGTGAATAATCAGTCATTCCAAAATTTATTATGAATGTTTATTATTCATCATTCATTATTTTCCTGTTGAAACAATTTCAGTAATTTAGCCAGAGATCAGGAACAGCTCCACACAAACTGGGTGACCAATCAGTCAACCCAATATTGAATATATGAAGCAAATGTTTTGTGAGTACTCAATAGGCTTAAAATTATTTTAGTAAAACAATCTAGTGAAAAGTGAATATGGAAAATAATAAATATGGAAATCATGATCTGTTCATGAATGATTTAATAACCAGAAAGTGAGATAAATTCATAACAAGTGTGTATTTATAATGAACAGTTTGACTGGGTCTCAGAATAAACAGTTTTGGCCAATCCTGCAAACCCTTAATCATGTGATCCTTACATAAATAATGCCATTCATTTCAGCGGGTAGGGTTTGTTTGCATGAATAAGGGTTGCAGAATTGTGCTATTATCCCCAAACTAACCTTTGAATATTTCTATGAACATAAAGGCTTTAAATTTTCAACTTAATTGGTGAATAATTATGAAGTTATTTTAGCTCTTAACAAAAAAAAAACCAGGACTTTTTTTAAGGTCAAAATGTCAGCACCTGGTGTGCCCTCTGTTCTCTCTCTTTTATTTGTTCTGGGCATGTGCTAATAAATAAAAGATTGCAAGCACAGCAGACCATCACTGCACAACCATGGTAATTGCTGTAACAATATACCACTTTGGAGAAGTTAACTCCGAGCACTTGCTTCCATGGCCTGTCTACATATCAGTGAGTTCCGGGTTTAAGAAATAAAAGTCAGGAAGCTATTGAGATAATAGACTATCGCTGAATGCCTCACACAGGTAATTTAGTTATGAGGGCTTTTATCTACCAGGCTTCAAGCAAGGAATTAATATTGAAAATTGTCTATTAACGCTTACACATTTCCACATTATATTTAAAAGACTGAGCGAGACTTGTAAGTGGGAAAGGGTTGTGTGTGTCAATTTTTTATGAATGTATCAAAATGCCAATTAGATCTTAGATCTGAAATCTAACAAACTAGATAAGTGTTATAGCCAATACAGAATGAAATCCAATAGGATAAGACCTTTTTATTGAATCCAGAGAGCTATCTTACTCATTTTAACACTGGGTTCTTTTCAGGACACTTGAACACTTTATTAATTCACCCAGAACCACATTAGTAAACAATCAACAATTCACCACTCAAGTGTAGATACAGCCAAGTCTTGCAAACAATTATCACATAGTTATACCAAGGAACAACGCTAATCACCAAGATTTCTCATTACATTTACTAATGACCATAGAGTCACAGAGTTTAAGGCCAGAAGGGACCACCTGATTATCTAGTCTGAGCCTATATATCAAAGGCCACCGACACACCCTACACCCACACACTAAATCCCACAACTGAAATGAGACCAAAGGATTACAGCCCATAGGACATTAGATTATTATGTGCCACAGGCAGAGAAAAAGAGGGACTCAATTCTTTAGTCCCTAACACATTTATCACACTTCCAAGGATACACTTGTCTTCAAGGCACATTTAAAGCACGTGGTCCCTGCTGTTTGAATGGATTGGACCAAAAGGGACAAGTTTAGAATATGAAAAGCAATTGCTTAAAATTGTTGTTTTAAACCTCTCTTAGGTCAATTTGCTTGGGCTTACAATGGTGAGCTTGCCTTAGTTAAAATCTAAACGAGGGTTACTTTTGGTGTCTCACTAGAGAGTGTAGACGTAATCAAGATAACCTGCAGGTTTTTTATGTTAAAGAACAGAAAGGGAAATACAATCTTTGAAATGAAATCTCATCACTTCATCTTATCCTCTTAACCCTGGGATGTGAGGGAGATTCCTTTCCATGAGACCGGTCCTGGCATTCATCACACTGGGGATTCTGCAGCATGGTGGGTTCAGTCAACTCAGGGTCTCACATGACTGGTGACCTCAGTTTTATATGCCCTGACTTTAGTACTCATTGGAGGGAAGCTCCCTCTTATTTCTATTGGACACATACCAACTGAGTGCTCAGATTTCAGCTCTCAGTTTCTCTGCTGCTGCCATTGGTATCTAATAGATGGTGATGGGGTATAAAAAATGTCTCCAGTCCTTTTCTTATTGGAGGCTTTTTATGTTTGATCCATTTCAAAGCTTGTATTTCAATACTAGCCCATATTATTAATTGGAAATTTCTCCATTTTAAGCAATTTCTTTTAATGATCCAAAGGTACATATTGGTTTAAATCTTTCAGCATTCCTTCTTCGTTGTGCCTTACAATTCCTATTACTTCTAAAGGGCCACAGTTATTTCCAATGGAAACAAGAATAATGCCTTATAATCTTCCAAACTTGATGGACCTATTTCATACATTCTTTGATTGTACATAAGCATTGCATGTTATATAGAATTTGAAATCGAATTAGAGATGTTATGCACATATAGGGAGATGTAGATCTGACTCACAAAGCAAGAAAACATGCAGCTTCAAGTTTGGGGTGAAAGACAAACTGACAGGACAAAACAGATTATCTATCATATTTGATTTACAAGGCAAACATATGTATAGTTTATAGTTGGGGGTGAAAATATGGTTTGGATTTTTGGGGGTAACAGGCAGTTTGCTTTATTGACCTTCAATCTCACAGCAGGTTATTTCTAGTTCGCTTAAATTATATCTTGACCCACTCATCTCTTGACCCACTTGCAAAGTGAAGTGGGTCACTTTTCATAGGAAATTAGGTTCTTAACCTTGCCTGGCAACTTTTTGCAGTTCTTTTTAGCTAGTTTGGGAGGAAGGAAGAAATGTTGTCCATATGCAAATTATGAGAGAGTCTTGCTTAGGCGATTAACAGTGCCATTTTAGTTTCTATTCTTGGGGAGTGGAACTCCCAACTGTAGCTTATCTGTGTGTCCTTAGACAAAGTGTCTCACATGATATGAACCATTTTCTTATTGTCTTAACTTCCTAGGTGGAAACTATTTTGGAATAAACTGAGGTGGATAGCTTTTCTAATTTTTGAGGGCGAGGAGGAAATAAATGTTATTAATCATTCAAGGCATATCTGTTCTCTATATCTCTTACAGACTTTATTTAACTAAGTGGGGAAATATACTGCATACTGTAAGGAAAATACAAAGAAAAAATCCCAGTTCCAAACCATGCTACATATGTTTTACAGATGTCAAAAAATGAATTCACCTCTGTTGGTGTAGGGTTGAAAATTACACCCTCCTGTGCCAGCAAGGGCTACTTTACCCAAGGGAGGGTTCACATCCAGGGAGGGCACGTGGCATTTGTCTCCAGGCTGTCTTTGCCATTAGGTGCTACCAGGTGGGAATGATTTTAAATTCTAACTCTGGTTCCTAAGGAGCATCACCTGTAGAGGGGAAGTGCTGAATCAGCCTTGGCCAGGCCATCTTCCAACCTGTGCCACACACTGTTATGCTGGCACTGACTAGCTCTGGAGCAAAGCTTGTAGGTGTCTTTCTCCACTGCAGTCTTCTTCCTGGCATATTCTTCACTCCCATGGGCCCTCCACTGGGCAGGAGCCAGCATATCTTAAGGCTGAATGAAACCTATTATCTTTGAAATTACATTCTTTCTTACTATGTGAAGCAAAGTAAACCAAACCCAGTAATCAAAGTGAATTGTGAGCAGCATGTTATATTATGAGGTTAACCATCCCCAGGGATCTAGTGCTAGTATTCTTCACTCCCATGTGAGAGACCTGGGTTTGAGCCTCCATCCTGGTCATTTGCTCCCAAGATGGACAAAGTTTGAAAGTGTTTCAGAGACATCATGCCTGTTTCCGCAGGCTGGCATGTACAGAGTCCCCTGTGATAGAGAAGAGATGGGAATTGGTTATAATTAATATAAAGGGGCTTGTTGATTGAAAACACTTTATACAGACTGACCCTGTGGTTTTCCCTGACTCTGTAGCTCCCAGATTCACTAAGGATAGCCAGGTGCTGGCCGGGACAAAGCAGTCATGGAAAGTGCTTTTGTCACTTGGACATGAACCCTCCAGCCAATTAAACATTGGTATTAGAATAATAGCATCATAGAAATATAGGGCTTGAGAAGTCATCAAGTCCAGCCCCCTGTTTAGAGACAGAACCAAGTAAACCTAGACCATCCCTGACAGGTATTTGTCCAACCTGTTCCACAACTTCCCTTAGAAGCCTATTCCAGAGCTTAACTCTCCTTATAGTTGGAAAGTTTTATCTAATATCTAACCTAAATCTCCCTTGCTGCAGATTAAGCCCATTACTTCTTGTCCAACCTTCAGCAGACATGGAGAACCATTGATCATAATCCTCTTTATAACAGCCCTTAACTTACTTGAGGTCACTTTATACAGACTGATATGATTGGAAGGTATTCCCTTGTAGTGGAAGAAAGGATGGTGACTCTCACATGAGATCACATTGCTGGGATAGGTTAAAGTGGAAAAAATAAATAAAAAAGGAAGTGGTCTGAACTTTCTGTTTAGGGTGCAGGAGGTCACCTTTCTCACTCTCTCCAAAGACACTAATGACTGCAACTTAATAAATATCATCCCAGTTGTCAATCATTATACAGTAAGTCCCAATATTTCAATGGAACTAAAATGCTATATTTAAAGAGCATTCTGTATGCAGGATAATAGAAAAATCACAAACAAGCAGCTTGAGATTTTAAAAACCACTTAACATAAGAACATAAGAAAGGCCGTACCGGGTCAGACCAAAGGTCCATCTAGCCCAGTATCTGTCTACCAACAGTGGCCAATGCCAGGTGCCCCAGAGGGAGTGAACCTAACAGGCAATGATCAAGTGATCTCTCTCCTGCCATCCACCTCCATCCTCTGACGAACAGAGGCTAGGGACACCATTCTTACCCATCCTGGCTAATAGCCATTTAGCCACATTACGCTAATGGAAATTAATTGTGTGGTTAAATGTTCTAGTTGGCTTGGAACATCTGAGCCTGTAAATTTACAGTCAAGATCAGAGAGAAGAAAAGCAATCCTTAGCATTTATAGTAAATGCACTGTATAAATACTAACCCTTCAGTCTTCCCAATATATTTACCTTACCTGTCATTTACACACATTCACTCACTCCCTCTCTCACACACCTAATTTCAAAAGGAGCTCTATCTCTGGTGATCAGATCTCCTTCACACTACTCAGGCTACTGGCTTTGAGTCAAATGGTAATCTTCCTCCAGTGCACAATTTTCCTTCTTTATCCCATCCCTTTAATTAAATGTCTGTCATGGCCTAACGATTCATCAAAGCTCACAATATATAATAAAGTAATATGTAGCCTGTTACCTATACCCCAGATAATAGAATAATCGATTTCTCATGGCTATAAAGGTTGATATACAGGTTGCATAACCTTTCCAGGTCATTCAGCCTACTCAATCTAAAAAAGTAACTATTAAAAAATAGATTCTGTTCAGTTAAAGGTGCAAATCAAGGTGTTGACTCTGGTCTATAAGGCCTAATATTTGGCTGGGGCACTCGTTGTCTATGAAGCCATCCTCCCTCTCTGTGGTATGCCAAGGCAATTGAGGTCAGCTCGAGTGCTTGAGTGAATGGTTCCTTGTCTTCAACACAAGGGAGTTGGTAGCTGAATATTTTCAGGGCTGGGTGCCCTTCCACTCTCGTACTTGCTCCCCAGCTGGTCCAATAGACCCTGTTGTTATGGGCCTCAGGAAATAGTGCTGGGTTTATCATTTTTCTTTGCCTTTTGCCTGCAGGAGTGAGATGATAGGAAGCGGTGGTGCTCAAGGATACAGTGGTTTATAGGGAGAGGATGGTCCTTTTCTTTTCACCCCTGAAAGAAGCATAGTTGTGTCTCTGCTATTCATGCTTTTTCCCCTTTCTGATCTTGACACTGTCCATTTCATTAAATTATATATATATGACCTGACCTGCCTGGAGGGGGTGTGGCTTATGAAATCCAAAATAAATATTGTAAACCAAATTGATGTGATTGGATAATACGTCTCTCAGTTGGGAGCAAAGAAACATTGAAGACATGGCGACAGTCTGATGACAGTTATTTTGAAATGGGATGAGTGTCAACTGTTGTGACTGTCTGTTTGATAAAACGTGTCCAAGCAGAGTGCAGACACAAAGTGATTAAAGCATTGAAAGTGAACTGGCGTTTCCAGCCTTGCAGCCAGCAACATTTTTCACGCTTGTGGAGCTTTTTTCAGATCACTTGTGAAGCGCTAGAAAGGCAGAAAAGCAATAAGGCTAGAAATGTTATCTTGGAAAAGAGATGGGAAGCTGTTTCTTTAGCTGCTGGGAGGACGCCTACATCAAAAGGAAGTTGTATTTCTTTGGTCAGTTTGCAGCTGGCCAGCTGATTGCAGTGTTCTGTCTGAATGAATGGTTGTGGAGAGGACAATACAGAAAGTAAAAATAGATTCCAATTGATAAATAATCGACTTGAGTGCTGAATAGTCGGCTGTCTCCCAGTCATGGAAGATTCATTTGCTAGCTAGAGTTAAAGTAAGAGTTCATCTTGACGCACAGCGATGGTGGTGTATTAACACTGCAAATGAAGAACCACTGCTTCCTGTGTGTAGAAAGGCCACTTAGAAGAGCATTAGCTCCTTCGCAAATCATTAGCTAGCATGGGAAAATGAATAAAGTGGTTGGGCCAAATTATCTTATGTATAAAAATGTATATGTATAAAATCTGGATCTGTACAGGGCTGGTGGGAGGGGAAAGGGAGCTGCTATCCAGTAACGACCACAGCCTATGGGCTGCAGTAGCCCTGCTTCATGGGACCAATCAACAGCACTCTGGCTCCTCCCCCAGCCTAACAGCATCCCACTGACAAACACGGTCTGCAGGTCTAGTCCTGTATTGCCTTTTACGTGGATTCTTCATGAGGTGGAGAGGAGGGACAGTCAGCATTTATCCTCTAGTGTCAAGAGCACCAAACGGCAGTTGCTCAGGACAGAATCCTGTCCCCATGAAAGTCAATGGCAAAACTTCCATTGACTGAAGTCAGGCTTTTACCCCCCCAAGTCCAGCAATGGGAATGGAGAATTTAACCCCATTATTTTCATGCTGCAAAATTCAACATATTTCTCAAAGTAAATTTCCATAGGAAATAACCCTGGCAGTCCATTTTGAAAGTTGGTGCTGATAAGAGGAAATTTCAATCCAAAAGTCATTTCTGATGTTCATTTCTTGACACCCCCTGGAATTGCACTTTCTCATGCCAGTGGTGCTAAACATTGCACAGTGTTTATTTCAGCGAAAGAATGTGATCTCTTTCTGCAGTATATTCCCTGACACTTGCACTTGGGAGCCAATCAAGATTGACAACTACTGACTTCAATAGTTGTGAATTAATGGGAAAGGGGTGTATTTTACTGCTTGTAACTTATTATGGGCAGGTCTATACTTAAAACGCTGCAGTGGCACAACTGAACATCTTTTATTTGTTAACAATAGTCCATCAAAAATCCTATTTGGGAAAAAAAATAAGACAGATTTATAATAAATATTATTTAGTGGAACAAGAGCCAGGTGAGGTACTATCCTGGGGTTTTAATATATCACTGGTCATTCAGCAAGGCATTCTTTTACTGTCGTGGTTTTTGATTGGTTTATGCAGGAACTCAGTGGTATTCAATGGAATTTTAAGGCTGCAGTACTGTATATTCACAGTATCCTGTGTTAATTGCCACATGGAAACATATCTACGTCTTTTACTGGGGTCTTGCTAATAATGGCATATGGCCAATGACAATTTTTGTGTGTACTAAGCAGAGAATGGTGCCAGAATGTTTTTTAAAAAACGCCTTCAACCATTGGCAAATTCCCCTTCTTTCTTGACAGGTATAGAAGCAGAATGCAGACAAGTAAATTCCATGCTGACGTATCTGAATATCAATGGCTGTGAGGCTGAAGGTGGAGTGCCTATTTTCCAGTGTGAGGTAAGAAAAATCTATTTTCATTTTGTCAGTACAGAATTGTGGCAAAACATGACACACTTTCAAAGGGAGTGGTTTGCTACACTTGCAGTGCTATTTCCCTCCTCTTGCTAGGTAAAGGTATGACTTTCTCATGTATTCACCCCTCGCTGCTCAAAGCCAAGGTAAATGGCCTTTGCACAGGGATCTCAACAAGGTTTGTTGAAGGGAATTAATTTGCTTCCCTATTCCACCCAAGGATAAGTCACTGGCTTCTCAGTAGCTTCCTTTCCACTCAACAGAATGGAACATTGACTTCTGTCTCTGCACCAGTTATGCAGGAGTTTCAGCTGTGTACATTTGATTCCATTTAGTCTAACTAGATTTCCCACCTCCCCGCTTTGGGGCTGATCAGAAAACCCACTTTAATATCCACATGTCTCTCCAGGAACTAGAAGCAACATGAATGGAGCTTCTGAGTATTGTAAATTGCCTTGCTGGGATCTTCTGCACTTGAATGAATTTCACCCTTAATTTTATGGGGCCCAATTTTCAAATCTGTGACCCTAAGGTTAGGTACATAAATCCCCCTCTAGACTCTTAAGTCAACACATCAATGCCTAAATAAGTATTTAGGTGCCTAACACATAAGCACTCAGGTTTAAAAATTGAGCTCTGTAGGATTTGACGTGACTTCAGTATTTGAGCCCACACATTGTGCTCTTATGTTCCACATATCCCATCAAATTGCGTAATTTGAACAAAAGTGTAATGCCACTGGATTCTCCTCCCCATCACTCTGCTCATGTAATACAGCAGATACAATCTGAAACAGGAGCAGAACATTCCTTCCAGATGTCCCCTTCTATCTTTGATAGATGGCACTGGGAAACAAATGAGAAGCTTGGTTCCCAGGCTGGCTGCAACAGAATAACTTCCCATTCTATTTTTATTATGCCTGAATTTTTACTTTAAACCACACTGCGATTAGGGAGGGTTTTTTCTTTTAGCACCCTTTCATAGGGATAATTTCTTTGACTGCTGTAGTTGCCAAATGGAGCATCTTTCTCCTTTCTGTGACCAGCTGGAAAGGAGTGGAGTTGGGTGCAGTGACTTGGGACTATGTGCCCCAGGGTCTTTAAGACCTCCAGCCGCTGTTCTCAAACCATGAAAGCCTTAAGGGAAGAGGACATGTCAACAGTTCAGAAATGCTGTCCAATACCTGCTTAACTCCAAAATAAGAAAACTGCTGCATTATCATCTCTATCCACTAAGTCAGTGGCTATTTGGATCTTGTGGCTATGAAAGATCCAGGGCAGATTTCAGATTCAGTGTGAAGATTTTAATTCAGAAATCTGGCCATAGTTCATTTTGGGTAAACGTGTGGGCCCAGAAAAAAGGACTTAATCATTGTGATGCTCAGTGTCAAAAAAACCTAACTTTTAGGTGCCAAGAAAAATCACAGGAACAACACTGATCCGCAAAGCCTGAGTTAGGTGCCTCGGCTCCTATACAATACATGTAGAGAGAGAGGCACCTTAGAACATGATCCACAAAGCCTGCAAACTAGGTGGGGAGCTGTCTAAGCTAGCCCATGGGAGACACTAATGACAAGGGTGAATGCTAAGCTCCACCCCTCTCTTGGAGTTTAATGCCTAATCTAGGCTGCAGAGAGGAACCTGTTTCTGTTTACAATTCACAAACCAGGGAAGACAGGCATTCTGCCAACTAAGTCATGTGCAGGTGTGCTCAGAGGCTGGCTACCCGATCAATTTGAATTGGGTAACGCATTTATGAGCTCCACTCCTAAAACCTCTTGTTATCGGTAGAGCAGACTCACTCGCATTTCATCTCAGAAATGCTAGCAAGTGATCCTTACACAACTGTACATTACAACCTATACAATGGTTTAGAATAGTACAAGCTACAATGTAAATTGCTATTGTGCCTGTAGCCTGTATAAATTAGGGAAAATAAAAAGTAACAAGGATAAGCACAAATGGATGGACAAGTACTAGTTAGAAATCAAAGAGGAGTATTCAGTTTGTGGGTTTTTTCATTATGTTTGGCATTATGCAATTAAGTTGTGTAGAAACAGTATTGTACAGATGGAATCAAAGTAGTAATTTTTCCTCTTTATGCAGCACTGGTAAAACTGAATACTGTGTAGAAGTGCTTGGAGAATTTTTTCCCCAGAAAATTGTGATGAAAATGGAAAATAAAAAATAAATTTATAAAAATTTTCATTGGATAATTTTGACTGTCAAAAAAACAAATTTTCATTTTTTGACAAAAAGTCAAAATTCAGCAGCAGAACCAAAATGGTTTGGCCAAAAATTGCTGAAAACCAATCCTTGATTTTTCCACAAAAGCTCTTGGTTTCTGGGTGGAAAAATCAGACACTTTCCTTAAAAATTTTCATTTAGTCAAACAAATTTAAAACAGCTGCAATACTGTGTACAGTTTGAGTTGCTGTAATATAAAACAGATACAGAGAAACTAGAAAAACGTGGAAAAAGGAACTAACGCATTTGGAGAGAATGGTGTGGGGGAAGCAATGGAGGTGATCAGCAGGCAGGGCAACAGGAATTATGGATGCTCTAGAAATATATGAAACAGAAGTTAAGATGCCTTTTTTTTTAAAATACAAACTTTAAAGACTGTTGTAATAACGGTGCCCAAAGCCCCACTACTATTGTTTCCTATTGTTATCTGGGCCTATCAAACTTACCACAATACTGTAAACATTCTAGGATAACGTACGAGCTTGTTTGTGTGTCGGCAGCTGTTGCTCAGGATTACCTTGTGTGTGTAAACATATCAAGGGAGCTGTGAAATAATATTTTGGCATTTGGCTGAAAACATGAAGCATGAGACCAACAACCAACGAAGACCAATCAAATGAACCCATTACAAAGTCCTGGCAAAAACTTCCATTAGCTTCCTTGAGTCTGCTTGGATAAAACTGAGGGCAGAATTTGGATCTTTATCAGAAATCTGTGGAGTAAACTATTATTTGGCAAGATTCAAACTTTATCTGTTTCACTTTCAGGGCAAATGCAGAAGCAAAACCAAGTACTCTATTGAAATGAATAGACTTGAAGATGAGTGCACCTGTTGTTCAGCTACTCAGACAGTTCCGGTGACCGTCTCCCTGCGCTGTGCTAATGGCACAGTGGTGCAGCATGAAGTACCATCTGCAAAGCAGTGCGACTGTTTCTCTCGTAAATGTACATAGTAAACCTTTCCAGAAGCTGCTTCATTTAACCTTTATTTTTAATGGCTAAGGAATTTACCATTCAGATCTCACTTTCTTTCCTTTAGACTGCTTTATTCCAGATGATTCTGACCATTGCACTCATTGTATCAACATACCAAGCAATAAAAGTAAAGCTTATTTAACAGCATTTTTTGACTGTTTTACTTGGGCTACTAGTGTGACCCATACTGTGTCCCTCATTTCAAGGGATGTCACTCATTTAATATCAGAGTTACCTCTGTTCTACATACATTTGGTTTCCCCTCACTTTTATCACTGAATAGTATTTACCTTAAAAGAAAGAAAATGAACATGAAAATATGAACCAAAGGCTACAGAAGGAGTTATTTACACCGAAGGAATGAATCCCATGGTATTTCAAGTTTCCTGACCAAATAATTTGTTTGTTTCCCTCATACTGGGTCTTTGCCACACATTGTGTCCCACTTTTAGGCCTCAGCAGCTTGAGAGGTATGATGGGATACCTCAGAGAGAAAGATGATAATGTTCTCAGCAAACTGAAACATAGCTGACTATGACTCAGTCAGCCAAGTATCACTTTGCAATGTTTCTACAAATGAATGCTACAGCAACTCCTTAGTGCTGGTGGAAGGTGCTGATTGACATCCTTGAAGTTCTCTATTCATTCATAGGCAGTGCAAGCATCCATTACTCCAGAGATAGACTGATTCTAGTGATAGGATCTTCTGCTCCAATTCCAGATAAATTCACATTGATTCTCTAGATCTGTCTTTGCCCCTCACCCCACCCAACCCAACCCCTAATCCATCACTGGTGTCTCCTATCCACAAGATAACCACAAAGCATTACCCCATAGTAGTCCTTGTTTTCTGAATCAAAAAAGCCCCCAACTTCTGTGTGAGCCAACCATCATATACCCTTTTAGTCAAGTCTGCTTGGCTGAATGGCAAAGCTCTCCTTGTCCTGTCCTTTGGTTCACTAATATAAATGCTGGAAGCATATAAATATATATCATGCTAATAATATGTATTATCCACATCACATCTAACTATTCTATATTAGATAGATATGGTGTAGTTAATGCATGCCTATATATATTGTGATACAACATGGCCAGGGAGCAGTGGAGACTGGTCTTACTGGGTGCTGGGAAGTGGGCAGGCAGAAACCCTAGGCTACTTAAGGCGTGGTTCCCTGTAGAGTAGGGAAAGTTACTACATGTTAATTGGAGCACCAGGCAGACAGGGTGGAGCAAGAACTGGAGTTTGGAGGCATGTTGCTGAGAATTGAAAGACCAGAGAATGGGAGACCCTACCCCGCAGAGCAGGGAGACTCCCTCCCCCAGTGTCAAGGACCGAGGGTAACCCTACCCAAGGGCAAAAGAGGGTAAGAGGGGCTGGGGCTCAGAGTGAGGAGCAAACCCAGACCCCTTCCCTCCTCTAACACCTTCCCAGGCCACTAGCGGGGCCCCAAGAACAGAGGCAAGGGGTGGCATCTTAGCCCCCCTTCTCAAGAACAGCATGGGACCCACCATACCAACATCGACCATTTTGTCAGCGTGTGTGTGTAAACTGGCCTACACCATAATCCCGTTCACTTATGCTAAGTATCCCATAACTCCTCACATTTGCAGAAGTAAGCATTTGGCATAAGTGGATAGAGAAGTTGTCAAAAATCAAGATATATTCATTCAATATCTTAGATAGTGAAGTACCTTGCCAGATCAGTACCTGGAATGTTAGTATCCAGAACAAAGATAAGGAAGGAACCAAACAACAAGTTAGGGAAGTGGGACAAATTGATGGGTTGGAGAAGGGTAGCTTGTAAAATCATATAAATAATACCAGCTGAAATGTGTAAATGGGGGAGTACACCTGCTGTGTAAGGTGAATATAACATCGCTGCATAGGAGACTGGTAACATAGAACCTTTTGCCTGTACCATATCAATAAACCTGACAAATTGGTCATTTGGTCTCTTGAGTGTATTTCATAATGAACCAAAGTGTGATCAAGCATTATACAATAAATCAGCACTTCTTTGTAAACAATGCCACCAACCAGCTTTTTCTGCCATCTGTGACACTTGCCCTTGGACCTCGTTCATCTTGCAGAAGTTACCTCCCCAGAATGTCTCCCTGCTTAAACAATCACATCTCTGAGAAGTAGGAAGTGATGCTGCAATCAGAACCAGGGCTGAATTGATGTTTTCCCCACTTCCTTGAACATCTCACCCTCTGCTTCCCTATTCCCTGCCATCTCACACTGCAGCCTATCACCACGTACTCCTTACATTTTACTGTCCCAGTTTTCTGACTCTCTCTCTCTACCTCTGAGATTCATCCTTGCTGGGGATTTCAATGGGTGTGCTGATGTTTCCCATGAAATGATGGGCAATACACTAGCCTAAACTCTAGGGCACATAATCATAATGGTGTGCAGCCACTCGGTCCTGCTAGACGCATGGTTGCTCTTGGATACCCAAATAGCAAGTCATCAAAATCACCTTCTTTCATCTTTGACTAGCAACAAGACATTGCCCTTTCCTCTCAGAAGAAGACCAGGCCCCAGTGATCCATTCATTCAGCACTTCCAAATTGGTTTTATGGCAAATCACTATCTGGGGCTGAAGGCAAAGACCTGTGGAGAAGTTATGCTGCCATGTGTTGGACAAGTTATATCTCCTAAGTGGGGCAGGCCAAAGATTACATGTAACACCAGTGCTTTGCAGTCTGCACTGGCTTCCCATTCATTAATTGGTCCATTTTAGGTTCTTAATGGGCCTAGCTTCCACCATAACATGGCACAGGAGCCATGACTGAACAATGCATGACTGATCACAGAGCCCAGGGTCTAACTGACTGGTCTGTTCAGCTGAGGGTCACAAACTCTAGAACACCAGACCGCCAGAAATTGGGATTAGTCCAAATCTTCTCACATTCAGAGTGAAATCCATGACATCTGATTTCCCAGTGTAACAGGCCGGTGTGGCTCCCCTCCTCCCCAGGGAGGGTTGAGCCCCGCTGGACACCGGAAGGGGCGGGGCTACAGAGCAGTAAGCCTGCCCCTCAGAGGGTCAGGCGGCGACCCGGAAGTACAAAAGCCGGCCATCAGAGCTCAGTGGGAGCCCAGCCACCGTCGGGAGCAGACCTACCAGAGAGGGCTCAGGACTGGGAAGCCGCTGGAGCCTAGGGCAGTTACCCTGACTGGCCGGAGCTTCCCCACACCCGCTACTGGGAGGAGCCGCCGGAGCTTCCCTGTGCCAGCTACGAGGAGGAGCCGCCGGAGACTCCCCCTCTCCCTTGCTGTTACCCCGAGGAACCCCCGGAGCAAGCCTGGCTGGACTTCCCGGAGGAACTGCTGGATCTACCCTCCAGCCCCGGCTGTGAAGAACCCATGCTATGGGACTTCCTGGGAGCTAATGCTACAGACCAGGTAGGCCCAGAGGGGGAAATTGGAAGTGGCCCGGGGGCAGCTGACCCCAGTCAGGCTGCAGATCCCCACTGACCGTCAGCGGTGATAGCTGCTGCTAGGGCCCCGGGCTGGGACGCAGTGGAGTGGGTGGGCCTGCATCCCCCCTGCCACCCCACTCACGGGTGGCAGTCTTCCCCCTCATCCCAGCACTCAGGCCTAGGGGCCTGAGCCCTGACTGTTGTTGCCCTGCCCTGATGCAGGGCCTGGGCCTCTATACTAACTGTTTGTTGCTCAGCCCCTGCACCAGAAGGCCTGAGCCCCTAACTGACTTTGTGCTTTGTTGCTCAGCCTTGTGGAAACAGGGCAGGACCCGAGTATGAACAACAGGCCGGTGTGGCTCCCCTCCTCCCCAGGGAGGGTTGAGCTCCGGCCACCCTACTTTACACCAGGTAGTGGAATGGATGGAGGAGCAACCATCACATGGAACATTAGGAGGCCAGGAATCTGCATGACTGAGAATTTACAGCTGTCAGCATCTGTACAGGTGCCATGCAGCTTCAATTGACAGAGGCCACCCATTTCAGTACAATACGAAGTACTTACTCATTTTATAGCAAATCTTTTTCAGCCAAGCCTCCTCAGCCCATAACTCTGGTTTTGTTGTTCAATTGTGGTGGTATAGCCATCAGCCCATTGCCTGCAGCAAACAATTACCTTTTAAAAAGGTAATGAGAAAATACTACGGTGCCATTAAACTGGGAGGATAATGCATCAGAACACTCACCCTGAAATAAACCCCCATGGTCCTAGCTAGTAAATAGTTCTCAGGGCCAAAACTTCTCACCTGTAAAAAAAAAAAAAAACACAAAACAGTCAAGTCAAAAAACAGACATTTCAGGTGTGAAGAGAAGTGGGTCCAAATGCAAGCTGGATGTCAGTCACAATGTTCTCTACATAGGTTGCATTTGGACTGTGGGATCTAGCAAAGTATCCATGTTAGAAATGGGCTAGCCGTGTGGTTGTGCCACACAAGATGCAATTAAGGTTAATTTTGAACAGTTGAGGAGAGTCTTAGTGGCTGCTTCTTCCCAACCTCTGGAAATCAGTGTCCTGATGGTCCTTTTCCCACTTCTCCCTTCCATGTAATTGGACAAATTTCCTGGCAGTGGGTTTTATCATATAGTCATGGGGAAATGTTCCAGCAGCTCCATGTCTTTCCTGCCCTACATGGTCAAGTAGGGAGTGTCCCAGAGGTACCTCTTCCCCCATCCTACCCTGCAGCCTGGCCACAGCTAGCCTGGCTCAGATGACTCTGGCTCTCAAGGCTGTAAAATTGCAATGTAGATGTTTGGGCTCGGGTGGGGCTCAGGCTATGAAACCCTAACAGGTGGGTAGCACTCACAGTTCAAGCTCGGGCTGGAGCCTGAACTGTATGTCTACACGGCACTGTTCAGCCCTGCAAGCGTAAATCACCTGATCTCAGCTCGAAGTCTCAGTGCTGCATGTTTTCTGTTGCAGTGCAGACATACCCAGAGTGTCCCAGCAACTCATTGCCACCCTCAAAGTAGGGCAACCAGATGTCACACTTTTATATGGACAGTTCTGATATTTGGTTTTTGTTTTCTTAATATGGGCTCCTATTTACCCCCCACCCATCCTGATTTTTCACACGTACTATCTGGTCACCCTACCTCAGATATAAAACATGTCACAGGTAGAAGGCCTGGGTTGGCCTTCGTCCTGTGCATTGATGTGTCTAGGGTTGTCAGGTGTCCAGTTTTCGAGCAGAGCGCCCGGTCAAAAAGGGACCCTGGTGGCTCCAGTCAGCACTACCAACCGGGCCGTTAAAAGTCCAGTTGGTGGTGCTGTGGGTCTAAGGCAGGCTAGTCTCTAGCTGTCCTGGCACTGTGTTGTGCTCCGGAAGCAGCCAGCAGGTCCGGCTCCTAGGTGAGTGGGCCATGGGGCTCAGCATGCTGCCCCCGCCCTGAGCACTGGCTCCACACTCCCATTGGCCTGCGTGGTGCCAGGACAGGCAGGGAACTGCCTTAGTCCCACTGACTGGGAGATGCCTGAGGTAAGTCCATGCCCCAACCCCCCGCCCCAGCCTAGAACCTCCCCACACCCCCTCATCCCCAGCCCCACTCAGAGCCCTCACTGCTCCTGCACCCCCAGCCCAGAGCGCCCTCCTACACCCTGAACTCCTCATCCCTGGCCCCAGCCCAGAGCCCATACCCCTCCTGCACTCCCCCCAACCCCCACTTGCCTCAACCTGCAGCCCCTTCCCCCACACAGCTTCTCCCTGGTTTTACTGAGCATGTGATAGAAGCCTGACAGCCTAAAAGCTTTTTGCTATGAAGGCACTGGAGTTGAGTCTCCAGTGGAAAAGATCCTCAGCTGTACCTGGATCAAGAGCCAAGAAATTGTCTCCCTGTTGCATTAGCCACTGAAGCTGATTATATAAATGCTTTCAACTATCATGTGGAGGAGTTGTTATAGGTTTTATTTTGTTGTTGTTGGGAATGGGATTTATACACAAGGTGCTCTAGCTAGGCAGCTGCCTAGGGCAGCAGGTTTCTGGGCAGCTGCCCCTCTGTCATGCTGGAGGAGTGGCCAGGCCAAATTTGAGTAGTGTTGTGACCCCCAGCACTCCAGGTCGCAATTCAACTGACTCAAAATTTGGCCCAGCTGCCCCTCTGTTGTGAATCCCGGCAGTGCTTGGGATTCAGGAGGAGCTGGTGATGTCATCTGGCTCTCTCTAGTTCAGACTGGTCAGGACATCTGTCAGGCTCAGGGTGAAGAAGGTCATGGGTACCAGGAGACAGTGCAGGCATCAGCCATGATAGTGATGCTCATTCCAACAGCCAATTTTTCTCCCCAAATCTCTTTCTTTAAGGACTCCAAAGGCAGTGATGGGCAGACTAGCCCATCCCCTCATTTTGTCCACCAGCTGGGCCCAGTATCCAACATAGCAATTTTGGTTCATTGATTTTCAGTCTCTCACCGTTCTCATTTATAAGGAATGATTTTAACAGTCCTTGAGTTATAGCAGTAGGCTTATTGTTTGGACTAATTCAGTCTGTCTCCCTCCCTTAAGAATTGCAAATCTTGATTTGATTGTAATTGTAATTTTTGTACACTTTTTAGATGTTAAAGCTAAGAACTTACAGCTTGTTTCATTTATAGCTAAAAAATCTCAAAACTGCTGCTGTTCTATGTTTAAAAAAAAACCCACAAACAGCTCTTATCACTTCTTTGGCTGCACATCCAAAATGGATAAAGATGGAAAAAACTTCTCCCCAGCCCTCTTTTGCCACTTACACAGTTAAAACTGTACATTTACACAAACCATGACAATTGTTTGCATCAGTGGTTAAATTTGCTTATCTGGAGGGAAAAAAGTTAGCTCTGATGTAATTTTTAACCAAATGTGTTGCGTCCTTCTACAAAGCAGAAATAAGATGTTCTTTTGGAACCATTCATGAGACATTTCCAACACCCAAAGGCAGTAAAAATTCACATGCATTTTTAGACTATCAGACCTTCCACACCTGTTTTGCCACCAACATTTGTGAGCCACCATGACCATCATGGCAACTTAGCTGAACCTGCCAACTAATCTGCAACATTAACACCGTGCGGTCTCACATGCATAAAACAACAAAAATCCTTGACATCAAAAACAAAACTGGAGAAAAAAAAATTGTGAAAAAACACAAAAGAACTAAGAAAAATTTCAAAAAAAAAATTGGGCAAAAATAAAACAATCATAAAAAACCCCCATCACAACCAGTTTGGTGTTGCAAGAACCATTGATTCTAGTGGTTTGATATTCAGTTCACAGTTAATGCAGTAGCAGCCATGAATTAAGCTGGCATTTTGTTAACAAGAGGGTTACCCAAGATGTTATTTCAGTAAAAGTCTGCTTTAGCACTTTAACTTCAATAATTTAAAACACTTAATTTGAACAGCTTTTTCTTTTTCTTAAATACTTTAATTAAACATTCAAAATTACCGCCCATTACAGAAACTATAAGCCTAAAAATATAAACTAAAAAGCATTAAGATTTTTTAAAAAAAGTTAATAATTTTAAAACAATTAACTCTGATTTTTTAAAAAGCAAAAACAGTAAGGGTTTGCTTTGCATGCTTCTCTTAAGCAAGCTCAATAAACTTAAGAATTTTGAAAACAAACTTTGGTTTTAAACTAACTTTGAAAACAATTTTGTTTGCCAAGGGCCAAATTCTATATATGTATTTAACCCTTTAGGGTCCACATTGGGCACTAAAAATGTTGTATTAATTTAGATGTAATATATACACTAAAGCTGTTAACGTACCTCAGTAACAGTTCAATATTAACCAGTGTTGAACAAGGTCTGGAGTGTGGTATACAGAGACCTTAGCCTGCTTAATACCATGGCGAACACCACTGGCAGTGGGTATAGTAGGCCACGGGAGGCTAAGCCTTCCCAAACAGCCAGGCCTTGGCCCAGCCCCGAGGCCCCACTCCAGCATCACACTCTTTCCCCGTGGCCCCGCCCATGCTGGTCCTCTTCCTGCCCTCGCTCAGCCTCTCCCCTGAAACCAACGGGGGCTAAGCCGGGCAGGCCAGGGCAGTTGGGGCCAGCCAGGGAGGGTCAGCCAGTGGCCTGGGGCAGCCGGCAGGTCGGGACTCAGGGCAGCTGGGGCGTGGCTTCCAGCAGGGCAGATGGGATGGGGTCAGGGGCTAGCCTCCCCGAATGGTGGGTTTACATGCCGCTCATGGCAAACATACTATAAAATTCATGCCAAAGGTTAGTAATGTATTGACTGAAACACATACAAGGAAGACAATAAAAAAAAGGTCAAGAGCATTGAAACTGATTGTTTATGCAAAACAATCAATCAAAACATATCAAAGTCCCTTTCTGGACACTGTGAACATTGGTTAAAGTCTCTTATTCAGTCAAACAATCTTTCCTGGTGGAGAAGAAAGGGTTAGTTCTGTTGGTCAATTCTGCATCAGGAATGATACAGACAAAAGACTTTAGACAAATAACAGACAGAAGGGATTTTGGGCTGGCAGGTCAGCCACAACAGCTGTTGCTTTGGACTCTGGCTCACTTCCTCGGTCAGGGACATCATCTGTTTGGTCTGGTCAGGTCCTTGTCTTTTACTGGTCCTTCTCAGGCTGGACAGAGGTGGATGGGCCATCTCATCTGACCAGGCTGGATCACAGCAACACAGGTGAAAAGCAGAGAAAGAAAGGACAAGAGGAAGATGATGAGGGGCAGAAAGGAGCACATGAGGGAGGGGATGACAAAGCAGGATCTCACGTGTATCAGGTTGGGGTCCTCGCTCATGCGGCGATGATGGTCAAGTGTCTCCACTGTAGTATTAAGGCCTCGTGTTATGACAACAAATCCTTCTGATGCAATTGCAGTAAAAGTGAATGTTAAAGTTCTCCCCCTCAAAGTCTCTTTTTAAGGGCCTCAAACAGGTGAGGGGGTGGAATAATATATCCTCTCATTATTTTGTCCACCAGTTGGGCTTAATTTCCGACACACCAATATTGGTTCCTTGATTTCCAGTCCTCTGCTCCTCTTGTTTCTCCATCATAATCTTAATACAGAATCTACTGATACCACCCCAGGACTTTGTTTAAATTAATTAGATTTTTCTGTTTTCCTTCTCACATCTTTTCTTAAACAGTTGTGTGCAACAGATTATTGTGACAATTCATGAACTTTTGCTCACTTTTCACCAGTTGAATTTACAATTAGGGTAAATTTGTAGGCCCAGTTATCACAGCAGGTGACAAGATCAAAGCTACTATCTAGGCCTATTGTGTGTGTGAATTGCATGCTCAGGTTTGACTGGGGGAGGGGGGCTGCATCTTGGTATATTTGCTTATCAAATATAGAAGGAAAAAAAAAGGACTATAGTGCAAGGAAATGCTGACAGTAGAGCTGATCAAAAAAGTTTTCAGTCCAAAAATGCTGATTCAACAAAATCTGAATATTTTTCAGGATTGTATCAAATGTGTCCAAATTTTTATGAGACATTATCAAGATGCTTCATTTCAGTGAAGTCAAAACATTTCATTTTGATCACTGCTTTGATTTAGATAGCACGGCCCCAGCACCATCCACCACAGTCCCCAGCCTGGGCCAGGGCAGAGGGCTGGAAGGAAACTACAGGAGTGGGCCTGGCCTGGCGACAGAATGTGGGCAGGGCCACGCCAGGCTGTTTGGGGAGGCACAGCCTTCCACTGCCTACGATACCTGCTGCCCATGCATAAAGGTCAAGAAAATTCTCAAGATTATTCTTGGAAAGCCTCCAGCTCATTATTCTTAGAGGTGGGAGACAAAGAGTGGGTAGCAGACATGACATCCCAACCCTCTGCTCTGGTGGCAACACATAACTCTTACCTCTCTGCATGGCCAAGAGGGCGAGGCTGGTTTAACCAGATGGATACAGGAGAGGGAGCTCTCACCTCACCAGCTCATGGGAAGAGGAGCCTCTTAGGCGGTGGTTCTGAACCTGCAGCCCAATCAGCACACAGCTGCAGCCCAAGTGAGATCTTCAGAGCCATACAGGTAGTATATATATTGTGTGGCTGTGGCCCACATAGCAAGATGCATATGCAGGCCACAATGGTAAATAGGGTGAGAACCACTGCTCTAAGGCAATGCTGTTAACCAAACCAAGAAGGGGTGTGCCCTCCTCTCAGCCGAGGAGAGGGAGCTGCACTCCCCTTATGGCCCTGGTGAGGAGCCAGGCTCTTTGCCCCACTCCTGGGCTCACCTTTAGGTTGAAGGTGAATAGCATATCCCCTCTTTTCTTGTCACTGGCTCAGCCATGAGGAGGAGACATTGTTTCCCCTGCCCTATGTTTGCTGGGTGGTACAAAGAATACTGGCAGACTCTCTTTCGCCCATCTCCATTACTTCTGACAAAGGGGTCTGAAGGTGCTACAGACTGCCTCTGCATGGAAGTCCTGTCAGGGAGGGGAATCAGTCCTGAATTATTGCCAGCACTCCCCACTGCACTAGGCCTTTGATTTGGTGATTTCTTTCCATCCACCCACTTCCCCGCCATGCTCCATGTTGCCATTGTCCCTAGTGACACTGGCTCCTTGTGGTGGTGAAAATGGGTCACCAAAATCATCAGCTGCACTGTCAGAGCAGAAGAATTGATGGTAAGAAGCTGCTGGGATAGCAGCCTTACCACCACCACAGAGCCCCTGCTTGCTGCCCCCTCCCTCAGTGTGACTGGCCTGCATCTGCTTGGTTCATCAAAGTTCTCCCCTAGCCTGACCCTGCTTAGCTTGTGAAATCTGACAAGATCACAGCAGTGAGGTTGTATAGCTGCAGACAAGCTTCTAATCAGATAATTGAATGAGTCAGACAGTGGCTTACACAGAATGGGAAGGATATGCAGGGCATCCACAAGGCAGAGAAGCAGAGGGGACTGTATCATGGTTTTCTGGGACTTATGAAGTGGAGTTTTGTATAGTTAGGAATTTCACCAGGGGCAAGGTGGATTGTATTCAGTTTTATAAACAACCCAACATGTCTAGTACATGTGCAGCTAAACATCATCCTTTTCACCATTCATCATCTCTGTCTCAGTTTGCATGAGTAGCCTGGTCTATCTGGTTGTCCCACAAGACTTTGCTCCAGTCAAAAGAACATGCTGAGCTATAAACACTTGGACTACAGACTGGAGCCAAGATTTTCCAAAGGGGTTAGAGGCTGCTCATTGGAAAGTTACTTGCTTAGTATGTATGTAAGGCCACATTCTCAGCGAGTGGAGATCAGCATAGTTCTACTAAAATCAATGGACCTTAATGTTCCCTCTAATTTTTTCCATCCGTGTGCAGAATGAATTTTGTTATGTGCACCAAGCTAATGCGTGGATGTACGCTACCAGTAGAAACCGAAAACCTAGATAAAATATATATTTCTTAAAAGTTACCATAGGGACAATTACTCCAGGCAGGACAGGTTAGGCATTTCAGAACTCATTACTCAAAGAATTAAATTTAAATGAAAGAGAAATAAAAATTATGAAATGCATAGACCAGCCAAAAAAACAACACTTTGAAAGAATAAAATTACAGAGAATATATGCGCATTGCAGGAAATACCAAGTAGTAACAAAACACCACCACAAGTATGTGTTGGGAGGTGAGTGTGAAAGACTGTGTGAGGACACACCGACTGTGTGTGTGGGGGGGGAGGAGGAAGTGTGTGTAGAGAGACAGACTGTGTATGTGTGTGTGTGAGAGAGACACACACACTGCTATGTGCGGGGGAAGTCTCTGAGCGCCCATGCGCTGTCTCTAAGGTATAGGCACTCACCACCTAGAACACCATTGAGACCTCAGACCCCCTCCTGCTAAGAGTCCTGGGTGAGGCTGTCCCATCTCCCCAGCACCACCCTCCCCTCACCCCCAACTGTGCTCTGCACAACCAGCAGGAGGGTCCCAGGAGCAGCAGGGGCTCCAAGGCAGAGGGCTGCAAAGCAGCCGGGATTGTGTTCACCCAGCTGGATGTGAGTGGCTCTGCGTGGCACTTCAATCACTCCTGGGCAGCTTAAGGGAACACAGAGGGACCTATTTTGATTTACACTATCTGGTCCATATTATGTGACTTTCCTTAACCACTTTTGCTGTCATATTCTGGGCTTAGCTGTCTATGCCAGTAGCTTGAACAAAAGTGGAACTGTGTAGTAAGATAGTTGAGTACTTGCTATTTTCCTTATTGATTTACCTGCAACCCTTGAATGGTTATTGTTTTTACTACATTACTACTACTTGTAATACATTATTCCCTCGATGCCCCAGGTAATTTGGAGGCTCCATTATAGTAGGTGCTGTGCACTCACATAGTGAGAGACAGTCCTTGCACCCAAAAGAGACAATAATTCAACTACACAAGCCACACAAAGGGTGGAGAAGAAGGGAGTATGATTAACCCCATTTTATAGATGGGGAACTGAGGCACAGAGATTAAAAGCCTACTCCTGAGGGCATTCTGTGCCAAAACAATTACAAGTTCTGTGCCAAAAAATAAAAATTCTGCACACAATATTTTAAAATTCTGCAAAATGTGTTTGTCAAATAAATGTGGAGGCTCCAGCATGTCATTGGGGAGCACAGGCCACTGGCTGCAGAGATGGAAGATCACTGTGCAGCTCCCTCCGAGACACAGACTCAGCAGTAAGGCTGCACCCAACCCTGACACAGTGCAAAGACCAGAAACACCTCAGGGCCCTGCCCCTCTGTGGCAGATGCACCAGGTGTGGCAGGCAGGCTCAGCAAGGCAGGATCTGAGTGTGGAAGGGCTTAGTGTGGGGGGAAATCCAGGTGAGAGGGTTCTGTGTGGGGCAATCTGGGTGCAGGCAGCTCAGTGGAGGATCCGGGTGTGGGGGGATCTGGATGCACAGGGGTTTGTTGGGGGGTTCTGGATGCAAAGGTAATGGAACTCTGCATGGGGGTCCAGGTGAAGGTAGTTGGGGCTCTGTGTGTGTGGGGGTGTCCAGATGCTGGGGGAGTGGGGCCAGTGGGGGCGGAGATCCAGATGCAGCCGGTTGGGGCTCGGTGGGGTGGGGATCCAGGTCCAGATGGGTCATCAAAGTGGTCTAGGTGCAGGGGGAATGGGGCTCAGCAGACGGGTCTGAGTATGAGGGGTGAGGCTCAGCAGGAGGGTCTGGATGCAAAGTGTTTGGGCAGATGGGGGAGCAGCTCCCTGTATAGGGATCCCTCCCCCTGCAGCTGAGGGGGGACTTTGCAGAGCTTCCTGCAGCCAGGGAAGAAATCTGGGGGTGGGTCTGACCCAGCTCCGGATGCCGTGCAGGGGAAGAGGAAGTCCCGTCTTCCCCAGCCCAGCCGGGACCAGCAGCTGAGCTCGGCGCAGGGTAGGAGCCACCAGCTGGGTCTTCCCCAGTCCCGCCTCCTGCCCCACAATGTCAAAATTTCTAATTGTGCATATTGTTTGCAAGGCTTGTTATTTATTTTAAGTAACAACATTTTAATGTGCCTCCCAGTCACCTATTCAGACCTTACCCCACAACTTCAGCAGAGACCAGAGGTGGATTGGTGAACTTGCCACATTTGAGAAGATAGATTACAGGAACATTAAATGGATTTGGGGAGGAGTTTTATATAACTTCTTAATAATTAAAAGCACGTAATCTCTCTGTCAACTTTTACAGACTTCTAAGCACCATTCCTCTCCAGCAGGTGAAACACAATCTGGTCTAATGGCATTATTTGTCACTGCTCTGTGTTATCAGCTAACACCATATCCAGGTACCGAGGGAAAGACAAGGACACTTAGATAAGCCTTTTGCAATAAGATGATTTAGTCTATAAAAGATTTCATTTCTCCATCTAACACAGCTGGCTATTTTTTACCATCATATTGCCAACAATATATGTATAAAGAACTTTCCCTATCTAATGGTGATCTTGCCTATCTTAGCTTATTTGTAATGAGCCCATCGCTAGGGTGTTTTGGAGCCAGTAATTTGAAAGCATGCAGGCAGACTCCTGTGCTGACTCAGATCCATAGATGGATCTGGTTCTAGGTTTCCATATATGCCTCATAATTAATGGGCAGATCTTTTCTTTATAGGTCTTAATGTCTAATTGACAAAGGTACAATATTGATAAAAACAAACAATAGTACAAAGAAATACTCTATAACCCCCCACTCAATAAAATATCCAAGTGCAAGGCACTCACTCTAGCAGGTTTACTATTTATTAGGTGGGTTTAAAAAGGTAGATCAAGAGAAAGCCAAAGTTCAAGGCCCTGCTTCGCTTGGAGTACTCCCTGATCTCCCAGGACTAGTAAACTTTACAACCTCAACTCTCCAGTACTCTGCACCTTACATAACTGTTCATACCTGGCCCAAGTCACATAAAATGCTATCTTTCTGATGTGGTAACATTTTACACCTTCCTTGTACAGGTGTTATGTAGCCACTTCCATGAAGAACAACTAAGAATCAGGCCCTTTGTGTGGTTGTGCTTGTAGGATTCGGCCCAACAGGCTTAGCAAACAATTATAGTGGAGTAGTTGTGACAATGAAAAGGATTTTCATGTAATTTAATTGTATTATGTATAATTATTATTAGTAGTATTACCGTAGCACCTAGGAGTTCCAGTCACGGACCAGGATCCCATTGGCCGGGCGTGGGACAAACACAGAACAAAAAAAAGAGGGTCTCTGTCCCCAAATGGCTTACAAAGCAATTTGAAGCATCTCTCCCCTGTTCATGGGATCCAATGATTTTTGGATTTGCTGTAACCTGAAAGTTATGTCCTTTATTTCCTTAACATTCCTGCCCCAGGATATAAATGAAAGACATTCAGTTTTTGAACAGTTTATCAGAATACATTCTGCAGCTGCCACCAAGATTTATATGGTGTTTTGCTACCAATGATTCCCACTGGCAGAACAGCCAGGAAGTATTCATTAAATAGAGATGGTCAAAAAAATTGTTTGACTTTTGTTGACAAAAAAGGTGAAAAAAAGTCTGTTTTTTCTACCAGGTCTCAAAATGAATGGTATTGCTTTGCACTTCTCATCCAAGTATCTCAAAGCACTTTGCAAACACTAATGGACTAAGCATCACAACATGCACGTGAGGAACACTAGGTGTTACTATCCCCCATTAGACAGATTGGTAGGTGGAGGTGTAGAGAAGTTAAATGGGTTGCCCAAGGCCACAAAATAATCTATGCCACACCGAGGAATGAAACTCAGGAGTCCTGACTCCCAATCATTTGCTCTAACCATTAGAAGACAGACCAGATTGTGCTTTCAGTCACACCCCAGCAAATCAGGAGTCACTCTATAAAATCAAGAGAGTTACACCACTGTGAGAGAGAGCAGTATCAGGCCCACCCTGTCTAACATTGACTATAAGTTAGCCAAGATGAACACATCTTAAGACTAAAAACAGTGCCTAAGGAATCATCTTATTTCCTTCAGTCCAGCTGAAGCGTAGCCTGCTATTTCATGATGTAGCAAGTGCTAGATGCTGTGTTAGGACTAGGGCAGCAATCAGACTCAAAACTGGTCAGAAGTCAAACTGAGGTGAACATGCATGCAGCACAAGGGTGTTCTGTGAAGAAGGAACACACACATCCTTACCAGTCATAAGCCAATCCTTTCCCAGTGAAGGAATCATATGGAAATTTCTATGATACTAATACTCAGTGGGTGGATTCTCTCCTGTTCTATCCCTGCTCCTAAACCCATCAGAGGAAGCAAATGACTGTATAATATATTATATTATTGCAAGCTGTGCTAAACTAGCTGGTTATTTAATTCATGCTGTAGAAGCTTTCTAGTCAAACCTCATTTTTGCTCCTACAGCTGTTGTTCTTCTTATTCCCCTTGCAGGGGAAGAAGTGGCAGTAAGAGATTTTAGGCTACAGAGAGAAGATGACCCGTGGGAACAATGACTTTCCCCTGGCTTTTCACAATGAGATAAAATTCCTCTCTCAAGGAAAACCTAAGTCAACACTTACTTGTCTCCGTGGAACATTGCTTCAGCCCCAGGGTTGAAGGCTAAACACACCCATTGCCTGGACTGATTATACAGTTGATTACAAGATAATCCCTTGAATATTTCATGCAGGAATGAGTGTGCAGTGTCCAGGCAGTGCAGTAACATGAGCAGCTGAGATGCAGTCTTCCCTTATAATAAAAAAATAATCCCCTACTTACCTTCCACCAGGTAGCACAACAGAGTCTTGCAGACACAAACTGAACTGTTTGCAGGAGAAAGAAACCAGGAACATCTAATCCTTGCCACAATGTCTTTTTGAGTCAGAGCTGAGTCTGATCTGAAGCTCTGGCTTTGTGTTTGTTTCCCCCCCTTACCATCCAGTGAGTTGTTAGCAATGACTATGCCAGGCTGTTGTTGATCCTTTATGAACCAGGGGGGGAAAATGCTGGAATTTCAGCAAAGAGGTGCCCTGGCCTCTCAGGTGGTGGGTGGTGGTTTCCCTTCCCTCTGTGATGGTGATTACTGAAACAGAAGGTCTGGGTAATTAGCTCCAGTGTGTAGTTTGCTTAAAGCAGGCTCAAGCTGGGATGGAAATAGCTGCTAGTGCTGTTCACAAATTAAGCCAGTACAGAACCAGGAGCAGATTATACACACTATCAACATAGCCACATCTTCTTAGTACTGTTGCAACTTCCAGCCAAAGTCCTCACTTCAATATGGAAGCACAAGCACACGGTAAGTTTACCCTCTGCTTCTTTGTTAATTGTCGGTGAGACAAAGTAATTGAGTGGGAGGAGGGCAAGGACTATCTTGAATGGACTCCAGCTGCTTTCCTTCAGTGTATTTTATTTTTCAGGGGCCAATAACTGTGGCCCATAAAAAAAATGTCTTCTTGGATTCATAAGCAGGGCTTGGTTTTTAATGGTAGTCTCAAAAATAAGTCACTGGACAGTTTGACCTGCATGAGAAAGGATTTTTACTCTCCAGTAAAATACTGGATTTTTACTTTCTTCTTCTGTGGTTCCCTTACTAGAGATATAATTGAGAGGGAGAACAATATCCTTTTCAGAGGAGTATTAAGATGTAATAAACTCATAGTTCCTGTATGTACAAAACAAGTCCACTCAGTGTATAAAATATGCAAAGTTTGAATCTCTAATGTATAAGTTTAGACTTATGCTTATTGTTAATATTGTTTGTTTGTGTAGTTAAAAATTCCACAGTTGTTTGTAGTATAGCTCATTCATTTCAGGGGTTTATATCTTTACTCTGAGCTTTGGGACTCAGCATGCTGTACGAGAGAGAGGTATTATTATTAGGGCTGTCAAGCAATTTAAAAAAATCATGATTAATCGCACTGTTAAGCAATAATAGAATAACATTTATTTAAATATTTTTGGATGCCCTAATTATTATGCCATCCCAACTAGCCCCACCTTCTGCAAAATTATTATTCTTGTAACATGCTTCATATCGCAGTCCATATTGTGAAGTAGTCCTTAAGATTCTGGGCCTGACTCTGATCTTGCTAACATCAGTTTTATACCATCGTTACCCCCATTGTTTTCAATAGAAAAAATATTCGCTATTTACATCAGGGTAAATGAAAATAAGGCTGTTTAGATGGCTGGGGGCGGGGGACGGACAGAGGTCAATACAAGAAAGGTAAATCACACACACTCTTTATATATCTATGTAGATGGCTTGGTGTGAAGTTATCTAATTAAAATATAACCATATAGATCATTGTTGCAACCTCTTTTACATATTTGCAGCAAATCTTGTACAAATGTTGTCAAGGGAGGTGTCTATGAAAAGGTTCTGATTTGCTGGTTATGATTATACTATCTGTATGCATGTATCATTTTGATATTTGAAGTTATGAGTATTGGCTTTATACCTGTATTTCAAATGTTTGCTCCTGGGATACTGCCCACAAGGTAGCTTGCCAGCACATCTTGAAAGGACTATTCAAATTAAGTGGCTCATCAAGAAACACTTGGTTGACAATAGACCATGGGAGATGCCCATCTACGCTGAATGGACTGTCATGTAAATGTGCTGTCTGGAGTGTAAGTAATGGCTTCCTGCAATGACTGACCGAAATTGGGCATGAACATGTGACTTGCCCATGTACCGCCAAACACCATATTGTTGCTGTAATTTTCCACAGTGAGAACAATGGGATGCCCTCCACATGGCAAAAGCTATTAAAGGCCCTGGAAACATCTCCATTTTGTCTTCAGTCCTGTTTCTTACCTCTGGAGTAACTTTGCTACAAACTGAAGCTCTGAACAAAGGACTGAATGACCATCCAAGCTGTGGATGTATTCCAGAGACTTGACTTAAGTCAGCAGTTTATTCCATCACTGCTACAAGCCTGAACCAGGAACTTTGCAATTACTGTATGTATTTGATTCTTTTAACCAAATTTAACTCTCACCTTCTCTTTCTTTCTTTCTTTTTATGAATACGCCTTTAGATTATAGATACTAAAGGATTGGCATTAGCATGATTTTTGGGTAAATTCTAAGTCAGGGATTGGCAATCTTTGGCCAGGCCAGTTTGTTTACCTGTCGCGTCTATGGCCAGCACATCCCTTGGCCTGCACCGTTTCCTGCAGCCCCCATTGGCCTGGAGCGGCGAACCGCGGCCATTGGGAGCCGCGATTGGCTGAACCTGCAGATGCAGCAGGTAAACAAACTGGCCCGGCCTGCTAGGCCCACGGCCCACCAGGGTAAGCTCCCAAAGGTTGCCTATCCCTGTTCTAAGTTATATATTGACCTGGTGTGTGGCTGGTCCTTTGGGATCAGAAGAATCTTTCATTTGATGAGACTGGTTGTAAAAAAAAATACTCATCTCTGAATCCAGTGGTTTTGGTTTTGATATAAGAATTGGAAAGCCTGAGAAAACTCTGTTTCACCACACTAGCTAATAAAATATAAAGAAAGTTTACTTTCGTTGCTGGTTTGGTATATCCTATAGGGTAGTAGCCACCAGTCTTAGGGTGTATCTGCCCTATTTCTCAGCAGTTCGTCCTGAATTTGTCATCCTCAGTTGTGACCCACTGAGGCATGGTTACAGTAATATAGTCAGCAGGATCCACAGAATCAGGTCAATTAAGCTTTGGATCAGAACCCCACACTATTAAAATTTGAATTTTGATATTAAGAGTTTTAAAGGTTAAAGATCAGTGACCATGAGCCAGGTGGCATCAGCAAAAGCAATGAAACTGCAAGCCCCAAGAGACAGCCTGTGTCTTGAACATGAACAAAGACTGCAGAACTTGGAATGCTAGAGAAGCAAGCCTTGGCCCAGCTGGAAAAAGAAGCCCATGCAAGGCATATGGAACAGCTGGCTGCTGAGGAGAGGGTTTGCCAGATGCAGCAAGAAACTGCTAGACTTGAGTTCCAAGTCAAAAAAGCAATGGAAGAACGGCAGAAACTGTATCATCTTGAATGTTCAGTTTATAACACTGTTGGTATGTTGTATGACTCTGAGCAGTTGCCTGTGTTTAACCAGTTTTGCTATGGCCAGGGAGAGGGTGACTCTATCTTGGGGAAGGTGGAAATTGCTGTTTGTCCATGCAAAAAAGCAGTTTGTGTGTAAATGAATTTTCTGAATGTCTGTGTAGTATCTCAGAAGTGAATCTGGAATTAGATAAAACATGGAGGAAAAAGTCATTGGTCAGGAAGATGTTTCTCTAGAACAGATTGAAGTTGATGGTCAAGTTGAAGCCCTAACTGAGGAAGAAAAGGGTAGGTTTTTTTTTTTTTTAATGAGTGATGGATTGTTGGCAAGTAAAGTTTGTGAAAATCAGCCTGAAAAAGGGAGAAGCGATTTGCTTAAAGTAGCTCAGTGTAATGAGAGTCTATTTGTGGAGAATAGCAGTTTATCTGTGGAGAATGGCAACTTGCCTGTTACGGAAGCTGTATCACTTTCCAGGTATGTGTCTGAAATCAGCCCTGGGTGCTGGGACAAAGGAAAGGTTATCTCCAATTATTTGTCTGTTTTGAATAGCAGCAGCACCATGCCTGCTGAGGCAAAGTTTCTCTCCAGTTCTTTTTATGTGGATCAAACAGAAGGTGCTTCTCAGTTAATGCTACTTAAAAGTTTATCAGTTGTCCCAGAGGTGAGTCTAGATTTAAGGGAAACCCAGAAAGAGTCTGTTGTTGCTCAGGAAAATGTTCCTTTAGAGCAATGGTGGGCAACCTGTGGCACGTCAGGGTAATTTGCTGGCGGGCCGTGAGACAGTTTGTTTACATCGACCGTCTGCGGCCTCCCGCAGCTCTCAGTGGCAGTGGTTTGCCGTTCCTGGCCAATGGGAGCTGCAGGAAGCGTCGCAGGCCACAGGTTGCCCACGGCTGCTTTAGAGCAAGCCCTAGGTGAAAAGGGAAGGGCAGAATTTCTGTGAAAGATGAATTGTAGCTTTAAAAGATTCCTGAAGAGAAAAATCTTCATGGTTGTTTCTGCAAGCAGTTTGCTGCAACTGAGGGGTGTGGAAGTGATTTGATTGAGTTAACTCAGGGTGAATCATTGTATAGAGAAACAGTTTGTTTGGGAGACTTGTTTCAGTTCCTAATTGCCTGAGTCTTTCTGAGGTGTACAGATCCACTGACCTTGCTTTGGAAAGATCCAGGGTGGATAGCTTTAAGAAGGTTTCAGATGGAATGAAAATTGTCAGGGAATTTAAACAGCCTGTTTAAATTATAATATATACACACTGATAAAAGTGGCATGTGTTTGGTCAGCCTGTTGGGGAGACTATGTTGGAACATGAATGTCTCCATGCTAATTCTTTGGGTAAGCAGTCTGTGGTGACTCACAGGTACTGAGGAAACTGGGTTACTGGTTTTTCAAAGCAGAACAGCCTTATGACTGAATCCACAAAGATGCAGGGGAGAGCAGGCAAACTCTCACCCTTAGACACTTTGGATTTGTTTGGTATCTCTTTAAAACAGAGTCCAAGTCCAGTCTCCAAGCTGCAGCTGGTGGATTCGCAAACTAGCATGCAGGAGAGTGTCTGTGTAGATGTTCACAGCACAGCGGAACTGCAGTTCGTGAACGCACCTTGCCAGCAAAGGAATTCTTGTAAGCAGGAAGGTTCAGTTTTCAACCTTCTAGAAAAAAGGGGATGGTGGGTGGTGGGAAAGGACCCCAATCCTGCTGATGGGAAGAATGAGTGCCCAGCCTTGAAACTGGTAGCAAATGAGAATTTGAAAGTTAGTGTCTGGGTTGTTACAATCTACCTGGCTAACAAGGGAAGGGGAAGATCTGCCCCATAGCTAGTAGCACTGAGGACACACCTGGCCAGCCAAGAGATTTAGTAAGACAAAAGACATAGTATGACCAAGATACTTACAATTACTGACTTGTAACAAATTTAGTATTACTGTTAAGGTTTAGCCTTCTAATGTATTTGATTTTTATGTCAACCCTGGTAAAAATGTATAATGTGCCTAATCTTTTGGAAAAACCCTTAAACATGTTAAGGGGATACATGAGAACACACTTTATGTTAAAAGGCCTTGTGATACTGAAATTTCACACTTAATGCCTATGAATAGTCTTGAAGATTTTCTCAGCAGAAAAGACATTCCAGACCTAAAGTGCTGTATGGAAAAGGGAAACTGAGGCACGCTACCATATTGTTTTCATGGCTAAATGCCAAGATTCCTACACTACGGAGAACATTAATATCTACATTGACTTGATGTTAATTGGGTTCCAAACATTTGCCAGAGCTTGTATGAATAAATTAGGTATTTTCATTAGCTCTTGGCAAGATCACATGAAACATACAAGAATTATGCTGCAAGAGCAGATCCAATCTGCTATTGGTCTAACCAAGTTTTACCTTGGGTTTATAAAGGGATTCAACAATATTATTAAACATAATTTTGATAAACCATTTCTGTTATACACTAATACTTCTAATATTGGGTTAGACGCTATAATAATACCAAACCAAGAATGGGAAGTTCCCATGATGCATTCAGTAATGTCTAGGACACCACTTCCTGCATTAGATTTGCATTGGGGGTGTGGTGATATCTAATTTAAAATATAACCATATAGATAATTGTTGCAATCACTGTTATATATTTGCAGCAAATCTTGTACAAAAGTTGTCAAGTGAGGTGTCTATGAAAAGGTTATGATTTGCTGGTTACGATGATGCTATCTGTATGCATGTATCATTTCTGTATATGAAGTAATAGTATTGACTTTATATCTGTATTTCAAATGTTTGCTCCTGGGATACTGCCCACAAGGTAGCTTGCCAGCACATCTTGAAAGGACTATTCAAATTAAGTGGCTTATCAAGAAACACTTGGGGTATGTCTACACTACCAGATTAGTTCGATATAAGTTCATTCGAATTTGTAGAATCGACCTTACAAAGTCGAATTTGTGTGTCCACACTAAGGACACTAATTCGACTTTGTGAGTCCACACTAACGGGGCAAGCATCGAAATTGGAAGCAGTGCACTGTGGGAAGCTATCCCACAGTTCCCGCACTCCCCGCTGCCCATTGGAATTCTGGGATTTCCCCTCAATGCATGCTGGGGGAAAACTGTGTTGAGGGTGGTCTTGGGTTCAGCATTCAACCGTCACTCCCGCCGGCGGGAAATCAATTCGCGCACTTTTCCTGTTAGTGACAGCGCGGACGCCACAGCACTCCACTCCACTGCGATCATGGAGCCCGCTGTGATCATCGCTGCACTTATGGCCGTTGTCAACTCCTCGCACCTTATCGTACACCTCTTCAACAGTCAGATGCTGAGAAATCGGGCGAGGAGGCTCCGGCAGCGCGGTGAGGACATGAAGTCTCAGAGTGGCACAGACCTCTCAGAAAGCACGGTACGCCGCACCGTGGAGATCATGGTGGCAATGGGTCATGTTCATGCTATGGGACAGCGATTCTGGGCCCGGGAAACAAGCACGGACTGGTGGGACCGCATAGTGCTGCAGGTCTGGGATGAATCACAGTGGCTGCGAAACTTCAGGATGCGTAAGGGCACTTTCCTTGAACTCTGTGACTTGCTGTCCCCTGCCCTGAAGCGCAAGGACACCCGCATGCGAGCAGCCCTGACTGTGCAGAAGCGAGTGGCCATAGCCCTCTGGAAACTTGCCACGCCAGACAGCTACCGGTCAGTAGCGAACCACTTTGGCGTGGGCAAATCTACCGTGGGGCTTGCTGTGATTGAAGTAGCCCACGCAATCGTTGAGCTCCTGCTCTCGAAGATAGTGGCCCTGGGAAACGTCCAGGTCGTCATAGATGGCTTCGCCGCGATGGGATTCCCAAACTGCGGTGGGGTTATAGATGGGACTCACATCCCTATCCTGGGACCAGCCCACCAGGCCAGCCAGTATATTAACCGAAAGGGCTACTTTTCAATGGTGCTGCAAGCACTGGTGGACCATAGGGGATGCTTTACCAACATCAACGTCGGGTGGCTGGGCAAGGTTCATGACGCGCGTATTTTCAGGAACTCTGGTCTGTTTAGACACCTGCAGGAAGGTAGTTTCTTCCCGGACCACAAAATAACTGTTGGGGATGTGGAGATGTCTATAGTGATCCTCGGGGACCCAGCCTACCCGCTAATGCCCTGGCTCATGAAGCCCTATACAGGCGCCTTGAACAGCGACAAGGAACTCTTCAACTATCGGCTGAGCAAGTGCAGAATGGTGGTGGAGTGTACTTTCGGACGTCTCAAGGGGAGATGGCGAAGCTTACTGACTCGCTCGGATCTCAGCGAAACCAATATCCCCATTGTTATTGCTGCTTGCTGTGTGCTCCACAATCTCTGTGAGAGCAAGGGGGAGACCTTTATGGCGGGATGGGAGGTTGAGGCAAATCGCCTGGCTGCTGATTACGCTCAGCCAGACACCCGTGCAATTAGAAGAGCCCAGCGGGAAGCGCTGTGCATCCGGGAGGCTTTGAAAGATAGGTTCCTCAGGTTGCAGGGTAACCTGTGACTGTTCAGGTTCTTTACAGAGAAGCTGAACCTGCCCCTCTTTCAGTTACTGTTGACTTTCTTTTGCGGTTACATACCCCGTTCACCACGTTTCCCCCCTTCCAACACACGTTTAAAAATAAAGTTAATGGAATATTGTTAATTAACAACGTTTTCTTTACTAATGAATTCGCGTTAAAGGGTTGAAACAGAGACGCAGACTGTGGTGGGTAGAGTGTGCAATGATGTACAGACCACTTCTACACTCGAGGAATGACAGGCTCCTGCTCCTAGAGTGGTCTGCACTGCCGGACTGGTTGTTTCAACTAAGCCTGCCATCCCTCCGTTTCGGGACTCTGTGTGCGGGGGCTCTGTGGCCTTGTGGCGGGGGAGGACTGTGGGCAGGACGTTTACAGGTGGGTGTGAAGGAAGGGGTGAGGGGTGCAGGCTCTGGGCTGGGGGTGGGGGCGTAGGAAGGTGTGAGGGGTGTGTGGGAAGAGGGAGGAGGTGTAGGGGGATGAGGGCTCTGGCTGGGGCTGAGGGTTTGGGGCATTGGAGAGGCTCAGGGCTATGGTGGAAGGGCAGGGTAAGGGCAGCCTGCCTTGCCATTTGTGTATGGCAGGCGCTAGGACCCTGGGGCACCAGACAGCATTTCTGCGGGGAGCCGCTCTACTGTCAGGCAGGTACGCAGCGCGGCGGGGCGGGGGGAGACCCATGGGGGCCAGGGCCCGATCCAGGCAGGGCCGGGGGAGAGACCCAGCTCCAAATATAGCTGGAGCAGGGCACCTGCCGCCTATGCACAGAACATGAAAAACACCTCCCAGACTGACCAGGGTGCCTAGTGACCGCACTATGTGTGTGACTGCTGTAGATCCTGCCCCCGTGTCTGTACCCAGGTAATGGTGAGCGTCCTATGCAATTACCAAACCCCTCCCCCCCTTCAAACAAAGTCTTCTGTAAAGAAACATGACGGAAACAGTAATGAACAGCAAACTATTTTTAATAATCAACTACACAGTGAGGGGATGAAACTGGGATTTGGGCTTGGGTGATCCAGGAAAGGAAGGACTTCTCAAAATTTAGCGAATGAGAGCTTTTTGGTACTTGAGCACTCTGCTGGGGTGGAGTGACAGTTTTCACGGCCCCTGGCGCACCTCCTTCTTGTTATTTTGGGTGAGGGGGGTATGGGACTTTGTGGCAGGGGAGGGCGGTTGCAGATACAGTGCAGGGGGGCTCTGTCCTCCTGCCTGAGGTCCTGCAGAACATCCACAAGGCGCCTGAGCGTGTCCGTTTGCTCCCTCATTAGTCCAAGCAGCGTTTGAGTCACCTGCTGGTCCTCCAGACGCCATCTGTCCTCCCGTTCGCTGTGTGAGCGCTGCTGCTGAGAGAGGGTCTCCCTCCACTGGCTCTGCTGGGCCGCCTCAGCTCGGGAGCAGCCCATAAGTTCAGCGAACATCTCATCCCGTGTCTTTTTCTTGCACCACCTAATCTGCGCCAGCCTCTGTGAGGGGCATGCTGGAGCAGGTCGGGATACAGTTGCAGCTGTGTGATGGGAAAAAGGGATTGACTTCCTTATGAAGATACATTTTTGCAAAGAAGAAACATAGTCTAGTCAGTCTCTCTGAACAAGACCATGCACAGCATTCACTCAGAGAAAGTTCGAATTTTCGGAATTCCCTTTCATTGCCTGGGGGAGTGCACTGCAGATCAGACAAGCGGGGCAGGACAGCAGAATCCGTGGAGCAGCCAGGCATGGTAAGCCAACATTTTTTGGCTGCTTAAAAGTGAATGTATACCACTGTCCTCTTGCTACAGGCAATCCTGAAAGCATAAACTCTGCCCCTGTTGCACCCCCTCGCGTCTGTTCCCTGGGAAAGATCCCTGTATGCTGCCACTCTGCAGCCTCCACCACGTGGCTGTAAAGTGACGCTCATTGTTATGCAAAGGAACAGTGAAGCACTCCCAATACTAATAGTACACAAATTACTGTAATTAAATGCAGGAGTCTCCGAGCGAGATCACCCTGAGGAGGGTCACTGAGGCAGATAGAGAGCGCATGCTGCGTGAAAGCCAGCACAAACCAGGGGCCTATGCTGCCATGCTCATGGAGGCAACGCTCCCGGAGTACCTGATGATAGCCTGGCGCGGAAAAGTGTGCTACCACGGAGCACCCAATAAGGCAGCTCTCCCCAGGAACCTCATGCGGAGGCTTTTCGATTACCTGCAGGAGAGCTTCTCGGAAATCTCCCAAGAGGATTTCTGTTCCATCCCCATATATATTGACCTTCTTTTCAACTAGTAACTATTCCTGCTCCATTAAAAATAAATGTTAACATGTTTAAAGCACTTACAGACTGATCCTTCCCCTGATTCAGGGTCCGGGGTAACGGCTGGGGAGGGTTGGTAGGGGATCTCAGTGAGGGTGATGAAGAGATCCTGGCTGTCTGGAAAATCAGCGTTGTAAGCGCTGTCGACTGCCCCCCACCCCGTCCTCATCTCCTTCCTCATCTTCCCCGTCCGCGAACATCGCCGAGGAACTGCCCGTCGACACTATCCCATCGTCGGAGTCCACGCACACTGGTGGGGCAGTGGTGGCAGACCCACCGAGAATGGCATGCAGTGCCTCGTAGAACCGGCATGTCTGGGGCTGGGCTCCGGAGCGTCCGTTTGCCGCTCTGATTTTTTGGTAGCCTTGTCTCAGCTCCTTGACTTTCACGCGGCACTGCATTGCATCCCGGCTGTATCCTCTGAGTGCCATGGCTTTGGAGACCTTCTCATAGGTTTTTGCATTCCGTTTGTTGGAGCGCAGCTCCGAAAGCACAGACTCATCGCCCCACACAGCAATGAGATCCAAGACTTCCTGGCCAGTTCATGCTGGGGCCCTCTTTCTAGTCTGAGATTCCCTGGACTCCTCTGCTGGAGAGCTCTGCATCGTTGCCAGTGCTGCTGAGCTCGCCACGACGTCCACACAGGAAATGAGATTCAAACTGGCCAGACAGGAAAAGGAATTCAAATTTCCCCAGGGCTTTTCCTGTGTGGCTGGTCAGAGCATCCAAGCTCGGACTGCTGTCCAGAGCGTCAACAGAGTGGTGCACTGTGGGATAGCTCCCGGAGCTACTAAGGTCGATTTGCATCCACACCTAGCCTAATTCGACATAGCCATGTCAAATTTAGCGCTACTCCCCTCGTCGGGGAGGAGTACAGAATTCGAACTAAAGAGCCCTCTAGGTCGAACTAATTAGCTTCCTGGTGTGGATGGGTGCACGGTTAAGTCGAATTAACGCTGCTAAATTCGAATTAAAGTCCTAGTGTGGACCAGGCCTTGTTGGTTGACAGTGGACTATGGGAGATGCCCATCTACAGTGAATGGACTGTCATGTAAATGTGCTGTCTGGAGTGTAAGTAATAGCTTTCTGCAATGATTGAGCGAAATTGGGCATGAACATGTGACTTGCCCATGTACCTCCAAACACCATCTTGTTGCTGTAATTTTCCACAGTGAGAACAATGGTATGCCCTCCGCATAGCAAAAGCTATGAAAGGCCCTGGAAACACCTCCACTTTGTCTTCAGTCCTGCTTCTTACCTCTGAAGGAACTTTGTTACAAACGGAAGCTCTGAACAAAGGACTGAGTGACCATCCAAGCTGTGGATGAACTCCAGAGACTTGACTTAAGCCAGCAGTTTATTCCATCACTGCTACAAGCCTGAACCAAGAACTTTGCATGTACTGTATGTATTTGATTCCTTTAACCAATTTTAACGTTTTCTTTTTCTTTGACTAAGCCTTTAGATTATAGATATTAAAGGATTGGCATCAGCATGATTTTTGGGTAAATTCTAAGTTATATATTGACCTGGGTGTGTGGCTGGTCCTTTGGGATCAGAAGAATATTTCATTTGATGAGACTAGTTGTAAAAAAACACTCATCTCTGAATCCAGTGTTTTTGGTGGTGATATAAGAACTGGAATGACTGAGAAAACTCTTTGTTTTCTTGTTAGCCAGTGTGGTGAAACAAAAGTTTACTTTTGTTACTGGTTTGGTATATCCTATGGGGGATTAGCCACCAGCCTTGGGCTGTATCTGCCCTATTTCTCAGCAGTTTATTCTGAATTTGGCATCCTCAGTAATGACCCACTGAGTCGTAGTTACACTTGGATCACTCCCTTTAAAAGGTCCTCAGATCAATGATCTATTGTGTCAACAAAGATCATGTGCATTCACTGGATGGGAAGCACACTATGTACCTCCCAAATTGTATTGTGACCATGGGCTGCAGGTAATGAAGACTGGGGGAGGCTAAGCCTCCCGGCACCTCTGGGGCTGCAGTGGAGCTCAGAGCTCCTCTGGGCAGCCTGGGCTCAGGGCTCCTCCGGACTGCTCTGGGAGCCAGCAGGCTGGCAGGGGCTTGGGGCTGTGCCAGTGAGCTGGCCAGTGAGAGGTGGAAGGGAGATGTGGGGGCAGAGCCTTGGGAAGAAGAGGAGGGGCAAGGAACTAGCCTCCCCAGATGAGGAATGCATGCACTGCCCATGGTTCTGGCCCTTTTCAGCAGACACAGTGATGCATGGTGTGCAGTGTATCACTGAAACTAGCCTCTGACTTAACTCAGTGTTCTTAATTTTTTCAACTAGTTTCTGTGTAAATGCAGTAGATGCTCATAACCAGGGCTTAAATTCTCACAGAGTATGTACCAGATTCCCTGCAAATGATATAAAAACTCTAGGGGGGGGTTAAAAATATTTACCGGAGATCCACTCTGGACAGCTCTGGCTGAATTGAAGTCCTGCTCATAACCCACTGAAGTAGATTAAGTCTGATGTACAAGACAAATGCCACTCCCCTTTCCCTTACACAAGCAAATTGACAATCTCCCCCATGCACACACCCTATTCTTCTGATTGTCAGGCATACTATATGGCCAGCATTTAAAGTAGGAGGGACAAGTTTGGTTGATGTAGAAAAGTATACAAATATAAGAGAGGATTGGGGCCAAAAAGCACACACACATAACATATAGTTGCAACATGGATATCTGTAGCATAAGCAGGTGTGATTGCAAATCCAACTAACTCACTCCATTCTCATATCTAATTGGAGCATGGCAATGGATAACAGGTTTACCATCTAACATGTCTGAATGGCAGATGCTTCTAATGTGCTCATGCAGTCTGCTCTGGATGCTCAGCTACACCTCATGAGGTGGTGCCTTCAACCAGATTTAGGCCGCCATTCTGAATGTTGCTAGAAAGAGGAATAGATGGAAATCAATGGAAACAAGCTGGTTCGTCTGTGTGCTAAATACAGCACAATTTACAAGGTGTTAATTGACCCCTTTGCTAGTGGTTTCATGTTGGCCAGCCAAACTGCAAGGATCCCATATGGTTGATGTAAGGGTCAATAGTTGTTCAAAATTTAATGCAAAGAATTTGCCTAGTTAAGGACACTGTTGCATGCATGGTCCTTCATCATGCATGCAGTCCTTCCATTTTTACCAGTGTGGGTAGGTTTCTCATGTATTATGCTTCTGCCAAGTATTTTCTAAATTCATTGCACACCTAGGCCTATATACAGATGGTGTAGTATGTATTTGGGACCAAATTATCTTCCCTGCACAGTGCCTGAATAAGTGAGCATTGTTCAGGAGGATTCTAAAGTGGGTGGGTTGAATGCTTCTCACTCAGGCTATGGTGTGTCCATGGAGCTACTGCAGGTGCTGGCTACTCAAGGTTACAGACCAAGCCCAGAAGTCTACATCTCAGCTAAACAGTCCCACAGCCTGAGCCCATGTCAGTTGGTGCGGGCCAACAGCGGGTTTTTAATTGCCGTGTACACAGACCCTCAGTGAATCCTGATTTTTTAGTGTGTTTGTCAGCAGCTCTTTGCAAGTATTTGAAATTGATCTAGTTTCATTAGACACACAGATCACACGCTGTATTTCTGTTCCTGGATAATCTCTGCTCTGAGAATCAGGTTTCTAGTTTGAATTTAGAATTCACTTTCAGACATTGTTCTCAAACAAACACACACACAATTAAAATGTTCTGCTATGATCATTCCTGCCAGTAATCTCTGCCTCTAGAATGTTTGCAGATTGTGAATACTAAGGGCGAGAGGATCTCGGGGCCCATAGGACAGAATGAGGGCAGGAGGCCTTGAATTACATCTCCATAGAGGCACTGCACAACCATAGGCAGATGCAATTTAATGTCAAACTGATTCAAAACAAAACTTTTGGGTTCAGTTGAACACATTGAGGTGTTTTGATTTTAATTGAACCAACCCCAAATTAAATATTTTGTTTAGATTTTTCTGACAGAAAATCATCTTTTTTTTTTCCTGGTCACAATCAAAATTTTCTGGAAGACAATTTTGATTTTTGCAGTAACTGCGTTTTCCATTTTAAAAAAATCATTTTGACTGAAAAATCCCAACCACCTCTACTGCTCACCATTGTGAGCCCAGGGTTCACTGTGTACCCCATAAAGAGTGTGAGCATGGTGAAAGTGAACTTGGTTTATAGTTATTGAAAATGTTCTGCGGTGTTTGACCCAGGCTCAGCTAAAAGAGTCGGGAAAACTCAAGGCCTATAATTGCCTGTGTTATGGTCTTGTGAGATGTCCAAGGCTTACAGTGAGACTATTGGGAGAAATACCATATGCGGCCTCTGGGACTGAAACTTCCAGTTATTAATTATTTTCCTTGAAATTTCCCTCATGGCCTCATGTGCTTCATTAAAGGAAACCAAGTGAGAGTCTTCTTGAGTGCCCGAGGAAAGCTGGTGGGTCAGAACTATGATGTCATTTAAGTTCTGCTGACTTCCATTTGATGCTTTCTTTTACTAGCGAAGATTAGATTAATCAAGATCTTTTCTTTTTCAACCCTTCCATCTCAGGCCTTTTACTAGTTGCCCTTTTACCGTATAGTCACAGGTAGGTAAAGCCAGCCTTTGGAGAGGACATACAAGAGATGCAATGGCAAATTCGGTCTCCATTTCTGTGCCTATAGAGCTACTGCAGGTGCTGGCTACTCACCTTGAGATGCTACTACTCGAACCTTATGTCTACACTGCAATTAAAAACCCTCTCCTGGCCCGTGCCAGCTGACTTGGGTTTGCAGGGCTCGGGCTGCGGGGCTGTTTAATTGCAGTGTACGTGTTTGGGCTTGGGCTGCAGCCTGAGCTCTGGGACCCTCCCACCTTGCAGGGAGCAGGTGTAGATGATTCCACCACCATCCTGTCCCTGCAGCAAGCAGAAGGAGCTGCTTTCAGGACATAGATACAAAAGAAAAAGGGGAGCTACACCCACCACCAGTGATCTCCACAAGGGGAAGATGAAAACCATTATGGGACTCCTGTATTTTCCTAAACAGGAAGGTAAGGAAAAGAAGGACAACTCTTCTCCCAGAGCTTTTCAGTGGGGAAAAGTCACTCCTGAGAACCATTCCATAGCATTCCCTCCTGAACTTGGAAATGCCAGTGCTGCTGTCACCTGTTCTCATTCCTCTATTGAAGGGAGAGTGCTGCAATACATTGATGCTTCCTAGAATAGGGCACAAGAACGTACTGTAGATGCAGTGACTCTCTGGGGTTGTGGGAGAGGCTCCCCTTTGGCTTCTCCAATGTGGCTTCAGGATGGCAGTAGCTCCTTGCATCTTTCCCCCAGGGGGAGGTGTAACCCATGTCCATTCAGTGTGATGCTCTATTGCCCTCTAGTGGTGACTGAGCCACATAGGTTGATGACCCTGCTACTGCCTTGGCTAATGTATCTTGGTCTTATTTCAGGTGGTAGAGACTCATGCTTTAAGAACCAGAAGTCCTAGGTACAACTGCTTCTCCCAATGACTCACCCAGGGGTATTGTATTATGTGTGGTGGCCCATATGGTGATTTGAGCTGAGGGGATCAACTTTCATCTGTGGTCCAACCACTATTAGAGTGGGACAGAACACTCAGTATGGGTTACATAGTCTGGAACCCTCAAAATACTTCACCATTACTCTATTTTTCTGTACTGTCACTGGAGTGTGATTTAATTTGTTTTCCTTATTTGTAACTAAGCACTCTTTTTGTGCAATACACTCATAGCTGTACATCGCTCTGTACCATATACACACATTTATCTAGGGGGAAAGTGTGTTATATTATTGTTGGCTTGTTTGTCTGTGATTAGAAACTATGTCAATATAAGAGATGGGCCACGGTCGTGATGTCCAAATCCCAGATTGTTAAATTTAGGCTAGGGTTAATGGCTTGGTTTAAAGACCCATTCAATTTAGGTTTGGGATTTAACAATGCCAGAACCTCTCATGAGATTTCAGTTCAAAATGTGGAGGTTTGGGGAGATCAGCCATTAGTCTTAGATTTCTGCCGTCTTCATCCTCACTAGATTTTGGCCGCCTCAGACTGGATCTGAAATATCAGCCCTTTCAGGTCAGGATAAAAGATGGAACCAAACCAGGACGAGCAGGATTGGATCCATTGATCTGAACCTAACGTCTCTTGAAATTCAAAATTCAGGTTTTGAGGTTTCTGATTTGGCCCATCTCTGTTGCATGGAAAAGCCAGAGTAAGTGTTGTATTTTCAACGTTGGCTTTTGTATTTCTTTACTTTGGAGTGTTCAGGTATGCAGCCTTTGTATTACATTATGGTAGTTGTCCTAATACTATTTAATACTTTGAATCAACTTCCATCTGAGGATGTGAAAGCATTTCACTAACATTAATTAATTTAATCTCAAGAACCTTCTGAGGTTAGTAACTTCCCCATTTTGCAGATGGGGGAAACTGAGGCACAGAGAAATTACATGTGCTTGCCAAAGCTGGGGCCATGAATTATTTACAGAGTTTGGAGCAGAGCATAGACCTTCTAAAGTCTAGTCCTGTGCTTCAACCAGTAGATTAAAATATTTCGGAACACTCAAACAAGGACAGAAATGTTTTTATCAAATATATTTGGTTTCAGTGCAGCTAAGGTATGCAAATTGAAAAATGTTTGTTTATTCAGCAGGTCGCACACAAATATCTAGCATTTCATTTTGAGTGTGGTCTTTTTTTATGCTCATCTCTATACACTCAAGTTCTATGCACGCTGACAGAAAGTCCCTATGACCCTCACTGACTCAGTCATTTACAGACATGGTTGCACAAAAAGATGTACGGACTTTTGACAATTTTGTCTTTGACCCTCAGATATTCCTTTAACGCCTTCTCATCCTACCCAAAATGGAGAGCAAAGATCAGAATCCATTGGGAGCTCTTCTTCAACCTACAACAACAAATACCTCACAGTTCCTCAGACCCGGCCTTCTGTGCATTTTGGCAGAATCAATGGGGCTTTTGAGCCATCTGGCCGCATGGAGACTCACAACAATTCTGTAAGTAGGATTATTATAATCATTGACTTATTCCTCTAGTGCTCTTGATGAAGGTGGAGGTGGGGTGATGGGGAGAGAGAGGGGGAGCATCAAATGTTCCTTCTATATATTATTTACAATGTGGCTTTACTGTGAAAAGTAACTAGGCAAAAATGCCACTACCTTACTCAACAGATCTGCTTCCTCTGCCTATTCTGAGGAAAAGCTACCGACTTCAGCCACTATATTACATTTTTACTCCTGTTGGTCTGGCAGAGCCAACACAGCTCAGAGAGAGGGAGCTGGATTCTGTTCCCTCTTGTGCACCATCAGCAGAGTTGTTTACTGATGTCCAATCAGTTACACCTGTGCAAACCCATTGAAGGTCATATGCACAGGTGTCACTGAGGGCGGAATCTGAAGACAGTGGAGTTATACAGCTGCAGTCTTGGATGCAGAACCTTTATTACATGGGAGAAGGAAAGAATCCATCTTGACTTGTAGAGCCTAGGATATGTTTGCAGGCCTTGTAGTTAGAACCCTTGCCACCATATCCCCTGATCTATTTACCTTATAAATTGTATGCCATTGTTCAGAAATCATTAAGAAATATGGAACCCAAGACAATATTTTTAGACTCAGGTTTCTAAGTAAAACAGCATGTTGCACCTATGAGACACTGATTTCTACGGTGAAAGAAAGAGAGAATAGGGTGACTAGATAGCAAGTGTGAAAAATTGGGATGGGGTGGGGGGTAATAGGAGTCCATATTAAAAAAAAGCCCCAAATATCGGGACTGTCCCTATAAAATCGGGACAGCTGGTCACCCTAAGAGAGAATGGGCAGAATGAGCGAGGTTGTGGGCAGAATATATAACCATTTAAAGTTCTTTCTGTTCAAATTTTGCAAATTGAATCTTGTTACTAACAGTTTTATCTGCTTATTTATTTTGTTTTCATTTCTAATAAATTCTTTGATTGCAAAAACTCTTACAGGTTCAAGAAAGCGCTGCAAACTAAGGAGCTGATCCTGTTCTCATTGAAATCTGTGGGAATTTTGCCACTGACTTTAGGGCTTGGTCTTAATACACTGCTGTGGCAAAATCTTTATGCCTTGTATGAGCCACAGAAAGAGAGAGAGAGAGGGGTGTCTGCAATCTGCTCAGTCCCATTCTCTGTGTAGGTACAGCAGCAGCATCCCTTTGATGTTGCTATGGTGACCTCTCAGGTGGCAGCTGCTGGGATGAGGCACCTGGGTACCTACAGATGATAAACAGGAAAACACCCTCAGCAACTCATCTGCCCAATCCTTCCTCATTCCCTTTCCTTCTGGCCTCTGTGTGCATCTCTTATTACTACACACACCCATGTATAAAGAGGAAGAGGGGGATAATACTTGAAGATTATCTTCTCTACCGCCAGCTAATGGATTTCCCTGGATTGCTGTCGGTGCCAGCAACCAGGGGATGGTGACATCATTACCTGTGGAGTATATTGCATGAAATTCTCTGGAAGGGAGGCTGGTAATCTGAGGTTTGGCGTTTTCATTGTGGCAGGGATGGATCCAGAGAGTCTGCAGGGACTGCCCGTGAGTACAATGTGAAAAGGATTCAGACCATAGAATAGGAACATGTTATAAAATGCTGTCTCCAAAGTATTTTTAATCTGTGTGTAAATCTAGCTGTAAAGAGTATATGTATAATGTGTAGCATATGTATGGTGTGCAAAGTGGGAAGCCTTGAGGCAGTCTGATCTGTGCATGGGAGGGGTTGTATGTAGAGGGACCAGGAATCTATAAAAGCATATGGAGGTTGATAGCAGTTTTGTGTGAAACCAGGAGGCAAAGCTTAGCTGTGGGAGAGGTGAACATGGGAGATGTCAGGATAAAATTCATATCAATCTGCATAGTTGTCCATATGAATAACTATCAGTGTTGATGCACATTAAAAACGTGTGAAAGTCCTATACAAAAACTTCATTAACTTTGAGTTAAGGTTGCTAGATGGCAGAGCCTACTAAAACCATTATATATATATATGGAATGGTTACCCTGTTTACACTGTCTAACTTTGAGAAGAGAGTGCTAGACTGGGTGAACCACCAACAAACACCATAAAAAGAAAGGAAATACAAAGTTAAACCATTCAATGCCTTATCTACACTACACTCATCAGTTCCTCTTCCCACTCTCAGATACCTCCCTCCACAACCCACGTATCTTGACCCCAATCCCAAACAACCAACATGTAAACTTAAATCTGGCCACATTATTTGTTTATAAGATCATATATTTCCATTAGTGCTGGCACAGCTTTTATAAACTACATTGAACCTAGTTCTGTATTGGAGTGTATGTAAGCCGGACGTGAAGTTAGATTGCAAATGGTGGCAATGAGAGAGGGTTTTCTATATATCTTAGGAAAATGTATGTGAATGGGTGACCTATTTTGTGAGTGACTGTTCTAAATTTGGGATTAGATTTTAATGTAGAAATTACAGAATTGGAATCCACATTGATGTACTTTGGCTGTGGTCAGAGCTGAGGCTACATGGTTGCTGTTTGTTTAGGGTGGAGATCTGTGAGCTCTGGAAAGGAGGTAGCTGAGGCGGAGAAGCGGAACTGATGTAGTAGACAAGGTGTTGAATAGTTTAACTTTGTATTTCCTTTCTTTTTATGCTGTATGTTGGTGGGTCATACAGTCTACCAATCTCATCCCCAAGTTAATTATAATGTTTTGTCAATACTGATATTATTCATCATTTAGAGCAGTCCATGTGAGAGGTGGTATTCTCTCTAACCTCCACTCCACCATCCTCTTGTCTCCCATATCCCGTGCCCAGCCCAGTCCAGTCCTGCTTCTCCTGGCACCATGTCCCAGCTCAGACCTCTGATTCCTGCGCTTCGTCCATGCATAGTACAAATTGCTCCCTGTTCCCCCTGAGCAGTCTTGCTCCACAACATTCCCCTAATCCATAATCTGACCCCTACTTTCCTATTGCATTCATCACTTAAGCACTGATACATATGAGTGTAAGGTGTGAGTACAAAACCCTAAGGTATGGTGTCAGTGTGTTTTCTCAGTATGTGTGAGTGAGAAGGTGGTAAGTATGTAGGTTTCTATTGCCTTTTGGAAACAATGGCAGATTGGAAATTTCTGGTTTTTGTCACCATTCTTGGTTTGCAGACAGAGGAGATGCTCTACATTACTGAATCTGAGCTCTTGTTTCAATATTGCTCCTTTCCCATATCTACAGTTAATCCCCATCATTTACTTAGCTAAGGCTCTCATGTACCTGTACAAGAGTGAGGCCCTGAGCCCTGCTGCTTACTTGGTCTTTGGATTTGTCTCCCTGAGACTTGTCTATTTCTCTTTCAGAAAATTAACAATTACCTGGATGGGACCCAAGTGGGGGCCAGAGGTGGGACATCCCCAGGTGGGAAGCATTTCAGGGACAGCAAGAGGAAAGTGGACTACGTCTTAGCCTATCACTACCGAAAACGTGCCTCTCAGCACCAGCGAGGCATTGGCTCCCTAGGTCACTTGCACAGACCTTCCCCCTTGGCCATTATTTCTAATGGGGAAATGGGGAAAAGCCACTCTGAGCAACAGCAAAACCAGGGCCAGAATGGACCCCAACAGCAACATGGGCAGCCAGAGGCTCAGATGATCGAGATGAGCCCACTGGATGCCCTAGAGGAGGAGAAACGGGAGCAGAGGGAGGAATATGAGCGCAACCTGGTGGAAGCCGGACTGGAGTTAGAAAAAGACATTGAGGTAAGAGGACCGGGAGCATGGCACTGGGCTTCCCATCAGCAAAGGGTTGACTTGGTTCAGTACTGAAAATGAGTATGTGGGGAGAAGAAATGCAGGTTAATAGCTCAGGCCCCTAACAACCTGGATTCTGGTTTTTTTTTTTTTTTTTTCCCACCAAATGTCATTACTGAGCAAAAGCTCAGTGCAGCACAAACCTTTATGATTTAGTGCAGGCAAAGACTTCAAGTTTATAGGAACATAAGCTAATTGTTCATGTTACAGAAACATTATCCTTACTGGAGATGAAAATAAAGGACTGCCCTCTCTTCAAATGCAGATTATAAGCCTGATTGTCCTCTCCTGTAAGGCCTGATTTGAAGCCCAATGAATGGACATCCTTTCATTGGCTTCAAACCAGTGTGATTCCACTGACATTGCTCCTGACTAGGGATATCTCTACACAACAGCTGAGAGGTGTGATTCCCAGCCTGCCTGAGCTAGCATGCTAAAAGTAGCAGCCTGGCCGTGGCAGCATGGGTGGCAATTGGCTAGCTGCCTGAGTGCACTCCTGCCTGACTCCCTAGGTAGGTACTAGGGCAGCAATCCTGAGTCGCTGCCTGTTGTGCCAAGCACGTCTACCTGAGCTGGGACTCACAGCACCCAACTCCTGTGTAGACATACCCTTATGTCTGTAAATGAGGAAAATCAGGCCCTGTGGCGTATTTTGACTTCTAATTAACTCATGGAAATTGCTCTCTGACCCCTCTACTTTCATTGTTTGAAATGTGTCACAGATTCACTAGAGATAAAGTATACGTTGTGTCCGTGTCTAGTCCACATAAAGATAACAGACTACTTCTGTGCAAGCAAATGGAGTTATCTTTTAGCTCTGTGCTTTAGTACTAAAGATCCTTGGTTCACATCCCACTGACCAGCCAAGGAGGGGCTTGTTAAATATCTTTCAGAAGACGCACATGCTCAAAATATGGAAAAGAGGCTGGTTATGCTTTTTCTAGAATCGTGTTGATTGGAGCTGATTTATTTGATCATCGTTGATATTTAAAGTGTTATTGACCAGAAACATGTATTGAAATTTTACTAAACAAATTATTTTGCCATTTAATTGGAGGGGGGGGCTCTGATTTGTGGTACTTAAGCCTTGTTTTCTTTTCAGAGTGGAAAATATTTGGTGTCTAAATACTCTTATTACTTTTTGCATTGCATTGCATTTTTTCTCCTTGAAACTAATTCACCACTAAGTATTATAAGTGATTTCCATTTTTATTTTAATTCAATCCTTTTAAAATCTAATTATCTTCTTAAGGAATTACATAGAATGCAAGGTGATGTTATGCCTCCTGTGGGCTGTGCATTTTTTTTTCCTCTTCTTTTTCTGGATTTGGTGGTATGGAGTCTATTCATATTTGATCAGAAAGATTCTTTTGAGTATAACTTTCTCAAAGCTGCCTTAACTTACATATTAGAGACACAAGGTAGGTGAGGTAATATCTTGTATTGGAACCAACTTCTGTTGGTGAGAGACACAAGCTTTCAAACTTACACAGAGCTCTTCTTCAGGTCTGGGAAACTAACTCAAAGTGTCACTGCTAAATACTAGGTTTAACCGATTGTTTAACATAAGTAGTTAACGTGTTTCAAGGATCGTTCAAGGTGAAGTGGCCTGGTAACGCCCTTCCAGTCATAAGGAGGAAAGGGGCGGGGGGAAGCTGGGTGTGGGGGGGTGTTAGTGGGTTTCAGATTGTTGTAATAAGGCATAAATCCAGTGTCTCTAATCTCTCCATGATTTTTAGTGTCTAGCAAAGTTATGAATTTAAGCTCCCAGGCTGGTCTTTTGAAAGTGTTTTTTTGTTTGTTTGTTTGGTTGGTTGGTTTTTTTGTGTGTGTGTGCAGGTTTCCTTTGAGGATAAGGACTGATCGGTCAGATATAGAGTGATCACAGGTGATACAGTGTTTTTGTTTTTTATCATTTTATTCTGTGAGTGAGTTCATTTGAGAACGTAGTGATTGTCTGGTTTCACCCTGGACACAGTTGCTACTGGAGCTTTTAGTGAATGGGATGAGGTACACCACATGTTCTGATAGTCATGTGGAGGACCAATGAATCTTGAAAGGTGTTGTGGGGGCTATTGATCATTGTAACAGTGGAGATGTGTCTGCGAGTTTTGCATCTGTTTTGACAGGGTCTGGTACCTCTTTGAATTGGTGTGTTCAGGTCTGTGGGGAGCTTGCTTTTGATTATAAGCTTGGAGAGGTTGGGGCTTGTTTGAAGGACAGAAGAGAGGGTCCAGGAAAGATTTATTTTAGGATGGTGTCCTCATGGAGTATGGGTTGTAGTTGTTTAGTGATACCCCATATGGGCATCATTGTGGGTGGTAGGTGACAACTAGAGGTGTGTGGTTGAAGGAGGGGTAGTTCTGTATTGAAGCAAGTTCTCTTGGGGTATTTGGGTGGCCGGTTCCAAACTCCCAACCTCTCCAAGCTCATCATCAGAAACAAGCTCTCCACAGATCAGGACACACCAGCTCATAGTGGCACTAGACCACCAATATCTTAAAAGGGCAAACAGGATGACCCAAATAATTATAGGCCTGTCAATCTGACATTGATCCTTGGCAAGATAAGGAAGTGGCTGATATGAGACTCGATTAATAAAGAATTAAAGGAGAGTAATATGACTAATGCAATCAACATGGATTTATGGGTAATAGATTCTGTCTAATTAACTTGATATCTTTTTTTTTTTTTTGATGAGATTACAAGTTTGGTTGATAAAGGTAACAATGTTGTTTTTTATACTTGGATTTCTGTAAGGTATTTGACTTGGTGCTACGTGACATTTTGATTAAAAATATATATATAAAATTAACATGACACACATTAAGTGGATTAAAAACCTGGCTAACTGACAGGGCTCAAAATGTAATTGTAAACAGAGAATCATCATCAATCGGGTGTGTTTTAATGGGGTCTGTAGCGAGTCGGTGTGGCTTCCCTCCTGCCCAGCAGAGGGCGCTCCCTCCCAGAAGCCCAGCTGGGCTGAGCCACCACTTCCTGTCCCCGCCCCCCGGAAGTCAAGGGGCGGGACAGGAAGTAGAAAAGGAGGACGCCAAAGCTCAGTCAGGAGCCAGCCACCGCCGGGAGCAGATGTGCCGGCGGGGGCTCCAGACTGGGAGCCCTCTAGGACCCGAGGCGGCGATCCGGACTGGCCCCCACTACTCCGCGCCCGGTACAATGAGGAACCCGCGGAACTTCCCCGGGATCGGATCCCGGAGCAGCCGCTAGGACTTCCCCGCGCCCGGTACGAGGAGGAGCCGCCGCCGCCGCTTCCGCCCTGCTGTTATCCGGAGGAACCACCGAAGCCAGCCTGGCCAGACTGCCAGCAGGAGTTGCCGGACTTGCCCCCAAGCCCTGGTCCTGCAGACCCCATGCCGGTGGACTGGCCCGAACCCATGGTGACCGAGGAGCAGGTACCTATAGAGGGGGATATGGAATGTAGCCCGGGGATAGCCGACCCCTGTCAGGCTATAGGCACCGAGGTGCCCATGTCAGTGTGTTTCGGTCAGGACCCCACTGACCAGCGGCAGTGCTAGCCACTACTAGGGCCCCGGGCTGGGACACAGTGGAGTGGGTGGGCCTGTGTCCCCCCTGCCACCCCACTCACGGGTGGCAGTCTCCCCCTCACCCCAGCGCAGACAGAGCCGCCTGCACTAAGCTGAGTTGCTGTCATTGCCCAGCTCCTGACACCAGGACTTGAGTCCTGTAGACTATGGTTTGTTGCCCCGCCCTGACCAGAGGGTCTGGGCTTACTGACTTTGTAGTTGCTCAGCTCCTGAGGCAAGGACCTGAGCCCTAAACTGAACTGCTGTTGCCCAGCCCCTGCTCCAGAGGGCCTGGGCTTATATAAACTGCTGTTGCCCAGCCCCCTGCTCCAGAGGGCCTGGGCTTATATAAACTGCTGTTGCCCAGCCCCCTGCTCCAGAGGGCCTGGGCTTATATAGAACTGCTATTGTGCTGCCCCGCCCTGATTGAGGGCCTGGGCTTAGACTAATGGACTGTGTGCCTGGTGTTCTGCCCCTGCCTGAGGATCTGAACCTGAAGGCGTTGAGACTGATTGCTGTTACCCAGCCCCTGCTCCAGAGGCCTGGGCTTCTATTGAACTGCTGTTGCCCAGCCCCCTGCTCCAGAGGGCCTGGGCCTCTATTGAACTGCTGTGGCCCCGCCCCTGCTCCAGAGGGCCGGGGTTTATATTGAACTGCTGTTGCCCCGCCCTGACCGAGGGCCTGGGCTTGCACTAATTGACTGTGTGCCTTGTGGTCAGCCCCTGCCTGAGGGTCTGCACCTGTGAACCTTCATGAGACTGATCGCTGTGAGAATCTGAGACTGATTGTTGTTCAGCCCCCCTGACTCAGAGGGCCTGACTCCTGAGACGGTGCTAACCTTGACTTCTTGCCGCCCACCAGTTAGAGGGGACAAGGAGCGAGTCGGTGTGGCTCCCCTCCCGCCAGCTGGAGGGTTGAGCCCCGACCACCAGCTTACAGGGTCCCACAGGGATCTGTTCTTGGCCCTAAGCTTTTTAACATTTTTATTAATGATCTGGAAGGAGATATAAAATCATCACTGATAAAGTTTGCAAATGACATAAAAACTGGGAGAGTGGTAAATAATGAAGAGGACAGGTCACTGATATACAGTGATCTGGATTGCTTGGTAAACTGGGTGCAGGCAAACCATATGCATTTTAATATAGCTAAATATAAATGTATACATCTAGCAACAAAGAATGTAGGCCATACTTACATGATGGGGGACTCTATCTTGAGATGCAGTGACTCTGGAAAAAGGTTTGTGGGTTGTGGTCAATGTTCCCTCTAATTTTTTACATCCATGTGTGGAATGAATTTTGTTATGTTCACCAGTATGGAGGTGATGTGTGGCAGGGGTGTGGCCAAGGGGTTCGGAGTGTGGGAGGGGTCTCAGGGCTGGGGCAGAGGGTTGGGGTGCATTGGGTGAGGGCTCTGGGGTGGGGCCAGGGATGAGGGGTTCAGGGTGCGGAATGGGGGCTCAGGGAGGGAGCAGAGGGTTGGGGTGCATTGGGTGCGGGCTCTGGGGTAGGGCCAGGGATGAGGAGTTTGGGATGCAGGCTGCACCAGGCTGTGGCGGGGAGAGAGGACTTCCCCCCCCCCCCCAGCCTTCTCTCGCTGCATCAGCCCGGGGCCGGTGGAGAGGTGCCTCTCTCTGGCTGCGGCAGCTCTGGCCAGGCTGGGCTGGGGATGTAGGAGGGGTGCCCCTCCCTGCCTGCATGGCCCTGGATAGCCTGCTGCACAGCCGTGCAGCTTAGATGGAATTTATGTTGTGGTGGATAATCTGCTGAATATGAGTTCCCAGTGGGTTTTAAAAAAAAAATAGAGTGTGATGCTGTGGCCAAATGGACTATGTGATCCTTGGTTACATAAACAGGGAAAACTTGAGAAGGAGCAGAGAAGTTATTTTACTTCTGTATTTGAGACTGGTGCAACTGCTGCTGGAATACCGTGGCCAGTTCTGGTGTCCACAGTTCAAGAAGGATGTTGATAAATTGGAGAGGATTCAGAGAAGAGCCACGTTAATGAGTAAAAGATTAGAAAACAGACTTCTAGTGATAGACTCAATGAGCGCAAACTATTCAGCCTAACAAAGAGAAGGTTTAAGGGTGACCAGATTACAGTCAATAAGTATCTACACAGAAAACACACATTCCTCGTTTCAATATAATCATCCAGAAAACCACCAAATGAGGGCAGTGCCAATAAACAGGGATCTCTAGCCACTTATTCTCATTATCAGTAAGAGAGGTTTTTTTTTGTTTTTTTTTTTCAGTAAATCGGTGAATCCATAGAATCATAGAAGATTAGGGTTGGAAGAGACCACAGGAGGCCATCTAGTGCAACCCCCTGCTCAAAGCAGGACCAACCCCAACTGAATCATCCCAGCCAGGGCTTTGTCAAGCCCGGCCTTAAAAACCTCTATGGATGGAGATTCCAACTGCTCCCTAGGTAACCCATTCCAGTGCTTCACCACCCTCCTAAGGAAACAGTGTTTCCTAATATCCAACATAGACCTCCCCCACTTCAACTTGAGATCATTGCTTCTTGTTCTGTCATCTGCCACCACTGAGAACAACCTCACTCCATCCTCTTTGGAACCCCCCCCTTCAGGTAGTTGAAAGCTGCTACCAAATCCCCTCTCACTCTTCTCTTCTGCAGACTAAACAAGCCCAGTTCCCTCAGTCTCTCCTCATATAAATCATGTGCCTCAGCCCCCTAATCATTTTTGTTGCCCTCTGCTGGACTCTCTCCAATTTGTTCACATCCTTTCTGTAGTCGGGGCCCAAAACTGGACGCAATACTCCAGATGTGGCCTCACCAGTGCTGAATAAAGGGGAATAATCAGTTCCCTTGATCTGCTGGCAATGCTCCTACTAATGCAGCCCAATATGCCGTTGGCCTCCTTGGCAACAAGGACACACTGCTGACTCATATCCAGCTTCTCATCCACTGTAATCCCCAGGTCCTTTTTTGCAGAACTGACGCTTAGCCAGTTGGTCCCCAGCCTGTAGCAGTGTATGGGATTCTTCCATCCTACGTTCAGGACTTTGCAATTGTCCTTTGGCCAATCCTCCAATTTGTCTAGGTCACTCTGGACCCTATCTCTGTTTATCCCTGTTACTAGCTGCTGCTTGGATAAAGTGTTCCATGTCCTCCCTCACTCCCTCTAATTCCACTCTGCATGTTCCATCTACATTTACATTGTAAACACTTTAGGGCAGAGACTTGTTTTTCTTTTTGTTCAGTAAAGTGCCTAGCATTCACTTGGGCAAAATAAAAATGATGGTGACAATGGCACTTACTTTCCCTGTTGAAGAGTTCCCCTAACTTCTCCCTTTGCTAACTTCGGCCTTTGCTATAGCATGCCTTATCCTTCCACAGATGTGGCCTGCTCATGCTCCATGGCCCACCATGTTTCAGTAATGTCCACCAAGTCTCACTCTTAATAGCCAGCTATTGAGTTTGGCCTCTTCTGTTTTTGATTCTAGACTCTTTGCATTAAAACAGAGCAGTATAACCCCTAATATTATTAAGTCCTTCTTCCCAAATGACTTGGCATTGTCACTGTTTCTGGATAATAGCTGCCAACTGTGGTTAAGAAACTCCACTCATCATTTTTGAAACTTCCTTGGAATGGTGGTCTCGCTTTGGTGGCAGCAAGAGGAGCACAGGCGTGAAGGGGAGAGGGGAGTGATGAGGCGTGGGAAGGGAAAGAGCACTGGGAGGGCATGGGGATGGGTGCTGGGGACGTAGCTAGCCACAGGTGGCTACGGTGTTGAGAGCCCAAGGGAGGCATGGAGGAGTATAAGGAAGAGAGTCTTTCATCCTCATTAAATATTTGAAATGCAGACAATTTTCTTGATATTAACCTCTAAGTGCTAAACACTTTCACTGTAGAGAAAAGGCTCTCCTTCTATCATCTGCCAGCTCCATATCCACTAAGGTATAATTCAACTCTCCCCTGCCAGGTAAGGAATTTCCAGCCAGTTCCCAAAGACCTTGGCGTCTTGCCCCCACTCGTTACCACTCTGCTCCTCCCAAACTTGAATACCCCCATCCTTAGTAGTACCCCCTTGTTTTGTTCTCTGATGGAAATTATGCTGTTGGATGTATCTTGTTTGTTAAACGTATAGTAAAGATTTCAAAAGTCATATAGCCCCAGTGTACAGCATGTCACAATTCTATGTGTTTTCTTATAGTTTGATGTGATGGTGGAGTAGAAGACTGTTTTTATGAATGACTGCTCTGTGTTATGTGTTATGAAGGTAGATGGTTATACAGTGGTGTAGATTTGTGTATTAATAGGTAGAACTAGTAAGCTTATATTTTTCACTATTGTGTGGCAACTAACACAGGCCCAGGTCCTATAAGCACTTGATCACCTGATTAATTTTATGTAGATTAGTAATCTTCCCCTCCCTCCTTCAAAAGTGATGTGCAGTTAAAACCATAGTAAAATCCTGTTTCCAAGCAGTCTGTGCCAGAATCCCAGCTCCAGGTTCTTTGGCATTTCTCTGTGAGCTCCAAAAGAAGATCAGCAGGTTACATGCTTCCTTATGCTTAACTGGCAGGATTACAAGCACTGTCAGTCAAACAAAACCTAATTAACATGTACTGGTGCTGGATAAGCACTGCAGTAAGAAATTCACAAGGTCAGCTTTGTGCAGGGCGCTATCGGCCCAGTAATGTTCCACCCTCAACCCCACAAGGGTCAATAAACCCCATCCCCTTCCTCTGTCAGTTCACTCCAGTATTATGAACTGGTTGGGATGCTTCAGAAATGAATACCCTGTACTTCACCTATCATAGAGCATCAGTAGTTAACTTAAACTAGAATTTCATTGCTGCTTTAATGACCACAAATGCAAGGTGGTACAGTATTCAACCATTTTTACGTATGGCAGAGTTATCATACAAATAGAATGGGAAGGCATTTGAGATTCATCTTGGCACTTTGACAGAATGGATCAACTTACAGTCAGTTGTAAATGAAACAGACATTGCTCAACAGCATTTAGCAAATGTAGGTACCTTTTAAAGGATTACCCTTTTCAAAGATAAGTATAAATAACTTTCCACCTCTGGAGCTGGGAGTGGATGACAGGGGATGGATCACTTGATGATTGCCTGTTCTGTTCATTCCCTCTGAAGCACCTGGTATTGGCCACTGTTGGAAGACAGGATACTGGGCTAGATGGACCATTGGTCTCACCCAATATGGCCATTTTTATGTTCTTATCTGTGCTCTCAAGGTCTACCTGACAGGACCTCCCCATAGCTCCAAAATTCTAGGGCATATATCTAAACCCTTTGGCTAGAATGTGGTATAATCCACCCCCAGCAAGGTGGTACAGAGCCCCATAGTGCCTCTAGACATGAGCTCATGTTTCATTGCTGATAGCCTTGTTGCTACAGCATAGATCAGAGCAGATTGTAGTTTTGGCTGAATTCTTGTAGGTTGATGTTCCAAGGAATTCATTCAGAAAACAGTTTTGTGAATTCAAAGTAAACTATTTACCCATCCTGGGTTTTAAAGAAAATAGACTGTGATACAACCAGATTTTATGAGAGGAAAGTAAATTGTCCTTTTCTGTGACTCTGTGGCACTCCCTATTTGCAAGTCTGCAAGCTCTATGTGAGACATAGACCTGGGGAAGGCCGTGTCTGGCACCTCTTGTCTGCCTTGGAGTGGGAAGGCAACAATAGCCAAAGCAACCTCCCTGCTCATTATTCAGAGCACAGGGCTTCTTTGTCTTCACCCACTCTGTCTCTCTTATTGGGTACCTCTCTGCTGAGAGGCACGACCACATCTCCTTTGAGAACTCATAAAGCTACAACAGGAGCAGTTATTTTCTTGGATTCACAGCTGTCTTCTGTGGTATGTTTGCCAGTAACATCTTCCCAAAAGTACAGAGCCATTTCTCTTTCTTAATTGCAGTTGGTAAATCACATTTAAAAAACACCATATATATATTTCTGAATATTGCCTGCCCTTCAAAGTGCTTGCTGCCTTTGTCTTGGGGCAGTTATTTGATGGCCGAGGGAGAGGCAGTGAGTCCACACAGTACTCTCTGTTGAGGTGTGGTCAACACTGCAAAAAGGTTGGTGAACCTGTGTTCTGTTGGTTCCAGCATATCTGTATATTGTGTATCCGTGATTGGACCTCTTCCCAAGTGGTTGGTCATGCCAGTCCTTCAGAAATTGATTGAAAATTACCAGTTATTTTTCACAGGAAATTTTCCAAAATGTTCATTTGAGGTTTATTAAAAAAATGCTGGGAATTTTTTGTTTTGTTTCATTTTTCCCCAGTTTTTAAAGATTATTTTCATTTTTTTTTAACTTTTCATAAACTGAAAACTTAAAAAAAAAATTTTTTTAACCAAAAATGAAAATTTTGGTCAAAACCATTTTTCATATTTTTTTTTTAAAATATTGCAATGAGAGAATTTCAGCCAGCTCTATTTAAAAGTACACAGATATGATTAGACTAATGTAGAGTAGGGAAGAGCTGGAATAATTACCTATTTCCTTCTATTTTATGAAGATGGTTTATAAAAGTTTCCAAGAAAGGCACTTTAATCTCTTTGGAAATATGAAACCCTCTCCAAGTACCCAGTATTACTGCTATATTTGCCATAAAATGTACACATATTTAAATTACAGGAACATACAAAGTAGAAGGTTACATTTGTTTTTAATAGTAAGGAAACTAACTTTGGTCCTGATTCTGCTGTCCATGCTCATGTTGAGTAATACCTTACCTAAACCAATGGAACTATTTGCAGAGTAAAGTACTACTCAATGAGAGTCAAGGTGAGGGAATCAGGTCATTTGTAGCTTTTGAGATCAGGGACCATATATGTCTTTGTGTTAGAGCAGCACTCAGAACAAAAGGGTATGGTGCTACTTGGGGTCCCTTGCTGTCCCCACAGTATAAATATTTGATTCTTACATTCCAACATCTCTAGTTGCAGAACTATTAATTATCCAAACATGTTCTGCCTATGTATGTCACTTGTATGGGATTGAATATAGGACATGGCTATATTCAAACTAAATTTGTACAAGTGGGGAAGGGCTTTCTCAAATGGATAGGAGTTGATGGGGAAATAGCAATGGGATGACTAACTATTTAAGGGGAAAGTCCATCCTGTGCTCAGAAGGATTTTCAGATGAGTCATAACACAACCACAGTTGATGGGTCACTAGAATCCGAACTCCATTCACAAGCACACTGAAGTCACTGACACCAAGCCAAGGGAGAAATCTTGGCCCTATCTAAGTCAGTGAGAGCTTTGCCATCGAGTTCCACGGGGCCAGGATTTCACCCCGGTAAAGTAACTTTCCACGTTGGACTAGGGTTGCCAAATTTCTAGTTGCACATAAACGAACACCCTAGCCCTGCCCCTTCCCTGAGGCCCCACCCCTTACCCAAGGCCCCACCCCTTGCTCACTATATTCCCCCTCCCTCGGTGGCTCGCTCTCTCCCACTCTCACTCACATTCACTGGGCTGGGGCAGGGAGTTGGGGTGCAGGAGGTGGTGAGAGCTCAAGCTGGGGGTGCGGGCTCTGGGGTGGGGCTGGGGATGAGAGGTTTGGGGTGCAGCAGGGGGCTCTAGGCTGGGGGGTGGGGCTGAGAGATTTGGAGAGTGGGAGGGTTGAGGCAGAGGATTGGGGTGCAGGAGGGGGTACTGGCTCTGTGGTGGGGCTGGGGATGAAGGGTTTGGGATGCAGGAGGGGGCTCTGAGTTTGGGGGGGCTCAGGGCTAGGGCAGAGGGTTGGGGCTTGGGGTTGTGGTGTGGGCTTACCTTGGGTGGCGCAGCATGGGGGCTAAGGCAGGCTGTCTGCCTGTCCTGGCACCATGCTGCATGCACACTGGAAGCAGCCAACAGGTCCGGGTCCTAGACAGAGGTGTGGGGGGGGTGTCCTTCCAGGGTGCAGCGTGGTGCCAGCCAGAATAGGTAGGGACAAGCCTGCCTTAGTGCTGCAGCACCACCAACTGGGCTTTTAACGGCCGGATACCTGGTCACCCTCTTGAGCTCACTGGTTGGGCCATGTGGCTCGGGCATAGTAAAAGAATAAAAAGCCTACAGTACTATAGATAGGATTGGCAGGATTAGATTTTTATTGGTAAATATTGTTAAACACTATTAAAACATTAGTTTAACCATACACACACAAACCAATGAAAGAATATTTCCATTTGTAATAAGCAATATTTACAGATAGGCAAAATAAGAAAAATGCATAAAGAACTTATTAGAGTTTGATTTAAGGATATTTACTGTGAGTATTTTGACATGTGATATTGAAAATTTAACTGTTTTTAAAGCTTCAACTTTTTCGATTTGTGTCTACTGTCCTTAAATAATTATTGTCTGACTCCCCTTATTGCCTGACGTCCCCCATAATTTTGCACAATTGTGAAAATTAATAAATAAAAATTGATATCCATCAAAATTATTTAAAAAAATAAAAATAGAATTCTGTCAAGTCTAACTATAGATTATTATTTTTACTATATTCGTGTCCAAAATATAGGACGATAGAGTCTCTGCCCAAAAAGGGATACAGTCTAAATCAGGGGTCTCAAAGTCCCGGCCTGTGGGCCATCAGTGGCCCGAGAACCTCCCCACTGTGGCCCACAGAAGAGAGACGTAGGCAGACATGTTGCCCGCAATGTCTGTTGCAGGTGCTGCCCCCCACAGCTCCCATTGGCTGGGAGAGAGGGACAGAGAAACCATCACTAGTTGCCAGGCAAAGTCAACCATGGAGGCAGCATCATTAGTTGCCAGGCAGACTCAGCCATTTTTCCCCACAATGCATATAACAGGGTTCAGCAACCTTTCAGAAGTGGTGTGCCAAGTCTTCAGTTACTCACTCTAATTTAAGGTTTCGCGTGCCGGTAATACATTTTAACGTTTTTAGAAGTTCTCTTTCTATAAGTCTATAATATATAACTACACTATTGTTGTATGTAAAGTAAATAAGGTTTTTAAAATGTTTAAGAAACTTCATTTACAATTAAATTAAAATGCAGAACCCCCCCGCCCCCCGACACGGTGGCCAGGACCCGGACAGTGTGAGTGCCGCTGAAAATCATCTCGTGTGCCGCCTTCAGCACCCGTGCCATAGGTTGCCTACCCCTGGCATATAAACAAGTCTAAATACCGAACACAACTATCTGATATACACCTTGCTGCAATCCTGAAGCTTTCAACTGCTCAGTCACTGAGGCCAAACATCAACAAACTGACAGAACTGAAGCATTACTAGATGTCTGGCAAACACTAAAAACTCTCTGGCAGGCAAAGAATTGTATAACATTGTATGACAGTTTTATTATTTCTAAGAAATTCTAAATAAAAAATACAATATAAACGGTTTTTTTTCTGAACACCATCTTCAGTGATATTACTGGCCTGCTGGGAGGATTTGAGGACTGGCACTAGCCGTAAGGTACATTGAGTTTGAGATTCCTGGTCTAAATATTAGAGTCACCTAAAAACTAGGTCACCAGCTTCAAACGTAGCCCAGATTAGCACTGACCGGATGTTACTGTCTGCTGGCTGTTTAGCTTTTGTGAAATGAATTGGTTGTCGCCATCTAATTTTTAGTGGACAAATTGTTTTTTCCTATGCTGTCACTCATATTTGGGAGGAATTTCCCATAACCATCTGCAAAGCCAACTCATTGTCCTTCTTCAGATCCTACGATAAAACTCCTTTGACATAAGGCCTACTAAAAACTTGACAACTGTTAGGCTGCTGGTGTCCTGAGATCACTACCCATCAGGCTGACCAATGTTGTTTCGTTGTTTCTTTGTACTTCCCTGTCCGCCTGTATTCATCTGTTTGTCTCTTTTCTTGTGCTTATACTGTCACATCTTTGGGGCAGAGTATGTCTTTTTTTATTCTGTGTTTGTTCAGCACCAAGCACAGTGAGGACCCATTGTGAGTGCATGTCTGGGTGCTACCTCAATATGAATAATGAATAATTTGATTGTTGTTGTTGTTATTATTAATAACAAATTAGCCAAGTTGAGTGCCTGTGTTTTCAGAGCTGAAAATTTCAATTTTTCAATCCTGTTGATTCTTATTAATGATTGTGGAGTGATTAGAACAGAGTCTGTCTTTCTCTAATATGGTGTGGTAGATAATACAGGGCAAATTTTCTGCTGACATAAGTGGTGAACAGAGCCATTATCAATGTGGATCAAAATTATTTCAAAAGGATTTGGAAACTATTGAGGGATGAGCTAAGAAACTGGCTTCTGCATATTAAAAAATAATTAGCATCTACATAGGTGTTGGGAATAATATTTAACACTTACTTCACATTTTACAGAAGGGAAACTGAGAAACAGAGGTGTAGGGTAAATGACCTGATTTCAGGCAATTGGAGTTGTGGATGAGTATCCAGCACCTCCTAAAACATAGGAAGTCTGTAGTGTAGCTGGACACAGACTCTGTGTTGCTAACTCCCATTCTGTGCACTAATCAAAGATCATCCTGAATAGGCATCTATAATTACTTGCTTCACATTCTGCATCCTCTAGGATTGGTTGGTTGCTATGGGCATTTGTGCCTGACACCGTTCCCCCCAAAAAAACAAACTACCGGACCAAGACTACATTAGCAGAGCTGTCATTAGAAATCACCAGTTCCTTGCTTGCGTGAGTAGTCCGCAAGATCATCCTGCCTCTCTCGCTAGCATTTTCATGTAAAATGTAGTGAACTAACGGAAATGAGGTTAAAGAACAGCCAAAGGAATGATAACATGAAAGATGACAAGCCTGAATAAGGAAAAGGATCTGGGGTGAGAGAGGATGGAAACAAAATGCCATTAGCTCAATGTCTGGCAGCAATTATTTTAAAAGGCTCATGGATGTATAAATAGAACACAATCTGGAAGAGCTTATTATGGCTTTCTAGAGAGAGATATGAGTCCATACCTAGAATGCTGGGAGCAGCCTTGGGCACCATGTTACAGGCTATGAAGGGAAGGGAAAAGTAGTCAAGAAAATGACAAATGACCTCTACGGTTATAACTGTGTAGATAGGTTATTAATTAGATACTATAGTTCACTCATATAGTTCACTTATCTAAAACTCCATGGAGTATATTCCTCTCCAAAGGGGGGGGAAAAAAAAGGACAAGTATTTAGAAGAAAAATCATTAAGCTACACATGCATATGCTAGTAAGAAAAATGGATGGACCCAGAACCTAACTAGAGCTCCTGGCTCCATTTCATCATGAAATATTGTATGGTGCATATGTTAATGCAGTAAATGCATATATTTTAAAACAATGAACAGCCTTGGCTTTAATTTTCTCATCACCACTCCTGAAAGTGAACTGTCATTGCTATATCTAGAAATAAGTATATGCAATAATTTTTGTGGAACATGTGTCTTCCCAGTTTGTTCAATCTTCATACACATATATTTGGGTGGGGGGCGAGATGGAAAAATCATATTCTACTCAGAATTCAAATAATCTGGAGAAATGCAAGGTCTCTTCTGGCTAACCTGAGGCTGGAACCCAGTTTCCTAACATGGCAGACTGCCTTCACTACCTTCCCAGTATGAATATGCAAAATATATGTGCTTGGCTAGACCAGTGGTAAAATGAAGCTATTCCCACCTGCCCACCTTTAGAAAAGGCAGAGATGACCCACTCAACAACTACAACATCCTCTCATGGAGCCCAGCACAGAGAGTTTTGCTCTTGTTTGTTTGTCACACACTTGTAGGAAGGGGAGGGGGAGTAACAAACACCTGCCCAGCTTCTTCGTAAATCAGTCCCTGAAAACAGTTTTTAATTATCAATGGTTTTGTTTGCAGCAGAAATTAATCTGTAAATTAAATCCACAGAGACAGTCAGAAGAGCAGGGCTGACAGCCCCTCTGGGATGGCCAACTCTACAGGTGACACTGTAGTAACTAGAAAGCCTGCAGAGGAGACTAGGAGGATGCAGAGGAAATAATGTTCCAGCAGAAAGTTCAGATCAGGGCAGTATTGTTAATATTCAGTGTTTTATCCCCAAAAAATAAAGTGGGGGGAAAAAAAGGTCTAGATCACAGGTTTTCAACTTGGTGGGATGGGGGGTCATGGTGATTCTGAGCTTCCCATATAGCTAAATGGTAGATGTGTCCTGGGTAGATCGGAGTTGGATCTGGTTATGGCAAAGGTAAGGGGGAGTGGTGGGAGGGGAAGGGGGTCATAGTATACAAAATAACTTGAGAACCACTGAGCTTGGCGATTCCCAGCCCACTGCTGGTGCACAAGGGAGGGGAGATAGTGCAAGTCTCCTTCACACCCTCCACATCTTGTGATCCTGCATCAGGATTGGGCATGAAGGACCTGTGGTCAGGGTGCTTCAGAACTGTGCAAGCTGAGCCCTGCAGAGGCACTAGACTTTGTAAAAGAGTGAGGGTGCAGCCCCTTGTCCCCTTCAGAAAGGTTCTGCATGGCAGGGAAAGCCTGCTGTGTCAGGGGTGGTGTACTGGCTGCACTCCTCGTGCCCCAGTGCTGCTGTAGCTGCCACTGGGGCAGGGAGCTTCTGAAGTTCCCTAGGACAGCCAGGGTCTAGCCTGAAGTGTGTATTCTAGTGATGAGAGATATGACCTAACTACTTTGAGAGTCCTTAAATTGCTATTTTAGTATTAAAGTTCAGGTTAATATTCCCAGACAAAGGAACAATGTAAAGCTGGAGTTAAGGTTCGAAGGTAATATTGGTTACTTAAGGCTAAATACCATCACAAGAATATCGTCATTATCCCCAAAACAAACACAGCAAATCCAAGGAAAAATAATCCAAACTTACTAAGGTATCGAAATGCACGGTGAAGGCACCCAAACAACCTTACCTCTGTCCTGTAGTTATTCGGCAACTGGCAGGAATCAAACTACCAGGAAGAGACATTTAAATGATGTTTTCAGTAGTAATATCTTGGGTTACCATTATTAATGTACAATGTTATTTTGTGTGTGTGTGTGTGTGTGAGTGAGAAGAAATGGGAAATATAATGGACACTAATAGAAAAAACAACAAGGAGTCCTTGTGGTACCTTAGAGACTAACATATTTATTTGGGCATAAACTTTCTTGCACTAAAACCCACTTCATCAGATGAAGAAAGTAGCAGAATGCCACTAGCCATCACCTACAGCCCCCAATTAAAACCTCTGCAGTGCATCATCAAGGATCTACAACCTAGCCTGAAGGATGATCCCTCACTCTCACAGACCTTGGGAGACAGGCCGGTCCTCACTTACAGACAGTCCCCCAACCTGAAGCAAATACTCACCAGCAACTACACACCACACAACAGAAACACTAATCCGGGAACCAATCCCTGCAACAAACCATGTTGCCAACTCTGTCCGTATATCTATTCAAGGGACAGCATCATAGGACCCAACCACATCAGCCACACCATAAGGGGCTCATTCACCTGCACATCTACCAATGTGATATATGCCATCATGTGCCAGCAATGCCCTTCTTCCATGTACCTTGAACAAACCGGACAGTCTTATGCAAAAGAATAAATGGACACAAACCAGACATCAAGAATTGTAACATTAAAAAACCAGTAGGAGAACACTTCAATTTCCCCAGACACTCAATAACAGACCTAAATGTGTCCATTCTTCAACAACAAAAAAAAACGTTCAAAAACAGACTCCAACAAGAAACTGCAGAACTAGAATTAATTTGCAAACTTGATGACACCATCAAATTAGGCCTGAATAAAGACTGAGAGTGTCTGGGTCATTACAAAAAGTAATTTTCCCTCTGTTGATACTCACCCCTTCTTGTCAACTGTTGGGAATGGGCCACATCTACCCTAATTGAATTGGCCTCATTAGCACTGACCCCCACCCTTGGTAAGGCAACTCCCATCGTTTCATATGCTGAATATTTATACCTGCCTACTTTTTTTCACTCCATGCATCTGATGAAGTGGGTTATAGCCCACGAAAGCTTATGCCCAAATAAATTTGTTAGTCTCTAAGGTGCCACAAGGACTCCTCATTGTTTTTGCTGTTACAGACTAACATGGCCACCCCTCTGAAACTAATAGCAAAGTTCTGCCATCTGATCTGCAATGCATATCCTACCTCTGTCTCTCAAGCAAGGTTTTTCTATTCTGTCTACCACTGTTGTTATCCTCTATCTTCTTACAGAAAGAGGACTGGTTCTGATGTAGATATGAATTTGTGCAGAATGAAACATCTGCATTGTGGAATGAATGTAGAATATGCAACAAAGATCCACAGTACTGATCAAAGAAAATAATTGGTCATGGATGCCACTAGAGAACTCTCAGGTGGCTGATTCACTGCTGTCTCTGAAAGCTTCTGCATCTTCAGCAAAGATGCATTATGGGTAACCTGAAGGTTTAAACACTGAAAATTATGAGTGGGTTGCAATTAAAGCTGTGGATTAGAACAAGAGGAAATACCAGAAACCTGGATTGTTACTCCTCTGCTGTGGTTTCACCTATTGTTTCCAGGATCTTACATGTCTCTCGATTAGCTATTATATACCTGGTTATTGTTAGGAGATATTCTCTTATTTGTGTGATTGTTCCCTTCACCTCCTATCCCCATATTAAAAACACTGAAAATTAAAATGCAAGGAAAACTGAAATTTACTTGTAAAAGTAGGGAGATTAGCACTCTTGGTAGAAGCACATGCAGCACGAGTCCCTAAAAGAAGTGCTCCCTGTCTCTCTGCTGTTGTTATTTTATTACTAGAGCACCTAGGGCTATTCTGCACCAGTGGCTCTCAACCTTTCCAGGCTATTGAACCCTTTTCAGGAGTCTGACTTGTTTTGTGTACCCCTCACTTAAAAATTACTTGCTTACAAAATCAGACACAAGAATACAAAAGTGTCACCGCACAATAAAACAGATAAATTGCTGACTTTCTCATTTCTACTGTATATTTATAAAATAAACCAATTAGAATATAAATATTGTATTTACATTTCAGTGTATAGCAGATAGAGCAGTAGAAACAAGTCACTATCTGTATGAAAGTTTAGTGTGTACTGACTTTGCAAATGCTCTTTATGTAGCCTGTTGTGAAACTAGGCAAATAGCTAGATGAGATGACGTATCCCGGAAGACCTCTATCTACTCCCAGGGGTTCACATACCCTCGGTTGAGAACCATTGGTCTACACTACCATGCTACATTGGCATAGCTGCACCAATGCAGTGCATCTGTTAAAGACATGCTTTGGCAATGGGAGAGCACTCGCCCGTTGGCATAATTACTCCACCTCAATGAGAGGCGGAAGCTAGGTTGGCGAGAGAGCATCTCCTGCTGACTTAGCACTGGTGTAGATAGTGCTTAGTTGATGTAACTTGTGTTGCTTGGGGTGGTGGTGGCTTTTTCATACTCCTGAGCATCGTGAGTTACATCAACGTAAGTGGTAGTGTAGCCAAGCCCATAGAGATCTCAGATAGGAATAGTGCCCCATTGTGCTAGGCACCGTACAAGCCATAGTGAAAGGCAGTTCCTGCCCTGAAAAATCTTACAATGTAAATAGACGAGACAAATGAGTGGGAGGAGAAACAGAGGTAAAGTGACTTGTCCAAGTTCACACAGCAGGCTAGTGGCAGAATAAGAAACAGAATCCATTCTCAAATCACTTCCTAATCTGGGAAGGGAGACAGGTCTTTTGGGAGCAGAAATCAGGAACTAATCCAGGGGAAAGGAGAAGCAAAGCAGAAATGCCCAGATCTGCCCTGTCTATCCATTGCATCATGGAAGTGCAGTTGAAAATAAAGCATCAGCCAGCACTGGAAGGATGCCTGCCTTCCTTTCCTGGTCCTATTTTGGCTCCTAATGTAGCTGGCTGTGGAAACAGATCAAAAGATACAGGATGTCACGATTAGATGGCAAACATTAGTCCACATTTCTTTTCTCTGTCCTGCACTTGGCTCACGAAGTAGAAGAAAAGGTAGACAAGACTCATGGAAGCACCTGTAGATATCCTGAACTGCATATCCTCCTTGAGAGGGGAGGGACTAGTGTGTGTATGTGTGTGCGTGTGTGAGAGAACATAACTGAAAATAGCTACATTGAGAGAGAGAAAGAGATGCAAAGTAAAGAAAATGGAAGACAAGAAGAATAAAACACTGAGAGAAAATGGACAGAAAAAAGGTGATACTATGTCAGTTTCATAGAGCGAGGGGACGTCTGTCAGCTAATCAACCTCAAGAACAAGGAGGAAATTCCAGCAAAGAGGAAAAGATTGGGAACCAATGCAGCAGCAAGACCTGTGGCCAAGCTGGACATGGTATTCATGGACTCCAGAGGGAGTCCCATCCCTTCTGAAGAAAAATTGAAAGGAAGCCTTAAGGAAAGGTTGGAGAGCCCTATATCAAAGACCTAAATTAGGTTAGTGTAGCGTGTGTGGCCACTAGAGAAGAGGAAAGAGGGTGGCTCTAGATAGAGGTAAGACAAATATAATAGGCCATGCTAACAGAACATATTTTGCCTTAGTGGTAGCTTTACTTTGGGGTACAATCCTTCTTCCATCAAAGTGAATAAAAGTTTTGGTGTAGATTGCTATAGGAGTGGGGCCAGGCCCTTTCTGTACAGTGGGAGAACAAGCTTATTTTTGTAGCAGGGGTAACCGCTATGGGGAAGAAATTATTCCCCATCAGATGTGTAAATAGAGCTTCTCATCATCTTTTTTTGGTTTGAATGTTTCACAGTATACCATTAATGAAACACTGTTAAGGGTTCAAATCTGACCCACGTTAAAACAGTTAAGCATGGCTGGCAGAAGTGTCTTTTAAAGAAAACAAAATCTATTACTGCATCAGGTAGAGGAAAAATAGCCATTTGACTGTGAGGGGGTTTGTCTTGGATCTTATAAGAACATGTGTTTTTGTGTTCATCCTGCTAGCTCTGCCTCAGTTAATAAACATGCATTATTCCCAGAGGAGAGCTTACATTATTTAATGATGTGGTTGCACAAACAATGTTTTGTCATGCCAAGGTGCTGGGCAAACTGAAATGGTTGCCTTGTAAAAATGGCAGAGGAGAAAAACGGAAGACAAAAATGTGCTTGTCAAATGGAAAAGGCAACACCAACGGAAACTGTTTCTTCACTCTTTACAGAGCTAGGACTTGATTAAAAAAGGATGTTCATAAATTGAAGAGGGTTCAGAAGATCCACAAGAATGATTAATGGACTAGAAAACATGCCTTAGTGTGATAGACTCAAGGAGCTCTATTTAGCTTAAAAAGGGGTGACTTGATTACAGTCTGTAAGTACCTGTGTGGGGAAGAAATACTTAATACTGGGCTCTTCAGTCTATCAGAAAAAGATATAACATGATCTAATGGCTGGGAGTAGAAGCTAGGCCCATTCAGACTGGAAATAAGGTGTACATTGTTAACAGTGAGGGTAATTAAACACTGGAACAATTTACAATGGGCATGGTGGATTCTCCATCACTGACAATTGTTAAATCAAGACTGGACGTTTTCCTAAAAGATCTGCTCTAGGAATTATTTTGGAATAGTTCAGTGGCCCGTGTTATACAGGAGGGCAGAGTAGATGATCATAATTGTTCCTTTTGGCCTTGGAATCTATGAAATCTGAGAGGTGCATGTCACACTCTGGGGTGCAATCCAGACCAGTTGTCACCTCATTGTGAACCCTGAGTGCTTCACAGTGCATTGGTACTGTATCTCTCTGCCTGGGATGCCTAATTAGCCACAAGCATGCACTCTGTGCCTATGTATTGGGCAGCCCTGGTCCAATGCTTTGGATCCTGGAGCCTGCCTGCAATACCACAAACTTCCACTGGTTTCCACTAGCCTTGGTTAACAACTGGTACGGTGACTCTACACTCTCCTCAGCCCTGGATTGTCCCCCAAAACGTGTGTTCTTAAATGTGCAGCCCTGTCCTGGATCAATCAGAGGAATGTTAAGGTTTGTTGCTCCTTTAAAGAGTCAATATTTAACAGTTTGTTACTATAAATGGAGTTACTAAATAGTTCAGTTTAAACACAGCACTGGATTGGGTTGGATTAAAAACAAAACAAGTTTAATTCCAAAGAAAGAAATTTAGAGTGAGTACAAGTATAAGCATTAAAGTCAGAAACGGTGACGAGAAATAAAGAAAAAATGCTTTCTAGTAACTAAAACGTAACAAGTTAAGCTTGATTCAAGGTAAAATCCTCACCACCATGTTTCCATTAAGATGGCTGACGAGTCCTGGGTCAGAATCTATGCCCTAGAGTCAAAGGGTTGGTACCTTTGTCGCCTTATGTGACAGACAGATAACTTGGGGTTTCTTGTCCCCTCTCTTTTACTGTCCAATGAATGTTTGCGATGGATTCTTCTGAAGGATACATCCAGATAAAAGTCTATATTTCTAGCTGTGAGGTAAGCAACACGATGTCTGTCTTGAAGGAAGTTTCCTGCTGCTTCTTCCCCGGCTGGAGTTGTCTGCTAAAATGCAGGTTTTTTAATTCCTGCTGCCTCTGGTGCAATTGAATGAACGTGAGACATGTGGTCATCATCTCCTCCCCTGCCATGATAGTGTGAGGTTGGCCTCCACCCCTTGGTAGCTTAATGGGTCTGTTTGCATCATATAGAAATACATTCTCATTGTCTTTCAAAGTGCTATGAAACTAACTCCCAGGTGGGAAAACCAAATTTCTTTTCCTATGGTGAGATAATTTCTGCTTAGCTGACAAACACATTTTAAGAATTATAATTTGAGTTTGTCCATAACTTTGCATCAGTTGCTTGCACCTACATTATGCAATGATATTAATAACTGATGAGTCATGAGCTTTTTGTTGGCACTGTGCACACCACTTATCAAATGCATTTCATGATGCTAAAGAATTGGGATACATTTGAACTGGTTAAGCCAGCTGCAATTCATTGCCAGATGTCTGGGTGCCCCTTATCCTCTACTCTTGGGTTGTTCTTAATGTCATGGTGCTGATCACCCCCACATCAATGGGAGCGAATATTGTACAGTACCTTGACAGATTGTTAATTATAGACAGTGGAAGAGACATACAAAGGCAATGAGAGCTGGGCACCAGACTGCTGTATGTCTGTTTGAAAATATTTCCCCTCCCTCCTCGCCCCGTACCTACTACTTGGGGGCAAGAGAAAAATCTAGAGGAATAGATAAATGTGGTAAATCAAGGGCCTGAGTTATTGGTGCATCCCAGGCTCCTCCCCACACAGGATCTAAGAGAGAGCTCATGTTGACTATACATCATCTTTGCACCTAAAGTTTATTCTGGAGCTGGCTGGAGGCTGTTTTGGCTGAAGTTCAAGGATAGATCAGCCTTGAGATTGTTCTGACTTGTGTTTAGCTGCCTATGGTCCAAATGTTCTGTTCTGGCAATGAGGAATTGCTGGAGTGCAGCTTTTTCCCAGCCATGCTCCAGGGGCTGTGAAGGTGATGTAGGGCCAATACACTAACTCCATTCTAAGTGGCTGTGAAAGGTGGTGTAGAGACATTTTACAAACTCCATGCTAAGTGGGAACTCCCACTACACTGGGGAAGTTCTTTCATGGCTGGATCCAGTGGCCTCCCAGCCTCTTTCCACAAGCAGAGATCTCATAAAGGAGCCATCAGACAAGGATGAATCAGTCCCTAACTTTTCACATGAAAAGCAATAGAGACTCAGTCCTGAAAACCCTCTGCATACACTGATTTCAGTGGGAGGGGCTTGTAGGATCAAGCTCCCAATGATACAGAGAAAAAGAAGAAATGAAGAACCAAGAAAGACTGCCGAGGGCCTGACACAGCTACCTGTGGAACTGGAGGACAAGACTTGTTAAAAAAAAAATTGGTCCCTAAATTTAGGCTCCTTAATCCATATTTAAACACCTACATATGCAGTCTGATTTCCAAAAGAGCTGAGCACCTGCTTACTTCTATTAATGGGAGCTGCTGGGCACTCAGCTCTTAAGAAAAAGCATAACATTTATTTAGGTGTCTCTGGATGTAGGCGCCTAATGTTCAAACTGCAGTATGTCACATTTGCATTATTTTCAATGTTTAAGACTTTTTGTAGAACAAATAAGTAACAATGTAAGGATTTCACAAACCACTGTCAGCTTACACAGCCACCATCAGGACATGTTTCATGAACATATTGTCATTGAAAGCAGGGACGGCTCCAGGCACCAGCACGCCAAGCGCGTGCCTGGGGCGGCAAGCTGTGGGGAGCGCTCTGCCGGTCGCTGCGATGGCGGCAGGCAGGTTGCCTTTGGCGGCTTGCCTGTGGAGGGTCCGCTGGTCCCGCGGCTTTGGCAGACCTCCCGCAGGCTGCTGCCGAATTCGCGGGACTGGGGACCTCCCGCAGGCAAGCCACCGAAGGCAGCCTGCCTGCTGTGCTTGGGGCTGCAAAATGCCTAGAGCCGCCCTTGATTGAAAGTCTGGGTGATTGCAGGCAGCTGACAACAGAAATTCAGCTGTCTTCAGTCTGTTCCCAAGCCCCACCTCCTCCTCCTCCCTCCCTGCCCCTTCCCCCCCAAACACATTGTAAGCTTTTGGTGAGAGATGTGGGACAAATGTAGGAAGAGTGGGATAGCCCTGTAAAGGTCAGGATAAATTACAACCCTCTGATGTGGACTGGACCTGACATTCTAACAAAGATTCTGGCTGTCATACCAGTGCATGCATGACAAGCATTTCAACTTCCATAGGTTGGGACCTTTGGAGATGATGCCCACAACTTCAGCTGAGAGTCAAAGCAGGATTTGTACAATACACAGGCAGCACATCTACTAGTGCCTGCTTACTTAAAAGGGAACACTGCATTAGATGAGCCAGATAGTAGGTGCGATAAGCATTTTCTCAGCTAAAAGTTGCTCTTCTGTTCATCACCAGGAAAATAGTTTGCTAAATCGCAGAAAAGGATAAATCAGATGAAAAACATATTGTATGTTTGTTTCTATTGCCCCAGACTAGCAATTATTTTTGCATGAATAGAGTACCTTGGGATAAAATTTTCAGTGCAGTGGTGAGGAATCACGCTGCACAATTCCCATTAACGTTAATGGGAGTTGTGTGATTAAATCCCCATGCACGGCACGGAAAGTTTGCCCTTAAGGGGAGAATATTCATCTTGTTACACATGCTTGAGAATTCCCAGCCCATTGTCAATGGTCCCTCATGTACACTAATGCATGCTCACAATGATTGGCCATAAAAGCAATTTATGTAAGAGAATAAGGGCTAGACTCTGATTTTGATTCTCTGGAGCAACTCTGGTAACTTTAGTGGAGTTACTCCAGACTTGAATCAGTGTAACTGAGATTTGAGAGTCTGAACCAAAGTGTTTAGAAAAAGTTCCTCAGCCTGCAGGGTGTTGTGTTTTTTTTTGTTTTGTTTTCTTTTTGGTATTTCTTCAAATACTCTAGATCTATGTTCAAGCTGTCATTCAGGACTTTATAATTACTATGCTGCTTGCTTTCTTCTTCAGTCCTTTAATCTGTGTAATTGCTTTAGTGTTTCATTGAAACAGCTGTGATTGAGTTGTGTATGATTTTGCAACTTTACTGCTGGACTCCTTGTAAAACAATAGAACAAATATTAAGAGAGGCTGTTGGCAACCAGGGGATAACAAAACCCTGACCAATAAAGCAGGGTGGGTTCCCTTCTTATCTGTGGAAGAGAGGCACTAGGGATAGCAGCCTAAAGGCATTCTATAGCCTGAAAGTGCTGAAGCAGATACAATGCCTTTTCAAGGGTCAGTGAAAGATTGTGTTCTTCCTGATTGCACCTACATTTCTTTGGAGGCTCATCATATGCTTACCCGAAGGACAACCCATATGTCAAAAAGAACAGGAGTACTTGTGGCACCTTAGAGACTAACAAATTTATTTGAGCATAAACTTTCATGGGCTACAGCCCTCTTCTTCGGATGCATAGAATGGAACATATATTGAGGAGATATATACACACGTACAGAGAGCATGAAAAGGTGGGAGTTGTCTTACCAACTCTGAGAGGCCAATTAAATAAGAGAAATTTTTTTGAAGTGATAATCAAGATAGCCCAGTACAGACAGTTTGATAAGAAGTGTGAGAATACTTACAAGGGGAGATAGATTCAATGTTTGTAATGGCTCAGCCATTCCCAGTCCCTATTCAAGCCTAAGTTGATTGTATCATTGGTAGAGCTTGACACATTGGAAAGTTTTAGATTTTTCCAATATATATCACAATAGCATTCAACAAAATCTGGTTGAGATTTTTTGGACAATATTTTTTCCTAGAAAAATGCCAATTAAAATTAAAAAACGATACTGTTTATGAAACTGATGGCTGACCCAACTTGAAAAAATTCAGAGAAAATATATCTGAAATTGTTTAAACATTTGTTTTGGCATTTTTAAATGGAAAAAAAAGTTAATTTTCTGATTGAAAAAAAACCTTTTTGTTTAGAAATTTAAGCTAATTAGACTAAAAAAAGGTTTAAAAAGTAAAAGGTCAAAATTGAATTGTTTTGATTGCCCTGAACCAATATATATTTATTTTTTTTGTGACTTCAAGATTTCAATTTTTGTACCAGTTCAAGATGGGAAAACATTTCGAATAATTGTAAATATTTGAGGGATAGGAAAACAATTTCCTGACCAGCTCTATGCTGGTATCCAATGTGTACTAAGATTCTTGATGTGTCAGAGGCCCCTGATAGATCAGTGTTTCAACCTCACCCCTGTCTGTATCCTGTAGAACTATTCATGTCATTGGTCTCTGTGAGATCACTGCTTCATCCTCTGATGATCATTTACAGGTCTATGTGGAATCATAATGTATTATAGGTCTACTCCAGCTGTGGTCGCTGTGCAAGCACCTTGCCTCTCCCTCACCTTTTTATGGCCTGAAGTAATGTTCTGTTGTTGTGGTTAACCTGTTCATCTTTGGTCCAATGTTTGAACATATCTATTTGAATCAAAAAGGAAAGGTTACCCCTTATTAGTGGACTACTAATCACAAGTGGTTTTTTGTTTTTTTTTTAAATTGAGCTCTTGTACAACACATGGGCTTGTCTTCACTATTGGGCTAAGTCAATCTAAATTATGCTACTCCAGCTACATGACTAACATAACTAGAGTCAATGTAGCTTAGGTCGACTTACCCTGGTGTCTTTGCTGTGCTGCGTCAAAGGGAAATGCTCTTCAGTTGAGTTCCCTTACTCTTCTCAGAGAGGCCGGAGAGCCTTCTGCCATCGATTTAGTGGGTCTTCACTAGGCTCACTAGATCAACACCATTCTCCCTGAAGTGAAGTCCAGCCCACATGGAATGGTGTCTGTGCTAGTAATGGTGTCTGTGAGCTGTAGCCCACGAAAGCTTATGCTGAAATAAATTTGTTAGTCTCTAAGGTGCCACAAGTACTCCTATTCTTTTTGCAGATACAGACTAACACGGCTACCACTCTGAAACCTGTGCTCGTAATGATATTTATAGTCCTATTATAATCAGCTATTGTCATTTATGCATGGGTTTCTTAAAAGCATTTAATTGCGGTAGAAATTTCTCATGATTAGTTTTCGCAGTTGGCTGAAAAATGTGAAAGAATTTCTCAAACATTTTGTGGGTTTTCTTTTGTCAAAGATTTACATTTCAGTGATTTTTTGGGGTGGTGGTGGTGAAATTTTTAAAAATTGACCAATTATATAACTGGTTGTAAAATACACTTTGCAAAAATATAGTAAAAAACTGTTTTGGCTGAAATACAACATTTTTTTTTTGGTTCTAAAATCCAATTTCAGACAATTTTAACCAATTTTAGTAGTTTTATCTCAGAGGTGATTATGTTTGTATGTGTGTGTGTTTGAGGAAATTTAAGGAACATTTGGTCTTCAATCTTTTATTATAGGATTGAATTTATAAGTAAATGTTTTTTGGCAAAAAATCTTATTGCAACATATATAAAAAGTTAAATATTATAAAGTATTTTATAAATATTAATATTTAACTATATATTTATTTCAATAAGAATTTTTGCCAAAATATTTACTTATATATCATATATAATTTTAATTATTTAACTTTTAAAAATAACCTTTTGTTTCTTTAAATTTTAAATGCACAGAAATTACATGGCCAGATTTTGGGTCTCCGTTACACATATGTAAAGCTGTAGTAATCCCACTGAAGTCAGTGGAGAGCCTGTAGTTTTTTACAGTGGTGTGAATGAGATCATAATCTGGCCAAAGAATTTCATAGCTGAAGCTGTGACAGTAAATTTAACTGACCTTTGCATGACAAGTTTGGTTGTAATTATATGACCATAACAATCTAGGTCATATGACATACTAATTGACAATTTATATATATAATTATGTAAAGGAAAGGCGTGTTTTTGGTATTGTTCCTCTAGTAAAACTAACTATGCTGGCTAATGTATTCTGTATGTTTAAAGTATGGCTGTACACTGAAATGTGATTGTGTAAAAATAGTGTTGCGGAATCCATGTTGTATCATCTGCCAATGACTTCCCTGTCAAATCTGCTAAACAGAGAAACAAAAAGATGATCTTTTTTAACTGATGGATCTGAGAGTTAAGCTGGGTTTTATTCCAGTTCAGGCCTCAACAATAAAAATCTTACTTTCTAGAGTTAGTTAACTTTGTGGAAGCTGCCTGAACTAGAATGGTAATCCAGCTTCCTTACCCAAAGTTTTATTGGCTGTACAGTACTACGAGGAATAAAAAGTCATAAGAAGAAATAACCACTCTTATATAGACATTTTTCAGAGTAGAGCCACACTGTTTTATAAGCTTAGATTTACATATATACTGTATCAGTTTCTATTACAGAATACGTGGTGGCAGAATACGTGCGTGCTTGGGGCGGCATGCCGCGGGGGGCACTCTGCCTGTCGCCGGGAGGGTGGCAGGCGGCTCCGGTGGACGTCCCGCAGGCATGCCTGCGGAGGAGCCGCTGGTCCCACTGCTCTGGTGGACCTCCTGCAGGCATGCCTGAGGATGCTCCACTGGAGCCACGGGAGCAGCAGACCCTCCGCAGGCACGTCTGCAGGAGGTCCACTGGAGCCGCGGGACCGGCGACCGCCAGAGCGCCCCCCGCAGCATGCTGCCGTGCTTGGGGCGGCGAAATTACTAGAGCCGCCCCTGCGTGGTGGTCACTATTAGAATGTCAGCATTTGTCAACTCCAACCATACAGTGATAGCTGAGAAACTGCAACAATTTCCCTTGCTTAGGAGACCAGATCTTGAGATTATTCAGGTTTCAGAATGGTAGCCGTGTTAGTCTGTATCAGCAAAAACAACGAGGAGTGCTTGTGGCACCTTATCTAAGGTGCTACAAGTACTCCTTGGTTTTTTTTTGTTGTTGTTTTTTTTTGAGATTATTCAGTTATTTCTCAGGCAAACTCCTGTTACAGTCAGTGGGAGCCTGCCAGAGTAACGAACTCAAGTTTCAGCACAAGAGAAGTTTGCCTGAGGAAGGACTTAGTAATGCCTCAAAAAGAACAGGAGTACTTGTGGCACCTTCGAGACTAACAAATTTATTTCAGCATAAACTTTCATGGGCTACAGCCCACTTCTTCGGATGCATAGCTTCAGAGTAGCAGCCGTGTTAGTCTGTATCCGCAAAAAGAACAGGAGTACTTGTGGCACCTTAGAGACTAACAAATTTATTTCAGCATAAGCATCCGAAGAAGTGAGCTGTAGCCCACGAAAGCTTATGCTGAGGCCACAAGTACTTCTGTAATTTTTTTGTAACTACTTTTTGCGGATACAGACTAACAGGGCTGCTACTCTGAAACCTGTCATTAGTAAAGCCTCGTTTACTTTAATGAGCGTTGGATCATGTCCTAATGGGTAGTCTCATTGACTTTAGTGGGAATACATCTGTGTGTGAGTGCTAGGCAACTTGACTAAGGGTTACAGAATTTGACCCTGAATAAGGAGGGACTTCAGGATTTGAGTCAACAGTTCACCACCTCTGAGCAGGAGCCAGCTGTAGCAAAACTTTCTTCTGCTATTAGTTTTTTTTGCTACAGAGGCCTGATTTGCTGCTGAGCCATTATGTGCTTTGTGATGTGGCTTATATAGTTCTGGGCAAAAAAAGTCCCTTCCCTGAACTTTTAAAGTGCACCAGAAAATAAAACTGAATTATTCAATGAGATATTTTGGAAGTAATGCACAGTATTTCCCCCCTGCTCGTGTGTGACAGAAATATGGGAGGAAGAAGACCAAAAAGAACATTGAATGTTGTGTAATTGTTCAAAAATATTAACAGATTTAAAGGCTGTCTAGACCGAGTTACCAAACTGATGTTTTTGTTGAGTGAACTAATGAAAACAAGCAATGAAATGTATGAAAATAGCAAAATTAGTAGTGTTTCTAATGAGGCATTAAATGGATTTTAAGATATGAACAACCATACTGTGTACTATCAATGCAGAGTGCCGTATTTATTATAAAATCTGGTTCTTATTTCCTGTAAATTTCAAGTTGTGTGATAACACCAGGGTTGGAAAGAAAAGTCTTGCATTTTTGCTTTTCTATTTCATTTCCCTTAAGGCATAGAATACTGTGTCATTGTATCAGATTTCTATTCATATTCTACATAGCATGTTCTAAAAATCTTTTTGGACAGGTGAAAGTCGGTTAATGACTGACTGGTCCACCTGATCACATTCTGTATAGAAACGATTAGTTCATCTTTTCATATAAATCTTCATGGTTCAAAGGCAGCCCAAAAGAAAGACTTTATTAAAATATGATTTTGTTGAATGCTATTGTGATATATATTGGAAAAATCTAAAACTTTCCAATGTGTCAAGCTCTACCAATGAATTATTTTAGTAATAACATTTGCTGACAATTTCTTTTGAGAACATAGTTATAGAAACTGAAACTCACTATATCGCATCATTTGAGTTACAGTTGTTTAGCATTTGATTTATTCTTTATCTCACAGATTGCTAACTTTGGGGCAAAACCAGCAACATGCATGCTGATCAATAATCCTTTCTGAGCTTCTGTAATTGTTATAAAGCAAATTAGTGGCTGTTATAGAGCCAAAGTGACTGCAATGGCTTTAATGGAATTACTCCAGCTTTACATCAGCGGAACTGAGATCAGAATCTGGCCTTGGTGATTAAAGAATGTGTGAAGTAAATATTGCTAGTTTGGTAAGTGCGTACATTATCATGTAACATTTCCATGGCGGCCCATTGTGCTAGGTGCTGTACAGACATATAATAAATGACAGCCCCTACCCCATTAAGCTTGCAGTCTAAAAGACAAAGCGAAGTAGAAAACAACAAACGTGTTGGCGTGGAAAGGTAGCCTGAGTTTCAAAAGTGTTAATTTACCAGCAGGTTTTACTGAGGACACTGGGATCTCAGCACGTTTGGAAGTCTGGCAGGCACCTAAAAATGAGTGCTCTCCCCATGCATTGGCTGGTTGCAGTAGCAATCTTTATGCTTTCCTGGAGGCAGGGATTGCTTTCAACAGGTCTCCCTTGGGGACCAAGCTGGACCAAAAGGAATAGGGAGACTACCAGTGTCACGGACTAAAAATGATGCAGCAGGTGCATTCCTTGTATGCAATGGGGAGCTCTAGGAAACATTATGACTCGAGCTGCCCCTAGGGTAGTGTGGTTCTGCTCCCCTTCACCCCAACTCATGGCACTACTTTTATAGTGCAGTCTGGTCCTATGCATTTAGTTTCTCAGTCCAAAATACATATATGAAAATTCAGGACAGGAACAAGATGCATTTTCCTCAATATAGTTGCCTGCTTCAAAACTGTGCTAAATGACTGAAAACAAAAGTTAAGTAAAGGGGAAAAAGGTCAATCAAAATTAAACATTCTGAAATGTTTGAAACTAAGTATTTTGAGTGACTTAAAATGAACAAAAAATAGATTTTTGGTGTTTGTATTTTTGAGGTTTTGGCTTTTTGTCTTAATTGGAGATGGGGAAAAATGTGGAACTCTTGAAAACATTTGCAGGACAGGAAAACAGTTTCCCACCCAGCTCATAGACTCTAAGGTCAGAAGGGGCTTTCTTGGTCAGCTAGTCTGATCTGCACATTGCAGGCCACAAAACCTCACCCACCCACTCCTGTACTAGCCCCCTAACCTCTGGCTGAGTTACTGAAGACCTCAGCTCATGTTTTAAAGACTTCAAGGTACAGAGAATCCACCATTTACAGTAGTTTAGTTTAAACCTGCAGGTGGCCCATGCCCCATGCTGCAGAGGAAAGCGGAAAACCCACAGGATCCCTGTCAATCTGACCTGGGGGAAAATTCCTTCACAACATCATTAGCTCCCTTCCAACTCCTGGCTTCGATCATTAGCTCCACCTTCTCTACTCCCATTAACTGTTGGGTAGAGCAGTTCAGGAGAGAGTAAGTTTTATGATACCACACAGGGGGAGAAGTGATTTCTTGTGGAACCAGGATGGAAAACATTTAGGCATCGGTCAAGAACAACATCTTAAGGTTTACTTTTGTTGTTAAATGTTTGGTCAAGTCCAAACTATTTCACCAGTTATTAAACCTCAAACATAGAAAACTTTTCTTGATGTTCAGCTTAAATCATAGTCTTTCTTTGTAAGTCATTCCCTGCAGATTCTTAATTAATTGTGTTGTCCTTCTCTTGCCAATGCTCCTGCTGGGATCATCATACATAGAACTGAATTCAGTGGTCTAGGTGTCTGATTTATAGCAGCAGAGAATTTGGTCCATAGTCTCTCCAGAACCATGTATACAGGACATTAATTTCACTGCTCCCTGATATGTGTCTAAAGATGGTCCCAGGCCATTTGAACTGCCATCATATAAGACTGCAACTGATGTCCAGTTTGGAGTAGGCTTTACTGCTTTGAGTAGGCTTTACTGCTTTGGGTACAGTTTTATAAAATGCCATTGTCAAAGTGTGTTGGGGCTCCTTGTGATGGTAAATAGTTCCTAACTCCCACCCGTTGCCTCGAGGTGGAGATCCTACCGACTTCCTCTGGGGAATCAGGAATTCACTCCAACCCCAATCAATCAGCAAACAATCAATCAGCAAATAAATAGTCCAAGTGCACCCCTGCCTCTCCCAGCTTTAGCCCCTCAGGGACCAATCAGGGGCCTCCTTCCCTTTGGGCTCTGGCTCAGTTGTGTGTGGTTCAGACTCACAATGGCCACACAGAGAGGTGGCTCCCTGGGCCTGTCCCTCAGCTCAGATTCTTAGTGTGCTGTGCTCCAGGGGTAAGTTGTAGCCAACCAGGCTGTGGACAGACAGGCCTAGTAGTTGAAATGAGAGTTCAGTCCATGGTTGGACGAGTCCAGGGCCAAATTCAGATTCAGTACCACAGGGACAGAAGCCAAATGCCAGAGCTGGAGGGTCAACCAGAGTTGTAAGCCAGAGGTGGAGCTGGGGAGCAAGGGCTGGAGTAGGGTTGCCACCCATCCGGTTTGCTCCCAGACAGTCCAGGTTTCGGCTTGTGTGTCTGGGTGCCATTTAACAAGCTCTGATGTTCAGTTTTTTTGATCTGTGGAAAAGGAAGCAACTCTAAGTGGAAGGAAGGAGGCAGCACAGCAGCAATAGCTGCCTCTGCCTCCAGGACCAGGCTACTCATACTGCTTGTAGCGGCGCATGGCCCTGCACAGTCCAGAAGTGGCGGGCAAGGAGGCCTGGGCTGTGCTTGTGAAGACCCTGCAAGCGATGGTGGTGGGACCTTGGAGGAAGAGGCAGAGGAGGGGGCGGGGCCTCAAGGGAAGAGGTGGGGCAGGGTCTTGGGGGAAGAGGCAGGGCTGGGGCAAAGCCTTCAGGGGTCCAGTACCAGCCACTAGAAAGCTGGCAACCCTAGGCTGGAGCAGGGACAGGAAACTGGAACTAGGGCAAGCACAGCTGCAGGCATGGTACAAATTGAGCAGCTACTGACCAGCTGTGGGGGCCAGACTTATATGCAAGTTTGCTAAACCAGTAGTTAGTGAGGGACTGTGGCTTCTCCATCTGTTCCAGGGCAGTACAGCTGGGCTCATTGGTTGTCTAGCAGCAAAGCTAGTCAGGGAGCAGGCCAGCAACTGGCCCTAGCTGGTCTGGCCCCTGATACAAATCCAGCCTTCCCAGCACTACTGCTGATCTGTGGAATGAGGGTTCCACTAAAGCATCACCCGATCTTTGGTTTAACAACACGTAGTATCTGTCAAGATGAGAAACCTTGGATCTTACCAAAATCCCTATGTACAATGATTGTCATTCATGTTTTTGATCTGAGAATGCATTAATTATGGTTAAAATAATTATTTCATCGTGAAATTGAATGATAATATTTTGTTGTTAATATCCCAGACACAATTTTGAATGATAAAAGTATGCTATTTTAAATGGCCATTTCACTGTTTTACAGTTTGATTTGTTAACCACTGTTTTCATTTTTTTTTTTTTTCCATCTTGTACTCCTGCATGGGTGAGTCCACTGGGATGTTGGTTCAGTCATTATTTCATTAATCCACCTCCTGGTAACATGCCTGTTATCTGGTCTAAAGATTGACTTCCGTCCTATTGCTGCTTCATCTGGAAAATTGTTTTGGGTAGTAAATCTCTCTGAAAATTAGCATGCCTCATTCCCTCAAGAGAAATTACATTTTGCCCTTTTTAATGTCAACTGTTTGGCCCCAAGAATTTTGTTGATTTTTATTACTGATAATCAAGTTTGATATGATGTGTTTTACAGAAACTTGGCTTGCACTGCTAGCTAATTTGGCACTAAGTGCAGCCAGGCCAGCTGATTACGTGTTTTTCCATCGACCCTGCCAAAATACAAGAGGTGGCAGGGTAGACACACTTACTCCTCCCTTCCTTTGCTGGGAAGTGTGATTTGGGTGGGTTCTTTTCTTCTTTTCAGTTCTTCTGATGCTTTTTATTATTGAACATCTTCTTATGTCTATGTGTTTCTGAACATGTCTTGGTTGTGAGAGATTTTAATCTTAGTGTGGCACAGGCAAAGGCTACATCTGAGCAATTGATTCTAAATGAGAATTTAGGTGCCTATATTTAGACACACATTTTTGAAAATCGTATGTTCTTGGCCCTGCTTTGTTAAATAAGCTGCATTTTGAAATTGCAGTGATTAATAGCCATAGATAAGCACCCACAAAAAAGCAAGAAAAATATTATTTTGGCTCAATATTTAATTTCTGGACAACAATAGACTGCAAGTTGGAAGGAAGATTCAATTGAAATAATGGAAGTAAATAGCTCACATCAGTACTTTAGTAGTATAAGATTATACTCACTATATACAACACCTTTTCCATCTGGTGCTTTCACTAAAGTAGGATCATCAGCGGGGGTAAATTGCTACAACTGCCTTGACTTCAGTGGAACTATGCTGATTTGCATTAGCTGCAAACCTTTGTCTTGAAAGATTGTTGTTTTGCTAAATTGTCATTGCTGTATCTTTTTTGTGGGGGATTTAGGGTATAAATCCAGAATAAACATTCAGTTCTCATCAGGTGGTCTTCTGTGAAAGAATCAGGAATCTATTTCCTCAGAAAATCAGTCAGGTCTAATCTAATTCACCTATGCCTAGGTACTTCGATAAATATTATAGAAATACTAAGTCCCATCCCTTCTCTAAGTATGGTAGACTCAGTAGTCCAGTTTTCAGCATTTGTACTTGGGTTTGCTACAGCTCATTTTCATTCTGAAGTGCACTATTATATTTTATCCTCTTGTTTGGTGAAGGATACCAGCTGTTTAGGTTTCCTGTATCATCTTCCTTTGACAGTCACTTTGTGTTCAACGCTGCATTCTCAGTGCAACCTCTTCTCCGACATTTACTTTGTAGGTGTATTGGATGAATTCCGCAGGAATGGTAGCTATGCCATGGAGGAGCACTGGAAAGGGATGTGTAGAGTTAGCTGTTTCATTCAATAGTTACATGACTCTTGGCTGAAACTTTCATTCCAGGCTTTTCTGTTCCTTGTTTACATATGCCATTTTTTAACTGGTGATAATGGGAATGGGATAATAAAATAAATAGGGCATCAAGACTGTCGCGGTGGGCAGAACAGTGGGGAGTGAGAAACAGACATCAGCTTGTGTAAATTGTCGCTCTATTGAAGTCAAGATCTGAGATGCAAACCTCACATGTCTTGTGACATAGTGTTGAGCAATTAAAACAAAACATAATAGCTATCTAAAATGGAGGAAGCCTAGCTCTACCTTAATTGAATGGATTTGTACTCAGCAACTATACATTAGTACTGTATAAGATGCCTTACTGGAGGACAAGATTGATTGTAGTTGACTAGGATTGAGATTATTTTTAAGAAGTTGATGGGTACCAAATATTATTATTATTATTATTAATGAATTATTTGCATTATGGTATCAGCTAGTGTTGGGGCCATTATGGTAGGCACTATACAAACACAGAACAGAGGTAATCCCCAAAGGGGTCTAAATAATCTCAGTAGCCTATGGATTTTGGATATGAATCCACCTATTACTAACACTATGAAAAGGAATGACAAGTGGAAGCTCCTTCACTGGAGGTTTTCAAAAGGAGCCATCCATTTCTCTTGGATGGCTTAGACACAATAAATCCTGCATCTTGACAGGGGATTAGACTAGATGACCTTTGCGGTCCCTTCTAGCCCTGTGGTTTTATGATTTTGTGAAACTTCTTGGGCAACAGGAGAAGGGTTGTGCTGGCACTATGGAGGGAAAACAAAAGAGAGCCTGATGAGCAGAAGGGAACTGCAACACCTCTGTGAGGTAGGGCAGTGCTGTTATCCCCATAGTATAGATGGGAACTGAGACAAAGGAGCTTGCCCAAAGTCACACGGGAAGTCTGTGGCAGAGCAGAGAATTAGTTCTGGGTGTCCTGAGTCCTGGGTTAGCGCCCTATCCACTTGGACATCCTTCATCCCTATCATACCATCACTTCTGGTATCCAATATTTGTGGTAAATTGTTTTTGTATTTTTTTATAAATAGAAGGATTGTTAAAATGTTAATACTGGTACAGATATAGGTTCTCACAATACCTTTGGCATGGTATTTTATCACTTCCAATCCCTGTCTGAATCTGGCAATGCAATGCCCTGCTAAAATGCAGAGGTGATGATTGTATCCAAGCCTTCAGTGTTTAGTTCAGTAATTAAATGCCATATGTGATTAGTTACCACAGCAGTAGTGAAAACTTATATTAATTTACTAGCAGTATTGCAGCACCAGGGGCGGCTCTAGGTTTTTGGCCGCCCCAAGCAGTCATGCCCGGGAGGCGCCCCCGAGCCGCGGGAGCAGCGGACCTCCCGCGGGCATGACTGCAGAGGGTCCACTGGTCGCGCGGCTCGGCTGGACCTCCCGCAGCTGCGGGCGGTTCGCTGGTCCGGCGGCTCCGGTTGAGCTGCCGCAGGCATGCCTGCGGGAGGTCCAGCCGAGCCGCGGGACCAGCGAACCGTCCGCAGTCATGCCTGCGGGAGGTCCACTGGAGCCGCCGGCCGAGCGTCCCCTCCGCAGTCATGCCTGCGGCAGGTCCGCCAGCCCAGCCTGCCGCCCCCCCGGGAAAGGGCCGCCCCAGGCAGGGGCTTGCCCCGCTGGGCTCTGGAGCCGGCCCTGTGCAGCACACTGATCCTCACTTCAGTTTTCCAGTGTTGGATTCAAGTAACTAGAATTTAACTTGAGCAACTGCATTTGCAAACATGACTGATATGCTTGGTGTCTGGGTGAATCATTGTGGATGGCAAGATGATTGTTTTTGCTGAACCATGGAAACTTGTACACTGGCCCCTTTAGCTGTTGCTTTTCCAAAGTAGCTTCTATCACATATATCAGCTAAGACTGGCCAATCATATTGTGTGAAGCCATTCATATTGTGTGAAACTTTGATCTACCACTTACTGTGTGTGTCTGCTATTTACTGATATTTAATACCGTTTTCACAGAAAGACAAAATGTGTAAGGACCCGGTTGTTACACGTTTAATAACTCAAAGTAGCACCTTAGTTCATATCTGCAATATAATGGGCTACTCGCTGTAACTTTGGCTACGTTTACACTATGGGCTAGAGGTGTGATTTCCTAGTTTATGCAGACCCGCTCATGCAAGCACTCATCAAGCTAGTATGCTATGCTAAAAATAGTAGTGTAGCTGCAGTGATATGCATTGAAGTGGCGGCAGCATGGGTCTGCACCATGATCACAAACCCCACGGGTATGTACCTGGGGTGGTGCCACCGCTGCTGCCTACTGTGCTACTGTGGCTACGCTACTGTTTTTAGGATGCCAGCTTGATGAGTGCTAGTGCCAGGATATCTATGTGATCTGGGAATCACACCCCCAGCTCTAATTGTAGACATAGCCTAAAGTTGTGAGATTCTGGTTTAAATTTGAAAATGATATAGCTGGGCTATGTAAGGAGGAAATGTACATGTGTCAGGCCTTATTCTATGTAATGCATTTTGATGCAACAAAGTAGAGTTATTCCAATGAGCACAAGCAAGACTGGCATTGCCCTAAAGCTGATGGATAATATGGAAGATAGATAGTATTTAAGTAGTTCCTATTCAGCTTCCCCCCCACACCCCACCTCCATCATGGTTATTTTGCTTCTAATGGCATACACAGTGCAGATCTGTTTCTTTGAACGAGTATGTTAAAATACCAGTATACCTAGAGAGTTCAGTTCCATTTAAAGTGGACGAGTGATTCCATGTTGATGAAATTATGCGAAGCAACAGTTACTCAAATTCTCCAGCCAGACATGAATTCTGTGGGTGCAGAATTGCCAACAGCAACAGGTTAACACTTCCACAAATGTGCTGGAGAATTTACTAAAGTCGGTAAATTAATTACTTGACACTACTCCCTAAATTGTGACTAATGGATAGGATAGCACAATAATATAATTCAAAGGGGAGTTGTATAAATAAGTGGTTGAGAAAGAAGCACCTTAGGCAGTTCATACTGACTAGAGAATGGAAGCAGTTGGTTCACTTAGTGAAGCAAAACAGATAAGTCAACAATGACCTAACAAAATGGTGGACAACAGGCAAATCATTGAGCTAGTGTGATTCTTAACCCTTTCCATACCATGACCCTATAGAACAACAGAGATGCTTCAGGAGCTTCTTCCCATTTAGACATAAAGAGAGAAAGCATTGTTGCAATCCCCCCTTGACATATTTGCCATCTCTCTGAAGGTCAGAGCTGAAAACTCATGTTCTAGACAAACTCTAATAAAGTACTATATTTATGTAGTACTGTGCTGTAAGCTCACAAATATGTGCTGGTTTGTGGCTGTACAAATATACTAGCTAAAGGTTATTGGAAAATGGTTCCCCCGCTCCCGCCCCATGAAAAATGAAAATGTTTCTGTGGAAAATTTCAGCATTTTGTCAAAAATTAAAAATGCCAAACTCCAAAATCTTTCAATTTTCAGTTAAATGAACACATTTTCAAGGAAAACGGATACCTTCAATGAATTGTAGTTAAAATTAAAAAAATGAACTTTTTAAACCAGCCTTAATAATAGTGGATTTTAAACTGGTATCTAGTGTACATAACCTTCAGTTATCTGTTACTTTATTTTACAAGATAGAGGTGACAGATGGGACAAGACTCTGGAGAAATTTTAAGTACCGGTATATTAAACCTATGAAATACCATTGCATAAATTACAACCAAATAAAATTACAGTATTCATTGCAATCCATCAAAGAGGCTGCAGAGTCCTGCTTTATATCATCAAGAAAAGTCAATAGATTGAAAGAAACATTTGAGAAGTTTTTTTCTTAATGTGTGGATTGAAAAGTAAAACAGAGCCTCCAGATTTTGTTCCACTTGATTTTAATGATGACTTCTCTTAGTGAAGTGGGAAGGTACAATGCAAGTTTGCAAAATACTTTGGCACCTCAAAGTGCCTTTCTAGTTCAGTAAGAGAAGCAGACACCGTCAGTGAAATGTAGTTGACAATAAAAATAATTTGAGTCAACTAACACAGATTTGTTGCTTTGCTGATCATTTTTTGTCAAATGTATATTCCATTACCACAAAATTCTTTGATAGAGTTTCAGAAGTGGACGTTTTTCAATAATTAGTTTTGAATAGTTCAGAACTCATCTATTGAAAAATGTCCACTCTTGAAACCTAATCAAAGAATTTTGTGGTATGGAATATACATTTGACAAAAAAAATCAGCGAAGCAACAAATCTGTTTGTCATCTGCACAACAATATTTAAAGTCATTTGAGTAATAAAATCAGACAGTGCAAGGATATAGACAGAGAAGAATGCAGTGCCAAGAACTCAAATCCCGTGGGACATCAGCTGTAAGTAAAAAGAACTTGCCTAAGAGCTTCTCTATTAAATAGTGTATGAATTGTTGGACAAAAATAATCCTTGCCAGCACAGAGCAGAGGTGGTAAGGTCCAATGAGAGTCAAGTATTTTCAATAGACAATGGTAATTGAGAGTATTAAAAGCAGAAAACAGAGTACCTCATAGTAGCAAATATAAACTTGTACTGAGAAACAAATGTACCGTAAACATCTCAGAAGATTAATCACATCATACTCTACAGTACAGTGGAATGAAGGGTTCCAGTAGTCAGTTCTAAATCCACACTGGAAATCAGGAGAACACATTCTAATTTGTGATAATGTCTGCAGCAGAAGAACCTGCTCAGAATGATTCAGTTAAACCGAACTTCACCAATGTGTATCTAACTCAAAAATAATAATAGCGGCAAAAGGGCGGAGGGAAGAATGACTAAATGGAAAGGCTTGAAAAATAGTGCAGATGTAAGCCTCATTGGAAGAAGCTTAGCTAGGATAGCATTTTATTTTAGCAGTTCACTGGAAGGCTAGGTGATTTGTCCACTGAGAGAGTGCTCATGAGAGATCGATTTCATGGTCTGATACATTCCTCTTCCTATTGTACAAGAGTACTGGTGAGAATGTACTAATTGTACATTTCTTGGGATTCCTCCTCTTAGGTTGGGGAAATGTAGGAAGATGTGGGAAACATGATTCTTATAATCCCAGACCAAATATGCAGCACTCTTTTATGCTGTAATTTTTGTTTACTATCCAACAAGAATCACCTGTTGCTGTTTTCTCCTCTTTATTGAATGTGTATTAAGTCTTTATTAAAATGATCTCAGTTTCCTATTGTGGGGCATTTTCTATATGTTAGCTATGATTCCTTAGCATCTGATATCACTTCATGCAGTGTACTACTTTCCAACATATTTCTGCTCTAATACAAAAAGGTCATATCCTTCATCTGGTCTTTCCTCTTGGTCTATCTGTGACTGGTTTTCTCTCCAATCTATGCAGTCATAGGAGTCTGAGTTGGAAAAGACCTATTAGATCATGCAGTTCTCCTTCTTGCCAATGCAGGATATAGTCCCCCAGATAGAAGACATAGGAGATATTAAACTGATGCCTTGCTTTATTTTAGCCAAAAGGCTAAGAGAAGGCCTCCGGATCATTACTGATTGACATTTAAACTCTCATCTGTTGTTAATTTTTCAACAAATTATTATCCAGAACATCTGCTCATGCCCAGCAAAATTTTACTTCCTACTCTTAAAGCTGACTTCCCCTGTGGACTGGTGAGAAATGTTACTAAAACCAGGCATTCTACAATTCACTCTAGTGTTTTGCATAATGTTGTTCCATTGCAGAAATGTAAACTGAAACCAATGTTTGGATCTTCATGGTTTGCCTCACAGCTGAGGGCCCTGAGAGCAAAATATTGGCATAAAAGAATGGAAAGCCTTTGGGGCTTCCCTTCATGTTTATTTGGAAATACTGTCTAATGTTCAACAGACATTTGATGTGGTCTACAAGAGCGCCTTAACATTCATACACTATACAAAAGATGGAAATACAGTTGCTCTTCAAACTTCTGAAACCAATAGGATGTAATTCAAATTTATTTTAGATACTTTAATTTGTATCAATTGTATCCTAAAGTGACTAGGATATTAAACAATGCAGTACTAAACAATACAGTTACCAAGTTAAAATAAGTGAATGCATCCTGGCCAGGGGGAGAGAATAATTTTGAATTAAAGGCAAGTATAAAGGTGTTCTAAAAGACTTTCAGACTGAGAAGTTACTAGATCACAGACCCTGGTTCTCATGGGAGACTTCAATCACCCTGATATCTGCTGAGAGGGAAATACAGCGGTGCACAGACAATCCAGGAAGTTTTTGGAAAGTGTAGGGGACAATTTCCTGGTACAAGTGCTGGAGGAACCAACTATGGGCAGAGCTCTTCTTGACCTGCTGCACACAAACAGGGAAGAATTAGTACAGGAAACAAAAGTGGATGGGAACCTGGGAGGCAGTGACCATGAGATGGTAGAGTTCAGGATCCTGACACAAGGAAGAAAGGAGAGCAGCAGGATAGGACCCTGGACTTCAGAAAAGCAGACTTTGACTTCCTCAGGGAACTGATGGGCAAGGTCCCCTGGGAGAATAACATGACGGGGAAAGGAGTCCAGGAGAGCTGGCTGTATTTTAAAGAATCCTTATTGAGGTTGCAGGAACAAACCATTCCGATGTGTAGAAAGAATAATAAATATAGCAGGTGACCAGCTTGGCTTAACAGTGAAATCCTTGCTGATCTTAAAACACAAAAAAGAAGCTTACAAGAAGTGGAAGCTTGGACAAATGACCAGGGAGGAGTATAAAAATATTGCTCAGGCATGCAGGAGTGAAATCAGGAAGACCAAAACACACTTGGAGTTGCAGCTAGCAAGGGATATTAAGAGTAACAAGAAGGGTTTCTTCAGGTATGTTAGCAACAAGAAGAAAGTCAAGGAAAGTGTGGGCCCCTTACTGAATGAGGGAGGCATCCTAGTGACAGAGGATGTGGAAAAAGCTAATGTACTCAATGCTTTTTTGCCTCTTGTCTTCACGAACAAGGTCAGCTCCCAGACTACTGCACTGGGCAGGCTAGCATGGGGAGGAGGTGACCAGCCCTCTGTGGAGAAAGAAGTGGTTTGGGACTGTTTAGAAAAGCTGGACGAGCACAAGTCCATGGGCCAGATGCGCTGCATCCGAGGGTGCTAAAGGAGTTGGCGGATGTGATTGCAGAGCCATTGGCCATTATCTTTGAAAACTCATGGTGATCGGGGGAGGTCCCGGATGACTGGAAGAAGGCTAATGTAGTGCCCATCTTTAAAAAAGGGAAGGAGGATCCGTGGAACTACAGGTCAGCCAGCCTCACCTCAGTCCCTGGAAAAATCATGGAGCAGGTTCTCAAGGAATAAAATCTGAAGCACTTAGAGGCAAGGAAAGTGATCAGGAACAGTCAAAATGGATTCACCAAGGGCAAGTCATGCCTGACTAACCTAATTGCCTTCTATGATGAGATAACTGGCTCTGTGGATGAGGGGAAAGCAGTGAACGTGTTATTCCTTGACTTTAGCAAAGCTTTTGATACAGTCACCCACGGTATTCTTGCCAGCAAGTTAAAGAAGTATGGGCTGGATGAATGGACTATAAGGTGGATAAAAGCTGGCTAGATCATTGGGCTCACCGGGTAGTGATCAATGACTCCATGTCTAGTTGACAGCCAATGTGAAGTGGGGTGCGCCAAGGATCAGTCCTCGGGCCAGTTTTGTTCAGTATCTTCATTAATGATCTGGAGGATGGTGTGGACTGCACCCTCAGCAAGTTTTCAGATGACACTAAACTGGGAGGAGTGGTAGATATGCTGGAGGGTAGGGATAGGATACAGAGGGACCTAGACAAATTAGAGGATTGAGCCAAAATAAATCTGATGAGGTTCAACAAGGACAAATGCAGAGTCCTGCACTTAGGATGGAAGAATCCCATGCATTGCTACAGACTAGGGACCGAATGGCTAGGCAACAGTTCTGCAGAAAAGGACCTAGGGGTTACACTGGACAAGAAGCTGTTCCCTTGTTGCCAAGAAGGCTAACGACATTTTGTGCTGTATAAGTAGAGGCATTGCCAGCAGATTGAGGGATGTGATCATTCCCCTCTATTTGAGATTGGTGAGGCCTAATCTGGAGTACTGTGTCCAGTTTTGGGCCCCACACTACAAGAAGGATGTGGATACATTGGAAAGAGTCCAGTGGAGGGGAACAGAAATGATTAAGGAGCACATGACTTATGAGGAGAGGCTGAGGGAACTGGGATTGTTTAGTCTGCAGAAGAGAAGAATGAAGAGGGATTTAATAGCTGCTTTCAGCTACCTGAAAGGGAGTTCCAAAGAGGATGGATCTAGACCAGGGTGGGCAAACTTTTTGGCCTGAGGGCCGAATTGGGTTTCATAAATTGTATGGTGGGTCGGTTGGGGGAGAGGTTTTTGGCCCAGCCCCCACCTCCTATCTGCCCCCAGCCTGCAACTCCTGCCCCATCCAAACCTCCCTGTTCTCTGATGGCCCCTCTGGGACCTCTGCCCCATCCACACACCCTTGCTCCCTGTCTCCTGACCACCCCATCCAACCACTCCTCTCATTCCTGACAGCCCTCCCTGTGACCTCTACCCCATCCAACCACCCCTTCCCCCTGTCCTCTGACTGCCCCCTGCTGACCCATTCAACCCCCTGTTCCTCCTTCGACCACCCTGACCCCTATCCACACCCCCACCGCCTGACAACCACCCCGAACTCCCATGCCTTCTATCCAACCCCCCCTGTGCCCTGCCCCTTTACCATGCTGCCTGGAGCACCAGTGGCTGGTGGCACTACAGCCGCGCCGCCCGGCTGGAGCCGGGCCACGCCGTTGCCACCCCCACGTAGCACAGAGCTCCAGCTCATGCCCCGGTTCTGCAGCTGTGCTGTCCCAGGAGCTCACAGCCCCACTGCCCAGAGTATTGCACCGGCGGCAGGGTGAGCTGAGGTGGTGGGGGAGAGGGGACAGCAGGGGAGGATCTGGGGGCTAACCTCCTGGGCCAGGAGATCGGGGGCCGGGCAGGACGGTCCCACAGGCTGGATGTGGCCCGCAGGCCGTAGTGTGCCCACCTCTGATCTAAACTGTTCTCAGTGGTACCAGATGATAGAACAAGGAGTAATGGTCTCAAGTTGAAGTGGGGGAGGTTTAGGTTGGATATTAGGAAAAACTTTTTCACTAGAAGGGTGGTGAAGCACTGGAATGGGTTACCTAGGGCGGTGGTGGAATTTCCTTCCTTAGAGGTTTTTAAGGTCAGGCTTGACGAAGCCCTGGCTGGGATGATTGGGGATTGTTCCTGCTTTGAGCAGGGGGTTGAACTAGATGACCTCCTGAGGTCCCTGATATTCTATGACTCTATGATTCTATGAAGAAATATTTAATAAAGCTGGCCAAAAATTTTCTGTTGAAATTGTTTTTCAAGGGAAAATTGAGTTTTTGACTCAGTGAACTTTTTTTGTGAAACCTCTCTGCTTTTCACAGACATTTTTGATTTTTCATTGAACCCCCCCCCAAAAAAAAAACAAACTAAAAAGGATTTGTTTTTTGACTGAAAACCTTTTGGTTTTTCAACAAAAAGTAAAAATTTCCACACAAAACCACACACCTTCAAGATCTAGGTGTCTTACACACGCCTATCACAACATGTCATGTAACTCATCCAGTGCACTAAATGCCCCAATAACAATTATGTGCGTAAAACCAGACAATCACTACACTCTCGAATGAACACTCACAGAAAAATGATGAAAGACAAGAACTCCATATCACCCGTGAGCAAAAACTTTCCACAAGACTAATCACTCCATATCTGACCTCTCAGTTCCTGTCCTCAAAGGAAACCTGCACAACACATTCAAAAGACAAACCTGGGAGCTTAAATCTGTAACTTTGCTAGACACTAAAAATTATGGTCTTAATAAAGACACTGGATTTATGGCTTATTACAACAATCTGTAACCCACTAACTCCTCCTCCACCCCAATTTTGTCCTATAACTACAGAGGTTTTAAAGGAACATTTCACCTTAAATGGTCACTTAGACTATGTGTCAGCTACTTATGTTAAAGAAACAATTTGTTCCACCTTGTATTTAACTGTGACACTCTGAGTATCTTTCCTATAACTGAAGAACTCTCTGTAGCTCGAAAGCTGGTTTCTTTCAACAGACGGGGATCCCATAAAAGATATTACCTCATCCACCTTGTCTCACAGGAAGAAAAACTCATTTTCTGACCAGCTCTCATATTTATGTTGAGCCTTCATTGTTATAAGATGTTGTTTATGAGTACAAATGATTCAGATTACAGTTTATCCAATAGGTGACGTCTAATGGGTAAGAGTTTACACCTATTTCCTCTTGCAACTACATCATCTGTAGGAAGGAAGAGGAAGTGGAGAAAGGTTACAACCAACCACCTGCCGCTTGAGTGCTTATCAAATGCTAAGGGTAGTATTTTCAAAATAGTTCAGCACTGGCTGATCTCTGCTCCCATTGGAGGGAGTTTTATCACTGACTTCAGTGAGAGAAGAGTTAATCCAGCAGTTATGTTCTGGTACTATTTTTAAAAGTTAAGACTCTTTCTTAGGGTTCTTCCTAACTTTCACTATAGCTTCATGACTACAGAGCTGTCCTACAGTCATAAATGTTAGTTGAAACTTACTGTAAATACACCACTTGTATGATTACCAATACCATAAGTTAAGAAATGGTGCAGTGCTGTTGTGTAAAGAAAATAAAAGATACTTCTGGTGGGACAGTGCGTTATGCTTTCATTTACACCCCTCCAGTAATGTGATAGCAGCTGTACAGTAATAGTAATTTTATATTGTAATTAGCTGCTTCTGCTTTGTGTGATGTACAAGAGGTTTTTGACACTTTGAAATCTTGCAGCTGTACTTTCCTTACTGAAAGATATAATTTTTGCTTTTTTTCTGTTTCAGAATAAAAGCCATGGATTGAGCTTTGTGCGGATACACGCACCTTGGAATGTGCTTAGTCGAGAAGCAGAATTTCTTAAAATAAAAATGCCCACTAAAAAGGTAAGAACTGTCCCACTTCTAGGAACTAGCTGTATTATGCAGAGAAAAACATTATGGGCTTGATTCTCCTCTTACACCAATATAAATCAGGAGTAACTTCACTGAGGCCAGTGGTGTTTCAAAAGTGTCAAACCAGTGTAAGTAGGAGATCTGGCTTTTTAGTTCATTCTATGAATTATTTTAGTATAATTTAATATTCACAATTGGACTTAAAGGGGGATTTTCCTTTAATTTTGATGGGAAGGGGATACCAAATTCCCTGAGGCGCCTTTGAAAAATCCCATACATAAGTATTACAGGCTCTATTAAGCAGGAACAATCTTCGTTCATTTGTGGTAAATACTTCTATCTCTGTTCAAGCTGTTTTTTCAAGAGGCTTTGTCAGGCCCCAGAACTACTATCGTGCAGTTTGTTTATTAATTATTATAATTATTACTAGGAATTATTTATATTATGTCCATTCTAAAAGGCCTCAATAGGGCCTCATTGTGCTGGGTTCTGTGCAAATACAAAGAAGAGAAAATCTCTGCACTGGAGGGTTGTCAGTCAAAGACAAAAAGGGATTTTCAAACTTGTGTTCTAGTCATGTTGGTTCTAGGACATTAGAGAGACAAGGTGGGTGAGATAATATCTTTTATTGGACCAACTTCTGTTTCTGAGAGAGACAAGCTTTCAAGCTTACACAGAGCTCTTCTTCAGGTCTGGGAAAAGTAATCTGAGTGTCACAGCTAAATACAAGGTAGAACAGATTGGTTAGCTCTTTCATCAAAAGAAGTTGGTTCAGTAAAAGATATTACCTCACCCATCTCGTCTCTCAGATTTTCAAAGGCATTTTGTGCCTAAAGACCTTTGAAAAATCTGTCCAAAAGTCCTAGTCTAGAGAAGGATTTAAAAGTATCCTGTTAGATGAAGATACCTAGCTCAGTCTGGACTTTCTAAACTTTAGTCAAGACAAAGCAATTGTCCTTCAGCACATGCTAAACTGATTGCATTCAAGCCTAGTGATGAGGCTAGACTATGGCTCAACTTGCTAAGATTGAGCTAACAGTGTTAACTGTGTCCACACTGGTAGTGAGTAGAGTTTTCAATTGAGTTAAACTAGCTAGATTGAGATAACTCATGTGAGAAAAGCACCTTTCCTCCCACCAGTCTAGACAGGGCCGAACAAAGGAAGGTTAGGGGGTGGAGACAAGCAAAAACGAGTCTGGAGAAGAATTGGCAAAGCTTTGATAGTTACAGTATTTTTTTTTAAGTGGGTATAGAGGTAGGGAGTAGAAAAAAATAAAAGAAGGGAAAGAGCTTGTCACCTGTCTAGCCATTATCAGCAGGCTGGGATTTGTAGACATCATGGAAGAGATGAGTTTTAAGGAGGGATTTGAAGGAGGATAAGGTAGTAGCTGTTGGGATTTTATCGGGAATTTTCCCCAAGCCTAAGGTCCAATGTGGAAGAAAGCATGGTAGTGTTAAGGCAGAAGCTGGCTGGTGGGTGTTAAGCGCTGGGAATGCTGGCAAAGATTTTGCTGTTGTTGACACCAGTGACTCCAGATTTTGCCCTGGTATAATGAAAACAACGGCATGTTTTGTTCTTTCCTGTCCTGGCATTTACAGAGAAGATTCAGAGCTTTCATTGCAGTTGTTGAGCTGCAGGATGTTGACTTTGGAGACCACATCCCTGAAGTTATGATCCTGCTGTCATTTAAATATAATGTAACTCTCCTGTAATCAGTGGAGCTGCTCCCGATTTAAGTTAGTGATTCTACTCAGCAACTGTTGTTTTGCTCTGATGTTAGCTGAATCACAGAAGCAGGAGCAGTTGTCATAATTGGTAATTTTTCAGTTATTTGTTTTATTTATCTGTTCTTCAAATCTCAGAATATTTCTTCTTTCTCAGTAACTATTGCCATCTGTAGGATCAGAATTAGTGTATGGTCCGTTATTCAGTTAGGGAGTTGCTAAGCTTGGTCAGAGGATAAAAGGAACTGGGAATTGTGAAAGTTTTCTTCTTACCTGCTCTTTTATTTTTGGTGTGCTTTCAATCTCACTCAGAGGTCACTCAAATTGCATAAGCATCTTTGTACAAGTGACACAATGACAGTAAAAGCAGCAAAGAATCTTGTGGCACCTTATAGACTAACAGACGTTTTGCAGCATGAGCTTTCGTGGGTGAATACCCACTTCTTCGGATGCAAATTAAACTATCTGATACTATTTGGCAAAAATTAAGGTTGGCTTCAATTCTATGGGTAAAATCCCTTTAAAATAATAAAAGATTGTGAAGGATAGAAATTCAGTAAAGTTTGGGTTCAGGGATGTTCAGACAACAACATGAAAGTTAAAGTGACTATCTTTGTAATAATATATAGTTTGCTGTTGTGTGTATGCATGTGTGCACACTTACTTCATATTCAGCACCATGGATTTTTATCTTCACACCTATAGAAACTTTGTGTGATATTCAGTGCCAGTTGCTCCTGTTGATCAGCAGGGTGTTGACCCTGAAGAACAATTCCCTGAACTCATGATCATGTTGCCATTTACACTGGCTGGGGATACCCAGATCTCCCATGGATGTTAGTAGAAGTTATGTGCTCAGAATGAACTAGATGTTGGCATTTAACCCCAAGCCTTAAGCAGGGGGCAATGCAGAGCTGCACTTCCCCAGGAGAGAAATAGGGGGAAATTGTGCTTCAAACAGACAGGCATAATATCCCCAGTTCTGCTTGCTGTACATAGGAGTGTGGATTTAGCACCAGCCAGTAGGTTGGTACAGAATCACCAGCCATGTCCTCTTTTCAGCATCCTGCTGTTCTGCTGAAAGGGACAAAAGAATGGACCTTCTATTCCTGCTAGAGACCAGAGACACGTCAATAATACCTAATGCAGGGGTAGGCAACCTATGGCACATGTGCCGAAGGCGGCACGCAAGCTGATTTTCCGCGGCATTCACACTGCCCGGGTCCTGGCCACCAGTCCGGGGGGCTCTGCATTTTAATTTAATTTTAAAGGAAGCTTCTTAAACATTTTTAAAAACCTTATTTACTTTATATGCCACAATAGTTTGGTTATATATTATAGACTTATAGAAAGAGACCTTCTAAATGTATGACTGGCACGCGAAACCTTAAATTAGAGTGAATAAATGAAGACTCGGCACAGCACTTCTGAAAGGTTGCCGACCCCTGACCTAATGCTTAATGTAGTTAACCTTACACCCACTTTACATCACCTGTGCATTACCAGAACAGTGTAAATGTGAATCTGACTCTTGATATTTATTCATAGCCAGAAGTATAATATATTGCTACTAGTACAAAATTATCCATAGACATAATGACAGAGAGAATATCGTATGTTGATATTATAATTCTAAAAGGGAAGTCCTCTTGTTCCGAGTAACAGGATTCAGTGAATCATTTAGATCTATGGGTACATTTTAAAACTAGATGCAAATGTTGTTTACTAGAGCAAATCATGTGGTATAACTAATTTCTATACTTGTCCCTATAGGACCAGATGATCAAAAGGGCAATTGGACAACAGGCATAAATCAAAAACTTATGAGAAGTATTCCCATTTGCACCCACAAAGCATTCTGTGAGTGCAAAAAATGGGCCAAAATTATGCAGGATTAAAACGTGTTCACAGACAGGAATGTTGGTTCTCAGCTTTCCTAAAAAGGTACCCCATACTATTTCAAAACAAAGAGTGTTATGTTTCATGAGCCTCTGTAAATGATATGGAACATGAAAGTTTGTGTGAGAAGGTGTCTACATATTGTTGACAAAATGATTTTACAGCCCCCTCTGTTACCTAGACAGGACATCTCCAGTTAAAGAAAATGCACAGACTAGGAAATTATATTTTTGTGAGAGTGTAATTACAGCTGGTTGGAAAATATTTGTGGGGAAAAGACTTTCAAAAAAACTGAAACCCCAACATATTTGGTTTAGGAACCCCAAACTGAACATTTCTCAACAAAAACAGCTAAATATTTTTGAGGGTTTTGGACAAAAAGTAGTTTTTTATTTTAGGAAATCAGATACTTTCTGTGAAATTTTTCACTAGTCAAAAATTAAATTTTCCATTTAAAAAAAAGTTGACAAATGTTTTGACCAACCCTAATGGTACCATAGCGATCTGGGGGGAAAACAAACAAGCTTTTGAATGTTCAGCCTTAAAACATCTCCCAGTATAAACCACTTATTCCATAACATTTTCTCTTTGAGCAAATCTAACTGTACATATGCCTCTGCATCTGACAAAACATTTGTTTTTAATGGAAAAACAGCTGAATGTGAATAGACCACATTTTGATCTGTAAAGCATTTATAGATGCACACTGTGTAACTGTTTTTTAATAGAGTGGAAAGAATGCAAAAAAAAAAGGTTATATTTAATATATTAGCTCTTTCTCAGCTTAAAGAATTGTGACTATAACTTTTAGGTGCCCATCTTTAGACATTTTAAAAAGGCCTGATTTTCAGATGTCAGGTGATCAGTACTTTTTAAAAATCAGGCTCCTTTAAGAAGCCTCAGGTTCAGCACTCAAAATCATTAGATATTTTTTAATCTTGGGAAGGATTCTCAGCTAACAGTATTGAGTATTCAGCTCAATGCTTTGCATCTGAGGCATAACCAAACTGGATGTAAATAGAACCATACTCAGGGGCCTATGCCTCAGCTGAAAGAGGTCCATTTAATTCACAGTAGCAAGTTTACTACTGTATTCCTCACCATGTTGTCAGCCCAGGTAAATGAATATAACCTGTGGCAGATCCACCTACCAGCACTTGGCAACCAATGTTGACAGACAGAGCTGTGCTGTCTCTTGGGTAGGGCAAATCAGGGCGACTGCTCTGGCCCTGTGCTTTGGGGGCCCCCACAGGCTGGTGAGATTGTCCGACATGGTCAGTCCCAGAAGACATAGGCACAGGAACTAGGTGTGCGGGGGTGAGGCAGCACCCCCAGGCTCCCGGCTGCCATCCCTGCGCCCGGGTCTCGGCTGCTGCTCCACAGCAGCAGGCAGTCAAGTACCAGGCCAGATCTGTCCCGCCGTCCCAGCCGCCAATGCAGAGCAGGGCTCCAAAGCCAGCAGGGGCTGATTTGTCCCGGGCCCCGCACCTGTCTAGGGACAGCCCGGTTGGGAGAGCTAGTTCCACAGCGTTCACAGCATACCATGCCAGTTCAAGCAAAACAAGGCAGCCGCAAAACCCAGCTGTAAACCTTACTCCTCATGGCGTGTCTGCGTGCCCAATATGGGGCTGCAGATACACGCACTTGTAAAAGTACCAGAAGCATGCCAAGCTGCAAATAAGGACAACAATGTGAAATCAATAGGCCCTGCCCAAAATTTCTTGCTGATAGTGAAATTATTGTTCACAATTCATCCAGTTATGTGTTTGACCCAGGTAGATCTTTACTTGCCCACTGGGGGCCTGTGAATGATCAGAATCTTTTCCTGCACAACACAGACACACTCACTGAATAGTGTCCAAAGCTCAATTTCCTCCTGGGACTTAATTTGAATGTTAACTTTAACAACAACAACAAAACATACCCTCACCCTCCTTCCCCACAGCCTAAGCTTCCTCCTGAGCTTGGCTTTTTTCCCTAGGTTTTCTCCCAGCGCAGTCTTTCTGTTCCTACCCGTATTTTCCTCTATTTCAAAGAAATACTCAAATCCTTTTTATAAGCCTGAGGTGGCATTAACTGGACCTGGTCTGCTGAGTCAGCAGAAATAACACCATGTCTCTGTGCAGGTTCTTAGCACCTGACATCAGAGTGAGTCAGCAAAAGCAACTATGCATTCTTAGGAAGGGTCCTAGCACTTGACACCCAGTCGCAGATATGGCAGCCTCAGCTCTAAAGGAGAGTATGTGTGTCATTCTTCTTGCACTAAATTGATACCTGGTAAGTAGTTTACTCTTTTTGTGCAGGAAGAATGGTCTTGATCTGGCAATTAGATCACCAAAATCATGTACTTAGGGTCTAATAATAATAATTTCTTCTGTAATCTGGTAGCACATCAGTTGGAAGTGACAGAGGAGAGAGACCTTGGTGTGTGGGTTGATCACTGCTTGACTATAAACCACCAATGTGATGTGGCTGTGAAAAAGGCAGATGTGATCTAGGATGTATCAGTCGAGGCCTTTCCAGTAGAGCTAGAGAAGTATTAATGCCATTGTACCAGGCACTGATAAAACCACAGTCATTTGGAGTACAGTGTACAGTTCTGGTCACCCATATTCAGGAAAGAGGAATTCAAACTGGAACAGGTGCAGAGAAGAACTATTAGGATGATCAAGGGAATAGGGAGTATATTTTATGAGAGGAGACTGGAAGAACTTGGCTTGTTTAGTCAAGCAAAGTGAAATCTGAGAGGGGATATGATTGCTGTCTATAAATACTAGAGTGACCAGATAGCAAGTGTGAAAAATCAGAATGGGGGTGGGGGGTAATAGGAGCCTATATAAGAAAAAGCTCCAAATATCAGGACTGTCCCTATAAAATCGGGACATCTGGTCACCCTAATAAATACATAAGGAGTGTAAATACCAGGGAGTGTATAAGAATGGGTATAAACTGAGCATTTAACAAATTCAGGCCAGAAATTAGAAGGTTTCTAACCATGAGAAGGATGATGCTCTGGAACAGGTTCCCAATAGGAGTTGTGGAGGCAAACAACACACTTAGTGTTAGGAGAGAGCTGGACAAATGTATGAGTGTGAATGTGTAACCCATGCCTGCTTGGTGTGAGGTTCTGTCCCCCTCTAGTAGCACCCAGCTCAACTAGAGATTAATAAGTCTGCTGAAGCCTTGGTTCAGAGCCAGGTGGCTTTTAGCTCATACAGTACAGGCTCATGCACTAAGCTTCAGTGGTTCTAGATTTGAACCCACCTGCTGATGACCGGGGTTTGTCAGTTTTACAATTGTATGATGGGGTTGCTTATGATGGTAGGGGGCAAGCTTAGCAGCCTTGGGGCTCAATTCTGTTCCCCCAGCTACTTGCAGGGGTCAGAAATGGAGCCCCACTTCCCCCCAATTTATTATTATTATTTATTATTTTATTTTAAAATCTCCTTTTTCTGAAGCGTCAGGTATGGCCATCGCCGGAGATGAGACATTGGGTGGAGTGGGCAAGGGCTCTGAGGTGTCACCGAGCATTCTCTCTCTCAGATGCTGGGCTGGCTGGGTCTTGCTCACAAACTCAGGCTCTAACTGATCACCATTTGTGAGGCTGAGAATGAATTTCCCCCTAGGTCAGATTGGCAGTGACCTTAGGGGTTTTTTTTGTTTTTGTTTTTCCCCCTTGCTCTGCAGTGTGTGGGTGCAGGTCATTTGCCAGGATTGTCTGGATATTTCTCAATCATTTTCCATCGCAAGGCCTCAGGCACTGGTGTACTAGGTTCTTCCCACTCTCTGTGTCACTCAGTAGTCCAGTCTCCTGTGGGCTATAATTACTTTGGGCTAGTGTCGGTTGTTGCATACAGTGTGTGGATGCTGGGTGGTGCTGATGGCCTGTGAGATACAGGAGGTCAGACTAGATGATTTGGTGGTCCATTCTGGCCTTAAACTCTATGACTCATTAGGTAAAGGAAATCGTGTCAAAATTATAAGCTCCTTGTGACAGGGACTCCTTTTTTGTTGTGTGGATTGTTGGAAATACAGTGACATTCTGGCCTATAATTGGGGTCTGTAGGTGCTACCACAATATGAATAAATAATAGCAATCAGCAGATCTGGGCAAATAAATGTGGGTTTTTTTTGGTTAACTGGCAGTTCTGAAAATAAATAAATGGGTGTTCAGGTCAAACTGAATTGGAAAATTGTAACACTTAAGAATCAAAGAGGTCTGTTTTGGTTCAAACAAAACATGTTGTTTGATGCAAAATAGTTTGTTTTCAGGCATTTTTTAAGGGCTATAATAATTAAATGACTGGTAGTGATACCACTGCTGCCTTCCTTATAATCTTATGTGTGACTGTAAAGTGCCACTACGTATGATTATTCATAGTCAGTGGGCCAGAAAGCATGAGTGTGAGAATGACTCTGGAGCCTGGTGGTCAGGGCACTCATTTAGGATGCAGGAGATCTGAGCCCAAGTCCCTGCTCCAGTGACTATTTAATTATTTATACAAAGTGGAACAACTTCAGCTAGAGAGACTGAGAGAGACTCAACCCAGAATGTCCCAGAGCTCTGGGATTGATATACTCTTCTGGGCAGGGCCGGATTGTGACATTCTGTGGCCCTAAACTATCTACAGTGTAAGAGGCCCCATAGCATCAAAAAATGAATTTATTATTTTCACAGAAAGGACGTTGAATATATAAACACGAAAGCTTTTTATTTGCATATATACAAAGGAGAAGTTGTAAAAATAGAATAATAATCTAACTAAAACACATCTTGCAATATGCCTGTTTGCATTATAAAATAGTTTCAAATTAACATATTTTCGTCTGATTTCTTAATTAGTAGATATGAAAACTTTTATCTACAGCAACACAAAAGCAGTTACAGTTACACAGGCCAGCTTACTTAATGGAAGCAGTACTGCCTGCAGTATGTCTGTTTGCACATCACTTTAATTTTTACACTGAAATTTAAAACATTTTCTCTCAAAATTTTTGGAGAGCAAAGTCATTGATGATGTTCTCAAATTATAAGCTATGGAATGCTTAGGGCAGATAGCTTTTCTTGCAGCATTGTTGCCCGCAGTTCATTCTTGATATATTTCAGTTGAGAAAATGACTTTGTTGCCATTAGACTAAAAAAAATAATAAAAAAAAAATTGCCCACCCAAAATGGAAAAAAATTAGTTTTATATTATAAATATTAAGATTTAGATATTTATACAACAAACAGTAATATTTTTATCTATCTATCTATCTATGCCGAAAACCTGTGTTATTTTACCAGGATATTCTGAGAAAGTTAGTGCTAGTCTGTCTATGTTCTAACAGGAAAACAAGAGAAGATATATAATTTTTGTTCACACCATGAATAAGGAAAATTATCCTTCTTTTCATATGAATAAATGAAAAATAATTTGATTAATTTTGTAAGGGAAATACAAAGTTTATCCAGACTATGTATAAATATATATTTACAAATGTTTATTCCAATTTAATTTTTGCTACAAAACAATGAATTGTTGGGATTTTTCTTTTGCCATACTATAAAAATACAATTTATTATGGATATAATACATGATTTATAAGTCTATATAAGAATTTTTACATAACATACTACCTATAATAAAATATTATCTTCCATGCTCCAAATCTGCTGCGCAGAAAATCCCAGTCTTTTTTTCTAGGCAGACATCTCTCTTCGCATTCACTTCTCTACCCTCTGTCTCCCCCAGGACCACTAATTAATCTCGAGTAAACACCTCGGACACACAGAGTGACAACAAGCTATACACGCAAAAGAGAAAAATAATTTACCAGAAAAAAGACTGGTAATCTCTAGACAGGCACTGAGAAAGTGGGGAAAAACTAGCCTATATTCAAGCAAGTATAATGAATATTTAATAGCCTATAAATCATATATGCACATAGTTTGAAATAACTTACTCACCCAGTACTCAGAATATATATATATATATATATATATATATATATATATATATATATATATATATATATATAATATTATCTTCCTTCACTTCTCTCAGAACCCTCTATTTATCCTTTCAGCAGCACTCTCTGATATTTACCGTGAAGGTTCCCAAACTGACGGAGGGCAGCCAACACAATTTATCTTCCTCAAGATCCATTCAACCCAAGTCCATAAATCCATAACATACACAATTGTACGTATGTACAGATCAAAAGAAGAAAGAACACACTAACAGTTAAGGAAATGAAAAACAGGAGCGAAGGCACTATACGACTGAGCGTGCTGGATTGTAAACAAAAGATTGGCTATTACCAGCCAAGGGGGAACGCTATACATAACGTCACTCCTAGGACAAGTCCAATACAAGTAGGATTCCTTCACGACACTGCCGTCTCTGACCTCACATTTTTCCCAATTTTATCAGCAATGAGATTATTTATTTATTTATTTATTTAAATAAGTTATGAAGGCACGGTCAGAATTTCAGCAGTAGCAGCTGGCCAACAAAAGGCTGCCTTAGGAGACTGATAGCAGACTTACTTGTAGAAATACTAATTTTACAAGTGCAATTATCGTTTTTTCTCAGCCCTGGGCTCCCGCCTGTCAATTATGAACAATTAGTGAAGGGTAAGGTAAGGGTATTTGTGTAGCTGTGTATATTTTTGTCATATTTGAACAAAAATGGCTATATTTGGAGAGAATCTTCTTTTTCCCATCTCTCTTTTATTTATCAACTGATTTTGATAAAATTTGAAATGGAGTCAGTGTTTTCTTTTTTAGAGACCCCTCATATTGTGAGGTCCTAAGCTGTATCTTAGTTTATGCGTTAATCCTGCCCTGCTTCTGGGGCGTGAAGGGAACGTCTATTCAAATCACTTCTCCACATTGGGCAGAATGGGAAATTGAACCTCTGTCTCGCACATCCCAGGTGAGTGCCTGTCTACACTAGAAACATAAGTTGCCCTATGTTAGGTCAACTTACAACCACCGCAGTAGTTACTGCGGTAGTTCATATCCACACTACCCTCCTTCTGGCGGTGGTGTGCATCCTCACCAGGAGCACTTCCACTGATTTTAAGAGGAGCAGTGTTAGGGGCGCTGAGAGCCTGGGCTCTCAGTTCCACATGCAGCTTTCCATCGGTAGCCTAGCTGCGGCAGGGAGTGGGGAGCTGGTGGCGGGGAGCTGCAGGGGGACTGTGAGATGTGGGGGCACCCAGGCTCCTGGCGGAGGTGAGCAGGGACCTGAGATCCGGGGGGGCAGCCAAATTGAAGGCGATGGGGAATGAGGAGTTGGGAGCCTCCAGGCAGTATCAGGGCTTCCCGTGGGGAGTGGGGAGCCAGGAACTTGTGGTCAGCAGCCTAGTGGAGAGCAGCGAGCTGGGCAGGCACAGCCCAGATTGGATTGGGGAGCCTGGGCAGCAGCTGGGCTGGGAGCTGGGAGTGGAGATCCGAGGGGCAGCTGGGCTCCGAGCGGGGAGTGGGGTAGGCACAGCTTGGCTGGGAGCAAAGAACCCGGGGGGGCAACCGGGCTCTAGCTGGAGTCCCCTACCCACCCCGGTGACAGCATGACAAGAATGACAGCCAACAGACAATGTAAGACACTGCGTCACCCTAACTACACTGACATAAGCCCTACACCTCTCATGGAGGTGGAGTTATAATGTCAATGGAATAATGCAATTACATGGGCGGGAGCAAGGCTGTAGTATATACACTAACATAATTAGATTGATGTAAGCGGCCGTATGTCAACCTAACTATGAAGTGTAGACCAAGCCTGGGCTAAATGATATAAGGCAGGCACCACCTCCTTCTCTGCCCATTTTTTGAATGGTGCCTAAGTCCTAAAACACATTTTTTGCCCCCAAAAAAATATTTGGTGAATTTGTGTCAAGTCCATGAATAGCTTCCAATTAAACAAAACCACATTTATGATTTCCAGTAGGCTTAGCCTTGGATAGATCCTTATGCCTAATTACAAAAAGTAAGTTACTTAACGGAGTTACTTTAACTCAAAAAAATGTGCAACACAATGAAATGAAATTCAACCCCCCCCACCACCAAAAATGGTACCATGATGCAATCAAGAAGGTAGGCTGCCATCTCCCCCAGGGCATTTTTGCTGGAATATTTGACAAGATTTTACTGTGCTCAAATAGGTGGTCAATTGAAAAGTCAATCAACATTATTAGACTGGTGAATTGACAGGCTTGCCAAGCCTAAAACTGTCAATATCATGTTCAAGTATCAGTCTTTGAAGACCAAGCACTATAAACTACCCTCCTGTGGCCCATGCCTACATGCACACACGATGCAAAGTTATTGCCCTCCTCTCTGTTACAGATACACACAAGCAGTTTCCCCCTCCATGAATACACATATATCACAGTCACTCCATGTCTAAATATGCCCATTCTTTATATAGTGCAGTCCCAAACATCAGTGGCTTGGTTGTGAAAGGGGACAATGAAGATCAATGCCTAAAAGTAGAGGAAACAAATATTCAGTTAGTATGACATTCTGGGGTGCAAAGGAGACCAGTGAGGGTCTACGTCAGCCTCACAATGCTTTGCTGCTGTAGCTCCCATCGGGGCCGCTCACAAACAGCATGCAGGTCGCACCCTGAGTGTCTGTGTGTAGCTGCAGCCTGCCAGCCACACATCAATGACACTCTGGCTTCCACCAACTTTGGTTACCACTTGCAGGGGAGCCCAACACACTCCCAGTCCCAGATTTCCCCTCAAAATGTATGTTCTGCACTGTCCAGCCCTCTCCTGGACAGTCTGCTACATTAAATGGAGTTACCCAAACAATTCACATCATTAGATTAGTTTTACTTAAAGAATCAAACAAGTTTATTTACTTACAAAGAGAGACATTTTAAATGAGCAGAAGTATAAGGCATTAAAGTCAGAAATGATTACAAGAGCAATGCAGATTATATGCTTCCTAGTACTAAAATTTAACCAAGTAGACTTGGTTCAAGTTGGAAACCTTACCATACGTTTCCAGTAATATTCCTCACCAAATTCTCAGGCCAGGATCGGCTCCCAAAATCCAAAGGCTGTTTCTTTTGTCTTCTTGGGTGAAAGACAGAGGCTATGTCTACTCTACAGTTTATGTTGGCATAACTTCTGTTGCTCAGGGGCGTGAATAAACCACCACTCTGAGCAACATAAGTTACACTGACATAAGCACCAGTGCAGACAGTGCTATGTTGTTGGTGGCGGAAGTTCTCCCTTCATAGCTACTGCCGCTTGCTCGCAGGGGCTGGAGTAGTTAAGCCGAAGGGAGAGCTCTCTCTCTCCTGTTGGCTTAGAGTGACTACATTAGGGAGCTTTCAGTGGCACAGCTGCACTGCTGTAAACTCTATAGCAGGGGTGGCCAACCTGTGGCTCTGGAGCCACATGAGGCTCTTCAGAAGTTAATATGTGGCTCCTTGTATAGGCACCAACTCCGGGGCTGGAGCTACAGGTGCCAACTTTCCAGTGTGCCGGGGGGTGCTCACTGCTCAACCCCTGGCTCTGCTAAAGGCCCTGCCCCCATTCCACCCCTCCCCTGAGCCTGCCCTCACTCCTTCCCCTTCCCCCCAGAGCCTCCTGGACGCCAGGAAACAGGTGATTGGGAGGTGCTGGGAAGGAGGGGGAGGCACTGATTGGTGGGGCTGCTGGTGTGTGGGAGGCACTGGGAGCTGCTGACATATTACTGTGGCTCTTTGGCAATGTACATTGGTAAATTCTGGCTCCTTCTCAGGCTCAGGTTGGCCACCCCTGCTCTATAGTGTAGCTGTACCCAAAGAGGTGGATATACAGAGGTACCTTGGGATGATTTTGTCCTTCCCTTTGACAGCACAGTGACCTTTTGAAATGCATTTTCCTGAGGGTTACCCCTACCTAAAGTTCACTCCCACTGCGTGGAGGGAGACAAGAAGTCTGGTGGTGAAATTGGTTGCATGCTGTTATTTGCTAAGATGTTGTTTGTTCCTGCTCTGCTTCCTTGCCAAAGAATGGCCACTTGCTAGGTGATTGCCCATCAACTTTGATGACACCTGATTAGAGGCATCAGCTTGTCCTTTGTCTTTGAGAAACAGGTTTACCCACTCCCCAGACTTGCCTGGTAAACACACCTCATTCATGATTTCAGCTTATGCTCATACTTTTACATATAATGTTGCGACATACATTTCACAATGATATTACTGACCAGAGAGTTGTTAGTTTTCAAATGATACCTCACAAGGCGTGTTTTGCACAAAGATTACTACAGTGGTGTGTGGGGAGTGAATCAGGCACGTAATCAATCACAGTCACTAGTTGAATGAAATGGAATCTGTAAGATAGAGACGATGAACTGCTGTATTCAACTTGGAGTAAAAGGGTGTACTATTGGAAGAATCTGGAACATGTCTAGTAGTTATGTGAATGATGGGTAAATTGGTCAGAAAAGAGGTCTATGTGAGTGTAAATGGTAAAGTAGCATAACTTACACTGCTTGCTTTATCGTAGGTCTGGTCTACACTAGGGAGTTAGGTCGACGACGCGAGATAGCTTACATCAACCTAATTAACTGCTCTGCTATGCCAACTGAATAACTCCACCACCATGAGCAGCACAGAGTCAAGATCGATGTAGTTAGGCCAACACAGTCTCAGTATAGACACTACATTGCTTACACTGACGGTTAGTGGCTTTTAGGAGCCATCCCACAACGCTGACAGTACAATTGATACAAGCGCTCCTGGTGAGGATGTGCCCCACCGACACAAAGAGGAAAATATAGACATGCACAAGCAATGCAATTGCTGCAGCGGCCATTTGCCAACATATGTTTGGTCAACTTAATTTGGCAGTGTAGACATGGCCTTACACTTTCCTGTTAGTTGCTTTTCCTGCTACCCCTTTTATCTTTCTGTCCATTAGTCATATAACTTGGACTTATTTTGCACACATGTTAATGCCAAATTGATGCAAGTTGCATATTTTTTCTATGGTTACACTCATTTAGCCCCCTTTTCTGACTGGTTTACACTTGATGTGTAGATCCCTGCATGGGTACAAATTTATATCCGTGTATGCAGGTATCCACAGATCTAAATCAGTATCCACAGAACCACAGGGATCTCCCAGGAACCACAGAGGCGAAAGGAGCAGAATGCGGGGCCACCGCTCCCAGGAGCCAGCACCCCATGCTGGCAGGTCCTCCGGCGTGGCCCCCAGCCCTGCCCCCATCCCCTCCATGCAGCTGCCTGCGTCTCCTGTCTGGGAGCATGTGTGCTGCTTGCACACAGTAGCGCGACCAGGGACAGCTGCTGGTGAGCCTGGTGCTTGCCTGAGCGGGGCTGGCGGTGGTACAGCCATGTTGGAGGAACGGGGTGCTGGATTCCTGGGAGCGGTGGCCCCACATTCTGCTTCTTTCGCCTCTGCGGTTCCTAGAAGAGCCCTGTGGTTCTGCGTATACCGATTTATGTCCGCGGATATCTACATCCGCTCTATAAATTTGTGTCCGTTTAGGGCTCTATTGTTGTGTAATGTATTCCACTGATTGTCACTGCTGAATTTGTGCTTGTATGTTTATGCTATTCTTCCGGTGAATGGCTGAATAGGAGGTTATTGTCTGACCACTGTCTCACCTCCTGAGGTGCTTGAGAACTACTTCACATAATGACATTTGAAGCTTAGGAACTGGACCAGAACTGTGGCTGATGTAACCTAAAGCACAAGGGACAGCGTCTGATCTCTCTTACATAGCCATATATCTTCAGAGACTCCACAGACTTTAATTCCATTTTTAAATGTTTTAAATGGGACCAGAGTCCAGCTCACTTATGTATTTTTTTTAGATGTACATTTTGAAAGTCATTTGATAACGTACATGGTTTTTACTCCTTTAGATGTATGAAATAAAAGAAGAAGGAGGAATTCTCAAGAAGCTCTATGAAATATGGCACAAAGCTACAAAGCCTCTGCAGCCCAAGGTGCCACAACAAAACAACACAAAGATGAAAAGTTTGTCTTACCCCTTTTCCAGAGAGAAAATATATTTGTGAGTATTTTAAAATGTAAAAGCCATTTAAGCAGACTGTAAAATTCTGTCGGTATCCTTCTTCCATTGTAAAACCTAGTACTTAAGTAAGTATCTGAATCAACATCCAAGCACCTCTTGACACATCAGGTATTTTGGCTCTTGATATGAACTTTGAGGTTTAGGTCCATCTCCACATCTGAGTTGAACTCTGTTCTCAGATATGCAGGTGCAGCTACTATTGAGGTAAATGAAAGTTGGCTGCTTTTAAGCAGAATTTATCCCTTTGGGTCAAATTCAAAAGTGAGTCCAAATAAGTCCAGTAGGAGTATAACTTTGGTAACCTATGCCATCTGCCTCCCCTCACCTTACAGTACCTTTAGTCTCACTATCAACTTCCTTCAACTGACATACATGATTTTCCTCTTAAATTAATGCAAATCAGGAATAAGTCCAGTAAAGTTAATGGAGTTATACTGGTGTAAATGAATGGAGAAGCAGAGCCCCTGGAATTCTCACTCACCCTTACTTATTGTGTAACTTACACACCCTGTCACATCACCTCTGAATTTGGCCTTATGGGTCAGTTTAATGGAAGGTGAGTTGATGTAAGTTACGTGCGGAGAGATGAGAAGAGAGGCATAGCAAGAAAAGCAATTAACAAGAGGATGCAAGATAGGCCAACTCCCTCTTTAACTGGCATCTTTTTTCAGTTCCTTGGTGTGTAAGTTACACTAATGTGTTACACATGCACATTAGTAAGGTGTAAGGTAGTTTCAGTGAATGTGAATCTAACTTATACCGCTTGTTGGTTTTAGTGGGTTTGCACAGGATATAAGTCAATGCAGAATTTCACTCACTGGATATAACTGCTTCCATTGGATAAGATACTTATGACTGTGCAGGTAACAGAAGGGGTTGTATTCAATGAAATAGGTGTGTTTTTAACTTGAATTGAAAGTACCAAATAAATTATGAGTAGGGAATGTAACCATGCAGTCTAGCTTATAAAAAGATATAACTTAAAACAAAGCATTTTTTTTCTTTCTGGTTAGATTAGATTTATGAAAGTAATTAAAATTTGGCCAATAGTATGCAAATAAGGAATTCTTGCCACCTGCCCTTCCACCCACAATAATATGTTTGGGCCTAATATGATGTTTAACCGTTCTTATTACCTCATTAAGAACTGGTTCCCTGCATTTATGTTTGACAAATAAAGTCATATAAATATAATGACCTACCACATCATTTGTTGCCCTTTCTGACAATTTTCATTAAAACTGAATACATGTTAAGTCAGCTAGAGGGAGTGAACTGGCAAAGTTAATTTCATTGATGAGGATTCCTGGGTTTGTTTAGCAGTTATTTATGTAATAATATAATAATTACATAACTGTTACGGATTGATTGTATGGAAGCAAATGTCGTATTGAATTCTTAGTCATCCTGAAAAAGAATAATGAACATCTGCATTAAAGCTAGTTGAAAGCTGATAGCATTTATTGAGTCAAGGAATGTTAGAACACTGGTTATTTTATAAGGAAAAAAACGTAGAATGTCAGTCTATGTAAACAATAAAAACTTTCCTTACCAAAAGGAATTTTACATTTGGATAATGCTTCTGCATTAACTCCTACTCCTCTTTTCAACCTATGTAACCCACAGTCTTCTTAATACACTGAAATCTTTGTAGAGTTCAATAGGATCAAGAAACCTTCTGTCTTAAAAGACCACCTTAGAGTATCCAGAAATACATACAGTTCTGCTTCACCTCTCTCTCCTTTAAGCAGCTGGTTTTTCTCAAGCCTTTGCTTGAATGGTCACTTAATACAGGTTTTGTTGTAATTGTTTCAGATGGATTCTTAACCAACTTGTTGTATAATCCTATTCATTAGTAACATTCATGAAAACATAACTAATCTTGTCTCTCAACATTTTAAGGTACAACATTAAAGACAAAGACACATTTTTCGACAATGCTACCCGCAGTCGAATAGTAAGTAAACACATGTGGCCTCAGTATTGATAGAATCTTCTGTGCTCAATGGTATCTGCTTCAACAATGAATGCACCTGGTTCCCCTTGCTGACTTCATCAGTATTTGCTTATTGTTTCATAGCAACAGAAAAGTGCAATCAGGTGCGACAGATCCAGACAGTTGGTAAACAAATCATCTGTCTCATAATTGCTTGGAAAAGAGTACCGTCTTCATCATATTTTAATGTTGTCATGCTTCCTAAAGTATTTATTTAGATATTGGTAAATATGTCAATTACTGAAAAGAAGAACCAGATTCTGCTCTCACTTAAACTGGTGTAAATCTGGAATAATTCCACTTAATTCCTTGCAGGATTTGGCTACGGGTTTTAGGGCCAGAGCCTAAGAAGGTATAAATCACCATAGTGCCATTAACTTCAGTGGCATTACACTGATTTACAGCAGCTGAGGATCTGACCTATCTATAGTATTTCTAGGCTCTCTAGATTCATAACATAAACAAAATTATTACAATGTGCAGCCAATCAATCATATTCTATACCAGGGGTCAGCAACCAGTGGCTCGCGGCTCGCCAGGGTAAGCACCCTGGCGGGCCGGCCTGGTTTGTTTATCTGCCGCGTCGGCAAGTTCGGCCGATCGCGGCTCCCACTGGCCGCAGTTCGCGGTCCCAGGCCAATGCGGGAGGCAGGAAGCGGCGCTGTTCCTAGTTCTGCCACTCCCCTGGTGGGTGACCTGTGGCAAGTCACTTCCCCTCTCTGTGACTCAGTTTCATGCTCTGTAAAAATGAGGATGATACTGAGCTGCTTTTGTATAGCACTTTAAGACCTACTAATGAAAAGTGCTATATGAGAGCTAGGTATTATTTATTTTATTTTATTATTTATTTGAGCGTCTTGCTAAAAGTAATGTGACTGACTGCTTTTGTGAATAAAGGCAAGTAGAATTTAGCCAAATATCAGTTCTTTTTTCAGGAATCCTTGTGACAACATTTAAAAGCATAGGAAAGACTGGAGGCCAGATTCTCAGCTGATGTAAATGGCACAGATTCAATGAAGGCAGTGGGACTTAACTGATGTAAATTAGCACAGGTCTGTTGAAGGCAATGGAGCTACTCTACTTTATACCATGTGAGAATTTGGACTGATATTTTCAACTTTTTCTTCAAGCAAAGAGATATAATCTATGAGTTGTACCTTCTGGAGAGGTTATTTGGACTGATATTTTCAACTTTTTCTTCAAGCAAAGAGATATAATCTATGAGTTGTACCTTCTGGAGAGGCTTTTAGTAAATATATTACTAAAAGAGAGGATTCAAATATTATTCATAGATGTAACTTTCTTAGGTTTTTCTATAGTGCTTTAGTAAAACGTTCTATTTATTTCAAAATTTAAATTCAATGGTCCTAAACAATATATTTATACATGAATCAAACACAGGATTGATTTAAATATTGCTATAAATTAACTACAGAAGAACACCTTATTTTTATGTGTAGTTCTGTGGCTTGTGCTGGCACTGTAATTAACTTAATCCTAAGAGATAAAATGTTTGTTGCATCACTGTTTTTTCTTTCTGTAGGTACGTGAAATTTTAAAGCGTACATCTTGTACAAAGGCCGAAAACAGTATGGGTAAGAGAATTAACAATCTTATATCTATATTGTTTTGAAGGTGATTGTTTTCAGTACTTTTATTTTAATACAATTTAAAATAATCAAAATATTTGTCTAACAGTATATAAAAATGTACTAATGCATTTTTCACATGAACTAGAGATTGAAACAAAATACATATTCTTAACAATAAAATCAGCCCTGGGGATATAGTACTGTCCCTTTTTCTGAGGAACCACATAATGTTAGAAAGTAAATTGTCATCTTTTGAACAATTACTTTTAAAGACTTTCTAGCAGATTAGAAAGAGACAAGCCTTTACATCAACTATGTTCATTTGTGTTGTGAACATAAATCTAAACGAAAGCTAGGCTCATGTTTGTCTTCGTAAGCATTGTGACATTAATGTATAGATACTATGTAAGGAGTATGCTGAAAATATGTTCCTAAAGTCTGTATCAAGGCAGAGTTGACAAACAGCTTTTCTGCCAGATAAAAGATGATTATTCAGCTATCACATGTAAATCAAGCATTGTAATCCAATACAGTGGAAACCCATTTATGTAGGAAGTTGCGAAGGAGGATTCAAAACGTACAGGGAAGAAGCAGGATTTAGGAAAAACAAGCACTGCAGGGTGGGGGATGGGGTCATGGGAAGGGAAGGTGAGTGTTACTGTCCCTGAGAACAGACAATGAACTTGGGAGTTTAAGCAGAAGGCAAGGAGACACTCCTTTATCCTGCACTTAGGAAGTAAATGGACAGCAGGTTTACACTAAAAGCAGCAGAGTCCTGTGGCACCTTATAGACTAACAGACGTTTTGGGGCATGAGCTTTCGTGGGTGAATACCCACTTCGTCCACTACATGCATCCGACGAAGTGGGTATTCACCCACGAAAGCTCATGCTCCAAAACGTCTGTTAGTCTATAAGATGCCACAGGACTCTTTGCTCCTTTTACAGATCCAGACTAAGGCCTGGTCCACACTAGGACTTTAATTCGAATTTAGCAGCATTAATTCGAATTAACCGTGCACCCGTCCACACCAGGAAGCCATTTAATTCGACCTAGAGGGCTCTTTAGTTCGAATTCGGTACTCCACCCTGACGAGGGGAGTAGCGCTAAATTCGACATGGCTATGTCGAATTAGGCTAGGTGTGGATGCAAATCGAACTTACTAGCTCCGGGAGCTATCCCACAGTGCACCACTGTGTTGACGCTCTGGACAGCAGTCCGAGCTCAGATGTTCTGATCAGCCATACAGGAAAAGCCCTGGGAAAATTTGAATTCCTTTTCCTGTCTGGCCAGTTTGAATCTCATTTCCTGTGTGGACGTCGTGGCGAGCTCAGCAGCACTGGCAGCGATGCAGAGCTCTCCAGCAGAGGAGTCCATGCAATCTCAGAGTAGAAAGAGGGCCCCAGCATGGACTGACCGGGAAGTCTTGGATCTGATCGCTGTGTGGGGCGATGAGTCTGTGCTTTCGGAGCTGCGCTCCAAAAAACAGAATGCAAAGACCTACGAGAAGGTCTCCAAAGCCATGGCACTCAGAGGATACAGCCGGGATGCAACGCAGTGCCGCGTGAAAATCAAGGACCCGAGACAAGGCTACCAAAAAATCAAAGTGGCAAACGGACGCTCCGGAGCCCAGCCCCAGACATGCCGCTTCTACGAGGCACTGCATGCCATTCTCGGTGGGTCTGCCACCACTGCCCCACCAGTGACCGTGGACTCTGAGGATGGGATAGTGTCGAGGGGCAGTTTCTCGGCGATGTTCGCCGATGGGGAAGATGAGGAAGGGTTTGTGGAGGACGAGGCAGGCGACAGCGGTTACAATACTGCTTTCCCCGACAGCCAGGATCTCTTCATCACCCTCACAGAGATCCCCTACCAACCCTCCCCGGCCGTTAACCCAGACTCCGAATCAGGGGAAGGATCAGTCGGTAAGTGCTATAAACATGTAAACATTTATTTCTTAACAAAACAGGAATAAAAACTATATAAAAAGAAGGTCAATGCTTATAGGTATCGAACAAAAATCCTCTTGGGACAGTTCAACGAAGCTCTCTGAGAGGTACTTGAAAAGCCTCCGCAGGAGGTTCCTGGGGAGAGGTGCCTTGTTGGGTGCTCCGTGGAAGCACACTCTTCCGCTCCAGGCCATCAGGAGGTATAATGGGAGCATCGCCTCGACCAGCATGGCAGCATAGGGCCCTGGTCTGTGCAGGGATTCACGCAGCATTCGCTCTCTGTTTGTCCTGGAGACCCGCCTCAGGGTGATCTCGCTCGGCGACTGCTGCATCTAATTAGGGGAATTACTTTAATGTTACTATTGTGAATGCTTGACTTTTCCTTTGCATAACAATGACCGTCGTTTAACAGCCACGTGTTGTAGGCTGCAGAGGAAAAGCATACAGGGATCTTTCCCGGGGACAGCCGCGAGGGGCTGGAACAGGGTCAGACTTTATGCTTTCCAGATTGCCTGCAGCAGGAGGGCCCTGCTATCCATTAACTGTTAAGCAGCCTAAAGTTTCCGGCTTACCAGGCCTGGCTGCTACACGGATTCTGCTGTCCTGCCCCGCTTGTCCGATCTCCAGTGCAAGACCCCAGGCAATGAAAGCGAATGCCGAAAATTCGAACTTGTCCTGAGAGCACATGAGATTAGGTGCCCTGTATGGTCTTGTTCACAGAAACTGAGTAGACTGTGTTCAGTGTTCGCAAACATGTATCTTTGGAAGGAAATCACTTCCTTTTTCCCATCACACAGCTGCGGCTCTTTCCCGAACTGCCCCGGCATCCCCCTCACAGAGGCTGGCGCAGATTAGGCGGCGAAAGAAAAAGACTCGGGATGAGATGTTCTCTGAACTGATGGCCAGCTCCAGAGCCGAGGCGGCCCAGCAGAGCCAGTGGAGGGAGACCCTCTCTCAGCAACAGCGCTCACACAGCGAACGGGAGGACAGGTGGCGGCAGGAAGACCAGCAGGCGACTCAAACGCTGCTTGAACTAATGAGGGAGCAAACAGACATGCTCCGGCGCCTTGTGGATGTTCTGCAGGACCGCAGGCAGGAGCAGAGAGCCCCCCTGAACTGTATCTGCAACCGCCCTCCCCCGCCACAAAGTCCTGTCCCCCCCTCACCCAAAATCACAAGAAGGAGGGGCGCTAGGGGCCGTGAAAACTGTCACTCCACCCCAGCAGAGCGCTCATGTACCAAACAGCTCTCATTCCCTAAAGTATGAGAATTGCTTGCCTTCCTGGCTCACCCGATCCCAAATCCCAGTTTCATCCCCCAACTGTGTAGTTGAGTATTAAAAATAGTTTGCTGTTCATTACTGTTTCCGTCATGTTTCTTTGCAGAAGACTTTGTGTGAAGGGTGGGGGAGGGGTTTGTTAATTGCATAGGACAGCCACCATTAACAGGGTACAGACATGGGGGCAGGATCAACAGCAGGTCACACACAGAGTGCAGTCACTAGGCACCCGGGTCACTGTGCGAGGTGTCTGCTGCCCCAGGTCAGTCTGGGAGGTGTATGTTGCCCCAGGGTCCGAGCGCCTGGCATCCACAAATGGCAAGGCAGGCTGCCCTTACCATGCCCTTCCACCCTAGCCATGAACCTCTCCGATGCCCTGAGCCCCAGCCAGAGCCATCATCCCCCCACACCTATTCACCCTTCCCACACACCCCTCACCCCTTCCTGCAAACCCACCCCTTCCTGCACACCCTCCGGTAACCGTCCTCCCCGCAGAGACCGCTGTAGGAGCAGGAGCCTGTCAGTCCTCGAGTGTAGAAGCGGTCTGTATATCACTGCACACCGTACCCACCACAGTCTGCGTCCCTGTTGTAACCCTTGAACGAGAATTCGTTAGTAAAGAAAACTTTGTTAATTTAAAATGTTCCAATAACTTTATTTTTAAACGTCTGTTGGAAGGGGGGAAACCTGGTGAACGGGGTATGTAACCGCTGAAAAAAGACAATAGTAACTGAAACAGGGGCAGGTTCAGCTTCTCTGTAAAGAGACTGGACAGTCATAGGTTACCCTGCTCTCTGAGGAACCTAGCTTTCAAAGCCTCCCGGATGCACAGCGCTTCCCGCTGGGCTCTTTTAATCGCACGGGTGTCTGGCTGAGCGTAATCAGCAGCCAGGCGATTTGCCTCAACCTCCCATCCCGCCATAAAGGTCTCCCCCTTGCTCTCACAGAGATTGTGGAGCACACAGCAAGCTGCAATAACAATGGGGATATTGGTTTCGCTGAGATCCGAGCGAGTGAGTAAGCTCCTCCATCTCCCCTTGAGACGTCCGAAAGCACACTCCACCACCATTCTGCACTTGCTCAGCCGGTAGTTGAAGAGCTCCTTGTCACTGTCCAGGGCGCCTGTATAGGGCTTCATGAGCCAGGGCATTAGCAGGTAGGCTGGGTCCCCGAGGATCACTGTAGGCATCTCCACATCCCCAACACTTACTTTGTGGTCTGGGAAGAAACTATCTTCCAGCAGGCGTCTAAACAGACCAGAGTTCCTGAACACACGCGCGTCATGAACCTTGCCCGGCCACCCGACGTAGATGTTGGTAAAACGTCCCTTATGGTCCACCAGTGCTTGCAGCACCATTGAAAAGTAGCCCTTTCGGTTAATATACTGGCTGGCCTGGTGGGCCAGTCCCAGGATAGGGATGTGAGTGCCATCTATAGCCCCACCGCAGTTTGGGAATCCCATCGCGGCGAAGCCATCTATGACGACCTGGACGTTTCCCAGGGTCACCACCTTTGAGAGCAGTAGGTCAACGATTGCCTGGGCTACTTGCATCACAGCAACCCCCACGGTAGATTTGCCCACGCCAAAGTGGTTCGCTACTGACCGGTAGCTGTCTGGCGTTGCAAGTTTCCAGAGGGCTATGGCCACTCGTTTCTGCACACTCAGGGCTGCTCGCATCCGGGTGTCCTGGCGCTTCAGGGCAGGGGCCAGCAAGTCACACAGTTCAAGGAAAGTGCCCTTACGCATCCTGAAGTTTCGCAGCCACTGTGATTCATCCCAGACCTGCAGCACTATGCGGTCCCACCAGTCCGTGCTTGTTTCCCGGGCCCAGAATCGCCGTCCCATAGCATGAACGTGACCCATTGCCACCATAATCTCCACGGCGCGGCGTACCGTGCTTTGTGAGAGGTCTGTGCCACTCTCACACTTCACGTCCTCACCGCGCTGCCAGAGCCTCCTCGCCCGATTTCTCAGCAGCTGACTGTGGAAGAGATGTTCGATAAGGTGCGAGGAGTTGACAACGGCCATAAGTGCAGCGATGATCGCAGCGGGCTCCATGCTCGCAGTGCTGTGGCGTCCGCGCTGTCACTGACCAGAAAAGTGCGCGAACAGAGTTCCCGCCGGCGCTTTCAAGGAGAGAGGGCGGGAGTGACGGTTGAATGATGACAGTTACCCAAAACCACCCTCGACACATTTTTCCCCCAGAAGGCATTGGGGGCTCTACCCAGCATTCCAATGGGAAGCGGGACTGCGGGAACTGTGGGATAGCTGCCCAGAATGCACCGCTTCCAGTGTCGACGCTTGCCCCGTTAGTGTGGACTCACAAATTCGAATTCATCAGGTCGAATCCACAAATTCGACCTAAGTTAAATCAAACTACTCCTGTAGTGTAGACGTACCCTAACACGGCTACCCCTCTGATACAGGTTTACACTGTTCCTTTGGGGACAGTAGACCTGATATTTCTGTGAGTGTTCTGTAGATAAGAGGCTGGAACTACAGGGAATACTTCAATGTGGAAAGGGATGCACCTATTGTTAACCTCCAAGGCAAAGTAAGGGCTGGAACAGCTCAGAGGAGTTTGTTTGGGTGGCTCACAGGCTGATGGTGTCAGGGAGCTGACATTCAGTTAAGCACCAGCAAGTCCCCCTCTTGAAGGAGGCAGGTGACTCTGAGTCCTGGGTACCCTCAGAATTGTCACATCTGTCTATAGGAGAAATGAGTGTAGTGCATTGTAAATGTGGCCACATTATACCTCATGCCACTTCTTTGACCTCCATGGAGTTGCACAGTGTGTGGGCAGCACAAAGCTTTGTCCATGGAATGGGTTACTTTAAGCTGAGGTTAGTTACTAAAAGAAATATTTCATACAATATAGATAATAGGGTCTGACTTTCCTCTCATACTGGTTTTACACCAGGGTGACTCTATTAACTTTAATGGCTACCCCATCTTTAGTGAAATTACTCCTTATTTATATAATCCACTGTGGAAGTGGATTAATCTAAACCACCAAAAGGCACTGGTGCAGAACAAGAGTATCCAGATGTAGAGTTAGCACGGAATAGCTATTGCGCTTTGAATTCACACCCTAGCTTAGACAAGCCCTGAAATGTCTATTTATTTTATGGACTGGGTAGTATATTTGGTTAAAAAAGTGTCATTTCTCTCTAGAGTCCTAGGTCCAAATTTTACCTTGGGTCACAAGTGATAATGACTCTGGCTTATTTAGCCCACCTCACAAAATACGTTACACAGTTCATCAGAATTAATAGTCTATGCTCAAGAGAGATCACAGACTGCAATGGCAGGACGGATGCCAGTTGGGATTAGAGCTGAATGAATGATTGATTTTCAAATTGGCTACTGAATGAAAAAAAATTGAGTTGACCCTAAATGGATTTTTTTTGTTTTTTCTTGCCAAAATGAAGCACCCTCCGTCCCCCCAGAAAAGTTCAGGTTAAATGTAACAGTTTGTTTTGAGTTGAACAAAACATTTTGTTCAATCATAAATAATGTTTTTCTGTGGTTTGGTTTGGTTTCTGTTTTGTTTTTTTACTTCAAAAAAATTAGCTAAATTTCAAAAAAAAATGTTTGAAATTAAAAGTAAAAAACATTTCATTTAGAAAATGTCAAAATGAAATAGTTTGACTTTTTAAAAATTTATTGAAATTTTATTTTTCAAGCTGAAACCGTTCACCAAATTCGACCTGAATTTTCAAATAGCTTTGGTTGACACGAAACTGCATTTTTCAGTTAGTAAACTATTTTGTCCAAAAATGTTCACATAGCTCTAATTAGGATTGATTATTCTGATTCTTTTCCTGCTATCAAAGTTTTATCCAGACTGAATCTCATCCTGTAAACCCTCAATCTCAACCAAATAATTAGGAATTGACCACTTTGCCTGGGTTGAATGAGATGAAGACATAAAGTTGGATGTCAACAGCATGCTGAGGACCTTTCAGCCCACATATCCTAAAGGTCGCCATGCTCATGTTTAACAAGAGGAGAGAAAGATGGACATTGCAGTACCCAATATGAGTGTGCTTTCAGCGAGGAGGAGCAGTTGCCCAGTACCACTGTCTGAAAACACTCAGCAAGAAAGGAACAAAGCCATACAAGAGTAGCTCTAATATAGCTTTAATAATACCTCACCCTCAATGGTATCTCAGGCAGCTGATAGATGTAGCAAAATCATAATGCATACCTGATCCTTATCCATTGCTAGAAGGATACCATCTACTAGTGCAGTCAACACAGTCTTTGTTTTATAGAAAGGCTGGTACCCAGATTGACAAGGGTCAAGAAGCAACTACATATTGTGAAAATTGTCATCGCGACTTTTTCAATAATCTTAACTAAGACTGGAAGATGATGAGTTACTGGGCAGTAATTGCAGGTGGTTAGCCTCATGTGATAGTTTCATAGGCAGCATGCATTAAAGAGGTTGTAAAGCTAAGAAGCACCACCATATGTACTGTAAGGAATACATCAAACCATTGAACACTGGAATCACTGCAACTTGCCCCAAAGAGCACCTCCAATAAGTATATTTTTATCTTAAAGAACCTCCTTAGGAAGATAACCTACGTTTCCAGTACAATTTTATTTAACCTTTGGTTGAAGAGGTACTGCACTAGCAACCAGTTTTTTCAGGGCTGTGACATACCTACATACAACCAAAACTAATAAGTAGCTGTGTCACCCTTGCCTTCTAACCTGGGGTGCCCTTTACAATGCTTTGCTGCTAGAGTACTGCTCACAGACAGTCTCCAGCATGCAAGTCATTCCCAGGTATGTCTGTGGGTGTGCTACAACCAGCCAGCCACACCTTGGCTCTTGCCAGCCTTGGTCGTACTTTAAGGTGACCCCCAACACACTCTTAGATTTTACCACAGAAATGTATGTACTGTCCTGCCCATCGCTTTCCTCGACAATTCAAGTTTAATAGTCTGCTTTTTCTTTAATAGAAATAATATACACACAACTTGCCACCTCAAATGGAGTTTCCCAGACACTTCAGTTTAAACACACTGGATTAGACAAAACAATTAAATGTTTATTAACTGCAAAGAGAGATATTTTAAGTGAGTGCAAGTAATGAGATATAAAAGTCAGAAATGATTACAAGAAAATAAAGTTAAACTGCTCCTGGCACCTAACGTAACAAACTATATCAGATTCAAGCAAAGTTTCTCACCATATGCTTTCAGCCGTCTTACGGACCAAACCCTCTATGTCAGGGACCCTTCTCCCAAAATTCAGTGAAGGCTTCCTTTGTCACTTCAGGTGTTGTGAATGTGATGGACAGGGAGAGTGAGTCTTGGAGTGTTTGCCCCTCCTTTTTACAGTTTCAGTTCCTCTTTTGAAAAACATTTCCAGCTGGGTACCAAGAGACAAAAAAGTCTACGGGAAAGGATGTTCCTTCACCTGTTTGAACTTCCTTTGTCTCCCCTTCCCATTTGATGACTGTTTAATGTTGAAATGACGGACCTGTTTGCCAAACTCAGTCTGGAACATGCATTAATAGCTCCATAGAGTAGAATCTTATAACTTCACATACAAGGTTGCTACATATATGTTATCAGGACAGTATTGACCAGCAAATTATGAGTTTTCAAATGATACCTCACAAGACATTCTTTGTACAAAAATTATTACAATAGTATGTAGGTTGTGGACACAGGTACATTCTGTCAGATGGGCTTTTTGTGGTGCTTTAAGACAGATGAAGACTGCATGAAGTGCTCATTCACTGCTCCTTATTTCATGTTGTATTTGAATGGTACGTGGTCCTCGTGGACAGTTTTGACCTTTGCTTTTGTGTTCCATAGCAACGATTACTGATAATACTAGTTTATTAGACTTCAGCTTCCACTCATTTGAACATTGTTTGTAGCTATGAACTTCTCCTAAGAGGCTATCTCCCCTGATTGTTGTATGGAAATTAGGAAATTCAGTAGTTACAATTTCTATATTAATTAAATGATTTCTGGATTTAATGATGGTCTCAAGTGCACCATAGATTAGTGGCTCACTGAGTTGCTTAAGCAGCCTAATTTTGTTCATCTTTTATGATTCCGTCACTTCCCTGCCTCTCCGATATGGCAATAGAAACAGGGACCCTAATAGCTGCAGTTGTTTTCCACAATTGTATGTATATTATACATATTGAGCAACAGCATAATAACACACTGAACACTTAAAACTGGCCCAGTTTGACTGTTCAATTCTACAGTTGTACAAGATCACTTCTGCTGCTATTTAGGCTGGTGCATGCTGTTGTGCAATAAAGAGTTTAAGGAAATGTTTTCTTCTAACTTAATTTTAAATGTGCTATAAGCTATGCGAAGCACCAACTATTCTCCATAGTGGATTTGGTATATTCCAAGTTTGGAGATTTAAAAATCATCCCATTTCCCAGTAATATCAATTGAAATAATGATCAGATTTTGTTTTCTTTGTACAAGGGGGAAAATATATTAGTAATGTTTGATTAATTCCAAAAATGGATTTTGCTGAAACTTTCCAGAATAATTCTCATTTGGCCATGAGAGATTTGATAGCCTGAAAGAATAACTTTTGTAGGTAATTTTTCAGTATAGCAGAAAAATAAGGATCTGAAATAGACTAGCAGTCTTAACCTTAACTGTTGTATCATATAATGATGTCTCTGGTTGGATTGTCCACAGAGACTGAATACCAGGACCTTTGCACAAATTAAAGAATGAGGTCCATTAGCTCAAAGACAGTGGTGGACTCATATACTTCTATGTGTGGTCTAGTCACTAGATGGGACAAACAGCCATGTTAGCATGAGTTACAGCTGAGCTCTCAAGTGCCTCTTTAGAGCTTTAGAGCTTCTTGCCATTTTTTCCCCATCTAATTTCCTACCTGACATCTGTGTGCTCAGTGGGAGTAAACAGATTCTCTACTGGTGCAGCTCTTGTGGACAGCCATGGATCTGGAGAACACAGACCAAACTATTTCCTCCTGTGGGCAGAGTTTTAAATGAAGACAAATAACTTTGCATTGTTATAAAAAAGGAAGTTGTGGAAGCTCCAGCATTTGGTACATTTAAAACTAGATTTGACCAAAGGTTAGTAAGATTGTTCCCTAGTGTACATTTACTACAACATGGAGACGAACTAGGGCCTTGTCTACAATACAGAGTTTTGACGACAAAACAGTGGATGCGTACACACTGCAAAGTGACTTTTGGCACCAAAAATGCCACTTTGGCAACAAAATAAAACTACCCCGACAAGAAACATAAGGCATTGTGTGCAAAATTTTGTTGACAAAGTGCCAGTGTAGACACCATGCGTGATTTTATCGCTTTAATTGGTCTCCAGGAGGTGTCCCACTATTTCCATCCTGACCGCTGTGGTCAGCAGTTTAAACTCCACTACCGTGCAGTCAGGTAAACAACCATCTGCCCCTCCCCCTTAGAAGCCTGGGGAATTTTTGAAATTCCATTTCCTGTTTGCTCAGCCTGGAGAGGTGTCATTACATCTTCCCACGTGACCATGGCAGGTTATCGCAGCAAACGCTCTCCCGCTTGGACCACTGCAGAGCTGCTGGATCTGCTCAGAATATGGGGACAGGAGGCTGTGCAGTCCCAGCTGTGCTTGAGCCATAGGAATTTTGATACCTACAGGCAGATTTCTCAAGGCTTGTGTGAAAAGCGCTATGATCGGGACATGCTGCAGTGGAGAGCGAAGATAAAGGAGCTGAGGCAGGCATATCATAAGGCGAGGGAGGCAAACCATCGCTCCGGTGCTGCATATAAGACTTGCAAGTTCTATAAGGAGCTTGACACCAAGCAGAGCCCCGTGGATACTTTGATGGGCCTGGAGACAGTGGAAAGAGGACCCACCCAGGAGACAAAATCATTGATGAAGAGGTGGAGTTAGATGACGATGTGAAGCTCCAGCGGGGGTCACCCTGTGGGGCAGGCAGCCAGGAACTGTTCTCCACTCTGGAGGTGACTAGCCAGTCTCAGCAGTTGCTCTCCAGCGAGCAAGAAGCAGGAGAAGGAGACTCCTGGTAAGAGGCTATGGTTTGTGTTGTGTGGAAGTGGGTTCAGGGTATAGAAATGTGGGAGGCTGGTTGTGTTTCTGTGTGCTGGACATTTTCCTGTGCAGCTAATCAAAATGGCAGAACAGGGTGTTGATGCATGCCAAGATCTCATGAGAATCCTCCAGAAAGATCTCTAGGAAAGTTTCCTTGGCAGATCTGCTTTGTTCCTTCCCCCATTGTAGGAAACTTTCTCGCGCCATTCGGCAATCACTAGTGCAGGGACCAAAGCGGCACACAGGCTAGCAGCATAGAGAGCAGGGCAGAAGCCACAAGCGTGTAGTAGATGTGCCCTTGTTTCTCTGCTTAGCCTCAGAAGTGAGATGTCTCCTAGAATGACCCCCACCTGTGGAAAAGTGTGGGAGAATTTTAGAATTTTTTCCCTAGTCGGCTGCACCGCAACCCTTCCAGAGTGCTCTTTTCCCCATGTAGTGCCCCTCCCTTCCCCAGCCAACACTCACCATGCTTTGGGTGTTCGTCAAGATGTGTGCTTGCCAAGAGTCAGTGAGAAAGTGATTGTTATGTTACCAGAGGTGTATTATACTGAAATGTTTCAATATTGTGCGTGAATCATGCTTCCGTGCATTGTTCCTTGTGCTTTGGCAGATGTGACCTTGAAGAACACTCCTCCTCCACCCCCACACACACTTGCATTAACACAATCCCAACGGTCAACTTCCCGACTCCAAATTGATTTGCAACCGACCAGCAGCCATCTGGAGTCTCCAGCTTCCACACAGCAATTGCCACACACTTCTCTACTGATAGGGCAGCTCTCATTCTGGGGTCATTGTGCCTTAGTGCTGGGGCGAGCTCCCCACACCGTTCCAGGTAGGTGGCTTTCCCCATTCGAAAGTTCTGTAGCCACTGCTCATCATCCCACACCTGCATGACGATACAATCCCACCATTCAGTGCTTGTTTCCCGAGTCCCAAAGCGATAGTTCACCATCTGCAGCTGTTCCATGAATGCCAAAAGCAATCTAAAGTTGCTCCTATCCATATCACACAGCATGTCAGACAACTGGGAATCTTCTTCAGCTAGGAACTTTGTGATTAACTGCACTGCCATGCGCGGAGTCTTCATGACAGTTACCAGAGCATAGGAGAGCACAGCGGGATCCATCCCTTCTCACAAAGATGCCGAGGTGCACAGCAAACAAAGGCCATTGAAAAATGCAGCGAAAGAAAACCGGAAGCCCATAGAATGTTTGTGACAGAAGCAATGCATCATGGGACATTGAGCCCGGTCCCAAGATGTTTCACGATCCACTCCACCTTCCCACAAGAACTGGCAGCAGAAGGTGTCAAGCTGGACTGTGGGATAGGTATCCACAGTGCACTGCTCAGACTGTCGATGCTAGTACCCCAAGTGTGGACATCCTCTTCTGACAGAGGGCGCAAGTGTGAACATGCAATACCAGTTTTTATTATAGCGCTTTTTGAGTGTCAACATAACTTTTGTCAACAAAACTCTGTAGTGTAGACAAAGCCTAGGTGTCCTAACTGGCCTCCTTCGTCACTGGATTCCATGGAAGGAAGTTTGTTAATCATCTGTGTTTTAATGGGGCTACCCTCCTTTGATTGTTGGATCATTGCAGACGAATGAGATCTCCAAATTGATTTTTGGGATGGAGCTGAATGTTTGGTCCTTTCATGGCACCATTCTTTTTTTCAGCTATAGGTCTGTTTAGTATCTGCCATCGACCTCTACTTCCTTATTTTAAAAGAGACAGAGGTAACTGGCAAGGAAGCAAGCAAGCCAGGGGAAAAAAGCTCTCCTTGGACATAGTAACAAACCAGCTTACTGGGGGAAAAGCATAGCATGGGGATGAGGCCATTTTAAAGTTACCCCCCAGTTGAGCAGAAAGATAATATTTTCCCTGCTAAATTAAGATTGACTTCCAGGGCTCCAATCTAATTTCTGAACTGGGCTCGTATTCAGCTTTAGATTATTCATTTGCTGATTTTCATTAATATATCTCAGTCCCTGCCATAGTTGAATAAAGTGAATATTTTGTAATAATCTATTCTTATCTCTGTTCATTATAAATAGCTATTGACATTTTTTGTTTGTTTCTCTTTAGGTATTACTACATTAATAGCAAACAATGTCTATGATGCAGCATATCCTCTTCATGATGTACGTATACACAATTTAAAATGTAGTTCTCTAGCATCAATGTTAAAAGCTTCACAGCCACTAATAATTGTCTGTGAGAATACAAAATATCTACCAGCATATTGGTTGTATCCTCAGAGTAATAGAAAGTCTTAATATAAAAATATTCAGGCGTAATTGAACAGTAAAAACAAAATTATAGTGCAAAACAGCTGAGCAATAGCATTACACTAAAATACTTTTCCTTTTATTACACTTACCATTTTGATTTGTTTTTGTAGGGTGAATATGAAGGCCAAAATGATGACATGAATGAAAGAGAGGTAAAATACTCTACATCATAAATACATTTTTTTGTGTGCTGGATTTGCATACTTTGAACTAGAGCTGGATGAATACTCCAAGAGCAGTTGCAAATGTTCATTTGAATAAAAACTTCTGCAAATTAGTTTCATTGGTATTTGTGAGCCTTTTAATTAATTTTCCCTACTTTCTTTCATGTAATTGATGGTTTATTCGCAAGAACATTCACACAAAGTTTGGCAGTATTTGGGTGAATTTCGTTTCATGCGGCCATCTTGAAATCCCTTGAATTTCCCTCTTCCTGTTTAAAAAAGTTCTAGTCAGCCAATCAGGAAGCAAACACATTGCTATGTGACATAGATAATGAATGCCACGCCATAAACAGATGATGATTAGATGAATAATCGAACCTATAGTGTTTAACTTTTGTATTGGCCTGCTAAATCCAGGGTTATGAGTTCAGTCCTTGAGGGGGCCATTTAGGGGTCTAGAGAATCAGGGGCGGCTCTAGGCATTTTGCCTGCGGGAGGTCCGCCGAAGCTGTGGGACCAGCGGACCCCCCGCAGGCAAGCCGCTGAAGGCAACCTGCCTGCCGCCCTCGCGGCGACCGGCAAAGCACCTCCAGTGGCTTGCCGCCCCAGGCAAGCGCTTGGCTTGCTGGTGCCTGAAGCCGCCCCTGTAGAGAATAGTCCTGCTTTGAGCAGGGGGTTGGACTAGATGACCTCCTGAGGTCCCTTCCAACCCTGATATTCTATAATTAGAATAACAAGTACATTTATAAAAAAAATTTATTGGTTTGCAGACAATTTGAACAGAAAAAAGGCTCCATCTGTCAAATTACTTATTCCAATTAGTTCACTCAGGTCTACCCTCTACACATGATAAATTGATAACTATAAGAAACTGAATCTACTCATACTATTGTTTTAAATGTAGGTGCTAGCTATTAGAAATGAGCTAAAACATTTAAATACTAGAATCAATTAAGTTCCATTTTATACTTAGTGTGTGCTCATTTCCCCCACCGCTCTTGAATGCCTGTATTGAAGCATCTTTACTAATAAGAAAAAGTAATAGGAAATGGGGAGAGGGGCAGGGAGAGACAAACAAGGTACCTTTAATAATAGAAAGCCTAAAATATGATTTCATTCCTAATATACTGAATGCATATTCTTGGTTACTAATACATAATTTCATAAATATTTTTCACCCTGTGGTTTTTCATACTGCCATATGACTTCTATTGCATGAAGGAAGCATTAAAATACTATTCATTTTCCAAAACCCTTAACAATGTTCCCATAATTTTCAGAAGTTTACTTACCAAGTAATCCACTTCTTGTGGTTATGAATGCATTTGAAACTAAGCTTGAATACAAATTTTCAGTCTGTTATCCCTGGGCTGTCAAGGCTGCGGCACTGAAGAGTTGAAAAATTTGATTTTCCTGAGCAGCTGTGTGTAATGTGAGCCACTAGATGTCTCTGTGTGCTGTATACAGTTGTCCTTGGTAAACAAAGGAGACAAAGGGCTGGTCTACACTGGGGAGGGGAGATCGATCTAAGATATGCAACTTCAGCTATGCTATTCGCGTAGCTGAAGTCGAATTAGTTCGACTTACCTGGCCTTCCTCACGGCGGCAAGTCAACTGCCGCGGCTCCCCCGTCAACTCCACTTACTCCTCCTGCCAAGGTGGAATATGGGCATGGATTCGGGGATTGATTTATCGCATCTAGATGAGATGTGATAAATCGATCCCCGATAGATCGATTACTACCCGCCGATCCGTCGGGTGGTGCAGACGTGGCCAAAGTTGGGAGTCAAACCAACGTAGAAGCCTGGTTGTTTGTCTCTGTAATTTACAGCTATCTTTTATAACCACTTCTTGTTCAAGAACCAGTGATTCTCTCTATCATGACATTGTCTACACTGCACTTACAGTAGCCTTTTCTGGCTAAAAGAATGGAGTATCATTGCTATGAGCTCTAAAGGTAGTTGCAGAGTTTACCCACTGAAGAACTAGACAAAGCTTCCAGCTACAAGAAGAATGCTAAAATAGCAGTTAGGCTATGAGGACAAATTGGATAATGTGGCGAAGGGGAAAAGAGGGTCTAAAAGTATAAACGTCTGGAAAAATAGTCATCCTTTAAGCTGCATTTTGTGCTGCTTTCTTTTTATCCTGCCTATTAGGCCCTGTTATGAAGTGTTAAGTATTAAAAACATAAAAGGTTCTTTCCAGAAATACTGCATTGATTATTCACATATGTCTCTGCTGTGTAGCCATATAATCTGCTGTAGTATTTCTATGTATAACATCATCTGTTTTCTATCTGAATCTAATAGTCTCAGTGTTTAATTTCCTGAAAAGCACTGATCAGATTTAAAAGGAAGGGGGACATTTTGGAGCTATTTTCTGTCCCTTTTTATTTTGTCCCCTTTAAGTTATATGCGTCTTCCATTTGACTGCCTGTAGAATAATCCCAAATAATGGTGAACTGAGCCTGTCTGAGGTATTTTTCCTTATACGGCAAGTCATAGTAATTAAGATTTATGTAGCAGCTCATAAAGTAAAAGGTTAATCCTAATTAACCCTCTTCAGGATCTCTATGGGGAAAAGGCCCTGTGAAACAATGCTTTTGTGACTGCCCGTTGAGAACCAGAAATCTGCATTTGGTGCAACACACACTCTGCCTAAGACTACTCGTAAGAGCAAAGGAATTTCCCTATTTCAGTGAGGTGCCTGCTAAAGGGGAAATATGTGTAAAGAAACTACTGCAAAGCAGCATTGTAGTAGCTTGCCTTAAGGAGAAGGATCAGCGGTCTGATCTTTTTTAAAGCTCCTATCCATTGGTACCAGCACTGTTTTATGCTGAGAAATGTCACCTCTCATTTACAAGGAATCTATCTGGGAATTAAACTGCAGTTCATCCAACATAACATCCATAGGATATTAGAAATGGGTTGAAAGGTATTATGATTTACCTGTGGAAAGTACCACTGTTAAATGGAACTGTGGAAATACAGGTAGAACATGATGTTACAGAGCTCTATGGGGACTCCCATAATTTTTGTACAGTCACACACAAATATTTCAGATCAAACTGAGTTTTGTGACATTTCAATCTTAACAATTTTACCTGCATTGGTGGGGGAAGTCCTGCAATTTCATAGCTTTTAAGACCTTTATGGTAATCTAATCTGAGTTCTTGGCATACTTTGTGGTTGAATTGGATCATACTTTTTTTTACAAAGACATCCATTATTTGTTTACATTTTAAAATCAGTTCTCTGTGGCAGTGTTTAAATACCATTTTGGGTTTGATTTAGAGTTCTTCTGACTATGTCAGTGAATGTGCTTAAAGGCAGGTTAGTTTACAAAATCAACGAACTTTAAATGAATATTGTGGAATGTTCACCAGGAATTGATCTTGAATTGGTAATGCGAGTTTTCCAATTGAAAAATGAATAGGAGATCAGTAGTATAACGTGCTGATCACCTTCAGCTCCCACTGAAGCCAATGAGAGCTGACAGCAGAGCTGGGGAAGTAACCGGTTTATCCAATTCTTTGGCAATGTTGAAAAGTGGGAAAAATCGTTTTTGGGTTGGAGGGAAAACAGAATTTTTTTGAAATATTTGGAAAGTAAAAAATGTTTTGCATTGAATAAAATATTTTGGTTTCATTTTAAGCATTTTGAAATATTTTTATTCTTTTTAAATTTAATGGAATTTCATACCAAAAAGTTGTTTTGAACAGAGAAACAAAATGTTTTGATTATTTTGGAGTTTTTCTGTATGAACAATTTGGCAAAACTGACATAAATTTGCAAAAAGTTTTAGTGTTACCAAATCTGCATTTTTTGCCAAAATAAAGTTTTAGTTCAAGAATTTCACCTCTCTCTCATTGAGATTACCCCTTACCCTTTGGAAGTGCTAAGCACTATGCAGGATTGTGCTTTATAAGAGTAATAGTCACTTATTGCCAGATCCCATACATTGAAATCCATTCCTAAAGTCCTACAAATCTGAGAACAGAAACATATTGAGCCAGATCATCAGCTGAGGTACATTGGGGTAACTCCATTTACTTCAAGGGGAGCATGCCATTACAACTGCTGATGGACTGTACTCATCTGTGCAAGTATTTTCAGGATCAGGGTCTTAATTAATCAGTTCCTCTATTATTTGTTTGAGTCTTTCATAAAGTAACTGGAAAATATGATGATTAGAAAAAAAGCAAGCAGTTAAAGTATCTGAACCTACTTTTAACTCATTTCTTTAAACTGATCAGATTTCAAATTGATGCTGTCCCTTTTAATTCAGCAAGTGTAAAGAATTGCATACTTTCAGTTTATTTTAAAAAACGGTTCTTGTTTTGTGCTCCTAACACCACAAAATGATGGAAGTTACAAACTTAAAACCTGGCATGTTGCTAGTCCTCAAAGAGACTAGTTGACAGATCCAACTGTTGGTAAGTAATTACAACATTATAAAGGTTTAAAGTTATTGGGCTAAATAGAGTGGCAGTTCTTGTAAACTGACATATTTCCATTGTTCAATAATTTACCATTATATTATTAAACATATTCTTAATACACTTGCTATAGATGTGCATGCTGCTTTACAGACAGGCCCAACATTTTTCAGCGCTAAAGAGTTAACAATCTCATCCTAGAACTAGAGCATCAAAGGTATGTTCCTGGAACTATGAGAAGCCTCACAGAAGTCACTGCAGAGGTGCAGGCTTCCAAGCTAGTAGAAGTAGAGCTGGTCAGAATATGAGGTTTTGTCCCCATGTGGAATTTTGACTTTTTAGATGAAAAATCAACCCCCCTCCCCAACTTACCCAGGCAAAACCAGAAAATATTAAGTGGAAATGCCTCTCTGGTACTTCGTGGGAGTTATAGTTCAATTGCCTTATGCCCCCATTTTTCTCTGTGGGCCAGGTCCTCTGGTCGGACTGCATCTCCGGTGCTGCACCACCCTCTTCTCGTTTTGGTGAACTGCTTCAGGGCATCATGGAAATCCCATAGCCACAGTACATACTGGGAAATATCCGGTTGGATAGGCCAGCCTATAGAAGAGAAAGGGAATGTGAGGCATCTGAACTACACCTGTCAGAAGGTACCACGGCAGTCCTGAGAAATCAAAATTTTTCAGATTTTGGCTGAAAACTAAACTTTTTTTAAAAAGGTAGAAATTTTTCATGGAAAGCAGACATGTTGCAAAATATTTCCTTTGGTTGAAAATCTAATTTTCTGTCAAGAAACACACAGTTTTGATGGAAAACTTTCAACAAATCCTAAGTGGAAGCAGCTGTAGGATCAGGATCTATATTAGAGAGCTTTGGGAAAATTAGGGTTATACCAGCAAAAGATTCTGAGCTGTGCTTATTGTTAGATATAGAGCCCTACCTCATTCATTGAGGGAATTCGCTACATTTTTCACTACATGACTAGCTGGGTCGTGCACATGTATGTAGCACAGCCTCATTTCAAGGGAACATAGGAATTACCATACTAATGGCCCACCTAGTCCATAATCCTGCTCCCGGAGAGTGGCCAGGACCAGCTATTTTAGACACTGTTGGAAGAACCCCTTTTTGTGGACAATTATGGAACAATACTTTTAGGGAATATTTCTTACTTAATCCATCAGGGAGTGTTTGGCCTGTGCTCATAACATTAATATTTTTAAAAAGAAATCCTCTGTAATGTAACCGTGGATATTCCCTTTACTCATATAACTGTCTAATCCTTTTTTGAATCCTATTTAACTCTTAGCCTCAATGATCTCTTGCTGCAGTGACTTCCACTTTTTATGCAGTGTGTAAAAAATGTATTTTTTCTTATTAGTTGTTAAATTGTTGCTTTTAAGCTTCCTGGACTGTCCTCTTGTTTCCATATTATGAGAGAGGATAAACAGGATTTATATTCTCCATAAAATACATTATTTTGCATAACTGTATTGCCATATATTTCTGGACCCCTTCTATTTCTGCTATTTAAAAAAAAAAGTGACCACAATTAAACAGTCTTTCAGGTGATATACTTGATAAAAATAATACTGAAAACATGATGCTACCAATATATCACCTGAAAGACTGTTAACTTTTTACTAAGTTGATCATTGACCATTTAGTCTCACCCTACATTTTCTGCCCTATAGCTGGTTTCTTGTCTATGGCAGAACTCTGTCTTTCACACCATAACTTCTTAGGGTATGTCTACACTATGGTTGCTACAGCAGCACAGCTATGGTGCTGTGCCACTGCATCTTCATAGCATAGATACTTTCTACATTGATGGATGGGGGGTTGTCTGTTGATGTAAGTAATCCACTTCTCTGAGACATGATAGCTAGGTTGATGAAAGAATTCTTCTGTTGACCTTGCTGCATGTGCCTCAGGTTTAAGTTGACCTAACTACAGTGTGTAGGGCTCAAAATTTTTCACAGCCCTGAGGTGTTGTAGGTGGGCCAGCCTCGGTTTGAGGTGAAGACCAGGCCTTAGTGTCCTTAATAGCCTCTTGTGAGGAACTTTGACAAAGGGGATTTTGAAAGGCCAAATTAGTTGTGTCATCTGGATATTATCCACAAAGCATATACATCTCTCTCCCTGACTTTCTGTTCCCTTGCGGTCTGATTTTCACCCTTTAGTAGTCTCTGATGAAGCCTGAATTCTCTGTCAGAGAGAGAAGTTGCTACATGTGATCTTTTGAGTGGCAGCCTCAGAGGTAAAGGAGAAGGGCAGGCAGTTGCTTCCACTGCTGTATGTTCCACCTTCCTGCTAGCTCCTTTTTCTGTCTCACCAGTCCCCCATCAGCACATAATTCACTCCACTTTACCCATTTAGAATTTGCTTTGGCAATCACTTCACCTCTGACCTAGAAACTTTGGGCCATACTTATCTCTGGTGTAATCCCACTGACATCAGTTGAATTACATCAGGGAAGAATTTGCCTCATGATACATAAGCAGCATTATCTCTAGAGTCTTTTTCACAGCTTTCCATGAGGCATCAGCGGGATTTCAGATTTTTTTCTAAACTCTTTCATTTATCATTATTGTTAAGTACATCCATTTTGTGTGGGTGGGTGTGGATGTGGATGTGTGTGTGCACACCATAGCCTGGCATTGCATGGCTGGTTCAGCTCTGACACCAATGGCCTACAAATATGCTCATCAAGTGAAATTTAAATGGAGAATCCTCTCTTTTTAGCATAAAGCTGGAACTATATTTTAAATTCCTTTTTGTGGAAATAATATAACAATATGCAGTTAGATATATCATCTACAGCTGCATCTTCATGGTTCTATCCTCTGCAAAAGACATTTCTGGCCATCTTTCTTCATAACATCCAGCTTCTGTTTGTTTCCTTAAATATATGCTTTACTGAAAACACTGAATCTCATGGCCAGGGAAGTCTGAAAATCCAAGCCTCTTGTTATAATTTCATCTTACTCCTACTTCAGTAAACAATAGGCTCCTGTGACTGCTGAAGTAGTTAACCTGCTGTTTTTGAGCCAATGAGAGCAACTTGGTGTCTAGAATCCATTGCATACTATGACACTCCAGACCAGTGTGGAGCTGTGCCACCACCTGCCTTGCAACTTGGGGTACCTTACAATGCTTTGCTGCTGTGGCTCCCAACCTGGGCTCCTCACAAACAGCATTCAGGTCGCACCCTGTATGCCTGTGCATGCCCACAGCCCATATCCAGCAGCTCGGACCCCAGAAGTCTGTTAGCAAACACCAGCTACATTTTGGCTTCCAGCAGCCTTGGTTAACACATGCCAGGTGACCCCAACACATTCCCAGTCCTGGATTTTTCCTCAGAAGAGTGTGTTCTGCACCATCTAGCTCTCCCTTAAACAGGCCAGATACATTACGTCTGTTACCTCTCTAAGGGGCATGAAGATACAACAGCTTTCCACCTTCCACAACACTGTTTTAGTTTTGATTAAAAAATAAAATAAGTTTATTCCACTAAAAAGAGTGAGGGTTTAAGTTAGTACAAGTAATGGAGCATTAAAGTCAAAAATGGTTACAAGAGAAATAAAGATAAAACACTTCCTAGTACTAAATTTAACAGACTTAACTTGGTTCAAGGTGAAATTCTTACCACAGGTTTTCAGTATATTGCTGACCAAGTTCTCGGGCCAGGATCTGCTCCCAAGATCCAATGGCTGTTTCTTTTGTCTTCTTAGGTACAAAGAGAGAGATGGGTGATGAGGGAGATCTTAGTGTGTTTTTGCCCCTCACTTTTGTAGTTGTTACCCTTAGAAAAGCATTTTCTTGAGTATGACTCCTACTTAAAGTTCTTTCTAGCTGAGAACAGGACACATGGAGTCTGATAGGGAAGAGGTATTATGCTTTTGTTTGCTAAGATGCAGATCTGTTTATTCCTGTCCCCCTTCCTTGCCAAAGAATGGCCACTTGATAGGTGATGGCCCATCAGCTTCGATGACACCTGTATAGAAACATCAACTTGTCCTTTGGCTTGGAGAAACAGGTTTACCCACTTCCCAGACTTGTCTGGAAAACACACTTCAGTCATGTTTTCAGCCTATGTCCATAACTTTGCATATAATGTTGCTACATACATTTCACCATGATATTGTTGACCAGCAAGTTATTGGTTTTCAAATGATACCATACCTGGCATATTTTATACAGAGATTATTACAATGGTGTGTAGGGTGCGAATACAGGGATTAATTACATTACACATGCCTCCAAGGAGGACCTCTACAAAACTGATGTTCATGCCTCCTGTGACAACAATATTTTATAGGAATAGTCCCAAATGCTGTATTTATTTTGAGGTTTTAAAATACCATTCAGGGCTTTGCAAGCTCTGGTAATCTTCCCTCTGCCTGTTTCAAAGGAGGGATTTGAATCCACATCTCCTATCTCCCTAGTAGTGCCTTGATAAGCAGGCTATAGAGTCATTCTCACTCTCTTTGGCTCAGTGAATATTTAAGTCTTTATACAAAGAAGAATAGTGTCAACAGGAGAGACAGTGAGCAGAACAATCTATGGCCTGGTGATTAGGAGTATGTGCCTGGTAAGGGATGAGATCTGAGTTCAAGTCTATGATCTCCTGAATCTTTAAGTAATTTAGACAAAGTGGAATAGTGTTCTACAGGGCAGACTGAGAGCATCCTGCCCCCAGAATAGCCTATAGCTTGGTGATTAGGGTGCTCACCAGGGATAGGGGAGATCTGATTCAAACCTGGGTCTCCCATATCCCAGGCAAGTACCCTAATCACTGGGCTAAAGGCTTTAAAAGGAGGAACAGACACACAGAGTTTGGTGGCCTGGAAGAAGTTTTTTTCCCAGATGAAACTAATTGGGTCAAATTTGCAAATAGTTTCAGGTTGACCAAAGCTGCATTTTTTGGCAAATAAACTATTCATCCAAAAATTGTGCCCAGCTCCACTTGTGTAGTAAATGCAGTGTGACATAATGCAATGGGCAACTGTGTGTGTGGGGAGGGAGAGGTAATATTATGTATAACTATTACTCTCCCTCTTCCCTGTACTTTGGCTTAAATCTCTTCTGAGGCACAGGCCAGCAGGGTGTTAAACAGATTTAAATCTTAGAGCTATGGTATACAAGAATCCCGAATGTAACTGTTAATAAGAGTTCTCAGCTTCAAAAAGTGAAGCAATTTCTTAATAAACAAAACAAATATTTAATACACATAAACATTACAAATAGTATTTAGAATGCTTCTGAATGAATGTTTAAACTAAAGCCAGTAAGCCTTTTGGTGTTCTTCTTTATCCAGACTTCCTCACTTTGCTGCTGTTACATGTATTACATAGGTTAAAATATTTAGGCTAGGAAAGATTAGATTTTTGTAACTAAATGTCAGTAAATGTCAATTTCACCAGTCACATGTAAACCAATGAAAAAAATATTTCCTTTGACAATAAACAAAATTGACAGGCACAGTAAGAAAAATGCTGCTTGAGAACCTGCTGGAGTTTGATTTAAGGATCTTTTCTTTGTATATTTTAACCTGTGATATTGACAGTTTGTGTTTAAATAGTTATAAAGCTTCAACTTTTTGAATCTCAATGTCTATTGTATTGTAGCCTGACACCTCTCATAATTTATCCCAACTGTGAAAAATTTAAATAGATAAAAATAAAAAATGCTTAAAATTAGACATCAATATTATCTGTTGAAATTATAAAATAAATATAGCGATCAAACTCTGCTAAGTCAACTCTGCTAAGCCTACAGGTATTGCAGTGAATAATTTCAACAAGACGCACATACTGATACATTCCTCTCTGATCTTCTTGTGAAGACAATTTCTCAGTTTCTAGAGTGTGGCCTCAAAAGGGTCCCCTGGATTCTCCAGGGTCTGAGGAGAATGTGACCTCTTGGTTTCCTGCCAAACCTTTCAAAATCTTCTCAGCAAAATGAGAAAGATTCTCTCAGACAACAGCAATTATAATGCCAAAGGCAATAGGTGACTGTCTCCTCAATTTCCAGCAAGCGCAGGCATCCGCACCCCCCTGATCCAAATTGGTACTGGTATTTAGACACATCTTTTACAGCACACACCTCTTGGTCATGCATCAATCACTTGCTGAGGTCAGAGGGCTGTCTCCAACTACCTCATTTGTAACTTTTCACTCTTTGAGTTCTGATTAGCTCTCAGCTTTCAGATGCTGAGGGTTTGTAACCTGTAAAATTGCTTACTCTCATTGGAAACCTTCTGTGCAGCTTCAGAGACAGCTACTGAGCATATCTAGTAATACCACATCCCTCTTCTAGATGCATCTGTGCTCTTCTAAGTTGGGCTGCCATGCAGAAGGTTCAGTTCAAATCCATGTCTCCTCCCCACTGCTTTTTTTTCATTTGGACTTAAAAAAATCAAATGCTGCAGTGTGAGCATTACAATAACATTCTCCATATAGTTTGGGGTTGTTTTTTTTTTTTAAGAAACAGGTAGGATGGCATTTTCTATAGTGCTCAAGGTGGGCCTTTCTCATAGTAAAGTCAAGCGGGGGTGGGAGGGTGAGTAATACTATTGGTTTCACCGGGAGCAGAATTAGATAAATACTGATTGCTTTTGAAAATCCAATTGATAATAATTAGGGCCCAGTCCTACTCATTTGACTTTAATGGGAGTTGGAGCCAGTCTCTATTTTAAAATTTCTTTTGATTTCTTTGCTCCTGCTTTTAGTTATTTTATGTGAACTTTGCTCAGATGTGTGAACCACTGAATACAGGATTGTTGTCTAGCACATGAGATGCTTCTCTGTAGCCTGAGATCCAGGAATATCAAGTGATAGTGGAATCCTGATGCAAAAATGTTTAGCATAGGAATTGTAGCAGCATAAAACTGATCAGATAGGTACAATAGTCCCAAGTCCACACTAAAAAAAAATTGTTTGTAACTCAACTGCAAATTAATTGTTTTAAGTTAATTTTCTGTGTTTCTTTTAATTTAGTTGCTGTATCGAGAATGGGCAAGATATGGAGCATTTTACAAGTATCAGCCTATTGACCTCATAAGGTAATAGATTTGATGAAAATAATGTGTGGACAGATTCTCAGCTGGTATAAATCTGCGTAGTTCCATTGATTCACACCAGCTAAGGACTCTGGTCCTTTGCTTGCTATTCTCAGTATCTCTTAGTATCCTTTTCTATTAGATCTAGTAATAACATATAACAAGTAGAATGCATCAACCCATCACTATCTCTCTCATTTTGCATTATATCTAATCCTGGACAAACACAGTGCTTCACAAAAGCGTTTGCACAAATTTATTCAAATAAAAGAAATGTATTTGCACATTCATATGAGTGAACTTTTTTTGTAAGAATGTTCACTGAAAGTGAAATTTTGGTGAATAATCAGGAGAATGTGTTTCCATGAAGTTTAACCCAGAAGTGTTTGTCTGGTAGTTGTGAAGTTAACCATTAACATTGGAACAAGTTACCGAAGTGGATTCTCCATCACTGACCATTTTTAATTCAAGATTGGATGTCTTATTCTAAAAGATCTGCTCTAGGAATTATTTGGGGGAAGTTCTGTGCCCTGTGTTAGAAAGGAAGACAGACTAGATGATCAGCATGATCCCTTCTGACCGTAGAATCTATGCAATTACTTTAATTTCCCTCTTCGTTTTTATGTAAAGTTTCAGTCATCCAGTCAGGGAGCAGAAATAATGTCATGTGATTTGAGCTGATCAACATGTTCTGAATCTTAGCATTTCAATGAAATTTTGAATTTAAAAAAAAGTTTTGGAAAAAAATCTTTTAAAAAATTGCCAAATGTTTCTCTTTATTGGACCAGCTTTTCATGACATAAGGGACCAGTCAGACCATCTCAAATGCCAAACTAAGAGAAAGGTTCACCTATGACCTCTAGGCTTGAAGTATGTTCACATAAAATGTTTGTCCAGTAAAAAAATAAATAAGTTAAACCCAGTCTATTTGTGGATAATGTGTGAAAAGAAAAAATGGGCTAGTCATTTGCCAAGTAAATTTTTCACTATGAATAATGTAGTTCAGCTCCAGCTGTGGGTTAGATTGTTCCACCCTTATCAATATGAGGAAGCACTTACTCAGGTAGTCCCTTTGAAGCCAGTGGGTATGCTCACATGAGTAATTGTTCACCAGAGTGAGTAAAGCCCTGTCATTAATTTTATTAATATTAATGATCCCTACCACTGTGTAAAATGCATTTATTACTTTACCCTAATGTTAAAATACTCTATCTCACTTTTCAAAAGTTTACTCATACAACTGATAACATGACCAGAATTACTACTTGTTATGGGAGAGATATTTCGAAGGTACAAATTACAGTTAGGCCCATCGTTCTTATTGAAAGTCAGTGGTAGTTAGGCCTCCAACTTCCATTTGTGCCTTCAAAAATCTCCCTTTCTAACCATTGTTAGCCAAATCTTCGTGTGGGGTTTGCATACATTCTGCTTAATACCAAGCCAGGCTCCAGTATTGTATGGATAAGCTCTCACAGTACAAAACATGATGACAGCTGCCAACATGACCTGAATAAAGGTTGTTCGGGTTTAAAAAGATAAATGGTTGCTGGTCATGGGAATTTTAAAGCTATACCAGAATTAGAGCTAATGTACATTCTTTGCAGTTCTGCAGCTTACACTACATCTTAATTTGGATCTTGGTTTTGTCAGTTCCCAGAGTGCTCTTTCACATCACTGCTGTGATTTCATAGGAATTCTGTGGTTTTAAACTTTGAGAACAAAATAAAGGGTTTGGACATGTGCAATTGGTTCTTTGTTCTCATGGAGAAGATATTCCTAACTTTTATCTTCCATACTTTTCTTGAGTGTTTCACTGTCCACTATGACTAAAATAAATGTGGATTTTATGTTCCAGGTGACGTATAGGTTACAACATGTATACACAGGACTACTTCCTTTTTTCTCTTTTTACTAGACATAATTTTTTCTACAGTCGTACTATGAAGGGATCTGAGTTCAAGTTTCAGGCATGAATGTTTATTCCCAGTGGAAGAAGGAGCCATTGTTAGTGGGGGGTGAAATGATACATGAGTGGGCTTAATAAATTTTGTAGACGCCTAGTTTCTGTCACATCAGGTAGAGAAATAGGGTAGTTTCACGGAGGTTTGATTTATATTCATTGTGACTTTTTTACTTCAACTTGATTGGACTACCAGGTTCAAAACTTGTTTTATGTTTCTGCTAATACCATGTAGTTTAACATGTTTGAATCCCAATTTTTGATTAATGGTGACAATTATATTAATTTTGCTTTATATGCAAAACCTGTTTTGACTGATTTGAACCTGCAATGCATATATATTAACAACTGTACTGAAACATATTGATGGAAAAAAACCTACAAACACAATGTTAATTACATTAATTAAATTCAAGTGTAGCCTAGAACACCAGTTGCAACTATGTATTTTCTTTTCCCTATTTCCTTTCAGTTCCAAGTAATAGGAACACACCAAATCCCAGATGCCTATGCTGGGAGACAGTTAACTCTTCAACTGCTGGATTAATGCTATATGTGATGAACATGAAACACCTCTATCCTCCAGTTAACTCACTTTTAGCCCTTGGAATGCTCCCAGTTTCCAAGTGACGCATACTTGTAGCTGGAACTAATGTTAGGGATTTCATTTTTGCTACACTCATTCTTGGCACAGGCCAGGTCCATTTTTGAGGTCAAATGTCCTGGGAGATAGCTAATTGCATAACCAGTCATTGAACTTGGCTTCTGTTGAACATTTTCATTTTCTTAAAGGAAAAAGAAATAAAAAGTGGGCCATTGAAACATTAACTTACAGGTCCATTCACTTCTATATTACAGTCAGTGAAAGGACTCTGCTCTGGCCTTGTGCACACCCTTGGGGGACAGTGAAAATGCAGTTTATTGTAAATCAATGAACAGAGGGGTTCAGTGAAAGAGAACAGGGTAGATATTACACATTTCTAATCTGCATCAGCTTGGTTTCCGTGAAAGGGCTTTAAGGGAATGCACAATACAGATAGATCTGAAACTGAATTTGTAAAATATGAGCAACACCCAATCTCTGGGTACATGTATACATAAGAAATAACAGACAGTCTAAACACAAATACTAATTGAATTGAACCCTAGCTCTAGGATACAAGCACTTTACAGGCCTCATTTTCTTATTTAGGTATTAGGGCAAAATGTTCAGACTTGGGTGCTTAAATGTAGGCACCAGAATTCATATTTTGTCTTTCATATCTGTTGTCGTCTTCTTTTTTTAATCAAAAAGGAAAATTTGCATTTTTGAGGAGGGAAATAGGGAGTAATCGGCTATTAAGAGCCATTCTAGTCTGTTCGTGGACCTTAGGCTATATCTCCACTTAGAAAACAAGTGTATTTTTAATACATTTTTGCTGGCCTAGGAAAAGTTTTTCCCACTCAAAACAAATCTGGCCAAATTTGCAAATAGTTTCAGGACTGCCGAAATTGCATCTCTTGGTGAATAAACTATTCATCTGAAAAAAATCACCCAGCTGTACTTAGGATTCTTGAGCAGTATAGCTACTTGGAAATTATCTCTTTGCCACAAAGAGCTTTTTCCCCCTCTCAAGCCTCTCTCAGAGATCACTACCCTCCAAAACCCAAGTGTTTAGTTATGCTAACTTCCCAAGTATCACTAGAGGAATTGTGGGTAGGTAGACTATGCAAATGACACTTTCTATGGCAACACTCTCTTCTTTCTCCCTTTCACCACTTTTTTCCCCAATGCAGAGCTCTCCTCCTCTAGAGCTTCTAGCCATAGGGCTAAATTTTGCACTGCTTTGATACCCAGAGGGATTTGCACATGATGTGTAAATCCATGCGGCATTTGGCCTCATGTATTCACCTAGGCACAGGCACTTGGCTCTGGAGTGAGATAAAACAGCAAACTTTTACATACAATCATTTATTTCCAGAGTTCCACCTGTCCTATAGGAAGTGGTTGTATGTTTTTCTTTGCAGAAACTCAGTGTTATTTACTGGAGTTCACCTTGCAGGCCAGATGGAAATTGAAAGCTCTTGGCCTATGTTTCAACAGTGAGATAAAAGCAGACCTCTGCCTGCTGATGGGCATTTTTCTTATGCAGAAGGATGCCCTCAGTACTATCAACAGTTTATACTCTTTGGGTGTGATTTTCAAAAGCAACAAAGCTCAGATCCTCAGAAGGATGTAGGCACCTAACTCCCATTGATTTAAGTGGGAGTTAGGTCCCTAAATATCTTTGTGGCTCTGGGTCTAAGTGACTGAGTAGCACAAGTCCATTGAAAGTCAACAGGACTTGTGTTCCCAAATCACTTAGCTATTTTTGAAAATCCCATGCATAGCCTCTATGACTATGTGCCCCAGGCAATCCTTGGGAATAATGTTGAAGAGGCACTGGAACTGTGCAAGGGAGTAAGGAGGCAGATTTGAGAGGTGCCTATCAGCTCTGGAGGAACTTTAACAACACCAAACAACCCTTACAGCACATTCCAAAATGGCACTGTCAACCCTGGAGAACAACAGACATTTCAGGGGGAATTTTTCTCCAGATGGAGAGAGATGAGTGATGTGGGAAAGATCCTTCAGATTCCCAGCAATTCCCCTGGGCACCCCTGACTGGAAAGTTAAAAGAATTATTTTCTGTGGTAAACCTCATGGACCCATAACGCTTCCTCTTTCTCCATAGCAATTTCATGAAAGTTACTGCAATTGCAGGGCTGCTGCCTACTTGTGCCATCCTCTGTTCTGGCTTGCCCTCCTTTGGAATATGATCAGTGCAGTGTGGGTTCAGCATACATAGACTAAGATGCTAATTCACAACATACTCCCATGTAACACGTCCCAGACTCCCTTATAAGAGTGGGTCTGGATTTGGCCCATAGAGATTGCCCTTGAATCTTTAATAGGAAACTGGTATTGCATTGCTGAGTAAGTACATTTTTGTTGTCATGTCATGCTTTCATCACAGAACTGTGGCAACTGAAGAAACAGCTAGGATTGGGGCAGCTCTGGTAAACAGTATGGCAACTGCCAGCTTTTCAAAAGTCATGAGATTTGCTTAAAACTCATGAGATTAAAAACAAACAAACCAAAACCCCCCAACCAACCAAACAAAAAACCCTGCTAATTTTAGGTTCTTTTCCTTTACCTTCTAGTTTTTGAGCCATTATGGTGCATTCAGATCACATTTTCAAGCTTTTCTCTGAAACTACAAGGACAAGAACGTTACCTTTAAAAAAATAATAAAAGCTGATATTCTCATGTTCTCACAGGACTCTAGTTGCTGGGGCTTTAAAAAAGCACCATATATTATGAGACTGATAAATTATGACATTTGGCAACATTGGATGAAACTTTGAGTAGCCCTATCATGCTAGATGTTAATATTTCCTGTTTCTAAAGCTTTTCTGGGGAACAACAAAGCTCTATGTTAGCCACTAGATGGTATCTTGTTTGGCAATATATGCCTCTTACAACAAATGCTGCTTACAGTGTCCTATGAAAGAAACTGATACATCGAGCTAACTGTGCACTTGCAGCAAGATTTACGATATGAAGAGGATAAATATTGAATTTGAAATGGCTCCTGAAATTCAGGACAAAGTGAAGATTTTCTTAATGTTATGAAAAGAGAAATCAGCACGTGGGTTTTATATGTGGCTCTGGGGGTCCAGCCGATGTGAATGATGGTATAAGACTGGGTGTAAGCGGCATCAGAAAAGAGGCATAAGTGACAAAGTAGCACAGCTTTCACTGATCTCTCACTCCGTGAGTGTGCAAAGCCCATGTACGTTGCACATCAATGATGCAGAAGGGAAAGTGTGCCAGGAAAAGCAACCAACAGGACATGTGAGAGCAAGTAGGTACATGGCATGTTCCCCAGTCCAAAGGAAAGGCTTATTCACTATACAATACTAAAAAGAAGGAAAATTAAGACTCTGTTGTAGGGTACTGTACAGCTGAGTGTAGGAGAAGAAGGAAATTCATCATGATCTAAATTAACTTCTTATACTCCTTATACAGGGCTTCCTTTGCTAGGGAAATAAGAATTACTGCAACCGAAAGGTGAAATAGTTTCTCCCTCCCCAGGCAATCTTCATGGGCTCAGTAGATAAGAATGTTGGTTTTTGATTTGTTTGCAAACAAAGATTTAGCTGTCCCACCTCCAGCAGAGGAAGGGTAGGAAAGGGGGAGCTAGAGAAATTTCTGGATGTTCAGATGTCAGGTGCTACTCTGAGTGTCCATCACTGGCTTCGGACAGCTCTGACATTGCATGGCTGCTACTAATAGGAAAATATCTTGATAGAAATAAAGGATGGATCCTTCATGACTGCATAGCCTGGGAGGTGTGCAGAGCTTCTGTGGGCCAGTAGCCTCACAGACCAATCTGCAAATTGATAATCTAACATGATCAGGGATTTATTTCCTTTAAAAATATCAAAGGGTAAATATCACTATTATTTTGTGTGGCCACTTTATCATCTCTATGTCATTGTACACTACATTCATGTTGTATCTAGTAGCTATTTGTATGATCTTCTTTTACCATTGTAAACTATTCAATTCACAAACAATAATTAACTTTTACTCACAGTGCTTCTATGAAGTAGGGAAAGACTATTATCTTTACAAATGAAAAGGTGCCATCGTTCTACCATCAGTCTATTTCTTTAGTTTCTATAATGGATCATTTATACTTAGTTTATTTTGTAACACTGAAAACTCTGTATTTTTTTTACTCCATTGCAATTTTTCCCGTGTTTCATACATTAATTCATGTGAGGGTCTGTGAACTGGACACTTTCTCCCCATCAATATTTCCTTATTATTAAGTTTTAAATATTAGTTACTTTTGCAGCACAACCAAGGGACTGGGGAGATAAGGCAGCATAAATGCCTTTTAGGATTTAGCTTCTGAGGAAGTTTATTCCACTGCTGGTGGCAATTTAAGCACAGATTGGACTGATCCTTGAATGTCTCCAGTTAAACGACAGGCATCTGATTTCAAAGGAAGAGACAACAAGTATGACAGGTTTCAAACAAATCCTTAACTAAGGAAGCTCCCTTAAGCGGCTCTTCTCCAGGGGTGCTGGAACACTTTGTATAGTGGGGGTGCTGAGAGCCATTGAACCAAACTGTAACCCTGTATATGATGGAATCCACTTCAAGCAAGGGGGTGTGGCAGCACCCCTAGTTCCAGCACCTATGCTCTTCTCTTTCTGCATTTTGATCAATTCTACTTACAAGTAAAAGGGGCCAGATTGGTTGTTGTCCTGTGGGTAGTGGTAGTGAATTCTCTGGTGCAAAAGGGCTGCAAAGCACCTGAACAGCCCCTCCTAGGAATACACCTGGTGCAGGAGGCCTGTATCAGGCACAAAGCTGGCTCTGCTAGATCTGAGCCCTCTTCCCTGCAAAGCCCATGTTTCAGGGTGGGCAAGTGGCAGCCTGTGGGCATGGGCATGAGCACCTAGATGCAAGTTAGAGACAGCCCTCAGGGATTGGGTGTAGTTACAAACCTGCTAGGGTGCCAGATTAATGGAGAGGTACATCAAAGCTGGTGAATTTGGGCTGGGTTTCGAGAGAGTCAGGGCCTGTTTTGGCTAAATACTACACTGCACTCAACCACTTCACACTCTTTGGTATTTGAATCCAGGGACACAACAAGCTACTAAAGAAGGAAATATTTGCACAGCCTCCCTGCCCCTGTGTACTGAGCTGCTGAGTCCACTTGTTTAGGAATAATTTTTGTGCTTTTGCTATGGACAGAGGAACTCTTTTTTGTTCACAGCACTAACTTGCCCTTCTAATATGCTTCTTTCCTGTCTCACGCTGCAGTTTGTTAGTATTTAGCTGAGATCCCAGAGTTGTTTTCATCCTCCTCTTGTCACTTCCATGCAATTCCTTTCTAGTCTCTTGACTGATTGTTCTGAAGGGGGTTACTCTTTGCCCGGAGCCTTTGCAGGCTCCCAGATGGCTTCATTTGGTAGTATGTGTAGGTGGGTGAGTTGACCGGAATGGATTGTTACTGTACTTTGTGGAGTCAGAAGAGCTGGGTTCTGTTCCTGACTCTGCCATGCTGACTTGCTGTACAGTCTGTAGCAAATCACACAGGAGCTTTATCAGGAATCGCTCATTCATGTTGGGCGCAAGCACTTTGAAGTTGACATTTCATCACAGGGGAAAATACTGTTATTTTAACAATGCTGTAATGAAAAGGAGTCTTTCTCACACATGTTGTAACAGCAGAACATGAAAAATAACCTCCATATCCAACAAGCTTAATTCTGCTCTCATTTACACTGCTGTAAATCTGAAATAACTCCAGTGAAATCTATGCAGTTACTCTGAGTTTTCCTTGGTATAACTGCAGGCAGAATTTGTCTCTGGGTGAACTGTTTTCCTTTTCCCAGTAGGCACATATGTGAAAATTTTATCAACACCCTATTAGAATAGACTTATTTTGAAGGATTGCGTGGGGCATGGGACTTGCACTAGGCATCTGCACAAGGGTGATTTTCATTCAGTAGGCAGTTGTATGACTGGGAAGGCTAACATTGCAAATATGAATGTGTGAGAGAGACAGAGAGAAAGATGTGAAACAACAAATGGGCTAGATTGGGACATAGCAATGAAAAAATTGAATAGTCTTCCCAGCTAGGTGACTCAGTGGCTACAGTGTCTTTTCTTTGTCTTTTTAACTTTGCTTCTAAAACACTAGGAAATTCTTTTCCAAACATGTCACACATCACTCTACTTTATTCGCATTCCACGTAGCCCACACTTGGTTGTGCACGGTTATGAGGCATTTTTTCTTCTTCTTCAAATCTGATCTATTTATAAGTTGCATAACTTGGCAACAAAGCATTATGGCCAACATGCATCTTTTGTATTTAATTACCAGTTATTCTATGTCTTGTTGCCAAACCAACATAATAGACAAAAGTGTATCACAGATGTCTGGTTCAAATATATGGGGACTGAATAAACATTTTGAATGCAGCCTTCACAATACTTTTTGTAGTAAATTTGCCATGACAGTCGATACACTTTCTGCAGTTTCTTCTCTTGTTTTGTTTACTTAGGGCTTGGTCCTCAGAGGTGCTGAGAATCTGCACCTTCTATTCAGCTTCTGTGGGAACTGTTGATACTTTGTTCCTCTCAGGACCAGGTGTTCAAGGCTCACTTCTTCATTAGAGTCATTACCGTTGGACAGGAAGTCAGTGGTTTGTCAGTGGCCATTCCACAAGCATTTGAAACAGCTTCCTAAGTGCAAGCCACAATGTTTCAGCTCAAGCCAGCACAGCGTGGAGTGTGTTAACTACTTCTTTCATCAAGAACAGCGTGAGTTCCTTAGCCAAGTCAGCTACTGCTGGCGGCTGATGGGAGCAGATGTACTAGCTGCATTTATGTATGTGAGAGAGACACTTCTCTTTGAATGGCGACTGCTTTGATGGCTATAAAGAACACCCCACTTCAGAAGATGGGCTTACCTCTCAGTACCCTTTTATATGTTACGCATGAATCATGATCTGCTTCTTTCAACCTCTCCCTGCACCCCCAACCAATCTGTGCCCGTGTACGGCAAATGGGGGGATTTGGCCCTTAGCTGTTTCTGGATATATATGAACCAGGTGTAAATTATGCCAAGATAGAGATGTGATATAACAAAACCCAGTCTGTTTCTCCTCTTGCTCTGCAACAGAGTAAATCAAGAGCACTCCCATTACAGTCAATGGAGTAACACTGTTTTTACAGCTGTGTAAGTGAGAGAAGAGTCCAGGCCATTGGTATTTACATGAGGTCACCTGTAAACATCCCTCAACACACACATCCTACCACCACCATCCAGCACACACATTTCTAGCCAGTACTTATTCTTAAAATCAGGTACTGTGGTTTTCTTTATAATCTGCAATGTTAGTTTAGTAAGTATAGTTACAAATGCTTAGCTTTAGAAAGAACTTAGTATACTAAGTTAACTAAAAAAAAAAAGCTTTGATGTATTTTTGTATGAAATCAGACATTTACAAGTATAATCAATGCCTTGTGTTAGTGTGTGGTAGTGGTAGTGCTTAGGAATCCTTGTCATAAACCATGACCCCATTGTGCTAGATGCTGTACAAAAAGCAAAATAGTCACTGCCCCAAAAAATGTACAATGTAAGCATAAGACAGGAGACAACAGATTGATATAGGTGGGAGCACAAGGAAACAATGAGATAATATTGGTCAGCATGACAGGCAGTCATCTCAGCATAGTACCGGCCTAAACATTGTCAGGTTTTATCATAGGCATCTTGGTAAAGGAGGCATTTGAAGGAGGAGGCAGCTCTGTGGATGTTTATGGAGAGTTCCCCACAAGCATGAGGAGCAACATGGGAGGAAGCACAAAGGTGCTTGTTTGCAAATGTATCAAGTAGGCGATGGAGACTGGCATCATGGCCCAATCAGAGACAGGATTAGACCAGAGATCCACCCAGTTAAATATCTCTCCTCAAGGACTGGCTGGGTCTTAAATGGTTCAGAGGTGGGGGAAGGGGGGTTGTTTTTTTTCTCATTCCCTTTCTTTTATACCCTGAACCATGAATTGTGATAACACTGCTTGACTGGATGGTCCTGGGAATATGTGAGTTGCTCAATTGAACTACATTATGCTTAAAATCCAGACTGTGACTGAGAGTTCTGAGGACATGAAAGTATCCTTCCCCTATTTGTACCCTCTTCCCTCCTGTGGTGGTTACAGTAGCAGTCCTTGTGCTCACCTGAGGCCAGGGTAGGAGGCAGGGTCACAACCCTATCTTCCTCAACCCTGCCAGGGAGAGCTGGTTGGCTGCCGATGGGAGTGTGCCAGTGAGCTCTGAGAGGCCTCTGTTATTTCCTCTGTTAGGGCCCAGTCCTGTGAGGATCTTGGGGTGTGATCTGACTGACACCCACTGAAGGCAACGAGTCAGCTTGAGTGCAGTGGGTGTTGGATCAGGCCCTTGATGCCACCTGCCAAATATTATGCACCCTCAGCTCTTTTTATTTTCAGTGGGTGTTCGGGGCACTCAGTCTGTAATAGAAGGAATGAATGTATCTCCAGCATTTCTTATGTTGACTAAATAATCTCCCATCTTGCCTGTAAAATCATCACACTGCAAAGCACAATCATCAGTCTACCTTGGACTATTTCAACCTCTGCTCTGATGAGCTTAGATTGAGGTGACTAGCACAGGACAAGTACTCATATAGGGCATAGCCGTTTTCATTTTTTTGTTTGTTTCTTTTTGAAAACATTGTAAGTCACAGAGCATTGTGCAGCTCCCTGCTTCTTGGAAGTTGCCTTCCTTCCAGCTGCCAGAACATTGTTGAGCTCTTTTCACTTTCTCTTGGCACAGATGTGAGTAAGCCACCCTTTTCTTTATGAATTTCAGATTTCATTTATCATTGGAAAGTTTTAATAACCCCATAGAAAGAAAGCCTCACAAGCCATGAACCCACTGACTTTGCAAATCTTGTGTCTGATGAACTTGGTGCGTTTGGTCAGATGATCTCTCCTCTGACACTGCCTGGGCTCAGATACCTTCTTTGCCACTTTATGGGCCGTGTTCAAGCCAACAGCCATAACATAGAAGGCTGCCCGCTCTGCTCTTTTAAAGGTTAGATTGTGGCCCATCCTGCATGTCTGCACAGGGCAGAATGGGATGGAAGGTGCCCCCTTAGAATGCTGTGCCAGCTGCCCATATCACCCACGCATGTAGGGGGGGAAGGGGCAAGGAGTGCATGGAGCACTGAGTCTACCCCCCACCCCAGCATGCTTGCGAGAGCATCTGCACAGGTGCCCTAGGGGAAGTATGCTGCACCAGGTATATCGCCAACACAGGGTACATTCCCTCCAAGAGCAGGGGGAAACCAGAAGCCTTATAGCGATTCCTTGCTTCCTAATCTGCCCTTGGGGCAGTGCAGCTACATATTGACCCATATATGAAGTTTGTGGCAAATCCATGACTGGACCCATTATTTAGTCATATTTTTTCTCTTTATATAAAATACTTTTCTTAGTCACAATTTTAATAAAACTATACAGAAATAACAGCAGGTATACGCAATACACTCCAAAACAAAATCCTTGCCAAATGCATGATTCATGTACAAAGTCTACTGCAAATGAATAGCCCTATCAATTACAGTAATATTTCTCACTTAAATAGCTTATTTATTTATTTGTATTCCAGTGACCACTGTTGTGCTAGGAGCTGTACAAACACAGAACAAAAAGATGGCCTTGGCCCAAAGAGCTTACAATCTAAGTTGCAGTGTGAACGTTTGTAGATTTTATAGGGGGATAAATGTAATATGCTAACCAGTAAACTCATATAAGCTGTTTAGAGGCTGGATCCTACAAACAATCATGCATGTAAGTAATCCTTATTTATGCAGCTTGTCCTACTGAAGTGAAAGGGATTAACTAGCATAATTAAGTTCCTTTCATTTGAGTATGTTTGTAATGGTTCAGGGTGAGTTGTACCTTTGAGCTTTCACTCAGTCTCTCCATGGGTCTCTGTCAAGTGACTAGCCCTGTGCTGCTCTTCTCTCAGACTGGAATCCTGCAATTCTCCTCATTCTTAGACTTGGTCTCCAGGTTAACTCACCACTATTTACCATCCATGTTTCCTCAACAGTTCCTCCAACTGCATTTGCTCACTGCTTTTGCCTTCCCTTCTGGAGTTCTGATCAATATGAAAATACTGTTTCTTCAAAACAAAATATTGTTTATTCATTCATAGGAACATGACAATCAGAGAGGAAAGGATTAAAACAACAAAGAACTTCATGCACAGTATTCTTACCTAAATCTTAGCATTTCTCTCAAGACTTAGGCTATGTCTACATGAGCACTTTTGTTGGTCATACGCCCCCAACCAACCTAAGTTTCACCCTCAGAAGCGCTGGTGTGGCCAGCTACCGCTGCTCATGGGGGTAGTTTAATTATGCTGAAGAGAGAATTCTCTCCTATTGTCATAGAGTGGCTACACAGGAAACCTTACAGCGGCGCAGCTGCAGTGGTACAACTGTGCTGCTGTAAGGTATCCAGTGTAGACATAACCTTTGGCTACACTTGCATTTCAAAGCGCTGCCGCGGCAGCGCTGCCGCGGCAGCGCTTTGAAGCGCTAAGTGTAATCAAAGCACCAGCGCTGGGAGAAAACTCTCCCAGCGCTGTCCGTACTCCACTTCCCTGTGGGGAATAACGGACAGCGCTGGGAGCGCGGCTCCCAGCGCTGGGGCTTTGACTACACTGGCGCTTTGTAGCGCCGCAATTTGCAGCGCTGCAGAGGGTGTGTTTTCACACCCTGCTGCAGCGCTGCAAATTTGTAAGTGTAGCCAAGCCCTTAGATAGGCTTGACTTACCCCTGGATCCTTCCCACTTCTGGGGACTGGGTTATAGGTTGCTTCTCTGCAGATCCTCCCTCTCCCTCTCTGTGCATCAGTGCTGCTCTTTTAACAGTTTCCAAGGCCCATAGCCTCAAAGGTATTTAAATGCCTAATTCCCAATGGGAATTGACACCCATATTGTCATTTAAGTATCAGTGACTGGGTCCATCTACAGCCATTGACTTTGGTTCCTGCAACTGACTTAACCCTTAGTTTTCCTTTAGGAAGCAACTAAAGGACTACCAAACCCACAGAAGTGCAGGTAACATTCATAAAATCAATTCAGATACCTCCCATGCTCTTGACAAAGGGTGTGCAGGATCATATTGAAAATCACAAATGATGGGTTGTAGTGAGATACAGTATTTGGAATCTGTAAGAGTAAAAAAAAAAGTGTGGTTTTTTTTAGTTAAATAATCCAAAACACAATTTATAAATTAATAAATATCTGCTCTCTCATATCTCAGATGTTATAGTATCTACCAATACTGAGAACAGTAACTAGCTGTGGTACTTCATATATCACTGTAGTCATACACTTTGTTTTGGATCAATAGCATCAAAATGCTTTTCCTGTCTATTAATAATTGGCCCTAGTATTTAGATATTGAGTCCAATCATGAACACCACCACCAAAAAATGGCAAATGAAATTTAATGTAGATAAATGTAAAGTAATGCACATTGGAAAAAATAACTCCAACTATACATACAATATGATGGGGGCTAATTTAGCTACAACAAGTCAGGAAAAAGATCTTGGAGTCATCGTGGATAGTTCTCTGAAGATGTCCACGCAATGTGCAGAGGCGGTCAAAAAAGCAAACAGGATGTTAGGAATCATTAAAAAGGGGATAGAGAATAAGACTGAGAATATATTATTGCCCTTATATAAATTGATGGTACTCCCACATCTCGAATACTGCATACAGATGTGGTCTCCTCATCTCAAAAAAGATATACTGGCACTAGAAAAGGTTCAGAAAAGGGCAACTAAAATGATTAGGGGTTTGGAACGGGTCCCATATGAGGAGAGATTAAAGAGGCTAGAAATCTTCAGCTTGGAAAAGAGGAGACTAAGGGGGGATATGAGAGCGATATATAAAGTCATGAGTGATGTGGAGAAAGTGGATAAGGAAAAGTTATTTACTTATTCCCATAATACAAGAACTAGGGGTCACCAAATGAAATTAATAGGCAGCAGGTTTAAAATAAATACAAGGAAGTTCTTCTTCACGCAGCGCACAGTCAACTTGTGGAACTCCTTACCTGAGGAGGTTGTGAAGGCTAGGACTATAACAGCGTTTAAAAGAGAACTGGATAAATTCATGGTGGTTAAGTCCATTAATGGCTATTAGCCAGGATGGGTAAGGAATGGTGTCCCTAGCCTCTGTTTGTCAGAGGATGGAGATGGATGGCAGGAGAGTGATCACTTGATCATTGCCTGTTAGGTCCACTCCCTCTGGGGCACCTGGCATTGGCCACTGTCGGTAGACAGGATACTGGGCTAGATGGACCTTTGGTCTGACCCGGTACGGCCGTTCTTATGTAAAACCATCCCACTCCCCCTTAAATTACCTCACATAGATATTTGTTTTAACTAATTCTATATTTCACTTAAGTGTACTTTTCTTTCATTTCAGGTCATTAGTTTTTGTTTTCCATTCCTAATTTCCTTAAGTATTTCCTCGTGCTTTGACGTCATTATCACTCAAACATATTTTCAGTTATCATATTCCCTTCTGATGTATTTTTTCTAGGCTATTGATGTTATATATGTGTTACCTTAATGTGTCTTTATTGGTCGTATTCTACAACCCTTTTATGATTGCAGTGACCCTTCCTAAAGGCTCGATCCTACTGTCAATAAGCTCAAGTGGAGTTTTGCCATTAACGTCAATGGGAGCAGAATAAGCTACTAAATTATCAGTGCTCAGTGTGCTGAAAAGTCCAAGGCCCTGCATTTGATATTGTTTAGAGCACTATAAATCAGGAACAATTTAAACAAAATCAGTGGAATTACATCAGGGTAAAACTCATCGAATGTAAATGAGGTCAGAATCAAGCCGAAAGCATGCCTGTGCTAAGGCTTTATAGAGAGCATTTGTTGCCTCTCTTTTGTTAGATGTGATATCCTTATGCTACCTCTTTAATGTTACATTTGCTTTTTTGTACCACTACTCTTAGAACTTGCATTTAATTAATGTAATGTGCAATATCTTTCCCAGAACCCTCTTTTGCACTACTCTTTTCTATCCAACAGTCTCTTATTTTGTTTTTCTGGCTTGTGAGATATTTCTTGGCATACTGTTTTTTAAAATCTTAATTAAATCTCATCATATTGTCTCTCTCCCTACTCCTCCCTGATTTCTCAGAGTTCCCTGGAGTTTTTGAAACTCTCAGTATTCTACTATATTTATAATCACTTCTAACAGTGCTTTGGAATGATCAGTAAATTTTATCAGAGCTGGGTATACATCCTGTTGTGTTTGATTCATGAGGAAATCGGGCTGAATACTAATAAATATTTATCACTACCTACAATTAACTGTTCCCTACCATACTGTATACTTTTGCATACTCACTGTAAAGGCAGGTTAGTGCGTCAGAGATATTTTATTCCACCTGAAGGCCAGTGATGGGTGTGCCCCAAAGTCCTGCTTTCATGTTAAAAATTGTTAGTCTGAAAATACACTCTCTGATGTCAGCCTATTCACATAGGGACTAATCCTATGGCCCTTACTCATTCAAGATACTGGGACTGCTGAGGTAAGTAAAGACTATTAGTGTGGGTAAGCACTGCAGAAGTGGGCCTGTTGCTAGGACCCTGAATGAAATCCTGGCATGTCAAAATTCCCATTGACTTCAATAGGGCCAGGATTTCATCACACATCTCTTATAATTTCTTATATCAGTTGCAGGGATTTTTGAAACACATCCGTAAATGATGCTGAAGATGACACCCTTAAAATATATTTCTTTCTTTTCTTTTTCAGGAAGTATTTTGGAGAAAAAATAGGACTGTATTTTGCATGGTTGGGTTTATATACAGAATTCCTTATTCCATCTTCAGTAGTTGGGATTATAGTGTTTCTTTATGGATGTATAACCATGGAAAGTGACATTCCTAGGTAAGCTTGTCCGTGAACAGTATTTTGTTACTCAATACTTATAACATTATGTTATTGGACTTAATCCTCAGTAACTGCAATTACTTTTAATATGTTTGAGGAACATTTGTATAGTACTGTATTAACAAACAAATCTGTATAATACAGCTGCATTTATTTCACTAGGATTCTACACATATGAAATAATCTTATTCAAACCAAATAAATTCCTTTGTGTGTTTACAAGAATGCAATAAACTTACTGAGCATATTTATTTCAATAGCTTCACCATTGAATAGCCAAATAAACACGGTCATATTCCAGTCTAATTCATTCTAATGTCACACTTACGCAATATGTGTGCATTTGCATATGTGTACTATTTGAATGCAATGCAATAGAATGTGTTTATTTGGATCTTCAAAGATGCAGTCATTGAAATAAGGATGCTCAGTAAGTTTATTGCATTCTCCTAAAACATGTGAGTAAATTTATTGATCTGAACAAGATTATTTCATTGTTCTTACTTGTATGTAGGATCACAATGAAATAACTGCAGCTGTGTTAGTACAGATTTCCAGATATAACAAGTGTATATCTAGAGTTCTGCAACTTGGTATATTGAAAACAATGATGCCTTTGGAATAAGTGGTGCAGTTCAAATACAATATAAAATCTGTTTACATAAATGGTTTGAAAATTTAAAATTAGAGCTGGTCAAAATGTTTTAAACAAAAAGATTTTCTATTAATAATGTATTTAACCCCCCACAAAAAAAATTGCAAAAATGTTTTGATATTGTCAAAAAAAATCAGTTTTCCATTAAATATTGTGGGTTTTTTTGCAGATATTGAAAAAAAAATAAGACTTTCTCAAAAACATTATCTATCATTTTTTTCATACACTGAAGGTTTTCAATAAGTGAAAAAAATAACATTTCCAATAAAAAAGAATAGTGGAAAAAACTGAGAAATTTCAAATAAATAAAAATGGATCCATTTCAAACCTTCTGAAGCAAAAAAACCCCAACTTCTTAATTAGAAAATGTTTCGTAAAGCTACTTTTTCATTTTTTGACTAGCCCTATCTAAACATATAGCAAAGTTGATGAATTTAAAAATTAGTATAATGACAGTTTGATCAGATTGAGTGTGTTTATAAACATAAGCAAAGTCCTGCTTCCCTTATTTCCAAGATTAGATTGTAGTGCAAAGCTCATTGAAGTAAATGGAAGGGAAGCATTTCCATTGTCTTCAAAGTTCTTCATTTCACTTTCTTAATCCTCTGTAAGTCAATTTATTTGCATGGGTAGTTTGATCAAAATTTAGCTCAGTGCCTTTTCTACATTTGGAGTCTGCAGTATTCCCTAATTCCTGGTTCCCCAAACTATTGTTTGTTTGTTTGTTTCTGTTGATGTGGCTATGAATAAAGGAAGGTTTTAGTCAATACAGATGCAAATGCTCACTTCTCAGTGAAAAAAATGTAAAAGTAGGAACCTTTTGGTAATTTGCTATTTATCAGTTGCTAATAAATAAAGAAGCATTGAAATGGTTAGATAGTTAGCAAAAGAAATTGACACTTTTTAAGCATGACCATTGTAAGTCACAATGCTGGATTCTAATATTACCTCTGTGTCTGCAGATTTCTCAAGGTATTCCCTACATATACTGAGTTAACCGTATCCTTGGTTTCTACACATAAAATGAAAACCAAAATTTTTGGAAGGAATAAAACTCTTCATGCTTCCGGGCATAAGGCAACCTCTAAATAATGAGCATTAGGATGAAACTTTCTCTACAGGCAGGTTGTTCCATAACTACCACTGCTGGGTTTTTGCAGCTTTCTCGGAACCATTAAGTGGCCACTATCAGAGATAGGATACTGGATTTGATGGACCTTGGGTCTGATCCCAGTATGGTAATTTCTATATTAGCTAAGGTAAATTGGCAAGTTTTAAAACATGATTACTGTGCAGAAAAACATCAAGACAATTATCAATGATTGGTAAATGATGATTGATAACATTTCTGATTTAGATTTTTTAACCTGATTTAAATGAACTTTTAATTGAGATCAGCTGTGCCCGTCTCAAGCAAATCTTATGCTAACATCAAAACTGCAGAGAGATTTAAGGGAAAGATAGATCTGCCCCACTCTCTGCTGCCTTTTCAAATACAAAACAAGAGAGTGTTATTTTAACTATGTCATGGCTGGAAATAGCTGTACATAGTTAAAATGAATTAATTTCCAGAAGGATGGTCTTGACTGGTGTAAATCTCTTGACTTCAATGGAGGTATGCCAATTTACATCAGCAGAGAATCTGCCCCAACATATCCTGCAAAATGTTTTGCACACAGCAACCAGGTGATCGGTTCCATCTGTGAAATGGATTAACTAACATGCATGGGTACATTTAATAGCTTTATAGGGTGTTATGCAGATTTGTGGAGCACACTTCCTCTTATTTGCACATAGCCAAATATTCCGCATAATTCTGCCCAAGATTCATGCACAGATTAACGTGGCATTTAGCACATGTTCTTGTTTGAGATGTTAATACATGTTAGAGATATGTGCCAGAATTCGTCCCATGGAGTTTACCTTACTGCAAATTTAATCCTTTTTTTCTCATGCATTCAAAAGCTGATATGTATTTCCTGTGTCTGAAATTGGACATCGACTCAGGATGTCAGTGTTCGCTTTGATTTCTTTTAATTATATTTAATATACATTTTTAGTGAGTCATTCTTCTCCAATAAAATCTAGCGATCAGATTGGTTTAATATTTTGCATTGGTTTTCCTTCAGCACAGTACCTGCATGTGCTTAAGTCTCCAAGCACATGCACTGTGTTACAGCATGCAGTCGCTGTGAATGGCTGAATGCACTACAGTACAAAACACAGATGCACCCTCTTTTCATTAGAAATACATTGTGACATCTTTGCATTTGTTATTTATAGTATAGAGATGTGTGACCAAGAGAAAGCGTTCACCATGTGCCCTCTTTGTGACAAGTCTTGTGACTACTGGAACCTCAGCACTGCATGTGCTACAGCACGTGCTAGCCACTTGTTTGACAACCCTGCAACAGTCTTCTTCTCCATTTTCATGGCTCTCTGGGGTGAGTATGGTTTTGAATGTTAGCAATGTTATTAGATCTTTGGACTCATAACAGAAAGGAAAGCTGTGATGGTACAGTAGTCAAGCACTAATATTTTATTATGTGTAGGGCATTAAGGGATTAAATGTACTGCATATGCCTTATGGAGCTAGCAAGCCCCTAAAGGCTAGTAGGTGCTGGCTTTTGCTGAGGACTGGATTCCCTCCTCCTCCTGGCCACCCACTGGGATTGCGGTGAGAGGAATCCAAGCTTCTGTGCTCTGAATTCCCAGTGGTGTTTTAAGCTCTAGGAGCCTGAACAGAGTCCAGTCACTACCCCAATCTTGGAGGCCCTAGACATACTCTCAGCATGCAGATGTCCTATCTGGCAACCCTTTCTGAATGTCGGAACTTGCTGTCCAGCGACCTAACCCCTCTGGATACAGTGCTGACCCTTCAGACTCCCCAGCATTTAAACACGCCCCTCTCATAGAATTCCACCCCAAAGGTGTGAAGCTTCTGGTTTACAGTTTAACTCTCTCAGGGGTCCTTTGCTCCTTGCCTTCCTGCCCCTGCAGCAGCCTCTCTCATCTTAGTCTGGTGCAAAATGGCTCTTTCCTCCAGTTCTCCCCCGGCCACCACCTGTGAGTCCCTTTATAGACTCCTGCTGGGGCCACCTGCTTCTTTTGTTCTGCCTTTTGGTAATTTTCCATTGCTCTCAACCCCCTTTCCCTTCAGACAAGGGTAGGAAGTGTCTTCTCCAAGATAGAACAAACCTATTGTCCTAAGGTGTCTTACTTTGAAAAGATGATCATTGAGTGCTGCTCATTTACTGGTGTCTGTCCCGGCAGAGACCTAACACAACCCTGCTAATTCAGGTCGAATCCACATCCCTATAGGCTTTCCATGACACAGTATGCATGATACAGTTTCATAAAACTATCTAAAATTCAGAAGTGCTAGAGACAGATCCCCCATTTTGTCACACTGACCAAGGACTGGAGCTAGCTGTGTTACCAAGGATTCCCTCTGACTGTGGCATCCTCTATGATCACCAGGGTGGGGGCTGGGTGTATATAAAAATGGGTAGAGAGCGCCATGGGCTGTGTGTGTTTTGTATATAATATATGTATATAAATACATACAGCCCAGGAGTCCCTCTGCCCATGCCCCTAGCCTGCCTAATACTGCTCCCAGTCTGCTCTGTCTTCACATCTTTCCTCTGTGGGGACTGCATGGAGAGCACCTTGTGCAGGTTCCACAAGGCTTGGGAAACAGTACTGGGCAGGCTGTCAAGTGTCTCCTTCCACATGGAATGGGATTCCTTTAAGCACAGAGCGCATTCCACGTGGGACAGTCTTCTCCATGACTCTGTCAAAACTTTATAGGACTCATCCATGATTTCCCCCCCAAATATCATGTAACAATCACAGTTCACACACTAGATTTGTCCATAACAACAAAAATTCTCTGCCTATCCAAAGATCTCAAAGCGCATCATAGACACTAATGAATATTTTACACCTCTTCCTTACTTGCGTTGCTGTTGGCCTCTCCCAGGTCCTGGCAACTGCATGCATTGTATTTTGCTTACCTTGCTGCAAAGTCACTCACTACTGATCTTATTTATTGTGAAAGCTACAGAGGTGGTGGCCTTTTAAAACAGTCTCTGGAGGGCACCGCTGTAAACTGAACTGTGAAATGCATCAGGAAAGCCTTAGACTGAGTGTAGAACTTTGGCCAAGCAGCCATATTAACCCGATATTGCCAACTCCAAGTGATCAAAGATTATGAGTGAGGCCCCATAAATTATGAGATTGGCTTTAAAATGATTAAATTAAAAAAAATTGAGCCTTTAGGGAGCATTTTCAAGCTTTACTCAGCTAGAAGCTTACTTAAAAATGAGAGTCTCATGTGAACACACAACTTGAGGAGTTCAGGCTTTGAAAAACACACCAAGTATCATGAGGCTCACAGTAAAATTGTGAGAGTTGATAACATTGTTAACCTGGTCCAGTTTGTGGCTCAATAATAGCTCTAGAAATTAGAGCTGTGTTGAGTGTTATGAAAACTGAAGTGTCATGGGTTTATCTGCTGTTATGGACTATATAATGCACAGGCTTGTAAATTTACTACCTGTATCTATCAGAGTTTCACCATGAATATCTAGGTTGCAATGTGTCCAAACCACAAAGGAATGAATGCTCTCAGTCTCAACACTGGCAACCTGACAGAATAGATACGCACAATCAGTGCTTGAATATGGCAGATGATGCCAATAGGTTGGGCGGAAGAGTTAGATGAGAAAAATGAAATAAAATAAGCTCAGCACTCTGGGGTTGTATGCCCATTCCAGTGCACTTTCATCAGTTACATCAAGCATGGTTCCAAGAGGTGACACTTTCTATGGATATGAACATAAGGACCACCCCCTCTCTGACATGCCAGAGTACAATATATTCCAGACTAATGAGTAGCTATGTCAACCCTGCCTAGTAACCTGGAGTGTCCTTTACAATGCCTTGTTGCTGTAGCCTCGACTGCTCCAGCTACACCTTGGCTCTTACCAGCCTTGGTTATGCTGCCATGTGACCCCAATACATCCCCAGTTCCAGATTTCCCTCTAGAAATGTATGTCTAGGGACCTACCAAATTCACGGCCATAAAAAACTCACCATGGACCATGAAATCTGGTCTCCCCCGTGAAATGTGGTCTTTTTTTGTACTTTTACCCTATACTATACAGATTTCATGGAGGAGACCAGTGTTTCTCAAATTGGGGGTCCTGACAGAAAGGGGAGTTGCAGAGGGGTCAGAAGTTTATTTTAGAGGGGTTGCGGTATTTCCACCCTTACTTCTGCACTGCCTTCAGAGCTGGGTGGCTGGAGAGTGGGGGCTGCTGACTGAGGGCCCCGCTCTGCAGGCAGCAGTGCAGAAGTAAGGGTGGCAATACCATATCATGCCATCCTTACTCTGCGCTGGTGCTGGCGGTAGCTCTGCCTTCAGAGCTGGGATCCCAGCCAGCAGCCGCCACTCTCCAGCTGCCCAGCTCTGAAGGCAGTGCCGTCGCCAGCAGCAATGCAGAAGTAAGGGTAGCAGTACCGCAACCCCCCAACAATAAACTTGTGACACCCCCCCCCCAACTCCTTTTTGAGTCAGGACCCCTACAATTACAATACTATGAAATTTCAGATGTACATAGCTGAAATCATGAAATTAAAGATTTTTTAAATGCTATGGCTGGGAAATTCACCAAAATGGACCATGAATTTGGTAGGACCCTATGTATGTCCTGTACTGCCCAGCCCTCTTCTGGATAGTGCAAATATATTGAGTCCATTATTCCTTTAAGGGACTAATACACAGACAACTTGTTTTCCTAAATGGAGTTACGCAGACATTTCAGCTTGAACACACTGGATTAGGTAATACAATAAACCCAAGTTTACTTACTACAGAAAGCTAGATTGTGAATGAGTATAAATAATGAGGCATAAAAGTCAGAAATGGCTACAAGAAAAATGAAGATAAACTGTTTACTGGTATCCACTTTAAAAGCTACCTTAGGGCTTGGCTACACTTGCAGATGTGCAGCGCTGGGAGTTACAGCTGTGTTCGTACAGCTGTGTAGGAAAAGCACTGGTGTGTGGCCACACTCACAGCTACCAGCACTGCAGTGTGGCCACATTTGCAGCATTTGCAGCGCTGTTGGGAGTGGTGCATTGTGGGCAGCTATCCCACAGAGCACCTCGTCCCATTTTGGCGCCGTGGATTGTGGGAAGGGGATGGAAGGGTGCGGGTCATTCCGCTTCCTGTCCCAATGCCCCGTGGTGCATCGCTTCACATCCCAGCAGTCACAGTTTTTCCGTCCACATTTGTTGCCATTGTGAGTCTCTGTGCAGTGCGATTTCTGTGGGAAATGGAGCCCGAGCTGCTGAGGATTTTGCTGATGAATGTCGCCAGCACATCACGTTTGGCAGTTGAGCTATTCCTTCAGCTCCAAAGTGACAGTGAGGAGTCCGATGATGATATCGAGTCGCCTGACGCATGTGACACTAAATTGCTTGTGGCATTCACAGAAATGCTCAGCACCGTGGAACGCCGCTTTTGGGCTCGGGAAACAAGCACTGAGTGGTGGAATCACATAGTCATGGAAGTCTGGGATGACAAGCAGTGGCTGCAGAACTTTCGGATGAGAAAAGCCACTTTCATGGGACTGTGTGCTGAGCTCGCCCCTACCCTGCGGCGCAAGGACACAAGATTGAGAGCTGCCCTGATGGTGGAGAAGCGGGTGGCTATTGCAATCTGGAAGCTGGCAACTCCAGACAGCTGCTGGTCGGTCGGGAACCAGTTTGGAGTGGGAAAGTCGACCATTGGAATAGTTTTGATGCAAGTTTGCAGGGCCATTAATCGCATCCTGCTAAGAAGAACCGTGACTCTGGGGAACGTGCAGGACATTGTGGATGGCTTTGCACAAATGGGTTTCCCTAACTGTGGAGGAGCAACAGATGGGACGCATATTCTTATTCTGGCACCCCCCACCTAGCATCCGAGTACGTTAATCGGAAGGGGTATTTCTCTATGGTTCTCCAGGCGCTTGTGGATCACCGTGGGCGTTTCATTGACATTAACACAGGCTGGCCTGGAAAGATGCATGATGCACGCATCTTTCGGAACAGTGGCCTGTTCAGGAAGATGCAGGCAGGGACTTTTTTCCCCAGACAGGAAGATCACAGTAGGGGATGTCGAAATGCCCATTGTGATCCTTGGAGACCCCGCGTACCCATTACTGCCTTGGCTCATGAAACCCTATACAGGGAAGCTTGACAGGAGCAAGGACCGGTTCAACTACAGGCTGAGCCGGTGCCAAATGACTGTGGAGTGTGCTTTTGGCTGTTTAAAAGGGCGCGGGAGATCTCTGTATGGGAAGCTAGACTTGGGGGAAAGCAGCATCCCTGCGGTTATATCCTCGTGCTGTACCCTCCATAATATTTGTGAAGGGAAGGGTGAAACATTCAGTCAGGCATGGACCACCGAGGTTCAAGTCCTGGAGGCTGAATTTGCACAGCCAGAGAGCAGGGCTACTAGAGAGGCCCAGAACAGGGCTACAAGGATTAGGGATGCCTTGAGGGAGGAATTTGAGGCTGAAAGCCAACAGTAATGTTTGTTGCCTTGCACGGGAGAGAAGTGCAGTGGTTACAATGTTAGTAGGATTCTGTTTTTCCTAAAATGATTTGCAGTGCCTGTTTCTTTACTGGGCTACGGTATCTTTCACTTTCTGCAATAATAAAGACTGTTTTCAAAGCCAAGAATTCTTTTATTTAAAAGAAAATAACTTCCTTGACAGACACACAACATTTTGGGAACCTAATAGGGCGGGGGGGTGGGTTGGTGAACTGTACAGTCACAAGTTTGCATATGTCCTGTCTGCAGTGCTGTGCAATGGCTGCTGCACTTCAGGGTGCATATACTGCATGGTGATGGGGGTTGAGTGCAGAGGGTAAGGGTCGTAGTTCTCAGGGCGGGTTGGTGAACGTACAGGTGTTGGAGACAGCTGGTGGAGGTAAGAACCTGGATGTTGGGGAAGAGGGTTTGGAGCTGACATTGGGGCACAAGGGAAAGAGCTTTGGGCTGGGGGGTGGGGGCGCGGCACGGTATTGCTCTGCCTGCATGGCTATGAGTGACTGGATAGAGTCCGCTTGGCGCACCAGGATGCTTATCAGCTGCTTTGTGCTTTTCCTCCTGGCCGCTGCATTTCTCTGGCGGATCCTACTTTCCCTTTCCCTCCAGTCATGCAGGTTTTTACTCTCTCTGGCAGACTGATCCATAACTGCTTTCAGCATGTCTTCCTTGGTTTTTCGCAGCTTCTTCCTGAGGTTTTGTAGTCTCTGTGCAGTCGAGGAGATGGGCAGTCCAGCAGTCAAGGTCGCTTTTTGAAAGGCAAAAATGGCAACACTTAACAGGGGTAGCATTGTTCATAATCTCATCCAGACAGTAATTCCCACACACTGAAGGAGTTTACAGTCTTCACTTTAGCATACTTTTCCCATACCAAACAGAGCACACATAACCCAACAGGAGCCACGAAATGGTGAGTAAGGGGGACTGATTGATTCAGGGCTGTGCAGGGGTTTCTGTGCATTGGGGACAGCAAACAGCTACAGGGGGCATCTGCACTGAACAGTCTCCCAACATTTTCCACAGGAGTTAATCCTGGAAGATATCTCGCTGCTGCGGGTCACCAGGGAAGAGCGGGAAGGTCTTCTACAGCAATGCGGATTCCGCCCTGGCCCTTATGCAGCTTGCCTGTGTGCAGCAATGGTCCCCCCCCACCCCTCACGGAACAGTGGCGCGGACACGTTAGCCTGACTGGGAAAAGGACCACAGTTGCTCTCCCTATAAACTTGCGCAGGCGTATTGCCCACGCTCTGGCTGAAACTTTTGAGGAGATTACCGAGGGTGATTACCGCGATGTGATAGACCACATCAATGGGCTATTCCACATCTAGGCATGCATGCATGCAGCCTTAACCCCTGCCCCCCTCCTCTCCCGAAACATTTCCATTCTGAAAATAAAAGCCGCTTACCGGTAACCCGCTCCTCTGCTTGTCCTTCACCAAGTACCAGCTGCTGCGACTGGCTACCTTCCTCCTGACTTGAGAAGAGCTCCTGGCTGCATGCCTCCTGGGACTCCGGAGTGTGTCCCCCCACCCCAGTACCCTCACTCTTGGTTTCCTCCCCCCCTCCTCCTCTCCCCCACCCCGCTCAGAAATGTCCATCGTGGTCGTCAGATTGGCAGTGCGGTCACCCCCAAGTACCGCATCCAGCTCCTTGTAAAAATGGCAGGTTGTGGGGGCAGTGCCGGAGTGGCGGTTTCCCTAACAGGCTTTGCAGTAGGCACTCCGCAGCTCCTTTACTTTAACCCTGCACTGCAGCGCGTCCCGGTCATGGCCCCTTTCCAGCATGGCCTTTGATACCTGGCCAAAGGTATCATAATTCCTACGGCTGGACCGCCGCTGGGACTGCACAGCTTCCTCCCCCCAAACACTGATGAGGTCCAGCAACTCGCCATTGCTCCATGCTGGGGCTCGTTTGGTGTGTGGAGGCATGGTCACCTGGAAAGATTCACTGATTGCTCAGCCAGGTGTGGAGTGCAAACAGGAAGGGGATTTTTAAAATTCCTGGGGCATTTAAAAGGCGGGTCACCTGAGGCCAGGGCAGTAGAGTGCGAACTGATGAGCAGAGTGGCTGAACAGGTATTCTGAGATATCTCCTAATACCCTGGAGGCCAATAACAGCGCTGGTGTGTGGCCACACTTGACGAGCAGCGCTGCAGCACCAGCGCTGCACTTGTTATACCCCAAGCAGACCAGGTGTACAGCCAGCGCTGCAGCCAGGGAGTTGCAGCGCTGGATGTGCCTTGCAGGTGTGGACAGTTACTAAGTTGCAGCGCTGGAAAGCCTGCACCAGCGCTGCAACTCTCCAGTGTAGCCAAGCCCTTAGTTGCAAAGCAAACTTTTTCACCATATGCTCCAGTAGATTACTGGCCAAACTCTCTCAGGTGAGAACCCTCCCCCCAGAGTCCAGTGGCTGCTTCCTTTGTCTCTTCAGGTGCAGTGAATGTGATGGGCAGGGGGAGAGAGAAGGGTGCCTTGGGGTGTTTGTTCCTTATATAGACTTAGGGCTTGGCTACACTTACAAGTTGCAGCGCTGGGAGTTACAGCGCTGGTCATGCAGCTGTGTAGGGCCAGCGCTGGAGTGTGGCCACACTGACAGCTACCAGCGCTGCAGTGTGGCCACACTTGCAGCACTTTCCAGCGCTGTATTGAGAGGTGCATTGTGGGCAGCTATCCCACAGAGCACCTCGTCCCATTTTGGCGCTGAGTATTGTGGGAAGGGGAAGGAAGTGTGCGGGTCATTCCGCTTCCTGTGTGCTTCACATCCCAGCATTCACTCTTTCCGGCAACGTTTGGCGCCATTGTGAGTGTCTTTCTGTTTTACTCTCTGTGTGAATCGCGATTTCTGTGGCAAATGGAGCCCGAGCTGCTGAGGACTGTGCTGATGAGTGTCGCCAGCACAACACGTTTGGCAGTCGAGCTATTCCTTCAGCTCCAAAGTGACAGTGAGGAGTCTGACGATGATATCGATATCGATTCTCCTGCCGCGTGTGACACCAAAGTGCTTGTGGCATTCACGGAAATGCTCAGCACCGTTGAAGGCCGCTTTTGGGCTCGGGAAACAAGCACTGACTGGTGGGATCACATCGTCATGGAAGTCTGGGATGACGAGCAGTGGCTGCAGAACTTTCGTATGAGAAAAGCCACTTTCATGGGACTGTGTGCTGAGCTCGCCCCCACTCTGCGGCGCAAGGACACAAGATTGAGAGCTGCCCTGACGGTGGAAAAGCGGGTGGCTGTTGCAATCTGGAAGCTGGCAACTCCAGACAGCTACCGGTCGGTCGGGAACCAGTTTGGAGTGGGAAAGTCGACCGTTGGAATCGTTTTGATGCAAGTTTGCAAGGCAATTAATCGCATCCTGCTAAGAAAGACCGTGACTCTGGGGAGCGTGCAGGACATTGTGGATGGCTTTGCACAAATGGGTTTCCCTAACTGTGGAGGGGCGATAGGTGGGATGCATATTCCTATTCTGGCCCCCCCCCCACCTGGCATCAGAGTACGTTAATCGTAAGGGGTATTTCTCTATGGTTCTCCAGGCGCTTGTGGATCACCGCGGGCGTTTCATTGACATTTACACAGGCTGGCCTGGAAAGGTGCATGATGCACGCATCTTTTGGAACAGTGGCCTGTTCAGGAAGATGCAGGCAGGGTCTTTTTTCCCAGACAGGAAGATCACAGTAGGGGACGTCGAAATGCCCATTGTGATCCTTGGAGACCCCGCGTACCCGTTACTGCCTTGGCTCATGAAACCCTATACAGGGAAGCTTGACAGGAGCAAGGACCGGTTCAACTACAGGCTGAGCCGGTGCAGAATGACTGTGGAGTGTGCTTTTGGCCATTTAAAAGCTCGCTGGAGATGTCTGTATGGGAAGCTAGACTTGGGGGAAAGCAGCATCCCCGCGGTTATATGCGCTTGCTGTACCCTCCATAATATTTGTGAAGGGAAGGGTGAAACATTCAGTCAGGCATGGACCACCGAGGTTCAAGTCCTGGAGGCTGAATATGCACAGCCAGAGAGCAGGGCTAATAGAGAGGCCCAGCACAGGGCTACAAGGATTAGGGATGCCTTGAGGGAAGAATTTGAGGCTGAAAGCCAACAGTAATGTTTGCTGCCTTGCATGGGAGTGAATTGCACTGTTTACACTGTTATTCTATTATCCCTAATAATAATATGATTTGCAGTGCCTCTTTCTTTACTGGGCTAAGGTATCTTTAACTATCTGCTATAATAAAGACTGTTTTCAAAGCCAAGAATTCTTTTATTGAAAAGAAAAAAACTTCCTTGACAGACAGACAGACACACAACATTTCATGAAAACAAGAGGGCAGGGGTGTGGGTTGGTGAACTGTACAGTCACAAGTTTGCATATGTCCTGTCTGGAGTGCTGTTTAACGAATCCTGCACTTCAGGGTGCATATACTGCATGGTGATGGGGGTTGAGTGCAGATGGTAAGGGTGGTGGTAGGTATCAGGGCTGGTTGGTGAACGTACAGGTGTTGGAGGCAGCTGGTGGTGGTAAGAACCTGAATGCTGGGGAAAGGCGGTTTGAGCTGACATTGGGGCACAAGGCAAAAAGCTTTGGGACAGGGGGGGCTGTGGGGCAGCACGGGACTGCTCTGCCTGCATGGCTACGATAGCCTGGAGAGAGTCCGCTTGGCGCGACAGGATGTCTAGCAGCCGGTTTGTGCTTTTCCTCTTTGCCACAGCGTTTCTACGCCAATGTCTCTGGCGGATCATGCTTTCCTTCTCTCTCCACTCCTTCAATTCTTTACTCTCTCGAGCAGAGTGATGAAGAACAGTTTTCAGCATGTCCTCTTTGCTCTTTCGGGGATTTTTTCTCAAATTTTGAAGCCTCTGTGCTGTGGAACATCTGCTCAGTCCAGTAGTCAAGGTCACTGTAGAAACCCAGAAATGACAACATTTAACAGGGGCAGCTTTGTATCCACTATCTCCAGACATGAATTGTTACACTGAGGGAGTTCTCACTTTAGCATTCTTTTACCACACGCATAACACAACAGAAGCCACGAAATGGTGAGTGAGGGGTGCTTATAGAGGGAGAAGTGGGGCTTGAGTGATAGAGGGGAGCTGGTTGCTTCGGGTAATCTGGAGTGCTAGAGGGTTGAGTGAAGATGCAGCTGCAGGGGTGATCTTCACTATCTCCCTATCTCTTCACTAAAGAGTCTCCCAACATTTTTCACAGGAGTTAATCCTGGAAGATGTCTCCCTGCTGCGAGTCACTAGGGAACAGTGGGAGGCTCTTTTAGAGCAATGTGGATTCCGCCCGGGACCCTATGCGGCTTGCCTGTGTTCAGAAATGGTCCCCCCACCACTCGCAGCACAGTGGCGCGGACGCGTCAGCGTGACTGGGACAAGGAACACAGTGGCTCTGCCTATAAACCTGCGCAGGCATATTGCCCACGCTCTGGATGAAACTTTTGCTGAGATAACTGAAGCAGATTACCGCGACGTGATAGACCACATCAACGGGCTATTCCACATGTAGTCTGGCATGCATGCAGCCATAACCCCCCCTTCCTCTCCAGAAACATTTCCACCCAGAAAATAAAAGCCGCTTACCGGTAACCCGCTCCTCTGCTTGTCCTTCTGCAACTGCTGGCTGCTGCGATTGGGTACTTTCCTCCTGGCTTGAGAAGAGCTCCTGGCTGCATGCCCACTCTGGGGTGTCTTCCCCCATCCCAGGAGCTTCACTCGCGGTTTCCTCCCCCCCCCCGCCGCCGCCTCCGCCTCCTCCTGTCCCCCAGCCTGCTCAGAAGTGTCCATCGTTGTCCTGGGATTGGCAGTGGGGTCACCCCCAAGTATCGCGTCCATCTCCCTGTAAAAACGGCAGGTCGTGGGGGCAGCTCCGGATCGGCGATTGCCCTCGCGGGCTTTGTAATAGGCACTCCGCAGCTCTTTAACTTTCACCCTGCATTGTAGTGCGTCCCGATCATGGCCCCTATCCAGCCTGGACCTTGATACCTGCTCAAAGATATCGTAATTCCTACGGCTGGAGCGCAGCTGTGCCTGCACAGATTCCTCCCCCCAAACACTGATGAGGTCCATCAGCTCGCCATTGCTCCATGCTGGGGCTCGTTTGCCGTGTGGAGGCATGGTCACCTGGAAAGATTAACTGATTGCACTCCACACACACCTGGCTGCAGCAAACAGGAAGGAGATTTTTAAAATTCCCGGGGCATTTAAAGGGCGGGTCACCTGAGGCAAGAGCAGTAGAGTGCAAACTGATGAGCAGAGTGGCTGAACAGGAATTCTGGGATAACTCCTTATTCCCTGGAGGACAATTAAAGCGCTGGTGAGTGTCCACACCTGCTGAGCAGCGCTGGATCACCAGCGCTGCACCCCTTATACCCCTGCCGGGATGGGTTTTCAGCCAGCGCTGCAACCAGGGAGTTGCAGCGCTGGTTGTGCCCTGCAAGTGTGGACGGGGTGTAATTGCAGCGCTGGAAAGCCTCCACCAGCGCTGCAACTTGTAAGTGTAGCCAAGCCCACAGATCCCCTTTTGAAAAACATTTCCAGCTGAGAAACAGGCGACAAAGAGTCTATGTGGAAGGTTGTTCCCAGCTGATTTTTTCACCTGTTTGAACTTCCTTTGTCTTCCTTTCCTGCTTGATGACTCTGTTTACTGCTTAAATGCAAATTAAGCCAAGCACAGGTTCCTTTGTTTAAGACAAACCAGTTTCCCAACTTCTGTTTGGTCATGGCTGTGAGGTTTGGAATATGCATTAATAGCACCTTACATATGAACCTTATAACTTCACATTATATACCACACACATTTTACCAGGACTATACTGACCAGCAAATTATCAGTTTCCAAATAATACCTTTGTATAAAGATTATTACAATAGTACATAGTGTGAATATAGGGGTCTATTCTGTCACACCCTCCAAATTTATCATTAAAATTCCACTGTGTGGTAATTGTTGGCTTTTAATTCTGGCCATTTTGTGTAATGATAATGTATGAATGATGTACTGTCTCAGGCCATGGCTACACTTGCAAATTTGCAGTGCTGCAACAGGGTGTGAAAATACACCCTCTCCAGCGCTGCAAATTGCGGCGCTGCAAAGCGCCAGTGTGGTCAAAGCCCCAGCACTTGGGAGCGCGGCTCCCAGCGCTGTACGTTATTCCCCACAGGGAGGTGGAGTACGGACAGCGCTGGGAGAGCTCTCTCCCAGCGCTGGCACTTTGACTACACTTAGCAGCTTCAAAGCGCTGCCGCGGCAGTGCTTTGAAGTGCAAGTGTAGCCATAGCCTCAGATAGATACAAGGTAGAATAATCATGGAGCAGGTCCTCAAGGAATCCATTTTGAAGCACTTGGAGGAGGGGAAGGTGATCAGGAACAGTCAGTATGGATTCACCAAGAGCAAGTCATGCCCGACCAACCTGATTGCCTTCTATGATGACATAACTGGCTCTGTGGATATGGGAAAAGTGGTGGATATGATATATCTTGACTTTAGCAAAGCTTTTGATACTGTCTCCCACAGTATTCTTGCCAGCAAGTTAAAGTAGTATGGATTGGAGAGTGGACTATAAGGTGGATAGAAAACTGGCTATATTGTTGGGCTCAATGGGTAGTGATCAATGGCTCAATATCTAGTTGGCAGGTGGTATCAAGCAGAGTGTCCCTGGGGGTTGGTACTAGGGCCTGTTTTGTTCAACATCTTCATTAATGATCTGGATGGATTTCACCTTTAGCAAGTTTGCAGATGACACTAAGCTCAGGGGAGGGGAAGTAAATACGCTGGAGGGTAGGGATTGGGTCCAGAGTGACCTAGATAAATTGGAGGATTGGGCCAAAAAAAATCTGATGAGGTTCAACAAGGACAAGTGCAGAGTCCTATACTTAGGACCAGAAGAATCCCATGCACTGCTACAGGCTGGAGACTGACTGGCTAAGCAGCAGTTCTGCAGAAAAGGATCTGGAGATTACAGTGGATGAAAAGCTGGATATGAGTCAACAGTGTGCCCTTGTTGCCAAGAAGGCTAACGGCATATTGTACTGCATTATTAGGAGCGTTGCCAGCAGATCGAGGGAACTGATTATTCCTCTCTATTTGGCACTGGTGAGGACACATCTGGAGTATTGCATCAAGTTTTGGGACCCCCACTACAGAAAGGATGTGGACAAATTGGAGAGAGTCCAGCGGAGGGCAACAAAAATGATTAGGGGGCTGGGGCACATGACTTAGGCGAGGCTGAGGGAACTGGTCTTAAGTCTGCAGAAGAGAAGAGTGAGGGGGGATTTGATAGCCTTCAACTACCTGAAGGGGGGTTCCAGAGAGGATGGAGCTAGGCTGTTCTCAGTGGTGGCAGATGACAGAAGTAGTAGTAATGGTCTCAAGTTGCAGGGGGGAGGTCTAGATTGGATATTAGGAAAAACTATTTCACTAGGAGGGTGGTGAAGCACTGGAATGGGTTACCGAGGGAGGTGGTGGAATCTCCATCCTTAAGATTTTTAAGGACAGGCTTGACAAAGCCGTGGCTGGGATGATTTAATTGGGGTTGGTCCTCCTTTGAGCAGGGGGTTGGACTAGATGACCTCCTGTGGTCTCTTCCAACTCTAATCTTCTATGATTCTATAATTCTAAGTGTGTTCCTAAGAGAATCTTGCTTGAAAAAGGAAATCCTTACATCTATGCAAATGATCATTTCTAGTGCAGTTGTATTCATAGCAATTTTCCCTCAGCATCAACAAGATGGTTTGTGAAGTATACTGTTGACATATGCTGTGTCTGCTTTTCAGAAATGAGATGAAATGACTGAAGTTTGTAGTGAAATAGAAAAGAACAAACAGTTCTTTATGTACTGGTTTTAAAAGACACTTAAGGATACTAAAATATTTTCTAAGCCATATCCTGTCGTTAAAAAAAAAACGTTTCCCACAGACTGGAAAATTCTTTGTGCTGGGACTATGATAACTGAGCTTGTCAGTGCAAGAAAATACTCCCATCATGTATCAGCATCTGCAGGCAAAACCAAGTACCCTATGTTAACCCTGCCCTGCTTGCATATTGAGCATTACATTACACCATGTCATTGCTGCCCTGCCAGTTGCAGAGCACATTCCTTCTATCTAGCATTCAATTTGCTGACTGACAGTTCTACTGTTGTTTGCATACCTGAAACCAGCTTCTCTTACGGTGTCTTGAATAAACATTGTTTGAATCACTTTTTGTAAGATGTAGTGATGGGGAAACTGTCAGGCATTATTACTCACTACTAATATGCTTAAAAAGGGAACAATATGGTATTTATGCTCTGCTGAGTAGGCTTCATTTCATGGTGAGGGCTGTGCAGAAGAATCATCCTTTTATCCTTTCAGCCTTCTCCCTTCTTGGGAAAGGTGGAGAGATTTGTTACGGTTAATATCATGAAAGAAAATACACTCCTGTTATTTAAGGGGCACCTCATTAAATATCTTCATGAATCCAATGACTCCATTTACCATTTCCCCCATTCATTGAGAATTTGCACCAAAAGAGAGAATCATGCCTGGCTAATTGTGCTTATAGCTGTTGATGTTCTGAGATGTCAAGCTTCCTCTCGCAGTTAAAGAATTTCAGAGGAAGAAGGAGAGTTGAACATAACTGAACAAGTTTTCAGCTAGTTTAAAATAGTGTGGCTTCAGCAATTTACATTATGCTAATTTATACCATTGGTATATCTAGCCCAACCAATTAAAGTAGGTAAATGCTACCATTTTCATCCCCTTGATCTAAACAGAGAACGAAGGCACAAATCCACCTACAAAATCATTGTGGTTTTTTTGTATAGTTATTCCAGAAAGTCCTTTAAACCTCCAGAATATGTTAAACATGTTTTTTATTTGCACTGTGTTCTCCATAAGGGATGAGTAAAAATAACAATTATTTGAATATCTGGGCTTAACTTATGTGTACAGTCAGTCACATCTTTAAAATGTTCTGTTGTCTGCCAGTTCTTCCAGAGCAGCCCGCAGTGACTTTTAGATTCCCATAATGTGAGAGGACTTATGCAGAGAATATGATATGCACTGTCCCCTACAGGTCAGATTTTTCAAAAGAGCAGAACATCCACAATCAGGACCAGATTTTCAAAACAGCTCAGTACTTTGGATACCAGACTATTTTGAAAATCTAGCCACTCATTACAGTGCCTAAATGGGAGCTGAGATATTTTGAAAAATCTGGCATTAACTGTGGCTGTTGCACATTTGAAAAGTTTGCTTTGAGTTTTTGAAAATCTGGCTCCAGAGCAAGCTTTTTACTCTGGTTTTATGACAGTTTCATCTGTCAGATATGTACTTTTTATATTTGTTTGACTAGAGTGCAACTCCCTGTATCAGAATTTGTTAACAGACAGAATAATTCTGGCATCAGGCTGAATTATCTCTTCAGCAGTGGAGTTCATTGAAGGGAAACAGCTGTGAAGAAAAGATTTCTTCCTTCCTCCCCATATTTCACAGCATATGTCAGAGAGAACATTTTGAGTTAGAAACTCCCGTGTTTGGCTTGGTAGCAATGAGATCTTGAGCCATCTCTGAAGTTCTGTTGTCTACATAAACACTGAAGTCACCCATCATTAAAAGCCTGGGTGAACCCAGTGTAAGGTCAGATTAAAATTCAGTCATCTCATCTATGTAGTCTGAAGTTATGTGCTTCATAAGAGGCACCAGAATGCTTCCCAATTTTACCTTCCTCTGGCACTCACACCAAAGGTGACCACCGTCAAAGGAATCTGGGTCTAATTACCCATTGTGTTGCACCTTGTACAATTATCTACATCTGTGCAAGGTGAATGCATAGTGACAGAGGTGACATGTAACCTTGGCACAATTGAAAGGTTCTGTGGGGGCACCTGACCGCCCCAAGTGTTGCCTCTTCCTGCACCCCCTGAAACTTGATATGTGTGTAGTGTGACAAAGTCCCTCCTTTACCCTGGTGGGTCCTGCGCTTATTGGCAGATTTGCTCGCTTCACAGATTCACCCTGTGGCTCAGGAAACAGCCCAGAGACCTTCCCCTCTGGTAGAAGCCACAGTCCAGGTCAGTTCCTACTGTGTCTGATCAGGAGTTGGGAGGTTTGGGGGAAACCCAGGCCCGCCCTCTACTCTGGGTTCCAGCCCAGGGTCCTGTGGACTGCAGCTGTCTATAGTGCCTCCTGGTACAGTTGCGTGCCAGCTACAACTCCCTGGGCTACTTCCCCATGGCCTCCTCCAATACTGTCTTTGTCCTCACCACTGGATCTTCCTCTTGATGTCTGATAACACTTGTACTTCTCAGTCCTTCAGCAGTGTGCCTACTCACTCTCAGCTTCTTGCACGCCTCTTGCTCTCAGTTCCTCGCACGCACTTCCTCTCCTCTGGCTCCCTTTGGCCTGACTGGAGTGAGCCCTCTTATAACATCAGAGGGGCCTTTAATTAGAGTCAGGTGCTTAACAGCCTCACCTGACTCTTAGCAGGTTAATTGGAGTCAGGTGTTCTCATTAGCCTGGAGCAGCCCCTGCTCTGGTCACTCAGGGAACAGAAAACTGCTTATCCAGTGGCCAGTATATCTCCCTTCGACTACTCTGCTGTTCATCACTGGCCTGGGTCTATCACAGTAGACAACATACACTATCAACTACCTCCTCTTCCTCCTGCTTTCAGCCCTGTGGCTGCCAAGCCCCTCAGAACTTTCAGGCATCCCTCCCTGCCTGAACTATCCTCAGTCAGCTTAGCAGGTGTTCAAAACAAAACCAACAAAAGGCCCAACACAGCTGGGATGCACAGTCCCCCATGTGCCATCAGGGTGAGATAGTGTTTGGGCTGGATTGTCTCAGATAACAAGAAGTTGGAGAATCATCAGTCACTTTTTCTTGGATGGGGAAATATGACACCTCCAAATCACCTCCTTGATAGGCACATTGGAGGCCACAGCAGGATCCACACCTCATTTCCCACTCTCCCCATCCCCCAATCTGCTCCCCGCACTCACCCCCTGGTGCTCCTGGGCTGGATGGGGCTCCACTTGAGCTGCCTGGTGCTGAACACCATGTTGCAGTTCCTCTTCCCGATCTCAGCAATACCCCACTGGCTCACCTCAGTGGGAACTCTGCAAAGCAGGCAGCGAGAAGCACTGGGACTCCAGCTGCAGGGAAGGAGAAGCAGCCCTGTGTAGCGGGGCTGGGAACTCAGCCTGCAGCCAGCTGCCCTGCTGCTTCCTCCCTTCCCACGCTACACAGCCACACAGTGAGAGCCATGTGGGGCCACTGCCTCCTCACTGATGGACATCCTGGTGATGTGATAGGTGGCCCAAGAAATCGGGGTGGGGGGGCACCTGACCCTACGTGACACCCCCCACACGTTGCCTCTGCAGAGTGGGGGTAAAGTACTACTCTGATTTAATATTTTTTGCACTTTGCACAGATGGACATGACTACACAATACACAGTCCAATAGAGAATGAGGCCTTCAGTTTTTGGACTGGGGTACCTACTGCTTCTGAACTTAGATGTAAATAAGTCAAAAGCAACAAGAAACCAGGATGTCAAGAGGAAGCAACAATTATGGGAAGAAGGCAGAAGAGTCTAAACATGAGAAGAGTGGAAGCAGTGCAGCATATACCACCTAGTGTCAAGGAAAAGGGAAAGAAAGGCAGGAGATAGAATTTGTGTTCTACCACTTTTGGGAAATCACTCTGGGTATGGCAACACTGCAATGATACACCTGTGACTGACCTGTGTCAACTGACTTGGGCTTGCAGGGCTTGGGCTGTGGAGCTGTAAAAGTGTGGTGGAGATGTTTGGGCTTGGGCTGGAGCTTGAGCTCTGGGAGCTCACAAAGAGGGAAGGACCCAGATTCTGAGCTCCAGCCTGAGCCTGAATGATTATACTGCAGTTAAACAGCGCCACAGCCCAAGCCCCATGAGTCCAAGTCAGCTGCCATGGGCCAGACATGGGTGGTTTCATTGCAGTGTAGACATACCCTCTGAGTATAACACTTCACATGGCTGGGTTAAATGGATCAGAAATGCTCAACTATACCACTGTTAGGCATGCCAGAATAAAAGGCATCCTCGCTATTGTGATGGGGCAAGGCCAGATGGCTACAGTAAAGTAGTAAGGAACAGGTATGTTAGCCCCAGGCTAACCAAATCCTTAGTACCATGGTAACCAAATGGCAGTTGCTGCAGGTTAATCAAGACACCTGGGACCAATTAAGATCCTTCTAGAAGGCAGTGGAGATAGCTACATTGATTGGGACACCTGAAGCCAATCAAGGTCTGGCTGGAACTAGTTAAAAGCCTCCCTGGGAGCAAGAGGAGCTGAGATGGTGTGCTGCTGGAGGACTACCAGTATTATTAGACACCAGGAGGAAGGTCCTGTGGTGAGGATAAAGAAGGTGTTTGGAGGTGGCCATGGGGAAGTAGTCGTAGCTGTTATAGGAGGCACTATAGACAGCTGCAATCCACAGGGCCCTGGGCTGGAACCCAGAGTAGAGGGTGGGCCTGGGTTCCCCCCCTCCCCACCAAACCTTCCAACTCCTGATCTGACACAGGAGGAGTTGACCTAGACTCTGGGTTCCACCAGAGGGGAAGATCACTGAGGTGAGCAAATCTGCCAACCACGGTAGAGGAGGAGATTTGTCACACTAGCCATATGGTATGTTCCATGATGATTGCTGAAGTTTTCAGTTTACCTGTAGGTACTTAGAGTTGTTTTCAGTAGTAGCCTATTTCTAACTTTGTCCTCTATTTCCGATTGACTGGGAATAGTTACAAATCTTTTATCTGGCATATGGATGAAGTTGTGGTTGAGTATTCAGATTTGGATTTTGAGTCCATAAACTGTGGAATGGCACAAGGTACATTGAGAGAGATGGTCTTGTAGGAAAAGCAGATCTGTATTCAGTTCCTGGTTCTGACATAGAATTCCTTAGTGCCTTTGTGCAAGCTCCTTAAACTCTGTTTCCAATCAGTAAAATCGGGCTAATACTTTTTCTCCCAGCTGTAGTCTGTCATCACTGTTTAGATTGGGCTAATTTCAGTTGTTGGGCTTCGGGTGCTGGGTGGTGTTGGTGGCCTGTGATATACAGGAGGTCAGACTAGATGATCTGGTGAGCCCTTCTTGCCTTAAACTCTACAAAATTCTAAGCTCTTTTGTGTAGGAACTATCTCTTGCTCTATGTTTGTGCAGCACCTACCACATTGGGTCCCTCACAGAAGTTGGGCCTGTAGATAATACTGAAATGCAAAGAGTACATTAATAATAAATACATTGAGTTTATAGTTTAAAATCTAACTGTTTTGTTTGTTTTTTGTTGTTGAAGCTACCATGTTTCTTGAACAATGGAAGCGTTTACAGATGAGACTAGGTTACTTCTGGGATCTCACTGGCTTAGAGGAGGAAGAAGTAAGTTTCCTTTCTACATATTTACCATTGCAATCCTGAAAATGTACGGTAGTAATTAGATAGGTGGTTTCTTAATATGTACGTAATGCATGGAGGCACAATTCAAGTTCCCCCCACCCCTGAAAAAAAAAGATTGTAAATTATCTTATTTTGAGTATCAAGACATCTTTAAAGAAATCACTGCATGTTAATTACTGTGCTCAGGTTCATTTTCAATAATTAAGGCAGAAGAAGATTATATTGTAAGATTAACAGCAGTTCATTCTTAATTTAAAATGTCCATATTCATTTATAAGGGGTCTAATGGTAGAATGATCCCTCCTTTTAGTATATTTCATTCAGTTGCTGCTTTATTGTGGCTAACACACATGCTGAGTGTAGAGGACTGTAACATATCAGAGTAGCATACCTAATCTCTGCATCTTGGTCTGGACTGCCTGATTGAAACCAGGGATGGAAAATCCTGAGCTAAAAGTGCTGAGCTCTTGGACTGGTGACACTTGCTGCTGAGGCAATAGGGCATGTATCCACCACAGCCCTGAATTTGTTTTCTACTACAAATACTGTATGTGAAGAATAGAGCTGGTTGGAAATCCGTCCCACCCTTAGAAAATGTTTATGCAAACGAAAAAAATATTCATTTTTTGTCAAAATTTTGAATGAACCATTTTGACTTTGTTATTATACACTGGAGGTGAAAACTGATTTCCCCCCCTCCCCGCCAAAAAACCTGCCCAAACTACATGACTGGTCAGTATCTTCCATAATGCATTGCAGTCTCCCCTCTGGTTGAACTAGCATGGTGCATGATATGATGATTGTACCTGATAGGAAATGTGGTCCAACTGCAGAGCCCAGCCCATAAAGGAAAATGGGGGCAGGTGGTATCCAAACTACAACTCCCATGAGGCACTGTAGCAGATGTAGGGGACACAGATTAATGTTGAACAGACATTTTTGGGTTTTGGTTTTCTGACGAAAAAATGAAATTCTTCAAAGACTGTAGATGCTGTCAACAAAAATGTTTGGTCACAAAGCCAATTTTGACACTATTTTTTTTTTTTTGATCAGCTCTAATGTAGCATTGTCTTCTGTAGCTGCAGTGCTCATTCTGATGAAATGTTCTTTGATTCTTTCCTTGGTTTAAAGAATCCTTTTGGCAATCCCTGCTTCCTTTTTGTTGGGGTATGCTGTGGCCTTCACTTAGGGTTTAGCAGGCCTAGTAGGCAGCCACAACTCAATACTCCCGAAAGTCCTGGGATGGCCTTGCCAGATAATCTGAGGGCCTGGCTGCTGAGTTATAGTCTGTCACTCCTCAGCAATCCCTGGGTTCTTCTGGGCAGACCAAGTGAAGGGAAAGGGGACCAGGCCCTCCCTCTTCACCAGGTCACAAACCAGTATCCAAGGGGGAAGAAGTGAGGAGTGTCTCAGTCACCTGTAGCTGATCCCCCCAGACCAACCTCCCCATGACCACTTCCTACCACACATGTTGTCTCCTCCCTTTGGGGCATGATCATGGAACTCTGCTTCCCTCCCAGCACAGAGAGCTGCTCAGTCTCAATGATTCAATAATCATGAGAGCCTTCCCACTTTCCTTCTCAGTGTCTATTTCCCCCTTGTCGGGGAGAAAGGGACAGAAAAAGGGGTCAGGCCCCCTACCCTGCAGATTCCTTTGTCTCAAAAGCTACTAACTAGCTTCCTTCCTGCAGACAACCTCTTCATTTGCCCCCTGCTCGATTGGCAGAGTCCCCTTTTAAGCAGGCCCTCCATTTTGGAGCATGTTCTGCAGCTGCTGAGGGGTGGGGCCTTCTTGCTGCTTTCTCATAGAGACAAATTGTCCCTTGCTGCAGTACAATATCTCTAGTGGAGGTGGAGTCTGCTTTTGTTACTATTCATATATTAGTATCCATAACAATGTACGTTGAGACTTCAACACGCCACATCAGCCTTTGTCCTTGCAGTTTTTTAGTTTATTTCTTTGTGTGCATGTGTGCATTCCTTTTCCAGAATGTCTCAGATACAACCCATCAGGCTTCAAGCAGTGCCCTGAGTTGACCGGAAAGTCACAGATGATCACAATTACTATTTGCAATGAACCACGCTGTTTCTGAATGCAAATTCTGCTTGCAGATGTTGCCTCAAGTCATCATGGCTTATGGAGAGCGCATCATGCTTTAGTTAGCATCTTAACAGCCTGTAATTTGGATTGACTCGCACTGGTAGGCCTTGAGGATGAAGTCCTGGAAAGTGGCAGAACTGAGTCAAGTTTCTTGCTAATACTTGGGACTGTACACTGGAATTTTCTGTTCCAGTGAATAAGCCCCATGGCAGGGTTCCAACACAATCAAAATGCCTTTTCAAGCTCCCTAGACACCAGAGTCAGAGGGCCACCTTGAAGTTTCAAAATCCTCTGAATCCTGGTATAAATTCCCTCCAGCTCTCAGTTCCAGCATGGTGGTCAAAGTGACACTTTCCTACAAGCACAGGTCAAAGCTGCACTTGGAGAGGAGCAAACCTCACCATTGTGTAACCATCTCACTACTGTGTATACCTGAGAATGTTCTCAACACCTGTTGCACCTTCCTGAGGCTTCCACTCACTCAACTCTCCTGTTTCCATTCTTCTTAGGTCAAAGCAGTGCTTAATTTGTGCCAGGGCTTGCCAGGCCTGAGCCCTGGCACCTCTGGGCTTGGCAGTTCATAGCTCCAGCACCTCTGTGCTTGCTGCATCAGTTAAGAATGTAAAAAAATTCCTTTGAGTCCTGGCACTTAATTGCTTGAACTCTGGCACCTCTTTCATTACAAATTAAGCACTGGGTCAAAGCCCAGGACATAGGCACAGCATGATCATCTGTATGGTATGGTCTAGTGAATGCCTTTCCCCACATGGATTTTTCATGGACCACACGCTTTGACTAGTTAAGGAAGCCTCTCAATTCCAAACCTAATGGGAGATCCCAGCAATATGAGAATTGATGTGCAGGAACTCTGGCTCCAGCCATTAGCATTGTTGTCACAGTTGTCACTGCTAGTTGCATTGAGATATTCAGCATTATTGGTGCTTTGATCCTCGAAGGAGGCACTTCTGGGTTTTTAATTCTCCAGATGGATTCACAACCCAAACCAGCATGAAAACAAAGGATGCAGGAGATTTACCTGACAATGCTAATAAGAAGGGATCATAATTTGAGGAGTTCCTTAAGGTCACATGCATGTTTCCTGGACCTTTCCCAGACTGAAGATTACAGAACTACTGACTCTTCTCCAGAGGATCTCATTTTCCACTTCTTGGTGAAAAGGAGGTTCAGACCATCCTTTCACACCTTGCCAAGAATACCAGGGCAGACTTTACAGCTGCTCTTACAAATCTGCTACCATTACCCATCCACATGATTCTGGCTCAGTGGGTGAGAGAGGTGTGTCACACCTTTGTTCTATTTCAGCTACCTCTAAAATGGCAGAGCACAAATATCTCACATTAAAAGACACAACTGGAGCTTTCTTTCATCCTCCTGTTAGATGAGAGATTGAACCTGCTATTTCTAATGCCAAAACTTTAAAAGCCTCACACTTTACTGTTTGATTACTGTGGACCAAATTCAGCCTTTGTGTAATTTGATTGAAATCAATGCAATTACTCCAGAGCGGAATTTAACCCTGTGGCTCTAAAACATGAGATCCAACTGGTAAGAAGGTTTAACAGTCTTTAGTGCTAGTCAGCCACAGTAAGAATGACACATCCTACAAGGAAAAAAATTCCAGAAAATGACTGCAAGGTAGCTGATTCTCTTCTTCATAAATGAAATACTTAGTCTAATCTCCAAAATCCTAACAGAAGTAAGTAAAGTGTACTAGCATGTAGCAGCAAGAGCAACTACTTTATGTTTAAACACTCACAGGCACACATGGCTGTCAACTGCTAGACTTGGGCATGAGGTGCCTCATAAGCCTAAGGACCTGCTGAATGGCAGGCAGAATAGATGGAACGCAGTGTCAGAGAACTGGAGACCACATTGATCAAAATTACAGAGCAATCAAACACATGTAGTTCCCTGGCATTTGTCATTCAGCCTTCACCCACTCCAATTAAATAGTTAATATACGTGAAGCACTTTGAAGATGCTGTGCAAGTTCTAAGTATTTTCAGATAAAAGGCTAAGGGAAGACATTGACTAAAATCCAACCTATGTGAGCTGCTTGTTTTGGGATTTAAAAATACAGTTACATGATTTTTATTTTTGCTTTATCTGCAAGAGATAGTTGCACTCTGCAGGGATTGTCAGTGAACTAAGCCATGAATTGTGGCCGGTGGCTGGGTTCGGTGGAAACAAAAGACTCAATTAAAAGAGTTTCCATGAAGAGATTGCTTTTTGAAGGTTATTCTGTTTCTGAATTTGGGTGGTTCTGGGAGCCAGACTCCTTCAGGAGAAGGGGAAGAAGAACCAGCAAAGCCTTTGATACAGTCTCCCATAGTATTCTTGCCAGCAAGTTAAAGAAGTATGGGCTGGATGAATGGACGGTAAGGTGGATAGAAAACTGGCTAGATGGTCGGGCTCAACGGGTAGTGATCAATGGTTCCATGTCTAGTTGGCTGCTGGTATCAAGTGGAGTGCCCCAAGGGTCGGTGCTGGGGCCAGTTTTGTTCAATATCTTCATTAACAATCTGGAGGATGGTGTGGACTGCACCCTTAGCAAGTTTGCAGATGACACTAAACTGGGAGGAGTGGTTGATATGCTGGAGGGTAGGGATAGGATACAGAGGGACCTAGACAAATTAGAGGATTGGGCCAAAAGAAATATGATGAGGTTCAACAAGGACAAGTGCAGAGCATGCACTGCTACAGACTAGGGACCGAATGGCTGGGCAGCAGTTCTGCAGAAAAGGACCTAGGGGTTACAGTGGACGAAAAGCTGAATATGAGTCAACAGTGTGCCCTTGTTGCCAAGAAGGCTAACAGCATTTTGGGCTGTATAATTAGGAGCATTTCCTGCAGATCGAGGGATGTGATCATTCCCCTCTATTCAACACTGGTGAGGCCTCATTTGGAGTACTGTGTCCAGTTTTGGGCCCCACACTACAAGAAGGATGTGGATAAATTGGAGAGAGTCCAGCGGAGGGCAACAAAAAATGATTAGGGGGCTGGAGCACATGACTTATGAGGAGAGGCTGAGGGAACTGAGATTGTTTAGCCTGCAGAAGAGAAGAATGAGGGGGGATTTGATAGCTGCTTTCAACTATCTGAAAGGGGGTTCCAAAGAGGATGGATCTAGACTGTTCTCAGTGGTAGAAGATGACAGAACAAGGAGTAATCGTCTCAAGTTGCAGAGGGGGAGGTTTAGGTTGGACATTAGGAAAAACTTTTTCACTAGTAGGGTGGTAAAGAACTGGAATGGGTTACCTAGGGAGGTGGTGGAATCTCCTTCCTTAGAGGTTTTTTAGGTCAGGCTTGACAAAGCCCTGGCTGGGATGATTTAGTTGGGTTTGGTCCTGCTTTAATCAGGGGGTTGGACTAGATGACCTCCTGAGGTCCCTTCCAACCCTGAGATTCTATGATTCTAAGAAGCCTCTGTTTGTAATTCCAAGCCTTTGTAACCTCAAATTTGTTGGTGCTGTGTTTCCCCCTTCTCCCCTCTGCCCCCCGGCTGATCCCAAGCCTTGACCATCTTGACTTGTTGCACATCATACCTGAGGTTGTGGGATACCAAACCCTGTGGGATGGAGCCTTTCAGACACAAAATGGTGATGGAAAAGGAGGGCTGGCTCTAACTTTTTTGCAGCCCCAAGCAAAAAAAAAAAAAAGCCCCGCCCCACCGAAACACACCCTGCACTGCCGAAACACCTCCCCCCCCGAGTGCCATGCCGCCAAAACACCCCCCCCCCCGAGCGCGGGCCAGGCCGCAAAAACACACACCCCCAGCACCGCACCATGCCGCCAAAACAAAAACAACCCCCCCCCCCCCGAGTGCCGCCCGGCCGAAACAACAACAAAAAACCCTGAGTGCCCCCCTGTCACCCCAAGTTTGGCTGCCCCTTACAAGGTGCCGCGCCAAGCATGTGCTTGGTCGGCTGGTGCCTGGAGCCGGCCCTGTGGAAAAGATGCAAAAGTAAGGCCTGGTCTACACTACGCGTTTAAACCGAATTTAGCAGCGTTAAACCGATTTGACACAGCACCCGTCCACACAATGAGGCACTTTATATCGTTATAAAGGGCTCTTTAAACCGATTTCTGTACTCCTCCCCGACGAGAGGAGTAGCGCTGAAATCGGTATTGCCATGTCGGATTAGAGTTAGTGTGGCTGCAAATCGACAGTATTGGCCTCCGGGCGGTATCCCACAGTGCACCACTGTGACCGCTCTGGAAAGCAATCTGAACTCGGATGCACTGGCCAGATAGACAGGAAAAGCCCCGCGAACTTTTGAATTTCATTTCCTGTTTGACTCTGTCAGCAGCATCCAGTACACATACAGTGACAGTGACAAAAGGCAAAACAGGCTCCATGGTTGCCATGCTATGGCATCTGCCAGGGCAATCCAGGTGAAAAAGGGCACAAAATGATTGTCTGCTGTTCCTTTCACGGAGGAAGGATTGAGTGACGACATTTACCCAGAATCACCCACGACACTGTTTTTGCCCCATCATGCATTGGGATCTCAACCCAGAATTCCAATGGGAGACTGCGGGAACTATGGGATAGCTACAGGATAGCTACCCACAGTGCAACGCTCCGGAAATCGATGCTAGCCTCTGTACATGGACGCACACCGCCAAATTAATGTGCTTAGTGTGGCCGCGTGCACTCGACTTTATACAATCTGTTTTTAAAAAACCGGTTTCTGTAAAATCGGAATAATCCCGTAGTGTAGACATACCCTAAGTCATAAAGCCTAACCACTGTGGACTCCGCAACAATTCACGCAGCAAGTAATGAAGCAGTCAGAGGAAGGGTAAGCAACTCTGGTCCAAAACTTTTCCCATTCAGCAAAATCCCCGAAGCGTCACTGCTGGACACTCTCTGATGTCAACTACCCTAACCAAGCTGGCCCTGGTGGCTTTGCTTTTGTCTTTTGAGAAAGTTGTTTAAGCTGTCCAGCATCAGATTTGCTGGGCCACCATCTGAGGCAGGAGAAGACTAGAGCAGAAGCAGGAGCAAGGGCAGGCTGTCAGGAATGCTCCCATCTAGGTAGTGATGTTGAACTGAATGGAGAAGCTGCTTCCCTTAGGAGCCTATATGCCTGACTTGGGTCACCTGAGTGGGTCATGCCCTGTGAATTAGCTACACCCTGGTTGAATGGTGTGGCACCTATCACAAGACCAGCAGGTAATTGCCTCTTATGACTCATCACACCTTCTGGCTCAGGGATGACTCATCAGGCTTAAGTAGGCTCAGGTTTCGAGGTAACTCAGGTTTAGGCAGGCTCAGTCTCAGAAGTATCACACCCAGTAATCTCAACTTCAGTGTGCTTTCCACATGGCTCAATATCTAACTGATAACGCATGAACTGGAACTATCCTGTGTTAATATTTGTGACCAGCTAAAACACCATCCTTGTCCACTTGGTCATCAGAATTGTTGAACTCAGACTGGACAGGAAATCATCCAAACCCTGCAGGACTGATCAGTGACTGTATAATTTATATTGGCATTCAAACAAGGCAGAAAGGTATTCTGGCCTAATGGCAGCTGAAATGATAATTCTGTAAAACACATTGTAGAAACCAGAGCTTCTGATTGTATAGGTAGATTTAACACCCCTGCACTAATGGATGTCCCACATTTCCCCATGCAGTGTATGGATGCCAACTAAACTCACTGGTAGAGGGTTATGGGATACTTGAGAAGTCTGTTGCCTCTGTGGGAACCAAGAATGATGGACAGTTACAGAAGACTGTGTAGTGACTTTAGGTACCAAAGGCTTGTGTTTCAAGGCAGACAATTCCATGGAGAACTCCAAAGCTTTCTCAGGTGGAGTCTGTCCTACAGTTGTTGTAAATTCAGCTGAAAACACCTCCATCTGTAGGCCATTTTTCAAGGTTCGGATTCAGGGGGTTTCTGAATATCCACACTGATTCATTGTTCTCCAGAACTAGAACCTGTGGACTTATGGACTTACATGAATTTGATTTGCTCATGAGGCCTGTCCTAACAAACCGAAGTTGAACTCAATTTTTTTTTCCTTTTTCCTTTTTTTTTTTTTTTTTTTTTTTGAAGCCTCCTCACATTCATGGATATCCAGAAATAGCGCAAATTAAAAAAAAAAAGTCACCAAAAGTGTTTTGAAGGAACAGTAATTGATTAGCAAATGCACATTGAGCTTGAAACAATGCTGATATTCAGTATGTTGAAAGTGAAGCAAATTTTTTTGCATAGTTCTAGAGACTATGCTCAGCTGCCCTGAATTAGTGAGGAGGTGGCTGATGTTTAGTGGATAACCCAATACTCTCATTTTATATTACCGGATGATATTGTGTCAGCTCATCAAAGAACTATACACTGGAGGATGGGAGGAGATCATTTGACTTCTGCTAGACTCTCAGATAGTCTAGAAGGAATTAATTTGTCTGGAACACTCAATGTGCTCTTCAGGCTACAATGCCAGTATGATAAAGGGAGACAGAAAGTACAGCTTTGTGTATTGGGCCAGCTATACCTCCACAGACCACAGACTCCTTCCTGCTTCTCCTGTGCTGTATGTCTGATATCTACCAGAAAGATGTACAACTCTGTGGGAGAGGATTACTTTTCTAATTGTTAGACTGAGAGCCAGAACAGAACACCTCTTCTCCTGGCTCTGCTACAGATTGAGCAAGCCACTTAACTTCCCTGAATCTCAGTTTCTTTTGCTGTAAAGTGGAGATAATGTCATAAACCTCACAGGCTTAACTCGTTACTTGCAAAGCACTATGAAATCACTAAGTAGGAGTTATGTAGAACTGTAAGTGGGAAAAATTTTGCAGTCTGTAATGCAACAAATCTTTTCACTTGTCATAAAGACAAAATGCTACATGTGTCTCAATCTAGGTTACAGACATCTTCTCTTACAGCTCTCTTGTCTGCTGTTGGCATTTTTCCATGAACATGCAGAAGATGGCACCATTTCTGGTGAGCCTTTACACATCAGTTTTATAAAGGAGCTTGTTGCATGTCAACTCTCCCATTAAAACAGATGATGTATTATACAAATGTGGTCCATAATTATGCAGATGATGCTTTTAAAGAATTAGAGAGGATAAGGGACTAGGGAAAACCAAGGCCTAGATCAGGTCAAGCCTGAGATAGCAGCAGAGGAGGATGCAGGATCAGGGGGTAAACTGAGATGGAAAGGTTGGGGATCATGGTGTTTTAAGAAGGAGCCAGGGAAAAGAAGTCTAAACAAGTTAGTTCCAGTGGATCTGGGATATGTGTTATTGTCCTGAGATCTCACCCCCACTTTGAGCTTGTGGGTTCAAAGATGGGGACCCGCAGGTATTCTGCCACCACCCTAACCCTTAGGGTAGGGTTCCTTCTCGCTGCCACCACTCGATTATTTTGGTGAATCGAGACACCCCTTTGTTCCCCCCTGTCTCCCTTCAAAGACACTCCCTGGGAACACAGATCCACTCACAGAGGAGGAACCTTCCCCCTCCCTTCTCTTCCCTCTCTCCAGCCTGCTCCGGAGAGAGAGATACCTTGATTCAAACTCCTTGAATCTCTACACACAGGGAAGTAGCCCACTTCCCCCCTCCCTCTCCTCCTTCCAGAGACTTTCCTGGGGAAGCACAGATCAATCACAGAGGGAGGAAGATTCCTTTCCTTCCCTCTCCCTTCCCTGCTTTCTCTGCTTGGAGACAACCCTTGTCTCCACAGAGTGGCGCCTAGCTTCCTTCCCCTGAATCCACAGGTAAGGAACTTAACCAAGTCCTGAACATAAAAGAGTTTATTAAAAGAATAAAAAAAAGAAGAGAAAAAATACACAATCTCTATGAATCCAAGATGGACATTCATAGGGTCTAATCTTATTAATCCCTTGAGAAATTTCTCCCTTTTCCTCAGTACAAGCAATACAGGCAAAATTACGAATAATCAATACAAACACACAGAATTGCAGACATAGGATTCTTATATGAAATTACCCAGTACTTCTAATACTCACTAGCTTGAATAGAAGAAATTAGTTCAGAAAGATGAGCAGACTTGATTAAGCGTCTGTGCTGGTGTAGTTTCAGACGGCTAAGAACACAGAACAAAAAACACAGAGACCCAAGTTCCCGCTCTCTGGGATTTTCAAATTCTCTTCCCTGATTGGTCCTTTGGTCAGGTGTTTCACCAGGTCTGGGCTAACCCTTTACAGGTAGAACTTAACCCTTAACTAACTACTTATGACAGTTATGAAACTGGAGGCAGGCAGGAAAACAACCATCAAAGCCTTGACAGTTGAGAGATACAGTATGAGGGTTACACTGAAGTGTATATTTTTGTTCTGCCTCACTGAGCCTTTAATTTTCTGTGAAATTATGTTTCTTTAGACACACTGTGCCAGATTAATCTATGGTGCAATGTCTCTGACTTCACTAGAGTTATATCAGAGATAAATGTAGTCACTTTAAAAAAAAAAAAAAAAAGAATCTTGGCAATAAAAGTCTGAGAAGTCTCTGCAAGGCCTGGATGTTGAGCTGCAGCTGGCAACTGTACAAATTTACAGAAGATTTGTACTGTTTGTACACCCAAAGTCCACAAACATAATAGGTAGTATTGGGCACTGGATGAAAATTATTGATAATTGGCTTGAAAAAATATAACCTTGAAAAAGGAAGTAAAAACCTTGAAAATAATAAATAAATACAGCAAAGGTCATATTTTAAAGGTATTTAGATGCCTAGCTCCCACTGAAATTTAAGTGTTTCAATTCTTTTCAATATCTGACCCTAAACTCGCATGTAACTCTGAAAGGTGTCCTTAATAGCCAAGTTACTACAGGCCTGTCAAACAGTTTTCAACTCTGTTGTGTAATAATAATGCAAGTAAGAGGACAGTGCTAAAGCAGGACAATCCAAAGCTAGGGAAACATTTCTCTTAAACCCCACAATCTGGTACTATAGAAATTCACTTAACATGGAAGAAAAACAAAGAATGCTTTAGCCTAACAAATCAGTAAGTTATTTTTCGTCTTCCAATATACCTTTGTCACTGTCTATTTAACAGAGGCTGTCTTTAATGCAACAAAAGTTTACTTGTTTCCCAAATGAAGGTAGATTTCGCCATGCCAGAGAAGAAGTAAAACAAATACATGTTGGTCAGTAGCTCCTGTATTTTCAAAGTGACTTGTGGGGAGGCAGCTGAAGACCTCTTTTTAAGGACACTGGGAATTAAGGCTACAATCTTTCACAAATCTTTGAAAATGTCAACCTACGGATATGAGTTTCCAAGACACAATATCGGCTGCTTCTTTTTGTGGTTTTGGGGACGAGACAGACCTTACTATGCAAACAGTCCCAGTTAAGGTTACTTTTTACGTGAGGGCTGGAAACATCCTTTTTAAAAATGGAAACTTAGAATCAGGAGCAGAATTCTGCAGAATGGGGTGAATTCACAGCAAATGCCACAGAAACTGAATTGCCTAAATATGGATCCCTGATTTTAGTTCAAACAATGTTTTTGCCATGTCTAAGTCAGGCTGATTCCTCAGAGGAGTGAACCATTTTGACTATCTTTTTGTTGAATTGTGATTAGAAGTTTTTTAAAAGTTAAGATCCTACCCTATCCTTTATGTCAAATAAAGTTCCCTGCCTTTCCTTGGCACTGCTTCTGTGAACTTTCTATCCCACCACCTAGGAGTTTCTCCTCGTCTTGCCCTTCAATAGCTTGTTTAGGATGTTGGATTTTCCTTCAGAGAAGTCTTCAGCTTTTCCCCTCAAAATGGACTGTGGTTAGAGAGTCCACACCTAGGACAGGTCAGAATTGGTTGATGAACGACAAGCAGGCTTGACGGGTGCTTGATGCCTGGGAAATAAGTGATCTGCTCACAGATTTCTTTTTCCTTTCCTCTTTGAGTTAAGCTTCCATGCAAAAACAATCTTTTCTGGTCTGGTTTTTACAATTTGCTACATTTGATGTTTTCAGGTAACACCCAACAGTGCAAATTGTAGGTAGCGACAGACAGAATTCTTTTTTCTTTTTCTTTTTTTTTTTTTTTTGCTCAAGTGTCGAGATTTTGCTACTAGAAGAGCAAGTATATAACAAACTTATCCTCTTTTGGTATGAAACCATGCACAAGGCAAACAAGGGGCACCAAAGTAAAAGTCACTCATCTTCTGCAGTGTCACTGGGGACCAGTGGCCATTAAGGAGAGATGGGAGGCCACAATTCCATACACTGGCTGCGATCTGTCTCTTACAGCGTCACTGCTGCTAAGGTTTCTCTCTCCCAGTACCTGTTTTGAATTATTTTTCCCGAAGGGATTAGCTTACATTTTTCCCATGCTGAATTTCACTTTATTTTCTGCCCATGTTTCTAACTTCCCTAGGTCCCTTTTATTATTTTCTATCTTCCTTGGTGCTCACAACTTCTCCCAATTTATCATCTGTGAAACATCTGCACATGTAATTATCTTGCTGTTAACCCCTTCTTGCAGCTCATTAATAAAGTTATTTAATGCATCTGAATCCAACCTTGATTCCTGCTGTACACCATCTAGACAAGTTGCTCCAACTGGATGCTTCGCCCTTTAACATTACGTTTAATCATGTTATGTTTAAATTAAGGAGGTCATGATTTTATTAGGGCAGTTGGGAAAGAAAATCTGAAAAACACTTTTTCATGCAGGCCTTAGGCAAAACAATCTTGTACTAGCTGTTGTTTCTTTTATAAACTGAATTTAAAGGCACACTTTAAACACATTTTCACTTGTAGGCTAGAAAAACCAAGTAATGTGATATCTCATTTATTTGTCAGGAAAGATATATGGTTGAACATTTTTTCCATGTCAAATTAGTTTCTGGAGCTGCTGGCCTGCAGAAGTGTCAGAGGCTGCTAGTGCCATAGGTGTTGGAACGAGGGGTGCTGGGGGTGCTGCTGCAGTCTCCGGCTTGAAGTGGATTCCATCAAATACAGGGTTTACAGTTTGGTTCAATGACTATCAGCGCCTCCACTGTGCAAATTGTTCCAGCGCCCTTGGCTGGTGCAGAGTAATTCCTAACTCCACACTAGCTCTCTCCCTGCTACAACCATCCAACCTGCTCCACTTTCCTTTTCCTTATTTCTTTTCCATCACGGGCAGCTCTTGGCTTGTCCATGGGGTGACTTGCCTACAGTCCTCAGATGGATTTGTTCTCCTCTAGTTATTCTTGACTATTTGAGGTGCTGCTACTCCAGATGAGCATTTAAGTGCAAGTGGAGATCAAATGGGCTCCATGCATACATTTGTTTCAGAGGCACTTAAATAATCTCTGCCTCACCAAAAGCTCCATGAGTTTTTGTTCTCTTATCTTCTGGGATTTGAAGAGAGTGGCTCATGTCCCCTCTCTTCTACTGGTAATATAAATAAACTTGTACAACAGAAGCCACCCCATTGAGGTGAATGAGAGGAGTTCACAGCTCCCATAGTTATTGTTTCAGGCTCTGTCTTGCCATAAATTCAGCACATCATTTCTGTTCATGTTTGGAAAATTTTCTTCAACTGTAGGGACTAGAACTTTTAAAAAATATAAAATGTGGTACAGTATATGATTACCGAAGTTGTGCAGTGGGTGGAAGTGCCACCCTTTGAGCCCCACCCAGATCTTCCATTTGGCCACATTCCAAAAGTCCGACACACTGAAACTGGCCAGAGCATATGGGGTAAGAACGTTTTTTTTTTTCCTAAGGGGACAGATTCTGCTGCCTCTACTCATGATGCGTCTGATTGTCCTTTATAGTCAGACACAAAAGGGTCTTAAAGTTGGCCTAATTTGCATTTATACCCACTTTAAGACCCCTTTATACTGCCAGAGTGGTGTATATTTCTCGACGATTTCTCCCACTGAGACGTATAGGAGTATTCCTGAATGTAACATACTTCTCCACAAGAGTAAGGATATTGGATTCTGGTGCTCTGCAGATCATAGTTAGTGATGTTATTTAAGTCAATGGCTAGGGTGGCCATACTTCCCAAAGGGAATACTGTCACTGAGTGGGGCTAGCCCAAGCCCACCCCAGTCCAAGCCCCCCCAAGACTCCCTGCCCCAGGGAGCCAGCCCGAGCTCCTCTCCCCACACAACACTGGGGCTGGCATCACTGCTCACTCAGGCCCTGTCTCCCCCCTGCACAGGGCTGGCATTGCTGCTTGCTGCCCCCGCCCCATTCCTACACACACACACTTTTTTTTTTTTTTTTTAAAGAAAAGTGGGAAAAACTGATCAAGTTGTCAAGAGCAAATGGGACAAATGCCTGTTTTTGCCAAAAAAGTCAGGATGGCCTTTTTAAGGGTTAAAAAATGGACTGTCTCAGCCAAAACAGGATATAGGGTCACCCTATCAATGGCAGCCAATTTTTACTGCACTAGTTTTGCACATAAAATGAAACCAACATTTATGTTCTCTTAATGTTGGTTCTGGGTGGGTGGAACCACTTTATTCATGTAGTTTCACATGGTGCTTTTCTTCTTTTTGTACAACAACAATGTAGTGATTTATACATGACTTTCTCATGTACACATGGCATTACATGAGTAAAGTAAGGTCACCATAAATTCATGCCAATAAATTTTATTCCACACCACACCCCAATAGAATATGTGATGATGTAGTGTAGGATAAGGTTTTATTCATGTGAGTTTGGGATGACCTCACCTTATTCACAGGTAACCGTGTGTGTGTGTGTGTGTGTGTATTCTGTATTTATCTTCAAGCTAGATGAATAATTTGTAGCAGTACATTTGACAAATTTCACTACTTTTGCTTTTTGTGAATTGTCCATTAATAGGTCATTGTAATAGGGTGTTTGGGGGGGTAGGTGGAGCCTGTGTCCTAGTCTTCAAAGTGCCTCATTTCCAGTCTCCTTCCCCAAAAAGGGGGATGTAGAGATGCCTACCTCTGCCCCTAGGCAGGAAGCGTCATTGTCTCGGTCCACCTCAGGGCCTAACTCTCAAGTGAGGTGTAGGAGGGGGACCTAGTCCACCCTCTCCACTGGTTCCTAGCTCAGGGCCCTGTGAGAAGCAACATCAGCTGAGTCTGCCACACAGAGGATCCAAGTCTGCTTCCCTGGCCACTTCCTGCCTATACTCTCTTTCAGCTTATGACTACTGCTTTTGATATATATTCATCTGATAAGCCAGGGTACTTTAAGATCATGCATTCCAACTGCACAGACCTTGGAAGGAGAGAAAAATATAATGTAATGAATATTAGAAACTTCTAAAAAAAAGCATAATTAGCCTTTCTTCATATGATGTCCCATGTCAAAAGTGCAATGTTTTCTGATCTGCCAGGACTAGAAACAAATGCCTTATCACAATGGGAATAGGGATTCCTAGCTCCCCAGAGGTACAAAACCTCCTTTTCACAACCTATTGCTAACAAGATAGGTGCTACAATATTTGTAATAGACTATTTAAAGTAGCATTCACTAAGATTGCCCTACTCATTGGGGGAATTACTGTTCAATACTTTAGCCTGTCTGTATCAGTGGTAACTTTAATTATAGTAGAAATAATTTGAAACAAAATATTCCATACTATAGTTCTCAGGACTCCTATAGATGATTCATTTCAAAACCCAAGATTCCAGCTACTAACCTGTGACTATCAACAAGTGCTGGATTTGAATTAATGACCAAGAGGTAAAAGGCTTTATAGCCTATTACCAATTGCCCAAGTAGTTCAGTCCACTGCAGTGACAGTACTTATGAACAGCATGTTTCATTTTTACCTCATGAGATGCCCTCATCAAAATCGTCTAATTCAGTGGTTCTCAGCCAGGCATCCAGGGGCCCCTGGGGAGCCGTGAGCTGGTTTCAGGGGGGGCGCCTAGCATGGCTGGTATTAGACTCGTTAGGGCCCAGGGCAGAAAGCTGAAGTCCCATCATGCAGGACTGCAGCCTGGGGCCCTGAGTTCCAGCACCTGGGGCTGAAGCTGATGCCTTTGCAACTTAGTTTCACGGTGCCCCTTGTGGCGTGGGCCCCCAGGCAATTGCCCTGCTTCCTACCCCTTAATACCAGCCTTATCTTTTATATGGAGAAAAACAATTGTTGTGGTACGGGTGAGCCATGGAGTTTTTATAGAATATTGAGGGGGCCTCAGAAAGAAAGAGGTTGAGAACCCCAGTTCTAATTTAAGGCCAAGTTTTTAAAAAACAGCCTCTCAACTTGCACTCCTAAAAAACTATGGGTGCAGTGTTGTGGGAGCAGACAATGGCATGTAGGCATCCAATTGCTTGAATGGTAAACTAGAAGTAAAAATGCAATAATTTGAAGTTGCAAATATATATAGGTACTAAAGGGGCTGCCTAGTTGAGACCCCTTTAAAAATGTCCTATAATATGTAGATAAGCCCTTTATTTTGTTCTGACTTTCACTTTAGAGTAGTATTTGCTTTGGAATGAGTTTGGTAGGGTAGTTCCTTCCTGTTCCCACAGTGGCTTCTATTTTCTCCCCTTCCATTTATGCTGTTAGTGATTTGTAACATGAGGTTGTTATTCAAGTTGGTTTTTTGTTTCTTCTGCAAATCAAATGTAATTGCAGTAGGACTCTGGACTAGAAAGACTATAGGCCTTATTCTCATGGTACCTTTATATGATACTGGCAAAGTAAAATGCCCTTAAAGGTGACTGGAATTCCACTGACAAATAAGACAGCAAAAATGAGAATCTTGCCCCAAACTTTTATTTCCATATCAGCATTCCAAGATATAAAGGTGTTCGAGGCCCATCCTTCATTTGCAATAATGAAACTTCTCACAGTGCAGACAGCTGGGTTTTTCTTCCTGTTGTTCCAAGTTTCCATCTTTTTTTGGGCGGCAGCTGGGTCTTCAAAGTTCCCATTTGTGGAACTCCCTCCCCACAGGCGTCTGTCACACTCTCTGTCTGCTTGTATTCAAGCCTTTGGTGTAAGGCCTTTCAGTTCATGCCCAGCATTTCATTGACCATTTTAACTTTCCCTCCTTATTGCTTCTTTTTATGGAATTATATGTTTGTCTTTCTCATTTTTAGATTATGGTGTCACCGGTCTGTTGTTCTGGGACTGTTTTAATTTATTTATTTCTGTTCAGTATCCCAGATGTGTTTATGATGGGTGCTTTATACACTTTTTAAATAAATCTCTTTCCAAAGGAAGGAGAAATTAAAGAAGAGTTCTATTCCGTCTATACTTCCTTCTCTCTAATAGGGCAATTATATGTGTGCCTTTGATTTGTATAAAGGTTATTTCTAATTCTCATCTGTAGCATATAGTGAATAGCTTTTTATTGTATATTTGGGGCAAACCTTGGAGCCCTTTCTCAGGGAAAACTCCCACTGACGTCAATGAGAGTTTCGCCCAAGTAAGGACTGCAGGATTTGGCTCTTTGTTTTCAGGATGGGAATTCTCATTTTCCACTCTGAGCATTCATTTGGCCTCACAGTACCTTGGCTCACATGGTTTTCAATAAGTGTCTGGCAGCTGTATTGGCCCACCTCCAGCATCATGGGATTCATATTTATCCCTACATGGACATTTGGCCTTCCTCAAGTCATCACAACTATTTCTAGCTTATTGTCCTACCTCTAAAAGTCTTCCCACTTTCAGACATGAATCACGCTAGTTTTACAATGGAGTAACTCCGCTGACTTCAGTGGAGTTATTCCTGCTTTACACCAGTGTAAATGTGATCAGAATCAGGGTCAAATCTCTAAATGCATGGTATGCATTATTCGATGTAAAGGGCACATTTACACATTTATTCCAGAAGGTCTTAAGGTCCAAGGATAAGGCAGCTTTGAAAGACTGTATAAAGAAATATTAGGTTTCCAGTCCAGGTGTGGATGCGTGGAATGCAGATGCAGAAACACTGAAAAGTTTGAACTGCAAATGGTTTAATAGCAAAATAGATGTAACATTTATTAACAAAATACTGTACAAAAGAAAAATTATTGTTGGGGTTCAAACCTGTCTTAACTTTATATATACACACACATACACGCTCATGCTCAATATCATCAGTCATTAGGATAAAGAGTGGCTTATTTTCCGGGGATCATCCAGACCAGTTAGGGGCCATGTCATTGCCTGCCTTGTAACCTTGGGGTGCCATAATGCTATGCTGCTATGGCTCAGATTCCTGACACCCATAGTCTGCCCACAAACACAAAGTCTCACCCTGGCTTCCACCAGCCTTGTTACTCCTTGCAATTGCAGGGTGACTCTAACAGCCCTTCCAGTCCTGAGTCTCCCCAAATCCATCCTGCCCGAGTTCTTAACACCCAGACACTCAGACTTTTCCCTTCTGGTTTGTCAGCCCCCTAAATACCAGTTCACTTTGGCACACGCACGCCGCACAGTTTGCACAACAGAGACCTGCTTGGGGTAAAAATAGACAAAAGGTTTATTTAATAGAAAAGCCACAGATTCAAAGATGAAATTGTAGGGGAGAGCAAAAATATACAAGTTAACAGTAAATAAATCATAAAGATGCAACCTTAGCCTTTACAGTTCTGTATTAGATAAAATCCCTTTTCTAATACAAGTTACCTATCACCTTTGAACAGTTTCCCAGTATACACCTAACTCTGATGGTGATGGGTGGAGATCCAGCATTCCATGGACAATTTACTGCCTAGAGACTTTCCCTCATTTTCTGGATGCCTTTCACTTCAAACCCCTTCTATTTAAAAAGGGTTTGCAGGTTCTTTTCTTCAGTCACTATTGATATTCAAAGTATAGAAATCTCCAGTTGTCTCGGTGTCTTTCCATTAACTTAAATGGCCTATCATTGACTTTTCCTGGGTTGTGCTGTGGATTGTTACTTGAGTCCGGTTTTGTGTAAACACCTGGCCTGGGAGGTACTTCTCCCTGTCTGATCACTCACTGTCCTGTTGTGAGGTGGAGCTGAGATTTTTAAGCACAGTTCTCTATATGCACAAATACATAAATTCATAACCACAGCTTGTATACATCTCCCATAATAATTAAGAACGTTACACACTGTCATAAAAGACCTTACTCAACATACTTTTATAGCACAGTAACATTGTATACAATCTGTTAATACAACTTCTTATTCTTTGGAGTTCAAAACCTTTTCTCCCTTTGGGGTGTCTGGACCCTCACTGTTACCAGGGGCAAGTAGGATTTTGTGAGCAGGCTGGTAACTTCTTGTAATAATTTTACAAGGCTTAATGGCATTGCTAGGGGCACTGTAACCCCTAAAATGGGGGTTAGACTGGATAGAACATGCGAATTGTCAGAGGGGATGCTGTTGTGGAGAATGGACACTGCACTTTTTAGCAGTAAATATTGTTTTATTTTTGTTTTGTTTTTTAAAGTGCTGCGTACCTTCCCTTTAGCATTGAGGAAGGTGTTTAGCCTGATGTTGCCCTGTGCAAGAGTAATGCCTCTAGCACCCACCACTCAGACCCTACACTTTTGCATCCACTGCACTGTGTTGCTGGTGGAAAAAGAATGTACTTAGTGCTAAAGTATAAGCTAGTATATTTAAAAAGGGTCTAAAGGATCCAACCAGCTCTAAACTTCTTTGATCTGCACCCCACAAAATAGTTGACATTTTTTCCTATGAATCAAATCCCACAATCCCTTGCCGGCCACAAAAGATCATAGAATGATTTTTGAGGCCATTTTGTGGGTCAGGAGCCAAATATGATTGAGCGTTACTGGTCTAGATTATGCTCTTTTCAAAGTTTGCTTATATACTATAGTGTGAATTACTCAACGTATACAGAATGTTGTTTCTTTTACAGTACACAGCTTTATGGAGAATATTTTTTAATATGTTCTTTCTTCCTTTTCACTATCAAAAATGCACCAAGGAACATGTCAAGGTTTGAAGGTTTGACTAACTTTTCCATTTAGATAAACCTATGAGTGTTTGATCTCAGTTCATTGTGGCTGTGTACGAATCATGTTTCATGGTTGAACAACTGATGAGGAACTATGTCTCGATGTATTTGTGGTGCTTTTATATTCTGCAAATGATCAGCTTTTAAAACCTTTTCCCACTGCCATGATTTTGTTTTGACTTGTTTCAGGAACATCCCAGACCAGAATATGAAACCAAAGTGCGACAGAAAAAACTCAGAAATGAAACTAATAAAAAGGATAATATAGATGAGGTAAGACAAATGGATTTACTTCCGCTTTTATTTGCATTTGGATTGTATTTTGTGAACATTTTTGTATCAGTCTTGGTTTGGCTCTGCTTATCAGTTTGCAGAATGGTCTCTTCTGTGCTATTTGCCTCTGATACAGTCTCAGATGGTACCTCTCTGATGGCTTAGTTCTGTGCATCGCTGCAGCACTACTGAATGTTTTTAGGGCCATCATTGTGCTACCCTGTGTGAGGCATCCTGCCTAGGAGGGTGGAGAATGTGTAGTGCAGGGTCTACAGAGGAGGGTGGTGACTGATCTACAGAGGAGGGTGATAGAATCAATGATCTGAAATTTGAAACTGTTCCAGAAAGTGAAGTGTCCTGCAGTGGGGCACTCCCACAGCATATGTCTGAATATACCACTCTGCCCTTTCAGCGTTTGTCTGCTGAACCCATTCCTCACCATACAAGGAAGGCTCACTTTGATACTTTGTATTACAGCTAGTGTAAAAAAAGGGGGGAGAAAGGAGGGCAGTATTTTCTTTTTTTCTCTTTTTTGAAATTTAGAATAAAAATCAGAAATTTCATCCCAAAAAATCATTTTCCCTATTTTTTAAAAATTGAAATAAAAATAACCAACCAGCTCTACTTTCTGCATATTCCAAACTGGATTATTGTGATGAAATCATTTTTGGCGATACTTGAATACCACTCAGAAACTTCCAATAGTGCTCAATCCTGCAAAACACCCGTTAAATTACAATGGTCCCGGTTCAGGCGTCTAGGGCAGTATTCAGAGGCCCATTTCTTTAGCAGTCTGACTTGGAGCATATTACACACCCAAACTGGGTTCCCACTTTTTTCCAGGTACAATCCAAGATATTGCCTATGATCTACAAAATCTTGTGTGTCATCTTCGCTGCAACTGTTAGCTCAAGTTAGTACACTTGAGAGCAACCATACTTCAAAACAACACTGAGTTACATAGATTGATTGGATTAGCAGCACAGAGTGATTGGATTAGCTGTGGATGAGTTGTTGTAACTGGAGTTGTTGCATTCCCACCGCATGACTAGCTGGAGGTTCAGCATCACTTGAGTTTCAATCCAGCCTCCTGATACCCTAGCTAGCTTGAGCTTAAAGAACCAGTTAACTTGAGCTTGACATTTTTGTGTGTGGATGGGATTCAGATTAGGGATAACACTCAAATTATAACGGGAGCTAACTGAGCGGTGAAGACACACTCTGAGGGTATGTCTACTCTGCAGTTGGGAGTGTGTTTGCCAGCATGGGTAGCCAGACATACATTAGCTCTGCTCGCTATAGCGTGCTAAAAGTAGCAGTGTAGCTGGGATAGAATGGGCAGCGGCTCACGCTAGCCACCTGAGTACAAACCCTCCCAGTCCTCCTGGGTATGTACTGGGGCAGTCAGCCTGAGCCACCACCCCCAGCTACATAGCTACTTTTAAAGTGCTAGCTCAAGCAGAGCTAGCACCTGTCTGCCTATCTGCACTAGAAAGCATGTTCCCAACAGCAGTGTACATGTACCCTTAATGACTGCTTCTTTTCCCATATATTACCTAGTCAATCGAGATCAGTTTGGACTCTCAAACTGACAAAACTGTCACTTGTGTGCCCGGGGCCGGGGATAAGGAATTCCCAGTGGAGGGCTTTGACTATGGAATCTGCTAACCCATTGATCTGACACAGCCAGAGTTTGTTGACCTGGAGGAAATGCTCAAACACTCAGCTGTTTACCCAGGTTGTTTATATTTGGTTGGTTTGTTGGCTGGGTATTTTTGAGGTGATGGTTTGGGAAATTTTGGTTTGCCTGGGTAGTGTGACAAAGTTCCTCCTCTGCCTTGGTGGGTCCTGCGCTTATAGGCAGATTTGCTCGCCTCAGAGATTCACGGCAGCCCTCAGTTTGGCCACTTTTGCTAGTGGCTCAAACCTGCAGTCCACTCAGCTAACTGGCCAGCATGGGGGAAACAGAGAACAATCCCCACAGTCTCTGTGTCCCACCTAGTGGGTCAGGGACAGGCCAGATCCCTTTCCAATTTAGACCTTCCCTTCTGGTGTTTCTCACAGACCAGGTCAACTCCTTCTGTGTCCGATCAGGAGTTGGGAGGATGGGGGGAACCCAGGCCCGCCCTCTACACCGGGTTCCAGCCCAGGGCCCTGTGGATAGCAGCTGTCTACAATGTTCCCTGTAGGACAATCCTCACTGCAGGGTCTTCCTTCTGAAGCCTGATCACGCTTGAACTCTTCACTCCTCCAGCAGCGCCTTCTCACTCCCTGCTCCTTGCTCACACCCCTACTAACTGATGGAAGGTCCTTTTTAAACCAGGTGTCCTGATTAGCCTGCCTGCCATAATTGATTCTAGAAAGTTCTTAACTGGCTCCAGGTGTCTTGATTAGCTTGCCTGTCTTAATTGGTTCTAGCAGGTTCTTGATTGCTCTAGGGCAGCCCCTGCTCTGGTCACTCAGGGAACAGAAAATTGTTCATCCAGTGACCAGTATATTTGCCTTCTACCAGACTCCTGTACCCCACTGGTCTGGGTCTGTCACAGTAGCTATTCCGTTTGTGTTCGGTAACATTGGCTGGTTGACATACTGTGTCACTGGTCTTACTGTAAATGCATCTAGAGAGTTGCAATAGCAGCATCCTATACATGGAAAAAAATAAATAAATGTGTAACTTTTACCATTATGAGGTGTGGTTAGTTTTCTCTGACTGTTTCAGACCTGGAAGCAAGTGCTCATTCCCATTCCCCTCTTGTAAAAGTCTGATTGAGGTCTATTTCCCAGGCATTCATAACCCCTGACGACTCCCTGCATTAGACTTGGCTACATGTTGCTTATATTGCGTATGCCACATGTTACAACAAAGTCAAAGTATTCGGAAACATGTCCGATCTTGAGATTAAAGGAGCCTCTTTACCCTGTTTATATGCTGAAAAGAAACAGTTCATGAACTGGAGAACTCCAGAATTCAGGCCTGGCCAAATCAATTTGATGTTGCAGCACATGAAGGAACTTAACTACCCCCTTTCTCCTGTAGATCATCCTTGAGTTTGTGTAGTGTAGCCAATGAGTCATCCATCCAGTCACATAAAATTAACTGCCACCTGGTGGGCTTGATCCAACAACCATTGAAGTCAGTGGAAAGATTCTCAATGACTTTAATGTGTGTTGGATCTGGCCCAATGTGAACAGGGAGTTTTGCCAGACAGGAGCTCAGACACAGAATATGGGGAGCTTTTCCATTAGGCACTGAGCAGTTTTCTGGGCATCCCTAGTGAGGGATTAAACACTATAACAGGTGAATAAAGGAACTGGTGTGCACCTCTCGTTTAAAGTAAGTGAAAATTGGGAATAAGAGAATGAGTGATACTGCACAAATTACATTTTTGCTCTCACTTCTCAGAGAGGAAAGATGATACTGGTTTTCATCATCCAGCTGGGTGCCTTTACCTCCTAAGCCCAATCAAGTCAACTTGTTGCTTGGCCATGGTTTCATTTGGACAAACAAAGCCAAGTGTGCCCTTTTCTTTAGTGACAGTCACATTCTGCTAGGGACATAAGTGCCTCTTTAGCTTGGTGCTTTGCCCATTCAGTAAGGGTTCCACCCTGCAAGGTGCTAATTGCCTCCGGAAAGGTGCTGAGCGCCTTCATTTCCCATGGACTATACGAGCATTTGTGCCACTATCACACTGTCTAGAGTGGCTCACGACTGAGAGTGCCAGCCTGAGGGCAGACTGTCAAAAAGCAGGGCAGACACCCCAAACTGGTTGTGTGTACTATAATTAGATTTCACCAACCTAGTAACAAGTGTGAACTCCCAAAGTATTACAATAGTCTTATAATGAAGTCACAGACAGTCTGTTTGGATGCTCCAGGCTCTCTTGCCACCCAGGCAAGCTGGACTATGTGATAAATGGTCACTTACACCAAAAATCAGAACATATTCAGGTTGCTTCCAGTTGCAAGAGACCAGTCACTTACCCCAGATCAATTTGTACCTTGGATCTCACACCAAAGACAATGCTGTAATAAACTAACTAAAGATTTATTCACTAGGAAAAATAAATGAGTTTATTTGCAGGTTAAAGCTAACAAGCATGTATACACAAATGAGTTTCAGTCTGTGATTCAAAAGGTAACAACTAAGTAGTTACCTAAGCTAAGTCTGTAGTAATTGATCAATTCAAAGTGTCTTTCAGGGCTAACCCATACCAAGCAGCATGGGGGATCTCTTTGCTTATGTTTAGGAATCTTTGCCCCTCAGAGTCCAGATAGCAAGGAAGAGCTTCAGTTTCTCCTTGTCAGGGATATTTATCACCTCCACTCCAGATACCAAAATTGATGGGATGAGTTCATCCATAGGCCTCCCATTCCTGAAAAGAGTTAGGAATTCAGTTAATAGGATCTCTCTTCTCTGATGCTGCACAATACCTTATTTGCTTTCAATGGGCCATGTTGAGTGCATTACCTTAATTAATGCTTCTTTTCCCATTTGGCGAGTTACACAATTACAGAGGTTTGCACAGCCGACACTCAGTATAACTTTATACCATGAGCTATAGAGGTTAAAAGTGCGATCAATACAGCAGCGTCCTACAAGCATTTTATAAAGTCTAAACGCTAAACACATCTACTATCTGTTTTGATAATGCTAGCACACAGGTAAGCATTTGTAAGTGTTTAGTGAGGCTGGGGCCTTGGCATAAGCTGGCACCTGGTCTGCCAGCGTCAGAGCTACCTTGAGTGATCAGCCCCTAAATGTGTAAACCTCCACATGTCCAGGCATAGGTAGATGTCCTGTCTCCTCTCCTGTCAGTGCATGGCATCTGTTTACACTTGCTGGGTGCAGACATTTACAGAATCCAACCAAAGCAAATCCTAGTAATTTTCTAGGTTTCATAAAGTGATAACAAGGAAGACCAGCTGCAGACTGGTGCTGTAGATGTGGTAGGCAGAGAGAAAGAGAAGGGTGCTTTTGGGGTGTCTCCTCATCCTTTTCATAGTCCTCTCTCCATTTTGAGAAGCATTTCCAGCTGGGAGTAGGGTGACAGGCAGTCTGTATGGAGGGAAACTCCATGCTGTTTTTTTGCTACGATGTATATTTTTTGCCCACGCTCCCTTTCCTGCCAAAGAATTTCCATTTAGCAGGTAATGACCCATTAGCCTTGTTTACAACTGGCTAAGGCATCAGGTTGTTTCTGAGGACCTGGTTTGGCCACTCCTCAGACTGGGAACATGTGTTAGTAACACCATACAATGGTAGCTTATAACTCTTTGTACAGTGTTGCCACACACATGTTACCAGGACACTAATGGCCAACAAATTATTAGTTTTCAAATGATACCTCACAAGGTATATTTTGTACAAAGATTATTATAATAGTGTGCAAGGGGTGAATACAGGGGTACAGTCTGTCACAATGTAATAGAGTTTGCCACTCAGACAGATATGATACTGGTTTGCACAGACAGAGTCACCCTTTCAGTTTATGCCCTGTTGCCATTGCTTAGCAAATATTCACAAGAATTCTGCCTCTCTGATGGATGCTGTTATGAACTGTCCTTCCCCCTAGAGCAATTCATTTCAGTTTGAGAGAGACCAGGTGAATTTTAACCATTTACTGAAAACTACAATAGAATCTAAATATGTGATCCTAGGTTACAGTACAGCAAGTAAAGTTAACAATCTCACTCCCTGCTGGGTGGTCCCGCGAGGCATACTGGTTGTGGCCAGATGAACCTTCCTTTCTGTTCAGAGTCTGTCAGCTCTCCACCACACAGAGCAGCTTTTAACACACTCTAATATAGCTACGCATGCACCTTTTGTTGGTCATCTGTCACATACACAGCATGTCCAGAAATGCCCCACCGCAGCTTTCCCTGCTGCTGAGCCCAGACATGCATTACAACATTAAACAAAACACATGCTAAAACAGCGATGAAATAAACATTAATAACAAGAAGGGCAAAGGGGCCTCAGCCCAGGGACACAGGAACGTTTAAGGGTGCAGCCTGTATGGGGGCTCTGCAGTCCCCTAACAGTGCTTTTAGTTCCAGAATCCAATAAAAACAGATCAGAATCATTACTAAAATGATGACCTTAGGGGGTAAAATGTTCAAAAGTGCCTATGTCCCATTCTTAAAAATGACTGCAGCACTTAGGAGTTTAACCCACATTGTCTTCCATCAAGACTTAAGCTCCCAAATGTCCGAATCTCTTTTGAAAATAGGACAGAGGTTCCTATACAGTTATTCAAAGGGCAGGACCTTTCACTTGTGTTTGTTTGCAGGGCTCTTTAATAAATGCGCTCATCCTGCAGCTTTAACCACATTACCTGCTACCTACCTGCAAATCCATCTCCCCGTGGACTATTCTGAAAGTTCCAAGCCTCTGAGCCGTTTTCAGAACGCCAACATTTTATTTAATCACCTTGCCACAATGATTATTTCCTCTTTCCCTCAAAAATGGCTTCCTCCTCCCGGCCCACCAGGCTACTGTGGTTTGTGGTGCAGATTGTACATTTCAGGGCTGGAAAAACCACTATAGACCAATGGAAAGAGGAAATCCCCAGTTCTTTCATGGGACATTCAGTGCATGCATTTAGCTATGGAAAGTCCTGAGAAATTGGACTTTAAAATGATGAATTTTTAAATACAGAATACCTATTTTACACATTCTCGACGTTTTTAAAATGCATATTCTCTCTCCCTCAGGTGCCTGTAACATGGTACCCATTGTGAAGTCACTAGCTCAACAGCTTTAGCATGATGGTTGATGTCAAGGTACAGGTTTCCCAGAAGTCTTTAACTCAGTACCACTAGCTTGATGGGCAAGAAGCCAGGGCACAGGACGTTGTCAGATTGCCAATGCAGCACTTCTAGTTTTCAGGACTTGTGTCAAGGTAGAGGCCTCCATGAGATTATTGAATGAGCATCTGTAGCTTTCTGGTTTTGTATGAATATCCAGGATTCTGTGGGGTCTCTGTCTCGGCACATCTAGAATGATACGAGGCCCAGGTCTCTGTGAAGTCATTAGCTCACCATTGTTAGTGGGCTGGTCTGATGTCAAGACATACCTCTGTGATATCACTGGTCAGCAACTCTAGATTGCTGTTCTTAGAATAAGTGACAGATCTCTGGCATCAGTGTTCAGCATCTCTAGCTTGTTTATCTGATGTGAAGCCACAGGTCTCTCTGAAGACTTTGGCTCAGCATCTGAGACTTACTGGGATAGAGTTTATTTACTCCACTGGTTTAGAACTTATTTAAAAGCACAGGTCTCTATAAGGTAGTGGCTTATTTCCAGTATGATAATTCCTCTGTTCCGGTGATGCTTTTACTGTAAATTTATTGTAAAGTCCTGAGTTTTTACATGAAAATTTCTATATGCGATGCAATTCCTGCTTGCCTTACTCCCACAAGTAGGCCCACCAACATTCCTGGGGCTACTTGTATGACTAACGTGAGCAAGATTTAGTCATAAGATTGCATTGTATTGCAGAAGAAAATCAGCACGGGTTACCACCCTCTTGAAGCATAACTTGGAAAAGCCTGGTAACCGAGCATCTTTCCCGTATGGAGCTTTCAGTGATTTCTCTGCATATCACAAGTTGTGACTCAGTGCTATGTAACTTGGGCGAATAAAGGTACATTTTCTAAGTTTTTTGCTATATGTTAGCTGGGAAGGGGAGCAATAAATTCATGAGTGTAAATTCTGTGCGGACAGGAGTAGACAGGTGCTGTTGGATCCTGAACTAAGATTAGACACTGTGGACCAAATTCAGTCCCTGTATAAATAAGAGTGACTCCACTGATTTCAATAGGATTCCATCTGCTTAAACCAGGCTTGAACATAGTTCTTGAAGCAGTCTGATGTTGAAGTCATTAACTCTAATGGGAGTTGCAGGTACTCAATGTTGTTAGGATCAGACCTTTAATTAGTAAACATCTGAGTCACTATACCCTAACACCAAATTCTAAATCAGCCTTATTAAAGTGAGTGATGTAAATTAAAGTATTGCAGATGTAATGTATTACTTGCCCAATGGGGATTATATTATAGAAAATCGCTTTCATGCAAACAGTTGTTACAGTATTTAATCTACTGTGATAAACAAAGAACAACATTTAAGTCTACAATATACTGCACGGTTCAGGCTGATTTATTATATGTAATAAATATTTTATCAGGTGTATTGAAACTGGGGAAGAAATTGTGAGCGTAGGTAGCCCTTTATAAAAGATTGGTGTGAAATTTACTATTACAATAATACCCTAAGGTCTTATTGTTTCCAAAGAAAACTCATTTAAAGTTAAAGAAGTTAAAACATTTACACTAAATGCCTCAGGTTAAGCAGCAAACAAACAGTTAGTCATTAGAAATAATTACATGCACTTAAAAAGATAATGATAAATTCTAAGGGACTGATTTTGGAAACTTTGTGAGCAGTCCCATTGTAGTCAATGGAAATATTTGTGTCAGTAAGGACTTGTTATGTAAGTAAAGGTTTACAGTGTCAATCTCGATGTAGTTCTAAGTTAGGCAACCAAAAAGGATTCCTTTTGGTTAGATTGAGAAAACAGAAGAAGTGTATAAGTGTGAGTCCATGCCTGCATATATGTCTGCTAATATAGTAATGTGGGGAGAGCAGGTGTAATCGGTACAGCAAAACAGTTTATCATTGCTTTGCTATTCTCCATATAGTACCTTTGAAGTTCTTGTTTAGGAACTTTCAGCATCAGTGGTTGTGGTTAGAAGTTTTTAAGCAATAAAACATTCTCAGATTATCATCTCTGTGGAATATTAGAGATTGTTGAAAGATGCTTCCCATGGATCAATGATAAGCTTATATCTTTATTCATGCAGTGTTAAGATTATGAATTTAAATGCACAAAAGTCAGGAAATGAAAAAAATTAGGCTCTGTTCTGTAAACACACAGAGGGACTGGCTCCAACTCCCATTGGAGTCAGTAAAAAGCATCCCATTTATTTCAGGGGAAGAAGGATTAGCTCCTGACTCGTTTTCACATTCTTTTCAATAAGTGTTCAGTTGATCTGGCAAATAAGAAAGTATATGATTGTGCATCATATCTTGTCTATTTGGCAGGAAACCAAATAGCTGATCCCACATATGTTTCAAGGAAAACTTTCTTTATAGCAAAAGAGGTCTTGTCTCTTGGTTTGTGTACTTAGAGAAAGGCCTGGGAATAATAAAATTTGGCATTCCCTCTTGTTTTTAACTCACCATATCAAATATGAAAGTGGCATGATGAATTATTGAAATAAATAAAATTGTTAATTCCACTGTTAATTTAAGGGAAGTGATATTGTAAATAAAGGTTTCCCATATATAGTCACAATATAACATATGTTAGAGTGTCATGGAAAATAGTATGTCATCAGTGCCTTTCAGGCATTATAAAAGGGGCAGCACAAAAGACCTTAACCTGTTTTACTTCAGCCCTGACATAGGGAAAACACCCATCAAAGCTTGTGTTAGCAATGAGAAAAAACTGAGCCTGCAGGCTTGGCTCCATTATGTTTTATTAGGAAGGTCTCATTAAGATTAATTAAATAAAAGAATGACTTTAAATCCTCTTACCACCTAACTACAACTGGGATAATTGGTTATAAATATTTGTTTGGATAATTGGTGCTGAAAAAGATTTCTCAGACACACTCATAGTTGCCTTGCCATTAATTGTAGGAAAAATAATTTGCTAGGGTTGAGTGGCCCTAACTAGTGACCTTGCTTAGAAAATTCAGTAATATCCCAATATTTCTTTCATTGCCTAAGGTCTTCTAAGTTTTTTTTGTGTCATCTCATCATTGTTAACTTCCTTTTACCAGCATTTGAGTTAGAGTCTTACGTTGAATCTGTCCTTTCTCTCCTCTTCTTTTCTGCTAGTCTCTTGCACCATTAGCAAAGCGCAGTTTTAAAACGACAAATATTGAAGGAGTAAACATGAATGAAAATATGAGAATGTATATGCTGATGACAATTCTTAACCCTTAGGAACCCTTCCTCCTCATTCCCATTGCTGCAGTTGTTAATTGATTCATTAATTGGATCAAAACACCTATAAAGAACAGCCATGATTCTGTTTGTTTTTGCATCAATTTTACACCAGAGTAAACAGAATCAGATCTTACATCTCCAAAAGACCTTGAACATTTTCTCTTTCAAATGTGTAGCGAGTTTTCCTGCTTGGATATAATATATAGTCAAAATCCTCTCATATTACTTTTATGAACTTTGACTATATCACAAAGTAACTATCTAACCGCATAAGACAGTGTAGATGAATATATATATATATATATTGGCCCTTCTGTGTCTGAAAAATCTTAGCAACAATACTCACTGAATAAATTAAACTTATTTTACATTTCGCTAACCTGATTCACCACTGCTTTATGCCAGTGTTATGCTAATATAGCTCCACTGAAATCAAAGGCATTAGAATGATCCTGTTTGTCCTTTCTCAATTCCATTAATTTAAGAGAGCAACTCTTCTGTTCCTTAGCTTCCACTGGAACCCTTGTGTTCCACTGTTAAAGAAACTGCAGCTTCTCTTTACTAAGGAAAGCAGAATTGATTATATATATCATGACCATAAAGGACCTTTTGGGGTTCAGGAAAGTCTGTACCATTCAGTCACAGCCCTCTAGTCAGCTCAGCATAATAAAATATTACAGCTATCAAAAAGGCATTTGACTTGGTTGAGTGGATTACTCTACCTCTGGAGGCTGGAAAATCTGGATTTGGGCCAAGTTTTAGGAAATAAGTATCTAATCTTTATGAACATCCTTCTGCCAAAATAAAAATGACTGTTTCTGTCAGAGATAGCTTCAAACTTAAGGGAGTAGGCAGGATTATTGTTTACTGTTCTTATTATTTGTGCTAGTTATTAGGATGCCAGTTCAGGAAAGCATTCCTTTTCAGGATAGCACTTAAACATGGGCTCAACTTTAATCACATAACTGGGATTTAGGCACAAGATTAAAGTTAAAGACGTGCTTAATTGTTGTCCTGAATAGGGATGAACTTAAGCACATAGAATTATAGAATTGTAGGACTGAAAAGGACCTCAAGAAACCTTCTACTCCAGTCCACTGTGTTAAAGGCAGGACTAAGTATTATCTAGACCACTCCTGACAGGTGTTTTTCTAACCTGCTCTTAAAAACCTCCAATGACAGAGATTCCATGACCTCCCTATGCAATTTATCCCAGTGCTTAACTACCCTGACAGTTAGGAAGTTTTTCCTAATGTCCAACCTAAACTGCCCTTGCTGCAATTTAAGCCCATTGCTACTTGTCCTATCCTCAGAGGTTAAAGAGAACAACTTTTCTCCCTCCTCCACAACCTTTTATGTACTTGAAAAATTTTATCATGTCCCCCCTCAGTCTTCTCTTCTCCAGACTAAACAAACCCATTTTTTTTCAATCTTCCCTCATAGGTCATGTTTTCTAGACCTTTAATCATTTTTGTTGCTATTCCCTGGACTCTCCAACTACATTCCCTCTAAGATGCGTGCCTGGGCAGCTGCATAGGAAGGAACATAGGGTCGTGCACCTAATTAGTGGAGCTGTGCAGGTGTGGCTCCACTAATAGGTGCCTCCTGGACCCTGGAAAGGATGTGGAAGGTGAGGTGGTGGGGGAAATAGGGAGTAGGTAGGGAAAATAGGGGGTAGGTGGAGGTTGGTGGGGTCAGGTGGGGGTGAGGACTAAGTTTGGGACATCCTTCCCAGCCCTAGCTGGGCTGCGTCTGGCAGCCAGGGAGAGATGCAACCCTCTTCCAGCCCCAGTGGCTACTTCTCCACAGCCCCAGCTGTGCTGAGGTGGCAGGGAGAGAGGAGAGTCATCCCCAGTTTTTCACCCGAAACCCCCCATTCCCTGGCCCTACCCCAGAGCCAGGGGCGGCTCTAGGATTCGGGGCGCCCCAAGCAGGGCGGCGCGCCGCGGGGGGCGCTCTGGCGGTCGCGGATCCCGCAGCTCCAGTGCACCTCCCGCAGACGTGCCTGTGGAGGGTCCGCTGGCCCCACGGCTCCGGTGGACCTCCCGCAGGCATGCCTACGGATGCTCCACCGGAGCCGCGGGACCAGTGGCCCCTCCGCAGGTACGTCTGCGGGAGGTCTACTGGAGCCGCGGGACCAGCGGACCTTCCGCAGGCATGCCTGCGGGAGGTCCGCCAGAGCCGCCTGCCGCCCTCCCACTGGGACGCCGCCCCAAGCGCGCGCTTGGCGCGCTGGGGTCTGGAGCCGGCCCTGCCCACAGCCAACACCCCCGCACCCCAACCCTCTGACCCAGCCTGAGCCCCTCATCCCCAGACCCATCCCAAAGCTTGCACCCACAGTCAGAGCTCTCACCCCCGACACCTCAACCCTCTGCCCCAGCCCTGAGCCTCCACCCACACTTTGAACCCCTCGGCCCAATCCCCACCAAATGAATTTTGTTATGTGCACCAATATGGAGGTGATGTGTCACACATCACCTCCACATTGGTGAACATAACAAAATTAATTTCACACATGGGTGGGAAAAATTAGAGGGGACACTGATCTCCAATTCATCCACATCTTTCCCGAAATGTGGCGCCCAGAACTGGACACAATACTCCAGTTGAGGCCTAATCAGCGTGGAATAGAATAGAATAATTACTTCAATCCTGCTAATACATCCCAGAATGATATTTGCTGTTTTTTGTAGCAGTGTTACACTGTTGACTAGTGTTCCCTCTAATTTTCCCCCATCACCATCAGACAAATTGCCTCCATATTGGTGCACATAACAAAATTAATGGGGTGGGGCTGACGTGTTCGGTGTGTGGGAGAGGCTCAGGGTGGGGCAAAGGGCTAGGATGTGGGGGGATAAGGGCTCTGGCTGGGAGTGAGGGCTCTGGGGATGAGAGGTTTGGGGTGTGGGAGGGGGCTCAGGGATGGGGCAGAGGGTTGAGGTGCGGGGAGGGGGCGTGCAGGGCTGGGGATGCAGGCTCAGGGATGGAGTTTGGGGTGCAGGCAGGCTGACCCGGGGCTGGGGCGAGAGGACTCCCCCCAGCCCTCTCCCTGCTGGCAGCAGCAAACTCTGGGGGAGGAGCCCTTCTCTCCCCGCTTGCAGCAGCGAGCTCCGGGGCTGGTGGAGAGGCCTGCGGCAGCCCTGCACGCCTCAACTTGCTCCCCTCCCTTGTTCCCGCCCACCTCCTACCTCTCTCCTCTCCAGACTCCTGCTGCGCCCCTTTATAGCCTGCTGCGTGGCCGCCCAGCCTAGAAGGAACTTAGCTGTTGACTCATATTTAGCTTGTGATCCATTATGATCCTCAGATCCCTTTCCGCAGTACTCCTTCCTAGGCAGTCATTTCCCATTTTGTATGTGTGCAACTCATTTTTCTTATCCAAGTGGAGTACTTTGCATTTGCTTTATTGAATTTCATCCTATTTACTTCAGACCATTTCTGCAGTGTGTCCAGATCATTTTAAATTTTAATCCTATCCTCCAAAGCACTTGCAACTCCTCCGAGCTTGGTCCGCAAACTGTATAAGTGTACTTTCTATGCCATTTTCTAAATCATTGCCATTATCTAAATCATCTAATCACCACGAAGATATTGAACAGAATTGGACCCAGAATGGATCCCTGAGGGACCTCACTTGTTATGCCCTTCCAGCTTGACTGTGAACTACTGATAACTACTCCATGGGAACAGCTTTCCAACCAGTTATGCACCCATCTTATAGTAGCTCCATCTAGGTTGTATTTCCCTAGTTTGTTTATGAGAAGGTCATGCCAGACACTATCAAAAGCCTTATAAAAGCCGTACTCCATTATTTTTCTGGGTACTGAAGTTAAGCTGACCAGGTTCTCCTTATTCTGCTTTTTGTAACTTGGCACTGTGTTTGTCCTTTTCCATACTGGAATCTCTCCTGTCTTTCATGACTTTTCAAAGATAGTCACTAATAGCTCAGTCAGCTCCTTGAATATTCTAGGATGTTTTTCATCAGCCCCTGGTGACTTGAAGACATCTAACTTGTTTAAGTAATTCTTAACTTGTTCTTTCCTTATTTTAGCCTCTTATCCTACATCATTTTCACTGGCATTCATTGTTAGATGTCCAGTTGCTACTAAACTATTTGTTGAAAACTGAAACAAAACAGATATTCAGCACTTCTGCCATTTCCACATTTTCTATTATTGTTTTCCTCCCTCATTGAGTAATGGGCCTACCCTGTCCTTGGTCTTCCTCTTGCTTCTAATGTTTTTGTATTTTCTTCTTAAGTATTTTCCTGAATTGAGGCCTAAGCATCATACTGACAACAGAAAGACAAGTGCATATATCTTTGGTATTTAACTGAATGGAAAGACCCACTCATAGAGGCTTTATTCTTCACTCTTGAAAGTCAGTGGAAGTTTCGCCAGTAAGTAATAAAATATTAAGCCTAAATCTGCAGTTTATGCAGATGACTTACTATTATATTGTACGCAAGCCAGAGACTATAATAACAGATTAGAGAATTATAGTGAAGTCATAAACTAGAAAATAAATCTCCAGAAACCTGTGGAGCTTCCAGTTTAATAGAGAGACTCGCATATAAGATAAGCTAAATATTATTTTCCTTTTGCATTATGCTGGTGGCAAATGCTTGTATCTTGGAGTGTATATTCCACCTTCTATTGGGCATATTTATAGGGTAAATGTCATACTATTAATCTCCAAGGTCAAAACAGAAGCCCAGATTTGGGATAAAATTTACCTAAATTGCTGTAGAGATTGCATTCAGTTAAACTGTTTGCCAAGGATTTTTTATCTGATACATATTACAATCCTGCCTGCATTTTTAAAGAAATAAACTGCATTTATGTTAAAATACTTTGGGCATTTAATCCCCCTAGATTGAAATTCCACACATACTAAATTTAAAGATCTAGAATAGTGATTTTGAGCACCTCGACTTTCATCGTACCATGCTTGCTTATTGAAAGTACTTGCCTATTGGTCCACAAATACTCCTAGCCAATTTTAGAGGGGGATGGAGGTCATGCTGTTTGAGATCTGTTGTATTAATCTGGATGGAATATATGGGCCAAAGATGTTAACATAACCAAGTCACTGTCTAATATTAAACACAAGATTCAGGGTTTGGTATACAGAGATCTCAGCCTGCCTAGGACCATGACAAACATACGATCAACATATTTTTAACCTTTTATTAAAGATCCAATAAAGAAGGAAAAACAGTTAAAGAATTTGAAAGGCAAACTATTTCGTAAGGCTTTCATTTTAACAATATCCCTTGTTCCCGTTCCCTTTAGCTATAGTTTTTAGAAGGAAAACCCACTTGTTTGAAAGTCTCTTAAATGGTATTCAGTACCGGAATAACTGTCCTTTTTGGGGAAAAAAGAAAAGAGTTAGTTGAGATGGGCTGGAGCTGTGATTGTTGCTATTGTTAAAGTCCGATCCCATTTCATTCCAGGAGGTGTTTGGGATTCAGCTAGAGCCAGTAGAGGTGGCGATGTGTTCTGGGCCCTCTCTCTGGCCTGATCAGATCAGGATATCTCTCCTGATAAGCTTGACGAAGGCCTGGGGTCCTATGAGATGATGGGAGTGGCAGCGATGATAGTGAAACTTGCTCCAGTAGCCATTTTTTCTCCCAAACTCTCTCTCTTTAAGGACTCCAAAAGGGTGTGGTAGACAGACCTGCTCATTCTCTCATTATTTTGTCCACCAATTAGGCCTACTTTCTAACACACCGATTTTCGTTCACTGATTTCTGTTTCCATGCTTTTCTTGATTACTAAGCATGAGCTTAACACAGTCCTTGAGTTATATAAGTAGGCCTTTTGGGTTGGACTAATTTCAGTCTTTCTGTGTCCCTTTTGTACCTTTTCCCCTCACCATTTGTTGTTATAGGTTACATCTTATGTGACATCTTACAAGTTTACCCTCACTTTTTACAGTTGAATGCACAATTAGGGTAAATGTGTAGGCCCAGTTATCACAACATACCTCCTTAACTCCAAGGCTATCAAGGTACTTCACACATCAGAGAAACCTACTCTGTCAACTGGTTATTCAAGAAGGGCCTAATTCTGCGTTGTTAAGTTCAATGGGAACTTTGTCATTGATTTTAATGGGCACAGAATCAGACATCTAATTATCAACATGAAAGATCAGATTCACTGGTTCATTAATGTGTATTGTTAAAATAGTGCAAACTTAAAGCTGGCTTTAGTGGTTGCATGGGGATTCTCCTGGACTGGGGGAATTCTTGAGTTGCATATGACTGCCTTGAAAGCCCTTATGTCAGATCCCTTCCAGGCAGGGGTTAAAGTAACGTAAAGGACTTACCAATACACCGGAGTCTTGAGTGGGGGCGTGGCCTCAACCAGAAGAGACAGGGCCTTTCAAGATTTAAAGGCCTTTAAATCACCCCGGAGCTACCAGCTGCAGAGGTAGCTGGGAGCCCCGGGGCTCAGGGGTGAATTAAAGGGCCCGGGACTCCAGCTGCCGTGGAGCTCCGGTGGCGCTTTAAAGGGCCCATGGATCCCCACAGCCGCTAGAGCACCGGGCCCTTTAAATTCCCGCCCAAGCCCAGCTGCCGGAGCTTCAGCGGTGATTTAAAGGGCCCGGGGCTCCAAACAGCAGCTGGAGCCCTGGGCCCTTTAAATCACTGCCCTGGAAGCTGGTCCAGTCCGGCACGGCATACTGGCTCTTGCCGGTACACCGTACTGGATCGGACCAGCTTACTTTCACCTCTGCTTCCAGGGCCCCACTCTAGGAAGCATGGCTGGTTTTAGGTATAGGAATTGGGTAGTATCCCTATAAATAATTTGGGTGCCCTCTGGTGGGCCTCTCTGTCTTCTTTTGCAGAAGCCACCAGAACCTAACACAGTAGCAGGGTATATATGGAGGTAGGTCTTGTATGTTTGTACAGAGTTAAGCAATATGGCTATTTGAAAACCAAGTGTGTTCGTGTAGTTTTCTAATATTAATGTTGTGTAGAAAGCATAGACACAACTACTGAGAAAAAAGGCCAGGGAGCTGCTATGTCCATCTGATCCTTGGCTATTTTAACAGGAAGCCAGGGTAAGTGAGAGCAGCCTAATGCTTAATGTCACCTTCTCCTATCTTGTTCTCTAGTCTTGCAACTAAAAACCAAGGAAATTCCCAAACAAAAAACTTTAAGATACAGTTAAACATGTCACTAGTTATCAATCAAATTAATAGAAGGCTATTACAATGTTGTAGTTATAAAATAATAGTTTAAAAGTCAGGAAATTCATAGTTACAGTTCCCCAGCCAATGATTACTTTCACCCTTTCCATCTATCATATTAACAAACCACTGTTTCTCACCTACAAGTCCAATAGCAGCCACAAACCCACAAGGACCATACTGTATATAAAGACAGAATTTGAGACATCCCAGTTACCTGAGTATTGGAGTTAGATGTTTTGGGTTTGGTTTGTACTGAAAATAAGATCTGTTGTCATGGACACAGATCTATAAACTCAACCCCACATATGGGCAACCTAGCCAAAAAGAGATGTTCTTTTCAGGGAATGAATGTGTTCTTAAATAGCTGCTGTCTAAAATTCCCACCCAGAAGAGGTTTCACTCATTAGCAATGGAATCAATATGAGATATTTTATTGGGGTAGTCCGATTGGGTTGAAAATGGCATGATGCTATGGATAGTAGCCATCCTCTCTCCCAACCTATAGAGCCCAATTGTCATGTTGTACCTGCACAGGGACATTCATCAGATTAGGGAAAGTGGTTACAATATAGTGGGGCAAGCATTCCTCCAGATTCAACACACTTTAGGCCAGTTTTTCCTGACCTGTGCACTCTTCACTTAAAGGAGTCAATTGCATGGGATTATATCAGACTTGAATTAAGGACAATCTTGAAACATTTGGTACTTGTCACCTATCTTTAAATTAGCTTTTTAGAGATGAATCCATTATAATATTGACAACATATAAAGCTCTTGCCTTCCTATTTTTTCCTTTATTTCAGAAATATGAAGTTTGCATCAGTGAGGTAATGCAATTACAGAGGCAATGAAAGGGAAATGGCTTTTTCATTTTTGTATAATTCCTGACTGGGAAACACTTGGTGGTATTGCTGATGCCCTTAAATCATAAGGACTAGTTGAGACAAACAGATCAAGCAGGGGTTCATAATGAGCATTGGCAACTTATCCAGTCTTATTTGGGACATGGCGACAGGGTCATCGACTTAATGAAGCTAAAGAACATATTTTTAGATTGGACAGTACCTAACTTGCAGAATTTCTCAATATAGATAAAAGTATTTCAGTACACCTGCTGGAAGGTGTATGAGCATAGAAACCTATATTGTGATCTGTGCCATAGTCCAATAGGCTGGAGAGTGTTCTCTAGTGATGATAGATCCTTCTGTCCCCACCTTCCCACCCCTCCCCATATCACCTTTCCTGCTGGTATTTCTCCTGCAACCCTTTTGTGGCTTATGTCCCACTTGACCTGATTCCTACCCTGGTCAACCCCTTACTCCTATATTTCCCCCTCTACCCAGCTCCTGCCCTCCTCAATCCCCAGCTCCTGCCACTGCCCGTCCCCCTCCACCCTTTCTCCTGATCCTGTTATTTCCCTCTCCTAGTCTCCTATTCTCCCATCAGTCCCTGAGTTCCTGCCCTTGTCACCCCATCTATTCCTCATCCCGTGTCATTTGAGTCAGGTAGTTTCCTTCTTCACCTCCGCATTGCCTGGGAGCCATCAGGAGAATCATTGAGAGCTGAGGAGAGAGTATCCATGCTCCCATTGCTGATGTCTGATGCCACAGTGGGCCCTGGCAGCTGAGATGAGCATTTGCTCAGTTTTATTCAGCCTCTGTTGCCCTGGGATGGAGCATGCTTAGTTACTGTAGCACATGTACAGTCTGGTTGGCATGTAGGAGCTGTGATGGAATGGAGCATACTGAATGCATGAAGGCACTTCAGAGAGATTACAAACTTCAACATATTTCTACTGAGCATATGCAGTGGAGATATTTCAGAGGATTATAACTCAGCCAGATTTGCACAGATTTTCACAGGGAAAGCAAAACACAAATCCCTGACACTGAGGACACCCCCTCCCAAGCTTCAAGTCCTTTTTCCAAAGCCTAGAAGCACTAGAGATGTTCAGAACAGTTGGAACAATTTTTTTTAACATGCGCAAAAGATGTATATTTCCTTAATCTCCTTCCCTGAAATGGCTGAAACATGTTAGCTGGTACTTCTCACCCCCTGACAAAAAAAAAAAAATCAGCCCGAGGCATGGAAAATTTCAGCCTGAACAGTTTGTTTGGGAAAGAAATTAGTAACTGAAAACAGGATCTCATAATGGAAAGTGTTGGGCAACCTGAACTATGTGCTTTGTTAACTGCGTCATCTATAATGAAGTCACTCTGGATTTTACATTGTAACATATCAGAAGCTGACCCCAACTGTTTTATACTGTTTGGGTCACACTTTTAGTTTCACAGTGTATCAAGCCCAACATTTTCAAATTTGGGTATCGAGATCTATATTTTGGTATTTAAATAAAATTGACCTGATTTATCAGAAATGCTGAGTACCCACAAATCCCATTGATTTAATTAGGAATAGAACATTTAGCATCCAAGCGTGATCATTTCCAGCTAATACAAATCTAGAAGAACTCTAGTCATTGGACATCCTCCTTTTTGCTTCTACAGCCGAATTGGATGGACTGTACAAGTTGATGTGCAACCTATTAGGCTAGATTCTTTGCTGTTTCCAATTTATGCTAAGTGTAGCAGAGCATGGGAGCTTTCAGGAAGCTACATATCTTAAGTACATATATGTACTTAAGTATATTCCTGTAGCATCTTAGTGCCTCACAATCTTTAATATGTGCTAGGAGAGTAGTATTTTCATTTTACTGATGGGGAACGGAGAGACTAAGTGACGTGCCCACAGCCACACAAAGATGTCTGTTGTGGAGTACAGAATTGTCCTCTCCACAACTTCCTTTCTGTCACAGTCAACATCACCACCATAGCCTGGGAGTCATCTTTGACTCCTTTTATGTGCCCTACACATGTTCTGTCATTTCTTCCCCAACAACTTCTCTAAGATCTGCTTTTTCTCTGTTTCTCTCATCTGGGCATTTTCTCCCTTCTTGATTGCTATAAACTTTTTGTCCCCCTAACATCCGGTGTCCCATTCCAGTCATAAAACCCTGCTGCCACCAGGATCATCTTCATGCCTGCCATGCATGTCTCTTTCACTGCATCACATTCAAGCTTTGTGTTACTGTCTTCAAATTCCTGCATAATTGTGCCTCACCCTACTTATCTGGTCTCATCCCATTCCTCTACCCCCACCCACCCACCTGCTACTCTGGACCAATTATACCAGCCTAATTTACATGGCAGTTGGCTTCTTACACAAATGTCCCTAGGCCTTCTTCCCTGTTTATTGGCTGCTCTCCCCGAGCTCATATGAAAGGTCCATACTTCTCAGCATTGAAGCCTCTCCTGAAGCTCCACCTCTGCTGGTCTGATCAGAATGGTGAAAAGGTGGCATAGAGACACCATTGCTTCCTCCTCAGCTATGGTGATTATGAGCTTGTGGAACACTTGCTATCTATGATCAGCTTCAAGAAAAGTTTACAACTTCTTGTTAAAATATATGGATCGGGTCTGGGTTAATCACAAAGGAGAGTTAAAGCTGCTTTCAACAGGTAGCTGTGTATGCCCCCAGAGCAGGGGAAACTCTGGGTGGCATATAACTGGTTTTACATATAACCCGCTTCTCATCCTCTGTATAGTGGATATTCCAGGTGAAGATATGTCAGATAACAGAGAAAGCAGAATCAGAGCATGCTGCTCTCCATTGATCTTAGGGAAGTGTTCCTAGGGGAGCACTGCAGCTGGTGCGTATAATTTATTTTAGAGGTGGTTTGATCCCTGATCACTCCCAGGATCGTGGAAGATGAAAAGATAGTTTAGAGTCACTCCACCCTCAGCTGTGCTGATTATGAGCACAGAACAGCTGAGGATCTAAGCTTATATATGTATTAATTAATAATTGTTTGTTATTGGTCCAAATTCACCCCTGGGACAACTCCATTGAAGTCAACGATCTTATACCACTTCAGGGTACATTCTCTTTAAGTCCCAGCATGATATGTTGTATAAATTTCAGGCTTCAATGGTTTCCAAACACATTTTCTATATTAACCTATTGCAGCACAAAGATGTGTTGCTGTTTGTTGTTTATCTTGGTTCATGTGTCTGATAGCTGGTTGGTCACCAAGGAGATTTTAGCATGGCTTTGGGGGAAATGGATTTGTTGCATCATATAAATCTTCTCACACAATTATTAATATGGAAAAAGATGCATTTATTTACAACACATGATTCTACATAATAACTATTGAGTATAGTGTGAAGGGTTGGCTCACAGAAACCCCCTTGGGAACTGGCAACTGATGTGCCAAGACTACTACTTCTTCCCCTGCTTTCCTTGCCAGCCTGAGAATCCAGCACCCTGTCTTGTTGAGCCAGACACTCCTGTCTGCTCCAACACAGACCCAGGGTCTGAACCACGTGCCCCAAAACTGCAGACTTAACTGAAAGCAACTTACAGAAGTGTTCCTGTCTTTAACACTCAGATGCCCAACTCCCAATGGGGTCTAAACCCCAAATAAATCCATTTTACCCTGTTTAACGCTTATACAGGGTAAGCTCACAAATTGTTCACCCTCTATAACACTGATAGAGAAATATGCACAGCTGTTTGTCCCCCCAGGTATTAATACATACTCTGGATTAATTAATAAGTAAAAAGTAATTTTATTAAATACAGAAAGTAGGATTTAAGTGGTTCCAAGTAGTAATAGACAGAACAAAGTGAATTACCAAGTAAAATAAAATAAAACACACAAATCTAAGCCTAATACGGTAATAAAACTGAATACAGATAAAATCTCACCCTCAGATGTTTCAATAAGTTTCTTTCACAGACTGGACACCTTTCTAGTCTGAGCACAATCCTTTCCCCTGGTACAGCCCTTGTTCCAGCTTAGGTGGTAGCTAGGGAATTTCTCAGGATGGCTCCCTCTTTTCTCTGTTCCACCCACATATATATTTTTTGCATAAGACAGGAATGCTTTGTCTCTCTGGAGTCCCCCCTCTCCCCTTCTCAATGGAAAAGCACCAGGTTAAAGGTGGATTCCAGTTCAGGTGACATGATCACATGTCACTGTAGGACTTCATTACCCACTTGCCAGCACACAGGTATACAGGAAGACTCACAAGTAAAACAGCCATCTACAGACAATTGTCCTGGTTAATGAGAGCCATCAAGATTCCAAACCACCATTAATGGCCCACACTTTGCATAATTACAATAGGCCCTCAGAGTTATATTTTATATTTCTAGTTTCAGATACAAGAGTGGTACATTTATACAAATAGGATGACCACACTCAATAGATTATCAGCTTTGTAATGATACCTTACAAGAGACCTTTTGCATGAAGCATATTCCAGTTACATTATATTCATACTCATCAGCATACTTTCATAAACTTATATAGAGTGCAACGTCACACATAGTTATATTTTTTTCTGAATGAGAACAGTGGAACAATTTGTGAGCCATCACTTCTGATATCAGGCAGAGACTTTGTCCTTCTTGTAGAATTGATATTGAACAGCAAGGCTATCAAAATTTATGTGATCTTCTTTATTATTATTTGAAAATATTTAAAGGGCAAGTAGTCTAAATGCCAGATATGTGGAAGGAAAGGTGTTAATTTTCAAATACTGCAGCTACTTATGATACATGAAAAGAAATTCTCCTTCTCCAGTGTATAAATGTTTGACTATAGACAAATGATTAATTTTAGTTTCTCTTCACTGGATCCATAGTAATCTTATGGGTATGTACATAGCAAACTGTGTTGTGTCTTTGGGAGGAACCCCACAGGGTGGTGAGTCAAATGCCCAGGCATGCATAAGCTAAACTGTAAAACGGTGTAAATCTTCCAGATACACCCTATTTGAAATGCTTTGTTATTCTGAAGGTATGGGTGATTCAGAATAAACATGCCATATTTATAACGGCCCAAATCCTGGTCCATTCTCATCACAATCTGCACCACATTGGCTGCAGTTGCATACATCCAAGTGGATTTTGAGTGTTGGAGGTGAGGCTTTCTTATCCACCTGCTGTTTGCCACCCCGACAACTATCAGTGTCGGAACTGTCACGAATTTATTGTGAGTCTCATAATATTTTGTGGTGGTCTGAAAGCCCTAATTCTTGGAGACGTGATTATGTGAGACTATCAGGACTTCTTTAAAAAATATATATTATGTTTCTAGGCCTCATGGCTTCTTAGCCTTTTTGTTAAGAGCAAGCCTAGATTCTAGCCCTCATGGTAGCAGAGAAAAGTTTGAAAAGATGAACTTAAGATACCCTAAAGGCCAATAAAATGAACTCATTAAAAATAATAATAATAAACCATGATTTTTAAGCCAAACTCATGATGTTTTGAGGCCTGGCTCATTAATTTTGAATGCATCAATTTGACAATACTGAGCTATGTATTTAGGGAGCTGAGGAATGACCTTATGGCATGCAGGGCTTACCGATTGTACCCAGGGTGAGACTGGGGGATTTTCTCCAGCTGATTGAGGTTTGGGGAGCCTGCATGGGCTGTATAGCCCAAAACCAACTCTCCTTTTCATTTCAGACTTTTAGTGGACGGGGATCCAATCCTGCTGCCCTTTCAAAGGTAGAGGCAGCCAGTGGAAAATATGGCATATCAGGATATCTAGCAGGATTTATACCTAACATTAGAACTGTTTGATAATGGTTTATTTTTTTCTATGGAAAACATAGACTTTTCAGAAAAAAAAATTGAACATTTTTGGCTCCAGAATGAAACATGGTGATTTGGAACTATTACATGGTGCCATTGGGAGTTGTAGTTCAGGTGTTTCATGCCCCTATTCTCCTTCATGAGCTGACCTCTCTGATTGGACTACATCTCCCATGATACACCACAGCCGGCTCCACCATGTTGCTGAGCTACCACAGTGCATCAAGGGAGATGTATTCCAGCCAGGTAGTGGGTAGCTGTGATAGACAGCTGCTTCCTCAAATCAGGGAAGGGGAGGAGCTGCCCTCTGCAATTAAAGAGGAGGGAGAGCTGTATCCTCTCCCCACTCCCTCGCATTAATCCATCGTTCTGCCCTTTCCCACTATGGTGAGGTTGATAGGTAAATATTAATATTCCATTATTTCAATATGAGCTGTTTTTCCAGGCATTTTGCCCCATAAAAGTTCAGCTATGTCTGCTCAATGTGCATGTCTTATTCCCCCTTTTATACATCAATACAAAATCACTTATTTTCCCAGCACTCCCAACACACATCTACCTTATTAATCTCTCCAGTTTACATATCACACTTATGAAGCAATGGAAAATGTGACATATTTACCCTACCAGCATTAATTCCTGCAGGAGTCCCTTCCCTCAGTACCTTCAAATACTGTACCTTTGTAGGTAAGGAGGGATCAGGAGTTTGCCTGTTAAAGATTATGTGCTGCCATGGGAGCAGAGAGAGCCAGGAAATCTCATATAAGACTTGAGTATCTGTGCAAATGCTCTGCAACCTAAGGGTCTTGAAATATGTTTAGGATTGGAAAGCCACATCCATGCCCTGTCCTTTGGCTGCCAAACTGCTCTCATCAGTGGAAATGATGTAGCAAGAACCCTGCTGTTTCAAGACTTTAGAGTTTTCCTCTTAATTATGATTGCTCTTGGCGTTTTACATGGGGGATGGGGGGCAATGATCTGGCCATTTTGTTTTCTGAGATATGTTGTGTTGCTCAGGGTGGAACTGCTTTGCTATTTTCACAACTGTAATTGCCTGGTGGGTTTCCTCTTAATGGAAATAAAACCTATTTTTTCAAATAACGCTATTGTTACATCCATGGGAATGTCATATAAACTGCCAAGGTGGCCACTACTGCCATGCTATTTCTCTGTATCAAATAGAAAATCTGGAGGAATTTCAGAGGAAAATCAGAGAGAGAATCCGGAGCTACCAAAACTGTCCCAGGCGCAAAACTGAATGTCTTTTTGCAAACAGGTGGCATGAGAGAGAATGCAAACTAATGGCTATTTTTTGGCTAAATTCCAGCATAGCTAGGATTGAAATGTTGATCTAATGGACATGTAAGCTGCATTTAAAAAATACATTTGGATTTTTAAAATAACAATTGTATTAAGTGGGTCCAAATACTCTGAGTGGGCTTAAAGCAGGGAGACGGAATGTTACCAAAGAAGACACTGAACTAAAGCAATTAAAGGCAGAAAAGTAGAGGGTCTGAGGGGAGAATTAAAATTATCAAATCATTGGGAGGAAAAACTAATAGTCACAGAACATTTAAAGAACTCCATTAGTATCAATTTAGGAAGCCAACAGAAGGCTAGCAACAATATAGCTGGAATTGTGAAAAGTCGCAGTTGTATAAATAGTATTAAGAATGAATAAAACAGCTGTAAACTGTACATATTTTTGTGCCTCTAGAGAGCACTGTTGCATTCCCCCACCCCATCTGTGGTCATCAGCCAACTTCTCACAAGGAAGAGCAGCAAAATGTTGGCAAGTTTGATTTTTACACCAGGAACAATGCATCATTGACAGGTTTTTCTACAATGCCATTAAGCTTTGTTATAGCTGCAGAACCAGATATTTATTGTCCTAACTAATGGTGCCAAGGTCTTGTCCAGGGGTTGGCAACCTTTCAGAAGTGGTGTGCCGAGTCTTCATTTATTCACTCTAATTTAAGGTTTCGCGTGCCAGTAATACATTTTAACGTTTTTAGAAGGTCTCTCTCTATAAATCTACAATATACAACTAAACTATTGTTGTATGTAAAGTAAATAAGGTTTTTAAAATGTTTAAGAAGATTCATTTAAAATTAAATTAAAATGCAGAGCCCCCTGGACCGGTGGCCAGGACCTAGGCAGTGTGAGTGCCACTGAAAATCAGCTCGCGTGCCGCCTTTGGCACGCGTGCCATAGGTTGCCTATTCCTGGTCTAGTCTACTCCAAGATTTGTTTTATGTTCCATGACTTTGATATTTTAAAGGGTACAAGTTTGTCCAGTTTTTTAGAACATCACCTTTTGTGTACTTACTGAATAAGAAATATGACCTTGTCTGTGTGGGTTGTTCGGGTATCTTTCTTCATGAACATACTTCTGAATGCACCTACGTGTCCTTTTTGGAGTTAAGGTTAAGTAGCCATTTGGTCTGTGACTGACATGCAGATCTTATAAACTCCACAGTAGTTAGTGGACCATTTTCATAAGCTCCATGGCAAGAACTCCTTCAAAGTTTATGATGTCTGCATGGATTTTTATTTTTAAAATGAGAAACCTTATTGATATTTTAAAGAAATGATACAAAATTATACATATGAATAACGTAAATTATAAATGGGCAACAAGCAAAGAAAAACAATAAGAAAGTCCTGCACCTCCACCCTAGTAAACGCATGTACCTTCCATTTGCACATCTATCATTTCCTTTAGATAAAAGATCGATTCTTCTGATATCATATGAAATTATTGATTTTTTTGGTCATTAATTATAGGAAGAGCTGGTATTGCTGGCTATAGTTCAGGTTGCCCTACACTTTCTAATATAAGATCCTGTTTCCAGTTGCTCATAACTTCCAGACTTTAACTGCTAGGTCTGAAATTTTCCATGCTGGGTGTCTGCCTTAATTCTGGCATTTCCTAACATTTTTAGTGCTTGACTTTGCTGCTTTGACATTGTTAATGTTTAATGGATCTAATCCTCTAAAGAAGATGCTTATATGAAACAATATTTGCAATGTTAACACCCAAGCCCAGATTCTAGTTCCCACCACAATGCTTATACGCCACTCCAGCAGCATAAAGGTGTTGCAATAGACCAAGAGAGAATTCCTCTGCCACAGGAGCAGAATAGAGCTAATGCAAGCAGCCCTATGCTTCCTGTCCTTATACTCCCTGATGAAGGGCATATGCTGGGGGTAAGGCTGAGTGAGGATGTACTTGTAGTGTGCCTTGTTATGGCAGCTGTGGGTAGGCTGTTAGGGTTTTTCTACATTATGCTGGGGGCCAATGGCCACATCTCTTCCTGGGCTGTGCCTTCTGTGCAGTGTCTGAATTGACACAGCAAATAATTTTCACCTTCAAAGGATCATGCTTTTCACCCAGCAAATAGCAAAAGCAATCTATTTTAAAATGCATTCTAGTCTCATGAATAGGGTGACCAGGTGTCCTGATTTTATTGGGACAGTCCCAGTGATGAGCTGCTAAAATCTTAGCAACCGGTTCCCTATAAAAAGTTCTGATTTAAGGGATGTGCCACAGTATGGATTTTTTGTACCAATAGGGTTACCATACGTCCATATTTTCCCAGGAGGAATTTTTAAAATTTACCACCCAGACAGTGATTAAGAACCTAAAAGCCTGACATCTCTAGGAAAATACAGATGTATGTTAACCCTACCTAAAGTTCTTTTTTAAAAAGATGGGCCTGAACTAGAAATGAGCTCCATTTCACATGTGTGGGTCCCCGCCACTCCCTTGGGTTGTGCTAGGGTGACCAGATGTCCCAATTTTATAGGGACAGTCTCAATTTTTGGGTCTTTTTCTTATATAGGCTCCTATTACCCCTCACCCCTGTCCCGATTTTTCACACTTGCTGTCTGGTCACCCTAGGGTGTGCACATGTGTGGGTCCCAGCTGCTCCCTGCCCCCCCTCATTGAAGCAGGTGTGCAGGGTTAGTGCCCTGAGAACTGCAGGGCACCAGTGGACATGGGGCTGGCTGCAGACAGGGGCATGGGGCAGGGCTAGCTGGAGGCAGGGAGTGTGACACGGGCTGGCTGCAACAGGAGCTTGCTGTGGGCAGGTGGTGCAGACGGGGGCTGGCTGTGGGCAGGTGGTGCAGACAGGCTGTGGCGGGGAAAGGGGCTGTGGCAGGGGTCACGGGGGTGGCAGGGGCTGTGGGCAGGGGCCGGCTGCGGACAGGGGCTGTGGGCAGGGGGCGGAGGGGTGGCAGGGGCTGGCTGCAGGCAGGGACTGTGGCAGAGGGTAAGGGGGGTGGCGGGGGCAGGAGCTGTGGCAGGACGGATGGCAGGGGCTGGCTCTGGGCGGGGGCTGGCTCTGGGCAGGGGAGGGCAGGGAGGGGCTGGCTGTGGGCAGGACCGATGGCGGGGGGGTGGCAAGGGCTGGCAGGAGGGGTGGCAGGGGCTGTGGCAGGGGGCAGGGGATGTGGCAGGATGGATGGCAGGGGCTGGCTCTGGCTAGGGGGCGGTGGCAGGGGCAGGGGGGGCAGAGGCTGCGGGCGGGGGGAGGGTGGCAGGGGGCGGCTGTGGGCAGGGGGGGCAGAGGCTGTGGGCAGGGGAGGGTGGCAGGGGGCAGCTGTGGGGGGGTGCGAGGGGGTGCAGACACTCACACAGGGAGAGCGGCTGGGAGCAGGAGGTAGCTGCAGGCAGGGGCTGCGGGTGGGGGGGGCGGGAGGTGGCTGTGGGCAGGGGGGTGGCAGGGCAGGAGGTGCGGCAGGGGCTGGCTGCGGGCAGGGAGGGGGGCAGGGGGTGCAGACGGGCTGGCTGCGGGCAGGGGAGGGTGGCAGGGCAGGGGGTGCAGGCAGGGCAGGGGGTGCAAACGGGCTGGCTGCGGGCAGGGGCGGGTGGCAGGGCAGGGGGTGCAGACGGGCTGGCTGCGGGCAGGGGGTACAATGGGGGGTGGCAGGGCAGGGGGTGCAGACGGGGCTGGGGGCAGGGGGTGCAATGGGGGTGGCAGGGCAGGGGGTGCAGACAGGGGGCTGGGGGCAGGGTGACAGGGGTGGCTGCGGCGGGGGGGTGCGGGCAGGGGGAGCGGGGGAGGGGTGCAGATACTCACACGGGGGGGGGGCTGGGAGCAGCAGGAGGCAGCCGGCGACTCACCAGGCAGCAGCAGGAGCCCCAGGGCCAGGAGGCAGCTCACATGCCTCCCGCCGTGCAGCACGGCCCCCCCGGCGGCCGGGAGGAGGAATTACACCCTTCCCAGCCAGAGCCCATCAAAGCTTCCCTCGCAGGGAAGCCAGTTAACAAGCGGTTCTAAAACTGCTTCTAAATTTAACAACCGGTTCGTGCGAACCGGAGCGAACTGGCTCCAGCTCACCCCTGGACAGTCCCGATTTTTGGGTCGTCTTCTTATATAGGCTCCTATTACCCCCCCCCACCCCGTCCTGATTTTTCACACTTGCTGTCTGGTCACCCTTCTCATGAAGCAATGAAAAATAAAGCAGCAGATAAAGCTCCAACACAGCAGGCAGACTATAGTTCCAACTATTTCCATTACATTATTAATGTTTGACCAAAATGTTCTGTTAGTAATATGCTGCCAAAAATTAGGTGACAAATTACTTCCTTGACTCCCACACTGCTAGGACAAATCATTGTCCACTAGGCCACACTTGAACACAAGTGTGCAGGAGATCAAAAACTTCGCTGTCTGATTTGAAATGGTGAGAGCTGAATTTTAGACTCATCTTAGCACAGTTTAATATAATCTTTAATATTTGAACCCTTTTTTATCATCAGATCAAACATTTAGTGCTCATCTCCACCTCTCTTTGATAAGCTGCAGTGCACAGGTAGGATGAAATAGTCAAAGCAATATCGCCATATGTTTTCAAACTTATGTTTATCGTTGGAAATTTGAAGTAACAATTTCAGTGGAATATTGGTGTTTTCTATTAATTTAGGGATAAATTGTGTAATTACAGTCTCCTTTGTGTAAGAAGCGATGCACAGTTGTGCCATCATAGAAGAACTGGAAGGGAATTATGTCTCAGAGAAGTAAAACTCCCGGTGGCACAAAGCTGTTGTGTCTTGTCACCCAGTGTAGAGTGGGCCCTAAGAAAAGGGGGCATAGCTGCCATATTTCAACACCTCAACTATTCCCAGCTGTTGGGAGTGGCTCTTGGGGCTGTGAGCAACCATGTGCAATTTTAAGTACCTCAGAACATTGGCAAGACAAGCCACAATCTCCCAAAAGATACTTCATGGCAAGAGGATTTGGGAAGGAGATGTATGAATTTAGATGGAATGTACGGGCTAAAGGTATTAACAAAACCCAGTCACCGTCCAACATTAAACAATGTTAAACAAGGTCCGGGGTTTGGTATATAGAGACCTCAGCCTGCATTGTATCATGGCAAAAATGCCATTAAACATCATTTTAACCTTTTATTTAAGATCCAGAAAAGAAGGAAACACAGTTAAAGCATTTGAAATGCAAGGTATTAAGTAAGGCTTTCATTTTAATAACACCCCTTGTTCCCTTTCCCTGGGAAGAGTTTTTAGAAGGAAAAACTCCTGGTTTGACAGTCTCATAGATGGTAACAAAGATGTAATACTGTCCTTTCTGAGAAAAAGAGAAGTTAGTTGAGATGGCCTGGAGCTGCTGCTGTTGCCAAAGCCTGATCCTGTTTCACCCTAAGTGGAGTTTGGGATTCAGCTACAGCTGGTTGAGGTGGTGATGTCATCTTCATCCCTCTCTCTGGCCTGGTCTGGTCAGGACATTCCTCAGAAACCGGATAATGAAGGCCTGGGGTTCTAGAAGATGGTGGGGGTGGCAGCCATGGTAGTGAAGCTTGATCCAGTAGCTATTTTTTCTCCCAAAGTCTCTTTAAGGACCCAAAAAGGGAATATGGGCAGAAGAGCCCATCCCTTCAGGCCTACTTTCCTAGACACCAATGTTGGTGCATTGATTTCTGGTTCCAGACATTTCTTGTTTACCAGGCATGATCTTAACACAGTCCCTGAGTTATATCAGAAGGCCTTTTTGTTTGGACTAATTCAGCCTTTCTGTCTCCCTTTCATATCTGTCCCCATCAGCATTTGTTGTTATAGGTTATTGTGACATCTTATGAACTTTCATGTACTTTTTACAGTTGAGCTCACAATTAAGGTACATTTGTAGGCCAAGTTATCGCAACAGAAGAGACCTACCCAGTTGCTTCCCTGAAGTAATGGAATGGGATGTGTGTGGGTCAGCCAGTCTCTCCCTGAAGAGGGAGGAGAAATTGGAGACTTTGGGAATGATACTGACAGGTTACTGTACCTTCCCCAGGAATATGGCTGTAGGTGAGGGAGAGGGAATTTCAGACAGGGGAAATATCACCCATGCAGGTCAATCTTGAACAAAGAACCCTGGCAATTCTTTGCATAAAACATAGGGAGTTTCACGTTTGTACCAGGAAGTTTCTTCTTGTTTCAAGTTTTGTTCCTCAAGCTTTGCAGAGAAAGAGTCACAAGTCTGCTGCACAGTATTCATTCAGACTATATTTAAAACAGCCCTTAAAAATGGCCCAACACAATCATTTAACAGTATGTATCCAAATTCACTGACTATTATGCACTATTCAGACTGAAGAATAATTGTAATCCACAGAGGATGCCAAAGCATGTCATGAAAGACCCAGCCAAGTGTCTTGGCCACAGCACTGCACTGAGGAGAAACCTGGGTTCACCAGCACACACAGATTTCTTCCCAGTGTTGGTGGATTTCAGTCATGCTGTGGAAGCGAGTGGTATGGGACATTAGGGAGGATAAAACTTGCTTTCTATTTACCATTTACGGTTAGTCAGACTCTGAGTTACTATCAGAGAAGGCTGTTGCTTACCTCTCTGCAAGTCTGAGGAGTAACACCACATACTGGTAACTGTCAGGAAAATAGAAGATAAATTGAATTCAGCTCATTTTAATTTGATCTATGGTTAGATTTGCCAAAGGGCTTAACAGCCAACAGCTCCCACTGAGAACACTCGAGCTGCTGGGAGCTGAGCTCTTTTGAAAATAGCATCTTTCAGACAAAGCACCTCTAAAGCTTTCAGAGAGAGGAACTGAAGCAGTAAATTTGCATCCTTGAGGACCAGTTCTTGACTGTTAGTATTTGGAGCAGGCTCATTGGTTAACATACTTTGGCCTCTACCATGTCTCTACCAGCCATTACTGCATATTATGGGGTGTGGATGTGTACCCCATCATTGACAGTTCCCAGAGGCACTGGATGGAGATGGACAGAATGATTCTGAGGGTGGTGGGGAACTGCATGTAGGGGTGGCAACTCTTCCACCCTGCAATAGGAGTGCAATGTATAGCCCCCATGAAGGCAACCACACTGTGTCCATCAATGCCCTGGTTAGGGTTTTGTTGTGCTGGTGACACCAAAACCAATCAGGGAGCACAAGGTCTGGGATTCTGACTGCTCCCTGTGTAGAAGTATAAGTGTGGGAAGGCTCTGTGCCTTGTGCACTCATGAGAGAGAAGAGAAAATATTTTCCTGAAACATACTCATATTAGGGAGCTCGGTGGGGATTCTTATTCTTTGGGCTGCAAAGGAAGAAAGCAGTAAGCACTGCATGTTCACATCTTCTCCTGAGATTTCAAGACTCTCTGGCTCACATTTTAAAAAAAAAAGTAAGTTGTACTTTGGGGCACCTCCATTTTTGGGTGTCCAACATATCACGTATAATTTGGCGCAGACAAAATTAGCAACAATTTTTTTGAATTTGGCCTGTGATGTTTGTTCACCTAGCTGCAGAATGAGTGCAGCTCTCAGCTGTTGCTGCTGCTAAGTATGGAATTATCCAAGAAAATAAAAAGTCAATTGACTACAAAGTCTGTTCTGGCTTCTATACACCATTCTGATGGCACACAGAGATATAAAAGAATAGCAAAGGGCTGAGAGAGAATTCTTCCAAGGTGGGAGCAGATCATGGCTGGTATAAATGGCCCTTTGCTACTCCCTCTTGTAGGCTCTGTAGTGAGGAGTGTGCCAGAGGCAGGGCTGCAGGATTGTCAGGGTGCGGACATATCCAGTGCTGGTTAAATTTTGTAATTTCCATCTCATGGGAAATTCCAAGATTTTGAAATTCAGTTTCATATTGAATTGGGACAAAAAAGTCAATCTTTGAATTTTTCATGAAATGAAATATGCCAAAAACTTTTCATTTTGACCTTATCAAAACTGTTTGTTTCAATTAGATTGTAATAAAACATTGTGAACGTTTCAATTAAATAAATTTTTCTTAGGAAATGTTTCCATTTAGTTGAAAAATTAGAGGGAAACTCTTCCATCATAAAATTTTTGGCTAGTTCCAGGCATAGCATTCAGCAGTGCAGCTGATGGAAGGCTGCCATAAATTAGAGCAGTCAGTGTTGGGGCCATTTTGGGCCTCTGTTGCAGCACAGAGTCTGGGCTGTGAAAAAGGTGGGCTTAAAGCCATCTTTGCCGCCTAGTCCTCCCTGGGCTGTGCTTCTCAATTTAAAAATCACAACAAAGTGGCTACTACAAGACTGGGTAACTCAGCTGAGCTGCATTCAGATACGGGCTCCTTTGACATAAATGATTAAATGTAAAACATAGTTATTTGTGCTTATTTGTCTGATTGCTATTGAAAACAAAATTTATGTTGTTTCTGTTTCAGTGTTTCTTTTTAAGTGGGTAGCTTAAGTTACCTCTAGGTGTCTTAATCATCCTTTCCAACTACAGTACTTTACATCGCCTTTGCTCTGTTTGTGCTCAGAGCCAAGTACTAAAATGCCTTCTAATTAATCACTATTAATGAGTAGTGTCTCAAGGAGCCATTTGAAGTTATGCATCACCACAATAACTACAAAGGGAAAGTGCCTCCAGGAAAGCAAAGCCAGAAACGTTTTACATTTTATAATTTGTTTGCCTCTAAACATAAACTGAAGTGTTGGTTAGAAGGAACCTAGCTAGCCCTGTTCCTGGATGGCTGAGTTACAGAGGCGCTCCACATTGAAATGGAATGTTCCGGCCTTTTGCAGAGGTTTCCTGCTGCTAGGAACATTTTGGCTTTTCAGTGAATGAGTAAGGAGAGACAAATGAGACCCATCAAAAGTTCTAGGAAAGAACAGCAAGAAAAAAAATGTGGCATTTCTTTTAGCAAGGGTGTTATGCAGAGAAAATAGTATGGGGGCCACCCAGCAACCTGATTCTTCACAATGGCTTGGCCAGACATCTTCCTACCACCTCCTGTGTCCTTCTTCCCTTGGACTGTCAGCTGTACAGATAAACTAAACATGAGGTACAGTATTTTAGAATTACATTAAAAATTGTCCATGCATTCCTACCCTTCCTGGTGTTCTTCAGAAGTATTTTGAGACCCAAGCAGTGGGAAGATCAGGAAGTTGGGATACTTGGTGGCTCCGTTAGGGGGATCCCTTTCTTACAAAATGACATGTCCTATCTTTCCATTCTATATCTCCTGCTTTTGGGTTCAGAACAATCTTCCTCTGATTTCTGCTCAATTGGATATGGACAGAAGGCTGCACCAAGAACCAAACGAAAATCAGAAAGGCCCAAATTTTAGTTCAATCTTAGTCTTTCGGAACTTTGCCATTCTGTATTTGGTGGAATTCTTTACATTTGGTTCTTAATAAATATATAAGCTGAGAATTTTGATAGTGTAGCACAGTGAGAGATTTTCTCAGGAAGGAGCTGTTTGCCCCCGGGATTTATGTGATCCGTAGGATGAGGCCAGGCCGCAGCAAAGGGTGAAATTCACCCACATGCAGAAGACCATCCCACAGCTCAAGCACCACTTAAGTCGTAATGGTGCTTACATGGGCTTCAGTTAGTGCATCGGCCTCTCACAGGCACTGGCCTTTGAACAGAGATATATGCCACCCAAAGTTTGCAGACTACCAAGTTACATTCAGAGGAAGAGAACAGATGTTTAATTCAGGATCAAAGTAATGATGCCACTCCCGGCAGAAGCCAATGGCTTACTCCAGAGACACAACAGAATTACCTGATGTGGTTTGGGGAGAGTCAAAACTAGAGGTGAGGAAGTAGATAGCAACTCTAATTATTTAGCCACAGAATATAGAGCAGCTAGTCAACAATGTTAATAAGCATCCAAGAATATTCAAATTGTCAGCAAAGAAATGTTTCTTTTCCTTACTTTTGCTGCCTCTCTGACTGCTGGCATTCTTGGTGACTTGAGAAGCTGCTGGGCACAGCCAGCACCTGTGTTTTTGTAAAATATTGTTTTAAAACCACCATGTCTTCAACTATAAGTGCATGTCTAGGACTTACAGTTTGTGGCGCTAAGGCTTGCAGCAAATCCTTTAAAGCAAGAATATTCTACCATCCACCATTTTTTCACTCAAAATGTTGGATTTGTGTGACTGACTGTTAGGGAGATATAATAAAATATTAAAGGATGAATAAATAAAATACTTCATGTGTAGTAATGGGATACCCCTCCCTGATTAGCTGGCTGTATATGTCTCTGCATGTATTTGAATTACAACAATAAATATTAACTATCCCAAACTACCCTTTCAGCCTAGCTACCTACTTGGCTGATTTTTTTTGTAGGTGTCCTGGAAAGGACTCTGAAGATCAGCGGGGCCGTCAGTAGATAGGGATAGGTTCAGTAACAACAGGAAGGAATGAAGAAGTATCAGACAGTCTCACAAGGGAGCTATTTTGGAAGTATTGAGGAGACCGCTACAGTGAGCAGAGGGTAAGTGATTGGAATCTAAGGACTGATCTTCCACTGTGTTGTACCTTGTGTTTTCATTTACATCTGTGCCAAGAGGGTGCATGCTGCTACCATTCTGATTTGATAGTGTTGTTATGCTTACTTTGCACTCATTTTACACAGGTGTAAAGCAGTGGAAAATCAGGTACTGTAAGGCCTTGTCTACACTACAAGACTATTTCGAATCAACTTAGTTCGAATTTGTGGATTCGACCTTATGAAGTCGAATTTGTGTATCCATACTAAATACACTAATTCGAATTTCTGAGTCCACATTCACGGGGCCAGCATCGACTTTGGTAGCGGTGCACTGTGGGAAGCTATCCCACAGTTCCCGCAGTCCCCGCTGCCCATTGGAATGCTGGGTAGAGCCCCCAATGCCTGCTGGGGGGAGAAATGTGTCGAGGGTGGTTTTGGGTAAGTGTCGTCATTGAACCGTCAATCACAACCTCCCTCCCTCCCTCCTTGAAAGCGCCTGCGGGCAATCTGTTCGTGCACTTTTCTGGTCAGTGACAGAGCGGACGCCACAGCACTGCAAGCATGGAGCCCGCTGCGATCATCGCCGTTTTCTCCTCCTCGCACTTTATCGTGCACCTCTTCCACAGTCAGCTGATGAGAAATTGGGCTACTTTTCAATGGTGCTGCAAGCACTGGGGGACCATAGGGGACGTTTTGCAAACATCAACGTCGGGTGGCCGGGCAAGGTTCATGATGCGTGTGTTTTCAGGAACTGTGGGCTGCTCAGACGCCTGCAGGAAGGTAGTTTCTTCCCGGACCACGAAATAACTGTTGTGAATAAGCAGATTCCTAAAGTCATCCTCGGGGACCCAGCCTGCCCGCTAATGCACTTGCTCATGAAGCCCTATACAGGCGCCTGGGACAGCGACAAGGAACTCTTCAAATACCAGCGAGCAGCGTGACCTGTGACTGTTCATTTTCTTTACAGAGAAGCTGAACCTGCCCCTGTTTCTTTACCCACTGAGTGTTGACTCTCCTCTTCGGTTACATACCCCGTTCACCCCGTTTCCCCCACTTCCAACACACGTGTAAAAATAAAATACATGTCCCATTGTTACTGAAGAAAGGTTTCTTTATTCATGACTTTGCGTTAAAGGGTTGAAACTGGGAGGCAGACTGTGCTGGGTAGGGTGTGCGGTGATGTAAAGACCGCCTGTAAACTCAACGAATGACAGGCTCCTGCTCCTAGAGCGGTCTGCAGTGCCGGAATGCTTCTTTCAACGGAGCCTGCCATCCCTCTTTTTCGAATTTTGTGTGCGGGGGGATATGTGACCTTGTGGCGGAGGAGTACGGATACAGATTCCTCTGCTGCGTGACTCAGCGGTCCAGGACAAGGACCGCTGTATAAGATCTGTAACCGCCCTCCCCCGCTACAAAGTCACATCCCCCCCACCCACACAGAACCTGGAAACCACCTCCCATACCGACCATGGTGCCTACTGACTGCACTGTGTGTATGACCCGCTGCTGATCCTGCCCCCGTGTCTGTACCCTGGGAAAGGTGACTGTCCTATGCAATTAACAACCCCCTTCCCCACGCCCCCCATTCAAACACAGTCTTCTTTGAAAAAACATGACGGAAACAGTAATTAACAGCAAAGTATTTTTATTACTTAAGTAGACACTTAGGGGATGGAACTGGGATTGGGACTTGTGTGAGTCCGGAAGGGAACGACTTCTGCAAATGTAGGGTATGAGAGCTTTTGGGTACTTGAGCACTCTGCTGGGGTGCAGTGACAGTTTACAAGGCCTCTGGCGCCCCTCCTTCTGTTTATTTTGGGTGAGGGGGGTATGGGACTTTGTGGCGGGGGAGGGCGGTTGCAGATACACTGCAGGGGGGCTCTGTCCTCCTGCGGTCCTGCAGAACATCCACAAGGCGCCTGAGAGTGTCCGTTTGCTCCCTCACTAGTCCAAACATTGTTTGAGTCGCCTGCTTGTCTTCCTCACGCCACCTCTCCTCCCGTTCGCTGTGTGAGCGCTGGTACAGAGAGACGGTCTCCCTCCACTGGCTCTGCTGGTCCGCCTCGGCTAGGTAGCAGCCCATACGTGCATCGAACATCTTGTCCCTTGTCTTTTTCTTTCTCCGCCTAATCTTTGCCAGCCTCTGCGAAGGGGATGCTGTGGCAGGTCTGGAGACAGTGGAAGCTGTGAGATGGGAAACAGGGAGTGAATTCCTTGCAAAGATACATTTTTGCGAACAATTAACTGAGTCTAGGCTGTCTCTGTGAATTCTGGGTTGAGACCCCTGTGCCTGCTGGGGCACAAATAATTTTCGCGGTGGATTCTGGGTAAATGTCGCCAGTCATTCCTTCCTCCGGGAAAGCAACGGCAGACAATCATTTCAAGCCCGTTTTCCCAGAATTGCCCTGGCATACGCCATAGCGTGGCAACCATGGACACTGTTTTGCCTTTTGTGTATGTCACCGTATGTGTACTAGATGCCGCTGACAGAGGCGGTCCAGCAGCGCTACACAGCAGCATGCTTTTGCTTTTGCATGACAGCAGAGATGGTTACCAGCCGTATTGTACCATCTACCATACCATAAATTGGTAATAAGATGGTAATAAGATGGGCATGGTTACCTGTCCTTTTGCACTGCACCATTTGGTGCTGTCATAAGTGCCCCTGGCCGAGCAGCCAGGGGCGCAAAAGCAAAAATTGGGAATGACTCCCTGAGTCAATCCCTCCTTTTTGGTATCTAAAAATAGAATCAGTCCTGCCTAGATTATGGGCAAGTGTACTAGAGAACCACTGTATCATAGAACCAGATAGCACAGCTGCTCTGTGTCCGATCCTGCATAAATTTGGAGCTGTATGCTATTCACAGGGGGTGCTCCTGCAACAACACCACCTGTTCATTCCGGCCTTCCCACAGCCTTCCTGGGCTACCATACCATTGTCCCACCACTTGTGTGATGAAGTAATAAAGAATGCAGGAATAAGACACAGTGACTTGTTTGTGAGAAATGAGTGGAAGGAAGCCTCCAGCTGCAATGATAGTCCAGGCAGGACATTAAGGAGTGTGGATGAAGGAGCCCATCATCCCTCTGCTAGTCCAGGGGCAATTCAATCTTTTCTTTACACAGGAAGGGTGGGGGCTGATGGAGCTCAGCCCCCTGTTGCAATGATGAGGACGGTTACCAGCCATACTGCACCATCTACCATGAAAAATTAGGGCCAGGCGCCCTTGATCGACCTGACAGATGCTAGTACGCATGGTTACCAGTCCTTTTGCACTGCCCCATGTGCCAATAGGCTGATGATGAGGACGGATACCAGCCATATTGCACCATCAGCCACCCATAGCGCGGGGGGAGCAAGGATGTTCGTGTTGAGTGCTGCACCATCGCGTCTATCTGCAGCATTCAGTAAAGATAGGGTGACATGTAAAAGAGTCAAGAGAGGATTGTTTTCCCTTTCACTTCTGGTGGTGGGTGGGGTGTGTGCGCAAATTGCCGAACTATGCCCTGACCCACCGCAGACACTGTGTTTGATCCTAGAAGCATTTGGAGCTCATCCAAGAATGCAAATACTTTTCGGAGACAGCAGGAACTGTGGGATACCTTGCGTCCTCATTCCCCCCTCCCTCCATGAGCATCCATTATATTCTTTGGCTTTCCGTTACGCTCGTCACGCAGCTACGTGCTGAGTCTGTGCTATGCCGTCTGTCCGTGGATTTATTAAAAATACTTTGGACCAGGCGCACCATAACAGTAATTCCACTACTTAGATGCATGAGTCTCCTAGCGAGATCACCGTGAGGACGGGCACTGAAGGAGATAGAGAGCACATGCTGCGTGAAATCTATCACGAACCACGGACCGATGCAGCCGTGCTCGGGGAGGCAATGCTCCCTGAATACCGCATGAAAGCCTCGCGCGGAAAAGGGTGCTATCACGGAGCACCCAATAAGGCAGCTCTCCCCAGGAATCTCCTGCTGATGCTTATCGATTAACAGAAGGAGAGCTTCGTGGAGATCTCCCAGGAGGATTTCTGTTCTATCACCATATATAGAGAGACCTCCTTCTCACACACTTCAGATTCCTGTTATATTAAGAATAAAAGTTAACATGGTTAAAGCACTTACCGACTGCTCCTTCCCCTGATTCAGGATCCGGGTTCATGGCCGGGGAGGGTTGGTAGGGGATCTCCGTGACGGTGATGAATAGATCCTGGCTGTCGGGGAAACCAGCGTTGTAAGCGCTCTCGCCTGCCTCGTCCTCCACAAACACTTCCTCATCTTCCCCGTCCATGAACATCGTCGAGGAACTGTCCGTCGACACTGTACCATTATCAGAGTCCATGGTCACTGGTGGGGCAGTGGTGGCAGGCTCCGTAGCGTCCATTTGCCGCTTTGATTTTTTGGTAGCCTTGTCTGGGGTCCTTGGTTTTCACGCGGCGATGCGTTGCATGACGGCTGTATCCTCTGTCTGGATCATGGCTTTGGAGACCTTCTCGTAGGTCTTTGCATTCCGTTTGTTGGAGCGCAGCTCCGAAAGCACAGACTCCTCGCCCCACACACTGATCAGATCCAAGAGTTCCCGGTCAGTCTATGCCGGGTCCCTCTTTCTATTCAGAGATTACATGAACTCCTCTGCTGGAGAGCTCTGCATTGCTGCCGGTGCTGCTGAGCTCGCCCCGATATCCAACCACAAAATGAGATTCTAACTGTCCAGAAAGGAAAAGGAATTCAAATTTTCCCGGGTCGTTTCCTGTGTGGCTGGTCAGAGCATCGAAGCTCGGACTGCTGTCCAGAGCGTCAACAGAGTGGTGCACTGTGGGATAGCTCCCGGAGCTACTAAGTTCGATTTGCATCCACACCTAGCCTAATTCGAGCTAGCCATGTCGAATTTAGCGTTACTCCACCTGTCGGGGTGGAGTACCAAATTCGAACTAAAGAGCCCTCTAGTTCGAATTAAATGGCTTCCTGGTGTGGACGGTTGAGCGGTTAGTTCGAATTAACGCTGCTAAATTCGATTTAAAGTCCTAGTGTAGACCAGGCCTAAGAAGAGAAATGACTTACCAGGATGTTGAAGGGATTGTGGAGACATTAGAGTGTGGCTTAGGACAGGATAATCTAATTGAGCGCAAGTACTTCTGGAGAAATATCAGAGAGATGCTCAAAGGAAAGTTGACTTCACTGGAAGTGGGGAGGAATGAGGAAATATCAGGTAAGCCTTAGCCAGGAGCAAAGTTCAGTAGGAAGGGATTATATACAAACAGTCTCAGATTTTTCTGGATGCCGAAGTACAATGTTACGAAGAGTGTTTAGTGTGGCCATGCAAATAAGGTTTTGTCAGGAAATATTGTTCCTGTGCTAATGTGCTGAGCCCTGTTACGGTCACGTCAACTAGATTGGTTTATCAGAAACTGAGTCATCTGACATGCTTTCAAAATGTATTCCAACCAGGCCCTTAGGGTGAGGGATGGGTTCAGTGTATGAGCAGAGGGATCATGACAGGATTAAGGAGTCTCTTCTTGTAAGGGATGGGCTCAGAGGAAGCAGGGAGGGTGCACTTTGGGACTTTTTTGTGGAGAGAACAGAGTTGTAGAGAGAGTTTGAAAGTGTGATATGCCAATAATATTCAGCTCATGATGAAACAATGAGAGAACCTTGAATCTGAAACAACAGTGTAATTCTGCTCAAACCTGTTTCAGGAGAGTAGATGAAAGCTTCAAACAACCATAATATCGAGTGCGGAACAGTTATGAAATACTACGTGTATTTTTTTACCTCTCAGAGGGCTGGACTTCATGACTTCTCAAGGTCTCTTCCAACCCTACAGTTCTATGAATCTATGAAAACTAGAAAACTATTATTTTCATATAGAAAAGTTGATGTCAGGCAGAAATATCCCATTTACCACTTGAGGGAAGTGTACTGTTCCAGCAAATGCTATTGGAAATGAACTTAGGCCTGCTCTTGGGGACTGAAACATCACAAGATTGCCACCGTTACCACATTGTGGCTAATTGCACTGTTGCAAATTGAGAGAAAGTTCTCAAGACCAATTAGTATTATCTTTTCATTATTTAAACGGCAATAGCCTCTAGATTTAATTGCACCATTTTCATTTCTTATGTCACTACTTCATACTGACAGGCAGTGAGACATCCAGTAAGTTTTATGGGGTGAGGAAGCAAATGTTTTATAGTGAAAGTAAAAAGCTCTTATGGAATGGAGAGATATCCCTTAAATGGGTTGTATATCATCAAGATTTTACTAAATTAGATCAAGGGCCTGATTCTGCCATCCCTCTGCATCCAGAACTCCCACTGAAGTCAATGGGAGCTCCACAAATAGAACAGGCGCTCCACAATTGAAGGTTTTCGCAGGATTGGGCCTTAGCTTCAAGGGGTATGGAGATCTTATAAAGTTTCTTACTAAAATATGGAGGTAGGTGACATTTGCTTTTTAATGGGACTCATAGGTAAATGACTATAAACATTTTAGATTCATTTAGGAAGGTATAGGGAAACCTGTTATTCTTGCACTGAAATACCTCACTGTAATTGAATTTCTTTGGGTGATGTAATCACATATTTTAAAAAATCTCCATCTTTATTAATTTCCAAGGTTGAATATAATCTTAGCAAACGAGCACACAAAAGCTGCTGCTTCTGTTATGTATTATCTGATTATTTACACATGTTTATAAAGTGTTTATGTGGCATTACCACTGATGTATATTAATACATTCCTGCAGACTACCAACAACATTGCTTAGTGTGCTGCTCATTCACTATGACTCACTTCTGCACAGAGGGCCTGAGTCAAAGCCCACTGAAGTCAGTGGGTTTCTATACATTCCAATGGGCTTTGGATCAGGCCCTTACTTAAAATTGGTGATGCTGACTGTAAAACTGATTTTCATCCTGAGCATACAGCAGCTGCACTAAAAGCAGCTTTTATATATACATAAACATAAACAGTTGCGCAGTTAGGTCCTGATACTGAAAATGCCTATGGACTTGCTTAATTTTTTCTACAATGAGTAGCCCCACTGATTTCAATGGGACTATACACAACAGTAAAGTAAACATGCGTGTAAGCATTTGCAAGATCAGGGCCTAAGGTTGCTATGAGTTAGATGAAGAACTGAGAGAGCCTAAACATACCTGATTGAGCCAATTTAGTTTTAAAGAATAAAACCAGCAAAATCAATAGGCATATGATTTGGAATTTATTGATTTCAGATTTTCTTTTAAAAAATGAATTATGCTTTGTTCCTGATGCCCTTTCTGTGTAGTGCTCTTCTTGCAGGTAAGGATTTTTGTGTAGTAGTGGGATGTTTATAGCAGGGAAAGGAATAGCACATCTAACAGGTGTATTATATCTCTGACTTTTAAAATTTTTATGAGAAAAGGAGAATTGGTAATGAAGTTCCCTGGAATTGGAGATAATAATTGCTTTATTATGGGGTGGGAGCTGGGGGATAAAATCAGTGGACTAGGTTCTGTTCCTGGCTCTGCTGCATGACCTTGGGCAAGTCATTCACTGTTTTGCGCCTCAGTTTTCACAGCTGTAAAATGGGGAAAGCACTTTGAGAGCGATGGAAGAAAAGTGCTACGTAAGTGCTATCATTATTTATTATCTCAGGGATGGTGGTCTGCTGAACAGCTCACTACAGTGCTATATTCAATGTAGACAGTATGTGTGATCTCTAATAAAAAAAAGCCAGGTAATTCCTACTGTCAGAATGAGGCTTGTTTGCCATATGTATTCTGAAAGTTCTTTTGAATGATTCCACAACTAGAAAGGTTAGGTTGGTTCAGTGTGTGTAGTGTTGACATGCTGTCACTGAGGCTTTGTCTACACTGGCAAGTGAAAGACAAAACTTTTGTAGTTCAGAGGTATTAAAAAAAAAACCCACTACCTCCCCAAATTTTGTCGAGGACAAGCGCTGGTGTGAACAGCACTTTGTTGGCAGGAACATTCTCCTGCTGTCAATGCTAACGCCGCTCGCTGAGGGTGGAAGCTTTTGTTGGCAAGAGACCTCTCTTCTGCCGACAAACAGAGGCTACACTTCGCGCCTTTTAGCTGCATGGCTGTAGCAACACAGCTGTGTCACTGAAAGCTCCATTGTGTAGACATAGCCTAACTGGACAAACTGAATGAGGAGCCAGAACCTTAAAACAGTCTAGGCTTTCACTATATTCTCAAATTGAATAATAAACATCTTCATTTTAATAATTTCACCAACAGTAGGTATGAAAAGAGCAACAAAAACAAAGTGCCAAAAATGAGCAATGAAAAAGTAAACTATGGACCTCCTGCTAACCTTGCAAATACTTACACAGATGAGGTGGTCTCATAGAAATCAGTGGGGCTGCACACATAAGTAAAGTTACTTATGTCCGTAAATATGTACAGGTTTGAGGCCTTAGAATGTCTGAAATTCTTATTAATGCACATGTGCTCTTTTGTGGATTTCTAGATCTTGGACAATTGCCTAATGCATTTTCCTTTTGATCTGAGTACAAAAAAAGCCATTTCTCAATGATCTGCCAATAAACTAGCTCCATACATTTTTATGCTGCAGCAACCTAGTATGTTGTCTGAAAGTGTTGACAGCATGTCTCAACTTAGTAGACCATTATTTGCAAATATTGGGCTAAATATTTTAGTCTTTACTCAGACAAAACTCCCATTGAAGTCTACAGGACTACAGACTAGTAGGGCTAAATCAAGGCTACAGGATTTGTCTTGATATCTAATAAATATAATCGCATAAATGAAAAAAAAAACACAACAAACAATCCCCACATCAAGCTCCTTGCACACTTGCAGAGCTTCTTTGAAATCAGGGGAAGCCTGTGTGGCTTCAACTGCAGGATTGGTGTGAACATGGCTTTGGGGGTGGCTCATAGAATATTTTTTTACGCTGGATGATTTGTAGACCAGAAAAGCTTATCTGGAAATGGTAATTTTCTTTGTGGCTTGGAAATTATTAGGAAAACCTAAATGGTTGTAAAGCTGTTGACAATGTTTAGACCACAATAACGTGGTTATTGTTGAAAAGACACCACTTGCTCATATTTACTACGCGGCGCAATCTGAGATACCACATTTGTTTTCTGTTCAAAGTATGGGGTTAAAAAAGTCTGTTAACCAACCACACTCCTGTGCTTCAGTGGGCCAGCCCCACCTCCCAAGCCCTCCTTCCATACCGCAACTCAAGAAACCCCTATGGGGCTGTCATCTGTGCCATGCAGTGTGTGTGAATCATCTGTGTTGGCACCCATGATCTAGGAAACGCCACATAGCAAAGCCATGCGATCCATTATCTTTAACTGTGGGCCAATCTCTCTCCCTCTCCTTCCTCATCCCTCATTTGTTTTCTCCTTTCTCAGTAAGGCTCTTTGACACTTTACTTCCTCCTATGCCTCTTTCTCTGTCATTTCCCTATTTGCTCTATCCTTTCTCTCTCCCCACTTTCAATTTTTTTCTATTACCTAAGAAATTAGATCTTAAAGCCCCAATCTTGCATACACTAACACACATGCCCAACGTTGTCCATGGGAAGAGTTAAGTATTTGTGTATTTGCAGGATCAGAGGCTAAATTAGCTCCTAATTACATTTTTATAACTGATCATTCATTGGAAAGAAACCTAGCTGCTTCCCTAGTGCTGCTGGAAAAAAAGTAAAGGGTTAAACACATTGTTTAGAAAAAACATGAGAAACTTGAATCATAGGTGGAATAGATCACTTAAGACCACTTATGTGTGTTATGGGACATGTTTTATATAGAAATTAATGTTTTTCCCCTTTGAAAGGGTGTATAAAAGATGGCATCAAACTTTTTAAAAGTAACAGCAACTACATTTTTCTTATTATTTTTCACATTAGAAATATCAGGTTCTTATTTCCCTCTCTTTGCTGGAGACAATATGCAAGATCTGTGGAGGAAATGCACAGAGATGCATGAGTGTGTAACTTGAGTGGCAGTTCTCCCTAACCCTCAGCTTGAGAAGGGAGGGTTTCTTGATTGAGCCTTATGCAAACTAAGACTTAGCATTCCCTCTCTGCTCAGTTGGGGGCAGGAAGAAGTGCACCTCATTTACACCATTACATGGTGTCACTATGAGATCATCCAAATTTTGCCAGGTCCTGCAGAGAGGGCAGTGAGGATCTGATATCATGGGGTCTGCAGTCCCCAAGGGGGCTTCAGGAGAGACCATGCCCCTGGAAAGGTATCTCATCTCTTTTTCATGGGCTGCACTGACTTCTAATTTGTTTGAGGTGCAATTAAAGTTCCTTTTAACCAAGCCTCTGTTGGGGGCGGGGGGAGAGGAAGTAGTGGTGTTCTCCCAAGCACCACTCATTTGAGGCAGAAACCAAAAGGAGAGAAACAAACTCTCCCCTCAGACTCCACTGAGCCAAGCTTCTCCTCAGTGGGACTTGGTAGCCTGGGCTGTGCTGGGTTTGGCTCATTCTTGGTGGGCATGGGTTGTAGTGGGGCTCTGAATCACTGATTCTGCTGTGCTTCCAACGGTGCTGTTGCTGCTACAGCACCCTCCATCATGAGTCAGGTAAACACACAGACAGAGCTGTTAGTGCTGGGATGCCTAGCAACCAATACTGACTGGCGAAAATAAATATGTACCTTTGCTCCCCTCATGGATGTTGTGGGTGGTGGCAAGGGGACCCTGAAGATGGTGACAGTAAGCAGTCCCCCTGGGCTTATAGCCAGGATTTTAAACTCAGTAGTAGTTAGTATGTGGCTGTGGTTGGCTAGTGGTTGATAACTGTAGGGTAAAGTATGTCCATGGGGAGTTCTAAACACCAGGAACTGGATTCTCAGCTAGCTAGGATGCTAATGAAAGTGATGGAGTTTGACATGTTTCTGCTTCTGAGCATGAAAGCAGTCTGGATGCAGCGTTCTGGATCTCTTGTGGTTGAGAGCATAGGGATGTAAGAAGGCCACACTGGTGGGAATTGCAATACTCACAATGACAAGTGAGGAAGGCATGAATAAGGATTTCAGCAGAAGCAAGGACAAGGTAAGGCTGGATTATGGCAAATGTTAACAACAGAATAACAAACAAGGGAGTGATAGGACAAGAAAGTAAGTCTGAGGTCATAGAATCATAGAATATCAGGATTGGAAGGACCTCAGGAGGTCAGCTAGTCCAACCCCCTGATCAAAGCAGGACCAATCCCCAACTAAATCATCCCAGTCAGGGCTTTGTCGAGCCTGACCTTAAAAACCTCTAAGGATGGAGATTCCACCATCTCCCTAGGTAACCCATTCCAGCGCTTCACCACCCTCCTAGTGAAAAGGTTTTTCCTAATATCCAACCTAAACCTCCCCCACTGCAACTTGAGACCATTACTCCTTGTTCTGTCATCAGGTACCACTGAGAACAGTCTAGATCCATCCTCTTTGGAACCCCCTTTCAGGTAGTTGAAAGCAGCTATCAAATCCCCCCTCATTCTTCTTTTCTGCAGACTAAACAATCCAAGTTCCCTCAGCATCTCCTCATAAGTCAGGTGCTCCAGCCCTCTAATCATTGTTGTTGCCCTCTGCTGGACTCTTTCCAATTTTTCCACATCCTTCTTATAGTCTGGGGCCCAAAACTGGACACAGTACTCCAGATGAGGCCTCACCAATGTCGAATAGAGGGGAATGATCACGTCCCTCGATCTGCTTGCAATGCCCCTACCTATACAGCCCAAAATGCCATTAGCCTTCTTGGCAACAAGGGCACACTGTTGACTCATATCCAGCTTCTCGTCCATTGTAACCCCTAGGTCCTTTTCTGAATAACTGCTGCCTAACTATTTGGTCCTTAGTCTGTAGCAGTGCATGAGATTCTTCTGTCCTAAGTGCAGGACTCTGCACTTGTTCTTGTTGAACCTCATCATATTTCTTTTGGCCCAATCCTCTAATTTGTCTAGGTCCCTCTGTATCCTATCCCTACCCTCCAGCATATCTACCACTCCTCCCAGTTTAGTGTCATCTGCAAACTTGCTGAGGGTGCAGTCCACACCATCCTCCAGAGAAGTGTTTCCCAAACTTGTGACACTGCTTGTTTAGAGAGAGCCCCTGGAGGGCCGGGCCGGTTTGTTTACCTGACGCGTCTGCAGGTCCAGACGATCGTGGCTCCCACTGGCTGCGGTTCACTGCTCCACACCAATGGGAGCTTCTGGAAGCAGCAGCCAGTACATCCCTTGGCCCGCGCCACTTCCAGCAGCTCCCATTGGCCTGCAGCGGTGAACCGCGGCCAGTGGGAGCCACGATTGGCTGGCCCTGCAGATGCGTCAGGTAAACAAACTGGCCCAGCCTGGCAGGGGCTTTCCCTACACAAGCAGTGACCCAAGTTTGGGAAACACTGCTCCTGATCATTAATGAAGATATTGAACAAAACCGGCCCCAGGAATGACCCTTGGGGCACCCCGCTTGATACCGGCTGCCAACTAGACGTGGAGCTATTGATCACTTCCCGTTGAGCCCGATGATCTAGCCAGCTTTCTATCCACCTTATAGTTCATTCATCCATTCCATACTTTAACTTGCTGGCAAGAATATTGTGGGAGACCGTATCAAAAGCTTTGCTAAAGTCAAGGAATAACATGTCCACTGCTTTCCCTTTATCCACAGAGCCAGTTATCTCGTCATAGAAGGCAATTAGGTTAATCAGGCATGACTTGCTCTTGGTGAATCCATGCTGACTGTTCCTGATCGCTTTCCTCTCCTCTAAGTGCTTCAGAATTGATTCCTTGAGGGCCTGGTCCATGATTTTTCCAGGGTCTGAGGTGAGGCTGGCTGGCTTGTAGTTCCACGGATCCTCCTCCTTCCCTTTTTCAAATATGGGCACTACATTAGCCTTTTTCCAGTCATCCGGGACCTCCCCCGATCACCATGAGTTTTCAAAGATAATGGCCAATGGCTCTGCAACTCCTTTAGCACCCTCGGATGCAGTGCATCCGGCCCATGGACTTGTGCTCATCCAGCTTTTCTAAATAATCCTGAACCACTTCTTTCTCCACAGAGGGCTGGTCACCTCCTCCCCATGCTGTCCTGCCCAGTGCAGTATTTTGGGAGCTGACCCTGTTCACAAAGACAGAGGCAAAAAAAGCATTGAGTACATTAGCTTTTTCCACATCCTCTGTCACTAGGTTGCCTCCCTCATTCATTAAGGGCCCACACTTTCCTTGACTTTCTTCTTGTTGTTAACATACCTGTAGAAACCCTTCTTGTTACTCGTAACATCCGTTGCTAGCTGCAACTCCAAGTATGATTTGGCCTTCCTGATTTCATGAGCTAATTCAGTTTAAACTAAATGGAAGGATAAACAAAAATTGATCTGTGACTAGGGTTTTTTATTTCAAAAGGGCTAACTTAAAAAAATTAAGGAAATTAGTTAGGGAAGTGGATTGGACTGAAGAACTTGAAGTAATGCCAGGCCTCCTCCATCTTTAGATCCTCAAGTCAAAGTTGCAGAAACTATCAGAAGCCTGCATCACAAGAAAGGGGAAAAAATGCATAGGCAGGACTTATAGACCAAGCTGGATGAGCAAGCATCTCAGAGAGGTGATTAAGAAAAAGCAGAAAGACTACAAGAAGTGGAAGATGGGAGTGATCAGCAAGGAAAGCTACCTTATTGAGGCCAGAAAATGTAGGGATAAAGTGAGAGAGGCCATAAGCCATGTAGAGCTGGATCTTGCAAAAGGAATTTAAACCAATAGTAAAAGGTTCTATAGCCATATAAATAAAAAGAACACTGAGGATGGAGTGTAGGTTAAGGATAATCTAGGCATTGCCCAATATCTAAACAAATACTTTGCCTCAGTCTTTAATGAATCTAATGAGGACCTTAGGGATAATGGTAGGATGACAAATGGGAATGAGGATAAGGAGATAGATATTACCACATACGAGGTAGAAGCCAAACTCGAACAGCTTAATGGGACTAAATCTGGGGGCCCAGATAAGCTTCATCCAAGAATATTAAAGGAACTGGCACATGAAATTGCAAACCCATTAGCAAGAATTTTTAGTGAATCTGTAAACTCTGAGGTTGTACCGTATGACTGGAGAATTGCTGACATAGTTCCTATCTTTAAGAAAGGGGGGAAAAATGTGATCCAGGCAACTACAGGCCTGTTAGTTTGACATCTGTAGTATGCAAAGTTTTGGAAAATGTTTTGAAGGAGAAAGTAGTTAAGGACATTGAGGTCAATAGTAATTGGGACAAAATACAACATGGTTTTACAAAAGGTAGATTGTGCCAAACCAACCTGATCTCCTTCTTTGAGAAGGTAACAGATTTTTTAGACAAAGGAAATGCAGTGGATCTAATTTCCTTCAATTTCAGTAAGGCATTTGATACGGTTCCACATGGGGAATTATTAGCTAATTGGAAAAGATGGTGATCAGTATGAAAATTGAAAGGTGGATAAGGAACTGGTTAAAGGGGAGACTACAACGGGTCGTAATGAAAGGTGAACTGTCAGGCTAGAAGGAGGTTACTAGTGGAGTTCCTCAGGGATTGGTTTTGGGACCAATCTTATTTAATCTTTTTATTACTGACCTTGGCATTAAAAGTGGGAATGTGCTAATAAAGTTTGCGGATGACATGAAACTGGGAGGTATTGCCAATACAGAGAAGGACCGGGATATCATACAGGAAGATCTGGATGACCTTGCAAACTGGAGTAATAGTAATAGGATGAAATTTAATGGTGAAAAGTGCATGGTCATGCATTTAGGGACTAATAACAAGAATTATTGTTATAAACTGGGGACACATCAATTGGAAGTAACAGAGGAGAAGGACCTCGGAGTATTGGTTGATCACAGGATGACTATGAGCCACCAATGTGATATGGCCATGAAAAAAGCTAATGTGGTCTTGGGATGCATCAGATGAGGTATTTCCAGTAGAGATAAGGAGGTGTTAGTACTGTTATACAAGGCACTGGTGAGACCTCATCTGGAATACTGTGTGCAGTTCTGGTTTCCCATGTTTAAGAAGGATGAATTCAAACTGGAACAGGTACAGGGAAGGGCTACTAGGATGATCCGAGGAATGAAAGCCTGTCTTATGAAAGGAGACTCAAAGAGCTTGGCTTGTTTAGCCGAACCAAAAGAAGGCTGAGGGGAGATATGATTGCTCTCTATAAATATATCAAAGGAATAAATACCAGGGAGGGAGAGGAATTATTTAAGCTCAGTAACAATGTGGACACAAGAACAAATGGATATAAACTGACCATCAGGAAGTTTAGACTTGAAATTAGAGGAAGGTTTCTAACCATCAGAGGAGTGACATTCTGGAACAGCCTTCCAAGGGGAGTAGTGGGGGCAAAAGACATACCTGGCTTCAAGACTAAGCTTCATAAGTTTATGGAGGGGATGATATTATGGGATAGCCTAATTTTGGCAATTAATTGATTTTTGACTATTAGCGGTAAATATGCTCAATGGCTTGTGATGGGATGTTAGATGGGGTGGGATATGATTTACTACAGAGAATTCTTTCCTGAGTGTCTGGCTGGTGAGTCTTGCCTACATGCTCAGGGTTTAGCTGATTGCCATATTTGGGATCGGGAAGGAATTTTCCTCCAGGGCAGATTGGCAGAGGCCCTGGGGGTTTTTTTGCCTTCCTCTGCAGTGTGGGGCAGAGGTCACTTGCTGGAAGATTCTCTGCATCTTGAATTCTTTAAACCAGGGGTCGGCAACCATTCAGAAGTGGTTTGCCAAGTCTTCATTTATTCACTCTAATTTAAGGTTTCGCGTGCCAGTAATACATTTTAATGGTTTTAGAAGGTCTTTTTCTATGTCTATAATATATAACTATTGTTGTGTGTAAAGTAAATAAGGTTTTTAAAATGTTTAAGAAGATTCATTTAAAATTAAATTAAAATGCAGAGCCTCCCAGACCGGTGGCCAGGACCAGGGCAGTGTGAGTGCCAGTGAAAATCAGCTCACATGCTGCCTTTGGCACGTGTGCCATAGGTTGCCTACCCCTGCTTTAACCCATGATTTGAGGACTTCAATGGCTCAGACACAGGTTTGATACAGGAGTGGGTGGGTGAGATTCTGTGGCCTGTGTTGTGCAGGAGGTCAGACTAGATGACCATAATGGTCCCTTCTGACCTTAAAATCTATGATTCTATGATTTCACTCCTGCATGCCTGAGCAATATTTTTATACTCCTCCTTGGTCATTTGTCCAATCTTCCACTTCTTGTAAGCTTCTTTTTTGTGTTTAAGATCAGCAAGGATTTCACTGTTAAGCCAAGCTGGTTGCCTGCCATATTCTTTCTACACATTGGGATGGTTTGTTCCTGCAACCTCTATAAAGATTCTTTAAAATAGAGCCAGCTCTCCTGGACTCCTTTCCCTCTCAAGTTATTTTCCCAGGGGATCCTGCCCATCAGTTCCCTGAGGGAGTCAAAGTCTGCCTTTCTGAAGTCTAGGGTCCATATTCTACTGCTCTCCTTTCTTCCTTGTGTCAGGATCCTGAACTCAACTCGACTCAGGTGTGACTTAAAGATTTCCATCCTTAGAAGCAACCTATATTTCTCTCATGCAATACTAATGTCACTACACTATGCTGAGTATAAATGGCTCAGCAGCCAGAGAAATAAAGAACAAAATGGGAGTAATTTTATGTTGGGGCTAATTTTCCAGCTACTTTCTATACTAAAGTGAAGCTTTGCCTAAGTGATAAACTATAGGGCTGCTTTTGTCCCCAATGAAATCCGTGGGTGTTTTGCGATTGACTTCAGTGTGAGCACTGAGTTGGAAACTAAGGATCTAGTTCTGCCACCCTTAAATGGAGTCATCCCTTACATTATAACTAAACCTATTGATTTCAAATTAAGGCACAAGTCATCATGAATAAGAGAGGCAGAAGTTGGACCTAAAAAAGCAAAATCTCTCTGATGCAAAGAGACACATGAAAGAAAAATTTCCTTGTGCCAAATACTAACTTGTATCAGGTCACATAGTCACACGAGGCTCCCTCACACACACTGTATCTTTTACCAGAGAAATGGCTGCCATTAATCAAACAGACATGTATTTTTCATGAATAATTGAATGGGAGATAGAAAGTTCAGTGATTTGTACAACCTCCTTACATAAGGCTTGTGGGGGTAGTGCTCTTTGCCTATTTGCAGTACCTTCTGCAAATAGTGAGACCAAAACATTCCTTTTTTGTAGCGCTCCTATTGGTCTGCTAGTCTGTAATAACCAGATTTCCTTGTTCATATGGAAATATGTACCAGATGAGTAACTGAACAGAACTACCTACTAGGTTCCCTGCCTTGTTTTCTACCAAGAGAAGATGCAATCAGACTCACTTAGTATACTTAAATATAACATCCATAATTGGAAAAACTGAGTAGAAAAACATTCTGCAGATCCATTGTTGGAATGTTTTCGTACTCTTGGGACTTCTTGGGGCCATGGATGGGGTGTGCATAAATTAGAAGGTGGGGGGAGAAATGCAGCCAGAACTGCAAAAGTAGGTCCAGGAGGAGCCGGAAAAAGGGCTTCAACCTGATGCACTCAAGGTAGGCATGCGCCAGGGTGCAGGAGGGTGGTGGAAGGCAGGTATGTTAGCCCTAGAATGATAAGGGTCCTTTCCCCTACAAGCTGAGAAGGGTCACCTCAGGTCAGTTAGGGACACCTGAGTCAATTAAGGGATTCCTGAGACCTTTTAAAACCCCTCCCCTGGTGAGGGGTGGGGAGGAGAGACAATCTGCTTCAAGGCTAGTGGCAGCAGGGAGGTTGGCTTCTCCAGGGCGAGAGGCTGTTCTCCTCCCAAGAGGGGAAACAATCAAAACTGAGTGCTTGTTTAGGGGAAGGACTCACACCCCGGGCCAACAAGACAATATCCTCCCAAAGAGGGGGCAGAGAAAGGTATCCCCTTTTTGTTTTTGTGTTTGTAAATTTCTTCTTGTTTGGTGGAGGTGCCCTCTTTAGACCTGCCCCAAGGCCTACCTTGAAAATACTGACAAACATAGAGGGGGAAGACAATGGCCCTGCCATTGGCAGAGGGGGGAGGTGCTAAGACTGGCAAGATGGATGAGTGCCTTGCCATAGTATCAATCAGCTTGTGTCCAGTTTGGTATTCTTTAAGGAACAGATGTGCTAAATAGTTGTATCTGCCTTACAACAGCTTTCTGAGAGTGACAGTATCCCAGTGGAGTAACTCTTCTGTAAGGAGACTTTGCTCGTCCCTCATGTGCATAGATCACTCCGTTTTAGATATGTATATGCAATTCTGAGGGCAGAAGATTGCATGCAAACTTTTATTTGTTTTTAAAGTATATTTTCCAGTTAAATATGGTATTTAATTGTGTGCATTGCATGTGCTTCGTTCTGGTGTTACAGTGCGGTAAGTAAATATATCTGAGCATGTGTACTCAATCTGCTCATAGGACTGTAGTAATTTGTCTGTCTGTCTGGTCTAACTATGGCTCAGCCCATCACCGTGACAACAAAGCACTATGACTCAATGATAGATAACTGTCCTGTCAGGTCACAGTGTTTAGATGCCACAGTGATGGGTTAAAGTATAGTTAATCATACATATAATGATTAAGTTTGGGTTATCACATCACACACAATATAATAAAAATGAAGCCATTAACCATGATGGCCTTTTATTTTTAACTGAAGACATTATGTCTTTTAAAACATGGCCTTCAGTAAAGAAATACTGTATGGAACCATATTGTTGTAGTTCTGGTGTATGTAAAGGGTTCATATTATTGACTCCTTAATACTGCACAGGGATTTTTGTGGTGTCACCATATTGGATGAAAAGTAGGTATATAGGCCACCCCCAGCACCATGGACCTCCCACCTGAGTGATTTAGGCTACCCTCCAACATGGCACTGGTGTTTTCAAGACTGATCTTAAAGAAGGGTATATGTCCCCTATTTTGGAGGAAATATTATCATTTGATCTAAATTATATAAAGTAGTGGGATCTCAATCATTTCATAGTGTGGGGTACCTCTTAACAGTGTGATTGTCTCATGGGTCCATCTCTTCTCCCATTTGCAGCTGATGCCCTTCCCCCCCATGTGTATAACATTCCCGTGGCAAATACTGCAATTATTTACATGGAAAAATAAGATTAGGAAAGTATTTAATATATTTGAAGTTTATGTTAATACAACTTGGCAGCTGGAATCAAGGATGGGAGCCAGAACCATGTGACCTTTGGGCTCTCTGTAGACCACAAATGGCCTACAAAACACAGTTTGGGAACCACAGACCTAAAGATTGCTCTGATACTATAGTGACGGATGCTTTAATGTATGTAATAACCAGGGGCGGCTCTAGATATTTCGCCGCCCCAGCACAGTATCATGCCGCGGGGGGCGCTCTGCCGGTCGCCGGTCCCACGGCTCCGGTGGACCTCCCGCAGGCGTGCCTGCAGAGGGTCCGCTGGTCCCGCGGCTTTGGCGGAGCCGCCCTCCCGGCGACCGGCAGAGCGCCCTCTGCGGCATGCTGCCCCAAGCACGCGCTTGGCATGCTGGGGCTTGGAGCCGCCCCTGATAATAACAATAATTATATCTGTCCCCAGAGGGTTGTCCTGACTAAGTGGATTTCCTGATTAAGCACATCTCAGATTCTGGAGTGTATTGTATATTAGTAAATTAGGCACTGATTCTACCACCCCTCTAAGAACTGCACGTTCAGGATTGTTGAAAGTAGGGGAGGCAAATGCTAGCTATTCATCACCAGCATGCTGTCCCCTCCACTCATCGTTGTGTTATAGGCTTCACAAATCTGTCATTATTATGCGGCTCTGCCCCATTATCATAGGGACACTGGCATTGCCCCCCTCTTCCCCTATCACTGTTTTGAAGGTGGGGGTCACTCTTTCTTCCTCTTCATGTACAACCAACATGTGCCAGCAACAAGTTTTGCCTGTATTAAATGCCATATGTGAAAATCTATACATGTACATATGCCCAAAAGAGCAACAGTCTATTTCCCCCACACACACAGAATAAGGTGGCTTTTAGAAATAGCAAAATGACAAATTGTGTTCTAGTTTTAGTCATATTATTTGGAATGTCATTGTTATTTTAAAATATTTAAGCAAAGTCACAGACAAACTTTTCCACCATGTGCTTGCTTATAGGTCACTGCTAATGAAAGCATTTAGCTGAAGCAAGTTATTGCTTTTGATAAGTTGAAATGATTGCAATCTGCTCCAAGTCCGGATAAGTATACAAACGAAATGAATGTTATTAAACTGTCCTCTTTGGCATGCAAATGTATCACAAAATGCCCAAAGATTTTCTTTTCTCGTCTTTTTGTTGTAACATTTTAAAGAGAAAATGTAAAACAATTTTTAAAAGTTAGACTTAAAATAATAGGCACTTCCAGTAACAATGATGATGAGGTTTTGATAGCACCCTGTGGCAAAATGGAATGAAAACAAAGAAGACAAAACACTGCATGGCCCAGATATTCCCCTTCAGGAGAAGAACTCTAAAGAATAATTTGAGTTTCTGGTGTGCTTTTGACGATGATTAAAAAAGCTAGAGTGAACATGCTCAGAACAAATTGTTCTATATTTAGGGGCATAGTGTTGTCCTCAGGTCCACTGAAAAGAGGCATAATCCTTTCCCCATCATTCATAACCCATGAGAGGCCCATATTGGTCAGTGTACTTAATCAAAGATGAGAGGAATCTGGGGTCCTACGGACTGCAGGCTAACTTCTGCTGCTCTAGCATAGGTATGCTGGCAGGAGGAAAGAGAATGGAGGGAGAGTCTTGTGCAGCTCCCAAGGCTCTGGTGCGTAAGGCATCCATAATATTGCTGTCTGGATTCCTGGAATACAGGGGATCTCGATCTGAACTTCCTTAAAATTTGAGGGTGTTTAGATCCACATCTTTAGTTTAGGCTCATCTCCAGTAGGGACTGACTGAATATACCAGCCTCAAAAAATGTAGGAAGGAAGAAGCCCTCCCATAGATGCACCTGAAACACAAAAAGGACAGGTCACAGTATATAAATTGCAGGAGCTGCTCTGATAATGTACAAAGATATCTGCTCTCTTCCCATGACTTCAATATTGAATTCAGAGTGTACATCTACATTGTCTTGAACCTGCAGAGCAGGGTGGTGGGACATCCTAGTGCTGAGCCACTACTAGATCTGATACAAATGGTGCATTGTTAACATCTTACAATGTGAAGTGAGCTAAGGGCAAAGGCGTTACAGCTGGTGAGCCAGCAATAACAGTGTGCTGAATGCATGTCCTGAGGCATTCCATTGATAACTGTGAGGGATACTCCATCCCTAGAGTCTTCAGATACGTCAGTGTTGCCAACTCTTATGGTTTTATTTAAAATCTCATGATAATTGGTATCATGACTTTTGGATGTCTGAGGTTGGCAATATTGCATGTCTTTGTTAATTGCTGGTCCTCCTGGCTGCTCTTGCTCACAGTATCTTCTAAACCCAGCCTTAAGCCCACTTGAGTAGCATGTACCCGAGCTGGCAGAGGAGTAACTGGAACTCCAAAAACATGGCCACCTGTAATATCACTGCATTCACTGGATTTCACTTATGCACTTATACCCTGGGCCCACCTCATGTAAGGCCTGCCTTTAACCCATCATGCCCACTTCCCCACTGCTCATGTTGCTGAGCTCTTTGCACATTTCTTTGCCTGTTGCAGATCTCTCTCTACACAGGTGCTGAGACAAAGCTGAAGGATCACTCTTGTACTTTAGCTCTCCACACTTCCTGCTGCAGCACTCAGCAGCCTGCAGGAACTTGATGCAGTGGATAAAGGTGTAACAATTAGGTAGATTGATGGCCAACTATCTGGTTATTGAGAGAGGAAAATAAGAACTATTCCCTCTTCTCTATTAATATTTTGCTGACTTCATACTTTTTCCTGTGTCAAGCATTAACTAGAGGGTACATTTCTTTATTAATGCAAGAGTTATCAAACTATAAAGCACAGACTAAATTTTTTGCCCCAGACAGGGTATGATATCATAGTTCACAGTGCTTTTTCCAGAAGGCCAAAAAATGTATTAATTATAGTAAGGTGCATGTGATCTTCAACAGAGGTTCTTCGGTGGGTTAATTGTTACTTTAGTCTATGTATTATGCTAACTATAAAAATGTAGAAAAATTAAATAGAAGCTTTCAAATGAATAGTATTAGACTATGGCTATCTATATAAAAGCCAGATTGTGCATAGTTGTTCTGCCAGGGTTGGATGGCACACCACCCATTGAAGTCATTGGCAAACTACCATTCACTTTAATAGTGCTGGATCAGGCTCAAGGTGTGCAAGAGAGTGAAAGTAGCAACTGGGAAAATTGCTGTCCTTTGAATGCAGGGGCATCTCCTCCTGGAATGCAAGACATTCCAAAGGAGATTCATAGATTCTGGGGCCAGCAGGGATCTTTGTGATCATCTAGTCTGACCTTCTGTATAACACAGGCCATAGAACTTCCTCAAAATAATTCCTAGATTATATCTTCTATAAAAGCATCTAATCTTGATTTAAAAATTGTCAGTGATGGAGAATTCACCATGACCCTACATAAGTTGTACATCTTATTCTCAGTCTCAACTTCATACCCTTGTGTCATACCATTCTCTGCTAGATTGGAGAACCATTATTAAATTTTGTTCCCCACATAGGTACTCAAAGACTCTAATCAAGTCACCCCTTAAGCTTCTGTTCGTTAAGCTAAATAAATAGACTCAATGAGTTTAATTACTAGAAGACATATTTTCTAATTCTTTAATCGTCCTCTTGGCTCTTCTCTGAATCCTCTCCAATTTATCAACATTCTTCTTGAATTGTGGACACCAGACTGGACACAGTATTCCACCAGCACTCGCACCAATGCCAAATACAGAAGTAAAATAATTTATTTGCTCCTACTTAATATCGCCCTGTTTATGCATCCAAGGATTACATTAGCCCTTTTTGCCATAGTGTCACATTGGGATCTCATGATTATCCTCCACGACCCCTAAATCTTTTTCAGAGTCTATGCTTTCCAGGGTAGAGTCCCCCTTTGTTCCTAGATATACACATTTACATTTAGCCATATTAAAACACATATTGTTTGCTTGCATCAGTTTACCAAGGCATCTACATCACTTTTGTATGTCCTCTGCAAACTTTATCAGTGATGATTTTATGTTTTCTTCCAGGTCATTAATAAAAATGTTTAAGTAGCATAAGGCCAAGAACTGATCCCTGTGGGATCCCACTAGAAACACTCCTATTAGATGATGATGATTCCCTGTTTCAAGTTACATTTTGAGATCTATCAGTTAACCAGCTTTTAATCCATTTAATGTGTGTCATGTTAATTTTATATCTTTCTAGTTTTTTAATCAAAATGTTGTGTGGTACCAAGTCAAAAGCCTTACAGAAGTCTAATATACATCAACACTATTACCTTTATCAACCAAATTTGTAATCACATAAAAAAAAGATATCAAGTTAGTTTGACAGGATCAATTTTCCATAAACCCATGTTGCTTGGCATTAATTATATTACCCTCTTTTAATTCTTTATTAAACAAGTCATGTATCAGCCACTCCAGCATCAAGACCCCATCTCTTTTTGGACCAGCCCCTGGAGCCGGAGCTGGGCATCATGAAGTAACATGCTGTGCCCCTGAAAGTAAAGCATTCCCCCACACCTCTCTCCTCCTTGGCTGTGCCAACATCTCACAATACAACTCTCAGGTATCTGTGGACTGCTCGTTGCCATGGTATCTAACGTTATCCAGGCAGGCTATTGAATGTTCACGATTATCTGGGTCAAATTAAAACTTACAAAAAAGAGCTGAATTTTTAACTAACGTGATATAAAAGACAAGCACCCTGTCTAAACAGTTGAAGCCACAGATTTCCCAATTTCCTCAAAACCAAGTCATGAATTGGCACCCAGTTATAATGAATGATTGACTCTGTATTCCCGAGCATGAGGAAGAAATGCAGTGGTAATAGATTCTTTAGCATGGCCCTTTAACTGGAATTTTAACTGCACAAAAATCATGAAACTCCAAGTTAAGGATTACTAGTATTATGATACACTCTTTTACTCTGCAATTATGCACCTTTGGAAAATATGTATTTAAAAATAATTGAATACAGTAGAAATAGAACTTTTTTTTCTATATTGCTCCTCCCTTTATAATGTAGGAAGCTGAATTTGTCCTAGCCTTCTTTCCTGCTGGATTTTTGTGAAAGCTATATTTACTATCCAACACTCCTGCCATTTTTGTGGCAAGTTCTTGGACAGCTCTAATCCTTCTTTCCTCTCACCCTTTGTCTTGTCTGTCTAGCTTATATGCAGGGCAGGGAGAAGCCAGGAATCAGCCACATTTCCTGTCACAGTCCTCTGTTGTCCTGTCACATTTCTGCCCAGAAATCCAGTTGCAAGTTAGAGTCATAGAGTTTGAGGTCAGAAGATCATCTATTCTGACTTCTTGTATACCACAGTACCACACGCCAGCAACCAAAGTATTCAAGCCCAATGGAGACTAAACTATGTGCCACAGACAGAGAATAGGAGTGACAGAGGTGCACCAATGCCTGAGACCTCTGCAGTAGCAGGAATTGATTACGTTAGATATATCCAGATGATTCTGGGGAGCTTTAATGCAGTATTATTTCTCCTAGTCAGCTGTACACCTTGAATAAATATGGCTGGCAACGGGGCATTGGAAAGAGGTGCTGGTTGGAACAAGACCTCTGTTTTCTGAGACTGATGATGAGGCCAAAGAGCTGGGATGCTTCAGAAAAACAAACCAAGGGACTAAACCAAAGGTAGCACTTCCTTCTAGAGTACAATCCTTCCCAGAACTGCCAGGCATGCAGGGGAAAGCATGCCTGGTGCAGTGCCCAGTAGGAAGATGCAGCATGGTTCCACTTGAGGTTCAGATAGCCTTGCTAGATGTTGTGGAAGAGGGGCCAAGCTACAGTTCTGATTCTTCCCTTTGATATAGCTACTGTCCTAGCCACTGCAAGGAGGGTGCAATGTTTGGAGAGCACAGAGACTGCAATTGCACCTAGCTTCTGTGCAAGGGGCATGAATTGGGGGAAACATCTTGTGCCTTCTACTCCAACAAGCACCTGCTCATTGTCCAGGCAGACTCTGGCCTTTCACACTTGTATAGTAATCTGAAAATGTAAAGGACTATATAAGTGTGGAGTGTTGTTATTGGGGTGTAAACAAGAAACTGAACAAATCTCACTCAGATATCCTGCTCCCAGCTGCCTGGGAATTTTCCAGCTAAATGTATTTTTGTGAGAAAATGAGGATTCATCCAAACTGAAACCCTTAGTGGGAAAGGGTCACTTTTGACAAATCTCTCAATTCACATTTTTGTGTAAATGTTGAAATGACCTACTGTGACATTTTCTGAACAAAAAATTTCACTTTTCAGTTTGAAATAACTTTTCATTTTGAATGTTTTTGTTAACTTAAAGTAAAAATAATAAAATAAAAGGTTGAAATTGAAATGAAATATTTTAAATGATCAGAACAAACATTTAAATTGACACAATAAATTGGATTATTGGTTCATGAACATTTTTGAGGTTTTGACTTTTCACCTCAATTAGGGATGGGGGAAAAGTTCAAAAACTCCTGCAGACTGAGAAAACAGTTTCCCACCCAGCTGTACTATGGATACTGTGGTGAAATGCACATTAGAAGTGCCCATGATATTCATCCTTATCCTTTAGTACCATCTCACAACAAGCTCTTGGTTCCCTTATTTAACTATGGATATAGTCAAGGGGGCCCCAATGGCCCATCTGCTCCATTGCCCTGCTCCTGGTGTTCCCACCCAACTTTACAGGGGATACAAGGTGGTTGTTTTCCTACCACTGTTGTTGTTGTTATTAAGTAGTATTGTGTCTATGGCAAGAGTGCCAAAAATTCCCAATTAGGAATCAGGGCATTATACTACGCACTGTACAAACAAATAGTACAAATACAGTCCTTGTTTCAGAGAGATCACAATCTGAGATTTAGACAAAACACAACTGGTGAATAAACAGGCAAATGGGTGGAGGGAATGAGTGAGAACAAGCTGATAGTAAAGACAAGTATTTGCTTAAAATCATTGTAAGAGTGGTCTCAGTAGTCTCCAGTTGTCATCAGCCCAACCAATGACAGTAATGGCAAAGTTAGGTTTTAAGGAGGGATTGCAGGTTTTGATGGGGACTTGTTCCCAAGCGTAATGGAGCAGCATGGGAGAAAATATGAAGTGTTTGTAGGAAAAGTGGGCAAGCAGGCAATCAAGGGCAGCATCATAGGCAAAGGGAAGGCAGAGGTTCACGTGAAAATGAGAAGTTAGATTTGATCAGGAGGGAGGAGTTATACAGCAGAGGGCAAGAAGCTTGTATTTGATATAATGGAGAACGGAGAGCAGGGAGGGATCCCAAGAAAAGAGTAAGGTGGTCAGACCACCAGTTGGCTGTGTTAGAGGCCTTCCCTATGGGGATGGCTGCCCGCAATTCACAAAAATCTTCAGTTAGGAGCAGTGTGGAGGATATGCCTGCCACCTCTACCCTTCTCCAATGAGAGCAGCAGGAGTGGAGAAATGTTTCCTCTGGTAGTTCAGAGACAGGTACGTCATAGTCCTTAAAGTAATAGAAACGATGGGGGTGCAGGAGTATGGCGGAGTTTCCTTCTGTGGTTGCTAGGGAACATCCTACCCACTCAGCCCCCAACAGTCGTCATAGATTCAGGGGTCAGCAACCCTAAATGGCTTGTTTGGAGTAAAGAGCAGCCAGATGGAATCCCTGGAGGACCTGAGGATGGGATCAAAAGAGAAAAGAACAGGAATGGGAAGTGATCATCGAATTCTTCTGAAGAGTATCTAAATTAAGTATTTTAAGTCCCACGTTTTGAGGGGATGGCAAGAAGATGAAACCTGAAACATTTTAGTGAGAGGGTCTATGGAGGAGGGAAGTAAGTTTTCTGAACTCTATCCTCCATGTGAACCTGCAGGGCTTGGATCCCTTCCAGCCTTTCCAAAGCCAGATCTCAGGGTTTAGTTGGTCAACCACACACAAGCCATGCCCTGCAGGGTTAGCACAGTTCTAGTTTTCGCCTACTTTAAAATACAAAACGAATAGTTCATTTTCTTGAGCAAACAAGCAAACTGTTTTCTCTTTGGCTGTTTCTCCCACTGTTTGATGAAGATCATCTGTGGTGAGTGAAATATTAGAAATAAATCACAACAGAAGAAAAGACATCTTTTCTTAATAGCACTGCACATTTAGTTAAATTACTTAAAAGGTTCCAGATGCCTAATCTGTTGCTAATTTGTTCATCCTTAGTTGGATGCAAATGAAATTTTATTGGTACTAAAGGAATGACTCCATGTTTGCATTCACATAAATACTCATTTGTTGAGATTTGTTTTAATAAAATGTAGGATGGTTTCAGAAGACACCAATTAAAGGTTTGCAAGCCATTTTTTTAACTGAATAGATCTGTTAATAACATAATTGAAATTTTAGGTGGCTCAAACCTTCCTGCTGCATTTGTTGGGGCATATACTTGAATATTTATATGCATGGCATGTCTTGTTTGCAGTTTGGCTCTTATTATTCTGTTGTGCGCTGGCTTCCAAGACAGCAGGGTCTTCACTGTGATGTTATCTGGCATAATTCCTGCATCTCTTTTGTGCATTCCTCCTCCTGAGTATGTATTGTATACTGAATATATGCTGGCATTGTAACACCATCTTGCCATTCCCTGCCCATCTCATCTCACTGACACCAAGTATGTTCAGATGATTTTTTTTCCATTTCTCATGTAACCTGTGTCAGCTATCCCATATGATACAAAGTATGTACATTCCATGTGCCTGCTTTTGTTACAGATTTGGTCTTCAGGATTTGATGTCTTCACATCTCAGCTTCCTTTCAGTGTTCACTGAGATCTGTAATACCTGTGTTTCAAGCTGAATCGACACTTATGGTCAATGACTAGGGCATGAGCAGTCTTGCCTAGTGGGTAGAGCAGGGGTCAGTAGCCAAGAATCAGAGTCCAGGGTCAGAGCTGGAGTCAGAGGCCAGATGTCTGAGCCAATGATTACAGTGAGAGTCGGGAGCCAGGAGTGAGAGCCCTGTGTCAGAACAAGAGTCAGAGGCAAAAGGTCAGAGCTGATGCCAGGAATTGGAGCTGAGGGTCAGAACAGGGTTACCTGGTGTGAGGCGAGGCAAGGGCAGGGCTGGGTCCAACAAGCAGGCACAGGACCTATTGCAGCCATTGGCAAATGATTTAAGCAACCATTAAACTGCTACTGCTGGGCTTAAGAGACAGTCTGCTGATTCTTTCAACCAATCAGACAGTGTAGCCAATTAGGCAGCCTATAACAGGCCAGCTGCACTCATCAGGTTGCCCTGGGGACTGGCTCTGCTGCAGGCCCTAATTCCTGACACCTACCAACCTCAAGTTTTGGTTTAACTGAACTGTTTCTGTTGCAGTAAGGTTTTACTTGAATGGGTCACAAACCCAGCTGCAGAATCCTCCCTCTTTTTCTGGGTTTTGGGCTGGCACTGTTGCTAATAGTGACAGAGTGGTCCCAGTGAAAAGGATACATTCTACAAGTAGGTGCAGGAAGTATTGGATGATGTGCCTAACCATGACATCAAGCTGATGATAGGTGACTTCAGTGCACAAATTAGCAACAATTCTACTGACTGGTAAAGAGTCATGGGCACAGCAGCAGAAGGCATCCGAACTCTTGAATCTCTGTGGCACAAACACCGTAAAGACAGGAGGCAGTCTCTTCCAGTGCAAGAGGATTCACATGCTCACATGGAGATCACTAGACAATGTGACCATCAACCAAACAGATCATCTGTCTATATCTAAAAGATGGGCATTTTTGTTGAGGGATGTCATAGGAGCAGATGTTGGCTCAGTGGCCACATTACATCTTAAACTCAGAAAGTTCATGAAGATGGACAAAAAGAGTGTTATAGCAAAAGTAAAGTTCAAGGACAAAGACACACAGATCAGATTGCACTCAGCAACCATTCCAGTGTTCTACAGGACCAGGTTGATGAATGTCTGGAAGAAGATGGTAGTAGGCCACTGCAGAAGGCAGAAGAAAGATGCATGGATTACATCTGGAAAATGGGCAGCAATTGGTAAGCAGAAAGCTCTGAAGGGAAAAAGTGGAACAGTGTAAGACACAGCAGAACTATTAGAGGCGGATGCAAGATACAGAGAAAAAGTCAAAGAAATAAAAAAAAATGCAGGCAAGATAGAAATGTCTGGGTTCAGGAGAAGGCTGTAGACACAAAAGAATCAGCACAGGGGGGAGGCTTCAGACAGCTTTACAGAATAGGGAAAGATCTCAGGAAGATCCAGACCATCACAGCTAATGCTCATCAAGAATTTTTACAGACAGATCATATTATGAACAGATATTCCCTCTTTGACAGATCACTGAAAAAGCTACTGCTTGGCAAACCCCCCATCTTAAGTAATTTTATTGGTTTTAAGTAGTGTTCACAGGGAGACCTGTGGAATGTTGCTAGAAGCTATGGGATACTAGACAAGCTGATGAACATAAGTATTTGATATGATGGAAGTAGATGCATAGTAAGATCAGATACAGACCTAGGTGAGTGGTTCACTTTTGTGACTGGAATTAGATAAGTGAGTGTGTTATCACCAATCATCTTTGCATTAGCAAAAGGGTTAGTGATGAGGCGAGCAACAGGCACTATGGACACCGTAAAATGGGTAGTAGAGACAACTTACACAACCTTGACTTTGCCGACAACATTGCTTTACTAAGGATGAAGTGGAATGGAATGATTGCCCATATATCAGAAGTAGAACAGGAAGCATCAAAAATTGGATTGATAGTAAATGCAGAGAAAACCAAGATTATTAAGGTAGGAAACTGGACAACAGCTGCAAAGTTTACAGAGATGGAAATGAAATGGAACAGGTAAAAGAATTCTGCTCTCTGGGGAGTCTGATAATATTTGAAGGTGGCTGCCATACAGATATTCATATGAGATTAGGAAAAGTAAAGACCACTTTTGGACATCTAGTCAAGCAGAGGTCTCCACACCAAACTACAGGTCAGATGATACCATGTGATTGTATTGAACATTCTACTATATGGAGCAGAGAGTTGGCTGATGAGAGTGGTTAACAAAAAGAGATGGGAGGCTGCCCATCACAGATGAATGAGGAAGATACTAAACATTTCATGGAAAACAAAATAACAAATGTGAGAGTAAGGAAGCTGACAGAGTGGGACATGTTAGAAAATATAAAAAAAGAAGGCTCATGTGGTGGGGATATGTACACCACATGGCAGATGGGAGACATGCTAAGCAAGTATTGAATTGGGCACCCAAGGGAGGAAAGGAAGTGAGGGAGGCCAAGGAAGAATTGGCAGACAATAGTGCCAGACGATATTACATGTGCTGGGCATCACCTGGGAAGAAGTACCACAACTAGCAGGCAACCCCAGGGCCGGATTAACATTTTGTGGTCCTGGTGCCAAACATATTTGTGGGCACCCATGGAGGCAATGGAGCATGGCACAGGGAGGCCAGTCCCCAGACCGAGGGACCGGCCAGGGGCATGGCAGGGGCAGCCCCGCTCTGCCCAGCCCAGTGCGAGGGCACTATTTACAAACCGGCAGTTGCCAGACGCACTGTGGCCCTGTGATGCCAGCATGCCCCTTCCCCTCGGGGGGCAGGCCCAACACCCCTCTGACTCACTATGACCAGAGCCTCCCAGGACCCATTATGCCCAGTGCCCCCCCAGACCTTCCCCAGAAATGCACAGCGCCCTGCACAACACCACCTCTACCCAGCACTCCCCTGGCCGCAGCCCCACAACTTCCCAGCACCCCTCACAGACCCCCCCACTCCCTATTGCCCCAACACACACATCTTCCCCACCCCCTCACAGCCCCCTCCCCAGACTCCCAAGAGACCCACTCCCCCATGCCATGCCTCCTGGCTGCACTCACCGGCTCTGCAGGGAGGTGACTGTGTCTGCTGGACCTAGCCGGCAGTGCAGCCAGGGCTGGTCCCGGAGCTGGGAATTGCTCTGTCCCTTTATGAGTGGTCCAATCAGCCAGGCCAAGGCCTGCCCCAGCCGGGCTCCCTCAAGAAGCACTTGCCTGGAAGGACCCAGCCAAGCCTCCCACACTGTCCCTCCCTCCTAGCCTGAGGCTGGCCAGGCTTCTTCACCAGTCCCAAGCGGTTCAGCTCCAGGGAGACAGTCAGGGCCTCACAGGCCTGGAGCCAGAGGTTCACTGGGGTCCTGCCAGGGGGATAGAGGGGCCCTTGGCCAGCCAGCAGGCATGCCAAGAGGAGCAAGTGGTGGGCAGGGGGAGGAGCGGGGTCTCGTGGTGCAGTGTAAGCAGAGCAGGCCGGGGCCCCTACTGAGCATGGCGCCATTGTAAACCTGGCACTGGCAACCATAATCAATGGAGGAAGTAAGGTCTAAGGTCAGGATCTCTATGCCAAATCATATCAGCCAAGTGGTGCTGAGGTTATTTAAGCAATAGGGAATACAGTAAAAATACTTTGCCCTTATACAGCACCTTCATCCAAGTATCTCAAAGCACTTTGCAATTGCTGATGAATTTTACCTACCAACTCCGTTGCGAGGTAGGTAAAGTAATATTATTTCCATTTTATAGATAAGGAAAGTGAGAGGGCAAGTAACTCAGCAACTAGGCTACACAGAGTCAGTGAGAAAGGCAGCTCCATAGCCCATATCTCCTCAGAACCACAAATGGCTTTAAATAGAAGGGGGAAAACTCACCAGTTCTGGTGGTTGTTGTGGCCCGGTGTGCCTAGGGCAGCCCTCACTGGAAATGCCAAGGTCAGGGCAGGCTGCAAAAGGGAGAGCAGATACTCCCAAGACTGATGGGTAACACTGATGTTAAACTCCCCAGGCAGTCACAAACTGTGCTTCTGATCCCCACACTGGTTATCAAGAAGCAAAAAGGAAATCACCCCCTTTATTGTATTCCAGTTCTCTGGCTCCCAATCAGCATCTAGGTCCAATACAGTGAGAAGTTATTTTAAAACTCTGCTCACATATCCAAATTTCTTCTGACCCCAAAAGGGTCAACCACATTACCAGGTCAGTATAGATTTGGATCTTACCCAAAATACCATGCTGCCAGCCAATCCTTTAGCATCTAAAACTAAAGGTTTATTATAAAGAAAAAAGAAAGGACAAGAAGAGAGTTGTTAAATGGTAAAGCAGTTACATACGTACAAAGATTCAAAGTCCTTGTATCAGGTTCTTGGCACTATTGTTGAGGTTGCTGGCTTGAAATCCCTCTGGGACACATCCACAACTTGGATGGGTCATTCAGTCCTTTCTTCAGAGTTTTGTTTGTTTGTTTGACACTGGTTTCCATGAACTTAGCCCACCTTGGGGCATGGTGTTACACTATCAGCAGCGGGACTGAACCTGAGACCTCTGGATCTGAGCACATGAGCCTCTATTGCCTGAGCTTAAAGATCCAGCTCCATTAGCTGAAGCTGTAGCATACTTATCAACCTCAGCCACTACTAGAGGGCACAGAGTGCCACTCTGAGAGGGTTTGGGTAACATTAGCAAATGTACTTGCTAGAGTGATGTGAAAGCACAGTCTTTGCAAGGTTACTGGACTAGTATCTGTAGTTTCCTGGGCTTCTTTCCAAGGGAACGGCACTCTGAATTCACTGGTTCTACATCTCTAGCTTGGGGTCTGATGCCAATGCACAGGCCTTTATGAGGTTATTGGACCTTTGACTTTTTCCTTATGTACTCCCCTGAATTGTGGTTCAATTAAGAGGAATGCTCAACAAGTGGGGGAAGAAAACAACCTTTATTTTTTATTTAATTAATTGAATTTAATTTCAAGCTTTTGAAGTTTGTACGTCATTGGTATATACAACATACAAAATAGGCTAGAATGGTTATTTCCTACTGCCAAATTCCCATATTAAATGATTCCTGGGTGCTGCACGCTGGGAGCAGAAGTGGCAAATATTGTAAACATTTTAATCCTGGAACTAGTTCCTTCTCTTCTTCCTCTGATTGGTATGGCTTAATACTTCTCAGCCCAAGGGTTTTGCCTCCGTCTTCCCATCAGTTCAAAATTCCCAAGCCATGCAAACAGCAAGAAAAAATGTTTGATTACACACAAATGTGTTGGTAACTGAGTTTGCATCTAAGCTGAGACAGCTGTTTTTGTTCTCTTTTATGCTGCAAATAGTAGGTCTGCTAAGACCAGTGTTTCTTCGAACTGGTCCTGGGGGTGTTGAGTATGGGTTGTAATATGATCTGTGCCTCTTAGTCAAGATTTGGCTAGACAAGATACATGAAATAAATGACACTGTTTGGCAAGCCACAGTATGGCAACTGATTTCTGAGCAGCCACCCTTACAATTTTGAACAGATGTCAGTCTCTATTCTTTGAAGAGAATGAGGGAAATTTACCAGAATGCAGTAGTTTGGATTTTTATCAAGACCTAATAATAATACTGAAACCCTTTAAAATTAATTTAAATTAGAAAAAGACCTAGTTAGATTCATAGATTTTTAAAGCCAGAATGGACATTTATGATCCAGTCTGAGCACTTAAATAACAGTCCATAGAATTTCACCAAGTGATTCCTGCATCAAGCCCATAGCATCTGGTTGAGCTAGAGCATATCTTTTAGAAAGACACCCAGTCTTGATTTAAAGACTGCAAATGGTGGAAAATTCCCCATATTTCTAGGTAAGTTGTTCCATTGGTCAGTTAGCAAACTGGTCCTTTTTCCCTCTCTCTGGGTCTTCACTAGTCTGTTCAGCTGTTCCAGTAAGCACTGTATGTTTTGCAAAAGGCAAATGGACCACTAGCCTACCAGCAAAGGCTTACATTAGTGGAATAGAATTTTACAGTGTGAGGTTTCTACAAATGCTCGCTCTCTTTCTCTCTGTCTCTCCATGGCAAGTTTTCATTGAATCAGAGGTTTTTCAAGACCAAATGTTCTTTTCTCACCTGCAAAACAACCCACTACATTGCAATGAAAATGCAGACTCTTAATTTCATCAAAAAAAATGTATACCAAATTCTGAGCTCAGTTACATTGTAGGGTTGCATGGATGTAACTGAGGGAATTTAACTTAAAAGCTAGATTTGCTCCTGGTATGAATGGGTGCAACTTTGACATGTAAAAGGAATTTAGACTACTGTTCATACACTTTTAGGGCCTGTCTATGCTGCAAACAAATCATATTAGTGGACTCTGTTATAATATGATTGCCTCCCAACATGGTTATAATACAGCTCTAATTTAAAGTGAAGTGAAGCTCACTTACATCAGCAGTTTGGCTGTAATCATTGGTTCTCAACTTCTTCCACATTGGGATCCCCATTCCTTCTAGCCAGGATGCCCTCCTTGCCAATTTAGCATATGGAAAGGGCATAGTGATAGTGACCTCTCTACATCTATAAGGAGGCATAGCCCCCAGGTTGGGAACTTCTGACTTTCATAATTGATTGAGAGGCTGACAGAAAGAAGCTTCCAAAATACCAGTATTGTAACACAGAGCTTTCAAGTGGAATCATTGTACTCTAGGACTTTGTCTACACTAAAGTTACAGATGTGCTGGGAGACCTTTGCAATATGGTTCCAGTCTGTAATTTAGAACCTGTGGCATAAGTCTGTTTTGTACTGCAGATAAGACGGTAACCATATGCCTGAACAATGCAGAAATATTGGACTGTCCAAGGTTTTAGCTTGGTTCCAGAGAATAATTAAGGTCCCATCCACACTACAAATGGTGAATTGCATTGTACCCGGGTTCAGGGGGAACCAGGTAGTAATTGAAGCTCTGGGACAGTTTTAATGTGCACTGTAGGAGAATAAAGTACAGTAGTCTAATGCCTCCTAACTTTCTACTTTTGAGCTGTATATCATCACTTGAGTGCTAGAATGATCTGACATTAAGAGCTGGTCAAAATCCTTAATTTAACTTTTTTGGGATAACAAAAAAAACCCTTTGTTTTAAAAATGATTTTTTTCCTGCAAAAATGTTTGTCTGTTGAAATTTTCCAGTTTTCCAACAACAACAACAACAACAACAAAGGTAAAAACCCCCACATTTAATATATATATATATATATATTTCATTTCAAGAAAACAAAATACTTCCCTGTAAAATTTTAGGAATTCATTTATTTAAAAAATGTTCAGAGAAAAATACTTCCCATTTTCCTGACCAGCTCTACTTGCAAGTAGCTTTAACTGCTGAAAAATGTGATTTTTTTTGTCTTGTAAATTTCACTTGTTTTTGGAAATATAATGAGAGTTATGGCTTGCAAGAAAGAAAACTTGAGTCAATCCCTCCTTTTTGGGTATCTAAAAATAGAATCAGTCCTGCCTAGATTATGGGCAAGTGTACTAGAGAACCACTGTATCATACAACCAGAGACCACAGCTGCTCTCTGTCCAATCCTGCATAAATTTTGAGCTGAACGCTATTCACAGGGTGTGCTCCTGAAACAACCCCAGCTGTTCATTCCGTTTTTCCCCCAGCCTTCCTGGGTTCCAATACCATTGTCCCCCCACTTGTGTGATGAAGTAATATAGAATGCATGAACAAGACACAGGTAGTCGTTTGTGAGAAATGAGTGGAAGGAAGCCTCCAGCTGCAATGATAGTCCAGAGATGACATTAAGGGGTGTGGAGGAGGGAGCCACTCATCCCTCTGCTAGTCCAGGGGCAATTGAATCTTTTCTTTACAATGAAGGGTGGGGGCTGATGGAGCTCAGCCCCCTGTTGCAATGATGAGGACGGTTACCAGCCATACTGCACCATCTACCATGAAAAATTAGCAACAGGCGGCCTTGACCGACCGGTCCCAAGCAAGTTGGTACGGTTGTCATGGTTACCAGCCCTTTTGCACTGCCCCATGTGCCAATAGGCTGATGGTACAAAAAGATGGAAATGCATCCTCATCATCAGCCATCCATAGCGTGGGGGGAGCAAGGATGTTGGTGTTGAGTGCTGCACCATCGCGTCTATCTGCAGCATTCAGTACAGATACGGTGACATGTAAAAGAGTCAACAGAGGATTGTTTTCCCTTTAACTTCTGGGGGTCGGGGGGGTGCGTAAATTGCCGAGCTATGCCCCGACCCACCGCGGACACTGTGTTTGACCCTAGAAGCATTTGGAGATCAGCCAAGAATGCAAATGCTTTTCGGAGACAGCAGGAACTGTGGGATACCTTGCGTCCTCGTTCCCCCCTCCCTCCATGAGCGTCCATTTGATTCTTTGGCTTTCCGTTACGCTCGTCACGCAGCTGCGTGCTGAGTCTGTGCTATGCCGTCTGTCCGTTTATTTATTAAAAATACTTTGGACCAGGCGTAACGTAACATTTCTTCCCCTACTTAGATGCAGGAGTCTCCGAGCGAGATCACCGTGAGGACGGGCACTGAAGGAGATAGAGAGCGCATGCTGCGTGAAATCTAGCACGAACCACGGACCTATGCAGCCGTGCTCTGGGAGGCAGTGCTCCCTGAATACCGCATGAAAGCCTCGCGCGGAAAAGTGTGCTACCACGGAGCACCCAATAAGGCAGCTCTCCCCAGGAACCTCCTGCTGATGCTTATCGATTAACGGCAGGAGAGCTTCGTGGCATTCTCCCAGGAGGATTTCTGTTCTATCACCATATATACAGAGACCTCCTTTTCACACACTTCAGATTCCTGTTATATTAAGAATAAAAGTTAACATGGTTAAAGCATTTACCGACTGCTCCTACCCCTGATTCAGGATCCGGGTTCCTGGCCGGGGAGGGTTGGTAGGGGATCTCCGTGACGGTGATGAATAGATCCTGGCTGTCGGGGAAACCAGCGTTGTAAGCGCTATCGCCTGCCTCGTCCTCCACAAACCCTTCCTCATCTTCCCCGTCCGTGAACATCGTCGAGGAACTGTCCGTCGACACTGTCCCATCATCAGAGTCCATGGTCACTGGTGGGGCAGTGGTGGCAGGCTCCGTAGCGTCCGTTGGCCGCTTTGATTTTTTGGTAGGCTTGTCTGGGGTCCTTGATTTTCACGCGGCGCTGCGTTGCATGACGGCTGTATCCTCTGTCTGGATCATGGCTTTGGAGACCTTCTCGTAGGTCTTTGCATTCCGTTCGTTGGAGCGCAGCTCCGAAAGCACAGACTCCTCGCCCCACACACCGATCAGATCCAAGAGTTCCCGGTCAGTCTATGCCGGGTCCCTCTTTCTATTCAGAGATTACATGAACTCCTCTGCTGGAGAGCTCTGCATTGCTGCCGGTGCTGCGGAGCTCGCCCCGATGTGCAACCAGAACGTCAGATTCAAACCGCCCAGACAGGAAAATGAATTCAAATTTTCGCGGGTCATTTCCTGTGTGGCTGGGCAGAGAATCCAAGCTCGGGCTGCTGTCCAGAGCGTCAACAGAGTGGTGCACTGTGGGATAGCTCCCGGAGCTACTAAGTTCGATTTGCATCCACACCTAGCCTAATTCGAACTAGCCATGTCGAATTTAGCGTTACTCCACCTGCCGGGGTGGAGTACCAAATTCGAACTAAAGAGCCCTCTAGTTCGAATTAAATGGCTTCCTGGTGTGGACGGTTGAGCGGTTAGTTCGAATTAACGCTGCTAAATTCGAATTAAAGTCCTAGTGTAGACCAGGCCTTAGACTATCCAAACGTAGATGAGCTTTGAAAGGGATAGGCATTAGAGGACAATAACCTGGCAATTGAAATCCCTACACTCAGCTAAGGTAAGCCCTTAAAATAACTTTAAAAAAAACCTGAACTCCCCACCTTGTTTCAGTTCTGTTTCAACGCTCTGCTGCTATCTTACTATCCACAAGATATATTTTCAGGTTACTTGCAAAGGCTAGACATTTCCTCCCAGTGTAATGTTTCTATATGGATCTCAGTAATGCACAGATTTAGCTGCACAGCTGGTGTTTTGAACAACTAGTGCTTGTTAGTTAGTAGTAAAATATGTTGGCCTCTGTGAGAAAAGATAAGTTTATTCACTATGGGTCATTTATGCAGCATTTATGTAGTGAAAGAGGATACAAAAGGCATATAGTTTCATGTAAAATTTGTATATGCTTAAGTGGGGTATAAGGAAGACCGGTTATCTTTGGGTTAGGCTTTCTTACAAGTGTGTCATTGTGAAACTCATTAGAAAAGCCCTCTTTTGTGATAGTTATTATTGAAAACACTTTAAATGCTAAATAGCATGAAAGAAAGAGAGTCAACCAAACGATCCACGCCTATTGATGTATTTTTTTCATGCTGTTTTTCTGATGTAAAAGTAATTGCTGATAGGTCATTATTTTCAATAAGGCGTTTATAGTGTGGCAATCAGACCATTAGAATGTGGTTAATCAATCAGAAAGTAAGTTTTCTGTGAGTAGGAGGATTATTGATGTTGAAATGATCATGCATATATGGCAATAGTCCTCCTAGCCATATATAAATGAACATATCCACACCTAGGACTGCTGAAAGGCAATATTTGACAACAATGCTCTGGATGAACTACTTACATAACAGGTCATGGGGAGAAGGCAGGTGTGTGTGCAAAGGTAGCATAAAGCTCCATTGAATGCTCTCAATGCTGTGGCTGCCCTGCTGAGGGCCAGTTCCCTGTGTCAATGTACACAGAAGGCTAAGAGGCCCAAGAGGCTAAAACTCCACCCAAGGATTGGTGCAGTGTAGGGGAGCGTAGCTGCATCCATTCCCTTGACACCAGCCACACCCCTACTCTACCAGAGGAAAGGGGTGTGTGGTAGGAGCTTTTATGCCAGGTCTGTGCCACTGGATGATCCCCCTGCACTGGAGTGATCCTCCCATATATCGGCAAAGACGGTTTATAGTGAGAATGTGACAGCAGTGCAGTGCAAAGCGGCTGCACCATACCAGATCTGACCCAAATATTTCAGGAAGAAGTGTGGAGATGCTGTGTGGTTGACTCTTCACAGGGAAATCTTTCCCAGAGATACCTCTAACTTTCCCTTTGGCTGAAATACACCTATGGCATGGAGGGCTAGCATAAGTCATTCCATACTGCACTAAGCCACTGACCACTATAAATAGCTAGGGCACCATAAGGGGACTAGACATGGAGTGGCTGTGCAGAGGATCTCTGCTCCCCCACACACTATGGAAGAGGCTCTGAGTCCATCTTGAATCAGCCATGAGGTACAAGCAGGTGGTGCTGATGGCCATGGGTGTCAGGCAAGGGGCCAAGAGATCTGAATTTATATAGAGCCTGTGGCTCCAGCAAACTGTGCAACTGTCCAAGGGGTGGTGCTACAGCCGGCAGCCTGACCTCTGGTTGGTGGGTGTAAATTTCCCCTTTCCAGCCATCCCCTTCTCCACACTTCATCCTGCCAAAGCTTAATTACTGGGACATTATTCTGCAAATTTCCACCATAAGTCGTTCTTGGCCATTTTCTTTGCCAATGCCAGGGATTTAAAAAATCCCAACCTTGGTGAGGTGATTGTCTCTTCTGAATGCTCCTCCCATTGGAGAAGAGACATTGCTCTGGAACCAACCCATCCACTCCAGAGGTGGATGCCTGTTCTCTGAACCCAACCCCCAAATGCACAGTTGTACGGATGCCAGAGCTCTGAAGCTGATGCCTCATCAGCCTGTTGAGGCTGCCAACCTTCTGAACCCAACTCCCTCCTCAGGTTTGGAATGCCAGTATGTTGAACCTACCCCCATATGCAGAGTTTGTGCTTCCCCTTTGAACCCAGTCATCCTTCCTACTACTTGGTGAGGATCCTACAAATCTGAACCATCTTCCCTTTTGTCACCTTGTAGCACTCAAAGCTCATCTTCAGTTCATAGATAGCTAAGTTTCGCTACATCTTTTTCATTTTTGATGCTTTCTACCTCCTATTTGATATCTGTTTCTAATTGTTTCCCCCAGTTGTAGTAGCCTGCATTTGTCCTATTTGAATCTCATTTTATTTCATGCTCACATTTTCAATCTCTCTGTATCCCTATGTTTGATTCTGTGCTCCCAAGTTTCACAACATCTCTTAATTCAGTATCATCTGCAAATTCAATTGACATGCTTTTTTCTTCCCCCACATTCAGATCATTAATGAAAATGTTAAATACAGGCCATACCTAACACTGATCCTTGCTGTAACCTACTAGATACCATCATTTTACAACTTGATCTCTTGATTGCTATCAGAACACGGGGTGATACACTGGTGAAGGGATAAATTTTTGTAACAGACTTCTGTCTGCGCTGTTTACATAACTCTGCCTAGGACTTGCCTTCAGATTTTGGGGAGAGTCAAGTGGTATATTTTGTTGCAACTCCACCAAACTGAACTGTCTCACTTTATACTATATGGGAGCGATGGGGTCTTAAATTCAGGTCGCCATCAATGTTCTCCAGTGCAGCTCACTTGTGCTGGGGTCCATGCACAATTGACAGCATTGGAAAAAAAATGTTTTCAAAAGTAAATTCTCCAAATAAGCTGGGATGTCTGTCAGCAACTAGTTCCCTAGAGGGTTTTGTGTGCATTCTGTATAATTGTAGCATATATGTAGCCCTCTACAAATATTAACTAATCCACATAAGACCCCTCAAGGGTAGGTGTTGTTTTCCCTGTTTGAAAATTAGGAGGCAGTTGGGATTAGAATCCAGGCATGCCTTGCTCCCAGGAAGGGTTGCCAGGCAGGGCCGCCCAGAGGATTCAGGGGGCCTGGGGCAAAGCAATTTCGGGGGCCCCTTCCATAAAAAAATTTGCAATACTATACAATACTATATTCTCGTGGGGGCCCCTGCGGGGCCCGGGGCAAATTGCCCCACTTGCTCTCCCTCCACGGGCGGCCCTGGGAAAAATAAACCTTCCGCATCTTGGCACAAACCCAGTTTTGAGAAAACTTCTTTACAAGGTATCACTGGTTCTCAGCATCAGCTAGTGCTAAAAGGCACTAAAGCTCATTAAAAGGGTTGGACAAATATTTTCCGTCAAAACTTTTTCTGGATCGAAAACTAGGGGTTTTTAAAAAGCAGAAAAAAAAATCACGGACAATATCTGCTTTCCTTCAAAATTTGTTGTGGTTTTTTTAATTGAAAAGCTGAAATTAGTCTGCCAAAACCTGAATATGGTTTGGGGTTTCAGAAGTGTGTGGCCAAATATTCGCTGCTTGCTGTGTTTGATTGTTTAAAGAAACAATAAAAAAAATTCTGCTTAAAAAAAATCCAAAACTTTTGAACCACCTCAGCTTATGACCAAACGCCTGAGCCCATCCAGTCAGAGATTTTTCAGATTTCTGATACTCTGCTGGCTTCCTTGACTCATATCTGTCTACATAACTTTGGGTTCATTTAGGTTAGACCATAAGAACAGCCAAACTGGGTCAAACCAAAGGTCCATCCAGCCCAGTATCCTGTCTACCAATAATGGCCAATGCCAAGTGCCCCAGAGGGATTAACCTAACAGGTAATGATCAAGTGATGTCTCTCCTGCCATCCATCTCCACCCTCTGACAAACAGAGGCTAGGGACACCATTCCTTACCCATCCTGGCTAATAGCCATTAATGGACTTAACCTCCATGCATTTATCTATTTCCTAGAGACTAGCTCCCTGGGATCCCTCACAAACTGGAGACGGTTACTGTGGGTTTGTCTTTAGTATAGCTTATGCTCAGTTCGTGGAGTATGTGCATTTGAGCTTGTTCCAGTATCTGAGATTAGCCTATATTGTGAAAACTGAAATGCTCAAAATAGCACATGCATGTGAATGGACACAGGGTGCTAAAATTAAATTAAGCCAGGGGTTCTCAAACTGGGGGTTGGGACCTCTCAGTGGGTCACGAGGTTATTACTGGGGGGTTGCAAGCTGTCAGCCTCCACCTCAAACCCTGCTTTGCCTCCAGCATTTATAATAGTGTTAAATATATAAAAAAGTGTTTTTAATTTATAAGGGGGGTGGGGTCACACTCAGAGGTTTGCTATGTGAAAGGGGTCACCAGTACAAAAGTTTGAGAACCACTGAATTAACCCCTCTGAAGCCTCAGGGAATGCAGGGGAGGGGCGGAGGTCTCCCTTGGTAGGGTTGGGAAGGATATTGCTCTTCTCATGTGATCCCTCCCCCAGTGGCTAATTTTAAATGAAGCTACTCTTCCCTGATATGAATCTCCCTATGGCACTGAAATTAAATATAGACTATAATTTGGCATTTGAGAAGTGAAAGCGATGGTAGCCCTAATGGAAAAGCTAACAGCTTGGCTCTTCTGCAAGCCTCAAACTGCCGAATGAGCTTTAGGGTAGGGAAGGCTGTGCCCCTCAAACAGCCTGGCCCTGCCCTCTATCCGACCCCCACCCACTTCCTGCCCCCTGACTGCCCGCCCCCCCTCAGAATCCCCAACCCATCCTGCTCCTTGTCTCCTCACCGTTCCCCAGAGACCCTCCCCCCAACCACCACCCCGGGACCCCACCCCTGTCCCCTGATTGCCCCAAACCCTATCCACCCCCTTGCTGAGTCCTGACAGATCCCCCGGAACACCCACAGTCCAACTACCCCATTCCCTGTCCCCTGACCGCCCCCTGCCGCCAACCTCTGCCCCCTCCTTGTCCCCTGACTGTCCCTGGGTCTTCCTGCCCCTTAGCCAACCCCCTCGGCCCCCTTACTACACGGCTCTGAGCAGGGAGGGGTTCAGGAGCCCTGCTGGAGCCACGCTGCACCACTGTCCAGGGACGCTGCTGGATGCGCTGAGGCTCCGGGAGAGGGGCAGAGGTGGATGCGGGGTCGGGCCGGGGAGGGAGCCTCAGCCATTCTCATGGGGGCCCCTACAGAGCCCGGGGCCTGGGGCAAATTGCCCCACTTGCCCCCCCTCTGGGCAGCCCTGTTGTCAGGTGTCTGGTTTTTGACTGGAACACCCAGTCAAAAAGGGACCCTGGTGGTTCCAGTCAGCACTGCTGACCAGGCCATTAAAAGTCCAGTCGGCGATGCAGCAGGGCTAAGACAGGCTCCCTGCCTGCCCTAGCTCCATGCAGCTCCCGGAAGTGGCTGACATGTCCCTGTGGTCCCTAGCAGGGCCGGCTTTAGCAAGTGCGGGGCCTGATTTGAACAGTTTCAATGGGGTCCCAGCAGGGATGACTGAAAAAAAAAAAAAGAACACACATAAAAAACAGGTGGGGCTTGTATTCACCGGGAGGGGCTCCTAGTCTTCGGAGGCGGATCCTTCACTTGCTCCAGGTCTTTGACGGCACTGAAGCACCTGCCGCTGAAGTGCTGCCGAAGAAGTGCCACCGGGTGAGTAAATCCCACTGGGCGCGGGGCCCTCTTAGGCGCGGGGCCCGATTCGGGGGAATTGGTGGAATTGGCCTAAAGCCGGCCCTGGTCCCTAGGCACAGGGGTGATCAGAGAAGCTCCGTGCACTGCACCCACCACCTAGTGCTGCCTCTTCAGCCCCCATTGGCCTGGAACCGCAGCCAATGGGGGCTGCGGGGTGGTGCCCATAGGTGTGGGCAATGCGAAGAGTCCCCTGGACCCTCTGCCTAGGAGCCAGACATGCTGGGCCACTTCCACGAGCCATGCGGTGCTAGGGCAGGCAGCTAGTCTGCCTTAACCCCGCTGTGCTGCTGACAGGAAGCCACCCAAGGTAAGCACCACCCGGCTGGAGCCCACACCCTGAACCCTCTCCTGCACCCCAAACCTCTGCCCCAGGACAGAACCCCTTCCCACACCCTAACTCCCTCCCAGAGCCCGTACCCCCTGCCCCAGCCCGAAGCTCCCTACCAGAGCCTACACCCCACACCTTCTCCCACATGCCAGCCTCTGCCCCAGCCCTGAGCCCCCTCCCACACCCAAACTCCCTCCCTGAGCCTGCACTCTGCACCCCCCCACACATCCCAACCCCCTGCCCCAGCCCTGCACCCCCTCCAGCACCCAAACTCCATCCTGGAGCCTGCACTCCACACCTCCTCCCACACCTCAACCTCCTGCCCCAGCCCAGTGCCCCCTCCTGCACCCCAAACCCCTCATTCCTAGCCCCACTGCAGAGCCCGCACTCCCAGCCAGAGCCCTCACCCCCTCCCGCACCCCAATCTCCTGCTCCAGCCCAGTGAAAGTGAGTGAGGGTAGGAGAGAGCCAGTGACAGAGGAGGGATGGAGTGAGTGGGGGCAAGGCCTCAGGGGAAAGGGCAGGGGCGGGACCTTGGGAAAGGGGCGGGGCAAGGCTGTTCAGTTTTGTGCGATTAGAGAGTTGGCAACCCTACTTCCAGGCCAGGATTTAGTCCAGTAGACTAGACAGCCTCTCAGACAATTGAAGTGTACCTCATGAGCAGAAGCCATGCTAGCTTAGCTGCAAACAGCTGTCCGGGAGCAAGCTTGTGGTTCTCTAATGTAGCATAGTTGGGACTACCTTTCCTCCCTCCATTTTCTCCCACCACCCTCCATTGCCATGAATTGATCTGGGATTCTCCCCCTAAAATCAAGTGACCATTCACCATAGTTTCATGGATCTCAAACTACAGCCCTGGACAATTTGAGTGCCCTGATTAACCGATAAGCTTTAGAATAAATCATTGACAACTTTCCAACACCAGAAACTAGTTTTTCAAGGTTAACTCTGCAAGGAAAAAGGCTAGAAATTTACCTTTTTAGAAATATAAAAGTTTATATTAGCTCTGACATTTCTAAGTCCTTAAACCAGAGGCAGACACCAGCCACAGAGTTCTCAGGGCTACAAACAGCTTGAATGGCACTGTAATCTGTCCTGCATTGACTCTTCCATCCTATTCTGTGTTCTCTCAGTCTAATGTAGTTTCTCCCTCTCACCCACTCCAGTTTTGTGCTTTGTTTCTTGTCTTTGTTGCTCCTCTGCTTTTGTTTCCCAACTGCCCCTCTCTATTTCATTTCATGTGCTTAGCACTAAGGTGGTATATATTACTATCAAACAAGTAGGTCATACTCAAGTAGGATGCTAGTAAATTCCACTTTCCATTGCTAAAGAACAAACAAATTGAATGGCACAACACAACAAGAACATATGGAAGAATTGTGAGCAAAATCAGCCTTTTGCCCGATTTTTCACTTGCACCTTTGTGTGGTCATTGACGCTTGTGTAAACTAAATATAAAACAGTACCAGATCAGAATGGTATTTCCTAAATCTGTTCCTAAATGTAAACCTCTAAAAGCTAAAGATGGAATTCTGGTTCAATTGCAGTCCAAAATGGAGTTTTGCCATGGACTTCAATGGGGCCAAGATTTATCCTAGATCCTTCAGCCTGCTCTAATATATCTCAAGATAACAGCCTAGCAGTGGGCCAGCCAAAGTTCAGGGAAATGCAAAGGGTGTGCCTTTTGCCCCACCCCTTAACCACAGCCGAGGACTAAACGTAACTTGACCAGACCAGGGAACCTGACCCACTCTACCGTGCTTGGTATAAAATCTTTAATTCTGTATTCCTTCCACATTGAGATCCTATCTGAGAATAATGCATGCAATTTAGACAGGTAACAGGCTATTAGATGTTGCTAAGAGACTTCAGCATAGGGACTGTAATTTGAAAATTACAAATTGAAATGTAAATTTGCCAACTGGCTTAGTTCCATTGGGCCAAAGTTGCTTATATTAAAGTGTATAATAGTGGCTGAACGGGTGATTTTACAGATAGATTTTGGGTAAACTATTATATGTCTGGGATGAAGACAATTAAAGGATTTGACAGTTAATGTAGCTAGGGTTGATGTCCTTGAGAGAAGCTCTGCAGGTAGTTGGGCATCTGAATGTGTATCTGACAACTTACTGAAGGGCACAGGTAGGAAAAATAACCCTATGCGTAAAGTAATTTCATAGACAAACTGTTTCAAAACACACTGTCAGTATTAGGATAGTGATAATGATATACATTAATTAAAGCACAGTTTTGCTCTGAAAAGTTACTATCTAAATGGCTTTAGATTTATTGTCTCAATAATTTTCCCATCAGATGTTCTCGGTTTGTAAGTGATAGTATGGGACCAAATTCACTAGTATGCTCCAGTTGCTTTGTGCTGCCCCAGGGATTCAAAGCAGTTGTCAGCCCCATTGTGCCAAATTTATGGTGGCTTTGTGTTGCCAGAACAGTACAAAGCAGACAAAGCATATCTGGCACATGCTTTTTTTTCTGTCTGCCAATGCCAAATCTTACAAACTCAACCTGGAATCTGAAAATCAATCTGTTCTCTGCCTACATCATGCACCATATAAGGTGTGATTGAGCAGGTACTTAAGCACATGCCTAACTTTAAGCACATGAGTAGTCCTATTAATGTAAATGTATTGTAAATGAGACTGATTCCCATGTGCATGGTAGTATCCATTACTACAAGATTCTGCATATATTTATATAAGGCGGATTAAAGAACTTTGTATGTTATTTCATTGTATTATTTGATAATGACCATGTGTCAAATTGAAGAGAATTGACCATGTAATAAAATATTAAGGGTCAGATTCTCAGTTACATTAAGGTCCTTGTGAGAGGGTAGTCTGTCTCCTTAAGAGTAGTGGGACTTAGGGGTTAGCCCATCCAATCATGAGGTGTGGCCCGTTAAGATTTTGAGAGATTTTAGGAACACAAGGACCTAGGAAATAAGAGATTGGGAGAGAGGAATTGGTTCCGGTAATTACTAGTGTTTAGGGGAAAACCTGTTACTGATTCTTCCAGGGCTTGGAACTAGAAACCTGGGAGATCAGGTGGGACAAGGCTCCCCTCTCTCCCAGCCAATTGGGATGAGCTCTGGGAAAGAGACCAGTATATATGCTGCCTCTTCCCTCAAGCAAGAGAGATGCCACTTGGAGAAGACATGCCTGCTGAACCCACTTAGCCTGCGGGTGAAGTAACTAATTTAGGGGAAGGGCCAATTGGAGGAGAAGCTGACTGAGACCCTACAACTGACCTGAATTAAAACCCAGCTCTCAGAAGGAGAGCTGTGGACTCTTGATTTAAGGAGAAAGTTAATAACAGCCTGAATTACCCAACTCCAGGAGGGATGGGGGGTTTCTTCTCTTAAGGAGAGAGAAAGTGACTGTGTGAATCATAGAGTCATAGAATATCAGGGTTGGAAGGGATCTCAGGAGGTCATCTAGTCCAACCTCCTGCTCAAAGCAGGACTAACCCCAACTAAATCATCCCAGCCAGGGCTTTGTCAAGCCAGGCCTTTAAAACCTTCAAGGATGGGGATTCTACCACCTCCCTAGGTAACCCATTCCACTGCTTCACCACCCTCCTAGTGAAATAGTTTTTCCTAATATTCAATCTAAACCTCCCCCACTGCAACTTGAGACCATTTGTTCTGTCATCTGATACCACTGAGAACAGCCTAGATCCATCCTCTTTGGAACCCCCTTTCAGGAGTTGAAAGCAGTTATTAAATCTGCCCTCATACTCCCAGTTCTCTGAGCCTCTCCTGATAAATCATGTGCTCCACCCGCCCTAATCATTTTTGTTGCCCTCTGCTGGACTCTTTTGAATTTTTCCACATCCTTCTTGTAGTGTGGGGCCCAAAACTGGACACAATACTCCAGATGAGGCCTCACCAATGCGAAATAGAGGGGAATGATCACATCCCTCGATCTGCTGGCAATACTCCTACTTATACAGCCCAAAATGCTGTTAGCCTTCTTGGCAACAAGGGTACACTGTTGACTCATATCCAGCTTCTCGTCCAATGTAACCCCTAGGTCCTTTTCTGAAAAACTGATGCCTACCCGCTTGGTCCTTAGACCGTAGCAGTGCATGGGATTCGTCCGTCCTAAGTGCAGGACTCTACACTTGTTCTTCTTGAACCGCATCAGATTTCTTTTGGCCCAATCCTCTAATTTGTCTAGGTCCCTCTGTATCCTATCCCTACCCTCCAGCGTATCTCCCACTCCTCCCAGTTTAGTGTCATCTGAAAACTTGCTGAGGGTGCAATGCATGCCATCCTCCAGATCATTAATGAAGATATTGAACAAAACTGGCCCCAGGAACGACCCTTGGGGCACTCCGCTTGATATCAGCTGCTAACTAGACATGGCACAATTGATCACTACCAATTGAGCCTGATGATCTAGCCAGCTTTCTATCCACCTTATAGTCCATTCATCCAGCCCATACTTCTTTAACTTTTCAGCAAGAATGACTGTATCAAAAGCTATGCTAAAGTCAAAGAATAACAGGTCCACTGCTTTCCCCTCATCTACAGAGCCAGTTATCTCATCATAGAAGGCAATTAGGTTAGGCAGGCATGACTTGCCCTTGGTGAATCCATGCTGACTATTCCTGATCACTTTCCTCTCCTCTAAGTGCTTCAAAATTGATTCCTTGAGGACCTGCTCCATGATTTTTCCAGGGACTGAGGTGAAGCTGGCTGGCCTTGTAGGGCCACGGATCCTCCTCCTTCCCTTTTTCAAATATGGACACTACATTAGCCTTTTTCCAGTCATCCGGGACCTCCCCAGATCACCATGAGTTTTTAAAGATAATGGCCAATGGCTCTGCAATCACATCTGCCAACTCCTTTAGCACCCTTGGATGCAATGCATCTGGCCCATGGACTTGTGCTCATCCAGCTTTTCTAAATAGTCCTGAACCACTTCTTTCTCCACAGAGGGCTGGTCACTTCCTCCCCATACTGTGCTGCCCAGTGCAGTAGTCTGGGAGCTGACCTTGTTCGTGAAGATAGAGGCAAAAAAAGCATTGAGTACATTAGCTTTTTCCACATCCTCTGTCACTAGGTTGCCTCCCCAATTCAGTAAGAGGGCCACACTTTCCCTGACTACCTTCTTGTTGCTAACATACCTGTAGAATCCCTTCTTGTTACTCTTAACATCCCTTGCTAGTTTCAACTCCAATTGTGATTTGGCCTTCCTGATTTCACTCCTGCATGCCTGAGCAATATTTTTATACTCCTTCCTGGTCATTTGTCCAAGCTTCCACTTCTTGTAAGCTTCTTTTTTGTGTTTAAGATCAGCAAGGACTTCACTGTTAAGCCAAGGCTGGTCGCTTGCCATATTTACTATTCTTTCTGCACATTGGGATGGTTTGTTCCTGAAACCTCAATAAGGATTCTTTAAAATAGAGCCAGCTCTCCTGGACGCCTTTCCCTCTCATGTTATTCTCCCAGGGGATCCTGCCCATCAGTTCCCTGAGGCAGTCAAAGTCTGCTTTTCTGAAGTCCAGGGTCCGTATTCTGCTGCTCTCCTTTCTTCCTTATGTCAGGATCCTGAACTCGACCATTTCATGGTCACTGCCTCCCAGGTTCCCATCCACCTTTGCTTCCCCTACCAATTCTTCCCTGTTTTTGAGCAGCAGATTAAGAAGAGCTCTGCCCCTAGTTGGTTCCTCCAGCACTTGCATCAGCAAATTGCACTTGCACCAGGAAGTACAGCCCAGTTCCAGGAGGAAAGCTAGGGCCTCCTGAATGTGGAAAAAAAGACATCTATATAGACCCAAAGTGGGCATGAAATCAGAGATGAAAAAGGTTGTTTTCACTCTGTAAAAGATATAATAATCTAGATTCCATGAAGGGGCATTTGTCTGAAATAATCTGGTCTGAGTAATTGACTGAAAGATCCTGAGTGGGCAATGTACCTATAGGGCCATGAAGGGGTGTGCCCAGTTGCAGTGCCTAGTCTCAATCTTTGACATCATTCAGGCTGTGCAAACTTTTGGTAAAGTAAGTGTAAGTGTGACTGATGCTTTGCATCACCTTCACACTGCCAGAGCAGTAGAAATGGGCCATCCATACACAAAGAGAACAAATTTACGGTTATCTCTTTTTACAGCTTTAAAGTTCCTTTATTGTTTAGTGTGTGGGATTTTCATCTAGTTTTCTGAGATAGTAGAATGCTACTGGGATAGTAGTGACGACAATGTGTCGTTCTTATGCAGAGCTTTTCATCTCAAAGCACTTTACAAAGGAGGTAAGTATCATTACCTCCATTTTAGGTGTTTTTCTTTTCATGAATTGATTGTTTTTATGCTGTGCTATATGTTGAGCATGAATCGTCACTGTGGTGTCTACAAAACATATATAAAAGCTTTTAATATATATTCAGTTATGTCTTAAAGGGCCTGATGTTAATAGAGGCTGAGCAACCTTGACTTGCATTGACTTAAATGGGAGGTTCTCAGCACCAGATTGACAGCGGTATTCAGGAACCTAAAGATGCAGATTGGTGTCTAGTGGGTTTAACACAATGTCCAGGAGGGTTAGGCCCCTTATCTGCTTAGATGTCTTGGAAAATCCCACTAGGTGCCTAAATACCTTTGCAAACCTGGCCCTTAGCCCATCTCAGGATCAGGCTCTTCATGATTTATTAATCACCTCCAAAGGACATTGATAAACCTAATGCATATTTATGACTGCAGATGTAACCCTATTGTTTCCTTAAATAGTGGGTTTCTGGTAATGTTCTGAACTGCTTCTGGTCTATATAAATAATGCATACAAGCCATACGTTAAACTATTGTCACAATAAAAACAAAGCTGCAAGTTTGCACCCAATCCATATGCAAATATCAAGAAGCTGATTTTATGTCATCTTTTGAAGACCAGACGCTTTACTCTTGTGCTATTTATGCAATAATGTTTGCTAATTGCCCCACACACATGATGGTAAAAGTGCATACATAAGTCAAAGCTAAAGCAAGAGTTAAATATGACAGAATTAAGAAAATTTGTAATTTCCAGAACAATTAAATTGAGTTGAATTAACTAAATATCTCTTTTTAAAAGGTGAAGTACAAGAACAGGAGTGGTGAAACCTTTTGATATTAAAACTGAGAGTAGAGTTGTTTGCAATACTTGCCTAAAACTTCTTAAAACAAAGGTAGAGCGATTCAATGTAGAGCGATTGAATGACTGTGGGGCATAATAATGGGATTCTGAGGCCTTGTGCATCCTGGGAATTTTCATGCTTGGTAGCCAGCCACCAATATAACTGCTCTGGTAAAAACCCCTAGAGTATAGGCAAAACCAACAATAGCCACAGTTTTCCATGGTGCAGCTTACTCCAGTTTCAAGCACCTGTGGAAAGTAGCAATGCTCAACACCTTATTAAATGGGGTGGATGTGACTATGTTGCTTAGTGAGGAACCCATGAAGTGTGCTCTGGATAGAATATCAGGGAGTATGTCTACACTGCAATAAAAAATGCATGGGATGACCGTGGCTGGCCTGGGTCAGCTGATTTGGACTCATAAGGCTTGGGCTGCAGGGCTAAAAATTGCAGTTTAGACACTCAGGGTTGGGCTGGAGCCTGGGCTCTGAAACTCCATGAAGGGGCAGGGTCTTGGAGCCCAGGCTCTGGCCCAAGCCTGAATGTCTACACTGCAATTTTTAGCACCATAGCCTGAGCATCTTGAGCCAAGTCAATTAACCTGGGTGCTGACACTCTGTGCCACGGGTTTTTTTTTATTGCAGTATAGACATACCTGGGCTTGCTCCACATAGGTGTGCTATGCATCTCCTTTGTTGCTGCAATACTAGCAAGCAGCACTGGTATTCATCAAGGTATACTACCCTGCATGCATGTGGTGGGCATCCTCCACCTAACAAAATAGGAGAGGATTCAAAGAGCCACTAGTATGGTTAGAGTGAAGAACATGCCTTAGAGCAGTGGTGCTCAAACTTTTGTACTGGTGACTCCTTTTACACAGCAAGCCTCTGAGTGCAACCACCCCTTATAAATTAAAAACACATTTTTTATATTTAACACTATTATAAATACTGGAGGCAAAGCGGGGTTTGGGGTGGAGGCTAACAGCTCATGACCCCTCCCCCCATGTAATAATCTCGTGACCCCCCCCCCCCCCGAGGGGTCCTGACTCCCAGTTTGAGAACCTCTGTCTTATACTGATAGACTCAAGCAGCTCAATCTATTTTGCTTATCAAAGAGAAGGTTAAGAGGTGATTTGACTAATCTATAAGTACCTCAATGGGGAACAGAAATTTGATAACAGAGGGCTCTTCAATCTAGCACAGCAGTTCTCAACCTGGGATCCACGGACCCCTGGGGGTCCGTGAGGGTACTCCAGGCAGTCTGTGAGTCATGTCTGACTCCAGGGGGTCCACAAGTCATGTCTGGGGTGGCCATCCCCGCTGATTAACTCCTCCTCCTCCCTCCCAGTGCCCCCTGCATGCCATAAAAGAGCTGTTCAGTGGCATGCAGGAGGCACTGGGGCGAGGGGGAGGAGCAGGGATGGGGTGCACTCAAGGGAGGGGGCAGAAAGAGGCAGGGAAGAGGAGAGGCAGGGGTGGAGCGGGGTCAGGAAGAGGTGGGGTGAGACTTTGGGAAAAGGGGTGGAGTGGGGGTGGGGCCTGGGGCTGAGTGGGGGTTGAACACCCCTGGGGAAAATTAGAAGCTGGTTTTGGTGAAAAAATTTAAATCAATCAAAATGGGGGGCCTTGGGTTGCTAAAGTTTGAGAACTCCTGATCTAGTAGACTGAGCCAGTGGCTGGAAGTTGAAGCTAGAAAAATTCAATCTAGAAATAAGGTGTGACATTTTAACAGTATGGTAATTTACCACTGGAACATCTAACCAAGGGCTGTGGTGGATTCTCCGCTATTGGAGATTTTAAAATCAATATTTGGTGTTTTTTCTAAAAGATATTCTCTAGTGCAACCGGAAGTATTAGACTTGAAACAGGAATTAATTCAGGGAAGTCCTGTGGCATGCATTATGCAGAAGATCAGACTAGATCAGGGTTCGGCAGCCTTCAGCACACGTCCCATCAGGGTAATCTGCTGGTGGGCGTCGAGACAGCTTGTTTATGTTGACCATCTGCAGGCATGGCCCCCTGCACTCCCAGTGACCACAGTTTCCCATTTCCAGACAATGGGAGCTGCGGGATGTGACGCGGGCCACAGGGACATGCTGGCCACCACTTCCTGCAGCTCCTATTGATCGGGAGCGGCGAACTGCGGCCACTGGGAGCTGCGGGGTGGCTGTGCCTGTGGATGGTCAACGTAAGCAAAATGTCTCGCAGACCACCAACGGATTACTCTGGTGGGCCACATGCTGAAGGTTGCCAACCCCTGGAATAGATGATCACAATGGTCCCTTCTGGCCTTAAAAATCTACTGTGATATTAGTGCTGAGGGCTATATCACAGGAGGTCCATGTCTACAGTCACTTCTCATAGCTTATTGTTTTATGACTATTTGTAATAATAATGACCTTATAATTTGTAAGGTGTCTATTCTAGTAGCACCTTAGAACTGCTTTTAACTGATGTTTCTGAAAACAAGAGTTTCTTTACCCCTGCTGTGGACAACAGACCAGAGAGCACTGGAGAGACTTATCCATAGGCAATGTAGAGGTTAACTACTGTGACCAATGGGTTCACAATGAAGTTTGAGTATGGGAGAATTGGGTTAGTTCAAACTTAGACCATTTCAAAATTTCAGCATAAGTAAAATGGTTTTGACAGAAAAGTTTGTAACCCATTGCAAACCACCTTAGGAGGGCTTCCTGCAGTTACATTTGGGCCTGTTTAGAGAGAGCAAAAACTTTAATAAGAAGGTTTGCAATTCCACAGCCCCCATCCAAATTTGCTGGTTTAGTTTCTGTGTGTAAACCTGAAACCAAGCAATGGTCAGGCTAGAAGTGATACTTTTGGCCTCAAAGCCCTGTTACACTTGCTCAGTTGTGTGGCTTTTTCTTGGAAATGGCCTTAGTGGAAAAGCTAACTCATGTTTTGTTGGAGGACAGAATTTGAACTCCTAGGGCCAAATTCATACCAGCACAGGGTCACCGCGGCAGCAGCTTGTGTCTCCCTTATTCAGGGAGTGGGGGCTAAAGCAGTCCTCAAGGGGGCCCTAAATTGTGCTCCTGCTGCAATGACCACTGCAGGGTCCCAGAACTGCTGGAATGTAGGTCTGCCTGGGCCATGCCTCCTCCCGCCTCCAAACTGCTCCCACTGTGTCCCTTTCCTAGCACACCACCTCCACCACCAGCTATTTCCTGGGGAGTGAGTTATGCCTTTTTCCAATTGGCTGGCACCCAGGGGACACAGGGAGTATAATACTTTGTGTCTTTTGGACACGGGAGGAGGACACAATTTGTAACCAGAACTGTTATTTTCAGATGCTCCTTTTGAAACCAAACATTATTTCTGCAGAATTTAAGCTATCTTTCCACTCTGGCAAGTGATAATATAAAAATGGCACTTTCATACTCAACAACTCTGCCCTGTGGATACATTCAGAGTAAAACATTGACTTGGCAACAGAAGTACGATTTTGTTGCTTTCTGCTTGTGTCAGGTTGGCGGGAGCAAGGGGAGCCAAGGAAGAGGGAGCTGGACTCTGTTCTTCCCTATGAAGCATTTCGGTCAAGTATCAATGTGAAAGTCCACTGAAGTTAATTGGATTCCATAAGTGCATCTGCATGAAGAATCTGAACTGTGGGTTCTTAGTTATAAGTGAAGATGCACAAGGGAGAAAGTGTGCAAGCTGAACTGGCATGGCTGGCAGTTAGCGCTTTGTAGAGGTGTTCTCTTGTGGATAAATAGAAATAAATAATGAAATATTTGTGAGCTGAACAATATCGGAAACACAGGCAGCGTAGAGTGCATCACTGGCCATGGAGGTGTAATAAGGTTGGCACTCACCTTGCACAAGTGCCCCCTTCTGGTTGGGCATGTCTGTGTTCTTTAGTTCTTTAGTTCTGGTGACCCCTTTGGGGGTTCTCAGGTGGGTTTGTCAGTGACATAGCGCTCCTGATGAGTCACATTGTCTACCTGAGCACAGAACCCTTCCAGGGTATACAGTCCACCGGGGCCTATCTCAGTACCCCTCTGGTGATGTCTCTTTCTAGCCCTCCCTGGGCTGTGGTCTTTAAGTAGTCTGGCCCTGGTATGGGGCTGTATCCCCAGGACTTCCTTCCTGGAGACACTATCTTCTTGCAGCCCTTCTCAGGGTCAGTCTCTACTCAGTCCTAGCAATACGCCAGGAGCTCCCTCAGTGCTTCCCCAATCCCTGCTAGCAAACTATCCATGGCCTTGCTGCTCTTCCAGGCAGCCAAGTCTGCAGTCCTTTTTTCTCCAGCTTCAAGCAGCAACTGACTACTACTCTCCTCTGCAGCTCCTTTTATATGGCCTTCCTGGGCCCTGATTGGCTGCTTCCCCTGCAGTCACTCTAGCCTGCTTGGAGGTCCTCTCCACTGCTCCTTTACTGTGATGGGAATGGAAGAACCCTGAGGTCTCCAGCAGGGAGCCTTTGGGCCTAGTCCACCCCATCACAGTAGGATACAGGCATCTGTACAGTACATGCCATAACATGGTAGAAATCTCTAAATTCCATACTTTTAGAATGAAATGCATTTATCATCTATCGAAGGCTACTATATCAAAGAAAAGGTACTTACGGTTGTCACACTTCATGGCAAATTCACCTGTATTACCCCTCTGTCCCTCGAGGGCATCCACTCTAGTCTTCCAGCATCTCAGCCATCACCTCTTTTGGGTGGAGAGCCATGTCTTTTTTCCAGGCAGCACAGTTCCCTGCCTACACTGTGTTATTCCCCCCAAGCCAAGATACCTAACCAGGCCAGCGTCTGTGCTTTGCTTACACTTTAAAGGAATTATAACATACCGCACAGCTCTTAATAAGCAAGCACACTTATTCTTAAGGTGAAAGCATTACAGAGAAAACATATTCAAAACAATAAAAGAACCTACCCTCATGATAATAAGCTTACCAGAGGTCACCCCAACTCCTTTTTTGGAGTTCTGGTCGGTGTCAGTCCTTCCAACCCTTCCCAGGAAGGATTGCCTCACCCCCTTGGACAGAAGGCCCTGAGTCACATTAACCTCAGGCTATTTATCCAAAAGTCCTTTCTTAATCTGTTGGTCTCCAGAGAATCCAGTTTAAACCAGTGTATGTGAGCGTTTGCAGGTTCAAACCTGAGTGAATTTGCCTAATCACCTCCTCCCCCACTCGTTCTTGGTTTCTGGAGGGCTGTGTTCACCCTCCCCCCGGAATTAAATACAATGATACATACACTTAATACAGTAAGAAATTTCAAAAATATTGGAGGAAATCACCATGTCTATCACACTGGTACTTTACAGTACAGTCTTTTAATGGCTAGATGGCACTATTGCCAGAGAATAAAACCAGGTGTATTATAAAATAGCAACTGAACTCACACATTTTGCTCAAAGAAGATAACAACAACTTGCAAGTGCTGTAAGAAGTATTAACATTCTACTTTCTATCACAATATATTGATAAAATTTGTGGTACCGATTTTCTTTAATGGAATGTGCCATGTAAGTTGACTCCTTTTGTCTAATAATTCAGTAGTATCTTTACAAAACACATTCTTGATTCTCATAGGTGCAAATATGAGCCCAAAGCTCCCCTTCATTGCATGCTGTAGAGAGGAGCAAAATCATGGTAAATCCATGCAAAGTAGAGGGGAGGAGGCACACAGAGGAGAAAGATGACTAGATGGCATCCTGACCCCACAATGTATTGTACGTGAGGAATTGGGGCAATGCAGACAAGAGTGTGACATGTTGGGGAATAGACCACGGCAGTTATGCTGGCCACAGGCTTATCAACTGCTGCTGCCTAGAGAAGCAGTAACTTCCCCAGGTGCTGAATGATCCCCATTGCCAGGGGTCATATGAAGAGGCATCCAGTGGCATAATGGCAATTGTGCAAGTCATGGAGTTGGTGCTGGAGAGCTGAAAGAGGCACAGAGTCTGTACCATTACTCAGATGGCCAAGATTTCTGGGTATTACTAGCTAACCCTGCAGATTCTTGACCTTTCTGCACTCTACAAGCCACATGTCCAGCAACCAGGAGTCCCAACTCACACAGAGGATCATGAAGTGGATTTTAAGAGTAAGAGACAATACTGATTTCTTTTTAGTGTAGGAAGGGGATGAAATCCTAGAATATTGGAATCTAGAGAAAGATTGGTGTCAGCTGAAATTAGCTTTAAATGGTTTAAGCAATGGCACTTTCACCACTTCCCTTGAAAGTCTGTTTTGCAGCCTAAAAGATCTCACAGTCAAGACATTTTTCTTGATTTTTCAGGTTAAGTTTTCCTTTTTCTAATTTCATCCCATTAATCCTATTCCCTTGTACTATCTTAAATAGATTATCTCTTTTATTGGTGTTTACACCCTTCAAATGTTCATAGGGCTTATCATATCCTTCTCCCTTAGACATCATTTAGACAAGGCATCCATATCTGACTATTTTAATCTTTCCTCATAAATCAGTCCCTCTGGCTCCCTAATCATATTTCTTGCATTTCTCTGAACTCCTTCCAGTTTGGCAATATCTTATTGCTAGCATGGTGCGCAGAACTGAACACAGTGTTCCAGGTGTAGTCAGATGAGGGATATGTAGAGAGGGACTATTTTCTCCCTGTTCAGTGAGGTGATATCTCTGGGGTGCAGCTGAGATTTGTAGAATTGGCCAAGGTTTTTAGAATTGGTTATACTTCTAAATCCATATTTCAACACTTAAATAAGTGGCCTGGATTTTGAAAAGTACTGAGCACCCAACAATTCTCATTGAAGTCACTGTGAGCTGCTGGGATGTATTGCGCTAGTAAAGAGGTCATTTAAATAAATGTCAAAATAAGGGCTTACAAGTCCAAAATTTCAAATGTGACTGTTGACTTTGGGTGCCTCCACTTTTTGGATACTCACCTTGAGACACACTTGATTTTTAATGGTTCTCAACATGTTTTGATATTTGGGACCCTTAAAAAGGTGTCAGGTTAGGAACCCAAAAATTGAGTCAACCAAAATCACTAGCCACTTTTGAAAACCAGATGCTTTAGATATATTCAATTTTCCTATATATTCCTTTCCTGCTCTTTATCAATAGCTATTTTTAAAGGGCTTCCTCGGTTTCTCAGTGTCACCATCTCTTGAGATTTTATTGTCTTGTTTTTCTTGACTCCTGAACAAGTGATTTATGTGAGACTCTCATCTTTCATTGTAAAATAAAATCAAATTTCTTGACCTCATGGTTGTGTCAAAAAAAGCTTGAAAATGTGAACTAAACAGCAAATAAAAAGAACCCCAACTTTATTATATTTTTGAAATCTCATGATTTTTAAGCCAATCTTATGATTTGGGGGTTGGGGAATACCACTCCCGATTTATTAATGTTTGGGCTGGGTCATACTGCATTCTAATTGTCCAAAAGTCTTTTTGTTTGACAGATTTAAAAAAGAAGTTGTGTCTCAGCCATTTTTGAATGTTCATTCACTGCCTCCTATATGAGTTAGTTTTCTCTCTTTTTCTTGATATTGTTATAAAAGCTTTCCTTATTTCCCTTAACTGTTTTGGCTAGTATTAACTCATTCTACTGTTTTGCTTCCTTACTATTTTTCCCCTAGTGAAGTAGTTTGACGTGGTGTCTTTCATGCCTTTTCAAAGTGTAGTAGCGAAGAACTTTTTATGTCGTGTATAACTGCTGAGGGGTAAATGCCAAAACAAAATGAAATGCATCTGTGCTTTCCCAGAAACACTTTTTAAAGTTGCCTTCTGGCTAAAAGGTGGACTCAGATATTTATGTTCTCTATACTTTGGCCTGCTTCTCCTTGGGTTTACTAGGGTCCTGCCCTCTCAGCACACTCTTGCAGGAGACACCCTTAATTTGACTGCTTAAGAAGTGAAGGGTGTGTGTGTGTGTGTGTGTGTGTGTGTACACAAAAGCACTGGTGGGACATTTCTAACCAAAGTGGGCACAGGATGATGCCTCTTCCAATTCCTGCACCTGAGCAGGCACCACCAGAAAAGTGATGCTTACACCTGTTGTAGAAATACAGCAAATTCCACGCTTACCTTACCATCTCAGGAAGCACTTTTGCCTTTGAAGGGCATAATACCTCCAAGTAATTTCTTGTCAGGACAGTATTCTTCTCAGGATCATAGAGCCTTAAAAAAAAAGGGGGGGGGGGCTTATTTGAGTCCTTTGAATCAGATTCTGATCTCATTTACCTTCATATAAATCTCCACATAAGCTCTTGACTTTGCTGGAGTTACGCTTGATTTATACCAGCATAAAAAAAGGACAGAATCTGGCCCCATTGTGTAGCACAGATGTTAAGACTAATGAGAACAGCAGCTGATTTTGAATTCATGGTTAATTCAATTGCATATTTTTGCTTTAGCTTAACCATTGTGATCTTTTTTTTTAATAACCATTTTTTGAGGGGTGGAAATTACATGTTTCATGTAAATCAATTTTAAAAATTCTTTTCATATGAAAACATTTTATTTTTCATTTTAAGAGCAGGGAATTGGGTTTATTTGAAGGCAATAATGCACCATTATTTTTCACTGATAGGTATCAGGTGGAGGGAGCTACCTTTTGCACCCAGTCAAAAAGTCATCTGAGCCCACTATAAATAGGGCTTGCCTTCATTATTTCTCTGATCTTTGAACCAGATGTCATGAGTGAGTCTGGGATGTCTGGAATACTGCAAGGGGTGAAATTCTGACCCCAATGAAGTCCATGGCAAAATTCCATTGACTTCAATGGAGCCAGAATTTCACCTAAAAATGTTTAATCTTCCAACTGAGAATAATGGGTCAAATCCCCAGCTGGTATAAATCAGCAAAGCTCAGTTGAAGTCAATGGAGCAAAGAGATTTACCCCAGCTGAGGTTCTGGAACAATATGAAGAGCATCTAGCAACACAGGATGTAAACAAATGTGTCAGAAATAGAAAGTAGAAAATGCTTCTGAATACTTTACAGTGTGATTGTGAATAGTCAGATGGTTATTTTAACCCTGAGAAGATTCAGTTGTATAACAGCCACGTTGGATGAAGGAAACCTTACAGGAGACATCTGAAGTAACTGGTGATAAACACTCTTTCTTATTATGGTTTTCACCTAAAACATCACTCTTCTGCGCCCTTACAAGAAACAAGGTTGTGGGGTTTGTTTTTGTTTTGTTATTGAAAGTACTTACTTCTAAAATTCTTTAGGGTTAACTTTAAAGCTTTCTGTTAAGACTTTGAAATTCAGGAGAAGCTGGTTGAAATTTTTCACATTTCAGATTTTGAAATTCAAGTGGGATATGCAACAAAATTTTAGAGAAATCCTTCCTTCCCCTCCTCCCATTTTTCTACCAATTTTAGAGATGGTTGAAAATTTTTGAATTTCAGAATTATATTGAAATTTTCAAACTCAAAAATATAAATGGGGAGAAGGGGAAATCAATAATATTTTTAATTGAGCTTTTTCCTTTTCTTTTTTCCCAGTTCTAAAATTCATCAGTTCTCTAATGCTTGTCTTGACCTTTGTGTTTTGCAACAGGATGAAAAGGAGAAGTTAACCTGGAGAGACCGTATGCCTGGCTATCTAGTGAACGTTGCATCCATTTTATTTATGGTAATTTTATTTGTGTTTTCTTTCACATTCCTCTTGGCTGTAAAGATCTGTGAACAACATCCTCCTTAAAGCTGAATTAATGCTCTCAAAAATGGAAATGACCTTTCCCGTTTTATACCTTAGGAACATTCCTACAGACAACAAAATACATTAGTGTTGATCTGTGAGGCTTGATAAAATAGAATGAGGAAAGTGTGGCCAATAGACCTGCCAATACTTAGTCAATGACACCATAGGTTGAAAACCATGGATGGTCTCTCTAACTACATATAAACAATGAAAACACATAGCCTGTCCTTCAGCTGGTGTAAATCAGCAATGGAAATATGTCAGTTTACACCAGCTGTGCATCTGACAACAGAATTTATTCAAGGAAATTAATTTAAAATACTAATACGGGTATAACATTTTAATTGACTTGAATGGTGCAAATATTACAGAAACTCCTGCAGAATTATTCATTCAGAATTTTAATTGGGTATGCTTCTGCCACATTCACAACAATTTTATGTTCACTTTCACATTGTGGGTATATGTATATCATATATTTTACATGGCTAAGAGCTTCCTAGGCTACAGCATGCCATCACTTTTAGACAGAACTGACTGATTTCAGAGGGGACTTCTGCTTAAAAATTGACACAATATGTTCCATTCTGCACAAATAACTAAAAAGTATCTGTGTTTTAACCTGTCAAGCTCTTGACTTTATATTCGAGTTGGGATCATGTACAGTAACTCCTCACTTGACGTTGTAGTTACGTTCCTGAAAAATGAGACTTTAAGTGAAACGATGTTAAGCGAATCCAATTTCCCCATAAGAATGAATGTAAATGGGTGGGGTTAGGTTCCAGGGAATTTTTTTTCTGCCATACAGTACAGTACTATAATTGAGAGGTGCCCTCGCCTTACCCCACGCAGGCACAGCCACTGGCAGTGGAGACAATGAGGCAGGCAAGGAGGCTGAAGGTGCCGTGGGCTAGGAGAATCACGTTGCGCAGCAGCAGCTTTACCCTACTCTGCAGGCACCAGGGGCGGGGGGCTCAATCCTCAGCCCACCTACATCTTCCCTTCCCCCAAGCCCCCACCCTTAATCTGCCTCTTCTCCCCCCTCCCTCCCCTGCCTCCTGCCCACGGCAATCAGTTGGCTTGCAGCGTTCAGGAGGGAGGGGGGAGGAGCGAGGACCTGGTGCACAGGCTCCCCCCTCCCTCCCCTGCCTCCTGCCCGCAGCAATCAGCTGGTTTGCGGCGTTCAGGAGGGAGGGGGAGCTTGCGTGCCCAGTCCTCACTTCTGCCCCCTTCCTCTTGAACGCCGTAGCTGATTGCCGTGGGCAGGAGGTGGGGGGAGCTGGGGGGAGCTGATAGTGGGGCTGCCAGCTGTGGACAAAGCAGGCAGCCAAACGAGGTTATAGCGAAGCATTGCATAACTTTAAATGGAGCATGTTCTGTAATTGAGCAGGGATGTAAGATCGAAACAACATTAAGCGAGAGGACGTTAAGTGGGGAGTAATTGTAATTGTCAACATATGCTGTTTTAACCAACCCAACTAGAGAAATTTCAGCTCAAAGAGAAGAAAAATGGAGGGAAAATTTAAAAAAAAAATAGAACTGTCTGATCTTCTCAAATGTAACTACAACATTACTACTAGCAATGCTGTAATATTTCTCAGTGTGGCTACAGAAAAAGGCCCTGGTTTAGCAGAGCATCCTTTTTAGGGTGGGTGCTTAAACATGCATTTAATTTTAACCCTGTGTTACAATCCCATTTAAGCATGTTCTTAAAGTTAAGATTGTGATTGTTTTCTTTAATCGGGGCCTAAATGTTGTCTCCCACACTTTGTTTAATATCCTAGACAGATTTATAAATGTAAAATGTAAAGCACCAGATCCTAAGCTGTTGCAAACCAGCAAAGCTTCACTGATTTCAGTGGAGCTGGTCCAGAGAGTTTTTCTAGAATATTGTGAATATCATTAGGCAATGAATATATACAGGGCAGCTAGTTGAAGAAGAATTGAGAGCCAGATCCCATCTGCCATGTGCAGATTACAATCTGGGCTTTACTGAATGCAGTCCTTTTCCTACTAGATGAGTTAAACAGTGATTGGGGCCCTGGGGTGAATTCTGCAGTCAGTTTCTGCAGTTGTTCTGGTGCATATGAAATTGCACTCATGTAACTAATTTTGGCTGGTCTACCTCCTTTATCACTATCCACACAAAAACAAAACAGTTTTTTTTTAAGTATGATCACTATTTAGATACAGTGGGCTAGAGTCTCAGGCATGCAAGTGCAACATGCATACACATAAGCCGCATTTTCCAGTACTGCAGAAGTGATTGTGGAATTTCTGCCACCACCTTTTCCAGGCCTACACTATCTGGCAGGCACACACCCATAGGAATTTTTCCTAAAAATGTCTACATTGTTGTAGAATGATGATGTCAGATGCTTTCCCTAACCTCCCCCAACTTACCCTCACACTGCATATTTCATATTTCCCTGATATTTCTTAAGGCTGCTGACAATTTCCTCTTGGTAGAAACTTGCTCTTTATTTTCTATTCTGTGTGCTTCTTAAATATAAAGCCCTTTCAAGCAGAAGCATTGTACCACTTTTTTGTCTATCGAGCTCCTGCTCTCTCTTCCTTTACTTATCCAAGTATATTATTTGGGGGCTTTTTTTAAATGTAGGTTTTACAAAATCAATTTTTACTTTCATGCCCAATTAGACTCTGCACAAGTCTTATTTTACATCAGTAGTGATTATAATCATTATGAGATACATTTCTAAGTGCTTTAAAGTCTGGATACACAACCACTGTTCTGTATGAAGACCTCTTGCTGTGCAGTCAAAGGGCAGTTTGTATGCTTACTGGGAACAGGATATGACCCAGGCTTAAGTTATTGAAAATTTCCTTCTGAAGTGGTGTTCTACAGAGTACACATCATAGCAAAGATTTCTGCATTAACCATGAAAATCTTTGCAGTTGCCTCATGGGAGCAGGATGGGGCTGGACATCAGCATCACCATGACCTTCTTTATAGTCCCTGATTCATTTCTGCTGCTGTTCTCACCATCAGCAACCCTCTCCACTTTCCTACAGTAGATTTGACTCATACAGGAGAAGAAAATCAACTAGTGTCACAGCACAGGGGTTCAGCCTGTTCTTCCTTTAAGGCCAGATCCTCATACGCTTACTCATACTGAATAGTCCCTTACTCTGGGAATTGTCCCATTGAAGTCTGCGAAGCTATTTGTGGAGTAAAGTGCTAATCAGCTTGAGTAAAGGTACCAGAATCTGGCCCATAACTGCCACTCAAGCCCCTCCATCTCCCATCCCATCAGTGTCCTCTGTCTCCTTCAGCCACCCTCCTGTTTTCCCCACACATTCTTCTCCCCCCTCAGCCTCCCTCATGCCCCCCACATCTCCCTGCACCCCCTAAATCTGCCTCCTGCTCTCCTCATCGTCCTCACCCTCCTTTCACAGTGTCTCTGCTACTCCCCACAGTCCCTGTACCCTATCCAGCCCCTTGAACCATAGAATGGCAGACATCTTGCCAGTGCACAGGGCTTCAGTGTCACAGAAAGAAGTGGCAGTCCACTTTTTTCAGGGCAGTCTCATTTCCACGTGAAAATAGAGAAAGAGCAGCCATCTTGCTGGCTTCGGCCCCATTGGCAGTAATGGGAGATGGTAGCCATTTTAAACAAGAGAAAATTCATGAGCTGGCACCTCTCATCATGTTTCCATGTGAAAGGTATAAAATCATACCAGAATCACTAGAGTACCCCACCTTCAGCACCCACTGTACTCTACACAGGGTCCCTAGAAAGCACTAGATCAGATTTAAGGTGTCTGGATTAATCTTAAAGGCATTCCATGGAAATAGCTGTAGCTACTTCAGAGAGCTCTTCTCTCTTCGCTATAAGACCTTCTCTGTCAACTGTGTCCCATGGATGCTATGAAGCTATGTCATCCTTAAGGGTGAAGCTTGTGACAGCAGGAGACAGGGATGTCTCAGCAACTGGAAACTCATTGGCTTAGTGTTCCGTTCAATACACTAAAATATTGAGGAAAAAGAGAGGAGAAGAAAATAGAGAGAAAAATGAGAGAGTAAAGGAGTAGTAGGAGAAGAGCGAGTGAAGAAGGAAATAATTTACTACAGGTTTAAAAAAAAATCCCCAACTGCCTCTGGAGAAAGTAAACAGAAAAATTAGACCACTGACCAACTGTGATTGGGATTTTTGGCTATTATTACTTCGGAGGTGCTCTCATATTTGTGGTGACTGGTATCACAATGGGCACCTACATGGACAGGTTAGGTAGAAGCAGTCCCACCAATAGCAATTCTGGGCCTCAGGGTAGAACAGTCAATGGGTCCCCACGCATGCACAAGCCATGGCCGCGTGGATGTGGCTGGTGCCCTGCGAGCTGCCGGCTGCGCTGCTGGGCATGCTTTTCCAGCACGGCCAGGGCTTCCACATGCCCCCCCGGTAGGGTTGCCAAATGTCTAATTGCACAAATCCAAAGACCCTTGCCCCGCCCTGCCCCTGCCCTGAGGCCATATCCCTATCCTGCCCCTTCTCCAAGGCCCCGCCCCCTGCTCATTCCATCCTCCTCCCTCTGTTTCTCACTCTCCCTCATCCTCACTCACTTTCAGCAGTGGGTGTGGGGTGCAGGCTCTGGGAGGGAGTTTTGGTGTGGGAGGGGGTGCATGGTGCAGGGTCTGGGAGGCAGTTTGGGTGCATGGGAGTGAGGGGTCAGGCTCTGGGAGGGAGTTTGGGTGTAGGGAGGTGAGGGGTGTGAGCTCTGGGAGGGAGTTTGGGTGTGGGGGTGGTAAGAAGTCAGATTCTGGGAGGGGATGCGGGGTGCAGGCTTTGGGAGGAAGTTTGGGTGTGGGCTCTAGGCTGGGGCATGGTGTTGGGGTGAAGGACGGGGTCAGGGGGTCGGCACTTACCTCAGGCGGCTCCTGAAAGCAACTGGCACACCCCTCTGGCAGCAGCTCCTTGGTGGAGAGGGCAAGAGGGTCTCTGTGCACTGCTGCCCACAGGCACCGTCCCCGCAGCTCCCATTGGCTGTAGTTCCCAGTCAATGGGAACTGCAGAGTCAGTGCTTGAGGCCCCCTGTCCTCCCTGGGACCATAGGGCCGTCCCGGCTGCTTCCAGGAGTGGCATGGAATGAGGGCAGGCATGCAGCCTGTCTTATCTCTGCTGCACTGGCAGCAGCCGGGGACCTCTGGGCCCTTTTAAACTGTCTGGGCCCCTGGGCAATTGCCCCCTTTGCCCCACCCCGTCAGCAGGCCTGGGTAGAAGTTCTGCTATTCATGCTCCTGCACCACCACCCATGAATTTAACTGTAGTTCCTTGAAAATTGTGGTTCTTCCTGCGCGCAGGGGGAGGAGGGTGATGTGTGGGATTCATTCTTTTCCTGCTGATCCTGACCCCCTTTTAAAAAAAAAAAAGATTTTGTCCTTTATTAATTATGAAAAGATTTGATTAAAAATAGTCAGCAGACTGAAGTGCTAAACTTCATTAGGCCTGTACTGTGAATCTAGGCCCCAGGCCAGCCAAATTATAATTATAACAATCTAATCCTTTGCACTTTTATAATCTCTTTCATCAGACGATCTCAAGATGCCTTACCAACAATAATGAATTTACTTTGGAATTTTTGCTAAAGGCAAAAACAAAATAGAAACACCCACCCTCTCTCAACTTCCTGCTGTGATTCCCTGTTTAGCCAGAGATTGTGTTTCTGTGTGAAATTTTATCTTTAAAAATTATTTATTTCATTTTGCTATTTGAAACTGCAATAACACAGTCCTGCGAAATACAAATTCTTCTGTTGGGAAGTTGACCTTAAGTGGCATGGGTAATTCGTCTGATTTCATGGGCAAAGGTCAACTGCTCAGAAACCACAGAACACCCTTTGACTTCTGGGACAAAGATTTACAATGAACTCTGAATGACTCTGCCTTAGTCAGTATCAAAAGATTTGTGCATATTCAGATAAAGCAAAATGTTTCCATCTATGGCAAAAGTTTGTAGAACACAAAAAGTTTTACACCATTAGGTTCCAATCCTCCTCTGGGTAGCACATGGGTGGGTTGTTGCTGCAAGCAGAGTCCCATTGACATTGATGCAGTTCTGTGTAGGCACAGCAATCCAACATACATTACACATTGCATGATCAGAGCCCTGGTTTCCTGTCTCTGACCATAGCCAGTAGCAGATGTTTTAGATGAATGCTTACAAACCCTGCAGTAGGCAGATGTGGGGAAATCTGCCCCACATGAGTGTCATCCTTTTCTCTATTAGTTAGAGACTGGCTTAAGCCCTGAAATACAAGGATGAATATCCCTTCCCAATTTTTCTTGTCATTAAATATAACTCTGGGTATTCTTGATATCCATATAAATATCCAATCTCAGTTTCACTGTTGTGAAGTTCTTGGCCTCAGTCAAGGCTGTAACTAGGGTGGCGTGAAAGGGGCAGCCACTCAGGGCGCAGAACAGGGTGGCACAAAAGTGGGCGGCACAGGATTGGGCCCAGCAGCATAAGTGCCCTCCCACCCCATAGGATTGGGCCCAGCAGAGTCAGCTGGAGCCCAGGGTGCTCAGTGTCCTCCCCCCCCACAGGATCATAGGTCCAGCGACCCCAGCCAGAGAAGGCTTTCCCTGGCACTAGGACTGCAGCAGCAGGTGGGCAGGGATCTGAGTGCCGGCTGGTAGGAAGGGCAGAAGGAGGATGGGCTGCATGGCTGGTTCCATCCAGCCGCTGGAGATAGGAGACTAGCTGCACTAAGAACCTGGAGGGTGCTGCATGGGGTGGGAGTGCAGAGAGCTAGGGCCATGAAGGAGTGCAGGGGTTAGGGCAGAAGGGGGCACAGGAGGGGAGTGTAGGGGTGAAGGGAGAAGGACGTGCAGGTGGAGAGTACAGGATAAAGGGAGAAGGGGGTGCAAGAGGAGAGTGCAAGGTTGGGGAGAAAGGGTACATGATCATCAGCATAGGCACTAAGAAGATAAGGAGTACACAAGTGGGGCCGTATGATGGAGCATACATAAACTGTGCTAGGTGCTGTACGGATCTGTGCCCTGAGGAACTATGAGGGCGATTAGCTCAGGATGGAGCTGTTGCCTTCCCCAGACCCATTGTCTGGCCATGCGCTACTGACTCTGCTCATGCTCCCTAACCTGTGGGCAGGGCTGAGCCCTGGCAGAGCAGTATCGCCAGCCTGGGGGCTGGGGGAGAGAGGGCATCTGGAGTTAAAGCCCTCATTAAAGTTGCTAATCACCAGTTGTACCCACTAGAGCAGGGGTTGCAAACATGTGGCCCATGGGCCGCATGCGGCCCACGAGGTTATTTTCTGTAGCCCGTGAGCTCCTCGCAGCCCCCCCCCCCACCCGCCCTTCCCCAGCATTTACCTAGAGTGGCTCCAGCCTGACGCCCGGGGGCAGGGCATGCTGCCTGCCTGTCTGCCCTGCCCTGCCCTGCCCTGCCCCTGCGCCGCTCCGGGAAGCGGATGGAACCTGCGGGAGGAGAGGCGCAGGGGGGTGTATTGATGTTACTTCAGGCACCGCCCCCAGCAGCTCCCATTGGCCGTGGTTCCCCGTTTCGGGGAAGGGGTTGGAATGGGGGCAGGGAAGGAGTAAGAAGAGGCCGGGCAGGGGCAGGGCCTCATGGAAGGGGTGGAGCTGGGGCAGGGCTGAGGGCGGCAGGGGGAGTTGTCAGTAATGTGGCCCTCGGGCCAATGTACTAGTCCTCATGCGGCCCTCGTGGTCATTTGAGTTTGAGACCCCTGCACTAGAGGGTGCTTGGACTTTAAACAGACTCATCCTTGGCCAGGGTTTCTCTGTTGACGAGCCAGCATGCTGAGTTGCACAGCCATGGCCCTTGGGAGGCCTGGCTGAACATCGCAATGACATACACCCACAGGGCACTGCTCAGGCCACTCACAGGGTCGGTGCCATCCTGGGGCCTTTGCTGCATATAGGGCTGACCTCTGTCCTTCAGCTGCTGACAAACCTTTGACCCTAACGCAACTGCATGGCGTGGCAAGGAGGAAAGGCCTGCTAGAGTCCCCCTTGGAGGCAAGCACCCCCTGGCACTCATGTGCACTCAGCTCCATGGAACTGGGGAGTCCCAGGCTGGAATTCCAGCTGAGGCACCTGGAGACAAAAAAATTTCACAACTGCAACGATGGCCCCTGTCACTCACATATGGATTTCAAATTACAGTGGCCAGCTTTTATTTGACCCTCTTCTGTAACAACCTTTTCACTGTAGTGAACAGCTCAATGGGCGGGTGAAGGGGTAAATCAGGGAGGTACTGCTCTGTTGTGACAGTTCCACAGCCTGTTGGAACCGCCAGGTGCCACTGTGCTTCACACAATAGCCTTAGAGAGCTTCACAGCTCCGGCTGGGGCAGAACCCCTGTCGCACAGGGCCCTGATGCCTGAGCTAATGAAGAGTCTCTGTTATCTGTTAGCAGTGTGGGGCCCATGACAGCCAGGGGAACCACGAGAGTTACATGGTGCACATACACACCAGCCTGTTCATTACACACTTGCCTAGATAGACAAAGCTTGCCTCAGAACCAGCTGTTCAGATCTTATATTTGACATCAGCGTAAGAAATCTCCAAGCGCTTCCACCCTGTACCTTCCACCGTCTTTGCTCAGGCTTTTCTGAGATGGAATCTTGGGACCTGTCATTCCCAAATCCAGAATTCTCCACCGAGAGCAACAGGTCCCCCAGTGACTGCAGCACCCTCTCCTCATATAGGTCACACCCCGCTCACCGCCTGAGGACCTCATATTTATTCTGGCCATGGGGATTGAAATGGACTCCTCCTATTCCCAAAGTATAGGTTCCTCACCACCACCAACTGAGCTGAAAGAGGATCTTAATGATTTAATGGCAGTACATAGCCATTTGGGATTGGGAATATTCTGCTATAATATCTCCTGATTGTTCTAACTTTACATATAAATTTAAAATATGGCTTTAATTGGAGTTTATATATATTTTTCTTTCTTTATATAGGAATTAGACACAGTGCTCCTGTCAGCTAATTTCTAAGTTATTATCTGCAAAAAAACCTAGAGTTTTCAGGTGCTTAGTAGTCCTTGGAATCACAGTTAAAGTTGTCCCTGCCCCAATCTGAAATAGTGCCTGTGCCCAGCTGTGGGGATGGGGAGAAGGCCAAAGGGAGGTGCTGACCTATAGCTGGTGACCCGGGCCTGTGCCAGCCACCCATCCACTGTGACAAGGAATGACACTGCCCCCCATCTCCAGTGGGTACCCCCCGCAGCAGGTACCTCTTCCAGTCCCCCCACCCCACTGTACCCAGGGGCGGCTCTAGGAATTTGGCCGCCCCAAGCACGCCGGTCCCGCGGCTCCGGGGGACCTCTTGCAGACGTGCCTGCGGAGGGTCCGCTGTAGCCAGTGTTCTTTCAGTGTTCTTTCAGCATCCGCAGTCATGCCTGCGGGAGGTCCACCGGAGCTGCGGGACCAGCGGACCCTCCGCAGTCATGCCTGCAGAGGGTCCGCTGGTCCAGCGGCTCCGGTGGACCTCCCGCAGACATGACTGCGGAAGGGCCGCTGGAGCCGCCTGCCGCCCTCCTGGCAAAATGCCGCCCCAAGCGCGCGCTTGGTGCGCTGGGGTCTGGAGCTGGCCCTGACTGTACCTCCCCTCCAGCTCCCCATCTCCATGGCAGTGGCCTCTATTTGGGAACTTGAATTGTGGTAACCCTAGCAGTCGCTCCATTCTCACGCCGTCAGTTTCTGGAGCTGGCGGGACTGAGTCTGCCCTGCCAACAGCAGCTGCCCACCCCTAAGGCCTGGGCTGGGCACCAGGCTCGTGTGGCCAAGCTCAGAGCTCAGGCAGTGCAACCATAAACCCGGCAGCCACGGGGGTGGGGCAGGGCAGCTTAGGGGAGCAAGAGGTTCTGCTCTGTATGCAGGGAGTGTGACCCAGCTGCAATGACAGGTGCCCAGGCAATGAGCGGGGTATGACCAGGCTGCTGAGACACAGGTGCCCACGGGAGATGAATAATGCAGAGAGCACCTCGTGGAGCATCTCATGCCAGCCAGGCTCCACGGGCAAGGGCCAATTCCTGGGGGCGCCACTGGCCGGAGCTGGGCTCCTTTGAGGGAGAGGCAAGAGCATGTCAGAAGCAAGCTTAGAGCCATGCCGCCTGCCCTGCCTGAGGAGTGCCCAGCTGTGCAGAGGCATCTGGCTTGGGGCGCACGGCAGGGAGGGCTGCTGGATAGCCAGCCAGTGCCCTCACTCCCACAGCATGAAGAGCCAGGTGCTCGAGCAGGCCAGGTGGCTTCTGCCAGCTTCTGATCTTCTGGCTCTTGCCAGGAGGTGATGATTTTCAAACTGTGGGGATGCGTCCCCCTAGCACCCCACAGTTTGAAACCCTCTATGTTAAATGGAAGGCAGAAATCTGGGGGGCTTGTGACCCCGCATGCCACCCCACTCATCACCTCCAGGGAGCGCAAATATCCTTGCTCACCCCGGGTGCTAAAATGCTTAGTTAGGACTCTGGACTCAGTGACTTCTTACAGCAATGGGTTCCAGAGTTTAATCACCTGCAGTGTGGAAAAAGTATTTCCTTTTATAGGATTTGAATTTCCCATCACTTAGTTTCATTGTACGTCCTCACCAATTTGGGCAACAATTTTGAGATATAATTAAACATTTATTTTTAAACTCTAGTCAGATATGTGCACTGATGTCTCCATACATTTCTTTGCAGATTACACTGACATTTTCAGCAGTTTTTGGTGTGACCGTGTACCGAATTATTACAGCAGCCGCCTTGTCCATCAGCAAAAATGAGTCAACCAGGTCGAACGTCCGTGTGACCGTGACTGCAACTGCTGTCATCCTTAACCTGGTTGTGATCCTTATATTAGATGAGATTTATGGAGCTGTTGCCAAATGGCTGACAGAAATGGGTAAAGCTATCCTAGCCCTCATTACAACTTTGTATGTATTTCTAACGGAGTATGCAGGAAAGTTCTAAAAGGAGGATTTCCCGTAAAACAGTTCCACAAAAGAGGAAACATTCAGGCCCAGAGGGTAAAGATGTGACTAAGGGACCCCAACTCCAATTTTCAAAAATGACATAGGGCCAGATTTTAAAGCATATTTAGGTGTCTAAATACTTTTCAAAATCTGACCTTAGACACAGAGGAGCCTACGTCTCATTGAAAATCAGTTGGACTTTGGTCTTGTCTGCATTAGAAAGAACACTGGTAGAGCTATACTGGCAAGCCCTCCTAGTGGAGAGTTCCTTTACTGGTACAGTTTATACCAGTTCCCCGAACAAAATAAACCATACTGGCAAAATGACTCTGTGCCTCGGTTTCCTCACTTATAAAATTTGAATAATGGGTCAGATCCTCAAGTGGTGAATGTCAATGTAGCCCCATTAAAGTCAAGGATTTCAGGAGAAACTCTCTGCCCCTACTGCGCCCCTGGGGCCGGAGGAGCTCTATGCTCCTGCCGCCACCACAGGGCTTGAGGTGTCAGCTGCCGACCCCGGTGGCAGGGCTCTTTAACAATAACGAACCCCTGGCTATAACAAATAAATGGTTTGGATCCCCAGGGGTTCATTGTAGAGAGGGTGTACTATACTATTATAAATAGCATCATTATTTACACTTCTGATAGCATACTAGCATAACAGAGGTCCAGTCATAAATAGTTGAGATACAGTAGAATGATTTCTACTGTTAGGGATAGCCCAATTGTTTCCATTTGACTCCAATGAAGATTTAAAATAAAAAGAGACCAGTAATACATTTAATACAATGCCACCCTATTATATTTTCTCTCCCCTTTTGCAGAGAGTCTCTTGGCAAAACGTAGCCCCGGTGCAAATGGGCACAATTCCATTAAGTTCAGTGGAGATGGTACCCACTGATGCCAGTTGTGCATTTGGCTTTCAGAGCTGTATGGGAAACAAAGATGAAAAATACAGTCAGTTTTTTAGCTTTCATATAAAATATCCCTCTGTTATTCCCCACAACCTTCAAGTCACCTTTAGAGCCAGCCCTGCTGCCCTTACTCCAAGAACACTCCTGTTGAAGTAACTGAGTGTTTTGCCTGAGAGGGGACCCACTATGGACTCTAGACTTTGGCCCTTTTTGAATAATTTCTAGCACCACAAATTACATCATGGTTCATTCAGATGGCTGTCTGCACTAGTAGGCTCAGATGCCAACTGTAATTAAAAATGTTAAAAAAAATTACAATTCATTCATGCTGATAAATGCTTCTTACCTTGTGAACTTTCATATTGCTGAGCTGAGCAAAATGGATGCAATTTTCTTTTCACACTGCAATTCATAGACGTGTCTGGCATCATGCTGCATTTTTCCACATTAAGGGGCAAATTTGCCTGCCCTGGTGTAGAAGCAGTGGAGGGTGCAAGGACATCCTTTCCATCCCTAAGTTCATTTGGGCTGCAGTTCAGCAAGGGACTTACGAACGTGAGTAACGTTGAGCACCTGAGTAATACCATGGAAATCAATTAGATTAGTTTCATGCTTAGTTATGCATGTGCTTAAATATCTGGCTGAATCAGTGCTTAGGGCAGGAGGCAGCAATAACATCGCCCACAGGCACTGTGAAGGGCTAGAAGGCGAATCACTAGGTCTACATGCAGTGCTTGTGGCCTCAGCAGGGGAATATCTGTGCAATGCAAAGGAAGGACATTGACTCCCCCGCAGTACCGGCAGGAGTGCAGATTTCACCTCTTTCAAAGAATCATGTTTCCTGATGCTGAGCAAGTCACCCTATCGCCAGCACCCAGGTGGCATTGGGCCTAATTCAGATCTTATATGTGTTGGTGTAAACTGGTGTATCTCCCCTCAAGTCATGGGAAAACAAATGAAGTGTAAAACAGTGGTAAAGTGAGAGCAGAATCACTCCTGTTCATGCGTTACAGGGGCATATTCCCTCCCTCAGTGTACTTCCTCAGCCCAGCCTCCATGTAGCACTACCTGCAAGGAGCATAATTCAGCTCTGGGGTTTTGGTGGTATGTATTGAGGACACAGTTGGATATTTTAAGTTGTATAAACCATATTTTTAAACGCCCTCCTTTTCTTGTATTCATTCATCCATTCTATTCCTGTTCTGGCTGTATGCATTCTTGTCTTGAAAGAAAGAGGGAAGGGCGATAGGGGATAGACCACTTGATGATTACCTGTTCTGTTCATTCCCTCTGGGTCACCTGGCATTGGCCACTGTAGGAAGACAGGATACTGGGCTAGATGGACCTTTGGTCTGACCCAGTATGGCCATTCTTATGTGTGTCAGGGGGTGCACATTGCCTTCCTGGGACAGAGCTCATCTCTGTGGGAGTCCTCTGTGAGGCAGGGGTTCTACTCCTACATGGAGCTTCCTATCCCCTCCAAAGGTTGAATTGTTGCCATAGGGTTATTCCTTCCACTGGTCCCCATGCAAATCTGCTCAGCACATAGGCTTATATTTGGGCTGTGCAGTGCTAGCTGGATTGGCCCCAAATGAATAATTTTTAATGAAGTATTTCCATAAAGTGAGCTGATTTGTGTGAGTGAATAATCTAAGGGCCAGAACGTGAAGAGCTCCTCTTGCTGGGTGCTAAGCGCTTACAAAAATCTGGCCACAAGTGTCACAATGCTTGGCGCTTTTAATAATCTGGTTCTTATTTAGGTATTTTAATGGGAGCTGAGCTCTTTTTAAAAAAACCTGACCCAAATCAGTACACTGCATGATTTCAGTAATGCTTTCAGAGGCTTCTTGAAATTGATGCACTGAATCACCCTTATTATTTCACATTTTGAATCCACTACAGTGACAACCAGCATGAAATAATAACAACAATCTGTTCAGTGCCTGGTGGCTATCCTCAGAAGTCCTGTGCATGGCTGATAAAAGAAGCCAGAGAGTATATTGAAAAAAAAAATCTTTGTTTTTATGTTAATGTAGATTAATTGTAATACTCTGCAGTTTACACTTGAAGGGCTTGATCCTGCAAGGTGCTGAAGTCAACTGAAATGAATAAACAATTGTGTGATGTATTTTCAGAAGTTTTACAGAAGACATATCTAAAGGTGTGGAGGGTGTATGGAGAGGGGAAGAACCTTATGGAAAGGATGGCCTTGTGGTTAAAATTTTGGAGTGGGGAATGGGGGTTAGGACATTTAAATTCACTTCCTGTCTCCCCCCACCCCCCAGGAACTTACTTCAGCATGTGCTTTAAACATTTAAGCAGTCCCATTGAAGTCAGTGGAACTACTCACATACTTAAAGTTAAGCAGGTACTTAAATATTTTGCTGAATGAGGCCCTTAAATGTTTGTGCCTCAGTTTCTCCATCCATGAAATGGGAATAGCAATACTCTATTTCAAAGGGTGTTGTGAGAATAAATTCATTAAGACCTGATTCACATTTAGACAAGGGTCAGGAGGTGTAAAAGGGGCCTTACTGTAAATGAGAATCAGGCCCCAATTTATTTATCCTTCTAACATCATTAATATTAACAAGGTAGCCACATGTTATAGTGATGGGGGTCATAGGAGTAGAGAGAGATTGTGGCAGATCCTCAACTGTGTAAACCAGCAGAGTTACCCCCTGAGCATCTGGTTCATTTAACAGTGCAGGTAGGTGCCTCGATATGTGTCACTGCCAAATACACTTTAAATGAAATAATAGCCAGAAATTTGCAGGAGTAAGAAGAAAAAAAGTATGCTGTATATTTTCCTAGTGTCACTCAGCGCAGAATAAAAGATACGATAAAACCACATTAACCCTAATAATACGGTTTTTGCTTTCGCTTGAGACTACTGAAAGACAATTACATATTTATCTGTTGCATTTGTGGTGTTTTATGTTATACTGCAGTTATTTATTTATTTATTTTGCAGAGGTACCAAAAACAGAGAAGACCTTTGAAGAGAGGTTAATTTTGAAGGCTTTCCTATTGAAGTTTGTGAACTCTTATGCACCAATTTTTTATGTTGCCTTTTTTAAAGGAAGGTAGGATGAATTTACATCATTGATTTATTATTAATGGCCCCATGTTGCAGGCTACTGATGGCACTAAGGCCATTAAAAGGTCTGGAATGGCCATCTTAGTACCCAATATGGCAGACTACCCAGGAGGGAGTGGGTCAGGTTGGCCTGGAGAGATTGCTGTGGGGTGAGAGGTCCTTAGGTGGACTCATGGTCAGTTTTGCTCCTCTATAGTTGTGGTTTCCTATACATGCAAGATCCACTGCCTACCAGAACCTGATGGTCCATAATGTAGCAGATGGAGATCTTAGAGTGATTGTTTGTAAACAATGTTTTAAGTATGTACGTATTTCTGAATTCTAGTTAGATTCATGTCATTGTTGTGCTCCTTTTATGTTTTAGAAGCTGTTCATCTATACGTTAAGCTCTTTGGGGCAGGGACCATCTTTTTGTTCTGTGTTTTATACTTTGCCTAGCACAGTGGGGCTCTGGTCCATGACTAGGGCTTCTAGTCACTATAGCAATACATATAATAAATAATAATATATTCTGAACTAATGCCTGTGGATGCCATCAATTAAAAAAATCACACTTTTGTCTGCAAATATTTTACTTACAGTTTTGAAAGTATTATCTAAGGCAGTTCTAAAAGACATGGGAGAAAAATATTTTTTAAACATTGTATTTGACAGCCCTTTGTGAGTAGTCACTTTCAGTGTATATATTCAGAATAGCCCAGGTACTGAAACCCCTTACACATGTAAGTTACTTTGCTCATTAGGACTACTCAAATGCATGAAGTTATTCATGTGTAATAGTTTGCAGGATCAGAGCCTCGGTCAATTTTCCCATATGTTTGTGTGGGTTTTAACCAGGCGAGGAAAAAAAAACATTTTTATAAATAGGAAAAGGTGATTTCAAAACGGCAGAAATTCTCAGGGAGACTCAGGGACAGGCACAATATTTGAAACTCAGTTTAGTTAATTTATCTGAAATTGACAATTTAAAAAAAAATGTTAAAATAGTTAATTTGAAATGTATTTTAAAATTGGCTACTGTGTATAAGCAGTAATTTTGTTGAGGATAATTTTTAATGCATTCTTTTTTCATCATTTCATATATTTTTATTACTTTCAGGTTTGTTGGCCGACCTGGTAGTTATGTATATATGTTTGATGGTTACCGAATGGAAGAGGCAAGTACAGATGGAATTCAAACAGAAAACATAGATAAAAAAGAGACATGGATGAGAGTGCCTTTCTAAGGAGTCCAGCTAACAACTGAAAAAAACCTACCACATTTACTTTACCAGAATTCTATGCCTTCCAAGAAAAGAAAAGAAAACTCAAAACAAAATTCAGTCCCAATAATCTGTCCGTTTTAGATACTTATATGGCCCCCATCATCATAGTATCTGAGTGCCTCACAGTATTGTGATCTATTTATTTTCACAGCAACTCTGTAAGGTAGTAGAGCGCTATCATCTCCATTTTACACATGGGGAATTGAGACACAGAGAGATGAAGTCCTAGGCGCTGACTTTTAGGGTACGTCTACACTACCCACTGGATCGGCGGGTAGCGATCGATCTATCGGGGATCGATTTATCACATGTAGTGTAGACACAATAAATCCATCCCCGATCACTCTCCCGTCAACTGCTGAACTCCAGCAGTGTGAGAGGCAGACGCAAAGTCAATGGGGGAGCAGCGGCCGTCGATCCAGCGCTGCGAGGAAGTGAAGTAAGTAATTTTAATTCGATCTAAGATACGTCGACTTCAGCTACGCTATTCTCATAGCTGAAGTTGCATATCTTAGATCGATGCCTCCCCAAAGTGTAGACCAGGTCTAGTTTTCCCTTGGGGTGCTCCACCTCCACTCTGCCCTGAGGCCCCACTCCTGCTCTGCCCCTCCCCTGAGGACACATCCTTACTCCACCTCTTCCTGCCCCCACTCCAATCTCTCTCCCACCTGCCATTCGCTGATCTTTGCCCTTCCCCAAGCACCTCCCCCATCCGCCTAAGGAACTGATTGACAGTACCACTGAACACTGTGGCTGGTGGGTGCTGAGCACCCACTTTTTTTTCCATGGGTGGGTGAGTTGCCCATGGTCACACATGAAATCTGTGGAGGAGCAGTGGCTTGAACCCAATGACTAGATTTGTGCCCTAACCATTAGACCATCCTTCCCCTCAAAAAGTCTGGAAAAAAATAGTTATGGGATCTCGCCACTTTGTCCTTCTAGCCCCGATCAACCCTGCAAACACTTTATGCTTCGCTTTAAGCAGGTATTGGAAGTCCCTTTAAGTCAATCAAATTAATCCAGTGCTTAAAGTAAAGCACACATACAAGTTTACAAGATCAGGGCCTTTGTTTGTTTGTATCTTTCCAATATGGGGAAAAAAGCAATCAAATGAATACTGTTGATTATTCAATTAAATGTATAGTAAATATTTTAAAGGAATATACAGTAGTCCCAGAGTTCAATATGCTTTTTCAGAGTTCCATACATGTTTTCAGAGTGATTTCATTGGTGAAGCACAAATATATGGTTATGAATAGAATTGGAATGATTGATGGATTTGGTGCTCTGAAATGTTTTGATTCTATGGTGGTGTGGGTTCATATAAATATATGTAGTCTTTGCAAGCTTGTACTTTTAAAATATTATAAGCTCTTTGGTAGTCTTTGTCTTTTTTCCCCACCTGTGGTTGTAAAGCACCTACCATAATGTAGTCCTGGTCCCTGACTGGGGCTCCTAGGTGCTACTGTAATACAAATAAATTATAATAATAATAAATATTGTGTAGCAACTAAAGCATGTGTGTTTTTGTAGTGAGGAACATTATAGTATATATTAATGAATCAGTCTAATAGAAATGGATCCTTTGAATAGGAAACAATATTTTACAGTTTCTTAATCATTAGATATTTTGATCTTTCCATATATTTATGAAAGTTTTAGGGGGGGAAGTTAAGGTTGGATTGTTATTGTAAATTGGTGAATACGAAAGATTATATGGCAGAGGAAACTATCTGGATCCTTCAGCTGTTAATTTCCAAGTCTTTTAATGTTTAGGAGAGTGGTTCCAAAACTTGGTTTGCGGTTTGTTCAGGGTAAGCCCCTGGCGGGCCTCAAGATACTTTGTTTACCTGAGCGTCCGTAGGTACAGCCACTCGCAGCTCCCAGTGGCTGCAGTTTGCCGTTCCCGGCCAATGGGAGCTGCAGGAAGCAGTAGCCCAGCCCACACTGTTTCTCATAGCTCCCATTGGCCGGGAACAGCAAACTGCGGCCACTGGGAGCTGCGAGTGGCCGTACCTGCGAATGCTCAGGTAAACAAAATGTCTCACGGCCCACTAGGGGCTTACCCTGAACAAGCTGCGAACCAAGTTTGGGAACCACTGGTTTAGGATCTTTAAAGGTATATAATTTTTGTTTACTATATCTTTTGGATTCTAATTAGACTCTACTGAAAAACTTTTTGAAAATTTTGGCTCAGAACTTAAAAGTCCTTTTCTAGCTCCCTGCCACCACCCCCCCCAGAAAAAAATCCTGGTAAAATTCTACCCCAGGATGAGACCTGACATGAAATTTAAGAGGTATTGGTTTCCTTGGAATTGGCAAAGTTACATGGGGGAATTGAAAATCAGGCTCATAATGCAAAGTTAATTTCAATATTAGTTGTAAAGCAGCAATCACTGCTTCCTCGTGCCTTTGTCATAATTCACTAATAGTTTGTGCTTTTCCTTAAATTACAGTGTGCTCCAGGAGGCTGTTTGATGGAACTCTGTATTCAGCTGAGCATCATTATGCTTGGAAAGCAACTTATTCAGAATAATCTGTTTGAAATTGGAATCCCGTATGTATTTCAACCTTTTCCGTTACCATGCACTTTGTTCCTACAAGATTGTAAATTAAAGGCTTGATCCTTCTTCCACTGAATGGGAGTTTTGCCATTGACTTTAATGAGCCCTAATTGAATATACTTAAGATGATGATAAATCACACTTCTGGTTGTGGTGAAATGATCTGGCTGTATTTTACCTTAAATAATTGGCTATATCTGCAGTAAATGGATTAAAGAAAATGTCTGAATATATTGAAGAATTGATATAAATTAACTTTAGAAACCTAACGAAAGTAGGAAAGATATGATAGATCTCTTGGGAAGTTTTAGAGAAGCTTTCAGAGTAGCTGCATTGAATACAAATGGATATGAAATGGGGGTGAGGGAAGCAATGGCTGATATAAGATCTTAAAATGGGTTATTTGATCTATACTATTTCGTGGATTTACACATGAAACCTACATGTTTTTAATGTGCCTTTCACTGTATGATTTTGTAACTAGACTATGGAGAAGATAGTGACATGCTATTTAGCAGCTGTCTTACTATAGTGAGCTTATACATGGAGGCGAGTTTTGCATCACGTTTTGAATGTGGCAAGAACTCTGGCTTAGTGTATCTGCAGTGGCAGGTGGGTCTGCAGCCAACAGTCATCACTGAGAATGTCTTACTGCTGAGTCTTTTGAATTTTACCCTTGTTTCTCTCAACTTCATCGTCCCGGTTGGTGACAGCATTCTCTGAGGTGTGTGGGGACATTGGTTGTCTTGGATGTGTAGGTACTGTAGGGCTTACTACAGTGTCTGATCCTGCTCCACTGAACTCAGTGTGAGTTTTTCCGTTGATGTGGATGGGTTCTGGATGAGACCCTTACTGAGGGTTCTGAAGAAGAAGAGGACTAGAATCTTGATGGGAGATGCTCAATGGGGTGTCATTGAAATAGATTTGAAAATTGGGCCCTTTTCCCTGGAAATAATTTTTTACTGTTGAAGTGGAAGAAAAAAATATGGACATGTATTATGCATGGCTTTATCCTTCTGAAGTTAAGGTTTACTGAGGAGGCCTGTTTTCTGCCTAAGACTCATAACTTGAGGAAAAAGGTGGTAAATTGCTCCAGAAGACTTTTACATGTTGGAGGCTTAAAGCTTTCTCAGTGTGAATCTGATGTGATTTTTTTTATTTCCCTCTTCCAAAAGCTTACTGCTACGGGTTTGTTTAAGGGCGGGCGGTTATGAAGTTATAAATACTGCATTTATTATCTTTGATTCATGGAAGTGGAGACTGATCCAGTCAAAATACAGGGCTACTGTCAGAATATTTCTCAATCCTCTGAATGCACTGCTCAGCGCAAGAATGTGACAGCTTCATTCCACTTGTTTCTTCTCCCTCGCCAACAATCTGCAGTGACCTCAGTTTAAAACTGAAATATGTATTAAATAAAAACAAGCTTGCTTTACTTCTCCTCTTCCCAGAGGAATACCACTGCTATCTTGTTATACTGATGCTGACAAGCCTTTTCTGTCTGTTCATAAATTATATGAAGCCACACCCTTTCCCATTCTCACCCAGATTAACTGGAACCTCTCTGCCCCTCCAGCCCAACTCAACTGGCTCCCTTCTGTACCCTATTACCTCTGCTCCACTCATGGATTTCTTCATTAGAACTGTCTGGGAAATGGATTTTCTGTCCTGCAAAAATATCAAGATTTCAAAAAAATGAATTAGTCCCAAATTGGAACTAATGTGTTTTATTTTTTTTTAAATCCTCAAAACCAATATAATGTTGTGAAAAATGTTGGTTTTGTTGAAACAGCTTTTTCCAACCAAAGACTGTTTTGATGAATATTTTCGGACCCGCTCCACTCTTCATGGGTGCTCTCTTACCTCCCACCCATCTTTCTTGTTAGATCATCCCTTCTCCACCAGAAGGTCTTTCTTTTGTTTCCCCTAACTCCCTCCTCCCTCCGTACTGTCCACTGCCCTCATTTCTCTTCTCCTCCTGCACTAGGAATGTTCCGTAGGGACCAATCCTACAGAGGCAGCGAGAGGGAATAAATGGTCTAATAGGTCTTTCCATCTCTCACTCCAGGGACTTCTGTCCCCTGCTCTGTGCCTGTCTTGAGGAGAAAGAGATCCCAAGAAAACAGTGCTAATTCTCTCACCGGCTCTCAGCACTCCGCTCAGGGTTAGTGATTGTGCTGCCACTGAGTTCACCCTGGTATTGAATGTAGCAGAAATAACTTTTCTATAGGTATTATGAACCAGACTTCTATAATGGGAACATAATTATCTATTAAATTCTGTGGAATGATTCATAACACCTATAGAAAGGGTTTAATTCCCTATTGAATTATGTAGGTTCTCAGAGATATTTCTATATAACTCTATTGGTTTCATTGCTATTAAAGCCCATAGGGGTTTTCCAAAAGGGCAGTGTAGGCTTCTGTTTCCCTGCAAAAGGCTGTGAAGCATCAGTCTCATTTGCTGCCTCTTTCATTCAAAGAAAGAGGAATAATTGAAGGGCCTGTACAGCTGAGCAGGTTATGGGCTGGATACACATGACACCCACCCAGAGCCTTCTCCTTCAACATGAATATTGCCATGGTCAGAAATGCCTGGTTGACATCTTATCCACAGTTAGTGCCAGTTGCAGAATTCAGACGTTAGGTTTCATGTGTCAGCTCTGCTTTGTGCAGAGTCATTAGAACAAACTCTAACCTGTTCCTAATGCTTCTCTGGAGGAACTGCTCCTTGGCTATGATAGATGTGACTTTCTGGTATTCTCTGCCTTCCTGTGATTTGTTTTTCCATTTCTGCATCCAAGAATATCAAAAGGGCTAGAGCTATGTCATGGCTTTGGAATTATGGGATGCTCAGCATTCTTGAATTGCAGCAAAGTGCTTTGTGTGGCTGGAATTCACAAGTTTAACAGATGCAAATATGCCACAATTCACTTAGAGATGTGTCATCCCATAATTCTCTTCTCATGCCACAGAAATTGCTGAAGGGTTTGAGAACCCCGAATTCTATTGAAACTCCTTTTCACCAATTTTATATTCTCCACCTTCACTGCAAAATTCCATGTGGCTATTTTATTACTCTCTATCCCTGACCTTGTGATAAATGCTTATGGTGAAATCCTGGTCCCACTGACTTCAGTGGGAGTTCTGAGTGCACAAGGGGGGCTGGATTGGACTGTAAATTTGTGACAATCTCAGAGATTACAAGTCCTTCCCACACCCCCCCCCCCAAAATTCCCTCCATTTGAGGGAGTGAACAGATCACAGGAAGCTGACTGTAGCAAATGCAGGACCCTCAGGCCTCCTTCCCCAAAGTAGCAAACACAGTTACACACAAGGGCACAGAAACTTTTAGTCCCCACACTCTGCCACCAAATGCAAAGTGCTTGAAATACTTGATCCGATAGCCTCTCTGTCCATCACTCTAGATGAGGAACAGCAGCAGCAGTTGGGAGGAGGCTTCACAGCCTCCTGACATGAGTAATCCCTCGTCTCTGACACTTGGACTCTGGATTTTTACCCTCTTCTTTCCTGTGTTGCGGTTAATTTTTGGTCTCCATTTTTGGCTGTCTCCACTCACCTTTTTCTACAATTTGCCAGCAGACGCTTCACTACTAGCTCCACTGGTGGTAGCAGTGGTAGACAGGGCACTAGTGTTTTACCACTTTAATGTTGCTGAGCCCATGTCTAAAATGGCACAGCAGTGAAAACACCGGCAGCTGTTCTGCAATAGCTCTCCCACTGATGAAGCTGCACTGGTGGTTGTGCAACTGAAGACAAAGACTAGTGAAGGCAAGGCCTTTATCCTGCCCCTCTCCTAACTGTGCATCATTTCAGCTGCCCATTGTTTCTCTCCTCTTCCCTTTACTCACTTCCCTGTCTTAATCCAAAATTTCTTTTCTCTTCCCCACTCTAACAGTCACTGAGTGTCCTCTCCATAAAAATACCCCTAAAGCTATTTTTGTTATCTAAATAAAACAATCATATAATCACATATGTTTAAAAAAGAGACCTGCTACAAACGTGCTGTGTGCCTGCTACCACCCTCTTCACTTACCATATGCTGTTATCTCTTTACCCCCCTTTTATATTCAGAGCTTGTGAGCTCTTTAGAGCCAGGACTGTTCTGAGTGCCCTTAACTTCCATTTAAGGTGCTCGTTTCCTTGAATCATTGCTTCTGACTTCTGATAGTAGGAAACAGATAATACTGGCTAGAACCAAGCCTAGTGGGAAAGGATCTGTGCATTCTCTCCTGTTCTCCTCTGCCCCAGCTGTTCAGATCTGACCAGCACTGGACAACTGCAATGCTACAGCTATCGCCTCTAAATCTAGTCTTTCTCCCTAAACAGATCTGACTCTGATCACCTGCTCATCTCCTTTCATGGGAGCATGGAGCTTCCCTGATAGTGCCTCTTAGGCACAAAGCATCTCAAAGTCCTTCTTGGCCAGTCCATAATCTGGCTCACGGTACACAAGAAGATAAAATAGACCAGATGAACTTTCCTTGCTTCTCCATTGTTTTCAGCTTGATTTTAAAATATTGATCTTTTGGATCATTATAGAAAACGTTTCTCAAAAGCATACCAAAAGAGTTTATCCAGTTTTAACAGTGCAATCATCTGTGCAGCTATGGAGTTCTGCAAAACTCATTTTTACTCCTCTGCTGTGGTACAACTGGAGAATAACCCTGACAGTGTCTATTCAGTGCAAATCCCTGTCTTTTGTTCCTTTAATTTCCTGACACATTTCTGGTTCATCTGAAATTTCACATGCTTGGGTACGACACAAAAGTGCATTTTTGTGAAAAGCTGGAGTAGAATCCATTTGGCTTTTTTTCAGTTGATCATTTCAAAATAAATTATAAATAAAAACACTCTTTGGGGCTTAAGTTAAAAATTGTTCAAGCTTCCAAGCTTCATGCTTGGCATGAGGATAGTTTATAGTGAGAAATAGTCACAAAGGTAAATTTAAAAAAAAAAGAAAGGTAATTAAAATAATTCTAAATGACTGAGTACTGGGTTTAGTGCATTCACAGCAAACATTTTAAAAAATCAACTATTGTTTTACTTACAGAGTTCCCAGTGGAGCTACAGAAATGCATTAAACTCCAAGGCACAACTCTCTAGTGCTGCAGCTAGAGGATTAGATCACACATATATACACTCCACATGTAAACACACCCAAACTTCATGTCAACAGCCTCACACCACCATTGGAATAACAATAAGAGTGCTGCTCCTCATATAGAACTTTTCATCTGTAGATGTCAAAGCATTTTTACAAAGGAGGGGTCAGAATCATTATCCCCATTTCACATATGGGGAAACCGAGGCACATAGCAGTGATGTTCACTTGAAAACACAAAATCATGTGCACCATGGGGCAAGCACAGTTTATGTCAATCAGCAGTTGAATCCTATGCAAACACTCATTAATCAGCATACATACTCCAGATCCATACACACATCCCTCTCATTAGAGCACACCTACATTCTTATCCTAATCTACTGTATGATCTCCAATAACATACTGTGCATGGAACCTATGGTTACTCCCTCCCCTCTTGACTTTACACAGACAGACACCCCTATCCCCCAGTATATTCAATGGGCATGATCCTGGGCTTGATCCTTGTGTAAGTCAGGAATATCTCTATTCAAGTGGATGGTGTTCCACAGGTATTAAAGTGGCATGATATCAGAACTGGGCCAATCACTTCCTTATCTATCAGCACAATCGCACACAGTAATCAAGTGCTCTTCAATCTTATCTGCATACAGAAATAAGACGGGCATTTAAAGCACGTCATTTACTATAGCAAAAGTAGTTACAGAATAGTAGTAGTTTGTTTGTTTTTTTTTGTTAAAGTTCACTGTCTAATGAGAACCTTTATAGCATCAGGAAATTTACCAACGATGTGCTGGAAGGACCTTCTGGGAGTTGTTTGTTTAAATTTCTCCATTGAATTGAAGGGAAGGTTCAAATCATTCTGCTGCCCCTCCTTCCCCACCCGTGCATAGTGCTGAATCACACTTGCCATAGATGACATCCCTTGAATGTCATAAAAATACTTCTGAAGAGCAAATGTAGTGCCTTTAGCATGGACCAGTTTGCACCAAACTAGAAAGCAATGTTCCTTGCTGGGTGTCCTAATTCCTTCTTATAAGGTCTTAAAAATCCCACCCCATTCAAATTACATAAACTGAACACTCTGGTTTTTATTATCATTATACCCAATGGGCCATATCCTCAGCTGCATCTGGCACAGGGCGGCTTTTATGAGATCTTTACAGGTCTCTAATCCTGGGGCTGGTTCTGTCTCTGACACAACATAGAGCAGCCTTAGGAGTCCAACCATGTCCCCAACATGCCCTGCGCTGGGCTGACGCGAAACCACACAGGAATTCCCCTTACACTTGGGTAATCCCCATATTGCTTGCAGCTTCATGCCACTATGGTGGCGCAAAACTGCCAGAGTGTGGGCCAAGAACCTGATCTGTTTTTCAGGAGCAACGAACAGATCGGTTTGCCAGGTAGCATTGCCCCCTCCTTTGGATAGGGGTCTCAGACAACAGGGTGTTTTTTAAAACTGGAAAACAAATAAATAGATCTACCCCCCCCCCACACACACACACACACATGATTCTCTCTGCAACACCCACATCTGGCTCAAGGGGTTTATCACAGGCTGGGGAGGAGGGGGATTGTGAGGGCCCCTGGTTATACCATTGGCAACACTTCACTGGAATTAATCTGGCTTTTTACTCATGCTGTACATATGTGAACTGTTATCAAATAATGTACACATTCGTGAAAGACAAACTAAGAAAATGTGAGAAATCTTGCATTTGATGCTAGCACTAGTGTATTTAGTGTCCTTAGTTTTGGAGAAAATGTGTTCCAGCATCTTTGCCCCCTACCCAGAGATCCTTCCTGGTTCTGGCTCTGCTAGCCTGCCTGTCTTCCCTTCTCTGCTGCCTTCTCTCCTGTGTTAATGTGCCAATTTGTTTTAGTCCTCCCCCGCCTATTTGAATCCACTAATTAGGCCTCTGTTAGGTCCACCCTGGGGGAATTAATTGATGTTTAAGTGACCAGAGTGCTGGCTCAGCTGTTGGTTCCCAGTATTGAGTCACAGGGAGTCAGAAAGTTCTGGGGCTAATCAAGAATTGGAAGAGTTTATTTTCCAGAATCTCAAAAGAATAGTAGGTCTTGCAAAACTTCCACCACTGAGATAGCAAAGATCTTTCAAGATCAGCTATTCTGCTTTACGTGGCTGAAATCTCACAAGAGCAGTGCCAGCCCAATTTTTTTCACTATTTCTAGCTGCAAAGATGCATCTGAGGGCAGATTTGGGGCATCTAAAACTATTAGGAGGAAACTTTAAATTACGACTGTGCACAGTTGTACCCAAGGTGTGTGTGTACAAACACACACACAAAGAGTTCTCTTTGACATACTTCTTCCAGAGTTTATGTAAGTCTCTATCCTTTGGCCATCTCATTGGCTCGTGTGTGTTCCAGGAAACTCTCCACAAAAAGGCAACTTGAAAAAAATGAATCTGGTTTTCTTAAACACACGATAAACCTTTCCCAGATTAATCTGTATAATTCCACAGATTCTAGTAATTTAAAAATAAATAACAGATTTATATCCAGTTCCAGGATATATCTTTCACTCTTCTCATCTATTCACTTGTGTTCAAAACACTTGTTACTGCTTTTAACATCAATTATACTTTCTGCTTATAGCTTGTTATTGGCTGGTGCTCTCCCTTTCATCATACACATGCCTGAAAAAGGATTTGTGTGTGCATCAAGGGGATAATACACCACCAAGGGCCAAATTCTGTTTGTCTTAGTCATACTCTGTGCTGCAACTGGCTCCCTTCAGCTGCTTCTCTCCATGACCTCTGAGCACAGCTCAGATATAATGGGGAATTAAGGCCATCCAGAACATTCAAGATTGAAGTCATTTTATAAATTGGAGACATTATTAGGTTTATTTACATATTTATATTCCCAACCATTTTAATTGGTATGTTCCTCATTGTTTTTATTATTTATAACACATTGTTTGAGCTGTAGAATTTCTGCTTGCTGTCCACAAGCAATGTTCAGGCCATTTGACATCTAATATATTGAGATATACCTATCTCATAGAGCTGAAAGGGACCCTGAAAGGCCATTGAGTTTAGCCCCCTGCCTTCACTAGCAGGACCAAGTACTGATTTTTGCCCCGGATCCCTCAGTGGCCCCCTCAAGGATTGAACTCACAATGCTGGGTTTAGTAGGCCAATGCTCAAGCCACTGAGCTATCCCTTCCCCGTGGCTTATTTGTTACAGGGAATATCTCACTTTGGGAAAATGACACCAGTGCTCTGGGATCTTCACTGGCTGGCTGTTGGTTACCAGCCTGATTTTACTATGTTAGTATTGACCTTGGTGCCTCATGCAGCTTGGGACCTACCTGCCTGAGGCACCGTCTCCCTCCCCATACTGCAGTTGCAGTAAGCGGAGGTGCTTTCACTGGAGCGCCTTTTGACTTGAAAGAGAGGCAGTGTCTGGCAAAAGGGGGACCCTAGGCTTTGGAATTTATTTCACTCCTGCCCCCTCTTTGCTCAAAAATAGCCCCAATCCTTTGACTTTCAGGATACGTCAGAAAGCCCATCTCTGTTCCCAAGCTTGTAGAATATGGGCGGGGAAGAGCCAGCGCTGGAATAAGTGCCGTGAAGGGGGAAGATTTGTGGCTGGAGCATTTTTTTTTCTTTTTTAACAGAGAGAGAGACACTATGTTTGTTTGTGCATTTTAATGTTTGGCAAATGTGCCTGGAGCCTTGGATAGATGCTTTATTGTCTGTCTAAATCTAAATAAATATTAGAGAATAACGGGCCTGACTCTGCTCTGTTCCACTGGTTTTAGGGTAGTGTCAATGCAGTTACACAGAAACATAGGCATTGGCACACTGAATCAGACAGTCCCACGGTTTGTCTAGTGTAGTACCCTGTCTCTGACTGGCCACCACCAGATGCTTCAGAGGGAGATGCACGAAACTCTGCAGTAGACCAACATGGGATACAGGGGCGGCTCCAGGCACCAGCGCAGCAAGCGCGTGCCTGGGGCTGCAAGCCATGGTGGGCAGCATGCCGGTCGTCGTGAGGGCGGCAGTCAGGCAGCATTCAGCGGCATGCCTGCGGGAGGTAATTCGGCGGTAATCTGCGGCAGGACCGGCAGATCGCCCGCAGAAATGTCGCCTGACTGCTGTGCTTGGGGCAGCAAAAAACATAGAGCCGCCCCTGATGGGATAGTCTAACAGAGCAGAGTCTGGCTGAATTTCTGTAGAAAAAAGAAAGAGTTGATTTAATTAGACCTTTCATTTCCCAGGAAGTTAAAAATGCTGTTCAGGAAGCTCAAGGATGAAAGGACTGAGGAAAAGGAAAGTGACTCCAACCACTTAAAGCACCCTCAGCAATGGGATCTCGACTACATGTTGGAACCTTTCACTGGACTGACTCCAGAATACATGGAAATGAGTAAGATCTCTGAGTTCATGAGGGTCTGTTATCTTAAAATCTTGTTTTCCCCCCTTCTCTTTTCAGTGGATTTTAACAGCAACCATTGACACATGTTAGTCTGAGAAAAGATACATGTTTTAAGTGCTGTCTTGGCTTCATGAAAGTTATCTGCAAATGAAGTGGGTGCCGAGGTGCACCATACCAGCAGCAGAATAACACTGGGGCGGTGCAGTGTTAATAATTACTAGACTTCTAAAAATATGATTATTTGTATTACAGTCATTCCTGGAGACCCCAAATGAGATTAGAGTCCCATTGCACTCAGCACAGGACACATACATAGTAAGAGAGAATCTCTGCCCCGAAGGGCTTATCTTATACATAAACAAGACAGACAAAGGGTGGGAGGAAGGAAGAATTATTATCCCCATTTTACAGACAAGGAACTGAGGGATTGAGTGACTTGTCCAAGGTCATGCAGGACATCTGCAGCAGAGCCTGGAATTGATCCCAGGTTGCCATGGTTCCAGGCTAGTGCTTTAAAGAAGATTATCCTGCCAGTCAAGTAGTGTGTGCACCCTTTCTCCTCTGACAGCCACAGTGCAGAAGAGGTGGCCATGTATCCCACACACACTGGAGAGACTGGTGCCATTGCTTGTGCTTATGTTCCTATGGTACTTACACTCAGGGATATGGATCCTGGGTATGATTTTTCTCTCACACCAGTGTAAAGTGGGCATAAGTCCACTGAAGTCAGTGGAGTTCCACTGCTGCGAGAGGAGAATCAGACCCTATATGCCTAACATTTTTATACAATCCATAAATATGGGCACAGTCTAATTTCCATTGACTGCTGAGTTAATGTTTCCATATGGCTAAACAACTCTGTGATCCAGAGTGTTAGTTCAGTCAGGCCAGTACTGCTACTGTGACTTCAGCTGCAGATATTACACTAATACCACCGGTCTTCATATATTTGAAGGTCAAGAACCAAGCCCATAACAGCCTCCGTCGCACAACAGAAAAGAAGTCTGTAAATAATAAATACTTAGAAGCATTGAGCAACTTCTATGGAAACAGAATTCATGGTTTGGTGAAAGGTTTTAAACAAAGTTTTGTGCTGTTCCATTGTTTTCAGTCAAGTTACACAGCCATAATATAGAACAGAATCTGGTCCATGTGGCAGATGGACAGGGCAGTTTGCACAACAGAACAAATGGTTCTGTTGTCAAAAGATGTGCTATGCCAGTCATGAACTGGTGTTTGAAGATCTGGATTTCGGCTTTGTGCAAATTGGTGCTGGAGTAATACCAGCAACCCAGGAGTTTTCTGTCTGCCAGAGTTTTACAGGAAATGTTCCACCATCAGGAAGCTTATGTCATAAGAATATAAGAACATACTGGGGCAGACCAAAGGTCCATCTAGCCCAGTATTCTGTCTTCTGACCGTGGCCAATGCCAGATATCCCAGAGGGAATGAACAGAACAGGCAATTATCAAGTGATCCATCCCCTGTTGCTCATTCTCAGCTTCTGGCAAACAGAGGCTAGGGACACCATCTCTGCCCATCCTGGCTAATAACCATTGATGGACCTATCCTCCATGAATTTATCTAGTTCTTTTTTAACCCTGTTATAGTCTTAGCCTTCACAATATCCTCTGACAAAGAGTTCCACAGGTTGACAGCGCGTTGTGTGAAGAAATATTTCCTTTTGTTTGTTTTAAACCTGCTGTGTATTACTTTCATTTAGTGACCCCTAGTTCTTATGTTATGAGGAGTAAATAACACTTCCTTATTTACTTTCTCCAGACCAGTCATGATTTTATAGATCCCAATCATATCCCCCCTTAGTCATCTCTTTTCCAAGCTGAAAAGTCCCAGTTTTACTAATCTCTCCTCATACGGCAGCCGTTCCATACCCCTAATATTTTTGTTGCCCTTTTCTGAACCTTTTCCAATTCCAGTATATCTTTTTTGAGATGGGGTAACCACATCTGCATGCAGCAGTCAAGATGTGGGCATACCATTAATTTATATAGAGGCAATATGATATTTTCTGTCTTATTATCTATCCCTTTCTTAATGATTCCCAACATTCTGTTAACTTTTTTGACTGCCACTGCACATTGAATGAATGTTTTCAGAGAACTATCCACAATGACTCCAAGATCTCTTTCTTGAGTGGTAACAGCTAATTTACACCCCATCATTTTATATATATAGTTAGGATTATGTTTTCCAATGTGCATTACTTTGCATTTATCAACATTGAATTTCATCTGCCATTTTGTTGCCCAGTTACCTAGTTTTGAGAGATCCTTTTGTAGCTCTTCGCAGTTTCCCTGGGACTTAACTAGCTTGAGTAGTTTTGTATCATCTGCAAATTTTGTCACCTCATTGTTTACCCCTTTTTCCAGATCATGTATGAATATGTTGAATAGGACCGATCCCAGTACAGACCCCTAGGGAACCCCACTATTTACGTCTCTCCATTCTGAAAACTGACCATTTATTCCTATCCTTTGTTCCTATCTTTTAACCAGTTACCAGTCCATGAGAGCACCTTCCCTCTTATCCCATGACAGCTTACTTTGCTTAAGAGCCTTTGGTGAGGGACCTTGTCAAAGGCTTTCTCAAAATCTAAGTACACTATAAAAGCAGCAAAGAATCCTGTGGCACCTTATAGACTAACAGACGTTTTGCAGCATGAGCTTTCGTGGGTGAATACCCACTTCTTCGGATGCAAGTAGTGGCAATTTCCAGGGGCAGGTATATATATGCAAGCAAGAAGCAAGCTAGAGATAACGAAGTTAGTTCAATCAGGGAGGATGAGGCCCTGTTCTAGCAGTTGAGGTGTGAAAACCAAGGGAGGAGAAACTGGTTTTGAATTTGGCGCAGGATGCACATTAGCATCTGATATGGAATTCCAAAGGAAAGCTTATAAAGGGCTCCTTTCCCATTCTAAGTGTGCATGTAGAATAAGCTCTGAGGAGCATCAATATGAGTCAGCAGAACCCAAGAGGGCAGAGGTGCAAATAATCACCAAATGACTCAATGATGCAGTTCTGGGATACAATCCAACCGCATCAATCGGCAGGGACAGCAGACTACAAAGAAGCAGTATGCGGGGATTCCAGGGAATAAGTTAGAGGCCAGAGTGTTCACACTAGATACAAAACAAAATTGCTGCCTACCCCAAAGCACTACTGCAGCATCAAAAGAGGATCCCAGAGGGACCAAGCACAGCACAAGCTTCAGGGTAGGAAATCATTCAGAAAAGAACCACAACTCATCACACGTAGGGCAAATTATCTGAAATCAGACATCTGTTATATATTGTATGTCACACTTCTGTCTTAAACTACAGACAATCCACTGTAACAAAAGCACCTGAATATATGCATTTTACGATACAACGTGTGTCAGACAAGGCAGACATATTTTATGTAAATATTTTAATTGATGTTTATAATGGCAAGTGCATTATATCATTCTCTATAGCAGGGGTGGGCAAACTAGGCCCGCGGGCCACATCCAGCCTGCAGGACCATCCTGCCCGGCCCCCGAGCTCCTGGCCCGGGAGACTAGCCCCGACCCCTCCCTTGCTGTTCCCACTCCCCCCGCAGCCTCAGTTCGCTTGCTCCGCTGCTGGCGCAAGGCTCTGGGCGGCGGGGCTGTGAGCTCCTGGGGAAGCGCAGCTGCAGAGTGCTCTGAGCTGCGTGGTGGCAGCAGCGGCCACAGGTGCTCCAAGCAGCATGGTAAGGGGGCAGAGAGCAGGGGGGTTGGATAGAGACAGGGGAGTTTGGGGTGGTGGTCAGGGGGCGGGGGTGTGGATACGGGTCAGGGCAGTTGGGGGGGGGGAAACAGAGGTTTGAATGGGGGCAGGGGTCCCGGGGGGGGCAGTCACGGAGGATGGGGAGTTGGATGGGGCAACAGGGGGCAGTCAGGGGCAGGGGTTCTGGGGGAAGTCAGGGGACAGGGAGAAAGGGTGGTTGGATGGGGCAGGTGTCCCTGAGGGGCCATCAGGAATGAGAGGGGGGTTAGATGGGGCGGTGGGGGTCTGGGGGCAGTCAGGGGACAAGGAGCGGAGGGGTATGGATGGGGCAGGGGCCCAGAGGGGCCATCAGGGAACAGGGGGGGTTGGATGGGGCAGGAGTCCCGGGGGGGCAGATAGGAGGTGGGGGCCAGGCCATGACCCTCTCCCCTAACTGGCCTTCCATACAATTTACAAAACCCGATGCAGCCCTCAGGCCAAAAAGTTTGCCCGCCCCTGCTCTATAGCTAAGTTTGTGGCCAGATCCTTTGATCCTTCAGTGGTGCAAAATGGCCTTAAAGTTGCCTTCCCCAACTATCCTCCCCTTCGCCAGCTATTTCAAGAACTGTTCTTGCTCACCTGGGGATCTGGCTGTATGTTGCAATCTTCATTATTTTAACCCCACCACCACCATTTTCACATGTGGGACTGAAATGTTCCATGCTTTGCTTCAGCTCGGAGGTGAATTTTGTTTTGAAAGTTTGAGCAAACTCTTGTCAGCAATATTTGACTTATACAAGAGTGAAAAAATATAGACTTTTCCCCTTGTAAATATTTTCAGATGCTTTTATGCTCAGGCATAACTCAAAGATGTCTGCACTTAACCAGGAAATGTTGGATGTTTAGTTAGTCCACTCCCAGGCCCTTTGTTTTTATTCATCAACAAATAGAATACAAAAAAAAACACTTTAAATATTTGTTCGTGCACATGTAGTAGATGTTGCTCATGTTGGGAGCTACAATGCATTGCCAGTTGTAGCACTAAATGTCAAGTTGCAGCTTTAAGCCTCTGAGAAGAAACCAGACTTCCTGTCAAGATTTTGTGGGAGTGCACCCTGGTGTGGGAGCTCCACCACTCTACTGCAGGGTGCAGCACATGTTCCATCATGTCATTCAGGCAAAGCTCGCTGTTAGAGCTGGGATGAGGCCATGATTCTGCCGTCACCTGTGAACCTCTCTCCTTCTTTACGCTAATGCAGTTCCTGTGCTCCCCACCCCAATTGTAGCCAGTCTGGCCCTAGAACAGAGCTAGGGGTTGGTGAAGAAGGCTCATTGCACCCTCTTCTCCCTGTTGCTGATCCACACAGGGCCAACTATGGCTCTTTTGCCCTGGTCGTGCATGTCCCAGGTGGAGATGGACCGCTGGAGCATCATTTTTTTCATTGAGATTCCATGTGGGTGGAAGGGTCTGCCTGCATGGAAAAACTTGCAGGCTCAGGACCAAAGTTATCAATTCATAAACAGAGTCATCATCAGGCTTTCAGCATGCACTTAAAATGGGTAGCTTCTGTTTAAATAATAATGTAGAATGCCTCATTGTGCAATCATTCACGGATAATTGGATGGATACCATGTTTCAAGAGACAATAATCTGTATCCCAGGTGGATAAAGTACTATTCCAAATATTTGTTTCCAGCAAGAGAACTGGATTATGTGGTGAGGAGAATGCCTCATTGTCTCTGTTATTATGCCAGTTCCACAGCAAGTTATGCCCTGTCTGTGGGATTCAAGACAAATGTGAAACAAATGAAACCTAAGCTGCTCCTCCCCTGGCCTGCCTGTTGCTCTGAGTCCATATCACTAAATTCAGCTGTCAGATTCACTGCTGAGTGACTCAGACCACCCACATGGACAGGAAGCACTTTGAGCAGCTCAGCACTGAACCTGTCAGTTGAGATTGTTCTGAAGGGCATCAAGCAGCAATGGAGAGGCCAGGAGCAACTAGATGTAGCATATTTACATTTTTTCCTAAATTGGACTTGAGAACATGGCTTCAGGAGGGAGAGGGTGTGGAAATCCAAGGTTGAGGGGGTGGGGTTATCCTCTTTAATTGTTTAAAATGACAGTGTACTTGGGCTATAAAATGAGATGGGGTATCTGGGAAAACAAAGGGGATGCCTGATTGTTGTTACAGAGCCAGATCCTTAAGTCCTTCCCCAGTGTTAATTCTGTCCTTACTCAGGCAAACTACTGTTGGAGTCAATTGCTGTTTGCTTGAATGATGCATAAATAAAAGCTGAATAAAGCTCTCCAGTTTTGGCTCTGTGGGTATGGCTGGTATTCAGAACCCATCCAAATATTGTGGGAGTGCACCCTGGCCCTCAGTCCTCAAAAAAGGACTGAGGGCCAGATGTGTGGAAATATTTTAGGTACTTATTGTCCCTATTATCAGAGTGTCTACAGCTGTGAGATAGGGAAATGCTGTTTATTCACAATTTAACTGATGGAGAGTGGAGGAACAAGAAAAACAAGTGATTTACCCAAAGTCACACAGGAAGTCGGTGACAGAGCAGAGATTTGAACCCAGGTCTCCCAAAGTCTAGGCTAGGGCCCTAGCCATGGGACCCTCCCATCCTCTTATGCCCTTTAGTGTTTCCTTTGCAGATTTCCATCAGGAGGGGATGAAAGCGAGCTGAGCAGTCTGCCTGCCTGCTACCCCCATACACAGATCCTGTACATCTCCTGTATGCCCAGCACAATCCCTGTCAGAGACACAATCTCTGACAGGGGGGTTGCAGAGGGCTGAGGGGGTGCTTTTCAGAATGATGAAGGGGTGGGCAGGAGTTTTTTTGGATTTTTTGACATGGCTGGCTGAATTCCTGTTTGAAATGGTGCTGGTATTTTATTGCATTACTAATTATGTGTTACGGTGCCTAGAGCCTTGGCTAGCTGTCTCCTTTGTTATTTAAATCTAAATAAACTAATAAATAAAGTATGGCGGCAGTATGCATCTGCACAACTTCTAGGTCCCCTGCAGCTTTGCCCTGGCTCCTTGGACTCCGTCCTGGGCATTCTGGCTTAATCCAGCAAGCTCTGAAGTCTGTGAGTCGTGCCACTGAAATCAGTGGGACTATTTGCATGCTTAAGTGTTGGGCTCAGCTGGGCTACAGTGTTATTTACAGGGGCGGCTCTAGGTATTTTGCCGCCCCAAGCACTGCAGGCAGGCTGCCCTCGGCGGCACGCCTGCGGGAGGTCCGCCAAAGCCGCGGGACCAGCAGACCCTCCGCAGGCATGCCACCGAAGGCAACCTGCTTGCCGCCCTCGCGGCGACCAGCAGAGCACCCCCCGTGGCTTGCCGCCCCAAGCACATGCTTGGCGTGCTGGTGCCTGGAACCGCCCCTGGTTATTTAGCACCATTCAAGATTGAGTCATAGACTCATAGATTTCAGATCAGAAGGGACCATTATGATCATCTAGTCTGACCTCCTGCACAACGCAGGCCACAGAATCTCACCCACCCACTCCTGTAACAAACCCCTAACCTATGTCTGAGTTACTGAAGTCTTCAAATTGTGGTTTAAAGACCTCAAGGTGCAGAGTATCCTCCAGCAAGTGACCCGTGCCCCATGCTGCAGGGGAAGGTGAAAAACCTCCAGGGTCTCTGCCAATCTGCCCTGGAGGAAAATTCCTTTCCAACCCCAAATATGGCGATCAGCTAAACCCTGAGCATGTGAGCAAGACTCACCGGCCAGCACCCAGGAAAGAATTCTCTGTAGTAACTCAGATCCCACCCCATCTAACATCCCATCACAGACCATATTTACCTGCTAATAATCAAAGATGAATTAATTGCCAAAATTAGGCTATCCCATTATACCATCCCCTCCATAAACTTACCAAGCTTAGTCTTGAAGCCAGATACGTCTTTTGCCCCCACACTCCCCTTGGAAGGCAGTTCCAGAACTTCACAACATAACAATATGGTTTCCTTGGCCCCGTTTCCATGGATTCCCCACTCAGTACCTACTTCTGCCCTGATACACTTGTTAGGGTATTCACCAGCACTAATATAACCTTTGACGGTAGGCACTTTCCTCATCAATTTGTACTGGGTGTCAGGGAAGGGTGACAGACATTGCGCCTTATCGCCTTCCCCTGGAAATCAAAGGGGAGTCTTGCCACTGGTTTTAATAGAAGCAGGAGTGAACCCTTCATCTAGACTTTTGGAAAGCTTTCCACTAACTGCTATGTAAATCCTTGACTCTAAAGCAGGGATGGGCAAACTTTTTGGCCCGAGGGCCACATCAGGGTTCTGAAACTGTATGGAGGGCCGGGTAGGAAAGGCTGTGCCTCCCCAAACAGCCTGGCCCCCACCCCCTATCCACCCCCTCTCACTTCCCACCCCTTGACTGCCCCCCCTCAGAACCGCCAACCCCCCCTGTTCCCCGTCCCCTGACCACCACCCCCAGAACCTCTGCCCCATCCAACCGCCCCCAGCTCCGTGTCCCCTGGGACACTCTGCCCCTTAGCCACGCCGCTGCGCAGTCTAGAGCACCGGGGCAGACAGACAGCTCTCGCAGCCATGCTCCCAGCAGGAACTCACAGCACTGCCCGCCAGAGTGCTGGCGGCATGACGAGCTAAGGCTGCAGAGGAGGGAGGACAACAGGGAGGGGCTGGGAGCTAGCCTCCCCAGCTAGAAGCTCAAGGGCTGGGCAGGAGGGTCCTGCAGGCTGGATGTGGCCCATGGGCCTCAGTTTGCCCACTTCTGCTCTAAGCGTACGTCTACACTGCAGTCGGGAGGTATGACTGGAGACTATGTAGACATTCATATATAAAGCCCAGGCTGGTGCCGCTTTACTGCTATTGTTACTCAAGTTAGCTTTGATCTAGTTATCTAGCTAGCTCGGGTACTGGAGCAGTGAAGCCATAGCAGCACAAGCTTCAGCATGGGCTAAGCTAGCCCTGCAAGTACTGTAATTACCCAAGCTTCTGGGAGGACTTGTACCACCTGCACTGAAGCCCATGCCGTCACAGCTTCACCGTTACCAGAACCTGTGCTAGCTACAGTAAAGCTAGCTCAGGTATATCTACTCAGCCTGTAATCCTGCTCTATGACTGCAGTGTACACATACCCTAACTTTGTCAGGAGGTGGAATCCAGGAGATCAGTGTTCCCGCTACTGGCTGCCCCAGAATTTGGCCCAACGTCTTCATCCTGTATGGCAAGTGGTGACTCTCAATCAGTCCAGTGCAAAGTGATCTCCAGATTATTTCTCAATAAAACTTCTGTTCAGAAACCACAACAAAAGATCTTGTAGATGAAAATCAGTGATGACGTTATCTCAGATTTCCCACCTCCATCCCAGTTGCCTATTTCACTGCTACCTACATTTTAAATTCCATCTTCAGGGCCAGAGCATGTCCTAAAGATGTGTGTATGCACAGAACCTTCAGTGCACAAATCTTTCCCCACCCATAGAGAGAGGCAGAGTTAGCTGTGTCCTTTGTAATCATGCAGAGGGCTGTACACACCTCCAGGGATCTGTGAACAGGAAAGGGTGTGGAATGGGAAGGGCGATGGGGGCTGTGCATTCTGAAGGTTTGGAAGAATTTCCCCTCAAGCAGGAAAATCCATCAAAAAGAATATGTCTGAGGCACCAAGAAAAGACACATCACTAAAGAGAGGCCCACATTTTTCTATAATTTCTATATTGAGGCTGGATTTTAAAGTGTCATCCTGGCATGTTATGTGTAGGCATGTTGTATAAATTATTGCCACAGAGAAGTGAACTGTACGTTCCCCCAAATTTCCCTGCCAAGCTTGTGGTTGTATATTTCAAGGCTACCATTTCTCTAAGAGTACTTGGAATGTCACTCAGAATGGGACTGATTTGGCCACCCTTGTTCACTTTTAGTAACACTTCATGAGAAATCCCTCTAAAATCCAGTGGATTACCTGAGGCTTGTGAATAAGGGTGGCAGAATCATGAACAGTTAGCTTCCTTTGAGGCTACTCAATGAGGTCTACTCAAAGTGCGTGTGTGTGTGTGTGACTGATCTAGTTACAGTGAATGGTTTTATTTTGGGCCTGATTCTGTGTCCCTGACGTAGGTGGAGTAGCTAGTACTCATGCATTTCCTCACATTGAATTGGATGGGGCTAGTTGTGTTTGTGCTACTAAACGTGCCTAAGGAAGCAGAACTGAACTCTCAGTGAATTTAGCCTCTTTTTACGTCCTCAAATAAAAGCGCACAGACTTCAAGCTTTAGTAATCTACTTGTTATTCATCAGTACTTCCCCGATAGTTTAAACAAACACATTTCAGTGCCTGGATCATGCACAAACTATTTGTTTTGACTGTATCATGGAATGTTTTGCTTTTCGTGACAAGTGACTGATCGTCTAAGGCCATGTCTACACCACCCCAGAGTTCGGATTACGGGGCGGGGGGGGGGGAGCAGGGGATGTGGTATGAATAACAGTGTGCAGCAAAGTGTTCTGGGGTAACTCCCCCCTCACAGAACTACATTAATGTGATCTAGGAACCTTTACATTTGTATCCACAGGGGGGAGTTACAGCACAGCGCTTTGCTGCGCACTGCTATTCACACCCCCGTAGTTGTACCTGCAGGGCAGTGTAGACAAAACCTAAGTCACATGGCAGTGTTTCTGCTACTTGTTTGGATCATTGAAACTTTAATTTAAAAATAAAAGGAAGGAAATACAGAGATTTCAACATGACCACACAAACATTTCTGGCGTGGATCTTTGTATGAAGGCATGTTTACATAATCATCCAGAAGATGTTTGTGTACCTTGAATGTTCTTTTATGAACTAAAACATCATTCATGCAGATGTTCCTAGGGAATGAATTAAAATAGTTGCAAGTAATATCATGGCAAGTATTTGTGGTTTATACTCAGACAAATCACTGCAAATACTTTTTTACTGATTCCACCCAGCTCTAGCCCTGCTAACTTCACTTCAGAACACATAAGGCACATTTTGGTGCTATATATTTTTCTAAGCATTTCAAAGGTTTTTGAGATACTTCTCTAACATCTGTTTTTATTTCCTTACTTCCTTTTCCTGATTCAAACATAAAATATTCAGGAAACTATAATTTAGAGGGTAAGATATTCTTGTATGTAGCTCCCATCATGCTATGTTAGGATGATATAACCTTTATCCCTAAAGCAAACCATTGACAATGGCAAACCAAGGCCACAATTATCATGGAGATAATGCTTTATTGTGCAAATGTATTGTCACTGGGAGAGGAGATGGGGGGACCATAATGAGGCTTGAAATAGGTACACAAAAAATAAGCTGGGTACAAAAGAGATCCTGGGGAAAGCTGTTTTATCAGTTGGCTGTGGGCTGTGACAATAGTGCCGAAGGAAATTATGCTATGCTAGGATTAGTTTTCTTTTCCATTTTTTTCTGTCCTCCAAAAGTGCAAAGGATATCTGCTGTAATGGACTGTGAGCTTGTACAGGGACCTTCTATTCTGCTTACAAAGAAGCCACAATACATATCACTGCTGTCTACTCAAATCCTATTTGTAGCACTATTTATATAACAATTCACTAGTTTAATTTTGTTGTGGCTATCTCCATTGCAGCTGTGCAATATGCCTTTCAGCCAGTCTCTCCTTATGACACCCTGTGCTACCTTCTTTGGGAAATAAGAGCTCAACTTTATATTAAAATAATGTTCTGTGTGTGACAGACCCAGACAAGTGGGGTACAGGAGTCTGGTAGAGGGCAAATATACTGGTCACTGGATGAGTAGTTTTCTGTTCCCTGAGTGACCAGAGCAGGGGCTGCACTAGAGTAACCAGGAACCTGCTAGAACCAATTAAGGCAGACAGGCTGATTAGAACACCTGCAGCCAATCAAGGCAGGCTAATCAGGGCACCTGTGTTTAAAAAGGAGCTCACCCCAGTCAGGTGAGGGGGAGCCAGAGGAGAGGAAGTGCGTGTGAGGTGCTGGGAGCAAGAGGTGCAAGGAACTGAGAGGGTGGGGGTGTGCTGCTGGAGGACTGAGGAGTACAAGCATTATCAGACACCAGGAGGAAGGTCCTGTGGTGAGAATAAAGAAGTTGTTTGGAGGAGGCCATGGGGAAGTAGCCCAGGGAGTTGTAGCTGTCATGCAGCTGTTACAGGAGGCACTATAGACAGCTGCAATCCACAGGGCCCTGGGCTGGAACCCGGAGTAGAGGGCAGGCCCGGGTTCCCCCCAAACCTCCCAACTCCTGATCAGAGACAGGAGGAGTTGACCCGGACTGTGGGTTCCACCAGAGGGGAAGATCTCTGAGGTGAGCAAATCTGCCAATAAGTGCAGGACCCACCAAGGTAGAGGAGGAACTTTGTCACATGTGTTACATTTTACAAAGAGAGGCCCACTCTTGCGTGGTGACGATGCTATCCAGTCCTGACATCTTCATTGGGAGACAATGGTGCTTAGGGCTTCTTGGCATCTGGTCAGCACCTACAGCATAAGGAGGTCATCATTCCTCAGGTGCTGGCTCAGCACCTCTCAAAATGGGCCTGATCCTATAAGCTGACTGTCCTCTGCTGCTTTTGAAGGCAATGGCAATTAAGGACACTCAGCACCTTGCAACATTGGGCCCAATGTGCACTGTTCACGGTCTTAAATATCTTTGACACATTGGGGGACTTTGGAAAAATACATTCATTCCTCTAAATTCCACTTTGCAGGGAGAGGATATGAAAATTGGTGTCTAAGTTGTCTGCAGAATAAAGCTTCTTACTTACGTCCGGATCATCCCTGCCCCCATGGGAAGGGCATAAACAATTCAGGAAATGCCAAGAGTTTAAACTCTTGAGGTATTGTTTGCTTGTATTGTGGTAGTGCCTAGGCAGAGCTGTCCCTTGGGTAGGGCGAATCAGAGCGACCGCTCCAGGCCCCGCTCTTTGGGGGGCCCCGTGGGCTGGTGCGGTTGGACCTGGAAGAGACAAATCCATCATTTCCACCCGGGGCCCCACACCTCCCTAGGGACAGTCCTGTGCCCAGGGCTCCAATCATAGACCAAGCTCTCACTGTTCTAGGTGCTGTACAAGAGGCAACATTCTCTCCAGGTAAAAGAGTATTCCTGGAAGAAATCAGGATTGTGGCCCTTCAATGCCACAGATATTCTTGGATCTGTAGAAATCTTAGGTCTTCTGTGCTTAGGGCAGGATCAGGCCCTCCATGTTAGGCTGCTGTTCCTTCCTGAAGCAGGAATGCAAAACGTTATGATGCAATGAACAGCATTGGTTTCTACTGGGAATTGCACCAGAATGCCCCAAGGTATGGAGGGGGATGATGCCACAGAGAGTGGCCATACCATAGTTTCACACCAGAGCCCAAACACCTACAGCAGGTAGTTTGCCCAGACAGTCTTCCAAAGGGTATTGGGAATAGGGGATGTTGCCTCTCTATTCATATGCATTACTTCTCCTCTACAAACAAACAGTGGGAGAGATAACATGGCCTCATTCAAGATAATTGTATTTAAAAGGAAAATAGCATGCATGCTACTTTCCCTTTATTAAACGAATATTTACTCTGGCCCACGTATGCAAATTGGAGACCAGGAGCAATATTAGAACCATTATAAAAACACAGTGACAAGCCCTTCTTTCTTTCATAGCCTCACCTTGTTTGTTGTACTGTTTAACAACAGGACAGAAATGTTTGAAATGGAATTTTATATTTCCTGTAACACACAAACCTCTGCAGCTGATTTCCTGCAGACATATATTTAATATGCCAGTACAAAGCTTCTCTCAGAAAATATGTCTTTCTCTCCTAGTTATCCAGTTTGGCTTTGTCACGCTCTTCGTTGCCTCCTTCCCTTTGGCTCCGGTGTTTGCCCTTCTCAACAACATCATAGAAGTTCGGCTGGATGCAAAAAAGTTTGTTTCTGAGTTAAGAAGGCCAGACACAGTGAGAGAAAAAGATATCGGTACGTAATGAAGAATCATTGCAATGATGGTAACACCTGGAATTCACCACCAAAGGAGGAAATTAAGATTAATCCTGTAACAAAGCTTTGTTATTAACTCTCTTACAGGAATTTGGTATAACATTCTGAGTGGTATTGGAAAGTTTTCAGTTATCATTAATGTAAGTATTTGATTATGACTTTATGAGCTTATTTTTTCCCTTAAGCTTAATTTAAATTTTGAGCAATGCCTACTTTCTTCAATTGCCATAAAATACAATGAAAAACAAAGTTACCCTCCTTGGGTTTAAAACATCATGTAATGTTACATAGAATCGGAATTACAGGAGACGTGCATTTATTCATCTCTGTTTCTGAATTATTATGTTTTGTGGGACATAAAGATTAATTTATATAGGAATCACACATTAATGGGCCAGATCCTGCAATTATTAGTCAGGCAAAATTCCAAGCACACCAATAGAGGACTAAGTCTCATTTATGAAAAATGCTGTATGAGAACTAGGTATTATAATGCTTAGACACATTTACGTCATTCTCTGGCAGTGTAAATATAGGTTTGGATTAAGTCAGTGTGAATGTAATTTACTTGAGCAGTGTAAAGGAGCCTAGGGCCTTATCTCAAAGAAAAAGGTTTGCCAGTTATGCAGCTATTATTATACATGTATAGTTAACCAATATGACCTCTTAAGTAGACACTATGATTCCAATATAAGAGTGGCATTTTTTGGTGTATCTTAAACCCCTTCTCAAGAAACATATATTAGACTGAAAAAGGTCACCCATACCAGAAAAAGACTGTCTGCTTGGGGGCCCGGGTGTTATGCTGATTATAACTATATTGGTTTAATTCACACCTTAGGTTATACTGTAAACCTTTCCCATGTAGACAAGGTTTTAGTATGCATGAGAATCAGGCCCCTGGGGTTTAATCATAATAATACCCAGTACTTTTTTCCCATAGATCTCAAAGTATGTTAGAAAGGAAAATGAATATAATCACAGATGAGGAAACTGATGTGCAAAGAAATGATGCGATTTGCCCAAGTGGCAGAGCCAGGAATAGACTGCAGATCTCTCACTCCCGGTGTTAAGCCATATCAACAGAACCATGCTGCCTCCCTCAGTTTTACCTGAGTGCACATTGCAGGATCAGGCCCTATAGTTATTTACATTTTCAGACATACTCTTGTTGCTTCTATTCTCCAAGTGCTTTAATTAAAGGGATAGCTCAGTGGTTTGAGCATTAGCTCAACCGAGGGTTGTAAGCTCAGTCCTTGAGGGGGGCCATTTGGGGATTGGTCCTGCTTTGAGCAGGGGATTGGACTAGATCTCCTGAGGTCCCTAGTAACCTATGATTCTGTCTCTGAAAACACCAGCTATGCTGCCCCTCTGTTGTCAACAGCTGCAAAGTGAAAATGTGTATACCTGAGTTTAAAAAATATTTAGGTCCAGATTCTATCATCTTTACTCAAGTATCATTTTTTTTCAGTGGGACTACTCACAGAATAGGGTGGCAGAATATGGCACTCAGTTAACTATTATTTGGATATTCTAGATGCTTCTGGGGCAAATTCTGATCTCACATATGTTTGACACCACAGTAAACTCCATTGACTTTGTGAAGCTACTCCAGATTTAGAATGGAGCAAGGGAACCGAGAATTAGTCCTGTATGGGCCACACCTCAGCTGGTATAAATTGGCATAGCACCAATGAAATCAGTGGAGCTACACCAATTTATACCAGCTGAGGATCTGGTTGTTATATATGCTGTGGTCCTGCTCCTGCACTCTTTGTAGTCAGTGGTAATCTCCCATTGATATCAATGGGGGCAGGATTAAGACCATTATATATGAGGCAATTGTTGTAATTACTCTTTGCTCTTAAAAATGTCCCACCTGCCTAGCTATATACTTTCCCTGGAGACACAGGCAACAAGTAACTGTTGATAGTTTGGAGGTGGGGGGGGCAGTGGTGGAAGGGAGGAGGGTACAACTTTGAATCCACTGCCTGCCAAAAAAAAAAAAAAAGTTTAAACCTTGGCAGAAATCTGGCAGGGCACGTAAACCCATGTGCCCCCCACAATCCCATGAGTTTCCTCTGCCTGGAGAGAGAGACAGCAGGCTAGTGTAGTTTAAAAACACTTATTCTTTGCTGTGTCTGGCAAGTCCTCTCTCATTTGTGAGGTTGCAAAATTGACCATCATTATTCTATGTTTATTTGAACATGAAAACTATAACCTGAATTCGATTAATCCAAAACACATAATCTGTGGATTCACTGGGTTATTTTTTGTCTCCCAGGCTTTTGTAATCTCTGTCACATCTGATTTCATTCCACGCCTTGTATATCAATATGCATACAGTCAAAATGGAACCATGCATGGATTCATCAATCACACCCTCTCATACTTCAATGTTAGTCATCTCAAACCTGGAACACAGCCAGACAACTCACAGTTTGAACAGGAAGTTATATTCTGCAGGTAAAGTAGCTCTAAGGACACTTTGTGGAGGTAAAGTCAGTTGTTTCGGTCACACATTAGATGCAAAATCCAATGGTGCCTCCATGCATAGAATGAACAGCTTCATCTAAGACTTCTGCTGAACATAAAAACCTAGAGCTCAATTCTTTTCCTACTGACATCAAGGACAAAACTCTCATCAATAAGAATGGAAGCAGGATCACACCTTAAAAACACACTCCCTCTAATTAGAACAATATTTCCTCCCTTACAGGGACCCACTTTCCCCACGCTTTCCCCTGCTTGAAAACCCATGCCTTCTCCATGGTCACACGCTTTAATACCATGTTTTCTGACAAGGAACACTAGGGGGAATTCCCTTCAGAACCTATCAACAGTATTTAGTCTGTTGCCCCTTAAGCCGAGCAGAAAGCCAAAGTTTGGAGGCTTGTGAGGCAGGGATGTACCGTAATCTTGTTTATTCACAGAAATGAATGCAAAAGCCTGTTTCCCTGAGCAGCGATAGGAACATGCAGCCCACAGGCAGTTTTCTTGCTCAGCAATTCCCAAGTGAGCCTCTCCAGCCACCACTGTGCCTGAGGAGAGGCTGCCTCTGTGCTTCTGCTCTGGGGCCACACACAACTTCTTGCCCTGGCTTACTTAATGCAGTTCACACAGCCCAGAACCAATACCTGGCATCTGCATGTGGAATCTTTTAGGAAACCCCTGAGCCCACCACCTGGCTTGCCTTTTCAGGGGACTCTGGGTGTTGGCTCCACCCTTTGTCTGCAGTTGTTTTTTACTACACACAGGTGCTTAATTGCTCCTTCTGTTGCACACAAAGAATGCTTTAGCACACCCGTTGGCTTTACTGAAGTACGTAGTTGTCTTTGGAAGAACACCCCTGGTGGCAGTCATTAACATCAACCCCAGTTATCGGGCTAGCTACATTTCTGTCTCCTTTCTGGTCTGTCCAAGAGCACCCAGTTTAGGTCTTGGGCCTCTTGCCCTTACCTGTATAAAAGGGAATTACTCAGTTCTTCCACTCTCGAACCAGGATCTTGCTTCAGTACCAATTGGTATTGCCGTGCAAGTCTGACAGGGTTTAGGGAACCCTATTTCCTCCCTTCAGGAACCTGTGACTGGTGATGGGGACCAACAGCCTTGTTAGAACAAGGTACTTTTATTTGGAAGCTGGAACAAAGCATTACAGAAAAAGGGATGTAAAAACACAAACAGCTTACACTCAGGTCTATTTTACCTCAAGTCCCACCATCTTAGGTGTGAATTAGGCAGGCCTAGCTTCTCCAGACATGTCAGTGGGTTGCTGCTTGAGTGTCTTTTCAATCTGGTTCCCCCTTGCATCCCTAAGGGCTTGGCTACACTTACAAATTTGCAGCGCTGCAGCAGGGTGTGAAAACACACCCTCTCCAGCGCTGCAAATTGCGGCGCTGCAAAGCGCCAGCGTGGTCAAAGCCCCAGCGCTGGGAGCGCGGCTCCCAGCGCTGTCCGTTATTCCCCACAGGGAGGTGAAGTACGGACAGCGCTGGGAGAGCTCTCTCCCAGCGCTGGTGCTTTGACTACACTTAGCGCTTCAAAGCGCTGCCGCGGCAGCGCTTTGAAGTGCTAAGTGTAGCCACAGCCTAAGAGAATGTCCTTTTATATCCCATGAGAGTTCTTAGCTCCTCCTCACACCCCAGACTTCTTCATTGCTGGAGGGTTTTGTCCCCTCCTGGTCAAACCAGTTCCATAGGCTCAGAGGGGAACTGAGCCAGAGTCAGCAGAGCTAGTAGTTCTGGCAATGTCCTTTAGCATTCCCTTTAATAGAAGCCGATAAGGGACCACCTTGAGACCCCTCTGCCTGACTCATCCCAGACAAGCCTCTAGTGAGAAGCACTTAAAGCAAACCATTCACACTGAAAACAGCATTCCAGTAATCAGACCAGTCTGCAGTACTAAGAGATTATTACAGGGCCCTCTACATTTGCCACAGCCCCTAAGTCACTATGGCTGAAGGTGTTGCCTGTTTATTATTTCCAGCCATAGCTGAAATGGGGACTTAGATACCAAAACTAGACATCAGATCCAGAGGGATGATTCTGTTTTCCTTTGGACCAGTTTTATAACACAGTATCTCCATAGATTTCAGAGAAGTTACTTCTGATGAACATTGGCATTAAGGGAGATCTGAATCTAGCCCCAGGTCTCCACTATGGTGCTGCCAAAGCCTGTGGGAATGGCACTATACTGGCTATTTTAAATAAGTAAATCTAATTATATTTAAAATACGAATGCTGAGCTAGTCTATGTCAATGAACTTTGTCAGCATTATACTTTAATCATTTTATATTCATAAATCCCTAGATTATCTTGAACACGGAGATGCTGGCATGTAATACTGTGAGTCAGCATAGAAATCATGCTGTATTTCCTGGTTAGAAACCCTCCTATTCCCGACACTGGTTAACTAATTTTGTCTTAGATAAATATCTCATTATTAGCTGCAGTGATCCCTATATTTCCCTATACATACTATAGGCAGTTTCTTGCAATATTGTAAATACACCTATTATTATAGTTATCTAAAGCAACTGGACATTTTGTAGGGTGGCCACCGAACTATATAAGTATTCCTGTCTTTTAAATAAACTATAAAAGTGTCTCTTGTTATGACAGAAAAGGTTAATAACTAGCTAGCTGTAGAGTCAATGGGGAATGTCCCACATGGGTAAAGTAGTTGTTTTCAAGAAGAGAAATCCAAGTTGTCATTGTTTGGTGTGGAAAGTGTACAGTTATCCAATGTTGCCATCCTGATCTATGTGAATAATCTTTACTCGTGCAAGTGATCCCATTGATTTCATGGAGTAAGGATTACTCAAGTGAGTAAGGGCCACACGGTCAGGCTCCAAGATATGAGCGGTAGGTAGGGTGGGCGGGTAAGCCAGAACAGTGCAAATGTCCTGCGATGAGGGCTGCAACACCCAACTAGCAGACTAAGAGAGAGCATTGAGTCATTGTGAGAGTGAACAGCACTTGTAACAAGCAGGCCACTGAAACCCAGAGGAAGGACATGGGGCACAGGTCACTTGCAGGTTTAAACTAAAGTGGTGGATTCTCTGTATCTTGGAGTCTTTAAACCATGATTTGAGGATGTCAGTAACTCATCCAGAGGTTAGGGGTCTATTGCAGGAATGGGTGGGTGAGGTTCTGTGGCCTGCAATGTGCAGGAGGTCAGACTGGATGACCATGATGGTACCTTCTGGCCTTAAAATCTGTGAGACAGTAGAAAGAGCAAAAACCCTCTGGTGGCTAGTAGGGATATTGTGGGAAGCACTCGTGTGGCACGTCCAATAAGCACTGCTGGTGTTGGGGGACTCTGCTCACTGTTATCTTCTACTCACCTATTCCTCTGTGGCAGGCAAGATATGCTCTGGGCCTCCTTTTGCCAAATTGCTCTTCTCCTTGTGCCCTGCTCTCCTCCATTTCTCTATGTTGCTAGCAATTAGCTCTCTAGCACAATACAGAGCTATTACATGATTTTAGATTGTCCTCCAAAGTGTCTGTGGCCTGGTCTACACTAGGACTTTAATTCGAATTTAGCAGCATTAATTCGAATTAACCGTGCACCCGTCCACACCAGAAAGCCATTTAGTTCGACCAAGAGGGCTCTTTAGTTCGAATTCGGTACTCCACCCCGACGAGGGGAGTAGCGCTAAATTCGACATGGCTATGTCGAATTAGGCTAGGTGTGGATGCAAATCGAACTTACTAGCTCCGGGAGCTATCCCACAGTGCACCACTCTGTTGACGCTCTGGACAGCAGTCCAAGCTTGGATTCTCTGACCAGCCACACAGGAAACGACCCGGGAAAATTTGAATTCCTTTTCCTGTCTGGCAACTTTGAATCTCATGTCCTGGTTGGACATCGGGGCGAGCTCAGCAGCACCTGCAACGATGCAGAGCTCTCCAACAGAGGAGTCCATGCAATCCCAGAATAGAAAGAGGTCCCCAGCATGGACAGACCGTGAAGTCCTGGATCTGATCGCTGTGTGGGGCGATGAGTCTGTGCTTTCGGAGCTGCGCTCCAACAAACGGAATGCAAAGACCTACGAGAAGGTCTCCAAAGCCATGAGAGACAGAGGATACAGCCGGGATACAACGCAGTGCCGCGTGAAAATCAAGGACCTGAGACAAGGCTACCAAAAAGTCAGAGCGGCAAACGGACGCTCCGGAGCACAGCCCCAGACCTGCCGCTTCTACGAGGCACTGCATGCCATTCTAGGTGGGTCTGCCACCACTGCCCCACCAGTGACCGTGGACTCTGAGTATGGGATAGTGTCGAGGGGCAGTTCCTCGGCGATGTTCGCCGATGGGGAAGATGAGGAAGGGTTTGTGGAGGACGACGCAGGCGACAGCACTTACAATACTGCTTTCCCCAACAGCCAGGATCTCTTCATCACCCTCACAGAGATCCCCTACCAACCCTCCCCGGCCGTTAACCTGGACTCAGAATCAGGGGAAGGATCAGTCGGTAAGTGCTATAAACATGGAAACATTTATTTTTTAAAAAACAGGAATAAAAAATATGTAAAAACTATATAAAACCTTTTGCTTAAAAAACTATATAAAGAGAAGGTCCACACAGATAGGGATGGAACAGAAATCCTCCTGGGACAGTTCCACGAAGCTCTCGGAGAGCAGCTCGAAAAGTCTCCGCAGGAGGTTCCTGGGGAGAGGTGCCTTATTTGGTGCTCCGTGGAAGCACACTCTTCCGCGCCAGGCCATCCTAATGTACAGCGGAATCATTGCCTCCACCAGCATTGCAGCGTACGGTCCTGGTCTGTGCAGGGATTCGAGCAGCATCCTCTCTCTCTCTCTCCGAGTGACCCGCCTCAGGGTAATCTCGTTCGGCGACTGCTGCATCTAATTAGGGCAATTAGTGTACTGTTACTATTGTGAATGCTTGACTTTTACTTTGCATAGCAATGACCTTCGCTTAACAGCCACGTGTTGGAGGCCACAGAGGAAAAGCATACAGTGATCTTTCCCGTGCACAGCCGCGAGGGGCTGGAACAGGGTCAGACTTTATGCTTTACAGATTGCCTTCAGCGGGAGGGCACAGCTATCCATTAACTGTTAAGCAGCCTATAGTGCAGTGCTTACCAGGCCTGGCTGCTACACGGATTCAGCTGTACCGCCCCGCTTGTCCAATCTCCTGTGCAAGACCGCAGCCAATGAAAGCGTATTCCGAAATCTCGAACTTGTCCTGAGAGCTCGTGAGACTAGGTGCCCTGTATGGTCTTGTTCACAGAAACTGACTAGACTGTGTTCAGTGTTCGCAAACATGTATCTTTTCAAGGAAATCACTTCCTTTTTCCCATCACACAGCTGCGGCTCTTTCACGAACTGCCCCGGCATCCCCCTCACAGAGGCTGGCGCAGATTAGGCGGCGAAAGAAAAAGACTAGGGACGACATGTTCTCGGAACTGATGGCTTGCTCCAGAGCCGAGGCGGCCGAGCAGAGACAGTGGAGGGAGACCCTATGTCAGCACCAGCGCTCACACAGCGAACGGGAGGACAGGTGGCGGCAGGAAGACCAGCAGGCGACTCAAACGCTGCTTGGGCTAATGAGGGAGCAAACGGACACGCTCCGGCGCCTTGTAGATGTTCTGCAGGACCGCAGGCAGGAGCAGAGAGCCCCCCTGAACTGTATCTGCAACTGCCTTCCCCCGCCACAAAGTCCTGTCCCCCCCTCACCAAAAATCACAAGAAGGAGGGGCACTAGGGGCCGTGAAAACTGTCACTCCACCCCAGCAGAGCGCTCATGTACCAAACAGCTCTCATTCCCTAAAGTGTGAGAAGTGCTTCCCTTCCTGGATCACCCAGTCCCAAATCCAAGTTTCATCCCCCCACTGTGTAGTTGAGTATTAAAAGTAGTTTGTTGTTATTCACTGTTTCCGTCACGTTTTCCTTGTCAGAAGACTTTGTGTGAAGGGGGGGAGGGGTTTTTTAATTGCATAGGACAGCCTCCATTACCAGGGTACAGACTTGGGGGCAGGATCAACAGCAGGACACACACAGACTGCAGTCACTAGGCACTAGGGTCATTCTGGGAGGTGAATGCTGCCCCGGGTCAGTCTGTGAGGTGTATGCTGCCCCAGGGTCCTAGCACCTGACATCCACAAATGGCAAGGCAGGCTGCCCTTACCATGCCCTTCCCCCCAGCCACGAGCCTCTCCGATGCCCTGAGCCCCAGCAAGAGCCCTCATCCACGGACACATACTCACCCTTCCCACACACCCCTCACCCCTTCCTACGCCCCAACCCCCAGTCCAGAGCCTGCATCCAAACTCCGTCCCAAAGACGGCACCCCTCACCCCTTCCTGCAAACCCACCCCTTCCTGCACACCCACCTGCAATCGTCCTCCCCCCAGAGACCGCTGTAGGAGCAGGAGCCTGTCATTCCTCTAGTGTAGAAGCGGTCTGGACATCAGTGCACACCGTACCCACCACAGTCCGCGTCCATGTTTCAACCCTTGAACAGGAATTCATAATTAAAGAAAACTTTATTAATAATCAGTGTTCCATTAAAGTTATTTTAAAACGTGTGTTGGAAGGGGGGAAACCTGGAGAACGGGGTATGTAACCGCAGATCGAAGTCAACAGTCACTGAAACAGGCTCAGGTTCAGCTTCTCTGTAAATCAACTGGAGAGTCATAGGTTACCCTGCTCTCCGAGGAACCTATCTTTCAAAGCCTCCCGGATGCACAGCGCTTCCCGCTGGGATCTTCTATCGGCACGGCTGTCTGGCTGAGCGTAATCAGCAGCCAGGCAATTGGCCTCAACCTCCCATCCAGCCATAAAGGTCTCCCCCTTGCTCTCACAGAGATTGTGGAGCACACAGCAAGCAGCAATAACAACGGGGGTATTTTTTTCGCTGAGGTCCGAGCGAGTCAGTAAGCTCCGCCATCTCCCCTTGAGACGTCCGAAAGCACACTCCACCACCATTCTGCACTTGCTCAGCCGGTAGTTGAAGAGTTCCTTCTCACTGTCCAAGGCGCCTGTATAGGGCTTCATGAGCCAGGGCATTAGCGGGTAGGCTGGGTCCCCGAGGATCACTGTAGGCATCTGCACATCCCCAACCGTTATTTTGTGGTCCGGGAAGAAACTACCTGCCTGGAGGCGTTTAAACAGACCAGAGTTCCTGAACACACGCGCGTCATGAACCTTGCCCGGCCACCCGACGTAGATGTTGGTAAAACGTCCGCTATGGTCCACCAGTGCTTGCAGCACCATAGAAAAGTAGCCCTTTCGGTTAATGTACTCGCTGGCCTGGTGGGCCGGTCCCAGGATAGGGATGTGAGTGCCATCTATAGCCCCACCGCAGTTTGGGAATCCCATCGCGCCGAAGCCATCTATGACGACCTGGACGTTTCCCAGGGTCACTACCTTTGAGAACAGTTGCTCAACGATTGCGTGGGCTACTTGAATCACAGCAAGCCCTACGGTAGATTTGCCCACGCCAAAGTGGTTCGCTACTGACCGGTAGCTGTCTGGCGTTGCAAGTTTCCAGAGGGCTATGGCCACTCGCTTCTGCACAGTCAGGGCTGCTCGCATCCGGGTGTCCTGGCGCTTCAGGGCAGGGGACAGCAAGTCACAGAGTTCAAGGAAAGTGCCCTTACGCATCCTGAAGTTCCGCAGCCACTGTGATTCATCCCAGACCTGCAGCACTATGCGGTCCCACCAGTCCGTGCTTGTTTCCCGGGCCCAGAATCGCCGTTCCACACCATGAACTTGACCCATTGCCACCATGATCTCCACTGCGCGGCGTACCCTGCTTTGTGAGAGGTCTGCGCCACTCTGTGACTTCCTGTCCTCACCGCGCTGCCGGAGCCTCCTCGCCCGATTTCTCAGCAGCTGACTGTGGAAGAGGTGGACGATAAGGTGCGAGGAGTTGACAACGGCCATAAGTGCAGCGATGATCGCAGCGGGCTCCATGCTCGCAGTGCTGTGGCGTCCGAGCTGTAACCGACCAGAGAAGGGCGTGAACAGATTTCCCGCCGGCGCTTTCAAGGAGAGAGGGCGGGAGTGACAGTTCAATGATGACAGTTACCCAAAACCACCCTCGACACATTTTTCCCCCCAGCATGCATTGGGGGGAAATCCCAGGATTCCAATGGGCAGCGGGGAGTGCGGGAACTGTGGGATAGCTTCCCACAGTGCACCGCTTCCAAAGTCGACACTGGCCCCGTTACTGTGGACTCACACAGTCGAACTAGTGTATTTAGTGTGGATACACAACTTCGACTTCATAAGGTCGATTCCACAAATTCGAATTAAGTTGATTCGAAATAGTCTTGTAGTCTAGACGTACCCTGTGAAGCATTCCTTCTCCCCTCCTCCATCCCCCTGATTTTCCTTGTCCAAGGTGGCTATACATTATTATTTTAGGTAGTCTCTCATCAGTCATTCTTATGACATGCCCATCTTACTTCAGTTGTGTCTCTGGTGTCCTGGCGTTGGTTCCAGTTACTTGGACTTGCTCACAGCTTCCTTGTCTGGTGTATGACTGTTAATTTACCTGGAAGATTGTGCACTGGCAGCAATGACGAAACGCACTACTTGGGTTTACATGGCCTTGATAGGGCTGCAAAACAAGTAGCAGAGCAAAACCATAGTGTATGTAATTCTGGTTCATTGTCTGAAGCTGTATGTCAGGTACATTCCAATTCTTCCCTCTGAGCAGAAAGTGTCTCCTGTACTGAAAATAAGGGCTGGTCTACACTGGGGGGCGGGGGGGGTATCGATCTAAGATACGCAACTTCAGCTATGTGAATAGCGTAGCTGAAGTCGAAGTACCTTAGATCGAATTACCTACTGTCCTCACAGCGTGGGATCGACGTCCGCGGCGCCCCATGTCGACTCCGCTACCGCCGTTCACATTGGTGGAGTTCTGGAGTCGACAGGAGCACGTTTGGGGATCGATATATCGCGTCTCATCTAGATGCGATATATCGATCCCCAAGAAATCGATTGCTACCCGCCGATACGGCCGGTAGTGAAGACATACCCTACGAAACCTAAGTTAAAAGTCTGACTCTGTACCAGACTAATCTGATGCTGGTTCAGTGAGAAACAAATGAGAACATTTTTCTACCTTTAATTATCAGGAAAATACTATGGGAAGATATTGGCAAGTTTGCTGGCCATTTCTGAATATCACCCGCCTTAGTGAAATTTTATCAAAGTCACAGCTTTGGCTAGAACACTAACTGTGATAAAACATAGGATATCTAACTCCAAACCCAGGAGACATGCTACAAACAGTGTCCCTTTTATTTAAAAAAATATCTGTGTTTCTTTTTCTGGCAAATACGTTGGGAACAAGCTGACCTCTCTTATTCTTAGATTTCTGTGACCTCTGGAGATAAATCTAGTTACAATAAGATTGAATTTTGCTCCTTACGGGCATTACCAGAGATTAAGGTATCTTAAAAATAACCATAACAAGTTAGAAAATTCTCCCACTGAACATCCAGTATAGATTCTCTGAATATTTTGAGCAGCATTTTATGCAATGCTGTGAACTCTTTGGCACGACTTCCAAATAAACACTGCTGCAACGCTAATCTGTTGCATATCATTAGTTGTAATGATTTTTCAGAGCAAAAGGACATTTGTGTAGCTATTGCAAAAGTCAAATTAAAAGCAAATTGTGTTAAGGTATATGCCATTTTTATTGCCCTAGTCCTTTTAACCTTTATAATCTCATGCAATAATGGAATACATGAAATATGCTGGTCACATACGCACATTCAGAAGAGAAAGAAGGCAGATACAAATCTTTAAAGGGAGTTTCCCTTAGCATAAACCTGCTTCCTTTTGCACTGGCCCTGTGAAGCACTTTTTTTTTTTTTTTTGGAATGAGCTGTTTCCCTAGTGACCTGGTATCCATCTGGACTCACAGATCTGTATGATTTCAATTTTTTCCAATTATTCCCATATTCACCTGCTTTATGATCCACAGCTTCAAAACACTGATGAGAGCCATCTCTATCTCACAACTGTTCACTCATTTCTTCCTTATTTTTTTTATCAAAGACCTATTTAAAATAAAAATAGAATAGGACATCCAGTTTTGAAATGACTGCCTAGGAAGGAGTACTAAGGAAAGGAATCTGGGGTCATAGTGGATCACAAGCTAAATATGAGTCAACAGTATAAAACTATTGCAAAAAAAGCAAACATCATACTGGGATGTATTAGCAGGAGTGTAGTAAGCAAAACACAAGAAGTAATTCTTCCACTCTACTCTGCGTTAATTAGGTCTCAACTGGAGTATTGTGTCCAGTTCTGGGTGCCACATTTCAGGCACCCAGATGTGGACAAACTGGAGAAAGTCCAGAGAAGAGCAACAAAACTAATGAAAGGGCTAGAAAACATGATCTATGAGGCAAGATTGAAAAAATTGGGTTTGTTTAGTCTGGAGAAGAGAAGTCCAAGAGGGGACACGATAACAGTTTTCAAGTACATAAAAGGTTGTTACAAGGAGGAGGGAAGTAAATTGTTGCTGTTAACCTGTGAGGATAAGACAAGAAGCAGGGGGCTTATATTGCAGCAATGACAGTTTAGGTTGGACATTAGGAAAAGCTTCCTAACTGTCAAGGTAATTAAGCACTGGAATAATTGCCTAGGGAGGTTGTGGAATCTCTATCATTGGAGATTTTTAAGAGCGAATACCTGTCGGGGTGGTCTAGCAGGTGGACCTGTCGAGGGCCATTCCAATCCTATGACTCTATGATTACATTTAAGCCCACTACATTTTAGCCCACTGATATATTTGTACAAGGCCTTTTATTTTCCTTAACCGCTTTGTCTAACATTGATTCAGCTTCCTTTTTTACTCTAACATCATTCTCTTCCAGCCTTAACTGACCCTTTCTATCTGTGTTTACTTTCCTCCAGGCTTCCCTGTTTCCAATACACATTCCTTTTTGCCTTCAGATCTTTGAGGCAGTCTATTGTAAAGCCACATTGGCCACTTCTTGTTCCTTTATTTTACTTTTGCCTTGGACTGTCTTGTCATTGCCAAACTGGGGTCACTGAACCACCAGAGGTCTGCAATGCCCATCTTGATCATCTGTAGAATTAAATATTTTGAGAATAAAGTGGAGGGATAGTTAATGTGTTGAGATGGGTCCCTGAGAGAGACACTCTTAGGAATGCTCTGCAGAATGTAAAGGCCAGAGATCGACCTAAAATACGCAACTTCAGCAACGAGAATAATGTGGCTGAAGTCGACGTATCTTAGGTTGACTTATCTCGTGTCCTCACGGTGTAGGGTTGACTTCCGCCACTCCACCGTTGACTCTGCTTCTGCCTCTTGCCGCGGTGGAGTACAGGAGTCAACAGCAGAGTGATCGGGGATTGATTTATTGTGTCTACATGATAGACTTCAGTATTAGGGTACATCTACACTACCTGCCAGATCAGTGGGTAGTGATGCATCTATTGGGGATCGATTTATCGTGTCTAGTGTAGATGCAATAAATTGATCCCCGATCGTTCTGCTGTTGACTCCTGTACTCCACTGCGGCAAGAGGCGGAAGCGGAGTTGACGGGGGAGTGGTGGCAGTCGACCCCACGGCATGAGGACATGAGGTAAGTCAACCTAAGATACGTTGACTTCAGCCACCCTAGTCTCGTAGCTGAAGTTGCATATCTTAGGTTGATTCCCTCCCCTCCACCCCCGTGTAGACCAGGCCTCAGGTGTTTATATCCTTCAGCAGTTTGTGGATAGTTATAATGTCCAACCTTAGTTGTTACATCCCATAACTGAGCAATATATACTCAGTGCGTTAATATTTTCTGGTAAGTTAGTCTCTACAGGCCCCTGATCAGTTTTGCTTTTCTCTAAATTGTGTTCAATTTGTCAATAGTCTTTTTTCATCCTGAGGTCCCCAGTGCAGTATTCCAGGTGCGGGTTTTAATCTGAGCTGTTTACAGAAGAACTATTACCTCCCAGCTCCATCATGCCCTTGCTTATGCAGCTGCAAATCACACTGTCCTTTTCTGCTGCCATGTCACGTTGCAAATGTGTGCTAACTTGCTGTTCTCTGTCAGCCTTAGGCTCTTCCCACTGTATCTGCTTTCAAAGGGTGTCCCTTCAAGATCTGTATCTCATCTTCTCTTTAACTGTTTTGTTTTATTTATGCTACTTTGCATTTTTCCAAAATTATTTTTATTTCCTGCCTTAATATCTTACCACTCTTTGTCTGATATCTGTCCTTTTTTTATGTTCGCAAAACATTCCAGTTTAGTAGCATCTGCAGGTTTTTTTAACATCTTGTTTACTTCCTCTTCCAAAATATTAATGATAGTGGAAAATAAAACAGGTTCGAACTCCAATCTTTGCACAAGCCACTAATTGCCTTCTTTGATCTCAATACACTGCAGTATATCTTTATTCATTATATAAGAACACAAGAACGGCCGTACTGGGTCAAACCAAAGGTCCATCTAGCCCAGTATCTGTCTACCGACAGTGGCCAATGCCAGGTGCCCCAGAGGGAGTGAAACCTAACAGGCAATGATCAAGTGATCTCTCTCCTGCCATCCATCTCCATCCTCTGACGAACAGAGGCTAGGGACACCATTCTTAGGGTACGTCTACACTACAGGATTATTCCGATTTTCAGAAACCGTTTTTGTAAAACAGATTGTATAAAGTCGAGTGCACGCAGCCACACAGCGCATGTTAATTCGGCGGTGTGCGTCCATGGTCCAAGGCTAGCGTCAATTTCCGGAGCGTTGCACTGTGGGTAGCTATCCTGTAGCTATCCCATAGTTCCTGCAGTCTCCCCCACCCCTTGGAATTCTGGGTTGAGGTACCAGTGCCTGATGGGGCAAAAATCATTGTCGCGGGTGGTTCTGGGTACAGCCTCACCCCTCCCTCCGTGAAAGCAGCAGACAACCGTTTCGCGCCTTTTTTCCTGGGTGAACTGTGCAGACGCCATAGCACAGCAAGCATGGACCCTGCTCAGCTCAATACCACAATCGTGGACATTTTAAACACCTTGCGCATTCTCATGCAGTCTATGCTGAACCAGGACCTGCAAAGCCAAGCGAGGAGGCGGCGGCTACGGCAGCGCGGCGATGACAGTGATGAGGACATGGACACAGAATTCTCTCAAACTGTGGGCCCCTGTGCTTTGGAGATCCTGATGGTAATGGGGCAGGTTCTAGCCATTGAACGCCGATTTTGGGCCCGGGAAACAAGCACAGACTGGTGGGACTGCATAGTTTTGCAGGTGTGGGACGATTTGCAGTGGCTGCGAAACGTTCGCATGCGTAAGGGCACTTTCATGGAACTTTGTCACTTGCTTTCTCCTGCCCTGAAACGCCATAATACCAAGATGAGAACAGCCCTCACAGTGGAGAAGCGAGTGGCAATAGCCCTCTGGAAGCTTGCAACGCCAGACAGCTACCGGTCATTCGGGAATCAATTTGGAGTTGGAAAATCTACTGTGGGGGCTGCTGTGATGCAAGTAGCCAAAGCAATCATTAAGCTGCTGCTACGAAAGGTTGTGACTCTGGGAAACATGCAGGCCATAGTGGATGGCTTTGCTGCAATGGGATTCCCTAACTGTGGGGTGGCGGTAGATGGAACCCATATCCCTATCTTGGCACCGGAGCACCAGGGCACCCAGTACGTAAACCGCAAGGGGTACTTTTCAATGGTGCTGCAAGCACTGGTGGATCACAAGGGACGTTTCACCAACATCCACGTGGGATGGCCGGGAAGGGTTCATGACGCTCGTGTCTTCAGAAGCACTACTCTGTTTAAACAGCTGCAGCAAGGGAATTACTTCCCAGACCAGAAAATAACAGTTGGGGATGTTGAAATGCCTGTCGTTATCCTGGGGGACCCAGCCTACCCCTTGATGCCATGGCTCATGAAGCCATACACAGGCAGCCTGGACAGTAGTCAGGAGCTGTTCAACTACAGGCTGAGCAAGTGCAGAATGGTGGTAGAATGTGCATTTGACCATTTAAAGGCGCGCTGGCGCACATTACTGACTCGCTCAGACCTCAGCCAAACCAATGTCCCCTTTGTTATTGCTGCTTGCTGTGTTCTCCACAATCTCTGTGAGAGTAAGGGGGAGACCTTTATGGCGGGGTGGGAGGCTGAGGCAAATCACCTGGCCGCTGATTACGCGCAGCCAGACACCAGGGAGATTAGAAGAGCACACCAGGAAGCGGTGCGCATCAGAGAAGCTTTGAAAACGAGCTTCATCACTGGCCAGGGTAGGGTGTGACTGCTGTGTTTGTTTCCCCTTGATGAACCCCCACCCCCCTTGATTGACTCATTCCCTGTAAGCAACCCACCCTCCCCCTTCGATTACAGCTTGCTTAAGGAAATAAAGTCACTATTGTTTAAAAACCATGTATTCTTTATTAATTCATTATAAAAAGAGGGAGAGAACTGAGAAGGTAGCCCGGGTGTGGTTTGGGAGGAGGATAGGAGGGAAGGAAAATGCCATTAAAAAAAAATTCACAGTAATGACAGCCTTTTGGTTGGGCTGTCCACGGTGGTGGAGTGGGTGTGTGCACGGAGCCTCCCCCACGCGTTCTTACACATCTGGTTGAGGAGGATGTGGAACATGGTGATGGGTGAGGGTGGTTATACAGGGGCTGCAGCGGCACTCTGTGATCCTGCTGCCGTTCCTGAAGCTCCACCAGACACCGGAGCATGTCAGTTTGATCACGCAGCAGCCCCAGAGTTGCATCCCGCCACCGCTGATCTTCCTGCCTACACCTCTGATCTTCCTGCCGCCACCTCTCATCTCGAGCATCCCTCCTGTCCTCACGTTCACTGGAATCTTTCCTGTAATTTGATACCACCTCCTTCCACTCATTCAGATGAGCTCTTTCCTTGCGGGTTACTTCCATGATATCCGAGAACATTTCATCTCGCGTCTTCTTTTTCCTCCACCTTATCTGAGCTAGCCTTTGGGATGGAGTAGGGAGGCTTGAAAAATTTGCAGCTGCATGAGGGAGGGAAAAAAGGGAGAGAAGTATTTAAAAAGATACATTTTACAGAACAATGGTTATACTCTTTCACAGTGAACAACACTATTCGCCTTACATAGCACATGTGATTTCACTACAAGGTCGCATTTTGCATCTTAATATTGAGTGCCTGCGGCTCTGGTGTTACAGATCTCACAGACGCAGGTCCAGGCATCAGAATTCAGCTTGCATGCGGCCATGGTAAGCCACTGTCTTTCGGCTTCTGCAGGCTTCATATATACAATGGTTTACCCCTCCCCCCACCGCGTGGCTGGTATCATGGAAGCTCACTGCTAATCACCCTCCTTTCCCCCCCCCCCACCGCGTGGCTGGTAGCTGGGAAGATCCCTAGCCAAACGCGAAAAAGCTCATCGCTATTTCACTCCTCCCCTCCCCCCGCTTGGCTACGTGCAAGGAAGGATTTTTTTTAAGCAGCAGGCCACGAGCCCAGTAGGAAAATGGGCATCTCTGTCCCCTTAATTAAATTCCTGATTTTCAACCAGGTTACCCTGAACGATATCACTCTGCTGAGGATAACACAGCGAGATAAAGAACGGATGTTTCTGGAATGCCAGCAATCACCGGGACCATACGCAGCTATGCTTTGTCATGCAATGATACCCGATTACTTGCTACATGCATGGCGTGGTAAAGTGTCCTACCATGGTGGACGGAACAAGGCTGCCTTGCCCAGAAACCTTATGCAAAGGCTTTTGGAGTACCTCCAGGAGCGCTTCATCGAGATGTCCCTGGAGGATTTCCGCTCAATCCCCAGACATGTTAACAAACTTTTCTAAGTAACTTTACTGGCCGCGAATGCATCCCAAGTCCTCAGGGCAAATCAATCATTAAAAAACGCTTGCTTTTAAACCATGTTTTATATTTACTAAGGTACACTCACCAGAGGTCCCTTCCATGGCTTCATTGTCTGGGATATGGCTTGGGAGGGCTGGGAGGGTAATTCCATCTGGGTCAGAAAAAGCTCCTGGCTGTTGGGGCTAACGGAGTGCTGTGTGCTCTCTGCAAGCTCGTCCTCCTCTTCTTCATCGTCATCTTCCCCGTCCGCAGAATCCTCAGCCATGGCTGCAATTACCATCCCCACCTTGGAATCCACGGACAGGTGTGGGGTAGTTCTGGCGCAGCCCCCTAAAATTGCACACAGCTCAGCATAGAAGCGGCATGTTTTTGGCCCTGCACCGGACCTTCCGTTTGCTTCTTTGGTTTTCTGGTAGGCTTGTCTGAGCTCCTTAACTTTCACTCTGCACTGCACTGAGTCCCTGGTGTGGCCTTTTTCCATCATAGCCTTGGAAATTTTTTCAAATAGTTTTTCATTTCGTCTTTTGGAACACAGTTCTGTTAGCACGGAATCCTCTCCCCATACAGAGATCAGATCCAGTACCTCCCGTGCAGTCCATGCTGGAGCTCTTTTTCGATTCTCAGGAGACTGCATCATTACCTGTGCTGATGAGCTCTCCATGCTGGGCAAGCAGGAAATGAAATTCAAAATTTCGCGGGGCTTTTCCTGTCTACCTGGCCAGTGCATCCGAGTTCTGATTGCTGTCCAGAGCAGTCACAATGGTGCACTGTGGGATACCACCCAGAGGCCAATACCATCGATTTGTGGCCACACTAACCCTAATCCGATATGCTAATACCGATTTCAGCGCTACTCCTCTCGTCGGGGAGGAGTACAGAAACCGGTTTAAAGAGCCTTTTATATCGATATAAAGGGCTTCTTAGTGTGGACGGGTGTGGCGTTAAATCGGTTTAATGCTGCTAAAATCGGTTTAAATGCGTAGTGTAGACCAGGCCTTACCCATCCTGGCTAATAGCCATTTATGGACTTAGCCACCATGAATTTATCCAGTCCCCTTTTAAACATTGTTATAGTCCTAGCCTTCACAACCTCCTCAGGTAAGGAGTTCCACAAGTTGACTGTGCGCTGCGTGAAGAAGATCTTCCTTTTATTTGTTTTAAACCTGCTGCTTATTAATTTCATTTGGTGACCCCTAGTTCTTGTATTATGGGAACAAGTAAATAACTTTTCCTTATTCACTTTCTCCACATCACTCATGATTTTATATGCCTCTATCATATCCCCCCTTAGTCTTCTCTTTTCCAAGCTGAAGAGTCCTAGCCTCTTTAATCTTTCCTCATATGGGACCCTCTCCAAACCCCTAATCATTTTAGTTGCCCTTTTCTGAACCTTTTCTAGTGCTAGAATATCTTTTTTGAGGTGAGGAGACCACATCTGTACACAGTATTCGAGATGTGGGCATACCATAGATTTATATAAGGGCAATACTATATTCTCAGTCTTATTCTCTATCCCCTTTTTAATAATTCCTAACATTCTGTTTGCTTTTTTGACCGCCTCTGCACATTGCGTGGACATCTTCAGAAAACTATCCACGATGACTCCAAGATCTTTTTCCTGACTCATTGTAGCTAAATTAGCCCCCATCATATTGTATGTATAGTTGGGGTTATTTTTTCCAATGTGCATTACTTTACATTTATCCACATTACATTTCATTTGCCATTTTGTTGCCCAATCACTTACATATGTTTGCAGCATGTAAGACCCTCTGCACTGAGGTGAGTTTAAGTTTAAGTTTAAGACTAGAACAGGTCTATATTTTATTTTCCAAAAGGAAATCCAACCACACTAAAAGATTTTCACCATTAGGGCCACATTCCAATCTTGGTTACAGCTGTATAAAACCAGAGTAACCCTGTTGGATTCGATAGAGGTATTCCAGAACTCCAATGGTGACTGAGATCAGATCCTGGCATTGTAACTAATAGTGTGGAATGAAGTACATAATGCTCAGGGGATTCAATTCTCTAGAGTTAGCTGCTGCAAAGTTGTTTTATCAAAGCAATTAGTGTAATCTGTAGGTGGCAATTGCTGGAAAGTGTGCGCTAACCAAGTTATCTTCACTGGCAGGTACAAGGATTACAGAGAACCACCTTGGTCCCCAAATCAGTATGAATTTTCTAAGCAGTACTGGTCAGTTTTATCTGCTCGCTTGGCTTTTGTTATTCTATTTCAGGTAAGTCTTTTGAGTTTACCATATTACAATTTCACTCACAGAAGCACCTGTGATAAGCTAATGTATGTGTATGGTGCATGCAATTCATTTTGCCTGTACACTACAGGCACTGGCACCGCCAGTACCGCTACACATGCGCATCCATATCATTTGAGATTCAGGATTCTAACCTGCGCACAGCGCTAGTGTCCACCTCACAAAAACCTCCTTCTTAGCAGAGAAACTGAGGGTGGAATGAGAACAGGAGTACTTGTGGCACCTTAGAAACTAACATTTATTTGAGCATAAATAAATAAATAAATGTGTTAGTCTCTAAGGTGCCAGAAGTACTCCTGTTCTTTTTACGGATACAGACTAACACGGCTGCTACTCTGAAACCTGACAGTGAAATGAGCATGGAGATTTGTTGGCCCTAGAGGTGGTCTTTTCAGGTCACAAATGAAGCACAATGGAGGGACAATGTGCGGTGGATGCTTGCATTGCTACTGTCCATACAATACTTGCTCTTGGGGTAGAGAGCTTTGGTTTCTACCAGCTAAGCTGTTGGGTGCTCAGTACCTTTGAACATGTGCGTGGAATAAGCCTGCAGGGCCATTTGAGCCCCAGTTCAGCAAAACACTTAAGCATGTGCTTAAGTGTATCCTTATATTTAGGACAGCACTTAAATATGCATTTAACTCATCCATTATGTTCAGTAGGAGTTAAGCACGTGCATAAGTGATTTCTTGAACTGGGACATTTTCCTGAATCAGAGCCTTATTTAGGTGCCTAATTTCAGACAGCGCTTAAACATGACATGTTTGAATGGTAAAGTGCCACTGGGTTGATGGGGCATTTCTAACTATTCCGTAGCTGAGGTTTGATTCTATTACAGCCTGTTTGAGTATTACAGACCCTTCCAGCCTAGCTAGCATTGTATGCTCTATTGCTCTTTATTTCGCAGAACCTGGTCATGTTCCTCAGCGCGCTGGTTGACTGGATGATTCCTGACATTCCCAAAGACATCAGCGAACAAATCAAAAAGGAGAAGAGTATGCTTGTTGATTTCTTCCTGAAGGAAGAGCATGAGAAGCTGAAACTGATCGAAAGCTTTATCACGCGTGACAAGCACGGAAACAAAGGCGAGACAAAGGGCCGAAGGAACCGAGCGGCAAGCTTCTGCCAGTTTAGCCGGAGTCAGCGAGGCAGCTTTACATCCTTTAGCTCACAGCACACAGAAGTATGACTCCTTAGGGGGAGGAAATGTACCATGGAACATGTGCGATACCTGTATACTTACTGTGTGATGTGATCCTGAAACTGGAGTGAGGGAGGGAGGGACCGATAGGCAGGGACAGTGGAGGAGGAAGTCTGTCACTTCTCAAGAAACTTCAGGTGTAAGTTTCTCTCTAACATTTTATACGCTATCTGGGCTGCAGCACTTTCAGCGTTATTCAATGCAAATTAAAGAGCCGGGTTATGGCTGTGGCTGGCCCTTGCACAGAAGCATGGGAAATGGGGAGGGCAGAGTACAGCGCCTAGCACAATAGAACTCTGGTCCATGGCAAGATCTCCTCGGGCTACTATAATATCAGTAATAAGGAGCCCTCCCCACTCTTGCATTCTCGGTGCCAAGACCAGCCACAATCCCAGTCCCTGCACTCTCCTGAGTGCAAGGATTGCTACCTGCTAACATGCCCGTAGGGCAATATGTACTCCAAAGAATCATGGGCAATAGACCCTACCACACACGTTTCAGCAGAGCTGGCCAGCCACAGAGGGGGCTGAACATTGCATCCTCTCAAAAGATGTAGCAATAAACACATTCCCTCTGCACACCCAGAGGCTCTAGGAATCATTGTGCCTTCGTGATGCACAATGCCTCTTGGTGATCTTACTGCAGTGGGGCTCACCACAGCACTCCCGATGCAGAGCTATGGTTAAAGGCACAAAATAGCAGGAAGAGAAAAAAAATTAAGATTACTGAGCATTTTGGCCTGCAGTTGTTGGCTTAGCAGGAGCCGGAATAATAAGCAGAGACAGATCACAACATAAGCATCTGAAAGAAGTAAAGATGATAGAACTAGCTAAGCACATCGCTGTTTGTTGTTCTGAGCAAAATACTCTGGGCCTAATTCACCTCTCACTTAAACTGGGACTTCAACTCCAACTGGTGTCGATCAGAAGTAACTCTGCTGATATCAACACTGGTGTAAAACTGGTATAAGTGAAAGTAGAGTGAAGCCTTGTAACTCGTGACAATATCTTCATGTACGTTGCTCTGGAAATAACAAAAAGTTGCTGTTGTGTATTTACTGTAAATCAAGATATTGTTATGCATAACTGTATTCTACTGAGAGAGGAAAAACAGATTCACTAATTAGGTTTTTATCTAAATGCACCTAATGAATAATTTTATTCTGTTATGGATTAAAAATAAAACTTTCTTAAAAAATGTATTGCTTTTAATAGACCCTCTGAATCCATCTCAACTCAAAAGCACATGTAGAGGAATCTCTCCTAACATATACTGCTGCACAGAATGCTTTGGAAACAAAGAAAGTTGATGTTCTTTTAGATGGGGCAACTTAGAAATCTGACTAGAGTTTTTGTTTAAATCTCCAAGATAATTTCATATATAGTCCTGGAGCCTTTGAATTTCACCTGTCCATGAGGAAGGAAAAATTGCTTTTTAAAAAATGACTCACTGTAACATGACATTCACTCAGCCCGATAGGTATGTATTTTAAGGTTGCAGGAATGTGCAATATTATAGCATCTGACCTCATCCTTGATGTTTGTGAGATAACTAAAAAAATGATACTTGAAAATCTCCTCACACAATGTCATGAATATAAACTACTGGCTATGTCTATCTGATGTTTCCAGTTTACTGAGATAAGCAGGCAAACTACAGGAAAAGATCATTTTGATTTAAAATAATCTACCCCCATCAACATAGTGTCTGAGCCCCTTACAATCTTATTTATGTCATTTATGACATTTATTGTCATAACTTCCCTATGAGGGAAGTGCTGTTATCCTGATTTTACAGGTGAGCACCGAGGCACAAAGAGACTTTCCCAGTGTCTCACAGGAAATCTGTAACAGTTGGGACTTGAAGCTTGGTCGCCTCACTCTTAAGCTATCAGCAGAATTGCTAGACCATCCTTCTTCATTAATTAATATTGCATTATTTCACTTTCCAAAAATCTAGGATTCCAAGAAGGCCTACCAAGGCTTCACATTTGACAACAATATAAATGTACACTGTTTACTGTATTTGTACTATGTGGTGTTTTGATAGTAGATTTGTGGGTTTGGAGTATTACACCTGGGATTTACATCTGTGGCTGATTGAAATGCAATTAATTTTTATCACATTGTTAGGCCTACATTAGGAAGAAACTGGATTTACCATACAGTGTGAATACTGGCCAGTTGAATACGTTGGGCCTAACGTTGCTCATTTAGATATTTGGTAGTGTGTATGCAGAAATGGGTTTAGAAGGGGATTTATAGGTCATGTGACACCAGAGCCGCCAGTCAATAGCTGGATTAAACCCATTCATCTGACCAATATCTCTATTATTTTATAAATATTCATCAGAGGCTTAAGCTGCCAGACTGTGCTCCATGTTGCCTGAAGAAACTGTAAAGAAGGGAATCTCACTGTTTTACAGTAAATAAACCTGCTCTCCAGAATGTACCATAAATTCAAAATCTCCCCTGAAAAGGACACTGTTACAGTTTTGCAGTAATTAAAGTTGAACAGTTAAGGTTAGGTAATGGCTTTAAGTACAATCCCTCTTTTCAAATGCTTATAATTTATGGAGGGAGAAGGTGGGGGATGTTTAAGGGCTGAAATGTTCCATGCTTGTTCTCAGTGATTAAGTAATTTTTTTTAACTGAAAGTTTGAGCAAAATCTCATCATCTATTCCTGAACTATTGAAGTGTGAGAACATAGGACAACATTTTCTAAAAGTGACTAATGATTTTGGATGTCTCCATTTTTAGGTGCCCAAAGTGGTTACCACTTTATTGGAATCTAGTGTTCATAGTTGGGGTGTGCTTTCTGAAATTGGGCCACCTTAAGGTGACTGAAGTTGGGTGCCTGAAATTACCAGTCATTTTTCAAAGTGGTGGCCAGGGCATGCCCTTTTTGGCCACTCAAAAATAGGTGAATCAATTCCTTCACAATGCTACAAATATTTAGCCATGGTTGTTACGTAGAATTTGAAAAAGACTTGAGCAACTGAAAGAGGTGGTCTGGGTTAAAAGAGAGAATGCATTTCAACCTTTCCTATAAAAAGAGCTATATATGCACACAGACATACATTTACCCTCTCAAAGTTCTCCTGAGGCTTATATACCTCACCCAGACAAGACTGGGAAAGAATTAAGGTAGCAATCGCAGCTATAAGGCAGACATTCTGTTTGGAGCTATCATGATATTGCAACCAGGGGTGACAGCTCATCTGTCTTTATCTGTGATATAGTTTCTATTGTATCTTGAACCTGAAAGTTTCATTCATCAGGAATCCTGCAGGTTTGGTACTTAACTTTGGTGCAGTCCCTAAGGATTAGACACATGATTGCATTCCCATGGTAACCTCTGGCTTTTCCTGAGACTGCCTAGGAAAGTTTCCCATCCACTCCTGTAATTGTAGATCACTGGTTTGTTCTTTATTTATTCCCAGTTTCTAACTTATCTCTTTCCCACAAAGCAAGACTTTATCTAATTCCTTTTTATCAGCATGATACGTGTAAGTCTACCCATAAAGTGCCTCCTTACCATAACTCATGTCTCTGAAGTACAGAATGACTCTGTTTCAAGAGTGCACATGGAAAGCTGCCTCTGGGGAAGAAAAGACAGGAATGCGAGTAGAACCAGAAAGAGGTAATAAAACCTGTATACTATTGTCACTTCCTGCTATTGCAATGAAAATGATCCAAATCTCTGTAGAAAAAAAGAAATCAAGCAGAGACTTCTGAAGAAAGCTTAATGTTTTTCAAAAAAATTAAATCTTCAAACAATGGGAACAAATAGTTAAGTGTTCATGCAGGGCGATGTTCATAAGATTCTGCGTAGATCCAGCTGGTCAATGCAAATCTAAATTAAATGTGACAAACCCTTTGTTAACACACTGTTACTATCACACAGTTGAGGACCACAAATGCAGAAATAAACTTTCCATCAGCAGCAATACCTTGGTTGTGTTTCACAGCCTGTATATTTTATGCTATAAATTTAGCTATAAGTATAGTAATATGTGAATCTACACCTTTAACCAAAAAGCAAGAACAAAAAGGAGGACACACACAGGGGTATGTTGTGTCCTCTGTTTGGCCCTAAAGCAGACATAGCTGGCCACAGAGGATACCCCCCTGTATGGGAGAATCCTCAAGCAGCATAGCAGTTCCCTTGTCACTAATTCTCTCTGTGGTCCGTGAAAGCATATAGCCAGGTGAAGGGGGACATGTCCAGGGCTTCCCTGCTGTCTGGCATCCCAAGTTACTATGATTTTTCTTTGGGGCCACTGACAGCAGTGTAATTTGGAACAGCCATCAGGAATTAACCAGGAAACTAAACCAGTCCAGGATTGGAGGAGAAGCTGCCTCTGCTTTTGCACCCTGCTCCTGAGTTGCGCTGTGAACTCCTCAGTAACTTAGTTGCAGAATCCTCAGGATCTGAGTGGGTAGATTCCCTACCACCACCCACAGTGCTGGTCCCCAACCTCGCATAAGGGCTACCAAGAGGGAAATGATGCTGCAGAAATAGCACTTATCTCTGCCACACCTCCTGGGTAAAGTTCCATCAGACTTTCAGCCTGTCCGCCAGCAGAGAAGCAGGTGACAATTTGGGGTGGTTTCTTTAGCCCGTCCAGTGTTTCCAGTATGTGCAATATGTTGCTGTCTAGATATATCTTTGTGCACTCTGACCTTGCATGACATCTAAAGTCAGTGAAATATAGTAAAAGACTATAAGAGAACTGCGTGGAAGTATGTTTGTTAAATTATTGCTTGGAAAAGTCCAACTCAACATGCCCACTGTTAGCAATAAACTCCTCTGAGTACAATAATGTAACATCTGTCACTGTTATGTAGTCTCACCCTTTAATTAGGCACAGATGGTCTCTGTATTCCCAGAGTGGTCTTCCCCTTTTTCTTTTGTGTGTAAAATACAAACCAGTTTTGTTTGTGCTCTGTCTTTGTAGGTAGATTACTGAACTATACAATGCTTAATCCTTCCATTTATCTATTGCCACAACATTGTGGGAAGCCTGCAGAGGATACAGTATTGAGGCAGGTGAGACTGTGAAAGCTGGTACGACTGCCACATCTCTAGCGTAAAGTTCAGTCAGTTGCATTGAGGTGCATGTATCAGTGCAATTCATGCTTGGTAATGGGTCCTGGTAGATGCATCAGTTAAACTATCCCTCACTGGCTTGGCCTTCAGGCTTGCTCAGAGATTATCTGCTCTCAACCGTATCTTTGTGCTTTAGATTCTTTTTCTCCACACTCTGATATCTAGCATTTTTGGAGAAAGGCCCTCCTTTAGATATTTGCTGACCGTATTTCTAAGCTATCTCTAGCCTTCTGCATTACTGTATTTCTCTGTCTTATCAGCTCCTCCCAATTTAGTATTAACTGTATATTTAATTAACAGGCTGTTTTATGACCTCTTCCATATCATCAATGGAGATGTTAAATACAATCAGACACAATGCCAGTCCCAGTGGCAGACCCATTAAACAATGTCATTCAGTATATTGGACAGAAAAGGTGGGTGAGGTAATTGCTTTTATTAGACCATCTTCTGTTTGGTGAGCGAGAGAAGCTTTTAAGCCACACAGAGCTCTTCTTCAGGTCTGGGAAAGGAACACCCAGCATCACAGCAAAATGCAAGGTTGGACAGATTGTTTAGCATAAGTAATTAGCACATATTGTAAGGGACCATTCAAGGTAGAGCAGCCTGTCAACTCCTCTGCAATCAAAGGACAAAAAGAGGGAATTAGTGGGTTACAGATTTTTGTAATAAACCATAAATCCAGTGTGTCTGATCTGTCCATAATTTTTGGTGTCTAGCAGAGTAATGAATTTAAGCTCCCAGGCTCAGCTTTCAAAAGTGTTTTGCAGGTTTCCTTTGAGGATGAGGACTGATAGGTCATACATAGAGTGATCACTTTGTGAAAAGTGTTCACCCACAGGTGATAGGGTGTTTTTGTCTTTTATCATTTTCCTGTGTGAGTTCATTCGAGAGCCTAGTGGTTGTCTGGTTTCATCCACATAGTTGCTATTGGGTGCACTGGATGAGGTACACCACGTGTTGTGATAGGCATGTGGAGGACCCAGGGATCTTGAAAGGTGTTGTGGGGGCTGTTGATCATTGTAGCAGTGGAGATATGTCTGCAGGTTTTGCATCTGTTGTTCTGGCAGAGTCTGGTGTTGCTTTGAGTTGGCGTGTCCTGTGGAGAGCTTGCTTCTGATGATGATGCTTGGAGAGAGGTTGGGGCTTTTTTGAAGGCCAGAAGTGGGAGTTCATGAAAAAATTATTTCAGGATAGGGTCCCCATTGACTATGAGTTGTAGCTGTTTGATTATTCCAGTCAGGGCCAGCTTTAGGGCGATTCACCCAATTCCCCTGAATCAAGCCCTGCGCCCCTAAGAACCTTCCGCTGACATGCTGCCAAAGGCACCGGAAGCCAATAGAGCTGCCGCTGAAGTCCCGCCGCTGTCTTCGGCGGCAGCTCTTTCCAATTGGGCCCCGCAGTGCCTAAAGCCGGCCCTGATTCCAGTGTCTGACTGCAGGGGAAATAACAGCCACTTTACCTTGAATGATCCCTTACAATATGTGCTAACTACTTATTCTAAACAATCTGTCCCAACTTGCATTTTGTTATGATGCTGGAAGTTCCTTTTCCAGACCTGAAGAAGAGCTCTCTGTGTGGCTTGAAAGCTTGTGTCTTTCACCAACAGAAGTTGGTCCAATAAAAGATATTACCTCACCCACTTTGTCTCGCTCATGTCCTTGAACTGATCCAGCTACAACTACACTGCATACAACAAGTCAGTACACTGTGATTAGTAACGGTCAGCATGGGATTTGTGAACAAATCATGTCAAACCAATCTAATAGCTTTCTTTGACAGGTTAACAAGACTTGTAGATAAGGAGAAGTGGTAGATGTGGCATATCTTGCCTTTAGCAAATCTTTTGATACTATTTGGCATGACCGTCTCATAAACAAACTAGAGAAATACAACCTAGATGGAGCTACTATAAGGAGGATGCATAACTGGTTGGAAAACTATTTCCAGGGAGAATTTATCAATGATTCAGTCAGGCTGGAAGGGCATGTCAAGTGGGGTCCTGCAGGGATCAGTTCTGGGTCTGCTTCTGTTCAATATCTTCATCAATGATTTAGATATAATGGCATAGAGAGTACCCTTATGAAGCTTGCAGATGATGTCAAGCTGGGAGCAGTTACAAGTGCTTTGGAGGGTAGGATTAAAATTTGAAATGATCTGGACAAACTGGAGAAGTGGTCTGAAGTAAACAGGATGAAATTCATGCAGACAAATGAAACGTACCCCACTTAGGAAGGAACAGTCCTAAGGAAGCACACATACAAAATGGGAAATGACTGCCTTGGAAGGAGTACTGTGGAAAGGGATCTGGGGATCATAGTGGACCACAAGCTAAATATAAGTCAACAGTGTGGCCGCAATTTGATGGTATTGGCCTCCGGGAGCTATCCCACAGTGCACCATTGTGACCGCTCTGGAAAGCCATCTGAACTCAGATGCACAGGCCAGGTAGACAGGAAAAGCCCCGCGAACTTTTGAATTTCATTTCCTGTTTGCCCAGCGTGGAGCACTGATCAGCACGAGTGGCCATACAGTCCCAAATCCAAAAAGAGCTCCAGCATGGACCATACAGGAGATACTGGATCTGATTGCTGTATGGGGAGACAAATCTGTTATATCAGAGCTCCATTACAGAAGACGAAATGCCAAAGCATTTGAAAAAATCTCCAGGCTATGATAGAGGCCACAGCAGGGACTCAACACAGTGCTGTGTGACAAGCATAACGGAAAGCCAAAGAATCAAATGGACGCTCATGGAGGGAGGGACGGGGGACTGAGGACTCGAGCTATCCCACAGTTCCTACAGTCTCCGAAAAGTATTTGCATTCTTGGCTGAGCTCCCAATGCCTGAAGGGTCAAAAATATTGTCACCAGTGGTTCAGGGTATATGTCGTCAATTTACCCCCCTTCCCCCGCCTCAAAGAAAAGGGGAAAAAATCATTTCTCGCCTCTTTTCAATGTCACCGTATGTCTACTGGATGCTGCTGGTAGACGGAGTGCTGCAGTGCTAAACAGCAGCATCCCTTCTCCTCCTCTCCCCGGTGGCAGACGGTACGGTACAAGCTGACTGATAGCCATCCTCATCATCATCCCGTGAGTGCTCCTGGCTGGCCTCGGTGAGGTCGGCCGGGGGTGCCTGGGCAAAAATGGGAATGACTCCTGGTCATTCCCTTCTTTAAGCTTTGTCTCCTGGAGATTCAGTCCTGGCAGATGGAGCAATAGGGCTGGTAACCGTTCTCATCATAGCGGCTGGAGGCTGAGCTCCTCTCCCCCCCGCCCTGCCTTTCATGTCTAATGGAGATTCTGGACTATCATAGCAGTGGGAGGCTGTGCTCCTCTCCCCTCCATCCTTTAATGAGTAATGGAGATGTCCTGCCTGGAATATCATAGCAGCTGGAGGCTGCCTCCCCCTCATTTTATCTCACTAAAAAGTCAGTGTTTCTTATTCCTGCATTCTTTATTACTTCATCACACAAATGGGGGGATAACTGCCACGGTAGCCCAGGAGGGGTGTGGGAGGAGGGAAGCAATGTGTGGGGTTGTTGCAGGGGCACCCCCTAAAATGGCATGCAGCTCATCATTTCTGCGGGATGTCTGGGGCTCTGATCCGGAGCGGCCGTGGTCTCTGGTTCTCTAGTAGACTTGCCCCATATTCTAGGCAGGACTGACTCTATTTTTAGACAAAACATAAAGAAGGGAATGACCTGGAGAATCATTCTCATTTTTGTCTATGCGCCCCCGGCCGACCTCAGCGAAGCCAGCCAGGAGCACGCATGACAGCAGCAGACAGTGCAATAGGGCTGGTAACCATCTCTGCTACTTTGCAAAGGCAAATGAATGCTGCTGTGTAGCACTGCAGTACCGCATCTGTCAGCAGCATCCAGTACACATATGGTGGCAGTGAAAAAAGGCAAAACAGGCTCCATGGTTGTCATGCTATGGCGTCTGCCAGGGCAATCCAGGGGAAAAGGGCGCGAAATGATTGTCTGCCGTTGCTTTTACGGAGGAAGGATTGAGTGACAACATTTACCCAGAATCACCCGCGACACTGTTTTTGCCCCATCATGCATTGGGATCTCAACCCAGAATTCCAATGGGTGGGGGAGACTGCGGGAACTATGGGATAGCTACCCACAGTGCAACGCTCCGGAAATCGACGCTAGCCTCGGTACATGGACACACACCACCAAATTAATGTGCTTAGTGTGGCCGCGTGCACTCGACTTTATACAATCTGTTTTTTAAAAAACGGTTTCTGTAAAATCGGAATAATCCCATAGTGTAGACATACCCTTAGAGTGCAAAATCCTCAGCACTACTTCCAAACAAGCTTAAATACAGATTCCAGTAGTGGCTGTTTCATGTAGTGAAGCTAGGTAATAACATAAGAACCAGGCCTGTAAAACTAAACTGGTTATTTTTAAAGAGAATTATTTACAGAGATGTTGCCCCTGCAGCCAGCATCCAAGCCATATGCACACAGACTTACTTCTGGTGCTTCCTCCAGACTTTTCCCTCTGGCAACCTGTGTTCCTTCTTTCAAGTTCCATTCAGGTCATGAGTGTCTAAAGGTGTTTCATACTTCCTGATGTTAAACAGTTGCCAGGTGATGACCTATTAAGTTGTGGAGGCCACAGATTTTCTGTTATGTAAGAAATTGCAAGATGGTGGAGTGAATAGTGTTGAAGTTCAGGTCATGAGTCATTTAAAGAAATCTTGTCTGGGATTCTTCTCTTTGTTCTTTGAAATTTTATTGTATTTTTACACTGATTTTTTTAAGTAACATACAGCAACAAAATATCACAGAGTGACAAACATCGTCACCTCAGAGAGACAGAATAAACAATGTCTAATGTAGCAATAATGAGTAAACATTCAAATAAGCAACCAGGATGAAAAGTCCATGTTGTATTTCTATAAGTACAGACTTCTAAAAAAAACATTGGTATGCAACTGAATTCAAGCAGGTTGGCAATATTGATTTAGTGGTCTTAACTATGCTGAGAGGTTATCTCCACAGATCACAGAGTAACAGACAAATAAGGAGAACAAAAGGACCAAACACGTCTACAGAAATGTGACTGACATTTTAGAAGTTCATTTGAAATAAACTCATCCATAACCATGTTCTCTATTCAACTCTACTGCTGCAAGTCTGTTGACAAATGTGGAGTGACACCAGGGTTGGATTTGAGCCTGTGGGTGCCTTCATGCATTCAGGTTGGGCAAGATTTTTAAAAGTGATTAATGATATTGGTAGCTTCATTTTTTAGGTACTCAACTTGAGACATTTCATGCTCAGCACTTTCTGAAAATCAGGCCCCTTTAAGGTGGCTTGATTGGGGCACACAAAATACTTCTGAAAATCTTGACCACTGAAGTAAATTTCTTTATGGAATTAGAAGTCACTTTTTTTCTTATTATTTTAATAAGCAGCTCTTTTACATTGTCGTATTCACCAATTCTTCCCCCCTCCCACCTTCCAGCCTGAGGCTGAGGGAGATTTGCTTTTGTCAGCCATCAGTTCAGAAGAACTAGACCAACACCATGTTTGAACCACAAGAGGTAACTGCTGTCAGGAAAGACAGCAGTCCAAGTATGAGGTTTTGTGTACTGTTCCTTTAAAACTGTGGCAGGAAGCCACAACAGGAAACGGACTGGGGAAGTTTCTAAGCAGAAATTTTTGAGTGAAGCAATGACAGCGGGAACATGACAATTTAGGGATAATGTATTTATTCTAGGAAAGCTCCTTCCTTAGTGTTAGTAGAAAGATACTTTCTGTGATTTCTAACTCCTGTCATGTCACCAGAGGTGGCTCTAGGCATTTTGCTGCCCCAAGCACGGCAGGAAGGCTCCCTTCGGCGGTTTGCCTGCGGAGGGTCCGCTGGTCCCGCAGCTTCGTTGGCACGCCTGCGGGAGGTCCACCGAAGCCGTGGGACCAGCAGACCCTCCGCAGGCAAGCCGCCGAAGGCAGCCTGCCTGCCGCCCTCGCAGCAACTGGCAGAGCGCCCCCCGTGGCTTGCCGCCCCAAGCACGCACTTGGCATGCTGGTGCCCCGAGCCGCCCCTGTATGTCACAATCTACAACCCTATTTTTATGGAGCTCAATCACTATAGTGTCTAAGCACTGGTAGTATGAAAGTTTTGCTAGCTGAAGAAATCATTTCTAAGTTTTACTATATAATGTATCTTGGACCAGATTCTCAGCTGTGTAAATTGGTATAGCTCCATTGACTCCAATGGCCCAGGAGCCATCAGGTGCTAGTTTAATGTTAGCTAGGCCTAGGAAGGGGTATCTGTATTGCACAAAGCTGCTTTGGGACTTCAAATGTAGTAAAGCTAATAACTTAGTTTGTGCCCAAGAGGAGCCACAGGAAAAAGTCACAGCCTTATCTGGATATGGCACACACTGCAAGGCCAGGCTTTCCAAGGCCTCTTCACTGGCATGATACAGTGCTGATCAACTTTAAGCACAGAACTCAGCTGATGTCCAAAAAGCATCTAGGTACTTACTATAGAAACATAATATCAAAGTAAAACTAACCGACATAACTTCTGCAAATACTTCAGATTTAAACTTTAAAAACCTCCAAATAGTTTCCACCTAGATCCCCAGCACCCAAAAAGCTAGAAACTCTACCCTATGAGTTATTTTCTCTGTGATGAACTAATTCCCTAGTGTGAGTTATCCCTCCTATAAGAGCCTTTCCCAGCATGCTCGTCTGGTAGCTGGTCCTCTAAATCAGGAAGAGACAAGCAACTGCTGCCATAAAGTAACCATCTTGCCTCTGATTGCTGTAAGTTATACTTTCCTCCGTTACATCTGGTAAGCATTTTTAGTTCTTCATGTTTTTTTTTCTATTCCAGAGATGGTACATGTGCCTGATTAGAATCTGAATTTGGGGCCTATAGGCAAATTCTCCATCTGTGTTCGAGACCATAACAATTCATATTAATTATAACTCTTAGCATTTCTAGCAATTTACTATCTCAAAGTGCTGTACAAACATCTACTAATTAACCCTTATAACAGCCTTCTGCTAATGCCAGGAGAGTAAATGAGTAATTTTATTCTAATATTTCTACTCTTTACAGAAATAACAGGGTACCCTAGTAACGCTTCAGAAACTTGGCAAGTCAGTTATAATTTGAAGCTAGAAATAAGTTTAGATCCAGAAGTGAGTTCTTCTTGTCATATGCCTTGGTTAAGATCCAAAAGGGAGTTTTAGTTTACCCCATACATGCTGCATATAAAACTAAAATGAAATTAATTCTCAAGACCAGATGAAGAGGTTTCTTTCATCAATAAATAAACAAAATAAAATCATCCATTTTGCATTTATTAGAATGGGGGTTTTTTTCGACCTAGAGAGATAAAGTAGGGGAGGTAATATCTTTCACTGGACCTGCTGCTGTTGGTGAAAGAGGCAAGTTTTGAGTGCCACAGAGCACTTCTCCAGGTTCCAATAGGTGGAGCTAGAGAGCAGGTGGAGCAAAAATTCCATATTACCGTGTGTTTTGAAATGAGGCCCATACATTGTGGGACAAGACAACAAACACACAATGTCCAACACAATACTCCCAAACTGCCAGAAGAGAAAGTGCTCCAAAAATGTGACTCTGGTTCAACCAGAAATACTTTTCACATAACTGATCTAGACAGGAGTTTTTCCAAGAAACTGGCTCAGAAGATGAAGAAAACTAAACAGGAATTTCTCAAAAAGAATAGACTAATTATAACTGGCTTATTATTTTCTTAGCTTTAGTGGGGTTTAGGATCGCTTAATTCTTTAAAAGAAACTAATGCTGTGCAGAAGTATTAAATGAGACAAGCTGTACATATTCCACATGAGCTGTAGCCTCTTTCATTTTTTATTGCCTTTTTCTTCTTTTCTTCTTTGTTGATTAGGAACCTAATTATCTTATTCACAAAGCTAACAATGCCAGCACCACAGGAGAGATGTCACATTAAGGACAACAATCCTTCCTTCCTCTAGGCCTTCCATTACTTCTGTGACGCACTACTTTGGCCTTCCAGGTGAGAGGAGAGGTGCATCCTGGGACATGGAATCCAACCTGAGAGCTTGTCCCGCAGAGCAGAATGGTAGCATAAGGCAACCAAACTAAAACTCCCATGAGGCAATGCAGCACCATTGTGAATGGAAATATTTTGGTTTTCATTTTGCTTTTTATGAAATATTAAAATGTTCATATACTTAAAATGAGGAAAACCCAATTGTCCATCAAAAAGTGGTTTGGGTAAAAAATTTTCAAACAGCCTTAATTAGTACAGCAAGGCTCAGGTACACAGCCAGCAACTTCACTGAATCCTGTGTTTTGTCATCTGGCCAGGAAACTAGTGATTCTGAGCTGAGGTTAAATTAAGAGGGAGCATATGGATGCACAGCTCCCCATCTCTGTTAAAGTACATGGGGCATCTCTTCCTCTTCTTCTCCTGGGCTTGGAGGATTTGAGGTCTCCCTCCTTCTGACTCAATCACTATCTCCCACAATAAGGACTCATTGATAGGGCTGGTCAAAAAATGGTAAAGCTTTTCCATAATTATTTTGAGCAATATTTTGATTTTTCACAAAACAACTCAAAATGAAGATGTTTGTTTAAATTCAAATTGAAAATTTGCATTTCATTTTGGTTTTAATTTTCTGTCATCCTGCCCCAACCCCTCTTTTTCATCTCTCCCCTCACCCCCACTGGCGAAGGGGGAGGCAGGGAGGTTTGTGAAAACACCAAAAGGAAAAAAATTATCTTTGAAACAAAAAGAAAAACTTTGACTTGATTCATTTCATCAAACCATTTTAGCTTTAAATAAACATTTTTTTCTCAGAGAAGTGCTTATTTCCTTCACAAAGCCATTCTTCATTGAAAACATTTTTGATGAACAATTGTTGACCAGCTATCTTCCTTAAGCACGAGGATCTGAAGTGGGAGCAGCAAGTGGCACTGCTGGATAACTGGTCAATGTATGGTAATCTAAGCCTTCATCCCAACAGGTGGAGCAGCACTAGCACCTAATGGGAGAAGAAAAATCCCCCGGTTGTGTATATGTGTGGGGGCGGGGGAAGGGTCTCCTAGCTGCTTTCTTTCTTCCACAGGAAAATCTGTCCCCTTGCTGGTTCCCTCTCCCCTCCAGGAGAGCAGAGAGGGAAGATGGGAGCCATGGATTCCCACTAATACAAGAGAATACTCGAGTGACACATGTCAGCATAGTCGGCAATACACTATCCTTCCCCCAGTAAAGGGGATGTGCCAGGGTACTGGGCAGTGCACATAACAGTGTCAGATTCTCAGCTGGCAGATGCTCGCTGCAGCCAAAGTAACAGAAGGCAGCCCTTGGCCTGCTCTAAGTTATGTCAGAGGCTATTTGGGAAAGCAGGAAGACAGCTCATTCCACCTGCCTTGCAAGCAAAGAATATAAGATAAAGTCATCCAGTCAGGAAACAGAAACAATGCCCTGTGGCTTACACAAATCTAACCAACACACCACTTGTGAATTCAGAATATTGACAAAGAACTTGTCTGCAAATCATCTACAAACCAAGAATTTTACACTGAAATAATTTGCAAAGAATTTCAATGAAACGTGAATATGAGAAAACTGTGATGCCTCACAGACAATTTGTGATCAGGGAAAGGGGTGTAACTTGTTGAATAAATTTATTCATTATGAATTACTCATCCAGGTCTAATTAAGAGATACCTTAGGGACAGTGAAGCAGAAGAGAGACTCTAAAGTGAAACATAAGAAGACAAAAGCTATATTTGAGAAAAATCAAGTCCTAAATAAATAGTATGGGCCAATACTTTTCCTGGGGTGAGCCAGGAAAAATATTTTCCCAGAGTTTGGCCCATGGATTTATTATTCAGCAGATGAACCCAATCTGCTTGTTCTTTTGAATGAGTTATACGATTAGTCAATGAAGGGGACCATAGCTGATGTTAACAGTGTTTGAATTCATGTGAGCAGCAATACCTATGAAATTCTAAACGTTGGGGGCCTGAACACCTGTTGGTTACACCCATTTTGTTCTGGCATAACTTCATTGATTCCAAGAGAGTTACTCCTGATTTGCACTGGTTTCAGAGGGGAATCAGGCCTCTTTGATTCCAAACAGGAAGTTTAGCCACTTCAGCTTTTCTGACAAGACTGTATTCACCAAGGGATTCTTTCCTGCATTCTAAATAGCGATGTAATTATCCCTTCTAAACTGATCCTGAGGAAATATGTTAGTTATACTCTTGCTCTCCATGCCATCTAAGCAGCCTAGCAGATTCTACGTCCTCATTATGTTGCTAACAAAGTTTGCCTAAAGCCTAATGGGGTTCATTCCAGCAGCTAGTAAGTGGCTTAAAACATGTATATGCTGAAGGCAACTCTTGTTTTTGCATCATATTATAGTGGATTAAAATACCAGAAACCCCTTTTTGATTAACACCTGCTGTCCTTTGGGCTCAAGTCTCCTCTCCTTTACAATAGTGAAAATCAGGAGTACATCATTGGTATAAAAACAGTACAGGAGAGAGGAGAATCTGGCTCAATAAGTCTGTTAGGAAAATTCATGTTCTGCTGATTGTACCACAACTGATTCACACGATATTCCTGATCCCGCTCTTGGTTTCACCAGTGTATATCCAGGATAATTTGAATGAAATCAGGAGTTACTCCAGATTTGCACAAAAGTGAGTCAGAATCAGGCCTCTATATGAAATAAAAGATCTCAGTGAGCAAAATCTCTGCATATCAAATAATGAAATATGTCAAACGCAGAATAGACCATATTCCAATGTTGTGCTTTGGAAAATCCACCATGAATGACTACTATTAAAATAAGAAACTTACATACATTTTGGATACTGTTCATCTGTTTTTAACAAATAAGGGCAAATCTTTACTGTCACTGAACTTCTTAAAGTGCTTTCCAGCAGGTATGTTTGAGAGAGAGAGAGAAAGAGTAAGTAAGCCCAGACAAAAAAGTTATGCTATGCTGGAGTGAATGTTGAGCGTATGTATCAGTAACATAATAAGCATCACAGAAATGTGGTAATTATCCCAAAATCAAACATAACAAACCCAAGAAATTCTGTTAAGATTAATGTTAAAGAAATCCAAATATGCAATGAAAATCCACTGTTAAAAAACCCACAGAATGTTAGTGATGTTGTCACGCTGAATGGTTCACAACCGTGAGTGCCTGCCTCAGGGCAGACCGTCAGAAAACAGGGCAGACACCCCAAAGCAGGGGTGTGTTCTATAGTTAGATTTCACCAAGCCAGTGACAAATGTGAACTCCTGGCTCACTATACCAGTCTTACCAGGGAGTCACATACAATCCCCTCAGACTCTTTAGTCTGTCTTACCACTCAGACAAACTGTACTTTGTAATAAAAGGTCACGTAAACCAAAAATCACACCACATCAGGTTGCTCCCCATCCCAAGAGACCAGTCACTTACCCCAGATTAATTGGTATTCTAAATTTTATCTCAAAGACAACGCTGATAGTCAATTCTAATTCTAAACTAACTAAAGGCTTATTAGCTAAGCAAAGGAAGTGAGAGTTATTGAGAGGTTAAAACAGGTAAATATATGTACAGGTGAGTCACAGTCTATAATTCCAAATGCTAGCAGAGCTGTAGCAATCTGCCATTTTCCCCAAAGTCTCTGAGAGTCTCTGTCTTCTTGCTCAGTTACTGTGTCCTGTTAGAATCCAAACAGTCCAGAGAGGAAGGATTTTTCCATTAATCAATTCTTATAGCTTCTTGTAACAGTAAACAAACTGCCAGGGTCACTACCCATGTGGGCTCTTCCTTTGGTGACAGAAAGTGAGGAATGCATGTAGAGTAGTTGACCTCCAATCATCACACATAATGATCACTTGCTTTGAAATTAACACTTTTCTGTTAAAGTTTTTCATTTGGATTCTACAAGGCTTCTTTCCCCTTTGATGGGTTAGTTTGTTACAGGGTTATACACATGTAAATGTTTGCTATTACATTATAACAGGCTATAGATCAGTGAAAACAATGCATCAGACTAGATGATCATAATGGTCCCTTCTGACCTTAAAGTCTATGAGTCTATGTAACATCCCATTAGTTTTCATGAAGTTTAAACACCAAATACACTTTTATATATTTAACAATTACTTTGATCTACACGACTACATCAGTGAATTGACCCAGGGTTTTGGTATGAGTTGGCACTTAGTCTGCCAGCATCACAAATGCCATAAAGGGGGGGAAATTATGAAAAACCTGTAGCAAGGGGGCATGGCCTCTGTCCCAGATGGATAGAGGAGCAGTCGTGGCCAACCCCTGGTGGGCAGAGCCAAGACACCCACGCCCACCCCATCAGAAGCAGAGGGGCAGGACAGAACCAGAAATATAAAAGGCGGCCCTCCAGCTCAGTTGGAGAAGAGCCGCCGAAAGAGAAGGCTGTCTCCCACCCACTGCTGGAGCTCAGACTTGATGGTGGCCAACACAGTGCCAGAGACCGGGAAAGACTGCTGGAGCTGCTGGTTGCTGGAGATGCTGAGGAGCTGTTGTGGAGGCCATTAGCTGTTTACCCAGATGAGACAAACGATGAGCCCTGGAACCCAGGTATCCCCCCAAATGGGAGTGTAGAAAGTGTCTCAGGAAGCCAAATATAGTTTGGCTGCATTGCTGACTGACAGGTGGCCAGTGTGTTGCGTTTGGATTCTCTGCTGACCCAGTGGCAAACTATTCCGCTACTGTTAGGGCCCTGGGCTGGGACCCAGTGGAGTCGGGTGGGCCCGAGTCCCTCTATTGCCTGTCACCCCACCCGGGGATTGCAGTCTCGCCACTCTAGGCCAAGAAGCCTGCATTTGTCAGCTGTCCACCAGAGCCAGGAGCACCAACTGTTTGCTGCCCTGCCCTGCCTGAGGGCCTGGGCTTATCGACTTTGCTGCTCTGTCCTGGCCAGACCAGAGGCCAGAGCCACCTAACTGTTTGTTTGTGGCCCTGCCCTGCCTGAGGGTCAGGGCTCCAAGGTTACTCACTGCTCTACCCCACCGAGTGGTGGAGGCCCCAGTACAAATTCCCTCTGAACTGTGCCCCTCCAGAGGCATCATAGTGAGGGGGTGTGGCCAGCTGTCCCAGATGGATGGAGGGACAGCCATGACTGCCCTACAAACCTAATACACCTTTAAAAAGCAATTTATTGTAAGCTAAACATTAAAATTCCTTAATCACACAGTTATTACCCAGACTAATTAATCAATGCATATACTGATAAATTCTCTGACATTCATTCTGTCCCCAGAGTCAGTGCTAGAACAGTCCATTAGATTGTAATTTCCTCCAGGAGTTCAGATACCACACTGATGGGGACTGCTTAAGAATCTTGATATACAGACAGAGTCAGGGACCACATCATGCAACAGCCACACCAATGGTAATACATAAATAATAATATGGAAGAAAATGGTCCTCATTATATAATACTGACTTGAAGAAAGCATGAGTCCATTGCTTATGAAAGGGAAATTTTCTTTTTCTAGCTGGGAAAAGTAACTAAACAAGACCAAAATAAATCCATTCTAAATAATCTATAGGGACAGATACTGGCTACCCCTCCTTTCAGATGTCCATTGCAAGTAGGGGGAAGACTCCACAGTAGGATGTCTTTCATATCCCCTTTGCGCATCTCCTCAGAGGGCAGCCTGGTGGTTCCACACCCAGAGCAAAAGCATGGGAGAGTGTTAGCACCACCAGCAGAGATAGACACACCACAGAGATGGCAGGGGCTGTAGCACCATCAGGACAGCATCACCAACAGACTCCAGCTGGTTCTGGGGGAAGCACAAGCTACGCTTCCATGAAGGAGGTGCAGGAGGTGCTCTTCAGTCCGCTCGCCCCAGTAGTCTTGGAACCCATGTGCCTGCTTTATGCCTCAAAAAGTAGAAACCTTTTGGAACTGTATGTGATGCGGTTTCCCTCTACTCTCTTGAGCACTCACATACACATTGCAGCTATTGCGCTGAAGTTCCATTGCTAACACAGTTAATAGTTTTTAACTGCTCACAATATGCACAATATAGGTCAGATCTGTACCCTGGTGTAAATCGACATACTTCTAGTGACTTAAATGGAGCTACACTTCAATGGATTTACACCAACTGAGGCTCTAGCCCTCCATCACAGATCCTTGGGTTAGATTTAACCTCCCTACCTTTTTCCCATCTCCACCTCTCCTCCCCAGAAAAAATCCTGGAGAGAATTGTGAACGGTCATTTGTTTCTTGCCTCATGTGGAAGGGTCTCTGAACATGTGATGTTACATACGTCATGTGTTGTAACTCTTAGGCACAGATGCATCATTTATGGAGAGATTGATAGAGCTTAACCTTCTTTCCTCTAGCGTGATTGCTTGGAGTCTTACTCAGATGCTGACATAACATCTTACAGATATTGGACCAGATCTTCAACTGGCATAAGTTAGCATTGCTCCACTGATTTCACTGGTGTTACACTGATATAAACCAGCTCAGAATCTGGCTCGTTTGATGGTTGTGTTTTTTTTTGGGGGGGGGGTGTTAAATCACATACCATAATTATTCCATATTTTGGTATTTTTGAGCTTTTCATACTCCTCTAAGTTCACTATTTCTCCCCTCTTCTGAATGTTCATTGATAATGGGACTATTTTAAGCTGTTGTACTCTTACTATCAAGTCTTTTCTGTGTCTGCAAAACACTTTGCAAGCATTATTTACATAGCATGGTCCATAATTGAGGTTGTATCCAAGAAGATTTTAGTTTTTGCTGGTAGAGTGGTGGGTATTCCACTCTGAAAAGTCCTTCTCTGCTTTGCAAGAGCTCTTTATTTTGGCCAGGTCTCCTATTCTGAGAAAGCTAAATCCCTAGATGAGAATAGAATCAGCTCCATCATGTGTTACTACTGACATTCAGCAGTGGTTATCCTAACTTTCATCTCTTCATCTTTAAAATACTGCCATCTGTTGTCTCCAGACAGTTCAGGCTTCTATTTGTGCAAAACTTTGTTCCAGCCCATATGGAAAAAATATCTATTTTCAATTATCATCACATTTTCTTAAAATATACTACAGTGAAGAGAAAAAAAAATAGGCATCACTTACTCCTAAATGTTTATGATGAGGATGATAATGTATCACAAACTATATTTTCAAGGTTTTGACCATGTGGTCATACTATATGGCTCAGATATCGTAAAAGCTGGCCAATTTTGTAATAATGTACGTATGTTTTAACATTCAAATGCAGCTATTGATATATAGATTTCATTGGTACTAGCAGTGCAGTAGGTAATATTGAGATAGTCATTCCATTGGAAACCCCTCTAGCCAACCCATTTCTCAAAATTGTTCATTTGGGGATGAAATTTCTTCAGTCTCGTCTCAAGCTCAAAGTCACTTTTGGGGGAAAGTTTGTATAAAATTAAATCTCCTGTTTTTGGGTTGTGTGCGTATGAAATAAACCACGTCATCTGTGTTTTAACATTTCTTCTCTGTGCATGCATAACTCCAAACACTCTTGGTTTTAGATGTTCCCACTTGGCATGGACAAAATCCTCAAGGAAGAATGTGGTCTTTTCATTAATTTGGCTATGTAATAAACTTATGAACATTTCATATCTCTTTACCTGCAGAGGCCCAAATGAGGGACACAATGTATAATAGAGACCCAAAATGGGAGGGACAACAAATTACTCACATAAAAGTATTAAAAGACAGTGGGATTAATTCCTTTATTGTAAATGGCTCTGTTTCCTTAATCTTTATTTCTGATGTAAATATTTTTTAATGTTATAAATGAAGGGACACCAAACTTGTGTGGAATGGAGGTAACTTTGAGCGACATCCCTGAAAATGAGCGATCTGTGATGTCCCTCAGTTATTCAGAACTTTTCTTTGACTCTGTCTTCTTTAGGGAAGTATGCATATGGTGGCATCCACCCACCAAACTATTGCTCAAACCCACCTGGATTTTTCCCCACTCTGATTATTATTTTGCAGCCTCTCTCTCCTTTTAAGGTGCCAGCATCTCCTGAATAAACCCAAGTTATGGGCTGTGCACAGAGATTCAAGAGGGAAGCAAGGACAAAAACAGATGCAAGGTGGATATACTGCTCACCATTGACCTGCAGTGGTAAAGAACAGAAAAATGGAGAATCAATGCTTGAAGCCTCAAGCAAAACACTCAGTTAAAGTCTATGTCTAGGCTCCCACTCATAAAAGATGGAAAGGCCTATGGATTCCAAGCCTGCAAAATGCTTCATGCCAATGGGAACGGAGGTTGCTCGGTCATTGTGGCCCCTTCTGGCCTTGGAATCTATGAGTCTCTCAGAATCAGGCACCTATGTAGAAAACTGAAGGGAAAATATTATAAAGGCTCCACATGGAGCAATATAGCATGGGCTGCATTGTCATTGTAACTCTAGTGAATGCTGTGACAGATATAACAATGTCTTGCAATATCTTTGGGAGATCTTACTGCATTAGGTTTATGTATCATTGTGGTCCAGGGATTGTATGTAATTCCAAGGGGAAGGTGATCACAGCTCCTCCGGGAGCTAAGAACAGTTGTGGGGTGATTAGGCAAATTCACTCAGGTTGTAACATCTCCAGAGAGGCAGCAGCATCTGGAAAGGCTGCATATCTTGCTTCAAACTGGATTCTTCAGAGACTGACAGACAAGAAAAGGACTTTCAGATAAATTGACTCAGTTTAAACTAACTTGGGATCTTTTTTCTGATCCAGCAAAGGGACAGGACCAACAGGGGTTCTAATCCTTCCTGGGAAGGTTTGAAAAGACTTTGACCTATAGAGGTCCATAAAACTGAATGGTGACCTCTGGTGAGCTTTTAGCATGTGTATAGGAACTTCTCTAGTTTTAATCTGTTTTCTCTGTAATGCTTTCACTTTAAGAATAAATATGCTTGCTTTTAAGAGCTGTGTGGTAACGTATAATTGCTGGCAATTAAATTGTTCATAGCCTTCAAAGAAAAAGCAAAGTGCAGATGCAGGCCTATCTTGGCAGTCTGGCTTACTGGGAATATCACAGTGTAGGCAGGGACTTGTGCAACCTGGAAAAACTCTGGCCAGGAGGGAGCCAGCCGTGGGTCTCCACCCATGAGAGATGATGTTTGAGGAGCTGGGAGCCTAGAGTGGACCATGAGGGGGCAGTACAAATGCAGTTGCCTTGAATTGTGACAGATAGTAGGTGATTAAACAGTGAAAAATTGCATTATCTAGTGGCTATGGAACTGACCTAGGACTTGGAAGACCTTGGTTCTATTCCAGGCTTTACCACTGACTTTGGGCAAGTTGTTTTCCTCTGTGTTTCCCCTCAAGCCCTTAGACTGTTTTGCCTATTTAGATTTTAAGCTCTTTGGAGAAAAGATTGTCTTTTACGACATGTATGTACAACATGTGCCACAATGGGGACTCTAGGTACTTCTGTAATACAAATAAATAACTTTTGAAAATCAGTATCTATTTGCTCAATTTAAAGCCAGATTCTGATCTCATTCAGTAAGGCAAATCCTGAATAATGTTACTGAAGTCACTAGAGCTGCTCCAGACTTAGACTAGTGTATATGGGATCACAATATGGCTATTAATTAAATTTGCAGATACTAGTATGTGTTTTATTTAATTAATGAATATAATAATAAGACATCTCCAGCACGGATCTCTTTGCGGCAGCTCTGTAGACACCTCTACTCAGCTTGATTCATTGCCAGTTACATCCATTGCCAATCATTTGCAGTATTGCATCCACTTTTCAGAATGCTTACTGTATATCCAACTTTGAATTAGTTTTATAAATGAGATTTTATGAGTGCTGCATTAGGATAGGGTGTCCACCCCACACTTGTCCTGAAGGGGTTAATGGAGGCCAGATGGGCCAATTTTCCTATTTGGAATTAAACCTGAGAAAGAAGCCTTAATTAGAAGAAGCTCACCTGTGCAGGAACAAGCAGGGCTTCTATAATACCAGGGAACTGATAGCAGGAAAGGGGCTATAGGGAGGTAGTCTGCAGTCACTCTCTGGGAGAAGGTAGCTACGTTTGGGGGCTTTTGAGAGAAGTAGCTCATGGTTGTTACCTTGGAGGAGGAGAGAGGCTGGGAAACCCCAGAGAGTGAGGGAGTGCTGGGGTAGCAGCAAGGCTGGGGGACTGAGAAGATGGTGACTGTGTGTTGCAGGGTCCCAGGGCTGGAGCCGGGAGTAGAGGGCACGCCTGAGTTACCCTACCTGCCAAAGGGGGAATTGACACTGGTAGGGCAGTGAACTGGGAGACTGCCTGGGTCAGCCTACATTTGAAGGTCTGTACCCTGGAAGGGGGAGAGCACTGAATGACCTGGGCAGAAGCAGGGTTGGATTAACTCAGGAGCTTTTGGGGCTGTAGCCCAGGGCCTTGAGCTAAGGGGGGCCCCGGCGCAGCAGGGCTCAGGCAGGCTGCGTGCATGGAAGTGGCCAGCTGCTGGCACATCTCTGTGGCCCTTGGTGAGAGGAGGCACTCCATGTGCTGCCCCCCTCCTCAGCGTTGTCTTCGCAGCTCCCACTGGCTGGTTTCCAGCCAATAGGGGCTGCGGGGGTGGTGCTTGTGGGCGAGGGCAGCGCACAGAGACACATTGTCCTCCTCCACCGAGGGGTGTGCGAGACATGACAGCAACCAGAGGCTTCCAGAAGCGGTGTGGGGCTGTGGCAGGAAGGCAGGCAGCCTGCCTGAGCTCTGCTGCGCCACCGGCCGGGAGCAGCCTGTGGTAAGCGCCTCCCGGACGGAGCCTGCACCTCACACCCCCTCCTGCACCCCAACCCCCTGCCCCAGATCAGAATCCCCTCCTGCACCAAACTCCCTCCCAGAGCCTGCACCCCTCACCCTCTCCTGCACCCCAACACTGCCCCAGCCTGAAGCCCCCTCCTGCACCCAAACTCCCTCCCAGAAAGAAACTCATATAACAGCTGTTCCAAGGTAAGAAACAGGCTATTTTGAATTAACGTAACAATATTCTACATGTTTTAAGACTGAAATGTAACCACAGAGCGGCTTTATGTTAATTAAAAGGCAAGTTTAATATAACGTTAATAGCCTCGATGCCATAATTGTCATAATTTTGTTTTAAATTGGGAAAGAGTCTTGTATACAGGGGCCCCAGAAAATCTAATAGCCCCGGGCCCACAGGAGAGTTAAACTGGCCCTGGGCTGAGGGCTGAGTCATGCAGAAGATGCTGTGGTTCCTGGAGTGAAAGGGGCTGCAGACCAGAAAGAGAGACAAAGTGCAACTGTGGGAAGGGGCATCCACCTTGTGGAGCTCATCCCCAGAGTTGCTGGAAGGAGGCATCAGACTAGCGGTGAGAGGAGCAACCTTGTCACATACACCACATGTCTTACTAAATCCTGGATGCATCCCACCAAAGGCGTCTCCCTTTGTCAATGAATTTTATTGAAAAGAATGATCAGATTTGTCTAGCATGCAGGGGGTTCATTAAAACTAAATTGGTCTTGGATCCTCCAACATTTTTAACCCTTCCCTGCTCCACCCAGCCTACCAGCTCTTTTTATCTCTGATGGCCTTAGCCCCCTCTGTTCCTACCTTTCAAAACTATTTATTCCTCAAGTCCTCATCACTTACCTTCCTAGGTACAGCTGCACTGCAGTCAGAGGTGTGTATACTGCTTTGGTACTACCAGTAATGAAGCTACACTAGCATAGGTGGTGGCATGTGCTGGTCACCAGAGCACAACCCCCCTGTGGGATCCTGAGTACACCCTTGGGCTGCTAGCCCGTGCTGCCCCCCATGCTGCTGCAGCTTCACTGCTATTGTTACTTGAGATAGCTCAATGAAAGCTAGCTTGGGATGACTCCCATGCTGCAATCACACCCCCTGGGTGCCTGGGAGGGGGTCCCTTCCCACTGTAAGGCAACATGGCTCTTGTATCCATTATTATTTCTATCATGGCAGTCCCAATATTAGACTAGGGCCCCTCGTGGTAGGCACTGCACAAACACATAACCAAAAGATAGTCCCTGTCCAGAGGAACTTACAACTTTAAGTATCCACCAAGAAATAACAGATGGATACAACAGACCGGGGAGCCGAGAGAAACAATGAGAGCAAATGAGTCAGCATGAAAACAGTGGTCACAGAACGCAGCGGCCTAACCATTGTAGTGCTTTGTAGGCATCACCGCAAAGGAGAGTTTTAAGGGGGCATTTGAAGGAGAACAATGAGTGGCTCTGCAGATGTTTCTGGGCAGCTCCTTCCATGCTTGAAAGGTAGCTTGGGAGAAAATGTAAAGGTGCTTGTTAGAAAATGTAACAGATGGGTGATGGAGGCAAAGTGGGGTTGACATCTTAATAACAGATGAGAAATGATAAAGAGGGTGGGGAATAGACTGTAAAGGGGTTTAAACTCAAAAGTTTGTATTTGATGCAGTAGAGAAAGGGGAACAGTGGGATGATGCAAAGGTGTGGGGTTGGGGGATGAAATCAAAGCAGTGAGCCAGGAAAATTATGTCCCTAAGGTGCCAGAAAACACAGGACTGTCCCAGTTGTCATTTGCCTGGATTTGCAATGTTCTGATTTCTGGAAGGTGAGATGTTATCTCAGGGAGGCAGAGGAATAGGGTACTCCAAACCCTTCACTCCAGAGAGTACGCGCTCAGTCCTGTCTGAAGGCTTTCCATCATCTCCCTTGCAATGGGAGCTGCAATTCCCATGCTGCAAGTGACAAATCCTAGGACTCCCTTTTCAAATTCAGGACTTAGATTGTCACTGCTGGCATGATTTGTTTTTCATAAGCCTGCGGTCATAGTAGCATTGCACTAGAGAGGCGGGATGATCCTAGTGTGGAGGGCACTACACTCGTAATCAAGAGATGTGGGTTCTATTTCTGGCTTGTTCACTGAGCCACTGGGTGTCTTGGGCAAGTCGCCTGACTTCGCTACAGCTGTGTTTTCCCCATGCACCCGTATCTATTTAGACTGTAAGCTCTTCGAGGCAGGGACTGTCTTACTGTGCGTGTGTGGTGAATAGCACAATTAGGTCTCTAGGCACTCATAATAATAAGGAATGGGGTGAAATTAAGTCAAAGTAAATGTAGGCTAATTACTGTTTTTGCTGTTAAGATATTTTCTTATGCTGTGTCCAAATTTTCCAACCTATCAGTTGAGTCATTACAAGAGAATCACACACAACACGACATTGTTAGAGGGAAAACTGTTGATTTGGTTGAGAGGCATGGAAAGTGTAATTTTTGAGCATTCAAGCTTAAACTAATTTCTGCTCGCACTTGCATTTGTAAAACTCGATTGCATAAATGTTTTCGGCAGGAGAATACACAGGCAGCCAAAGGAAAATGTGAGTGAATATTTGCTAAACTTTGTTTGGAGTATATCCCCAGCTCTAGTTATAACTGAGCTATAAACTCTAGTTGTAACCATATTTTAGTGCAGGTGGCTATCAAGATGAATTGTGTGGTTCCTTAACATGGTAAAGAGCATGTTTTCCCTTTCCACACAGATGAGAAAGAAACATTGACATAACATAGCTGGCTATACCCATATTTGACATTTTTCTCTTGAACATGGTTAGTTTTATACTGCAGTATAATGTTGATGGTGGTTACCAGGGAGTGGGGGTGGGGTGGGGTGGGAGTAGCATAGGACCACTTTTTGCCAGCCCTCTTTCTCCTGATCTGTGAGAATTCTCCCCTGGCCCCTTGTGGGTATTGTACTGTCCCCATACGCTGCTGGGTTAGGGGACAAAAATCAGGCCCTGAACTCCTGAAGTAGCTCAATTTCACTCCATGCTATTTGTACAACCCTAACTTTGGTTATTCTTCTTCAAAGTTGGAGATTTTAATTGGTGTTCAGTCCTTTAGGTATGAAGCACCAGATAGAACAACTCAAATTATTCCCTCTCAGAAGCTCTTATGTCCTCAAGAACCACAAGGGCTGCTCTTTAGTGACAATGTTCTACAGCTTTATATTCCAGTCTCCTCAAAAGCACTAGGACATGACTGGTGTTCACAGACGGGGGAGCTCTGTGTACACCTCTTGGATCGGGCCAAGGAAGAGAAGAGCTCCAGCTCTCACTGAAATCATGTAAAGAGGCTCAATGGTCTTCGGATCGAGCCCCGCAATGGGGTAGGTCTAGCATCAGGTGATGCTCTTGATTAGGCAAGTGTAGTCTTCAGCTAGCTGAGCATGCCTGGAGGCCAGGAAACACAGCAAGCTCTAGGACATCTTCAGTTCTTTAGGGATTTAGTGTGTTTACTATTTGCCTTCCTTTCATTGGTCTCACACATGGCTGCTGAAAATGCTGTATTGCCCCTGGTGCTGTTCCCATCACATGTATAAATTATGTATTTTCTTTGTCTTTTCTCACTTCTCATCCCTTTGTTATCTTTATGCCCTTTCACAATGATTTCATGTGACTGTGACTGCTGTCATGAGCATGTTATGCCCCAATCCATCCTTTGTGATGGTTGCGTTGTTTGTATTCCATTGGTACACTGCAAATTAAAAAAAATCTCATCAAGGACTGCTTTCTTTGGCGTTCTTGATTAGTTGTGATGAAGGAAGCCCTTGTGGGCAAGGCATCAGCATAGGAGTTAGGAATTCTGGTTTCTATTCCTGGTTCTGTCACTGGATCTAGTTGGTGACCTTGGGCAAGTCAATGAATATCAGTGCCTCAGTTTCCCCACCTCTAAAATGGGAATAATAATACTTCCCTACCTCACAAGTATAAGGAGATGCCAAAAAAATTAATATTGTTATGAGCTGTGTGAAACCTTATCAGTTGAGTTAAAAACCCATTGAGATTGATAGGTATGAATTTGCCCTTCAATTAATATAACTGTAAAAGCCTGTCTCTACATAAGACAAAAGGAATGTGTTAACCCACCCAGGAGCTTTTGGCTGACTAGTGTGCTGTGTGTGAAGGCAGATGAGATCAAAGACTTAAATACATGAACAGAGAAGGCAGACATGGAACAACAAGAAAGCCAATCAGTGTCCTATGAGACAGTGTGATCCTGGAAAACGTCAGCCAGAGATTTTAAGGTATGTTAACTAAAGAAGCTTGAGGCTGTGAAAAACATCTCCTTTCAGTCTTGGTTCATCCTGCATTCAGAAAAGGACTTTTGTACATAAACAAGATTGCATCAAAGAACACTTCAAACTCTATCAATTTCTACTTCCAACTGGAAAATTCCCAGGGCCCCAAAGCTTGCCTAGCCACACGGATCAAAATAGGGCAACAATATTTATAAAATGCTTTGTGAATCTTGGATAGAAGGTTCAGTAGAAAGTGCAAAGTAATATTAAAGCTGTTTAAATGTGTTGCTTCTCAGCATTTGCTGCTGCAGTAGGGATTGAAATGTCCACTGGAGTGCATTGCCTCTGAGACGGATACTGGAGCTCGAACAAATTATTTTAAACAGTCTTGGGGTATGTCTGCACTTGACGTTTCAGTAGTATCTTAACAACCGGGAACAGGGCTCCGTGGGACTGGGTCCAGCACAAACACAGATGAAGAGGAGATCTCTGCCCTGGATAGACTAAATATATATATCTAATACATGCCTAACAGGGTTCACATTCCTGATACCATTGATTGCATTCAGTATGCCAATCCATGGCACTATTGAACTACCCTGGAAGCTTACCACTGCATTTAATGTTAGTGTGGAGAAGCAGGTAATCTTGTGCAGGTATCTGAATGAATATATAGGGGTTGGGAACAAAAGCCAAAGGGAGCATACTGCATGTTCAGGAAAAATTGTCAGGTTAAAGATTTTCAAGTGTGAATTTTGCTTGGAAGAAGCACCCCTGCCTCACATAAAAGGCAACAAGGAAACTGAAAATTACTCTGTTGTAAGAGGCTGACAGGGCCTGGCCGAGGTATGGGTTTGCCTACATTTTCTCTAACTTTTTTTCCTCCCTTGGCAGCTGGATGAGTGCAACAATCACGTCCAAAGTATTTAGGCACCTAAAGTTGCAGATGGGTGCCTAGTGGGATCTTCAGAAGTGCCTAAATGCCTACATCCAATTGATTCCAAAGATTTAGGCACTTAGATGCCTAGTGGGATTTGCAATCTTTAGCTGTCTCAATACTTTAAAAAATCTACTTCTTACCCAATGCAGTTGGTCAGAAAAATGGCACCTGATTACTGTACATTACGGGCAAAACTAGGCTTTTAATGTGATTGTACAATCCCCATTAGATCTGCAATGTCAACGCAACAATGGGAGGCAGCTGTGGGACAGGAAGAAGGCCTTGAGATTAAGGGACAGAGCTGAGAGCCAGGAAATCTGACTTTGGTGTCTGACTTTGGGCAAGTCACAGAATCACAATGTGTCAATTTGCCACCTGTAAAATGAGAATAATACTTGGCTAACTCGTAGGGATATTGCAAGGATAATTCACTAAATGTGAGGATCTGATTGTTATTGTACCACCATATCAAGAGCCCCAGTCCTGGACCAGGACCCCACTGGGTGCTGTACAAAGAGAAGAAAAAGACAATCTCTGCCCCAAAGAGTTTACCGACACCATAATGAAGGCTGCCAGAGAAGTACTGATCCCGACAGATTCTGGTTTGTGTGACCTTAATACCATTTTAACTAGAGCTGGTGAAAATATTTCAAATTCTGATAGCATTTGAAATGTCAATATTTAAAACTGAGTGCAGGGAAATTCAGCTAAATTATTCTCTATTTTTGATCAACTCGAGCGCCTCAAAACATTTCAAATTCTAAAATGGAAATAATTTCACTTTTCAAAGCTTAGTCTGTAGAACAAAACCAGGTTTTTTTTTCTTATAGTTAATTCCACATTCCTTCCTTTCTTTGCTTTTCAGCCAACTCTCTTGTTAACTACATTTACCTGTGAAATCTTCATTACTGCTGATAGTGAGAGACAAGCCAGAAAGGAAACAGCTTCACTTTCAGTTCCCAGGGCTAGCAGTTAGGATGCACATCTCTTTAGTGTAAGCTGTGCACATGTGATCTAGAGATCAGTGACAGGCCATAAACACGCAATCCCATGATGCCATTGTCTTGGAGACATGTTTCAGAGGAGACGATTGCATTTTATGGACCTTCTTTCTCCACTGATATGTCAAGTCACGATAAAATGATCAGGATTGGGACATTGGGCTATGAGTCTGCTTCTACGATGCCATCCACAAGGAGCCAGAGTCCCACTGCTTTGGACCAGTCCCCAGATCAGCTGATATACCGACAAACAAACCCTGCTTGACCAAGCTGCACATGTGTCTTTGTGGAATAACCATGTGGTCGTATTGCTGTTACCCTGCCCTGTCATTCCTTTCCCCATCATGTTGTCCCTCCTCCCCATCATTTTGATCTGTTTGTAATTAGTCTGTAAGCCATTCAGGACCGGGACCATGTCATCTTCTCTGTAACATGTGGTGCCTGGCACGCTACTGGGTGCTGTTCCAGTAATAATAGTCAGATGAAGGACAATGCCCTCCCTCATGTCATCACTCTTGATGATTTCTGTGATTGCTACTTTCTGAGCTGGAGTGCATTTAATCAGGTAATAGATACAAACCAGATGGTATTCTATATCCTGAATGAACTGGAGTGGAAGTTTTTTATACTCAGTTGCATTCCATGTAGGGGTCTCGCAAGCTGTTGTAGAGTGATTGAAGTGGGTGTAAAACCCCCTCCTGGCCTCCATTATGGAGAGATCATACGGAATTTGACTGGGATGAAACCACAATGGTTCCTTACATTTGTAACTTTTTATTAAAGAAAAACAGAATTTGGCAGAGAGGCAACAGGGTTTGGTGGATAAGTGAGGAGACCTGGGCTTTATTCCTGGCTTGGTCATTGACCTGCTACAAAGAGCCAGCTGGGAATTTTCAATGAAATGTTTTAAATTGGAAAACGCTGATTTATCCAAACAAAATCTTTGTGTGGAAACATATCATCTCTGACAAAAATGTTGTTGGGAAGGGCTCTCAGATCCAGGATGGAGTTTTTGGTTAAAACGAGAGAGACAGACAGACAGACACCTACTTCACCCATTCCCCTATAGCCCAGTGGTTGTAGGATGCTCAGGTTCAAGTTCCTGCTCTGCGTGCTTTGGAGAAGGGGCCTGAACCAGGGTCCCCCAGCAGGGGCGGCTCTAGCCATTTTGCCACCCCAAGCACAGCGGCACGCCGCGGGGGGCGCTCTGCCAGTTGCCGGTCCTGCGGCTCCGGTGGACCTCCCGCAGACGTGCCTGCGGAGTGTCCGCTGGTCCCGTGGCTCCACCGAAGCCACGGGACCAGCGGACCCTCCGCAGGGACGCCTGTGGGAGGTCCACCAGAGCCGCCTGCCACCCTCCCGGCGACCGGCAAAGCGCCCCCCGCGGCATGCCACCCCAAGCACGTGCTTGGAGTGCTGGGGCCTGGAGCCGCCCCTGTCCCCCAGATCAGTGCCACAAGCACTGGGCTAATGTTTCATTTTCATTTCTGATGCGGAACAAACCTCAGCACTGGAATTCTTGTTTTCCAGCCAGGGCTATTGCAGCCTGACCTTGAGCAGTTCACTTCTCTCTCTCACACACACTCTGTCTGTCTTGACTTTAAGCTCTTTAAAGCAGGGACTGTCTTACCATGTGTCTGTACAGTACCTAGCCTAGTAGGGCCCTAATCTTGGTTGGGACCTCAGGACACTGCTGCAATACAATTAAAAAATAAGAGTTGTTGACAATACAAATTATTTCTAATGTAAGGATGAAGGAGAGGATGACAAATACAAAGTAGAAGGGAGAGCAGAGTTTAGACGGGTAGGTTATAAGTTACAGCAGGTATACATATTAGATTGGTAAAAGTTATACCAGTATCAAAGGCTCTTTCAAAATACCATTCCATCCCATCTTTCCACAAACAGTTCAGTTGTTAATCTAAGACAGGCAGTAAGTTGTTCCATTTCCCTTAATTGTTTTATTTTGGTCAACCACATTTCTATAGATGGTATTTGTTTTTGCAGCCATAGTGATGAAATGAGTACATTGGCTGCAGTCACAACATTCCAAGCTGGTATCGTTTTAATTTTAGTCAATCAGGACATTGCTCTGACACCATAATAATAATTACTGGATTTGTGGGGGTATAACTCTTGCAACAGTTTTCTAATAGGGGCTGTACAGAAATAACTCTAACCCTCTAGAATGAGGTTATTTTAGTAGCTTTTTTAAAAATCATCCAATAGAATTCTAACGCTGGAGTATTATTTTTTAATTACATTTTATAAATTAGCCAGAAAAACTTGTTAAAGGCTAGATTTCTATTCCGTGTTGTAGGACTTTTCCATAAGAGCTGTGTCACTGGAGGGTCTGATGGGTGATGTCTATGTCAAAATAGAGGGTCTAAGGCCCTGATCCTGCAATTGACTATGCATGAGTGAAGTCAATGAGACTGTGCGTGGGGGCACCTAAATCCACTCAGTTGTAGGACTGGGGTCCTTAGAGAGGCACTAGTAGCATGGACCCAGATTCCCCAAATGTATTTAGGCACCTATCAGCCATTGAAATTAATGGACGTTACGAGCTTAAATATCTTTGGGGATCTGTCTTTTAAAAAAGATTTGGAGGTATCAGTGAGTAATTGCAAAGCAGCCAGAAAACATCTGTATTTTTTAGAACAGGCATCTAAGACTAGTTGCCTGCCTTTCCAGACACAGCCCCTAATCCCATTTATGACCCCATGACTGACAGGCATCTGCATTCCAGACAAAGTACCGAAGAGTTCTCAATTACAGGAAGTATGTTGAAAGTTGCAGCAGGTTATTTGCTCATTAGGCTTCCCCTACAATGACTGTGGGAGAGCACGGTATGTTGGTAAACTCCCCCGCGGATGATCATTCATCTGTCATAATGGGATCAGCCATTCATTCATGAAGAAAAGCTAACTCCTCATGGGAATCCTAAGGTTGGAGTTCAACTTGACTTCTTAGAAAGATAAAAGAGGGAGAGCTAATTCTTAACGGATGTCATGTGTGTGTCCATGGACCTGTTTGTGCTTGTATCCTTCTAAAACCTTTACTATGTTGTGGCTCTTTCAGTGAATGGCGATTTTTTAGCATCACTAAGTCACCTGAAAAGTAGCAGAAATATATAGGTTTTTTGTGAAGTTACTTCTCTGAAAAAGAGGAAAACAAGTGGGAGGAGAGTCAGTTGATTTCAATCCCCATTCTCAATAGCTGCATAATAATAATCAGCTCACATAGAGCCCTTTTCATGAGGGAATCTCAAAGCACTTTACAAAGGAGGTCAGTATCATTATCCCCATTTTACAGATAGGGAAACTGAGGCCAAAGACCTGCCCAGGGTTACCCAACAGATTGGTAGTACGGAGAGGATTGGAACCCAGGTTTCTTGAGTCCCAATGCAGTGCTTTATACAGTAGGATACATGGCCTTTTATTTTTTAAGGTGCAAAGAAGGCCATACAAATGGTGAACTGGAATGTTTTCAGCAATTATTTATGCCTCGATCCTGCAGCCACTGACATTAAGGGAAATGTTTTTGCATCTGACTTTAATGGGAGCAGAATTGTACTATTTATCTGTGTTGTTTCCCTAGTGATTATTAAAGGCTATATTGTGCCCTGGTCTTGTGTGTCTGGACAGAGGAGTATGGGTAGAAGGTCTACTGTGTGGCTGCAGAGGACCTACCCAGATATTGGCCCAAGTGGAAGAGTGGGGGGCTGTGTATCTAATAATCCTCCTTCTTGTAAGAGTAAGGGAGGCCCTCATGGGCTGGCTGGATGCAAAGAGAGGTGTATACTACATTTTGTATAGGGCTGATGCAGTGTGCCCTCCTCTCCTCCTCCAGAGTGAGAGAGCTAAGGAGGAATTCTGCCTCTGAGGAGCATCTACAAGGCATGATTCCTTCCCAGTTCTCCTCTGATGCCTCTACTCTGCCACACACCTACAGATGAGCCTAAAGGCTCTATGTAGCTCTAACAGGTATTTGGTTAGAATTTGATTTTTTTTTTCCAAAGAGGATTCACCAGAATTTCTTAAAGGGAAATAAATGATAGCAGATCACACTCAGACCGGGATGAAACCACATTGACTTCACTGGATTTATTCCTGTTTATACCAGGGTTGAATTTGGACCAAACTGAGGAACAATATTTTGTTGCCTTTGGTATTGGTGAGAGATAAACCAATAAAATCCCAGCATGATACCATGAAATGGATAGTCTGGGAATAGGTTGTTTTCGGGTGCTTATTCTGTCACAACTACAGCCTGCTGAGAATAATGCTACAGTTTGTATTTGGCTGAACAATATTAAGAGCTGCTGCATAGTCATTCAGGATCTTCAGCTACTTTTCTACTGGAAACTGAGGCAAACAGAAACAACAACTCTGTAGCCAGAGCATAGTTAGCAGAAGTGCACAATGCTTAAAGTTGACTGGTCCCTCTGTAGCTGCACGAAGATAAAAATACTGCTTTGAGATCTCCCATGCAATTCTGAGAGGAGGCACCGTCTAGAACCCTCTTAAGGCATGTTTACCCTGCAGTAAAAGACCTGTGGCAGTGATTCTCCAAGCCCCACTCAACTGACCTGTGCTAGTGCAATGGGGCTAAAAATAGCAGTGTAGACATTTGGGCTCAGGCTACAGCCTGCCACTCTGAGACCTGGTGAGGAGAGAGGATCTTAGGCCCTAGGCTCCAATTTGAGTCCAAATGTGTATGCCTCTATTTTTAGCCACATAGAGCAAGCCTGAGGCAGTTGACCTGGACTCTGAGACTAACTGCTGTGGCTTTTTAAAATTCCGGGTTAGACATACCCGAAGGGTCCAGTTCTGCCACTCTTACTCCCCATGAGTAGTAACTTACTTCTCAAATGGCTCCCCTGGGGCTTCTTGTGCGGTAAGGTGTTGCTCACTGTGAATAAAGATGGCAGAATGAGGCCCATTGATAGCAAACTAAGGGCAACTTTGTGATACTTTCTTTCTTGTATCGAGTAGTACTGTACATCACAAGCAGGGCCGGCTCTAGACCCCAGCGCGCCAAGCACACGCTTGGGGCAGCGTCCCGCGGGAGGGCGGCAGGCGGCTCCGGCGGACCTCCCACAGGCATGCCTGCGGAGGGTCCACTGGTCCCGCGGCTTCAGTGGAGCATCTGCAGGCGTGCCTGCGGGAGGTCCACCGGAGCCGCGGGACCAACGGACCCTCCGCAGGCACGTCTGCAGGAGGTCCACCGGAGCAGCGGGACCGGAGACCGCCAGAGCGCCCCCTGCGGCGTGCCGCCCTGCTTGGGGCGGCGGAAATCCTAGAGCCGCCCCTGATCACAAGTAATCCTGTTAACTCCAGAAGTAGTCCTACTGAAGTTAAGGTACCTCTCCATGTGAGAGAGGACATCCCAGTTGTGTTTTAAATAGATTCTGTTATGTGTTGAAGGGTCTTTCCTGGCAAACCCTTATTCACATGGGACCTCATCTGAAACCAATGGATGGTACTCTTCAGCATCAGTAGCAGAATCAGGTCCAATAGTAGTCCCTAAGTGAATAATCTCTTTGAGCCAGAGTCTGCCACTTTAATGTTGAATAAGTGCTATAAACCCCACTAACTTCAATGAGGAGTGAAGATACTTCTGTGAAGAAGCAGGATCTGGCCCTAAAGCAGAGTGTTCCCCAGTTTGCACCATTTGACATGTTGATAATATGCCCCTAATTTTGTGTAGTTAATGAACTCCTTTAAGCAACAATTGAAACAATGACAAAAACTCTCCTAGGCCTTGACTCCAGAAAGTATCACTGTTCAGGAAAACACGTAAGCATGTGCTTAAAGTTAAACCCATGCAAGCTGTGCCCACTGAAATGGGCACTTAAGAGCTTTCATGAATATTGATTGAGTCAAGCATGTGTTGCAGTGCTTTTCTGATTCAGAGCCCTAATATGGGAGCTGCTAGTTGAGATAAACCTGCTCATGCGCAGGTGGAGGTAAACATCACTGTTCCCAAAACAAAAAACAACACATAGGATTAGTCCCAGTGCCTAGAGAGATTAACTATTTACAGAGAAGCAAGAAGGTGGGCCCATTGCTCCCACATAGGGGGAGAGCAGTCCACTGCCAATCCCATGGGGAGTAAGAGGGTGACCCTTTCCACTCACAGAGGAGGTCTGCACACTATCCCACAGCAGTGAACTGCAGAGAGAGTAAATGTAAATAACAGCAAACTTTTTTTTCTGGCACCCAATCCTCTAAAAGACTCTGGGCACCTTGACAAAAAATTAACTTGAACAATCTTTTCAGACTGGGCAGCATGTCCTCAAATAAACCCTAAAACCAGCACGTGGCTGAGCAAAAGATGAAACCCTGCAAATCCCAACATCTCTCCCCCACACACAATGGACAACATACACACACACAAATCAGGAAGGAAACAAAAACATATTAAGCTTTGCCCTTAAGGAGGTTACCACAGCTGGGCTCTGGCATCTGTACAAGAGGATTGAATCTGAGAGTCGTAGTCCTTCAGAGTGGGAGCTAATATTTCACATGCAAGTTCAGCGGGGGAGAGGGAGCAGGAGAGAGGTTAACCTTAAATAAACTCCATTATTATCTTAATCATACGTTATCATGTCAACTCACTAAAAACATGATGAGGCCAGTTAGACTCGGAGTCAAGAAACCTGGGCTCTATGCCTGGCTCTGACCTGCTATATATTTGTGGATAAGTCACTTCACCTCTCTGTGACATTTTTTTCCTCCCTGTACCCTTAGCTTTTCTTGGTTGTATAGGTTGTGGCTCCTACTACATGTCTGTACAGTGCCCAGTATACTGGGACTAGATCATAGTTGGGAACTCCAGATGTTATTGTACTACACATAAAAATAAACATTGATTAATATTTTAGCCAATAACAATAACAGTGCCAAAGTCTGGTTTGCTATGCTTTGTGGAGTGCTATTATTCAGTAATCTTGGACAACTACCAGGTGCTCTTGAAAATGTTAGTGAATTAAGAACATTTAAGTAATTTTAGTTCAAACGATTCTGAGAATTTGTACCAAGACGTGCATTGTTCATTCACTATTCGTTGCTCTGTATTTTCAAATCATCCAGTCAGAAAACAGGAATAATGCCATATGACTTTGCTGACCAATCAGACACAGTGAATAGTAAATAGCACAAATGAACAGTCCAGGAAGAACAGGGTGATAATTATTAATCCAAATTCACCAAATAGTTACAGATAAGGAACACATTAAAAGAAAATCAGGATGGGTTAGAGAATTCTTTGTTAGCCTTACAAGGATATATCCACACAGACTTGAGCTAGTGGGTCTTGTGCTAGCGCTTTCAAAATAGCGGTGTAGACAGCATGTCAAACTTGCGGCTCAGGCTGGAGCTCGGGCTCGGAAGCCTATTTGCATTTGACATTAAAACTAAAATTCTGCCACCCTTCCTCACATCAGATGATCCTTACCTTGCAAGTAGTGCCAGTGAATGCAGTAAGGCTCATCATCCTTCCTCACATCAGATGATCCTTACCTTGCAAGTAGTGCCAGTGAATGCAGTAAGGCTCATCACTCTAAGGGTGGCAGAATCTGGTCCCAAACCTTTAGGGAGATTAAATAACTTCTTGCCTCTCAAAATGAACACTACGCTATTTCAAGTAACTTTATGCAGGCAGTGGAAAAAAGCATAATCTGTAACTAATACTGTTTACTAAATAATCTAAATAGGGCTACTCTCCATTTCCAAATATGGATTGTTTATCAAAGGCCCTGCAGAGGTTCCCCTATCATGTCTGAACTTCAGCGACTACACAAGAAGAAGTCTTATTCGATTACGTTCAGCTTTCTTTACTTGAGGCTTGATCCAAACCCTACTGAAGTCTTTACATTGACTTCAATGGGCTTTGGATCAGGCCCAAAGATGCAAGATGTGTATATCCTGTCACTTCCTTTAGGTCCTTGTAATGACCTCTAACAACGGGTGTATAGGATGATAAGTAGATGTCCACTGAAAGCTTTGACAGAACACTTTTTCCTTGAAAGTAGAGTGCATAGAGATATTTATGACCTCTGTTATTTTTGGAATGGCTTGGCAGTACGGTGCACACTAAGAAATAGCTGAAAACCATTTCTTAATGCTGAATAAATAAATCTGACCACAATGATGTTACAGGGGAGTCATTTCCATTAAACTGTAACATATACCAAAGCAGTATTATGGCTTAGAAATGAAGGCATTCAAAAAACAATACGTACGCTTTTTTTACATCATGATTGCTGTACGGATCCACAGTGGGTGAAAGGGAACCAACCCGAAGTGATGGTAGTAGGGATGTGCAAAGTGAGAACAAATCTGCTGTTCTGATAAGCATGTGAACGTGTGGCTTCCTTCGGAGGGAGGAGGGGGTCCTGAGTGTTTGTGCCAGCACCCTGTTCTATTTGAGATGACTGAGATAACGTCATCCCTTGCTGCAACAATACAGACCACTGAACTCTGGTTTCAGGAGGTGGAAAACAAAAATCCTAGGGTTAAATCCAGGCTCCAGTGAAGCTAGTACCAATGACTTGGGCTCCTAGGTCTTATGATTATACAAGTAATTTTTAATAATATAATAAAATACCTACTGACTTCAATGAGATCAGGATTTCACCCCCTATGCATAAACACACCAAGAATAGGTTTTTTTTTTAAATTGCTTTCACATTTAATACTTATCAAATGGATAAAAGAATAACAATTAATAAAAATCAACATACAATAACATCTGAAAAGAATGAGAATAAATTCTATAGCCTTTGCTTCAGGACAAGCACTTGATTGGACTATTTCATGAAGGCTGTGATATACCTGACAATAAGGAAAGTTATATTTGTTGTCTGTTGTGAAGTCAGTTGTTCTGTTCTTTATGTAACTAAAAGATGCCTCCTAGTTTTTGAAAAACATTTATTTTTTTTAAATGAACTCAGCAAGTTCCTCTCTATTGACACGTACAAAAACCTTTTTTTAAAAAATAGAATAGATCCATTGCAACCAAAGAACTAGGGCCTTGACTTATGTATATACTTATCTTTTAATACTGTGACTAGCCCCATTGACCTACTTGCAGCATGTAGTGTTAAGTACATGCATAAGTCTTTGCAGGACCAGGGCCTTCGTTCTTTGGTTGAGATGGATCTATTCCATTTTTTTACATAAGGTAAAGTTAAGCACATGCTTAAGTACTTGGCTAGACTGAGGCTGTAGGAGTCTCATTGACTTCAATGAGCTTTGGCTCATGCCCTTAGTTCTTTCTAACAATGCTTTCAGTGTTAAGGAGCCCTTGATTCTGGAAGATACGGACATGCCAAAAATAAGAGCCTTGGATAATTTTAAAAGCAGGACCTTTTGGCAGCCAGAAAAAGGCTCTGAAAGTTGGCAACAGAGAGGTGAGATGGGCTGGTTGGAAAACAAGAATTCCATATGGGTGGGGAAGGGATGTTCCACGTCAGAACAAAAATGAAGATTTCTCAAAAAAAATGTATGAGTGAAATCCACGCTGGTGGTTAGGCTGCTGGGCTGAGAAGTAGGAGATCCAGGTTCAGGTCCCTGCTTTGAATCACAGTCAATCTCTCAGTGGGCCAATAAATATTTAATTATTTATACAAAGCAGGTGGGAGCCTGCTGATTAGCACACTTGCCTGGGATGTAGGAAACCCAGAGTCAAGTCTCTGCTCCAAATCAGGCAGACCAAGGCCTTGAACCTGGGTTTTCCCTCACACTAAATGTTCTAACCACTGCACAAGTGTGAGGTGTCGCTCTTGCTCTCTCTAATCACACACTCCATGCGTGATGGGAGAAACCTTCCTGACAAAAGTCTTGTGGAAACTGAAACATTTCCCAGATTTCAATGAATCGGCCTTTTCCAATGAAAAATTCCTGACCAGCTTTAAAAACTCTAGCACTGAGCTGCCAAAGGAAATCCAGGCACAAACTGGATTTGGATTTGACATAATTACTCCTGCCACTGCTACTTGGCAAACCTGGAATGAAACAGGAAACTAGATGCCAGTCTGTATTTGCTCTCATAAGCCAGTGCGTCCCTGGGGACCTCTATTTTCTACCAAGCCCTGGCCCTGTAAGGAATGGATTTAAAATGTGAATATCTGGGAACTCTAATTTTTGCCCTTGAAGAGAGGTTATTTCCTTTGGAATGTAGGAGATTACGTTATTTCTTACCCCTTTCCTTCCTTCCTCCTCCCATCAGGCACAAGCTATGGGGAGGATTTGAGATAATGCCCTGCGAAGAAGTCTCCAGCCCTCCTCCCAATAAACCTTCCCTGAGATGCAGTCAGTGGAAAAATTCTGCATAGCGGACCTAGACTCTGAATCCACATATGCAGGGATTTAAGGTCTGCCATACAAATCTAAGGGCAGGATTTTGCCCTTGGCCACTCTGGGAGCTTAATCCATGACCTTCTGCCATGCAGCAGGCAGCCTGCAGTTTCTTTTCCACAGAGCTTTCAGTTATTAGGTTTGTTAGAACAAGTGTCTAAGTCGGAGTAGACATTGCTTATCTAACTGATTGCATTCGGAATGGCTTCATGCTTCACACTACTTTATAGATGCTTTTCAGAGAATTTAAGCAAAAGACAGCTACCAGAGGATAAGCTGTTTCTGAAGACATTTGGCTCTTGCAGCTAATTTATTTGCCAAAGAAAACAATGTGTTCCAGTTCTGTGAGAACCACTGGCAACATTTCTCCTGCTGCTGCTGCTGCATGCTCTACTCTCTGGAGCAAGTACCTATTGTTTTTGCTAGATAAGAAATCACTTTGTGAAAGCCCCCTCACTTTTACTTGTATTGCAAATACAGCAGTTTGCTGCTGCCATCAGATTGTGTGTTATCTTTGACCATTAGGTCTTTGTGGCATCATGTTTACCTGTGGAAACAAAGTTAGAATAATAAAAAACATCAGACAATCATGCAGTTAATAAACCTTCTGATTTAATATGGAACACTGCTTGACTTGTCAATGACCATAGCAATGACAGAAAATTACAGGCCAGAGACTGATATATGCATATTGCATATTTTATATTGAATTTGAGAGTGCTTGATGCAGCAGGGGAATAGAGTTCCTCAAACTCTTCTCCAGAACCCTGGCACAGTCCACAGAGGTAGTTAAGGCACTGGTTCAACAAACTACTTAGGCACATTCTTAACTTCCACCACATTCCTGAGTCCAGCTGCATTCAGCAAAGCACTTATTCAGCTTTTAAGCAGTTAAATCCATCCCTTCACAGGAAAGCATGGATTAAATTGTTTTGCTGAATCAGGGCCTATCGGCGCCATGCAAGAATCTTACTCTATCTTCTCAACTAGGAATACATGGCCACAGTTACATTTTTTGTGAAGGTGATGAGGACAAAAGTTTTAAAACTTCCCCTAGCTAATAATTCTTTAGTGACCCAATTTTTGTCTTTATGTCTTTATAACATTTTCCAAAGTGCCTTAGTCCTATTTATCTGCTACCTCACCCACAGACATTAAAAATAAGTACAGATAAGTTTCCATCTCTGGATGGTGAAATTTCTCACCCCATATTAATGCTTCAGAAGGCTCTTTTGTGCTGTCAGGGCATAACAAAGAAGTCCCTGATGCCGATTGCCCTCAAATTCCTATTATTAAAAAGTCTTGGAAGGATAAACCTGACCCCATTAATTGAATCCAGAATACTTTGTCTTATCGCATTTGTGTTATTTGTATGACGTATTGTTAAGAGCGCGTCATTATGGGCAAAATTCAGCACTCCATTACCACATGCACAACCCCATTTAAACGGATGGCATTTTGTGGCTGTAACTGAAAGCAGAATTTAGCCCACTGGACCATTCTGATTTTGCGTCAGTGTGACTTCACGGACTGCATTGTTGCTACTCCAGACTGACACTGCTGCAAGTGAGAGCGGAATCAGGCTCACAATAGTCATAACAAATTCCAATTTTAGGTTACATCTGGCAACAGTTCATGCCATGTTAATAACATGTCATCAATCATAGTAATGGCATATTGCAAAAATGCAAAGACCCAACCTGCGACACAAAATGCAAAGTGGAATCGCCTGGGGAGTACTGAGCACAGAAGGATCAGAGTCTGAGCGCACCTGCACTGCCATAAATGTGAAATAATTCCTTTGAAGTCAGTGGAGTTACTCTGGATTGTACTGGTGTAACTAAGATTAGAACCTGTCCCTTGCTACTTCTAGACATTTCAAATAATGGTGAAGGATCACCTTGTTTCCTGAAAGATATTGTAGCAAATGAACCTTGCAGAGCAATCCCTCTGGTACTAAAAATCTGAAAAGAAAGACACAGACTCTTTTGCCTGGATGTAATCCGGGGTTTATGTGTTTTCTCCCATTCCAGGTTATTGACTGTATAGTGTTTTATTTTGGGGGAAGATTTGATTGAATTTTTCACACAGTAAAATATCTTCAGCGGACAACATGCTTCCATAATACCCAATTTTGCTGGCTTGAAAAAAGAAGGGGATTATTCCCAGTGGGCTAGGAGAAGGCTAAGAGTACAGAATAAACTGAATGGGTAGAGAGAAAACAGCGGTATTAAAGAAGGAACAAAGATCTCATCAACACCTTTGTCTTTTAACCACACAAAGAAAAATCTATAGAAAACTAAGGCCCTGATCCTGTAAACATTTAGATACACACATAATTTTACATAGATTGATTAAAGGTCTAGAGAACATGACCTATGAAGGAAGGCGAAAGAATTGGGTTTGTTTAGTTTGGAAAAGAGAAGACTGAGAGGGGACATGATAGTAGTTTTCAGGTATCTAAAAGGGTGTCATAAGGAGGTGGGAGAAAACTTGTTCATCTTAGCCTCTAAGGATAGGACAAGAAGCAATGGGCTTAATCTGCAGCAAGGGAGGTTTAGGTTGGACATTAGGAAAAAGTTCCTAACTATCAGGGTGGTTAAACATTGGAATAAATTGCCTAGAGAGGTTGTGGAATCTCCATCTCTGGAGATATTTAAGAGTAGGTTAGATAAATGTCTATCTGGGATGGTCTAGACAGTATTTGGTCCTGCCATGAGGGCAGGGGACTAAACTTGATGACCTCTCGAGGTCCCTTCCAGTCCTAGAGTCTATGAATCTATAGGTGAATAGTCCCGCTGAAGTCAATGGATTACTACTTACATGAAAAGAACCGTATATGTGTTTAAGTGTTGGCAGCACTGGGGACTATTGTCTATTTGGCTTTCTGCAGAAGTGCCACTTCGAGAGCAGAACCTAGATGAGTATTTTCAAAAGAAAAATGTCAATTAGGTGCTTAACTCTCACTGAATATCAATGGGAGTTAGGCACCTCACTGCCATTTGTGCTTTTTATAATCTTCTCCCACCCCAATAATATAATAAAAGTAATACTTAACACTGGTCCTGCTTTTCATCCACAGAACTCAACGCCCTTAACAAAGGATGTACATATCATTGTCCTCATCATAAAGATGGGGAAACTGAGGCACAAAGAGTCTCTGTCTTACTCAAGGTCACATAGTAAGTCAATGGCAGGATTAGGAAGAAAGCAGAGGTCCCCTGATTCCTATGCCCTATCCATTGATAGATACAGATCACCCAGCATGGAAATTGACATAGTATAATAAGGTGTGTTTCTATGACCAATTTATGCAGGAAAAACAATGGCTAGATGTAAAACAGCAATTGCAGTGGCTTTACTTTGATCAGTCCTGTACTCCTTTGATTATACCAGGAGCAAGTCACCAAGAGACACCTGTTGTTAAAGAAACTGAAACATTAGAATGAAGTTTTAAATATTTACAAATATATTAACAAATGGGAAATTGCTCTCACAAATGTTCATTACAGCCGTTTGAGGTTTTAAGTGGGCTGTTTTAATTATGATTTTTTGTGTGTGTTTTTGAATATTTGTATTGTATTTGTAGTATACAGTGACCCCAGCATCTCAGCATAAAGAGAAGTTACCATGATCATTGTAGATTCACATTGTGATATTGCAGTACTAAGCATGATGCCATAGTATCATCTTCCTTGGTCACTTCCAAGACTGTCCTAAGGCCCCAATCCTGCAGAAACTTATGCTCATGCTTAATTTTATACACATGAATAGTTGAGACCATTTACATGCTTAAAGTTAAGCACCAATGTTTTCAGGATCAGGGCCTAAATCGTCCTTGTGGGGATTTACCCTCTTATAAACACTGTTTTTCCAGCATGCCTTTGTAAGGCTGGCCCTTTAAATTTGGCAGAGCCAAAGAGCTCCAGTCCTAGAGAGGCCATTTTGCAACTGGTGACTGCTTGCTGCATTCTCTGTCTTCCAACTGGTAAGTACCTATTTTGGTTTTCCCCAGCTTTCCCTATCTTATTTCTAATTTTTGCACATGTGACTTAGGAAAGTTCATCCAACAGTAGAGTCTGACTTTTCCTTTGTGTCTGATCAGGGTAAAAATGCTATCACATATCATTTCCTAGGATTAAAATATGTCCATAGCCTTGCAAAATTGTCTCTGCTCTTTAGCCAGTAATGAAAAGTGGGGTCTGTTCCAGTCTGTAGCGCTTTGCCAAATCATACTGCTTAAAAAATCTTCCTTGGCCTCCATCTCCTGCAATAGCTTGCAGTATTTTTGTTTTCTCTTTCTGAAGACAGCCCCTTGCTTTATTTCTGTCATTGATGTGTACTTAAAACAGGTGCAAGACAAGCCCCTTGCATAAGTTAACTGAATCTCTTTCTGACAGTATTCCTGGATTAAATAAAGCAGTGGTAACAGCTGAAGGTGCTCAAAGATTGGGATTTCTTTCTAAAAGATGTGCTACAGCTCAAACTGAAGTTATGGTCTTGATGCAGGAATTACTGGGTGAGGGTCTATGGGCTGTATTATGCAGGAGGTCAGACTAGATGATCACAGTGGTTCCTGCTAGCCTTAAAATCTGTTAAGTTGGGTTGGGGAGAACAGGATGTAAATACACTCAAATGAGTGGGGTCCCAAAGTGTACCATTATGCCAATAAACAGATGCTTGTTAGTTGAAGTAAAATCTTAAATAAATGAACAAACAAAAAAAGCAGAGAACACTGAAACTGAAAGTTTAATTTCCATCATACAAATTCCAAAGTTTATAAATTAAATGGTAAGTGTATTATAATGAGAATCTGGTGACTGCTAAGCTCTACAAGATGGCAGTCCCACTTAGGCCCACCAGATAGCAAGTGTTATAAATTGGGACACTTTTTTTCTGTGAGGGAAGGTATAGTTGTGTATATAAGACAAAGGCCCTCAAGTGCACTTTCAAATCAAGAACATGCAGAACAAGTATTGTATAATCTATGTGAATCACAGCATGTTTCATGTGCCCAGGCCCTGCATTGGGTGGATCGTTATGTTCACAGCCTTCATAAGCTGTAGGGCCAAATTCTGCTTTCACTTCCATTAGTTCAAGTGACTGGAGTTGCATGAATGTAATTTAGGGTAGAACTTGGATGTAGCTGCATTGTGTGGTTGCCAATGGGTGCAGAATTTAATGGAGGGGTTGTCTGTTGCTTTAACTCCAGCTCGTCTTGATTACTGAGGCTGCTTTCTTCCTCTTCCCTGGATTCTTCAGCCTTTCACAATCAGTGTTGTGGGAAGCTTTTTCATGGGCTCAGAGTCTCAGATCTTGCCTTTATGGGCAATACAAAGCTTCATCTGTTACAGAAGAGATGTCTTTGCTTCCAGTTCCAGCAAAGTGTGTTTCAGTGTGCTGAGTTCCTCCTGTTTGGCTTGAGTTATGGGATCAAGGGCAATATGCTGGGAGATCCTTTTGAAATGTCTGCAATATTTCGTCTTTCTGTGAAGACTGTTGCATTTCTATGTGGAGTAGAGTGGTTTCACCATCTCAGTAGAACGTGGTTAGCTTTCTCCACAGAAAGCAGGTCCTATGGCCTGTGGGAACCAATTTTCGATAAAGTGGACAGTATCTTTCTATTCAGCCACCTTTCACTGGCAGCTGAGGGAGACAACCCCCCTTTCCCCGCCCCATTCTCCAGCTGTTAGTTTATGGCTTACGGGTTGATGCATTATTATATTTTTAACGTACAAAATGTCTTTTCCATTAAAGTTTCTCCATTTGATCTATGTGTGTGGCCCTCGGCTTGTTGGCCTCAACTATTCCTTAAGGTTGGTCCATCTGCTTGCTAGCTTATCCAGTTTGCTGCCCAGCCAAGAAATGGTTGATTGTGTCGTGGCCAGCTTATCATCTTTCTTTCAAAGCGCCTCACTGTATTCGCAGACAGGCGTGATTCTGTCAGGGGAGAGAAAAAAGTGAAGCAACCTCCATGGCTTCCAGTCCAAGGTCTGAATTAATCACACTCTGGTCCCTTTATTTGACGTCTTTCCTCATGACTACCATTTCCTTCATACGCTGTCTGTTTGCCTGCCATGTTGCCTTTTCCAGTTTCTGGTCAGGGAACTTTGCTTTCCCTGTACATGGCTTTGCTGAAAATGACTGGGAGCTCCTCTTCACTGAGACTGTCCAGCCTGAGTGTTAGCTCTGTCTTGACTGCTCCTGACTATTTTGTTTGACCTAACTGGAATTTCTAGGTAGAATATAGTAGGGCCAAACCCTCCTGCTCATATAGGGACCATGGAAGGTTGTGAATGCAGCAGAACTGGTGAGACTCTGCTGAGTTGAGTGTCATGGGAACACAGTGTGGGGAATCCAAACAGAAAGCATTGCAACCCTTGTCACTGTGGTATTGTGCTTCCCTCTACCCTAGTGTATATGGGTCAAAGTAGGGTGTATGCAGATCCACTGGCCAAACCTTCCTAGGTAAGTTGGGCCTAGCAGCTGCTGAGACTGCTGCAGTCCAAAAGCTACGATAGTAGCTGTGGAGAGTCTATAAAGCCTAGGAAGGGAGCATAATTTTCCCCATTTTACAGATGGGGACAGTGCAGCACAGAGCGGTGAAGTGACTTGTCCAGGTCACCTAGTGGGTTCCAGTCCAGTGCTCTGTTCACTAGGCCACATTGCAGCAAAGCAAGCCTGTTACTGATAACTCATGATTTTATCATGTGTCTGGCAATTTTGGGGCTTTTCTTAAAACCCTGAATGTTGGAATTATCTTCTTGTATGAGAATCTCAGCTCTTTTTTTTTTTAAGTAAATTTCTAGCCCCCTCATGGCTGCAGAGGAACGCTTGAAAATGTGACCATTTTCCAACATTAGAAGGGAAATAAAAAGAGCACCACATTTGTTGTTATCTTTTAATCTCATGATTTTTGGGGTCTGACTCATGATTTTTGAAGGCACGGCATTGGCAGTACTGCAAATCTATTGTAATAAATACAGCCTCTTTTGTCTGCTGATGTTGTTACTAGGGCTCTGCAAATAACTGAATATTCAGTGGAGGGGGAAGGTCTGAAAAATTGGGGAGGGAAGAATTAGATTTGGACCAACCCACAACAAAAATATTTTTAAATTAATGGTGAACAGAAATGTCCCAAAACATTCATTTTGTGTTTCCCGAGACATTTTGGTCATCCCAAAATCAAACGTTTGATTTAGATTGTGAGCTTTTAAAAACATTTTTGAATGTTTTTCTTCTAATCAAAATTGAGAGAAATTCCAAAACGAAGTGTCGTTCCAAACCAAAAAGTTGGAAGGTTCTGGAAATGTTGAAACAAACTGTTTCAACATTTCTGATTTTTTCCCCCCAATGAAACAAATTTTATGAAATCGAATCAAATTAATGAATTGTTTCAGTTGACCCAAATCTGCATTCTTCACTTAAAAAAAGGGGAGGAGGGGTCATGAAAAACTGCCCAGTTCTCATAGTTTGTTTTACGTGACCAAAGTTATATAAAGGATTGTGAAGTGAGCAGAGTGATGCTTGACCCAGCTCACAGTCCTGACAAAGTTCTAAGTGGCATTGCTAGACAAGATAGAGTATATTGCAGTGTTGTCTTCCCTCTGACCTACTGAATAAATGGGACTCTTGTTATGTAAAGTGAAAGATGGAAAAAGATAGAGAAAATGTCCTTTGATACAAGAGCCTGGAAATGGTATAATGAAACCCGTCTGCTTCCAGGAGGCTCAGGTTTCATTCCAGTGGTGGAATTGTTGGTGGAGGTTTAGAGTCAGAGCACAATTGAAAGAAGTATCTTCAGTGGGAACTTGGAATATTGTTTCTCCCTCTGTCATTTTCTTTTCTTTCTATTAACAATACTTGTCAATCAGTGCCATACAGGTAATGATTCTATTGTTTACATTGGCTAGCTCCCCCTCCCCCCCGTTTCTATGGGGTAGTAGTGATCTCTGGCCAGGTTTCCAAAAGAGCATAGCTCCCGTTTAAGCATAAGTTGCTTGTTTATGGGAAGTAGGCAGCTTCTGGTGGCTTCAGAGGTAGCTTGCTTCTGTGCTAGGAGGCACTTAAAGTTAGCATATTAATATAGACCCTTCTATGTCCCTTTTGGTTAGCACGAATAAAGCCCTTATCTCTGTTGTAACCACATGTACCTTGCTGTGTCCTGGCCCGTGCCTTGCACCTCAACATGAACATGGGTGGATGGGTGTGAGGAGGGGAAAAATAAATAGGAATGTGGAGGAGACAAAATATTATAAAAATGGTATAATCACATCGTAGTGTATCAGCATGTGGGTGTAATGACAGTTACAAGTGTTAGGCCTCTTCTTCTGACACTGGTTGGGCTCCATTATAAAGGCTATTTCATCCATCCTGACAGGTAAGATGACAGTAAGTAGCATTTAAAGTAAAAAATATGGCAGAAGCAAAACTGGAGGATGAGAACAGGAAATAGCACAAACTCTACTATCACAAGTGCAAAGCCATTAGAATTTGGCACACTGGGCATGTGAGACAAGGCAAGGCAAGTGTTTCTCCCCAGCATCTTGCTTATGATATTTGGAAGGGGCCTCTATTGTGAATTCTCCATTCTGTAGGGAGAAGAACTCCTATGCAATATCTGTAGGTGACCCCAAAATCCCATGTAAATAAGAGACAAAATCTCTGCTTTACTGCTTGTAGGAATCAGTAGCTGAGCTCCAATGGCAGAAGCAACAACTGCCAGGTCTCTGGTTGATTAGGAGCAAAGTATTATGGGTATGAGGCACATCTGCCCCCCCCCCCAAAAAAAGAAAAAAAATGTCAGCATAGCCCATGTGCACTGGACTGGCTGCAGGCAAAAAAGAGACAGGCACACATTAGATTTAATATAGACAGTAGCACACCACAGAGTGTCTCGTCTCTGAGGCATTCTGTTCAGTGACTTAAGGAATCCTGGGATTGCTTTAGATCAGGGGTAGGCAATCTGTGGCACGCAAGCTGATTTTCAGTGGCACACAGGCTGCCCGGGTCCTGCCCACCGGTCCGGGGGGCTCTGCATTTTAATTTAGTTTTAAATGAAGCTTCTTAAATATTTTAAAAACCTTATTTACTTTACATACAACAATAGTTTAGTTATATATTATAGACTTTTATAGAAAGAGACCTTCTAAAAATGTTAAAATGTATTACTGGCATGCGAAACTGTAAATTAGAGTGAATAAATGAAGACTCAGCACAGCACTTCTGAAAGGTTGCCAACCTCTGCTTTAGATCACCCTTTCTTAGGGCACCTCCTATACACAATGTCCCATGGAGTCAATGCTGTACAGACAGATTCCCATGTTGTGCAGGCTTTTGACCTGAGCACACCCCTTACCACATGGAGGGAAAATCAGAGAGGAGGCAGCTTTTATGCAGGAACCTCTTTTGGAGACTAGAGGTGGGGAGCCAGCTCAAATGCTAGCTAAGGATTCCCTATGCTGGGGGAATGTTCAGTCTTCCATCTATGTCCGCTTTAAATCTCCTTTTTGTTCCCAGAGGAACTCAAAGGGGATGTAGGAGCGCTGAGCAGCTGGCTGTAGCTACTTGCATGGAATTTGAAGAGGGGAGCACAGTTTGCTGGAGGGGAAAGTTTGGAAGAAGCACCAGGAAGTCAGTCTGCATGCACATGGCTAGAACGCTAAACTGTGGTTGTAGTCTGTAAACAGTAACTTTCATAAAGAGCCATATTCGTTTCATAAGAATGGAGCAGTGTCTTGTTGCTGCCTAACATGCAACATATGAAATATTGACCCTATATTTCTTCCACCTTGCCTGCTGGAACTTCTGGGGAATGCCGCTACTACACCACCCATGAGGTGGGAAAGAATGTACTCCCCTCTGTGCCTGGCTCCTTGTTCCCCTACCTTGCCTGTGCACCTGCGTAGGTGCTGCCATAATCTGGCCTAAAATATAATGGGCAGAGAATTGGGAATATATTGCAAACAACCAGGGGTTAAAGTCATGAAAAGGGGTAGGAGGAACTGTGCTTCCCTCTCCCAGGCTTGGGGGAACAGTTCTTCTCACGGCTCCTCCTCCTTGGCTGGTGCAGCAAGAGCTCCCCTTTCTGTTTCAACCTGCTTTAATCACAGCATGCAAGAGCAGGTGCTCATGATTCTTGTAAGATATAACTCTGCAAAGGTTAAATAATGTCAGAGATAACATTTTCCAAAGCACCTGAGTGACTTAAGTACCTAATCCTATTTTCAAAAATGACTTAGGGTTAGATCCACTGGCCTACAGTCCATCATAGGACCTAACCACATCAGCCACACCATCTGGGGCTTGTTCATCTGCACATCTACCAATGTGATATATGCCATCATGTGCCAGCAATACCCCTCTGCCATGTACATTGGCCAAACCAGACAGTCTCTACGCAAAAGAATAAATGGACACAAATCAGACGTCAAGAATTATAACATTCAAAAACCAGTCGGAGAACACTTCAATCTCCCTGGTCACTCAATAACAGACCTAAAAGTGGCAATTCTTCAACAAAAAACTTCAAAAACAGACTCCAACGTGAAACTGCAGAACTGGAATTAATTTGCAAATTTGACACCATCAAATTAGGCCTGAATAAAGACTGGGAGTGGCTGGGTCACTACAAAAAATAATTTTCCCTCTCTTGATACTCACACTTTCTTGCCAACTGCTGGGAATGGGCCACATCCACCCTGATAGAATTGGCTTCATTACCACTGACCCCCCCCACTCAGCAAGACAACTCCGATCTTTTCATGTGCTGTATATTTATACCTGCCTACTGTATTTTCCACTCCATGCATCTGATGAAGTGAGTTCTAGCCCATGAAAGCTTATGTCCAAATAAATTTGTTAGTCTCTAAGGTGCCACAAGGACTCCTCATTGTTTTTGCCCCTTAGCTGTCTAAGGTGTGAGTTAGGTGTGCTCTGAGCCCACCTACTGAAACCCTTAGGCACTTAGCCTAAGTCCCATTGATTTCTAATTCACTTTTGAAAATAGGACTCTGGTCAGGTCTACTTCAGCCAGTAGGGCTATCAGGGGTGTGAAGAGGTGTGCCCTCGACTAACATAGCTGTAGTGTATGACGCAGTTATTCTGGCAAATGTGCTGTTATCAGTGTAGCTTATTTCACTCATGAGGGGTGATTATACTATACTGGTACCAAGAATAGCTTGCTAGTATAGATGAGTCCACTTTGCCATTCTAGTACACCAGTCCTTCTCTGTTGGTAAAGTGCTCCTTGTGCCAACATAACCTTATTTTGCTTGGGTCAGGGCTAGAACAATCTATACTGGCAAAAGCAGGGTTTTGTTGACGTAAGCTGCACCAACACTGGGAGTGCTTTACTAAAATAGTATCATGCTATAGTATACTATACTGGGAGTTCTCCTAAGGTAGCCCTGACTTCAGGTGCCTAAGTCTCATAGGCACTTTTGAAAATGTTACCCCATGTCTAATGCTATTCTCTGCAGCACCCACAAAGCACCTTCCTCCCCGTTTCAACACATTCCCAGTTACCTCTTATTCTTATTTCTTCCTCCATTTCCAGTCCAGCTGACATTGTGCATAGATGAGTCTGTTTGAATGACTTTTCCAAGTAAGATTTTGTGAAGTGCTGTCTAACGCTGACTGCACTCCAGATGTTACTTTCTCTGTTAATTTTGTACTTTGATTTGAAAAAAAGATGATTGTTTTTGTCTGGCTTATTCTTTTCTTTATGCTATAAATCTAGGGTGTGTATTGACCATGATTCAATTATCATCTAAGGGCATGATCCAGGGCCCACTGGAAATTTAATGGAGTTCTGTCATTGACTTTCATGGGTTTTGGAGCAAGTCTTAATTGTTTACAGATTATTTGTTCCATTATTTTCTCTAGAAACCAAAATCAGACTTACTGGTTGGGAGCTACATTTGCTTTCCCCACGCCTCCCTCTTTTAAGTGCATCATTATCATTTCCAGTAACAAAATCACTAAGGAACCCAATTCTGTGGCCCTGATCTAGCAAAGCACTTATGCATGTGCTTAACTTTAAACACATGTGTAATCCTACCAAGTTCAATAGAAGTACTCACATACTTAAAGTTGAGCATGTGCTCAAGTGTTTTGCTGGATCAGGGCCTATACTTGTTATCAAGAAAGCAAGGAAGTTTGAATGAGTTAAATTCACTTAAATGTAACCTGTATCATAGGACTAGCTCTCAGCTAAATGCTGACTGTGTGTTTCTGAAGAAGAGATCTGTAAACCACTCCCACTGCCAGATGCACAGAGTGGGAATACAGGTTTACGTGAAGAATTTATTAGGAGTGGTGTTGCCCTGATCACATGCAAAGATCCACTGAACATCTACTGTCAGGGAGGTTCTCATGCATAAGAACTTCAGTTAAGCAATTATTCTTTACTTTCATAGCAAGAGAACTGGTTTTACAAGGTAATAAGCAGGGAGGGGAGATGTGGAAGTAGAGAAAGAACTGACAGGGATTTGAAGGGGATGTCAATACATGACAGCCTCTGTGAGCAAGAGTCAGGCTAACTATAACCCTAATAACGCTAGATTTGTAGAAGCAAGGAGTGTGAGAGGTGAGTGGGAAAGAACTGTGTGAGAAGTTGTTGCGACCTTGTGTAGATAAATATGGAATGTAAACTAAAGTCTAAATAAGTGAGGGAAATAAGATATCAAGATGACCTATGTATTAACAAAATGCTGCTGTTGCTTATTATTGTATGTAACAAAAGGTATAAATGCTTGCTGTAATTGTTTACCTGTAAAGAGACCTGCTTAGGAGGGGGAAACCCTGTGTCCTAGTGCACTCTCTCCCTCTATGCAATTGCTTTAGAAATAAAGTATCTGACTTTGCTGCACCCAACCAGAAAGTGAGAACTGTGTTTTTCTCTGACACATGTAAGGACAGATTTTTGCCTTGACTTGCAAATCAATCCATGCTAAGAGGGGTAACTTAGGATTAATATAAGCCCTTTACTTTGGGACATGAAACTTAGAATGAATTTCTGAACTGTTTGTGATTATTCATGAGAGAAATAACAGAATTTCAGCATTTGTTGTAGTCATGTCGGTCCCAGGTATGAGAGAGACAAGGTGGGTTAAGTATTATTTTTCACTCAACAACAGGAGTTGGTCCAATAAAACAAGCTTGAAGAAGAGCTTTGTGTAAGCACAAAAGCTTGTCTTTCTCCAACCAGAAGTTGGTCCAATAAAAGATATTCCTCACCCACCTTGTCTCTCTAATAGAATGTCAGTGTAGTCTTAAATTACTACTGTTATGATGCTAATTACACTAAGGGCTTGTCTACACAGGAAATTTAAGATTAATTGGATGAAGGTGTGAAGTGAAAGCCTTTTAAGTCCCTGAGTGAATGCTTTCATTGAGAAGTAATTTGGCCACAGTTTGCTGAGGATTATGCTACAGCGAACTACAGCCACTTCTGAATGAGAACATCCACACAGGTTAATGTATTTTAACTTCCCAGTTTTAGTTAATACATCTTAACTTTCCTGAGTGTCTCCATCTAGACAATGCCTTAGCTACACATTTTAAGGCCCAGTTTCTAGGGACTCGATTTTTAAAAGTACTCAGCACTGAGCAGCTCCCATTATGGGAACTGCTAGATGCTGAGCTCTTTTGAAAACCTCATCTGAAGTTCTTACTCAGCCAAAACTAGTCCCAATGAAGTTAATTCCAGGTCAATGGGAGTTTTGACTGAGCAAGGAACTGAGCCTTTAATTACCATGCAAGATGGCACCATTTAAGAATATTGAGCTACCCATGTGCAATCCTGCAGCTTTAAAATACCACCTGCCTTTTTACTGAATTCCAGTGAGTTCCTCTAAAACTGCCATTCCCTTCCTGCAGGAGGGATGAAGTTTAAGGCTGCTACAGGCAGGACTGTAAGTGCCCTGTAATCTATGTCAAACTATGATGTAATATAATTTAAAAGGCCCTATTTCTCAAATAACTATATAGGCAGCAGCAGCTATTTGGAGAGAAAGAGTCCTGCTCACAGAAAATGGGAGCCTGATCAAACACAGTTTTAGCCAGTAGCTTTTAAATCTTGTGGGCATGATTCTGATCTCGTACACTGGTGTAAATTCAAACTAACTCGATTGAAGTGTGAAGCCTGTGAAAGATCAGAATAAAACTACATATTTCTTATTTTTCTTTTAATTTTTTTCTAAAATAATAAACATTTCCTACATGTCTGTAGCTCAAATCAGCTCACCCACTAGGTCCCACACGTACAACAGGTACAACTGACGTGTTAACATGAGAAGGTTGAGCAACATCTGCTTTTGCCATCAGTTTACTTTAACTCCCTCCTTTCTGATTCACACCTTCGTTTCCTGTTGCATAGCTCAAATCATTACAATATGGACTTCATAACCATTTAACAAAATGAGGGGCGACTATGCCATCAGGGCCACCCAGACGGGGGGGGGAGGAGGGCAAGTGGGGCAATTTGCCCCGGGCCCTGAAGGAGCCCCCCACGAGAATATAGTATTCTATAGTATTGCAACTTTTTCTTATGCTTTGCCCCAGGCCCCCTGAATCCTCTGGGCGGCCCTGTATGCCATGGATCATGTGGACCCTTTTCCTCACAGAATCCATTGGTGGAGGATAGTGGGCAGGAAAATCCTGTGAGGTTCCCCTTGTTGAGCTTTCCCAGTTATTCTGTGAGAGGTTTGCCTCTGGCTGTATTAGCTTCTCAGCATATCCCTTGTTGGTTGCTCGGAGGGTGATGTGTGTAGTGCACTTGTCCTATCCTAGCCCAATCTTTCACCACAGGATGATTCCAGTCTTTGCAGAGAGCTTCCATAGCATCTGGAGAGAGAGAGAGGATCATGCCATGGAGGTTGGTGAGCCCCCCCACATCCTTCACATGTGCAGGGGGATATTTATGTAGGAAGTTCCCTTCCCCTCCACCCGCATGGATCCCCTAGCATGTTCCAGGCCATAGAAACTCATTGCATCTTTTTGCAATACATTTCAGGTGTTGTAAGAAGGAACATGGAGGGAGGGAAAAAAGATCAGTGAATAAATCTACTGAAAGAAAATGTATTATTATTTTCTGTCTCACTGATGTCCTATAACGTCCTATTATCCCTCTGAAGAGTTCTGAACACATTAATGTGGAAACACCCCCATTTCCCATTGACTTCAATAGGAACTGCATGTGCTTAGCATCTCTCAGAGGTCCAGGTCATCCCCTCCTGTGGAAAAACTCATGGGAGGGAACTTTGGAGGAGAATATCTCCACAAAGACGCCCTCTTAGAGATCCATCCCATGGGTTTTCCCACCCCGCCCCTGCATGAAGAAAGCCCCAGTGGCTGACACCAGACCAGGTGGATCTCTGAGAATCCACAGGAAGCCATAGGCATAGAGGTTTTTTGCCTCTAAGTCAGGTACAGTGATCCCCCCCCAGTGGATTACGCAGAAAGATAATGCCACTCCAGTCTGTATTGGGGTGTTTTTTTTGTATAATTTCCAAGGGGTTAGGGGGTGACATCCATCCCCACCCCCTTCCTTGCCTACTTCTTCTTCCACCCAGCTAATTGCCACCTCCTCTCTGGGGACAGACTCTGGATTGCATAGAGAAGCCTCTGTAGTGTTCTGGGGTGGACAATGCAATGGGGGTGTCTGAGCTCTCCTTCCACACAGAAAGGAGGAAATTCTCTCATGGGAGTTTCTTTCAGTGCACCAAGGACAAGGATCTAGGGGGCTCAATCTGGCCCCATATACAGGAGTTATGCACGTGCATCCAGGACAGTGTAGACTAGACCAAACTTCCATCTTTTCAATTTAACAGGGCTTGCATTTAGTAGATTTGAGCTATACAAAGATAGAAAAGCATGATTCACCTGAACTCTGGGCTGTTTCTCATATTAATCTGAATTAAGATATTCGGTAATAACTTGACAAAAGCTGCCACTCAATATTTTAAACCACATTTAATCTCTGAACCTGGGAAGCAGATTCTGTCACTTTTCACACATCTGGGTTTAACTAACTACTATACAGAGGTGGGACATTGTAACTTTTACATTTCCACGCTAGTTTAGAACCATACTTCTGCTACATTTTTCATAGAGATTACACACCGCAAACATCTACAAGCAGTAAGTTGAGGTGCTTACTATACAAAATACCGTGTGTAAAACAAAAACCAAATTTGTATTAAAATATAGATCTTAGACCCTTCTCAGACACTGAGAACATAAATAATAATCAATAGAAGTTATTTACACTGCTAGACACAGTACTTTACTGCATATTTCTATTTACATTTTCTTCTTTTGTAAATTGCTGCTAGATATATGCACACTGGTCAAATCAGACAGTTCAAAATATATTTAAATATTTTCATAGATCCCTTGAATTAGATAGAATAATGGACAGGTTTGACAGAACTGATGTCAAAAGCTTGGTTTGTTTCAGGTGATGGATAATGCTTCCAACTTAGGCTCACCAGTATGCATTCAATTTGGTTTAGTACCTTGTGGGCCAAATTCTGCCCTCACCCCTTTTGAATCCCAGTGCTGACAACTGGGCTGCATGAGGGTTGTAACCAAGGCAAAATTATTATTAATTCCTAATCAGCATATTGCAATTATGTCAATTAATATCTATAATAGAGTGGTCAATTTTCATTTTGAATTCTTCAGGGTGTCAGATAATCCAAAGGTATTTAATGAACCCTTCAAATACAGGGAATAGTATACTACATTGAGGTAATCAACAGGAATTTTCTGAATGACCCTCTTACTACCCTTCTCAAAACAGACCCAACCTCTTCCCTCCTACTTACACCTCCTGTAATATGCCTCCCTCCCAGCTCAGACTCCCACTTCTAGTAGCAAGTCCTTCCTCATCTCCACTCTAGTAGAAGGAAACTCAGATCTACCATGTTTCCAAGCTACCTCAGCCCTCCAAATAATACCAGCAGTTTCCCTCAGAGGAGCTTAATATGGTTTGCAAACAGTGGAGAAAGCCTCACAACTCCCCAGGTGAGGTAGGTAAGTATCATTATTATTCCCTATTTTACAGATTGGGAAGCTGAGGCACTGAGATTGAGGTACAAACTTTCAGATGTGCATGCGCTCTCTCTCTCCCTCTTCACCTTCATTTGGAGAGGTGGAATTCAGGCCCTAGCTATAACAGTGTGGACATGCACAATTTGAGGACACTTTTAAAAATATTGAGTGAAATGACTTGTCGAAGGTGTCACAGTGAATCTGTGGCAGAGCCAGCAACAGCTCCCGGGTCTTGTCTCCTGTCCCCACTTCTGTGCCTTCTCCGTAAAACCATCTTTCCTCTGATTTAAATACCCTGAACTGCCTCTGCTGCTGGTACCTTCCCCTTTGTCTTGACAAGAGCTACTGCTAGGCAGTCTGCTCAGTTCCTGGGAATTGCCCACACTGTCCCTCAGCTAAAAGTCTGACTCTGCATCTCAGCCTTTGGACAGAGTACTCTGGGAGAAATCCCTGTCTGAGGAACACACAGTGCAAGACAAGGGTGTCGGTGTGGAACTAATGATGGTCTAGGGATCATTTTTGTCCTCTTTTGATCCTGAGGCCACTGTACACAGAGCCAATTCCTAGGTGTAAGTAAGAACAGCCTGAGCATGCTCTGACTTATTCAGACTGCTATAATAGGTTCACAGGGCCAAAATGGCAGCCAGTGTTCTGTTCAGCCTGGGGTGTCCCACTCCGAGCCTTTCATCCAGCCACGACCTCTATTATGACAGCAGCAGGTAGCTGGGAGCGTAGGAGCTTGTGTGCTAGCTTGACGCCACTGGAGGATTCTCCTTGCACCGAGGTGTGTGATGCTCTCATGGTGGCCAGAATCTGGCAGTGATGTGGCTCAAAATGGCTGTGCCTATTGGAGGATCTGGCCCTCATGGTAATTTGGGAAGCTTCATGTAAAGTGTTACCTTTCTAAACAACAGCTTATCAGTGATACCAAAGCAGCTAAACATTACAAAAAATAGTATTTTAACTTGCTAATTTGACAATATCCAGAGAACCTCTGTGGCAAGAAAAGAAAATTTATTGAAATCATTTAATAGAGAATGTCATTGCAGAACTAGGTAACAACCTGGTTCAAACAACTCCTCGTGCCTACAGCAGTAGCAAATTGCAGACTCTCCTAAGAAAGGTTTTGTTAGCCATGGCACTGGTTGACTTTTTTTTACATTACATCTGTGCTTGCTTCATCATTCTGCCATCCGCTGTAACAAAATACAGGCAAAGCATTTTGGAAAACAACCCCTCCATCCTTACAACCGGCTCTGACCCAGCACACTTCTCACAAGCTGCAGGGCCCGTTCTCCCCCCACCACATGCATGATGAATTACATAGGCGTCCTGAGTGTGGGGAACACAGAATCCCATTGATTTTTGCCACAATGTTTCTATTAACCAAAATGGATGGTTATATGTTTCAGTTTGTTGTAAAAATGTATTTGCTGAAAGGTCAAAAAAGCAAGGTCATTCTCATTAAATGCTTAATTTTGGAACTCCAAATCAAACTTGTTCCCTGTTAGGTATTGTCTGCGGATACACAACATATATTTGAGTGAGAAACTCGGGTTGCTAACGCATTGAAATAACAGAACATTAAGAGTGGTTTTGAGCACACACACTGAACAGCCCAGTCCATGTTTCTTCCTGGTGTAGCAGCACAAATCTCTAGGTAGCAGTAAACTGGCTACACAGACTTCATTCCTGAACACATGGTCAAAGGTGATAAAATAAATGCAGATGGTTTCCCAAAACCTCAGTGGAGCATTTTTTACAATTACCAAATGGACTGTAAAAGAACAAGAAAAAATTAGAGAAAACACAGTTTGACACAGATTGGCTGATGCACTGGGTTTGCCTATCATTTTTGCAACAAAGTCATGTATTTATAATGTAAAATATTGGGGAAACAATATTGACAGTGATCTCAGCTGCCTAATGGGAGTGAGTTTAAAAAGACCCAAATTTACCACATACTATTGGGCTACTTATTTCATTTAAACAATTGATACAAAGAAGTTGGCTAGAGAACTTTGGACCTCCTTGAGCCACCACTGAAGTCAATAGCAAATAGAACTCTCCCTGACTACAGTGACTGCGCAGGATCAGACCCTAGGCATTTAGCAGGGGCTTTGTATGCTTATGTGCTGTGAAATATACACAGGAAATCTTACACACAGGATTTATAAAAACATGTAACTGACGCATACAATTACACTGCAGCACTGTTGAAATCTGTAGCTTTTCTTTACTCAGGGCCTGATCCGGTTTCCTTTGAAATCAGTGGCAATTGTTCCATTGACTTTAGTAGGAGTTGGATCAGAGCCTAAGGGTAACACTTCTTTTCATTGTTATACTAAGGTGGGAATGAGGCAGTCAATCTAATAACCTTATGCACCATGTTTCTTTGTCATGTAATACATTTCAGATGATCAGCACTATACCACATTTTCTCTGCAACTTGCTTCTTCCACTTGCAAAATACTCCATACGTTGATAAAGTTAGTCCTGGTGCCAGTTCTAATTACATGATTTACATTGGAAAACAGTAAACGATTTTTTCCAGGGCTAAGTGTCCTGATTTCTAAAGAGCTTTGGGACAGATTCTGATGTTAATTACATTGGTGTAAATCTGACTTCAGTATAATTACTGTGTCTCCATTGATTTCAGTGGAATTACTGTGGATTTACACTAGTGTAACTGAAAGCAGAATCTACCCCTACTAAAGCAAATGGAAATGAGGATGAGTCTTTTCAAGTAAGTAGCAGTGTGTAACAAGCTCAGTTAATTTCACCACTTCATTTAGCACATAGATATAGACATACACTGGACACTGAATGCCAAGACCCCTGAAGGTAAGGCTGCCTGCTTGTCTCTGAATAGCCTAGATACCAGAGCTGGCTGAAATTTTTCCATCAAAACTTTTATTTTTATTAAATGAAAAATTGGGGATTTGATTAAATGCAAATTTTCATTGAAAGCATCTACTTTCCTCAACATTTTTCCCTTTTTCAGTGGGAAACAGATTTTTGGGGGGGGGGGGGGGCAGAAAACTGAAAAACAATTGGTTTGGGTTTTTTCAATGAAAAGTCGAAATTTTGCACTGAAAATTTAAGTAAAAAATGAATGTTTAATTTTTTTCAGTGAAATGCTCCAAAGGGTGGTCGGGGAGGGATTGTAGCCACCTCTATTAGATACTGAGGGCTTGTCTAGATGAACAGTTGTATACCCCAGCTTGCTGCGTGCTGTCTCCCTCGCAGTAGCTTGTTGTGCACCAACCATTGATATGGACCCTACTACTGTGCACTAAAAGTTCTATAGCGCTCTTTGATGGCCCTCACTGAAGGTGAATTTAGGGTTTAATCCTGCAAAGTGCTGGATGCCTCCTGTGAGGTACTGAGCAACCTGACTTGGGGACCTGAGAGTTTTTTGCACCTTATAAGATCGGGGTCTAGTGGGAGCCCCACCTAGTCAGGCTCTGTATACAATCATCCTCACACAGTCCTGCCTGTGTGTTCCAATCCTGGCTTACAGCTATCCCAGTCCTTGGCCTCGTGAGCAATCTGGACCAGCTCTGCAGTGTTTTTATGATGTGTTACACTGTCCATAGGGGATTAGAGAGACCACCCATTTCATTTCCTCTTGTGACTTATTGAGGATTTGAACCTGGTTCTCCAGTGGTGAAAAAGATGTAGGTACAAAGCCATCAGGCCACCTACTGTTTTGGTGCTATAGGTCTTTTTTTAAATTTATGAATGTTAAATGCAAAGGCGAACCTGCTCATTTAACATTTTGAATGTGGTGCATTGCAATTGTGATAACTATTAAATTGAGGGCAGTTTTTGACTCCCTGGTTGTGTTATTCTTAAGATTCTACCAGATATAGATAATATAGGGAGCTTAAACTTGCTCATTAAACCATTGATGTCAGTGACTAAATTTCCATATGCTTTAATGGAAGCAAGGTCGGGTCCATGGTATAATGTGATTTACACTGTCTTCCATAGAGCTGCTCCATTTTACAATGGCTAAAGTTTTGCTCAGTGCATATATATGTTGCTTCTACATAATAATGCAAAGAATAGAACATGTTTTGTGCACAGAATTTAGAAATGTCGATGTGAGGTATGTAGCAGTACATTAATTTTTTTATAAGTGTTAACTCGCCTGTATGACACTGCAGTTTCACTTTAACTATTGCCTACTTGAGAACCTGATTCTTAATCACATGCCACACAGAAAACAGTAATTCTTCAATGATCCTCCATAAAATACCAGGTTTGTTGAGCATTTCTACAGATGTTTTTCTCCATGAAAAATCAGCAATTGATGCTGACCAGCACTGCAGCTTTGAATGAAAGTGCAGCTTTGACATCCACTCCAAGACTGTATTCTTCTTTGCTAGAACTCTAAACCCAGGCTTCTTTTAATATTAAGACACCAATGGTTTTGTTTCCAATTTAAAAACCCCAGGCAGAAAGAAACAATGTAATGATGCAGCAGAGTTAATAGATTACTGGAGAGGAAGAACCTGATCACAATAAATAGTATACTCTAAAGAAATCATCTTTTATATATTATATTAATGATCCACTTAGATTGCTTCTTGGCATTGGTAAGGTTCTGTTACAAATATTTTAGACTTTTTCCTATTACTTCTAAAAGGAATTGGCAGCATTAAAAACCAGTTACAAAACAAATGTGCTTCAAAAACCTAAAGTAAAATTGCTGGGTTATTAGCAGCAGTTCTGGAACGCTAACAGAGGAAAAACAACAGTAATTCTAGTGGCAAAACTGGCATGACATACAGAAAACGTATTTTACAGCTAGTCAATGGCTGGAATGTTAATGTTAGCTGTAGGCCATGTTGTTTTCCTTTCAGTGGTGAGGAATTAACACTTTTAATTAAATATGAAAATATATGTGGTTTGCAGTGTTGTTGTAGCTGTGTTGGTCCCAGGATATTAGAGAGACAAGGTGGGTGAGGTAATACCTTTTATTGGAGCAACTTCTGTTGGTGAGAGAGAGAGAGACGCTTTTGACGTACACAGAGCTCTTCTTCAGGTCTGGGCCTGAAGAAGAACTCTGTGTAGCTCGAAAGCTTGTCTTTTTTCACCGGCAGAAGTTGCTCCAATAAAACCTATTGCCTCGCCCACTTTGTCTTGTGAAAATATATAGCAGGGAATAGAAATGGGTACACAACTCTTGACATTTATCTGATTTTTAACAAGTTTACTAAATGACAGTCACTGACTTGACAATACTGAATGAAAAATACTGATGTTACACAGATTTTACAGTAAGATTATGGTATGCTGCTGATAAGCAGAGTCACAAACATATTCTAATAAAACTGCAGCTGCCCACAGCTGAGGCACATGCCTTTTTACTCCTATTTATTGAGAGAGAAAGCTTATATACTGTAGGTTTGCTGAAGTTTAATAAATAAGGTCAACTTATAATATATAAAACCATATAAACATTTATATGCTACATGCATATCATATAATTTAAAGTAATAATTTATATAGCAAAGAAATGCAGACTTATGTTCTTCCTATTTTTCTCGACAACGCACACACGCAGGATGTGTCTATTCTTATCCATCGCCAGCCTACGAGTTTATTGTTTTCCGAAGTCAGTGCCCTTACATACGTTTGGGATGTTTTGCACTGGGAGTTCCAGTGTTTATCATCAATGCCACGGCAGCCATTTTTTACCGGTTTGGCTGCTTTACACCTTGTTTCATAAAAATATTGTTTGACGGGAGAGTTGCCTGTTTTAATTTCTCCTAGCACAGTTACCTGGTGTCCTCTAATGTCGATAGCGGATGATTTGTCCGTGACCCATAAACTTTCACTGTCACATACAGAATATTCCCCTCGATGGCTCTTATGTTCTGCATACCTTTTCCTCCTGGAGGTTCTGTTCACCACTACAGAATTTCCAATATAATCTTCCATAAGATACAAAGGTGGAGGTTCCAATGGGGTATTGTCACTCAAGAGGACCCGGGGAGAATTGTAGCGTTTCTGTTGCCTTAATAGTTCTGCATCCATTGAGATAACTGGTTGGAAGTCTGATTTCACATTTTCAACTCCATCCACATCCTGCTGAGCCTCTGTTTTCTGCATTGTGTTTTGATAGTTTTCCTTAATATCTACCATCTGCTTGGAGAGCTTGTTTTTCAAAATGTCTGCCTGAATGAGTTTAATAATGAGAGAATTTATTGAATCTTCTGGCAAACTCCTTTGATCCATGTTGGTAGATTGGATGCCACGAAGATAAGCAAGAAATATCACATAAAACAAGATGGACATCACCTTGTTCACCTGTAAGATCTGAAAAGAAACACAGAGTTAACTTAGAGCCAGTGAAATAAGAATTACCGGTACTGGATGCAGTAGGATAGTCCTGATTTTTTTTAGCATGTCTTACAGATGTTAGACTATGTAGACCAGGCTAGACCATGTGTTTGTTACAAGCTATTCCAAATATTTAATTACATTTTATGAAATAATATGGGTGACCCTTTATTATTAGTTCCATCTACATTTCATTCACTTTTCAGGCAGGATGATTTTTTTATTATTATTTTTATAGGGAGAGTAAGATTAGTATGACAATATGGCATGTCTATACTGCCCCACAGGTAGGACCGTGAGAGCAGTGCACACCAAAGTGCCTGCCATGCTATAACTCTCCAATGTGGACACGGCTGTTGTGAACTAAAAGGGTCATAGTTTACACTAATGTTGTAGTCTTCTTCAAACAAGACTTCATCAATATGAAGTAAGAACCTCACAGTTCATACCAGGAGAGTTACAGTTTGTGCCATGCTTTCCAGGTGGAGGTGACATTTCTTTGTAGAGAAAGGAACTTAAGACTTGTCTACACCAGTGGTTCTCAACCTGTCGTCCATGGACCTCATCTAAGGGGTCTGCAAAAGACAAACTGAATGGAACTCAACTATATATACACAGACAATAGATTTCCTAAGGGGTCCACATCTCCATTCAAAATTTCCAAAGGGGTTCACACCTATATTTGAAAATTTTTAGGGGTCTGCAAATGGAAAAAAAGATTGAGAATCACTGGTCTACACTGCCCCACAGTTCAGACTATGGGGCATGTGAATAGCCGTGCACACCAAAGTGTTGCGCTGTACTTTATTTTTGGAAAGCAATCATTTGTCCTGTACAAGGCTAGTATGAAATATACATGGATCCACAGGGCATTTGAACTATGTGTTCTTTGTAGTTTATTTTACATTCTGCACAAAGTGGGCTAAAATTGACTTCAATAGGAGTAGTGAGGGGCTCACCCCCTCTGAAAATTGTGATGTTTGTTAGGGGGCCTGCATACAAATTAAGGAACAAGAGTTTAAAAATGAGGACCCTAAAGTTTAGCTCCTCTACCCATGTTTCAGCAACTGCGTAATTCTATGGGGTTCTTATACCACCCTTATCACCAAAGTATCTGAGTGTCCTCCAGTAGTACCTTAAGAGATGTGACTCTCATCTGTCATATCTGTTTCAGTTTTCCCCTCGTCCCCTTTGCAGGGGGAGAATTGTGTGTGCAGTGTCATGCTTTTTGTTAGGGATTTGTTCTGGGTTGACTTTCTGTGTGTGTTTAACTGAATACTCTGCTACATGTTTAAAATTTCAAAAGTGCTGAGCATTCTAACACTGTCATAAATGCTAAGTTCCCATTGCTTTAAATCTTGGCCTTGGTGCGTAACTTTAGGCATCCAACTTTGAACATTTTAGCCTAAGATGACTGCAACTCCAGTTGTACTGAAAATTGATATTCTAATAATATTCGGTGCTTATAAAAATAATTCAAAACAATCAACAAGAATGACAGTATTTTATAGTAATTGCCCAGAACATTGCAGTGTTTGAGACCAGTATTTATAAGATAACTATTTTTAATAGCTATAGTTACATTAGAGAGCACTTTTTTTTCAAGAATCATGCATGCACCTCCCAATGCATACCACATATTGTTCTTGACAAGATAGGTGAGGTCATATATTTTATTGGGCCAACTTGACAGAGCTCTTCTTCAGGTCTGGTGAATGTAACCAGAGTGTCTAAGCTAAATACAAGTTATATAGTGTCCGTGTCTCACTATTTGAGCTGAGCTGTAAATGAAGTGGTTGTTTTAATCTGAATTACACTTACTGCTGTACAAATAAGTGTCATTGGTCAGCTTTGAAACAGGGTTAAACTGGGGAAAACACACAGCAAGAACTTCAAAAGCAGTCTCAGAACAGTTATAATGAAACTCGTCTAGAATTCATTTAGCAATACTGAATTTCCTACTTGTACTTTGGAACTGCAGCAAAATCAGAGTTGCCCTCTAAGAATATGTGAGCTGTCCTTTTATGGACAAGAAATGTGTGTTCTCCATTCTTATCTGTGTTACAGTATGAGCTCCCCTAAACCTAAACTCTGTGTTGCTTGCAGCAAAGCTATGCTATGGGTGTGTCCATATATAAAATAAAAACCAGTCACCAAATTCTTATTGCTCTTTGAATAAAAATGACCTTCAGTGTAGATGGATCTCAGAGTACAAATGATACACTGTATAAAAAAACCTATGCATGCAGCACATGGTCTTGCTGAGTAAATCATTTGAACAGCCAACATTTTATAAGACATTGCCCAGCAGGTTTAACACAGCACTCAGAGGGACTACCGCTGTGCCACCAGTAGAAAGGTCAGCATAATGGTCACCGAAGCTAACACTATATGCTCAATTCAAATGCTCCAAATATGACCTATGCCGATATATAGTTGCATGTAATAACTTGGCTATCGGGTTTCAAAAGCAAAGTGGCCACTAACAAAACATACATCTTGGAAGTAGTTGATAATGTGGGAAAAGTGAAGGTGGATGTTCTGCATTAGCTGGACAGGGACTTGCAGCATGTGGAAAGTAAAGGATCAGGACCTCATGAGTAGCTTTTGCAGAAAATCCTACTCATGACTTGTAGTTGTAAGGCTAGACATCAGATCCAGCCCTCGGAGGATACTTGAGGCAGTATCACAGGCAAGATACTTTTGGGTACATCTACACTTGCAGTGTTGTATAGCGTACAATCGCCACCTGCCCAGCTAGCATGAGAGTAAATGGCCGTGTAGATGGTGAGGCATGGGTTAGACAGGTAGAATAGACTAGAGTTTCCAGCTACCTGAACCACCACAATATATACCCAAACTGCTCTCTACATGCTCAAGCAATGCCTCCCACATCTACACTGCTATCTTTAGTGTGGCTTCCTCACTGCCAGAGCTCTTCCCCGCTGCCAGAGCTTTTCCCCGCTGTAGCTATCCTGCAGTGACAAATGTGGATGAGGCCCAGCTTTCATTGCAGCATGTAGCTGCATGCATAGTGCCAATGTAATGCCCACAAACCCTGGTCATCGGTGGGCGGGATTGAACCTGGGACCTCAGGAGCTAAATGCATGAGCTAAAAGCCAACTGGCTCTTAGCTAAGGCTGTAGAGCAGACTCATTTTCTCTCTCTCTCTTTAAGCAGTCTCGGTGCTACTAGATGGGACAGAACACCACACATAGGAGGTGTGTGTTCTATACCAATATTCTACACACTGCCGTAAGTGTAGATATAGCCTTAGAGCACTCAGAAGCTAGAGCTGGTTGATAATGTCTGCTCGCCTCTTTGTGGTCTTAGCCCTAGACAGCATATTAAACTTGTTTTCTCACAGTTACATGGTTCTCCTATTTGTTTCCACGTGTAACTCAAGATTTTTTTTATTTCCAACTATAAAATCCTTAATGGTTTGGGCCAGGGCTACATGAGACCAATTTTTCTTCATGAGCTGTCACATTAGCTGAAATCAGCTGTGACACTTGGGTTAGTTTACTTAACCCATTAAGCTATATCAGTTTAATGGTGATTTAAATGGACTTTAATGCATCTGTTAGGGGTTTGCACCAGTATAACAAGATAGATTTTTAAATCTATGTTGTTTCACTGGTGCAGGATTTCTAATATAAGCCAGGCCAGTTATCACTGAGTCTCAAGAGATCTGAAGGTTTAAGAACTGCTTATCAGCAGCTATTGAAAAAAAAAAGATATTGTGATTCTAAAACTGGCAGTCAGATGTGGTTGGAAAACATATTGCTATATGAAACTTTAAGTACTACCTGCCAAGGTGAAAGGGTAGAGTCTCTTCTGGTTGGTCCTGTGGAGTAGTTGTAGCAGATTTACCATGGTGTTCTTGAAACAACCTTGGCTCACCACAGAGTTTAAAAATATATTAAGAGGAGTGGGGGAGGGGTGGATCCTTTATTAAAAAGTTGAAGGGATGATTAGGTGTAATGAGTTACTTAGGCTATCTATGAAAGAAGATGGCACAACATGGTAGCTGAGAACATTAGGAAAACCGGTAAATTAATATTTTCCTTTTGGTATACAGCAGAACATGAATTCTCACCAAAGACAGTCAGACCTGTTGCAGATTGTTGACTAATTCACAAAATTCAGCACACACAATAGAAAGGCAATGACAGTGCATCACAGAATGGACTTTGTTCTCTGATTTTGTAAACTGTCATTCAGTTTTTATCTATTTTAGAGTTTTATACTGCTGCCAGTACCACAGTATCCAAGGACCTTCCATGTCAAATCAATAGCAAAATCCTTAGAGGACTTCATGGAGTCTCTATCACTTCTCCTTTTCCAGGGTTTTGGTTTTTTTTAAAAATTATATTAATTTATTTTGATCATTCTGTGATAATACTTCACAGACTAAGAGCAAATGTTCTATAGTGTGCTTAGTAAAAATTATGAAATCTTAGTGAGATCTCATTTCAGTGTCGGCTACTAAATCTTTACTGAGAGGAACTTAAATAGAAATAAGATTTTCACAAGTGACTCATGATTTCAGGTGCCCAATTTGACAACTGATTTTCCTCAGGGTCCTCAGCACTTTCTAAAAATCAAGCTTCTTTAAGAACAATTTGTTTTCCAAAATTATCAGCTGATGAACAATTCTATGGCTTAAAGCTCAAGTAGGCTTCTCCCTCAGAAGGCAGTTTGTTTACTTCTCAAAACCATATGTAGCAACACGTCTTTTTTTTTATTAGCAATGGAGTATTCTGCTATTTCCCTCATTCTAATTCCTTCTTTCCATGAAAACACACACGGTTTTCTTTTCTCACAATCACTAGAGGACAAGGATAATAGCTTGTAGTCTGGACATTGTAATAGTCTGGACACTCAAATCAGAAATGTGACATGAACAGCAGAATAATCACAACTGAAATAACGTGCAATATTTATTAAATAATAATAACTGATGCTTCTATAGAAACTCCATTTGAGAACCTCAGAGAGTTACCTAAGTAGGTATTGTTCTCATTTTGCAGATGCAGAAATTAACACACACAGATGAAGTATAAAATTTTCAAAAGTGCGCAAGTCTCATTTTCAAGAGAGACTTGGGCACTTAGGAGCCTAAATACCATTGACTTTTCAATGAGACTTAGGTTCCTAAGTGCCTAAATCACTTTTAAAAATGGACTGGGGCTTCTTAGTCACTTAGGGCAAAATTGTCAAAAGTGCCTAAGTGAGTTGCCCAGGGTAGCATGCGAGTCAACAGCATGGTAGGGAGGAGCAGGAGAGGGAAAATGTGAAGATCTCCTGAACCAGTAATCTGCTTTCACGATGAGTCTGGGGGTCTGCTCTGATTTGTTGATTATATCTTGTCAAATGGTCACTCAAGCCTTTTCTAAAGCTTCACTGAATGGTAAAATGTTTCCACGTGGTGACAGTTTTGTGTTAAAAATTGGAATAAACTGATTTCAGAATACCGGGTAGTTAAAAATGACATGTATAAGTTTATTACTCTCCATTAATTTCAGACACAGCAGACCATAAGGGCATGCACAGCCATATTTGAAATTAATCTTTAGCAAGAACATCTTCTAATAGATAGAAACGTGACCACCTCAGAAATACCTGACCATTGCCAACAGAGAATTTAACACCAATTCTTCAAATGCTTAGCTCATCAAAAAGGGAAATGACTGCCTAGGAAGGAGTACTGCGGAAAGGAATCTGGGGGTCACAGTGGATCACAAGCTTAATATGAGACAAGAGTGTAACGCTGTTGCAAAAAAAGCAAACATAATTCTGGGATGTATTAGCAGGAGTGTTGTAAGCAAGACACGAGAAGTAATTCTTCCACTCTACTCCACACTGATTAGGACTCAACTGGAATATTGTTCTGGGTGCCACATTTCAGGAAAGATGCGGACAAATTGGAGAAAGTCCAGAGAAGAGCAACAAAAATGATTAAAAGGTCTAGAAAACATTACCTATGAGGGAAGGTTGAAAAAATTGGGTTTGTTTAGTCTGGGAAAGAGAAGAGTGAGAGGAGACATGACAACCATGCTAGCTATATCCCCAGGTTTATAATCAAATTCAGAAATCAGAACGCTTCCATCACCCACCAGGTTTTTTCCAATTGTGACTTATTTTGATCTGTCATTTTCATGGCTTGATACTTAAGCCCTGTCTGTCTAGGCCTGTAAGATTGCTATAGCCTGGTTCTCCACTGACTGACTTTGTTGTGTTGATGGTGTTAAGTGTAAGGACTGTGAGTCAGGACTCCGCTGTTCTATTTAGCTGTGTTAGTGATTTGTTGGGTGACCTTGGGCAAATCATGATCTCCATTCCTTAGATTCCGCACCTGCAAAATGAGGAATGGGTTGAAGCTTAGGTATTGTTTGTAAATTGCTTTGAAATCCTTGGACAAAAGGTGATCTAAATACAAAGTATTATAACTAATAATATTTTTCATTATGACATGCTGATTACAAAAAAAGTAGGAAAAATTCATTTTGAAAGGACTCCTTTTGCTTCCTTCCCTCCTGGCCTCCCTTTTCGTTTCATCCCTCAAAGGAAGAATTGATGATGCTATGCCTGGAGAGTGAAATTTGGTTTGAGAAATACTCACAATGGCCATTTGGGGTTAACCTAGAAAGAGGACATGCATGTCGGGGGAGGAATGATACAGTCCCCTGTAATGTAAGTGGGCTCCAGGGGTCGGCAACCGGTGGCTCGCGGCTCGCCAGGGTAAGCACCCTGGCGGGCCGGCCCGGTTTGTTTATCTGCCGCGTCGGCAAGTTCGGCCGATCGCGGCTCCCACTGGCCGCGGTTCGCGGTCCCAGGCCAATGCGGGAGGCAGGAAGCCGCGGCCAGAACATCCCTCGGCTCGCGCCGCTTCCTGCCTCCCGCATTGGCCTGGGACCGCGAACCGCGGCCAGTGGGAGCCGCGATTGGCCGAACTTGCCGACGCGGCAGATAAACAAACCGGGCCGGCCCGCCAGGGTGCTTACCCTGGCAAGCCGCAAGCCACCGGTTGCCGACCCCTGGTGGGCTCCCTGAAGAAGAATACGTAGAGATATGTCTCTGTTCAGTATGTTGCGGTATCTTTCTCCCCATTCTTTAATGGCATTTATGGCATTGTTAACTCATTTATTTACATGAGTATGCAGAGTGGAAATGTTTGTGCAATCTTCTATCTAGGTATATATGTCTCTCATCCCATTAATATCTTTCTTTTACACACACACTTATAGGTTCAGCCACACAACATTCCCATGAGGAAGCAAAATGCTATTATCTGCCTTTTACAAAGGGTGGAACTGAGGCATAAAGAAATTAAATGACTTGCCCAAGGTCACACAGGAAGTCTGGGGTGGAGCTGGAAGCTGAAGCCAGATTTCCCAAATCCTAGTATACAGCCTTAACCTCAAAGACTACCTTGGAAGCTCTCCGACAGTTTGGGAGCTAAGTGGTCAAGTGATTAGCATGCTACATGTGCAGACAGCCTGTCATCTACTGAGGAAGCAGAAATGATACCACGTCACTTAAGTTACCGGTCAAATAGTTAATTAAGCCCAGCAAATACTTAAAGCAGTAGTTGCAGCAAATAGTTTTTAAGTGTCCAGAAGCTGAAATATTTCCAGGTATATAATTCACTGCATAATTCTGAGCACCATCCACCCTCGTAAAAATCTAAGGGCCATATCCTGAGGTGGTGTAAATCAGAATATCTCTATTGCATGCATGGAACCTATGCTAATTTTACATCAGGGGTCGGCAGCCTTTCAGAAGTGGTGTGCTGAGTCTTCATTTATTCATTCTAATTTAAGGATTTGCGTGCCAGTAATACATTTTAACGTTTTTATAAGGTCTCTTTCTATAAGTCTATAATCTGTAACTAAACTAGTGTTGTATGTAAAGTAAATAAGGTTTTTAAAATGTTTAAGAAGCTTCATTTAAAATTAAATTAAAATGCAGAGGCCCCCGGACCAGTGGCCAGGACCTGGGCAGTGTGAGTGCCACTGAAAATCAGATTGCGTGCTGCAGGTTGCCTACCCCCTGTTTTACATCAACAGAGAACCTAGCCTGCACATCCTCCAACCCCCAGGTCATTTTCAAATGGAAAAATGGTCAAATGCTTCAAATTGTTCACTTCAGATAGTTCATGCAGCTCTAGTATTAGGCCTAGTTTGATGTAATCTTTTCATTAATGATCTTTAATGGCAGAAGGGCTAAACAGAAAATGTGTTACATTGGCAGCTGAATTGGGAGGGTATGCAAACACCAATGAGCAGAGACATACAATCTCTGCTGGGGACCTGAAGAGGTTAGAAAAATTGGCAGAAAATAACAAAATGAGAGTCAAACTAGAAATTGCAAGCTAGTACATCAGGAGAATAATAATCCTAAACAAAGCTATGCAGTGGGAGAGAGAAACTTAAAAAGCAGCAATGCATAACCAGACCTAGAAGTGATATAAAGCCTTGGTGAGGCACAATATTTAATAAATCTAAATAAATACTGGACAGAAACATAGATGTGAACACACAATGGGAAATAATGGCAAAGAAATCCAATGTTTGTTTGAGCTGTTTATGCAGAAGCATCCCACTACAGAGCAGAGAAGGGATGATCTTTCTATAGCAGTAGTTTTCAACCTTTTTTCATTTGCAGCCCCCTAAAAAATTTCAAATGGAGGTGTGGACCCCTTTGGAAATCTTAGACAGTCTGTGGACTCCGCAGACCACAGGTCAAAAAACACTGCTCTATAGCACTGGAAGGCATATAGAATATTGCATGCAATTCTAAGGGCAGAAGGATGTTGCCATAGCAGAGGAAGATGATGGAAGACCAACAAAAATGAATTTAGGGCTTGAGTGACTGGCTTTGGAGGAAAGGTCAAAGAAGTAAAACTGTATAACTTGGCTATGTGGTGACAAAGAGGGCACAAGGCCACGATAACCCAATAGAAAGCACCATTGAGAGAGAGCATTTTTTTTTTGAGTGGTGGAAAAGGGTGTAATCAGGAGAAATGGGATTAAACTAAGAAAAGGGAAGTTAAGGCTGATTATCAAGAATAAAAAGATTTTGAGTTGTACAAGATGTTCAGAACAAGACCAAAGCCACACAAAAGAGGCATAGTTTCATGTTTCATTAGTCTTGAAACTCCATCTAAGTTTGTTGAACAGTTTTGTAAAGGTTCACAAACTTTCCAAGTAAACCTGAATCTAGTCTGGTTCAACTAATGGTTTTGCATCAAATCAGCCAATAGTTGCAGTTCCTCTTGGTTTCAACTGAGATTTGCTTTGAAGGCTTAATCGCCCCATAATTAAGGTTGAGACCAGTCTTCCATCTGAAGTTTACTTCTGCCCATGCCCCATTATTTTGCTGAACGCAAACCAATCCTCTTGAAATTTCACAGACACAATCTTTATTTCAGAGTAGAATTCCTCAGGAAAGTTCAAGGCCCAAATTTCAAGGAATTGGGAAAGTCATTTGGGTGAAATGGTTTGGTTTTATTTGTTTTTAAATGCTGTTCTCCCTTAGATCATTTTCCTCATTATTTTTGATTTGCCAAAATGAGAAATGACATTAGTCAGAGACTAAATTTGTTTTAATTTGTTGTTTCATTTGATACTGGTGACTTTGACTAGTTGTAAGGGCAGTGGAAGAAGGGGAAATGCAGTTGCGGGCACATGGCCATCAGGGTCCTGCCCCTCTGCTACCATATTGATGATGATTAGAATCTTAGAGTGGATCAAAAGTTTCTGCACAAAAATGTTTCCACTGGAACATGTAGCTTCATCAGCACTGCAAGTTTCTCTTGCGAGATATTGCTTATTTTTATGTTGCTTTTAGATTTTTCCAGTCAGAGAATTCAAAATGAACATTTTTGTTTCAAATTGACATTTCAGAATGCAACGACTTTTTTGTTTGGATTTGACTTAAAATGTAGATTTTGTTTTGATTTTTGGAAATGGAAAAGAAAAGGGTTTTTTTATGATCTGTATTTTGTTTTTTGGGTATTACCCCCCCTTTGAGCTTCTTCACTTTCACCACTGAAAAACAGTGTGGGGGGGGAACAGTAAAAATAAATCGTGTGCATGTGAGATAAACCGTTTTCACACTTTGTTGTTTTGCAATTGGTATAATTTGATTTAATTTCAAAATTATTATTTTTTGTATTATCGCAGTGCTAAGTAGCCCCAGTCATGAAGCAGGACCCCATTGTGCTAGGTGCTGTATAGACAGAATGATGGTTCCTGCCACCGAAAGCTTAGCAACTAAGTATAAGACAAGAGAGAACAGTTGGATACAGACAGACTGGGAGAGCACAAGGAAAACAACAATAAATGTTGTTTAGAATTGAAATGAAACCAAAATTTGAGGAAAAAAAATCAGGGTTTTCAGTAGGAATTTTTAATGTGGATTTTTCCCACAAAATTTTCTGCAAAGAAAAAAAATGGATTTTCTGACCAGCTCTAATATGATTTCTAAAGAACATAATAGTTTATTTTACATGTGACTCCCCAAATTAGGGGGTGCTCTTATTCGAATGCTTTATTCTTCATCTTATTGGGCTCAAATGGGTCTTTCAGGTACAGCCTGGTGGCGGGGAGCTGTACTGCCACTGGAGAATTTCTCCTTGCACTTAGAGAAAGCAGTCTCATGCTATGTCCTATTAGGCTAGTGGTCCTCAAACTGTGGGGTGTGCCCCCCTATGGAGGCATAGGGGAATGTTTTGGGGGACATGCTGGGGCCCAGGGACAGTCCCCATGGGGGGAGGGGAGGGAGCACCACCCAGCCCTGCTCCGCCCCCAGTTCTGTTGTGACTCTGGTTCCCAGCTGCGGCTCTGCTCCTGGCCCCCGCCCTGCCCCCAGCTTTGGCCCCTGGCCGCAGCTCCTTTCGCAGCCCCAGACCTGCCTCCAGCTGCGGCCCCAGCCTTGGCCCCCTTGCCCTGTCCCTGTGCTCCCCCCCGCCCACTCCCTGGGAGCCATGGCCCCATTCCTGGGGTGAGGCATGGTTAGGGGTGACGGGGGAAGCATGACTGAAAAGTTTGGGGACCACTACATTAGGCAATGTACTGATACCTCCCTCTGCTGCACCAGAACTGCTTCATTGACTGATGCACAGTAAGGACAATGGGTTTGCCCCTCTCTCTCCTTCATCCCTCTGGGGTGATGTTCACCCGTGGGGGAGCACTAAGGCAGCTGTCTTTGTGCTTCACTGAGCACCGGGATTGCAACCGTGACGGGTCATTGCACAAAAGACATGGTGGGGGAGCTACATTTAATTTAAATCAAAACTGCACCTGTGTTTGCTTTCCAAGGTCCCACAGCTCCTGGCTTCTTTAGAGCCATACAGCCCAAAGAACTATGCACTTGGCTACTTCGTGAATCAAAAAGAGAGAACTCTCTTCTGTTTTCCCTGAAGGTACACATGCCTCCAAACAGAAAAGGCTTGTTTGACACACAGCTCCAATCTATATACAGATACAAAAACTACTAAGGCCAGAGCTCTCACTACAGGACTTGGGGCCTGATCCAAACACCGTAACAGTCACTGGTAAATCGCCCATTGAATTCAGTGAGCTTTGGAAAAGGCTCTTACACAGCAAGGACAAAGGGGACTGTGATTACAAAGAATCATAGTTAGATGCTGATTCTGCTGTGCACTTAAGCACGTGCCTAAAGTTGAATCAAGGCTATAAGGAGAAACATAAATAATGCCAGCCAGCATACTGCTGTAAAAAATTAATTTCTTCTGCCAAAACAATAATTGCACAAATGTAGTAGCTTTTCTGAAATCAAGAAATCTTGACAGGCTTAAATAACTACTTCTACAGCACTTATTAAAAAAAATCAGAGCCTTGTAAACTTACTGCTGTATGGGCACATCTGATCAAGCAAGTAAAAATGCTTTTCTAGGTGTAAGACTGGAGATTTCTGTTATTGGAAAGAACAGGCAAAGCCTTGCTGGTATAGCTATACCAGCAAATGTTCCTAGTAGGGAGACAGCTTATACCAGCAAAAGCCCTAGTGTAGACACAGTTATGCTACTGGCATAGCTTATACCAGTTCCCCAAATAAAATAAGCTATACTAGCAAAAGGACCTTTTAGCCACTATAACTGTCTCCACTATGGCTTTTGCTGGTATAGATACGTCATAAAAAAAAAATCACACCCTTAGCCCACATTACCAGCAAAAGTGTAACTATCAGTCATATGTGTAGTGTTGCCATGAGTGTTAAGGCTGTTCAAATTACTTTGGCTACTCTCCATGTTTTGTTGTTTTAAAGCGGAACGTTACCTTTGAATTCACAAAGTAGTATACTGGTGTACTTTTGCGTAAAAATTCTAGTATAAAATTCTGTTAAGTGTTCTGTTAAGTTCAAAGGGACTACTCATGTGCTTTCAGGTAAGCACATGCTTAAGTGCTTTTCTGGATTGGGTTCAGAGTGCTCAGCATCATGGAGAAACAAACCTGTGCACATAAAATCAAAGCATGATCTTTGCGTCCTTATTATACAAATGAAATTGTTTCACCTTTGCCAGTTATTGGACGAAGCCAAACCCTAAACCAAAAACCACCTTGCTTTTGCACATCTCACACTAACATCAAAATCATCATACTTTTACTTATATCTTAAGACAGATGCCATCTTGATGCCAATTCACATTTCCTTCTTCCTCATGGCTAAAAGTCTGTGAAGGACTAATTTCAGAATGTGGAATATCTTGTATGTCTGGCAGCATGCATCATATACTGATAGCTAGATGATTAGAAGAAAATGATAGGCTTTGAACACTATTGGCAGTGGGTCCAGGTGGTAGCCAAATTAGATACATTGCAGCTGGTTTAAATTAGGAATTTACCTCCCCTTATACAATCAGGTAACTGGCAACCCTTTTTAGCTATTGTGTAACAAAGCAATGCTCCTTATGCAGCTCACTATAATTATACAGCTGAGTGCGTGGATATGAAGGAGGAACCAGGGAACTGGAACTACAGAAAGGACTTTAGAGTAGCTCATTGCTCAGCTCTCTTCAGCCCATCATGTACATGCTTTATACATTTCATAGAGGAATCCCACTGACAGCTGATCACCACCAGGGTTACTGCATTCGCTAGATGATTATATGGGCATTTGCACAGGGGTTCATTTTCGTATGAACCATCAGGTGTCCACCACTGCTAGAGCCAGGATTGGACACACAAAATCCGAGAAGGACACTAGTGTCAGATTGGAGATCACTGCAGGATCAGGTCCATAGGCTGATGCGTTACGGAAAACATTACATTCCAATATTTGACAAAGCTCTTTCATGCTATAATGACAACGCATGTGTAAAATGTACTGTTTTGTTTGTTTGACCTCTTGTGCATGGAACTCAGTGAGCTGTATTTCCCAATTATATTCTGGAATGTTATCCAGATGGATATCATGGTTGGATTTTTCCATCGGGTTATGGCCCCTCTCTGCTACTTCAGGTGCACAAAAGGGGCCATGATCTAGTTGCAAATGTCCAGCAACAAATTCTAATGGTGTAGGTAAACTCCCTGTTGGTGCATCTGTGCCATCGCTGGGTCCTATGACTCTGCCTTCTCCTCTGTAGCTTAGGGGCACATCAGAGCAGAAGAGGGCATGTTAGGTGAAGAAAGAAAGGTGCATGATGGAACTCTGTTACGGTATATCCAGAAGCAGTGGTAAATAGTATCAACTCTCAAATCGTAGGTACTTATGTGACCCCCCTCATCATCACGCTATTTGAGCACCTCCCAGTCTTCAATGTATTTATTCTCACAACACCCCTGTGAGAGATAATATTCCTGTTTTACAGCTGGGGAATTGAGGCACAGAGAGACTACGGTCTGATCTCGACTATGCATGAAAGTCGATCTAAGCTACGCAATTTGAGTTACGTTAATAGCTTAGATCTACTTATCACGGGGTCTACACTATGCGATGTCAATGGGAGATACTCTCCCATCAACTCCCCTTACTCTTCTTGATCCCATGAAGTATAGGAGTCAATGGGAGAGCGATCAGCGGTTGATTTAACATGTCTTCACTAGACCCGTTAAATCAACTGCCGATGCATCAATCACCACAGTGTCGATCCTCCGGTAAGTGTAGACAAGCCCTATGTGACTTGCCCAAAGTTACACTTGAAGTCTGTGGCAGAACAGGGATGAGAACCCAGGTCACCCTAGTTCTAAGGGATGCCCTAACCACTGGCCCATCCTTCCTCTCCCTGGCTCCTAGGTACTGCCCTCCCCTCCAGTTTCATGCTGTACCAAGCAAACCCTATAAAGTTAACAGGTCAAATCAGAAAGGCTTCTACCTCTCTCTAACTTATTACTTGCAACTTTCTTCAGTATTTATCTGGGTCCCTAAAAGATGAAGTGTTGGGGGAAAGAGATGAAAAAGGGTCTAGAAAATACATTGCAAGACATCTGTGGGTAAATCATATTTGATGATCTCAGATGTCTTCTGAAAATGAGAATGACTTGGCAACAGCCTGTAATAGTAGAGGATCAATGTAATTCAGATGTAATGCACTTAATTTGCTTTCCCCAGGCATTAGAAATACAAAATCAGGAGATGTTGTATTAATTTTTCCAGGTAGAGTGAGCCAAATATTAGACTTTAATGTGCTCAGTAGAAATCCCTGATTAAAATAATCGAAGTGCTGTTGTCCTGCAGGAAGTGGGAATGAAGCATGCTCATTTTGGACTACAGCATAACCCTACAGTGTGGCCTGAGTAAAGGGCCACACACAGTTGCATCACCCCAGGAGAAGCCCAGAAAATAAATTGATTCAGATTCGCTATTCCTCCCCTGCTCCCCTTCTGCTCTGGTGGAAGAGTAAGTAGACATACCCAAGCTAGCTTTCATCTAGTTAGAGCCAAGTTAGATCGAGTGACAATAGCAGTGAAGCCACAGCAGCATAGATAGCGGCTGCTTGAGTGGCCTGAGTGGGTGGGGCTAGACCTAGGATGACCAGATAGCAAGTGTGAAAAATCAGGATGAGGGAGGGGTAATAGGCACCTATACAAGACAAATAAGCCCCAAATAGCTGCACTGTCCCTATAAATCAGGACATCAGGTCACTCTAGCTAGACCATGCAGTGAACTGTGCCCCTGGAGCTTTACGGCTATTGTTATCTAAGCTAGTTTAGGTATGTCTACGTATGCTGCAATCACAACACCTGCATGCAGTGTAGACATATCCGTAGTGAGGCTATTGGGTGAGCAGCCCCAATCTCCCCACTGCAGCCAAAATCAGAATGTGAGCAGGCTGAGCTAGGGAGTAACAGGAGGGGATGGAGAGGTTTATTCTCTCTCTTCTTCCACTGAATAAAGGGCTGTGACAATTTAGCTCTCTGAAGACATTTGTGGTGGAGTTGAACCCAGCAAATATAATCCATGTAGATGGAGAATGAAGGGACCTGTTAAAATACCACATTACCAGTGCTAGAAAACTGGGACAGTATTCACTGAAATCTCAAAGACCAGCATCTTCCTAACCTAAGCGTAATCCGCTCCTAGAAAATATGGAAGGGAGCCCAGTGTAAAAACAGGGCAAAGCAATCACATCCTTAGGAACTTTGGGGGGGAGTACAAATGGGGAAACCCTTTAGAGAAGGTGAGAGGTCACTTAATATCCTGGGATAATTGGATGCAAGGGGGATAAGAAGTTTTCAGACTTATTTGACTACAGGAAGCTTAAGCAGTTTACTGAGCTGCAAGCAAGAGTATAGGGCTTCCGTTGAGGTGAAGGCAGCGTTTTGCAGTGGCTATCACTGAGGGAAAGAATATACACATTTGGAAAAGAGCTCACATGCCCTCTTGGAAAACTGTTAAAAAGCTAAGGTTCAAAAGCACATCACACCTCAAGAATTTAATGTGTCCTCCTATACCATGAGTGAGTTCACCCTCTTCCCCCCCCCCATAGTTACAGTATATATGGGGACAGGGTTTGTGGTTTGAATGTAGATTCGACTAAGACTTAGGTGAGTGAAGAGAAGAGAATAACATGACAACCCAACACTGATGTAATTAAAAAGTATTCTCTAACCTCCACCAGACTGCAGTGCATAGGCAGACGTTTGGTTTACATGGAACATATTTGCGCTGGATATACTTAAACAAGATAAGGAATTTTAGAGGCATATATTGGGACTACTGAAAAAAGAAGAAAATGGGACACAGCCTTTACTCCCATTTGATGGGGCACCAACACCTCTGGGTGGCCCACTGGTAGTTGGGATTGAACCTGTGACTTTTGGATCTTAATGCATGGGTAGCTGCTACCTGACCTAAAACACCCAACTCTCTTAGCCAAGGCTGTAGCAGGCTCATCAATCTTTAGGTGAGCAAGCCACCACCAAAGGGGGACAGAGTGCCATGTCAAGTGGGCATGGGTTACATACACCACTTGAAATCAAAGATCTTGGGTCAAATTCTGATTTCATTCACACACAAACCAAGTGACTTGCTTATAATTGAAATTATAATGTGGCCTAATGTCTGAGCTGGTCAGATTTCTATTAGATTACTGTTAGTGCTGGTGAGATGTTTTGAGGGAGCCCACAAGGGAATGGGTCAGGCATTAATGTTTATGATCACCATGACTAAAAATAACTTGAAAGAATTTAAGAAACACTGATGGATTCTGCTCTCAATTACATTGGTGCAGACTCTGCATAACTCTAATGACTTCAGTGGTGTTACTCCTGATTTACCCTGGTGCAACTGGGAACAGAATGTGGTTCAGTGTAGAACATAACTGGTATCTTGGACCTGAGAAGATGGAATGAGTGAAATGTGTGGAAGTTTATGAGCAATGTGGTCATGAAACCATAGTGTCCTTTTCCCTTATTTGATGTGTCCTACACATGGGCCTGAACTAAGATCTCCGATCCTAATACTTCTTCCCTTTCCCTCAAACGCTGATAAATTTTGGATCAGAACCCTGGAGCCACCACTAATGTTAACCCAAATGGTATTCAGTTACATAACAGGAGGAAAGAACTTAATTAATGAACAAATGGACTCATTTCTGTTATATTTATGAATACACTCCAGTAAAGGGGAGAAGAAAGAGTACTGTAATCTTGGACTCCAATTCAGACAACTCATGGATCTATGAAATTTGTTAACAAGCTGTGTTCCTCTCAAATTGGGCTTGTCAGCCATCAGCAGATTCATCAGGCACCTGATTAGACCTCTTATGCTACCCCTTGATGCAGTGGATTGACAGTTGCCTATGAAATGAGAGCTCCATAACCAAAACATCTGTACCTGATCTTCAAAATAGATTCCTCACCTATTAAAAGAGCATATAGGTGTGCTGTATGCAAAGTCTTAAAAACAGAAGAGAACCTCTAGCTCAAGGTTTTTTGTTTTGTTCCCCCTCCTTCCTAGCAATTGATCCAGGAACTGATCCTAAGATTGAGATTAGGTTTTGGAATGGTTTTCAGGGTTTGGGCTAGAGCAGTGGTTCTCAACCAGGGTACACCTACCCTTGGGGGTATGCCGGGGTCTTCCGGGGGTACATCATCTCGTCTAGATTTGCCTAGTTTTACAACAGGTGACACAAAAAGCACTAGCAAAGTCAGTACAAACTAAAATTTCATACAGACAATGGACTTGTTTATACTAGACTCTGAAATGTAAGTACAATATTTATATTCCAATTGATTTTACAATTATATGGCAAAAATGAGAAAGTAAGAAAATTTTCAATACAGTATGCTGTGACACTTCTGTATTTTTATGTCTGTGAGCAACTGAAACTAGAGGATACACAAAACTCCTTCAGACAGGGGTACAGTAGTGTGGAAAGGCTGAGAGCCACTGGGCTAGAGAATAAATTGGGATTAGATTGAGGTTTTGGATTAGGTGTTCCAAAATCACTCAAACTATTTTTATGAAATTTCATCTCCAAAAACAGTGGCTTATCCTGATATCTTGCATGGTCTCCCCCCTGCAGGAAAATAAAATAAAATGTTGGATGTAAAACACTCCTGAAGTTAGAAGGGGTTTGGATTACAGGTTGTGGTTTTGGGCCATTTTTGCTTCTCATTTTACTGTTTACTTTAGCTTTAATAGTCTCTTTACATATTCACATAGCAATGTATCATTGGACAGGGAGTAATCCAACAATAAAACACAGCCATCTATACCCTTCAGTATAGCAGAATACTGATCCTGAGTCAAACTAGGCAAATAACTGATTTTTTAATTTGCTGGCTGTTCCAAAAAAATTTTTTGGGAAAAAAAATTGTGTCAACACAAAACAATTTTTAAAAATGTTTTGGTGAACCAGAAAGTTGAAAAAAAAATCATGTTGGGTTGAACAAAGTGTTTCATTTGACCTGAAATAAAACATTTAGTTTTATTGGAGTTATTTTTACCTTTTTAAACTTTGTTTTATGAAATTGAAGTAAATTTCAAAACAACATGTTGTCTGGAATCAAAATGTGTCCTTTAGAAAATGTTGAAACTAAATATTTTGGTTTTTGCTGATTTTGTTTTTTGTTTTTTATTGAAAAGGTTCAGTGAATTTGACACAAATTTCCATTTTTCTCTGAAAAAAGGTGTTAGCCAAATTTTTTTGCCATGCTTTAGTCCTGTGGTTCTTATGCATATAAGCTTCCACTGAAGTCAATGAGAGTATTACTTGAGTAATAGACTCATACGTAGCAGAATACCATCAGCAGCATTGTTATAAATTGTCCCATGCTCTGTCCTGAAGACAAATCTGCCATTATCTTGCAGTGCATGGACCAAGCCCTGAGGGCTTCTTTATTTAGGGTGATGTTTTCACGAGTGTGGAAGAGAACTAGGCCCCCACCTCCTACTGAAAATCTTTTCTCTCCTAAAACTTCCAGTACAATCAACTGGGGAGAATGAAATGAGTACGGACTCCAGAATTTAGGCCTAGATGTTAGAATTTTTCAACAACAACGTTTAAAATTCTTAAAATGTTATTAGTTGTTCATTGTACTGCAGAAGAGCAAAAATACTGTCATGAAACAACAAAAAGCCAAAGTGCAACCTCCCCCTGCCAAAAGAACCCCCCACCCCAGGGAGGGACAAAACAAAACAAAAATCCATGATTAGCACAAAATTTCCCTCAACCCCCCTCCCTGCACACCACCCAGCAAAAATCTTTAGCTACTCTTTAGCAAAAATCTGACTAATATCCCTTTGAAGCTTGAAATTTCCTTATGTAGTTCCTTGTCCTTTTCTCTCTTGAAAACATTAGTCCTCCTTGCTTCAGTTACTCTTCTGGGTAACATATTCCATATGTTGAATACCCTTGGCATGAAATAGTTTAGACTAAACTCTCTTTTTATCCCCATGTCCTAATTTTAAGGTCTTACCGCTGTGAAGGACTAATCTGGATCAGTTTGATCAGACTCTCCCATTTTGTAAGCGGCATTTAACTTACCACACATTCTCCTCTTTTCCATCCCAACCGAGTCTTTCTTTATAAAAGCTGCTATTATAAACTCCTTTAAGTTCTACAGCTAATTGAACTGCTCTCTGACTTAGCTCATTATGATACTATTTGCTTTCATTCAAGTGCATTTTTAGAGTAATGCAACACAGAAGCCTATTGTTGTTTTTCCCCCTCAACTGCTTCACTTTGGGGTAAATGCCAAAGGGGGGCGCTTGTTCACTTAATAGTGGCTTCTAATGCATTTTTTCTCTCCTTTGTATACAACATGACTTTTCTCTGGAGCAGTTATTCCTTTTCATTCTCTACGCTGCAATAAATTGCACTGAACATCTGTAAATCAACGGCATAACTGTTATTGCTCCTTGTTGTGCTCACATGTGAGATACAAGTTATTCACTAGAAAACTGCCCAGGCTGTTAAGAGAAATACAACTGTCTAATGCTTTATTCTGACCATGGACCCCTGCTGTTCTCTGGGCCTCACACTTCTCTCAGTTATACTGGTGCAAACAGTGAGGAAACTCCAGTGAGATCAATGGAATTAAATTGGCATAAACCCAGTGTGAGTGAAAGAAACATTAAACCCTCCGTGTGCACCTCCTGTTCAGTGCTGAACTACCAGTGCAGTATTTACTGCCAGAATTCTTTTCTGTTATTGAGCTGGTTTAATTATGGCTTAATTTTACCAATGCCTAGTTTGCGCTGGTAAATCTACAGGTGAAAGATAAACCATTACAATCAGTTTTAAACTGATTAACATGAAAAGGTTGCATTGTTTTACCCATCTAAAGAACGTATCTAGTCCCCATCACTGTAGTATCTGAGTGCGTCAATCTGTAATGTATTTACCCTTGCAACACCCCTGTGAGGTAGGGAAGTGCTATTAGCCCTCTTGTACAGATGAGAAGCTGAGGCACAGAAGGACTAAGTGACTTGCCCAAGGCCCCATGGGAAGTCTGTGGCAGACCAGGAATTGAAATAAACAGATTTAAGTTAAATTTGTGGGATTTCTGAGTGTAGACTAGCCTCAAGCATCTCAGCTAAAGTTCAGAATATCTGTACTTAATCTGTACAGTAAAAACACTGAAAAGATGGGCCATGTGAAGGCAAGGTGTTTAGGGACCAGAGATGGGGCAGGATCCTTCCGTCTTATGCTCCATTGCCATTACTGTAGCCTCAGAGATTTAGTACTCCAGAGTTGCACCATCCCTCCAAAGATCCAGATAGGTACAATTTGCAAGCCTCAAACTAGCCTTCATATGTCCCACCAACCATCCCACACACTGCTGCGGAAGAAGCCCCTATCTGCCAAGCACCACAGTGTAAATAGCTTCTTAAGGTTGGAATAGCAGCCACAGAATGGCCCCACTGCATGGATGGGTGAGAGAGATTCCTTCCAGCTCCTCTCCAAAGGAACTCCTAAGTAACACAAGCACTACAGCTGGAGATGTGCATGGAGGACATGGATCTTTAATTAACTAATTTACAGGGAGGGAAGGACAGTTGTACTCAGTCTGCCTACTGAAGTAAGTGTGTGTGTGTGTGTAGATATATCTCTCTCTATAAACACACACAATTCTGAATTTTTGTCTGCCACCAAAATGTTATGGTAATAATGCAGGGAATGTCTGGGTACTGGGGCAGTGTAATCAAGGGCATATAGAAGGAGCTAGACTGGTAGCGGTATGAGTATGTGTGCTCTATTTTTAGTTGTACCTGTCAGGGTGGAGCAGACATCTTGTTATCCCCAGGAACCTGCCCTCAAATACTCTATCGGTGGTGTCTGGGAATAGTGAACACCTTAGGGTCCTGAGTCTGGGCTGGAGATCTGGCTCATATAGCAAAGGGATCAAGCGGCAAAATCCTGGATTGTGAACGCTAAAGTCCAAGTATTGGGATTCAGGGTTTTGGTGTAGCCATTTCACTGCAGTTCAAACTATGTAATAACTAGCGTAAAAACCTATAGTGAGTCTTGCACAAATGTCTTCTGCCTCAGTCTTACTCCAATTTGTTTATCTATACAGTTCTTCTAATTCAAAGGCCCGGGTTTGAGGGGAACAGAAGGGTCAGAGTTGACAACTCTGCTCCTTAGGCACAATGAAACTTTTCTCCTTGAAAGGGAAAGCTTTTCTATGTAGGAGACAGCTGTCTCAGGGGTTGGTCTAACACAAGAGCATGGCACACATCTTTGACCTGCCATCTCTAATATAAGCACATAGCAATGTGTACAATGAAAACAAAACAAGCAAAAATAACCACCCACTAAAACAAAACATTCCACCGTACACACCATTCTCCCTCTGGGGAGAGGAAGAACAAAGTGTGTGTGACAAATGTTAGTCATACCACTTATCGTACAACTGGAAGGCACTCAGATACTATGGCAATGAAGGTTGTAGAGGAATCCATAGGCTAGAATACAATTGTATATAGAGAGGAAAGAACAATAAATGGCAAACTCAGCAGTCATCAATGGAGGACTCCTGGTTAAAATGAAATCTTGGGCTTGCGAAAGACTGAAGAAACTAGGGTTGCCAATTTTCTAAATCACACAAAATTGAACACCCTTGCCCTGCCCCCTGCTCTGAGGCCCTGCCCCTTCTCTGAGGCCTCACCCCCCACTCCTTCTCTCACTGTCCCCCACTCTCACCAGGCTGGGGCAAGGGGTTGGGGTGTGGGAAGGGGTGAAGGCTAAGGGCTGAGTGTGTGGGCTCTGGGATGCAACCAGGGATGATGGGGTTTGGGGTGTAGGAGGGGGCTCCTGGCTGGGGCAGGGGTTTTGGGGGCAGGAGAGGGTGCAGGCTCCGGCTGGGGGTGTGGGGCCAGGGATGAGGGGTTTGGAGTGCAGAAAGGGGTTCTGGCTTTGGGAAGGGGTTTGGGTGCAGGAGGGGGCTCAAAGCTGGGGCAGGGGGTTGGGGTGTGGGCTCTGGCCAGGTGGCTCTTACCTCGACAGCTCCTGGAAGCGGCCAGCATGTCTGGCTCCTAGGCGGAGGGGCCGCGGGTTCTGTGTGCTGCCTACAGGCATTGCCCCCACAGTTCCCATTGGCCGGGAACCATGGCCAATGGGACCTCCAGAGCTGGTGCTTGGAGTGCCAGAAGTGTGTGGAGCCCCCTGGCTGCCCCTGTACCTGGGAGCCAGACATACCAGCTGTTTCCAGGAGCCATGAGGAGCCAGGGCAGGCAGGGAGCCTGCCTTAGCCCCACTGAGCCACCAACCGGACTTTTAGCAGCCTGGTCAGTGCTGCTGACCGGAGCTGCCAGGGTCTCTTTTCAACCAGGTGTTCCAGTCGAAACCTAAACGCCTGGCAACCCTAGAAGAAACTTCAAATCACTGAACATGTGGTGTTAAGAAGAGGAGAGGGGTTTTGAAATATTTAAATGACAAAAGGGAGAAGTGGGAGAGCTCCAAAGACTTGAGTTAGTCAACTCCAAGAGTTGAAAAATCTTGAGTTGGGCCCCCAAAAATCAAGAGATTTTTAAAAACCATGAGATTTTAAGCCAAACAAATTTTCGTTTTTTTAAAAAAAATTTTTTTATTTGCCTTCTGGTTTCTGAGCCTTTAGGCTGCACTTGACTCAAGATTTGACAGATTTTTCTTTGCAGCCAGGCCACCTACCAAAAATTAAATAAATAAATAAATAGTAAAAGCAGAGTCTCCTGTAATCACAAGACTCCAGGAGCTGCAGTCTTAAGAAAATCATCAAATATTAAGACACCAAAAAAATTTGAGAGTTGGCAACCCTAAAAAAAAAGTGGCAAATATTTTAAGACTGAAATAGTACAGTGAATCATTGTGGGAAGCCTAAGAAATGGAGAAACGTGGAAGTTGGAGAATAACATAAAACGAAAGGAAGGATCAGCTAGTTTTGGTGATAGTCTGAAATATAAGAGTAAGGATTTTACCATAACTTCAGTGGGTCTAGGATTTGATTTTCAGGACCAGATTCTTAGCTGGTATAAATTGGTGCAGCTCTGTTGACTGCAATGGAATTACTCTGGTTCGTATAATCTCAGGACCTCGCCCTTAACATACAGGAAAACTAGAGAAATGAACTTGGGTCAGAAGGTTTACATCCAAATAGAATATCAAGGTTTAAAAGGGATCAGGCACTCAGCTGGTGTAAATCAGCATAACTCCATATACTTCAGTGATCCTATCCCAATTTACAGCAACTGAGAATCTGGCTCATTATGCTTATACACTTAGACATTTCACAGCGGCTAGGTGTATATCTACTTGTATTTAACAAAATAAAATAATAATAAATGCTCCAGTGCACTATAAGTTGAAATATATTAAGGACAGAGCACTATGTATTAGCATGTGTGAAGCATTCCTATTTTATGTCTTGGTGCCACTTGCACTTGATTTTAACCGGTGTTTGCCAGGTCAAAGATTTGCATCTTCATTTCCTTATGAGAGCTTTTTAACAGCGAGAGTAATTAATCCTTGGGACAATTTACCAAGGGTCATGATGGATTCTTCATTACTGACAATTGTTAAATCAAGATTGGCTGTTTTTCTAGAAGATCTGCCCTAGGAATAATTTTGGGAAGTTCAATGGTATGTGTTATACAGGAGGTCAGACTAGATGATCACAATGGTCCCTTCTGGCCTTGGAATCTATGGATCTTTGAAACTCCCTCTCCCGCTTCCAATTCTTGTTAAGGTTCTTGAATATTGATCACATTTATTTGGATCTATATATAAAGTAGGATGCTAGTGGGCACTGCTGCATGAACAGCTCATTATTGTATTTACTGCCACTGAAAGGTTTATTACTTACCTAGGCCCTACTAAAACATCCTTGTACTATCGATCCACCTTCCCTCATGTTCTTAGGCCATGTGTTAAATCTTGTCTTATACTCTGTACGGTGCTCTGGCAAAATAGAGCAGTGATCTTGATTAAGGCCACGAGATGCAAATATGGTACAAATAATCATAACTGTATACCCAATAGAGCTGATTGTATACACATACAAAACCTGGCTTTACAAAGCATTTGTGAACCAGTCCTATTATTTGCAATAGTTTATGTGGTCTTTGAAAATATTTGAGAAATTTCACAAATGGATGAATTGGGAAGCATCTTCGATTGGCATTTAATCTTAAAAGCTCAAGGTTCAGAATCTGGCACACAGATGGATAGCGAGTTAAAAATATTCATTCTATGTGGAACACACACAATTGTGATCGAATACATGTATTCAATTTCAAAACTTTGTGAATGCTAAGGGCTTCAAACATGGTTGGATCAATCTGATACACGACTAGTCACAAAATAACTCACAGGATTTTCCACTGTGTTCTAGCAGAGAGGAAGGATAGCCCAGTGGTTAGGACACAAGTTTGACACTTGGGAAACCTAGGTTCAGTTCTCTGCTCAGTCACAGACTCTCTGTGATGTTGGGCAAGTTACTTAATTTATCTGTGCAATGGGGATAATAGCACTTTGCTACCTTACAGGGGTGTTGTGAGGAAAAATACAAAGATTGTGAAGTACTTAGAAACTACAGTAACAGGTGCCATACAAGTACCTAAGACAGAGAGAGCCAGCTCTAAGACCTAAGATTCTGTACTTGTCTTTGCACATGCACAATAAATATTTTGTATTGGTGATATGAACTAGTCAGCTTCAAGACCCATGTCATTGTGGTTGCCATCTTGTGTTCTAGAATCTAAGCTCTTACGGCTGTGAAGAAAACCTTCAGCTTGTGATCCATATGTAAACCAATACCAGTCTGAACTGCACCAATGAAAGCCACTTCCTTAGACATGCTGCACCAGTGTGAAAAATGGTTGGTATTTGTGCAGCTCATTTCAAATCAGGGTAAGCCACGCCTCTGCAAGTCTCTGTTTTCATTGGTGCAGCATACGTATGGTAAGGGGTTTGCATCAATGCAGCTATATTGGTGTAGCTATAGCAGGTGCTAAAATCCCAGTGTAGACAAGCTACAGATAGCTTGAAACAATTACTCTGAGTAGTATTATTACCATTTAAATGCCACCATAAGTAACTATTTCGCTGCTAACATTGTGGACCACATAATAGCTTGTCTACACACAGTGGTGGCACTGATTTAGCTAAAGCAGGTTAGAAATGGATTTAGCTAATTGGTGCAAACCCCTTTGCACATGTTTGGGCATGTTTATTTCTGCCATTACTTTAAATCAATAAGGAATCAACTTACGCTAAATTGAAATATGTCCCTGTTAATCCTAGCTAAGTCTCCACATACACACTTGCATGAACAACTGAATCTATTAAGTCACTCTTTTTGTTATTTAGGGGAAATTTTATATGTAATCCAGCCCTTAATAGGGAGATGGCTTCACAAATCATTGCTCATTACATCTTGGCATGGCAACCACAGTGATTGCTGATATGGAAAACTCAGGAAAGCATTTAATGAAATGTAGCAGCTGGAAACAAAGAAAGAGAACTAACACCAGGGCTGGAATTTTTGAAGCTGCCTAACACTACCCAATTCTCCGAGTGCCACAATCCCCTAAGTGGCTTTGAAAGTTTCAACCCATGTGACCAGACATCGCTCTACATACTACTGCCAAGTATTCCATGGACCATAGTCTGAGATATCCTCTTCTAAGGAAGTCTCTATAGCATGGTTTGACATCTATAAATAGTCCTGACATCTAAACCAGACAACAAGGTGGTCGGAGAGCTCTTCCATTATGTTCTAAATGTGGCGTCTTAGGGATGTCCTGCTCTTTCCATCACCACATAGTTTGCCAGAGGTGGAATTTGCTTTTGTAATTTAGCATTGTGAAAAAAGCATAAACTGGTAGGATATTCTCAAACTAGCCAAAGCATAGCACCACTTGGGAATGTTAGTATGTGGAGTTTTGGAAGACTACTGTCTGCCCCAGAGTTTATTTAAAAAAAACAAACAAAAAAAAAAAACCACACCACACACCACCATTTTATAGGCCAGAGTGTAGAGGTTGCTCGAATATACTGCAGTAAGATTCTCTTTCCTTAAACATCAGATTTGCATCCCAAATTCCAAGAAAGAAATGGCAAAGGGCTGCTCTCCTGGCTTACTTACCTAGATAGAGTTAAAATTTGCTAGCAGGGAGAAAAAAAAAATCTTCCTGGAAAATGGACGCAGTGCAGTGAGTTAACTCCTTTCTTACTAGGTAAGTTGCGATAGTGTTGCTGGCCCCAGAACCACATTCTTCTCATTACTCTCTGCCCTGCATTGACACAGGAAACCACAGATAACTAGCATTAATGATGCTGCACGTCTTTTAGTCCCTTTCATGACTGTGAGGATACACTGGGCCTGTTCCGTGAAGGCCAAACTCATGGGCCATACGACATACACAGCATATGCAGAAAGATTTGCAACTCATGAGTTTCCATGTACTCTATGTTCATTTGTCTTTAGGTATTCTTAGGTCTCTGTGTAAGTATTACATGTTTTTTGATATAGCACCTTTAGGGCCTGATCCAACACCCAAGGAAGTCAATGGGAGTCTTTCCATTGGCTTTGGTGGCAGTTGATTCAGGCCCCTGGAGCTGAGAGAAACACTTAAGGGAATATTAAAAAATAAATTATTTAATGGGTCAAGATGAAAATACAGGATCTCTCTGGTATTCCATAATCCTCCATGTACTCAGTGATATTGTGTGTCATATATTGGAGACTAGAGTCTGTTATCCCCTAAATCCCATTATCCCCAGTTATGCCAAACACTGGGGACCATTATCTCTTTACATCATTTCTGTAAGCACTGTGACCAAAAGCTGTTAGTTCTGGGAATCAGAAAATGTTAAATGGTGAGGTCATTCACTGCTGCCCCTCCCTTCCAGGGCATGATGCTTCCAGACATGACAACATTCAAGACAGAAAGGAACACCGGTTCACAGATAGGTTAAATATCCAGCATGAAGGCCTGTAGACACTCTTATGCTTATTCACCGAACCCTTGAGGCTCAACTCCGGGTGCTGTTACTTTCAAATAGGCTGTTCCTACCTCAATGCTACTTTGAAAGGTTCCTGTGTCAAAGAGAACATATCTGTAAACTGTCAGCTATTTAAATTACTGTTGTTTTCCTTCCCTTTCATCCCATTTGTGCAGTTCTCCACTTTTCCCCCCGAGCCTCAACATCACCACACTCTTTTTTTCCCAGGGTGTTCTAATTAGAACTACAGGTTCCTAGTCATACTGTCTCCAGGAGTACATATTACCTCCATTGGAATCTGACTGGGGACACTGTTTGCTGATGTCCTAGCTTTGCAACCATTCATAACAGTGCACAGCTGGGACCTCAGGAAACAAAAATCCCTATATCGATTATGTTAGAAGAGGTTATAAGTAGGGTGAGTTGAGAAATAGCAAGTTCTTTGGAACGGAAATTTTTTGGGAAAAAAATTCGTAACTTCCAAATTTCCATTTTTGATGGGAAAAAAAAATGATCTTCCCCCAAGTTTGTTTCCCGTTTTTTGCTCCTCTTTGCCTCCTTCCCTCCCCCCTTGATTCTTTTTTCCATTTTGACATGAGAAAAAGGAAGAAAAATGGAGAGAAGTGGGGAAGGAAAATAAAAACCAATTTGTTTGGTATTTTTCCATTGAAAAACTGGACAAAATTTGAAAGAAACAAAATTTTAAAAGGGGGAGGGGGTGCAGCTATTTTTCACCAAATGTGTTTTGAAAATAAAAAAAAAATCTTTTGACCAGACCTATTATTAAGGGACAATGATAGAAGAAGAACTGGAAGTGAGAGGCAGGTGGGGAAGGGGAAGGGAGGCACTGGAGCCAGAGGAGAAAATGGTAGGTTTTAAGATAACCCCCTCCCACACACATACACACACAAAAGCTTATGCTCAAATAAATCTGTTAGTCTCTAAGGTGCCACAAGTACTCCTCATTCTTTTAACATCAAAGTGTCAGGTTGCCCTGTCAACAGCAGCTGGTGGCCTGACACCTTCTTTATTCACTTTCTATTCCAGAATTGAAACTGGGAACTACTCCTGATTTCACATTTATGGACAGGTTATGATCAGCTGTTGTGTAAATGTGCACAGTTGGGAGTGAGACGCACCTTTCCTTGTAGTCCCGCCCTGCAGGGCCTGTCTCAGTTATTGCAGGGCCTAGATCTGCTGTTGGCATTGCCCCCCTCCCGTGAAAGGGGGGAGGAGGAAGATGAATCCTGACCTCCGACCCCACTGCACTGGCTATTTCAGCTGGCTGTGAAAAGGAGCACACTCAGAAGGATGTAACAATTGCCACACTCCTACTGCATGCCAGGGAGCCCTGAGGGGCACTCTGTGAGCAAAGAGGCTGGCTTTGGCAGTCAAATGAAAGACTGGACTGAAAAATGAGAAGAGCAGCAGCCGCCTCTGCCAGTGTGAGAATTCTCATGGACCGTTTAAAGTGGGGAGAGGTGAGCAGAACAAGGGTCATTGGCTTGCAACTCCTCAGGGTCTATGGATATGCTAGCAATGATTGTATTCAAAATAAACATGATTAACAGAAGAGTGGTGACCAAACTGGCTGTGAGTATTCTAAGGTTGCCGAGGGACACCTGATAGTCTCTCTCCATGGTCCTTCAGTGGCAGCTTCAGCTGGTGGTACCTCTGGGCTCCTCGATGCAGACCCTTTCTCAAAGCTGGCCGCTGGGACCAGGCTAATATCAAGCTCTTAAGCAGCATGTCCTGTCTTTCCTACAGAACCATTTCCAGGAAGTGCAAGCACGTGTAACTTCCTTTCATTTTTTAGGGTGGAGAGAAAATAGGAATTTCCAGCCCACAGATAATTCTAACATTTCTCCATCCCAAATTGGGATGAAAAGTTGAAATATTAATTTGTCACAGAACAAAAAGTTCTGAAATGTTGTGGTTAGGAAATAGCAGAATGCTTCATTTCAGTGTGTTAAGCCAAATTGAAATGCCTCTTTTTGAATCAGTGGACCATTAAACTGTATTTCCCTCCCTCCATCTCCCATGATGTGTTAGTCACATGACTCCCATGATGCACCATGCAGGTCAGTTAGAGGGGGATCACATCTTGCATCACTGGAGATGTAGTCTGACCCCATAGCCTGTCCTATAGGGAACAGTGGGGGCCCAAGAATGAGAACAAGAAGCACAACCCCCGAAAGACAACACAGCATCATGGAGTTAAACATTAAACTGATTTGAAACAGTGTTTCAATTTGGTTCAACAAACCAAAATATTAATATTTTTATCAGTACATTGAAAATCCTGTGGAAAATTTCCATTTTGTGGAAACTGCATTTTCCATTGAAAAACCATTTTAGTGAAAAATTCTTGACCAGCTCTACTTATTTTTTAAGATGTGAAGATGTGTGGACACCCACTTTGGGACCAAATTCTCAGCTGATATAAAAGTGACTAAAATGACTTCATTGACTTCAGTAGGGCTACACTTATACACACCAATCCTTTGTGTTTTAAATTGTTTATTTTAATTTAATATAATCAGCATCCATACTGACTGATCAAAGTACTGCACAGAAAGAGAAAAAAGAACCATCACCCCCTGTAAAGCCTTAAATCTACAAGAATCAAACCCAAAGTAAGAACAGAGGAAAGGTAGAATTAATTGAAGATAAAAGTATCAAAACAGTCCAATGAAAACAGACACAGCAAAAAGAGAAGCAACATTCCATAAATGCATCGTGCTAGTCACCCACACATAATAATTTAGACTTGAACAATAAAGGGCATTTAGCCAAATAGATGCAGTCAGAACAATCAGTAACATTTTCATTATAAACAAACTAAAGATTATTTTCTTGTCAAGAACACTGGATTTCAATAACAATCATCTGAACTGTACTGACTCTCCAACTCTTCGTTTTTCTTGGACCAGGGCAGCTAAGTAATTTAGCATCATTGCAACCCTTTAAAAAATTATCAGCTATCAAGAAAAGCTTGGCCAGAAATAATACAGTGGTATCAATTTCTAGTAGCAAATTCAGTTTTCCATAAGAATATATTTTCTTTTTGTGCTGCCCATGCTATCTAGAATACCATTTTTCCAGTCCCTTTGAAGACACAGTACCATAGTGTTTCCAAATTTAACACATAACTTGGTGTTTGTATCATACTGATATAAAAAGTTAAACGTATGCGATGGAATGGATTTGGCTGCTTGATCTTATGGAGATTTAGAAGAGATGTAAATGTAAGTGATATTTTCTGGAGCCTTTTATGATCTGCACATTGATAAATACATTTTTGTTCTGGAGTGGATTATAGCAATGTAGACAAAATGCTACAGAGATCCTTTCCTTGCACACTCCCTCTTGGATCTAACACAGGTTGCACCTTTTAAAAATGATTTTCCACTGTCTCCAATTTACAGCACAGCAGTGCACAGTCTGTGAAGATTACAACCTTAAGGGTCTCACAACTTTCTTGGTGAGAAACCTTCAGTTTTCTCATCATTCTGGGGCTTTACAATCGATAGTCTGCCAGCAGAGTGTAAAATCCTTCAGTTTTATCATCTTTTTTGTGGTGTATTGCCTTCAATTGAGTCACGTTTTCTTCCACTTCACAAACCCAGCGATTGTGGACATCAGTTTCTCCTCATGAGTCTTAACAGCTGTAAGAATTTATATGTAATGAAGTGACTCCAGACTCAACTGAATGAAATTGCTGGTGTTGATGATGATATAGTGGAAGCAATTAAAAAGTCAGCATTTGCCAACCATAATCACAGATGTCTCCTTCTAAATGGGGGAGAAACAGTGCTAATTTCACATACCCTGTGATAACACTTTAGCAAATACTATCGGCTTTTTTTTTTTTTTAAAGGGGGCAGCAACATTTAGCTATGACCCTAGAACGTACAGTGACTGTTGCAACTAGGGTGACAAGATGTCCTGATTTTATAGGGATTGTCCTGATATTTGGGGCTGTTTCTTATATAGGCTCCTATTACCCCTCCACCTCCTGTCCTGATTTTTCACACTTGCTATCTGGTCACCCTAGTTGCAACATAAATACTGTACACACAACATAATCAGGAGAAACCATATTTTGACATTTATGTTGAACTCATATGGGTTTTAAACAGAGGTGAAAGTAAGCCGGTACGGTACGGCGTGCCGGCAAGAGCCAGTACGCTATGCCAGACCGGATGGGCTTTCCCCAGGCTGGTGATTTAAAGGGCCTAGGGCTCCAGCCACTGTGGGGAGCCTCAGGCCCTTTAAAGTGCTGCCCGAGCCCCGCTGCTGGAGATCTGGGTAGTGGCAGCAGGGCTCTGGCGGTGATTTAAAGGGCCCAGAGCTCCGTTGTGGTAGCGGCCAGCACCCCAGGCCCTTTAAATCGCCCCTGAGCCCCAGGGCCTCTGCAGCTGGTAGCTCCGGGGGTGATTTAAAGACCCTGGGGCTCCCAGCTGCAGCTGGAGCCCTGGGGCCTTTAAATACCCAGGCCCTTTAAATCAAGATTTAAAGGTCCTGGGTATATAAAGGCCCCACCTCTTCCAGTTGAGGCCCCACCCCCTGCTCAGGACTCCAGGGTACCAGTAAGTCCTTTAAGTTACTTTCACTCCAGGTTTTAAAGGATGATAAATGTGAAGAGGAAAGGTAGTATTTTCAGGTGCCCTTCAGATTATTCATCATATAGGTATCCGAGGCAAAAAAATGCTTCTGACTTATCTTTAAGAGTCTCCTGGGAGGTCCATTTTTACAGCTGTACCATCTACTATACGCATACAATAAGCAGAGCCCCAACACAAATGCCTTTATGCAAAGAGCCACCTTTAAATCACAGTCCAGAAGTAGAGTTCATATTTGTCTAGTCTATGTCTTGCTCAGTTCCAATAGAGTAAGTTCAATAGGCTCAGAGCTGAAATGCAGCATAGCCATTAATCAACTCCCCTGTAAAATGAAGTTCCAGGAGTTTTTAAATATATAGTACAGACATGAGCTGTGGGATTTTTCCTGTAAACACTCCATCCCAGAAATACTTCATACCTCACCAAGTGCCTTAACTTCACCAGCCGGCATAGCATGTACAGCCTCATAACTTCCATCAATCTCACTTCCACTGTGGTGTCGTCCTTAGTTTCTCTAGTTATCTAGTTCAGGTCAAGAGACATACAGCAGTAGCACCCCATCCCTCCCTAGAAGCATCAAGTTTCTAGGAGGAAATCTGCAGTAGGGGCAGAAAATACTATCAGCCAAAGCTTTCAAGGGTCTTACACCTGAGGCTCCTGGCAGTAGTTCAGCATTGGCCAGAGTCCTGGTAACCCCTCCCCATAATACCAAATTCCTTCCATGGGGACCCACGAAAGCTAGCTACCTGGAATAGCAACAGCAATGTTCAGGCTGGTACAAATGGGTATGAAAAAGCAGTAAGGACTCAGTTTCTCAGAAAAGTTCCTGAGAACAGAAGCAACCAAGTTACCCTAGCTCCATGCTTTAGCCATTAAAACCATTCTGGGTCTTTACACTCAATAGTCTGCTTAAGTATAAAATCCTCAGTCTTGGTTGAGAACTAGAATTCAATTTTCTTTTGTACTCTGGTATGGAAAGTCCACAGACTTAAAACTTGAAAGGCCCAGAGGAGTTGGACTCTTGGCTGAATTTCCAGTGCCTGCTGCTCTGGAACAAAAAATTGGCAAGTGGGTGGGTGTACACACGTGTACACACACACACACACACACACACACACACACACACACGGGATTAGGGGAAAGTGGGCTCTGACTGTGCTCCTGGAGGCAGGACAGCTAGGCCAACCCCAGGCTAGATTAAAAAGACTGTGTAATACACTTCAAGACATGGGCCTATTGGTTGAACTCCGAGTATTATGAAGGCAAGTGAGGATCTGGAAATTCCTCCAACAGGCAGATCTGCTCAGACTGATCCATGTAGCAGGCAGGGAATGACTCCCAGGGCTCAACTGCTGTTCACTAGAAATATTCACATGAGCAAGATGACCAGGACTGGATCCTTCATAGTTAAAGACCCACAGACCTACCCAAGAAATCTGTCTCCAGCAGTTGCATCTAGCTTGAAGGGCCTGATCCAAACCCCACTGAAGTCAATGCAAGTCTTTCCATTGACTTCAGTAGACTTTGGATCAGATTTTCATAGTTTAAATTGGAAACTATGTATACAGCATTTGATTATTGTTTTAGAACTGCCTCTGTGCTAAGCTTTCCATTTGCATCAGTGAAAAAAACCCTCTGATTTTACATTTGCTTCTCCAGTTACAGTCCAATCCTGCTGGGTGCTGAGTGGCCTCACCTGTGATTGAAATCAATGGGCCCGATGCTGCAAAGTGCTGCACATGTTAAATACCCACTGACTCCCTTGGGAGCTGAGGCAGCTTGCAGGACTGTGGGGCCTTTGTAATGCGGTGCTCAGGGAAGTCATTTACTTTTAAATATACTGAAATAATTTATTTTGTCCTCTCTTGGACAAGCCTCTATTGTGGTGATAAAATCATGTGTTGGTCTCACTGATTCCAGACTTAAAAGGAGCGTCCTGCAGGTTGCAGTGACTTGATTTTTTGTTTGACTTCTTTTTTTGGAATGAGAGCGTGTCTCAGTAATCCATAACCCACTTATGAGATTAGTTCTGCTTAACTAAATGGGAGCAATGTTTAATTTTCATTTTTTAGTGGTGATGCAGCCCGCACTGCTGCACATCCAACTTTCAAGACTCTCAGCATTAGCCTTCGGACTCCGTTTTAAACCTGTAAATCAAGCTCTAAGCACAGTGTGTTTTTTCTGTCTTTTGAATATTCACTTCTTGTTTATTCTTATCAATATCCAGTATGTCTATTTTGCATCATTCAAATAATATTTTGTTTATCTGACTTTGGACATGAGAGTAGATTTATGCAAGTCCCCAGGAAAAGGTCAAAGTGTATCTTTGGCTACTGATGAATACGTGAGAGAAGCTGGTACAAAACCCATAACTGTAATGACTGTTCACATGGCCTGGAGGAATAAGCACAATAGGTATATTTTATCCCTGTGCGGAAGGCCAGCATAAGGCTTCTGAAGTGCTATTGTGAGGCTTCAGAGGTAACTATACTTCCAGCTTGTTCTCTGCTCAAGGGTACATTTTGCCTGGGTTTGGCAGTTGAGCACTAATCATGGTTCCACTACTGACATGGGACCTGGTCCTGCTGCCTTTGAAATCAATGACAACAATTCCATTGACTTCAGCAGGATCCATCCCTTGCTGTGTGTGGCTGTAGCAGGGTGAACCTCTGCTCCTGCCCTGCGGGGTTTAAAAAGTGGCCTGGCAGGGCTTGAGAGCTGTGGCTCTAAAAGCTGGGCTGATGGGGAAGTGGTTGCAGCTGGGCCACACCCCAATCAGGCCACAGCTGGCCCTATAAAAGGCCAGGGAAGCCAGAAGCTCAGACAGTCTCTCTCTGCCTGAAGAGAGAGAAGGGCCTGGCTGCAGGGAGCTTAAGACTGGATACCTGAGTGAAGCAGGGCTGGGGAAAGGCTGAGGAGCTGGGGAGCTCCAGCCTAGAAAGCCCCAGGCTACGGCCTAGCAGAGGGCTAACAACAGGTTCTGGGGGTTGCAGAGGGCAGCCCAGAGGTAGGCCAAGGCAGCAGGTCCAAACCCCTTTGCCTGTGATGAGTAGGCTGATACTGCAGTCTGCCCCAGGACGTGGGGCTAGACAATGACTGGCAGTAGCCAATACTGAGGCAAGGCAGGGATAGAGGGTGGGGGTTCCCCAAGGAGGGGAGACCCAGAGAGAAAGGGGTTACTGCCAGGGGCAGCACCCCATGTGAAAGGGCACCGGGTCCAGGGAGGGACACGGGGGCCTGAAGACAGGCGGATCACCGGCCTGCAGAGGGCGCTCCAGCGCTAGAACAGAGCTAATTCCCAGAGTCACCAGCAGGAGGCGCCGCGGGGGTGAGTCTGACCCGTCTACAGTGGCCTTTGGGCAAATCATTTTAACTCTGCGTCTCAGTTGTCCCCACCTGTAAAATGTGGATATTAAACACTTCTCTACCCAATGGGCTGTGAAGATTAATTAGTGAATCATTGTTCGGTGATAGGGACAAAAACTAATGTTATATAAGAGTGAAGTATTATTATCCCGTCCATAGCAGAGAACAAACTGTACCACATGCCTGAACCAATACATGAATTTAGTGTTATCTTTAGTCTCATTAGTGCCCAAGCATACTTTCTAAAGAAATTCTAAAGACCAGCCCAGCCAGCTCTCAATATCCTTGGACCAAATTCTGCCAATGGTGTAGTATGGGCACAGGTTAGGGCAGAATTTATCCCTGTGTTTCTAACAGTCTCTTTGATCAAGATAGCAATGAGAGTGGGCTGAGGCTTTGGCTACACTTACACTTCAAAGCGCTGCCGCGGCAGCGCTTTGAAGTGCTAAGTGTAGTCAAAGCACCAGCGCTGGGAGAAAGCTCTCCCAGCGCTGTCCGTACTCCACCTCCCTGTGGGGAATAACGGACAGCGCTGGCGCTTTGCAGCGCCGCAATTTGCAGTGCTGGAGAGGGTGTGTTTTCACACCCTGCTGCAGCGCTGCAAATTTGTAAGTGTAGCCAAGCCCTGAGAGAACGTGATGGTCAGCGTCAAGGTTGTCGAGCTCAACACAGGAAACAATAGGAAAGATGACAGACTTCGCCGGGCACTGGTCAGATATTACTGACGGTGTACTGAAGGGAAGCCCAGACACGCTGCAACAAGGAGGATATATATCAAACCTGTATACAACTGATTACTCCAGTCTTATAGTTATGACATTAATGTATCCACAGGTAGGCAGAACACTTTACATGGGTGAAGATAATCCCTACCATGTGAATCTTACAATTTAGGCTTTATGTAAATAAGGAGATTCTTAATCTGAAACCATTAGAGCAAGTTTGTGAGGCCCCTACTCACACTGTAATCCCATTGACTTCATCTTTGTCCTTTTGAAGACAATGGGGTTACTCAGGTGATTGAGGAAGGAATTTCTTATGTGACTATGGGTTTGCGGGATCAGGCCAGTAGGTAACACAACCTGAAACAATGTCTCAAAACATGCACCCACAAGTTACATGTAATTGTCTCTCTCTAAATTCAATGGCTGTGCAAACAACCCAGTAGATTATGGATAGAAAATTGAATATTCATAATAGGCATTGCCATAAACCAGGCAGGTGGAACCAAAGCAAACATTCTGCAGTGTGTGAAAGGATAGTAAATAAAGCCTGATGTTGCAGTGACAGACCACAATTCTCTCAGAGCAATGAATGTAAGGAGGCTGTGAGCATGACTGTGAAATAGATACAGAGGTAAATGACTAAAATGAATTAAACCTCAATAGGTTTAGGTGACTGGATGACTTACACCATTAGAAATGAAATGGAGAGCTAGAGGTTGCTTCTAGCCCCCGCCCTGGCTCATATATGCCACTCCAATGTCATATATGGACAATAATGGAGTAACAGTGGCACAGGGGAAAACTCCTTTAGTGCAGGAGCAGTATGGGGCTGATATAAGTATCCATACATGCTCCTTTGCAGGCCCAGTGTCATGGGCAGGGCTGGGATGGCTCGGATGAGGTGTACTTAGAGTGCTCAATGACAATGGGATTCTGGGCTCCAGTGCAGTTTGTAGGCAGCCATGAGAAGCTGCCACATGTTGGAGCTTCAGTTACTGCAGGGTGGCTCAAAGGTGATTTAAAATCATCATTGCCCCACCTCTCTCTGTGCTGTGCTTCCTGGAGAATCTGCCCCATGGACCTTCACCTACAGCTTAGGAATTCAAATTCAGCCCAGTTTGATAGTTATGGAAAGAAGTTACCATTACGGCACTGTTTGGGGAGTTGGTGATCCGAGTGCATTTCCTGGAAGAATAGTTACAAACATCATATCCACTCCTGTACTAATCATGCCGCTCATAGGCAATCTCTAGGAAAAAAAGTCATGAAGGAGCTTTGGAGAAGCAGTAGACACTGAATTCTGCTTTTAACTCCTAGAATTTGTCCCTGCTATTCAGAGCTTGATGCATATTGATGGAGGACAGGATATGGGAAACCTAAACTGCTGTTCCCATGTAGGGCATGAACAAAAATCCAGGTTTCTCAGTCAAGCACTAAATAAACTTAGCCTTAAATATGTTTGTCTTATTTAAATCATCCAGATTTGGAAAAGAACAAAATATAAAATGTTTCAAAGTCTCCACAAAATAATTGCATGTACTGTCTATTATTCCATTAAATGTTTTCTGTTTGTTTAGCACCTTGTATTGATAGGGATCTCAAAGTACTTTGCAACAAGTATACAAAAAGCACCATGTAAATGCAGCCATCTTTGCATTGGAGAACAGCAACCAACACATACACTGCATGGAAAGAGGAGGAGGAAAGGAGGAGTTCTGTTGGAGGAGTAGGTCTTTGTATTTTGTGTATTGTATTGTGTAGTTTGTATGTGTGGAGGCTGCTAGCGGCAGTGTGCTGGGAGAGAAGCTGAGCCCTGTTTAGGGGGTGGGGCTTGTCTGCCTAGGGGTCCTATAAAAGTAGCCAGCCAGCCAGTCACATAGACAGCTGCAGCGGCACAGCAGCCAGCAAACAGAGCTGTAAACAGGGGAGTTTCACTGGGAGTTTGTGGGGGAGACTAAGGCCTACACTGGTCTACACTGTGTGTGTGGGGTCGAACTAAGGTACGCAAGTTCAGCTACGCTATTCACGTAGCTGAACTCGAACTACCTTAGTTCAAACTACTCACCCGTCCAGACGCCGCGGGATCGAAGTCCGCGGCTCCCCCGTCGACTCTGCCACCGCTGAGGAAAGCTACCTTATTGAGGTCAGAACATGTAGGAATGAAGTGAGAAAGGCCAAAAGCCATGTAGAGTTGGACCTTGCAAAGGGAATTAAAACCAATAGTAAAAGGTTCTATAGCCATATAAATAAGAAGAAAACAAAGAAAGAAGAAGTGGGACCGCTAAACACTGAGGATGGAATGGAGGTTAAGGATAACCTAGGCATGGCCCAATATCTAAATAAATACTTTGCCTCAGTCTTTAATAAGGCTAATGAGGAGCTTAGGGATAATAGAAGGATGACAAATGGGAATGAGGATATGTAGGTAGATATTACCACATCCGAGGTAGAAGCCAAACTCGAACAGCTTAATGGGACAAAATCAGAGGGCCCAGATAATCTTCATCCAAGAATATTAAAGGAACTGGCACATGAAATTGCAAGCCCATTAGCAAGAATTTTTAATGAATCAGTAAACTCAGGGGTTGTACCGTATGACTGGAGAATTGCTAACATAGTTCCTATTTTTAAGAAAGGGAAAAAAAGCGATCCGAGTAACTATAGGCCTGTTAGTTTGACATCTGTAGTATGTAAGGTCTTGGAAAAATTTTTGAAGGAGAATATAATTAAGGACATTGAGGTCAATGGTAATTGGGATAAATTACAACATGGTTTTACAAAAGGTAGATCTGCCAAACCAACCTGATCTCCTTCTTTGAGAAGGTAACAGATTTTTTAGACAAAGGAAATGCAGTGGATCTAATTTACCTCGATTTCAGTAAGGCATTTGACACGGTTCCACATGGGGAATTAGTTAAATTGGAAAAGATGGGGATCAATATGCAAATTGAAAGGTGGATAAGGAACTGGTTAAAGGGGAGACTACAACGGGTCATACTGAAGAGTGAACTGTCAGGCTGGAAGGAGGTTACTAGTGGAGTTCCTCAGGGATCAGTTTTGGGACCAATCTTATTTAGCCTTTTTATTACTGACCTTGGCACAAAAAGCAGGAATGTGCTAATAAAGTTTGTGGATGACACAAAGCTGGGAGGTATCGCTAACACAGAGAAGGACCGGGATATCATACAGGAAGACCTGGATGACCTTGTAAACTGGAGTAATAGGATGAAATTTTATAGTGAAAAGTGCAAGGTCATGCATTTAGGTAATAATAATAAGACCTTTAGTTATAAATTGGGGGCACATCAGTTGGAAGTAACAGAGGAGGAGAAGGACCTCGGAGTATTGGTTGATCACAGAATGACTATGAGCCGCCAATGTGATATGGCCATTAAAAAAAGCTAATGCAGTTTTAGGATGCATCAGGTGAGGTATTTCCAGCAAAGATAAGGAGGTGTTAGTACCGTTATATAAGGCACTGGAGAGACCTCATCTGGAATACTGTGTGCAGTTCTGGTCTCCCATGTTTAAGAAGGATGAATTCAAACTGGAACAGGTTCAGAGACGGGCTACTAGGATGATCCGAGGAATGGAAAACCGGTCTTATGAAAGGAGACTCAAAGAGCTTGGCTTGTTTAGCCTAAGCTAAAGAAGGTTGAGAGGGGATTTGATTGCTCTTTATAAATATATCAATCAGGGAGGGAGAGGAATTATTTAAGCTTAGTACCAATGTGGATACAAGAAGAAATGGGTATAAACTGGACACTAGGAAGTTTAGAAACCTTCGTCTGATTTCAAGTCTAACCATTGGAGGAGTGAAGTTCTGCAACAGCCTTCCAAGGGGAGTAGTGGGGGCAAAAGACATATCTGGCTTTAAGACTAAGCTTGATAAGTTTATGGAAGGGATGGTATGATGGGATAGCCTAATTTTGGCAATTAATTTGGCAATTGATCTTTGATTATCAGCAGGTAAGTATGCCCAGTGGTCGGTGATGGGATGGGATCTGAGTTACTGCAGAGAATTCTTTCCTGGGTGCCGGCAGGTGAGTCTTGCCCACATGTTCAGGGTTTAACTGATCGCCATATTTGGGGTCGGGAAGGAATTTTCCTCCAGGGCAGATTGGCAGAGGCCTTGGAGGTTTTTCGCCTTCCTCTGCAGCGTGGGGCATGAGTCGCTTGCTGGAGGATTCTCTGCAGCTTGAGGCCTTCAAACCACAATTTGAAGACTTCAGTAACTCAGACATAGGTTAGGGGTTTGTTATAGAAGTGGATGGGTAGGATTCTGTGGCCTGCGTTGTGCAGGAGGTCAGACTAGATTATCATAATGGTCCCTTCTGACCTTAGAGTCTGAATCTGAGTAAATTCTGGCCAAGAAAACCTCATTCGCCCTTTTAAAAAGCCCTATACGATCTTTAATGTCCACACACAGTAGACAGGAACTCAATTACACTAACTGTAATAAGAAGTTGAGACATCATTCAAGAATAATACCAAATAAAAATAGCCTAGAAGGAAGGGCAAAATTTGCATGAGCATATACTAAATATTAAACAGTAACAATTATGTCTCAGGTAGCAAATTTAAGGCTAAAGTGTTTCATCATTACACAGAACTATTTATCCTCTCATAAAAGTCTGGCACATAGCAGGTGTTGGAAATGGAAATGCAATTTCCCAGCTAGGCAAGCATCCAATATTTATGAGCCAAGCCTATGAAAACAACTGAAACTAAGCCCATTGCCGATAGGGACAGAATAATTTAAAGGCAAATGAAATATCTTCACCACTGTAAGAAGAGCAGCTTGTAATATCTGATAATATTCCTAAAAATGCCTGAATTTATTGTACACGAATGGAGATATCATGCAGGATAGTAACACAAAACCATGAACATCTTCATGGCTACAGTGCTATACAACAACTACTTAGACAGTTAACAGCCTCAAATGATACAAGAAAGAAAAAAAATACGAGCGCTTAGCTCAAACAGTTCAGAAAAACTGTGGGTACTACTGAATGCATACAACTGAATGTATTTTGCATGTACTCCACTGACAGCACAGCTTGTTGAGAGGGAAGACAATCTGCTAAACTTCAACAGTGCCCGTAAATGCTTTGTGTACTTCCTATCTATGGAGGCAGTGTTTGGACATGGATTACATTTAGATTAAGTTCAAATTTATATTTGAATTTGACAGTGCTGCAACCTTTCTGCAAGAGTTCCACCATCCTGGGTTAATCTCTCTTATGAGAAGCACTTTTGTATCTGAGCCAGAACCAAAACGTTTGGGTTAGAATTGGCCTCTTGAGCCTCCCCACCCCCTGCTGAAATTTGAAGAGGTTTGGATTCAGTCTTGTTTTTAGACCCAGACAGAGGGATCTGTGCCTGTCAACACTCCTAACTCAGCAGGCAACTCCAAATTTGTTTAAGGATTTCCTGTTTCCCACTGATTAGGCTCCTCTCTCCCTTTGGTAGGCCACCTACATCAAAGACCATGGAAAACAAGCTACTTTTCATGGGCATTTGCACAATTTTGATGCTGCTGGTGTTATGCACAGCACTGATCTAATGGCATCAGGGACATCACAGCGCATTCTGATGAAGCGAACCGAGCAAATAATTCATTAAAAGGAATGTAATAAATGAGTTTCATTTCTTTGTTCCTTCTAGGTTAAAGTGGCCCCTGTGCAGAGGGCCAGCAAAAGGCCTCGGCACTATTTAAGCACTCAAAATAACGGAGATTAAGGTGGACTTAAATGGTATCTAGGCTGAATGCTGGTCCTCTGCACATGGCTGAATTTCAGCCTTTGTGAATTGTCCATGAGTACATTTTGATTTTTCTCAAATGTATGTGTTATTCCAAGAGCACGTCTACATGGCACACTCCTTATGGTCCCATGTATAGTACATATGTGGAATTTATCCATGCGAGGTGGGCAAAGAGCAGTATAGATGACAACGCATGGCTTAAGCAAGTAAAGACACTCCTGAACCCTTAGGGTATGTGTCCTACATGGCTCTCTTCAGACTTAAGCCAAGAAACCTCTTCAAATAAAACTTTGGGGTGGAGCTTGTTCCTGGATGCTTCATTGTTACTGCTTGGTTTTCAAAGTTCAAGCTGTATCGGTTGATTTTAAATTGAGCACATTGGCCACGTGCGATATATCTGTCCCCTGATTTGATGAAGTGTAACCTTAAAAAAAAGACAGTGTTCCATTGAAAATATTCACTTCTACAAATTCAAAGTTAGTTTTCAGTGCATATACTTCAATATTCCTTTTAAATTAACTAGGCTGCAAGGCATGCCAGTAGATGTGCTTGCAAGGATACTCATGGAAAGGAGTCATGAAGGGGCATTTATTACAACCAAAACAATTTTGGTGGAAAACTGTATGCCGTAGTTGTTCAGCTCTAATGAAGAAACAGATTTAACAAGACATGGCAGAATATCTAAAAGATAAGTTATCTTTTCAAAATTATTCTGGTGCAACATCAATTGTGTTGCCATGACATTTGAAAAGTCTCTGAATACTGTGGAGGTATCAGAATTGGAAAATGCACACAAGAGGTACAGATCTTCAGAAAAAGGAAAATAGTATGACTTTGGAAATCCCCACACAAGGGGTGAAATCTTGGCCCCATTGATATCAATGGGATTTTTCCATTGACTTGAATGGAGTCAGGATTTCATCCAGCTAGTTCAATCCTTAGTATATTAACTGAAAAAATATAAAGGGGGAAGATAATCTGTAAATACCCAAAAGGTAACAGAAGTCTGAACAAAAGAATATAGAAAAAGAAGCCATTCTAGATAAACCAGATTGGGTTCTCTTGGGACAGAATTATACATTAAAGAACAAAGGGAATATATTAAATATAAACTCTCTGTATTTTAGCAAAGTATTTGACATAGTGTCTCATGAAATCTTCCTTGAAAGAGGAATTCAAATTGGTTTGGACATGAACATCATCATATGGATACAAAATTGGCTGATGGACCATAAACAAAGAGCAGTGATACATTTCCAGACCAAAAAAACCTCTTGAAAACTTGGTGAAGTGAGAGTTCAGACTAGAAAATATATGGCCCCTTCAAATAAAGTTAAGACTGTAATTTTAAAAGCACAAACACAAACCAACGGTCTAATCCAGCTCCTGTTAAAGTCAATAGACAGATCCCAGAGTTTCTTTCAAGTATCATCAATCCTAACGCTGCCAAGTATCACCATCCACCTTTTTACCTGTAAGTTGGAGACCCTCACCTATTTTTATAGGACACTTCAATCTTCCCTGTTAGGTAGACAAAGTCAGACAACATGGCCTTTAGGCATCTGATACACACCTACCCTTCCAGCTAGTGCCACCTCCTTTTGGATGCCTAGACCTGCCCATAAAGCTACACTCCATTTGCAATATATTTTACTTCCTTTGTTCATGTGACAGATGTTTTCAGTTCTTCCCCTCCCCCCCCCACCTCCTTTCTTCCACCTCCTGACAGTGGGCCAAGCTAGTCTGTCTACCCTCCCTTCCTCAATGCTGAGGGGATAGGAATCTCAAAGCCCCTACCTTTCTGACTGCACTAAAGGGCACACATTTCTTGCTCCTTGCTGCTCTGGAAGGCTAGTGTCTTCCATGTAACTCACTGGTGTACGACAGTTTGTCACTCTCTGCTGCTTCACAGACCTTATGAGTTGTTACAGCCCCACCTACAGCGCCTTGGCTCTTTAGCTAAAGCTGTATAATCTCATACTTCTAGGTCTGAAAGACCCTGACTCAATCCCTGTTGTGTCAGCCAGGAGGGGAGTTATTGTGCTACCACAGGGAGAGGGAAGGTAAGAACACATGATCCCATCTCCCGCTAGTAGATTCAGAACCACTTAGGGATTGGTGTTCTCCCAGCTACAGCAACAAGGAAGTCAGCCATTGTAGCATATATGGATCCCCCTCTTCCAGTGGCAAGACCCAGAGGGAAGCCAGGTTTCCCCAGGATGCCCTGTTGAGTTCCCGGGGGTTGCACAGGTGTTAAATGAAAACACTGTTTGATCCTGGGTCCGCAGCTTTTACATTTGTGGTCTATGCCATGGTGAAGTGTCTCATTCTATACCAGAAACTGTAACACATAGTGAGAAATGGAAACTGGAGAGCAAATCGAACACATGTGCGTAACAGAAATATTAAAGACAATCCAACCCAGAACCATTTTAACTATAATTGGGCAAATAGATGTTACAAGAGTGAAAACCCACCACTTTTCCAGAATTTCTCAACTCCCCCAAAACCCAACCATCACCACCGCTTCTGTCTGATTGACCTCCAACTGCTCTAAACAAATAAATACAATAAAAACTTCTCCATGAACATGGACCACACAAAAGAAATTGTATGTGGAAAGGAGCTTTTTCCAGAAAATGTATGCCTTTGTTTACACTGGAAAGTTTTATCAGTAATACCACTATAGTTTTACCAGTCTATTCCCCACCCTCACCTTATTCTGATAATACCTTTTTTCAATATAGTTTGCCACTCCCCAAGTGTCATAAGATAACTGAAAAAGGCTCTCTTATACCAGAATAAGGGTGTTTGCATGGGGATTAGACTGGTATAATTACATTGATTTAAATTCAGACATTAGGTTATACTTAAACACAAAAACAAAACAAAAAACACACCTTTCCCATCTAGACAAGGTCTGTGTGAATGGGTTGGTGGGGAGGGGGGGACATGTCAAAATAGGACTTGAAAGAAATCTGTCACACTCTTAATTGTGGATTTGTTATTCTGATTCTGTAGCAACTAAACTGAACAACTTTATGGTGTGGATGGACTTCTCTAGAAAGGAATGCTGGAGGGATCGGTGATGTTTAAAACTTCATTAATAATGTGGAAAAGGAAGTAAACTGTATGTTTAATTCAGTTCACAAATGGTACTAAATTCATATGTTCCATGCAGCTAGAATGGGTAGGTAAATGTTTCTGCTTCTGAGATCAGGCACCAGCTGCAGGTGTGAGCTTTAAAAATTCTATTTGCCTTACATGGCTGAATGCTATTGAAGAATACTGAGGATTATATTTATATATATATTTATATATATAAAGAGAGAGATAGATAGATGACTTGCTCCTGGACCATACTTCTGACAGCTGTTTTGTTGTGTGTGTAGGATGAGGGTTGTAATCTAACTTTTAAAATGTGCTTTTTCACTTTTAGAAAATTTCATTTTGATTAATAGTTAAGTATTTCGGGGGGAGGGAGGGTGCGCAAGAGGTTGGGGCATGGCATGCTCTCTTTCATCCCCATCCCAGAAGGTGCTTGCTTAAGAATCTTTTCTTCCTCCCCATTGTTGGATGGTGTCACAGGGTAGCTTGTCTCCTTGAATAGGTCAGACCCAGCTCCCCTGCGTCAGAGCAGATGGGCCCAATTGGGCCAATGAAAGAGGGCAGGGCTAACCCTGGGGCTGTAAAGATCTGTCAGAAGGCAGGTAGAGCAGGAATAATTGGGGAGGCTGTGCTTGGGGATGGGAACCACAGAGGAGTTGAGCTAACCCTGGTGATGACTCCCTGGGACAAGCGAGAGGTAGCCCTAGGGCCTCTGTTCTCTTTCTGGAACACAACTGGCTGAGAGCAATGCTGGCTGAAGGAAAACTGGCTGCAAGAAGGGAGCTTACTGGAACTGGGAAACTACAGGAAGCAGGATTACCAGAGACCCTATGGAGGGGAGGCTGTGAAACCCTAGGACTAAGGGTGAGCTGAGGAACTGTTTTTTGTCTGAAATATGCTTATTCTTGGACAAATAACCCTGTTTAAAGGAGATTGAGCATGGCAGTGAGTGCTTGTTAAACTGGGGAGAAGCCCTGCCACGTCACATACGCTGGAGAATACGGGCACTTGGATTCATCTCTGATACAAGGGGAGAGTGAGATGGATCTCTGGTACCAGTGAAGAAGGGGAAAACAGATGCAGGATGCCACAGAATGGCCTTTGACCATGTGGGGGTGTTCAGGTGGTAGCCACTTTATTATAGATGGCAATAATAAAGTAGCAACACATGTGGTATAAATGAACTAAATAAAGTTGGAAACATGGGCAGGAGATTCATCTTGTTAAATAACCAGAGGGTACTGTTCCTTACGTTCTGTAATGATGGATAACTAAGGGGTTCTCTCCCCCTTCTTATTGTCCAGTAAACCTTTGAAATGTATTCTTTGCAAAGTAAACCCAGACAAAGTTCTTCTTCTCTGCTGGAGTGTAGACACCATGCTGTCTCTCTCTCATCCTTTGGTCTATTTGCTTTTTCAATTGGCTTGATCACTTTACCTTAGATGTAAATGTACTTTCATTGTCTTTGGCCTCACCTTGCTCAATTTTCATTGGAGACACAGGCTAAACAACATTGTCTGGCTTGGGTAGACTTGTGTATCCACTGCCTCCAAAACCTATTTTAAGAACATATTTCCAGCACACACAAATAACTCTTTATACACAACCTATACATATACCACACAATGATATTCATGACAAGATTGTCGCCAGTTTTAAATACACCTTAAAAGAAACTGTTTGGATAGATATTCTGACAACGGTGTTTTCAGTGTGTCCTTTGCCAGCTGGCATCAAGGAACAGTTAGGGTCACACCTGAATAATAAATAATAAGAACATAAGAATGGCCATACTGAGTCAGACCAAAGGTCCATCCAGCCCAGTATCCTGTCTGCCAACAGTGGCCAGTGCCAGGTGCCACAGAGTGAGTGAACCTAACAGGTAATGATCAAGAGATCTCTCTCCTGACATCCATCTCCACCCTTTGACAAACAGAGGCTAGGGACACGATTCCTTACCCATCCTGGCTAATAGCCATTAAATGGACTTAAATTCATGGAGGTTATCTAGTTCTCTTTTAAATGCTGTTATAGTCCTAGCCTTCACAACCTCCTCAGGCAACGAGTTCAACAGGTTGACTATGCACTGTGTGAAGAACTTCCTTTTGTTTTAAACCTGCTGCCCATTAATTTAATTTGGTGGCCCCTAGTTCTTATTATTATTAATAATACAAAAAGCTGAGACAGTTACTGTGTTGTAACTGGGATTCCTAACACAGTCATAAATGTAGTATACAAAGTACCAAAGAAAGAAAGCTTTTTGTAATGGAAACAGTAAGTCTGAATGATTTGTTTACTTTCCCTGTGTAACCTAAGAAAGTTACTATGCAATATATAATTGTCAAAGCCTGCAGTGCAATAGAATATTTAGAGTGGATTTTTTTTAAAGCACTCAGCATTAACATACCTCTGCTCCACTTGAAATCAATGGACATTTTACCACTGACTTCAGTGGGAGCAGAGTTAAGACAATGCAGAACACATTTGACAATTCCACCCTTAACACAGCATTTCTACGTTACAGAATTTCCTTGTATTCTAACCTTTTTAAAAGGCATATTAAAATATCTAAGGAATTTATTTTTGAAAAGGCTCTTTGAGCTTTGAAGGGACTTTTTGCCAGTCTCATTCCTGAGGAAGACTAAAATGAAATGTGATAGTATCCATAGTTATTGGTCTTAATTCGGGAGGTAAAATGGCTGGTTTCATATTCTAGAATTTGCCAAAGAAAATCCAGATGGTGACCCATTGGATGAAAGTAACAGTCCGTCACACAGATGGACACACTTGCAAAAGCAGTAAATGGATTTAAAAAAAAACAAAAAACAAAAAAAACCCACACACACACCCTGGTCAGAGTAAATTAGATAGGAATGTGCAGTATGATTTGGTGGCATATAATTGTACAAAGGTCTTAGCAGAATTTTCAGTTGAAATTTGGCAATTTCAGATTTGGATACACATTCATGAATTCAGAGTTTAATACATTTATCTAGTTGCATGACTTTTGTTAGTGTGTGCTTTAAAGGCACAGGGCATGATTCTGATCTCACTGTGGTATGACTGAGGAGTAACTCCATTGTAGTCAGCAGGGTAACAACAGTAAGTGATATCAGAATCAAACCTTCTGAAGTTAGTTATTGCCTAAGTTTTTGGCAGCTGTATATTCAGATAAGGGGCTGGGGACAGTGGGAGGGAGATAAATGGCTGGAAAGGGGAACTCTTGCCTTTTAGGCTTTGGTGTGTTCACTCCTGAAATGCTGCTTTCAATTCTAGAAGCCTGCCTGCATTACCAAAAAGTAGTAGCTAATCTGGACAGAATGCAAAGAGCAACAGATAAATAGAGAATAAAACAACAATCTACACAGCTGGTTTATACAAAATATTTGAATGATTTAAGCTATGAATGGCCCTTGCATGGTGTGGAGAGAGGCTACAAAGAACTTTCCCCTCCCCTTACATATCCTGCTCAAGGACCAAGTACAGTTTCAGTCCCTCCACTTTGAGGAGCATAGAGACCTCCTGCCTCAATAGGGAAAGGAGGAGAGAAGGCTGTTGTATCCTAAATGAAGTGCAACCTATGCACTGCTTGTAAATGCAGGGGATGGCAGTGAGGGATATTGCCTCCTCATGAAGCCATGCAGTTTCACACAGCCTTCTACTCAAGAATGTGCCTTGAAAGCACAGTCTTACTTTGTCTAGTCTATTCTTGGGCCTGGTCTACATCTAAAAATTAGATTGGTCTAGCTATGTTGCAGAGGACTGGGTGGTGTGGGGTGGAGGGAACTCATGCCCTGTACAAGATAGTTAAGTCAGCCTAACCCTTGATGTAGACACAGCCAGGTCAATAGAAACATTCTTCTGTTGACCTTGCTACTGGGGAAGTAAATTAATTACACTGATTGAAAAAACCCTTTCAGTGATGTGGGTAGTGTCTACACTAAAGTGGCACAACTGCAGCATTGTAGATGTGCTGCTGTAGTGTAGCCATACCCTTGGCAAGATCTACTAGATCTGACTATGGAACACATTCCAAGAGAAAATTGGGCAAATCCAGAGTCTTGATAATCTTTAGGAGACACAGCAAAGCCTTCCTCTTGAGAAAGACCTCTCTGCTATAAGGGTGATACTCCTAATACTGACACCCCTTTCTACCCCAAAACCCTCTACCATCCTCCCAGCCCCTTAAAAAGAGTAAAAATAATATCTACACAATCAGTCCCCAAAACCCTACCCAAGCAGAGGGGTTTTGCCCCCATGAGAGATGTGCAGAGTGTCCATTAAGTCTACTAAGGGCTTTGCTATTGTTACTGATTTTGACAAGGAAGGTATTAATGCACCAAGTGATAGGTAGCCATATATAACCCTAAATTAGTTAAGTGGACAAGAAAGTCTGTGGAATAGTTTCAGTGGAGTGATGGATGTCCAATTTCCCCTTCCTTGTCACTGGATCCTCTCCACTACTCCCCTCCCCCTGGGATCCCTGTGTTCTGGGGCTGGGATGGGAGCTGCAGAGCCTGACTGCTCATGAGATGCAGGTAGGAGGTGGCCCCAGCTGAGCAGAGGCTGGCATGGGTTGTTGACCTGACACCTGTCTCCCATCCCTAGTAACTGGACTTTTAGTATGCAGTCAGTACATCTAACCAGACACAGTATAGGTCCCCTTTTGACCAGACTTTCAGGTAAAAAACTAGACGACACCTGGCAAACCTACTTGATGCCCTGCATTATCAGAGGCAGACAGAACACATTTCCCAAATGCACAATACACACATACCACATCACCTTTCCACTTCCTCCACACTTCTTCCTCTGAGCACCACAATAGCTTGACGTCCTTTGATTAGGCAAAGGCCTGGCTTCTTTGAAATGCTGCTGCAGATGACAAAGAATCCTGGGATATGTTTGGGAGCTAAAGACCCCCACTGGGCATGACTGAAGAAAAACAGGAACTCTACTTTTTATAAATGGATTTCTAAAATATTATAATTATATTCGAGGGAATAAAATAGATATACCGACAATGTGGGTGGAATTTTCAAAAGCAGTCCGCATTAGCCTAACTGTTCCCACTGATGACAATAGTAAAACTTCCACTGACTTCAGTGGGAGCAGAGTTAGGCCAATTCCAAGTGCTTTTGAAAATCCCATCCCATATTTGTTGGAGCTGAAGAACACCAGGTTCCCAAATTTGATAGATGACTTCTTAGTAGCATTCTCAGATTGGTGCCAAAGAGCTTTTATATTTTGCTGCTTTTTATTTTATATAAGTTTATGATGAAGTCACTGGATGATCTCTATAGACATAAATCCTAGCTACTCTGAAGCCCTCACATATCTAGCTACATTAAGAAGTTTTACTTTTCATATGCTCAAATGAAATATTTTACTTAATTCTTTGAGAATGAGTTTTCTTACCTATACGAGAACTTTAAGTATTGACCAATAAATACAATTAATCAAAAGAAAATCCTGAACAACAAGTAGCTTTTTTGAGTGACCTGAAATCTAGTTCTTGTAATTCATTATTCCATTTTTAGTCTTCTGGAGCTTAAAGATGAAAATTATTATTTTCCAGGAGTATCCTTCATTCCTATTCTTTCAGATAGTCCTCTAAGTAGAGTGATCACCAAGGTTATGGTTGTTCTCTTATCTAATCTCTAGTACAGTGGCTGAAGTGTTGCTTGCCAGCATCTTTATAATAAACTGTTAAGTTTACACAGGATATTTTCCCTTTTTGAAATAGAATATATAAATTACTCCCAATTACTCCTTATAGTTGAAGGAATAAGTTAGCTAGTTTCCCCGTAAGTGTCACAGCAGCCGTGGGGGTTCAGGAAAGCCTTGAATGCATATAGTGTAGTGGTTTCTCGAACGTGCTCAGGAAGGAAAATGTGATGCATAGGTGACAGCATGGAAAAGGCACAGGAGAAGCTAACAAATTTACGAGAGAAGCTGACAAATAGCAAGATGAGGCTTGCATGATTGGCAGGGTTATTCAGAGCTTTGAAAGTAATAAGAAGCTTGACCTTGATGCAGTGCAGAAATTCAAAGCAGAACAACATTTTGGTCAGAGCAACAAATGAAGACATTTTTAGTGGCAGTGCTCATGTGAACTAGATAGCCAAAGAGGGTGCCAGGAAGCCCAGAGAAGAGGAGGTTATATTTTATTACTTTCACATTTTCCCCAATCATACACAGCCACTTGCCCCAGACACTTTCCGTTCAGACACAGGCCTCCTATCTATTCTCCAAAACATACCTGGATTGAAAACTGGATGAAGGGTAGTAAACCAAGAGCAATGATAAACAGGGATTATCAAGGTAGGGGAGGTGTCTGGTGGGGTACCACATGGATCAGGGTTAGACCTGTTGTTGTTCAACAGTATTTTTAAATGATCTGGAAGAAGTGGAACAAACAGCATGTAGTTCAATGTATAGACCATACTAAACTGAGATGTGTTGCAAACACCATGAAAGACAGGGAAATAATAAAATGGGACCTAGAAAGGTTAGAAAAAAATGGGTAGAAAGTAAAAGATTCAGAGTGGAAATATCAAAGCGAATACATCTGGGGAAAACTAATGTGAAGCACAAAGATTAAGTGTGAGGGAGAAAGCTGGAAAGCAGTAATGCTGAAAGAGACCTAGGCATGACATGAGACAATAAATTAGATGTGAATTTCCAGTATGATATGGGAGTATTAAAAAAAAATCAAATGTGATTAACAGCGACATGCAGAAGCAACATGTCATGGAACAAAGAGCTGAAAGAAGTCCACCATCTCTGGCACAACTGGAATACTGCCTTCGTTTTTGGCCACCTCAGTGCCAGAAAGACGGGGATAAATTGGAGGGACTTCATAGAAGAGCAACAAGAATGATTAAAAATTGGAAGGAATGTTTTATAAGGAAAAATTCAATATGTACTATATAGTGTAGCCAAACAATAACTAAGTGTGGACAGCTAAGGGAGATAACTGGCCACAAGTATTTGAAAACTGTAAACACCAATGAGGGAGAGGTGGCGTTTAGGGTTAACAAAGGTTTAACTAGGACGACAAGCAAATGTAAGCTTAATTAGGAAATTCCATACCTTGAGATTTAAGTTGTGGAATTGAATCCAAATGGAGGCGATGGAAACAGTAATTTAAAACGTGACTGTACGAGAGTGCTTGAGAATACAATGCTACATTGTCGACAGGAGATCCAGCAGATAAACTTAATAGGTCTCTTCTATAATCACATGTACAAGCTCCTAATAAATATACCCTGCACAAACATATAGATGTCTTGCATACACCATGAGATCATATATACTTCTCTGCATAAGCACACATCCACCCCTTCACAACCATACTCTTGGCAGGTTCAGTGCCACCACGTAGGATGAGGTTTCTGTTGTTTCAAAGGTGTCACTGGGCACTGCTGCCTGCATCTTGATGCTCCAATATCCTCCATTTAGCTCTCTTGTATGCAATGTATTTTACAGGCTGAAACAAAACAACCCTGCATGCATTTAGATTCTTCCAAAATGTGTCCAAAGCATTTCTTCTGCCCTTCTCCTTTAGATGCATCTTTCTTGGCTCAGCTGGCTATAAAGCATTACTTTATTATTTATTTCCATGAGGCCAGTTGAGACATACAAGCCATGCCATCATTTTTACCTTTGTTACTGCAGCTTTGATGCCAATGTTATTAAAGACTTCAGTGCCTGGTGGTCCTGAAAATTTATCCTAAGGATAGTACTTTGGAAGCATTGATTTAATATAGCCAATAGATTTGAGCCATTGTTATGAGGTCCATATATCATAGCTGCAAAAGCAGGAAGATAAAATCTGATCTTGGTTTGGAGCTGAATCCTCATGCATTCCAAATCCTGCCTCTCAACAGATCAAAAGGAACTGCTAGTCTTGTGAATTTGGTCATTCACCTCATGAGTGATGGTCACTATCTTAGTGTTTGTTTATACATGGAGTTATTCCAGAATAGCTCTTGTTTAAATGCACACCCTATGTTAATCCAAATTTACTTTCAAGCATAGACAAGCCCTTCAGGGTAAGTCTATGCTAGATTTTTTGCTTCTCTTCTAACCTGATTAACTGATTAGCTCAAGTTAATTGGCAACTACCCGTTTTGGAAATGCTAATCTAGACACCCCACAAACATGTGTGGTTTACCCTAAGGCTCTGCCTAGGAACAAATATTTGTGGATTGTCCAAATTTAACATGCTAACATGAGTAACAAGTGCAAAATCTGCAGTCTAGACAAATCCACAGTAGAGGAACTTATTGTTCAAAGGGTGTGAATGACCAGCTGATGGCTGGGACATTTATTGCTGTCTTGCTTAAGGTGATGGTTAGACCAAAACACTTAGCTGATGCACAGAAACTGTTTACGGTGCTTTGAAGATTGCCTTGTTCTGGAAACACATGAGATGAACTGCCATCTCTTTCCATAACCCTGAGATGGAATTGATTGATTGTATCTGCACTCCAGATGACATCACCTTACTATTTGCAAGTATATACACCCACATCAACACTTCCACCATACACAACTCCCAATCCCTCACTATAGAACAGATTGGGAAACACAGGTGAGTGTGCTTGGGAAACAGTACAAGGACAACTCCCCTTGGGGCATCATGTGCCCCAGAAGAACAAAAAGGGATACGGAGGCGGCAGAACCTCAGCACCACCCCCTACTGCAGTGGCCCACACAGCAGGTAGCTGCATCAATGGAAGTAGGCTGTAGTATTTGAATGGATGGTGACACTTTTATAATCTCTCCCCAGGCACAATCTTTCCTGGGGCCTCTCCCTGGGAAGTACAGTGCCACACTAGAGGCAGTATACACAAGGCTGTCTCTCTCTCTCTAGGTTTATACGTTCCTTCCCACACGCAACTAATTCTCAACACCCCAGCTACCCCATATATACATCCTACTATTCACTCTTCACACACTTCCCCCCCCCACCACCATTTCCCTTCCCTCCCTCCCCCCCCCCCAATTCCACATCCTGCACTGACAGACCCACAACCATAGGTGGATAGACACCTCCTACACAAAACCTATACACCACAGTCCTTGTTATCCACACACCTACTGCCACAAACTATTACTCCCCTTACCTCTCCTCTAACCTTCACAGAAAGGGAAGTACATTACCCCTACTCTACATGGACACAGATGTCCCCACAGAAAATATATTCCACCCTTTGCAAATATAGATTAATAGCTTTGTCACGATTGTGTATGCAATTTGCCAAAGTTAATACGTATCCCCATGCTCTCACCCCTAAACTCCCACCCCTTCCTGTGTGCCCCTGAAACTCCAGCACCAATTGCACCCCTGGAACCAACGTGTTTCCCTTCTCTTCTGGCAGGCTTATGGATTTGTTTGCTGCTGTTTGTTTTTTTTAATTATGGAATATAGAGCAGGAGCTTTGGTATAAATAAGGGTATTATTGTGGGATTGTTTGGACTAAGTTGTGGGCTCAGCACACTTGTAGTCATTCTTATTTCATCTGGCAATGAGTTCCATAGTCTTGGCACAGTTCCTATTGAGTGTCTGTCTCCTGTGGTCATGAGTCTCCCTCTGTTGGTCAAGTGCTTTATTGTTCCAGTGGGATGTAACAATCATGGGAGTTTGTGATCACACAGGGGGAAATGGTCTATTAGGTAGCTAGAACCAGTTCCATGCATGGATTTGGAAAATTAGGAAAAGGATCCTGAGTTGGACTCCGCCTTCAATGGAGAATCAGTGCAGACAGTATTTAATCAGGATGATGTTTTCCTGGCATGCTTTGTTGCTGACCAAATGGGCTTGCTGAGCCCTGAAGTTGCTAGGGCTTTTGCAGGACATGGGGATTCCTGGTTATTGTGGGCCAGATTTTCAGCTGGTGTAAGTCAGCAAAACTACATTGGCTTCAATGCTAGCTGAGGTCCTGGCCCACATAACACCACAGCGTGAATATTGCAGTTATGTTTGAGCCTATCACAGTAGCCACATCTTTGCCTGACCGTACCAGACTCCATCTTCTGATGGAATGCTGCTGATGGAATGCTGCAGATGGAAATGGGCAGCATTTTTCACTGTGGTTATCTGAGTATCCAAGTGTAGCACAGTGCCTAAGAGGACCCCGAGGCTGCAGATCAACTTAACAATCTGAGAACACATGCCTCAAATGGATAGGATTGTTATGGAGAAAAAGACTTCCTCAGTGTTTCCCTCTTGCCTTCAGCATTGCCTCAGTCTTCAACTTCAGCCAGATGCTCTTCATTCAGGTACACTGAGATGGTGCTCTTCACCTTTGCAATTCACCTCTCCTCCCCCCAACATTTCTCTGCCCTACATACAGTCTATCACACTCATTCAGTTTAGCCATCTCTCCCTACTCACTCCACAAAAACATCTTCTAACCCCATACAAACACTTATCCTGCTCCTCACGCCCCATTATTCTAACACAACCAGACCCTACATTCAGACATGTTGCAACCCTATCACACATCTCTCCCAATAGCCTCCCCAATACACACACAAACAGCATTGCTCACACACACCTTTATAACATTTGCGTAGACACAAGCCCCTCAATAACAGGCTCTTACACACAGCTCATCTACTCCTGCATGTTCCCAAACTCACTACCCTCTCCCTGCCCCAGTACACACTTCCCTCTAAAGCTCTCTGCCGATAATCTAAACACCTCCCATGCAATCCCCATATACCCACACATCCCTAACCCAACCCACAAACAGTAACCACATCTACCAATCCCCCCCACATCACCTGTGTCCACCTGCAACAAGAATTCATCTACCCTTCCCATACCCTCTCCCCTACACCAAACCAACACACCCAGAAACTACTGACGCTGCCACACAGGCATATGTAACCTCCCACACCGTTACACAACATCTTCTACACCTACATCCATACTGCCCTGCAGTTAGCCCTGACCCCCCCCGCCCCCACACTTTCCTATTCCTCACCACACACACTCCATCCACCCCAAAGCTCTCCCTGTGTGCCTGCTCCCACATACCTCCACACTATCCATGAACCCTCACACATCCTGACCCTCTTCTCTCCCCACCACAACTTTTATTTATCCTTCCTTGAATAGCCCTTTCCTTCACTTATAAACATCCATAATGCCCCTCCCCACTCTCATGCCATAACCTGTCACCATCCCTCCATACTTCCCAGAGAGACAACCCTATTCCTGAATCCCTCACACAAATACACGGGCCTTCTCATCACTCACTCCTTAACTATTTCCAACATCCCCTTTCCTCCTCCCCTGAATGTAATCTATGCCCCTACCAAACACCCCTTGCCTTCCCATAATACCACACACTCTACTCCCACTCCTGACTCCCCTCAGACTTATCCCTTAACTACCCCTCCACACAGCCAGCCCTCCTACTTCCTCTGCTTCCCGCACCTTACAGCCCCCACCTCCATAGTGCTAATACATTATAGCCCGTTTCCCTGCTAGTGTACCATTCCCTTTCATCCCTTTACCTGGCCCCGCCTTTCTCCCATTATACCCACACCTTATACCTCAATCCCCCCATCAGACAATCACACTCCCCTTACCCAGCCCTGAATTCACACTAACCTCCAACACATACAACTCTATAGCCATTCCTTTTGTCACACTTTGCCCCATGTGCCTTACGTTCCCCCATACCACACTCCCCTCCTCCACATATGCTTCCTACCTCCCCACAAACATGCATCTTTTTCCTCTTCTGCCCAAGTCCCTTATGCACCCCACACATTACCTCACTCCTTACACCCCCATGATTATATACCCCTGCACTTTGCTCTCCCTCCTCCTACAGTGTTTCTCACTTCCATACCCCATCTCTCCTCTAAAACTACACCTTGTGTTTGTGCCCCTCACCTGCCCTTCACATGAACCCCAGGCATTCCCCCCATCTACACCCCCTTTACAGCCCCCCCATCCTCCCACCTACATCCACATGCCTCAAACCCCACCACATCTTTACCCTCCCTTCACACTTCATCCCACCCACATAATCCCCATTAGCTCATCCCCCCTTCCAATCCCCACTCCCACCTTTTACTCCAACCCTGCCTCACAACCACACACTAACTTCTTCTGGCTCCACCAGCCTTCTGACCTCCCTCACCCATGACCCCTGGCCACCTGCCCTGCAGACTCTGGGCTCTTCCCTCCCCATACACCTTTGCACTTCCCTTGATCTTCCCCCACAATCCCCACCCTGCATACCCTTTCCTTTCCAGCCCCCCAGTCCCTGAAGCTCTCTCTGCCTCCGCAGGGCCCCTACCTTCCATACCCAGACTCCTCCCCCTCAACAGAATCCTACAGGCCTCATTTTAGACCCCACACAGGCATTCCTTAGCTGCCTGTCCTCCCCAAACACACAGCCTTGTGCCCTTTTCCCCTCCACCCATACATCTCATACCTCCACTACAGCACCTGCCGCCACCCCCACCAACCCCAAAAACTTCACACACACCCAACCCTGTCCCCAGTCCACACCCTTTCTCCTCTATTCCCCCCCCCACATGTTTATTTTCCCTTAAGGTCTCCCAAACGCACCCGTGATTTCCCACCCACCCAGCTGTGTTCCCTCTTGCACCCCTCACCTGTCATGTGCACCAAATACATAAACCTTCCCTCTCCTCTGGCATAATCCTTTCACCCCCGGTCTTTCTCCTTTACACACACCCCACTTAATCCCCCCAGCAAAAAAAAAAAAAACAACTCACATCCCTAACCTCAGTAGCCTACCACGCCACGCACCCATTCCCTAGCCCCACTGATACAGCCCCACTTCCCTAGACACTCCTCCCCACATTCACACCTATCTTCCCCCCTCGCCCCCTTTCTCTCGCACACCCAGCGCTCCTGATACGGACACGTGTGTATCCGAGACCAGCCTTCCCACTACAGGCAGCTGGAATCGCTCCTCACTCGCTCGCCTCTCGGCTGCTTTTGTCCATTGTGCCACAAGCGTGGGGACCGGGGTTGTTTGCCGTCGGCTGTTGCTGACACCTTTGGCAGGAGTTGCAGTCTGTCACCCTTCACTTTCTGATACACAGAGCAGGTACGGCTGAGCCTGGGAGGGCTGGCTTTTGTCAGGGCACTTGTCGGTAGGCACAGCGTTAGGGCAAACTTCACACGCTATTTGCGCGCTTCACGCGAGCCTAGCAGCAAAGGGGACTTTCTCGGAGAGCTGATAGGAACAGAGCGGAGCATATCTCGCACATCCCTGTCTATTGAAGAGGTCCTCGTCTCTACATCACTGGTTTGCAATATGGGAATTAGACAATGCCCTCTTAGTAGCCTAATGCAACCTCAATTATTCCTCTCTCTAGATACAGCATATTTCTAGAGCAAGAGAGAAGGCAAATGTTTGTCTCTTCCCTCCTCCCCCACAAAAAACCCCCCCAAACCAACCAAAAAAAAACAACAACCCACAACCCAACCCTCGCCAGTAACTGACTTTCTAAGCTTCGATTCAGCTGTTTGGTTGAGAAGCTGCTTTTATTTCCCTCTCTGTGCGTGTGTGGCTGCCTGCTACATTCCTAGAAGGCACTTTCCAAAGACGAGAAATCGCACGGCGTCGGACTAGGTTTCCTGCCTTGCCAACGCCAAGTGAATGTATCAGTTCACCTAGACACAGATGTGCAGATAATCCTTTGATCTCCAGGCCCTTCCAGAGAATTTAGTGGTTGGGTTTGAAGGGAATGTGGGGGTAGTTTTAAAAGGTCATGCACAGGCGCTCCGTGTCTGGCAGAAGAAAAAGCGCCAGCGAAGTTAGTTACCTGAGCGAGGCGAGGTCTGTGAACTGGGCATTCTGACTTTGCTTGCCTCGGGGCAAGTGTGCTGAAGCTGATCCTTGCATTCCCCGCTCAGGCTTTGCAACCCTTTTGTTGTATCTGAAGGGGCTGGTTCCCCTCTTAAAATAAAGCCACGAGTCTTCCTTGCTTTTGCCTCTTAAATCGGATTCCTTTAGCACCCGTGACCCCCCGGCTGCTTCCCTGCCGCGGACCTGAACCGCCGGCTGTGGAGGAGAGCAGCGAGCGAGGAGTCTCCAGACTAAAGAAAGGTCTGGGGGGCGAACGCACTGAGACAGGCTCTAGAGGGTGGGGCAGATCTTTCAACAAGACCCCCACTCGATTCAGATTTTAAAGACCCCCCCTCCCCTTCACGACCCTATTAGAAAATGTCATATTTCCCTTACCGTGGTAGGAGTAACCATGGCATCCGTGTGAATGTTTCCAGAAAAGTCGACATGAAGAGAGAGGTTGATGTAAATATGTTCATTCAAAGTCCCAAAGTTGGTTTGCTTGGGCTGTGCAGAGTTGCTCTATGGGAGAGGAGCCTTAAACTCTGAGTCCCGTGAACATAATCTGCTCGATTATAACAAACCAGCTCAGCCAGATGGCTCTGTGCTCTGCGGATTAACCCCTTTATTGCCACACTCTGCCTTCCCTACCTACCCTTTCCAATAACGCTGCCTGGCTGGGAAAGTCAGCAAATGGAGCCCTTTTTTTTATTTGCAAACGAACAATCCCCCATAAAGGTATTTTCCCGGTGTGTGTTTTAAAGAAGCACAATTTAAAAGACCCGTTGATCATTTTATCCCCCTCCTAACAGGATCTCCTCCTATTAAGAACAGTGTCAGCACCAGGGAACGCTTTACAGAATTCCTTTGTTAAATCATAAACATCTCTTTTTAAATACGATTCTCAGAAGAGAAGTATTTTATAGCTCAAATGGCTATGCATTAGCACTGTAATGATCCACCCTCTCTCCAGCGCGCACACACCCTGGTCAAACTGTTTACACGTGTTGCTATTCTTACCCACGTTCAGAAGTCATTAAAGGGCACATAAAACAGGTGAAAAAGAAAAGCAGAAGGAAGTACTTTCTGATAAGCCTTTCTCCCCCTCTCTCTCCCTCTTATTTAACTGCAAATTTTAAACCTGCTGGGTTGGTTAGTCGGTTAGCATTTTTGTCAGCCGAGTGCCCCCCCCCAAATTGGAAGCAATATTCGTTTGTAGGAAGAGAACCCAGGGGTGGATTCCTGACCAGATATTCCTCACGTTTTGATTTGTAGATCAGTCCATTAAGAAAAGGACCGGGCGGTGCCAAAAACATGGAAAGTTCATCAGCCGTCAGCAGTGACTGGTTTCCAAACTTTTTTATTTAGAGTGATCGCTCACAGCGATCGTTGATAATTTTAGCTGCGCGCCTCTAATAGTCTCTCTCTAAATTTAAATGCTTATGTCATCTTTCTTTTCTGTTTGATTCAAGTATAATTTGAGCAAGTCATAACCCAACTCAAGGGGGCACACAAAACCGTTTGTTTGGCGCTCGTACTCTTCTGGGGAAGACATTTCTTTCAAGAATCTCAGTTCTACGAGATTATGTGTTTTATAGTATTTCCTTATTCAAGCAAACAAATTTCCTCCTTGTTTTGTATAGTGTGATTTCACCCCTCATGCCCTCAGAGCATCTTTCTAGTCCCCTTTCAACCTTTAAATCTAGCTGGAGGCTTGTCACGTTTTAGGGATCTATTTTCAGCTGTAAATTGAAAAATTTTGTTTTTTAAATACTACTATCATCATCAGTAAAATAACACCATTGGGGACCTCTGTACTATACACAGTGTACCTGTCTTATATCATCATCACTGCCTGAGCTGATTGTCACATCTGAATGCCCAGGCTCAGAGGGAAAAAGTGCAATCTTCCACCGATGCCTCCTAAGAATATTCTTCTAAAATTTGCTGCTCTCACAATCCACACGTAGCTTAAAGGCTGAGCAACTCTAACGCGTTTTCTTCTTCACACTTTGCCTGTCTGCAGAACTTCCATCGAGACTTTTTTTAGAGCCTTTGTAACAAAAAGTGGAGTCAGATGTAAATTCTCTTCCCCCTCATACACACAGTGCAGTCAGACCGGGGTGCCTTTTTAATCTCCTGAAGAGCCAACAATAGAAATCTTTCCTGTGGCAGGCCAGTACTATGCTCCAGCAGCAGCAGTCAACGGGTTAAGTTTCTGAAGACAACCCAGAGCCGGGAACTTCGCTATTGCAGCCAGTCCAGCAAAAAGAAGGGAAACAAGTAGGCTACAAGTAAATGATTTCTGCATAGAGGGGCTGGCTACCTCTGATGGGAGGTAAACCAACCAGAACCATGCATTGTGCACAACTTGAGGGGTTTTGCTCTGTACTTGTGTCTGCATGCCAACAACACGCCTTGTAATTTGAGATGTGACACCTTAATCTTGCCAAATATGTGTGCTCTGTAAAAAGCATTGTAGACGGGGTATTTATTTTCACAGCTAGAGGAAGTGAAGATATGTTCATTACTTTCAGTTTCCCAAACTTTCCCTTAAAGGGTTCAAAACTACTCCGGACATATTTTTCTATCCACTTTTACATGTGTTTATGTTCATTTATTCTACATTTTCACCATAATCCTTAGAATGACAAGTGGGTCCTCTATAACTTTCAATATTATGTAAAACTATTGCTAATAGAGTCAAAGAGTAGAATGGTTACCTATGAAAATGATTGATTTGTTTTAAGGGTAACAGTTATTTCAGAAGTACTGACATGATAATACTTCATTAAACTGATACTCAGTTCAGTCCTTAAAATATAAATGAGATTACTTTGAAGACTTACAAATATTACTATGTACATGCCATGGAAAGTAATTGTGATATTTATTTTGTGGTTTTAAATTGTGCTGATCGCTAAAGCATTGATATGTTCATTTTAGGCCTGGGTGAGCCTTCAAACACTTACACACATATACAGAAACTATTTTTAAACATGTATCTCTAGTTATTTAATTTTGGTATTACACAGTAAAACAGTATATTTATTATGGCATTTATATACATATGAGATGCACTTTAGTAAATAAAAGGGTAGCTAAAGTCAATATTTCATTGGGTTTACCTATATCTTGGGTGATTAGAAAAGGAGGGAATTAGGGTTTGCCCACTAACTGTTAGCTTTTGCAATAGCGCCACTTTGTGGTTGAAATACTGAATAGAAATGGAAAGGTGTGGAAAGATCTGTGTTCATATGTATGCTACATGTATTTCAGCAAGTTTGTGCTGTTTCCATGGTGGCATTGATACACACTGACAAAAACAACAAGCTGCAATGGAAATGTTACAATACATTTAATGAGCCGTTTTATTAAAGGGTAGTTTTGATTCAAAAGTAAATAAGAGAAAACAAAGAAATGGTATCGCCCTATTTTTCCATATTGCCTTAACTTATTTTTTTCCTTTTACTAATCAACTTGTTTAAGAAAAAACTTAAGTTCAGGAGATTTTTTTTTCTTTCAAACATCAAAATCACTTTGAAAACTCTGAAGTAAACAAAAAGACATCCAGTAAAGATTTTTCTGTGGCGTGAAAATGAGACTGGTTTTTTTACAACTAGGAAAAGTGGTGGTGCGGAATCGGGTTAGATTGTTTAAAAGAAATGCTAGGATTTACTTTAAACTGTTGTAAGCTCACTAATGTGTTTGGAGTTGTGTCCACTCACACCAGGGCTGAATATGTACACATATGGTGTGTCTACACTGTGATTTTCAGCACCGCTCCCTCCACCCCATTAGCATTATCTGCAATAATGCTACCTGTGGCCTTCCAATAATGTTACAATAGAAAATAAGGAAGGAAGCTATCCAATTAAAATGGCAGGAAGAATTTAGACAGGCAAAAGTACCTACATAAATTGGAATTTGTACATATTTAATGACCCAAGGTAGTCTAGAAGACTCAGAGTCAGATACTATATACATCTTACCTGAAAGACGCTATTTCTAGTAGCACAAAATTGTCGCCATGATTTTAATGCAGAATTCCTCACTGAAATCCAACAGAGAAGTTTGCTAAAATATCTATGGCTTGATTTTGAGCCACCATACCGTGGGGCCGGATCAGCACTGACTTCATGCTCCCTACTGAAGACCTACCTATGGTAGTTCTGCTTACTGAAACACTAACACCACTTCCTCTAGTAAGTAGTTGGTCCTTGGTGGTTTCACGTACAATGGCTGACCAGGCCTAACCATGCTTACATTGTAAAATGTAATGGGATCCCAATATTTGTGTCAGGAAAGCTTAAAAGAGAATGAAATGCAAACATTACCTCAATGTAATTTTAAGTTTAAGAACCTAAACACACAAAATCAGGCAATTCCAGAGCAAAGATTCCCGAAGCTTTGCTAATTTGGCTACTTTGCCTGAACTATCCATGTTTTTTTTTTTAAAGGCATTAACAATCATCAACATGATTGGTGCACTTGTGTAATGTGAGAAATTTAATGTTGCTCCCCAGATTCAGGGAAGTCTGTGTTATCATTTCCTGACTTCAGTGTGTTTACATTTTCAGCTTTAATGTTGAATTAAAGTGGTGGTTGGGTTTGTAATATCCTTAAAGAGAGAGAGAGAGAGAGAAGAGGCAGAGGGGGAGAAAAAATAAAAATACTAAGTAAAATAATTTCACCCCAAACTGAGGCATTTAAATAGTCTTTGCATGCAGCAGACAAGTTGGGGTAAAAGTGGAACTGCAGTAAGGCAATGGAATTTTTCATAATCAATTCACTTTTTTTGCATTAAATTATGTATGTTAGGGTAGACCGAATCTTGATCCCGAATACAGTCAATGCCACGTGTTTAATACAAGGAGTCAATCATTTGAAGTCAGTGGGACAACTCCCAGTACTGAATGACGTAGCCTGTAGTAAATGCTTGTGGGATCCAGTCCTGTACTTTTAATTGCATATTTACACATTTTGCTTAACTGACTCTGCTGGCAGACTACTTGCTTTAGTGTTTGAATTCTGCAAACTTTCATATGAAATCCCATCTGCTGAGGAAGGGGCAGCATGCACAGTGCAGATCGAATTTCAGAATGGAAAGATCTGCTACAGCTACTGCATGTGCACAGACATATAATATTATGGGCCAAATTCTACTCCCAGTGAAATCAGTGATCCCATGATTTGACCCTACAATTTAAAAAATTGAAACTTAGCAAGTGTGCTAGACCTAGCCATACATATCAATCCTACAAGCCTGCCACATGCAAAACTTACTGATTTCAATAGGAGTTCCCAGGGCAGAGGGCTTGCAGGAACGTTGCCCAGATTTGAAGTTTTAGCATTCATTAATTTTTCAAGATATGCTAGAAAAGGTCCTGATTCAGCAGATATTGAAGCATGTGCCCGGCTTTAAACACATGAAGTCAATAGGACTAATCAAGTGCTTAAAGTTAAACATGTGCCTAAGTACCTTGCTCAACTGCAGTCAAAAAAAAAAAAAAGGAACCACTTAAATTGACAAGTATCAGGGGGTAGCCATGTTAGTCTGTATCCACAGAAACAGTGAGTCTGGTGGCACCTTAAAGACTAACAGATTTATTTGGGCATAGGCTTTTGTGGGTAAGAAATGGGTTTTTTACCCATGAAAGCTTATGCCCAAATAAATGTTAAGCCTGGTCTACACTGGGGGAGGTGGGGGGAATTGATCTAAGTTATGCAACTTCAGCTACGTGAATAACGTAGCTGAAGTTGATCGCCGTCCGCCGATCCGGCCGGTAGTGAAGACATACCGTTAGTCTTTATGGTGCCACTGGACTCCTTGTTGTTTCAATTGACGAGGTATTTTTGTTTCCCCACTTATTTCACTAAAAACTAACTGAACCATTTTTTCCTCAGAATCCACCTCTGACCATCCTCCCAAATTTATTTGGATAGAGACCAAGCATATGAAGTTTCAGCTCAAAGGTAAACTTGTCAAAGAAAATTAGAAGCAATAAGAAAGAGGAATTTAGAATGGCAGTGCCCTCCTCAATCTAAACGATAGTATTTTCTACCAGGGTTGCTAGAAAGTGATTGAAATTACAAACTGCTTGATTCTGATTTTTAAGTGAAAAAGGAGAATTACTGGAAAAAGCCAGTGTATTATTATTACTTACTATTGAATAACGACTGTGCTTGGTGCTGTACAAGATGTAGTTCTTGCCCACTTGAAGTTTATAATCTAACTGTAACCTTGAACAACGTATCTCTTTGCTCATGCTGATTACTGTTCTGTTAGTTGGTTGTGGCAGATCTCTGCTAAATATGGTCACTGTTTCACCCACACTTATGACCATGTGAAGGCTTCTACTCACATGTTTTGTTGTCTGTCATGTGCCTCATTCCAGTCATGCAATCTAGCCATTTCTTTATCAAGCATAACAAGGACCAAAATAGTAACTGAGGTTAGTATCCTGTGAGGAAGGAGAGGGAGAAACTCTGTGATGTGTGGAGTGCTACAGAGTGTTTATTACAACAAGATAGGGATGGTCATACATTGCTCACAAGTGGCAAAGTCCAATGCATGACTCATACAAGTTTTCCAAAACAAATAACAATTGAAAACTTTATGGGGCCCCTCACGTTGTTACATCATAGGGTTATCGTGCACATGTCAAGCTTTGTCTGACATTTACCCATCTTAGAGTTCCCCTACTCTTTTTTTTTCTTCCACCTCAGGTGGTTATTTTGAAAACAGTGCCATGGGTTTGGAAATCTAGAAGTGTATTGTAAGGGCAGGATTCAGTCCTGCAGCCCTTACTTATGTGACTTTCCATTGACATCAGTGGAAATAGTCATATGACTATGAGACAAAGGAGTGCATCTTTAATGATGTGAAATACAGGGGTTGAGGACGCTTTACCTGACAACACTTGTGGTATAAGGCATATGTTACTTGAGGACCCCTCATAGGAATGCCCTGCCAGATTTAGCAGCTAAAACTGAAAGATCTTGTGGCATGCAGAGCAGACTCCAGCTTTTCTGCTGCCCCAAGAGGCAAAACAAAAAACAAACAAACAAAAAAAGACGAGTGGCAGCACTTTGGCGGCAGCTCAATCAAGCTGCTTCTTCGGCGGCGGGTCCTCCCTCCCTTCCTCTTCGGCGGCAGCTCAAAGAGGAAGAGCAGGAATGAGGGACCCACCGCCAAATTTCCACCAAAGACCTGGACAACCCGCCTTGATACCGGACGGCATGCCATCCCTTTGAATTGGCTGCCCCAAGCACCTGCTTGCTACACTGGTGCCTGGAGCCAGCCCTGGTAGCACATGGTCTTTTCAGTCCTCCCCCATGCACTGACTTTTATGCTGTGATGTGTCATCTAAGGTAGGCTCTGCTTGGAAAAACCATGCAATGTGCCTTTCCCTGCACAGAGAGGAATTGCCACATGTCACAGCTCAAGTTTTCAGGATAATTTTCTTGCTCCTTCCAATGTGTCTTCCTAGGGATGGTGTTCTGACGCAGCTAAATAAAATGAAGAACATCAAAAGAATGTTGATGAAATTATCCTTGCACTAATTTTTCAAATGTAGTGGCTCTGCCCCTCTTCCCACTTATACCTGCTTTACATGAAAGTAACTCCATTAACTTCAGTGGCGTTACTCCTGATTTACAACAGTGTAAGTGGGAAGAACTTAAGTCTCACTATTACAGATTAAAAAATGTGGCTGTATGTGATGCATGTATGGGGGCGGGGAGGGGAAAAGAAGGGATGGTGGCACAAATTCCACCAAGGGGAGGAACAAATCCATGTGAATGCTGGGTTTTGCATGGGAGCCTGGGTCTACACTACAGGCTTATGTTGGTATAACATCATTCCGGGGTTTGGAAAATCTACACCCCCCTGAGTGACGCATTATACCCGTGTTATGTTGCTGGGAGGGCTTCTCTCATCGACATAGCTACTGCCTCTCAGGATGGTGGAGTGCCTATGTGGATAGGAGAAGGTCTCCCGTTGGCGTAGGTAGCGTCCTCACTGAGCGCTATAGTGACGCAGCTGCATTCGTGGAAAGGGGGTTGTGAATATAGAAGATATTGTGCTCCAAGTATGACAGTTTCAGGCAAGAGTGTGCGTGGAATCGGTGCCTATGGCTGAAATCTCCCAAATGTTACTCAGTTTATGGCTCACTTTCATCTTCCAGAACAGATTAACTGGATATGCCTACATGACCTACAGTAACTCTTTCTAAAAGGCTGCAGTGTCCCATGGCAGCAACTGTTCAGTGCACAGGCTGATGTTAATGTCTCAGATTCATAGAGAATTTCACCTTTTGGTGCTATGCATGTGTGGGGTCATGTATACCAATTATGCACAATATGTGGTCAGAATCAAGACCTCAACACATCACCCACCCTAATAAGGGCCAGATTGTCCCCAGTTCTTGGGTGGGAGAACAGAATACTCTCAGTGGGTCAGAGGTGGGACATTAGAAGCTTTCAAGAAGGACCAGGACAATAAGTCCCTGAATTTAGAAGAACACAGAGATTGCTTCCCCTGTGCACATTGGTGGTGCAAATCATCCCAAAGGGAAGAGGGAAGAGGTGGGGCCATGATCCTGTTCCTCCACCCATTCTGGCCAGGTGCCCAATCCCTTCTGCTTCAGGGTGGTGCAGTTCCACACCACTTTCTACTTAGGCCAGTGACTAAAAGCCACAATTGGGCTTTAAATTATCATCCTTTGTGCTCAGAAATGTGTGTCCAGAACCCAGATGCGACATGGAAGCATGATAGTTTGCAGCTGTATTATCAAGTTAGTGTTAAGCATCTGTTGATGGGAATTTCCATATAACTTCAGGATTTCAATAAATGTTTTCATTTATATCATAATACAGTAGAGCTGGTTGAAAAATCCTTTTTTCCATTTTTGTTAAAATTTCCAATAAAAATGGGTTTGTTTTTTGTTTATGGAAAAACAAACTGAAAATTGAAAAATGTTTTTGAAAACTTGTTTGCATTTTGGCTTAAGAAATCTGTTTTGAAAACACCTTGTGGTAAAAAGAATTTCAGATTCTGGTAAAAATGCTCATTTTCCCCACAAAATGGAAAATGTAATCAAATGAAGTTTGCCATCAAAAATTCAGTTTTGATGACAAGCCATTTATGTCAAAATTACTTTGATGAAAATATACAACTTGGTGTATAGTCCACTTACTTTGCCACAATCTTTCTTTGCCCATGGTGATGACAGCAAGTGAATTGTGAAGAATATGAGCTACATTCTGCTCTTGGTCAATCGAGACTTATGATACACCCACTGCTTTGTACCATGTCTATTCATTCACACTAGTGCAAAGAGGCTGTAAAACACTACCACATCAGAACTGCAGCATTGTACATCCACTGCCTTCTGTTGAAAATGACTAAACATGGAGAAAGATAATGGAGAATAGGCCTTGGGTATTTTGCCATTGAAGTCAATAGCAGCAGACTGGGCTCTACTGAACTAAAGTATGGTTTCTAGTGTAAATGAGAGCTGTGTATGGTACTGGCACTTTACATCTTCTATATGCAGTAATCAAGAGGAGAACACCATAAGAGCCCTGGACGAACCATAGATTATTCCAAGGATGGGTCTTCCCTTAATACATTTTCAAATCAAGGCTGGATGTTTTTTTTAAAGGACATGGTGTAGGAATTATTTTGGGGAAGTTCTATGGCCTGTGTTATACAGGAGGTCAGACCAGATGATCACAATGTAGGGTTGCCCATTTTGGTTGGATGTATTCCTGGACGTTTCATCATATGACATAATCTTTAATTAAAGATTAACCTTTAATTCCTGGAGACTTCAGGACAATCCCGGAGGGTTGGCAACCCTATAATGATATTCCTTTCTGGCCTTGGAATCTATGAATTGCAGAAGTCGAGGGCAGCCTTATCAGAGGAGATCCAGAGATCAGTTGCTTTCGTTTGAAAGTATGGTGAAGTGTTCCAGCTTTGTTTTCCTGATGCAAAGAGCCAAACTGATGAGTTTTCCACAGCTCCCTTGAGCCTGCTGATGTCATATACCAGGCAGGCAAGACTAACATTGAGTATTAGGGGCTGGCATAACAGTAGCAATGGGAGGGCTTCTCTTCAGTCCCTGAGGAGGTAAACATTGTAATCCCACACTGGAGGGAGCGGCAGTTCTGCTGAGAAATGCCACTGCTCTTGGTTTGCGTTGTCAAAGAAAAGATTTGAAAAGTAAATAAGCCTTTCCCTTCCATTAGCTATAGCTATGAAAACCCCTCATGAGTGTGTCAATTGTTAGTGCAGACTGATGCTTTAACTCCCATTTGTTCCTTGCAAGATCAGCAATATATTCTCTTTATCAGATTAACAGGCACTTCAGAAACTCTCTCTGCTTTCCAAGGTTGGCTTCTAAGGGCCTGATTCTCACTTACACTAAAGCCACTTTACACCACTCTGCCAGTGTAAAAGGCCTTTAAAATGAATGTAAATATCCTTTGTGCCCACTTTCAAGCCCCTCTTCACTGGCAGAGTGGTGTAAAGTGGCTTTAGGGAGGAGGCTCTCAAACTGGAGAGCATGAGATGGCAGAGTGGAGAGCGGCAGCTGCTGGTTAAGCACCCAACTCCGAAGACAGCACCGCTGCCAGCAGCAGTGCAGAAGTAAGAGTGGCATGGTATGGCATTGCCCCCTTTACTTCTGCACTGCTGCTGGTGGTGGCATTGCCTTCAGAGTTGGGTGGCTGGAGAGCTACATACTAGATACTTAAACGGCTCTGTTTGAATCAATGCCTTATTGGGTTTTTTTAATATTAGGTGAGTTGCATGTTGATTTTTATTATTTTTTATTGGTATATGTACTTGTGTGAAGTGAGGGAGGGGCATAAACTTCTAGACACAAAGAAAGGAGGCATGATCAAATAAGTTTGAGAATCACTGCTTTAGGGTGACTGAGAATCAGGTTGAAAGTAGAGCGGGTTAGGAATCTTCCACTGAAATGTGGGTGGTTGGGGTTTTCTGCCAGAAAATTCTGATTTTTGTTGAATTTTTTTCAGTTTTCCATTGGGAAAATCAAAATGAAGTATTTTTGTTTTGAGCTTAATTGACCCTGAATTGAAATACTTTGGTTTGTCAACCCAAATAAAAACAAAACAAGGAGGCTGGTTTGTTATTAATCTGTGTCTGTCTCAGTTGTATCATTGCCTCAAGGAAGTTGTAATTCAGATGTCTCAGGCCACCATTCTCCTCTCTAGGCTCCCTGGATGGACTACATCTCCTAGGATGCACTGGCATCTCCATCCCAGTTAAACCACAGTGGTACATTGTGGAAATCACGTGATCAAGGTGCAGCCTGGAAGATGTAATCTAAATGGGGATCCCAGCCCACAAAGGAGAATGGGAGCGTGAGGCACCTAAACTCCCATGAAGCACAGTGGAAGCTCAGATAGGCACAGATTAATGTTTGTATTAAATTGAAGTGAAGTATTTTGATTTTATTCAACAAACCTAAACTAAATATTTTGACTGAGGAATAGCAAAGCATTTCACTGTTATGGAAAATGTCAAATGACATTTCCAAATCAATTTAATATTCCATTTAATGAAAAATTTTGATATTGACTTTTTTTTTCCTGATTCAAATTTCAAACTATTAAAATTTCCTGTGGGACAGAAATTCTGTTTGTTTGTTTTTTCAACCGGCTCTCCCACATGGTCCTTAAAGCATTGAAAATGCTCCTTTCTAAACTCCTCCTTTCTGATTACATGCATGACAGCTGGTACTAGCATTTTGTGACATCTACAAAAATCTTACAAAGCAAATGGAATTACTAGCAGATTTGTAGAGAGAACATAAATTTTTGAAATTAGATATACCACTAGTTTCTGATACACTTGTTCAGATATAGTCAGTTTAATTTACCATTTATTCTTTCACTTTAGTTTCTCTCCCTATGTTTGTCTCTTTATCCAGTTAGTGTAGTATTCAATTAAAATAAATGCAAATTGCATATATGTAGTTTGTTATTATACTCACAAGATATGTTAAAATATTTGTACTTTTTAGTCTAATTACAAATGTTAATATAATCTCCCTGCACATTTATACTACACTCAAGACCTCATACTTATAAGAATTAGGCACTTTCAAAATCCTACTAGGTGCCTAGCTGCATCTTTAAGTGCCTAAATATCTTTCCCAATTCCTACAGGAAGACTGGGACAGAGCAAGGAATTGAACCTGAGTCTCCAAAATCCCAGATTAGGATTCAAACCACTGGGTTATCCATCCCCTCCTGTTGAAAAGTGGTGGAATTAAGTACGCTTTTGAACCCCAGAACGCAGTCTGGGCCGTTGTAGTGCAAGCTTCCCACATCTGCCAGTGTGTTTCAAGCTTGGCTCATCCTTATCTTTTAAGGTGGTAGAATTCAACTGAGTAAGGAGATGGGAGGAGTTGATGAAAGACAGGAAGAAGGGGGAGAGGAGAAGGATAATAGAGAGTAGATGGTGAGGGAGAGGATGGCAGTGGAGGTGTCGTCAACCACACGAAAGCTCTGAAAACTTTCTCCTCATTTCTATGTAGCATGCCAAAATTTCGCTAAATAACAGAGACAGATTTAATCTGGCTGCTGTGCAAATGACAATGAGTGAATGCATGTACTGCGTTGAATCTGGCAGGAGTCCTGTTCATTGACTGCTGCTTGAATACATTTACCATTTTCATTTACAGGTTTGATTCAGAAAGCAAATTTCCCTGTTGTTGTTGGCACGTGAGAAGGAAATTGAAGCAGATCAGTGGCTTATGTAACTACTGCTCAGACTTTTCAACCCCATATCAGTTTCTCTTAAACAAATCCTGGCCTAATCCTCAGAGCTGAAGATGCTGATCATCTCGCTTTCTGGCCTGATGTTGGTGTAAATCAGGAGTATCTCCATTGTAGTCCCTGGATTTGTGCTGGTGAAAGAGCAGGGCAAGGGAGATCACAATCAAGCCCTTAATTCTAATGAAAGGGTTTAGCACCATACAGGATCATGTCCCATACTAGTAAAAACTGAACAAAGAATTAAATGACTAGTATGTAAACCCAAACATCTTTCTGGAGCAAAACCAGCATTAATTTCTACTGGTGTAAATCCAGCAGAATTCCACTGAAGTTAGTGGTGTTATTCTGGACTTTTACCAGTGTAAGTGAGAGCAGATTTTGGCCCTTTGGGCCAGATTGTGGCATTTATACCAAAGCCCTGGCCTGGGGCTGTGCAGAATGCACAGCCCGAGCAGGAAACTCTCTGGGATTGCTCCTTGTGCATGAGGGGTGACGTGCAATCTGGTGCAATTATTTGGATGGAGCAGATTGCCACCCAGAGCCCTCAGCCCCTCCTGCACCCCAACTCCTGACCTAGTCCTAAGCCCCCTCCCACAGCCAAGCTCCCTTCTGGAGCCTGTACCCCAAACCTCTGCCTTAGCCCAGAGTCACGTCCCACACGCCGAATGCCTCGGTCCATCCCCAACCCTGAAACCTACTCCTGCACCGTGAGCCCCTCATTTCTGGCCCCACCCCAGAGCCTGCACCCCCAGTGGGAGCCCTCACCCCCTCCTGCACTCCAACCCTTAGCCCCAGCCCAGTGAAAATGAGCGAGTGAAGGTGGGGGAGTGTAAGCGACAGAGGGAGGGGGAATGGAGTGAGTGCGGGGCAGGGCCTCAGAGAAGGGGCGAGGCAGGGGGCAGGATAAGGGTGTTTGGTTTTGTGTGATTAGAAAGTTGGCAACCCTAATGCACAAAGCAGCTGGCATTACTGCTTGCTCCTCCCCCCACCCCTCCATCGCTGCTCTTCTGTGTACCCCTTGGGGCTGTGAGCTGGGAATGAGGAACAATATCAGGGCTCCCTGCATCCAGGTTGCTTTCCCTATCTGGGCTGCGTAAGTGCAGGGCAGGAGAGCAGCAGGAACATTGAGGGCGGGAGCAGTATCTATGCATCACCGCTTGCCTCCCATGTTCCTCTGCCGGGAGGAATCAGGGAGAAATCTGGGCACCCCTCCACCCAGTGCTCCCCTGCCAGTCGGGAGCAGTTTCTGATTATACACCAGCAGCAAACACCTCTTTGCTGTCACATGGTGCCCCCTTGACCATGGCGCCCCTGGGCAGTTGCCTGGGTGGCCCACCCCTAAGGCCGGCCATGGGCCCCCGTGTGCATCAGTGAATAATGTATTTGAATTTAGTCAGTTTTTCTGATCACAAATTATTAATTTGTATCTTATGCTTTTTTCACATTTATTGTTTAATCAAAATTATGCAGCGAGTATGTTCTGTGGATGACCTCTGGATTGTTCATGAGCAGTTCCTTCTCCATCTTCAGGTCTCAAAAGCTGAACTGTGTTGTTTTGCTTAGCTGAGCCTGGATTCATAGGTCTGGGTCATTGTTTCTGCTCCTCAGCTGAATGAGCGGAACTCTTAGAATCAGATTATGGTGCCAATACTTGTATTTGTGGGTTCAAAATTCACTTTCTGTGAATATTCTCACCCATTAGCTTAACATTTGCTGTCCCTGTGAACAGTAAACTCACTGGTTAGAATTTTGTGGAAAGTGAATTATTTTATTTTTTTTGTACTTGAGCACTTGTTCTTGAGAATCTTGTTGAAGTATTTTCCTTTATATTTTCTCACCATAGCCTGGTGCCATTTGCTTCGCTTTTTGTGACACTCAAAGTGTATGCATACACTGCGTCTGGGAGCATGCTTCCCCGTGTGGGTAGACAAAGGCTCTACCTCTGCTAAAAATAGCAGTAGCTGGGAGTAGCACACCCTGTGACTTGAGCTAGCTAGCTACCTGTATACATACTCAGAGGGTCTGTACGGCTTTGTACTTAGGTGCCTAGCCCAAGCTGCTGTCCATGCTACCCCAGCTATACTGCTATTTTTCAGGGTGCTAGCGCTAATACAGCTAGTGTGTGTCTGTCTACCCTCATTGGGAAGCATGCTCCCAGATGTAGAGTAGATCTACCCAAAGTTTAAATGAATACAGTTATGTCCATTCTTTCCAGACCTGGCTTAAAGAAAGAACGCCAATTAAATGCTCTGAGCCAGATCCTCACTCAGTCTAATATGCTGATTTACAACACCTGAGGATCTGGCCCTTTAATATATTTGTTTCTTCTTAAAGAAAAAAAAGCCAATTACAGAAGCCTCCAAAGCATGGATTTAAAAAACACAGTGAAGAGGCAATGAGCAGCTGTGGTTTCACTAGAGAAAATGAGTGCATTTACAAAGTAAATTTTTAAAGAAAAAGATAGTGGTGCATTAGAAAAACCATGATTGTCTTGATTACAGAGCTTCAAATTCAGCTGCTTGAACACCCCATCGATGTAGATTTTTAAAAACTCTGTCAAGAGAGGCAGCAGAAGGGCTGAATTATGTATGTATATTATATATATATATATATAGTCTGTGTATATGTAAGTGTGTTTAAATACAATCTAAACCAATATATATAAGTAATATGATCTAAAGTCAGATTGTGCTGGAGCTGTACATGCATATCCCAGTGCAGGATTTGGTCCTCCATACACTGTAAAAATATTTCAGAATAGGAAAAAACCCACCAAAGCCATATCAGCCCTATAAAAATACTGTACTTATAAACACAGAAAATCCAGCCACCTTCCCGATCTCAGAAGCCCCATGTGTGTTTTTACAAACCCTCCTGATTGTGTCTTGTTTAATTTTATGGATTCAATGATGCTTCCCTTTCTAAAATGTGCTTATATAGCTATGACAACTTTATTACTGAACTTTTTTCTTCCCTAATGCTGTTCTTTTTTTCTTAAGTATGTCAGTAATAGGTGACAATAATCCCTTGGTCAGTTCTGAAACAGTGTCCAAGCATGGAGATATGCAGCATCATGCTAATGAGTGTCTCATTTTTCAGATTGTATAAAATGTAAAACTGAGGTGTTGGTAGTTTATAGAATAATAAAACCATGTTACCTTTCACAAGAATAGAAGGATTGGTCACAGCATTCTGGATAAATTCTATTTGCCTAACAGTTTTTTTTTGCCTATCTCATATTCTTCTGAATTAAGATCTTTGTAACTCTCTGTCCTGAAATATTGAGTATTGTCACTCTTTTAAAGCTACCACGTTCAGCCCAGAGTTGGCTGTATTTCATTGTTGGATGAAGTGTTCCCAGTGTATATGTTGCAGGGCTTGATCCTATTAGGTGTTCTGGTTTGAATCAAAAGTTTATTAGATCATTATAGTTGCTCTGCCACACCACTTTAGTTAAGGTTGCAACATGACTTCAGTTTAAAGGTCGACCTTTCGAAGTCCTCTAAAATCGACATGTTTGATGGATTTCTTTGAAATCTGAGTGCCGCAGGAGGGTGTAGGGTAGGATTAGTGACCCAAATTTGGAGTCATTTGAACCATATAACCCCCCCGCAAGCCATTTTAAAAAAAAGTTTGTTTGCTTTTGTTTTCTTTTGCCCAGAGCTAGAGATCAACTTATCAATGTGATGTGGATCAAAATGATCTCAAGTGGTCATTTTTTACCCAAGGTAGCAGGTAAACTCAATGTCAAGTTTTACCCAAGGTAGTGCATGGCACCCACTAAATCTTTGGGGGACTCAAATTGAGAACAGTTTTTAAGAAAACACTGCACAGGTGCCAAACAGAAAAGCAGCCAGAGGGGTTCCATTCAGGCTATTTTTTATATGCTATAAAACTTGACTCTTGTAAGTGCTCTAGCATCCAAACAGTTAACGAAATTGCTTTGAAATTTGGTGTGCCAGATAGGGGCCTTAGCGTTAGTGATCCAAATTTGGGGCCATTTGACCAAGTGGTTCATCAGTTACTTACAAGTACTACCCAAAACCGGTTTCCTTCTGCTGCCTTCATGCCGTAGGCAGGGCCGGCTCCAGGCACCAGCCGAGGAAGCACGTGCCTGGGGCGGCACATGCTAAGGGGCAGCATTCCATCCATTCTTGGGGCAGCACTGTCTGGCTTTTTTTTTTTTTTTTCTTCAGCAGTTCGGGCAGCTTTTTTTTTTTTTTCCCTGCTTGGGGCGGCGAAAATGGTGGGGGTGTCATGCCTATGGCCAGGGCCAGCTCCAACTCTGCTAGTGCACCTGAACCCTGCAACCAACCGTCATGCACCGCCCTGCCCAACCCAGCCAGTGCACCCAACCACCCTGCACTCCCAAACTTTGTGTGTGTATGTGGGTGGGGAATTAGACATGTGCCTCCTGAGAGTCAAGAGGTATTTAGGAGGTGGTAGGGGGAATAGGGAAATGGATGCTATGGGGCAGAAGCTAAATGGGGACAAGTGGTTGGGGAGGTGAGAAAGTTTTGGTGCTTAGGTGAGACAGGGTTGGGGTTAGGGCAGCGGTCCCCAAAATTTTTACCTTGCACCCCCCTCCCCCATTTCCATGTTGGCAGCATACCAGGAAACTACAAACCTCCTCTGCCTTTGCATCTCAACCTCTCCTTTGGTCCAGGATTTTGCCAGGGCTGCATCATTTATAGCCCTGACAACTGAAAGAGCTGGTGAACCCTTGGGTCTGTCAGCACCACACCCCGATGTTCCTCTTCTACAGTTCCTCGGTACTGCTGCAGTTGGCATTGCAAACGTTTCTGTGGCAGCTTTCATCACCCTCAAAGTTGGTACCATCAGACCCTACGGTACCGCTCCTGACTTCTGGGTTGACGCTGCTTCTGGCACTGGCATGCTCAGTACCAATGGTATCGCTTCCATCGGTGGTGCCCCTTCCTGCCTCATTCTGGATGATGGAGGAGTCAGACTGGTAACTTGCTTCCTCTGGCCTCACTCCACCTTTATCCCCAGGATCCCTATGCTCCTCAGCATCTGAGTTAAGGTGGTCATCCTCCTACTCTCCATCATCTGACCAGCATCAAGGGCCATCAATGCACCATTACATGTACTGGGATTGGTGCTCATCTTGTGGTCAGGATGGAGGCCCTTGGCCCAGTGCCTACTGGCCACCAGTACCTTATCCATGGCAGGGAATCATTGGGATGCTTCTCAGTTACGGAGGTCTCACTCTTCATCTCGCTCAAAGGTCAGATTGCCAGCCACATCTTTGGCGGGGTCTGTTGATCTGTCACAGGCCCAGGCACTGGCGATCTTTCTCCTGGGTCTGGGTTGATCAGCCCTGGAACAGAATTTGGCTTTAGGTCAGTTAAGGGCATCATCTTCATCTCTGGACAATTCCATGCTGCCTGGTTCATCCCTCCCTTCAATACTGGAAGATTTTAAGGTGTATCAAGACTTTTTGTGACGTGTAGCTGCTTCCCTTAGTATCCAAACGGAGTTCTTGCAAGAGAACACCCACATAGTTAGTGGATATCCTGCAGCTGTTTGCCCCTGGAAGAGTCACCCTCCCTATCAATGGAGGGCAAAGGCCCTCTGGACCATGCTGCCTCATGTAGCTAAGCACATGGAAAAGAGCTATTTCATTCCCATGCAGGGATTTGAAAGGTTTTACTCCCATCTGGCCCCAAATTCCCTAGCTGTAACTGCGGTGAATGATGAAGCCCAGCAGGGCAGGTTTAAGTTCACCCGCAAGGATAGGGATTCTAAAGGATTAAACCTCATGGGCAGGAAGATTTACACCGCCTCTTCCTACCAATATGAATTGCTAACCAGCAAGCCATGCTGTCCAAGTACAATTTCTGTTAAATGGACAGCTATGTCAAAGTTTGCAGACCAGTTGCCCAAGACCTCGTAAGATGAATTTCGGACATTTGTCACTGAGGGATGCTTGGTGGCTAAGATGTCCTTGCAGTCTAGACTGCATACTTCAGTGGCCAAACTCTGTTCTTGGACAAGGCTGATGAGATGCTGCACTCCTTCAGGGACACCAGGGCTACCCTGTGGTCCTTGGGAGTGTACATACTGGCAGTGCAGAGGTACCATTGTGGTGGTCAGCAGCAACATCAGCAACCGTATCATTCACAGTACATATTTGGCCAGTCTTTCCCTCCTCCAGGGCAGCGGGACTACTTCAAAAGTGGCATAGATTCCACCGGAGAAAACAGTTGGACTCAGGGTTTGGCCAGTCTACACACACCCTCCCCTGGTGCCTCTCAAGTGCTCATTTTGACTCCTTGGTCCAAAGCACTGTTTCAGTTATTGCACCTCATTCCCCCCTTAGAGGACAGGCTGGCCTGCTTTCACAGTGCTTGAGGCTTGGTCACCACTGACAGCTGGGTCCTAAGCATCATCATATCAGGTTATGCCATCCAGTTCTACTCTCCTCCTCCTCCCCACTCTCTCTCCCCATCCCTTTTCAGGGACCCCTCTCATGAGATACAGTTCTGCTCTCTACTGGCTTTGGGAGGTGTGGGGGAGATTCCACTGGAACTTGGAGGTCATGGCTTCTACTCCCAATACTTTCTGGTACCCAAATCCAAGTGAGGGCTAAGACCTTTGTGGCCTCAACAAATCCTTGACCTTTGTGGCCTCAACAAATATATGAGGTACATGAGGTTCCAAATGGACACTCTATCGACTATTCTCCCTGCATTGTCCCAGAATGACTGACTGGTTTGCTGCTTTGAACCTTCAAGATGCCGACTTTCATGTGGCAATTTTGCCAAGCCACAGAAATCCATTCGATTTGTTGTGGTGGAGTGCTACTTTCAGTACACAGGGCTGCCATTCAGAATTTCTTCTGCCCCTTGGGTTTTTACCAAATGCATCATCGTTGTTACAATGTATCTCAGGAGGAAAGGAATTCACATATTCCCATATCTGGATGACTGGTTACTGAGGCACAGATCCAGAGAGAAAGTTTCTTGCTCATGTCGGCACCACACTTTCCTTGCTCAACCATCTGGGTCTCAACCTAAACAGCAGGAAGTTGACCTTGGCTCCCATTCAGAAAATCTTGTTCACTGTCAAATTCCACTATTTTCAAGATGATTCTGCTGGATGACCATTTTCAGACAATTCACCACCTTTGCCTCAATCTTAGCCTTCCACAACTGAGGCTCTTGGGACACATGTCCACTTGCACACATGTGGTTCAGTTTTCAGGGTTGCACCATCATCCCCTTCAAATGTGGCTCAGGATGGTTTACTGTCTCACTCTTCACCCTCTAGACAGACTGGTTTGTTTTCCTCCACTGGTCCTGGGCTCCTTGCAGTGGTTGGTGCGTCCAGAGAATGTTTGCCAAGGGATTCCTTTTGTCTGACCCTTGCCAACCAGGTCAATTGTTACTGATGCCTTTCTGATGTGTTGTGGGGTGCACCTGGGGGCAATGAAAGTACAGGGGCAGTGGTCAGTGCAGAAGGCCTCACTCTATATCAACATGCTGGAGCTTCGGGCCATCTAGAAAGCTTTTGGGACCATATCTGTGAACCACTGAGTCTCTTACTTACTGACAGCACCACTGAGATGTACTATGTGCACGCACAAGGGAAGCAGGTTCCAGGTTGTGCTGCTTACAGGTGATCAGACTGTGGCAGTTCTATATCGAGGACAATGTTAATCTGATAGCCGCTCTCTTGCCCAAGGTTCAGAATAATCTCGTGGACCATCTCAGCAGGCATTTCTTCCCTTAGTCACGAATGGTCCCTGAAGATAGTGTCCTCCAGGTCATCTTCACAGCTTGGGGCATCCTGATGATTAACCTGTTTGCTACAAGGGACAACAGGAAGTGTCATCTCTGTTCCCCTCTCAAGGGGGCCCTCAGTTCCAGCGCCCTGTCCAACACTTTCCACCTCAGCTGGGAGTCAATCCCAATCATCCTCAGGTCATCCTCAAGGTCAAGGCAGTTTGGGCCAAGCTCATGCTTATTGCCCCAGTTTGGCCGAGACAGCGCTGGTTCTCTGACTTTCTTACATGGTCTGTTCATCCTCCTATATCTCTTCCTCCACATCCCAACTTACTTACTCAGAACCAAGGCCACATATTGCATTCTGTGCTCAGCTCCCTGCATCTTCTGGCCTGGCTGCTGCGTGGCTGAATGAAGATGAAGAGCGGTCTTAAGTGACTGTCCAAGCCCTCCTAAACAGGAGAAAACCCTCCATCAAGATGGCCTATTCAGTACAATGGAAGCAATTTTCAGTGTAATCATTACCCTGTGGAATCCAGCTAATGCTGGCCTCTATCCAGAACATTTTGGAGTAACCACTGTACCTTCAGTCATTGAGGTTTGAGTTTAGTCCATTGAAAGTACATTTGGCAACGATATTGGCATTTCATCCCCCTCAGGCAGGGAAGATCAGTCTTCTCAAATGCCATGGTAGTAAGATTCTTAAAAGGGCTCTTTAATCTACATCCTCCAGTTCAAGAGCAGGTTCCTCTATGGGACCTTAATCCTAGTGACCTTAATGGGACTTCTGTTCAAGCCCCGGTCATCTCGTCCTTCCACTTTTGTGTCAGAAAACTATGTTCCTAGTAGCAAGAACATCCTCAAGGGAAGTGTGCAAGTTGTAGGCTCTCATGGCGGAGCCTCCTTATATACCTGATTTGTGGGTGTAACAATAACTTAGGGCCAAAACTTACAAACACTTATATATCTGAGTAACTTTATTCATGATTAAATCCTACTGAACTAGTTTTGTCATACTCAGCCAAAGCCTCCATTGTTTTAATTGGAACTGCTCAAACAAGTAAAGTTACTTGCATATATAAGTATTTGCAGAGCCGGGCCCTTGGGCATCTATGTGATCTAAATTGCACCACGAATACTTTTGGGTGAAAAGTTACATCTACAATTTGCATGCTCAAAAATGGAAGCCAGCTTTTGAAAAACTGGTATTAAAATTCCCTAGATATGCACCATTGCCCTTTTGCTGTTTGATAAAGTAGAACATGAGAATTTCACATTTTATACAAGATGTTTTTATTCCACAGCATTTTTTTTTGTGAGGCTGAGAAATGGGAGACAAGAATGAAGGGTAAAGCTGAGATGTCATTGCCTCAGAAGGAGCTAAGTGCCAATGTAAGGATGATATGTGCAATGTGAGGCATTCTTTTCAATGAAGAAACTTTGGCACGCATTTCTGAAAGACTCAAACTAACATTGTGACTTGGAAATATCACAGTCCATTGCACTTCAAGAGGGTGCTTAAATTGACACACTGGCTCCCTTCCAGGAATACTACCACATATTAGTATGAGAGAAAGGCTTTCCTTTCTAAGAAGTCATTGTAAGTTAGTAATTCAAGACAAAGTCAAAACTGGATACTAAGTTAAACAGTACAATGTTCCATTCCTTTGACTCAGTTCTTCATGTTACAGGCAAATAGAGGGGAAGGTTCCTATCCTGTCCTCAAAGTCCCATCTTCACTGGCCATGCTGGCATGACCCAGAGGAGGTTTTCATTTGCAAGTTATCTCAGACTGAGCTTCTTATGTCACTTTGATGCCCTGGATCCACTCCATCTGGGCCAACCATGGTCAAAAGTGGCATTTGGTGAGCTGAAGGTATGTTTTCCTACGTCTGCTGCTCCAGGGAATCTCTTAACCCCTTCCATTAGTCTCTGCCTTCACATGAGGTGATATCAGGGAACCAGGGGCACTAAGTCCATAGACTCATACTTCAGTAACTTATGCTGCGTTGTCCCCTGTTGGTCCGGGGCAAGGGAAATGTACCATGGAGACTGGCCAGCCCCTGGCCCAGTCATCTCCCTGACTTAAGAACCCCTGCCTAGAGTCTAGTGGAGAAGGCAGAGCATGTGGTAGAAGAAACATTTTCCCTCATGGCAGTCTCCAGCCAGGATCTGTGGGTGACTGCCCATCCCTCCCACCCTATCCCCCAAGTAGCAGGGAAGAAGACCTCACGAATTAAGACAAATCCTTTAGGGTGTCTTGGGGCTATAAGTAGAGGTGAATTAAGAGAAGGAAAGTTTAGGCTAAATGTTAGGGAAAGCTTCTTACAGTGAGTGAGATCTATTAGACTCTGGGATAGTCTCAGGGGAAATGGTGAAAACTCCATTACTTAGAACATTTTAAAATTAAACTGAGCTTAGCAATAATAAATGCTTTATGCTGTAAGGAATGATCTTGCACAGGAAGGGAGCTCTTAAGGGTTCCAGCACATGTTCAGAGAATCACAGAATCAGTGAAATTACTTGCAAACCATTTTTGAGGAGGGTATTCCTTACTTGCATGAATAATCTCATGGACATCAACATGAATACTCACATGATTAGGGTTTGCAGGACTGGGCACATAATATCTAGTTCTGTGCTCTCTGAGTAGGTGCATGGTACCTGATCTCTTAGGAAAAACTGCACAAGGAAAGGCTATCTAATAAGATGGTTGGAAGTGAGTTGCCATCTGCCCTATGCTTTCTAGATTTCAAACTGTATTCTGGCATTCTTCCCTAGAGAGCATAGAGCACAGTGGGACTTGATAAATGTAGGGAAACCTTCAGAGGAGCACTTGATGTATCAAAGGATGGGCAAACCTCAACAGGTTCAGAGTAGGGTTTCAAACAAAACATTTTTCCTAATGGAGAATGGGGTTTGGTCAACATTGAAATTTTCTTCCAGAAAATATTGATTTGGGGCGGAATTTTCCCTTGGGAACATTGAACAAAATATTTTTGTTTTGAGTCAAACTGAAACAAAATGTTACACTTCAGGTTGACAAGCTGAATTGAACTGGGTTGGGTTGACCTTTATCTCATTGTTCACCTGAGCTACCATATGTCTCATGTGACTGGTAGTTTCGCATCCCTAACAACCCCATTCTCCCATGTGGGCCTTGTTTACTGGTTGAACTACATCTACAGTGTTGCATTGTGTCCTCTTCCTGTGACTGAGCTGCAGTGGTACATCATGGGCTTATGTCAGTACATACATTTTATCCCAATTTGGACAAAAATAAATGTCAAAGGGTTGGAAATTCAAAGGTTTATTTTTAGACCTGGTTTGGGGTTCAGTTTGAAGAAGCTCTTGGGAGCTCAGCTGCTTGTCAAAACAAAACCAACTTTTTAGGGCCAAAGCACATTATAAGGGACCAAAAAAAAAGCGGGGGGGGGGGGGAGAGAATCTAAGACATTTAGAAATCCCAGATGTATGAGAATAAACAGAGGAGCTGTACACTACTGACTCTCATGTGTATCCTTGCCTGAGATCTGGGTTTCCCCAATTATCTTAGTGAACTCCTAGCATATTAGACTTCATTTAATTAAATACATCTAATGTTACTACCTTCTGCTTCTCTACTATTGGAAAACTATAGAAAGACAGCAGTACCTGGAAAATTAAATGCCATAGTTCACCTGCTGATACATAATTCCATAGTTCAGGTGAACATGTCTCACATCTGGGTTCCAGCAAGGGCAATGCTTCCACGGAGTTATTATGGGAGGGGCCACAGTAATATTTCAGTATAAGCCATCAGTGTCTCAGAAATATTACCACAGTGACTTTCTCAACATTCAAAACAGGTTTATGTAGTTGACATTGATTCACATATTAGCATTTTAACAGACACGCATGTCTCTGTCCCACTGCAAGAATTACATTTCCTCAGCTGGGTAAATGGCATGGGAACTCTTCCTTTAACTTTTGGTACAAAACTTTTTGAGGAGATGGTAACCACAAGGAGAAAGAAAATGGAGGGGGCTTCTGTATGCAATAAGTCATCAGAACCAATAAAAACTTGGAAAAATCCAATGCAAAACATATTGGAAAATTAAACAATGATCATGTAATTGAACACATGGAAGATTTTAAACAGGTGTTAGAATATCAACAATACTGTAACTTAGATTCTTGAGCTCCTAGAACACGTAATAAAAGCTAACCTCTAAAATTATTTAGACTGCTCAAACCTACCTGAACAAATATCTATAGCCAGCTGAATGGTGTCCTTTATTCCTTGGAGCAAGAAACAGCTGGAGTCTGCTCGACAAATACATAGAATCATGGAAAGGTAGGGATGGACTGGACCCTGAGAGGGCATCTAATCCATACACCTTATATTGAGGCAGCGTTATGTATATCTAGGCCAGGTCTTCACTACTGACCTATATTAGGGTGACCCAATAGCAAATGTGAAAAATTGGGATGGGGGTGGAGGGTAATAGGTGCCTATATAAGAAAAAGCCCCAAATATTGGGACTGTCCCTATAAAATGAAGACATCTGGTCACCCTAACCTATAGTGGTATAACTGCATTGTTAGGGATGTGAAAAATCCACATAGTAACACTATGTTGATGGGAGAGTTTCTCCCGTCGACACAGCTACTGCCTCGTGGGGAGATGAATTAACTATGCTTCTGGGAGAAGCTTCTTCATTTAAGCGCTGCAGTGACAGAGCTGCATCCAAGCAGTGTTTTAAGTGTAGACCTACCCCTAGATCGTCCCTCATGGGTTTGTCTAACCAGTTCTTAAAAGCCTCCAGTGACAGGGATTTCACAACCTCCCCAGGTAACCTGTTCCAGCTCTTAACTATCCTTATAGTTAGAACGTTTTTCCTGATATCCACCCTAAATCTCCCTTGCTGCAATCTAAAATGATTATTTCTTGTCCTACCCTCAGTGCACTCAGAACTATTAATCACAGTCCTCTTTATAACAGCCCTGAACAGGCCTCAAATATGTTATCAGGTCCCTCCGCAGGTTTCTCTTTTCTAGATTAAACATGCCTAGTATTTTCAACCTTTCCTCATAGGTCATGTTTTCCAAACCTCTTATCATTTTTGTTACTTTCCTCTGGGCTCATTCTAATTTGGTCACATCTTAAAGTGTGGTGCTCAAAACTGAATACAATACTCCAGCTGAGGCCTCACTAGGGCCAAACACAGTGGAACAACTACCTCCTATGTCTTACATATCACACACCTGTTAATACATTCCAGAGTGATATTAGCCTTTTTAGCAACTGCGTCACATTGTTGACTCATTCACTTTGTGATCCATTATAATCCCAGATACTTTTCAACATTAGTACTGACTAGCCAGTTATTCTTCATTTGTGTAATTGTATATTTGATGTTTACTTCCTAAGTGTAGTACTTTGTATTTGTCTTTATTGAATTTCAACTTACTGATATCAGATAAATTCTCCAATTTATCAGATAATTTTGAATTCTAATTCTCCCCTCCAAAGTGCTTGGTGTCATCTGAAAATTTTATAAGCATACTCTCAACTCCATTATCCATGTCATTACTGAAAATATTAAATAATAACAGACCCATGACAAATCCTGGCGGGACTCCACTTGATGTTGTTGGGACTCCCCTATGTTCAATTAGCAATTTTAGTCATGTCAATCAGGCGTACAGATACAGTCTTCCAACCACAAATGGTTGGAACACCCATGTTGTAAGTTGTACACTCACCCTTTAGTTATTTCATTCACACCATATTTCCCTAATGTGCTTATGAGACTGTCATGTGAGACTGTGTCAAAGCCTTAATAAAGTCCTGATATATCGCTTCTACTGCTTTCCCCCATCCACTAGGCTGGTTGTCCTGTCAAACTATCTTCCATTATAAGACTCATAGGGCTTGTTTATGTTTTCAGTCAATTCAGTGTTATTCTGATCTAGCTTTGTCGACTTCAATGGAGTTGCTCTGGATTTGCACTGCTGTAGCTGGGATCAGAATCTGACTCGTAGAGTCCGTTGTGTTGGGAAGGACTGCTAGCTGGTTACTTGTTCCAAGCCCCTGGCATATCTCTAACCCATCTCTAGCAGAGACATATCTCATGGGATAATAGTATTAATGATAGAACAAAGTCAATAACTACAAAGCACCACTACCAAGACACTTGGGGCATTATATAGCACAATAAAAATAAACTTAAATATAGTTTAAATGACTTTATAATACACTCCTAAAATATCAAACAAAGGAGAACCAAAAGAAGGAGGGATGAAGACTAGCCTAGCTGCAGGATCCCAGAGTCCTGGCAACTTCCTAAGTAATAGGACTGGTGTCTTCGGTCAGCTGGTTGATATTTTGCAGACATGTTTAGTTATCACAGGCAGAATCAATTAGAGAAATCTGTGTTCCACACTGATCCATGCACCTTGGAATCCACACATCCCTTAGACTTGCACACCATATTGATAGTTCCTAAATGCTTCAGTTTGTCCATCACACATCTACAATCTGCTTCTCCTGCACTGTGCGGCAAACACTTGCTGCATAATTTAGCGTATGCTTTGTATGTCACATTCTTCTCCCGCACACATACCCAGAACAGCCTCAACCAGCTTCCTTGTCTAAGACACGTTAACCCTGATGAAGGTCTCTTCTTTTGATCTCTTTTTTTAATACTGCTTAGTTTGCTAATTGTCCCAGGGGATAATCAGTCTTCTTCCCTAGGTGTTCAATTAGCCTGAATATCAGGAGCACGTATTTCCCATCCCCCACTACCTCCAATGTCATCTTTCAGGAAGCAATATATTGTACCCTCCATTTAAATCTCTGGCTTCCAGCCCATTTTGAAACCTAAATCTCCGTTAGTGATACAGATACAAATGATTAAACAAATCTTAAAATGGGGGAGGGGAGGAAGAATGTAATAAATGCTCTGTAAACACTGCAGAGCTGTAATGAATCATTCTGCCAACCCTCCTACGCAATAGAGGAAGTGGTTTGTGGAACAGGCCCTCTACGGAATGGTCATATTCTGCCTTTTGATGCCATTCCCATTGGCTTGAATGGGTGCTGAATATGTGCAACTGAGGCATTTTTGGCTCACATTATTGCTGAACACTCTGAGGACACATTGTGTGTGCGCTTTGATGTTCCATTAACCTTATCAACTAGCCAGCAACAGCCAGAATTCTTTTAGTGTTGGAAAGATCCACTTAGAGAGAGAGAGAGAGCAGTGCACAGAAAGCTTATATTCCTTATTAGCCTCTCCCTCCAAAGTGCTATTTAAAGGAATGGCCTTATATTCTACAAAAGAGCGTAAAATCATTTCCATGTCATCACTACTCTGCATATATATATATATATATATATATATATATATATATATATATATATATATATATATATATAAAGGGAGCAGAATATGTGTGGAAGACTTGATTGCTAAGGATGCAGTTTTATCACTCAACATGCCTTTCTTCCTATGAGCAAAATGAACCTTAGCAAAAACATCTGGTTATACTGCAACAATAGTCACCCTTTGGCACTGCATGTTGTCAGCTGATTGAAGAGAGAGACAATGATTTTATGTACAAGAAGGCTCTTCTCCTGTCCAAGCTGCTACAACGATGTACAGCCCTAATTCATTTAGATGTAGACACTGCAGGCTACTCCAGTAATAAAGTATAGGTAAGGTTAGAAAAACATGATGGTTCTGCAATTTCATTCTATGCATAGCATGTACAAGGCAAGTCTACTATTGTCCTATGCAGTGCAATAAAATTAGCTGATGCTATGAGTGACCTCTTGCTCAGGTCATCCAGAAACGTGGGCCTCTGCTCTGCCTCAACAAGAGAGTTTCGCTGCTGCTAAGCTCCCCAACACACCATCTTGTCTGCCTTTCCAGCAAACTCTTCAGGAGTGGCATCTGCAAGTCCAAATCTTGCCTTGCAGATAGCAGTCAGTGAACACCAGTTCCCCAGAGATGTCTTTCTGCAGTGTCCAGTCCCTTCTTCGGATACTCACAGCAGTTATCAAGTATGCAGCCTCCAAACAGTCAAAACACACACCCGCCTGTTAGGTTGCCTACCTCTGAGCTAAACTATGGCACGCGTGCTGAAGGCGGCACGCGAGATGATTTTCAGTGGCACTCACACTGCCCGGGTCCTGGCCACCGGTCTGGGGGCTCTGCATTTTAATTTAATTTTAAATAAAGCTTCTTAAACATTTTAAAAACATTATTTACTTTACATACAACAATAGTTTAGTTATATATTATAGACTTATAGAAAAAGACCTTCTAAAACGTTAAAATGTATTAGTGGCACACGACATCTTAAATCAGAGTGAATAAATGAAGACTCGGCACACCACTTCTGAAAGGTTGCCGACCCCTGGTTTAGCTGAAGACCTGCACTTCAGTTTAATACCCAGCATTGAGATGGTTTACAATAAAACAAGGATATTTTTTTTTACAAAAAACAGATTTAAATGATTTCAAGTAAGAGTGAAAGAGATAGGAAAGGTTACAAACAAAACACGCTTTCTAGTGACTAAAACATAACTTCAACACGTTATCATTTTGTCTAAGCAGATTTCTCACCTAGAGTCAGCTTTCAGAGACTTCAATCTCCTTGGTTGAAAGATCCACCATTCTCAGATTTCAAGAGCTCTGCCCTCTATTTTTGTCCTTCTAGTGATGGATAGCAAAATAGCTTTTTGCTTCTGTTTCTATCTCCCTGTTACAAGAGGCAGGAAGGCTTCCTGCCAGTGTAGCCTCCAGCCGCCATCATGATTGTTAGGTGGCCATCTCCTCCAGTTGCTTGCCTGATGGCTTTGTTTACCTTACATATAAATGTACTTTTCATTGTCTTTGGTCTCACCTTCCTTAATTTAAAGTGGAGACAGGCAAAACAACATTCCTTTGTCTAGGGTGGTCTGGGCTAAGGCACTCCCTGCCAAATACATTTTACTAATATATTTCCAGCACACATCTATAATTATTTATACATCTCATGGAAGATAGGTCCATCAATGGCTATTATCCAGGCTGGGCAGGGCTGCAAAACCATGCTCTGAAATGTCCCTAGCCTCTGTTTGCCAGAAGCTGGGAATGGGCGACAGAGGATAGATCGCTTGGTGATAACCTGTTCTGTTCATTCCCTCTGAAGCACCTGGCATTGGCCACTGTCGGAAGACAGGATACTGGGCTAGATGAACCTTTGGTCTGACCCAGTATGGCTGTTCTTATGTTCTTATCACCCATACATATATCACACAATATTAATGACCAGTGTCACCAGTTTGCATATGGTATCTTACATGACAACTTTTAGATACAGATGTTGACAACAGTAAGTTGTAGCAATGAGTGTGTAAGTCTTGATGTGAGTTATGGCCCTGTATTAATTAGCATTGTGTGCTCCCAGGGTCACTCTATCCAAGCTGCTAGCAATCTGAAGCAGGAACCTAAGTCATCCAAATATTTTGTGGTGGTTCTTTTGGTGAGTGACCAGGATGAACAGCTTTCAAATGAGTAATTTTGTATAATGTTGCTTTAATCCTTTGGACTGAAATAGCCAAAATAAAAGCCTTAGAATATTATCCAAGGCCAGATGATTGTAGTTTACAGAGGTCAGCTACTTTTGTGCCCCAGTTGGTGCTGGAGTTTGTCCTTTGGTGGTTCGCCAGAGGCATATAATTCAACCAGCAATGAGTATCATCTTTCAGAATACAAGTTACCTTTCAATCGTGGAGTGCATAGTATTCAACAGTTCCAAAATTATCACACAAGCACAAGCCTTGATGCACAGCTACACCATGAGTTTGGATCTTCCAGTTTAATTGAAATACTGCACCTTCATGAATTCTGCATCAATTATGATGAGCTGAGGCAGTTCATCACTAATGCTGCAAAAACTGAAGTAGAAAGACCCCAGGGAGGTGTGTTCATTCCAAATGGAATTACACCACTTAATGCTGGTGGAAGTATCATTCATGAAGGAGATGATAATATAGACATAAATGAGGAGACCATTGATAGAATACATTCCATTCAGGGCTTGTCTACAGTACTGCTTCAGTCGATGTAAGCTACGTCGCTAAGGAGTGTGAAAAAAACCCACCCGCCTGAGCGACATAACTTACGTTGACTTAAAGTGGTGTCCACATCATACTACGTCAGCAGGAGCGTCTACCTCTCATTGAGATGGAGTAATTACATTGGCAGGAGAGCGCTCTCCCATCAACGTAATGCGTCTTCACCAGACATGCTACATTGGCGCAGCTGCATTGATGCAGCGGCACCGATTTCGCACGGTAGTGAAGACAAGCCCTCAGTGGCTAGAATGGTATTTCAAGAACAGTATGCAGATAGTCCAGCATCACAAGAAATATCATTGATGTGTGAGAAAGAAAAGTCACTCAGTCTCTCTGGGCGATCCGAGTCTCTTATGCAATGTGCAGGATTTGACAAACCTAGGCTGTGTCCAGAACTGATTTGTCAGGAAAAAGTACTTGAGAAAGTAAACACCTGTTGTCTACAAATGAACACTGTCTGAGATCTCTCCAGGTGTCTCTTAAGACTGCTACCTTGTGATGTCCCACAATACCAAATGATGTTGATATTGTTCACATTCAGGTGATTCGATTTTGGACTGGTTTCAACAAAGAAGAGCACCTACACAACAGTTGCATATACACTTATTGTGGATGCCAGATCAGCTGATGTGGCCACAGTCTATACTACAATGCTGAAGGATCAGCAGCTCTAGGACAGCAGCATGCTGTTCAGATCATGGATCAGCAGCTGTGTGCTGTTACTCATCAAGTGAACTTGGTATCAGTGTGATTCACCTGAGTGGTTTTCACACCCTATGCTGTTTGCATGTATTGGGAAATTTTGGGAGATGCAGGTTTGCTAGACCTTCTTAGACTCAGACTTTAAGGTCAGAAGGGACCATCGTGATCACTTAGTTTGACTCCCTGCACATTGCAGGCCATGGCGATCAGTTAGACCCTGAGCATGTGGATAAGACCCAGCAGCCAGACACCTGGGAAATAATTCTCTGTAGTAACTCAGAGCCCTCCCTATCTAGTGTCCCTTCTTGTTGATTCTGATATGTTTGCAGTTTCTACTGCAGATAAGATGCTTGCTGGTAAAGAATTCAACCATGCTCTACGTGGCTTGACTCTAACATTTGAGCCACAGAGTGCATTGAAACTTTATTCATTTGTTAAATGGGGTGAGCAGGGAGGAGGTACTCATGCAGTTCCAGCATTTGTCTGGCACATGTTGGCTGACACTCAAAAAGTTTTTGAGTCTGAAGACATTTGAGTCTTTCCAGCATATAACTAAAGAGCTTGATCATGCTGTAACTCAGCATATGCTACCACTGCTGGAGGAATTTCAGACATGGGGTTATACCCTCCTCCTACATTCAAATTCAGGGATTATTTTCTTGGGGTTATGCAATTATTGCTTTTAAAAATCCATGCAAAGTGAAAGGGTGATTGGAAACCACATATGCATGCACAGCATACCTGCTTCCATACTATTTTACTGCAAACAGGCCCAGCTATTCCAAGTGCATAGCAATCTACATTCTTGAAATGTTAAATCTTCCTGAAGACATACACAGTGCCTCTGCATCTGGGGGATCTGCTGTGCGTCAGACTTCTGGTTATTTCAATGGAATTTGGGGTGACGTGGTGTAATGCGGTGCACTTGCCCCACACTGATTCTGCAGGGGTTAACTCCATCCTATGGGCCGAGGAGGCCATGCCCCTTTGGCCTTGCTCATCATGGTCCCGCTGGATACCAGGTATAAAAGGGAGCAGCTCGGCGTAGTTGGGGCTGACCGCCAAGGAGGCAGGACGCACATTCCAGGCCTACTTGTGGAAGCTGTGGCAGTCAAAAGCCAGGAACAGCACCAAAGGGTAGAGTAGGAGTCAGGAACCAGGAGGCAGAGCCAAGGATCAGAAACCAGGAGTCAGACCCAAAGGTCAGAGCTGGAGTCAAGAGCAAGTCAAGAGGTAGGTCCATCAGTACAAGTGGCAGGGGAGTCCACCTTGTTACACAGACACTTTCTGGAACTCTTCCTGGGCACTTGGACCATATGTCAACATTATGGCAAAGCCATTTTACCCTGAGTTGCATCCAGAAGTGCTTATCAACATACTTACTGGACTGCAAGTAACATCAACATACAAGAGTCTCTACTGAAAATAGCAGATGTTGAAGAACAAATGGAGACATTTGTGAGAGGAGCACTTGATTCTGATAGGACATGTAGCTTCAACAGCACAGTCAAGAAATCTGGCATTAAAACATTTGCTGACATGGCCAAGAAGACCAAATTTAAGTCTGGCAAGGGAGGAACAATCACAGCAGCTATCAGTTCAGAAATTTGTTTTCTGCAGAGCCCTGTCCTTAGCAAGATTCAGAGATGTTTGGTGACTGTTCTTAGTCACCCAATAGGACCTGTGTTCATGTCACTCTTTCATGATGATGGAACAATGAGAAAACAGACAAAGCTGAATTAGGGCAGCAGATAGAATCTTAAGATGAAAGAATGCATGAGCTAAGAGCATGCAACAAAGAAACCACAGTGTACATGAAAGATATCATGACTGTCATACTAACGATGGCTGGAAACAAATTCCACACATTCAATGAATTGGCTGCTGAGTATTTGAGGCAGATCCTAAAAGGATTTGACAAAGCTAATTCTGTAATCTAAATCTTTGACAGCTATGACAACATTAACTATGTGAAAATTGCAGAAAGACAGCACCAGACAGGATCTATGGTTGGATGCAAGAAATACCAGGTGATTTTTGCATGCCCTGTTCCTCCATGGGATAAAGTTTTTAAACAGGGTATCCAACAAGCAGTCATTTGTAAAATTCCCTGTGAATAAGTGGTTCAAAATGCACCTGAGTGTAGGAGCACACACAAAACAAACACTCCTTCTTGCTGGAGGCTTTTCCAATGGTGAAGTAGCAAAGTCCATCACCAGTAGATGTGGTGAGGAAGCCCAAAACTTCAACAGTACTCAAGAGGAAGTGGACACAGGGATACTTCTGTATGCTGTATGTGTCAATATGGCCTTTGGATATCTTGTTGTCTAAGGAACCACAGGTCCTTGCTGTTCACAACTTTCCAAAAATGGAACATATAGATAACATGTGGATTAAAAAAGACACCAGCACAACTGACAAGTGTTACTCATACCCATGCATACAATCTGTGATGCACTCACTGCTGATTTCTGCAACATACTTCCTGCTGTACACGCATTAGCAGGTTGTGACTCTACATCATTCCTATCTGGCATAGGGGAAAAAAATCTGTGTTTAATGTTGTCAAAATAAAGGGAATTTACCACTTCAGAAATCTTGCCAAATTGGGAGAGAGAGATGGACAAGTCACAATTTCTGCAGCAAGGAAGTTAGTAGCAGTGCTGTATAACCAGAGCAAGAAAATAAAAGGAGACCGACACAGACCTAACTTGCTTGAGCCTCAGTATAGCCATCAGAAAGGACGTCACTGGCCAAACTTGCATCATGCGAGCATAGTTTTGAAAAGCATATCAAAAGAGCATCTTGACAAAAAATATTTGGATGTCTTCACACATAGACAAACCAGATATTGGATCTCCATTTTCCACCTGGATGGGAAAAATATGGATTGTGAACTACTTCCTGTATTCTGAAAGGGCCCAATGACATCTGAGCTTCTACAAGACCCTTTTTTACCTATATCAATAGGGGATGCTGCTCAGTCAACTGAGTCTGCAGTCAGAACAATCTTCCTTGCACAGATCTGTGTAAATGCTAAGGCAAGGAAGCCTGTAGTAACCCACAAACTCTCAACAGAGATTGTAATGATGAGCAAGATGATAATGATAATGTTGACTGGAAATGCCACCAGCGCTATTACATTTCAATGAATCCTGTACAAATGTATGACTAGATTTTGTTTTACCCTTTAGATTGTTGTAGTGATGCTTTGAGATCACAAAGAAATCCAATTTTATGTCTTGAAATAATGAATAATCAGTAAACTATCATAAGTTAATGCAAATATTTCAAACTGGCCATTTTAACATGTTGATAGTCACTGTTTATCCCATTTATATGATAATGGCACCACTTGACAGTGCCACATCATACCTCATCTTAAAGTATACATAATAAACCTGTCAAATAATGTATGATGTGCATGTGTGTAGAGAAGATACATTAAGTCTACCAAATTGGTGGTGTCTGCTGTTCACATATGTGCACATTATTATATAAACCCTGTGGAGATAAACACCACTGGAAGTATCACCTTGGAAAGCCAGACTGACAGCTTCCCTTGTTGCCCCTAATTGGTCCAAATGCCTTATTTAAGCCCAGGAAGAGCTCCAGGAAGTGTCCGTGTAACAAGGTGGACTCCCCTGCCACTTGTAGTAATGGACCTACCTCTTGACTTGCTCTTGACTCCAGCTCTGACCTTTGGGTCTGACTCCTGGTTTCTGATCCTTGATTCTGGATCCTGACTCCTACTCTAACCTCTGGTGCTGTTTCTGGCTTTTGACCGCCACAGCTTCCACAACTAGGCCTTACCACCCAAGCCCTGGCCATGACACTTTCTGCCAACCAGGTGAAGCATGTCACATTCCATCCTCACTTCTTCCTACTCTTGGAACACCCCTGTCCACCCTGAGCCAGTCCCAATGTGTCCCCTGCACTGGGGAGGCCAGGAGTGGCTGAGATGAAGGTGGCTATGCTTCCTCTCCACCAGCCTGTGATTCACTTACACATTCTGGGCAGCTTTAAGATCATTTTATTCCATTTTGATGGCACACGGTGATCTTACCAGGACTGAGGATCTGGCCCTTTATTTTTAAAGAAGACTTGACCTCACCTCCACTTTTTCAGGTGCAATTTTGGGCCTTAATTTTTGCTTCCACATAAAAGCAAGCATATATAAAAAAATTAAAATTAATCAAGCACTCTAAAATGTCAGCCATGTTTTGGAAAACAGAGTGACTGCTTTGTTTTGTACTTCACATCTCATATTTATTTGTTTCTTTAAATAGATTTTTAGGGGATTTTATCCAGGTGTTAAAATTTACAATATAATTGTTCCAGACATTTCTGTCTAACCAATTTGTTATAATGAGTTGCCATGGCAATGAGTGTTCCTCTGCTAAATGCCTTGGGTATATCCCGTAAAATGGTGGACTTAATCTGGAGTATCACTGTTAACAGTAAATTTATCTATTGAGGAAGCAATTTCCGGTATCACAACTTTATCTTGCAATAAAAATATATTCACTGTCCATCTACATTGTGATGACTTAAGCTGTGCTAATAAAAATTTTATGATGATAGATACATGATCAGAAAGGGAAATTTATCCAATACCACATTTGATATATGGTTGACGGAAGCTTGGTAAAATAAAATTAAATCAATACAGGAATGTTTTACTTCTGGATGAATAAAAAGCATAGTCTCTAAAACTCTGGTTAATCAATTTCTGGGCATCATTTAAGTCCGGCTCTGATGTACTTTTGCTTATGGAACTAGATGGCAGAGGCTGAAGCATGTATTCTGCCTGTGGGACAAAGAGTGTAATTTAAATAATTTCTGACAAATAGTGCCAGTTTATGTACTCACATATGTATGCATATAGACATCTATCTGCATGCATATGTGTGTAGGTGTGTATACACATTTACTTGTGTATGTACAATGCTGATTGTTAGGGCTCTTTGAATTTGGAGAAATACCGTTTGGGAAAATGTGTGCATAATTTTTTATCAGTTCATTTTTTCAGTGAAGCATAAGAATCCCAAAACCAGAGCTGGTCAAAAACTCCCCAAATTTTGAACTTTTAACATTTTCCCATCAAATATTACTGTTAACTTTGGATGTTGTAACAGTTTGTTTCACTGTTACTTTTAGTACAAGTTCAGTGTCAACAAATGGATGTTAACTGCATTATGTCGGGGACATCATTGTTTGTTAATAGGGCTTGTTAGTTAGGGGGAAAAGAGATGTTTGAATGCTTTATTCCCTAGCAATTCACAATGCCATTTCATAAACTTTTGGAATGGGCCTCTGTCCAGCAAAGCACTCAAGCATATGCATAACTTGAAGCACCCAAATAATCCCATTGAAGTCAATGGAATCACTCACATGCTTAACATTAGAAGCATACTTTGATATTTGCTGGATAAGAGCCTTAAGGAATATTTTTGAGAGGAATTAAAGAAGTGTTATCTTTATCTTTGGTTACCTTTAGGTATGGGCTGCCTTCATGTTCTGCAGTCTGCCTTTTTAATGACAGATCAGGGGTAGTCAACACATTTTACTTTTAGATCTAACCACTGTTTTTTTGTGTGAAACAGACACCACTTTCTAATCAGGCAGCTTTGGTGTTCTTAGAAGGAGGGGAAAAAATGAACGCAACTTACTGATGGCTGGCAGAATGACATTATCATTTCATTGCATGATGAGTGTTTGTGGGGCAGGGAGCCAGCAGTAGCAATAAAATGATCAGGAAAATCTCTTGGTGAAAAAGTCTGTGCTCACAAAGCAGATGTTGGCGGTAGCACGGTCGTTCACCTGACTAACCTCTCTTTTGCTGTGATGAAGTATAACCCCACAACAGTGGTAGTGGCCCTCTCCATGCCTTTTCATGCTGATAATGCAGGCCTTTACTGTATGGCCCAGGATTACAGGTGTGTAAGGTGAAAGGCATTAGTCATAAAGTAAACTCCGAGCATATCCCTGTGCTTGGAAGAGTTTCCCTGTTCCACTCTTTTGCTAGTGTTTGTCACCCAGCGCTGGGCATTCATACCAATAAGAAAAATACAGACGGTACTGACCTAGCAGTAAAAAATACAGGAGCTGTGACAATGCCACTGGTTAGCTTAATTTAATTCTTTGCTTTCCTGAAAATAGATGTAAATACTCAAATGGATTTTGTGAAAGTGAGAATCAAAGTCCACTCCCCTTCCATCTCTTGCATATTATGATTGAGACACAAGGTGGGTGAGGTAATATCTTTTATTGGACCAACTTCAGTTAGTGAAAGAGACATGGTTTTGAGCTACACAGAGCTCTTCTTCAGGTCTGAGAAAGGTACTCAGTGTCCCAGCTAAATACAAGGTGGAACAGATTGTTTAGCATAAGTAATTAACACACATTTTAAGGGATCATTCAGGATGAAATGGACTGTTAACACCGCTGCAGTCACAGAACAAAAAAGAGAGGTTAGTTTGTTACAGATGGTTGTAATAAGCACTAAATCCAGTGTCTTTATTAAGACCATGAATTTCCGTATCTAGCAAAGATATAAATGTAAACTCTCAGGCTTGTCTTTTGAAAGTGTTATGCAGGTTTCCTTTGAGGATAAGGAGTGAGAGGTCAGATATGGAGTGACTGTTTTGTGAAAAGTGTACTGCCATATTGAACATTTCCTTCAAAGATTTTCATATGTTGCATGACAACATTTTCAAAAGGTTCTACTGAATCTGGGTGCCCTCTCTTTAACACCTTGAGACTGAATTTATCAGGTGTATCCTTTACATGATCTGGTGAAAAGATTTTCTTTTCTTTTCTTTGTTTTTTTAGAAAAACAACTCCGTCCCTTCCCCAGCATTCAATATTTTTCAGTTTTTGACAACCAAAAACAAATGAAAATTGCTTTTGATTGTCAACTATAAATACATAAAGTTTAGTTTTCAAGATGCTTTTAATGAAAATTCTAAATTTTTGATGTAAATTAAATATTTTTTGGCTTCTTTCCAAGTGTTTTATGAAAAATAAAATGCATCTCCCAACCAGCTCTAGCCACTCCTCTCTTGGGAGTTAGTGGAAGCTGGAGGTGTTGTGAAAGTCAGCATTAAACATGTCTAAAGCTGGCCACACACAACTGGAAGAAACTAAAACGGGAAGCCACTTTTTGCTGCATATTTACAGACTCTGTGGTGGTAGCCTCTTTGTAGTGGTATGAAATACTCTCATGCATGCACTGGGAATAAAGAAGAACTACAAACCACAAGCAAGTAGAGCTGGTTGAGAATTTTTTCATTAAACATTTTTTTCCAGCAGAAAATGACAATTCACCATTTTCACTAATTCAAAGTGAGAGCAAAGAGGGAGCAAAACGGAAGCAAATTAGGTATTGACTTGCACCCACTTTGCACTGGTGTAAATGGCTACATAAGGTGAAGGGCAATGGAAAATTAAGCCCTCCGTTGTGGAGGAAGCACTGCTGAATAGCTTTTCAGAGAACCAACATTTGCTTGAACTGGCCCTGCCGTGTGGCCAGCTCTGCTGCTTGCACAGAGAAACACTGTGTTTAAAGAAGCTGCACAATGCAAGTTTCCAAAAGCTCTAAGAACCAAGTACTAGACAGCTGTGTATAACTTCCCTCACAGAATCACTCTCTTTGTGGAGTTAGGCAGGCGGCAGAGAACAGTGGGCTGAAGGGAAGGGATGGTTTCTTGTTTATTATGTTTGCCTGTGGCTACAAATTCCTCCATTAATTCATTACTGTTTGTAAAATGGTTTGACTTCCTCAGATGAAAGGCATGATATAAATACTGGGTATTAGATTATTATTTATTGTTATTATTCTGTATTATTTTGCAGGCTTGGGGCCTATTATAGGCCTCAAAGTTTGGTACTTCAATCTACATACTTTGAACAACAACACAAAATCAAATCTCTACAAAAAAACATCACTCTCCCCTACAATACTCAGATGATTTATATTTAAAAAAAAAAAGTAGCAACAGGCACAGAAGAGACATGGTTCCTCAGGCAAAAAGCAATAAACCCACCAAACCCACAGGCAAACCCACACTATGTTCGTAGGAGGCAGCTATTTGTAAATTGGCATAGCTCCATTGATTTTACTAGGAGTGGTAAGCACTATACTTAGCAATTACCATTTAAAAGACCAGGCTCTACCGGCTAGATTTACAGGCGTTTAGGCACGGTGAGGTACAGCTTTGCCACTCCCAACTTTTAGGCACCTACAAAAAACAAACAAACCAAAAAACCCTGGAATTCACAAAGCCTGAGCTAAGCGCTCATGCTGCCTATACAATGCATAGAGGGAGATAGTCACTTCAGAATGGAATTCACAAAAGCCAGGACTCAAGACCACCCCCTGCCTAAATAAGTCAATAGGAGATGCCAAAGTGAGGGGTGTGTCCTAAGCCCCATGCCTCTTGGGGAGTTCACGTCCAGGCTTCAGGGAAGCAGCTCCCTCTATTTGGGATTATCATCTGCAAATCTTCTCTTGGCATTAGGTAACTACAACAATTTTGGGGTGGAAGGAGGAGGACCTCCCTCATAATTTTTAGTGCAGTGGCTTGGGTACTCACATAGTCCTGCCTTGAGTGCAGGGGACTGGACTAGATGACCTATTGAGGTCCCCTCCAGTCCTACACTTCTATGATTCTAAGGGGTAGATGCCTGTTTCTAGTCTGCTCTCTACTTGAGGGTGAGGAGGGATTTGAACAGGGATCTGCCACCTCTCACATGAGTGCTATGGCTACGGGATAGTCTGATTGGAGATGGCATGTATGCTGGGTTCTTCAATCTCTGCTATTGACGATGTTCCACTGGATTAAATAATTAGAGTAATTGGTCCAGAGAGAGTGAGAAAACTTGAGAATGACTCTGAGAGTCATGAGTAAGAGTTCTCTCCCATGAGTAAGAGTTCTCATCCTGGATGTGGGAGATCCAGTCTCTATGCTTCAATGTCTTTTTGCTTAGTTAGCCAAAGTGGAGCTATTTCAACAGGGGAGATTGAGGGACTCCCCCCACATACCAGAATAGGCCATAGCTTGTTGGTTAGCCCACCCTCCTAAGATATGTCAGCTCCCTGTTCAAATCCCTTCTCCCCCTCAGGTGGAAGGGACTAAACATTATGAGGGAGGTTATCCTCCCCACCCATTGGTGCAAGGCCCAATCCAGGAAAAAAGCCTCTGAACACACCTTACCAGATCGGGCCTCACAGGCCTGTTAGGTGGGGTACACCTATTTCCCCTGGTTCATGCATCATACTGAGACTTAGGCATCCAGATGCACTCAGGACAGGCACGGAGGAAACTTTTAGTGCAAAAACAGGTCCCAAGCAAGTTTTAGGTGCTTACAGGGTTTGGTGCAGCTTTATGAATCCCAGTGGAGCCCGATTCCAGGATTTAGACACCTAAAGTGGCATTTAGGCACCTCAATTCCTTTATGACCATAGCCCTAAGTTTGTATAATGCTGGTTTTTATCAACTGTTCCACCAGTGTTTGCTGGCTATCACAATTATAGACGTAAAATATAATCCGTCAGTAACAAGACATGTACAAATAAAGTTAAAGGTACATGTTTAAAAAGGATGGGCCAGATCCTCAGCTGATGTAACTCGGCATAGCTCTGTTGAAGCCAATGAGGCTATGTTGGTTGATACTAGCTGAGGTTATGGTTGAGTGACTATTAAAACTTTTTTAAAATTACTTAAGTAGTCAAGAGTAAAATGATCAAATGAACAAAGTGAAAAGTAATTATGCATATCACTATTATTACATCAAACTACATGTGCATCAATGACTTCTCTGGCAAACAGAATTGTTGTCACACAAGATATGTCTTTATTTAGCGGTCATAGGATGTTTTCCTACTGAGGCATAATGTGTTTGAGATTGATACATACCATGCCTTATTTGTCATAAAGTCACTGAATCATACTTTGCTGCCATAGTCAGATTCAATTACTTAGTCACTGGAGCAATTGATTCATAACTAGAACTAGTTGGTTTGATCCACAGATTGGGTTCATTTTTGTTTTAAATCAAAATTATGTAGTTTTTCTTATAATGGACAAAGTTCAGGAGACGCCTGAAGCAAAACCAAGCCATATTTGAATTATGAATGAGCCAAAAAAATCCACAACATACCTACATTGTTTTTGTAGAATTTACCAACAAGATACATTTCCATTGCCCAATTACTCAGAAACACCCTTGACCAAAATTAAACTTTCCCCAAACCATCCTCTGGCCTGACATTAAGTGAGAAATTTCCTGTTCAAAAGAAGAAAAGAGAGAGAAAAAATGGATTGAGTTGCATGTGTCAAAACTAGCGTTTAGAATGGAATTGTGGTTGTAAATATGGAGCCATGACTGGGGGGCAATAATACACACAATAATCAAATATCCGTATCACACAAAAATGAGACACACAAGTTCCTAGTTCCAAACAAGTGAATTAAGGGCTGTCACATTAGGAGTAGTCTCTTTGAAGCCTGAGAGTTTTTCACAAATAAGTTTGAACGCCAGCACTCATGTAAATCGATTGGATTCTTTCCTTTTTTACTTAAATGGGCTCTGGAGTAGACTTTAGGTCCCAGTCCAAAGAACTGCACCACAAAAATTCCACCAAAGATACAGTACTTTGCCTGGGGCTGAGAGCCTTGCTTATGTGGTACTCTATGGAACCGCCTGCTAGTTGTAGTGCAAATATTCTGCAGCCTCATCAACGGGGAATATTGCAGCCTGACCTGTCTGAAGGATCTGTAAAGAAATGCCTTTTCTGATCACTCTTAGGAACATTTCTTCCTAGGCAGGTTTTCTAGATAAACTCTAACAGTTAGTTTTAGTCCCAGAAGGCAAATAATGGGGAGTGAAGCACAAAACCCTGCAGTTAGTTTTGGCAGTAATACCTCTGCTTTTCTAAAAACGCAGATTTCCTTCAAAGCTTCTCTTTGGTTTGTCAGTGCTGCTCCTCCATTTCTCTGAATAATAACTCAAGCCCAGCAGTCTGTTTTATAAACCTGGGGAAAACGGTCACCTACCTCTAGCAAGTGACCAGTGGGCCGTACAAACATTTAGGGCCAAAATCAGAGGCGAATCAAAGGCAGTATAAATTGATGTACTGCCTCCTGATTAACATGTGTTAATACCAATGTAGACATCCTTGGACTTCAACATGTGTTATCTATACCCCTTGTCCATTCTCTCTTAATTGAGTCTATTGGTATCTGAATCTGAGAGGCTTTTTGTTTTGTGTCTGAACAGCACGTAGCACTGTGAGATCCTCGTCCACAGTTTGGGCTCCTTGATGTTATGATAATACAAATAATTACTCATTAATTATTTATTTATTAATAAATAACCATACTAATAAGGTGTAAAGGATTCTAAGCAGTGGATATTTAGGTCACATGTTGAAGGGCCAGAAGAGAGAAGAGTAATAGGAAAAGCAACTGAAAGGAAGGTGCAAGAATCTGTACATCTGGGGTGGTCCATTATCTTTTGTCAAGATCCAAATTTCTTGGTCAAAGTATAGTCAAGGTCCAGATTCCAGAGAAAATAATTAAAAAACACCCCAATAATGATACTAAATAAATAAAAGGATTTCAGAGTCCGTTCAAAAGCATCTGGAGGTCCAGATTTGGCCTGTGGTCCACCTATTGACTACCCCTGCTGTACATTAAAGCAGTCCTCCCATCCTACACATTCTACCAGCTTCCTCAATCTCCTTAGCATCTATGGTTGAGATTTTTGAAAGCACTCAGCATTGGCCTAATTCTGCTCCCACTGGTAAAATAAGAAGACTTGAGGTCAGGAGTGTCCAGGATAAGCTTAAGGACAACTGGTTCCTGAATGCACACTCTTCTGCAAATAAACATGAGAATGCACATGCTGTCTCTATAGAGCTTGGATCCTGCACCCACTGAAGTCAGAGGAAGTTTTGCCATTGACTTGTCAGTGCATGATTGTCACCTAGAAGCATAAACTCTCAGTCGTAGAGAAATGTTGTGCTGCACATGCGCCATATGCAACTCTTAAACATTCAGAATTGTATTACCGTAGTTTCCAAGCAATTTCTTTCCAAGTTAGTGAAGTTTGATCACCTCAGTGAGGACTAGTGATATGTTCATGTTTCAAATTTCAGCCATTTTTGAGTTACTGAAGTAAAAAAAACAAACCCTATGGAAAGACTATATATATTTTTGGCAGCAGGAAAAATTTATTTTTCACATACACACAAAAGTGGTTGAAGGAATTCAGCTCAGCCTTCAGATGGAAGTTTAGCAAGGAAAGTTTTATCCTAAAATATATTTTTCAGAAAGGTACAAGTCTGTGAAAACAGGGCTTGTAAATGAAACAATCTTCCAACCTCAGCTATTCAAACTTAATAATAAATATTTATTAAAAGGAGCAGAGTTTCACATCATTTATAGGGATCTTAATCTCAATATATGACTTTTTTATAACTATTTACACTAACAGTATGATGCTCACATATGAAGTCTGCAATCTCCTGAGGTCAGTTTAGATTCTTGGAAGCTGATGGCATCCAGCTGGATTCTGGAATTCATTGAGATCATCCCCTTTCCTTCTATATATTCTGAGCTGCATCAGTCTTTGCTCTGTCATTGCCCTTGATGCTTCCCTGTTTACAGACAACAGCACTTGCTTTCTTTTGCACACTTCTTAATACAGGTTTTAATGCTTCCAGAACACTTACAAGCAATGCCAAAGTGCTAGCTTTGGCCAGATTAAAATAACAGTTACTCAGGACTTTCTTTAGGTCTGATTCAATTACTATCTCATGGATTCCTCTGTCCTTCTGTATTTTTATTTTTTTTTATAAAATGTCTATTGTTTTATATATTGTCTATATTATTGGGCCAGTCCTGCAACCTTTATTCATGCAAATTGTCCTTATGCACATGATCAGATGAGTAAGGATTGTGAGACTGAGTCCTATATTTGTACAGCATCAGGTATATCTTCTATCTCTCAACATTTAACTGCCTACAACTTTAATCTACCCGGTAGTCTTTGTGAACCTAGAATCTCTTAGTGCCAACAGGCAAGGAGCACAGAGGGGAGTGCATAGGGGTTACAGGGATTTCTTGAGTCTGGCATGTACATTCTAGTTCACCAAAGAGTATCATGTAAGGTTTGAAACAAAAGCCGGTGTCACACTGATCATCAATGTCATTGTGAAATGCACGTACGAACGTTATGCAAGGAGTATTGTTCATACATTCAAAGTTATGTTAACGTCTGTGTCTAAGGACTGGTCACCAGCAAAGGTGAAAAGCAGGTTTTTGGTCAAACAAGAAATGTTTATCTATCTGGCTGTTTACATATAAATTGAGTATTGTCTGGTTCAGAATGGAGTTCCTCTCACCAGTCTAAACCAGACGTTAATAACAGATTGTAAAAACTTCTAAAAGAGAAAAGTAACAAGAAGAAGCAAACAGCAGTGGGCTGAACCCTATCTTGAGGTGCACATCAAAGGTTTGCTCTTGTATATTTGGGGGACAAAGAAGACACCCTGTCATCCTTATCTAGGAAGTAAATGGAAAGTGAGTTTACTCCATGGAAGAGGGGTCTAAGCCAGGGTTGGTTTAAAACATTGGAGAGAACTTCGGGTGAGATATGCTTCTTTAGACAAGAGGATAACTTGTTAGTTAAGTTGAGTCTCTAGAAAGCATTCAGTTTTGTTTTATATGCAACCATTTGTTTCCAATACTCTTACTCACTAGCACTTGAATCTCTCTGCCTTGAGAATAAACCTATTCTTGTTTTTGCTCTAAACATATCTAAGTACTGTGGTGTTAAGCAAAGTGGTGATCCTGAATTGAATCTAGCAAGCTGGTGTGTGTACTGTTCTTTTGGGAACACTGGGCCTGAGTATTCAGTGGATAAGGGGCTGGAGACTATAGGGAATGGTCGGAGGGCTTGTGGTTGGTGTGTGCCTATTGCTAACCTGTGCAAAGAGACAGGTCTGTGGAGGCTGTGCAGCAGTGTGTGTGTTGCCAGAGGTGGGTGGTTTCAGGGAGCTGATCTATGGCAGGCACAAAAAAGACTCCCTCATGCTAAGGGCAGATGGTGATGAGGTACCTCAACAACCTGGGTACCCCAAAGGAATTCAACAGCCCTATTAAATCAGTATGAATAATGGGTTGTTTATGTGAGAAAGGGTTGCAGGACTGTGTCTTAAAAAATACTTTGATACAAAAAGGAAAACAAAACAGTTAAATAAAAACAGCAAGTCTGACTTGCTCCTCTTATGTATGCTGGTGTAAACCAGGAGTAACTCCACTGAAGGAAAGAGGCCTGATTCTCCTCACACTTACTTTGGAGTAAACCAATAGTACTTCAGTTGCAAAAATGTGCTAGATCCTTAACTGGTATAAATAAGTGTCTATCCATTTACTTCAATAGAACTAGCCTGATTTGTACCAATTGATGATCTAGTCCAATAGATCTACACAAGTGCAAAAACCAATGGAGATACTTACACTTCTTGTACTCCAGTGTAAGAAGAGAATCAGGTCCATTGTAATTGAGAATAAGTAAAAAAAATAGAACAAAACTGTTCAATTCATCACATTCACTGTGCCACATAGTTTTTAAGACATCAGTTTATGTGATTAGAAGGTAATCTCACTGGCTACAGAAACATTAACACAGAACAAATAAACAGTTACTTGTATGAACAATTAAATAACAGTCATTTAACATACTTTTTATTTCAAATTTTGCATAAAAATCCAAGTTAGGCATACTTAATAAACTCCACTGTAGATTTAAAAAAAAAAGTGTAGTAATTAAACCAAACAGCTCCCTTTTAAATTTTAGGAGTATTCAGTATAATGAATCTCTTCAGAAATGGAAATATTTTTTCATGCCACCAGCTATCATGCTGTTTCGATTAATGTTAAATTTTACCACACCTTATTTTTCTCCAATGTAAAAATGCACATAAGTTACAAGTTGTTACTACGGTTGTATCAGTACGTACACAGAAGTCAATGGGAGTTTTGCTTCTCAGAACAGTGCCAAGTGTGTGTTGTATTGAACGAACACACACAAGACCTGATTCTGTCTTCACTTGCACTGATGTAAAATAGGAGTAATTCCAATAAAGTCAGAATGTCTGATGTGGCCTGTTCAAGTAGATCAATCTGTAACTGACTGTGAACAATCAATTGAGATAACCCACTACCTTTGGACCAGCCAATTCCAATAAAGTCATAATGTCTGATGTGGCCTGTTCAAGTTGGAGGAGTTACAAAGGTGTAAAATTGGTGTAAGTAGGGGGAGAATCTAAATCTGTAGATTTTTAATTAAGCCAATGATTCCCCCCTTCTTACATATTAATTGTTGATTATTATTTATATAATGGCAATGCACATTATTGGCCTGACCCAAAGCCTATTGAAGTCTCCATCTTGTACGTGACATCAGTTCAGACTCCCTTGGATATACACCCAGAGGCCAGAGAAGAGGAATGTAGCAAGGGCAGCAACTAGCTGGAGGCTCTAAGAATGTGTAAGTGAAAGCAGGTCAACACCTACTTTAATTTAAAGATACTTCCAGCCCTTTGGTGTGCACACAAACTTAAATACCCCTACACATTATTCAGTCAATGACTGGAGCTAAGGGAATTTATTTGAATGTAAAAGAGTCTTGTGAAGCTGGCTGAATAATATTCCTCAAAGCACAATTTCAACAATTTTATATCTTGTTTTAGATGTGGGGGGGAATTTTATGTTGTTGTTTTGTTTTTTAATGGAAAATAGCTTTTTGCCAAAACTGAACATTTTGCAGTTTTTCATTTACTTTGAAAATTTTTGAAATTTGGTTGAAAAACTGAAAAACAATCCCGTCTACTTCTTTTCTCCCAATTGCTGAAAACAGCAATAACAAAATTAGTTTGGGTTTTTTTGATGAAAATCCCAAAATTTTAGTCATAAATGGAATTTTCACTTTTTTTGTGGCGGGGGGAGAAAAATAATTTCTCAAACAACTTAACTTGTGTGCTGTGCAATCATGAACTATTCATAGCCATTCCCATTTTCATCAGCATTTTAGTACATAATTTTGATGAAATATTTTTCAGTAACTAGTCACCAAATAATTCAGCTGAATAATTTTCAGATAACAGGTTGTTTTGTCCACTGTTCATACTCTGTTCACATTAGGTTTGATTATGCAACATTGAAAGCTGTTGGGTGCAGAGTGCCATTGAAATATCTTGCCCTATATGACCAAACTTTGACTTTACCTTTATAAGAATATAATTGCAGATTAATCCACCAGCAGCTTCATTCAATCTAGCATTAGAATTTTCTCCATTATAAGGAAGTAGTTAAAGTCAAGTCTGAAATGATTTCAATTTTACTTGATCATGTATTTTATCTGTGACCTTGTCTACATTGTAGCAGTGTGCAGGGTAAAAAAGGCAGGCTGCATCCACAGACTCTGTGGTGTGTATGTAGCAGTGAAAGGTTCTGGCAGGGGATAGGCAGTGGGGAAAGGTTCTGACTGCTCCTGGCTGCTGGACCCTTTCCCTGCTGCCTACCCCCTGCCAGGCTTTTCCTTGCAGCTGGAGTCTGTCAATGCAGCAGGAAAAGGCTTCAGTAGCAGGGACACTAAACTGCTAAAAACCTCAGTGTGGATGTGGGAGACATTTCTTGGATGCATAGATCACTATGTAGGGTATATACCTTCCAGTTCAGGCATGTAGGGCAATCTCAAAAAAGATATATTGGAACTGAAGAAGGTACAGAGAAGGACAACAAAAATGATTAGGGGTATGGAACAGCTTCCTTGTTCCTCTCCCCAGGTAAAAAATGCAGAGTGGAACAGACTCTATTCCATCTGATTTCCTTGGGATTTATATGTGCATATGGGGGGAGGGTAAATTTCAGTTAGATGGAGAGAGGTTGACTGGCAATTAAGAACTGAAAAACTGATTAGGAAAAGAAAACCCATGAGTATATTGTTCCAAAGTGGGCAAAATGTGACCTCATCAGAGGCCTGTATGGAAGCAGACAGGCTGCCAGAATTGCTGGATCCTTCAGGAGGAGCTATATCGGTGGGTAGTGTTGCATGGTAGATGGGTGGTCTGTTGGAGGACCATAAGTAGAGCAGGTCAAAAATGTTACCCTCAGTGGCCCCTCCCTGCAGCTCCCAGTTGTTTGCCACTGCCTCTCCCCATGGCTGCAGCTTCCAGATTGCCAGCTCTAGCAGCTGCCATTCTGGGAGGGGACCTGGCAGCACCATGTGACTGAGTGGAGCCAGAAAAACGTGGCAGAAATCTGAAGGGCACATGACTCCACGTGCCCCCTCAAGCATTGCCTCTGGATTCTGCCCAGCGGGGAATGGGATCTTGTGGCTTCAGCAGGGGATCTTCTGCCTGCCAGGGCTTGGGGCTTCAGCAGATGGAGGGAGGGATAGCTCAGTGGTTTGAGCATTGGCCTGCTAAACCCAGGGTTGTGAGTTCAATCCTTGAGGGGGCCACTTCAGGATCTGGGGCAAAAATTGGTCCTGCTACTGAAGGCAGGAGGCTGGACTCAATGACCTTTCAAGGTCCCTTCCAGTTCTAGGAGATTGGTATATCTCCAATTATTATTTATTTATTATAAGCCCTGGCAGGTGCACCCCAGCTCTTGAACTTCTGAAGATTGTTGTATGTGGCTCAGAGGGTCAGTAAGTTTGGCCACCCCTGATATTTATCTTCCAGAAAGGCATCTAGTCTAGATTTGAAGAGATCAAGAGAGGGAGAATCCATCATTTCCCATGTTAGTTTGTTCAAATGGATAATCTCCCTCACTGTTAAAAAAATTATATCTTATTTCTAATTTGAAATTTCTAATTAGTCACTTCTGGTTTCTGAAACATTAAAGGAGAGACTGAAGAATTTCCAGACAAAATCAGAAGTTCTTGGAATTTCTTGAGAGAACTTTTTGTGAAATCCCAGCCCAGTATTGCTGACTCATGTGATCCAAGCTGATTTTTTCAAAAGTGGTTTTGGTACCTCAATTTTGGGAACTCAACTTGAAACACCTAGAACCAGATCCTGCCCACAGTATTGCTCTGGTGGCTCAAAGAGGTTGTAAACCTAACTGCGCATCTGAGAATTTCCCAAACATGGAGGAATCACAGAGCTCATCTTCAGATCTGGGAACTGAAGAAGAGCTCTTGATAAGCTCAAAAGCCTCTCTCTTTCTCTCCAACAGAAGTTGGTCCCATAAAAGGTATTACCTCACCTACCTTGTCTCTCAAATTGTCCCAGAAATTCTTATTGCATGTGTGGGAGACTAGAGGGAGCATGGATAAAGGCATTACTTAGAGTTAGTAAGAATGTTTTAAATTTCAGCTATTTTTTTTAATTTAAAAGGGAGATGTTTGTATTGTTTTGAAATGAAAATATCAGTTTTAGAGCCAGCTATAGAACTGGTCTAAATATTTCAAATTGTGAATTTTTGAAATTTCAGAAAAAGGGGGGAAGTTTTATAAAAAAAAGTATTGCAAAATTTCTCCCCTCTGCTTTTTTTTGACCAGCTTTGCTGTTACTCTAGCTCCTGTCCTCTCTTAAGACATGCTAATATGCTTTTAATTCCTCATGTTTGGTGTGTTGAACTTAGTATTGAGTTGAATAAGGTCAGACAAGTAATATTCCTTGTCAGTTTTACCTGTTAGTTAATTTACAATTTCTCTTGACCTGTGCTCTGAACACAGCTCCTTCTACATTCCATAATCAGCCTCCCTTCTCCTATGTTCTTCTTCATAGTATAGTCCTCAGTCCCCAACGTTGCACAGTGTAGACTCTGGAAGAACAGCAGTAAGCTATTCACATGACTGTTGAATGTGGTGGTTGAAGTTGGTGAAGTAAAATGAAAGGAGTGGGTGCTTCATGAGGATGGGAGAGTGAAAACATGGTGCCCAGCACAAGTTCTGAGGCACTGAGCAGCAGGTTGTGAGACTATTGATTTTATCAGACTCCCTCGGACATGGGTCTGTGTCAACAGCTAGTCCTTCTGGCCACCCACACTCCCAGATTAGTCTAAGTGCAGCTCTGGAGTAGCCATTACTCCTGGCTGGCAGCACAAGTGACTACAAATAATAAATGTGGCCTCTATAGATGTCATTTTTATTCACCTACCACAAGGCCACACCCTCTCCACCCCCATTACACCCAACATCCCCCACACCAACTTACCATAACTCACTCCAGTGCTATCACAGAGATTTACTCACATTGCTACACACATTTCTCTGCACTATGTTGAAGCCTCTTTGCACAGGTGGTTAATGCTAAGGCTTTGGCTCTCTGCACTTCCTTCAGCAGCCTGCAGGATCAAGTCTGTAATGAGATACATGGTTACAAGTGGCACAAGTTTCCATCTCTAGGCCGGTGAGTTTACCTGCTAGTGATATTACTATTTGTATAAATAACTTTGGGGCTAGGACTATCTTCATTTTGTTCCCTGTACTAAGCCAAGTACTTTGTCAGCATCTATTAAATAATAACAGTTAATAATAAGTGTCAATGGAAATCCCTTTTTGCAGACTTCTCTTCTACTCCAGTTAAGTGTAATGAATCCCCACTTAATGCAGTTGTGGCTTGTATTAAAGTGGAAATTTACTACAGCAAAACAGGCAGAAGTCAGTTTGCAGACAGCACTGCTAATGACTCCTAGCACATGGGTGCTAAGGCATTTTATGAAAAAGTTATTGAAATAATAATTAATCATTAAGAGAAGCAGAACACATGAAATGCTTCAGCAACAGTCTCTTATTCAAATCCACAAGCCAGATTCAGAATTTTTCCTGAAGTTTCTATCTGCCAACCTCATGGTTTCTTGTTTCCTTTTAACAGGCCCTATTCCTGAAAGAGGCAGTAGTATATTACAGCAATAGTGTCTTAAAGCTAAAGAATTCTTCCCTGAGAAATGGAAGACACTTACTCAAATTTATGAGCAAATTTAAAAAGTAAATGTTGCGTGCCACTGTGGAACACTAAATATAATTAGACATCTGGAGAGAAAAAAATAATGTAATAATATACGTCTTTAAGTGCTTAAAGATTTCAATATGTTACATTTTTTCATAGTAAAAAAAATTATATGGTAAAGGGCGTAGGAAATGGTTTCTACAATGCTTGTAACCTTCTGTATGTTGTAAGCTTTGCTTTTGTGGAACTTATAAAATCTAAAGGTGCACATCTTGTAAATGAGCTATCATTATTTGTACTATAATAGCACCTACAGGCCTCAACCAATATTAGGTACTGTACAAACACAAAGTAAGAGACAGTTCTGGCCCCAGAGAGCTTATACTCTAAATAAACAAGGAAGAAAAAGGTGTAGAACTAGAGCTGGTAGAAAAAAAAGTGAAGGTTCAGTTTTACATCTGAAAATGCAGTTTTGTTGAAATCAAAATGCTTCATAGGAGCGTGTTGATTTTATGAAATTTTTGACATGAGAAAGTGAAAATAAATCCATTTGACTTTTTGTTTCAGTACTGTTAAAATGTTTTGTTTTGACTTTATCATTTCATTTCAACTCTTCTATTCCTTTTTTGATGTTTACAAATTAAATATTTTTACCTTCCGAAACGTAACATTTTTGACATTATCAGAATAAAATATTTTTATGTTTCTGAATCAAATTTTGTCTGAATGTCTGTGCTTTAAATGAAATCAAAATGTCCAGATTTCCAATTAGGAACAAAACCAAATTTGAAAATGTTAGAATGTCCTGCAGAGAGGAAATTCCACCTTCTGACTAGCTCTAAATATAACATAGAAGCAGGAGACTGGAAACTGAGACACACAGAGATCAAGTGACTTGCTGAAGGTAACAGAAGATCCAGGAAGTCTGTGGGAGAGCCAACAGTTAAACACATGTTTCTTGAATCCCAGGCCTGTGGCTTACCCACAACACTATTCTCCCAAATGTTGCAATAATCACCTTGGTAGCCTTTAGCTTTCTTTCTTCAAAACAGGGAAATTGTAATATAAAAATGAGTGAATGTAATTGGAAGTTATTTTGTTTAACACTGATAGGGAATTAAAAAGTTCTGGTAGTAATGTTAACTGAGGCACTTTTCCCATATGTACCATTTTGCACTCCTGCTTTAAACATTTAATTGTTAGATCTGCTTGGGAATTTTTTTTTTTGGTCAGGAAAAATTTCAACAAAAACAAAACTTTAAAATTGGGGGGAAATCAATTTTCAGTCACCAGACACTGAAAAATATTCAGGTGGTTTTTTTTGGTTTTTTTTTTGGTTTTGGATAAAAATATTTTTTCACACAAATTTTCATATCACTAAAAAGCCATTTTCTAACAAAACAGAGGATAACCGACCAAAATGTGTCAATGGAAAATTTTTGACCTGCACTAGTAACTGTATCTTTGTGGGCCTGATCCTGGAGTTGGCAGTAGCCACTGGGCATTATCTGTATGCACCCTACACTGTGTTACGTGTAGCTGTACTGAATGTATCTTAACTCCTCATTCCCTTCTCAGCACTGAGTGCTTGGGGCATGCTGCGAGCACGCCTATTCTCAGTTCCTAACCCAGAGGGGCAGTTCTTCCCCAGATGCCAGCATACACATGGCAGGGGAGAATGTGGGGCTCATAGGCCCAACCTGTCCCTAATTCCCCTCAATCCCTCTGCCACCCATCGCTATTTCCCTCCTCCAACTCCTTTCTTCCTATTCCTCTTAATCCCCACCCTTCCCCACTGGCCTGAGCCCTCCAACTGTCCCTGCTTCCCTACCACCTCTCCACATTTATTCCCGTGCCCCTAATCCTCCTCTACTCCCCTTACCACAACCCCAAACCTTCTCATCCCCCATTCCTCTTCCCCGTAATGCCCCTGCACTCTCCATATTCCCATCACTGATCCCCTACACACCCAGCACTGCTTTGACCCCTGTATTCCCTAGCTCTACACCAAAAGATGTATAAGATTCTAAAAATGAGGTGTGCATAATGTGTTAAGGGACCTGTGTATCAGGAACCACTTGACTCGGTTCAGTTGTTTAGGAAATATTGTTACATTATCCTGTTATTCATCTTCCCTTTAGTAAAGTTAATCACGACTAATTGACTAATCAGTGCTGGTGCTGTACTATGGTGGAAAAGTAGCAATACGCCCAGCAATCATTCTCACCTAGCTGTATACAGTTGTGTAATTTATTATCCTTCAGAAAATAATGAGACTCTCTTCTACATTAGCCGTGCAAGTTAGAAGGGCACATTTCCCAAAAGTAAAACAAAACAAACAAAAATTCCTTTGCAGAGGCAGATAGTAGCAACTAGCCTACAGATCATTCTCAGATTTCTGCAAAGGACAGAGATCAGATTTACTGTGCATGGGTCTAGCTCAGGTTCAATATCTGCAGATGTCCCCCTGAGCCATCATAGAAGCATAGAATATCAGGGCTGGAAGGGACCTTAGAAGGTCATCTAGTCCAACCCCCTGCTCAAAGCAGGACCAATCCCCAACTAAATCATCCCAGAAAGGGCTTCATCAAACCTAACCTTAAAAACCTCTAAGGAAGGAGATTCCACCACCTCCCTCGGTAACCCATTCCAGTGCTTCGCCACCCTCCTAGTGAAAAAGTTTTTTCCTAATATCCAACCTAAACCTCCCCCACTGCAACTTGAGACCATTACTTCTTGTTCTGTCATCTGCTACCACTGAGAACAGTCTAGATCCATCCTCTTTGGAACTCACTTTCAGGTAGTTGAGAGCAGCTATCAAATCCCCCCTCATTCTTCTCTTCTGCAGACTAAACAATCTCAGTTCCCTCAGCCTCTCGTCATAAATCAGGTGCCCCAGCCCCCTAATCATTTTTGTTGCTCTTTGCTGGACTCTTTCCACTTTTTCCACATCTTTCTTGGAGTGTGGGGCCCAAAACTGGACACAGTACTCCAGATGAGGCCTCACCAATGCCAAATAGAGGGGAATGATCACATCCCTCGATCTACTGGCAATGCCCCTACTTATACAGCCCAAAATGCCGTTAGCCTTCTTGGCAACAAGGGCACACTGTTGATTCATATCCAGCTTCTCATCCACTGTAACCCCTAGGTCCTTTTCTGCAGAACTGCTGCCTAGCCACTCGGTCCCTAGTCTGTACCAGTGCATGGGATTCTTCTGTCCTAAGTCCAAGAGGCTGCACTTGTCCTTGTTGAACCTCATCAGGTTTCTATTGGCCCAATCCTCTAATTTGTCTAGGTCCCTCTTTATGCTATCCCTACCCTCCAGTTTATCTACATGACTCCTCTCAGTTTAGTGTCATCTGAAAACTTGCTGAGGGTGCAGTCCACACCATCCTACAGATCATTAATAAAGATATTGAACAAAACTGGCCCCAGGCCTGACCCTTGGGGCACTCCGCTTGAAACTGACTGCCAACTAGACATGGAGCCATTGATCACTACCCATTGAACCCAACGATCTAGCCATCTTTCTATCCACCTTAAAGTCCATTCATCCAGCCCATACTTCTTTAACTTGCTGGCAAAAATACTGTGGGAGACTGTACCAAAAGCTTTGCTAAAGTCAAAGAATAACATGTCCACTGCTTTCCCCTCATCCACAGAGCCAGTTGTCTCATCATAGAAGGCAATTAGGTTACTCAAGCATGACTTGCCTTTGGTGAATCCATGCTGATTGTTCCTGATCACTTTCCTCTCCTCTAAGTGCATCAGAATTGATTCCTTGAGGGCCTGCTCCGTGATATTTCCAGGGACTCAAGTGACGCTGACTGGCCGGTAGTTCCCCAGATCCTCCTCCTTCCCTTTTTCAAAGATGGGCACTACATTAACCTTTTTCCAGTCATCCGGGACCTCCCCCAATCACCATGAGTTTTCAAAGATAATGGCCAATGGCTCTGCATTCACATCCGCTAACTCCTTTAGCACCCTCGGATGCAGCGCATCCGGCCCCATGGACTTGTGCTCGGCCAGCTTTTCTAAATAGTCCTGAACCACTTCTTTCTCCACAGAGGGCTGGTCACTCCTCCCCATGCTGTCCTGCCCAGTGCAGTAGTATGGGAGCTGACCTTGTTAAGACAGAGGCAAAAAAAGCATTGAACACATTAGCTTTTTCCACATCCTCTGTCATTAGGTTGACTCCCTCATTCAGTAAGGGGCCCACACTTTCCTTGACTTTCTTCTTGTTACTGTAACATCCCATTGCTGTGACAAAGGACAGGGCCGGCTCCAGACCCCAGCGCGCCAAGCGCGCGCTTGGGGTGGCATTTTGCCGGCAGGGCGGCAGGCGGCTCCGGCGGACCTGCCGCAGGCATGACTGCGGAGGGTCCGCTGGTCCCGCGGCTCCGGTGGACCATCCGCAGGCGTGCCGGAGCCGCAGGCTCTGCTTGGGGCGGTGGAATTCCTAGAGCCGCCCCTGCAAAGGACTAGCTGGAAACTAGCCTAGGCTTGCTGCACATGTGCATTTCAGTCTCTTTGGTGTGTGAGTGTTTTAGGACTATTCTAGAGAGACAAACTCTCCCATTAATCATGTTTTCAATATTACCCACTGCCTCTGTGGGGAAGCATCATGCACAAGTTGAGGTAAATGTCAAGTGAGATCAGATGAGGGGTGATCAGAGCCCTGGTGTGAGTCTTGGGTGTGTATAAATTGTTTTAGAAAACTGTTGATTTTGTAAAATGTTGGGGTGGGAGAGGAAGGCTAAATCTCAGGAATATTTTGTTCAAATGACCCCAAGATTGGATTGAAAACTTTACCTTGCACCTCCATGATGTGCAGCAAATTTCAACACGATTTGAGTAAGCATGCCAATTTTAGAGCCGTTAGGAGAGCTGTTTTGAAAGAGAAAGAACTTCTCAACCTTAACTGTAGCTGAGCTGGCACTCCTCTGTAATACAGGATCTGTAATGTGGTCAACGTAACAGGTAACTTGAGGGATGCGGTGGGGAATTGGCTGCTGGATTTCTTGTTGGAGTGTGGAGAGAATGGGATCATTAGATATAGGGATCATTGGTGTTTGTCATGAGTGTAAAGAGTGAAGGAAAGTTATGCAAAAGAGTATTTGGACGGGATTCTCCTCTTACTTAAACAGCAGTGTAAGTTAGGGTTGCTCTACTGAAGTCATTGGAGTGACATCAATATAAAACTGGTGCAACTGAGAAGAGAATAAGGTCTAAACTAGAAACAGATAATAACATTTTATATTAGATCAACTTTCAAAGCAAAGCATTTTGGACACTTAACAAGTATACAGGGATTACTTTGCCCACTGTAAACCCAAATTAACTGTCTGGTTAAACTCAGTTTATGGCTGCTTTGCATTTCTGGAGCAATGTAAAACAGCTGGAAGGTAATGGTGAATTTGGCCCACTATACTTATTTGGCTTTAACAGACCTAAATTGGAATAATGAACAGTTGTATTCTGATCTCAGCTATGCCAGTTTTACACCAATCTAACTCCATTGACTTAAACGACGTTACTCCTGACTTACACCCATATAGAAAAGATCAGAGTAACACGTGAAATCATATGGCTTAAAACTTTAGGGTCTGATTCTCCTCTGCATTACACCAATTTCTCAAAATTGTAACTCCACTGAAGTCAATGGGGCCAGCTGCATTGGGTGAAGGCATTCAGACAGGATGGAGCAGCAGACCTGTAATTTGGTACTGACTGTGCTAAGATCATTTTTATTGTATTAGTAAAGAGGCTCTTTGGGACCAGTGATCTCTCACCTCTACAGAAATAACTTGTTACAGATGGAAAGATGACTCTGTAGCTGGTGATCAGGGTCCAGTTAAGTTACAGTAATTATTTGAAGGACGTTTGCGTGGGTAAATTGGGGTGGAGGATATAAAACAGATTTTAAGAAAGAGGGACTGGAATCTTTAGGGGGCCATGAAATAAATGTAAAAAAAGATTTTTATATATATATATATATTTAATGGAGAAGTGATGAATATCAAGAAATAAAAATTATTTTCCTTGTGGAGGAGAAATTGTGACACAGCTGTACAAATATGAGGTCAGTCCTAAATTCATCCAGATTGTATTAAATCAAAGATGTCAGAATATAAATTAATGAGTGCCAAAGGGTCACCAAAAAAAAGGAACACAATTTATATGTGACTAGATGGCGCTTGCTAAGGCACAGAGAAGTGAATTTCTATGAGAACATAGACAGTAAAAGACCCAAATAAAAATAATCAACTATGATTTAATCTGAATAAAGGATGTAAGGAAGGGGTTGATTTAGTTAGGGAAGAAGATTTGCTGCAAATAAACTGATTACAGGCAAAGGTTAAAAACAATAAGCAATAGGGGGAGGGTCAGGGCGAGAGAGTAAAAATATGATTAATTTAGTCTTAAGCAATATTTTGTATGTTTAAAAATTTTAAAGGTATGGAAAGAAAGTTTTTTCCATCCTTTCTCCTACTCCTTTGCTGTGTGTTGTCTAATAAGGCCCTGATCCTGCAAACATATGCTACTGGGAAAACTGTTTACTACTATGTATAGACCCATTTGAGTCACCAGTGAAACTATTTATAGTCATAAACACTATATTGGTGGTAAATTCAAGATTGAGCCCTTGGGCTATGATACTACAAAGATTTATTCTGGTGTTTAAAACTTTACAGGTATGAATAGCTCCTTGATTTCTTTGTGATTACCTGCATGTATAAAGTGAAGCACATGTATAAATCTTGGCAGAATTATGTTCTTAAACTGTAATCTGTTCCAGGTAGGGATCTGTTTGCAGCTAGGGGCCCAATCTTGTTCCACATCATTCATTGATTTCAGTGGGAACAGAAGCAGGATGTGTCTATAGGGTTCTTAGTTCACTTTTGAGTTTTGAATATATATATATATATATATGAGGGAATAAAGGATTTTAATGTATAATAATGATACATTGTGCTTAAGAGAATATTCAAAGCCACATACAAAGTAACGGGTTAAGCATTTTTGATGATTTTGCAGCTGTGAAATTACTTCCCAAAGTGCATGACTGAGATCTCGTCACTGCAAACATAAATAAGTAAGTAAACCTTTATTCCACTAATGCAAAGTAAAGGGGAAGTGTAGCTACATATTTATGACAATACCTACCTTTGATATAGATTTTTTCCCCATCAGTAGATCTTAAAGCACTTTAAAAAGGAGGGCACTATTATTATTCCCATTTTACAGATGAGGAAACTGAGGCTTGGAGAGGGACCGTGTCTTCCCCAAGGTCATTCAGTGGGGCAGGTTCACAGCCAGGTCTCCAGGACTCAGTTTAATGCTCTAATCACTAGACAATACCACCTGGAAATCCCCAGTTTGTTTACATAGGGCCAGATGCTGCTTTGCCTTTATGCAGGTGTGCAATGAGTAGGAGGGCCATAAGAAGACCTCTTCCCTTCCTTGCACAGGCCACATAAGTGTCCAGCAGAACTGCAACTCCTGCACTTTCGGAAGTTCAGGGACTGCTCTACCCCTGTTCCGTTAGGTGCACATGCACCCAAAAAAGAGTGGGGAAGTGTGAGGAGTAGACAGGGTCACTGCTCTGCTCCCCTATGCCCCTGTCAGCAAAGCTCAGCCGCCATGTAGGAGGCAGCCTCTGTGCATGCAGGAGCTCAGGGCTGACTGCTTCATCTGAGGCAATGAGTTGTCTCTGGCTATAAGCTGGGCACAGTTGAGCCCATAGTAAATGCTACAGGCTTTGCATACAGACAATCCAAGTTTGTAATTTCCTTCCCAACTCCTCCTACCCTTCTACTCTGGCTGCTGCACTATGCAGGAATGTGGATTCCATGTAGGCCAGTTCTTGTTCCTTTGAAGTCAAAGGGGTCAGGCTTATTGACTGCAATTTTATAAATAAAGGCATGATTCAAATCCCATTGAAATCCATGGAAACACTCCCGGCACCAGGACCTAACTGAACTGGAAGCCATGAAACAGTTCCCAATTCAGCTTTGTGAGTAAAGTTGAACTTAAAACCATCTCAGCTGCTTTTTAATCGTTGTTGAGCATTTACATCTGGTCTGCAGTAGGAAAGAGAGAAACTTCCTTTTGAATTTCAGCCTCTGGAAGAACTTTAATGGCTATACTTCAAAGAAAAATCACTGATTCTATCCTCTGTCCGGTTACCAAGGTTCAGTAGTGATTGTGAGGGTGGTTCGGAGGACAAAATTTGATCCTGCATAAGGTAGGAAACTTTCCCATTCATCTAAAGGGAGAGGGAGGGATTAACTTTAACCCTAATTTTTGCCATTAAAAAGCAATCATTCTTTACCGTTGTACTTCAGGGGCATCGTTTGCTATGGGGCAAGGGGACCAGTTGCCCCAAGACCTTTGCTACCCCATGACTTTTCATAGGTCTATGTGCTCCATTATGTCTTCTACTCCTCCCACTCCCAACTTGTCAGGATATAATATAATTGCACATAGCGTTGTATATGCTGACACACAGAGATTTTTTTCCAATTTTTTCTAAAACGAACTTCCAGTCAACATTCCAGAATCATTCTTCAGTGAATGTGATCAAGTCATGCACTTGTACATACCTGTCACACCCGGACATTCCCTAGCTATAGGGTTGAAAGCTTTAACTGATGATTATTTTAATAGTATGGAAAATGGAGAGAACTGCGGCTATCTTTAACAATTAAGGGTGAAGTCATATTTATGGCATGGGGTGCTAAAATCTCCAGACTGCTGTTCTAGTTGGTAGGGGCTAGTGAGGTTTTTATAAACATTAGTACAGAAGTAGTGAAAGCCGCTTCATTGAATATGCTAAAAATATTTTTGAATGACTCCCCTCTGACAATATCTGGCATGGAGTAGGGCCAAGTGGAATAAAAAATAAAAGTAATCTCCCTTCTAACCTACCTACACAGATATCCCACCCCCCGAGATTCCACAGATTTCTATTAATCCTAGCTCTTAGCAATGCCCTCAGCCATGTAGCCCGCATCCTTCCTATTTCTAGTCAGTAATGTGCGAATTAAGTTGATGCATTTCCTCTCTGCCAGACTTTGTCACATGCACCCAAACTGTCCTCAATGGTGTTTGAGTTGTTCGCATTACTTTTGAATTCTATCAACCACCACAGAAGTCCTTCTTCCATTTGATTTGGAGATGACGTCCAAATGTAAATCTCCATTACTCAAATTGTTCATCTGACTTAATACTTATGCATTGCCTAACAAATGTACAGAGTTGGGTATTATAGGAAAACTGCACATGGAGCCAGACAAAACACTTCCGGTAGGATCAGAACACAGAAGCATGAAACATTGTCCCAACCTTTAATATGTTTTTTATGTGTTTAGAGACAGTTCATTATCATTTGAAAATCCTGTTTCCACTATTGCGAAGACTGACTTGTGCAACATCAGGAACAGTGCCAGATTTAATTGTTTTCTAACAAGACCAGATGTGGACATTCTGATTACTGACATCTTTTTTTTGTCATTTTATCATCCTGCCTAACATGTTGGTAGGTCTAAATGAGGCAGTTTAATTCATAGGCTACTGATAATTCAAAATACTGGATGCTTACTGGTGGCTAGTACTAAATTATTCTGATTTTAGAGACACTGTCAGATTAAAAATCATATGGTCTTGCAAAGGATGGTCTTTAATTAAAGCACCTAAGATATGAAAGCTCCATTCTATCCTGTATAGGTTCTTATAATACCCTCATCGCCATAGTATCTGAGCACCTTCCAATGGTAAATTAAGTGACACAAATAACGTCTATCACATGAGGTGTTTTCCATGGGAAGATAATTATGTAGGCAGTGATGTGTTTTGTTTTGTTAGGTTTTTATTTTGGGGAATTGTTTTTAATGTACATGCTTTATATGTGTGTTAGAGAAGGCAAATCACAGAAATATGCCTTGCACTGGGAATGAAAGGTGGTTTGGTTTGTGATGGTCTATAGAAGTTTAATCCACAGTCTTGGACTGGCCCACAAGAAAGCACTGTTTTCAGCATAGACCTAATTTATCCTTATGGTAAAAAATTCCATTGGGCATGAGGAGCAGAGTTGTTAAGGGCAGTCTTCATTGTGGGTGCTTAGGTGATCTTTTAGGTATCCTGGACCCAAGTGATTAAGTTACTTGCATTTTATTCCTGGCATTGCTGCAGACTTTCTGTATGACAGTGGGAAAGTCCTTTAACTTTCTGTGTCTGTTTCTTCATCTGTAAAATTGAGATAATTATATTTACCTATGATCCTTTGGTGTTGTGAGGCTTAATTCATTAACATGGGGAAAGTGCTTTGAGATCCTTTGACAGAAAAGTCTATGGACAATCAGTCTGTTGTATATTTTAAAATTGAAGGACATTAAAACTGAAGGACTTTTAAAATTCTACTTTACTTTTAATAATTTCTGCTGTTTGAAAGCCCTTTGTATTTCTTTTAGCTTGGACAATGAAAATAATGAGTCACATTTCCTTTCTTGTAGAACTAGTAAAAAAAATATGAACAAATGTTCATGATATGTTTTGTGAAAGATCCATTTTTAAATGATAATATTAGTTGGTGGGAATTTTCTGACCAGTTCCATCTTCCCTCTTTATTTCGCTTTCTGGTTCAGATCTATGAGCACAATGCAGTAATAATTGGGTGTAACTTTGAGAGAAATACTTTTGGTTGTTGTTTGTTTTAATTTGTTGTCACTGAAATTTCCCTTCATTTCTTGGAAAATTTTCTCCTTGATTTCCATTTTTACAAAACGTAAATTCTTGACCAAATTTTACCTGATAATGCCCCTTTGAAATGTCTTTATTGGTAATTATTGGAATCTTTTATTTATTTAAATCTTATACTCCAATACATCCCAGAAAGTCATGTGTTGCATCGTCTGTGCTCAGCTAACTTGTATGTCTTCTTAAATACTGAAGATTTAAGTAGAAGAGAGGTACGGACCACTATTACTCCATAACTCTGAAACTCATTTCATTTTAGAGATTTTACTTGGTCCTGAATGTTTATCTCTATGGCATCATTGTACATTATAGAAGAGAATAAGCTTCATTATAACAAATCTGAAGGTAAGTCCTATTTAGCCTGCTAGACATGGACTGAACTCTAGTAATATTTCCTGTATCTCTACTCCTAGATGAACTAACATAGCCAGTAGTAAGGACACAGAGGACCAAATTCTACCATGACTTATCCTTTGTGCCATTTCTTTGACTTCAGTGTTTTCCAAGTTCTGTACAGCATGTACAATTAGTGCCAATCTTGTCCAAGTTCTCCATAAATCCTGGACTACACTAAGCGATCAAAGCATTGACTTCTGAATATACTAGAGTCACCTCTTAAAAATACCTAGCAGGTGAGTGAGAGCCAAACAAATGGCTCATCAAGCATTTGTTATAGGGTCTCATCTTCAGTCCAGCACAGGAACAATCAAATTGAAGGCTGTAGGAGTGAGGAAAACACCAGTCATTACTTGTGGTCCTACCCTCAACAGTGATCATTGTGTGTATTCTGCATCCAAAGTGTCTGGTCAGTGATTGGGAAATTTGGAAGAGGGGATTTTCATATGTCAGTAGTAGCATATCCAGTGACTACAGCTTGATGAAAACCAATTGATTGTGGACATTTTGGTGATGTCTAAATAAAATGAACACTTTGCCAGTGTTTGCAGCCCTTCTCTGAACATTCAGTTGAATGAAGTTTTGTTTGAACAGAAGTTAGTGGAAATCAAATCTTATAGCAGAGATTAGTTGAATCACAAAACAAAATCTCGGACATGACTAAATCAAATCTCATTGCTGGTGGGAGTGAAAGTGGTTTTTAAAGATTAGATCATGCAATCAGACAATGGAAACAATACCATGTGACTTGGTACACATTTATCAAAAAAATGGTGCATAGTGCACAAATGAGTACAAATCAGTCTCTTTGTGGACAAATGGACTGGTCAATTTTTTCTCTGAAAACAGTTTTTGACGGTGTGATGTTGTCAGACCTCATGCCAAGGCCCCTGGGCCTCACTGAACACTGAGAAATGTATCACTAGAAACAAGTCTGGCTTGCGGGTGTATTAATATTGCCCCAATGGATATTAGAATTATAACAATGTATTTAGTGTTTAGACTTTTTGAAATGCTTGTAGGGTGCTGCATGTATTAATTTTATTTATAATATCCCATGTTATAAGGTTATATTTAAGTATTTCTGTTGTAACTGTGAAAGTGTTTGCTAAAACCATAAAACCCCACAGTCAGGAGAGAAGCATTACCAAGTGTGACATGCTAGTTTACCACAAGATATGTCATCTTCTCCCCAGCTAAACATCAATGGACAAAATACTTTGCTGATTACTTCCCCCACACCCATGAAAAGGCTAAAAGCATAAACCCTAATCCCATCACATTTTGAATGCTGGGGGAAGGGCATACAAATCTTTGTCAAGGAGGAATTATCACTATGCTGCTTGGAATTTGGAGAGTGCAATATTTCTAAGCATAAGCAAGGGATCCCCAAGCTTCTTGGCTTGGGTTAGCCCTAGAGGATATATAGAACATGTATGTTATAGCAGTCACTGTTACCTTTTGCAGCCTATTTGTGTTTGTATGTTTACCTGATTTAGCCTTGTAAATAACTCTTTTATTTCCTTTTTTTAGTCAATGACCCTTTAGCTAGTTTGCTATAGGATTGGCTACAAATATTGTCTTTGGTTTGAGATCTGAGGTACAATTGATCTAAGAGACTGGTCCTTTGGGACTTGGAGTAACCTGAATATTATGATTTTTGGTGTTGAGGGTGTAAGGCTGTTACAGTGCTTGATGAGTTCACACTTGTTACTTGGTTGGTGAAATCTAAGTATAGAACTCACAATCAGTTTGGGGTTCATGCCCTGTTTCTTGACAGTCTGCCCTGAGTTTGGCACTCATGGTTGTGTGCCACCACCAAGGGAAAACAGAAGTGTTCACATAAAGTGTGTATTTTCCTTGAAAAAGTATGATTTTTTTGGTCAGAAAACTGATAAACCCCAAACTGAAGCATTTTTGTCTGGAAAATGAAAAATGTTTCAGTTTTCAGACAAAACTTTTTCAGTTTTCAACAGTTTCTGGCCAAAACTCATTTTTTAAATGAAAAATTAATACTTTTTAATGAAAAATGTTATGAAAACATTTATTTTAAAATTTGAATTTAATTTACATTTTCCACAGGAAAAAAAAATTCATATTCTGACCAGCTCTAGTGGACAATTTGCAAAGAGAAGAACCCAGCTGAAATCATTAACTGTTTTTTTTGCAAATTGTTCACCTAGCTAAAATCACTGATTTCAATGCATTATTTTAACAGAAACCTCCCCCCCACCACCACATATGACAAGCATGAGCAACCTTTTATAGTTAAAGGCCTTATTAGCCCTATGTTCCATGTTTGTGTTGAAGTTCTAAACCTTATAAAATGTTCCATTGCCAATGAGCAATCGGTCATCTTTACAATAGCTTTCTTAATCTTCTTTTGAAATAAACAGGCAATAGTGAATCATCAAAGGCCAATGTTGCTATATTTGTCTTTAGGGAAAAAATCCATTTTTGAGTTACACCAGAACAGATGAAACAAAAACAATTGGATTATTTGTATTCCTCTGACTCAAAGTGGCTAAAACAAGATGATTTCAATTGTATATATATACAATTTTTTTCTCAGACTTAGATCTCATGTGACAAGTTTTTGGGGATTGAAGGGATTTCCCACCCACCCCTTAAAGTTTCATGCCCTAAAACTGATGATGATTGTGGTAGTATTAAATGTGTTTGTGTTTCAGTGTAAGTAATAGTACAGAAATATGTATCTATAGCAACAATATACTGCTTTTGTACAACAAGTAGGGCTATCAAGCAATTTAAAAAATTAACTGTGATTAAAAAAATTAACCGTGATTAATTGCACTGTTAAACAATAATAGAATACCATTCATTTAAATATTTGGGGATGTTTTCTACCTTTTCAAATATATTGATTTCAGTTTCAACACAGAATACAAAATGTACAGTGCTCACTTTTTTTTTATTTTTATTACAAATATTTGCACTGTAAAAAAAACCAAAAGAAATAGTATTTTCAATTGACCTAATATAAGTACTGTAGTGCAGTATCTTTATCATGAAAATTGAACTTACAAGTGTCGAATTATGTAGAAAAAAAATAACTGCATTCAAAAATAAAACAATGTAAAAATGTAGAGCCTACAAGTTCACTCAGTCCTATTTCAGCCAATCGCTCAGACAAACAAGTTTGGTTACATTTGCAGGAGATAATGCTGCCTGCTTCTTGTTTACAATGTCACCTGAAAGTGAGAACAGGTGTTCACATGGCACTATTGTAACCGGCATCGCAAGATATTTACGTGCCAGATGCACTAAAGATTCATATGTCCCTTCATGCTTCAGCCAACATTCCAGAGGACATGTATCCGTGCTGATGACAGGTTCTTCTCGATAACGATCCAAAGCAGAGCGGACCGATGCATGTTTCTTTTCATCATCTGAGTCAGATAACACCAGCAGAAGTATGATTTTCTTTTTTGGTGGTTCGGGTTCTGTAGTTTCCGCATCTGAGTGTTGCTCTTTTAAGACTTCTGAAAGCATGCTCCATACCTCATCCCTCTCAGATTTTGGAAGGCATTTCAGGTTCTTAAACCTTGGCTTGAGTGCTGAAGCTATTTTTAGAAAATCACATTGGTACCTTCTTTGCATTTTGTCAAATCTGCAGTGACAGTGTTTGTAAATCAAACAACATGTGCTGGGTCATCATCTGAGACTGCTATAATAGGAAATATATGGCAGAATGCAGGTAAAATGGAGCAGGGGACATACAATTCCCCCCAAGGAGTTCAGTCACAAATTTAATTAAAGCACTATTTTTTTTTAACAAACATCGTCAGCATGGAAGCATGTCCTTTGGAATGGTAGCTCAAGCATGAAGGGTCATGAATGTTTAATGCATCTGGCATGTAAATACCTTGCAATGCCGGCTACAAAAGTGCCAGGCGAATGCCTGTTCTCACTTCCAGGTGACGTAAATAAGAAGTAGGCAGCATTATCTCCCGTAAATGTAAACAAATTTGTTTTTCTTAGCGATTGGCTGAACAAGAAGTAGGACTGAGTGGGACTTATAGGCTCTTAAATCATGTAACAAAAAATGAATCCTCATATGTAAATTACACTTTCACGATAGAGATTGCACTACAATACTAGTAATGAGGTGAATTGAAAAATACGATTTCTTTTGTTTATCATTTTTACTGTGCAAATATTTGTAATAAAAATAATATAAAGTGAGCATTGTACAATTTTTATTCTGTGTTGTAATAGAAATCAATATATTTGAAAATGTAGAAAAAATCCAAAAATATTTAATAATTTTCAATTGGTATTCTATTGTTTAACAGTGAGATTAATCACAATTATTTTTTTTTAATCACAGTTAATTTTTTGAGTTAATCACATAAGTTAATTGCAATTAATCGACAGCCCTAACAACAACTGATTTTAAAATTTCAGAGATTGCAGGGAGATAAAAGACATAGGCCCAGATACTCAAAGATAATTAGGCGCCGAACTGCCTGTGGGTATCTGGACCTTAGAGTTCTCTGTGGGAAGGTAACAGAAGAAACTTGGGTTGAGGAGACAGACATTTCAGGGAGTCGTAGGGCCAAATCCTGGCACATTCTAAGGCCCTTTTGTACTGTTCTGACAGAGCAAAGGCACCTTAAAAGCTGCCTTAAATGGCTAGCTGATGATTTCCCCCCATCTCTACACTATACCCACTAATCCCAGTGTAGAGGACATGGTGATGAAATGACAGGGGTATGTCTATTGTATGACTCTTCTGTAACATAACAACTGTAAGGACATGTTTTCCCCTCCTTTCCTGCTCCCCTTGGCCTCCATTGTGCAGAAAGGAGCTCTGATGTAGCTGAAGATCAAAGCTGTAAGGCAGAGAGAAGGGACATCAGCAAATTGCACAAAGCAGAATCCTGTACCAATATGACTATGATAAAACAAATGGGAGGATTCGCATCAGTGAGTGTGAACATCTACAGAAGTACTAGTGAAGAAACTAGGAACAGCTTAGAAGAAAAGATACTAAGTTAAGGCAGTTTCAACACTAAAGCTGGTTTTAAGGACCAGGAGTAGGGTAAAAATCTCTGCATGAGATGTAACTTCACCTTCTGTTTTATCATCTGCATTGTCTTCCACTCTCTCTAACCTGTGAGTGTCCCACTGACTTGGTGGGACTCTACTTCCTTTCTTTAGACTGGCATTTTATTGTGAACATTCAATTTGTATTCAGCTTCATCTCATTGTAGATATGGGAATGAGTAATGGAACAAAGAATGACTGTATATTTCACACTATAAAAATCAGGGTGGTGAGTAATGTGACACAAAGTTATTTTGCAAACCCATTATAAACACTATAATCAGTTTTATGGGATTTTTTTTTGCATCCACATGTAATATGGCTCTGTAAATTTGTACCTAATTAGATACTTAAAAATGGAATTATGTTAGCAGTGCGTGTGATTGGAGTAGTGAGACATGAGCATATCTTCCGAGAGACAAGGAAGGGAATCATTATAAATATATGAAACTATTGAACTGTGTTAACCATAAAAACATTGGCCAGTTTGCAGATGGATGTCACATGGAAAATGGATGGTGTGAAGTAGTTGGGGAGGGCTTATGTCCATGTGAAGGAAGCCCAGGGCAGGGCAGGGTTTTGGAACAAAACAGCCCACCTGTCACCACTGGTGCTGCTGTAAGGAAGAGCAGCCAGGTAAGAACCTCATTTAGAAGTTCCGCTATGAGGTACTAAGGAAGAAGAAGCATGATGAATTGGGAGAAGCTGAGCCAAAGGGTGGGAGTGTGACCGAAATGACAGAATCCTGCAATATCTTACATAAAGCTTATTGAATTATGTTGAACATTATTGAATTAAGTTTAAGTATTTTAGGAGTTCATTGTATTAAGAATGCAAATATGTCTTATGGGGCAGGGTGACCACAGCCCTCCCGGAACTAAAAACAATGGGGGTTAGGCAAATTCCCTCTGGTTGTAACACCCCCAGGGAGCTACCACCATTTGGGGAGAGGCTCAAATATATTGGTTCAAACTGGATTCTCCAGGGACCAACAGACAAAGAACAGACTTTTAGTTAAAAAGCCTGAATTAAAACTGATTCAGGACCTTCTTTCTGATCCAGCAAATAGACAGGACTTCTGGTTCAAGAGTGGGGCCCAATCCTTTGGGAAGAGTTGGAAGGACTGGGATCCTGAGGCCTTTAAGACTGGAATGCTTTTTTGAGCTGAAATGGCGATGAACTTGTGACCACAGGGAAAAACCCTGTGTGGAGTTTGAATGACTATCACCAACCAGCACCTTGCTGGAGTTGGGATGATGCCTGGTAAGCTTATTAGCATATGTGTAACTTCTTTTATTGTTGTAAATATGTTTTCTCTGTAATGCCTGTACTTTAAGAATAAATGTGCTTGCTTACACAGAACTCGTGTGGTAACTTATGTGTGGTATTTACACTGTGTACCATCTCTAAGTAGAGAAGTTTTCTTATGTTCTTATGTTATTAAGTGAAGCAGGCCAGCTTAGGCAGACTGTCTTTTGGTGGGAAACTTAGAGTGTAGGCAGGGAACTGTTCAGCCTGGAAATACTTCAGTCAGAATAGAGGGAAATGAGGATCTCCACTGAAGAGAGGCAACAGCTGAGGAGCCTGGAACCTAGAATGGCGGAGGTGGGAAGAGTGGCGCTAGCAGCTAGCTGAGATCAGGTCACAACCTCAATGTGGTGTTAAGTGTCCCAATTCACTTGTCTGTTAAATGTTAATGGTATTGCCTACATTTGTCTGTAACCTGCTGAATGCTATTTACATTGCATTTGTATCCTGTTTGATGTGTTCTAGTGTAACTAAATTAGCCTGTTGTTGCAATGTGCTTATTCATGTCCGTATCCTGTGCTTAATTAAGCCCACATGGTGAAGATGCCTGTCAGTTTGATAGCCTCTTTCAACCATAAAAGGAAAGGCTTGGGAGTGATTCTTACCTCTGATCCATCTGAACACCAACAGAGAGGTTCTAGATGACAGTCAGAGGTCCCCAAAAAGTCAGTTTTGGGAAGCTCTGAAAGAATTCATGAAGTGACTCTATGAAATTGACAGATTGCTACACCTCTGCTTTTATTTTGAAAATACAAACTCTAATTCACCTGTAAAGTATTTTATCCACTTTAACCTTGCTATAACTCTTACTATTTTTTTCCTAATTAATAAACATTTAGTTTTGGTTTACTAAAGGATTAGCTACAGCATTGTCACTTGATGATTACCTGTTCTGTTCATTCCTTCTGAAGCATCTGGCATTGGCCACTGTTGGAAGACAGGATACTGAGCTAGATGGACCTTTGGTGTGACCCAGTATGGCTGTTCTTATGTTCTTATGGCTTTGGTGAGATCTGGAGTATATCTTGACCCGGGGTAAGTGTCTAGCCATCTGGAGCTGGAAGTAACCTAAATGTGTGGTGAATTTTCATTTTAATAATGTTTCATCATAAAATCCAGTCTGTCTGGGTGGTAAAATAGGGGCTGGAGATTCTAAAGGGGACTGTCGGTGGCTCCATGGTAAAACTAATGTAGTGACCCGGGAGTACAGTTTGTTACTGGCTTGGTGAAATCTAATGATAGAATATAGCACCAGTCTGACCTGAGTTTGGCACTCTTAGCTGTGAGCTACTCCAGGTACACCACCCGAGAGGGGCGACGGTTGAGGAGCCAGGCACCTAGAACGGGGGAGGGGAATACAGCCGGGAGCCTAGAGGAAAAATACAGGTGCAGTTGCCCTGAACTGTGACAGGAGGATTGATGGATGTTGGGAGCAGGGAGAATGTGAAGCTGATGGATTTTTTGGGACAGTGTATGGATGGAATGAATGGGTTTTTGTGGGGGAAGGGAGGAAGAATGTTCGATTAATGGATTTTTTTAATTTTATATTTTTGTGGTGGTGGATGAAGTGCGAGGACTGATGGATTTGGCTGCAGGGAGGAACATATTTCACCAAGAGATGGTTGCATTTATCACTAACTGAGGCAGAAAATGTGGGACAGGGCGGGGGGGGGTCCATTGTTAAATTTTTGGAAGCTAAAACCTGCTGTTGAAATGGCACATGGGCTTTTGAGGGTCAGGAAGAGGGAGAAGAGGTCTGTATAGTCAAGGTAACCTTGAAAAGGGAGAGGTAGAAAACATTAATAATCAATAAATATAAAATAGAAAAAAAGATGTTTCTACTCCTTTATTTCCCCGCTATTTTCTCTCAACCTTTTACTAGGAACTACTTTTTTGGAGTGGAAACAGACATCGCAAACCTTCCCCCCTCCCCACCGAGGTTTTTGTTGTTGTTTTTTTAAGCAAAGATAGAGGAATTTTAAATTAACACACTTTATTCTAACGGTGATAAACCACTCCAGTGTGCAGATTAGTCAGGCTATTGGTGCTTTCTTAGATAAATGAATGCACATCTTTTTTTCCTTGTCCTCAGAATGCACCTGTGGCATGTGTTAATTGCATTTTTATGAGAGATGATTTTTAAAAACAAATAATTTTCCAAATGTTTTCTCAAAAAATGTCCTCCTTTATTTTTGAAATTTGAAGAATTTCAACCAGCTCTGTACTTCATTGAGAAAGAAGGGGGGAAATCACAATTTTATCAAAATTTTCCTAAGTTTTGCCATTGGAATTTCAAAATTTGAAAATCCTTTGACTAGTTGTAATTTTAATACATTTCTTATGGTGGCTTTTTGCTGTGTTATCAATGAGACTTAAATCATGGAATCATTAAAAGCCTCCACTTTATTGCAAGGTAAGTCGTAATAGTGAATGTGGCAGCTCCCAGGAGTCCTAGTAATGGAGCACAAACCCATCATGCTGGCACAGGACAAACACAGGACAGAAAGACAGTCCATGTCCCAGCAAGCTCGCAATTTAAAAATAAGACAAGAGACAACAGGTGGATAAAGACAAACAGACAGGGAAGTACACGGGAACAGTGAAACAGTATTGGTCATCATGATAGGTAGTTGTATCAGTACACCAGCGACCTAACCATTGTCACATTTTTTTCAGGCACTTTTTTAAAAAAGTAGAGGGAAAATAAAATGGAATACTGATAGGTTTCCAAAGTTGAACAAGGTGCAAAATGTTCAATGATATGTAAAGAGGGAGTATTCCCTCCTTGATTATTTCTACTCGTGACACAAAGAAATCATAAATAGGGAAGGAGCTGTCTATTAAAAGTACCATGAAACCTGGAAGGCAGCCCTATTTGGAAAGTTTGCCCATTACGACTCCAAATCTAAAAACTAGTGCCTGTCAACAATTTTCCATCAAAACTCTTTCTCCGTGGAAAATTGGGTTTTTGATGTAAGACATTTTTGTAACAGAGAGTTTCTATTTTCCTTGTCAATTCTTTTTTTTAAGACAAAAAAACAAAACCAAAAAATCTTGGATGAAAACCAAAGGTTTTTTGGTATCATGATGTGAAAAAAATCATTTTGGGGATGAATTTTTTTTAGGGTTTTTTTTTTTCTGCTGAAATATTGTTGGCTGTTTTCAGTTGAAAATGTAGAGGTTTGGGGGATTTTTTGGGGGTAAAAGTCCAAATTTTCCATTGGGAAAACAGATAAAAATAGAAAAAAAATAATTTTTGTCTACATTTTCTGTGGAGGGAAAAACACCCACTTCCGAACCAGCTTTACCTGAAGCCCTTCAGTTCATTAATTTTCATAGTGACTGCCAACATATTCCTTGAACTGTGATAAATAATGAGTAACCTGTTTTTTTATAAGTCAAAAGCCGAGTGTTGCCAGAAGCAGGTAATCAGTTCAGGGTAGAAGGTATTTCATTATCCCCACCCACTTTGAGCAATGAGTACATTAATTATAGCACTGGCTGTAGCGATGCTACAATTAAGCTTGCAAGGTGACTTACTATAAACTCCTCTTTTCACTCACTCATCATGTCTTTATGAAAAATTCTCCTTTTATACTAAATCTTTCCATGTTTGTTTTCAACCTAGAGGTGAATGTTTTATTTGAAATCCTCAAGACTTTTTTTTTTTTTAATCTGAGAAAAAGGACTCAAGGTCCTGTCCAGTATTCAAGGTCTAGACGAGTGTCCTCCCTCTGGCAGTGGCCATTACCAGATTCTTCAGACGAAGGTGTAAGAACGCCGCTGGGGAATAATCTGCCCTTCACACTAGGTCTCTAACAGTGAGAGATTGGTTTAAACCTTAAAGGATGAGACTGAAGCATGCTGTCTGCTTTGGTGAAGGAGCCCAGAGGGCCTGGGGAAATTAATTGTAGAGAATAACCTTGCATTGGTAGCCAGTTAAACTGACTGACCTAACAGGCCTTTTCTATCTCTAATCTGAATGGTTCTATGATGTATCATTAACCAAAAGCTATTCACTTTGGAAACCATGATGAACCAAAGTGTTGGCTTGTGTCAACCAGTCATAATGCTGCTATTGTCTTGGAGTTTTGGTTAACTTTGAAAATAAATTGTGTCGCCACGCTATGAAAAAAGTAAATTAAAGCATTGTAAACATTCCCCAGCTGGATATTAACTCCCTACAGAAACTGCAAAATTACATCTAAATTGTGATTTATTTTTATAAATTAATGGCAGGCCTATCATGCCAGCTCCATAAGACACTGGGAATTTCTGTTATTGCCAATTACTGTGGAAACCATTTAAATAACTAAATATTTGGATAAGTATCTGGAACAAACTCCTTCAACCTTTCAAAATTGATGCAAAATACCATTATACAATGTAGTTCCAATCACTACATCTATCCACTGCTAAATCTATGCTCCTTGTTTTGCTGGATATTGTACTATAGATCTGAAAACAGAGTAAGTGGAAGGTTGTGGTTTTTCTATTTAACTAAAGCAGCTATGTAAAAACAGTTGTTTCCATCTGTATGTGACTGTTTATATCAAGGGTATGTGGGAGGAAATAAAATCTCTTTGGTTTTTGGCAACGCTGAAATATGAGGATGTGTCAACACGTCACTGTGAACCAAGTCACCAAGGTATATGTGGGAAGATCTGATTGAAGTCAAGCTGGTGTTGAGGTCAGCGGAGTTATATCTTTGTTCACTATTCATGAGTTTGTCCATAAGTGTCTATGCCAATTGTAATCTTAATTTCTGTGTCAAATCTTGCTTCTTTTGGGGGGAACAATAACATTGGAATACTAACCAAGTGTCTTATCAGTCTGCACTTAATTCAGTCCCTGCTCTTTCCCTACAGAGTGGCTAGATCAAACCAGAAAATGCACAGTTGGCATATGAAACTGGTATGTTTTGAGACTCAACAATTTAAGCTATATGCCGACTGAGAGTCACTGAAGTGTTAATCTCATGATTACGGAGTGTGAAAGCTCTAACGGCAAATCTTGCTTTACATGTGTTTAAATAAAATGAGAGACATGTTGTCTGGTTTCCCAGCAAATGAGATGCTAACTCCAACAGGTAACAACACGATAGCAGTCTCGGTTATGAACACACTTTCTCAGTAGCACTTATTATTTTTATTAGACTGAATAGCATTACTTTTATTTCACCCTGCACATAAAGTTTATTTACAACACCTTGTATATTCTCTTATATAGATTTTGTAATTGACACCATAATCATAGGGTTCACACCTGAAATGCTACTTATCACATTCTGTGTTCAGGTGTCTTATTTTTAGTAACAATAAAAAAAAAAGGCTTCTTGTTCAGGACATGTTGACTAGAGAGCTCTCCACACCTCACATAGCAAACACAATGCAGTGCTAGCCCCTGAAAGGAGCCCCTAGGAGCAACCACAACAATAATGTAGTAGAGCACACCTGGTCCCAAGTGTGGTAGAATCCACTCATTTCTTGGTTCTTCTGGGGCTCACCTTAGGATCAATGGGCCCTGGGTTCTTTGTGTGACTTCTCTCCTTCCTTCTGAGGGCAGCTGTCTCTCCTCCTGCTGCTGAAAGACAGGTCCTTGCAGTCATCTTTCCCCCGAAACAGAGCCTGTCCGGATTCAGTGTACATGTCAGGGTTGTCCCAGTCAGATGCAAGCTCTCCTGAGCTTGCAGTTGGTTGCCCTAACATGTCAGTCAGTATTCAGGATTTGTAACTCCTTTTCCCTGACACTGGGCCCGCTGGCAGTAGAGGTCTTGGGCTCCCAGGTAGGAAGATCTTTGGGACCCATCTCCTTTCAAGAGCCTCTGGATTGACTTCCTATTCAGTGCTGATAGGCAAATATTTTACTTTGTGAGTTTTCTGTGAGCTCTGGGATGGCGACTGTAAGAGCTGCTTCTCAGAGGTCCTCAAAATGACAGGTGGTGAAGGGAGCTACAATAACAATAATAATAAATAAATATATTAGGTGAATTCTCAGACCTACATTCTGGATCAAATCCTCAGCTTGTGTAAATCGGTGTAATCCATTGATTTCAATAAAGCTGATCCAGTGCTCACTGAAATCACTGGGAATCCTTCCATTGACTTCAAAGGCCATTGGATCAGACCCCAACAAATGGTTAATTTGAGAGTCTGATTAGCCCAGTATTGTAGTGCTCATTCCAAACTTGTCACGTCCTCCCAGCCCTGTCCTCCCTGCTCAGAGCTCATCAAGTGTCTGCATTCCTTATGATTCTTCTTCGAGTCTTTGTCCATGTGGTTTTCATGCACTTCATGCAGGTGAGAGTGGAGTCTTTTGACCAGCAGTGTCTGTTGGGATTCACCAGCACCTTGCAGGTCCTCACATCACCTACCCAAGGGCATATAGGAAAGGGCAGCCTCACACACCTCTTCTCTCCCTCTTACCATCCATGGCAGCAAGATGGAACCTGGTGAAGTCCACTCCATAGTGCCTTTCATTGAATCCAATTGCAAATATGTGTACATTTTAGTCTAGTTAGTTTATCAGAGGGACGATCTTCTGCCTTGTTGGCAGCTCTCTATTTATTTTCTTTAAAAAAATGCCTTTCATTTCTTCAGACTACTACTCGGTGTCAAGGTACCCTCCACGTAATGGCCAAACCTAGCCTCTTTGACTTCAAGCCATGCCTATCATGTGATGGACTCATTCCACTAATTGATAGACACAGTTGGTGAGTCTCCTTCAAGATCCACATTCCTGACTGTCTCTCCATATGCCAGCCCTTTTCCACCAAACTCTCTGGTCTAGAGATAACCGTGTTTCATAGTTAAGATATTTCCAGACCCCTCTTACTATTTATACTGGACAAAACACCCCGTTTGTTTGGAGGAAAGGATTTGGAAGGTTGGGCTGTCTCTTCCCAGATATTATATGAGTGGATCACTCAGTGCATTATAGTATATTACCAATTAGCAGATAAGTCCCTTAGCTCAGACATCAGGGTCCACTCACTTAAAGGCCAGGCAATCTCTTCTGCATGCCCACTCCTGCATTACATTCAGCTCATACCTTTATCAAATATCGCAACCTGGATTTGGCTACTAGATCAGATGCCAAAATCAGGAGAACAATTCTGCAATCCTTATTTAGCTAGCTGTAGCTAGACCTCCTCAGACCCTTGTACTGTTAGTTTGGGAGTGGCTAACTAGCCACCAGAAGTGAGATCCACATGGACAAATTTACCATATAATAACGATGGTTTTTCCATGGGTTTTGTCCATATGAATCCCATGGTCCAATTCCATCCCCATTCCTTCAGAGTCCATCTCTGCTGGGATTATGAATGAGTGAGGAAACTGAGAGGTGATCCGGGCTGCTCTGCCCTATGTTATCTCAGGTGGGGGCATGAGGACATGCATGGCACAGGCATGGCCCCAATGTACATGCTGGTGAAAAGATTCTTATCTTGTGTACACGATGTGTATGCATACTGGGAGTGGGATCCATGTGAACTAAACACCTCAAAGAACCACAGATACTATAAGGTAAGTAACTATTCCATTTTCCTTCTTTCTCCATGTCCTCCTGTGCTCAATTCTATGGCTTAGACCTATATTCTGAGTCAATACTGTCTCAATGCAGGAGTTTCCTCTACTTTTTCCTTCCTCATCTGAGCACTATATATATCAGTACCATATCTCCTCTCAACATTCCTGTCTTCAGACTTAGCATGACAACTCTTTTATCCATTCTTTATAAACAGGAGTTCAGAATAAAAATACAGTCTCCATAGGAGGTCTAAAGGAAAACTAATCTTGTCACCCTCCCACATCACAAGTTCTTTTCATCTTCCAATTTCATGCCTCCCGAGATCTCTGTGTTGCTGAGCTCTTGTGCGGTACCATGTAAGGCATATTTACTTGCTCTAATTTTCTTTTTTGTATTATCCTTTTTAGTTTGGATGTTTGTTTTAATTTTTTTCTCTCGTTTTCAGGAGGAGATAATTTATTTTCTTTCTACCCAATTAGAATACCCGCTATATGAAAATTTGTACGAGGAGTAGGACCTTTACTTACGTAATAGGCTTCTAATCATAGCTACCCTATAAATTAATAAAATAAAAATATTTGAAGCTATATTTTCAGAATGGATGAATAAGGTTTTGCTAGTACTAGTATGTTTAATTGCCCGATGGACATTTTTCTGCATTTTATGTTTTAATTTCTTCTGACTCATATAGCTTCTTTTTAGCTATTACATGTTCCAGTCAAGGATGGTGATGAGTTTCTGTGGCTGCCTTTTTATACAGCTTAATGACAGGAGATATAAAAAACACGAAAAAGGTTTCATAATCAGACATGTCCCTTGGTCATTTGATGCATAGGCAATGGAGAGCAAGATAGCAAAACCAAATGAATTTCAGTAACTCGTGTTAAATACAAAACATAGTTTATTTAAATGGAAACAAGAACCATTCAAATCCTTTTAGCTAAATATGAGACAGGATTAATTAAGAGCAAGATCAATGAGAGAATTCTCCTTTACTTACATGTGTGACTCCACTTCTGCCCTCCTCCAATCCCCAGAGTTCTTGGCCACCCGTGTAAGAGGCAGCAGCCTGTAACTTACTCTAGCAGTAACAGCCCCCTTGGGATTATTTCACCAGCTAGGACTAGAGCACAGTGCACTCCACTCAAGCCCCTCACTGCCCAACATAAATCCCGCAAGCACCATATTCTAGATGGTACTAGGGAGTGGGTCTTGGTGGGGGGCTGGGAGAGGAGGTGGGTATGCTGACTTTACAGTACCTGTGGATTCCCTTACACAAGAGGAATCCTAGCTACTCCGTTAGGTCAGCTTTAAGGCCCCTTAGTGCCATAACAAAGGCAAGATGCTTACTTGAGAGCCTAAAAATCATTTAATAAAAGAGATCCCATAGCAACCCCTCCAAGCCACACTGCACTCCCCCTTCCTCAACTGGTGTGGAGGAAAGATGTGTCTGTTAACAAATCCAGACCAAGGGGGAAAGCATATTCCACAGCTGAGGAGCCTTAATGGACAGTGCTCTTGCCAGCAGCTCTCTCTCTCTTATATGCAGAGATCTCCCACTCAGGTACTTCCACTGATTCCAGCTGTGATACAAGGAGGGTGGTGAGCTTTCAGAGAGCCTGGTTTCAATTCAGTAAGGGTTTAAAGGGGCAAAGTTAACACCTTAAAGTGCAGTTCTGCTCCAAAAAGTGATTATAAATATGCTTCATTGTGTAGTTCTCTGTTTATTATCTTCCAAACTGTAGTTTGTAACCTACCACTTAAATCAGCCTCTGTAGCAGATGACTGGAGGATAACTAATGTGATGCCATTTTTTAAAAAATGCTCCAGAGGCGATCCTAGCAATTACTGGCCTAACTTCAGAACCAGGTATATTAGTTGAAACCATGGTAAGGAACAGAATTATCAGACACAGAGATGAAAATAATTTGTTGGGGAAGAGTCAACCTGGCTTTTGTAAAGGGAAATCATTCATCACAAATGTATTAGAATTCTTTGAGGGGATCAACAAAAATGTGAACAAGGATGATCCAGTGGATATAGTGTACTTGGACTTTCAGGAAGCCTTTGACAAGGTCCCTCACTAAAGGCTCTTAAGCAAATTAAGCTATCATAGGATGAAAGGGAAGGTCTGTCATGGATCAGTAACTGATTAAAAGGCAAGAAACAAATGGTAGGAATAAATGATCGGTTTTCAGAATGGAGTAAATATCAGGGTCTCCCAGAGATCTGATCTCCCAGAGACCAGTTCTGGGACTGGTGCTGTTCAACATTTTCATAACTGATCTAGAAAAGGGAGTGAACAGTGTGGTGGCAAAGTTTGCAGATGATACAAAACTACTCAAGATAGTTAAGACCAAAGCAGACTGTGAAGAGTTACAGGGATCTTATCAAACTGGATGACAACATGCAGATGAAATTCAGTATTGATAAATACAAAGTAATGCACATTGGAAAACATAATCCTAAATATACATACAAAATAACGGGGTCTAAATTAGCTGTTACCACTCAAGAAAGAGATCTTCGAGTCATTGCAGATAGTTCTCTGTAAACATATGCTTGATGTGCAGTGGCAGTCGAAAATGGTAACAGAATATAGTATTAGGAAGTGTTAGGAAAGGGCTAGATAATAAGACAGAAAATAGCATAATGCCACTATATAAATCTATGCCCACACATGGAATACATTGTGCAGTTTTGATTCCCCCATCTCAGGAAAGATACATTAGAAATGGAAAAGGTACAGAGAAGGCAAAATCAACGATTAAGGATAAGGAAAAGCTTCCACATGAGGTGAGAGGAAAAAAACTGGGACTATTCAACTTGGAAAAGAGATGACTAAAGGGGAATGTGATAGAGGTCTTTAAAATCATGAATGCTGTGGAGAAAGTGAATAAGGAAGTGTTATGTACCCCTTCACATAACACAAGAACTAGGGGTCAGCCAATGAAATTGATAGGCAGCAGGGTTAAAACAAGAGGAAGTATTTCTTCACACAATGCATAGGCAACCTGTGGAACTTGTTTCCAGGGGATGCTGTGAAGGCCAAAACTATAACTGGATTTTAAAAAATAAATTCAAGCAGGATAGGTCCATCAGTGGCTATTAGCCAAGATGGTCAGGGATTCAACCCCATGCTCTGGGTGTCTCTAGGCCTCTGAGCACCAGGCAGGGGATGGATCCCTTGATTATTGCCCTGTTCTCGTCATTCCCTTTGAAGTATCTGGCATTATTCCACTGTCTGAAGACAAGATACTGGGCTAGATGGACCATTGTTCTGACCCATTATGGACAGTCTTATGTTCAATCCTTTTAAAATCAAATCTGCTATATTTATAACAAAACATGAGGGTTTTTTAACTGTCAGCAATGAGAGTGAAAGCCTAGTCCTGCTGAAATCAATGGCAGCTTTGCCGTTGACTTCACTGGAGCCAGACTTTCACTTTTACCATCAAGTTGGATTCTTTCCATTCTGACTGCGGTATAATCACTAGTAATAACAGACAGGTTATTTGTGTCAGCATATTATGCTTTCAGTGGCATTTGGTGATCTCATTTGTGTTGGGGAGCCTGAATAGCGAGTGTAAGTCAGGGTTTCTCAAACAGGGGTCGCTGCTTGTGTAGGGAAAGCCCTTGGCGGGCTGGGCCTGTGTGTTTACCTGCCCCGGCTGCAGGTCCGGCCAATTGCAGCTCCCACTGGCCGCAGATCGCTGCTCCGGGCCAATGGGAGCTGCTGGAAGTGGTGGCCAGTAAGTCTCTCAGCCCGCACCACTTCCAGCAGCTCCCATTGGCTTGGAGCAGCAGTCCGCGGCCATTGGGAGCCACGATCAGCCAGACCTGCAGATGGGGCAGGTAAACACACCGGCCTGGCTGCCAGGGGCTTTCCTTACACAAGCGGTGACCCCTGTTTGAGAAACCCTGGTGTAAGTGATATGCCTAACAACACATAGCAGCTCAGTGGCAGAGTCAGGCGCAGAACCCAGGTTTTCTGAGTACTAGTCCAGTCTCCTATTGGCTGGACTATGCAGTATATGAGTGCACACAGATTGTAACTACAGGAGATGCACTTACTAAAACACAGTACTGATTTCTGAAATGTGGCCCCACAGAATGCAATCAGAAGCTGGAGTGTGCCTGTAGGAGCTCTTTGGAAACTAAAGGGTTTTTCCAGCACTCCTCTCCCAATAGCATACTTCGGTTTTCAATGGATGCTGATATTTGGTTTCGTCTTGTGGTTTACTATTGTTCTTTTAAATCAACTAAAAAAATACATTTTTGTATTAGGGGGTGAACGTGACCACTAACATTTTGTGAAGGAGCTTATTACATTCACCACATTTAAATCAGAAACAACTTTGATTGGAACTAGTAGAAAGAAAAGACTAGGAAGACAGCCATTGCTGTCTGGTTAAAGTTTCAGGGAGGTTGCTGTGGGGTGCTTCTGAAGCAGAGTGTATTGAGTCTCCTTACTCCTCGCCTCTCTCTTCTGTCGGTCATGGTGTTTGACAGTAAGGAACCCAGAGAGGACAATGGAAAGACTCCCTTTGGTGGGACGTTTCCTGGTCAGTGGCAGTCTGGGATCCGTCTTTCTTTGAATTTGTGTTGCTGCAGCTGGTCAGGGGCTAGAATAGAGAGTGGGATTCTGATCTCACATTGGCAGCCGATTTTAGTGATTTGAAAAAAACAATAGGGTTTCTTCAGGAACCATCAAGTTATATAATAGCTGCCTAAGTAACAACATGATCCGATTTTGTTAACATCACCCTTCCTCCCCTCCTTTAGTTTGCCATATTCATTGTGACATCTTATCTCAAATGAGATTAAAAACTCTTTGGGCAGGGATTGTGTCCTACTTTATGTTCATGCAGCGCTTTGTTCAAAGGGCCTTGATCCTGACTTGGTCCCTGAGGCTGTACTGCAATAATAATTATGGTGTTTTTATTGTCACGAAGAACATTGTTGTGTATGTTTTTAACCATAACTGTATACAGATGGTTTTACTTTACAAGAGTACACATGAACATTTTCTTCAGTTTCAGTTGGGCTAGTCTGCGCACTGTTGTTGTACTGGTATAATTATTTCAGTATGGGGTTATGATTTTTTACCCAAATAGTTAAATCAATATAATACCCAGTGTGGATGCATTTATACCAGTATAAAGATATTTTGTATTGCATTCATTAAATCTGTGGGAATAAACTATACCACTATAAGCGTGTTCATACAGATATAACTGAAGGGTTGTACCCCACATGAGAGGTTGTACTCTTTTAACTATTCCAGTTTCAAACCAATATAGTTACAGTAGTACAAAAAGTATGTTCAGATGAGCTCTTAGAGATGGGCTCATGTTGCAGAATTCACATCCAGATCTGTATCAAGGGGCATTTAGATCCAGAGTTTTGTTTTAGCCTTTTATGAAAATGGGGTTCATTTGCAAAATTTGGATCGGGGGATGGATTCTGAACCTATTCAAATGCTTAGTGCTATTTGGATTTGAGGTGTTGGTTCTGGCCTGTTTCTAGTTTTCATGTGTGTAGTTTTACACCCTTGGCTCACTTTCAATTAAAGTTTCAAGTTCAAATGAACATAAGTCTCAAAAGCAAAAAGATATTTAAAAGTACAAAGCTTCATGTAGCTTCACAGCAAACTCCTGCAAAACTATCATTGTCACGGTAGAACCATGAACATCCACCCACATTTGTTCAACTCTTAACAGAATTTAGGGAAACACTAAATTTGCCCACAGCAAACAGGGTCTGAATTTCAAGTTTGCAACATAAAGCCCAGATCAGGTGAATTTTATGACTATTTAGCAGAACTCTAAAAGGTGCAGTAACTGTAAAGACTCAGATCTGTCTGCAGGGTAAAACTAGTCAAGTAGCCTGCTGGATGGTGATTTAATTGATTAATTGGTAGGACTGAGGATGTGAGCAGTAGTTGAAGGCTTTCGGTACCAGGGTCAAAGTCAAAGCAATGACAAATCCATCCAGTTCTCCATGGCAAGGTTCCAGAAAGCAAACACAATGGTGAGGAAAAATGCTGTGATCTTTATGTGACACTAATATGGTAGTAAAATGAGTCTTTGTATAAGGAAGAAATGTTGAAAATACCATATTTGGAACCCTGCAGCTCATTTGGAAAAAAAATCTTAAGATTTCACTAAAAGAAAATCAATCCTCATCTTACATTTATATAGTGCCTTTTATCCCCAAGGATTCCGAAGAGCCTTACAAACAGAATAAGTCTTTATACAAAAAACATTGGATAAACTGTGAAGCCAACCATTTTTGACAAGTGTAGCTTTTTCATGACTTATATGCAAACAGATATTTTTATGAATGTCTTTTTTTTGCTCCTAATTGTTTGGTGAACATTGTGAGTCTATCTGCACATATTTCAGTCCCTGGCTTCTCTACAAACAATTCAGTGAGACCATGTTTTTGAGTGTTTGCTGCTTATTTTTTGTGGTGTGTGATAGGTTTGCTAAGTCATGTGGTATTGTTTCTGCTTCCAGACTTGATGACTAAAACTTTTACAAACAGGAGAAGGGAAATTAAATAAATTTCAAGGAGGAGATGTGTGTGAACATTCACCTGACATATATTTGCACAACTATTTTTAAGATTTTTTTTTCTTTCCACAAACATTCTTTTGAGAACATAAATCACTCATACTAATGTTCATGGAAAATTAATGAAAAGGGCCCTGCAGTATTTGCCCAGCTGTAAATACAAACTATATATTGGACTCACTGGTGACAACCCAAATGCATCTGCCCCTGAGCAGCTGTTTTAACAGTACATAAAATGACTACTTCAACAGTTTAGGAGAATAAACAAAGAAAACCCCCTACTGCAGGGATAATGTGGGAAGGCAGACTGTAATTAACTAAATTGAAGACCCCTAGTGTTATAAAAATGGCCATGAGATATTTAATGACCACAAGTGGTGAGAAAACCTGATGTTGTTGTTTTTGGTCTAACTAGCAGCACAGAGCTCCTTAGCACTGTGAATAGAATGACTTTGAGAAGAGCATCATGTACTGAGTTGCCACCATCCTCTCCTGGGTATTCCTTTTATGTTGCTGCTTAGCTTGTGACAGCTAATGGAATCACAGCCCATGGTGATACGGCTGCAGGAGTGTGGGCTTGAGCATGAGTCAAATCTTGGTGAGGAGGAAGAATTGCTTTAGAGATAGGTCTGCCCTCTCTGTCACTGGAATCTTTCTTCCCAGTACAGTGGTGCTATAGTAGTTTGTAATTTCATGTCTCCCTCTAATATGCCCATCTTTCTGTGACTAACTGGTACCACCTAGCTGACATAAATATTGCTCGGTAGTAGAAACAAAAGTAACTAAGTATGGCTGGTGAGCATAGGTATAGACTCTAGAGTCTGAGGGACTGAAATGTTTGTTCCCTGAAATGCCCATTAGCTGCTAGAAATCCGTCTCCTAATGTTTTTACATCTCTCTTGTGACATTTCACCTACACCTCTTGATCTGATCCAGCCCCAAAATGTGCTAGTTTCATAAGGGCAGTTGTATTGATTTCAAAAGCTGGGAAAGCTTCCAACACTGAATGACAAATATCTGCAGTATAAACTTCAATAATTTTCCAGGGTTTTGCATTGTGGAAGCCTTTGAAATGAAGCAATAAATTCCTCCAAATGTTTCTGTGCTGCAGTATAATTGCTCTGTATATGTAATGGCAAATCATCCAAGACCACAAAAAGTGCTGATCTAGCTTGGTTGGGAGCTCAGTTGCTTAGATTTTCTGTAGATCCTCAGCACTGTCTGTATAGCTCACTTGCTGCACCTTTATATGCCCTCCTGCCTGGAGCTGAAAGAGCTTTGTACATTGGTTGTTGGATATCAAGTGGAGTTACATAAACTATGTCAGTGGAGTTATATCGGGGATTAATTTGGCCTATTGTTTTAAAATGGTGCTGCCATAGGAATTGTGACCATTTGGGAAATACGTCTGGGTCCAATTTTAAATTCCATTTGGGTTAATGAACACTGTACTTGCAACAATCGCTATGAATTAGATTATTCATTTGGTAGCAGGAAACTGGAACCTAGCAAAGTACTGTGTCTGGAAAGGTGTGACGGGGCATCAAGAGTCATCAACATTGACTTGACTCTGGTGGGATGGAGTGGGGGCTACCGGCAGAATCATTAACTGTTAAAGACCCTGTGCCCAGCAGTCCACAGGGTGGGGGTGGAAGTGGACAATGAAAAATCCCAGTGAAAGAAGAGAGGTGCAGGAAAAGGCATCAAACTGTCTTAAAAATGACATGCACTCTAGCAAGGGAAGCCAGATCATCTGCAGAATGAGCAGACTCAGCAGGAGGAGAGGATGGCCTGGAGAGGCTTTGTCCCCCAAAGAACATTGACAAAACCTGGGAACTCTCAGGAGTGGAGAGGGGCCTGAAAGAGGGAATTATGCCTGGGAGTTGGTTGTTCACCATAGAATTATAGCTCTCTGTGTGCAGTCCAGGAGAAAGAGAGAGAGTGTGTGTAAGAAATGCCTTTGCTAGACTGTGTGTTCCTTACTTTATCTGTCGTGGTTTCTGCAGGTTATAAACAGGAAACCAGAACTTACCTAGTCAGGTGGAGTTGGAAAGAATTGGTCTAAGCACTGGAGGCTATGGCACTGGTTGCAGGATCTGAAGGTCTATCCTGCAAGATCCCGCTACCAAGAAAGGTGTCAGAAAGGGGTCTGCACCAGGGAGTGTGCCTCAGAGACTCAGCGCTCGGAACAGTGATCAGTCGCTACCGAGATCCAGGGAGTTCAGCAGCCCAGTGGATGCAAAGTTTGAATCCCGTCAGGAAAGACCCAGAGAGTGGGACTGGACCAGGTTATGACAGAAATAGCCTTCAGCTTCCTGTTTTGGGTTAGCATTTTGGGTATGTCATGTTGTCTTTGTGACAGATATTGCAACCCCAGGCCCATCGGGGACCATCATATTAAATGTCAGAATGGTTTCAGTGTGATTGTGTTCTATCCCAGGGTGGAGGGCTGCCTCAGCTCCTCCACGAACTAAAAACAGTGTGGGGGAATGATTACCCTAGGGATTGTAAACAACTCCAGAGAAGCACCACGGCTTGGGGTGGCTGCATATACTGGTTCAAAGCGGGTTTTCCAGAGACTCAAACAAAGAAAGGTTTTTGGGTATAAAAAGCTGAGCTTGAACTGACTCGGGCCTTCTTTCTGATCCAGCAACAGACAGGACCTTCTGAGCAAAGGGAGCACCGATTCCTGCAGAAGGATTGGAAGGGATGGAGGGCCTCATACGGAAGATGGGCGATTCCTGGTATGTTTATTAGTAAGCGCATAGCAACTTTTATTGTTTTTATATGTTTTCCTTGTGATGTTTTTTTCCCCCCCTTAAAACAGATGTCGCTTTCTGAGAAAGAGCTGTGTGCGAATTTGTAATGGCTGGCACTACACTGTTCATAGCCCTTGGAGAGAAAGCAAAGTACAGTCATGGGCTGTTAGGCAGACCGGCTTGCTGGGGATATCACAGTGTAAGGTGGGGACTGTGAGTCTTTAAAAACACCCCTTGGAAGGAAGTGGGACAAGGGTGCCTACCAGAGACAGCAGGAGTCTCGAGACCTGACAGGGCACTCCTGGAGGGGACCATGGAGGGGGAGTACAGGCAGTCCTTCAGTACCGCCAAAGACCTGGAGCTAGTGAAGGACCCGCTGCCAAAGTGCCACCGAAGACTGGGTAGGGAACCGGTTATTAAGCGCCGCCCAGTGAGTACAAGCCCAAGACCCCCCACCCTAACTACCCCCAAAACCCCACCCTCTACCTAACTCGCCCCGCTCCCTATCCCCTGACTGCCCTGACCCCATCCACCACCACCCCGACAGACCCCCAGAGCTCCCATGCTTACCAACCCCCCTGTTCCCCATCCCCTGACCACCACCCCAGAACCTCCACCCCCTCCAACTGCCCCCTGCCCCTTATCCAACCCCGGCCCAGAACCCTTACCATGCTGCTCAGGGCAGCGTGTATGGATGCCGCATGGCCCGCTGGAGCACACAGCCCCACCCCATTACCCTGCTGCTCAAAGCGGCAGGAGCTGCAGAGCTGCTCAGGAGCGATCCAGAGTGCTGGGGCCAGCGGCGCGGCACACTGAGGCTCTGCGAGAGGGGAGAAGGCGGGGGAGGGGACAGGGGAGCCTCTCCAGCTGGGAGCTCAGACGGGCCGGACAGGACGGTCCCACAGGCCGGATGTGGCCCACAGGCCGGAGTTTGCCCACCCCTTTAACAACCGGTTCTAAACTGGCTTCTAAATTTAACTACCGGTTCGTGTGAACCGGTGTGAACCGGCTCCAGCTCCAGCTCACCACTGAATACAGGTGTAGTTCCCCTGAAACTGAGTCTGTTATGATGAGTAACTCTTTCAAGTAGAATGCCATAGAAATGAGCAAATCAAATAGTATTTGTCCTGACTAGACAGACAGGATTGGGGGGCACTGAATGTTCTCCCGGAGGTATGGGGACAGTTACTGACACTCAGCTAGCTCTGCCTGCTTTAGCTAGGCTCGGGAGATCTGCTGCATGCCATACTTCCTGCAAAAAGACTGGGTGGTGGTGAAGATGCTGGTAGGCATCCTCCCTTCTCTCAGTGATTTTTAGGCTATTCCACAATCCCCACCAGTTGTAACTTATGTCACCACACTGCATACTGAATACCAGAGCTCCTACCTCAAGTTTTTGCTCCTGGCAGCCAGCATCTTTTGTCCCCCGCACATCCTTTACACGTGCACAGTAAGGGCGAATCTCATCGTAAAATCTTCCCTCTACCTATATAGTCCTCAGCTCCCAGATACCACACCACCAGTGGGAGCAACTGCAGCACCTGCCAAGTCTCTGTGTCAGTCACTCTTGGTTGCCAAGGTAGGGAAGAGCACCGTAGGCCATCTCCAGCATTCTAATCCTGGCTCTGCCACTAATGCCCTGTGTGACCTTCTGCTGCAGCCTTTCCATGGAGAAGCCTTCCCACATAGGGATTTTGTGAGGTTTCATATGTTGTTGTTTGTATACAGCCCAGAGGCCCTCCTTCAATGCAGGGAGTTGCAATTCATTGCCGTCGCTGACAGCAGGGATGAATCCAGCCTCTAGCACTGAAATCTGTAAAATGCAAATTATTTTATTTTATGTCCAACTGCAAAATCTCCTTGCACTCCCTTCCTCTGATCTGATCTAACTTAACTTACCAGGGTGCTTATCAGCCTGATATCTAAGCTGCTATGGTGATGAATGATGAAAAAAGGAAAGGATAATTTTCATCTCTGGGCTGAATTAGTCATTCAGTTTGGGTTTTTTCATAGGAGCCTATAGGAGTTAGGCACTCAATAATCATTATAAATCATGGGGGCCTAATGCCCTTAGGCTTCTTTCAAAATTCCAGCCTGAGTAGATGAAAGGGTTTTTGTGGATGGAGTCCATCTGGTTTTCTACCAAAGAAAGAGACTTAGGAAGGTCTTAAAGAAAAGAGAATAATCATTAATGGAAACAACTCCACCTGGGAAAAATATCAAGGGGAGTAGCACAAGAACTGTTACTGGGATCCATGTTATTTCATATTTATGCACAAGAAACAGTAAATCCAACCATGCTGAAATTTGCCTTTTATATCAAAAGCTTTGTCTAGACCAGAAATTAAAATTGTGTTGTTAGAATGTGTTAGCTAGCACTTAGAACTAAAACATTCTAAAACTCTAGAATGAGGCAGTATAGACTTTGAACGCATGCTAATTAGTTGAGTTGACGCCTAAAGCAGAACCAGCCTAGATCAGTGGACTTTATGCAATACAATAAAATTCAATTCTGAAATAAACAATACAAAAACAAAATGGGAGGACCATTATATGGCAAGCAGAGAGGGTGAGGGATACTCAAGGATGGTAATGGACTATAAATGACATATGAGCTGACAGTGTGAGAAAAGATCACATATGAAGATAGGAAGGCAATGTTACCCCTTTGCCTGTGCTCTGTCCTCATAGTTCTGGGAACAGCTAAGATATCTGTAGGAAACAGAAAGGGCAACAAAAGTGACACAAGGTTTGGAGGATGCATTTAAGGAGAGAGTTGAAGAAGTTACATTTATATTGGTCCAGGTGTCTCTAATGAAGAAAGTTACAGTTCACAGTTTCTGAAAATAGTCAGAAAGCCAATTTCACTTGAAATTATAGGAGGAAGTAATCAAGGCTTGACTTTAGTAAAGTGGCCATAACAATCAGAGTAAATGGGCACTGGAATTGACTCCCAAGGGATGCAGCACCATCTCTGCAGCAATTCAAAACCAGGTATGCTAAAATTTTAGGATGATTAGGGGATGAGACATTGAATTGTCTTGCAAAAATGGAAGGTGTCACACTGCCTGATCCAAATGTTTTTTTTTTCTGACCTCTCTCTGAATGGCCTTTTTGGGTGGTGATCCTATGATACATGACTGTGTGAAAGGAGATATGAATCAGATGTATGTCCACATCTTTGCAAAAAACAATTCAGTGGGCATCGGTACCATTATGGTTAACAGATGACATGAAAGATTTGAGTACAATAGAACACGGCTATAAATTCCATGTAGGTTTTGCTAGAGGTAATTAAATAGTGTGCTGTGGAATTAAAATTCATAGAATCATCAAAGTTGGAGATAGAAAAGACCTATTAGGTCATCTTCTCCATCCCCTTCCTTCTGCCAAGTGCTTTGTCCGGCACTTTGTGGCCGATCTGAAATACTCTCCCGTTCCCAAGTGCTTTCAAGGGGCCTATATCTGATTTATGTGGAGTGGGATATTATACTTTCATCTCTAGCAATGGACAATTTGCCTCATTCAGACAGTTGTGTAATCAATTTCATTTACCAATTACAGCTGTTCGTTAACACGCAGACACCAGGGCACTCGGGAAAGCAGAAAGTTAATGAGATTGAGGATGGGATCATGGGGGTCTCTTGACTACCTTGTTTTCCCCTGACAGTCTAGTAAATCTTTACCTGGCAGGTTGACCCTGAAATAGGAAGCAGATTTAGGGGATTTATTTGATTCTTATAGTTTCAGGTAGGTTAAAACAGTCTTCATTTTTACTGATAGGATGTCCCACACAGAGAATGTATCCTGCACTGGCTTGGGGGATGGCGTGGACCCTGTTACAGTAAAACCTATTGCAAGGAGCTGAGCACTTGTGGGGAGGTGCTCAGCACCTCAAGCCCATGGGCATTAAGGGTGCTCAGCACCGTGCAAGTTCAGGCACTAGTGTTCAGTATATCCTCTGCTAAGGAAGGTGATTTCCTCCAGATGGACACAGAAGAGGACTGAACGGGAGGAGGATGTTGGCCCCTCACACCTGCCAGAAAATGCTTTTATTGTTTCCAGCAAGACTTCCACCCTACGTGGGTTATATCACACCCCTGTGCTGGGCTCCAAGTCTTGCATAGCCTGTCCTAGGCCCTGGTGTGCCTTCTCAATGGTTTTCAGAAAGCCTATACCTACTGTAGGTTCTCTCCATTCCCACCCCTTGCATGGCAAGGCACAGACCTTTGAATGACTTGTCCTGAAACCCAAAACAATTTTGACAGTTAATACTGATTTTTATTTTAAACATTTTCCCCAAATTTGTATCAGTTTTATTAAATTTTCACAGTATCACAGCGGTGCTCCAGGGGGCATGACAGCAGGACTGCCAGGGTAGGAAGAGGGCACTGACACTGAATCCCTGCAGGCACAAGGTGCAGGGGCAGAGCAGAGACCCTTGACCAAGACCATGAGGAGGAAAACAAGCCCTCAGCCACCAGGGAAACCACCCCGCTGTTGAACAGCTCCTGCCTGGGGATAGTCCCCTAGCTCCCAGCTGGTGATTGAGTGGGGCTATGACATGGGGTGTGAGAGGGTTTCCTGAACTGACAGCAGGTCTGGTGAGACCATAACCCTGATCCAAGGGAGGCTGCTCTTGTCAATTGTTACTGATTTTTTTTCCATTGATTTAAGTGTGTCAGGTGATATTGATGTTGACCCATGGCTAACAATTTACATTTAATTCTGCCAAGTTTACTTATATTCCCTGTCTGAAACGTCAGAGTGGGAAAGTACCATTTCTAAACACACTTATCACTGGGCTCCAATAACAAACACATCCAATGGATCCACACTACCTATTCATATTTCTTTTCTTGTTCCAAGTTCTCACTGGGATGAGAAATGGTAATCTCTCTCCAAAGACTAAGCTAAATAAATCCACATTTCAAATACTGCCTATCGCTAGATGCAATTCATTGTGTAAATAAAAAACTATGAGTAATGGCTCCAAAGAAGTTGGTCCAACATGTCGATTCTTATAATACTGAGCTTTTATTTGTCTTTGTTTTACTTTTTTTTTAAACGAGGCCAACAAAAGCAAAGGAAATTAAACCAAAGTAATGGTTTGATAAAGTTAAACATTTCAGTTCAATAATACAGCATTTTTGTCTCATTAATACACTTGTGCCTAGGTCTAGACCATCCCATAACCCAATACTTAAGCAGAGCTTCCACTTTAAATCTGAGTCCACTTGCTTGTGTAGGTTGAAGGGTGTCTTTTAGTAAGTGAGGCAATGAAGAATCATTCTCTATCGTAACAGTGGAAGACTCCACTCTACATAATAATAGTGACCGGGCTGGAAAACTTCTATTAAATTGAAATGTCAATGAAAAACAGGGAAATGCTCCAAAAATCTTCACCTGAAAGTATATTTCTTCTTCTGCTTATCTCTCATAATAATTAGAGATGTGCAAACCCATTCAGTTAAAGTAACAGTCATTCCCAAAACTCAAGTGGGTCTCAGTCCTTCATCTCAAATTCCATCTGAGCCTCAACTATTACCCAAAACTTCCATCAGACTCTTGGACTTTCACCCCAAACTCAAATTCACCACCCCAAGGATAACTTCTATCAGATCCCTGAATCTCCGTGCTGCTGTTAGCTGCAGTGGGTTGAGATCTGGTGGAGCAATAAAGGCCTATGGCTAAGGCTCTACCTCCTAGAGCCAAATGATGAGATAAGAATCTGTTTTCATTTGTTTTAAAAAAAGGTTGTAGCCTTCTTAAACGAAAATGGAATCTTGAAACTGTGACCCAAGTATAACTGCTGTTTCGTTGACTCTGCAGACAGCCTGAGCCAATAGCTCCATGAGGTGTGAACTGCGCCTAATTCTGAAACCTGCTGACATCCCAAAGAGAGGCAATGCCATGGTGTGGGTGTGGTGTGATGGGGGCAATATGTGTATTACGCTTAGGGTTGTAGGCTGACTTAATTTAGCCACCGACCCAAGAAGCGAAATATCAACATAGATTTTAAGCACCTCAAAATTTGGAGTTCAGTTAGGCAGTTTTGGTTTGTATGATTCTAAAGACCAAGGGTAATTTACAAATTTAAAATCCATATGTGAATTCAGATATCAAACACCCCCAGAATTTGGAGAGAATGTGTGTGTGGAGGTTTCTGATCCAGGATATTCATTTGAGCCCAATGCTTTTTTGAAGTAGCATAGACTGGACAGCATGCTGGAGGACGTGCTATAGGGAACAGTCCTGCCTGGGGTGGAAAAAAATGACACATATCACTACATCTTTTCCACCTCTCTCTAGCATTCTAGTTTTCTTTCATGCACCACACATTTGCTAAGCTAGTGAGAGCATATCAGCTGAACCCTCCTTTGTACCAGCCTATGCATACAGAGAAAAAGTTGGGTTTAAAACTGTATGTAACTATACATTCAGGATATACAGAAAAAACACTTCATTTATGCCCTAGAGAAATGCAAAAGTTCTTTCCTTTAGTCACACCATAGACTGAAAATCACTGGTCTACCTGCTGCAACTGACATTAGCAAACTATCCATGTCATTCAACAAGCTGTGAGTATGACCCTTCATCAGGGATATTGTTTAATAACGATCACCTGCACATCCATCACCTGATGCCCATCAATGGGTGCTTTCTGCCATCCATCAGAAGGCAGAGAGCATGGAGTCTTGGAAACCATCCATCTCTCTGTTGGTTTTGGATCTTCTGTCCATTTTAAATAACATTCTTTTGTTGTATTCCTTTTCCAACATGAAAGAGGATTATTTGGCACACACACATGTTTATTTAATGCCTGAAGTCTAGCCAGGCTCAGCTTAGTGGCTGGCTTGGATATTTTGGGAGGTTTGTCTGGATATTGTGGGGTTTTCAATTTAACTACTTGAATGTACTTTTCCCTTTCTTTACATTTCAGGGAATGAGGCCCAATTTTTCAAATATGGTGTCTAAAGTTAGGTACCTAAACTAAAGTGAACTCTTGGAGGTGGTGAGCTCCCATTGAGATGGATTGAGACTTTAAGTGAGAAAAGGCTCATCTATCAGTTGCACCTCCCTAGGAGTGACCTCAAGAAGAATTGTGACTCTGAGACAAACCTCTGAGTGATGATTTCTCCCTTGCTTTCTGTTAGCTCTGGGAGGTAGTAATGCTCTACTGGGTCACGGCAGCAGCAGACAATGACACTCCCATGCAGGATGAGGGAAGGGGATAGGCTCAACCCATTCTCCATCCCTTCCTGCCCACTCTCCTGCCACCTGTTCCTGGGAGGGTGGGTGCCCGCAGTTTGCCACTCTAGGCCAATGGGGATGGTGGGAAGTGGCGCGGGCTGAGGGATGTGCTGGCTGCCGCTTCCCGCCACCCACATTGGCCTGGAACAGCCAGTGGAAGCTGTGATTGGCTGAACCTGCGGACGCGGCAAGTAAACAAACCAGCCTGGCCCACCAGGGGGCTTACTCTGGCAGGCCGCGTGCCAAAGGTTGCCGATCCCTGGTCTAGCTCCAAGTAGCCCATGCAGAGGTGTGAGCGGAGTTCTTATTCCCTTGTGTGAGTGTATCATTGTGACAAAGTGGGTTTTTCCTCCTTATTATGTTGTACGTGAACCTATGTGAGTCTTACTGTTTTGCATGAATATTGTGTGTGTGTCTCTGTTTCCCTGTGTATTGCATCAGTGCCTAGGTGGTGGGAATAAGGGTGTGTGACTTTTGCTGAGACCCTCGGAAACAGGTGAGGCAGCTCCAGCTGCCCTCACATAAGCAATGGATGGTGCCGTTCATAACCTGAGACCCAGGAGGGGGATGCAACTAGGTGACACTTTGCCCCGGGAAGCAAGACAAAGACCAGGAGGAGGGGCAATGGGAATGTCAGAGGTCGGATTGCTGGAAGCTGGACAGTCTGCTGTGGGGGACTTGGAGAGGGGGGAGTCCAGGGCATCTGGCCCGGGGTCCTGTCCAGATGGATCCACCAAGGGGAAGTGTACGGTGTGAACATGGGTGCTGAATGCTCCGAGATCAGTCCCAGAGAGGCCATAGCCAAAGATGCTCTTTGTCCTGGACAGCGTGCCCTGAGGGGAGTCACGCCACCCCAGAGTCCTGGCTGACTTCATACAGAGCAGTTCCAGAGCATCAACCTGTGATTCCATCACAATCATCCAAGTCACAATGCAGCCTGTGAAGATCACTGGACGTTGTGGGTGCTCAGCGCCACTGGAAACCAGACTGGTGAGGTGCCTAATTTTACATCCCCAAGTTTGAAAATGTTGGCCATGTATATTTAACAGCGCAAAAATAATCCAAAATACTATACATGTACTGCTGACAGAGTGGGAATGAACGTACCTGAAAAGGAGCAGAGCTTTTCTTAGGAAAGGTTGTTATTAAATGGAGGTATACTCCTCCTTCATACAATGCACAGCTATACTGACACAAAGGTTGGATCTGAATACAAACCTTCCTAGATGATATTTCAGATCCCCACAATTCCCTCTTAGTGACTCCCCTTTGCGGAGAATAATGTCTCTAGGAAAGGGCTCCCTTAGGAAATCACAACATATTTTAAATTTTCCCTTTAGCGATGCATGTTCCATATCACATACTGTGTCAGTACTTCCTATCTCCGTACTTGTTTGACCTATTCAAATGCTACTTGATATTAATTATATCTGAAATAGAGCTGGCCCTACATTAGACCACAAGGGAAGTAAGGCAATTAAGCTTGGCAGGGTGCATGGCAGGAAGGGGAGACACAGCATCAGGAAGAGAAACTGAACTTTGTATGTTGTTGTTGGAATAAAGCTATGATGACATGGTTTTGAGATTCTACAGACCCATTTCGATAGCATTGGCAGGTCTGATGACACGAGGTGGTTAGGAATTAGTTTACTATCAGTTTCCGTCTCTATCAGAAATGATACCAAGATAGTTTAGATGGGAAAAATGGTAATATTTATTCACATTGTTTAGTGTTATAGTTTATTCAAATATTGGAACTGTGGAAAGGTTGTTGAGCACGTGAGCTTTCTTCTATTTGAAAAAAGAAACAAAGCCTGCCCCACTTTGCCATCCACGGGATCTTTATTGATGCCAGTAGACCTATTACAAACCAGGAAAAAATCAAGACAGTAACAACCAAAAATTAGAAGAGAATAGATGTTTACTAGTTCCAGAACAAGTGAAATCTAAATATGAAAATAAATAGCCATTTACAGTTTCTGCTTCAGATTTAGTGTTGCTTTGGATTCAGGATCAAATGTTGTCCCTAGTTCCATTCATGAATTGGTGGGGTTCCACAATATGTATGTAAGAACAGAATATGTTCCCCAGTCTGTACAGGTATTATTTTCCTGGGATGATGTTTGTGATCTGCTTGTTTACAAGCTGCCAAATATTTAAACAGGCTCATCCTATACCGTGTGCTATCTGAGCCCTTGTCTTGACTAGAAAAAGTTGAGTTTAGGTCAGGCTTAGTTAATGTGAACATGAGTCTAAGTTACAACTTGACTTGCTATAATCGTGCTAAGACATTACCCATCATCTATCTGAATCAGGGAAAGTGGTTGAGTTTAGGTCTGGCTAGGCTAGCTTGAGTTAGCTAGGCCCAGTTCAAACTCAGTTACTTTTTCTAGCTAAAAGAAGACTTGCCAGTCAGCTAGGAAATGGATAGGTTATTAACATTCTAAAAGAATATGCCACAAAAAGGTGCAGAGATGATTTGAAAGGCAGCAAGTTGTAGTGATAAATTTATGGCCACTGTCAATGGTTTTTATGCCCAGGGACTCTATAAAGGCCCTGGTCCTGCAAACATTTATGTGCATGCTTAACTTGACATTGATGTCAGTGGGATTACTCACAGCAGTAAAGTCATCCATGTGTGCAAGGCCATCTCTACTTTACCACTGATGTCGTCAAAACTTATGTTGCTTAGGGGTGTTGAAAAAACACCCCCCTGTATGACATACATTATGCTGGCATAAGTGGGAGTGTGCACAGCGCTATGTTGGCAGGAAAGCACTCTCCCATTGGCACAGAGCAACAACACGAGAGACCTTACAGCGACACAAGCGCATTGGTACAGCTGTGCTGCTGTAAATGCGCTAGTGCAGACCTGGCCTAAGTGTGTGCAGGAGCTGTGTGTAAGAGAGGAAAGATGATCCAGCAATTAGGACACTAGCCTTGGAATCTGGAGACCTAGATTTAATTTCCTGCTCTACCACTTACGTCCTCTGTGATCTTGGGTAAGTAATCACTCTGCCTCAGTTCCCCAGCTGTAAAATGGCAATAATTGAACTTTCCTGCCTCACAGGGGTGTTGTGAGGAGAAATTCAATCAATGACTGAGAGGTGCTTAGACAGTGCGGTAATGGGGGCCATACAAGTAGCTAAGTTAGACATAGTCAATAGAGATGAGTGAATAATTCTCATCAAACAATGTATTCAACAAATTTGGCCTCCTCTTCTGTTTGCAAATTGTCTGCCACTAGCGGTTTATTTGAATTTGTCATGGTTATTCATCTTGAATCAATGGGTGTGGAGCTATGTGCATCAATCTCTGGACATCATTATGATGATATATCCTTGAGTGTGTTCCTGTAGTAAACCAGTCTTGCAGAGTTAGATTTAATTGATGAGGATAAGAGAGAAAAGATAATCCAAGCATGATGTATACTTGGCTCTCTGAAGTGCTAAAACGTCTGACTCCACTTCCTATTGCCCTTTCCTTAAGGAATTAAATTTGTTTTGATCAGCAGAACTGTTCTCAAAATTCCTTCTGGAATTCTGCCGTACTGACCAGCAGGTATTTCGAGCAGGAACAGACATTTTACCTCTCCCTGCATTCCTGTTTTTCCAAAACATGCAGTTGCTCAAGAAACGCTGAGTTCATGTCACAATGAATGTAAAAACTGCAGCACTGTTATTAAGTGCTATTTCCTCCAAAGTGTCTTGAATTCCTTCACTGGGAAGTAAACAGACATTTCTCATGATGACTACCATATTTTTTTAAACACTTTTATGAGGTTACGGATATCTTCCAGCATTCTAACTCGGCAGGACTTGTAATCCAAAATCTCTAAGGGTCCAGGCTTGCAAAGCATTGAATGGCCACAACTGCTATTGATTTCTGCAGGAGTGGAGGGCCCTCTGCATCTTGCAGGAAGCATTCATTCCAATCTGTAGGATCAAGCCCTCTGTTGTTTTAAAGTTGGGTAATTACTAACCCCCTTTTACAGTCTGATGGGAAAGGAGAGTGGCTTAGTTCAGTGGTGTTTTACTTTCTGGAAAGATTTGGATTAAACCAGTCAGAGGTGTTCAGGAATACATTCAGGTTACTTGTGGCAGAATTAGCAATATGTTTGTGTAACTTTTCAGTGACATGTTTCCTTCTAGCAAGTTTGCTACATGAAGATCTGTCTTCTGTACAATGTCAGGAAGCCATTGTCTTTTCACTTCAAGAATGCTTGACTCAGTTTTCCATATTTTAATGGTAAGACAAGTCTAAATGGGATTTGAGAGGACCCATTGTAAGAGCACAGTAAAAGCGTGCAATGCTTACACACACACACACACACACACACATATCTCAGATTTTCCTTTAAATCTTCTCACATACAAGCAATAAAAGAGCAAAAGGGATTTCCTGGAAGAAGAAGAATTGCTGACATTTTAAAAAAATTATATGTGCATAGCGAGAAGGGGAATTCATTCAGATGGCCCCACCACCAGTACACAGTTTGCTGAGCTAATACATTATTTAAAAAAAATAAATCAGCAATACTTCTTCCAGGAAAGTGGCCTCATTTTTCAGATACCACAGCAATGGGCATGATATAATTACTTGGCTGGCTGGATAAGCACTCTGACTGAAGTCACTTGAAGCTAGATCCACAAAACGATGTAGGCACCTATTGGCCACTTCAGGCATCCAAGTCCAAATTCAGTCCCTTAGCTCTCCTCCTCAGCTACCACATAACCCTGTAGGTGCCTAATTCTCCACCAGTAGTCTATGTGACTAAAAATCTGCCAGTGGGCATGTGTGTAGCCACTTAAGTCTTGACATCTGGTGCCTATCTCACACCTTAACTCTGATGAGATCCTCAAAGTAGGTTCTTCCTCTCCTCCAAGCTTGTTTGCAGGGCCTGATTTAGTAGGCATTCCTAGAAGCTGCCTAAGTGACTTGCGGGGGAGGAATAGCTCAGTGGTTTGAGCATTGGCCTGCTAAACCCAGGGTTGTGAGTGCAATCCATGAGGGGGCCATTTAGGGATCTGGGGCAAATATCTGTCTGGGGCTTGGGCCTGCTTTGAGGATGGGGTTGGACTAGATGACCTTCTGAGGTCCCTTCCAACCCTGATATTCTATGATCAGGCCCTATGCAAAGCACAACTGGAGGAGGAGGTGATAGTGGTAATGGTACCCATTAGCCTTTGGTAATAATTCATTGGACAAAAGAAAGCATGAGAATGGCTCTATAGCTCAGTGGTTAAGGCACCCAGCTAGGGTGGGGAGACTCAAATCCTGGTCCCCTGAATGTTTAATTATGTATACAAAATGGAATGGTTTGAACAGGTGAGATTGAGAGAGGCAAACCCCAAAATATCCCATAGCTAAGCGGTTAGGGCACTCTCCCAAACAATGGAAGATATGGATTCAAATCCTTCCTCCACATCAACGAGATTGGAGTTGAACCTGGGTCTCTTACATGCTAGGTGAATGCTTTAGCCCCATGATAAAGAGCATTTGGGGGCAGCACCTCCTTTACCTCATTTTTTTGTGGGAAAGGTCTTAGGCACATAGCTCCAGTAGTAGGTTCCCAGCTATGCATCCAAAATGAGGAGACCAGTGCCTCCCTCTCACCCACTTAGGTGCCTAAACTCCTTGGAGTGGTGGGACATATGCTGCACCCTTCTCCTCACAATTGCCTATTAACTAGCTTAGGTGTTTCCTTGCTCAGTGTGCTGCTCTTGTGAATCCCATTCTTAGGTGCCTAAGTCTCCCCTTGCATTGCATATGGCACCTAACTCAGGGCTGTGGATTCGATTAGGCAGGATGGTACCCAAAAGTTAGATGCTGCAACACTGACCTTTATTCCTCTTTGTGAATCTAGCTGTTGGAGATGAAGGTGCAATCTTAAGCATCTACCAGAACTGGCCCCTTTATAACAACATAGTTCTTCAGCCTCTTCTAAAGGGTAGTGTGCCCCATTGCTCACTATTAGGTGATCACGGAGTGAAATAGGGAGGTAGAAGACAGCTGAGTTCCATCTTCAATGCTGCAGATTTGGATGTTTATTTTATTTTATTTTATTTTATTTTTAAATTGACTTGTGAGTGGCTGTGAACAAAGCACTAACTGGTGATCTGAATGTATCCCGTGCTAGAGCTAGCGATTTTAGAGCCGTTTGAGCATCTGTTTAACCAGTATTGTTTGAAAGCTCTGTGTGGTAGGACCTCGAAGACCCAGCAGTTGGGGATGTGTGTATGTTGTAAAGGATGGGGGCAGAGTCAGGATAGGTATCACAGCTGCAGCTCAGTAACCTCACTGAAGAGCAAATAGGAAATCAACAAGCAAGTTAATTCCTGTGTAAATTCAAAGTGGAAGTAATAATAGGGAGACCAGACTGACAGGTTCCAGCAAGTTGTGAGAGCATCACTAGAAGTAAGAAGCATCCACTGCTATAGAGCACAATGTTAGGATTTTGCTAGAATAATTTTAGTTTATGTGAGAATGTCACCTCTGGGATTAATTCACATTTGGTGTCATGAGGGAAAGTGAGATGCAGTAGCATAGACAGAATAAAGGGGATCAAGGTTACATAAGGAAGAATCTGGAGTTGCAGAGGGGGGAAAAAAAGAGTGAATACCTAAGCCAATGGAAAAAAAGACAGTTGTGAAGTAGGTGGCAATCAAAATCAGCCTGGAGGAAGGGGGAATGCTCATACATTGACTCTACTTGCAATCTTCAGTGTTGTAAGGTGTGGATTATAAGTTTATTGGAGAGTGGATCATTTGCTTTTGCCTCAAGTCAATGGATAATGTTATTTTTGTTATGTGCTATTCTATTTATAATTAAGCACAGTGTTTGTTTATAGATAAGGGAGATGGTCGGAAAGAAATGTGGTGGGGGGACTATAATAAGGTCAGGGTTGCATAAGGGAACCCTGGATTTTTCACACTCCTGAGTTATACCAACTTTAAGCCCCATGTAGACAGCGTTATGTTAACGGGAGAGCTTCTCCCACCTGCCTCTCGTGGAGGTGGAGTAACTAAACCAATGGGAGAGCTCCCTCCCATTGGCTCTTAGAGCATCTTCATCAAAGTGCTACAGCGTTTCTAGTGTAGACTTGTCCAAAGGCAATTTTATACTGGTCTAGCAGTGTTGTAAAAATATAACCTTTTTACAAGTCTGGTAGTGTAAAGGAGACTTAAAGTAACCTTAATGTAAAAGAGAACTATGCCCAAAAAGTGCTGTTGGGACAGACACTTTTTGGAAAAGAACTTGGAAGCTACCACCAAGGATGGTGGATCAACACAAAGAGAAACATGTTTCTCTCTCCAAGGGATTGTGTGTTTCATATAGTTTCCTTTTGGTTGCAGGAGGCTTTGGTGTTTTATGTAGTTGTGCTGTGCTTCATATTTCCACTCTGAGCACACATAGTCTTCCCCGAGGTACAAATTGCTTCTTGAAATCCATCCTTCAAGGTGGTTGAGGTTTAATAGAGTCTAGATGTGTCTGAAGCCTTGATTGCGGAGGCTTCCAGGCTCCAGACCAGTTTACAAGAACTGTGTGACAAACTACAGTCCTGGTGAAATTGGAAAAATAATTTGGGTTTGTGACACAGTGAAATAATTTCTTGTTTCTGTTTTAAGAATTCTATGTAAAATTGAGACACATCTCATAGGACGCTAGAAAACGACCCCTTACTAGGAAAAGCTGCTTTTGTTGGGGAAAAATGGCAAACTTCTGCTTGTGGCAAATGCATGGAAATGTACACTTTTACCCTGGGGCTGGAATTTCACCCTTTTCATGGAGAACAGTTGTGTGCATGCGTGGGAATAGTAAAGTTATGGACTGGATCAAATTTGATAATACATATGTAAAGATGTGTTTCTGAATACAAATGCTCACAAAACAAAATTTGGTCATTTGGGGCTCAGTCATGCAAGGTGCTGAGACCTCTGTCTGGGATCCAGAAAACTACTTACGCATATGCGTAACAGTAAGCACATACTTAGTAGGACTGATTGGAAAACAAGAAATCCATTTTGCAAAAAACTTCAGGGTTTTGACACTAGTTTTCATTTGGACTCAGGCACTTCCCATGTTCAAATCCTTGCTCCACATCCACAAAAACCCCAGCCAAATAATATATGCACACACCACAACCAAAATCAGTCTAAGACACACAGCCAGCATGGAAAAGTTTTAAACTACATGGTTAAAGTTTGTCAAAGTCATAAGCAACTGAAAACAGGGACCTATAATCCCACTGAGCAATCTTAACAACAGACAAGTCTACCAGCCTATAATACTCCATGTGACAAGCTATCTTGTGCCTCTAATATGTAGCACAAGATACACTGTAGTGAGAGGTTTCAGAGTAGCAGCCGTGTTAGTCTGTATCCGCAAAAAGAACAGGAGTATTTGTGACACCTTAAAGACTAACAAATTTATTTTAGCATGAGCTTTCGTGAGCTGCAGCTCACTTCTTCGGATGCATAGAATGGAACACACAGACAGGAGAAATTTATACATACAGAGAACATGAAAAGGTGGAAGTATGCATACCAACAGGAAGAGTCTAATCAATTGAGATGAGCTATCGTCAGCAGGAGGAAAAAAACTTTTTGAAGTGATAATTAAGATGGCCCATAGAAGGTGTGAGGAGAACTTAACATAGGGAAATAGATTCAATTAGTGTAATGACCCAACCATTCCCAGTCTCTGTTTAGGCCACAGTTAATTGTGTCTAGTTTGCATCAGGGCCGCCCAGAGGATTCCGGGGGCCCGGGGTCTTCAGCGGCGGGGGGCCCTTCCGTTCCGGGACCCACCGCCGAAGTGCCCCGAAGACCCGCGGCATGAGCCCCCCGCCGCCGAATTACTGCCGAAGCGGGACCCGCCGCCGAAGTGCAGCCCGGTCTTCGGCGGGAATTCGGCGGCGGGGGGGGGGTGTCTTCGGGGCACTTCGGCGGCGGGTCCTGGAACGGAAGGGCCCCCCCACCGCCGAATTACCACCGAAGACCGGGCTGCACGTCGGCGCGGCTCCTGCTTCGGCGGTAATTCGCCACTGGGGGGTCCTTCCGCTCCGGGGTGGAAGGACCCCTCGGCGAAGACCGGGAGCGAAGAAGCTCCTGCGCCCTCTTGCCCCGCCCCCTCTGGGTGGCCCTGACCCTATCCACCCCCCCAGAACACCCACAATCCAACCCCCCCACATTCCCTGCCCCCTGACCGCTCCCCCAACCTCTGCCCCCTCCCTGTGCCCTGACTGTCCCCAGGACTCCCTGCCCCTTAGCCAACCCCGCTGGCCCCAGCCTCTTACCCCCGGCTCCCTCCTCACCCGGAGCCTCAGCGCCTCGCCCGACAGCTGCAGCGTGCCTCCGGCGGGGCCTGAGCTCCGTCCCGCTCAGGGCCGCGTGGGGAGGGGGCCGGGGCTGGGAGCTCCACGCCGAGTGGAGGCAGCTGAGCTCAGCCCGGAGCTCCCAGCCCCGGCCCCCTGACCACGCGGCTCTGAGCGGGGCGGGCGGGGCTCAGGGGCCCCGGCGGAGACACGCTGCGGCGCTGTCTGAGGACAGCGCTTGATGTGCTAGGGCTCCAGGAGAGGGGCTCTCTTGGGGGCCCCTGCGGAGCCTAGGGCCTGGGGCAAATTGCCCTCTTTGCCCCCCCCTCTGGGCGGCCCTGGTTTGCATATTAATTCAAGTTCAGCAGTTTCTCTTTGGAGTCTTTTTTTGAAGTTTTTTTGTTGCAAAATTGCCACCTTCAAGTCTGTCACTGAGTGGTTAGAGAGGTTGAAGTGTTCTCCCACTGGTTTTTGAATGTTATGATTCCTGATGTCAGATTTGTGTCCATTTATTCTTTTGCGTAGAGACTGTCCGGTTTGGCCAATGTACATGGCAGAGGGGCATTGCTGGCACACGATGGCATATATCACGTTGGTAGATGTGCAGGTGTACGAGCCCCTGATGGCGTGTCTGATGTGATTAGGTCCTATGATGGTGTCACTTGAATGGATATGTGTACAGAGCTGAAGCAAATACTCACCAGCAACCGCACACGACACAACATAAACACTAACCCAGGAACCTATCCTTGCAACAAAGCCCGATGCCAGCTCTGTCCACATATCCATTCAAAAGAATAAATGGACACAAATCTGACATCAGGAATCATAACATTCAAAAACCAGTGGGAGAACACTTCATCCTCTCTAACCACTCAGTGACAGACTTGAAGGTGGCAATTTTGCAACAAAAAAACTTCAAAAACAGACTCCAAAGAGAAACTGCTGAACTTGAATTAATATGCAAACTAGACACAATTAACTGTGGCCTAAACAGAGACTGGGAATGGCTGGGTCATTACACTAATTGAATCTATTTCCCTATGTTAAGTTCTCCTCACACCTTCTATGGGCCATCTTAATTATCACTTCAAAAAGTTTTTTTCCTCCTGCTGACGATAGCTCATCTCAATAGATTAGACTCTTCCTGTTGGTATGCATACTTCCACCTTTTCATGTTCTCTGTATGTATAAATATCCCCTGTCTGTGTGTTCCATTCTATGCATCCGAAGAAGTGAGCTGCAGCTCACGAAAGCTCATGCTAAAATAAATTTGTTAGTCTTTAAGGTGCCACAAATACTCCTGTTCTTTTTACTGTAGTGAGATTTTTTTTAAAAATCTGCTTATCATAGAATATCAGGGTTGGAAGGGACAGAGGGAGGAAATGTTTAAATTGCAGGGGGAAACAACTATGAACTCAAGAGTTTTGAAAACTCAAAAATAATTGGAAGTTCAAAACCTTTGAATTCCCCTTTGTTTATCCATCCCTTGAAAACAGTATTTCACATTTGATTAATGATAAAGATGTATTTGCCCCTCCTTGCATAATACATTTCCATACAAAACTCTTCCAGTGCATTTTGCTGTTCACTTTTAAGTGTTTCAAATGATGATATTTGGATTATTTCCTTGGTAGATTATTCTACAGACTATTTTTTAACATAAAGTATAATTTAAAAAATTAGTCTGTTTATTTCTGTCCTTTATTTTTCATTATCTGTCTTTTTAATTAAGTGATTGTCATTTTCAGGCGCCCTTCTCATATCTATCTTCTCTTTTATGTGTGTGTGCTGTTACAACACTCCTTTCTGTGTTCTGTCACTGCTTCTCATACCTTTCTTTTTTTTCAAGTTCAGTTGTTGTCTTTAATGAGTGTTTTTTGGTTTGGTTTGGTTTGGGCTGGGTTTTTTTACATGACAATTTTGATTGGTTAGTATAGTCCAATGGTGCAATTTTTCCCAACACTTTTTTTTTTAATTTAAATTTTTGATTTGGAAATGAAAATATGATCATGTTTGAAAGTAACTTACTTTGAATATGGAAAAAATATGATGAATTCAGCAGAAATTTCTGAAAAATGAAAAGTCGATGAGTTTTAAAAAAACTAATAAATAATTTCAATTTTTTAGGGATTTTTCAACCAATTCAAGCATTTGCAAACGTGGGTAATTACAATTAAAGTTATTCAATCCAGCTTTGGGAAGTACCATGAAAATACTGTTATTGTCTTGAGATCTGATGCAGTCCTTACCATGTCTGCAGGCACAATCTGGAACTGATTTCATCTGACGATTCACTATGGTTCAGTGATGTGGGGTGCATAGAGGAAGGCACATCTGTTTTGGCATGTTTATGGATGAATTTCTAAATAATACAAAAAATTGTTCTTTACACTTCTGTAGCTTCCTTCCATCTAAGGATCTGAACACTTTGCAAATTCTAGTTAGATGAACCTTACAGCACCTCTGTGAGGTCAATGCATTATTATCCCTATTTACAGATGACTGAAACTGTGACACAGAGATTAAGACCCCAGTTCATCCTTAAACACATGTGTAAACCTTTTTTCAGGTGCCCCTGGTGGGTGGCTCAACACACTGTGAAATCAGCTAATTGCTGCTGCTGCCACCGCTCCACACTGTGAAGTCACTGTGAAGTCACTTCTGTGCCGCTACTGGCCCAGTTAGTCCTCAATCAGCTCCGCCTCTGTTGTTGCAAATCTGTCTGGTTCAATCTGGACTAGTCCTGCAGATTCCTCCAACCAAGGCAGAATCTCCAAGTGTGAAACCCAGAGCAAAGCAGGACCTTGAGACAGAATCCCTGTTCCCTAGGACAGAGCTCCTCATCTCTGGGACACAGCTTTCCCCTCTTGTTCTCTGCTGAGCATGAATTTGTGTCTGCAGACTGCTGCTTTGGAGCAGAGCCCATTAGAAAGATATGAATATGATCCTTCATTAAAAGATAGAGAACATGTTATAAACAGAGTTCAAGAAAGTGTACTCACAAAAGGGCATAGAAATTATGCAGTGATTGGGTCACCCTGAATTTATTCACAGTGGACTTCAGTTTGGTAACAAAGTTCAACCGGGGCGGGGAGAGGGGAAGCTCTGTGAGGTGGGTTAGCCAAAGGGAGCAGGAATTTTGTCCAAGGTGGCTGTTTTGTCACAGGTTCCCTACCTGAAGATTTTTGTGGAGAAAATCTGCCAGTTGGCAGAAGTGGTAGCAGCACAGAGCTGATCTTGCAGTGAGGTCTAACTGAACCAGCAGTGGTGCTGAGCTGACAACAGAAGCAGAGACAGTACTGGACCAGGGGACTGCACATTGGAATGGGACATGGTGAAAAGATTCTCTCAGCAGTGGAGAAGCCCTGGGGACAAGAGTCATCCCTTGATTACCCCTAAGTATAATTGGATCATTGAGTGGGGTTTTTAGGAGGGTGTGGCATTCTGGACCTTCATAAGTCAGACAGTTTTATACCAATAGAACAATAAGACACCATTATACCAATAGAAACTGTGAAGCTTATCAGATGCACTTATTTTGCTTGTTCATTTTCTTGTATCATAGAATCATAGACTTTAAGGTCAGAAGGGACCATTATGATCATCTAGTCTGACCTCTGCACAATGCAGGCCACAGAATCTCACCCACCCACTCCTGTATCAAACCTGTGTCTGAGCCATTGAAGTCCTCAAATCATGGTTTAAAGACTTGAAGGTGCAGAGAACCTTCCAGCAAGTGACCCGTGCCCCACGCTGCAGAGGAAGGCGAAAAAACCCCAGGGCATCTGCCAATCTGCCCTGGAGGAAAATTCCTTCCCAACCCCAAATATGGCGATCAGTTAAATCCTGAGCATGTGGGCAAGACTCACCAGCCAGCACCCAGGAAAGAATTCTCTGTAGTAACTCAGATCCCACCCCATCTAACATCCCATCACAAGCCATTGGGCATATTTACTGCTAGTAGTCAAAGACAAATTAATTGCCAAAATTAGGCTATCCCATTATACCATCCCCTCTATAAATTTATCAAGCTTAGTCTTGAAGCCAGATATGTCTTTTGCCCCCACTACTCCCCTTGGAAGGCTGTTCCAGAACTTCACTCCTCTGATGGTTAGAAACCTTTGTCTAATTTCAAGTCTAAACTTCCTGATAGCCAGTTTAAATCCATTTGTTCTTGTGTCCACATTGGTACTGAGCTTAAATAATTCCTCTCCCTCCCTGGTATTTATTCCTCTGATATATTTATAGAGAGCAATCATATCTTCCCCTCAGCCTTCTTTTGGTTAGGCTAAACAAGCCAAGCTTTTTCAGTCTCCTTTCATAACACAGGTTTTCTATTCCTCGGATCATCCTAGTAGCCTGTCTCTGAACCTGTTCCAGTTTGAATTTATCCTTAAACATGGGAGACCAGAACTGCACACAGTATTCCAGATAAGGTCTCACCAGTGCCTTGTATAACAGTACTAACACTTCCTTATCTCTATTGGAAATACCTCACCTGATGCATCCCAAGACCGCATTAGCTTTTTTCACAGCCATATCACATTGGCGGCTCATAGTCATCCTGTGATCAGCCAATACTCTGAGGTCCTTCTCCTCCTCTGTTACTTCCAACTGATGCTTCCCCAGCTTATAACAAAAATTCTTGTTATTAATCCCTAAAGGCATGACCTTGCACATTTCACTATTAAATTTCATCCTATTACTATTACTCCAGTTTACAAGGTCATCCAGATCTTCCTGTATGATATCCCAGCCCTTCTCTGTATTGGCAATACCTCCCAGCTTTGTGTCATCCACAAACTTTATTAGCACATTCCCACTTTTTGTGCCAAGGTCAGTAATAAAAAGATTGGTCCCAAAACCGATCCCTGAGGAACTCCACTAGTAAACTCCCTCCAGCCTGACAATTCACCTTTCAGTCCTACCTGTTGTAGTCTCCCCTTTAACCAGTTCCTTATCCACCTTTCAATTTTCATATTGATCCCTATCTTTTCCAATTTAGCTAATAATTCCCCATGTGGAACTGTATTAAATACCTCACTGAAATTGAGGTAAATTAGATTCACTGCATTTCCTTTGTCTAAAAAATCTGTTACCTTCTCAAAGAAGGAGATCAGGTTGGTTTGGCACAATCTACCTTTTGTAAAACCATGTTGTATTTTGTCCCAATTACCATTGACCTCAATGTCCTTGACTAATTTTTCCTTCAATTTTTTTTCCAATTTTTTTTCCAGATGTCAAACCTGACAGGCCTGCAGTTGCCCGGATCACTTTTTTCCCCTTTCTTAAAGATAGGAACTATGTTAGCAATTCTCCAGGCATCTGGTACAACCCCTGAGTTTACAGATTCATTAAAAATTCTTCCTAATGGGCTTGCAATTTCATGTGCCAGTTCCTTTAATATTCTTGGATGAAGATTATCTGGGCCCCCAGATATTGTCCCATTAAATTGTTCGAGTTTGGCTTCTACCTCGGATGTGGTAATATCTACCTCCTTATCCTCATTCCTATTTGTCATTCTACAATTATCCCTAAGCTCCTCATTAGCCTCATTAAAGACTGAGGCAAAATATTTGTTTAGATATTGGGCCATGCCTAGATTATCCTTAACTTCCACTCCATCCTCAGTGTTCAGCAGTCCCACTTCTTCTTTCTTTGTTTTCTTCTTATTTATATGGCTATAGAACCTTTTACTATTGGTTTAAATTCCCTTTGCAAGGTCCAACTCTACATGGCTTTTGGCCTTTCTAACTCTATCCCTACATGTTCTGAGCTCAATAAGGTAGCTTTCCTTGCTGATCACTCCCATCTTCCATTCCTTGTAGGCTTCCTGCTTTTTTTTTAATCACCTCTCTGAGATGCTTGCTCATCCAGCTTGGTCTACAACTCCTGCCTATGAATTTTTTCCCCTTTCTTGGGATGCAGGCTTCTGGTAGTTTTTGCAACTTTGACTTGAAGTAATTCCAGGCTTCCTCCACCTTTAGATCCCCAAGTTCTTAAGTCCAATCCACTTCCCTAACTAATGTCCTTAATTCTTTAAAGTTAGCCCTTTTGAAATCAAAAACCCTAATCACAGATCTATTTTTGTTTATCCTTCCATCTAGTTTGAACTAAATTAGCTCATGATCGCTCGAACCAAGGTTGTCCCCTACAACCATTTCTTCTATGAGGTCCTCACTACTCACCAAAACCAAATCTAAAATGACATCTCCTCTTGTTGGTTCAGCAACTACATCAGCTATCGCATCTAGGAAAATCTGAGCCCTATTATTATTACTATCACTTGTCCTCCAGTCTATATCTGGGAAGTTAAAGTCTCCCATGATCACACAATTCTCATTAGTATTTACTTCATTAAAAACATTAAAAAGGTCTCTATCCATATCCAAATCAGATCCCGGCGGTCTATAGCACACCCCAAGTGCTATCTTAGGGGAGGCTCTAGTAGCTTTCTTACCCAATGTGATTTTTGCCCAGACAGACTCTGTCTTATCCATTCTATCTCTTCTTATTTCTTTACAGCCTACCTCATCATTGATATACAATGCTACTCCACCACCATAGCCTTTATTTTGTCTTTCCTAAACAGCACATACCCTTCAATAGCTGTACTCCCAGTCATGACTACTATTCCACCATGTTTCTGTTATCCCTATAATATCCGGTTTCACTTCCTGCACCAGTAACTCTAGTTCCTCCGTTTTGTTACCTAGGCTCTTTGCATTGATGTACAAACATCTTAATTCTTGCTGTTTGGGTTCACTCACATTCTTTACACGATTAGGCCCAGACATTCTATCACCAGTATCACCTATTAGAATTGTATCTACAGTTCCCTTCCTCTGTATGTCCATTCTCTTACCCATGACAGTATCCTTTCTTGCTTTGTTTTCTTCCCTCTCGATGTTAAAATCCAGCGTGGAGGTTACCTGGACATCTCCCAACCATCTCCCGGCAATTCCTAGTTTAAAGCTCTCTTAATCAGTTGTGCCAGCCTCCATCCTAGAAGTCTATTTCCCTCCCTACTCAGGTGAAGTCCAGCCTGAGAGAACAGTCCTCTGTCCATGAATGCTTCCCAGTGGCCATACATCCCAAAGCTCTCCTTATAGCACCACTGCCTGAGCCATCTGTTGATTGCCATAATCTTGTCACACCTTTGTTGCCCTTCTCTAGGAACAGGCAGAATCCCACTGAAGATCACCTGAGCTTCGATTTCCTTAAGTGTCTTCCCCAGCCTGGCATAGTCTCTCTTGATACGTTCCAGGGCGAATCTAGCCATATCATTTGTTCCCACATGAAGGACTATCAGTGGATTCTTTCCCACTCCCGTTAGGATCCTCTTCAGCCTCAGGTCCACATCCCGTATCTTATCACCCGGCAGACAGCACACCCTTCTGTTCTCTGGATCAGTTCTGGTTACAGGCCTGTCTATTCTCAGTAAGGAGTCCCCAATCACGTAGACCTGCCTTTTCCTGGTGATGGTGCAATTCTGCGGTCTATCCCGTTCCCTTTGGCTGCAAGTCCTCTCGATTCCTATTCACCCTTGCAGTCCTCTGCAACCCATCCCGTATCCTCCTGGGGCTCATGTTTGGTGTCATCTCCATTGACTCGTCTCTTCTCTTTATAGGGCTAGCTGCTCTCCTCTTCTTCCTTGCCCTTGCACCTTCAGCAACCACCTGCTCTGCTCCTTCTTCATTTTCCAACTCCGCAAACCTGTTCCTGAGCTCTATTGCTCGTTCACTAGCCCATCTTTTCCTCTGTCTGGTTTGCTTAGTCACATGCTTCCACTGTCCACTTTCCTCACCCAGCAGTCCTCCTCAGAGTTCTTTGGTCCTGCTTCCATCTGCAAGTCTGAGCTTTTCCCTTCAGCCTCATCATGTCTTTACTCCATCATCCACTCAAACCCCCTTCTAAACTCAACAAGAGTTTCCACCTGCATCTCTAATCCTCGGATCTTTTCTTCCATCAGCTCTATCAGGTGGCACTTCATGCAGACAAAACTCTTTTCAGTTACCTCCTCCAGGATCATGTACATGCTGCAGCTTCCACATCCAGTCATCTTCATTGTGTCTTCCACTGCTTGGGTCACTACAACTGCTGACTCTGTATCTGTCATAGGCTTCCCACCTAAATCCTGTAAATCTGAGAAACACAAACCAACCCAAAACACCACCCCCACAGCAAAACAAACCCCCAACAAGCACCAAGACGCTGCTAGAACACCGCACACTCCCTTCAGTAGCCTGTGTGTTCCTCTGCCTGCCTCTCTTAGTCTTCCCCCAATCTCCCCCTGTAAACTCCCACTCAAACTCCCCTGTTTACAGCTCTGTTTGCTGGCTCCTGTGCCACTGCAGCTGTCTATGCCGCTGCCTGACTGGCTGGCTACCTTTATAGGACCCCTAGTCAGAGTATATGTATAAGTATACACAGGGTTTTATTTCTTTTGATTGTTTTTCTCTTTTCCCCAGATCAAGAGATACTTATGGTCAGTGATGAGCTGCCAAAATCTTAACAACGGGTTCCCTATAAAAAGTTCTGATTTAACAATGGGTTCCCTATAAAAAGTTCTGATTTAACAAGGGGTTCCCTATAAAAAGTTCTGATTTAAGGGATGTTCGTCCACAGTATGTATTTTTGTACCTTTTCTCCATAAGAAATGGCAATGCATTGAATCATTGGAAGTCATACTTAATAAAAAAACATTTGTATAAAAGTTTATTACAATAGAAACAAAGTATTGCTTTATTACATGCATTTAAAATACATCTTTATATATTTTTTCTTTTCAAATGTATGAGTAAGCAAACAATAATAAAGAATTAAATGCCTTTTCTTGTATTTTAAAATATTACATGTGAACTACTTAAGTTATTAAAAAAGTAATATATTTATGTTGAAGCATACAATGCAACAACAAACAACATTTTAAAGAATATTTAAGTACATTTATTACAAATTAGGTAGTAATTTCCAGATGGCTTCTTGATCTTCTCCATAATCTTTGGTGTTGGATACACGAACTCTGGTATCTAATGCAGATCGATGACTTCTCATCCATGATTTAACATATGGTATTGGGTTCCAGGAACTTAGTGGTTTTCCCAACAAATTGATGGTCATAAAGTTTGAGATATGTTTAATTGTTAAATTTGCCCTTATATCACTACAAATAATATTCATCAACGAAAAAGCTCTTTCTGCTTCTGCAGAACTAATTGCAATTGTGTTCATAATTTGCTTTGCTTTCCTTATTGTTTCCGGATCAGGAAGATTTTTTGATTGAATGTTATTGTCTACATAGTCACGAAAATCATTTAAATCGACTACAAATTTTATGAATTTACTTAATTCATGCACTTTTTCTTCTCCTGATTTCCAAGGTAATCTGACTTCTTCAATATTCCATGAAGTGGGATCCATAACATTGAATAATTCAACTATTTTAGGTGTATTACGAGAATGACCTAAATTGTCTTCTTTATATTTAATGTGCTTTTCGTTTAATAATCTTGCCTTCGTTTTTTCAATAATGCACTCTATTACTTTGTCTCGTGGCAGTGATCTAAACTTTACATTATCTTCAAACTCTATGCATTTAAAAGCATCACTTTCTATCATTTCATTAATTTTATTTTCGTGTATACCAAAACTATCTTTTAATTGTATGAAAAAACCAATAGTTCGTTTGATTAGTTTATCTGCCTTTGTTAAACTCAATTGTCTCGCTTGCAGTGCATTTGATAATAATGCAAATTCATCCAAAATGTCAATCATTAATGCCAAGTCTTTTAAAAATTCTTTGTTTTTTAATCTTTTTGCCATGCCAGAAAATTTCTGATTTTTGGAAAAGTAAGTATAAAGAGCTGGATACGCTCTCCAGACCGCTTTGACAGCTCTAAGGCTACAAGAAGCCCATCGTGGACCAAAAACACGGCCTATTTTGATTATTGCAATATACAGTTCTTCAGAAACTTGTTTAAGTTCAAACTGACTTTTATTTGACTGATGAAAAATTGCATAAATCTTGTCCAAAAAAATCTTGAAATGGCTTATTTCATTGATATCATTTATAGCATCATCTAAAGCCAGTTGTAGCCGATGATTCAAACAATGCCAAATTATAACGTTTGGAAAATCTTCAATTAGTCTTGTAGCAACTCCTGATTTATGTCCAAGCATGGTGCTTGCGCCATCAGAACAAAATCTGATTAAGTTTTTCTTTAAATATTCTGTGTCAAATCCTGTATCAGCTAATGTATGTCTCAAAGCATTATAAATATTTTCTGCTTTTGTTGATTCTAATTCCACCAAATCGAGAAAAATTGTTGGTGAAGAATCTTGTAGTTCACATTTTAGAAGAATTACAAGCACAGTTTTACTTGAAATTGTAGAAGCTTCATCAATAATAATACAAATCTTTGAATAGTTTTCAATGATTTTACTAAAAATTTGTTTTTTTATTAATTCAGCAATATGTTCTACGATTCTGATGGCCGAAAATCGAGAATGTAGGCAGTTCCCTAAATCAGTTTCATTCTTAATTTGTAGCTCTACTTCATCCTCCATATCTGACATTGGTCGGTTTCTTTTTACTAAGCTGTAAACGATGTTGAAAATTTTGCTGGTTATTGCAATATCTTGTTCAGTAAGTTTATCAATCACTGTAGTGAGAGGTTCTTTTTTAGATTCATTTAAAATATTTATAACTCTCAAATGACAGCTTGATTCGAAATGTACCTTCATTTTTTTTCTTAATGATGCTTGCTGAACGTTTTTATCAGTTCCAGATGCTTTAATAGTACACTTTTGCCATTCTGAAGAAACGTGTAAAGATTTTCCTCCAAGGACCCCCAAATGTGATGCCTTTGCACAGTGGGAACAGCCAAGTTTTTTGCCTTCAATTATTAAGCCATTATATTTATTTAAAAAATATTGTGCCTGCTCGGAAGTCCAACAATCGGGTAGTACATTTTCACAATCTTGTAAATCCTCTTCCATTGGGGACACCTTTTCAGATGATTCAACTGTTAAGATATTTTCATCACCAAAATTGTCATCGGCGTTTTCAGTAATTAAATCATTATTTTCACTGCTTGAACTACTGACTAATGATTTTGTCATTTTACTGGAAAACCAATCACTAATGCTTTTCTGGCGTTTCATTATGAAGGGTAAATAATATTGAATAGAAAACTTTAATCTTCGAATAACAGTCCAGTTAGTATTACACACTGAAATATCACACGCAATTTACTAGAAACAAACAGACCAACTATGACTGGTCGTGTAGAAACAGTTGCACAAGTGCACGAACAAGGCAAGTGAGGCTACAATTAATTAACACCAGAAACAAGACGTTGTCTCTCTCTCTCTCAACAAGACGAACTTTGGGAGCGATGACATTTGACTCACATGTGTACATCAACTTAACGAATGAGGCAAGTGCGACCCTGTTAATAAAATAATAAACTAGACTGGGGTGAGCAAACATTGGCAGGGCCGGCTTTAGGCCGATTCCACCGATTCCCCTGAATCGGGCCCTGTGCCCAGTGAGAATCCCTTCCCTGGCTAGAGGTGCCTTTTTAATTTTTACTTACCCAGCGGCGCTCCGGGTCTTCGGCGGGTTCTTTGGGGTCTGCTTGGGGCTCTGAGAACTGCAACAGGCAGCTTGTTTGCAGAAAGTGACCTAGACAGAATGTGTATGCAGATACTTGGACGGCTGCAGCAACTGTCTGCAAACTCCACAGCTAGTTGCTGCCAGCCAGCCCCAGACGGCTGCCAGGCACAGCACTGCCAAGTGCTACCCAGGCACAGGATGCTCCATTTGGCTTACCCGGGGTAGGATGACCAGACGGCAAATGTGAAAAATCGGGACAGTGGGTGGGTGGGGGGGGGGTGTTAATAGGAGCCTATATAAGAAAATAAACCCAAAAATCTAGACATCTGGTCACCCTAACCCAGGACCACGGACCCTGCCCCGCAAGTCACCGCTCGCCTTACCAAATGCTACTGCAGGAGAGATCTGAACCCACCCAGAGGCAGAACTGGGGGATGATTCTCCCCTGGAGGATAAAAGGAGCCCCCCCACACACACCCTGTCCTGGGTCCATCCTTCCCTCATCACACAGGCTCCTCCAGGAGCTGCATTGGGAGGTTTATAAATTACAGCTCAGCAAACAAGCTGCTGGCTGCCAGGAGCCCTAGGCAGCCAACCCAAGGTACGCCAGCTACACAACCACTGCACAACAACCCCCATCTACACCACACTCAAGAAACAATCCATGGTGCTGCAAGAACCCTATGCAGTCCCCGCAGAGCATACAGCACCTCACCCCCAGCAACACAACACACTGTACACAGCCCTCCTCCTCCCATACACACCATAAGTGACCTGAACTGCACAACCCCAAGTATTATACATCCCTCCTCAGTGCACAACCCCCAGCCCTCACCCACTACTGTGCAGACCTTCTCCCAGCCGCACAACTCCCCTGCTACCCAGCCGCCCTACAACACACAGCTCTGTCTGGCACACACACTATACAAAGGTGGTCCCCACTACAGCACTCCCCTAACTAAAAAATGCACAATGCTCTGAGCCGGGGGTTGGATGGGGGAAGGTGGAGTCAAGGGGGGGGACATCCTCATGGGGCAGGGGGCCCCTATAGGGCCTGGGGCAAATTGCCCCACTCACTCTCCCCACCCCAGGTGGGCCCCGAAGCTCGCAGCCCCCCCTTACTTTGGTGGCCGCTCAAAGCTGCAGGACAAGCTGGAGCTCCACTGAGCTTCCCAGCTGCCAGCGGCTTGCCACTGCGGCTCTTCGGGGGAAAGGGGGCGGGGGGGCATCCTTGTGGGGCAGAGGGCCCCTGCAGAGCCTGGGGCAAATTGTCCTACTTGTCCCCCCGGGCGACCCTGGAGCTCGCAGCCCCCACTTTGCCAGCCGCTCAAAGCAGCAAGACAAGCTGCAGCTCCGCTGAGCTGCCCAGCTGCCTGCGGCTGGGCTCTGCGGGGGAGGGGGACGGGGCGGGGGGGCATCCTCGTGGGACGGGGGGGGCTGCAGGGCCCGGGGCAAATTGCCCCACTTGCCCCCTGGGCGACCCTGGAGCTCGCAGCCTCCACTTTGCCAGCTGCTCAAAGCAGCAAGACAAGCTGCAGCTCCGCTGAGCTGCCCAGCTGCCTGCGGCTGGGCTCTGCGGGGGAGGGGGAGGGGGCGGGGGGGGCATCCTCGTGGGGCGGGGGGGACCTGCAGGGCCCGGGGCAAATTGCCCCACTTGACTTGCCCCTGGCGACCCTGAAGCACCTAGGGTGACCAGACGTCCCTCCCGGAGGGACTCTCCCCCCGCGCCCTGACTCCGTCCCCTCCTTCCCCTACAGGGGCGAGGAGCCGGCCAGGGTCCCTCCCAAGTCCCAAGCCGATAAACTTTACATGGCCGGCTCACGCGGCCCCGAGCCGCTCTCCCCCTCCGCTGCCGGGGTCCGGAGCCCCGCGCCTCTCCCACTCGGCTGCGCTCCAGGTGCGGCTCCTTCCCTGCTAATTTCCCCGGCCCCTGCGAAATGGCTTTTTGGCTCCCCCCCCCCATCCCGATGTTTCATTTCTATGATCTGTGGTCATCACCCTAGAAGCACCCAGTCCCCTCTTACCTTTGGGCGGCCACTCAAATGATCATCAGGATGAAGCTGGAGCTGGCGGCGGGCTGACCACCATGCGGCTCTGCGGGGGGTAGAGGGCAGTGAATCCTGGGAGCTGCTCAGGTGGGAGACAGAGACAGGGCGGTCCTGCTGGCCACATCCGGCCAGCAGACCAGAGTTGTTCTCACCTGCCTGGCTCTTTAGCATCTGGTTCTCTGTCCCGCCTCTAATTTTAGCAAACGGTTCGCTGTCCGGCGTCTAATTTTAGCAAACGGTTCGCGCGAACCGTTGCGAACCGTCTGCAGCTCACCCCTGCTTATGGTGCCGTGTTCCCAAAGTGCTTGTGAGTGGGGAGAAAAGACCTGCAAAGGTGACCAGGGAGGGTTTATTTTAGCTCCTCAAAGCTGGAAATAGGGGTATAGGTCTGAGTGGGTGCTGTTTGAGCCATAGTTTTATTTATTTTAAAAAAGGAGCCTTATCTGGATTGAACCCAGCCTTTGTTTTAGCCATACACACCTGGCTAAAGGGTTTTGAGAGCTACAGGTTTCTCAGCATCTCTGAAAACCAGGCCACATTTATTTTTGAGACCTAAATATGAGTTAGCTTCCTATCCTTGGCTAGAATGAAGAAGCAAGGAAAGATGTCTGAAAAGGATATTAACTATACTTTTCCAACCCTGGCAAAAGGTTTGGTTCACGTTCATGTAAAGATTTAGGTGAAAGTACAGGAGACCGATTTCTCATTGTATTTGAACCATGTTTGCCCATCCCTAGCAGATGTTAAAGCACAAATTCCTTTCCTCTCCTCAAATTTCTCTCATTAATATTGTTTGTTTAAACAAAGAAACTTTCATCCTGTAGTGGCTGCCTTGATGAGGCTTAAGCCAGTTTTGAACATGGAGTAATTTTCATGTTCAGTAATCTGTTATGATAACTTGAGCAGCACACACCCTATTCATATTTTGAATGCATCATGTCAAGTTACTATCCAAGCATGTTAAGTATTTCCACTCAATCTGCTCAGAAGCAGCCCCATTCCCTCATCAGTAAAATCTCAACATTTTTAAAGTGGGTTTCTACACTTAACAGTGACTGTGAAAATGGCATTGTGCTGTTCTGTTGTGCTCTTGGTGATTTCAATATCATATGTGCTTAGGTTAAATTAAAATAATTTTATTTTCCTAACTGGCCCAGCAAACTCAACCTTGGCTCTGAGCGTCAAGCTGGGGTCTTTTTCTTTGTACACATCACAACCAGTAATAAAGGTTTTTTTGAGGCCCAAACCTCCTACCAATAATACCTATTCAAACACAATCATTCATACATTCATGCATTCCAAGGTCAGAAGAGACCATTGTGATCATCTAGTCTGACCTCCTGTATAACATAAGCCATAGAACTTCCCCAAAATAAGCCTTAGAGCAGATCTTTAAGAAATACATCCGATTTCGATATAAAAAATTGGCAATGATGGAGAATCCATCGCAACCCTTGGTAGCTTGTTCCAGTGGCTAATTAATTTCACCAGTGTAAATTGACATCCGATTTCCAATCTGAATTTGTTTAGCTTCAACCTCAAGCCACGGGATGATGTTACACCTTTCTCTACTAGACTGAAGTCCTCCTTATTAAATATTTGTTCCCCATGAAGATATTTGCAGAAGGTAATCAAGACACACCTTAACCTTCTCTTTGGTAAAATAGATTGAGTGAATCAGTATAAGGCAGGTTTTCTAATCCTTTCAACATTGTCATTGCTTTTCTCTGACCCGCTCCAATTTATCAACATCCTGCTTGAATTAAGGGCACCACAACTGGACACAATATGCCACCAACCGTCGCACCAGTGCCAAATAGAGAGGTAAAATTATTTCTCTACTCCTACTTGAGATTCCCCTGTTTAAACATCACATTAACTCTTTCGGCCACAGTGTCACACTGGGAGCTCATGTTCAGCTGATTATCCATCACATACCCCAAACCTTTATCAGAATCACTGCTTTCCAGGATAGAATCTTCTGGCATGTAAGTATGGCCTACAGTCTTTGTTCTTAGATGTATACATTTACATTTAGCCATCTTAAAATGCATATTGGTTGCTTGCGCTCAGTTTATCAACCAATCCAGACTGAATCAGAATCAGTGGGTATAATGATTTTGTTCTCTTTCTGGTCATTAATAAAAACATTAAATAGCAAAGGGAGAACAACCAGCCCCTGCAGGACCTCACTAGAAACATACCTGCTCAATGATGATAACATGTGGCATGTTAATTTTATATTATTCTATTTGTTTAATCAAAATGTGTGGTACAAAGTCAAACACCTTATAGAAAACTATTTATATTACGTCAACACTATTATCTTTATCAACCAGACTTGCAATGTGATTTTAAAAAAATCAAGTTAGTTTGACAGGATCTGTTTTTCATAACTTTATTAATTGTGTCCTGTGACAGTCATCCCATTATCTTGCCTAGGATCGCCAGGTTATCTTGTTTACCCTTTTTAAAAATTTTCACAACATTAGCTGTCTTCTAGTGTTCTGGATCTTCCCCAATGCTCCAAGATTTATTGAAAAATCAACATTAACAGTTCAGTGAGCTCCTCAGCCAACTCTTTAAAACTCTTGCATGCAAGTTATCTGGACCTGCTGATTTAAAAATGCCAATACAGTGGTGCTGTAGTGGTGTAACTGAAACTTGAGAGATAATTCTGTTGAGGATTATGGGTAGAGTTGCCAAAAAATTTCCACTGAAACTTCTTTTGGACTGAAAGTTGTGTTATAGACCAAAGGAATATTTTCACTGAAAGATCTGTTTTCCATGAAAATATTTGGTTTTCTTTTTATTAGAACACTATTAACTGATTATTTTTTCCCAGTTTTTAACTGAAAATGTTTTGGTATGCAATTGCCAAAAGTAAGAAAATGTTAGTTTTCATTTTTTTGATGAGAAGACATTTTCTGCAGGAAAAAAACCCAATTTTTTGACCAGCTTCTCTTATGGGAAGGAATTGAATTTGCCCCTTTTCTCTGACCCTGTTCAAGAAAGGGTCTTAAGGACATGTGCATAACTTTCAGTGCTATCCTGAATATGGATGGATTTAAAGTACATGTTTAAGTACTGCACTTTCTTCAGTCAGGACTTCTGATATGTTTTTTCTCTGCAGGCCTAATAGGAATAAAAAGCAGTAAACATTCACTTTATCAGTAAAATGAGAAAATATGATTCTGATTAATACACATAAGGAACTGATCTCTTGAGTAAGAAGGTGCCGTTTTTACATAATCATTCAGAGTAGAACCACATTTTATAGTCTTCTAAATCTACTGTATCAGACTAATTCATCTCTGCTGTTTACCAGGGATGAATTTGACCCATTGTAATATTTTTCCAACAAATTACCAAGGTGCATCAATTTTTTTGTTTCTAGAAAAGCTGTGCAAACTAGTAAATTGCCTTTTTTAAAAAAATCGTGACAGATGATTCATCAATGAAACAAGGAAGAAAATAGTTAAGTGAAGTCTGTAGTCTATTAAAAGCCAGGCAGAGCAATGGATATATGTAAACAATGAACAGATCTCCTATTGTTGTTTGTGCCTTCTGGTTACAAAGAAAATGTCATGGCATTACTATATTTACTTGCAACTGACACTTGTTAGACTGACAAATTAAGACTATATCTACACTACGAGCTAGGGGTGTGAGTCCCCTGCTCATGTACACATAGTAGCTAGTGCAAGTATAAGTAACAGTGTGGCTGTGGTAGCATGGGTAGTGGCAGTGGAGGCACTGCTAAGCCATGTCAAGTACAAACCTGCTTGGAACCAATGAGTGCACTCAGCACAACTCAGCCATGCCACCACTGTTGCAAACCATGCTACTGTGGCTGTACTCCTATTTATACACATGCTAGCTCAATGAGCGCTAACATGAGCAGGGGAATCACACCCCTAGCTTGTAGTGTAGACAGGCCTAATTTACAACAGCATGAAAGCTAATGGGTTGGTGAGGATTTTGACTGATACAAAGGATACCACAATATGCACAAAAGCTTTAACCATGTGTCTAAGTCCATTTCTGTTTAAGGATGATGATGCATCTCAAACTGATGTCCACATAGGAGGATTCAGCAAACACATATATAAACATATATGTGAGGTCAGACCAAAGCAAGAGTTGCAAACACCGTTACATGGGTACAGACAAGAGTATTTATGGCCATTGCAGGCTGTTGTATCCTTGCTTTGTGCTGTTTGTTTTTTCACATAAGGTGTTAATATACCTTGCTTCAAAGTGGTTAATGGTGACATGACAAATCCCCTGTCACCTTGCTCTGTCATGTGCTGTTGCTTCCCAGTTGCTGAGATCAACCTGAACTGCTTTCAAGTTTGTCTTCAGTGCGTCTTTACATTGTTTTTACTGGCCACCATGAGCATGGATGTCTTGCTTTAGGTGACCATCAAATATAGCCTAGGGTATTCGTCTACCTTTCCAGAGTTGCTTCTGGAAGGACAGTTGCATGCCCCTATAGGTTGTAATTGGCTGCAGACTTATCTCAAATTGCCCTATATTCACCATGTCCTGTACCATCTTTGCGCATCTGTGGCATTTTAAAGGGGCAGCAGCGTCACCTGCTTCTCCACCATGCACTGTTGGTACTGCCATCAGATTATCCGTGATAGCTTATTTGGCAGGTTTCCTTGCTTATAACGCAGCTACCCTCCATATCTGGAGAGTGTTATACTATCTGCAACCCACGTACATGCTCAGTGACAGACGATGCTGCCCTGGGAAGGTGATTCAGAACCCAGATTCCTATTCAGGACAACACTTAAAGACATGCCTAAGTCTTGTTGACTTCATGAGATTTAAGCTTATGCTTAAATTAAGCAAGTGCTGTTCTGATTTGGGGTGCTTTCCTGATGTGAGACTAAGGAACCCCTAATCCTCTAAGCTTCTCCAATCAGCTGCCACTGAAGTCAATGGAAATTGTGATGCTCAGAGCATTGCAGGAATGGGCTCTTAGCCCTCTCCCTTCCTTAAAGCTGGGAATCAACTTAAGCACTTTTCTGAGCATATTCTACTAGCAGTTCATCCGGACTAAAATACCATGAGGCAGATGAAGCCAAATTCCTCATTGGTATAACTCCTTTACTTCAGTGGAATTGCGCCAGGGATGAATTTGACCCAGGAATTGCAGAAATGCCAACACACAATAATTAAGATGGCTTAGCAAGTGATCAGAACAGACCAACCTGCTCTGTGGACCTGATTGTTTTTTTCCTCTCTTATACTGGCTTAAATCAGGAGCATCTCCACTTAGGTCTAGGAAGTTACACCAATAGTGTAAAATCAGCAAAAGAGGAGAATTAGGCAAACTATTTTTAAATGCATGAAAATGTCACGAAGTTTTAACTGTTACAGCTCTAAATGAGCACGCTTTATTTTAACATAACTACTCAGTGTTTGGGCACATCTTTAATCATTTGCCCTGACAAACTGTATATTACCTGGTTCTTATTAGGTATAAGAGGCCAAGAGAAAACCCATTTAGCAGGGTTTTGGTTTTAGTATTTCAGAAAAAAAATGTAATGCAATTATATTTATATTATGTCCTGAATATAGGCATTTTCTATTCACAGTCTCTGAGCCAAAGTCTGATTTCAGTATCAGTGCTGTTGATCCAGATTCTAGTCTCCACTACAGTGGTGTAAATTTGGAGTATTACAGTGTTACTCCAAATTTACACCACTATAGCTGAGCACAGACTCTGGTCCTAAGTGGGTCAAGACATCTTCCAACTCCATGAAATAGAACAAAACTGGGCATACTGAAATGGTATTCACCTTCTCAGCTGTCTCAATTCAGCAAAGCACGTAAGCCTTTGTTTAACTGAAGTCATCTGAATTTAAATGTGTTTTAGGTTCAGCATGTGCTTAAGCACTTTGCTACTTAATCAGGACCTACGTGAATAAAACAAGGCATGATGTGGATGCCAAGTTCTGGTAGCAAGTAGGCTGTTATAAAGGCATGTCTGGCAAAAAAGAGAAGACATCAATCATTGGCAGACTTTTACGAAGGGGATTGGTCACAGTTAATGTACGCTTTTAAACTGCAGCTTTGTGATAGTAATTGCGCGGGCAGCAGTCATTATTGTGTTGGCGATAATGGAAGAGTTTGTTAAGATGCAGCTTATGGGCAACTTTCTATTAGAAGCCTTCAGTCATAATGAATTCTTTCAGCATTTATCATAATAGCGCTAATTAGGATACATTTTGTGGGCATTAATGTGGCTCTCACAAGTATTTTCCAGATATTTGGCTGTAATTTAGCATTAGTCAGGCATGAGTTAATGGACACCAAAGGCTTTTTTTCACTAAAAACCCTCCTTGTTTGGTATATTCCATTGCTACTATATCTTTTAATATTCATTTTCATGACACTAATTATGGAGTATTGATTTAGATATGGTACATTACCATAGGGATTCCATTTTAATTCAACATTAGTGTACCATTAAAATGTAAAATACAGAGGTTAGCATTTTAAGTGGAAAGTCTCTCTAAAACATTTTCAGCTGTAAAATTTCTCTTCACTCAAGGAATCACTACAGACTTCGTTCAGGGTATTCCTAAGAGATATGAGACCAATTGTCTCAGTGCCTCAATGTCTTTCATGTTATGTCTTATGTTTTCAGAGCAAAAGACGGGAGTACAAAGACAGCCGTTTGCAATGATAAAGGACTGGCCCTTTTCCTGCTAAAGTCAATAGAAGCTTTGGTATTAAATTTCAGTGAGGGCAGAACTGACTCCAAAGACTGTGCTATTTGGGTGAATACGATAATTATATTCCAAATGTAGGGAGAAGGGTAGGATTTCACAAAAACTAGAAAGTGTTCTGTGGTGGCACTGTTTCCGTGCTCCCCAGCCACAACGTGGTTGCCCCAAGTGTAGAGTCTCATGGACTTCTTGCACCTTCTAATGCCCCCCACTTGTGCATCTGCACTTCGCCTGTCCCATGGCCCTGGTTTTGTGATGTGTAGCATGTGACCAGACTGCATTGGTCTAAGGAATTCTGACTCTGACTCTGCAAAGTAGTTGTTGATATTAATGGGAATTCAACATACATAATTTTCAGGATTGGGCCTTTTTTGGTCTGGATAGCTTATTATTTGTTTGTCAAAGCCCATTGAAATCAATGGAAATACACCCTATTGACTTCAACTGGCTTTGGATCAGGCACTATATTACCTGACAGTCTACTTAAATATAAATTATAATTTGCCAAAGTTTATGTTCCCCTTCTATTGCTTGGGCTGGATCTCCATTTTCTAAAAAGAAAAGTACAACAGTATAATTTAATTGCTATCTTTAGAAGATGAGGAAGACATTTATTCACAAAGCGAGGCAGTCTTTTGTTGAATGATGAATTCAGAGGGTGGATTGGGGGCAGCAATAGTCATTTACAATGAGCATCATCCATCCAACAGTTACATTATGCAATGATCTTCCTTCGCTATATTCCACATTCAGGGCATATATCCATTAAGAGGTTACCTAGACTAAGTCTCATAAAACCCCCATGTTATTTAATTAAATGGAAATTTTATATTAGAAAATTGTAAAACAATGATACTCTCAAAGCTTCACTCACGAATAAAAACCTTAAGTGAAAAATTTCAAATGTGATTGCCTAAAGATATGTGGGAGCCTATATGCTTAGGCACTTAGGCACCAATTAACATTAAGCACATGCATAGGTTCTTTGCTGAATCAAGGCCTTAAATAAAAGAGGCCTGATTTTCAGAGGGAATGAGTGTCCATAGCTCTCACTGAAGTCAAGAGGACATGCAGATGCTCAGCACTTCTAAAAATTAGGCCACTTTTTCTTATGTGCCAAAACCTAAATTTAGACACTTAACATTAGGCACCCAAATGTTAACATTTTGGCCCTGTCCAATTTGGCTGAGTTAACATTTATGGTGCAAGTTTTCTTCTGATCTTCCTAATTCGTGTGTATAGTAATAATAAATATAACTTAGCAGAACATGAAGAATCCACTGTCAATCACTGGCACAAGCTCAAACACCTACTTCTATTCCTTATTTTCCTTTATAGTTTTTCCTTTAAAAAAAGTAAGAAAAAAAGACATTAAATACAAAACGTCTGTTATTGCAAACAGGCACCAAAATATTGTTTTTTAGCATCCATCACAGATTCCCCATTAACCATCAAGCCTCTGTGCTCTCTCCCACCAATCATATTACACAAAAGTATGAAGCCTGATTTAATCTGACTTACAGTGGTGCTAATCAGGGGTAATGCTACTGCAGTCAGTGGAGACATGCTGGTGAAAGAACAGAATCAAGCCCATAGAGATTGTTACAGATTGGCCCAAGACCCCTCTGAATTGTCATTAGTCTGATGCAAAAATAGATCAGATGGCCAGTTCCCCTGTGCTTCTAAATCAACAGAGTCCAGGTAGAGTCTAGTTCCTATTCCTAGCTCTGGATCTCTCCCAGACTCAGATCTCTTGTCTGAAGCCTTCCTTGGGACATGGGGTTCCACGATCTAGCCCCTCTAGATGCTGAAACCAGCGCCTCAGACTTCCTGAGGCTCCCCAAGTTCCTTATATTCCATCAGACTCCCTCCTAGGCTATGGTCATCTGGGCATAGGCGATGACTCCATGGGCTAGAGCACCCAAGGAAAAAAATAGTGAGTGCTCAGCAGCACCATGGATCAGCGCCTTCCCCTCCCCCCGCCAATCAGCCCCTCCCCTCCCAGTGTCTCCCGCCCACTGCGGATCAGCTGTTCAGTGGTGTGCGGGAGGAACTGCGGGGGGTAAGGGGAGAAGGGAGAGGAGCGGGCAGGAAGAGATGGGGCTTCAGGGAAGGGGTGAAGTGGAGGTCGAGCACCCCCCTGGATCTGAGTAAGTTAGTGCCTATCCTGTGGGGGGCAATGTGGCAGGAAAGCAAGAAACACAGGCTTAGTCAAGGAATTTCTTAACCATAGTCACTTACTAAAAGCACTAGAGAGTTACAGAGCTTTCAAAAATAACAAAAGACATGAGACGCACCCTCCACTAGTCTGATTTCACCCCTTCTGTGCGTCAGAGGTCTGTTAGTCCCTCCTGCACCCTTATTCTTGCAAGCTCGTCAGTGCTGTGGTACTGGGCAACCCACTGCTCAGAGCAGCACCCTTTCTTAAGGCAGACTTTGTCTCCCTTTGCTCTGCTGGAAAGCTCCATTCTCCTCCCCTAGGCATGCACCACTGCAGAAAACCCATAGTTCAGTGGCGGTAGAACACTTATGTAGTTACACATCCTTCAGCAGCAATATTAATGTAACTGTAATTATAGTCCAAAAACTGCTGTGGCCATACATGGACTGATCAGGCATTTAATAAGCTAGACGATTAGGTTACTCACTAGAGTCACGCATTTTTGAACAGGTTACAGGCAGCACGTCCAAACAACTACACTGCAAACCCATAAACTCCTATAACTGAAGCCTTGTCTAGTACACCCATTAAATTAGCTTCTGGAACACTGAAAGAGAGGAAAGCGAGAGGGGAGAGGGAATGTGTTGGAAAATAGAAGAGAGGCAAGAACAAACACATTATGAGCTGTTTGACCAAGAGAACTCTTAATAAACTAAAGCTGAGAACAGATTGAAAATGGAAATATAGATCTGTATCCTACTAGCTCTACTAAAGCTTGTGAGGCCAGATCTTGAATATTTTAGTTCCAGATCTCCAGGGGTGGTGTGGTCCACCTGAGACCTGCAGCTATAGAAGGTGATGTGAATCCTGAGAGAAGGAAGAACCTCTGCATCTGTCAAACATCACCCCCTCACTAGAGGCAGAGTTGTACTCTACCTCCCTATTCCCATCCCTCCACTGATTGTTATATGGAATAGTTTGGGATTTAGATCAGGGAGGGGTGTAGGCATCTCCCTGGTGACCCAGCGGGTTTGTGGGTCAGGGCAGATAGTGTGGTTGAGCAGTAGCTAGGAGACTGACTGAACCTGCCCATATGAGAATGGTCTTCCTAACCACAGACAATTAGATTCACAAAGGTACTTAGGCTCCTAACTTCCATTTAAATCAATAGGAGTTGGGTACATAAATACGTTAGGGATCTGGGCCTTAGTAATTATAAGCTGGTAACACTGTTTTATGTTATGGGCTGTTCTTTCAGATATTGCCTTCAATTTTTCAGGTACAAATAATGGTGATCATGACCTAGAGAATTTATATTTCTAACGACAGAATTTATGAGCAAAACCGGGTCCAATAATTAGAGTGATAATTCCTGTCATTTGCACCACAGTTAATTGTAAGTGTAATTTTTGGTGATCACAAGAATGGACACCTAGGTTGAGGCTCTTTTCAGCATCAGACTCGTAGCGGGCACATGCATGTAATTTCATTGTGTCATGTGCTAAGAATGTATGGTTACATAAGCGTACTATGAAGTCAAGAAGCATTCTTTAGATGCTTATTACCGCAAGAATGTTGGTGAAAGCTTGGCATTTTATGCTTACATGATGAGCAGCTAAATCTTTCTATTCCTGTGGCATTAAATTTCAGCATTACACTGTGCATGTTATTCAGGCTTTAGCATTCCTATTTGGAGGCTAACTTTCAGATAAGAAATTTACTTTAGAAAACAAAACATCTTAAGCAGCATATTTTTAGGTGTTATGGTTCAACCATAATAGATCAACTGAGTCCAGTAAGCCTCAATACAAAAACAGTGCTGAATAAGTGTCTGACATACACTGATTTCTACAAAAGCGCTGGGATTTCTTTTCACTAGATCTGAATGAGTACAAAGCCTTATATTCTACTAAGAATTGAAATCCCAGCAGGTAAACTTGGCTGTAAGATTCAGCCTTTATTTCACCACCTCAGCAGACGAGTGCATGGGGCTGGCTTCCTTGAGGACGACTATTGTGTAAGTGGTTTAACAACAAAGATTTGTACAACATTTGTTTCTGATGAAGTTCCAACTGAACCATGTCTGTTGCTTTATTACGTTTTCCAAACATCTCAATCACGGTATGGCTGCGGAAGCAGTTCCACATGGCATCTGAGAACAGATCAGCACATACTGTTCTGCTCGACAACATCTGGAAGCTCAGTGTTACATTACAGTAGAGGAAATAGTTAAAATGTATTTATTGTTGGCCTGTTGGCATAACAATAGCATGCTGAATGGGACTGGACTTGCCTCTGTAGGACATGACCAGTAGAAGCTGTGGGTGTTCAGTACTGCCAGCTCTGACGGCACCTACACATGTGGCCTTTGTGACTGGAGATGTACTGTACTGCTGAGTGACTCTAGTCAAAGGATGGCAAAGGACCAAAAGGGGCAGAAAATACTGATGAAATAGCATTGCACGTTGTTATCGTCCCACTAGCCGAGGGCATATAATTCCGTCAACAAATGCGTAACACACCATTAGTGCTTTCATCAACCTCATTGCTTGTGTGACAGACACTAGAAATAAGGTAGGTAGATAGATTGTTAGAGATCATGGAGTGTGTGAGCAAATTGATTTTTGTTTCCGGGCTGCTAAATTACATGAGGTGATGGAGTGGGCCAGGAGAAAGGCCCAGGTGACATGTTCATTGTTTCCCCACTAGTTCTGTGGAGCACACGATAGAAAAGTGCTGTAATATAACCTGCCCTTCCACCCCACCTGTGAGGTCCCCATTCTGTAGTAGGATCCTCCTGTAGTAGGGGCATCCTATGTGTAGCTGTGACCAGGACAGTGCATTTCCACTGGAGCTGAGTGGCCAATGGGTGAGGCCAGTGTCCCCAGCGCCCTCCATCTACACTCAGTAAAAAAAACCCAAAAAAAACAAAAAAAACCACACAACTGGCAGTCACCCTGTTCATTTGCATGTGTGTTATATCCTCATCCATCAACCCTTCATCTGTTTGTCTCTGTGGCTCCACTCCTGAGATGAGCTCTATGAGGGTGGATCCCTGCAGCCCCTCAGATCATGGTAGGATTAGAGTCTTTGACTTGGCACTGTCTAGTGTGGGATTAGTTCAGTTAGTCACAGGGAATCACTGAGGCCAAGAGGAGAGCAGGACTCATAAAGGGATTAGACATTTATATAAAGAACAACAACATCTAGATTTTTATTAGTGAGGAGTGACCATAAACCAGGGAGTGTCTCTTTCTCTGTTTGTTCAGCATCCCACACAACAGAACTACAATCCTGACAGCCCATTGAACACGGCTACGATCAATGTTTATAAGGAGGTAAGGGTTTGTCCCCCTGCCCACAAATGTTACTCCATCAACCTGAAAAGCTCCACTGCTCCAGACATCAAATAACTTCCTGTACACACACCCCGTGTCTGTCTGCAAGAGTCTTGTGTGAGACTGCTGCAAATGATGCCTGTTTATGGTATAAAATGAATATAGTTCTTGCTAGATCAGAGATGCTGAGATCAGAAGCTATTTCACACAGGTCACCTAAAAGCCGCTGGATAGAGGGTAATGGCCAACCAACTGCACCAAATTAGGATCATTGACAAGCAGCTGAATTGTTCGGTTCCCTAAAGGTCCCTGAATCATTCAGATCCCCCAAACCAGGATGTTTTCTTTCTCTATTTTCCTTTTTGTTATTCAAAAGCAGCATTAGTGTAAATAAATAGCAGGCCCAAAGTGTGAAATTTAACTCTGAATCAGAAGAAAAATGAAAATGTTTTCCTGGTTTATGGCCTATGATTTGCCTCCATATGTGGGAAGGAATTGGTCAGGATATGAAATCTACAGCTTTGGCACTAACACTGGGGGCTAGGTCCAAATCACGCCTATGTACTTTTATGGAAGCCTGTTTTATCCCTGTATTTTATCGGCTCTCTCCTTCCTGAATTGGCTGAGCCTTACTAGGACTCTACTGAAGCTGGGAGGTCCAGGCAAGAGTCTCTCTCCAATGACCATCAATGGTGTGCCTCATTGGGCAACAGGTGTTGTTCTTGTTCAGTGACATGAGGCTCACGCTGCCTTATACCAGGCCACTAGAGGATGTAGATAGCCTGAAAACTTTGGTTTAAAGAGAACCCATAAAGTAATCTGAGTTATAATTTAGAGTAAAATAATCCCTCTTAAAACGTAAATGGCTTGCTCCCACACTGAGGCCAGGCTTGCCCCAGAAAGACTTTTTATAGCCAGCTTTTAAACTCCTGAAAACGGGTTTCCTATGGAAACACTGACACAGCCACAAGTAGGGCAGTGCAAATGAGGCTGTAATAATGCTGTTGGGTCCCATAAAGGAGAAAGCGCAGGGTGGGGGAATGCATTCAGCTGGCACTCGTGTTTTTGGTGTGACATTCAGCAAGCATCTCACACCCCATATGCTTTTTCAGCAGTTCACACTCAATGCTAAAAGAATAGCATTGGTTCCCAGGGATCTCTAAAACATTCTGTGCACATTGTCTCTGTGGCTGTGTTCTGTTGTATCCAGGCAAAGTGCTCCACAGAGCTCAGACCTGACACCACACACAAGCACAATCTGCTGCCTTCTCTTACCCCAAGCAGAAAACAATGGAGAGCAAATTGCACTTTCTTGCGATGGCATCAAATAAAAATGCTACAACATAAACTGCGCCCTAGGAAATCTGCTCTTTCCACCGGCAGATCAACAAAATCCCTCGGAAGGAGCATGATGAGATTGTACAATTCAGAAAAAGAATGGGACTACAAAACCACCCCAGTGTCCAAAATATCCTTGATTCCCATCATTACAAATCAGGCATTTACTATACAGCTACAGCATACCAGCAAGCCTTTTGTTCACTCAGTGTGAGTAGCACATGTTGACAGACAGAGAAGCACTATATAGTGTTAATATTCACCTTGTGCTGGAAGAGGAAAAAACTCACCTGATGTTTATGCAAGTATATAGGCTATATAACCACTACCACAGTGTTTAGGAGTGGTATTCATGCTATTTGGTCTGGGATTAGTGCTGTTAGTGGCACTGAGACCAAAGAGCTTAACAGGACTCATACAGAGATTGAATATTTAGACAGAGAACAACATCTAGTTACATTAGTAAGAAATGAAAAAAAAAAACCACACCCAAGAGTTACAGAAAGGAATATTAAGCCGCATACTTTAGGGTCTACACTAATCTCCAGGTGTGGGAGTTAAGGAATCTCTTTGGACAGGTTATTCCATAATTGCTCCTTTAAGGGTTTCTTGCAACTTCTTCTGAAGCATCTGGTGCTGGCCTCGGTCAGAGATAGGATACAGGACCAGCTGGACTGTTGGTCTGATATGATGTGGCAACTCATATGCTTTCCAAATGTCTATATCACCATACTATCCAGGAAAGGCTCTCTTACCTACTGGATTTGCTGTGCTGCCAGCTCTCGTGTTTTTATCATGAGTTTAGTGATATTTAGTGTTTTACTAAAGGCCCCAGCTTCCTGAAGTAATGTGATAACATGAGAACCTGAGCATGTGTTTGTTTCCTTGTTTGTTTATTTTTAAAGGTTGGTTACTAGCCATATTTTTGAGGAAAAGCTTGAAAATGTGTCTTCTAAAAGCCCCGAAGCAAAGAAGGCAAACAAACCCAACATTTATTATTTTTAATATCTCATGATTTTGAAGCCAATCTAATGCATTTTGAGGTTCCCAGCTCATGTTTGAACAGTTGGGCCTGATAATATTGTGACATGCTTTTTCTGAAAGGATGTTGGGAAAGAGGATAGAAGTAAATTGCCTTTACCTCTTGTTTTCATCACATATAAGAGAGATACAGTACCAACTTATCATGCTCTTCCTATACCCTTACCAGAATACATTCTTTTGACAGGACTTTCTCATTATATTCTCAGTTGAAAATCAGGTTTTATGCTGCAGCCATAACATCTAGTGTTGTAACCACCTAAAATGGAAACAAATTGATATTCCCATTTATCTATTAGACATTTATATGATTCTCATCAAGTGGGTGAAAATTTCCTTTCAGCTGAGCCCTTCCCCCACCTCCATCCACCACCTACTTTTAAATTAATTCAGAGGAAAACACGGATATTGCATTTTTTAAATGATGTGATTATGGCTAAGCACATTAGCTGGATGCTTCTGCTAAAAGATCGCCATGAAAGAGTTAATAATGTTGATGTTTAAGGGCACAATTTTCTAATAGCAAAATTTAAGATTTCACTCAGGAAAAAGAATCCTAGTCCTCTATTCAAATCTTTATCTTTGTCGATTTGAAACCGTTTCAGTACTGGTTGACTTAAGCCTGGTCTACTCTAAAATGTTAGGTTGACTCAATTATGTCTCCTTCTGCCAACCTAGCTACCACCTTTTGGGGAGGTTATCACTGTGCCTCAGTGGGTCACAGCTGAGAATGCCAGATTCAGCACAAATGGCTGAGAAATAGAGCAGACTCCCCCTAAACTGGTGGTTATTCTGTCATTAGACTATAGCAAGTCAGTAACAAAAGTAAACTGCTGTTTCACCACACTGGCTAACAAGAAGTCAAAATTGCAGTCTCCCAGCCTTTGCCTCACCAACCAGACACTGGGCTCTATGATGAGTGGTTACTGAAAAGCAATTTAGTCAAATATAGGGTCCTTCCACTCAGCCACTTAGGCACGTCCATATATAACTCAGATTTTACCCAACAATCATCTGTTGCCAATCCTTTAGTAACAAAAAAATCTAAAGATTTATTAATAAAAGAAAGAAGAGTTAAAAATGGTTAATAGATCATATACATATAATAATTGGAAAGTCCTTATATCAGGTTTGTTATAGACTGCTGGTTTGTCAAGTCTCTCTGGTAACTTCCAAAAGATTGGAAGGTTCTCAGTCTATAGTTCAAGATGCTCCTTTTAGTTGTAAATCCACAGTCCAGCAAATCAGGGCAGGGAAGAAGCACAAATGGAGATATATCAAGGGTTTTTTACACTCTTTTCCATGTGTCTGGAAATTTACTGGCTCAAGCAAAAATCAAAACCTCTGTCTGTAGAAAGTTATTGGCCTAAGGTGGAGTCCAGGATCACATGTGCATATCACATGTCCTTACATGTTTTGATGACTCACAGAGAGTAGCTATTGGCCCCTTGGAGCCTGAAACACCCACAGGAAGAGCTATCTTTTTTAATAAACAAATTAATTTACATTACAAAGTTTACGGTGGGATGAGTTTCTTCTAGAGTTAAGTGTCCTTAATGGGTCATCAAGTTTGAATAGTCCATTCACAATGGGCTGGCTAGACCGGATGTAAACTAGCTTGTGTGTATTACTCCAGGGAAAAACACATTTAAGATACAGATATATAGCCAATATTCATAAAACTTTAGATACAGTGATGATACATGGATTTAAACTGGATAATCTTATTTAGCAAATCAAAACTTGTCCATAGACACCTTACATGATACATTTTGTACAAGATTTGTTGCAATTGTATAACAGTGGTGATTTCATATTTCAATCCTACAGCATCTCAGTGGTGGATTACCTACACCGTTAGGAGAACCCCTCCCATTGGTAAAGACAGTGTCTATACTGAAGTACCGAAGCTGCGCTGCTGTAGTATTTCAAGTGTAGACAAGCCCTGAGGCTGCAGGCAGGCAGTCTGAAACTATAGCTGTGAGAAGTGTGAACTGCCCTTCTGCTCTTGATGAGGTGTGGGAGAGCAGAGGCATTAGTCATCAAACAAAACTGAAGGTTTTCAAAGTCACTCTGTTGCCAACTCTGATGTATGCATGCGAAACCTGGACAGTGTACAGACACCATGTTATGAAGCTGAATCACTTTCACATGGGCTGTCTGAGGAAACTGATGAGGATAAGATGGTAAGACAAGGATCTAGATACTGAGGTTTTCATAAGGGGTAGGAATTCCAAGCATCCATACTCTGCTGATGAAATCACAGATGAGATGGGCAGACCATGTCACCAGAATGTCAGATGAGCGACTGCCAAAGAAGATCTTTATGATGAGCTAAAGGAGGGAACATGCTCTCAGGGAGGCCAGAAAAAAACATTTCAAGGACTCCCTCAAGTTATCTTTGAGGCATTTCAACATTGACCCAGAGTTGTGGGAAGATCTCGCGCATGATTGTTCTACCTGACAGTTTCATCCATACTGAGCTACACAGTCTACGAACAGAGGAGAACTGCTGAGGCAGAGCAGAAGCATCAGCAGCTTAAATCTCGCAACAGCAGCATGTCTGATGTTAATCAAGTAATCCATAGCAACATCACTTGTTCAGTGTGCCACAGGCTGTTCAAAGCTCAAAGTTAGCCTGATCAGACACACATGCGTTCACAGAAACTAAACCAATCAGTGATGTCATGGTCATCTTCAAACTTGAAGGACCACCACTAACTCCTCTGAAATTTAATTATGACAATTCAGTGGCCCAGTTTTCCATTTTTGGACAAATAGGATTAGTCTATACTACAAAATTAGTTCAGCTTAACTACATCGCTTAGGGCCTTCCCCAGCTGCTCCCCCTACATCAGGACAACATAGAGATGCTTAGATTGGTTCTGTGATGCTCTTGCACCAGAAGAATTCTCTGTCTGCTGTAGCTCCTGCATGGCCTTTCTACACTGCCAGAGAGTCATATAGGAGCCGGAGTGGGTGCCAGAATCTCCCCATAGGTGTCTAAAATGCATATTTAATACTCAAATATGGAGCTAGGTGCCAAACTTTGGACATCGTGTTTTAAAACCAGGCCCTTAAATATCATTTTCTTCACCATTTCATCCCAGTTTAATTTTAGCAGAAACACACATCTATTGTGCGCCTCCGTTATTTCTGGGTTCAGTAGCAGATGTGGGGAGGGGCAGTTGTTCCCACCTTCTGTTGAAAAATAAAGCTGTGCAATGAGAGCTGGAGCTCTGCAGTGCCGTCCTTTCCCTCCCTGATGTTGGCAAGAAGAATAGCAGAGGAGAGTCTCAAGCTATTCTTGGCTTCATACACCTCCTGTTCAGAGGCTAGATTCTACCTTCTGACTTTGTTGCAAACTCCATTTGACAGCAGTGGGAGTCCCACTGTGAAGGGAAGGAGTATATGGTCTTTAACTTTATAGCCTCAGCTGACAGGCCCTAATTAAAAAACATTATCCGGTCCTCACAGCAGACTGATTGTGACACCCCTGCTGTACAGGGTATTGTATTCCTATATTTTGATTGTATGTAACAGTATTTGTTCAGAGATCTGCTTTGGTGCCACTTGGGATATTAAAAAAGCCAATCATGTGCCTTCAGGCTGAGCAGTTACAAACGGCACCAGGGTTGTAAAGCTACAGAGCACAGACATAGGTGTCTGTATGTGCCTAAAATCTCTTGGAATCCCCATAGTAATATTAGGTGTTATTTTTCTACTGCTACACTTCTTTGTCAAAACAATGAACACAATGGCTTTTATAGTCATTCTGCCTCATTTAGAGGCCCTTCAGTGGCTCAAGGAGGCCAGCTAGATGGTAATCTATTTGAGGGAATTTCTAGGTCTAAGATTATAGTCTGAAAGAGTAATTGAGAAGTTACAAGAAAAGCTGAAAGAGTTTAAGAATCACAGGACAAATATCAAATTAATCACAAGCTAAACAAGATGAATATTAGAAGAAAAATAATTCCTTCATGCTTTGTTTCTGTCATTGGTGATGAAAATCCAGCTTTGGAGCTCGGAAAGGTATATTTTGCTGAAATGTACAAAGTAAACACATTAACTCTTTTACTCTTGGAAGGTTAACATCAGGCACTGATCATTTATTTACTATCCTAACTAATATAGTTAGTACTGAAGTTAATAAATTAGGGGAATGTTTTCAACACAGAAAAACTTTCCTTGTAGAAAAACATCTATGCAGAAATGAACTTTGGATTTAAAATCTTCTGTAGAATACCTCTAGCCCAGTGGTTCTCAAACTTGGTTCATGGCTTGTTCAGGGTAAGCCCTTGGCGGGCCTCAAGATGCTTTGTTTACCTGAGCGTCCTCAGGTACGGCCACTCGCATCTCCCAGTGGCTATGGTTCACTGTTCCCGCCCAATAGGAGCTCCGGGAAGCGGCGTGGGCCGGGCCACTGCTTCCCGCAGCTCCCATTGGCCGGGAACGGTGAACCGCGGCCACTGGGAGCTGCGAGTGGCCGTACTTGTGGATGCTCAGGTAAACAAAGCATTACCCTGAACAAGCCGCGAACCAAGTTTGGGAACCACTGCTCTAGCCTAGGGTGACCAGACATCCCGATTTTATTGGGACTGTCCTGATATTTACTTGTTTGTCCCATGTCCCGACCGATGTTCGGCCGGGATGCGAATTGTCCCAATATTTTGCCCTCTGGTGCTCACGCCCCTCCCGTCCCAACTCCACCCCGGCCCTGCTCCAACTCCGCCCCTCCTCCCATTGGATTCCTCCCCAAATCCCACCCTGACTCTGCCCCCAGCCCCTCACTGCCCTATTGGATTCCTCCCCAAGTCCCCGTCCTGGCCCCGCCTCTTCCCCAAGCACGCTGCATTCCTCCTCCTCACCCCTCCCTCCCAGGCTTGCGCTAATCAGCTGTATGGCAGCGCAAGCGCTGGAGGGAGGGGGGAGAAGCAGGACGCGGCAGCCAGCTCAGGGGAGGTGGAGGCAGGGAGAAGGTGAGCTAGTGTGGGGGGGGGCAGGGTATGGAGCTGCCGGTGGGTACTCAGCCCCCACCAATTTTTCCTATGCTCCGGCGGCTTTTTTTTTTTTTTTTGCTTTTGTTTTTTCCTCCACCACTGGCTCTTGTTTTTGTTGTTGTTGTTGTTGCTCCGCCGCCCCCCTCGCCCACGTCCCGATATTTCACATCTCTCATCTGGTCACCCTACTCTAACCTAATGCTGCTAACACTGGGGGTATGAAATTGGTGCTACAATCTAAGGATGAGATATTCAAAGCTTTCTAAAAGATAGGGAATCTCAGTTCCTATTAATGGGAATGGCACATCTAAATCCCTTAGGTAGCTGTGACAATTGCATTAACATTACATAACTTAGATTTTTTCTGCTTTTTTCAGGTTTTTTTTAGCCATAGAAAATTGAAAGAGAAATGGAAATAGAAAAATGTAGGTTACCGTAACATTAAGTTTATAAACTTAAATGATCAAAAGTCAGAAAGTGTGAAAATGAAGCATGAATATATAACCTTAACTCTGCCCCAGGCTGCTTATGCTTTATGATGCAACCTTTAAATGAGTGTTTAAACTTGTAACTGTTAGATTACATTACTATACATTTTATATTGTAACACACAAGCACACTGTCTGCAGATACAATGGGTGGTACTGTCAAAAACCTTCAATGCTGACCTAACTCTGCTAAGACTGGAGTCAATGTAAGTGTTATCTTTGACTTCACTCAGAGCAGAGTTAGGCCAACACTGAGCACTTCTGTAAAGCCAATCCACTCTGTCTATGCCTGCTGTATGCATTCATTAGTTTCTTTTGCAAAACCATGAAGCTGCAGGGGTCTTGTTTCCTGTTATGCTAGTATATGAATGTGACAAGGTAGGTGAAGTAATATGGTTTGTTAGATACACATCTGTTCCTGGGAGGGACAAGCTTTCAAGCTTCACAGAGCTCTTCTTCAGGATTGGAGAAAGTGTAACCAGAGTGTCTAAGCTAAATACAAGATGGGACAGATTGTTAAGTATAAGGAGGTCACACATGCTGTAGGGGGCCACTTAAAATGAGGTGGCCAATTAAGGGTTAGTAGTCAGAGCAATTTGTAACACACCCTGCTACCTGCTAACCCTTACTTGCTCACTTCATTTGACATGGTCTCCTCCAGCATGTGCGAACCCCTTACACATAATTTGTCCCTGTTTGTATTTAGCTCAGACACTCTGTATACTGTCCCCAGCCCTGAAGAAGAGCTCCATGAAATTCAAGAGCGTGTCTCTGTCACCAACAGAAGTTGGTCCAATAAAGATATTACCTCACCCACCTTGTCACTCTCATATCCAGGGACCAACACAGCTACAGCCACACTCCAAACAAGTATGGGAAATGCAAATATACAATACTTACATATGTATGTAACTACAAATACACAGGACAACATTTGATATTTATTTCACTCCTAAGAGAGTTGCCCTATATTTTTTAGAGTGACGATTGATTGTGGGTGCCTATGTTTTTGGGTGCCCCACTTGAGACACATGAAAGAAGCTTGATTCTCAGAAGTTGGGGTGTAATGGGGTGTGCTTCCCTCGCTGGCCTTGCAAGAGCTGAATTAGGCCAGGTGGGCCCAATCAGCTAATTAGGCTGCAAAGGGTGAGCTTTAGGCTGAAGGCAGCTAATAAGAGGTAAGCTTACCTGTAAGGGACAGGTGGGGCGTCTACAAAAGCCAGGAAATTGGAAGCAGAAGGCACCACAGGGAAGGAGTCTGCAGTCACTCCCTGGGAGAAGGGAGGTATGTTTTGGAGGCTGAAGAGATGAGTTGCCTAAAGTGTGTTCACTAAGCTGTTTTCTACAACACTTGTTAGCTTGATGCTTTGTTTACCTTATATGTAAATGTACTTTCATTGTCTTCTGCCTGTAATCAAGCCAGCCAGACAGGTAAATTCATATTCCTTTGTCTAAGGCAGACTTGATTTATGCATTGCCTGCAAACCACATTTTGAGAACATATTTCCAGCACACACACATCCATAATTCTTTATACACAACCTGTACCTATGTCATGCAATGATATTGCTGACAAGTGCTTCACTAGTTTACATATAATACCTTACAAGACACCTTTTGGATATATATTATGACAACAGTGTAGTGGGTATGTGAGGCCTGATATGAGTTACAGGATAGTGGACCCTCTGCCAGTAGGCACTGAGGGGCTCTTAAGGTCACACTGGAGTCCCAAATTGGCTATTCAGCCACTAGTTGCTTTTGAAAATTTATGCCACTCGGATTACTTACATTCATTACAAATAAATTTTGGATGTTCAGATATTTTCCAAATTGCATTCAATTTGTATTGGATGTTCAGATATTTTCCAGAGACTGACTTGATACAGATAACATAATTTGTCATAGAGTTACTCGGTGGGGCAGCTTTTCACCTCTCAGCCTCCACCTGTGCATAATTATCCATATGCAAAAAATGTGTGTTCACGAAATTTACATTTGCACTGTACAGTTGCAAACCTCTATGCTTGTACTAACTCCAGTGGGCATGTTAACATATGCACGGCAAGCATTAGCATATGCACAGGTGTTTGAACTTGCAAAGTGGAGGCATATGTTTATGCATGCACAATGTTTTGTACTCACAAGTGGAAGCTAATAACTTGGCTGAAAATCTAAATCAGAAAGTTGAAAAAACAAAAATCAAGGTTATTAGGTGATATTTCTGACACTATGTATTTCAGAGAAAAGTGCTGTCTCCCCACTCTTCGCATATGTGGGATGGAGTAGACCTCAGTCCCCTCCACCAGGGCACGAGAAACAAGAATCTCCTCCTCATTTCCATTTTGGAATGAAAGCCACAAGAACATTTCAACTGTCTTCTCTTCATGGCAAACAATGCCCGAGTTCCACACTTGTAAAGAAATTGGAATAGTGGAGGTGAAATATACTGCATGGACTAGAGATGATAGTGATATAAGTGTATAAACACACTGTAAAATGGCCTAATGCTGCAATGATCCAGAAGTGTGTCTTGCAGGATTATGGACATGAAGATATGTTTAACAGGGAGCAAAAAAAGCCACTGGATCGAATTTTGCTCTCAGTTCCACACATGCAACCCTTTTAACTTTACCAGGGCTGAGCACGAGTAAATGAGAGAAGCATTAGGCTCACTGTGTTTTTGGACTACAAATGATGTGTAACTAGGCACCCAAAACAACACTAGCATTCATAATGCCTATTTTGGCTTTTTTTTTTTTGGATGCTGAGGAGAGGAAAGAATTGTGCTATAGCACAATCTCATAATAAGCAACATCATCATGTCATAATTATTGAAAGTGGCAATGCATTTGGAAAACATTAAGGCATTTGCAAGTTGCTGCCCAGAATTGTTTTTCATGAGAATGCACTAAATTTACAAATATGGTGATTTCTAGAAAACAGTTAAATTAGGTTGATGAGTTTGCTTGAACCAGTGGCTCGGAGCAGCACGCAACAGTGTTTTCTTTTAACCTTGGAATAAATTCTACCCTCATTTCCATCTGTTCAATCTCTTTGAATTCACCCCTTGAACTTTAGCACCTCTTTTCTGCTCCCATGAACTGGACCATTAAGTGACGCTGCTCTTGCATGGGAGCTACATATCAGTCAATGGCTCACACTCAGGAAGGGTCTCTAGCTGGCCATAGGTGCATCTGATTTTTTTTAAAACCAACAAGCCTGATGAATACCATCCATTCTCTGAACCTACACTGATGTTTGAGCTACAGAGCTGTGCTGCATGAGGAACGAAGGTATGTCCTCATCATGTCAGCTAGTGTCATAATGAACACCCGATAAAAGACTAGTGAGGACAAGTCAGTTCAAGTCATAGTAGACCCTAGTCTCTCCCATAATCTTTAGTTTGACCTAACAGTTGTGAAAGCTACAAACAGCCTTGTCTTCACTAAGATTTTACCTCACGTTAGTTACCACGTGTTAGCTAATTTGAGTTAAGACCACACCTTTTTTTCCTAGTGTGGAAGCACTCGCTCATTGTATTTAAATTGCAGTATTCACATCACGTATTGAACTGATTCCCACTCGGTTTGATCAAAGACTATGGGCCTGATTCACATTAACAATAGGCCCCTTTACCCCACTCTGGCAATGTAAAGTGGGCTTTCAGTAGGTATAAAGTACATTTGTACCCACTTTCAGGGTTGTTTACACTGCCAGAGTGGTGTAAAGGGGCCTTTGTGTAAATGTGAAGCAGGCCAATAGTGTTTTTGGTAAAAGACACAAGCATGCGTCTCTACATTCTGTATTGTCAGAGTAATCCCTGTCAACCTTTATTTTTAATCTCCACAACTGAATTTTTTTAAATGGATTATACATGTTTTGCTATTGTAACTATAATCTTCTTAGGTTTGGGCATTTAGTGCCTCCCCTTGAAATACACTAAAAGCTTTATCCAGAGCATCCTTCTATGGTTTGGATGTGTCCAGGTGTTTCAAAGGAAAGAAGCAAACATCAAAACGCAGCTCACTTGATATGTGTAACAATGCAAAAAACAACCCCCCCCCAAACCTTAGGACACGAGGGATTTTTTTGATAAATGTCAATTGTGCAGATGAAAAAATGGGATAAAGGGTGATTCGGACAGTATAGAAATTAAAAAGGTAAACAAGGCTGCTGGCTACTCCAATAAACTCAGGCTGGGCCTGATCCAAAGCTCACTGAAGTAAGTGGGAAAACTCCCATTGCCTTTAGTGGGATTTAGGCAAAGCAGGCCAAAACTATCTCCAAGGTTTCTTCTTCCTCATCTTCCTATCCCAGCTTGCATGCTCTCTCTCTTGTTCTTTTAACTCCTTATTCATCCAAATCCTGAATGAAGTTTCAAAATAGGGTCAAATTCTGCTATTAGGGTCAATTTTAGGTTCCACTGAAAGTCCACAGGAGTGTGGACTTTAGCGTCAGTGGGACAAACACCACCTGACTTTCTCATAATATGCTTGATCATGCTCTACATGCTGAGTTCATGCCCTGAAATAGCTAGTTTTCTTTAAGCTACTATAGCCGTGTGGCAGTCTCAACAGTATCCTGTGGCAGTGAGTTACACAGTTTAATTATACACCATGTTAAAAAAAAACCCTGTTTTAACCATTTTAATTTCATTTTAGCTTTATTTAAATTTGATTTATTTTTGTTTAGTCTCTCACTTCTGTTTAATTCAGTGGTCTCATTTTTCCCATATGAAACCTATCCAGGGGATATCCTAAGTGGCCAGGCTGTAAACTGGAGGCAGCAGAGCCAATCTACATTCCTTACTTTGGTGCCTCAGTGGATGGTGTCTCTGTCTCTCACACAGGAGTCATATGATCAAAGAACTTACCAGCCCCTCCTGCCCAGGCTCTCAACCCTATCTGTGAGCTAAGCCATAGGGAGTCCTTGCACAACAGAGCTTTGTGGTGGGCAGCTGATGCAACACCCTCTACAGACAGTCATAGTATTGCCAACCCCAAGTGTTCAAAAATCATGCATCGGGCTCACCAAAAATCATGAGATTGGCTTTAAAGATTTGGTGTTCTGTTTATTTGCCTTCTGCTTTTTGAGCCTTTAGGGTGCAGTTAGGGTCAATTTTGAAGCTTTCTCCACAGCCACGAGGGCTAGAAACTTACTTTTTCTTAAAGAATGAAGGCTGAAATCACCACATATCCACTTGAATCCAGGAGCTGGGGCTTTAAGGAAAACAATAATTATCAATGAGACTCATGACAAAATCACAAGAGTTGGCAACACTGAATCTCCCGTCCCACAAAGAGATTTCACTCCACTGAATCAGCTCCCTACACACCCTTATGAAAGAAGAGTTCAGTCCTTTACTCCCACTCTGATCCAAATGCCCTTTGACTATTAAATAACCATGTTTCTGTCTCACTCAGGCCCTGATGTCTCAGGGAGCCCGGTCTGCAGCTAGGCCATCTGCACTTCCACTGACTGGTGACAAAAGCCCCTAAAAATCAACATGCCCATGTTATCCGATAGCCATGAAATGTATTCCAGATTAGCACAGCAAATACTGCTAAGGCTTCTTGATGTATTTGCAATAAAACACGGAACTGTGGCAAATCTGGAATTTAACTTTGGTATTTTTACATTAACACTCAGGTGCCATCTAAAGGCATTGGCTCCCTTGCATTGAGGTGCAGATAAGTGTCTGGAATCTGGGGTAGTGGGTAGACAGACATTGCTTGTGCAGGGCTTGGCTTCTATTAGCTCAGACATCCAGCTGAGATTGCTGCTTTGGGCATAGGAAAGACCAGCTATTCACTGGTATTAGAGATGTAATACCTCAGCATGCCTGGGTCAAGCAGCTTACAGGGAATGTCAGCATGCCCGTAGCTCCTTAAAAGGTCAAGAATAGTGTCTCCTTATTACTAAACACAGACCATGTCTCCTCCTTTTATAAAAAAATCCCCCTTTACATGTATTAGCTCCTGATTAAAGAAAAATAATAGTTTTAACTTTACTGCCCCCTGCTGGCCCCAAAGGCAAGCGCAGGAAGATGACCACTTAAAACCTTCAGCAACAGAAACAGATGATGGCTTAGATTATAAACTCTTTGGAGCAAGGTCATCTTGGTGTTCTATGTGTGTACCTTGTATTGCACAATAGGGCCCTGTTCTATGATGGAGGATGGGCCCAATCACTACTGCAATGCAAATACTAAATAACAATAACACCTCATTCCCAACCGCTGCAGTTAGGGTTATACCTGGGAGGGAACTGCCTAGATGAGCGGGAGTAACTTTTCTCTCAGGAAAGGGGCTTAGGCCTCTTTTCTCTTTAGCTGGCAAGGGGAAATACATTTTCTGCCTGACAATTATACTCCTAGGGCTGAATCCAGGGGTTCTTACCAGTGCTTAATTTTTAATTTAATTTAAGAGGTGCCGGGGCTCAACCAATTTTTTTTTTACTTTCATAACTGACATAACAAGCCCAGAATTGCTGGGGCTATGAACTGCCGAGGTTAGAGGTGCCAGGCTCATCTCTGGTAAGTGCCCGCACAAATTAAGCACTGGTCCTTACCCCTAATATCCTGTGACCTCTAAAGGAAGAGCTACTATTTACTATTTATAACGTAGTATTAGCGAGGCATGATAGTCACGGACCTGGACCCCTCTGAGCTAGGCACTGCACAAACACAGAACAAAAAGATGGTGCTATCCCAAAGTGCTTACAATCTAAGTGGAGGTGGGATGAGGTATTTCCCCCCCCCCCATGTAAATAATAGAGCTGGGTCACTTCAGCTACCTCTCCTCACTCGGCCTGGTGCTTAAACAGGGAGCCTCTGTTCAGATGGCTGGAAGAATCCCTCTGTCCCTAGAATGTGAAAGGATAATCAAGGGGATACAGCTTGCATTTCACTTTACACAAGTTCTCCATCGTTCACGCTCTGTAAGCAAATGGACTAGGCTGTCTGCCCGGTTTGCTTTCCACTGAACAGTTCTGGAGAAATTGCTTTTTCAATGATAAGTGTTTGTTATTGTTAAGGGTTTTTCCGCAGATCTGGGAAATCTTTGTCTCTAGATCTAATCCACAGAGCATCTGAGCACTTTCTCAAGCTGGGATCTTCAATGGAGGCGAAGGGAATTAGGCTTCTAACTCCCAGTGAAAATCAATGGGCACCTCACACCCTTTGGTGCCTTTGAAAATCCTAGCCTCAGTCTTACACCCCCTTGAAAAAGCAAACTACAGCCACACACATTGCAATGTCACTAGATACAAATCATAGAGACGCTACTCCCTCTAGTGGCATGAATATTAGTCATTACTTTTTGCAGCCTGATCTGCCACTTATATTGTTTTGCTTCAGATGAAGGCATTACAGGCTAAAGGGGCTCTTGGGAGGTGGAACTGAACTTGAGTTAACCCCTTGTTTGCAGGCAAGTCACATTTCATTCTTCTTTTTGCCTTTACTTTTCTGCGTTGCCATGCTCTCAGCTACCTGTACACAATTACATTTAACCGTATGGCATAATGCATCCAAATAGGCAACCCCTTTCATGCTTCATTTTCATTGGAATGTATTCTGCAGCAGTGAAATAGACAGTTTGGCTGAAGCAAAGGTTCCTCAATTCAGATATTATTGAAAATAATAGTGTTAATGTTTGTACTGAGAATAGGAGACAGTTGTTACTTGATATTCAAGATCAGTTTTCTTCTAGCTTCAAACAATTAAAAAAAACCCTTTTTTTTTTGTCTAACAAGAGTTTCCTCATTGAAGAATAAGACAGGCCTGTGTGTGTTTAGTGTAAGACTGTGAATATATAGCCAGGCTGCAAAAAGACGCATGAGCTTGCTTTGGAAAGTCTGATATTTGGGGTTTACCAAGTTATTTGCCTACAGGAAGGATCACATACCTGTGGCATGTGCTTTCTTGAATTCATCATAACACACAGTTTTCTGCCTCAAGGAAGAAAAGAAAAAGTCAATAGTAACTGACAGTAATAATAAGAGGTCTTGAATGGATTCTGCACAGTGATGTCGGGGTGAGTATTGCTTTCTGAGTTCAGCTAGCACTAGATCAGTGTTCTCATCAGTAGACTGAAAAACCACACATGCTTTATGGTATGATTTACAATACCGATACAAACGATTAACTAGCAAGTGGCATTCTCTCTCTCCTTCTGTCAGATGTTCGGATCTAGGCTTGCCTTATTTAAAGAAAAGTTCAGAGAAGCAGGTGTTGGGGTGTTTTTTTTTAAATGTCAGTGCTTCTATTTAATTTAACCGCTTAGCAATAAAATGTTTTCTTCATCACCTTTTAATTAATTCGGGGTTTCTGGCTAATCCCTTCCTTCTTCCATTTCAGAGCTCTCATTCGGAAAGAGATTTATCTAAGGGTTATTGCCAGCTTTGTTTTGTCTTCTGCTTAAAACTCAATAATAATAAATAAAATGTGTAGCCTGGGGAGCATGCAATTATTTCATCCTATAAACTCCAAATTGTATGGCCCTGCCAGAGACCAAATTCATTCAGTCAGCTCTCCCACCACAGTTCTGTGCATTAGTTATTTAACAATCACCACAGGTAACTTTTACATATTATTAAAAGCAACTGATATTTTACAGGTTATTCCTTTTTTTACTTGTATCAGAGCAATGTTAGGCTGGGTGTGTAGTTTTCCCTCGCTATAATCCAGTTCCCTCGCCAAGAACCAGATTAACTAACAGATGTGTGTGATGAAATAAATGCACAGTTTTAAAAGATCAGGAAAGGTTTAATGAACTCGATAGGAGCATGTGGCTGTGGAATCTCTGTTCTCTACTGGATTGAATGTCAGACCTTCTCATTTGTATGTCAGTTCCCAGTGGTTTTGGTAGCCATGAGCCCATGCCAAACTCGGGATGTAGGTGTTGTATCATAGTCAAGAGTTCCTTTGAATAAGCGTTCAGCCCAAGCCAGGCCCTTTGAATATCTTGTGGGATAAAATTAGTCAGCACTGGCTGTGTTTAGGCTGTCTGGGAACAAGAGAACTGGTGGAGAGCTCCACTTTTCTGTCTGCCTCTAGCAGACTGACTAAAGAATCCCTTTTATTCATTTCTACTGTGTTTCCTATTTTCTCTACCAGGGAGAGAGACTGTACAATCATAAATATTAGTTTGCAGCTCTAGTTTATTATGGGCCAGGTTTTAGCACCATGAATTCTGTGAAGGTTTGGGACCTCATTTCAATTTCAACAGATTTTTATAATCCCATAGAATGTAATAGGGATTAATAGTGTTCTATAGCAATGTAATATATTTCTATATAAATTACTCTACAAACTCATAGAATATAACAAAGTCCTTTCTATGGTATTTTTTAACCATCTATAGCAGAGGTCTAATTCCCTATTGAGTGCTACAGGATGGTGCAAAATATTCATACAAATGTTGACATTTCTGATTATATTCTGTAGGACTCTCCCGTAAAGGGAAACTCCAACTTCAGGAGCATTCAGTGCCAGGTTTTTGGTCCTGCACATTACAGAAATAAAGCAAGGGGTTCAGCTCTAAAGTTTTGCACTGACCCCATTTCTAGTTCTTGATACTGACTACAGTGTATTCCACAGTTGTTTGGAAAATGGAATGGAACTTTCACCAAAACAAAAACAAAAATAAAATCACAAAAAAGTCTCATTTCTTTAAATTTTGGAACTTTTGAACCACCTCAAGAGTCTGTCACAAACCAGGATCATCATCCAAAACATCAACTCATTTTTCCATCAAAATTTAAAATTTCAGTGAAAAATGTCATCTAAACAGTGATTTAAACAAAAACATCCAGATCTAGACAGTTCTACATCTGGTGTCCATGACTTCTGCTATATGTCGCATCAGACTGTTACAATGCTCACATTGTATTTATGGTAGAGAGGAAACCCATAACATTGACACCTCTGAGCTCTCTCTCCCAAGGAGAGATATTCCTCATCTGAGGCCTACATTTTAGGACCTACGCAATAAGCCTTCTGTTACCTGAGTTTTACTAGTGGAGATTAAATTTACTTATGCTAATGAATCAAACTGCATATCATTTGTTATCTTATGCTAATGCTTCTTGTTTGCATTCTGAGAGGGAGGGGGCAGACAGAAAAGAATGGAGGAGCTTCAAAGATATTGAGGAATGAGAAGGAAAATTAGTAGGTGTCGGGAGGGCAAGAAGCAGGTTTGGAAGTGCTGGGAAAGGCAGACAAGTTTGGAGGGGAAGGGAGGTTGATAGATAATGGTGGCGGGAAAGAAAAGGTGTTAGGAAATGGGCAGTGACAGGGTGAGGGGTGCAGTGGGAAGAAAAAAGAAGCAAGGAGGGGTGAACTGAACGGTGAGGATGGCAGGGTGGAGTGAGACATTGGGGGTGAAGGGCATGAGCCTTTTCATTAGGAACTCCCTGATAAATTGGCTTTCAAACTATTTCAGTCATAAGCCAAAAACAACCAAACAAACCAACCAACAAACAAAAAATAAAAAAAAACCCTGAGCAAACTCACTGAAAATCTTCTCCAGGCCTAAATCTCCAACCTGCTTTGTAACTGGTAGAATAAAGAGCAAAATAGGCCCCAGAGTCTAAATACCAATTGAAAATCTACCTCGCCTCAGCAATGTGCATGGGTCTTTCCAAATTCCATGTGCTAGTTTTCCCTCAGCAGCAGAAAAACAGAAAAGGCAGGAGAATACTATCCTACTTTCACTGAAGGCAATGGGAGTAATATCATGCCCGGAGGGTGACGTGGTAATGAAAAGCTTTCAGGAGGACATACTACAAATAAAGGGAATTAAAAATCATACAGTCATCATTACTAGCAGCCTTTAAAACTTGTATTGTGCAAAACGGTCAGTGTGTTAGAAATGATCTAGTGCTAATACCTGCTCACCCACTGAAATACATTCTTTCACCAGACAAGCTACTTTGTGGTGTTTCTGCATTAGATAAATTCAGGAGGAACTCAACTCAGGAGCAGGCTTGTTCTGGAGGATATGAGCCACATTATCTGCTGGCTTGGGGTAGATGCCTGCAATCTCTGAGAAGCAGAATGAGCAAATAGTGCTCCCAGGTTCATGATGGGGGGCAGGGGGCATGTCTGGTTTACAGCAGGTCTGATTAGTTGACCTGAAATGAGTCACAGCAGCCATTTTCTTAGACCTACTCCTGAGCACTTGAGGAGAATCTGATATAGACTGAAATTAATCCCCTGCTCACTGGTGCCTGCCACATACCACTTATAAATGGAGCTGTCTGTGCTACCTTCTCCATGTTAAAGCACCTGTCACTGAATGCAGCTGAAGGAACTGTCCTCTCATTTGTTTACTTACCCCTTTCTCTGCCAGGTATTTTCCTGAATAATGACTAATGAGACACCTCAAATTACTGCAAGGAGCAGCCTGACCTGGCTTAAGGAGCTACCTGAGAGCATGCTGATGGAACATCAGTATGTCCTGGCCCAGTCTGCCTTCTACATCCTCAGAAGAAGCTCACCAGGCCTCAGTTGCTCCATAAAGCCTGGCCTAAGCAGCTTCTTGTGTCCTGAGAGAAAGGTAGCTGGGCTTCAGGGGTTCCCAATGGTCTAGGCTAAGCTGCTTTCCTGTCACATGAGGAAGTATTTAGATATGAGTAAAATGTTGCCTGTGCCATCTGATGCTATAGAAAGAGCTATAAACAACAGGGATCCTACAGGTCAAATAACTAGATGAGAAGTAGATGTCCAAAGGCAGGTGATGTTCTGTGGGAGTCTCATAAGAAAGACAATGGGCCCCGGTTGTGGAGACCCCCCACCGACCTCACTTTCTGGAGTGGTAATTGTTGGCAGTATCTGATGTGCTGGAGAATTGCCTCACTAATCTAGGCCATCTTCTCTAGTCCAGATTGAGGATGCTATCATCTATGTGTTTTTCCCCCTCACTGTCTTAGTGGGAATAGAAGCTAGATTTACAGAATTGTGATGGTCCTGAACACTCCTCTTCCCTTTTTTGTAAATCTGTGCTACATTTGTTTTTCTCCAAATCTTCCTGGGCATCCATCAGGGCTTTTCAGAAATAACGGTTAGCAAGAATAGTATGTTTTTGGGACATTTTTCTGTCAGCGTTCACTTCATCCCCCTCCTCATTTATTGATGGACTTGCTTTATGTCCTGAACTTCTCCTTCCTGGGAAAAATTACTAAAAGCCATAATTACTCTCTGTAGACCCTTTCACAAAGAAGTGTTGTGATACTTAATATGAATGAAAATTCTGCACGGCTTTGATGAGATAGTTACCTTATAGTCACCTGGGATCCTCAGTGGTAATTAGGCATATTTTCAGGTCTTCCTCTGCATCTTATATAGTAACAAATGCACTGCTAACACTCAACAAATAATAAATATGATAACAATATTCTCTAATAGACTGAACTAACTCTTCCATCCACACTGTGCTTGGCCTTGTATGGGTGTATAAAAGGAGAGGGCAAATGCAAACCCCCCAGCAACAGGGGCTGGGCACTATGTGGTTCTTGTGCTCCTTTGAGCACAAGACTGCACAAGGCAAGAAGTGCTGGTGCTGGCCTCCCCTCTACATTGTCCAATGGGGCACAGCGGAGACTGACCACTGCACCTTCATCATCAAGCACACCACAGCAGCTGTCCACCATGGAGCTCCAGGAGACGTTGTGCCAGTTTCAGGCACAATGCCACCAGATGTCTTTCTGGGGTAGTGGCCCTGCTCATCACCAAGAGCACGAGGCTGCTCCTTAAAGGCGGTTGCTACAAAGCTCTGTATGTTTGTGTTTTAGGTGTGAGGCAATGGCCCACGTTGCTCCCTTTGTACAAATGAGCAAGTGTCGTGTGAATGTTCATAGGAAATTATTCTCCTACTTTGGGAGAGCTGTTGAATAGGACAAATCTCAAAGGTCTGTGTTTGTTTCTAATCAACAAGGTTTGCAGTGTAACAAGAAACATAAAATGACCCTGCTGCCAACGGGCATGACTCATTATACACAGAAGAGCACACTTAGTGTTTTCAGAAGAGCTATTGAAAACAAATAGAACAATGTTAACCTTGCTGGACTGTGTTAACATTTGACAATGTAGCAACAGTTACAAATTATTTTTAAAATTATTCCATAGAAACCTTCCGTAACAAATTGGATCACAGTAAGCCTGGGGAATTTCTCTGCTAAAACTTCTAGAGAAACCTGTCAGAAGAAAGGAAAATGTCCTGTCTGCAAGTATCTGATATGTTCCTCAGGCCCCTCCCTCATCCATATCCATGTGCCACAGCTATCTCACCTCTGTCAATGCCCCATCAGCAGTGGTAGCAAGACTCCAAAATATAGATCACATAGGAAGCAGAAGTCCATTCCCCTTGCTGTAAGCAAGGAAAATCTGCTTATTGGGGAGCCAGGCTCATTTTTAGTTAGCCTGGGCATGGAGATCCACATCCAGGAGAAATGGAAGCACTGTAGGGTAAACTGTGTTTATCAGCTGCCATCAAGGCAGGTACTAGAGATGGGTAAACCTGGGGCAGTTCAAGGTATTCAGAGCTCCTCGGTTGGCTTTTTCACTTCACTAAACCAGATCAGGTTCATTAACTTAGTTTCTTGTCATTCAGACCAATTCCACACTCCTCCTCACCTCCTGAGGTTCATTCTGTTTTTAAAAAAATAAAACAATCAAACTTTTTTTTTCTGAGTAAGGAACAGAAGCTATCTCAGCCTCAAAGCTTCCCTGGAACACATCTATCTGTCTATCACTTCATTGCAAAAAGCTTTTTTTCCATTGGAAACATTTTATCTCATTGTTTGGAAAGCAAAAATTGTGGTTGTTTACTTTAGAAAGGTGACAAACAATAGGATAAAAGAATATAAAATAATGAAGGGCATATAGAAGGCAGATCAGGAGCCTCTGTTCTCCCTGTGACATAGCACAAGATCAAGGGGCCGTTCAATGAACTTAGAAGGTAGGAAATACCAAACTGATAAAAGGAAATACTTTTTCACAAAATGCTCTCTCCCATCAGCATAGAGCAGGGGTAGGCAACCTATGGCACGGGTGCTGAAGGTGGCACACAAGCTGATTTTCAGTGGCACTCACACTGCCTAGGTCCTGGCCTCCGGTCCGGGTGGCTCTGCATTTTAATTTACTTTTAAATGAAGTTTCTTCAACATTTTAAAAACCTTATTTACTTTACATACAACAATAGTTTAGTTATATATTTTAGACTTATAGAGAGGCCTTCTAAAAAGGTTAAAATGTATTACTGGCATGCAAAACCTTAACTTAGAGTGAATAAATGAAGACTCGGCACACCACTTCTGAAAGGTTGCCGACCCCTGGCATAGAGCATCTTCATTACAGCCATATTGGTGCAGCTGTGCCAATGCAACTTTTTAAGTGTAGACTTGCCCTAAATCTCATGGGTCAGAGTATAAACCAATCTGTGACTATGAGGGTGTGGCTACACTGCAAAGAAAAACCCATAGCACCTAGTCGCAGAGTCAAGGTCAATTAATTTGGGCTCACAAGGTTCGGGCTGCATAGCTAAAAATGGCAGTGTCGCAGTTCCTGTTTGGGCTGGAGGCTGAGCTCTGAGACTCTCCCACTCACCTGGTTTCAGAGCCTGGGCTCCAGCCCAAGCGGGAACATCTACACTGCTCCTTTTAGCTCCCCAGCCTGAGCCCTGTGAGCCCGAGTCAGTTGACCTGGGGCTGTGAGACTCAGGACCACAGGTTTCTCTTTGCAGTGTAGACACACGCTTAGAGATCATGAGGAGACATAATGTGAGATAATCTGTCCCCCACAACTGCCTGCTGCAGGGTTCTTACAACTTCCTCTGAAGTGCTTGGTACTGGCTACTGTCAGAGACAGGACACTGCGCTGAATGGACCTTAGGTCTGATCCAATGTGGCAATTCATATGGTTCTCCCAAACCAATGACCTTGCAATTTAATGTGACAATTTAGCACTTTTGCACCTAGAATCATAGAATATCAGGGTTGGAAGGGTCCTCATGACGTCATCTAGTCCCACCCCCTGCTCAAAGCAGGACCAAACCCCAACTAAAACTAAAAGAGAAGCATGAAGGAAGCTGCTCGACAGAATCACAGAGCTACAGCTACATCTGACCAAAAACAATTTTGATCAATTTAAAAAGAAAACAAAAACAAATATAAACAACTACAAATGTACCTGGAAAAAAACCACCACCACCACATATGGTTCAGCACCAAATGGGCACAAAAATCTTCATTTGTACAACACACAGATGGGTAAATGTATAGACGTGCCTATGGGCACACAAATGCAATTTTACCTCTTGCACCCTCTTTGAAAATTCAGTCTTTTGTGTATCACCATGCTCCTTTCAAATACCTGGTAGTTGCTGTATCATTATCTGTTTTTTTCCTCCCTATTTAACCAGCAAATGTATACTAACAAATTCAGGAAAAAAACGTGCATTCTCTGCGCCAGATCCTGAGCTAGGATAAATCAACTCCGTAGTATAAATAGCTCCATTGATACCAGCTCAAGATCTTCCAGAATCTTCAGTATTGTCCTTTCCTATTCATTCCTCTCCAGGCAGCTGGTTACACTTCCTATGTGATAAGTTACAGGACTCGTTCCTCAACTGATACAAATTAGTGGTATTCCATTGACTGCAACAAAGCTATGCCAGTGTACACCAGCTGAGTATCTGGCCCTTTAACATGTGAAAAATCTGCCAGTGTTTGTATTCTTTTCTATATAGATTGTTACCCTGCACTCATCAGTGTCTGAGCACCTTCCAGTAGTGTATCACCACTCTGAGCCTCCATTTTCCCTTCTGTAAAGTGAGGATAATGGTACTGTCCTCCTTTGTAAAGCACTTTAAGTTGAATAATGAAAAGTGCTGTAGAAGAGCTAGGTATTATTATTATTATTATTATATTATTTATTAATTAAGCAGCACAACAAACATCTGTCACATATTTGTGCTCCCTTCTTCTCCCCAGGGGGATAAGCGTGAGCATTGGAGTATCTTTGTCTTGCTTTGATTTCTCCCCCTCCCCCCCTGCTTTGGTGTTCATGGTGTAGACAAAAGTCTTTTGGAATACAGCATCGCAAAGTCACAGGACCCCGCCTAAATGTTGGGGCCTGCGAAGATTGTAGCCACCAACCCCACCCCCAGTCTCATCTTTCTCTGCAGGTATTTGAAAGGGTTGAGAGGATCGGGGGAAGGTAATTATAAAGGGGAGGAATTGCTCAGAGGGAATTACCTTAAGATGTTGCCCTGGTATTTTCAAATTATATCAAGGGCACCTAGAGCCTATGAATGGGTGCCCCCTTTAGAATTTCTATACATTGAAATAAATAACCAGTTTGGAATGGTTGGGTCCTGCCCACAGAGCTGGGAGTTGAGAAGATGGTAGTCCTCCGTCTTCCAGTGGTGGCGCTCTAGGAATGAGCACCATAGATTTGCTACAGCCTACAAGATGGCAGCTCTCCAGGCCCTGAAAGCTTAACTCTTTCTTTAAAAATCCTGGGGAAATCTAAGGAGAAGTCCCATTGTAGGGTTTGCAGTGGAGGGAGGTGGGGCACAGAAAAGGAATCAAAACAGCTCTTTTAAAGGAATCACTCCATTAAATCATTGCCATCAGTACGACTGCCAAGCTCCACTCCCGTCTAGTAACTTAATTAGAATGATTCACTAAGTCAAAAGCTCTAAAGTTGCCAATAATCATTTCATTTCATGGACTTTTCTAATCCAATATGAAATATCAATTTAAGGCTCAATTACGGCTCTTGTGAGAACGAGGCATGCTGGGGAGGGGGAGGAGGCACCCTGCCTGAGCAGTAGTGCATAGAATTGTTAGATTTTTTAAAAGGCACAATACCTGCAGAGGTCTGGGCAGTATAGGAGAAGGGCACAGCTGGCTCCATCTGCACAACAGGTGTAGCCAATGCTCCCCTAGCACCTCTATCATGGAACCTAAGGTGCTTGTTTCACCAAGTCAGTCAACCCCGCACCCCACTTGTCGCCAGTGCTGGAAGCAGATAATGCCTAGCCTATGCATGGGTGCACTGAGAGTTTCTGGAGGGATCCAAGAAACCTTTTTCCTTCTAGTGCACCTGCACAGGAGGAGGCAACACTTAGCTTTTAGTGCAGAGCACAAAGAAAGAGCAATTAACTCACCTCTTATGTAAATATTCTGATGTGTATAGCAGAAATATGGTCCTCTTTTGCCTCCATACTTCCATGTAAGATTCCTCCTCTGGGGAGTATCCAACAAGCCCCTGTTGATTTTGCATCTTTTGAAAGGGTTGGCTTTGTCCCCACTTTTTCTCCCCACATCCCAGGCCCCATTTCACCTTCAGCATCGCCAATTCCCTAATTTTGGGAGCCAGGCAACCACCAGGAGACATATTGTGCTGCCACTAAAACCTCCTTGTGTCAGACTTCAGAGAACTCCAGCCACAGTTCTGAAGGCATCGGCCAGATTAATCGCTGTTGGCTGTTCAACCTCTGCCTCATGGGAATAGGAATAGCTGACAAGATTATGCTGTTTACCCTGTACTGGTATGGGGAAATCTAGGAGGAATCTAGCAGTGGTCTGGATGGCATCAGGCTTCACATTCTGGTCTCAATTGCATGTGAAAGCACTGCAATCTGTTTTTAATCCCTTTTAACACATCTCTATACACAGATAGTGTCTTAGACATCCACTGTCTGTTGAAACTCTCTGTTCAAGCTCTTTTTCTACCCACCACACATAAAAGAAATTAAAATCATTGGGATCCTAATAGAGAAAAGAATCTGAATTTAAGCGTTTGAAAGTTCTTGCGGCTTTTGAGTAACGCACTGTTTGGAACTTTGATAAAGTAACTTACTTTACAAGATGGAAAAATACTTTCAGGTGCTCATATTTATTCTAAAAATGGTTTGTGCTTAAACTTTGTTTTTAGTGATAATATATTACTTGCTGAGTTGGTGATTGTTTTAAGGATTTTGATGTCAAGAGTTAGCAAATTATTCTGGAAAGGGTAAATGAGAAAAACAGAGAGAGAGAGAGAGAGAGAGAGAGAGAACCTGGTAGTTACTGGAGAGGAGGAATTTGCACAGGATTATTTATTATTTACAATTCTAAGGTGTCCTGCTAATGTTTAGGCACAGTAAGACTAAATAAATAGCAGCAACAGTGTGCCAGGAAATTTACAGACGGGCAGGAAGACAAGGGGGAAAATATTTCAAAAGTGCATAAATCCTATTGTCAAAAGTTCCCTAGGCACTAGGAAACAAAGCTGTTCCAAAATGTCTTTTGAAAATGGGTGTTAGGCATTTTTGAAAATTTTTCCCAAGGTCTCTGCCCTTAAGAACTTGCAATCTAGCCAGGCAATGTGCAGATGATAAATATAGGAAGGAAGGGATGCAATCAAAAAATAAAAGTGACTTAGAGCTAGTAAAAACAAAACAAAACAGACCTGGGGAGAAAACTGTGAACATTGGTTCACAATTTGTTCCCCATTTTGTTTGGAAAAAACTTTGGAAAAACTGTTCAGCTCTACAGCTCTGCAAATGGTTGAAATATGCCAGGAAAATCATGAAAATGTAATCAAAAATTCTTTTCCTTTCCCCCTTTTTAAAAAATTAGAAATGGGAAGTCTCATTGAATATCAAATTCCAAAAATGTTCCTAGGGAGCAAACAGTGAAGCTTAGGATAGGTTTGTTAGTTGGACAATTTTTGTTTAGATTTTTAGAAAAGCTGTTGGCTTCTTCACCGTATACTCTTGTTGGTACTTTTCATGGAGGACTAGCATGGACTATTGAAAGAAGAGCTCCTAGAATTCAAAGATTCCTGCATTCTAAAGCCAAGGAGACCACTGTGATCATGTAGTCTGAGCTCCTGTGTAGCACAAGCCACAGAACTTCCCTGAAATAATTCCTATTTGAACTGGAGCACATGTTTTAGGACAAGGGTGCTCAACCTTTTTCTTTCTGAGCCCCTCCTTCCCCTCCAACATGTTATAAAAACTCCATGGGCCCATCATTGCCACAACAACATTTTTTCTGCATATAAAAGCCAAGGCAAGTATTAGGGGGTAGCATGCAGGGCAATTCCCAGGGCCCCACGTCACAGGGGGCCCCCACAACGTTTTGGCTTCAGCCCCAAGTGGCAGGGCTCGGGGACCCAGGTTTTAGCCCCGCATGTGTGGGCTGACACTAAAGTCTAACACTGGCCCTGCGTGGTGGACCCCATGAAACCTGCTTGCGGTCCCCCGGTGGGCCCTGGACCCTTGATTGAGAACCACTGTTTTAAGAAAAACACTCTATATCTTGATTTAAAAATTGCCAGTATTCCAATGCCTACTTTCTCTCCCTGTTAAAGTGTGATTTTTACACTTTATCTCCAGTCTCAGTTTGCCTAGTTTCAGCTTCCAATCAGTGGATCTTGAACAGCCCCTGTAGACATATAGAAGGAAGCAGAGACCTCTGTGGTAAGGGACCCCCTGTCGCTTTGGTTCCTGGCTCCTTATTTGGAACATTGGGGTAGACTTGGCAAGTGGATAAAAAAAGAAGGGAAATGTATTTGGCTCTGGCTGTATAAAGTGATTTATTAACTTAGGCTGCAGACAGGATATTTTAAATTCTTGGTTTCAAGATCTTTGCAAAAAGGTTTCACAATGGCACCTGATGTAAATACATTTTCAGTGGGAGGTTGTAGGGAGAAATAACAGACTTAAATTGAGTAGGAGGGAAGTTTTGTTGAGCTCATCTTATGGCCCAGCCAGTTTGGACCTGGTGTATTTACACTGTGAGAGCTGAGTCAAGCTGTTTGAATGCATTTTCATCCTGTTATCCTCTGTAATGCATTTTCAGGCTAGAGATACTAGAATGTTTCTAGTCCGAGAAGTGAAGGAGAGACAGGCTAGGAGAGGATGGATGAAGGAAGCATGAATGAGAGCACCAATGGGTTGTCCTTTGAGTGGCTTTGCTATATCATATCAATCATCTGTCTGGTTATATAACAGTTCGTGGCTCCGAGGTATCTCTAGAGCTCTAGTGTTTAGTGCAGATTGATGTAAAAGGCTATAAATAGTCTAGAAGAAAAGAACCCACCTTAGAATACGTGCTAAATAAAAAAGCCAGACAGCTTAGTGATTAGGAAATGGGTTTGGAGGTTATGAGGGGGGAGGGGAATCAACCCACTACACAGCTGCAAGAAAAAAACGGTAAACAAGACACTAGGCTATATTCACAGAGGCACTGAATACAAAACGAAAGAGGTGATACTGTTACTTGTATAAGGTAACACTTGTTAGACCCCATCTGTAATATAGCATGCTGGGCTGGTCGCCATCCCACAAGAAAGATATTGCTGCCTTAAAGAAGGTGATCCTGTTACCGTATAAGGTCCTTCTTAGACCTCCATCTGGACACTATATAATACTCAGGAAACTGATTGGTGTCAACATTTACACTTGGTTATTGATGGATAAAAGATTTTTCCCAATCCCATTTAAAGTGCCTTTGTCTATAATTTTTAATTCTGCACAAATAGTCCCTGAATTATTTGGGATCTCAAAGGGTTCTTTTTATTTATTAAAGCACCCATGGGCAATTTTTGTTACAGGTGAGTTTGAAATCAAGTTTACATTCTAACCTACAGCAATCAATGTTTAAGAACTTTCTCCAACAAATTGCTTGTGGCCTGAAATGTTGTATGTTTGGTCTCAGTCGAATGATTTTTCTTTTTCTTGGAAAGTTTATAGAAAGTTCTTTTGAGCCTGTTTTGAATTCTGCAAGTATGAAAAAAAATGAAATTTACCCATGTTATGTAATTCAAAAGCAGCTGAATTGAGAAACTTCAAACTTGACCCATTTTATAGATCTCATTGAGACTTAAGCATCAAGCCAAGTTTTTGAAAAATTGGTTTACTGATTCTTAATTTCAAAAGTTATTAAAGTTGGCATTTTTAAACATCCACATTAGACATTTTCTACCCATATTTAAGTGAATCTTAAAAGTTGTCTCCTCCATTGTCAAACCTGGAGAACCATGTAAGGTGCAAATGGAAGATCAAGTATTCACCTATCCAGCCAAATAGGGTATGGGACATCTTGTTGATAAATCAGGCCAATCTGATGAGCTCAACAGGACAAATAGCTTCATATCAAAGAACTTATGTCAGCTAAGCACAGGACACCTGCATGAGAGATGCCAAGTCCAGTGAATAAGTCCCTCAGCAGATACTACGACTGGGCTGGGGAGTCCCCATCCCAGAACCAGGACTGAGGAATTGAAAAGCTTTGCTGGAATAGTTGGAAGAGTATTTAGGCCCAGATCCTCAAAGGTATTTAGGTGCATACCTCCCATTTCAATACCTTTGAAAATTTGGACCTTAGGCCTGGTCTACGCTAGGGGAGGTGTCGATGTAAGATACGCAACTTCAGCTACGGGAATACCGTAGCTGAAGTCGATGTATCTTATTCCGACTTACATCCCATCCTCATGGCGCGGGATCGATGGCCACGGCTCCCCCGTCAACTCTGCTACCGCCACTCGCTCTGGTGGAGTTCCGGAGTCGACAGGGAGTGCGTTCGGGGATTGATGAGACACGATATATCAATCCCCGATAAATCTATCGCTACCCACCAATACGGCAGGTAGTCTGGACATACCCTTTGTTTCTCCAAACCAATGTCTTCTATTTCCTCTTTTTCTTTTCAGTGCCACAATAGTAACCTTAAATGATGGCATTTCCTGACTTTCTCATGCCATCGTGTTTTTCTTTTAATTATTATACTTCCTGTCCTTAATATTTTAACTAGTTGATGAGAAGTTGGTTAAAAAAATTTGTCAATATGGTGGGGAAGAGGAGGTAATCAAAAAAAAATCAATATTTGGACAAAAGTCAACATTTGGAAAACTTTGGACCATCTATATATAAGGCTACAATTTAGTCATGGAGGTCGCGGAAGTAATGGAATCCGTGACTTCCAGCAACCTCTGTGATTTCAGCCTGTGGCAGTCCGGAGCTTCATGGTCCCCCACCACCTCCAGGGGCTGGGAGCTGCGGAGCATCCCTGCCACATCTGGGAGGGATCCTGGAGCTGCAGGCAGCAGGGGTTCCCCAGAGCCCACAGCTATCGGCGGCGAGGGACCCTGGAGCTCCCAAACCCCACCTGCGGTGGGGGCTCCTGGAGCTCCTAGCGACCTGCAGCTGCCCCACTATAGGTGGTGGGAAGACCTGCAGATCCCCATTTTGTCACAAATATTTTTAGTAAAAGTCAGGGACAGGTCACGGCTTCTGTGAATTTTTCTTTATTGCCCATGACCTGTCCGTGAGTTTTACTAATAATATCGGTGACAAAATCTTAGCCTTATCTATATAGCTTGTCAAGAATTTTTTTTTTGGGGGGGGGAGGGGTATTCTACATGAAAATTGAATTTTTGACCCAAAAAAAAAGTCTCTGAAAATTTGAAATGCTGAACGTTTTGACCAGCTCTAATTTTAATTTTAGCTTTGTAGCAGCAGCAGGTCATTTGCCAAAGTATTTTTGTTTGTTTGTCTTTTATTTTTCCATGTATTTACAAGTTGTTTATTTCACCATTTAGGAAGTTAGTGTTATTCTCCCTGAAAAACAAGAGATTTCTGGGCTTTCAGAATTAGGGAGGGAACAGACAAAGTTGATAATGATCAATTATTCACACTGCTGAGGGAATTCAGAATGTGAAGCAATGGAATGGAGAAATTAGTATTACATAGAGGGCTCTGAAAGAATTATTTTAGACACAGATTAAAAACCATGTTAAATATTTCCACTGGCAACAAAATCTTTACCTGAGTTCTATGAACAGTGGAAAAAAGTGGGCCTAATTCTGATCTCACATTTACCAACTCTTCACCAGTGTCACTTCACTGACTTGAAATACCCTGATGTAAATTAGTGGAGAATCAGGCTGAGTGGATGAGGTTATGATGAAAAACAAGTGGTGGTGATCTTAGGATAAGCTAAACCTGTTACTGTAAGTGGTCTTTTCCTGTTTCTTTAACAAACAAACAAAACGGATGTCACATCTTCCAGAAATCCATCTTATCTTTGTGTTTTCAAAGCAAACAACCATGCAATAAAATGAATAGAATAAATAGCCTGAACGGAATACTGCCCACTGGGATTTCCACTCCTGCTCATTCAGGTAGCACTTCATTCTGAAGAAAGCAGACCTTTCAGTCCAGCATTACTCCTCACATTGTGGCTGGCTGATGGTGGTGTGGATGCTAGGCCTCATGCCAGGTTGAGGCACTAGGCACAGGCCTCTCACACCTAATGATTAACTTGCCTCTGTACATACAGTTTTCCAAACACACACACGTGCTCCCTGGACTAGGACTCTGGACTGAAGTGAAGCCATCTTCTTAACCAGTAAAGCCAAAAAAATTCAAAAGTGGATCCTGGGACCAGTTTTTGGGTGCCTAACTTGATCAGTTCTAAAGCTGGGCACTTTAGAACTGTGGCACCTGAAACTAGTGGCCACATCTAGAAATTTTGGCCTAAATGTTTCATAGGCTGTTATTCCCTTTTAATCTAACCCGCAGGCTCTTGGCCATGCTGTATTTAATCCTGTACTCAAACATACATGTGATGCTTCTCTTCCTCCGCTCCCACAATGTTTAACTGAGGAAGGACTAAGGTTTGGCAGCCTGGCAAGCAACAGACAGACTGACTGACCAGCATTCTCAAAAAGATGACCAGGATGACTCACTAGGTTATCAGGGCCAAATCCTAGTCTTTGAAGTCCAATATTCCATTTATGTTTCTAGGAGACAATTCTCATCCTCTCCCTAAACACTGAGGTGTAAATCCCTACAGCCAAAGGCAAACAGAAGGGGATGAGTTTTCCCCTCTCCCATCCCTTTGCTGGGGACTTCAGTCTCAGAAAACAAGGAAATCACCAAAGACACCTGTTCTTGGCCTTACAGAAGCACTGTTTACACAAAAGTGAATTTCTTCCCTCTTCAGTGTATTTCTTTGCCCACCTTAATGGGAAAAACAAATCATACTAACATGACTGGTTATTCCTTTCAGCTAAGGGGTAGGTTGTTCTTTTGCTGCCTTCAAGCATTCTGGAGGTGGAGATTGAGAAGAGCCCATGCTTCAGATGGACTCCCCAAGAAGAATTCTTCCTGGGGCTTCCAATTAGAACATGCTTCCTCAGGAGCTACACTGCCCTTGGAGATGGTGCAGCATGCTCCCCTCTCCGTACCAGCCAGCACAGCCGATTGGGGGCAATAGTGGGGTGAGGAGAAAGATACAATTCCACAACCATTTCTCACATTACTTCCCCTAACCATCTTTGATGGAATTAACACCTAAGAGGGTATTATGAGGGGAGAGAATGACCTGTACTCCCAGTCATCCTGGAGCTGGTCCCTATTGCAGGGCAAATGGCCCAAAATATAGCATGGCAAGATGTAGTCACTGCTGCTAGGCTCCAGGAATAGTTCCTAAAGGTGCTCCCTGGGGCAGTCATATTCCAGTAAGTAGCTGGCCGGGTTTTTTTTTTCTTTTTTTTTTTTTGAGTCATAAGCCTTTGGCAGGAGGAATGGGAGGAAGGCCGAAGGTTGGGAGCTGTACTTCAGATTCTCTTTGTCATGTCTGAAGGGTTATGATGTTCATTACAGCAGTGACAGTTTTGTTAGTATTTTTTTCTCTTATTTCCTCACAAATTACACATCCAGCTCAATTACAGATGGCTAGAAGGGGGCTGTATTGAGACACAAGGAAGTTCGCTTGAATATAGTTTTATAGTACACAGGGGCAGCTCTAGCCATTTTGCCGCCCCAAGCATGGCGGCACGCCGCGGGGGGCTCTGCCGGTCGCTGGTCCTGTGGCTCCGGTTGTCTTCCTGCAGGCGTGCCTGCGGATGCTCCACTGAAGCCGCAGGACCAGCGGACCCTCCGCAGGCACGCCTGCGGGAGGTCCACCGGAGCCGCCTGCCGCCCTCCCGGCAACCGGCAGAGCGCCCCCTGCGACATGCTGCCCCAAGCACGCACTTGGCGTGCTGGGGCCTGGAGCCGCCCCTGATAGTACATAATTCATTTAGATGCAGTTTGTTAATTGTTTTTGCAGGAGGCACTTTATATTTGGCTCTGATGTACTTTTTTCCTTAACAGAAACCACCTATGCTCAGGGGGCTGCATTCAACCCTGATACAACTCCTCTAATGTCAAAGAAGTTGCATCAAGGATTAATTTGGCCCAGCAGTCAGTGTTTTGTTTTTAGCATGTACGGTCCTCGTCTGATTTGTCTGTTTTACCTGAGGCTTGCTCTAAAGCAACTTCAGGTTTCCCTAAATAAGGAAAAGATGTCATGAGCAGTACACAGAAGGTAACACAAGCTGGGAGTTAGAGAGGAAGGGAGAACTGTCTGTGTCCAGCAGTCTCACTAGAAAATCCTCTTTCTATTTATTATGACCAAATCTTGTACTTTTTTAACCATGAGGAACCCAATAGTTTGGGGCACGGGGAAGCTAGGGTTGGTAGGAGGTGTTTGTCTTTTCCCCACAGGAAAAATACTGTAAGACCTGGGTGTTCCTAGGGGCAATCTCTGTGAGATGTAGCAATGTCATGCTGGCACCCAACGTAGATCTTTGAAAGTACTGGAAGTAGATCAGGGAAGGTTTGGAGGATCTGAGTGGGAACGTCTGTGTGAGGTGGGAATAGATCAAGGGAGGTTTCAAGGAGCTGAGGAGCTTTTGTTTACATGAGGTGGGAGTTGATCATGGAAGGCTTGGGGGAGCAGAGGGGCCATGTCTACATAAGGCAGGTGGGAGGGAGGCTGTCAGAGCCAAGCAGTGATCAGTCATACCGAGGAAGAGCTCTATAAGCAAGACGAGTGTATGGGATGCGGACAATGGTCATAATGAGACCAGTGTAGAGGAATGTCTGCTTGTGTCAGGGAACAGGAAGGAAGCCAGATTAAACTTTGAATGAGCATTATTGAAATAATGCAGTGTTTCTTCCTCATTAGCCACTAACTACCAAGTGGAGTTTTTAGCTGACATTTCTCAGGTGTTTTTCTTTTTTCTGTTTTTGCCCTGTGTCTCAGTGACATCTCATCACCCTGCCTCCTGCAAAAGGCTAAATACCCTGGTGTGATGAGTTGACAATATCCTGAACAAACTTTATGGGAATAAGATTCATTTTACTGAATTAAGTTAAACCTTACCGAATTAGGGTTACCACCTTTGGAGTTCACTATATTACACATGCAAAGGTTTATGTATTATTGTGAGATTGGTTTAGCAGGAAGACAAGATTAACGTCATCTCTGAAAGGTATGAGGAAGTTCAAAGGTCTTTTTGAAATCATGTGTGTAAGGTGGATGTCCTTAAGAAATACCTTGAGGTGAGGAGAATGCAAACATACTCCTCCCATCTTCCCCAAAGCCAACCTTTTGAATATAGGCCCGCAGGAGAGAGACACCCTTTCTATACTAACTATGTGCTTCTGGAAACTCCAGCTCAAAGACCCCATAACTGCATAAAAAGAGAACTGAACATCTGAGTATTCCTGTTCTGAGATGAAGCTCTCATGAACTTGTAAGCACACTACCAGGATGGGGGTATTAAAAGATTGCACTTGCCAGGGCCCATGTGAGAACTAGGATGAACACTGGTAAGCTTATTAGCAAACATGTAGGTTCTTTATTATTTCTAATATGTTTTCTCTGTAATGCTTTGTACCTTAAGAACAAAGCAGGCTCCTTAGAAAGAACCATGCGGTAGCTTATGTCTATAGCATCTACCCTACTATGAGTCTCTGAAGAGAAAGCAAGCAGATGTCTTAGGGCAACCTGTCTTGTGCTGACAATCACAAGTGAAGGCAGGGAACTGTGCAGCCTGGGACTATCTGGTCAGAAGGGAGAGAGATGGGGGTCTCCTCCCAAGAGAGGCAATAGCTGGGGAGCTGGAAGACTGAGATTGAGTGCTGGACCATGGAGAGGAAATACAGGTGCAACTGCCCTGAACTGTGATACCGGCCATATACATCAGCCAACCTCCTCCTGAAGCACAGCCCACCTGAGAGAGACAGCAGTAACTCTGAAAGTGCCAGCTGCTTTGGAGGCACCAGCTGGAGCCTCAAAGATGCCAACTGATACTCCAGGTTTCCCAACCTCCCCCTCCCTTGGGGGGGGCAGAAGTACTTCCCACTTCTGAGGAGGGCACAGGTGCTCCTTGTCCCCTTCCCCACAAAGACTGCCAGATTTTAGCAGGAGTTGGGTCAAGTGTCACACATCCCTTCTCTCCAGAGCTGGCAGACTTTTTTTTTTTACAGGGGGTGTGGCTAGGCACAGGAGAGGAAGGATGTGCCAGTAGTTAGGGCACTAGCTTGGGACATCACAGACTTCACATGGGACCTTGGGAAAGTCACTTATAAGGCCCAAGATTATTCTCATTCAATGGGAGTTAGGCATCTAAATACCTTTGAGGAGCTGAGCCTTAGTTTCTCTGTGCTTCAATTACCCTGTGTAAAATGTAGATAATAGCACTGTCCTGCCCCAAGGGTTGTTGTGAGGAGAAATACATTGAAGGGTCTGATGTGCTCAGATATCACAGTGATGGAGGGTACGTAAGTATGTCAGATGGATAGGTGCTTCTCCCCATTCTATTCACATACTTTACCTCCTTATCCAGGGCTAGTTGCTGGGGGGGTGGGGGAGGGGGCGGGCGGGGAGAGCAGTGGCTCCTCCATCCCTTCCCGGCGGCTTTGTCAGCTGCATTCCTATTCAATCCCGCTCCAAAATTATTGTTGGTGGGCACAGAGTGGGGAGCAGTTGCTACCCGTCCCTCTCCCCCCCCAGTCCCAAGTCTTGCAGAGTTTTTGAGCAGGTCACACATATTCCTCCATCAGCCCCTGGAAATAGCAGATGGTGGGGGGAAGCACATGCTGCTCCTTGGCTGTATCCTCCAGAGTTGATAAAATATGGGGAAACATAGTAGAGAGTTCCTCTTCCTTCCACACCCCAGGAGCTGTACGTCTTATGATTCAATAGCCAAAGTCACCTTCACTCTTCAGGCCTTCTCTGCTGCAGCCGCCTGATGCTGCTACTGGCCCTATCCCTGATGCTGACATAATAAGCAACTCCCAGCAAGATCCAGTGCCTTCTCCCTAGAAAATGGGAAGGGGTCTGTTGTGGTAGCCATGTGACAAATTGCGCAGCCATGTGATAAATCAGTCTTTTGTCACATAGTTCTGCAATTTATCATGCACCTTTGACCACCTCACCTGCCCTCTGCTCACTAATCCATCTCCCTCAGGGCTGCTTTCAGCATTCCAAACCTCTGAGCAATTTCACACAGCTGCCATTTAAAAATATATATATTACATGCCACAAAAAATGTTTTCGCTTCCTCCTCCAAATGTGAAATTTCGCTCCCTGAAAGTCATGGATGGATATTCAGCCATGTGCCAATGATGGTTGGGCTTAAGTTTTGCCCTTATAGGACTAGACACAAGGACATTTTTTACTAACAGAATCAGGAGAACCCCAGTACACCACTTCCTTGTAGTCTTCAATACCTCTGAGGTATTAGATTTTAGGATTGTGACATTTTGGGGTCACTATCAATGGTTTTTTGGCTTCTTCTGATCCCTGTACAGTTGACCCCAAACTGTATCTAAGAAAACTGGCTTTACAGGAGCAGAGTTATAATTAGGAGGAACTGTAAAAAAAATAATTAAAAACCCTACCACATTTCTAAAATACTTTTTCTGTTAAATATACAGGTAGACAGAATATACAGGATATACAAATGTACAGGGTGGTGAAATGAGGTATAAAGTTTTTATTGGCAGTTTTTTGTAATAGCCTGATTAACTCACTTGTGGCTATCCCAAACTCATGCTAATAAAGCCCTCCGTGTATAGATATGTAACAATTATTAGCCTTGAAGCAGAAAATAAACCTTACCCCCCTCCTTACCCTCCCTTTTGTGGCATAAAGGTAACAGATCTGAGTGCATTTGCTCCCACCTTTGTTAAGATTTTGCATCAACAATTCAATTGGGCTGTTGTAGTTTTCAGTAATGGATGACGACAACAGAGGTGAAGGTTAGAAATGAAACACATATATGGGCCCTTACTCATGTCACTGTTCAGTACTCATGTTAACAGTCACAATGGAAGCAACAGAAATGCTCACATAAACAGTGATCTGGAATATTGGCTCCAAACTGTTGTATCTTTTTATCTTCATCACATTGGCCTTTATACTATAATCCTTATGCAGGTAAAACTGCCTTTTGCTTCAATGGGATGTTGTCTGAATAAGGAGTTCTCATCAGTCATCTGATCTGCTGTACCACAAGGGTTTGGCTTGCGGGAAGAAAAGGGGACTAGAAATGGTATTTGAATAGAAGACGGAAAAGCACCCAAAAAACTGAGAAAGGCCAGGGTGCAAGCCAACTAAAAGGCCAATAGCAGGTAAAGGATTAAATAAGCCTTGAAAGTTACCTCGGTCAAAGCAATTATAAACCAGCAGGACAGATCACATCAGCAGCGATATCTGCCATCTCATCTCAAAGTGCAGACGGGTCCATGCTCAAGGAGCATTTAGATTATTTGGTATTGCAAAAAAGAAAAGAATGTACTGAAGCTACTCCCAGGCACCACTTCGTTTCCATAGACTGCAGTGAGCAGCGCTGTGTCAGACACATGGCCAGTTGCAGTCTGCTTTCTTTGTGCAGCTCAGGCTGATGCCCCAGCCTGAGGGTAGTCCTTAGAAGAGGGCAGTGGAACTGAAGTAGCTGACTCCTAAGCCTCCTGCTTTGTAGTCCTAGTGCAAGGGTGCATCTGAGGAGGGGCAGCAAGGAGTGACTCCAGCAATCCCCAACCAGCACACCGTCCCCCGGGGACTACAGCCAGCTAGCACCAGCTAGACAACCCCCTGCTGTTCTAATCAGTATCAGGGGTAAGGTCAGAACTGGCTCCATGACAACTTTCCCTCTCACTGGCAGCAGCAAAGAACCTGGCCCACAGTCTTCGCCCATTAATCTTGTGCAGTACTGCCCTTAGTAGCATAATGCTGTTCAAAGAGTCATTTAAGGACGGATAGGTGGCAAATGTACATTTACAACACTACACTGCAGAAGATATTAATTATGCAAGTGACAGAGCATTTGCCATAATTTCCAGTGAAGTTCTTGCATAGTTTCAGCAGGATAGCAGACAACGTTTCACAGTAACTATGTAAATAATTTATCTCACCACGTTAGATGGTGACTGTCCAGGTGGTTCCTTTCTGCTGCCTACGGGGCTGGTGCAGGGTGGGGCTGGTTTGCATTTTCAGTCTTCACAAGATATGAGAGGGGCTGTCAGAGAAGATAGCTACCCAGAAAGGATTTTAGCTACAAGGAACAGAGCCACTTAATGGATATGTAGGTTTCACTGAGTTATTCAAACTTTAATGATATAGGTAGCAAAGTCTGACTCGTTGGATGGGGGGCGGGGTAGGAGTGTGCATAGATAATGAGGGACTCCTATATTGCCTTCTATCTAAAAAGTGGTTAACAAATATTAATTAAATCTCACAGCTCTCCCCTAAAGTATATAGGAATCACAACATCTGGAGATGAACCCGGCAGCTGTTTGAAAGCACACACAACAGCACTCTACTGGGTTTATACTCATGTACACAAATGAATGTATGCGTATATATATGGGGGGTGGAGAGGGGTGATCCTCTTCTGTACTGCCTTGTTTGCTAGAGGAGTGCAGTAAGTGAGATACAGCTTAAATTCCGGTTATAAACAGACTTCTGATTTGGAAAAATAGTGTATTGCTGCACTTGTGACCTTCAGCCAGTTTTACCTTCTTCCCCCACAAAGTAATCCAAAACATTCATCACTGTTTTTTCAGTCAATGACCTGGGCAGAGTCTGATCCAGGCAAAACTGCTCACTTCTTTAGTATCTGGGGAGCCTTTTAACACATTGCAAAGCTTTCATATTTGTTCTTCCCTATCTATTGTGTGTGTAAATATACAGCCGAGATAGCTGCACTTGAAACATATCAATCAATAAGCAAAATAACTAAGAAGTACTATGCAGTATAATTGCATGTGGAATTAAAGCACAGTGACATGATTTTACATGAGGATAGGAATCTGTCAAATTGCTGCTATACTGAGTTTACACTGTCAATTAGATTTTAAGTAAAGCTGTCATAAATAAAGAAAATATATTAATTAAAAATGAATAAAGCAATAGTAATAGTAATTGTATTACTAATTGTACCTATTACAATAGCACATAGATGTGCTAACTGAGATCAGGACCACATCGTGCTAAGCACTGGACATAAACATAGTAAGAGAATCTCTGCCTGAAAGAGCTTATGATCTAAATAGTCAAGACAGACAAAAGTAGTATTGTTATCCCCAGTTTAAAGAAAGGGAAACTGAGGAACAGAGAGCTTAAGTGAGTTGGAAACTAAACCCCAATATTCTAAGTCTCCGTGTAGTGTCTTAACTACATTACAACAATAAACTCTAATAGTTGTACTTTTTAAAACAAGGCAAACATTTTAATACCAACGTATATTTCTGTAAAACACTCCATGAGATGATCACATAAAAGACGGAGATGGCCAATAATTCAGCATAACATTGTGTGGCCGACTGACCATTTGGCTGAGCATTTGCCAAGTTGATTCTCTTATCTAAACTAAAAACCAGCCAGAATGTAAATCACTGCTAACACTGTGTTTGCATTTTCGCAAAACTTTATAAAGTAATTGCATCATGTACCAGGCAAGGGTCAAGTCTGCTATAATTAAAATTTCAAAACAATGTTATGTGTCCCTGTTTCCACACAAATTAGCTAGCTATTCAGCTTCAATTTTCCATGTGCTTTCTCCAGCTGATGAATTATTTAGAAAAGATTCAGCAAAATCCTTCAGCAATTTTGAAATAATGGGCAAATGAATAAAATATAGATAGATTGATGAGGCTGGTGTTTGGCGCATAGGAGTAGGAAAAGAAACTACTGCATATGTGAAATATGATTGAGTTATCATGATGATAGCAATTGGATATCCACACTTTTTTTAAACTATTATTAACTATGCAGCTTTAGCACTGAATTAATTTAAAGATAATATGCAGCCAGTTTGCATTTGAGATATGGACAATTCCTACCGAGCTGGTACAATTTAAAGTAGAGATTGGTGGTGAAGGTATCTTCTACATAGTTTGTAAAACGTACAGGAGAATTTACACAAACACCCTGACCCCAAAGTTCTTGTACAATTTGTCAGGATTATACAAAGGTATATTGAAGGTTTGAAGTTAAAAGTTCAGGAACTCAGCAATCCATACACTTAGATATCCTTCTGGGTGTTGTAAATAGAAATGAGCATGAACCAAAATGCTGGATGTGAACACTCCCAAAGATTTTGAGGGGAGGGGTTTTGGAAGCAAAATGTGGAGCCATATCCAAATTAATTGGCTGGCTACTGTATCCATATTCAGCTGGAGCAACACCCCAGATTTAAACACCTTTGAACTCTGTGGTATTCAAAATCTGGATCTGAATTTTAGAGCTTGGGACAAATCCATTTTTAAACTTCCTATCATGAGTCCATATGGGAAATGTTATTACTTAAAAGCCTCAACACTTTAAGGGGAAATTACCTGGCCCCATTACATTTGATTTTAAAAGTTTAATCAACTGAAATTTTCCAGAAGGGAACACACACTTCTTCCAGAATTCTATCTGTATCTAACTCACTCACTGCCTCTGGCACATGCTAGCTACTTACTAAGGGCTAATTTGTAAGGCAATGTCCATGGCTGGGGGTCATTGACAAGACAGAACACTCCAGCGGGAACTCCAGAGAAATGATAGCTCCCTGGGATGTGGGCTTAAACAATACATGTTAAGAAGGTGCAGTCCCCTCTGCAATTGGCCACAGGGAAGGCAGCAACATGGCCCTGCTCCTCCTGACCCCTACCTTTACTAGCCTCTACCGCCCATACACGTAGGGTGACCAGATGTCCCGATTTTATAGGGACAGTCCCGATTTTTGGGTCTTTTTCTTATATAGGCTCCTATTACCCCCCACCCCGTCCCGATTTTTCACCCTTGCTGTTTGGTCACCCTACATACACATCCTAGCCTGACACAGACCTTGTGCTCCGGTGAGCACAAAGAATGTGATGGAGGATGGCCCTTCTGCAGGTGCACAAAGAAAGGAGGCTCCTTTCACTCTCTCCCTGTTTCAAACCTGTCCAATCCAGCCCTGAATATTATTCCCATTGGTAATCTCAGTTTCATTGCTCATCTCAATTTCATTGCTAATGCAATATTTTTTACCATATGAAATGAATAAAAAAATTGCTTTGGACTTCTGATGAAATCTAGGTTGTAAACTTGGTGAAACAGTTCTTGATTTATGTTTTCAAAAAATGTCCAGGAGACATGAAGGTTATTGTAGATAAATTAGATTTACAGCCTACTCAGCCACTTATTTTGGGATACCTCTGTAGACGTTCCGCTTCTCCACTTTGACTAATGACACCTTGAACTTATGAAAGGAGCTCTTTCTGGTCCTATTGAAAGGACTCAAGTCTAATACTGTAATATGAAAGTACATTATGGGGAAGAGGTAAATCACAATAACTTGTTTTGATCGCAACCTGGACATATATATGGGCATAAAACCTCAAGGTTTTAGCCCTACTACAAAAGTTTCTTTTATTGATTGTCATCCAATTGTCAAAGGTATTATGCATCTGGTATTACCAAAATACTTTGAGAATTAAAAACTACACTGATGATCATCAAGCCAACAGAAATTGGCCAAATAGTTATCTTTTCAATACTGAATTAAATTCCCATTTTATACGGACATCTCCATCATGGATCCATTTATCAAAAATAAATGTCTAATGAAGCATCTGAAATTAATTTAATGCCATACATTTCATAGCCATTGGCTAATATCCAGAATGCTAAAATGACAACCCAGTGTTATAAAGGTAAAAATGTATTCTTTATAGGTACTGGCTAATATCCAAAATGGTTACAGTAAGTGGTAGAATAAAACATTAGTAACAGGGTTCTTGCTCAATCTGTCAGTTCAGCATGCAACTGTATGTTTGCTCCAAAAACCTCATAATTGTAAAACACCTGGCTGCAAGAACCCAAGGTACCAACCATACATGATGCTGAGAACTCAACTCCCAGTGAAGTAAACAGGAGTAAAGGGTACCTAGCATCCTGCAAGAGGCACTGAGGACATTATAGGATTGTCAGCAAAGGACCAGTGCAACACAGATTTGATTCATATTACCAGAACGCAACTCTGAGTTGAAGGTATGCTTTACTTGGCAATTGGCTGCTGATTTTGATTAACGTTTTCAAATTAGTCACACTATACATGTGTCTAGATTTGCTTAAAAAAAAAAAGGCAATGAAATGGATGGCGACGGGATCTAGATTCACTGGGCCTGATACTCAGCAGATGTAAATTGGTATCGTTCCATCCATTAATGTCAGTAGAGATGCATCACTTACACCAGCACAGATGTATGCCTGCTGTCTTTGAGGCTTTTAATTTAATGTGCTGAGGTGAGTTTCTGTGCTGCACCTCTAAGAGCAGGGGTGTGCTAAGGTGACTTTAAACCACCTTTTCACCTTCCTGATCTTAGGCTGCTCTTAGGAATGGAGAAGCCCCCGGCATAACCTAGACACTCCCAGGGTCTGTCTAAGCTACAGCAGCCTCCTGGGGCAGCCCTATGGGCTGCAGTGCTGCCCCAAATGTCCGCAGTTCTCTATATTGCCCCTCTCCCCAGAGGCCTTGGAATGCTGCCTTCAACAGTGCTGGTGAAATCATCCTCCAGCCCAGGAGTTCTCAAATTGGGGGTCAGGACCCCTCAGAGGGTCGTGAGGTTATTACGTGGGGGAATAACAAGCTGTTAACCTCCAACCCAAATCGTGCTTTGCCTCCTGCATTTATAATGGTGTTAAATATATAAAAAAGTATTTTTAATTAATATGGGGGGGGGAGTCACACTCAGGCTTGCTATGTGAAAGGGGTCACCAGTAAAAAAGTTTGAGAGCCACTGCTCCAGCGAGAGCTGGGGTTTTTAGAGCTTATTTGTGTCATGCTGGTCGTCTTACCCAGATCTGTACACGCTTCTTAGAGAGGTCCTTCCAAACTACAGCTGAGTGAATAATTGAAACTGATGATTATATTAATTTTACATATTTTTTTCTGGTCATGAATTGTCTGTGCCAAGTTTATGATTTTCTTACATTTCTTTGTTCTATGAAAAGTGGATGCACCAAACACTTAACAGAACTGGCCAGAAAACAGAATTTCTATCCCATGGAAAATTTTGAGGTTTCAGAAAAAATTCTGTCTCAGTCTGGGATAAAAAGTAAAAACCTCAGGAGAATCAAAACAAATTTTTTTTTGACTTGCCAGCTGTCAGCCTGACAAGCTCTTGTCAATTTCACTGTCGCTCCTCAGGCAGAAAGTGAAATTGACAAGAGCTTTCCAGGTGGACAGGCAAGGGAGCTGTCATTTTGATTTTTCCCAATGGAAAGTGAAACATTTTCAGCAAAATTGAAATTTTCCTGCAGAAAAATCTCAGTTTTTCAAAAAGGGCATTTTCCATCAGAAAAATCCTAACCGACTCCACTTTATAACTTTGTATGAAAAGTTCTTGTCTTCAGATGATTTATGAACAGTTCACTGAGAGTATTTAATATCCAAAATCCAAGCTCTGTGGGCTAATTTGGAAGAGGTAGATTGGTCAAAAGGGAATATTTTTGTTTCCAGATTGGATGAGTATAAACATTAGTTATTATTCTAATATGAATATTTGTTCTTTTTGTCAAAATCTGTTTTCTGTGAATTATCTCTAATATTTGCTCTTTCCAGAAATACTTCTGCCAGTAAAGTTGTGTCCTAGAATTTTCAAAGAAAATGAATCCCAAACAGGAGTGAACCCAACTGAAATGATTTCCAGCCCTGCAAACTTAACTTGAATGATAAGAGTCAAGCTACATTGATTGAGATTTATTCATCATAACCTGTAATAATCCATTGTGTCAAATGCTGCCTGCATTGACCCCTGTGCAGTCTTGTTACCTTCAATGAAGGAGTAATGAATGGAATTTGGTAAAGACTTTGGTTGATGATGACCGAGAAGAACAAGAATAGAGCTCACCCTCCCATTGCTGTGGTGGCTCTGCAGTGCTAAGGCAAGTTAAAAGTTATTTTTGTCACCAAAGGAAGCAGATCTGCCTGTGAATACACCCAGGGAGCAGATGTATTAAGTTATTCCCTTCTCAAAGTAGACGCACACTCTAGTTATTGTTTACTGACACTACTTGGTTACAGGATATTGATGAAATGGAGATGTCCAATGAAAGCTCTAACAGATTTTCAGTTATTTGACTGGGACGTATGCCCAGTTTCCCTATCATGACAGAAAAACAACAGATTAAATTACCATGGGGCCAAGTTGCAAAACTCAGAGCTGGATCATGACTGTGAACACCCCTCGAATGTTCAGTACCAGGGTTTTGGTTGAGGTCCGCTCTAGTTTAAAGAATGGGGTTTTAATTTTCCTTAATTGAGTGAAATAAAGTCGTTCAGAAGTGAAAAAAAAAAGTCAGAGCATTAAAAAAAAAACAGAAAAAGATCAAAGTAACAGGGATAGTTTGCTTATGTTATGAGAAATATGAAAAAGGACCCATTGTGAGAGAAGTGGAGAAGGGGACTCCCATGTTTCTCTGGAATGGTGTTAGGAAGATACTTCATCAAAAACATTCAGTATCCTGGGGCAAGAGATGTTTTTGATACATCTGCAATGACAGCAGTTTGTTAGAAACACAGATTATAGGGAACTGTTCCAGCATGTAGAAGATTTTGAGGCTTTAACGCTATAAAAATGATGGCAGTGGTCTGGCAGAGCAGGAAGTCTAAGAGACTCTGAGTTAAATATGGAAAATGTTTAGGACGTGGGCTATGCAGAAAGCTCACATCCTACCCCAACCCACGGCAAACCCATTTGAAAAAACAGGTGGCAACAAATGACCCAGTGCAGGGTGTACATTTTAGTGGGTCCCCGCACTGCATACTTATCTCATGGCTGCTCAATGTGTCATCGCTGCACGCTCCCACATGGCAACTTCAATAACCCTGCCGTAGCCAACACGCAGCAGTTCACCATGGCTGCTCTACACTCAGCTCAGTGGCATGTCAACATACCATCACCATAGTCCCTGACATGGCAGTGCAATGGGCCTGCCCTCCTCTCCCAGGATAGTTCAGCATGCACCCACCCTTCCACGCGTGACAGCTCTGTCTGCTCCTCACCATGTCAGCTCAGTGTTCCCCTCACAGCAACTCACTGTGTCACCCCGCCCCCCACTCAGCTCTGTGTGCCATTGCCGTGTCCTCGTCCATGCAGCATGCCACTGCTACAGCCCCCTGCATGTAGGCTTAGCATGTCACTGTTATTCATCCCGTCTGGCAACTCAATGTGCCATCCCAGTCCCGTATGAGGAGCTCAACCCATGCCACCGTGTACACCCCACCTATGGAAATATAGCGTGGTGCTATTGCTCTCCATCTCCATGTGTGGTTAGCTAAATGTAGTAGCTCAAAATGTACCCACTTCACATAGGCGGTCTGGGCACCTCCCCTTCTCCAATGTCAGGTCCCTTAGGTTGGCATCTCAACATAATGCCATTATGTTGCTTACCCTGCTCCCCTCCCCCATCCCCCTTATTGTAGCTGTGCAGACTTTGGGATAGATTTTAGCCCTAGCATCAAAGCTGAGCAAGGGGCAATGTATAGCAGTGGTGCTGTCAGAACAGAGCAGGAACTTGACTGAGTCACTATTTTCCCCTTTGCTTCAAGGGGAAGTTAACTGCTCCTGCCCTTGGCTGACACAGATTTACTTTTTCCTTTACATCAGCATTGGTGGGTGGGTGTGGACAGAGCCAATCTCTGGCTACTTCCCTGTCTATGACTGCTGTCTTCCTACCTAAACAGGAAGGAGAATAGCTCCTGCTGATAGCTCTTCTTCCCAAACCCACACAGGATCCAGTGACTTGAGTAGCCCATGAAAAGGAATAGGGGCTCTCGTCTAACTTGAAAGACACTATGGCAACTGGAGAACAAATGAAATGACGATATCACAAGAACAGAGAGTGAAAGCTGAACAACTTAGTAAGAAGATTTTAAGTTTGCTTGTTTAACCTTAGAGTTAGTTTTTGTTATTACCTATTTACTTTGTTCAATTCACGCTTTGGAGAAATAAACCCTTTAATAAAAAGATTCTGAATCCACCATCCCTTAAGGCATGAGACTGTACAATTCATATCTCTAAGATGACCAGAAAGTTCTCCAGAAAGAAACAGAGTGGACCTGATAGGGAGTTCCCGATATTTTAAGCTAAGAAATAAGAGAACAGTTCCACTTCACCATACCCCAAAACCACCCTTTCAGTCCTCCTTTACAAAGCAGCAAAAAAGAGCCCAAAAGCAAAAGCCAAAATGTTTCAAAAATTCTTTGCAAATCATCTTCAAGAGCACAAGTGTTAAGAGAAGGCATTTTTGGAAATGTGTTTTATACCTTCAGCAGAACACTGACAGGCTTTGGTGTCTGCTCTCTACAGTCACACGATGTTGTAGCCACTTCTCAAGTTGACTTATTTCCAAGAGGATGGAAATCGAAGAGATTGTTATCAAAATGGCCATGATAACCCTTCCAGCATAGACACGCATCTGGCTGTGTATTTGTGAGACTTCTGCTTTCTGTGAAAATCTTTGGAAACAAACATTTTGTCCTACACAGAAAAAAAATAAAATAAAAGTCAAATATCATCCAGATCAATTCCCAGATCCAGGTCCTCCACAGGTGTAAGTCAGCATAGCTTAAATAACTTGATCAGATGAGGATCTGACCCACAGTTTTAGTCAGACAATGTTTGCAAGTACATTTTTGCAGTATTTGGCCATCTCTAGTTATGGTAAAGAAACCAAACTACTGAGTAAAGTATCCTGTCTGTTGCTGCTGATACACGGCAATGGTGTAATGTTGGAATTCTTTGAACTAGCACTACCTTTCCTTGGAGACTTTTACAGCTCCCTTTAAGTAGTACCAGTCACCAAACCTTAAGAATGCCCACAAACCTTTAGTTATAATTAAAATGGTTGTAAATTAACTTAAATACAAGAGTAAGAAAACATAACTGTCATTTTACTACTTTTGTAAGTAACAAATGAAGGCATAAAAGGTACATACAGTGAGATGCTGCTCCCTGCTGGGGAAAGTGTATAAAGAGGTGACTGAAGGTGAATCAGCTGGCATAGAGAACTGAAGGGTTAGAAGGGACTGCAAGGGTCACATGTACATTGAGTTTAAGAGTGATCTGTATGAAAAGCAGCAAAGAATCCTGTGGCACCTTATAGACTAACAGACGTTTTGCAGCATGAGCTTTCGTGGGTGAATACCCACTTCTTCGGATGCAAGAAGACTAATGACTTGCATCCGAAGAAGTGGGTATTCACCCACGAAAGCTCTAGACCTGGAAAGCTCCAGCAACCACTTCCTCCCCGCAGGCAGCTTCACCCGATTCGCCGACTGGCGGTTCATACACCGCGCCCGGCTGAACTGCGTCCCCCTCAACGGAGCCGTCCGCCACGGGAACCCCGACAAACGCTGCCGGAAGTGTGGGTACGCCATGGAGACCTTGCCCCACGTCCTATGCAGCTGCAAGCCCCACGCCAGAGCCTGGCAGCTGCGCCACAACGCCATCCAGGACCGCCTGGTGAAGGCCATCGCCCCGCACCTGGGAAAGATCGCCGTCAACCACGCCATTCCCGGCACCGACAGCCCGCTGCGCCCGGACATCGTCGTCACGGACGAGGATCGGAAAAAGATCATCCTCGTCGACGTGACGATCCCGTTCGAAAACAGGACCCCGGCCTTCCGCGAGGCCCGAGCCCGCAAGCTCGAGAAATACGCCCCCTTGGCGGACACCTTGCGGTCAAAGGGCTACGAGCTCTGCACCGAGGCCCTGATCGTGGGGGCCCTGGGCGCCTGGGACCCTTGCAACGAACGTGTGCTTCGGACCTGCGGGGTGGGCCGTCGCTACGCGCAGCTCATGAGACGCTTAATGGTCTCGGACACTATCCGCTGGTCCAGAGACATTTACACGGAGCACGTCACCGGCCACCGCCAATACCAGGAGTGAGCGGGCGTGACTCTGTGCACCCACAGGGGGGACGGAACCTGTGGACCCCCCGTTGGACTCTATCCCCTAAGCCATGAACCCACCAAACCGTACTCCACCATGTGAGGGCCGTCCAAGCCCCATTACTCAGTCCGCTTATAGAGTATAAGTAAGGTCTATAAGGTGCCACAGGATTCTTTGCTGCTTCTACAGAACCAGACTAACACGGCTACCCCTCTGATACTGTATGAAAAGGAAATCTAAGAAATCATATCCATGAATTAACTTATTCATATTAAAGTGAGTTGATAGCAATCCCCATATTTAAGGTTGAGTAAGGCATTTCATATATATGAACTTCTATAAGACGACTGATTTTGATACATCTCCATCCTACCACCTCAACTTTCTTTAAAAGAAAAAAAATGTCTTTCTTGCTTAAATAGGTCTTGCTTACACATAGGCCAATGGACATGGTAGATTTGGATTTGACTAAGGCATTCAGTTCTTGCCCCGTGTGTGGTGGGCCAAAGGCTAAGAAATGGAGTTAGGGATGTGGTGTGATCAGGTGGCTATGACTAAGGAAGGAATTTAGCAGGAGGCTATGTTAGAGGGATGGAATTGGGCAGTGAGGGGTGGTTTTTGTGTATGTGTGTTGGAGATGGGAGTTCAGAGGCTAGGGATACCAAATGGGTAGAGTCAGTATTAGCCATCTCTCACTAAAGCGCATCTGGGAGATGTCACTAGGATTTGTTTGGGACAAGGAGATCCTGCTTTGAGCATGAAGCCATTGGTAGAGCGAGTTGGGCAACGTTGGCATGAGTCCCAGCAGTATGGAGATAAGCAGTGCTATACATTTTCCTTACATGAAACATTAACAGCACCGTCTGCTGGCTTCCCAAATGCCTGGCTGAGATCAGTCCTTGGATGAAGACTGGTTGAATACGAAGCCTGACAAGGTTGTGGTGATGTTGGCAGGAAGAAGGAAGCATTCTGAAGACGTCACTGCTTCCTTTAAAATCCCCACCATCAAAACCATCTGCCCTCACGCTGTACAATCACTCTTAGACACTGCACTACAATTGGACACCCAAAGTCATAGTGGCAAAAAACTCCCACTTCCACCCCTGCATCTGGCTAGTAGATTACACCTCTTCCTATCAGAACCTGATCTGGCCCCATGTACCCACATATTTGTTACCTCCAGAGTTGGTTACTGCAATTTCCATATGTAGGAATGAGGTCCCGTGTCCTGAAGCTCCATGCCTTCAGGAAGCTACTGCTAACCCTGAATGCAGCAGCTTGCCTGCTAAGAAACATGGGTTACCAGGAACACATTACCCTGATTTTCTGCTTCCTTCACTGGCTCCTCATTGAGCGCAGAGCCCAGATCAAGGTCTCTGTTCTGATTTTCAAAGGCCTGCATGACACTGGCCCTAGCTAACCGAGATCGCCTCTCCTTCTCCAGTAACAGCCTCACACAACAGTTTCATGTCACTAAAAGAATGAAGTTGTCAACTAAGAGAGGAAGACTTGTAGCAGACAGAACTTTCACAGGAGCTGGACTGTGACTATAGAACTCTGTCAGAGGAAATGAGAAGGATCAAACTTCACTTCATTCAGAGCCACCTGCAAAACCCATTTCACTGATTTTGAGGATGACATCGAGGGAAAGAAAACATCAGCATCCTCACACACGTACACACACACACACACACACCTTTTTGAAATTCCAACCAATAGCTCTGAGCTTGAAGTCTATAAAACAGTGGTCCAGCCCATTTTAAGGTATGGTGCTGAGTGATGGACAAAAAAAGAAGAAACAAGCAAATGATCTGTTCCACATAAATGTGAATGTTGAGATGCGTGAGGAACGTGTACGTCACAGACATGCTCAAAGAAACACCCATAAATGAAAAAGTGAGAGAGTTCAGGCTCACGTGGTTTGGTCATGTAAAGCAGAGCCCTAACAACTATGTGGGTAAGAGGGACCACCAGATCAAGATTAAAGGGAAAAAAAACAGAGGAGCCAACCTAGGAAGAAGTGGTGGGATATCATAAAGGAAGACATGTTAGCACATGGTGCGACAGGGGATAGAGCTTTGATCTGAGAGCACTTTGGAGGAGAGAACTCATACAGCAGATCTCCTTTGATGGGATTAACACAAGGAAGCAGCAGCTTTAAACTTGCTCCTGACAGCAGGACTGGAAGGTTCTCTTGGGCCTCCACCACACTTGCAGAAGCTGCTGCTGCAGTAGGAGCAGCTCTGTAGCCTACTTCCTCACAGCTTTCCGGTGTAGCCATGCTTGGCCCCACTCCACAAGGACAGGACCTGGGCAAGGTATTGGGGGGCTGCATATGGAAATTGGGAGCTGGGAAGCCAGACTGATGTTGGGGTGGGTAGCAAATACCATGGGTTTGGCAACGGTAGGATGGGTCTGTGCCCCTCTCAAGCCACTGATCCCTTATGGTCTCCCTCTGTGTACAGGGGAGTTTCTTTTGCAGTGGTGGCAGGCTGCTATATCTGTCTGCCGTGCCATGACTGAGAAATGCTCCCAGATGCTGCCACACCTCCTCAATCAGAAAACGATTCCTTGTGCTTCTAGCTTTCACTCCTTCCCCCTAGGGACTTGGAATTTATTTATTTCTATCAAACAGTCCTGCCATCCCTACCTAATAACCAGTCCTCCTCTTGTTCTTCCCCTGACTATCTGAATCACTGAAAACTGAAATCAAAATGGCCACTATTGAGCTTCCCATTCCTGGTAAATAAAGGTTGAAACGTTTAATTTTGACAATGTTGAAATGTTTCATTTGTATACTGACATTTCAATGTTCCTGATTTAAAATATTTTAGAATTTCCATTCTGCAGAAAATGTTTTTTCATCCCCCATCAGAACATTTTTCCCCCGCATTTCTATTTTGTTCATGGAATGGAAGTTCTGGTTCCCACCCAGCTCTACCTGCAACCCAGATAGTGGAGATAGGGAAGCCCATTGCCATATTGTATATTCAACAATGTGTTTTTCCAAAGAGACTTTCAGTTTGATTGGTGTACCTAGTCTCTGTTTGCAAGATGCTGGGAAGGACGACAGGGGATGGATCATTTGATGATTACCTGTTCTGTTCATTTCCTCTGAAGCACCTGGCATTGGCCACTGTTGGTAGACAAGATACTGGGCTAGATGGACCATTGGCCTGACCCAGTATGGCTGTTCTTATGTTATGTCCTTGATTAAAATAGTCGAGGAAATAGTTAAGCTGTCTATTTAATATGCAGCAGGTTTAAAACAAACAAAAGGAAGTATTCACACAACGCACAGTCAACCTGTGAAACTCTTTGCCAGAGGATTTGTGAAGGCCAAGACTATAACAGGGTTCAGAAAACTAGATAAATTCATGGAGGATAGGTCCATCAATGGCTATTAGCCAGGATGGGTGGGGATGTTTTCCCTAGCACGTGTTTGCCAGAAGCTGGGAATGGACGACAGGGAATGGATCACTTGATGATTACCTGTTCTGTTCATTCCCTCTGGGGCACCTCGCAATAGCCACTGTCAGAAGATAGGACACTGGGCTAGATGGACCTTTGGTCTGACCCAGCATGGCCGTTCTTATGTTCTTAAAGGAAAACTAAGCTTGACTCCCCTCAGGACAGTGACAATGACTTCATCATAATAACATTTATGTTAGATATAGCAAAACGGAGTTCAGCCAACACACATCTTATCCTTCTGTATGGTCACCCACATGTCTAGAGCCCCAATCCCCATCAGAGCACTCAAGCATACATGCTTCTCTTTCAGCATTCAAGGAGCCCCATTGATTTCAGGGGACTACTCAAGTTCTTGAAGTTACGTACAGGTTTAAGTGCTTCGCTGGATCAAGACCTGACTCTTTAGGTTATCAGTTTTGATTCATTTACAGCCCCACACTCCTGTTATGTGGGGCAGAAGAAATCAGATCAGAGAAAGCTTTGGGGGAAAAAAGAATTTAAAAAAAAACATTATAACAAAAAATCAACATGAAGGGAGAAAAAAGTGCTTTGAGCGACATTTGGTAAAACCATAGGGCCTTATTCCTATTTGCACTGCTCTGACAGTTGAAATGATTATAAAAATGTAATTTCTGCCCACTTTAAGGCAGCATTAGACTGCTAGAGCGATGTAAACAGGCCTAAGGCCTTATGAACACCAGGAAACCCCCCTAGTGGAGATGCAGCTCTCTCAGCAAAAGAGCTCTTTTTGCTGTTATAGCCAGTTCCATGAGCAAAGTAAGCTAAACCAGCAAAAGAACTGCATCTGTACTGGGGCTTTTTTAAAAATCAGTATAGCTCTGTCAGTTAGAGAGGTTTGGTTTTCTTTGCACAATCCTAATGGGCATAGCTACCCTGGCAAAACTTTTAAGTGTAGACCAGGTCTTAGTGTAAATGAGAATCTGGACCATAGACTACTTTACAAGAATGAAGGGGCCTTTGCCATTAAAGAGAGTGGTGGAATTCCTGGCCCTCCTGAATTCAATGGGAGCAGATGCTGGCATTTAGGGCTAGATTCTGGCTGCCCTTTTTTGATACAGAAACAGGAAAAAAAAAAAGCACAAACAAATTGCCTCCGTTACTCTTTAAGCAGGAGCTCGCTAAAGTCCCATTAAGAAGAAAGTCTCTGCTTCCTCCTAGCCCATTCAGGTGCCTGAGAGGGTGAGGGGAAGGAAGGTAAAGACATTGCTCCCCTGTCCCTCCAAACTAGTCAACATATCTCGCTGAGCATGCAGCATCGTCTAAGGGCGGCAGTGTAACTATCATGCCAGTGTGCAGTGCTTGGGAGCCTCCAGGCATTTTAGCTGGCTCATGGGGACTTTGGCTGCCACTCAACCCTGCTGCAACCTTTCCAGTTAAGCTAGCATTTAAATTGAGAACCTTCGACAGCCTTTGGTAGCAGCAATAAAATACAGTAATACCATTAATATTCAAAAACCCAAGTCTCCTGGAATGGAGTCAGAGCACATCATTCACTGCTGGCAGGTGGTGGGCAGATTGGTTGATGTGGAGATACTGGATCTTTGTATGTTAGCTTATACCCCACTCTCCTTAAAAAAACAAACAAAAAAACAACCCCACTACACCCTGGGAATTCGCTGGTGCAAAGCTTCCCACTGGATATTGTGAAATCCTAGAACATTCTTAGCTATTTAAGGACAAAAATCCTGCCTGCAAGCCTTCAATAAGAGTCATGCCTGATGATTCAGAGGAAGACAGCTCCCTCCACAATGCAGTTTGCTGACTGTACATGCTCCACGGGGGTGGGTGAGATTTCTTCCTTATCCCCAGCAAACAATCTGAGACTTGATTTCCCCATCACAGATTTAATCTGAACCTGACCTGGAGCTCCATCAACCATAACATGACAGTAGATCATAGATCTTACAATACAGCACAGAGATGAGGTGGTTTCTGAGACAGCAATGGCCAAACCCTTTAACGACTTTAAACATCGGTGCCTTGAAATAGGCCTAGTAATGGATAGGAAATGACAGACAGTCTCTTTAATTTCCTCAGCAATGAAAGAAAGCCTTGGTTTAAATGCTTGCACTGGCAAGGACAAAATGGATCTATTACGTCTGCTCTACCCAAATCACCATGTTTGGAACTGCATATCTCCTGCAGGTGATTAGACATGTCCAGCTCTTAGTTTTAAGCCATTCTTATTACATTGAAACTGCTAGCCAAAGCAATGAATCTGCTCGGTGTGATGATGGTACAATGACAGAACTGGAAAAAACAAGAGGATCGCAGCTCACTGGAGTTCTGGCACTTTGATAAACTTCTGGGTGGTTGTTCGTCGATTATAGGGCTGCAGAACAGATACTTCGGGGGTTGAGAAACAGGTTAACTCTTTTATCTGCATTATAAACTTTGTACTTTCTCGACTACCACATTTTACGACAAGCTGTAGAACTTGCTCTGGCAACACCCTTAGCTGCCTACTCAAGGAAAATATATGTCTTCTCCCTGACTTGACAAACAGAAATGAAGATTTCAGACCTTACCTCACTTTATCTAGCCCAGATGGCCTAGGCAAGAGCACAGAGTTCCAGCTTGAAAGCAGTGCATATTTGTGAACCTATTTATATGCTACACAGGCATGTTACAGGTCTCCTGACACTTAAGGCACCTGTGGACCAGATGCAGTTTGGTTTTTAGACAGAACCAAAAAGCTGGGGGCAATTTTTGCAAGAGATTGTAAGAGAGCTGAGTACAGATGGACTATTAATATGGTTCTGTGTGCTGCTATAATTAAGCTAGAGGTGTTCATTGTAAACCACTTTTTCCAGGGGTTTCTATAACTCAGAAGTAAAGATTTTTACCATTCCTGAGTTAGGCAAACATTTCAGCCTAAGATGACTTGATTATTTTGGAAAGCTAATTTGTTTTGATTTTAAATTAAAAGTTTAGTATGTATATATGCACACACACATTAGAGATGGGTGAAAAATTTTCAACAAATAGATTTGTCTTTTTTTTTTAAAATGCATTTTTCAGTGCTCCAGAACTATTCACAAATTCAGGTTGAATAGTTTCAGACGGGGGTTGGGGAAAGGGGGAAGAGAAATATGAATAGTTTCTTTTTGAGCATGTCAGTTCTACTTTTTTTCTTTTGAAATATTTTGTTAAGAACATTTCAGAATGTTTTGTTCTCACTTTTCATTTTGAAATGACATTCCATTTTGAAATTTGATGAATTTTAAAACAATGCAGCAAAAGAGGGTGAACAACCTGTAAGTCGCTGAACTGAAACAAAAAGCTGTTTAAATCAACAAACATTTTGTTCAAGTCAAAACAAAATGATTTACAAGTGTTTTCATTTGATGAAAAAATTCAGAAAAAAAATGGTTTTGCTTCAAATTGAACAGGATATCCCCCCAAACCCACCTGCCCCATACCAAAATATCCATCATTTGCTCAGTTCTAAAATGTATTAGAAAAAAACCCACCCTACATTAAAAGAACATTCCTAAAAGTGCAAAGTCAACCTCTCAGAAGTTAGGAAATGCCAGAATTAAGGTAGCCTGTTGTTGCATCACCCAGGCAAGTTACTAACAACTTCAACAGGACTTTATTTTTACAGTGGAAACCTCTGTACCAAGCTGCTGCTGCACCCTCTGTAACTCTCACTCAGCCTCCTCAGCTCCTCCCCCTCCTTGCTGTTTCCTGTCCTTTCAGACTCCCAACAGCCACTGCTCCCAGTTCTAATAATTACAACCAACATCTAAACACCACATTCCCTCCTCTCTTAAGAAACTTTCCCAATTAAAATAAACATTGTTGTTCTAACCACAGGAACAAATAGGAATCAAGACACTATTCTACTGGCAGAAATATTACACTGGAAACACTGTAGGTACTACATGACAGTCTTTAGTCCAGACAGGTGGTCGTCTGGGTCTGACAGGCCGTCTCTCAAGGCCCGGTTCCAGTGCAATGTCTTGTTGTGATGGTTCTATGGTGAAGTCATCCAATGCAGACTGGGTGTTGGCATAATCTCCTCTTGGTCCATAGGCAGGTGCAAGATAAGAAGCATTCCATACCCGCCCATCAGAAAGTTGATAGGTGTAAGGTCCCTTCTTCTCTAGGATTTTAAGAGGAGCTGTGAATTTATGGTCCCCTTTGTGTAAAATTCCAGGTTTTCATATTCTAACGAAGGAACCACACTCAAACTTTGGTTCGTTAACACTCCGCCGCTTGTCTGTGAAAGCCTTAGACTTTGCTTGGTTCTGTTCAACTGTTTTTCTCACATCATCCTCGTTTGGGACATCAAGTTATGCCTTTAACAATCCAGCAATGTTCAGTTTAGTATTCATCTGTTTCCCATGCAGTAACTCTGCGGGTGATCTTTGTATTGTGGCATGTCGTGTCGCCCAGTATGCTTGCAGGAAATCAGTAGTGAAGGGTATTCACAATCGCCCTTCCAGTTTAGCTGTTTGCAAACTCTTTCAAACTTCTGTTAAACCGTTTGATTTCCCCATTGGCTGAGGGTAATATAGGGATGACCTTCTGTGTAAAATGTTCCTCTCTGCTAGAAAAGTTTCAAACTCCAGGGAAGTAAATTGACTACCATTATTGGAAACCAGTTCTATGGGGTTACCTTCCCTGCTAAAAATTGAAGAGAGGAACTTAATTACTGTAGCAGAAGAGATTTGTGATGTAAATGCTTCCTCAGGCCATTTACTCAAATAGTCTATTAAAGTGATGGCATAACGACAGTCAATTGGAGCAGTATCAAAGGGTCCTACAATGTCAATCGCCACTTTTTCCCCATGCAGATTCAGGAAGAGGAACAGGCTGTAATGGAGGTGTACATGTCACTGCTGTCTTATAATGCATTTGGTAAGTGACACAGGATTTTATGAGTGCTTCAGTTTGAGAGTCCATCCCTGGCCACCAATACAGATCCCGTAGTCATTGTTTGGTTCTGATAATTCCTTGATGAGTATCGTGTGCCAAGTGTATGAGTTCTGACTGTAATTCTTCTGGAACAAGTAGCCAGTTGTACCTCGTAGCACACAGCCATCGACCAAAGAAAGTTCATCCCGAAATCTAAAATAAGGCAGCAAAACTTGGTCAAGGTTTTTAGGGTTACTGGGCCATCTCGGTCAGAAATTCCCATAGTTTTTGTGGAATTGGACATGCTGAACAAGCAGCTTGAAATTGTTCTCTTGTAACTGCAGTAAGAGTGCTTGTAATAAGAGTGCAACTACATCCTCATCCTCTGGTGGACCATTTGGTAAAGGCAAAGGAAAGCGAGAAAGGCAATCAGCTACCACATTTGTGTTTCCAGGCTTATATTCCAGGTCATAATTGAAAGAGAGTAGTCTTGCAGACCATTTAGCAATACGATATCCTGCTCTTCCCAGTCCTTTCGTGGTGAGCAACATCGTCAAAGGGCTGTGGTCTGTGCGCAACTTGAACATGCAGCCCCATAGGTAAGTTCTCCATTTTTCAGTAGCCCAGACACAAGCAAGTGCTTCTTTTTCAACTGTAGAATATTTTCTCTCAGCATTACTCAGCGTCCTTGAAGCAAATCCAACAGTCCTCTCTGTGTTGTCCTCATGAAGTTGTGTGAGGTCAGCCCCAAGTCCATAATCAGAAGCATCAGTAATTGCATATTCAGTCCTGCATTGCCCACAATTGTAAGTACTGGACTATGTACAATCAAGTCTTTCACCGTTTCAAAACTAGCTTGAGCATCCATTGTCCACACTAAGGTTGAACTTCTCTGTAGTAATTTTCGTAACGGTTCAATGACAGAAGCATAATTGGGAATTAATTTTGCATACCAGGAGGTAAGACTCAAGAAGGAACATAAGGTTTGCAAATCTGTTAGAGGAGAAGCATTTGAAATTGCCAGGATATGATCTGGATCAGGTTTTAGTCCAGCCTGTGAAATTGTATGCCCCAGAAAGGAGAGTTCAGTTTGTCTAAATTTGCATTTGGACCTATTGAGCTTGAGGCCTGCTTTGCTGATGCAGTTTAGTACAGACTGCAGGTTATTGTCATGCTCCTCAGTAGTATTTCCAAACACGATAATATCATCCAAATAGCACTGAACTCCACGTTGATTCTTCAGAATCAATGACATTTTTTGGAAGGCACTTGGGGCTGATGCGAGACCTTATGGAACATGTTTAAAACGAAATAGTCCCTCATGTGTAATAAATGCTGTGAGGTCTCTTCTGTCTTCATGCAACATATGCAACATAACCTGGCGGCATGTGCTCTGCAAATCAAGAGTAGAAAACATCTTTGCTCCACAGAGTTCTGCAAATACTTCTTCTATGTGAGGAAGAGGATGGCTGTCAATCACAATAGCTTTATTTGGCTCCCTTAAGTACACACAAAGGTGAATGCCTCCACTCTTCTTCTGCATCACCACTATAGGTGAAACCCATTCTGAGGAGTTAATCTCTTCAATAATGTCATTTTGAACAAGTTTTCCAAGTTCCTCTGAAACAGCTTCCCTGACTGTAAATGATAAGCGCCATAATTTCTGTCGTACAGGCATCACATTATTCCGCATTTTAACTTTATGCAGAAACCCATAAGGACAGCCAAGTTTCTCCTCAACCTGGTGTGTGTACCACAAGAGTGCTTTGCTCAGGAAGATCATTCGTCCATTAACTACCTTGAGATTTAAAGCAGCCAATAAATCTCTGCCAAGGATAGGAGTGCCTTTGTGGACAATGTAGAACTCTGCAGTTACACAGCAATCACCAAAAGTAACTATTGCTGACAGGCAGCCATGTACTGGAATATGGTTTTTCAAATAGCACACCAACTGAAGTTTGGGATCAGTAAGAGGCACATCTTTAAAGTAATGCAAATAAATGGAATCAGGTAGTATAGATACTGCTGAGCCAGTGTCCAATATTAGCTGAATAGAGTGTGATTTGCCTGAGGGTATGGCGGAAATGTTTACAGTGCTCTTTATCTGTTCTGGAATATGTGCAGTAGTGATTTTGTCCGCACTCAGCACAGTAACATCTGGCATTGTAACTGCATGCACCTGTTGATTGAACTGGCTACTGTGACATACTTTAGCAAAATGCCCAATCTTTTTGCAATGATTGCACTGAGCTACTTTTGCTGGACATCCTGTGTAGCTTGCAAGATGATGTGGGGATCCATAGCGAAAGCATGCTTTTACTGCATTTTGCATTTGCTGATTCAGTGGCTTTTTATTAGTTTTCCCCTTGCAATTGTTTGTCTGCAGTGATAGTGAACTTTTCTGCAAAGGAGTCACAGCCTGGACTGTGCTTTCTGTATCTCTGCTCATTATTTTGGCTTCAGCTGTAGCTGACTCCATCTGAGTAGCAATGATTATTGCTTTTTCTAGTGTAAGTTGTGGTTCTAGAAGTAAGTGTTCTCTTACACGAAGCATGGTTGTTTTCTCAGTGAGCTGGTCTCTAATCATCTCATCTGCCATAATCCCAAAGTCACAAATTACAATCATACTCCTCAGGGAAGCAATATACTGCATTATAGTCTCCCCTAGTTTCTGCTCACACTGGCAAAATCTGTAGCGATTAGCTACTACATTGACTTTTGGCATGGAAAAGTTCTTTAATGCAGTGAGTGCAGTCTCATATTTATCATCTGCAAGGGGAAAAGTGTAAAATATACGCTGCCCTTCTGCTCCAAGGCAGTGGATTAGTAGAGCACGATTTCTTACTTCAAAAATCTCTGTAGCACTGATTGCAAGCAGATAAGTCTCAAACATATGGATCCAGACAGTAAAAGCAATTGGAGGCTCACCTGGGCTTTACAGAAAGGGTGCAGGTGGGTTCAGAGGCAGAAGATCCATCCTCGTCACCAAAATGTTGCATCACCCAGGCAAGTTACTAACAACTTCAATAGGACTTTATTTTTACAGTGGAAACCTCTGTACCAAGCTGCTGCTGCACCCTCTGTTAACTCTCACTCAGCCTCCTCAACTCCTCCCCCCTCCTTCCTGTCCTTTCAGACACCCAACAGCCAGTGCTCCCAGTTCTACTAATTACAAGCACATCTAAACACCACACCTGTGCAACTTTAATTCACCCCCCTTGTGCGTATGCATTAAGATTTAATACAGTACTATTATTTTTTACAGGACTCCGGCCTCATTCAGTGCACAGGATGGATGGTTCTCAGTCAGTGAACAACTGTTCTATGATTCCAATAAATATTTTTATTTCACTTAACTGTGGTGGCTCCAGGCCTTCATTACTGCACAGTATTTAAACCCTGCTCTGAAGACAGATTTATTAATTTCCAATGAGGAAATTCTATGATGATCATAGCTACAGTAGCTGAGTGCTTCACAATGAGTTTAGCTTCACAATGCTCATGTGAGAGGAAGGGGTACTATTATCCCCATTTCAGAGATGGGGGAACTGAGGCACAAAGAGATTAAGGATGGAAGCACCCACAAGTTTTGGGTGCCCTGTTTGAGACCCCTAGGAACTTATTTTTCAGCGTATTTAGCATGGAAGATTCCTGCCAAACTTTAACTATTTGTGCTAAGCTATCGGCAACTGAAAACAGGATCTTATAATGGGAAATGTTGGGCAATCTTAATAATAGACAGTGGTACCACACACGCACACAGATACACTGTTCTGGTATTGCTAACTATCTATTCCAGTTTAAAAACAAAACCTGGGAAAAGATAACCCATAAGATAGTTTTATTGGTCTTAGAAAAAACAAAATAAAGAAGAGATGAGATTTTGAAGGAGAAACTTGGAGTCTGATTCCTCTAAGTTGGGGAATGCTTCTATAATCACTGAAGTAGTTGGCAAAGCTCCAATTGATTTAGTTGGTGGAGGATCAGAGCCTTGCACTATTTTGCACGGATGTCACTCCATTGCTTTCAGGCATGTCTCCAACTTGGGCTGAAGGTGTAATTTCCAGTTTGGGTAGATGTACGCATGCTAGTTTTGATGAAGTTAGCACAGTAAAAATAGCAGTGTTGCCATGGTGGGCGGGATGGGCTAGCCACCCCAGTGAGCCCCTAGGGTCCTGAGTGGTTTGTACTCAGGATGACAAGCCTGTCCCCCGCCTATGTCACCACTGCTACAATTGCATTTTTAGCGTGCTAGCTGAAAGGTAGTTCACATGCATCTACCCGCGTTGGAAATTCCACCTCTAGCTGCAGTGTAGATTCACACTTCAATGGAGTTTCTCCTGATTTACCCCCATGTTAATGGGCCTGATTGTGAGCTCACTGTCTAGAACATCTTTATATTATTTTTATTGCAGATAATGTTATTATAAGTCCTACTTATGGGCCGGATCCTGCAAGGTGCACTCTCTCTACTCTATTGAAATCAATGGGAGTTGAAGATACTTTGGCCCAGATCAATCAAGCTATTTTGGCTCCCAACTCCCATTAATTTCCAACTGATGGAAGTTAAAAACCTAAATACCTTTTATGATCTGGGCCCTAGCATCTTGCCGAGGGGCAGGCAAACTTTTTGGCCTGAGGGCCGCATCAGGTTTCAGAAATTGTATGGAGGGCCGGTTACTGGAGGGGCTCATGACCTGGTTCCCCCTCCCATTCCCCCTCCTGGTACTCCTGCCCCATTCAACCCCCCCTTTTCCCTGATGGCCCTCCCAGGACCCCTGCCCCATCCACCACCACCCATCCAACCCCCCCCCCGCTCCTTCCTGACTGTCCCCTGTGGACCCCTGCCCAATCCAACTACCCCTTCTCCCCGTCCCCTGACTGCCTCCAGAACCCCTGCCCCCGACTGCCCCTCACTGCCCCATCCAACCCCTCCTCTCATTCCTGACTGCCCCCCCCGGGACCCCTGTCCCAATTCAACCCCCCTGTTCCCTGCCCTCTGACTGCCCCATACCTTATCCACACCCCCACCCCTGAGCACCCCCTGAACTCCCCTGCCCTCTATTCAACCCCCACCCCCTGCCCCCTTAGGGCGCTGCCTGGAGCACCGGTGGCTGGCGGCACTACAGCTGTGCCACCTGGCTGGAGCCAGCCATACCATCGCCACCATGCACCGGGTCAGGCTGGACTCTGCAGCTGTGCTGCCCCACAAGCTCACAGCCCCTCCGGCCAGAGCATTGCACCAGCGGCAGGGTGAGCTGAGGCTGTGGGGGAGGGGGAACATCAGGAGAGGGGTCAGGGGTAGGAGCTCGGGGGCCCGCAGGCCATAGTTTGCCCACCTCTGATCTTGCAAGACCAACTCTAAGTAATTCCCTGATGCCTGCTACAAAAGCAGGGTATTTGTTATGAAATAAGTTGCCATCTCAGAAAGGCCAGGAAAGCTCTTTCAGAAGCATTTTTTTGTAGTTTTATTATGCTTTTGTGAAAAGGTTGCCACATTGTGTGGATCTTGGGCATTCTAAGTGCACAAAGTAAGTGAGAGGCATTTGAAGCATTCCAAGACATTTTCATTTCCCCTTTCTTCTTTCTTAAAAAAGATCCTAAACCCAAAGAAATGCATTCAACCTTCTCTGTGAAGTGTCTGGTAGAGAGATGGGTCTGTCCCAGACAGTGTGCAATATTTTTTTAGTGCCAGATTCACAGTGAGTAGCTCCGTACTTCCACAAGTAGTCCCATTAAAATCAGCAGGATTAATTGTGAATTAAGCTATTACTCAGCATGAGTAAGAATAATGAAAGCTAACCCTGAGAAAGTGCATAAAGATCATTGAACCTGGAAAATTTGGAGCCAACATAAAGCTTTCAAAAAGAAAAACAGTTTAGAAAGTTGGGGAGGTGGATTTTGATTTAACCCTCAGGTGATTGTTGTAGGTCCCTAAATTACAGGTTTTGGGCCTTGGAGAACTAGGCCCAGATTCACAAAGGCGTTTGGGCATTTAACTCCCAGAAATCCTGGCCCCACTGAAATCATAGAATATCAGGGTTAGAAGGGACCTCAGGAGGTCATCTAGTCCAACCTGCTGCTCAAAGGAAGGCTAGTCCCCAGACTTTTTACCCCAGTTCCCTAAATGGCCCCCTTGAGGATTGAATACACAACCCTGAGTTTAGCAGGCCAATACTCAAACCACTGAGCTATCTGTCCCTCACAAAGAGCTGGGGCACCCACAAGAGAGGCGCTGCATTGGCCGCAAAGTCAATGAGAAGGCTCTCACTGACGTCAGTGGTGCCAGGATTTCACCCTTTGTATCTCCTCCCTAGAGCTAGCCTGTCCATGAAATTGGATTGAACTAGTCATGCATTTTTTCTTCCACTACCACACTCCTGTTCCTTAACATGTTCTAGATTCCAAGCAATGACCTAGACTTGAAAGGATCAGTAGCCCATTTGCAATCTCCTGAGCTACCTATCCAGTTAGAAAAAGGCTTTTTATGTAGTCAACCACTAAAAAATTCCACTTACAAACATCGAAGCTAAACTGAGACTATTCTGCCTTTGACGTGTGCACAATCTCCTACCAATGCTATTGGGAGTTGGGCAGGTATACTGACAGGAGAACAGACCCTCTGATAACCTCTAGCCATTTGGGATTTCCATTACAGGGATCCACTGCCTAGCTTAATCTTGTTTTTATTTGAAATATATATGAAAGCCTCTGTAAGACTCACTCAAAACTATATATATAAAAAACCCCTTTATATTTCACTTTTCAATTAGTGTTGTTTATCAAAAGGAGCATGAATGTTTGAGGCTATTTATTCAGAAGGCAGACTGCACAGTCCCAACACACAGCATCCGCTTTCCTAAATACACCAGATTTTGTCTTCTGTCCCTCAGAGAGTCATTGTCCATCTGTCTCTTTTGTTACATAAACATTCCTTAATACCTGGAAAAGTCACCAACCAAAGGACTATTTATATAGTCAAGGTAATCGCTGTGTGAATTTTGGCAGGTGATTGGTGCCCTAGCTAGGTTACAAAATGAAAAGGAAAAAAAAAAAGCACAAAGGAAAGGAAAGGTTAGCAATCCTGGAGTGGCTGTGAAAGGGAATGTAGGCCCATCAGGCCCACTTTGGCAGTTGTGGCAAAGTTCTGACCTTGCCCCCGTGGGCCCTGCGCTTCTAGGCGGTTTATGCTAGCCTCAGTGGCTCACTGTGACCCTCCACGTAGCCCTTCTCTCTCTAGGGCCAGGGTTACAGTCTACTGAGCCCTTTTCATCATAGGCCAGCAAGGAGGTTGGTGAGAGAACTCCCACAGTCTCTGTTGTCCCTGGGGCTTATTTCAGAACAGTTTAGCCTCCTGTCCTGACAGGGGCCTGACTTCCCCTCTGTAGGAAGCCAGGGTGGCTTCCCTCCGAGCCGGAGCGGAAACCGCCGCACTCTCCGCCGGAGGGGGCGGGGCCAGGCCAAGTTTGGTCCGACCCCAGCGACGGGAGGGGCGGAACGCGGAGTACAAAGGGCGGGGCCCTTTGCTCAGTCGGGGCAGCACCACGGAGGGAGGCGGACGCAGACGCCGCGCTGCTCCCTTCCGACCTGGCTGCCAACCCCGGTGAGGCGCGGGGCTAAGGGAAGCCCGACCAAGAGGACGGACGGGACTCCCCGGGACTGCCTGGTGCCAAGTGCTCCGAGGGACAGGAGGATCCGGAGCCCGTGGAGGAGCTGGAGCTGCCAGCCGCGGTCTATCCGGCCGAACCTGAGGGGCGCGCTCCGAACTCCTGCCAGCGTTCCCCTGCTAAAGGGGTACGCTAGAGACTCCTGCCAGCGCTCCCCTGCTTGAGGGGCGCGCTGCGAACTCCTGCCAGCGCTCCCCTGCTAAAGGGGTGCACTAGAGACTCCTGCCAGCGCTCCCCTGCCTGAGGGGCGCGCTGCGAACTCCTGCCGGCGCTCCCCTGCTAAAGGGGCGCGCTAGAGACTCCTGCCAGCGCTCCCCTGCCTGAGGGGCGCGCTGCGAACTCCTGCCTGCGTTCCCCTGCTAGAGGGGTACGCTAGAGACTCCTGCCGGCGCTCCCCTGCCTGAGGGGCGCGCTGTGAACTCCTGCCAGCAGTCCCCCTGCTAGAGGGGTACGCTAGAGACTCCTGCCGGCGCTCCCCTGCCTGAGGGGCGCGCTGCGAACTCCTGCCAGCGTTCCCCTGCTAGAGGGGTGCGCTAGAGACTCCTGCCAGCGCTCCCCTGCCTGAGGGGCGCGCTGCGAACTCCTGCCAGCGGTCCCCCTGCTAGAGGGGTGCGCTAGAGACTCCTGCCGGCGCTCCCCGACCTGAGGGGCGTGCCGCGGACCTCAGCCAGTCAGAGACAGGGAAACCACCCCTCCCTCGCTGACGCCACGGCGGTAGCCCAGGCCGCGCGGCTTACAAGTGGCACCTGACCAGGGACTTGAACCTATCCCTGTCGGAAGGGATTAGGGCCAGGGCACAGTTGACGCCCTGGGTTGAAGATGGAGATGGAGGCCCTTATTTAATTCCTGGCCGAAAGCCAGCAGCAGCAGCAGCAGCAGCTCGTACAACAGCTGGGGGCCCACCAGCAGCAGCTACTTCAAACCTTGGGGGTCCAGCATCGGGAGCAACAGACCCAATGTTTCCAGCAACTCGCCACCCTGTGGCCGAGCCCCGGTGGCGTTCCACCAGGGGGGGCCGCTTCACCTGCCCCCCCTGCACCACCGGTTCGTCTGGCCAAGATGGGGCCCGAGGATGACCCCGAGGCGTATCTCGTCACCTTTGAGCGGGTGATGGCAGTGGCCGGGTGGGCACCGGACCAGTGGGCGACCCTCCTCGCCCCCTATTTGACGGGGCCCGCGCGGAAGGCTTACCGGGGGCTCCCCGACGATGAGGCTCGGGTTTATGCGCGAGTGAAAGCCGCCATCTTGGACGCTTTCGACATTACCCCCGAGACCTTTCGACGGCGGTTTCGGGGAAAGCGGTATCCTCCAGGCGCCCGGCCCCGGGTCATCGCACAGGAACTAAAAGACGCAGCTAGCAGGTGGCTACAGCCCGAGCGTAGAACTGCGGCGGACGTGACAGAACAGATCATCCTTGAACAATTCATACACATTCTCCCGACGCCCGGACGGGCGTGGGTGTTGCGGCACCGACCTCAAACACTGTGAGCGGCCATCACCCTCATGGAGGACTTTCTAGAAGCCGAGGCCCCTCTAGGGCCGGCCGCCCGCGGCCCCCAGGTAGGACCGGGCACTCAAAGACTGGAGAGGGGGCCCAGCTCCAAGCCTGGGACGCCGCCCCGAGGCCGGCGGCCAGAGGGCGGCGGGACCTCTTCTCCCCGACACCCAGAGCGCCACCGCATACCGGCTCCGGACGCTGGACCCGGCCCCCAGGACCTGGCCAACCCCGCGCGCCCCCCGGCGCCCCCACCCGTTCCGGGAGCCCGGAACTAGGCCCCTGCTTCCGGTGTGGGGAGAACGGCCACCTGCAACGAGACTGTACGGCGATGGAGTGCGACTTTGGCCGCGTGTATGCTGGGGAGCGTCGAGCCCGCCCGCCCTCCGCGGCCAAAGTAACGGCTCCCATGGAGGTTGCCGGGACCCACGTGGTGGGTCTAATCGATTCAGGCTGTGGACAGACTCTTGTTCGCCAGGCGCTCCTTCCAGATGGCCAGCGGAGCATGGGGGAGGTTCGGATCCAGTGTATCCATGGCGACGTAAGACCGTACCCCACGGTCCAGGTCCCACTCACGCTGAACGGAGCAACCCAGTTACTGAACGTGGCAGTGGCCCCGTCCCTGGCCTATCCGGTTATTCTGGGCCGGGACTGGCCAGGTTTTGTCGAGGTGCTCCGATTCTTATCCCCGGCCGAGGCGTTCGAGGGGGCGTCCTCCGTCCTCAGAAACCGATAGCGGCCCCAGTACCCGGGCCAATCCGGAGGCTGCCCCATTTCTCATCCCCGGCCTGGACGGACAGGGGACAGGGCGTCCCTCTGACGGCACCGTGGACTTTAGCCGGGATCAACGGGAGGACCCTACCCTCCGGTTTGCCTAAGTCGAGGGGGATGTCGTGGACGCCCACCGAACTACCCAATGGCCTAGGTTCGAGCTCAGCCGCGACCGCCTCTACCGCGTGGAGCGAGACCCTCGAACCGAAGAGGTCCGGACCCAACTCGTGGTCCCCCGCATTCACCGGCAGGCCGTCCTGAAGCTGGCCCACGACATCCCGGCCGCAGGCCATCTAGGCCCGGAGAAGACCGTAGCTAGGGTCCTGGCCAAGTTCTTCTGGCCCGGTATTCACCGCGAGGTGAAGGACTACTGTATGTTCTGCCCGGACTGCCAACACGCTGCCTCCGCGGGTGTCCGGAAGGCCCCTTTGGTTCCCTTACCAATCGTGGGTGTGCCCTTTGAGCGGGTAGCGATGGACCTGGTCGGGCCCTTCCCCAAAAGTCAGGCCGGGCATCAATATATTCTGGTCATGATGGACTACGCCACCCGCTTCCCCGAGGCCGTCCCCTTACGCAGTATCACCGCCCACACTATTGCGGCAGAGCTCCTGAAGATCTTTTCCAGAGTGGGCCTCCCTCGGGAGATTCTCACCGACCAGGGAACCAACTTCACGTCTAAGCTGTTCCGTCAGGTATGTGCCCTGCTAGGGATCAAGAAATTGCAGACCTCGGTCTACCATCCCCAGACGGATGGACTCGTCGAGCGGTTCAACCGGACCCTGAACGGGATGCTGCGATGCTTCCCCACCCAGGACCTCCGCCAGTGGGATCAACTACTCCCCCCTTTGTTACTGGCGATTTGGGAAGTTCCGCAGGCTTCCACGAAGTTCTCTCCATTTGAGCTCCTCTATGGGCGACGGCCCCGCGGCGTGTTGGACCTCCTAAGGGAAACGTGGGAACACACACTGTCCGCGGCGCAGGGCCTCCTGCAGTATGTCTTGCAACTACAGGGGCGTCTCGCCCGCGTGGGTGAGCTGGCCAGGGAAAACCTAAACACAGCCCAGAGAACCCAGGAGGGGCAATATAATCGGGGCGCGCAGGCCCGAACGTTCGTACCGGGGGATCGCGTCCTCCTCCTACTCCCCTCGGAGGAATGAAAACTCTTTGCCCGCTGGCAGGGCCCCTTCGAGGTGCTCCGCCGGCTGGGGCCAGTCACTTATGAAATCCGGCAACCGGGCCGCCGGAAGGAAAAGCAGATTTACCACATAAACTTGTTGAAGCCCTGGAAGGAACGGGAAGGGCTACTAATTGCCCCGTACCCCCCCGAGCCGGACCTGGGGCCGGGACTCCCTGAGGTGTCTGAAACCGGCGGGCCCCAGCTCGCAGAGACACTCACCCCTGAGCAGCAAGTACAGGCTACCTGTTTAGTCAATGCGTTCCCCAAGACCTTCACCACAAAACCCGGGCGGACTACACTGGCCCACCATGTGATACAAACCGACCCCGGGGTGGTGGTCCGGGGGACGACCCGGCCATTGCCTAGGCGAATGCGGGAGGCCGTGGAAGAAGAAGTCCAAGCAATGTTGGAACTAGGGGTTATTGAGCACTCCCAAAGTGAGTGGCGGAGCCCCGTCGTCCTTGTCCCCAAGCCCGATGGGAGCCGGCGGTTCTGCATTGACTTCCGGAGGGTCAACGCCGTTTCAAAGTTTGATGCGTACCCCATGCCCCACGTAGACGGGCTCCTGGATCGACTTGGGGAAGCCCATTACATCACCATCCTAGACCTTACGAAAGGATACTGGCAGATCCCCTTGGAGCCGCGATCCAAGGAGAAGACGGCCTTTGCCACCCTTTCTGGACTCTATCATTTCACCCGGATGCCGTTCGGCCTCCATGGGGCCCCGGCAACCTTCCAGCGGTTGATGGATCGGGTTCTGCAACCACATACTACCTACGCCGCGGCCTACCTGGATGATGTGGTCATCTATGGCAGTAACTGGGAGAATCATCTCAACCAGGTAGCAGCGGTCCTCCGGGATCTTCGCGCCGCCGGGCTTACAGCCAACCCCAAGAAATGCCAAATCGGATGAGAAGAGATCACTTACCTGGGCTACACCTTGGGTCGGGGACTCGTACGGCCCCTTGTCGGGAAGGTCCAAGCACTCCAGGAATGTCCGCCGCCGACTACGAAGAAACAGGTACGGCAGTTCTTGGGCTTAGCTAGGTACTACCGGCGCTTCGTACCCCACTTTGCAACCCTTACGGCCCCTTTGACCGACCTCTTGACTAAGAATAGCCCTCGCCGAGTGGACTGGTCGGCCGACTGTGAGGAGGCCTTTCAAGCGGTTAAAGCCCGGCTGTGTAGCGAGCCAGTACTTTTCAGCCCAGACTTTCATCGCGACTTTATCGTGCAGACCGACGCCTCCGACGTGGGGCTTGGGGCGGTCCTCTCGCAGGAGGTGGACAGGGAGGAACACCCGGTTGTTTATCTGAGCTGGAAGCTGTTCCCCAGAGAGCGGAACTACTCCGTCCTGGAGAAAGAGGCCCTGGCGGTTAAATGGGCAGTGGACGCCCTCCGCTATTACCTCCTTGGAGCCCCCTTTACGCTTATTACGGATCACGGCCCCCTGAAATGCCTCAATGAGATGAAGGACACGAATCCCCGGCTTCAGCGGTGGTACCTCATGCTGCAACCCTATGCATTTTCGATCCGCCACCGGGCGGGACGCGATAACGCCAACGCGGATTTCCTGTCCCGCCTCGGGGAGGCTGGGGATGCCAGCTCCGGGGACCGGGAGCTGGATTTGAGGGGTGGGGTATGTAGGAAGCCAGGGTGGCTTCCCTCCGAGCCGGAGCGGAAACCGCCGCACTCTCCGCCGGAGGGGGCGGGGCCAGGCCAAGTTTGGTCCGACCCCAGCGACGGGAGGGGCGGAACGTGGAGTACAAAGGGCGGGGCCCTTTGCTCAGTCGGGGCAGCACCACGGAGGGAGGTGGACGCAGACGCCGCGCTGCTCCCTTCCGACCTGGCTGCCAACCCCGGTGAGGCGCGGGGCCAAGGGAAGCCCGACCAAGGGGAAGGACGGGACTCCCCGGGACTGCCTGGCGCCGAGTGCTCCGAGGGACAGGAGGATCCGGAGCCCGTGGAGGAGCTGGAGCTGCCAGCCGTGGTCTATCCGGCCGAACCTGAGGTGCGGGTAAGCGAACCCCGGCCAGCGTTCCCCTGCTAAAGGGGTACGCTAGAGACTCCTGCCAGCACTCCCCTGCTTGAGGGGCGCGCTGCGAACTCCTGCTGGCGCTCCCCTGCTAAAGGGGTGCGCTAGAGATTCCTGCCAGCGCTCCCCTGCCTGAGGGGTGCGCTGCGAACTCCTGCCGGCATTCCCCTGCTAGAGGGGTACGCTAGAGACTCCTGCCGGCGCTCCCCTGCCTGAGGGGCGCGCTGCGGACCTCAGCCAGTCAGAGACAGGGAAACCACCCCTCCCTCGCTGACGCCGCGGCGGTAGCCCAGGCCGCGCGGCTTACACCCTCCCAGGAGATGTTCCTGTAGTGGTGGGTTGGGGGGAACCTGGGCCCAATCTCTACTCCAGGTTCTGGCCCAGGGACCCTAATGGTAGCAGCTGTTGGTAGCTAACTTTTCACTGCCAGAGTTGCTACATTTCCCTGGGCCACTTCCCCACAGCGCTCCTGCTTCTCCCTTACCTTAGGGCTCCCTTACGGATAGTTTGAGGGTGTCTTTATGAAGTGCAGCTGAAGGGCTGGTTACTCTCCCCTAGCTCTCCTCTGCCTGACTAGAGTGAGCCCTTTTTATAGTATCAGCAGGGCCTTAATTAGAGTCAGGTGGTCACATTACCTTAATGGCCTCACCTGACTCTTTACAGGTTAATTAGAGTCAGGTGTTCTCATTAGCCTGGAGCAGCCCCTGCTCTGGTCAGTCAAGGAACAGAAAACTGCCAGTATATCTGCCTTCTGCTATACCCAACTGGCCTGTGTCTATCACACAGTATAATGGTATCTAAAAGTGGGTGCAAATTACAGTAGATTTGCACTGCTGTGGTGGTTTAAAAAGGGCCTGTGTGTGAATGTGACCCAGGCCCTATGTGGATAGTGGTGGCATTCTGTGTATTTCTCATGTGTTTATGTACAGCTGTTTACACATTATATACAACCCTCCACAGGCGGATAAGGGGGTGGGGTGCCAAAAGCCTGACATGCCTGCACAGGGATTTAGCAAGGAATCATTCAGGTTTCTTGACTCTGATCCAGTGGGAGCTTCCGCAGTTTTGTCTTGTCTGATCCTTCGCCAGGCTTCACTAAAGTAAAGAACAGTGCTCTGTAAAGGAACCCCTGTACCTATAAAAACCAGCACTTCTTCCTTCTAAGGGCTCTTTACTTTGTTTCCAACAAATAATCTTCACAGCAGTAATAGTGGTGACATAGCTGAACAATTGCCTTGCCAGGGAACGTTACCTTTGTTTATTCAGTCTGGTAAGTGGCCAGCATATCCCAGCAAGGATACATCACTTCACCCAACACACAGACCCCCAGCTTTCAGGTGTTTGATATATACGGCATAGTTGTGATGGCTACTGCACGACAGCCTGTAGGGATCAAATACGACCCTCCCAGAAACAGTGGAGCAAATCAAAGTTTCTGGTTCCACACTTCCCTTTCAATGCCAATAGCATCACCTTTCCTGCCTCAGCAGTCAGGCTCCTCTGAGTTGTTCCAGTGAGCAGCTCAAGAGCTCCGGAGCCTTCCTTGCTGGTTAATCAAACTATTAACACACTGTCAGTGGGTGCACTCATTCCCTTAATTTGCAACATGAGTGGGAGGGAGAATTCCACTGTCAGTAGTCACTACACCTCTGCTCAGGCCTGATTTAGAAAATTGTCAAACAGTTCCCTGATCCTTTCTTGGTTCTCCTCTTCCACCTGCCAGCCTCAGCGCAAGTGTCAATGTCAGATAGGCTTAGAGCGCCACCTGATTACACAAGTCAGCTCTGGCTCGCTCTCAAAGCTGAACTCAATACTAGAGAGGCACCGCACCGCCCAGAGTCCAAACCTTGAGATCCTGCAATTTTCACTCTGTCCTTTCTCGAGCTAGAGTTGGGAGTCTGCCTGAGTAATGACTGAATAAGGTCCAAAGGGAGGAGCAAGAAGATGTTTTATCAGTAAAAGGAAATGATCATAAGCTTTTTTTAGAGCACCCTTCATCCAGATTTACCCTAAAGTTTACACCTTATTTCCAGTCTGACATACACTGGAGACTGTGATAATATTAAACTCAAAGGGTATGAGCCTGTCTGTCACATGAATTTTACCCCTGTTGTAACTGCATTCAACACAAGGGAGTAACTCCTGCCTTATGTCAGTGTAAGTGAGAAAAGAACCAGGTCTCTTCAGAGGCTCTTATCTAAAATTAAGCCCTGTTTAAAAATTCTGTCAAAAATGTTTTTGACCCACCTGTGAAAAAACTCACTCAGATTGGGGGATGTTTGATGCTCTATGTTATTGATTTTCTCTTTTGGCATATCCTTTACTGCTGTGAGACTTAGATAATTTCCTCACCCCCCTCCACCCTAACTGGGCCCTGATTCAGCAAGGTATTTAAGCTGTTAGGCCCCTAAATTCTCATGAACATCTTAACTCCCATTCATTTGAGTGGGAATTAGGCATCTAAATATCCTTGAGGCTCTGGACTTTACAACCTGATTCTCAGGTACTAAGTTCCCTTTATACTGATCTGACCATTTAAAGGGGACTTAAGGGCAAGTCTACACTACGGTGCTGCAGATGCACAGCAACCGTGATGCATCCGCACTGCTGTAGCACGCCTAGTGAAGACGCGCTATGTCGACAGGACAGCGATCTCCCGTCAGCATAATTACTCCATCTCCATGAGAGGCAGAAGCTATGTTGGCGCCTCCTGCCGACACAGCGCGGTGTAGACACCGCTTTAAGTCGATGTAACCTATGTCACTCGGGACTGTCGTTGCTCCTGAGCAACGTAAGTTACATCAACTTGAGTGGTAGTGTAGACCAGCTGTGAGAATCAGGCAGAAGTCCACCCCTATTCAGCAAAGCAATTAAGCACATGCTTAACTTTAAGCACCTATGTAAGTCTCATTAATGATACTGACCTCCTTTGAGATCTATTGATGAAAAGCGCTGTACAAGAGCTAAGTATTATTAACAATACCAGTTACATTAAGCACATATATAAGTGCTTTGTTGCTTAGTGCTTTTTGAGCAGGCCTTGGTCCTCCAGAGCCTACATTTAGTATTATTCCAGTCAAGCTGTAAGGCCCATATTTTCTCACAGCTATTTGGAAAGGAGGTTGCCTGAAAGGTTGAAATATTTTATCGGGGTTGCCTGTTATTCACTCTTTGTCATCTGTGGTGGGATGTGCATTCTGATATGTTAGTAAAGTAGTGATTTGAGGATTTGGTTACAAAGGTTCATTTTAAGAATTATGAATCACCCACAGCAAAGGATAGGCACTTACTGACTGATACAAATCTATATACATTCAGATAAATGAATAGTCTGCCCTCTCAGGAAAATATTGAGAAAGTAGATCAAAAGGTTTCTTAGACAATTAAATAGTGCAAGAAAAACTACAGATATTTTTTAAATGTGTGAATCAGCATGGTACAAAGAGGGGTTGATACTGCAGCACTGGATGCCAATATAGTAAACTATATATAGAGAGAGAAGGGAAAAAGATAAGGCCAAAATCTGTACTGTCACCATGGGCATCCCCACTGAAGGCAACTGGGTTCCTTGGTGTGCAATACAAGGAAAATATTTGCCTTCTGGTAAGTGATGGCAGGGAGGGGAGAGACAAAGTGAGGAAAGGAGTTCACATATATATAAAATGAAACAGAAAAGCACACCAAAATAGAATGGCAGAATCCTTCAGTTTTGAAGGGTTCTCTAGGACAGTGGATCTCAACCTTTCCAGACTACTGTTCCCCTTTCAGGAGTCCGATTTGTCTTGCGTACCCCCAAGTTTCACCTAAAACTACTTGTTTCCAAAATCAGACATAAAAATACAAAAGTGTCACAGCACACTATTACTGAAAAATTACTTACTTTCTCATCTTTACCATATCATTCTAAAATAAATCAATTGGAATACAACTATTGTAGTTACCTGCCAGCGTATAGTATATAGAGCAGTATAAACAAGTCATTGTCTGTATGAAATTTTAGTTTGTACTGACTTTGCTAGTGCTTTTTATGTATCCTGTTGTAAAACTAGGCAAATCTAGATGAGTTGATGTACCCCCTGGAAGACACGAGAGTACCCCCAGGGGTACATGTACCCCTGATTGAGAACCACTGATCTAGTGAATCAGTTTGACCATCTCCCTGCAACACTGTAACATCATGACAATCTAACAATCCCTAATGGCATGAATGGAGCTGTATCCATCATTATTATTGATTGTAAAGTCAAGAATCCTCAAGTAAGATCAGGGCACCATTGAGCTAAACCCTGTATGAGCACAGTTTAGAGAAAGTTCTTGCCACAAGCTGTTGATAGCCTAAATAGACAAGGCAAACAAAGGCTGAGAGAAAGGGAGTATTATATTGTGTGTCCTTTGGGACACAGACCAGCTTTTTGTTGTGTCTTTGTACAGCCCCTAAGACAATGGGGTCCTGAACTTGGCTTCCTACATGCTACGTAGTAAATTATGATGATGATGCCCATTTTACAGATGGCACACAGAGAAATACATGTATCAAATGAAATATTAGGGAAGGAGAATGTGTGGAAAAACAAGAGGTTAACTCTACCACCAATCCAAGATGAGAAAGAGGCTGGGCTATAAAATCAGTGAGCTAGTGATGAAGAATCTAGGCGGGGGCAGCATTTTCACTTCAGAAGCTGATTCCTCCATCATAGGCCAAAGATTGATTTGACCCAGTAAATTAGCATGTGTTAGCTCTGCTCTGTCAGAGATTTGTTCAATTGCCTCCATCTGCTTCTTTTGTCAGCACTGTAATTTCTGGAAATGATACCTATGCTGTTCAGTCTCTGCTGCCCAAGGGACTGACTTCCCGAGATAGTTGTTAGAGTTCAGTCTTTGACTTGACTCAATGGTGCTTCCTGATACCCCCAGCCACAGGAGCTGGCTTCCTCTGGGCCCCAAGGGTGCTCAACCCCCTGTGCTGCCCAAGGCCCCACCCCCACCCGACCCCTTCCTCCAAACCCCTACCCCCGCTCCACCCCAGGCCCTGTCCCCAGCCCACCCCTTCTCCCAAGCCGCCACTCTGCCTCTTCCTGCTCCCGCCCCACCTCCACCCCACTCAAGAGTGCCTTGTCCTCACTCCTCCTCCCCACCCCCAGTGCCTCCTGCATGTCGCGGAACAGCTGATTGCAGCGGGCAGGAGGTGCTGGGAGGGAGGGGGAGGAGTTGATTGGCAAGGCCGCCAGCCAACAGGAGGCACTGGAGGGGAAGTGGGGAGCTGGCTGCCATTTGGTGCTAGGCACCTGCTAATTTTTTTCCGTGCATGCTCCAGCCCTGGAGCACCCATGGAGTCGGTGCCTATGCCCCCAGCTCTTTGTTTGTAAAAATAAGATTAGCTCACTGAAAACAGAAAGAGCAAGGATCCAAGTGGAACAGAATTGCCTATGGAAATTTACATTTAAAACACAACTTTTGCATTTGGTATTTTTACACTGTGAGATCTAATGTTTTATTTGTCCATAAAACCCAGTGACATATGGATCCTCATGTAAAAAAGAAAAGAGGGGGGAGAGAACTTATTATAAACTGATCATAACATATAGTCATAAAAATTAGGGCTGGAAGGGACCTTGAGGGGTCCTCGAGTCCAGCACCCTGTGCTACGGCAGGACCAAGTAAGCCTAGACCATCCCTGACAGGTGCTTGTCTAACCTGGTCTTAAAATCCTCCAGTGATGGAGATTCCACAACCTCCCTTGAAAGCCTACTCCAGAGTTTGACTGCCCGTATAGTTAGAGAGTCCCCCCCCACCCCGAATAACTAAACTAAATCTCCCTAGCTGCAGATTAAGCTCATTACTTCTTGTCCTACCTTCAGTGGTCATGGAGAACAATTGATCTCTGTCCTCTTTATAACAGCCCTTATCATATTTGAAGACTGTTATCAAGCCTCCCCCCCGCACACCCCCGCAGTCTTCTTTTCTCAAGTCTTAAACATTTTTTTTAATTTTTACTCAGATAAAACATTTAGAAAACCTTGACCATTTTTGTTGATCTCCTCTGGACTCTCTCCAACTTGTCCACATCTTTCTTAAGTATGGCACCCAGAATTGGACACAGTACTCTAACTGAGCCAAACAGAGCAAGGCAATTACATTCAACACTCCTGTTAATACATCTGCAACTGGGTGCCTCCATTGCTACCTAGCGTGCCACACTGCCTGGCCTATTTCTTGATCTCAACCACAAACACACATCAGGTTGTTAGCCTTTCATCACATGTCCATTGATTCTTCACTGATAAAATACAACGAGTGCATTGCAGGCTTACAGCAGAAGACTTCCATGAAGCCTTCTCTCCTCAGTCCAGGCTCATCTTCTGATAGGGTTGCCAACTTTCTGATTGTAGAAAGCTGAACACCATTGCCCCACCCCTGCTCCACCCCTTTCCTGAAGCCCCACCCCCGGCCCTGCCCCTGCTCACTCCATCCCCCCTTTCTCCCACCTCCCTCACTCTCACTGGGCTGGGGCAGGGGGTGGAAGGGGGTGACAGTTCCAGCTGGGGGTGCAGGCCCTGGGGTGGGGCCAGGGATAAGGGGTTTGGGGTGCAAGAGTGGGATTAGGGCTGGGGCAGGGAGTGGGGGCCCAGGAGAGGGTGCAGGCTCCAGGAGGGAGTTTGGGTGCAGGAGGGGGTTCTGAGCTGGGTCAGAGGGTTAGGTTGCAGGCTCTAGGAGGGAGTTTGTGTGTGTGAGGGGGCTCAAGCCTAGGGTAGGGTGTTGGTGTGTGCGAGGGGGTTTTGGATGCAGGCTCTGGGCGGCACTTATCTCAGGTAGCTCCCGGGAAGCGGCCATCCTATCCTTCTGGCTCCTAGGTACAGGGGCAGCCAGGAGCTTTGTGCGCTGCCCCCGTCCACAGGTGCCACCCCCGCAGCTCCCATTGGCTGTGGTTCCTGGCCAATGGGAGATGTGGAGTTGGCGCTCAGGGCAGGGGCAGCGTGCAACACCCCAGGCTGCCCCTGCATCTAGGAGCTGGAGGGACATGCTGGCCACTTCCAGGAGTTGCGTGGAGCTAGCCGCTGCGGCCAACCGGACTTTTAACAGCCCGGTAAATTGTGCTGATTAAAATCACCAGGGTCCCTTTTCAACCAGGTGTTCCAGTAAAAAACTGGACACCTGGCAACCCTATCTTCAGACTCTGAGCTTGACTGTGAGCGCCTTGTTCCTCCCATTTATGTCCTCCCAATTTCTGAGACAACTGTCTCATTCGCATAGCAATTGCCGCCCAAGTGTAATCCCCAACAGAAACTGATTAACTGGCTTCAATTAAGCCTGCACTCTTCTCAGTGTTGCAGAAACCTCAGTCACCATGGTGCTACTAATAGTGCCCAGTCAGGCAGCGCTTTAACATGGCTGTGTAGTCACTGCTCCAGCGCCAGGAGAGAGCTCTCCCAGTGGTGTAATAAAACCACCTCTGCGAGGGGAATGGGTCCCAGTGCTGTAGCACTATCTATACTTCCACTTTAGAGCGCCGAATCTTGCATTGCTCAGGGGGGGAGTTTTTTCACCCCCCTGAGCAAATAAAGTTTCAGCACTGAAAGTGGCAGTGTAGGCAAGCCTTAGTCTTTTTAGCAATTGCATCACTTTGTTGACTCACATTCAATTTGTGATCACTATAACTCCCAGATACTTTTCAGCAGCACTACAGCCTACTCAGTTATTCCCCATTTTGTAGTTGTGCATTTGATTTTTCCTTCCAATGTGAAGTACTTTGCACTTGTCATTATTGAATTTCATCTTGTTGATTACAGACCAATTCTCCAGTTTGTCAAGATTGTTTTGAATTCTAATCCTGTCCTCTAAAGTTCTCGAAACCTCTCCCAGCTTAGTGTCATTCACAAATTTTAGAAGCATACTCTCCACTTCACCTCATTCATGAAAATATTGCCTAGTGCCAGACCAGAACAGACCTTTTCAGGATCATATTAGATCCATCCCCCAGTTTGATAGTGAACCACTGATAACTCCTCTGCAAGTACAGTCTTTCAATCAGTCAGGCACCAACTTTAGCAATTTCTTCTAGACCACATTCCCTTAGTTTGCTTATGAGAATGTTATGTGGGATTGTGTCAAAAGCCTTACTAAAAATCTTGATTTATCCCATATATTGCTTCCTTCCCTCTATCCACGAGGCTAATAATCCTCCGAAAGAAGGAAATTAGGTTGGTTTGGCATGATGTGTTCTTGACAAATCCATGTTAGCATTACATATTTAATACGTATTAAAATTTAAATAAATAAATAAAATTAAGAATGTGTGTTTCATGAGCAAGCCCAAAACAAAAGCTCTGACTAAAAACAAATTGATAGTTTCCATTTGTACATCATGGGCAGTCATAAAGCAAAGAATGTTTGAGCTGGTGGTGCTCATCTGTTTCTTTTAACTAAAGACTTCCGCAGTAACACATGCTCTTCATATAACTTTGTGAATCAGAAAAAAAAATAAGCTGCTTGTTTTATGTATGGTTGAACTCAGAAAATAGACATGATTTTGTACTTCAAGCATCTCTAAGACGTGTTGGTCAAATTCACTTCTGTGATTACCTCAACTGATGTCAATGGCCTTACATCAGAGATAAGTGTGGCCCATTAGCATTGACAAAACTGCTCTCCTGACTTCCCTTCAGAATCACTTCAATACTGAAACCAGGTGCCATGGGAATGAAACATCAGTGAATGTAACAATCAATAATGTCAGTAAAGTTCCTCTGCATAACCCAGACCAACCAGTATGTTTCTACACTTATTACCCTTAATGACAAACTTTAGACAATTTATGAAGAGAAAAGCAACAAACTTATTAAAGTAAGTGTACTGGTAAAGTTCATATTAAATGCAAGAAGATGAGCAGTTGGAATATTCCATTCTTGAGTCTATGCTGAGAAGACTCCTTTGTTCCTAAGCAAGTTCAATAAACTCACATGAAAGATAAAATGAAAGAGTCCATTAGTGAAGAAGAGCAGCAAGATAAAAGCCAAAGCAGACTAAACAACCTTGAATAAAACATCATTTTGATTAAACAGCTACAAATATGTAATCTAGCCCCAGACAGATTTACCTGGGTGAGCTTGAGAAATGTCAGAATAATCGACCATCATTCAAAAGATAAGCAGAGCTATGGTCAGAAGAAGAATCTGTTAAAGAAAAAGCACTTTGTTACAACAAAAGTCTCTCTCCACTACATATTTATTAAATTATATCTGCTTAGTTTGTTCACAAGCAAACCTGGCCCAGATCCTCAGCTGAAGCCAATGAAGTTTTGCTGATTTATACCAGCTGAGGATCAGACCTTTAAACAAAAACACTATTTTCAGTAAAATAAAACCAGCGCAGATGAGAAAGGAAAGCAACATCAACTAAACTGACAGCTTCCTCTTACTGCTGGATATGACAGAGGAAAATAGAACAAATGAGACTTCCAGATGTCATATTGATCCTTCAGGGCCACCAGTCAGAAATCACCAAGGTGAAAATAGATATGAGGTCACTTTTCACCCCATAACACTACTTTATGATCATGAGGGATGCACTGTAAGTCAGCCCTAAATGAAGACAGAAGAGCCCTTTTCATAATAATGAGTATGTAGTCAACTTAGTAGGGTATCAAGTGACCCATGCAAACAATTGTGGCTGTTCCCTCTGAACATGTATTTTTGTACCTTTGTTGAGGAATTAGATGAAGCAGGCAAGTATATTCCCCATCCGGTATACATTACCACTTTTCAAACAAAGGTTCTTTCTACAGCAGGTAGAGACTCAAGCAATGAAGGGTTAGTATCTGACCTTTAAAAAAATAGATAAAAGCATTGTTACATCTGATGCAAAGCATTGCATGGGTTAAAGAAGCTAAACTAGAGAAAGAACAGATTAGCCATATAAAAATATGATATCTATCAAAGCAGTTAAGTTAGAAAGGATTAGCCATTTAAATGACCAAGTTAAACAGCTGAAAGTGTGGTTCTACTCTGAAAATGGGCTATGTATAATGGTACCTTTATACTTAAGTTATTCTTTGTATGCATTCAATCATTTTTCAAAGATTACAAGGCTGGAAAGGACCACTGTGATCAGCTAGTCTGACCTCATGGGTAACACAGGCCATAGAACTGGCCCAGAGTAATTCCTAGAGCAGATCTTCTAGAAAAGCATCCAGTCTTGATTTTAAAATGGTCAGTGATGGAGAATCCCCATGACCCTTGGTAAGTTGTTCCAATGGTTAATTACTCTCACCATTAATAAAAAAAATTGATGCCTTATTTCCAGTCTGAATGTATCTAGCTTCAATATCCAGTCATTGGATTGTTTTATACTTTCTTTGCTATACTGAAGAGCCCATTATTAAATATTTGTTCCTCACGTAGGTATTTATAGGCTGTAATCAAGTCTCCCCTTAACCTTCTTTGTTAAACCAAACAGATTGAGCTCCTTGAGTCTATCACTAGAAGACATATTTTCTAATCATTTTCATACCTCTTCTTTGGACCCACTCCAATTGATAAACATCCTCCTTGAATTGTGGACACCAGAAGTAGACACAGTATTCCAGCAACAGTCACACCACTGTCAAATAGGGAGGTAAAATAATCTCTTTTCTCCTACTCAAGAGTCTCCTTTTTATACATTCAAGGATCACCTTAGCCCGTTAGGCCACAGCATCGCATCGGGAGCTCATATTAAGCTGATAATCCACCATGACCCCAAATCTTTTTTCAATCACTGCTTCCCAGGATAGAGTCCCCCATAGTGTAAGTATGACCAACATTCTTTCTTCCTAGACGTACACATTTACATATAGCCATATTGAAACACATTGTTTGCTTGCTCCCAGTTTACCAAATAATTTGTCTCTCTCTGTATCAGTGACCTGTCCTCTTCATTATTTACCACTCCCCCAATTTGTGTGTCCTCTGCAAACATCATCATCAGTGATGATTTTATGTTTTCTTCCACATCACTAATAAAAATGTTAAATAACATAGGGCCAAGAACCAATCCCTGCAGGACCCATGAGAAACACACTCATTTGATGATGAATCCTCATTTAAAATTACATTTTAATACCTATCAGTTAGTCAGTTTTTAATCCATTTAATGTGTGCCATATTAATATTATCTTTGTAGTTTTTTTTCAATCAAAATGTTATGCAGTATTAAGTCAAATGTCTTACAAACACCCAAGTATATTACATCCTCACTACTACCCCTAGGTGGCAGCCTAGTTCATTCAGTACTAAATCTGCCATTGTTTTTCTGTCATAGCAAAATATACTGGAGGCCAAGACCTCTCTTTTCTGTTTCCTTGGTTACTTGGACATGTCACTGCTTGAATTCAGCTTTATTGTTCACAGTGGCATGTTAGACAAATAAAGGATATTATTGACGAAAAACAATGTTGTACCTCTGAGACCAATAAATAGAGAAAACCTTCTGATGTAGCAGTTGCTGAAAATTCCTTAAGAGTTCACTCATCTGAGAAACAGATCTCTGTTTAAAGTCAAGAGCAATTCATTGGGTGATATTTTTAACACATTTACACAGAAACAGACCAATGTTAATTGAACGGATCCCGGGCAAGGATAGAGCTAACTTTTCACATTTGTCTGGTTTAGTTCTGGATGATACTGGAAACACTGGAGATGTAGCTGCACTTCCACCAGGGGCTTCTTCTAGGCATTCACCCACATAAAGTCTGATTCTCCTCTTACACTGGAGTGATGTCATGGACATCAGTAGTGTTGCATTGCCTTTCAACCAGAGTAGTGGAGAGGAGAATTAGGCCTCAAAGATATGGCTCCCACATCTGGGTTTTCTCTGCATAAGTACATGAAATTGTACATGGGGGAGAGTATTTAACTGATAGGCAGCACATTATTGTTGACAGGAGCATGCATGAGCCCTCTTGGGGTAAACTGAAGATACTCAGAATAGGTGTGAATTAGTCAGCAACAATCTACCCCTCTCACACATTTACCACAAGAGGTTGGTCTGGCACAAGAGGAGGGATCAAGAATAAGCAACTACAAGCATGCACAATCCATTATATGCTGACATAGCAAAAACCCAAACTGAATAAATAAATAGGGAAAGCAAACATCAGACTCCTTCAAAGAATAGTGAAAACAGAGTAAAACAAATGTACAGTAGCTGCATGCCCCCAGATGGAACTGATCAGTCATGTGCAAACTATAAAGCCAGTGATGTCCTGTGTAAATCTCAAAAAATTGCACATCTATCAACTAGAAGCGGCACATGGATTTGCCAGGGTGCACCTGTGAGTCACTGGAGCTCTGCATGTGAAAAGGGGTGAGCGTGGGGGTATCCATTCACAGAATCTAGCTCCAAAAACTTAGAAATGAAGACATTGGATGGATTCATGATACCCCCTTTCTTCCCCCCCCAAAACCAAAAAAAAAAGTGGCCTCAGTTATCAGCCCAGTCCAGAAAGCTGCTAAGTGCCTTCAACTTCCATTGATGAAGTGATACTAAAAATGGCTATGCACCTTACAAAGTTCTGGTTGCAGGGGGCAATATTTATGGATAATCAGATATTTTAATCAGCTAATGTAACTAACACAGGCATAGCCCCATTTAGGTGGACTTTTCAGATGAACCACAACAATGATTACAATAAGTAATAATTAATAGCTTGCACTAGACATATCTCAAGGCAAAAAATTCAGATGCAACCTTTGAACATACTGAAAGGCTTGTAAATCAGGCCCTTTTATTTAGGTGTCTACAGATGGTTTTAGGAGCTTACAGTTACGTACCCAAGTTTGAAAGTGTTGACTTCAGTGATTCACCCAAGTTCACATTGCAAGTTTGTGGGAGAACTGGAAATAGAACCAAGATCACTTGATATTTTCTAGTACTGTCCTTCAGCTATTAGGCCATGCCCCAGAGGAATCACAAAGCAAATTAACAGAAACAACCAGATATTCAGTTGGTGTAAATCCATTGAGCTACACTGATTTACACTAGCCAAAGATCTGGCCTTTACATTAAAAAGATCATTTACTGGATAAAGAGTGGATCATCCAATCAAAAAGGACTTTATCAAATGGGCTTTACGTCCACACATGTGATGCAAGACAATCATGTTGTGAAGGTCACCCCAACTAAGGGAACAAATCCTTCAGGTCTCTGTATCCAAGTGACACTTATAACCAGTGGAGAGAATGAGGAGAATCCATCTATATATTCATTGACAGAGAGAGACAAACAGTAAAGGGGGTGGGGGAGAATTAGCATATATAAGCACATTTTGAAGTACAGATTTTCAGTTCAAAAGTAGTTTATGGGATATATATTTTCCTTCCCTCAACATTTATATATAGTTAGAAAAGAAAATAAATACCCCTTAATCTCTTTTTGGACTGAACATTTGTATTTAGAAATGTACTGATACATGATAGAGCACAAAAAAATTAAACACAAAAGAAAATGCTCCCAGCTAGAAGCTCAATAAATGCCAGGCTTCAAGTGAACAAAGGGACATCTAGCTAAATAGTTAGTCCAAAAAGGAAAATCTCATAGTCCATAATGGTCAAACATTTTATGTATTGAGACATTTAAAAATAAAATCCTTTGTGTGACTAAAGGAACAGAATAGATCCGTCACAGAAACATTAAAATGAACATTCAGGCATGTTATTGCATTAAAAGGCTTTAATCAGTGAAGAAAAACACCCCTCCCCCCCACACAGAGGAGTCCTTTTATATATTCAAATAAGTCTCAGAAATAAACAAAAGGAAAAGAGAAGATGTTCTGGAAAAATCTTTTAGCACCTCTGAAATGCATGATCAATGTCACTAATGCATATATACATGGCATGCTAGTTTCTAGCCTAGTTAGGCTACCCTAAGGGTACATCCACATTGCATACTCCTCTTGTTGGTATTTAGCATACACTGCACACCTCTCTAGCCCAGGTATAAATAGCACTGTAGATGGTGAGGCACTGTTTAAGTGAGTAACAACACACCTGAACACTACATGCCAAAGCAGTCTACATTGTTATTCTTAGCAGTATAGTGTCCTGTTGCCAGAGCCTTTTCCCATAGCAGGGGGGTGCCGGAGCCTTTCTCCACTGCAGGGAAAGACACTGGCAGTTAGGAAAGGCTCACCACCTTTCACTGACACATGTAGCTTCACACTGCAGCGTGGGCACAGCCTGCTTTTCACTGCAGCACATAGTTACATGTGTGATGCCTGTATCCTACATGCCGCTGCCGGTGTAGACAAGGTCTAACTGTGGTTGACAGGTGGATTGTTCAGTGACAAGGAATACCACTTTCTGCCTGGTAGTAAAAATGGGTGAACATCAGACAGGCATCAATGGTCTGGTGACACATAATAGGTCTTATTCCTGGGAACTCCTGGGCCTTTTGGGATCTGAAAAGAGCTGATGGTTATGAGCACCATGTGTTCTCTAGAACGAGCTCATGATACCCTCCGCTAAGGCTTGAAACTTTGAGCTAAGGCAATTTCCTTCCACTCTCTCACCTTGAGCCCAAACCTAAGAGCAGGGATAAATTGTGGGTGCCTTTGGATAATGATTGTTATTAGTAATGTATCATAAAAATATCAGGGAAAACAACATGGTTATTGGGATGGGAGGGATTGAAGAATAGCACAGGGTTCTCCTTCTGACCCTCGGCATGCATGGCAGTCTGTCTGGGTCTGCAGCAGCAGTGTAATTTGAACTGCTCTAATTGGCCCCCAGTTTGTGTCTGGGAACAAAGACATAGTCAATCATATAATGTATTTTTAATACTAACCAGATAGATTAGAGAAAGAAGCCACTCTGTCTTCCAGTAATACAAATTCACTTTTTTACAAAAGGACAGTGAATATCAAATCTGTATATATACACACTCTAGTACCAGATAAGAGGCTGTTGGCAAATTAATTGCAAAAGTCTGCCTGGAGTTTAAAAAAGCCATCCACATTATGTGTCCTCAACAGAATGCAAATAATATGTACACATTTTGAGCACTTTTTTGAGTTAGGTAAAACTTATACAGGGCATGTCTTCACTCCAGATGTAACTTAAGTGATCAGCTCTCTGGTGTGAGCCTTCAGGTTGGCCTAGCTGAGGTGTGAATGGCCGTACTGCAAAGGCAGTCTTGAGTGACTCCACACAACTGTGTCCTCTCATTCATGTGAATTGCTAGTATTTCTGGTTCTTTGTGCTGCAGTAAGCTGAGCTGCTCTGTGATTCTTTCCAGTGAGTTATGAGAGAACTTCCCATGTGTCCTGAAGGACAGAGAAAGATGTTGTAGGACAATCAACTCTTGAATGGTTTAGCATGCAACGTCATTGCAAAGTATATGGGTTACCAGCATGAGTGTGAGCAGCACTTGGACTTTAGCTTATATCCCAGAATCGGCCAGCTAGCCCAGGTGTAAAACACCATCATGCTCAAGTAAGAGGTTTTAGTGAGTATACAGGGGCCAAGTTAGGGACAACCAGGGCCGCCCAGAGGGGGGGGCAAGAGGGGCAATTTGCCCCAGTCCCCGAGCCCCACAGGGGCCCCCACCAGAGTTTTTCGGGGCCCCTGGAGCGGGGTCCCTCACTCGCTCCGGGGGGCCCGGCAAACTCTTGTGCGGCCGGGCGCAGGAGCTTCTGCCGCTCCCGGTCTTCGCCGGCGGGGGGTCCTTCCGCTCCGGGGCGGAAGAACCCCCCGCTGGCGAATTACCGCCGAAGACGGAACGGGACCCGCCGCCGAAGTTCAGCTCGGTCTTCGGCGGCGGGGGGCCCTTCCGTTCCGGGACCCGCCGCCGAAGTGCCCCGAAGACCCGCGGCGGGGGGCTCCCTCCGTTGAATTACCGCCGAAGACCGGGCTGCGCTTCGGCGACGGGTCCTGCTTCGGCGGTAATTCGGCGGCGGGGGGGCCCCCGCCGCGGGTCTTCGGGGCACTTCGGCGGCGGGTCCAGGAATGGAAGGGCCCCCCGCCGCCAAAGACCCCGGGCCCCCGGAATCCTCTGGGCGGCCCTGGGGACAACACCCAAGTGTGAATGTCCTCTACAGTGAAAACAAGCCCATGCCTATACAATTATACTTTGAGGAATAACTGATTGTAAATAGATAGAATTCAAGATCAGCCCTGGTACATTAGCTGATCATTTTAATCACACTTTAACATCTGCTTTCAGCAACTGTGGTTGGTTAATAACATTAATGGAACTTCTTATTCGTCAGCCATTTTCTGTAGCTTTAATAATGATGAATGCAGGAAATGAACAGATATGTGTGGGGAGCTATTAGGATTCAAAATTTCACTTGGCTGTCATACATTTATAGAACACATAGGGTGGGAGTCACAAAAGATTTAGTTGTCTAACTCCGCCTAATATCAATGAGAGATAGTGGTCTAAATACCGTTGTGAATCCTATCCATAGAACCTGATTCTGATTTATACTAAGGCCCCTTTACTCTGCTGTAGCACAGGACTTAAAGTGGCTATAATATAATTTACTCCATTTAAGGCCCTTTTACACTGCCAGAGCACTATAAAGTGGCCTTAGTGAAATGAGAATCAGGTCCAGAAATTCTGAGGAAGACAAATTTTTTTAGCACAAGATTTCACTCTAGAACTGCAAACATTTGTATATACTTGATAACCTGAAGGCTCAGGTGTGTGACACTTATTCATATTAGTGAGCATTTAGTCACACAAGGAGTCTCTTTTACTTCAATGAGACCCTAAATACATCTAATTCTATATACACATATATAGACTTTAATGTATTATTACAAGGAAAATATGGGAAAGCAAAAACCCACCCATCCTAACTGCAGGTATTCCTTTACTTTCATGTCCATTTGTACTGGATTATTGGATTCAGTAATTCAAATATATATTTTATATAGATGTAATAAAGTCTACCTAGACTAGAAAGGAACTACAGCTTCTTAAGGGGATGATTTTTAAAGCCAGACACAGGATTTAGGTGCCAAAATCCCACTAAACATCAATGGGAACTGGGTTCTTAATACTGTGTTTCTTTAAAAATCCCTCCCCTCATCATTTAAAGTTTTTATTCTTGCCTTCTCACATTAATACATGGTCACTGTTGCTATGGTCATTGCCTCAATCATAAAATTAAACCCAGAAGTGCTTGTTGGGTACTTTCTGAAAAATATATTTGAATATTTTCTATTAAAGTTTATAACATTCTCAGTGTCTGACATAGCATCTTCACAGCAGCAGTGGATTCATTTGGATTTACCAGACTGAGACACTGTGTTGATAGGAAAATTGCACTGATTTCAATTAAATCAATTTAGAAACTGATTTATTGAAACATACTGCAAACCCCAAACCCCTTATTTCATTTCAGGGTGTCCAATGTTGGTTTATTTTAAGCTGATTTAAGATGAACTGAAATAAGCCACTGTTACATCAAAATACACAAGAGTTTGCATTGGTTTAACTTAATTGGATTTGAGAATGCTATAAATTAAACCAATGCCTCTTACTCATGTAGACAAGGCCTAAACTGCTTTAAAATTTGCAGAAAACATGTATTCATAATAGATTACAGTCAGGCTTTTTCTGCACACAGACTTGCACCAGTATAACTAAAAGCATATTTTTAAATCAGTTTAGTTAAACCAATACAAAACCTTATGTGCACATTCCTAAATAAGTTTAAAAATGGCTTACATACATTAAACTTAAGTCATTGTCAAACAATAAGGAATTGATTTAAGCTAAATTGATAGAAGACACTTTTAAATTGATTTAAGAGGGCCCACAGAGCAATTTGCAATAGTTTAACTAAATTAGTTGAAAACACCTATAGTGAAATTGGTACAAGTCTGTGTACAGATTAGGCCTATGAGGGCTAAGAGTCTGTTTATTACCAGTGAAAAGGTGGCAGTGGATAGTAAATACTTTGAAATTATCATATGAGTCAGTGACCCCACCTTTTCATTATAGTCCAAATTGTTTCATTTACATATATACATAAGCACATGTATGCATGCACATCCCCCACCCCCCATTCAGATCAACTAACTTTCCAGGTTTAAGTCTAATCAGAGATTAAAAAAAAAAAACAGAAATCACAGCAAACGTGCTATGCATAAACCCATATGGTGAGAAAATGTCCAAACAGCAGTATTGCGGCAGCCTTTGATTTCATAAATCAGATCCCAAATTTTTTTTTCCACTTGTAGTCTGTGAAAACTCTGACAAATGACAACAATGCAAAGGGTGCATACAAGAAGAGATCCTATGAGTCAAAGGAACAATAGAGACTAGCTCTCTGCACACCACAGTTTTAGACAAACAGCCACCGTAATAAGATAGCCACAGTTGTTTATTTAATCCAAGTATGGCTTTTTTAAGTGTATATGATCTATGGACGGGGGTTCAAGGTTGCACAGTAATTGGAATACTGTTCAGTCTCAGGTTTTGGATAAATCTAATTATTTTGGCATTTGTGTTTAAAAGACTTCCCTCACCCCCGACCTCAGGGAGAAATTTATGAGGTAAAAACAAAACACACTGGACCAGATCCTGACCTCACTTAAAACTGTGAATCTAGGGCCTGAGTCTTTTATGCTAAGGCCCCTTTTAAGCAGAAAACAACCTTAAAGAGGATGCAAGTGTGATGGATGGGACACCACAAATGTTTATAGTTACACACTTGCAGATCGGTGTCTAAGGGCCTTTGACAACTGGTTAAAAGTGTAACTAGACATAAACCAGGGCCTAATCGTGCTGGCAATGCACACCCATCTAACAGACAGTCCCTGCCCTGAGGAGCTTATGATATAAATATAGGACAAGAAACAGAAAGAAAGGGGGAGCAAACAGAAACCATGAGATGATACTGGAGAACATGATAGGCAGTGCTGTCGACACACTAGCTGCCTAATCATTATTGGGTGCTTTAATTATAGGTAGTGTGACTGAGGAGAGTTTTAAGAAGGGATTTGAAGGAGGAGACCTTCACATGCTTTATACTCAGCATGTAACCCACACACTTTATACTCAGCATTTGACTTTGTTTCTCCCAAAGAAAGAGAGAGAAGCAGTGGGGAGGGGACATGATTTTTACTTGGAATACTACAGCATCTCAGCACACGTAGAAAGAGCAGGGCCCAGAACCATCCAGAGCTAGGGTGTGGCAGTTAGTATACACACTCAGTATCTGTTCTTTTGAGGCTGTATAGGACGTTTTCATTGTGGGTAAGCCACCAGCAAGGCGAATTCTCACCTGACTTAGCTAGGCTTTTGGGGAGAAGATGGTGACACAGAGATCTAAGGACTGGGGTATTTTATATGCTGATCCCCTTGCCACTTTGGATACAGGCTACAGATTCCTGTTTCACCTGCAAATGAGTCAACTATTAACCAAAGGGGTTAAATGCTGCTAGTTGTGGCGATTCCCCAGAGTGCCTGTTTGCTGACAGGATTCTGAGGTGTTTGAAAGGGACTGAGATGCAGTCCTTCTTCTCAAGCTCAGAAGATGGCAGGTGACTGACTCCCCTGCCCCATATAATCTTATGACCATAGTAGAAAGACTGAAATCACCTGAGAGAAGATCAGTGAGGAATGTGTTTTGATGTGTGTGCTAAAGTACAGACAGTGATATGTTGAAACCTCATATTTTAATATATGTAACAATGGAAGTGGGTAAATTTGCATAAGCAAACACTGGTGTTACTTAAAAGTTATTCATACTATTCGGACTACTATTTACAAGGTTTTCTGTATGCACATTAAATGTTTCTTACTAAGAAAATGTGTGGTACTCTTTGAATGTGACTAGGATCTATTAACATCTATTATCAGGGTTTTACATATGGTAGCCATGAGGTTTAGCTCTATGTAAAGTTTTCTGAAAAGTCAGAACTTTGGCATGTGCATCAGCAGAGAGTTATGCAGGGGTACAAGAAGGGGAGTATAACAGTTATACCAACTATTGTTTTATCATCCCCTGCCTCGTTACACATACGTGAAATCCCTCCATGCATGAAGGGCAGCATGGGACAAAGCATGAAGGTGTTTATGTGGACTAGAGATACCACTACTCCATCTTCCTCACTGGAGCTAGATTCACTCACTGATTAGTGCCTCCCTGGGGACAAGCATGGTGTAGTAAGTCTCTCGCTGGGCTAGCGCCCCCTGCTGATGGCTGCTCTGGTAGTTTCTCTGTCAGTAATTTGGACTTCTGGCCAGGTCAGTCTTAAGTCCACCCCTTCAGGATCGCAGTAATCCAAATGAAAGTTCCCCCAAATGAATTTCCCCCTCTCTAGGTTTCTTCCTGAGCCTCTCTTCAGCTCAGCCTGCAGCCTTCTTACTAGACTCAATAACCCTGGTGGGGAACTTGTATGCTTCTGCCTTTGGGCCCGGCCGGGGAATGCCTTCTCACCCTCTACTCTGGATTCCAGCCCAGGGGCTTGCTCTATCTGCATCTTTACTTATGTTACAATTCCCCACTGGGCCACTTCCGAGCCAGCCTCTTAAGTTCCCTGCTGGGTCTTCTAGTCTCTTCCCTTCTCAGTCAGTCTCTCTTCTGGGCCACTGGAGAGCTTTTAATTTCTCCCTGCTTGGAGCTCCTCCCACTCTTTCCCCAGCTGGGCTTTATCACCACTTAACCATAGCTTTCATACCCCTTACTGCAGCTATCTTCTGCTGTTTATGGAGAATTGCCTGATGCCCCTCAGGTGGGGCTAATTCCATACTCAGCCCATGGGACAAGCTTGTGTTACTCTCACCCTCCTAATGGCCTCACATGCACACTGAAAGAGAAGACAAGATGGAATGCTGCCGAATGCCACATGAAAGCATCCTTGGGGAAGAGGAGCTCTTGTGAAATACTGATGTCTCTACAGGACAGAAACAAAACCACTTAAGAGCAGCCCCATCCCTCATCACCCCAAGCCGGTAGAAAAGTCTTCAGCAGCCTGTGATCACTGGTATCAAAGATAGCTGATCTAAGATAATATCATTTTGGACACTTGATCTTTATCTATTGCTAGGAGATCTTCAACCAGTGCAACCCACACAGACTTTGTCATGCCCAAGTTGATAACTAGATTTTTCCAGTGACCTTAGTCAATGATATTAAATCTGTATCTCAATGCTGAGTTTTCATATAGAAACCATGTGGCAGATCTTCAGCTGGTGTAAAGCAGGGTAGCTCAACTGACTTCAACAGAGGGATCAAGAGAGGAGCTGGTCACATCATTTAACATATCAGATTAAACTAAATCACTGGACTAAGCAAAATATCAGGATATTTATATATATATCTATATCTTTCAAGCTGACTGAAAAGGGGAGCACATTTATGTGAATTTTTGTTGAAAAATTAGAACTAATTTTCAACCAGCTATATCATAAAAATGTGTTTAGTAAATTCATCCATACATTCACATCAAATTTTGTACACAAACATTCTTCCTCAAAGTCCATATGTAGTAATTGTTATGTTTGTGGCTTACAAACAGAAATTAGATAAATATAGCAACATTCTTGTTGGAAGGTTGCAATATAAATACTTTATTTCTTAGAATTCAGAACACCACAAAATAACCCATAAACAGAGAGACACAAAGCAGACTGCTTCCTAAAATAGAGGAGGCACAACCCATCCCACCTTACTCTTGGCTGTCTGGCTGCTAATTGATTGCTGCTAGGCCCAGATCATATGCTTCCTTACATAGCCCCCTGGCCTGCAAGCAGGATCAGGAAAAAAATCCCTAAAATATAAAGTGGCTGATTAAAGTTTTAAGATAGTGTTCAATGCACTGCAGTGATGAACTCCTTAAATATGTATTGAAGTCTGGCTGAGGTTGGGGAGGCGCGTGCAGAGAAAGAACCATCCGTACTGGCAGAGGTTCCACCCATATTCCAGTCAGGCAGTACATTGCAAAGTCCTTCACCTTTCATGGAGCTCATTCTAAAGTTGAAATTTAGCAGAGGAAACAAATCAGAGGTGGGGTGACCTGGCTCAGACTAGTCACTCCCAGCTCAGGATTACTTTAGAAGCAGAATTTTTGCTGAACTGGTGTAAAACAGCTTTTTTTTTTCCCCAAAAAGGTCCATATTGAATCACAAAATAAAGAGAAATCCTGCTCTCATAAGGTATGTGTACACCGTAATCATTGGTGTGACTGCAGCATGTGTAGGTGTAACTGAGCTAGATTTCATCTAGCTACCTTGTATAACAATAGCAGTGAAGCTGGTGCAGCAAGGGCTACCCACTTGAGTACATACCAAGGGTCCCAAGTGGGCTGGTACAATAAGCTTGTAAGTCTCACTTACAGCTGCCTGGCAGTGTCAGAATCAAGGAATTACAGGGCCTGGCCTGCGTGTTTTAAGTCACTGAACTCCAGCAGCCCACCTCCTTCTCTGCCATGTAACAGAATGTGCTAATGCCATTTTCATTGACCTCATTAGTTTATTTTAAATCTTGACCTTGGATCCCCCCTTAACGGCTCCTTACTACAACAGTTATACTTCCTTGTATTAGTCCCATTTCTGCTCGTGCTGCTGGAACCAAGTAATTTGGTCAGCATATGCCGTGTCTTCTTATTGAGTGCTTGAAGAAACACTCCACTGTAATAGAAAGGTCACTACATGTAATTATAAAAAGGTAAATTATTCAAAAGAGTGTTGCTACATTTAACTTGAAAAGAAAAGCTAACAATACCTACAGAAGTGATTACATGGCTCTTCTCAGGCTTAGAGAGAGTTTTCATAATTTGCTGAGGATTTTCCAAAGGGACGGGTGATTTGTGGTGTTTTAGATTTGATGTGTTTATAGATGGATTCTTGGTTGTTTCTGTGACAAGTCCTCAGAACAGCACTGGGAGGTAGGTACAATAGGTAGAGCTGGGAGAAATATTTGTCACAAAAAAGAAGTCAGTTTTTGAGTTCTCAGAAGTTTTGTGAACTTGCCTGTTTTTTTGCATTTAGATGTTTGTGAAATATAAAAAAGCTCTTGTGTTTTTTTTTTAAAATCATTGTAAATGGTACTAACAGTGAGAAGAAGATATGTTCTTCCCAAGTCCCTTGTAGTATTCCATTTGCCAGAGGCCAAGATTGTCAGAAGTGACTAGTGTTTTTTTTTTTTGGTTGGTTGGTTTTGTTTTTGCACATATCCACCTGGAGACACTCTTAGAAGGGCTTGGTTTATACAAAGCACTGAACATCCACCCTTTGAAAAACAGGCCCTTTAAAGGCGTTTCAAGTTGGACAAACAAAAATTAAGGCACCCAAAAACCGCTAGCTAATTTTTAACATCTTGCAAGCAATCTTCTAATGTCTCATTGGAGACTATTTCCTTACTTCACTTCCTACTCTTCTGGTCCACAATCTGGCCCAATGGGAATGCTGCTGGTGACTTTCATTAGAAAGAGAACAGCATTTCCCCTATATTTCTAAGATAGAAGTTCAGTCTAAAGATACTTTAATGCACAGGAAATGATGCTTAGTGTTTGAATGCTTGAGCAAGGCAGAAGCTGTAAAATAAGTTTTATTCTTTAAAAAAGCTACTATGGTTAATTTAATACTGGTGAAACTAAACATTAAATATAAACCTAAAATACAGCAATTTAACAACGTTTAATATTTTCCACCTTTTGCATGCACTCAAAGGCTGAGCTGCATTTGCTAAGTCTTAACCTATCATCAGATTAAGTTTGCTACTAGGACACATCGGACAAACAGCAGACATCATTGAGAGAGGGAGGGGGAGAGAGAGAGAGAGAGACTGGCACTGTTCGCTTTGGGCTAGATTGTGCCTTTGGGGCACAGATGCATCAATCCAGAGGGAGTACCAGAGGCACTTTGCCTCAGAGAGGCACAATGCTTCCCAGAGTTCCCTGATTACACTGGGGCGAGCAAAATCTACTAAACCCCTTTAAGGATACATCATACTCCCCCCCGCAAATCTAGATAGCTCTCTCCCCACCCCCATCTCTCTCTCACCACTTTTGGGCATTGTGCTTACCCTAGGAAACATCCCAGCAGCCACCCTGTGCTTCCCTGATGCACACCATGCAACAGGTGCTCCTGACTCCCTCTCCCAACTGCACGCCTGCATAGAGGCCGATGAAAATCTAGCCCTATATATGATTTACTTGTCAGACAGGAATGCAAGCCTAGTCTAGAACTTCTCAGCAAAGTGTGTGATTGGTGAGGACTCCCATACTCTGCATCTGTAAGAACATTTGAGTTGCTTGCTTAACACTGAACTAATTGCTTAGCAAACATCTTTTTTTAGAAAGGTAAAATGGAGACTTAAGTCCTTTTTTTATCTGCAGAACAGGTAGTGGCAGTACACACTTCACACGTACATCACGCGCCTCCTGCTAGTGTACGCCAGTCCAAGCCTAGAGTGCATCTACACTGCAGCTGAGTGTGTGCTTCCCAGCACAAGCAGACAGACGCTCACTAGCTTTGCTCCAGCTAGCAAGCTAAAAATATTAATTTGGCTGCAGCAGCATGGGTGGCAGCTTGGGCTAGCTACCTGAGTACATAACCAGGGGGTTGGGTGGGTTTCTTTTTAGCATGCCAGCTTTAGCATAGCTAGTGCATGTTTATCTGCACTGTGACGCACGCACACTCAGTTGCAGTGTAGACTCATTCCAGAGCTGAAAAAGCAGCACTATTTCATTCCCTTTCATTTCTTGATTGGTGTGCTGAGGGAGCTGATGTGGGTTCCACTCAGTGTGACTAAAGATATTGGATTGTGCTATGTAGACTCCTGCTGTAATGTAACAGATAATGCCATGTTTCTTAAACTGTGGTCCATACATATAAATGGTTGTCTGCAGAGTACTTTCAAATGGCCAACAGAGCTATTTTGGTCGCAGTGAGTGGTGAAGCATTTGTCTGTCATCAGCACTGACACCTGTTTGTTGTAGACCAGAAAAAAATTAGTTATAGATTTGTTTCCACAGAGCAATCAAATGCAAGGCCTGTTTTCAAGAAAGGGGTAGTTTTGGACAGACAAGTTGATTGGAGGTTATGGGACGAGTCCACGTTGTGTCATGGGTTTGTTTAATGTACAAGCCATTGATTAGGGCTGAGAAAAGTGGCTAGGTGCATTTTTTTTTAAATAAAGTCAGATAAATACCACTATAACTCTTGCCCCAGGCTTGCTTCCTCTCTCTCTCTCTCTGGTGACTAAGTCTGCAGACAATATTAAAGCAATACAGAAAGTTAGCAAAACACTCAGGAGAACAGATCCAAACTGCAACGCGACTTGGAAAGATTGGAGCAGTGCACAGGAGAGGAAATTCAATGCCTGAGGCTCAATCCTCTATGGGACCTTATCCAGAAAAGCAGTTAGGGGCAGATTTGAAAAGGTATTTAGGCACCTAACTATGTGCTTCCCTGGTGCACACCATGCAATAGGTGCTCCTAACTCCCCCCTCCTACTGCATGCCTACATAGAGGCTGATGAAAATCTAGCCGATAATCACCTAGGGGATGCTTTTGAAAATGTCAGTAGGTGCCTAATTACATCTTTAGGCACCTAAATAGCTTTAACAAAATCTGGCCCATGCTTAGAGTTCGGCAAGAGCTTAATCCCATTGGCTGTAGTGTGATAAGTGGAACTGGAGAAAGAATGTTAGGTTGCAGAAGGGTCCTAGTTTGGGGTGTTTTGGGGACTCAGGAATGCAAGCAGAGGCCATGATGTTACCAAACAGGCGCCTCAGCATGTAACACTAACCTTGCTGAATGCCCAGTAAAGTTCTTTCCTATAATGCTGCCTATCTGCCACATCACTTACTGCTTACAAAGCAATGACAGCATATGCCTAAGTGCTTGCTGGATTGAGCCAGAGTGCTCACCACTAGAACTAGTGTGAAAATAGGGATTCTTTCCTCTGTAGAAAGTTTTGATGAATGATTTTTTTTTGTCCTCAAAGTTTTCCATTGATATTTTTGGGAGAATCTTGAAAACCAAAATATGTCAGTCAAAACTGAGAGTTGTAATGCCTCATGGGAGTTGTTCTCATATCCTCATTCTCCTCTATGGTACAGGATCCCCAAATAGACTACATTTCTCAGAGTGCCATTAAAATAGATCGCATTTCCATCTTCTCTCCATAAGACTCTGCTAATGCTACTTTTTAAAAATGTAAGCAAGTGCTAAATGCCACAATCAAGGTAAAAAACTGAATATTGGAGGGAAATCTTAGCAGGAGAAGACCTCTATTAGAGAAGCTCGAAATGTTTTGAGATTCAAAACATTGTTGAAACTTTTCCAACACACAAAAATCACAAGAATAAAATTCTGTGAAAGTGCTTTCTTGTTTTTTCTAGCAGCTCTAATTTTTCTCCTCTGAAAAGGCTGGGCTAGTGGACATGTGTGATAAGTTTAAGATTTCCCTCTCCTCCTGTAGTTTCTCATCCATTTGAAGAAAAGTAAATTCGCCTGACATATTGTTTCATTTTTAATCGAGGAAAAAAATACTTCTTTACTTTATAGTGTGGATATTACCCTGAAAAGTGACTTTGTGAAAATAGTCTTGTGGAATTCCATACTCATTGTGTCTTCTCTGGCCACGTCTATACTAGGAGAGCTTTACCTGTATAAGAATACTAGTGTACTATACTGACAAAAAGCTACAAGACTGCTATAGTGAAACCACCCTACAGGAGTGAAACAAGTGACACTAATAAAAGTGCAGTTTTACTATGTTACTTCTACACTAGGGGCTTCTGCTGGCACAGCTATCTGGTCAGGGAATCACACCACTTCATGCCATAGTATGCTGTCAGACATCTATGGAGCAGACTTGTCTCAAGTTTGCATATCAAATTTGCAGAGATTGGAAGGACAGAATTTTATTCTCCTCTAAATATATCATTCCTACAAACTCACACTCTAAACAGTCAAAGTAGATTCTTCCTCACCAGAAACGGAGGTTAAAATATGCCCCAACTATACCTGTACAGCCCTCATGAGAGATGGGTTCACACAGTTATCACTGAGGGAAAAATCTGAGGTTGCACTTATCAATGAGGGAGAATTTGGCCTATAGAACCTTTATTGCTCATAATGATTCATAAAATGGATACATTGAAGTTCAATTAAAACAAAGATTTTTATATCATCTTTGTAAAATGATTGCTTTCTAAAGAGACACCCCAAATAACATTTAAAATATTTATCTTGAGTGTTATTTCTAATTCTGGTACAGTATACTCCATATGTCATGATGAGACCATTCATAACAGGATGGCTTAATAAAATCTCCTCACAAAAAATTATGTTGTAGTAGAATTATATATACACATATTTTAAACCTCTACTCAAGAAGATTCCTTCCTGAGAAATAGTGAATGACCATCTACTGAGAGTAAAAAGACATAATAATAATAATAAGGAGATAGAAACATGTTTTGTAGAGTCTGGATGAAACAAAACATGCATAAGATAGTCATTGACAGAGTGAATTATTAACAGTGGGTTCTAAAAGTAAAATGTAAAGCACTACCACATGGGTACCAAATGGTCTCAAACTGATGTGCTTTAAGTTAACAATGGTGTGTTAGTTTTCCAGGCTGGTGTAATTATGGACTCCATGAGTCTGATTTTCCAAAGAGGAGGTGGTTAGATTTCTTTTCTTCCAGCAGTAAACATAATTTGGCAACAACAATCAAAATCTGAGGCAGTTCCTCCTGGACTTTTTGGAAACAGATGTCCTCCTGGGGTTGGCCTTGGTAACATTAAAGTCAGAGAAGGCTCAATGGATGTTCAATGAATGTATGAGAGCTTTTAAAAATGGAATTACAACAGCCTGGCAGGTGAGACTAGAACCAAAATATCAAGGGCCATCCCAAATCTTATACTGGTTACAACTAGCAGAAGCCAATGGGATTATACAACACCACAAGAGTAGGAGGCAGTTTCTTTTTTTTTTTTTTTAAAGTTGCATTTTGTGTTGGGTGGGATTTTGAAAAACGCTCAGAGCTGGCCTACTTCTGCTCCCATTGAAGTCAATGGGAGTTTTGCCCAGGATTTAAATGGGAGCTCAGTAAGGCCAGTGCCTAGTGCTTTTGAAAATCCCACCTTTTTTAAATTTACTATAGCATAAATTTTAGTTTATAACCTAGTCTCAGCCCGCCTCATCTATAAGGATGACAAGAGGTGCTTCCAAACCACTACACGGAGGCAGGAATTTGCCCTTTTAGTCCCAACCCATCGCCATAATGACCCTTGATAATTATCAAGGGACACATTCACTCTTTTAATAGTGCATCTATCTGCAGCATATGGATCACTCTACAGGGTTTGCAGCATAACCTTTCCACCACTGCTAATCCAGCCTATAGGGTGAAATGGTGGTCACTGTGCAATCCCTTTGAATAGTCATAGATCCTAGGAGTCCAGAGCCGCTCCTAGCCTGCCTCCAAACCTCCCCAGCATATATGGAGCTGGTGTGTGGAGTCCCCTTCTGCAGCATTCAAGGGGTAGAGATTCTGCCCAGCCTACCTGTGTGTTCTTGCTGGGAGGTTAAATGGTATGGAGGACCGTGTGTGGGCCCTGTGTGTCCCAGGTGAGTTTTAACCCAAAAGAATAGATAGAGTTCCTATTGAGAGAAAAAATACTCAGTTTCCAAGAATGATCAAAGGTATTACCCAATTATTTGTTGGTTTGGCTATATAAAGATAGGGCCCCTCAAGTAAGGAGCTACTACACCAGATACATGCATAAAAACACAGGACTGGTTGGAATTCCCCAAATTAGATTTCAATATAGTCAGTACCCAGCAAGATTCATCATCGTTCAGCACCCCTCTTGTGGAACCATAGGGGCCTCTAGTGACTCTAATCAGCTATTTCTTTCCTACCAAAAGGTGAGACTGTACTGCAGCTAAAAAAAGGTTTAGAAATCCCAGCTTTATAAAGAAGGTAGTTGGTATGTATATGACTACAGTGTAGTGACAGACCTTCCAAGAACTGCAAGTAACATTTTCTTTTCTGCAAAATTCAGTTCTATTAACTCTACACTATAAAGCTCCAGAGAAAATTCTCTACATACCAGTCAGGAGTCAGTGGACTGCTACTAATTAACATAGCCAGAATACATTGGATACAATGTCCAGAAGAAAACTGCATCAGGCAACTAAAAGCATTTAAGGTGAAGAAACAGTTTGCTTGAAAGCCAAATATGAATATTGAAAAATAGAAGATGAAGACACCTCACATTAAAAAAAATCTGACAAGAGGCAAAAATGACTGGAGGGCTTGAAGAAATTATTTGAGGAAAGATTAAAAGCTAAATATGTATTGGTTAAACAATGACAAGAATAAAGTGGAAAAGAAGACTATAGTAACATTCTACCAGTATTTGAAGTGATGAAGAGAATTCAATCAGTTGCACACGTCTCTTAGCAACTGATCCAAAGGCCACTGACAGAGGTGGAAAGACTCCCATTGACTCCTTTAGGTTTTGGATCAGGCCTGCAGTCAGATCTGAATCATTATCTGCAGTCAGTTCTGAACCATTAAGGGGACATTTCTCTACTAGAAGTGCCTGTCATTTTTTGGTCCTGACCATTTGTGCTAATTAAAAATGCCATGGCATTTTTCAGAAAATAAGGGTATTAACTCCAGTGTGTTGGCTAATTTCCAACTTTGGTAATTACACTCTGCCTAAAACCCCTTCAAATTTCAATTGGATACAGTATTGTTCCTTCCTGTTCTACATGCGTGTGTAGTGTTTTCTGTGCACTTTTGTTAGTTTGTCCAGTTCTCTCGTACTTACATGCATACATTTCCTATTGAAATAAATGGGAGTGGTGAGTGCACAACACTTGCAGGACTGGATCCTTATTGTGGTTTTTCCCCAAAGGTGGTTGCACTTGGTTGGAGGGGTTTATCTTTAATAGTAACTGAAGTGAGGGATTACAATTGTTAAGAGCCAAATTCTCCTACCATTACTGATGCTGAGTAGTGTCTTACTCCACAAATATTCCCACTGAAATCAATGGACCATTTGCAAAGGAAGATACTACTCTGTGTGAGTAAGGGTGGGAGAATCTGACTTTTGAGCATGCTGTTCATACTGGCCTTGATTCTAGTACCTTAACTCATTCTGAGTAGTACTTTACTCCTGTCAGTAGTTCCACTGAAATCCATGGGACCATTTCTACAAAGTACTACTCAACATGAATTAGGCAGAATCAGACTGTCTGAAGCATTTGTTTCCAAGGGTCTGATCCAATTCATACTCAAGTTGATGGAAAGACTCCCATAGGCATTGCACTGGGACATAAAACAGTACCTCCCAGCACACATTATGGTGTGAGATATTGTGGAAAGGAAAGAAAGGAAAGTTTCCATAAACACTACAAAATTCTCCATCTAGTCATTCTCAGTACCTCAGAGTAAGGCAGAAACCCAGACATTTAAAACTGAGGCTCCAGTGTTGCTACTTTTGTCCAATTCTCACATGAGAACACAAAGCAATAAAATATATGCAAAGGTCTTTCCCAGCAGCTGTTGAGCATTCTTTTCAGACAGTGCAAGTAATAGCTTATTGAACCACGTCTTGAATGAGAATGATCTCATGAGGGAGGCAACAGTCACCCATGTGGCCTTTGTATATTCTGAGATCTACAACTTCTGATGTGTCCAAATACTCTGTGTGGTAATTGCTGTTGACAAGCTCGTCACGGCATCTGCCTGTCTGACTCTTGAAGAGTAGCCCAAGCCACCGCACTATTTGTTCCCACAGTCTCCTCTCTCCTGTACTTTCTTAAAGGGTGAGGGAAATTAAACATTTTAATAAAGTACATTTTAGTAAATTAAATGTGTAGTTTATTCATTTCCTAAAGGACTTTTACATCACAATGTCTCTATGCTGCTCAATCCCAACACCCCCACTCTGGGGTTAGATACCATGCTGATGGGCACAGTAGAAATGCCTAAATATATTAGATAAGTAGCTCCTTCTGTGGATGGACTAAACTATTTATCCTTCTGCTGTTTTCTCTTTACTTTATTTTGCTCAAATTATTAGAGCTGGTTTAAAAAAAAAGCCCCCCCCCCCAAAAAAAACACAAACAAAACTACAATGGGACTGTTTTCTGTCCAAAAATGCAGTTAATCAAAAATCAAACCTTTCATGGGAACACATTTTTATATATATATACACACACACACATTATTTTACAAGAAAGAGTCAAAATAAATCATTTAAATATCCTTATTTCATTAATGTCAAAACATTTCATTTCAATAAGGTAAAACATTTTGTTTTAACTGTATCACTTCAAAATGTTTCATTCATTTGGTTTTATATTTATACTACATTTATTGTGACAAAGTTCCTCCTCTACCTTGGTGGATCCTGCGCCTATTGGCAAATTTGTTCACCTCACAGATTCACCCTGTGGGTCAGGAAACAGCCCAGAGACCTTCCCCTCTCATAGAAGCCACAGTCCAGGTCAATTCCTTTTACGTTTGATCAGGAGGATAGGGGGAAACTCAGGCCCACCCTCTACTCTGGGTTCCAGCCCAGGGCCCTGTGGACTGCAGCTGTCTAGAGGGCCTTCTGGAACAGCTACATGACAGCTACAATTCCCAGGGCTACTTCGCAACACCTTCTTTGTCCTTACCACCAGACCTTCTTCCTGATGTCTGATAATGCTTGTACTTCTTAGTCCTCCAGCAATATGCCTACTCACGCTCAGCTTCTTACACACCTCTTGCTCCCAGTTCCTCGCACACACTTCCTCTCCTCTGGCTCTCTGACCTGACTGGAGTGAGCCCTTTTATAGCATCAGAGGGACCTTAATTAGAGTCAGGTGCTTAACAGTCTCACCTGACTCTTAGCAGGTTAATTGGAGTCAGGTGTTCTCATTAGCCTGGAGCAGCCCCTGCTCTGGTCACTCAGGAAACAGAAAACTGCATATCCAGTGGCCAGTATATCTCCCTTCGACTTCTCTGCTGTTCACAACTGGCATGGGTCTATCACAATATATATTTAATTATATTGTTATGTTTTGACATTATCAAAGCAATTTGACATTATGGAAATTAAAACATTTTGATGGTTCAAAATCTACATTTTTCAGAGTTTTCATTGCATTGGAAATTTTTAAATTTCAGCTTTGTGTTCTGATTTGGAATTAAAACAAAATATCAATTTCTGACAGAATGGACATGCCATTTTCTTACATGAGCTAGTCAGTAGGTTAAACCTATCTGAATGTACCTGTTATGATAGATACAATACCTTTTGGAGAACTCACTGAATTAATATTAATAACCCTAAATATCTTCAGGGTCCATTATATGAAATGAAAGGCTTTTGTATTATTGTGGGCAAGGAAATATGACACTTGGGGTTTCAAAGGTCTACATGGAACAATGTGTCATAGACAAATGGACTGGTGGAAGAAAAAGTGTTAAGTGATTTTTCTAGGGAATATCTAGAGGAGGTGAATACCAATGCAGCCTGTTGAAACGACCTCCTAAGGAGTGAGCCACTGATTGCTCATCACCTCTTACATGACCAAGCTGTCTAAAGGAAAGACTGCATTGTTGCTGAGGTTCTGAATCTGAGATGGTTATGAACTTTCTAACCACAGGAAAACCTAGTTGTGGATTTTGAAGGATTGACATCTACCAGAGCCTGAAGTTGGAATTAGGGTGACTTCTGGTTTTTAGCAGGTGTGTAAGTTCATGTATTATTTATAATATGTTTTCTTTCTAATGCTTTCACCTTTAAGTAAACACATTTATTCTTAAGAGCTGCGTGGTAACTTGTTATTGTGGCAATTATGCTGTTCATGGCCTCTGGAGAGACAGCAAAGAACAGAGGCTGACCTATTTAAGCAATCTGGCTTACTGGGGATATCACTGTGTATGCATGCTGGAAAAACCCTGGCCAAGAGTGGGACTGACATGAGTCTGTGCTCAAGAGAACTGGATGGCAGAGAAGCCAGGAGCTTGGAGTAGGTGCCCTTCTATAAGGAGGAAATATAGGTGCAGTTGTCCTGAACGGTGACACCTGTATCTTAGAAATAAATACTAATGGTGCCCCAATGCAGCCGCACTTCTGTGGGGAGGAGTTTGATGGAGGTGGGTATTCCTTCCACCACATAACCAGACTACTGTCAGACCTGGTCTACTTTTTGCCCTGATCTCACCATTCAAGTCTTTAATGGAATTTGATTATTTTGAAACATCTGAATGGCACACAGTACAGTTATCTTTCCTGCATTGCATTAAGGGAGCTGCAATTCACCATCTCCCTTGTATACTGAAAAGGTTCCTTACTTGACCACTTGCTAATAGGGAGTCTTTCTGTTGATTTCAATAGCTGTTGGACTGGGGCTCTGTAGCACAGAAATACAGCATCTGAAATGACTTATTCTTTTCACATTATAATTCCTTATTTTCACATTTTGTTCCTTTCTGGAATCCTGTTTTAAGAAACTGGATGAGCTTGTATTTTGAGGTTTGGGGAGACTGCAGGGACAGTTCATCCTTGCACCGTAAAAAAAACCAAAACAGTTTGCAGTAGTAGGGTTAGGGAAGGGAAAAGTTCATAGCAACTTTTCTCTACTATTTTAGGGTCAGGTTCTGCTTAACAATTGCACTAGGGCTGATAGGCCTCTGTGTAGCAGCCAGGTACAAATGCAGTCTCCATGCTTCCTAAACCCAGGAGATGCTTCTCTTATAAATCTGTTTGCCACCTCAAAAAAGGATGGAGAGGAGGTGGGGTCCTGGCACCAGATAGCTCAGCTGGATAATGGCACAGAAGACGGCCTGCTGCACACCCTGAAAGGGAGTATAGTACTGGATGTGCACCTCTTGGAGGAGCTAAAGAAGTAATTGTGCCCCCTCCCACCCCAACACATGTCCCTAATGTTCACACAAGGGTAGCGCAACTCCACTCCTCTCCCACTCAGGGCTCGGCCTATGATCCCAAAACAAGGCTAGTTTGTAGAAAATCAATATGGCCATTTTAAAGTTATAATCAGAAAGGGGGAAAAGCTGGGGGGAAAAATCAGAAATATTTCTTGAACAACATTTCAGTATGTTGGTGTTCACAATCCTTTTTTATTCATTTTCCATTAATATTCATTCACATGATCTTTTGTTCACCAGAATGTTCACAGAAAGCGCAAAAAAAAAAAGGCTTCAATACTAATGAATATGGATTTGCACAAAGTTCCATTCCAGAAGCATTCATGTGGCCATCTTGAACTCTTATTTTCCTCGCCATAAAAAAAACAAAACACAACTCTGTCCATTTAGTGAGCAGTAATACTGAGCTGCACACCTCAAATAGCCAAAGCAAACACTTTGAAAATAGCCCATTGGCTGAAATATATTTGAAAAGGATTGTTTGAATAATTTGAAATAATGAACACATTTTTTTTAAATAAAAGTCTGTTCACAGATAATTCATGAAAGAGGCAAAAATTTCCCTTTCACGTGAGATTTGTATTAGCGCTTCAGTCTGTATAAAGTACACTTGTACAGATTAAAAATATTGAAAAACATAACATGCTTTAAAACAAATAGGCAAGATCCTAAGCTGGTGTAAATCAATCAATATAGCTCCACAGAAGCAAATAGAACCATACCTGGTTTACACCAACTGAGGATCAGACGCAGTATATCAAGGGAGAGGAAAATATCTCCAGAATGGGCTTCATGCAAGCTACTGTTTGAAACTTTCCCTACTAGCAATTGGCTCTCCTAATTTGGTGATTTTCATTCTCTACCAGTTAGCTGGCTAAACATTTTTTACTTTCCCTGAGATGGGATACATACAGCAATCATGGGTTTTGCTGCTTTGTGTAGCATCCCCATTGTTTAAAGAAGTTAGAAGTGAAAAGTCTGCAATTTTTCCCAACTGAAGACAAGTCCAAATTCTGTTTTGACTCAGATGAAAACCAGAAAACCATCCAGTCCAATTCCAAATGTGTTCTTGATGCTTTCATCCTCATAAATGTCTGTCTCAGGATACCGCTCTTTAATTAGAGAAGAGTGGAATCATCAAATCGTAAGACTGGAAGGGACCTTGAGAGGTCTTCTAGTCCAGTCCCCTGCACTCAAGGGAGGAGTGAGTATTATCTAGATCATCCCTGACAGTTGTTTGTCTAAACCTGCTCATAAAAGTCTTCAGTGATGGAGATTCCACAACCTCCCTTGGCAATTTATTCCAGTGCTTAGCGACCCTTACAGTTAGGTAGTTTTACCCAAATGTCCAACCTAACCTGCCCTTGCTGCAATTTTAGCTTCTTGTCCTATCAGAGGTTAAAAAGAGAACAAATTACCCCCTCTCCTCTTTGTAACAATGTTTTATGTACTTGAAAACTGTTATGTCTCCTCTGTCTTCTCTTCTCTAGACTAACAAACCCAATTTTTTCAATCTTCCCTCATAGGTCATAAGGACCTTTAATCATTTTTGTTGCTCTTCTCTGGACTTTCTCCAATTTGTCCATATCTTTCCTGAAATGTGGCATCCAGAACTGGACACAATACTCTAGTTGAGGCCTAATCAGCATGGAGTAGAGCGGATGAATTACTTCTTGTGTCTTGCTTACAACACTCCTGCTAATACATCCCAGAATGATGTTTCCTTTTTCTTGGTATTACACTGTTGACTCATATTTAGTATGTGATCCATAATGACCCGCAGATCCCTTTCTGCAGTACTAGGCAGTCATTTCCCATTTTGTATGTGTGCACCTGATTGTTCCTTCCTAAGTGCAGTACTTTGCATTTGTACTCATTGATTTTCATCCTATCTATTTCAGACCATTCCTCTAGTTTGTCCAGATTATTTTGAATTCTAATCCTATCCTCCAAAGCATTTGCACCCCCTCTCAGCTTGGTATTGTCTGAAAACTTTATAAGTGTACTCTCTATGCCCAGAGTTCTCAAACTTTAGCAACCTAAGGGCCTTCATTTTGATTTAATTTTTTTCACAGACTCCCAAGCCTACAGATGTTTATTTATATTTGAATAAAAAAATAATTCCATCCCCACTCCATCTCTGCTCCCAAGGCCACACCCCCGCCCCACCTCTTCCCACCCCTGTGCCACCCCTACCCCTCTTCTTACCCACCTCTTTCTGCCCCCTCCCCTGAGCATGTCCCGTCCCCACTCCTCCCCCTTTCTCCCAGCACCTCCTGCATGCCGCTGAACCGCAGACCTCAGTTTGAGAAATGCCACTCTATGTCATTTTCTAAATAATTATGAAGCTATTGAACAGAACCAGATCCATAATGGATCCCTGTGAGATATTCCCTTCCAGCTTGGCCGTGAACCACTGATAACTACTGTCTAGGAATGATTTTTCCAATCAGTTCTGCACCCACCTTATAGTGGCTCCATCTAGGTTGTATTTCCCTAGTTTATTTATGAGAAGGTCATGTGAGATAGTATCAATAGCCTTACAAAAGTCAAGATATACCATGTCTACCACTTCCCCCCCATCCACAAGGCTTGTTACCCTGTCAAAGAGAGCTATTAGGTTGGTTTGACATGATTTGTTCTTGACAAATCCATGCTGACTGTTACTTATCACCTTATCTTCTTCTAGGTGTCTGCAAATTGATTGCTTAATTATTTGCTCCACTATCTTTCTGGGTATGCATATGCATGCTTAACCAAGATTTCCACTTCAATTAACTCCAACAGAGCTCACTCAAACAGCTCAATCTTCCCAGTCCTCTGGAGGAAAGATATCACAAGAAAACGAACTGCAAAACTTTCAGGTAACTTGGTGCTGATTTCAAACTTTCACCACTAATTAACAGCAAAGGAATCTGAACAGCTCAACTATTTACCAAATGAACAAAAATATCTGTATAATAAATTAAATGAGCAGGTCCACTTACATTTGTTGGGAAGAATGACCCTTTCATTTCATCTGGTACTGTATTATGTTAGAGTCTGTCTATATTAGTGGATGATAGCATTGCCACCATTGGAGCTTGCAACATTTTAAGACCTCTAAACAATGGCATAAGTGGGACTTGAATGCTTTGGAAAATGTGGGTTCCTTAAAAATAAAAAGTCTGCAAGAAATTGATAATTTTGATTAATTATCTTGTTCTATCAGTCAGGAAAATCGAAATGAAAAGCTTGGTTTAAAAATGTCAAGTCAAAATGAAAAAATTCATTTTGAACTATTGAGTTATTTTGATGTCAGCTTTCTGTTTTGACCATTCCAATGCCAAACTTTTTGGAATTTTTCACTTCATGACATTTTTTGATATTTTGACCTTGTTGCTATTCGGAATGCAAAGTAGTTTTGAGATGTCAAAAGGAAGATCCCATTTTCCAAATATCTCTAAAAATGGATAATCATCACTTATAACATTATCAGTAATGTGAATTTGGAAAAACAAAACAAAATCATGATACAATTATCCTAAAGTATACTACTCTCTTTTTCTCCCTTATACTGTTTTCATATTATTAGCCAAAATAGCACTATGAGCATTTTTGATCCATGTATCCCGCAAAGTACTTTTGAAAACACCAAGACTCCTAAATAAGTAAGTATGCATCCAGAGAGATCAAACCCAAAACTGCAGACAATTCTTCATGGCTCTATTCTACTGTCCTTACTCACTTGAGTAGCATTTACTGATAAGACATTATTTCTAATTATTTGCATTACAGTAGCATTTAGAGGCTCCGAATGAGATCAAGCCCCCGTTCTGTTAGGCACTGCACATACATACGTTAAGAGACAGTCCCAATCCCACAAAACTTATCATCCGAATAGACAAGACACCTAAAGGCTAGAGGAAAGGAAGCACTATTATCTGTTTTACATGTGGGAAGTTGAGGCACAGAGATTAAGTGATTTGTCCTAGGATGTCTGTGGCAGAAACAGGAGTCAAAACCAGATCTCCAGTCCAGTGCCTTAACCACAAGACCAACCAGCCTCATTGAGTATTTCTGTTAAAATAAATGGGACAATTTACATGAGTATAAACTGTAGAATCAGGCCCTCTGAGCCTTCTCTATCATTATCTGGAGCAAGAAGGTGCAAGGTTCTTTCATATTCTGGATGATACATTTCTGCAAGAAGGTGATTTATCAAGTTTTTTATAGCAGGAAATGTGACATCTATAATAGCTTCCACAAAGACTGTCCTGAAACAAAACTAACCACTGCCAAGCGAAGCCTGAAGAGACCCAGCATTCTAGGGTGAAAACATCCAAAGCAAGTTGGTAATTGTCTCATGATGTCAATGGCAGATCATCATATGTAGCATTTGAACACACTTATTTTCTTGGTTCTAAGCCAAGCAACTACTGGGAAAGGCCAGCTAACAACCATGAATTGAATGGTGACTGCTGGGAGACCCAGTTGGAAGTCTGGTAGAAGTGCCTGATTGGCAGCCTGTGTACATAAAATGGGAAAAGCAGCCATCACTAAGCTGCAAAGTGAGAAAACAATCCCCTTAAGACCTATTAAAAGAGAGGAAGAAATTAAAAGGTTTACCAGAACAAATCAATTAGATAATGAAACTTTGGAACTAGATCAAAACTTAAGGGGGGTTGGGAGAGAAAGGGGCAGCAAGATCAAAAGACAGCTGTGGCAGTACAAGATGCAGAAAGTAGAACTGATTAAATATCAAGTCAGAACCAGAATGAAGCAGCATCTGGCACAGAGAAAGGGGCAACGTGAGACCAGAACAATGGGATCAGAATATGGGTAATGGGAAAAGTTGGTTTGGTGACAGTGCACCCAACGGTATCCAGATGTGCCGTGCACACACACAGCCCCAATTATGAAGCAGAAGGAAAAATCTTACCAGAGAAGGAGGTGTGAGTCAAGGAATTCTTGGGGTATAAATGCAGGAGGGTAATATTGGGAAACAGATGGATTCAACTTTGATCTAATTGGGAACAGAATTGTTCGACAGCATGGAGGAAAAGGCATTTTGATGACCGTAGTATGAATGTCACACAGGTTCAGATAGAAAAGCAGAAAAGAGATCTTGATGGAAACTTTTTGCTATTATTTTAAAAAGGTGTAGATCATAAAAATCAATTTGAGAGGGGAAAATAGATTCAGGGCAAAGAAAGCATTAATGGGTGAGCTGAATACCTCCCTGATGTAACTTCCACTAGTCTCAGTGAAGAGATAGGAAATAGGAATATGGCCCAATATAGTTATAGACTGACTTGCCTTTGACTGCCAAATTTGTGGTAACATATTATGTAAATTCTAGCTGATTCAGCCAATCTGTTCTCCTTACCATTGATGGCAATGGGAACATGTTTAGGCGTCCCTCCCTCCCCTCCCCCCCTCCTTTTTTTATTTGCTACTGGAGTCTTTATTCAGACAAAGGGTACAATTTTCAAAAGTGCCTAAGTCCTTTTTTCAAGAGAGACTTGGGCTAGTCAAAGTGTAAATCCCAGTGACTTTCAGTGAGAATTATGCTCCTAAATAAGTTTATTTTGAAAATGAGGCTTGCGCAGAACTTACATGGGTGAGACTCCCACTGACCACAGTAGCTTTTGGGTAACATTTTCAGAAGCACCAAAGTGACCTGCGATCCTCAGTCCCATTTTGAAAAGAGACGGCACTTGAGAGACTTTCAGTGAGAGTTAGGCTTCTAAGCACATTTCTTTTAAAAAAGGGACTAATACATTAGATCTGGAAGAATCTTGTGGTTGTCACATCTGTTTTTAACTACTCACCTGTACGTCTAAAAATTCAGTTCCTTTAAATCTGGATTGTGTTGGGATGTTTCTAAGATTAATACTAAAGCTAAGAACACAGTGGATACTTTCAGTCTAAATTGATTAAGAGAAAAAAGAAAGACCAAAGACATCCCAGGGAAGAGCACAATGTGTCTAGGTTTACTCTATTATAGTTTGCAGCATAATGGCCATTCACTCTGCAACATAGGCAGAATTCTTCAAAATTTAAAGGTGCAGTACACTGGAAACAAAAGCATCACAGTTTCATAGTTAAATACATCAGTTAGCCTTCACACATACAATGGAATCAACCCTTTTGATTGAGTTAATACTGTAGTTAGGTTTGTTTAAGGAGAGGGTGGACAATAAACACCTGTAGCTAGCTAGCTATACACTCTCGCTCTCTCTCGCAAACCTTAACACAAGCTTGACAAGAACATTTACAAATATAGATGCCTTACGTTAAGCACCTACATAAAAATGACCTGCCAAGTTCTGAGCTCACACTGACTTTAATAGGATATGTGGTTCCTCAGAACTTTTATATGTGAGTGATCCAATTTCTACAAGCCTAAATATAGATTTTAGGAGCCTATGTTTAATCACCCAGGTTTGAAAATTTTGGCATAAGGTTTTTTAAAATGCATGTAATTATTCAAGCATAAATTTAAAACTAGGTGACCCCCACTTAAATCTTATCTAAGTATAGAATATTCCATGTTTATGTGCATATTCCAGGGAATATAAATGTGCTAAATTGCTTCTTTTCTAAATCAGCTGTTTCAGTCTCTCAGAATATGTTTTTCAAGGAATGAGACATATAAAAACAGGTTTTTCTATGGGGTAAAAAAGAAGACTGGACTGTGAGGCTTTATTTCAGTGTCTCTGTTCCTGACTCATTGTGTGACTTCACCTATTCCCTCTCTGCCTCAGTTTATCAATCCATAAAAGTCTTGATGCTGCAAGAACACGTACAGTACGCACAAAGTTGGTACATTCCAGCACCAGGGTGAGTGGAGTACTTATGAGTTCATGCAAGGTGAAGCACTTGGTGGAATGCTCCTTCACTGAGCAGTAGACCTTTGTGCATCATTTCCTTATTCACAAGTGCACAGAATGTAAGAGGAGCGGAGGTGGATAAGGAATGAATATGTCTCCCTGACTGGAGTGGCTCACAACCATGAGTGCCTCTCTTAGGGCGGACTGTCAAAAACAGGACAGACTCCCCAAACTGGTGGTGTGTTCTGTAATTACAGTTCACCAAGTCAAAACCAAATGTGAACTCCTGGATCACTATAAACAGTCTCTTACCATGGAGTCACAGACAGTCCCATTCGACTCTCCACTCTATCCTGCCACCTAGACAAACTAAACTTAGTTATAAATGCTCACTTATACCTCCCCAACCCCCCAAAGAACATCACAAATATCCCAGGTTACTCAGAGACCCAAGAGGCCAGTCACTCACCCAGATAGAGTTGCATTCTAGATCTCACACCAGAGATAATGCTGGTAGCCAATTCTATAGTAAGCTAACTATAGGTTTATTAGCTAAGAAAAGGAAATGAGAGCCATGCAGAGGTTAAAGCAGGTAAAATATATTTACCCATAAAACAGTCTCTGTAATTCTAAATGGTGTCAGAAATATAGTAAATTGCCAGTGTCCTCAAAGTCTTATCAGGGTACCATATGGTATTTGGGCATCTCTGCTTTACATTCAGTACCCATCCTTGTAAGGTTCCAGACTGTCCAGAGATGCAGGATCTTTCTCTGAATTCATTCTTATAGCTTCTTTTAATAGAAAACAAGCTGACAGGGTCACTACCCATGTAGTCTTTTACTTTGAGAGAGAGGGGGGGGCACATTTATTATTTTTTTTTATTTCTGATCATCACACGCAATGACCATTTGCCTTCAAATGTGCACAAATCAGCACTTTCCCGCTAAAGTTCTTCATTTGCATTCCACAAGGATTCTTTCTTGTTTGCTGGGTTATTTAGTTACAGGGTATGCACAATGTAAATGTTTGCTATTGCATTATAACAGCATACAGATAAGTGAAAATGATGCATGTTATATCCCATAGTTTTTATGAAGTTTAAACATCAAATACATTCCTTATACAACTACCACTTTAATCTAGACTAATACACAAGTGAACTGGACTGGAGCTTTCACGTGAGCTGGTCCCTGGCCTGCCAACTTCACAGAGCACATCTAAGGAGACACTGGCTTAGGAAGGATTCATAATATACTAATGAGGCACTTAATTATATGTTCCATGTTAGGCCTCAGTCATGCTACTAGATCAGAGTAGCTCGGTGTCTGAGCACTCATTAATGCAGGATTGGATTCACCTACATTTCCTGTTCTAGTGAGTCCTAACTGGGTATAATCATGAGTACAGGGGTGTTGCGAGTTTAATCAAAGCATTAGTTTCAGCTCTAGCATAAGCAGGCACACTCTGCATCCAAGGTGCCTCTCGTTGGAATCTCCTGAAGGCAACAGAGGCACACCAAGGTTGGGCCTTACCCAGAGCTTGTAAAGCACTTTACTATCCCCAGCTGTAACTCACTAGCACAATACAAAGAAACTAGTCATATACCTATAAGAAAATTCTTTAATGTACCATTAAACAATGAAAAAGCAGCTTTTTTAAAAACAAGCCAGGTTGCACTAGTAAAATAAAATTGGAGCTATTTCCTATTTGTTTAGGAAATTGCTTTAATTTAATAGCTACATCCCTGACCTTTGCCATCAGCCTCAAGTGAGTTCCATGTGTGTCCCGTTTAAGGGGATTGGAGGGACATCACAAGGGAAAAAGAGAGGGTTTATGGGAGGGGGGAGAAAAGGGCAGATGGAACTTGACAATTGATGAGGAAATAGACTTTCAAGACATGCAAATTTGGGACAGAAAAGCCAACACCATATCCCTGAGAAACAGAAGGAAATGCCATACCCGCTAGAGAACAGCATTACTGAGTCACTACAGTGTATAAGAATGACCGGCAGGCATGCTGGTATTTCAGAACAAGCAGACTGAAGTCATGAGAATGTGAAACACCATCTGAGAGGAGACATTCTCTATAAAATGCAAGGAAATCTCCATAGAATTAGCTAGGAGGCATGTCAGAAGCATGACCGGGAGTGCTGGATGAAGTTCAAAAGGTTCGGCTCAACATCAGAAAAGCATCCAAGTGTTCCAAACATTTTTGGTCCTGTGCATGTATAAGTTAGTTAGTTTTACATTAAACTGCATGATTCCCACCCCCTTTTAATCATAATGCTGTGCCATTCCATAGTGCTTACCATCTGAGGCCTCAAAGAGCTTTATAAACTTCAATTAAACCTCACGACACTTCTGTAAAGCAGAATACACTTGACAGGGAAACTGAGGCACAGAGGCTATGTGCCCAAGATGACACATCAGGCTAGTGCCAGATATCCTGAATTCCTAAATCTGTGCTTTAGCTACTAGATTAGGGTCCTTCATAATACTGGTACTTAGTGAACAGGGTTACTTATTCTCTTCTCATTTCTTGAATACTATCATACCATTACCAGAGGCCCTGACAAGCTAGCAGCCCTCTTCTAGTTTTGCATTATATGGGAATAATACAAGGTACAAGTCTAAGTCTTCTCGGTGGACTGGAACACACAACTCTTATCAGTACTACCTAAACAATAGCTGGAAGAGCGTGGGACAGTTAAAAAAGGCCATTAATCCCCTCCAATGGCAAGTAGGTAGCAAGTCAAGCAGCAGCTATTGTATGTAATAAATGTCTGCCTGTAATTAGACAGGAGATGACAGTGTTCTTTGTGCACCAAAGATAAAGTCAACTTGTGGAGTTATGGGCCCCATGATTAATCTCAGAAGTGCCAGAATGGAAAAGTTCCTAAGGCCTGATCCTCTTCTCAAATCAGAGCAGCACAAACTTAGCGTTACCAATACTCGCCATTTCATTGGAAGTTTTGTGATATTTGGTATTTCTCCTAAAGCCTCAGCTGCTGCAATCAGGAGCTTGCATGAGAAATTCAGCTTCTTTTTTTGTATTTATTTATTAAATGCACAGAAAGTTTCTAGCCCTCAGTTTCAGAGAACAAGCTTATAGCTAGGCCTGCCTGGAAAACACTCTAGTATTGTGAAAAAAGTTGATATTTTGGAATTTTTTTTTCCATTTCCAGTGCAGAACGAAATCAAAAGCAAAGAGAGAGAGAGAGAGAGAGATTTGCTCCCCAAAACAGCCCCGGGATTAGGGCACTCATGTAGGATGTGGGAGAAGTCCCCTTTCTGCCTGATTCACAGTAGGGATATGACCCTCAGTCTCCCACAAGACATATAAGTGCCTAACCACTGGGGTTGTTAACAATTATGATCGTATGATTTTATTAACAGGAGACCCATCTCTCATGCTGTTTCAGGTTATTCTGCAATTCTGGGGGAGTAGAACAGACCTAGCTAAACTGGATTGTGACCAACAGGAATGATTTCCACAAAGGCCCTTTCAGAGAGCTCCATTGAACCTTATGCCCCAGTTCAAGAAGCTACTTAAGTATTTGCCTAATTTTAAGCATGTGCATAGTTCCACTGAAATCCATGGGAGTACTCAAGCGCTTACATCTAGGCATGTTCTTTAAATATCTAGTTGAGACAGAACCTGTAAGAGCAAACAACGGAGGGAACCAAGTTGATGCTCAAATGTGTCAATTAGATTATCTCATTGACAGTATAGTCTTGGAAAGAGGAATCTGTTCATAGTAGAATTTGCAATGATATGGACAAGTGGATGATGGTGTCTGACTCTCACGCATAGGGATTGAGCACAGGAACATATCATGACAGGGCCACCATGATCTTATGCTGGGTTTGTGGAGGGTGATACTGCAGGTTGTGGTCATCTCTTGCCCTATCCTCTATAGCATCTAAACACTAGAGTGTAAACACAAAGGGCATCCTGGAAGAATAGAGCCTGCCATTCAGCTGCTTGGCCTCTCCCACCTCAGGTGTACCTGATCTACCTGGCATGCACTGTAGCAGAGAGTGTTCATGTAGGCAAAGGTCAGTCTTGTGATGCTGCTGTTTTTAAAGTGTTTCTTTACATTTGAAAATTAGATGGATTTTCTCATTTTATTTTTCTCTTTGGTTCCTGATTTAGGGGAGAAGATGCAACTCAAAATAGTCACTCGCAGGCTGAAAGAAAGCATAGAAAATGAGTTAGGAGGACTAAGGTTCTCGAACAGCATCCACATTGAAGTTGTGAGTGAAATATGCTAACTAGTTCTAAGATGGAGCTTGATACATTTCGGCTCAGAATTCTATGATGGGGTTGCCTGCAATAACAGGGGATTGGACTTGATGAACCAGGAGGTCTCTTCCAGTTCTGTGCTCCCATGTAACTAAAAAAAGGTGAGAGGGGTTAAGGATGAAAGTTGGAATTCAACCCTAACTGCAGCAATCATTGCTGTAGTCTCCTAAAATAAACATTTTATTGATTATTTTAAAAACTCACTCAATGGAAGAACTGCCCCGTTATTCATGACTGGGAAAACCATAAAAGTTCAGATTTTGGGTTCACGTAAGAAACAAGAAGTGTTATCCTGGATTTTTCAGAAGAGTCTATGAGCACCCAGTTCCCACGGAATGACAATGGCAGCTGGGCCCCCAACTTCCTTGGTCTCCTTAGAAATTCACCTCTCAATGTTTATCCAAAACTGAAGTTCCATTTTAGGAACTGGGCTAGAAATCTCACCATATCAGTCCTCCTCTCTACCACTCTCCAAATTTCCACTTACTCTTGCTTTCTCCTGGGTTGAAGAACAATTTTTGTGGCATCTGTCTGCTTCTCTTCCACTCTAAACCCAGGAAATATGAGAGTTCATACTCAGGAAAATAAAATTACCTGGACATTTTCAGGAGTGGGGAGAGTTGAAGATGAAGATTGAAGTCATTTTCTATTTAAACTATTTGTCCCATTTCTGCATTTGTTTATGGCCCCCTCCCTACCCATTGGAGTGTCTTGCAGCCAAGGGGGACACAGGAATTAGTCCTTGCACTCCAGTTTGCTTTGAGCATGCAGTTGTGTCCCACTGCTACATATGGTCACAATGAGGTGAAGAATAATGTCCTTGCATCCTTCCCCTCCACAATCTGGCCCGACAGTAGTAATCTGGTTTATAAGTACCAATAAAATATGGAGCTGAGTAAGGGCACAGTGTAAGAACTAGTCAACAATGCACACGTGGAAGAACTAAAAAACTAAAAATAAAAATAGAGGCATTGTTTTCAGCATTCTCCAGAAGGAGGAGATTATTCTTATTCATTTGAAGGTCTGTATGCTTGTTATTTTTTAATTTTATCCAGAGGCAAGTCAGCTGACAGGCAGTTTCTACTCAAGAATACTAGTGAGCACCTCACAACACATCTGAGGTATATACATGGCAGAGCTGAATGGGGTCCCAGGCCTGGAACTGGTATTACTTTATGTAGAATCAAATAGTGTGCTGGGTGCGTCACAGCATCAGAAGACAATTCTCTACCATGGAGCACTTGGTAGCAGGACAAGACTGAGGTGCACTGATAGAGGTGCTCCATCTCCTCAGCAACACAGGGTACCATGTGCACTTCAGACCTGTCCTGCACTCTCTATCCAGGCATCCCATAAAAATAGCAAATCAAGTTCAAGGTCTCCATCCTTATCTTCAATGTGCTTTCTGGCCTGGGCCCAGGATATCTACAAGCAGGGGCGCTGGAACAATTTGTATCATGGGGGTGCTGAGAGCTATTGAACTGAACTGTAAACCCTGGGTACGATGGAAACCACTTCAAGCCAGGTGGTGCGGCAGCACCCCTAGTTCCAGCACCTATGTCTATAAGATTGCCTAAAATGCCGGGGTGAAGACTGTGGTCTACAACTCTCTACTAGAAGGGCAAAGCTGATCCATGCAGAAGGCAAAGCATTATTTAGGGCCAATCCCAGACTATGGGACTAACTCCCACAGCAACTATGGAGCATCACAAACCTCTCCACTTTCTGATCCAAGTACGAAGGGCATGTCTTCAATCTGCCTTTGCAACAGGTACTTAAAAAAAAAAAAAAAAAGAGAAGAAGGTAACAAAACAGAACTGTGCTTTCAATATTTCCCCCGGTGAGCAGATGAGAGAACAAACCATACAAGACAGATGTTAGTCACATTGTTTAATGTACTACTGGAAGGCACTGAGATACTATACTATATAGAATAGTACAGGGCTATAGGACTGTAAGGACATTGGTGAGCTGATGTGGCTATTCAGCAGCTTAGCTCAAAAGAGAGACAAATCCCAAACTATCCTCATCCCTTACAGGAATGGAAAAAATGAGACAAATCTCCTATTTGTGGTTCCATATACAGGGCCTGAGCCAAAGGCCATTGAAAAGACTCCCATTGACTTGAGTGAGCTTTGACGAGGCCCACAGAGATTTATTTTTAAGTATGAAAGGACCATTGCCCATCTGACTCAGATGGGATGTGATTGGCTAGCCAGCTGCAGGTTCACTAGACAATATTACTCACGCCTTTTATTTCACTTTCAAAATAACAGGCCCTTTGTAATATTTCTCTGTCACAAAACCACTCTTCCCACCACCACCACCACCACATAATAACCACTTTGTTTAGGGTGTTTTCAGGGTTCCAGGGCAGGTGGTGACACAATCTCTCACTGGTCTGGACTGAAATGGTACAACTCTGCAAACTAAATGGATAATAAAGGCTATCAAAACCACTACTGTATTTTTTCTGTTGATGAAAACTGGAATGCTTTTCTGTCTAAAGCTTCCCTACAGTGTCAAGTGCAAAATGTATTGTCCTTTGAATGAGACATTAAAGCTGATATCCGTTATGCCTGTCTATACAGTCTGGCCAGATAGCAGTTAAAGAACCCAGGGCTATCTTTCAAGAGAATAACTGCAAGACATGGGGGCATCTAATCAACATTTGTTAGATTTTAAACATGTGCCATAATTTTGAGCCCTGCACGGGACTAGTGTAGAGCCCTGCAGCAGAACTGGGATCCCACTGTCCAGCAGGACCCACTCCCGTGAGCGGCGGGCATCATAAGCTGGGGGAGGCTGAGCCTCCCCAAACAGCCAGGTGGCCCTGTCCACGCTCCACCCCCAGTGCCCCCTCTTGCTTCCCACTCTGAAGCGCCCCCTGTGTGGTGGCCCCAGCTTTGGCTGCACCACCTGCCCTCCCAGTGCTCCGGGCAGAGTCGACTCCAGGTTTTTGCCACCCCAAGCAAAAAAAAAAAAGGGGGGGGGGGAAACGGAGTGCTCCACCAAAGCAAAAGAAAAAAAAAAGCCAGAGTGCCACCGCCGAAGGGAAAAAAGAAAAAAAAGGCCGGAATGCCGCCCCTTGAAAAGGGCTGCCCCAAGCACATGCTTGGAAAGCTGGTGCCAAGAGCCGACCCTGGATCCAGGGCTCGAGGGGCTAGGGCTGCGCCACCTGCCCTCCCAGTGCTCTGGAGCTGGGGGCAGCTGGGGCCGCACCACCTTCCCTCCTGGCGCTCGGGGGCTGGGGTCACACTGTTTGCTGTCCTGGCGCTCCAGGGGTAGGGCCAGCAGCTGCAGTGGGGGAGCTCTAGGCTCCAGTGAGGGGCGGGGCCTCGGGTGGAAGGGGCAGGGCTGGGAGCTAGCCTCCCTCAGCTGGTGGTTCACGCACCGCCCATGCCCACTGCCATAATAGAGGGAGCAGCATTAAAAACTAATCCCTCATGGGGCTCTACCATAATTATGGGGTCCAATACATAGGTGCATTGAGTGGTAGATTTTCATGGGACAGGAAGTGCTGAAGCAGCCAGTATGTGGGCAGATGTACAGTGTTGTCTGTTTGCCTTTCTTTCACTGATCGACAGTTTTAGACCCTCTCTACATTTAAAAGTTTTGCTGCTTGAACTATAGTGGCGTAGATAAAACAGCAAAAAAAAACAAAACAACAAAACCCTAGTGCAGACACAGTTATAGTATTAGAGCTTATTCTGATTCAGCAAAGCAAAATAAGCCTTACCAATATAAAGCACCTTATACCAATATATCTGCGTTTGATGTGAGTTGTGGCAAACTTGGAAGACTCTCTCCACATGTTTCTCCTGGGCTATTTTCTATCCATTTTGGGGCATCTATGAACCCTATTTACTTTTTAACACATTTTCCTACTGGGAGCACAATTCCTTACTGATCTATTCAGAACCTGTGCATCAGTCTCATTTCAAATACAGTGAGCCTGGGGGCTGGGGGTGGGAAGAGGGGAGTATATTTTAAATTCGAATCTAAATCCAACACCCCACCCCTTACCTCTGGCCCTCTGGTTTTTAAATATATATTTTTTTCTATAGAGAGACAAGGTGGGTGAGGCAATATCTTTTAAGGGACCAACTTCTGCTGGTGAAAGATAAGCTTTTGAACTACACAGAGCTCTTCTTCAGGCCTCTCTATCTCTTCCACCAGGCTGCATTATCCCACTTCTGGCATTCCCGAGGGAACTCAGCTCAGGCGAAATCATAGATAATCCAATAATGGAATTTTATAATGACTTCTAATGTTGCGGGTGGGGTGGGGACTGCACAAGTGAAAAAGAGTCGGAACATTTCTTTTTTTTTTCCTGCATACAAAATATCATTTGCTTTGACTATAAAAAAATTCTGTGCATTAACCAGTATTTCCTAGATTTCCGATTCATGTTGTACAATTTATCTAAGGATCAGAGAGACCATTATTATTGAATGCTCCTTGGCAGCTTACATGAATCACAGCATAGAGAAAACCAAGATTAATGGGTACACTATGAAAAGAGTTAGGATAGCTGGATCTGTTCTGACCAGACTGGGACATCTGATCATAACCGGCTATTGTAACTCTAACAACAATAAAGGCAATCCAATAAAATCTACCAGGCCTAGATGCTTTTATCATCCAAACACTGCTGTTGAAGACTGAATGTGTTATCTAAGAGAGATCAATCAGAACGGCCAGCTGTGCTATGCAGAATAACGAGGCAAGAGAACTTTATGGGCTGCCTGCTGTGATCATAGTACTTGGTTCAGCTATTGCAGAAATCAAGTGAAAACCCTTTAAAACGCTTCCCTGCCCCGCCCTCCTCGTCACAGAACAACTTCATGCTGAGCTGAGATTCAGGATAACCAGAATGGTGACCTGCACTTTATAATGCACTGAAATATATCTGGATATTCCTGTCACTTCAGTCCAGATCCAACACGGATTGCAGTGAATGGGAATCTTTCAGTTTATTTCAATGAGCATTGACTCTGGCCCTTCATTTACATCCATGTTCACTAGGGAGCAGTTCCTGACATCCTCCCCGCCCCTGCACCCTCCCTGACCCTGGTACAGAAGCAGTATCCCGACATGGTTCTGCAATGGGAGAGTAATGGGCAAAGGGGGAACTATGATTCAAGGGGGATACAACCCTCTTGTATACAATGGGCTTGTGCTCCATGAGTTTTCCTTGTGCTCCAGTGGGTATTTAAGAGGGGGCCAGGGGACTAGTGGGGCATATCTGGTGGATCTGCTCCTATGTGGATCCACCAACCATTCCTCATGCAGGAAAAGGAGGCAACAAATGAGCAGCAAGGAGTACTGCAGCCCTCAAGTGTACTTACAGTGGTAAAGGAGATCCAGAGCTTCTCTGTGGCTACAGATAAGCAGTTTCTTCCCTCCTGGTCCCTATGGAAACTCCCCAGGGTATATCCTGTAACCTTGAGCTATGCACAGAGGACTAAAAAGTTCCTTTATAAAAGGATCCCAGTATAACTACATTTTCTTGTCTCTTGAATCAAGTCTGCTTAACACCAGTGAGGCACAGCAGAACATTTGCTGTAACTGTAGTCCCATTGGTGGGAACTGCATTGCAAACTGTCCACCATTATTATTATTAGTTGTTTTGGGGTCCAGAAATCAAGAAAAAAAAAGTTAATTTAAAAGCTCCAAAAGCATGAAAACTAATTAGGAGAAAAACATAGTCAAGCACATACACAGTTCCCAGGGCTGGAGGAACTGGAACCATCTCAGATAGCCAGGTGGGGGTGGGGAAAGGAGCTGCTAACTCTACTAACAAAAATAGGCTGGATTAATGGAACCACCATGTGACTTCCAGTACTCAGGGGCAGGGCCACATGGCCTTGCACTAACAGCTGCAACAAAGAATCAATGGAGTTCTCACCGGGTCTGAACCAGAGCAGAAAAAATGAAAGAACTTCAAGAAGACTGAAATATTGCTGGTATCTGAGAAATTTAAGGGCCCAGATCTCCAATATCCCTTCTGTCAGGTGTCAAATAGGGCCAGGTCATGCCTGTCTATTTTAAAATATATAAATAAAACTGCACCTCAAGCCCCACCCAGATCTGTACTCCTATTTCTGGGGCTGGGAAATAAATATAAAACCTCCCTGGTCACTTGTGTAAGAGGTTTCCCCCATACACATGTCCTCCTCCTCTCACAATCACTCAGTCCTTGGAAACATGAAACCACAATTATCATTTAATTTTGGGGAGGTGGGGGGTCAAAAGAAACACAAAGACCCTCCATATATTTATACAGAAAAAAATGAGCAACCCAAATCAGTGCATCAGGCATCCAGCCAACCCCACATTTACAAATAGTAATTGTCTAGCTTACTGAGGGCCAGAGCTCTTAGTCCTACCACAAATCCCACCCACCATCCTAAAACCCCACTCTCAGATCCAGCTACACCTCTGTTAAGGTGTAATTCTCCTCTGCCTCTTTGTGCCAGTCTGGATAGAACTGCTCCACCATTCGGTTGCCTAGTCTAGTTCTGCTTTCACCAACCAGCTGGACTAGGAAACTGTGAAGTCATCTCTGCTCTACCATTGCCTGTCAGCTCTGAATGGTTTCTGGTTCACTTGGGTCTCACTGTGAAATCAGTTCAGCTCTGCCACCACCTGGTCATTCAGGCCTCACTGCAAAATTATCTCCACATCACCCTCAGGCTGCTCCTGCAGGTTAACTCCAAACAGCATGCAGAATCTCCAGGTATAGAAATCAAAGCAAAACAGGACCTTTGGACAGTAACCACTCCTGATCTCTATGACACGACCCACCCCTATTGAGCCTGAGTTTTGTTATCAAAGTCCACCACCTGTAATCTGTGACTCACGTGCTGCAGGGCACACACCACAAGATTCCTATGTCCTTTCACAAATACCATAATAATAATAATAATATTTTATCATTTATACAATCAAAACATAACATTCCAACCAAAGCAACAAAACTCAGTATGTGGAATTACGGGTAAACATAATAATCCATGCAAATGAGTCTGATCGGGTCTGGCTTTTCCCCCATAGAAGGAGCAGAATGTTCTATCCTTCTAAGTCTTCTGGCCCTAAGGCTTTCATACATTTACATTAAAGGCAAATGGCTCTGCCAGTGGCATGTAATAGGGGCCTTATTGTAAATGAGAATCAGGCCCAACCAACCAGGCAGGCAGGTCCGAAGGGGATCTGGGTGAGCAAAGCCATCTTCGGCCATTGATGCACCTGTGGGGAAAGTGGCACCTGATGCACCACCATGACAAATAGCTTCATGCAGCAAGCTAGTTTTCCATGCAGTATCCTTTCCAAGCAATGATCAGGTCTAACCTAGCTTGGAAAGGAGCACAGCTGGAAATGTTATGGCTGCAGAGAAGAACGAGTACATTTTCAAGCGAAAAGTTAGTAAGCTTTAAAGGACTTCTGTAACACCGTCAGACCCCGGTCGTCGTCAGGCAGAATCGAACCTTAGACTTTGGGAGCTCAGTGAATGAGCCTCTACTGCATGAGCTAAAAGCCAACGGGCTGTTAGCTAAGGCTGTAGAGCAGACTCTCTCTCCCTAAGTGGTCCCTGTGCCACTAGCTAGGACAGAACATCACACCCAGAAGGGGTGTGGGTTACACTTCCACATTAGATTTCAACTGTGAAAAATCCTCTCCCAGGGATTTAAAAAATAATTAATCTAGTATATTTATAAGCTACAGGGAGAGAAGATTTGGGAGATTCAACAAAGTAATCAGGTGTGTTAAAATGTATAAAAATTATGTGCTATCACTTTACATCCTCAGGGGTTTTCTGGTCCTGATTGCAGATGAGGGGGCTCTGGGTGGAATTATAAGATCTCAGTCTTTCAGACGCCAGCCAGCCTAAAGCAAGTTGGGGTAAGTTGTGCCTATCTCTTTTGGGGAGCAGACTGCTTTGTTTCTCTCTATTTTTGGTCTTGTATGTTAAGGTTCTATGTTGTATGTCACTGCATCTGAAATATTGTACCAAATTCAGGCCTGGTGTGAGTGGGAGGAACACTACTGCTTTCAGTTATTCTGACTCCCAACTTGCTTTCTATTCTAGTAGCCAAAGGAAGTCCACCCAAACTATCTACAATGAGGATATCTATTAGGAGAAGGGGAACTTGAGGTACTTTCAGGATCTCCCTTGATGATATCATCCATCATTCAAAACAATAGACAAATCAATTACTTCTTGGTAGCCCTTTGGCCAAAAAATACAGATGGTCATCTGTACGAGTATCCAGCCTTAAAGCCTTCCAATGATATGGTTTACATGCCAATCTGTCTCTTTTGCCAGGCCTACTGTAAAAGGTCAATCTGAACCTTTGTACAAGACAACCTAGTAACCTGTGAAGGAATCATTTACCTCCCCATCTATAACTACATACAACTATAGATCTGGTTTGATATCTCATTACTATGCTGCTCAGCCCCCAAAACTGGAAAGCTCCTGAGGTGCATGGGTTCAAGAAGGAGGTAATTCTCTACGGGGCCATTCCTGCCCTTTGGCCAGTGGGAGTCCACAAGATAGATTAGAAACCAATACCATTTGTCTGTCCCCTTATTAGTGCCACTATCTCATCTTCCATTGGTCTTCAGGATCCCTTAACCTTCACACATCATCCCTCGTGCTGCCTGTAGCTCTTGGTGATCAGCCATCACCAAGGTCCACACCACATGGGTGTGATGGAATCCACGGGCTGGGGTGCAACCTGGAACTGGGGTACTGCTGTGCCCCCTTAATTTTCCAGCCTGGGCTGTCTCTCACAATGCTTGGCTAGTGACAAGCAGCAAACCTTGCCAGGCACTGTTATCACTCAGCACAACAGCATGAGGAGCCCCACACCCAGTGAGATTGCATGAGTGCTCCCAGAGCTACTCACAAATCACACAGAGAAAGGCACCAACCAATTCCCCCCAGCTCAGCAGAAAGTGCCCAGGAATAATCTCTTGTGGCCAAACATTCATGGTGGCAAGGATCAAGAAGAGCTCAGATTTTGCCCTCTAGAAAGCATGGTGTGAGATATCTTTTTGCATAAGCCTTCCCTCAATAACAACAGCTAAAGAACAGAGTTGGAGAAAATTATGATACTCTCACTTGACGTGCTGCATGACACAGACCATAGAGTTCCACCCTATAATTCCTGCACTGGATGGAATTGTTCTTCCCTGCTACATAGGTCGACGATATCCAGAAGAAAGCTGATAACGGTAAATCAAAACCTAGAAAATAAGACATTAAAAATCAAGATCTACAGAGCTCTGTATGGACAGCTCTCTCCCTCAAACAATGTTGTAATTTCATGCAACTCCTTCCCCCAAACACATATCATTAAATATTATATATTGCAGGACCTGCAAGCATAGCTTGATTTGCTTTCTCTCCTCCTTAAGTTTTTCTTGGCTTGTCTTAGGTTTGCATAAGTGCTGACCTTTCCTGTCAAACAAAAACCATATTTACTTATCAAGTGGTTTTCCCAAGCCTGATTCGCTCTATTTAGTAGGCATATTGTACACTTATGCAAACTCTCTCGCCTTCCCCCTCCCCCCAACCCACTTCCCACCTGTTTCTCTCGGGAATCTATTAAATTTACTTTGCCTGGAAAGCTTAAAACACAAATACTCTCATGCCATGTACTTCTCCCAGCTATTTTGGGGCATTAGTCAGCACTGGGATATTGCTCAGATGATATAATGCAGATTCTGAGTTTTCCAGGCATTTTAAAAAAAGAAAAAAGAGTACAGCTCTAATTTAATACAGGATGTTTGAACACCCCTCCAGTAGTTTCACTCTGGTTGTGGTATTCATATGGGGCAGCTTCTGCTTGAACTTCAGGAATAGACCACAGTGATTATATAAAAACAGAACAACATGGGGAGGGATAGCTTGGTGGTTTGAGTATTGGCCTGCTTAAACCCAGGGTTGAGAGTTCAGTCCTTGAGGTAGCCATTTAGGGATCTGGGGCAAAAATCTGTGTGGGGATTGGTCCTGCTTTGAGCAGGGGGTTGGACTAGATGACCTCCTGAGGTCCCTTCCAACTCTGATATATGATTACAGGAGCAATTAGGGGGCCTGCTCATGGTCCCATTGTGCACACATGTAATAGAAAAGCCAGTTCAGCTCCAAAGAGCTTTTTGTGTGATGAGGGAAATAGCAAAAAAACAAACAAATGGAGAGAAGAGATTTGAAAGGACAGGGGAAGCCTTCAGATCAGCTTAAGGAGGTTGGTTCCATAGCTCAGGGGCACTTGTGGGCAGGGGGTGGGAGAGAAGAAAAGAAAAAGATGGTTGAGCGTATGGGGCATCAGGCGCCTGAATCTGAAATCAACGTACTGAACCTAGCTTTCATATTGGTCTCAGTGACTCAATGCCCAACTTAGTCAAAAAGTATTGTCAAATTCTGCCCCCATCTTCCATTTACTCCCCTCACCCCATTTAATCAGGCAGTAAATAGAGGAGGGTATAGTACAGCCTCTTATCTATTCACACACACGCTCTGAGCACTGTCATAAACATTGCCTTTTGCCACTGTGGAAAAAATCCTGATCTCAGGAGGACAGTGAGATAGACAAGCATCAATGTGTAACTAATAATAATACAATACATACTCATGGCTAGAGTGGAACTCTTTAAAACATTCACCACAAGCAGTGTTGCAACTTGCATTATAAAAGAAGAAAATACCTATCTGGCAAGTGTTCTCCTCCTCTTTACACAGGGAGTGATTGGTATGGCCTCTTCCCTACCCACCCACCCCTATTCTTTGAATGGTGTATGTGGGGTAGAGCTGGTGAAAAAAAATTCAACTACACTTATTTCCAGTCAGAAATGCCTTTTTGTCAAAATATTTTGTGGAAACACAGCAGTTTCAATGAAGTTTCCCTGGGGGAGGTTTCTCAGGTCCAGGATAGAGAACCAGCGACTGAAAATAGCCAATCATGTAGTGGTTAGGATATTACTTGGGGACATGAGAAAGCAAATTTGAGTCTCTGCTTCAAATCAGAGACTTGAAGCTGGCTCTCCCACATCCCGGACAAGTTCCCTCCTTAAGGTGTTCTACTTTGTATAAATCAGTAAGTGTTCATTTGGCCAGCACAAGACTGCTTAGGGAGATCCAGGTTCAAACCCCTGTTCCAAATCAGGAAGAGGTGAGACAAGAATCCAGTTTCCCCACATTCCAGCCTAGTACCCTAACCACTTGGCTATTCAAGGACAGTAGGACAGAAGACCTTTTGTGAAAAAATGAGAGCACTTGTTTACATTCTACATAAGACTGAAAAATATCAAAACTTCAACATTTTTCACAAAATGAATTTTTTTTTCCCAGCCAGCCCTCACGCGGAACACACACTATAGCCATGGAGACCACTCCAGGCAGTGGACTGAAAGTAGAGTGCTCAGCAGAAGCTATTACTTTGCAGCCTTAGACATGTGAAGGATTCCTCCTTGCACTTCTCCCTCCTCTGTTCTTCCCACTGGCCATGCAAGATAATCACTCTCAGTGATGGGGTGTGGATTTAGTCTTATAAGAAAAGTGAAAGTTTACTAGGATGTATTGAAGCAATTGAGAAATTTACTAAAAAAAGGAAATCTCTCAACCCTAGATTCAACAATGCACTTAAGCATGTAGAATAACTTTAGGCAATTGAGCATTCCCATTGACTTCAGAGGGATTACTCATGTGCTTAAAGTTATGCACGTGCTTAAGTACCTTAATGAATTGGATTCTGAAGCAGGAAGGAGCATTTAATAGTTTTCCTGTCCTGTGAAAAATTGTGAGCTATTTAAAAAATGTCCAGTCCTGAATCAGGACAAAAGTCAAAGTTTTAAAAAAGTCATAAATTCAAAATAATAATAAAAATTATACATGAAAATCAGTTCAAGTCATCAGAACTTTTTTTTAGGTTCTCTCTCTCTAATTTCTTTAAAGTCTAAATTTACTAACATTGCTAAACAATAGGTCATTTTGACTAAAAAAACCCTGAAACTTTCCAGTTTGAAATTGTTAAAATGGGACATTAATTTCAAAACTTTTTTTTCCCCCCAAAAAATGTTTAAGCTGGGAGTTTCATCAAAACTGCCCCTTCTTTCACACCATTTCAATTTTGGTGAATCAACATTTGCCAGTGAAAAAAAAAAGAGTTCATTCAAAAATTCCCACCTAGCTCTGTCATGCCTAACTTTAGACTTTCATTTTTTAAAATCTTGGCCGCTACTCAAATGACAAAACTGGCAAAAATACTTGATCATGCGGCTCTATTTAATAGATGATGACAGGTATTCAAACCTCCATCAGAATTGCAATGACGTCATGCACTGTCAGTAATTAATTCTTCTGATAGATTATTCACCACACTGCAAATGAATGATAATAACTGAAACCAATTCTTGTTGTAGTAAGATGAGGCCCTGAAACATAAACTCTTGTGTCATTGGCCTAGTCTGAAGCCTGAACCAAAGTACTTCCAGGCATTGCTAAGCAAAAGCTGGGCTATGAGCCAGAGGCAGGCTCCACTCACAGAAGTAGCGAGAAGAGGAACTTGTGCCAAGATGACATCAGGACACTCCATAGACATAACAAGGAACAGGCAGGAACAGGAAGGTGCATCTTAAAGACAGGACAGCATGGAACAGGCAGGTGCAAGGAACAGGCAGGTGCATCTTAAAGACAGGACAGCATGATGGATAGATCTGTATGTCTGGAACAACATGATCAAAGGGGAGACAGCACCTAATGAGCCAAGGGGCTGCACCTCAATACATCAGGAGGGATGATTAATCTGTCCTGTAACCGTATAAAAGTAGGTCCCGGAGTGCGCATCTTTGTCCAGCCTAGGGGGCAGTGGAGTGTCCCGCCACTGACTGAACTGTGTCCATTGCGAGGGGGCACATATTCGTAGTATGTCCTGTAGAGTCTATGGGAAACTATTACTGTGCTTCGTTTGACAATAAACCTGGCTCGGGTTCCTTCATACCTTACTAGCGTCTGTGGTCTTTGGGGGTTCTCTCAGTGTTTGCTGTGTCAGCTATCTGTGCAGAGCCAGGGCAGCACACAGCGGGAACACGCACGCAGCTGACTGTTATCATCATCGAACAAGAGCAGAGCACCACACCGGTAGCTACTAACAACACTTGTACCCATCAGAATCTATTTTTCTAGTCCTTTTCAGTCAGTCTGTTATTCCTATGAGAATCTAAACTTTCTGAATCAATTTCTCCTGGAACGTTCTGATGTTCTGTGCAGTGTCTCTGCCATCTCTGCATCATTAACCATTGCAAAAGAATTGTGTTCCCTCTTCGTTTCAGTAGCCAATGAAGACAACCTTGAAAACATAATCCTGATAATGTAATGAACATAAGTTGATTTCATACTGTCTCTTCTCACTTGTATTGATGAGTTATCATGGAACTGCACATGCATGATTCATTCAGTAAAGCATGTAGTATAAGTTTGACCTTTTCAGTATTCTGCATTTTAACAGCTTTGTATCAACTAGGAAGGCTGCAAACAAAAGAGGGGGGAAATGACCTGTGTGCAACACATTATAAGGAGTTATATTCAGTCTTATTAAACATGCAGTGGAGTGACAGCCTCAAAATCCTTTGGGACAAGTTATAGACGTAGAGAGACAATGTTTATTCTCAGAGGCATTGAGATAGTGGCAATCAGGAGCAGATAATGTCTCCAGTGTGCTAGGGAGACTCACTGTGCCTCTAGAACATGCGTAATCTGCCTTCCACCGAGCCCAGCCCTATAGCCAGAGATTGGGGTTCATGCACTGTTGGCTATGGGAATACCATGCCCATACATAGCCCATCTAGGATAGTAGCAGCTGCTGGCCTGACTTCCTCCCTTGAGCTACCATGGCTATCACAGCCAACCAAGGACTAATTCCTTCCTGAATGTGGTGGCATGTAGTGGAAGGGATCTCTCCAACAGCAAACCCCCATTACAAGTGGCCATGATTCAACCCCTACTATTGAAAGATGGTAAATATGTATATAATGTATGAGCATAGAGCGCTAAACATTACTGTCTTGAGGAGGACTGTAGAGGGGCTGAAAAGTAGACAAAGAGACACCTATTCATTTTAATTAACTTCTAGTGGGGTTATATATGTCTCCTTCTACATAGAGAAGAATTAGAGGATATAATACTGTACTGTATATCTAGTGGATATAACACTGCACTGGGAATGAAGAAACCTGGATTCTATTCCTGGTTCTAGCACTGAACTGCTGGGTGACCTTGGACAAATTGTTTAACGTCCCAGGCCTCAGTTTCCCCTTCTATAAAATGGGGATAATGATACGGACACCCTTTGTAAAGTGCAATATAAGAGTTAGACATTATTATTGTTTCTATTGAATAAGATCCAACAAATGTCTCTTTAAGGTCTCCCAAGTCTAGTTGCAGAAATAGTACTTTGTCTATTTCTCCTATGAGACATAGCCAATTATTAATCAACAAGTGTATATTGTAAGGGCTTCCCAAACATTTCCTAAATCATGTCCTCTACACCATTTCTCTGTTCCATCTCCTCAGCAAACAGGTCAATGTTTTTTCTCCTTATATATTACCATTCAGGTCACACTTTTTGTTAAGGTTACATTTATAAATAGTTTATAAAGCAATGTTTTCATAACTGGTTAATCAATGGTAATATAGCCCAACAGATTACCTGAGATTGTAAAGTACTTTCCAGTCCATTAGCAACTAAGGACAATGTGAAACAACCTCTACTTGGGAGAAACAGTTTTAAATCAGCTGGCATGGCTAACTTGCACCCAAGAGTCCTACAAGAATTGCCTGAGGAGATGTCATGCCTGCCGATGTTCATTTTTAAATAAATCTTGGAATACCAGGGAATATCCTGAAGACTGTAAGAGTGCTAATTTTGTGCTAATATTTAAAAAAGCACAAGCAGGAGGAACCAGGTTCTTTAGCCAATCAGCCTGACATCAGCCCTGAGCAAAATAATGATACAGAATTAAGTTGATAAAGAATTGAAGGATAATGCTAGTCAATGTGGTTTTATGGAATAAAAAATTCTTGTAAAGCAAACCTGATTTTATTCTTTGAGAAGATTACAAGTTTGGTTGATAAAGGTAACTGCTTAGATGTAATATACTTAGACTTTGTAAGGCATTTGATTTAATACCACACAACACTCTGATTTAAAAAAATTAATGTTATACAATATCAATAAAGCACATGAAGATTAAGAACTGGATATGTGACAAATAACAAAAAAATAGTTGTCACTGAGGAAGCATTATCAAATGGGAATTTTTCTAGTGGGGTTCTGTAAGGATCAGTACCAGTACTGAAACATTCAAAAAATTTCATTACTGATTCAGAAACAAATTTAAAAAAACGCATTGCAGATTAAATTCGCTGATGATACAAAGATTGGTGGAATGGTAGATAATGGTAAGGACAGAGCATCACACAGAGTGATCTGCATCACTTGGTTAGTTGGGCCCATTTAATAAAATGTGTTTTAATAAAGCCATATGAAATGTTTTACATCTAGGAACAGGGAATTCAGGGTATACCTAGAGGTCATAGTCGAAAAGCAACAAAATATGAGCTCCCAGTGCGAGGCTGCAGCCAAAATGAGCTATTGTGACCCTTAAATGTAGAAATGGGTATAGTGAGTAGGAGTACAGAGGTGATTCTATCTCCAGCTGGGAGGGAAACAGTTTTCCTCTCCCACAAAAATTTTCAAGAGTTCCAAAAAAAAAAAAAGAATCCAAAAAGTCAACATCTTGAAATTTTTGCAAATAAAAACACCTAATGTAGATCTATATTTTGGTTTGAGTCAGTCAAAACTGTTTTGATTTTGATCAATTTTCTTTTTTTAAAAACCTTTTTTAGTCTAATTTAAATTTCAAAATGAAAAGTCATTTCAAAACAAGATTTTACATTTAGAAAAAATTCAAAATGAAATGTTTTGACAAATCTACCTTTTTAAAAAAAATTGCATTGGGCAATTCATTGAAAGTGACCATGTTTCATGAACAGTCTGGGTTTAGACAAATCGGCATTTTTTGATTATTTGAAGAGAGCAAAGCATAGCTGACTGACCTGACAAAATCCTCAGCTGAACACAAAATATCATTTGATTTAGGCTCAGATTTTCAAAGGGGCCAAACTACCACTGAAATTCAAGGAGATTGGTACCTAACTCCCTTAGGTCATTTGAAACCTTAGCAACTTCAGTGGAGTTATGCTGATTTATACCAGCTAAAGATCTAGCCTCCTAATAATATAAAGGCTTGTCTACACTTAAAACTCTGCAACTGAGTGGCTGTAACACTTCAGTGTAGACACTGCCTATGCTGACGAGAGGGGTTTCCCCATCAGCATAGGTGATCCACCTCCCCAAGAGGCGGTAGCTACCTACAACTGTCTATATGGGGACTTTGGTGTAGTTAAGCCGACCTCTTGGGGTGTGGATTTTTCATACCTGAGTGATATAGTTATGCCAAACTAAGTTTTCTACTGTAGACCAGGCCTTACTTGGCATTTTGCACTCTAAATTTGTGACTTTGTTCTTGTTTTCCTCCCCATGAACAAAACCATAACTAGTTTTGTTTGTTTGATTTAATAACAGTCCTTGACAAACCCACTCAAAGATTCCTTGATTTAATCTAGAGTTTCATGCTGATTTTTTGTTTCCTTTAGTCTGACTATTCTATCTATAATTTCAACCCTAGGTAATTATTTTCTGGTGTTAAACTTATGGCTTATCTACCTGGACATTTAGAGTATGTCTAGACAACAGTGGCAGCAGCTTGCCTTAGCTGCCAGAGTACAAACCCACTCAGACCTCTTGGATATGTACATGGGCAGCTAACCTGAGCCACCCCTCCCCCCTCAGTTACCCTGGCTGTGCTGTTATTTTTAGTGCAAAGCTACTATTTTTTGAGCACAGCTATTGTGCGTCTGTCTACCTGTGCTGGGAAGCACATTCCCAGATGCAGCATCGACATTCCCTTTGTCCACAGCAAGCTGAAGTGCCTATCCTGCACTAGCCTGATGAACATTAATTGTCCATGTATATGCTGCTGCCATGTACTCACAGTCCCTCAGCATGCTCTAATCTACTCCTATTTCGAAGCAGGGTAGATCAAAGGGCACTAGCGAATTATGAGTGCAAAGCAGCAGTGTCCAGACAGATGCCTGATGCATGGCATCTTAGTTTAGGGTAGACTTTACACCCCAGTGTTAAGAGTAGAAGGCTGGAATGTCATTGCCATGGTAACGCTGTCAAGGCTTCTAAGCTGTTACAGCTGCTCAGTGCTCCTGTTCTTGGAGCTCCAGTGTTATCAGACAGTGCAGCCTGCTAATTCAGCAGACCTCCATGTCACTCATACAGAAAGACCACAGGCATTGTTCGGTGACAAAGGCACTCAGCCAGGTTCATTGCCCTTTCGGCACAGCCCTAGTATCCCAAAGGAGCTACAGGTACACTAACAGCTGAGTGCCCTGTGGCAAGGAACGGCTCAGTCAGCAGCAGGCATTTCTGCTGTCGCCTCAGCCACACAAAGGGTTAAGGCACAGTACCCTGACATGTATAAACTGAGACAAACAACTTACGTACCATCTTATGCGTTTCATGACATCTGCTCATTACATCTCCTGTTCTCTTGGGCAAAACATGCCTTTGTGTCACTTGTGTCAATCCTTCTTATCTTGTACTAGGTTAGGGTGTACCTGTGCTAGCCTTCTGGACTGTTTACATACATACCCAGAACCTGGTATGTCTTAGGAGTGCTTGTGTTTTAGCAATGCTAGCACTATCCTTGCCAAGTTCATGCACTGGACAGTGAACTTTTAAGCATCTGTTTTAATACATGGCCTGATCTTGGTTCACAGCTTCTGGTTCAGTCTTCAGGTCTTGTACTAGGTCCAGTGCTCCAGGCTCTCTTTACTACATCCAGCTTGCATGGACTAAGTGTGAGATACCACACACCACACCTTCATATTTTCAGATATAAGGTGGTATACATTGCAAAATTATCTGCAAACATATGTGTAGTTCTATTAAGTACCTACCCATTCATGGTTGTTACTTTCGATGTCACTGTCAGTGATCTCTGGACACAGAAGACCACATTTTCAATAGAGCTGGTCAAATTAATGGTTGGAAATTTGTTGGATGAATTTAGTCTTTTTTCTGTTTACAAAATATTTTCAAACAGATCCTAACGTCTACTAATGTATTCCCTCATATTCATCCATTCACGTTAAGTATGCATTACACAAACAAATTTCATCTTTATGGATTATTTGCAAACTGTTCACTTCAGTTATTGTTTTTTGTCTTTTGTGGTGTGAGATTGGGCATCTAAACTCACATGATTTTTGTTGCTATTCATTGACTGAGAGTGGAGTTTTCCAAAGCACTCAGCGATTGCCTAACTCTGCACCCCTTAAAAACAGCTGCGTCATTGAGAATAGAATTATGTCAGTGCTCAGCTCTTTTGAAAATCCTACTCAGAGGGACAAAGGCCCAATTTTTAAAAAGATATTTAGATGTTGCAACACTGAGCACAGTAACATCTATCTGATTTAAGAGCCTAAATCTCATTTTCAAAAGGGATTTGGGCTCTTGAATTCCAAAATACATTCTGAAAATGAGATTTAGGCTCCTAAAGCAGATAGATGTTGCTGCACTCAACACTGCAACACCTAATCATTAAAAATCTGGGTCTAAAAGCAAAACAACAAATGTTCTGGTAAGTGACACACTCTCTGGTTCATATTTCTGGATAAAAATCTTGTCTACAAAAAAAATCTGTGAGAATTTCAGGACTCAGGAACACAGTGACCAGTAGAGCAGATTGAAATACTTTTGTCAAAACAGTTTTCCATTGAAAAATGTGGTTTCAACTGAACCTCTTTTTGTAAAATTGTAGCATTTTTTACAAAATTTTATTTAGAAAAAAAACTTTTAAAAATTGTTTTAAAATGCAATAGTCTAATTTTGAAATTTTCACAATGGAAAGTTGCACTTTTTTATTTCAAAATGATTTTGGGTTTTGAATTTACTTTATTTTCTATAAAGTTTTTTTTAAAATGGTTGAAATCAACTTGAAATGTTGTGATTGACTCAAATGAAAAGGTGTTCAGAATTTTGTTTCATGAAAATGTTCAGCATCTTGACTTCTTGGCCTTATTCAGAACATTTAAAAAAAAAATCTCAAACTTTTTTTGCAGGACAGAAAATTTTCTGGTCAGTTTTAATCACCAGCAAAATAACAGTGCTGGGACTACTCATAAACAATGAATAATATGACCCACACACCAAACTTACAAATCCCTTTTTTTTTCTGCAACCAGTGCTATTTATTAAGCAGCTTCCTGTCTTAAGACTGCTCCAAAGTGTCTCTGAATGCAGTGAATACAGATCTGCTCCAATCACTGCTGTTAATCAGTTCGACAGTCCCTTGAGTGGACAGAACATGTTTCACTGCACGGAATAATTGGCATACAATATAGCCATCAGATGAGGAAAAAAACCAAAACCAAATGCATGCAAAATTAGATCTATCCAGTAGGTGGCACTTGATGTACATAATAAAATAGTGAATGGAAAATAACAGCATTTATAATATAGTGCAATCATTCTTAAGCCAAGGTACTAAATAAAATGAAAACATACAAACATCTGGTCCCTTGAGCGATTTAAAAGATAACAGTCTCCTACAATGGTACAAATAAAAGAAGATGTTTTTATAAAAATATATACTAGTTTACAAAGATATTTCCCAGAGGATAAATACCCCTTGACAAGACCAATGTACAATGTCAGCTGTTATGAAATGGAAGTGGGACTAAAGTATATTTTGCTAGCCTGCAGAGTTTAATATGTATCAGTAAGAAAACTCATTATCTAGATTCACTGATTTTCAGCATCCAGGGGGATTTCAGAACAGATTCAGAGATTTAACTACTGACAAGCCACAGGAGAGTAAATCCTGAGCTATTCAGTCCTAACCTACACTGGGAAAATTTACAAAAAGATCACCACCAGTGCTAATACCAGTGCTACAGGTGGAAGCCCTAATGTAGATAAGTCTCCTGCAGCTGGCTCCATTATCACCACCATACTAATTATGCCTGCTTTTCAGAGTTAAACACACTGAAAACTGCTGGAGCCTTGTAGTTATTGAGACTGCCAATGGACCTCTCTACTGTGAGGAGTGACAGGGACTATTGCAATCTCATAGAAGTCTAAAGGAACGATTCCTTCCTCAGCCATTTCCTGTGCAGGGCCTCTGCAGCAGACATGGACCAGTGGGAAGGATTTAGTCCTACCAGATCAATTCAGGTACCTTAATACACTTCAGAAAAAGCCATGCCCCCCAGTGGAGAAGGGGGAGAAAAGTCTAATCCCCATTTCTAGTTGACCTCTACTATATATCCATTGTCATCATCTGGGAAGTAGTTTCATCTGCAATGTCATCTTAAGACATGATTCCCCTTCCCTTTTACATATCTGTACATTACCTTATTTTTAAAATATCATTCTGATTCTAAGTCCCCTGATTCAAGTCACTGTTATACTATACTGCTCTCTTTTGGGTTTATTTCATTTAGTGAGCTCTCTCTCTCTTTTACCCATCAAAGGGTGCCCAATAGACATTAAGCGACAAGCCCATTAAACCTAGCTGGCTGTGCTGTGGCAAAGAACCATCAAGATCAGTATTACAGACACACTACAAATACATGCTGAGGCTCACCAGTTTTTAGAGCTGCCAGGCATATGACAGGACCAAGGCCTGTACCGCTGGAGGGAAATTTCACAGCAGGTCCAGGTTAAGCAAAGCCCTCTTTGAGATTTCCAATTTACTTACAGGGCTCTTGTGTATACATAAAGCTCACATACAAAAGTATCAGTCTCTGTCCACATTCTCTAGGTGCAGTTTAAATCCATACACACCCTATAAACTCTGGAAAATATTATTCTTCTTCATAGTGCTAATAGCTACCAGCTGGTGGGTCTTAGAGCTAAAGACAATCACAGACCTCATTAAAGCCAAGGGGTGCAAAGGATCTTCCTTCTGGCTCCACAGTTAGAGTTGCCAACATTGAATTTAAAAAAATAAGGGACTGTTTTCTTAGTACCTTTGCCCCACCCATTCTCCTGGCATCATTATTTGTATAATAATAATAATGATAATGAATAATAATAATACCACTCACCGACATTCACCAGACATATTCTTTGCTGCTTTTTGCAGCATTTGGCAACTCCTGATCTTATTGTACAGAGAAGACAAAATAAGGGATGTCCCTTGTAATAAGGGACTGTTGGCAGCCGTAAGTGCCAAGCTCACTAGAGTGGTACACTTGAGTATTTCTGAGCAAGGAAGCTGCTTGCTGTGCTATGTTCAGGGAAACAAGACTTTTTGTACATTTCTTTTGTAAATAAACACAATTACACCCCGAACATCACTGATTTCTCACCTGGACACAAACAACCCTGTAAGGCCTGAATTTTGGCTAATAGCTCAGGCCAAAAGGGCAACAATATAAAGGAAGGCAAATAATTCTAGAGCTCCCTGCCCTGGTTTCCCTTTCCCTGAAAGGAGCTCAACCTCATTTATGTCTAACAAGGCTGTACGGTACCTAATTATTTCTTGCTGGGAATGCCTTACTTTGAAATTGCCCTGCTAGGATTTAACTCCAGAGGTTTCACGTCATTGGCTGGCTTGGTAGGGACTTCCCCTTATGCCAGCTCTTGCAGTTGTATTGTAAGTCTCGGAATATTTGGTGTTTCTCTTAAAGCCCCTGCTCCAGGAATCCAGTTGACTACATGAGAATCTCAGCTTTCATTTAAAAAATAAGGAAGTTTCTAGCCCTCACAGTTATGGAGAAAAACTCAAAAACATGACCAGAATGAATGTACCCTAAAGGCTTGAAAATTAGAAGGCATACAACAAGAGCCCAACATTTTTAATGTATTATTCTTAGTAACTAATCATTAATTAAAATCTTATTTTTTAGCGAAGTCTCATGATTTTGGAGTAGGATGAATCATGATTTTTTGATTGTTTGGGGATGGAAACACTGCTTATGGACACCATTGGAAGAGCATGCGTCATGACTCTGAGCTCCCTCTAGGGGGCACTGAAAAATCTGTGCACCCCAAAAGGAAGGTTCATGTTCTGAGGGCTGATTGAAGGTATGTTCACTTCCTTGCTGGGGATTTGTTTGTTAGCTCCAGTATAGAAGGTAGCTGAGAGTACTCCAGTTTGCAGAGCACAGTACTGCACGGCCCTCTTCCGAGAAAATCCGTGAAAGAAAATGTCGCATTAGTTTTTTAATAGTTTCTTAGAACAGGGGTTGGCAACCTCTCAGAAGTGGTGTGCCGAGTCTTCATTTATTCACTCTAATTTAAGGTTTCGCGTGCAAGTAATACATTTTAATGTTTTTAGAAGGTCTCTTTCTATAAGTCTATAATAGATAACTAAACTATTGTTGTATGTAAAGTAAATAAGGTTTTTATAATGTTTAAGAAGCTTCATTTAAAATTAAATTAAAATGCAGAGCCCCCCGGACCGGTGGCCAGGACCCGGGCAGTGTGAGTGCCACTGAAAATCAGCTTGCGTGCCACCTTTTGCACACGTACCATAGGTTGCCTACGCCTGTCTTAGAAACTTGAGGGTCACTCCCCAGAGGCACTATAGAAGAGAAATGACAACGATACAGATTTTATAACTGTGATTAAGATGGTTAGCAAATGACTGAAAGGTAGAGTAAAAACCTAGAGCCTGATTCATCACTATGGTTTTACTCCAGTGTAACGAACCTGTGGCGTTACACTGGAGCAATACAAAAGGGAACCAAGTCAACAGAACACCATATTAGAGGCACAGATGGCCTGTGCAAAAGACCAAGTAAAAAAGATTGGATAAAATCTTCATGGCTGAACAGAGATGAGCATAAGTTTATTAGGGCTTTAAAAAGGATCTTTTAGAAAAAGGAAAAGCCAGATGAATAACACACATAGACTGGACCATAAAAAGCAACAAGCAAGGCGTTAGCTGAACATGAAGTGGACAAAGAGGAGGAAGAGAAGAACAACAAGAGAGAACAAGATCTGGGTACAGTTGTTACCCTTAAAAGCTGCCAATTTTGCCTTAGACAATACATCTATTTATGCGACTGTGTACAGTTAACCTTTAGATCAAAGATGTGAGATACTGCAGGAAACTAATAATATTTTGTGCATTGTCTTCATCTTAACTATCTCTGTTATAATGGAGGACTGGTTAATTGCCTTATGTGAATGAGTGTAACTCGTTTACGTGTGTATGCCTAGGAAACAGAAGATTAGCTTCAAAGCAATGGTCCACAGTGCCTATTCTTACTTGGGGGAAGGACCTGCTGTAACAGCGGAAGGTCCTGCTGTGACAATTTCTGCGAGGAGACTTGTCAGCCTGCTAGCAGAACTATAAAAGAGAAGCCTGGGCCTGCTCTTGCCACCTCTAGTCTGCTTTAACTTTGAACAGAGAAAATTTAAGTCATAAAAGGGAGATTTTCCAAATAATTGTTTTGAATACCCTGGAAAGTGTATGGAATGACTCTAACAGACTTTACATCTAAGCTGCCTTTAAATTCTAACCTGTTGGGATGATTCCAGAGAGATTTTTACAAGCCAGCAGTTTATTCCATCATTGCTGTGATCCTGAACTATGAACACTGGAAGTCACTTGTATGTATATTGATCTTTTAACCATTTGTAACTCTCTTATTTCTTTTTCCTTTTATTATGAAACATTTATAGTTACTAAAGGATTGGCATCAGTGTAATTATTGGGTAAGATCTGAGACTCATATTGACCTGGGGATAAGTGTCTGGTCCTTTGGGATTGGTGAACCTCACATATGGTGAATCAAGTTTTCTGTAATCCTTCACTATATTGGACTTGGCAGTCTAGATGGGCGCCAAGGGCCGGAATGCTTAAAGGGGACTATCTTTGGTTTCTTGTTAACCAGTGTGGTACTGCAAAAGCTATTTTATTATTGGCTTGGTGCATCTAATTATAGAATAAAACACCAATTTGGAGGATTGCCTGCCCTATTTCTTGCAGTCAGCCCTGAGTGGGGCACTCTGTGTGCCCCAGACAGGCACCATGGTCACAACAAAACTATTGTGTGCCACAGGCAAAGAATAGGAGGGACAGAGATGCAGCAGGGCTCGAGGCCCCCACCGAAGTGTACAAGGCAAATCAGTGACAAAGTCAAGGCTTGATTCTGGCTCAGGCCCATCTCTTTTTATTAGTGTCTTCACTACAGCTGATCAAAGGTTTTCCCTCAAACTTGTTTTTCAATGAACAAATGGGATTTTCAACTAAATGAAATTTTTCATGAAATGTGTCTGCTTGCCACGGAAAAAAATAGGCACGAACTGATATGCTGCCGCACAGCTTCATGAACATTGTAGTTTGGTTGCCTCATGTCTCCATCCTCTTCTAGGGACTGGGCTCCCCAGCTGGACTACATCTTCCATGATGTACCATGTTCATCGACTCCCATGCCGCACCACCTCCTCTAGTGAAAGATGTAATTCAATCAGCGAGCCCAGTCTGCAGAGGAGAATGGGAGCACGAGGTACTATGGCACGCTACAAGCCCCAGGAGACATTGCAGCTGCATTTCCAAATCAAAATGCTTTGGTTATTCGCCAAAATATTTTGGTGTTTTGAAATTTTTGATGAAACAATCAACATTTTCTATGGATAAGTCCCTTGTTTTTCAACCAGCTCTAGTCCCCACCCTATTACTGGACATGATCCAATCATGATCCAAAGCCTTGTATGTTTTTAAAGATCAGATCTTCAGCTGCTGTAATCTGTCATGTCAAAGGTGCTGTGACAATTTACACCAGCTGAGTTTCTTCCCCATCTTGTGGAGACCCTTTTTGAAGGTGTGCTGTGGAGCACAGATATACCACCTAGTTATCTAGATTTTTACTCACCATCCTTAATCATGGCAATCTGAGCACTTTGCACAGTTATTTATTAAAGTGAACACACAAAGTTCTCTATTTGGCTTTTACCATACCCCAGTCAGTGGGAATTTTTGGTTGGATGGTTGTGTTTTGTGTATAGGTGGTGCAGTTGTGCTTGGGCTTGCTTAAAGGATTGGCTTTTACATTTCATCCTTTCAAGGCTGACTCCTCACTCTAGCACTTCAAGTGCAGAAGGTGGGGGCTCGCAAGGACTCTAAAAATTAATACTTGCCACTCTAGGCTTGTATTACACTCCCAAGGTTGCAGCTTTTTCTGACCTTGGATTGGTAAATGCTGCCACCACCCAAGTGCAAAACCCCTCTGAGAACCCAGGAAGGTGCATTTGAGAATTCCTTCATGTGGGGTACACTCAAGCCTGTTCACACCCCTGTCCCGGGGAAGAGCTGAGAAAGAAAACAAAAGAAATCTGCTGTTGCCACCAGCTAATTAAACAACATGTACACAAACCTCTTAGGACACAAAAATCCAATTCTGTTCTTAAAAAAAGATAAAGTTTATTATAAAAACAAAAGGAAGAAAATACATTTGGGAACTTAAGCTATTGCTAGATTTAAAGAGAGAAGCTACAACAATTAAGCATCACGAATAGTTTCTTGAGGTCCAGCTTAAAGGTTACAGGCAAAACAAAAGCACCTGGGGTTAGCACAGAGGAGTCCACAAGCCATAAAGTAATAAAAGGAGATAAACCTGATCGCATCTTCCTAAACATTTCCTGATCTACTTATATATCTAGGATTTCAAATGAGTAGTTTCTAGGTATGATACCGATGATTTTTCATACCTGGCCCCAAGCTTCTTACAGCATAGTTGCAGCCCTGTCTGCCTCTCCCTGAGAACAGACAGGCAGACAAAAGGGGAGTCTTGTTTCAATTTTAAAAAGTTCTAGCCTCCCCATTGGCTCTTTCGGCCAGGCACCCACTCACTTCCTTTTACCTATGCATAGCAGTGACTTTTAACCTTTTTACAGGTAAAGCAAGTAGAAAACAGCTACTAAAAGGGATTTTATAGCTAACTGGCTGGCTGGGTCCCAGGGGCGGCTCCAGGCCCCAGCACGCCAAGCGTGTGCTTGGGGCGGCAAGCTGCAGGGGGCGCTCTGCCGGTCGCCGCGAGGGCGGCAGGCAGGCTGCCTTCGGCGGCTTGCCTGTGGAGGGTCCGCTGGTCCCACGGCTTCAGCAGACCTCCCACAGGCGTGGGACCAGCAGGCCAAAGCCGCGGGACCAGCGGACCTCTGCAAGCAAGCCACCGAAGGCAGCCTGCCTGCAGTGCTTGGAGCAGCAAAATGCCTAGAGCCGCCCCTGCTGGGTCCATAAAAGGGAGCTACCCCCACCCCATACACCACAGCTTCATTTATCACACATCCTGACCGCACTGATGTTCAAGGTCATTCCAACCTCATTCAGAAGCCAGTGCCACAATTGTGGGCTAGTTTCAAGGAATTCCCTTCCCCTCTGCTCATGAGTCTCAGTTGTGACTATGATAGTTCAGTCATTCCAATAGAATGTAAAGGTCATGATCACACACAGTGAGATGATCCCTTAGTGTATGTCTACACAGCCCATAGCAGCAAGCTTCCCACCCCAGATTGACAGATTTGGGCTTGCAGGGATTGTGCAACTATGCTAAAAAGAGCTATGTAGACATTTCAGCTCAGGCTTTGAAGCTAAGGAGCGGGGAGGGCTTCAGAGCCCAAGTCTCAACTTAAAATTGCTGTTACACTACCATGCTGTAGCAGCGTGGACCCCTGCTCCTGCCCTGAAGGGTTAAAAACAGCCCTGGGACGGGCTGTGGATGGAGAAAGCAGCTTTTAGGCTGGGCTGATTGGGGGAAGTGGCTGCAGCTGGGGCCACACCCCAAACAGACTCAGCTGGCCCTATAAAGGCAGAGAAGCCAGGGGCAGATAGGGATTCTCCCTCTGCCTGTAGAGGGAGAAGGGCCTGGCTGCTGGGAGCTAAAGACAAGGTACCTGGGGGGAGCAGGGCTGGGGAAAGGCAGAGGAGCTGGGGAGCTCCAGCCTGGAAAGCCCCAGGCTGTGGCCTAGCACAAGGCCAGCAGGTACTGGGGACTGCAGGGGGCAGCCCAGGGGTAGGCAAAGGCAGCAGGTCCAAACCCCTTTGCCTATGATTAGTGGCTGATCCTGCAGTCTGTCCAGTGAACGGGGGCTAGATGGAGACTGGGCAGTAGCCAAAACTGAGGCAAAGTGGGGATAGTGGGTTGGGGGTTCCCCAGGGGGGGAGACCCAGATTGGTGGGGTACTGCCAGGGGGCAGCACCCCAGTTAAAGGGGCACCGGGGTCCAGGGAGGGACATGGGGCCAGAAGACAGGTGGATCACCAGCCTGCAGAGGGTGCTCTGGAGCTGAATTGAGCTAATTCCCAGAAGTCACCAGCAGGAGGTGCCGCAGGGGTGAGTCTGGGCCAGTCTATGTGTGCTAAAAATAACTGTCTAAGTCCAATTCAGTCCTCCCTGGCTCAGAGGCTTGCTGCCACTGGTTATGTGGACAAATCCTTAAATAACATGGGCTAGCCCTGTGGAGGGTGTTGAAGAGGAGGACAGATACCTTGAATTTTTTTTATTTTTCAGTGGACGGTCAGCATCGAGAGGAGAGCACTAGTCTACTAGCTCAAGTGTTTTCAGTATGTGGCAGGTTATGTTCTGAGCAAGCTAGGGTGACCAGACAGCAAGTGTGAAAAATCAGGACAGGGGGTAGGGGGTAATAGGAGCCTATATAAGACAAGGCCCCAAAAATTGGGACATCTGGTCACCCTAGAGCAAGCCGGGGCTGCTTTAAGGTAGCCAGTTTCATTCCTACAGTGAGTTGCCATAATCAGCCTGTTAACTTTGGGATAATGTATGCAAGAATCACCATTGACAGAATAGGGTTGCAGTTTCCTGGCGGTCCTGGTAACTGGTGTCATTGGTGTAAGATAAATACCTGGGGCTGGTGAGGGAAGCAGGAACTACAAAAATCTGGGGGTGAGGGTGGGGTGAGTGGAGGATATTCTTTCAGAAAAGGAAAGAAACAAACACATACTACCAACTGCTTCTGTTTCTTCTTTGTCGTGGTGCTCAGGTCTGGAGCCTCAGAGCAATGTATGATGTCATATACCCCTAAAGACCGCCTTCCCCTCTCCACCAGGCACGACCGGACAACCAGTAATTCGAGATCTCAGTTCCATTGCTTGTCATCCATGCATCTCTAGTAGGTGAGATTGTATTTATACATTTAAGAGGCATAAGAGAGATTAATGGACATCAGGCCAGGAAAAATCTGTTCTGTTATCTCACTCCTGATTTACAGGTTTTATTTGATTTCCTCTCTAATTGAATTCATGCAGCATTAAATCATCTCATTAAAAATCAAGCAATATTTGTATCAGATTTAATCTACTCTTCAGATATGTTGAGAAAGGGTTTGGTCTTAAGGGGGACTGCTGCTGGAGAAGAAAAGCTGCTTAGAGCAGGTTAGACTGAAGAATCTAGACCAGGCTAGGCTGATCACCTGGATCCTTAGTCAAAGGTTTCTTCTGCCTCTGTATTTATTTTTTTTAAATGAATGTAGTGCCATTGGAAGGTGACAGATTGACAGGCCTGGTGAACGTGGGCCAAAAGCACAAGCTCAGCCTAGGCAGCAGAAGTGGCTAGTTCCCACCCCATGTCAACACCTGTGTGCTCCAACACTGACTTGGATGGACATAAGAGAGTAGTTCACTCTCCAGCCCTTCACTCTTTGGCACTGTGATAGCAGATTGTGTGTCTGTCCAACTCGACTGAGCCCAGCAACTGTAATTTTCCATAGGCCATGAGTTCTCAAAGATGGGGAAATCGTGGATCAGACCCAAGGTTCATCTAGATCAGTATCTTATCTCTAACAGTGGCCCATTGCCAGATACTTGAGAGGAAGGTGTAAGAACCCTCAAATAATCAGATGTGGGATAACCCGCAGCCCACATTAGGTTGCATCATGATCTCTAGTAGTTAGAGACTGATTTTTTTTTAAATCCTGAAGCATGAAGTTTAATATCCCTTCCAAAATTTTGTTGTTGGTGTAATTAATTATAACAACTCTGGCTATAATAGTTACCCGTAAGTGCCAAGACAATCCATTTTTGAATATTGATAAGTTCTTGGGCCTCAATGGTTTCCTGTGGCAATGAGTTCCACAGTTCAATCACACGTTGTATGAAAAAACATTTTCTTCTATCAGTTTTGAATATGCCACTTATTCATTCCCCCCTTGTTCTGGTGTCTGGCTCTGCAGCTTCCTCTGTGGTCTTGCAAGTAGAGGCAGCTTCAGCATCCTGTAAATATAACTACTGGCTTCCTATTCTGAAAGAAAGTAGGCTTACAGGCAGCTATACCTTCTTCTGCTCCTCATTACAAAGAAAGAGGAGAGATGGGTGTTGCTAAAAGTGTCTTGATCTCATCTTAACCCTTTCTGCTTCTGTTTCCAGAGAGGTATGGAATGAGTGGTGCTAGAGGTCATCATCTCTGTTCCCAAACAGGGAAGCTAGCAGGCATATTGTCAGGCTTCCTGGGCTTCACTGAAATGAGCCATAGGTATGGTGAATATAGGGTGACCAGACGTCCTGATAAAATTGGGACTGTCCTGATTTTTAGGTGTTTGTCCCGCGTCCCAATCGATGTTTGGTTGGGAAGCAATTTGTCCTGATACTTCACACTCCTGGTTTTTTTTGTTTTGGTTTGTTCCGGCGGCGGGACTCCCCTCCCCCGCTCTGCCGGTGGGACTTTTTTTTTTTCTCGCGCTCTCTGCCGGCGAGACTCTGGGACTCTGCGCTTTTTTTCCCTGCTGTGCCAGCGGGACTCAGCTTTTTTTTTTCTTTTGCTCTGCCAGAGGGACTCACCCCCCCCCCCACCGATGTGTCCCGCTATTTTCTTCATCGCATCTGGTCATACTAGGTGAATACCAGAGTTGGACAGGGGCAGAGCTGGAGCTGAAAGGAAGGTAGGTGAAGGCAGTAGCAGCAGGGCAGAGAGAAGGAGAATAGATTAGGGAGGTGAGAGGATTGTTCAAGAAAGAGAAGAAGAGCGAGTTTAAAAATTTGGGAAATGAGGAGAGGACAGGAGGAGGAGGAGGAGGGATTACATTAGAAAATGGAGAGATTGAGAAGGAGCAGGGATACATTAAAAGATCAATGGAAGAAGGGAAAGAACAAGGGGGGGGAAGCAAGTCACATAATTTACCATTTTAAAATTGTATTTAATAGAAATACTAAAGTAAAAATGTATACAAACACATGCTGCAGGAGTGTTGCCAACCCCCACAATTATATCATGAGTCTTACGATACTTTGTTTATTTTAAGCCCTACCTTCTGGAGTCAAGTGATAGCCCTTATGGTTGCAGAACAATATGATCCTGCCCCCAAGGGAAGACAAGAAACAGATGGATACAGAGGGGGCAGATGGGGAGTACACGGAGACAAAGTGAGCAGTTTGGAACACACCATTAGCAAGTATTTTCATAAACAATTGTGTGGAGAGGGCTACCCCCTGCAGCTGAGACAAGACCCTCTCTCTCCGTGTGCAAATTATCCAGAGTTTCATACAATGGAGGCTCATCACAGGAATTTACCCAGACCACATTGAATGCATCAGTCCAGCCCTGAAAAAACAGCCATGCTAGAACTTGAGCCAACACAGCTGCAACAGCAGAATTAGGTTGGGAAGGGGGGAGAGATTGAGAAAATGTAAGTGATTAATGGGGTTGGGATGAGAGTAGATCTGGTCAAAAACTGAAGTTCTGTTCAATGGGAAATTGTTTTCATCCTAAATCAGACCAAAAAGTTAAAATATTTCACAGAAGAGAAATTCCAAGAAGTGTTCATCCAGATGTATTGAAATGTTTCATTTCAAACACGTCAAAATAGCATAAAATAGAAATTATTATAATAGAAGTCGAAATGAAACACAAAAATGAAGTCATTGACCTCATTGAGATGAGGAAAAGTCAAAATAATGTAGCATTTCTTTGGAAGTTTTTTCAAAGTTGACATGTTCCTGTAAAATGTTTAGATTTTGATGAAACTGCAGTTTCAGACAGAAAACTGTTCCTTGGGGGAAAAAATTGACCAGCTCTGTGTGAGAGGAAACATCTATGAATTTTAGAGAACTTTATTACTATTCTCTGAAGCTTAAGAAGTTAGAGAACCACTGACATGTGCCACTGTATAGTATTTGGTACACCATTGGTAATGATATTTAATTACCAGACTTAGAGCTACATAATTGTGGTGACATTACAATAATTCTGAATGATTGTCACACCTTTCCTTGTTGGTGACTGTCATTTGGGCCTGATCCTGCTAAAACTTGCTAATGTGTGAAGTGCTTAGTATAGTAATAAGCACAGAGGGCCTATCAACTCCCACTTAAGTCAAACCCCCAAATGTCTGTCAACCTTGACAGAGCAACTAATAGCATGCTGGTGGACTGTTGTGCCCTCATAGAACCACACTGAAGTCATTTAGGCACGTGTGTGTGTGTGTGTTTCATAAATAACAAGTGGTCAAATATTCTTCTGTCACTTAAACTGGGTTGTTTATGACATCACCTTGTAATATTTTATTACCTTTCTTTAGTACATTTCCCCACCTAAAGACAAACAGCATCCAATTAGTTCCATACACGTGCATGTAATCTGGACAAGAGATTCAGGATTTGAACCTGCCTAGATCTTTGGAAAGTTGAGAAATGTAAAGTTCAGCAAACATGAATATATTAGTCTGCTAACTCACATGCTGCCCCAAGCACAAGATATGTATGTGGGTTACTATCTGAGACAGGGATTCAACTAGTGCCCAGAAAACAGGCCAAACACGGATGTAAGCATGTTAGTTTTGATACTAGACATTGGAGTTTCCTAGAAATTAATCCTCCATTAAAACAACAGATGGCTCTGTATTTTCAGTGGCTCTAGGAGCATGAGGGATTGTGCCACTGCTATACTTATGAATGGACTGAGTCTGCGTAGATCTGAAGTTGGATTAGTGTAAGCTAATGCAATGTCAAAAATGGTCTGTAAAATTGGCACTTCATATAGCTTTTCTCCTTATCCATGATTAAAAGCACTTTAGAGATGTCGTGATTGGTGCAAAACAAAACGTGCAGCAAATACAAATGATTTCAAGCATGTTTTGGGTGCTTTCAACAGAGCTGTCATTTACACTTGAGTGCTGAGTGAAGCCTCTGCTGATTCATCCTCTAAATCAGGGACCCTATTTAATTAAAGGATCACAGGATAGCTGCTCAGGCCCCGAAGTGGAGCTCTCTTCAGTGAAGGTAAATTAACCTGAGCGTTCTAAAGGACACTTTTCTGCAATTTGAACAAACCTGCTGTTTACATCTTCAGCAACACAAACAATATGTAGGTAAAGAAATGTGCTCAAGCTTAGCACACAGGTATCTGCACCATGGGCAGCAGGTACCACAGGCTGGGTGAGGCTGTGCCTCCCCAAGCAGCCATACGTGACCCCACCCACTCTCCGCCCCTAGTCCCTCCTCCTCCCCCTGCTTGCTGTCACTGTGCATGCGTGGTGCCAGTGCTGGCCACGGCTGGGGCTGGAGCTGCGCCACCTGCCCTCCCGGCACTCTGGGGGCTGTAACCGTGCATGCCACCCACCCTCCCTCCCTCCCAGTGCTCCAGAGCTGGGGCCGGTGGCTGTGTGTGTGGAGGGGCGGCTCTGGGCTCCGGGGTTTGGGGGTGGGGCACAGAAGGGGCAGGGCCTCAGGTGGGGCTGGGGGCTAGCCTACCCTAGCTGCCGGTTCATGTGCCACCCATGGCCTGCACATAAGGATGTGGAATGGGGATGTTCACACTAATGGGTGCACAGAGCACCTCCCCAACCATTTCTGTGCAACATTGAGGCCAGGAAAGCCTTTTTTTTTTTTTTTTTTCTGGAGACACATCAGGATCTATACTGGCTTCCTTACCCCAAGTGACCTGCTGCTTATTACTACTAAGCTTATGTGTGTCTCCAGAGTGACAAGGTCCTTGGCTGTAAGCTCCATGCTGAGCATTATGGCCCCACTATGACCCTTAGAAGGCAGAGCGTGAAAACCTATTTAGAAACTCCCTCCGTCTTTGAACTTTGCAAGGTTCACAGGTAATGCTTGCAAATCCTTTATGCTCTACAACCCAATAGTTATGGTTCAAGGATTATACAGGTGCTGCAGATAGACACCTAGTGGAAGTGATAAGTTCCCATGAGCCAAATATCTCCAGCTCATAGAAATTACATGCTCTGGTGGCAAAACAAGTGAAATTGCTAATATCTTTTTTGTTTTTTTGTTTTGGCCAAATCATAAAGAGGCCATTGTGCTGGCCTGTGGGAGGGTGGGGGTGTACAAGAACCTTCGTCCATTTTTACAGCTAGGCCCAGGGCCTCTTCCAGCAACAGACCCTTGCTTAGGGGAACACAGGGACTGCTGACCCCCATTTCTACTAGGGAGCAGGACATCAAAAGAGGAGGTTAGGAAGGATGGGGAAGAGGCAAGGAAGCCCTGGCCTAACTGCTCTGAGAGAAATAGTGCAGTTATTGACAACCTCATTCTGCAACCCTTATTCCTGGAGAGGAGCAATTCCATCATCAAAATGAGTAAAGGGAGCAAAACTGGATCCTTAATAGTTAAGCCCATGCTTCTCCTCCCCAATCCTCCAGAGGCATTAAGATGTGTTCTGCTGGGCCTGATTCATTTTTGTTTCCATAAGTGTAAAAACAGTAAGATAGTAAAGGATGACGAACAAAAAGAAACAAAAAATGTCTCTATTGTTAAACCTTTACACTTTACAATGGTGTTAGAAGGGGAAAAAATAAACCTTTCAATGTTTTTAAACACTTCTTTAAAAAAAAAATCGGTAAGGAAATTCCCAGATGACAATCTCTATTAGGAGGATAGAGTTAAAGTTAGAAACAACACACCCCCACATCCACACCCTCCCCCCCTCAACAGAGGCAAAAAGAGCCTAACCAGAATATATATACAAAAATGAACTTGGAGATTTCTAAATATTTACAGTTTTACAGACAACCTTAACTCTGGTGCCACAGGGCTCTTTGCAACCTTAACTCTGACCTTGTAAGCCAGCCCATCCTCCTCAGAGACAAGAAGTTTCCTTATTGCACTTCTGCTATTCCATCTTTCTTTACTATATGAGCTGCACATTTCCACAGTTGCTTCACCCATTCCACACACTAACTTGTGAACAATCACTCAAATGACACAAACTAATCACAGCCCCAATCCCCTAGTCTACTAGCTCATTAAGGGCCAGATGTTTGAACATCTGATACCTTACTCTCCATATATAGCCCAGAGAGCTGAAACTTTCACACCCCTCCCAACTGCTCTGATCTAGAGATTGCAGTATTTTATATTTAACCCTCCACACACAGTCCCATGACAATGCCTTTCCTTATCTAGCATTTCACCCTGAGCCACAGAACCAGTATACTTAATCCACCCCCCACAGGCTGCATAGAAACTCCACTGTGCCATATGTACCTCATTCTTTCTCCCAGTACAGCTTCACAATTCCACCTTACTTACAAAAGCCATATATGGACCTTTACCTCATCTGTTCTGCACATATTGACCACAGATGCCAGTGAATCACATGAGGTCTTATTACTGCCCTATGAAAGAGAGAAAAATGAGCCAACAAGAAGTGTGTAGATGGATGTCAATGATCTGAAAAGCTTCACTAATAGTTGCAATTACATATGGTACCTATTATATGAAGTACAATGCATGACCCTAATTCATGTAATTTGTGGGGTCAGGTATGTTCTTAATGCTGCTCACTGATAGTGAAGTCTTTTAAGAGGGGCGGTGTCTATGGGAAGGTGTTTACTAAAGGTGGATTGTAGGCGCATTTAAGGCACCACAGCAAGTAATATGCTCAGAAAACTCCTTTGCAGTAGATTGCAGCGATGGCAGCATTAATGGGGCAGGCAACATTTAGATGTATGTGTGGCACCTTTTCACAGTGAAAATGACTCTATAGCCTGATGGTTAAGGCATTAACATGGGACACCCAGGGTATGTCTACACTATGGGATTATTCCAATTTTACAGAAACCGTTTTTTTAAAACAGATTGTATAAAGTCGAGTGCACGCGGCCACACTAAGCACATTAATTCGGCGATGTGCGTCCATGTACTGAGGCTAGCGTCGATTTCCGGAGCGTTGCACTGTGGGTAGCTATCCCATAGTTCCCGCAGTCTCCCCCGCCCATTGGAATTCTGGGTTGAGATCCCAATGCATGATGGGGCAAAAACAGTGTCGCGGGTGATTCTGGGTAAATGTCGTCACTCAATCCTTCCTCCGTGAAAGCAATGGCAGACAATCATTTCACGCCCTTTTTCCCTGGATTGCCCTGGCAGACGCCATAGCATGGCAACCATGGAGCCTGTTTTGCCTTTTGTCACTGTCACCGTATGTGTACTGGATGCTGCTGACAGAGGCGGTACTGCAGTGCTACACAGCAGCATTCATTTGCCTTTGCAAGGTAACAGAGATGTTTACCATCCCTATTGCACCGTCTGCCATTGTAAATTGGCGATGAGATGATGGTTATCAGTCATTTTGCACCATTTGCATTTGGAAATTGGCAATGATGGTTATCAATCCTTTTGTACCGTCTGCTGCTGTCATGGGTGCTCCTGGCTGGCCTCGCTGAGGTCGGCCGGGGGCGCATGGACAAAAATGGGAATGACTCCCTGGGTCATTCCCTTCTTTATGTTTTGTCTAAAAATAGTCAGTCCTGCCTAGAATATGGGGCAAGTGTACTAGAGAACCAGAGAGCACAGCCGCTCCGTGTCAGAGCCCCAGACATCCTGCAGAAATGATGAGCTGCATGCCATTCTAGGGGGTGCCCCTACAACAACCGCACCCATTGCTTCCCTCCTCCCCCAACCCTCCTGGGCTACCGTGGCAGTGTCCCCCCATTTGTGTGATGAAGTAATAAAGAATGCAGGAATAAGAAACACTAAGTTTTTAGTGAGATAAAATGAGGGGGAGGCAGCCTCCAGCTGCTATGATAGTCCAGGCAGGACATTAAAGGGTGCGGGGGAGAGCAGCGCAGCCTCCAGCTGCTGTGATAGTCCAGGCAGTACAGAATCTTCTTTAGACATGAAAGGGGGAGGCTGATGGAGCTCAGCCTCCAGCTGCTATGATGAGGACAGTTACCAAGCCTTCAGTACCATCCGCCAGGAATGACCGGGAGTCATTCCCATTTTTACCCAGGTGCCCCTGGCTGACCTCACCGAGGCCAGCCAGGAGTACTCATGGGCTGATGATGATGATGGATACAAGTCATTTTGCACCATCTGCCACCGGGAAGGGGATGCTGGTGTTCAGCGCTGCAACACCCCATCTACCAGCAGCATGCAGTAGACATAGGGTGACATTGAAAAAAGGTGAGAAACGATTTTTTCCCCTTTTCTTTCAGGGTGGGGGAAGGGTGTAAATTGACGACATACACCCTGAAACACCCGGGAAAATGTTTTTGACCCTTCAGGCATTGGGAGCTCAGCCAAGAATGCAAATGCTTTTCGGAGACTGCAGGGACTGTGGGATAGCTGGAGTCCTCAGTACCCCCTCCCTCCCTCCACGAGCGTCCATTTGATTCTTTGGCTTTCTGTTATGCATGTCATGCAGCACTGTGCTGAGTCCCTGCTGTGGACTCTGTCTATCATAGCCTGGAGATTTTTTCAAATGCTTTGTCATTTCGTCTTCTGTAACGGAGCTCTGATAGAACAGATTTGTCTCCCCATACAGCGATCAGATCCAGTATCTCCCGTATGGTCCATGCTGGAGCTCTTTCTGGATTTGGGACTGCTTTGCCACCCGTGCTGATCAGAGCTCCACGCTGGGCAAACAGGAAATGAAATTCAAAAGTTCTCAGGGCTTTTCCTGTCTACCTGGCCAGTGCATCTGAGTTCAGATTGTTTTCCAGAGCGGTCACAATGGTGCACTGTTGGATACTGCCCGGAGGCCAATACCGTCGAATTGTGGCCACACTAACCCTAATCCGACATGGCAATACCGATTTCAGCCCTACTCCGCTCGTTGGGAAGGAGTACAGAAATCGGTTTAAAGAGCCAGATGCGGAAACTACAGAACCTGAACAACCAAAAAAGAAAATCAACCTTTTGCTGGTGGCATCTGACTCAGATAATGAAAATGAACATGTATCGGTCCACTCTGCTTTGGATTGTTATCGAGCAGAACCTGTCATCAGCATGAACGCATGTCCCATGGAATGGTGGTTGAAGCATGAAGGGACATATGAATCTTTAGCGCATCTGGCACGTAGATATCTTGCAACACCCGCTACAACAGTGCCATAAGAATGCCTGTTTTCACTTTCAGGTGACATTGTAAACAAGAAGTGGGCAGCAGTATCTCCTGCAAATGTAAACAAACTGGTTTGTCTTAGTGACTGGCTGAACAAGAAGTAGGACTGAGTGGAGTTGTAGGCACTAAAATTTATACTGTTTTATTTTTGAATTCAGTTATTTTGTACATAATTCTACATTTGTAAGTTCAACTTTCATGATAAAGAGATTGCACTACAGTACTTGTATTAGGTGAATTAAAAATACTATTTCTTTTGGGTTTTTTACAGTGCAAATATTTGTAATAAAAAATAAATAAAGTGAGCACTGTACACTTTGTATTGTGTGTTGTAACTGAATATATTTGAAAACATCCAAAAATGTAGAAAACATCCAAAATATTTAAATAAATGGTATTCTATTATTAACAGCCTGATTAATCGCCCAATTAATCTTTTTAATCGCTTGACAGCCCTAGAAATGTTTCATTTTATGTTGACCATTTGACCTGAAAGATTTTTTTTCTTAGATTGTTTGGAATTGCCAGCAAAGCAGAAAACCTGTGTGGAGCTGTGTGAATAACTGAGCAGTTAGCAGAGGTCTCCTCCTGGATATTGATTTTCCTCTTGGCTCCTCTGTGCTTTTCCCCTGGGAAGTGACAAAAGAGGAGATTTCTTCAGAAGTAGAGATTCTAAAGTCACTGAAAGCTGACTTTATTAAAAATTATACCATACATATTGTGGATAAAAACATTTATTATCTTATTCAGACCCTTCTGACACTACTTTGAGGCTCCGTGTCTCTGCAGCATTGCTCTGAATTTGCTTGACCTTATGTTTTGTCACATCAAGTTTCCATTAGATGGCAGTATATTATACACTACCGTGGCTGTCATTACTTGACCCAGGAAGTGGGTATGTCAGAGACAAGACTTGAATCCCAAGCTATAGCCTCAAATCCGAAAAATGTTGGAACCCTCACAGGAACCAAGCATAAAAGGAAGTCCTTGTCACCACCAAATGGAGCAGGGAAGAGAGAAGCTTTCAGCCTATCTCACAAGAGAATAGAAAAGCTAAGATTCTTGTGTATAAAAGGATACATAAACCTAACTCTAGAGGGAGCTCACAAGCACAAATAGAAGATGAAAGTTATTTATACCAGCTGCCTGGTCAGGACTGAAAATAAAAGCAAAAACAAGTGCACTGGGTGAACATGTGGCAGAGTTTAATTTTAGTTGTAGGAAAATTACTGGTAATAGAGCACAGACTATTCCCACCGAAGAAAGCAGACATATTTTGGTGGGAAACAAACTGTAGTTACCAAAGCAACCTAGCATCTAAAAGACCTAAACTCTGGCAAAGAACCACCACATCACTATAACAGAAGACCCATCTTGAACCCATTAGCTCAACTAAGGGACTGGATAGCTGACTGACAGATCAACACTGTTTAACGTCACATTGGGGTACTTCATATTCTTCATAGACTGACATCTATACTATTTGTGGCCAAGAGTTTTGTGACTCAATGTAGAGGGAATGAATTGTACTGTCTTTTGGAATGGTGATACAATCAGTTCTAGACCTGGTCAAATAGTTAAAAATATTTTTTTTATTAATAGCATGCAATTCGTTCCACTAGGATTTATTATTTGGGTTTTCAGACAGTCAGATGTGTCAAAATATCTGCAAATCCAATAAGTTTCACAAATGTTTAGTACAAATGATTATCTATCTGAAAGGCTGTCCCACAAAGTATGCCATTTACTATTTGTTTTCTCTTCTGTTTCAAAAGACATTTCAGTTATCCAAGCAGAGGACAGAAACAATGTTGTGTGATTTACCCAACAATTCATACAACAAATAATGAAAAGCAAAGATCTTAACCAAACAGTTCACAAGCAATGCACAGACTGGAAATTGTTCATCTTTAGTAAGTTCATATAATTACATTCAAAGAAAGCGATGATCAGAATAATTTACTAAAGAACAAAGAGTAAATTCATAATAAATTTTATTGATCCTGGTCTTTATTGTCCTTTAGTCCAATTTTCCCGACACATCCTTGCACTTTCTCCCATGCCTGTGAAGAGTTCCCTGTCAAAAGCTGCAAAGCCAGTACATTGTCCTCCATCTCTCTTCTTAAGACTTATCCTTACTGCAATGCCTACAAAACACTTGCCAATGACCAGGCAGCTAGTGTGCTGTGACCACAGCTTATTATATTAATCTTAATCAGCTCACTAATACCTTGTGCTCCTCCTGTCTGCTTGTAGAATCCACCTGTTGTCTCTCATCATGTACTTACATTGTAAGTAAGGGACAATCTTTTCACTACGTATATGTACAACACCTAGCACTATGGGGCCTGATCCGTGACGGAGGCATCTAAGAAACACCAGAAACACAAATAATTTGATCAAGCTTTAGTCACTTCCATAAAATCTTCTCTCTCAAGGAGTTTGATTACAAGACAAGGATTTAACAGTGTAGCTCTGCAATGTTGTTAGCCAATTATTTCATTGTAAAAGGTTCTTTGCACTAATACTTCAGTGATATGGATGTTGCCCCTCATTGATTTCACAGAGGGCAACACCCACATATCTAAGATCAGGCATTATCGGGTAATGTGGGCGGTGTGATGTTCCCTTATAGAAGCTATAAGGCCACAGAGAGTGACAGATGAATTACAATATAAAAAGATAACAAATATAGCATAATCCACCTCCTGAGTTCAGCACAGCTAAGGGGTATGTGCAAACGTGGTTTTAAGTCACCTTTGCATCGTCCTAATCCTGGGGCACTCTGCCATGTCCTGATCTCATCCCATGGCCACTCCCCGCTTGCACCAGCTGCAGGAAGGGTAATGATGTAGGAGCCACTGCAATAGTTCTACGCCACCTGATGATCCCTCTTCTCAAGAACCATACAGGATGCCTTTGCTCTGGCTTATAGACAGCGTCTCAGGTGAAGAAGCACAAAGCTGCCCTAACGCAGCTGTGGAAATGGCCTCATGTTTTCTGCAACTCAGTGTACCTGCTTAAGATGACAAAGGGTTCTGTACCTTCCTGTGTGCAGCCCTCAGAGTTCCAGGCTAGCAGTTTGCTTGTATTAAGTAGCCAGAGCCCTGCTAGCAAAAACATTTAAGTGAGAGTGACCTTGGCTCCCATGGACCTGAATGGGAGTTGAAAGTACTTCCCATCTTTCAGGAGATGATTTCCAACTCATTGATTCAGCCTCCCTAAAGAGCACCAGCTGGCTTCTAGCCATGAAGATTCAAAGCTGCATGGCAACAGGTAGGGGAGCAGCAGTTTTAGGGCATGATCCGAAGTTCACACTTTTCCAATAGCCCAGAAACAGTGTCTAGTCAAAACCACTGCATATAGCCAGGACCAGCCAAGAGTTTGTGCAGACAAATTTCCCCCTTCTTTTCCAGTTCCTCTATACCTCATTATTCAATCACCTGATTTTTCTTTAAGGAAGGTTAGAGGCAAATGATTGCCAAGCTAAGATCTGTAATGATGATATCATATTTGGAGCTACTTGCAATGAGGAAAGCAACTATTAAATAGTCCTGTCAGATGTACACTGCCATAATCCATAGTGTAGTGTTAGAAAAAAATAGATTCTTGCTGTGTTAGGGCCTCTTCTAAATCTATGTTCAATGCTGATTTTGCTAATAAAAATAACCATTCCTCATAAAACCCACCACCACCACTGATGAAGCTGCCAGAGCTGGTTATTCTGATATTGTTTAACTATGTGTAATATTCCACTGTTCACAGCTCATGAGGCTGCACTGCTCGTTTGTGCAGCAGGCTGTCTAAAGCTGTGAACGAGCAACACCATGGAGGTTGGTAATCCAGAGTGCAGCCAAGCAGAAAACTGGAAAGACATAGATAGAGGGCTAGATTGCGACATGACAACCTGCACTGAGTGAGGGGTAGCACATAGCTGGTACTGCCCCAGCCGCTGTTTCTTCAGGGAGTGAATTGTGCCTCATGGTCACAATCCATTCCTCCCTTGCTCCCCAACAGAATATTAATTACCCCTTTGTGCCAGCTCAGCTCTGCTGGTGAGCGTATTGGGGGAGCACAAACAAAGCTCCACCCATTCCCCTAATCTGCCTGTTCACTCTCCACCCCCTATGTAAGATGAGGAGCAGCAACCTCATGGAGACTTCTCTCCCCTCCATGGAGTGAGCCACAATGCAGATAGTCTATCCAGTGGGTGCCTTATGTGCCCTTATTACCCCGTGATGGCAAAGGGGTGTGGGGTTGGTGTGACAAGAGAAAAATCATGTCCACAACTGGGGATTCAATCTGTTCTGATTTTCAAGACTCTGGAAAGCAAAAGAAAATGACCTCTACAGGATTTGTCTCCCCACAGAATAAGTTTCAGAAAGATTTTATGTTGTAATGCCATCTGGGTAAATTTATTTGAGAGCACCTGGTCCGATACCATAGTCCAAGACGAAACAAGGATAGGAACATTAAACCAGATAAAACTATGGATGGACCCTACGCAGTATTGACGCGAATAATTGAATCACTGTATAGAAAGGATTCCCAAACTTTTCTACAGTGTGGGTGGCAATTTAATACTGAGATTGTCTAACAGTCCATTTCCCTTTCCATTCACAACAGCTGGGGCCATCTCCTCTCCCAGTCGCAATCATGTAACGTCTCTGTGGCAACCACAGCAACCTTTTACACAGAAAAGGGATATCAGGGAAGAATTAAATGCGCTTTTTTGTCTTGAATTTAGCTGCTGGAAATAAAGAAGCTCCTCCATGTGACCAGCCAGATCTCTGCAGGCCACCAGCAACTGAGACATTGTCAAGTGGTTTTTCTTGGACCACAGTTTGAAAACCTCCATTTTTTAGGATCTAGCTGGGACTTAAGACCATGCCCAGACTTAACCACAAGATTTGTATAAAGAGATACCAGAGAGAGAAGACCAAATTCAGAACAGATGTTCAAGGTGCTGTCAAGACCTTCTTGCACCAATTTAGATCCCTGTGTAATCAGACTGTGTTAGACCTACTTACACTCTCTCTAATGATTTGTAAGAAGACTAATTTGGTTTAATTCATTCACCAAGAAGCCAGAGAAAAGTGTGTTGTAACAATCAGGCCTAAAAATTTACCCTAACTGGGAGCTCAACTGTGAAAATTATGAAATGAAAGTTCATAAAATACCACAAAAAAACCTATCCTACTAGTTTTGATGGGGGGGAAGCTGTAAAAGTGAGACAGAAAGCTGGAATTAGTCCAAATAGGCCTACTGATATAACTTAAGGACTGTGTTAAGATCATGCCTGGTAAACAAGAGAAGTGTGGGATCAGAAATAAGTGAACCAAAATTGGTGTGTGTCTGAAATTAGGAGTCTCCAGCTAAAGGGAAAGCGAAGCAGGCTGAGGTTTCTGTATTCCAAACTCCAACGTTAAAGACTGTTAAAAAAGGTTCAGAGTTTGGAATACAGAAACCTCAGCCTGCTTCGTACAATGGCAAACACTCCATCAAAACTCCTTTTAAGCTTTTATTAAAGATCCAGAAAAGAAGGAAACACAGTCCATTGAGTGCTGCTTCTTTCCTGTTAACGTGCAGCAGCAGAAACCACCTCATGGCTGGTATCATGGAAGATCACTGCTAAACACCCCCCTTTCCACCACCACCCCCAACCGTGTGGCTGATAGCAGGAAAAATCCCTGCTAGCCAAACGTGGAAAAGCGCAGTGCCAATCGCCAATCGCGCCCCTCCACCCTTCCCCCCCGCTTGGCTACCTGCAGGGAAGGATTTCTTTTAAGCAACAGGCAAACAACCCAGTAGGAATGGCCATCTCTGTCTCCTTACTTAAATTCCTGAATTTCAGCCAGGTTACCATGAACGATATCACTCTCCTGAGGATAACACAGTGAGATAAAGAACGGATGTTGCTTGAATGCCAGCAATCACCGGGACCATACGCAGCTAGGCTTTGTCATGCAATGATACCAGATTACTTGCTACATGCATGGCGTGGTCAAGTGTCCTACCATGGAGGACAGAATAAAGCAGCGCTGCCCAGAAACCTTCTACAAAGGCTTTTGGAGTACCTCCAGGAGAGCTTCATGGAGATGTCCCTGGAGGATTTCCGCTCCATCCCCAGCCATGTTAACAGACTTTTCCAGTAACTGTACTGGCCGCGAATGCATCCCAAGTCCTCAGGCCAAATTAATCATTAAAAAACGCTTGCTTTTAAACCATGTCTTATATTTACAAGGTACACTCACCAGAGGTCCCTTCCATGGCTTCATTGTCTGGGATAGTTGCTTGGGAGGGCTGGGAGGGTAATTCCGTCAGGGTGAGAAAAAGCTCCTGGCTGTTCGGGAGAATGGAGTGCTGTGTGCTCTCTGCAAGCTCGTCCTCCTTTTCCTTTTCATCTTCCCTCTCCGCAGAATCCTCAGCCATGGCTGCGATTACCACTCCCACCTCGGAATCCACGGAGAGGGGTGGGGTAGTGGTGGCAGACCCCCCTAGAATTGCATGCAGCTCAGCGTAAGAGCGGCATGTTTTCGGCCCTGCCCCGGACCTTCCGTTTGCTTCTTTGGTTTTCTGGTAGGCTTGTCTGAGCTCCTTAACTTTCACTCTGCACTGCACTGAGTCCCTGGTGTGGCCTCTCTGCATCATGGCCTTGGAAATTTTTTCAAATGTTTTTTTCATTTCATCTTTTGGAACGGAGTTCTGTTAGCATGGAATCCGCTCCCTATACAGTGATCAGATCCAGTACTTCCCGTGCGGTCCATGCTGGAGCTCTTTTTCGATTCTCAGGAGACTGCATTGTTACCTGTGCTGATGAGCTCTGCGTGTTCACCTGTGCTGATGAGCTCTCCACGCTGGCCAAACAGGAAATGAAATTCAAAAGTTCGCAGGGCTTTTCCTGTGTACCTGGCCAGTGCATCTGAGTTCAGATGGCTTTCCAGAGCGGTCACAATGGTGCACTGTGGGATAGCTCCCGGAGGCCAATACCGTCAATTTGTGGCCACACTAACCCTAATCTGACATGGCAATACCGATTTCAGCGCTACTCCTCCCGTTGGGGAGGAGTACAGAAACCGGTTTAAAGAGCCCTTTATATCGATATAAAGGGCCTCATTGTGTGGACGGGTGCAGGGTTAAATCGGTTTAATGCTGCTAAATTCGGTTTAAATGTGTAGTGTAGACCAGGCCATAGACACATTGGTGCTAAAACAGGTCTTTAATCCCCATTGCCCTTGCTGAGCCTCACAATCTTTTGCTAGCAGTGTCTCCATGAAGCATGTATTTATATATATATAAATTATATATATATTATATATAATGTGATGTCACTGACCAGATGTGTGCAAAAATAATTAAATCCAAATTCTGGAAATGGCCAGGACCATTCACTAGATTCTCCATACCGATCATCATTGTATATTATGGAGTTTAAACGGGAATGACTGCCCAAATTCAAGTAATCTAATCAGTCCCCTGCCAACGCTCCTTTGCTCTGTTTCTATGTTGGTTGAAAGTACAATTATGGGAGCCAATAAAAAAAAAGTAAATTTCTTTAAACCAAGTTAAGAAAAAGATGCCTTTGGTCCAAAAAAATTGGAAGACTTTTCAGTAAGTTAAAAGGACAACCAATGAAGGCCAGTACTTGCCTTTTTCCATCCAGTAGAAAGATAAGCTACATTATCCCCCACCTCCCTACCCCCAAGAACACATGGAATTCTATTGCAAGGAAGATTATTCCATCCCACCCTATCCCTCTATGGGACAGGTATTGAAGATCTAGTGGAAGCACTAGGATGTCTTGCTGTCAACAATTGACACACTGGTCCCCATATATCCCTAACTGATGCACCACCTGCACACAGCCCTAGTGTTCTTGTGCTAACTCACTCGGTTTCAATGTGATTGTAGGAGGTTGGTGTGTTGATGGAGGAAGATCTGCTCAGAATCTGGCCAGCTACAGCAGAAGAAATTTGCATGAAAGTATGCTGATAGTTTGAACGACTGACATGGTGGTAGAGTCCAAGGCTCTTCATCTCCTAGGAGATGAACATTCACTTTGACAACTTGGATACAGTGGGTCAAAACTTCTTTCCCATCTTCAATAGTTCAGAGGTGACCTCAGGATCAATCTATATAGATTGGCACATCAGTCTAAAAGCAGACATAGGAAATACTAGGATCACATAAGACCACTGCTTGCTTCAAGCTGAAATGAGAATTCTGGTATCCGAGCAGGAAGACATTTCCATCACCATACCCTTAACACCATAAACTAAATGGACCCAGACAAATTCAAGGATCATCAGCAAAATCATACCCAGCCAAAGAGCCAGGGAGTGGAAGACGTAATGAGGTACATATATAGTCACACACTGGTCATTGCTATAGATACACAGCCAAACTCATCCTTCACACCCATCACCCTTACTGTTCCCCATAGTTCTCGGACATGCAGGTCACGGCGAAACAGGAAGAAAGAAACTAGTGACCCTGGAAGAAAACTGATCAGAGCCAGTTAAAATGCAGGACAAATTTTTCCTGAGATCCTATGCTGTCACTGAGACTTCTTCCCCCACCCTTTCCTCTGCTATTACAACAGCTAAAGCCCACTCTGCACAACCGCTCTCAACAGAGGTTGCCTCTATACCAGCCTGGACTCCAGTTCTGCTCAGTATGAGGAAATGTCACTATGTTCCTAGGAAAAATTTCCCATGTCTGCAACTTCCTTGGAGAACAGCAGCCATACTATGAGAATAGATAGGAACCCCCACCCCTTCCCCCACCAAACCATCAACAACCCCCATCACTGGATTCAACATATACATGGAACGAGACAGTCTAAGAGCACTGGAAGAATTCCAAATCACCTCCTGTGTTCACCATCATGACTGGTGAAAAATACTCTAGGACACTATGACCACCAGGCTGGATTTCTGTAATTCACCAAACATTGATAGGAGGACACAGACATAAAAGGCTTCCTTTAGGTCAGAATTAAGCAGCCCCCCCTCCTCATCACCACTGTCAGTTGTCAAGACATCATTCCATTGCTTCACATATTGGATTGGTTCCTCATTGCGGGGGGAAGGGGGAGAAATCAAATCCTTTTCAGAATCGCAGTCCTAATTTTCAAGGCCTTCTGTGTGGAATCGGACCAATGTATCTTAGAAAATCGCTCTTGCTCTGCAACAATGCTCTCCCTCAGCAACTACCTCCCTCTAGAACTATGAAGCCATCAACCAACCTCAAGCTACAGGCTCATGAGAGTGGCTGAGTGGGGTTTCTTGAAAAGAAAGCCAAAGGTTTGGGACTCATTAGTAGAGGAAATCAGAATGTCCATAAAACTCCCTGCTGTCAGAAGGGAGTGAAACACTCAAGTTCTGATTCTACCTTCCCACAGCTGCTACTAAACATAGTAACTGTGATAAAAGAAAGAATTGGGAATGGCGGGGAGAAAAAGAGGTGAGGTCAGGAAAGAAGAGAAAGTGGAACGGAGGAGGAATAGGACAGGGAGAAAAGAGAATGGAGGATGACAAACTAAATTGAAAACTTCACTTTATTTTTATTAAGTCACATGCTTCAGGGTTTATGCCAGTCACTGACTATTAGCAACCAGGATGAGGCCTAGATCACCCTACCTCTACCTACTGAAGGGCTCTCAAACTTTCCTCAAAAGCATCAAAGACATTTGTCATTGTCAAAGACAGGACACTGGATTAGATGAGCCTCAGGTCTGATCTAGCAGGGCAATTCCCATGTTCATATGACTGCCTCAAAAGCAGCAATGAGGATAAAATAGGCTTCAAGCCATTGGACAACTTTGGGCCAGATCCTCAGATGGTGTGAACTGACAAAGCTCCACTGAGCTCACCACCTGAAGCATCATTAGAAGTATCTAAAGGCAAAGATTGTTGAACAACCTCCCACAGGGTATGAGGAAGAGCTCTACCCTTCCTAACATCAAACTGTAAGAAATGTCTCCTTGCCATAACACTCTCCAGAGAGTCAAAGCAGAAGAAATTCTGATACCATGTTCAAAATTAACAGCCCAGGATTAAATCTGGGGCAGGAATGAGAACAACTATGGCACTCTGAGACCAATGGCCCATGATTCCTCCTGGAACAGGATGGAGAACTGACTGACTGCTCTTCTAGGCAGTTCTCATTGGTTTTTTTATAAGGTCTGTACAAAAATTAGGTACCGGGGCCAAATCTTCAACTGATGTAAATCAGCATAGTTCCAATAGAGTCACACCAATTTACACCAGCAGAGAATCTGGTCCTATCATGTTTGTTGCTTTACAAATGCCAATAAATTAGATAGTAAAATAATCCCTCTCTTCAAAGCTACTTGACACATGCCCCAATGAGCAAAAATTGATGCTACTAAATAATACAAAAACCCACTGTGATCCCTTCACTCCCCAAATTTTTCCAATGACCACATTTTAATTGTTTCAGTGTGTTGGTCATGGAACTTAAACAATATTTTGTTTGCTTTTCAATATTTAAAAATATTTCAAATGTGAACAGAATCAGGGCATTTTGTAGCCATGGTAACGTCTACCTTCATTTTTTAAAAGGCTGTGCTATCTTTGAAGATTTGTGACATGATGCAGCAAGCACGTCACATTGAGTAGGCTTATGTTATGTCTCACAAAGCAAAATGACTTGATGTGACCTGGCACAGGGCAATGGATATTTAAAGATATTCAAGGGAAATTATGTTTATAATGATAGGAAGAGGTAGGTAACTGCTTCAGATATGCGGTTTTTTTCCAAACTGACCTGCCCCAGGAAAACACCAGTATTTACATACCTTTTTATTTAAAGAATTTTTCATTTGTACAGTAATTTTCAGCACTGAAGAATGTGGAATTAAAGGAGACCGTGGTTCTATAGGAAGGCACTCTCCCCTACAGGCTCCTGATTTGATTCCCTAGCCCAGTAGAGGTACGATCACAGTTGGGACTGCTGGGTGCTACTGTAATATAAATATTAATCACATACAAGAAGTACATTGAAAGTTTATGAAGGTTGTAGAATCAAGTCCTCAAAAATTAGGAAATGCTTGATTGGTTGTTGTGAAACCTTCATTTGGCCCCCTGTGCATCCATCCCATCAGCAGTGCTGTGGTGGGGAGGGGGAAGCATGTGATCATGTAATTAGAGGCTGTATCATAATGCATACTCACAAGGGGGGCAAATTAAAGTCTCGTGGGAAACTGTAAATCTGGCATTTGCTAACTTTGGAGTGGTTGGTTTTGTAATTTAAATAATGGTATTTTAATGTAGCTTTTGTATGTCATTTCTTGGAGGGGGTGGGGGTTAAAAGAAAAAAGGTTAAATCAACTTCTGTTATGTGCAAATTTACCACACAATCAAACAGCATCTGCTGGGTTTGAACCCAGAACTTTTTAACTAGGAAAGTGTTAGGCAATGTAAATATATGGATCATTACCACTTCCCCTTATTATAATTTTGAAGCTAACTTCCCTAGGGACATTGTAGAAGCACCATTTCCAAGACTTTAACAATGGATTGAAAGAAGCACTGGAAACTGTACTGTAGGGAAGAACCCTGCGTTGACCACAGAGAGAAAAAGACTAGATTAGTGTGGGGGGGTTGTTTTTTGGGGGCCCACTATTCAGTTGCAGGCTTCCCCCCTCAAAAAAAAATCCTGCAACCCAGCATGTCACAAAGTCCTTTGCAACAGATTGTGGGGGTTTGAGTCCAAGGAAGAAGCTGCATCCTCAGATTTTTAGAAGCAAAAATTCTCTCTACCTCAGGGTGGAGGACTCGGTAGGTACATTGTTAACTTCAGTATGACTGGATCAGGGGAAAGGAAACTTTCCTTACAACAGATTCTGGAGATATTATCTTTGAGAAACTGTCACACCTTTGTTGTCTGCAGGAGGCCTTTGATATTCAGGAGAGGGCTAGAACTGCCTTTTCTTTTCCCATTAAATTAATTTAAGCTTTTGCCATTTCTTATATCTCAGCATTTGGCTTATGTTCCTCAGGCAGTTTTTGAGGAGTGGTGGGAAGCAGCAAGCTGCTGTTTCCTTGACCTGCCCTTGCTTCTGCTAGGTCCCCGCAACCTGGATTGTGCCAGGTATTTTTCCCTCTCAGATGGCTGGTGCAACCCCACAAACCATTTCAGGGTCATATCCCATAGGCCGAAAAAACCACAGAACTAGATCTAACAGGTCTTTTCCATCTCTAACTTCAATGATTCTTTGAATCTGGCAGAAAATAATTTATATCCTCTTTTGGCAATAATTTCTACCTCAGCTGTTTAAGCTTCATAAGGAAGCTGACCCCTCAATGAACTTCAAACAGACATACTCTGTTTGGGTAGATTTAATATCTAATGTTTCCTTGGAGAGACTTTTTTGCACTCCTCTTTGCCAAGTCCTGCTCCTGGCCACTAAGGAGAGTGAGAACAGAGATCAGAATCTGTCCCATTTGAGTTTCTATTATTTATATTGCAGTAGTGTCTAGGAGCCCGTCATGGACCAGGAGCCTATTGTGCAAGACACTGTATAGACACAGTGTAAGGAGATTACCCATGCTCTAAAGAGTTCACAGTCTAAAAATTTATGTTGGAATAATTGGAATGCTTTGGATCTGTGCTAATTAGCTGTATTCAACAAAAATGTCATCATGCCTGAAGGGTCCACTGTGATCAACTCTGCTCTCTTGCATAACATAAGCAATAGAATCTCACCCAGGAATCCCTCCATCCAGCCCATTACTCCTGTTACCAGTTGTTTGGTATACACAGTGACAACTCTCTGCTCATGCCTATGGCCCTCATGTATTCAGAAAGTATCACAGGAATTTCAACAGCATTATAAGTGGCCAAACCCATGGGCAAGAGGTGGATTTGCTACCAGTAGTTAGAAGCCAAAATATAGCTCCTTTAAAAGTTTGCCTGAATCTTTTCAGAGGAACTGTTCAACGTGTATACATGTATATATGTCAGCAAATTACTCACCACTACTGTCACTTTTCACTTGTGGGCTTTTACTGGGCCATATCACCAGCTAGTTTAAATTGGTATTGCTTCTTAGATTCCAATGGTTGGAATCTAAATTTAAACTGAGTAAAACAGTCCTGCTCCCACAGAGAGCAAGTATTTTAGAACTGTTGTTATTCATGCCTTTTAGCCTACTGCATCTCTTTTATAACTACTGATACTGGCAAAAACTAGGCAGAATCATCTTCTAAAACTATATCAATAGAGCTATGTTTGATTTGACATTTCTCACTCTGAATGAGGGACCTTGTTCAGGCATGCTCTGTGTCAGCTTCAGAGGATATTTTTAGGAGAGGAAAATAAATTATTCATACATTTTAATTGCATTTTCCTTACTTCATCTGTTTAAGAATATATCATTCAATAATCCTTGCTAAGCAATTGCCAGAAAACAATACTCTTGTTGCAATAAAATACATCAAGTTGAGGGTCTGGATAGTTCACTGGATTGATCAGGTACTTCAGCACTTTTCACATCTAGATTGCTGGTTGTAGTCCAGCTGAGATCTGCAACCAATAAAAGATCTTGCTGCCTGCTTTGAAAGAATTCATGACCTGAGCCCAGTTCCTAGCCCACAAGTTTTCCCACCCCTCTTGACATAGTTGTCAGACTCTGCAGAGATGCCAGTGTTTCTAAATGTTGTCCTTTTCATCCTGGAAGCATGATCCCCTCAAATCCTGGCAAGATGTTGTGAGGGAAACTTGTGGAACAAATATTTGAGCTATATGTGTTAGTAATAAATTCACTTGAAAATGTATGTCACAGATTCAAATGCATGTTTATGATGATGCATACCAAATATTTTCATGTGTATTATCTAGAATGGGAGAATATTACACATAGATTTTGCTTTATGTGACAACCTCTCAGCCTCTCCATCAAACAGTAGATTACAGTCTACATAGGTAATTTTATGGCCTCCTCTCCAGAATATTTAAACACTTCACAAACAATGAATTTATCCTCACAAAAAAAAGTCTGTCACGGATCCAGGACCTGATTTAACTCCCAGTTCAGCCCCTAATGATAAGGTTTTGTCATATGGGCTCTGGATTGATAAAACCCCAGAAACAAGTCTCTCTGGATCACATTTTACCGAAACTCCCAAAGTCTGGGATAGGAAGGGGAGTTAGATAAATGTCTCTGGTCTTGACTCATCTCCAGTTTTGCGATTGTTTCACCACCATGACAATGATCTGTGTTACATAAATAATTTACAAGGAAGTATAACAATACTGAAGTTCAATGAGCCTTCCAGTCAGGTTTACACACCCATTCAGATGCTAACACTAGCTTTCATCTTTCAAATAATACATATTACATTTCATTTGCCAACCTGTTATGTGACATAGGAGCTACAGGTTACATTAAAGCCAATTTATTAAATCACTTAGCTGAAATCCCACACCAGCATTTGGCTTGTACCTCTCCAGGATTAGCAGGCTGCATCGTGTATCACTCCAAATGCTTTTTAGTCAGAATCAGCAGTAATAATTGACTACAGAGCAGTACAAAGGGTTGATTTTAGGATCCAGAAAGACCTCAGTGAAGTTAATTTTGAAAGTCCTTAAAACCATGTTGAACTATCACAAAAAGAAGTCACTAATCACCACATTGGCATCTATGTATTATACCCTGGCTTCAAAATTATGGTGCTGCTGCCTCATCCCATATTAATGAAACATGAGCAAATTGCAATGCCGCATCATAGCAATATATCTGAGGGTCTGAATTAACCAGTGTCTTTTCTTTCTCTCACTTTCACTAAGAGCAGGAGGACATGGTCTTAGAGCTAGCTTCTCATTCATCCATTAAGATCACTACATACGAAACTAAAATTTTAAGGTGCTTAGACATCACTGCAATTGGCAAGGTATAAATACATTTTTTAAACAATCACATATTACCATAAAAGCAAATATTTTCTCAGAACTCTCTCACATTACAACTGAAATCAAACCTACACATCACTATCACAAAATTTATATATATATATATATATATATATATATATATATATATATATAGGAATGTACCAAAATATATTTGAACTAGTTCATTATTTGGTGTGGGGGGGAAAGAGAGGGAGTGAGGAGGGGAGGGTGTTTTTCTAAAGGAAAACTTTGGTATACTTCAGTATGGTGTGATAAAGGGTGAGTAACCATGAATTTCAGATATTTGACTGTAATTTTCACTTTCTGGTGTGGAATTTGTTTGGAAATTTTTCCTTTTTTAGATTTTTCCTTTAGCCTGGACTTTATTAGGTTCCTAGGCCATCATTCTTTCCTAGGCAGGAACAACCCATGCAGGGGAGTAGAAAATGCACACATGTAACTTATGGGCTTGCCTTCTTATTCTTCTACTGGGCTCTGGTGGGTGTTGTCTCCTCCAGGAAGAAGCTGAAGCCATGTCTTCACTGTAAAAAAAAAAAGTGCATTTTTGCAGGGAAATAACTAATCATATTAGTATGTCACTTTAAAATCCTAAGAGTCCTGTGCACCTTATAGACTAACAGACGTAATGGAGCATGAGCTTTCATGGGTGAATATGTAGGAGGAGACCAAACTATCTATGTCTCCCTGTCACCAGGGAGCTCATGCTTCAATACGTCTGTTAGTCTATAAGGTGCCACAGGACTCTTTGCTGCTTTTACAGATTCAGACTAACACGGCTACCCCTCTGATATTTAAAATCCTAGTAGTGACAAGGCACAGGTAGTTTTTACTGTTATGTAGGAAGATGGGTCAGCCACAGGCGGAGGGTATAGTGTTGACTTTGCCTACCAACAAGATGATACAAATTGTGTAAACCTTGTTTCTACTAGGATTTTGCAACAATATAACTAGTGTGTGTAAAAACAACAGAAGAAACCTTTTTGGTAGTGAAGACGTAGCCTTAGAGTCCCACTACTCCAAATATGCAGTTCCACTGAGGTCTGGACAGACCTCCAAGACGCAAGAAGCATCTCTGCCAAAATCATTAGCTTCCACACTGCTGCCTAACCTCCCTGGGCAGTATGGCTCCTGCTGACATGATCGCCACAGCACAGATGGGGAAGTTGTTTCACTCAAAAGAGTGAAGCTGAATACAGGTTAAGCTGAACAAGTGAAACTTTATTACACTTCTCCATTGGTTTCTCTGTCCACATGGCTGAGTTGCTTCCAGCCTAACTCTCTACATTCTCTGTTCCATTGTGTCCTATCCATGACAGTCCTTCCGGGGAACATGGGCCTACTGACTCAGGTTCCACTGATCATGATACATCTTCCCTATTTCAAAATGTTTACAATATAAACATTAAAAACAAATAATTGATGCCAAAATTCCCACTCTGTGTCCCGAGGTTGCCAGCACATGGTGGAGTTGGAGTCTTATCTTCACCACAAACTCAGCTGGTTACATAGTCTCAGACAGGTCACTCCCAGTGTGGTTGCCTGTTGAGGAGACCAAACTATCTATGTCTCCCTGTCACCAAGTTCAGCAACTATCTTTCTGTGGTGTCTCCTCTCTACCTGTGGGTTTGACCTCTATCTCTGTTCTGTGATTCTCTCTGTAGGCTCTCTGGGTGTTGTCTGTGCTGGTTAAGTGCCTCCTTTCCCTTCAGATCACTTGTCCCCTGTGAGTAGTCACCTCATATGACCTGGGTGCCATTGCATCCCTCACAACTCCTCTAATCCACTCTTTCTGGTGTCTCTAATGGATGATCCACACAGGAATGCCTGTTTCCATGGTAGGTAGGTCCTGGGCTGACCTGTCATACTTTAGTTTTCTTGGTCTGATTATCAGCCATCTTCTCTCAGCCATATCTCCATTCTTCTGGCTTCAACAGATCTCCTGATTAGTAGCAGGGTTTTGGTCCTTTATCCCATCAGTGCCTGTGCTTGAGTGTTTTGACACCCATGATGGGGTATTCCTGTATGCTCTCATTGTACATTATTAGATTGTGCCTGCTGTTTGTAATGGGTGTATGCGAGTCCAGTTCACCTGAGAAATCTCATTTCAGGATGCCTTGCTATCCAGTGAATGTTGCACAGAGCATTACCTACTAACATTGTTGCATACGCTGAGGTTGATATTGTTCAATGTTGCTTTCCTGTCCTGACAGCCTGAACCTGTTATACTCTTGGACTCAAAGGAGAGTGTCAAGATGTCATTGTCTGATGTACCACCACTATCTTGTACAAGACTGACTGACAACCTTTCACACACTGCTAAAATGGTTCAACTTGCCACATTCCTTGCAATGCTGTCCTAATATGGGGCACTTCTTTACCCATGCATTCTCCCACAATAAACGTATCTCACTATGGATATGGAACCCTGGCTTCCTCCTTTCTTTACTGTTGCCTCACTGCATGTACTCTGGGGGGTGTTGTGCCTTCTAGAATTTTACCCTTTCTCCCACAGCTTCCATTGTATGCCCCATGTCTAAGCATCTGTCCATTGTGAGGGATCACCTTCCTGGAGCAGCCACTCCTTCAGGAAGTTTTCCCAGCTGCCAGAGTATCCTGTTGTGAATTACAATGTCTGTCCAGTTCCCAGAATTGCATGCAGCAACCAGGGTACATAAGGAAGTAACAGACTTCAATCCCCTCCCCTTTGGATTAGTATCCAATGAAAAACCTGTGTCACTCCACAGTTTCATTCTGCTTTTGGAGGTATTGGCAATGGAAGGTAATAAGTCTTCATGGCTCCTAGGACTGCTGAGAGGCTTGAGCCAGTGGTGAGGTTCAAAAAGTGGTACAAATCTCTCTGCTTTGTTCACCAATAAGGTAAAATGACAGTTTTAGTTTCCTGGTACTGTGCACCTGCATGGCCAGCTCTGTGTATAGCTCGAACTCCTCATTCCACCAGCCCCATCACTGGGCTCAGTATGCATGTCTGTAAAATGCAGGACTCCAGGCTGCTTCAGACTGAGTTTCATGACTCACACTGCCAGCTGGTGTGCTTTGGAGACCTCACAGCTCTGATGCTGCCACCATGTTTAATTAGCAAAGAGAGAAGGTGAACGAAGGTCAAGCTGAACAAGTGGACCTTTACTAAACCCTTTGCACTGTTCTGTCCATGTGGCTGCATTGCTTCCAGCCCTGATTCTCACATTTCCAACTTTCCTGATGTCCAATCAGCAATAACCCCTCCAGGGAATATGAGCCCTCTTGATGCCAGCTCCACCGATAACACTACAGAAGTGCTGCAAGACTCTAGCCGCAGTGAAGTCGCTAGGAATTAAAGATTAATTTCCTGGATACTACTGTGAGAAAACTGGGAGAAAAAGAATCAGAGAATTCTTAGAATGAATATCCCAGCAGCTTAGTGAGTTAAAGAGCAGCACTACTCTGGCATCAGCTTCTTGTGTCTTGGGCCCTCACTGGCCATTAGCTGCCTCTACCTGGATCAACAAACTGTCTTGGGGGTCTTTTGGGCCATAAGGTGTGGGCAACTGACTCAGCTCAATTGTTGGTTCGGTCTGTCATCAGGACAGCCATTCATTTCTGCCTCTGGGTGGGTGTCATGTTCTGGTGTGCATTCTAGACCAGTAAGAGGTTGTGTCACAACCTGCCCCACAACCTTGGGTGCCTCACAACATTTTTATGCTGTAAGTCCCAACCAGGGCCACTCACAAACAGCCTAACATCATACAGGTCACACCCTGAATGTCTGTTTATAGATGCAGCCCTGCTTCTGTAAATCTGACCCCAGCACCCTGTCAGCAACATACCAGTTATATTCTGGCTTCTACCAGCCTTGGTTACTGCTTTCAGGGTGACCAACACACTCTCAGGTCTCACATTTTCCCCAAAAATGTGTGTTTTGCACTGTCCAGCCCAGCCCTTTCCTGGACAGTTCAGATCTGTTACCCCGGTAAAGAGTCAATATTTGACTGTTTGCTACTGTAACTGGAGTTACTAAACAGTTCAGCTTAAACACAGCACTGGATTGTTTAGATTAAAAAATAAAATAAGTTTATTAACAAAAGATAGGATTGTAAGTGAATTCCAGAAATCAGGTATTAAAGTCAGAAATGGTTACAAGATAAAACTTTCTAGTATCTAAAATGTAACAAACTGGACTTGGTTCAAGGTCAAATCCTTACCACATAACACCAGCAATGTAGCGGACCAAATTCTCATCTCAGGATCTCCCCCCAAACAAAGGGTTGAGTCTGCTGTCTTGTTAGGTGAAAGAGAAATACCTTGGGTGGTTTTGCCCCTTACTTTTATAGTCCAGTCACCCTTTGAAATGCATTTTCCTGAAAGTTACCCCTAGATAAAGTTCATTCTAGCTGTGAGGATGGAGATGGAGTCTCATGGTGAAAGAGGTTCCATGTTATTTGCTAAAATGCAGATCAATCTGTTCCTTCCCTCCTCTGTTGCCAAAGAATGGCCTACTTGATAGAGGATTGCCAGTCAACTTTGATGACACTCGTCGAGAGGCATCAGTTTGTCCTTTGTCTTGGAGAAACCAGCTTACACCCACCCAGACTTGTAGTACAATATGTGATAAAACATTGTAGTCATCGTTTCAGCTTATTTCATACATTCATTACACAAGACTATTGGTGATCAGTGTGCCATTAGTTTTTAAATGATACCACACAAGGCATAGTTTGCACAAAGATTGCCACAAGAGTGTAGAGGATGTGAATACTGGGGTGCTTTTGATCACAGTGGGAGTGTGAAATGGGGACAGGTGGGGAGGCTCACATAATGTGCCCAGCCCGAGTTGGCATAAGTTAGTGCAGACTAGGGTTGCCATTTTATCCTAAAGGTGAGTGAGGATGGGAAAAGAATCTGGAGAGGACCTGCTTCTACCCACCCTGAAACTCTGTTCCTCCTCCCTCCCTTGGGTTGGCATGGTAAGGAGGGAGTGGAGACCCTCTTTTCTATGCTCCCCCAGCTGGGATGAGCATGTGCAGCCCCCCCTCCACTCAGTGATTGGGGAACATGAAGTCCCTAGTTCTCTGGTCTATATCTTATTGGGTTTTATGTGATCCTAGATATCCTTTATAGCTTTATGTTGATACTGGGTAAGATTCTCAGCTTGTGTAACTGGCAGAGATCCACTGAAGTCAGCACTACATCATTTTACACCAGATGAGAATAAGGCCTTAGAAGGCTAAAAACTAATTCTCAAAATTTGAATAAAAGAAACTTTTAATCAGCAATAAACTTAGGAGACAGACAAAAGTCTCTATCCTTTACTCCTTCCACAGCCAGGCTTCCTACTGAAATCAATGGGATCAGGCTGTGGTAGTCTGCTTCTGCATAAATCAGTTCTAGTATTATATGTGGAGAACAAATATTAAATCACATTAGCAGACAAATTGACTGATTTTCAGAAATTGTTTATCTAGAGAAATAATTCCAGAGGGCTTACGTCTAAAGTGCATATGATAGTAAAGCGGGTGGTGGGAAAAGAAAAGGGATAAGGATAAGTCCCAGTCATTAGATAAGAATCTGTCTCCCTCACCCCAAAAATCAAGAACACTTGGCACTGAAACACAATAGATCTTCCACATTATTTGGCAGCCAAGAGAAGTTGCTTTGACACATTGTGTCCCATATGAAATCAGGAACAGCATGAGAGGGGAGGGGAGGGAAGTGAAGGGGCTGCGTTGTGGAGAGCTATTAAAACAAGCTGTTAATGTTCTGGAAAATTGGGCAACATGCCTGTGGCTTCTAACCCATAAAAAGCCGAATCAATTTTGCTTTATGTTGTTTTAAGTGATTTGCCTTTGCCATTGCTCTGTTGAGAGAAAAACAAATCAAGAACACACGGACCTTAATTTTCTGGAGCATACAGGAAGATTAGTGCATAAGGGAGAGAACATCTGTTTCCCTTCATCACTAAACTAAAGATGATTTTCCACTGCAGAAAAGATTGCAACCTTTATGATCTTGAGCTTGTAAATGCTTATTATTTGAATGAAGGCAGGAGTCTAGCAAGTGATTATTTCCCTTTAAAAGCGATGGAATGAAGTCACATGGACAATCAGCCTTTGAGCTTTCTTCCCCCAGAACACATTTTTGTAGTGTCTATTGCCTTGACCAATTTCAATCTGGGGTTTGCTCTGGCCAGAGAACAGAAATCTCTCTCCTGTATGTGGTCAACCACCACCAGATTTGGTATTGATGGTTTCTTCTCCTGGAAGACACTGAATCTTGGTACACACCACTACCATGATAATTTTCTAGTACATGCCCATAGCAATGCAGGCATCTCTAGGATCATCCTATTTTTAAATAGGCGGCACTCCCACCTGCTCCAGTAAAAAAAGTCTACACACTGTATATTGTCAGATCACTCCCTTCTTGGGGTTTGGCTTTGTTAACAAGGTAGTTCATAATACCTAGCTCTTACAAGTAGATGTCAAAGCACTTTACAGTCTATAATGTGTTTATCCTCATCACTGGGAGGTAGGGAAGTAGTATTCTTGTTTTACAGATGAGGAACTGACACACAGAGAGGCTAAGTGACTTGCTCAAGGTCACCGAGGAAGTTTGTGGTAGAAACTGAAATTGAACCGGTGTCTCCCAAGGCCTAGACTAGTGCCCTAGGCCCTGACTTCCTTTAATATAAATTCAAGACCAGCTCTGGCCTGCTTTATCTTGCTTTGGTTTTTGGTTCTTGTGTGTTAGGGTTCTACATTCTAATGTTATATCACACAAACATAAAATGTTTTTCCATCTAACTTCTGTTTATGTGCCATAAATATAATTCTCCTCAGATCTGAATGTTCCTAGGGTTCATAGTATTGTCAACCTCAAACATTCAAAAATCATTAGATTAGCTTAAAAATAATGCATTTGAGAGTGGGATGTTGCCCTATGTTTGAGGCTTTAGGGTGTACTCCGGTTATATTTTCAAGCTTTCCTTTACAACAATATGGGCTAGAAACCTGCCAGTCCAGATTTCTGACACACAGGCTGCATAGTATTTAGGCTAGCAATCTACAACTCATTGAAAGGTTCTCTACTTCTCTTGGTAGACTTTCTAGCTTTTTGGATAGAGCTCTTTCCTCTCAATTGAGCTTTGTTACCAGACTCAGGTGCACTAGCCACAGGGCCGGCTCCAGACCCCAGCGCGCCAAGCGCGCGCTTGGAGCGGTGTCCCGCGGGAGGGCGGCAGGCGGCTCCGGTGGACCTCCCGCAGGCATGCCTGTGGATGGTCCGCTGGTCCCGCGGCTCCGGTAGACCTCCCGCAGATGTGCCTGCGGATGCTCCACTGGAGCTGTGGGACCAGCGGACCCTCCGCAGGCACGTCTGCGGGAGGTCTACCGGAGCCGCGGGACCGGTGACCGCCAGAGCGTCCCCCGCTGCATACCACCGTGCTTGGGGCAGCGGAAATCCTAGAGCCGCCCCTGACTAGCCACAGAGTCAGGGTGATCCACTCTCTGCAGGGCATATCCTGTACAATGCCTAAGCCCTTTCCTGAGGCAGAGAAGTAATCTATTATTATTGATACACAAAACATATGCATGGTACCCAAAGCAACAGAACCCAGTAGGTGGAATTATGGGTAAGCAACATTAGAATTCATGCAAGTGAAGCTGGCCTGAGCTGGTGTTTCCTCTTCTCCCCTGCAGAGAGAACAGGGATCCCCATCCCTCAAAACCTTCTGTCTCTGGAGCTTAGACATGACTGGGGCCCCTAACAACTAATGCAATACAACTAGCGAGCAAACCTTATTCAGGACTAAAACTGGTATTTGTTCAGTTTCCCTCCCTTCGCACCAGAGAAGCTGGAGAACAAGTTCTTCTGCAAAAATAAAAATAAAATAAATAATAATAATGGGAATGCAATTTAAAAACCACCACCACTCCCAACTGCCCAGTGAACAGTCATAAATGTGTTTAGAGAAGCTGTGAATGACAACTCTAACCCAGGCTTATTAGAAGTGGCTTGATATTCCAGCATGCCCTTGTGACATTTTTCAGGTGAATTGATAGTTACATGAGGGCTGTTACTAACAAGGACTTGTCCCCCTCTTCAGACTAGTCATTATGAAAAAAACGTCCATCGGAATAATATTGGAAATTTGGCATTGGATGTGTTTTTCTGCAGATTACTAGCATCACTCCCTGCAAGTATGTCCTTGTACAGTATGACTTCATGGCAAAAGCCTGGCTTCTAAAAGAATGGGCCCAAAATTTGTGAAAAATATATGAATGTTTATGTAACTGACTACTACCTTTTTGTTAGATGATGTTGGTATCTGACACTGGGAGATGGCAGCCATGTTTACAGGCTCCAGGGATTGCTCTGAGGTGAGCCCAGGAGTGCCACCTATGCTTTGGATGAGGGGTTGCACAAGTGAGGGGCTTGGGGAAGAAAGTACCTTCTGGAAAGGGAGATTTGTGGGAAGAGGAGCAGAGCTGTGGAATTAGAATGAAGTGAGGTGGAGGAAGAGAAGAAAAAATGGAGACAAAACAACTGTTAGCAGAAGGGCTACAAGTGAGGATATTCCTATTAGGGCTTGTAGCAGTAATAAGGGCTGTCTAGAGGTTCTGTCCCCCCACCTCTCAGGTGAGTGTCCTTTTCTTGAGGCTATGGGATATTCTGATGAGTGTTTCTCCATTTTTCTTGTTCAAGCAGTTCACGGGGCCAGAAAGAATTACTGTCTAGTTCAGCAGTTAGGGCATTCACATGAGAGGTGAAAGGATTTGAATTTGGGTTTCTCCCATCAGGCAGCAAGGGGGTGGGGGAAGAGAAGAGAATTGACCCTGGGTGTCTCACACCCCAGCTGAGTACCCCAACCACTAGGGCTAAGGGAGACCACCACCTCCTTTTGCTGCCTGCCATTGTGTGGGGGTTAAAGAGGCTCACAGAACACCTACCAGCTTGGGCCTAGCAGGCAAGATAGGTGGGGGACCACCTTGTTTGAGGATTTCACTAGGGCTTAGGCATGAGATAAGGTGCCCAGATTGAGATGGCTGTACACATGTTCACTGGCAGAAACTTGACACTGACATTTCCTAGGCACCTCCAGGATTAGATGGCAGCTGAGTAGGGGTTTTGAGGATCTCAGTGGTGCCAGAATGTTAGGCACCTAAAGCTAAGTACCTGTCCACAGTTCCTGCTCTTTCCAACAAAGCTATTCTCTCTCACACAGCCCCTCACTCCACTTCCGGTCTTGTACTCCCTATCCACCAGAGCCCACCAGCTGTCAAGTCAGGGTGCCCCACTGGCTACCGGGTCTACATTGTGTTGATGAAAGGGCATAGACTTTGTACAATTATGTTAACAAGCTATTATCATTCATAAAACCAGAGCAATTTTGAAACAACCACCATCTGGAACTATGGGTAAGCAAAAGTTATAAGTTATTACAAGCAAGTCTCATCTGAGCTGGTTTTTTCCTCCTATAGGGGAAGGAGAAAGTCTCTTTTCCCTTTCAACTTCCTGTAAGCTCCAGAGCTAGAAGGGTTTATGCCAAAACATTGCAATAAAATGCACATAAATGTTACTACATGCATCCAGCACCTAGCACATCTGCTACTTCAGCACTGAATATTGCCCAGCTTGAGCATCCCCAACCCCCATATCAGACCCAGCAGCACAGAAGAAGGATGAGAAGAACCCATCATTTATTCAAAATATATTTGAAGGAGGGTTCATGACTGTAGGGAAAAAATAGTAAGGGAATAGGAGTGCTAGAGAGTCTGAAAACCACTGCTTTAGTGACCCCCATCCTGTCTGCCATACCTTTCCAATCTTCCCATCTTGATTAAATCAACTTATGACTTACTCATAGCTTCATTTGCTAAATGTTAAGAGCCTGAAGTGCTTCTCCCAACCAAGAAGCATCTTCAAACAAAGCTACAACTCTGGTCTTCCTCCTTGACTCAGGCCTACAAGCCCGTTTGAGGGGAAATTACTTTCTCTTGGCCCTGAAGGGAGTGGGACCAGGATCTAATCTTAAGAGCCAGATTTCCTGATTGCCTTCTTTGATGAGAAAACTGTCTCTGTGGATATGGGGAAAGCAGGGGATGGGATATATCTTGACTGTAGCAAAGCTTTTGATACGGTCTCCCACAGTATTCTTGCCAACAAGTTAAAGAAGTATGGATTGGATGAATGGATTATAAAGTGGATAGAAAACTGGCTAGATTGTCAGGCTCAACAGGTAGTGATCAACAGCTCGATGTCTAGTTGGCAGCTGGTATCAAACAGAGTGCCCCAGGGGTCAGTCCTGGGGCCAGTTTTGTTCAACATCTTTATTAATGATCTGGATGATGGGATAGATTGCACCCTCAGCAAGTTCACAGATGACACTAAACTGGGGAGAGAGATTAATATGCTGGAAGGTAGGGATAGGGTCCAGAGTGGCCTAGACAAATTGGAGGATTGGGCCAAAAGAAATCTGATGAGATTTAACAAGGACAAGTGCTGAGTCCTGCACTTGGGACAGAAGAATCCCATGCACTGCTACAGGCTGGGGACCGACTGGCTAAACAGCAGTTCTGCAGAAAAGGACCTGGGGATTACAGTGGATGAGAAGCTGGATATGAGTCAGCAGTGTGCCCTTGTTGCCAAGGCTAACGACATATTGGGCTGCATTAGTAAGAGCATTGCCAGCAGATTGAGGGAAGTGATTATTCCCCTCTATTTGGCACTGTTGAGGCCACATCTCAAGTATTGCATCAAGTTTTGGGGCCCCCCACAACATAAAGTTAGAGGACAAATTTAAGAGAGTCCAGTGGAGGGCAACAAAAATTATCAGGGGGCTGCGGCACATTACTTACAAGGAGAGGCTCAGAGCACTGGGAGTATTTAGTCTGCAGAAGAGAAGAGTGAGGGGGGATTTGATAGCAGCCTTCAACTACCTGAAGGGGGGTTCCAAAGAGGATGGAGCTCGGCTGTTCTCAGTGGTGGCAGATGACAGAACAAGAAGCAATGGTCTCAAGTTGCAGTGAAGGAGGTCTAGGTTGGATATTAGGAAACACTATTTCACTAGGAGGGTGGTAAAGTACTGGAATGGGTTACCTAGGGGAATGGTGGAATCTCCATCCTGAGAGGTTTAAGGCCTAGCTTGACAAAGCCCTGGCTGGGATGATTTAGTTGCTGTTGGTCCTGCCTTGAGCAGGGGGTTGGACTAGATGACCTCCTGACGTCTCTTCCAACCCTAATATTCTATGATTTGGTCCTCAAATGGTCACATTTATTCTGCCCTCTTCATATTGGCTTAAAATATGACTTCTCCTTATGTAATAGGTTCTACTGTGCCAGATAAACATACATGTGCACTGAAGCTGATAATTTTTGATGCCGAAGCTAAGCCTTGACACCAATGCCATGTAGCTGTGAGACTATGTTTGTACTTTGATACCCTCATTTACGTTACAGTTCTCACAATGGATTCAAGAGCATGATCAACAATTCCAAGTTGCATTCAGCTGTGAAATGAACAAGACAAGATTTCACAACACAAGAATACTTCTGAGAAGAAACGTAGCTTTATCCTAGAACCTACAAGATATTCATAAGATTTTCATCTGAAATGAGCCTCCCCTCCCCTTCCTTTTTGTTTCTCTTTCACACACCCCCTTGGTCCCATCAATAGAATTAGTGGTATTGTTCTGTCAATAAAATATGTTTTAAAAAAATAGAAATATGTGAGTGACATTCAGGTTTACTTGCTTTTTACAATGACTTTAGCTGCTGCATGCAATTGAGAATTGAGACCCTAATCCACCAGTTGGATCCATTCAGGCAGGCCTTGTACCTACTGGACTGCTTAAGGGGCTCCCATTCCAGGATCAGCTGCTTGGTCATAACATTAAACAAAAATTAAAGGATATGTCTTCACTACTGGCCAGATCCACAGGCAGCGATCGATCCAGCAGGAATCAATTTATCGCATCTAGTCTAGATGTGATAAATCAATACCTGAGTGCTCGCCCATCGACTCCTGTACTCCAGCTCGGCAAGAGGCATAGGCAGAGTCAATGGGGGAGCAGTCAACTCACTGTAGTGAAGACACCACAGTAAGTAGATCTAAATAAGTCGACTTCAGCTACGTTATTCACATAGCTGAAGTTGTGTAACTTAGATCGATTCCCCCACCCAGTGTAGACCAGGCCAAAGTGATTAATGCCCTTTGTGACAGGGCTTGACTCACCACTGCAGTGCCCCCTGATGAATGTCCTGGGGATCAGCTCTGCTAGGTGGTGTGGCCTCTTCTGGTTGCATCTCACCACCATAACTTCCCCACGTCACCACCAGGACCGTGGCATCCTCTTCAGTGATGCAGCCCTCCAGCTGTGCCGCACTCTGTGCTCCCCCTTCTGGGTGACACAGTATCAGTCTGCTGTCCAGCCACTTCCTTCAGTGGTGACTGAGGCCAAACCAATACTCCAGGTCCCAGACCAGGGACTATCCCCTCTGACTCCTCTGTAGACCTCTCTGGGCCACTTCCTCATGGCCCCAGCACCCTCTTTGTCCTTGCCTCAGGGCCTCTGAAGATTACTGCAGCCTACCAGGAGCTGCCTTTAGCTCCCCAGGTCTCTGCCTGCAGCACTGGTCTGTTCAGGGTGCTTGCTGCCTTCAGCCTGCAAGGCAGCCAGTCCCCCTTCCCTCCTTAAGCTCCAGGGGAGGGACTGAAGCTGCTCTGCAGCCCTTCTTATAAGGGCCAGGCCAGCCCTGACTGGCTGCTTCTTGCAGCCCCTCTCTAATTGGCTGCCTCCTGTGTGCCTCCCTAAGGCTCTATTAACCCCTTATGGGCCAGTGTGGGGCACATGCCCCAGCACACACACTGAAAAATTAAAACTAACACTTTCCATTCTAGCTATTAATACTTGGCACCTATTATATAAAATGTCATAGTCAGACCATTATTTAAAACTAATAAGAACAAAAAAGACACCCAAGAAATTAAAAACTGATATATACAAATTCAGGTTTTCATTAGATTCTTTTCCCACACCCAGCCTGAGTGTCTGTGTGGCTGATTTGCCTCTCATTTACAGTGTAGACCAAGAGTAATAGACCGATTTATCTATCAGCCCAGATCTAAGCTATCTAACAAGTTTCATATCATGTTCAAATGAATTATTCAAGATTAACAAAATATTCAGCCTGCTCTAGTTAAATGACAATGGAAGGTGGGTAGGATAGGTCAGTGAATAGGAAATTTCCAGTGTACCTTGTACCTGTTGTGTGAAGAAAGAGGACTTCAGTCTCCAGGGCAGTCTGTTTAGTTGGCTTCCGTAGGGAGGTTCTCTGCAGCTGCGGGGCCCACTTCTATTCCCTCATTGCTTCATGCATCCTGGCATAGTTCTTCTGGATAGCATCCATTGATTCCTTAGATTCCTTTGTGAAGAAATAGGCACTTTCTAGGGCTCTTTGCTTGGTATTCCCTGATTTTAAAACTGACACTTCATTGGTTTTTCATTTGTTGCCTTGTTAACTGTTTTCTAAACCCTGTGGCTCCTCCCTCACTTAGGGGACAGACCTTTAGCTGGTGGGCTCTGCTCATCTTCCTCAGAATTCAGAGAGGAACGTTTGCAGACTTGGGGCAGGGAGGGGGTGGAATTCTCTGCGACTGCTGGGCCCTTTTCCAGTCCCCTTATCCATTCACACATGATCTAGACAGAGTTCCTCTAAAGTGGACTTAGATTCTGTCTCAGAGCAGTGGGTGTTTTCTAGAGTTGTCTGCTTGGCTTCACCTTCTGGCTTCCTTATTTTGACTCCCATGATCTGCACACCTATCATTGTTCATTCATTTTTTGGCCCCCATGCTCAGTTAAGTTCTGGGTTATATGGCTCCTCTCTCATTTGAGAGAACAGGCCATTTGTTTCTTTCTGGGGGGAGGGGGGGGCACATAGCCTGTTTAAATCCTGATGGTGGGCAAACTGGCTTCCAAGTCTGTGGCGTCTACTCTTCTGAGGTGGAGGCTGTTACAGTTTCAGGGTAACCACATCTGGAGTGGACTATGGAGTGGGGAAATACAGGAGTTCCCAGTCAGACCTCCAGTTGTCACCTGTCTCTGGGCAGGATTCACACTACTTTCTGACTGGAGACACAGCCTCCTTTACACTGGGATGTCCCCAGCAAGCCAGCCTGGCTAAAGGCCAGCCCCTGTGCATTGCTTTCTCTCTCCAAGGGCTATGAACAGTGTATTTCCAGCAATTTACAAGTTACCACACAGCCTTTTCTAAGCATGCACATCTATTCTTAAGGCAAAAACCTAACACACAGATTTAAAAAGACTCAAAAACCACACACATGGAACGTACCCACAATCACCCATCAGTTTTATGGGGCCTAGTAGGCTTAAGGCTTTTCAACTTTTCCACGATGTTTGGGGAGCATCCCTTGGACAGAATGTCCTGATGGTTTGAAGGATCAGAAAGAAGGCCTTCATCCTCCTCCTATATTATAAGTAATGGGAAGTAAATAAAGTGAGGTACCTTGATTGGGGCGGGGGGGTGCAGAAGGGGGTGCAGGGGTCAGGCTTTGGGAGGGAGTTTGGGGACAGGCTCTGGGCTTGGACAGGAGATTGGGATGCAGGAGGGATCAGGGGGGCAGTACTTACCTTGGGCGGTGCAACTCCCAAAGTGACCAGCACACCCCTCTCGCAGCATCTCCTAGGCGGGTGTGTGTGTGTGGGGGGTGTTTCTGCACGCCGTTTACCATAGGTGCCACCCCTGCAGCTCCCATTGGCCGCAGTTCCCATCCAATGGCAGCTGTGGAGTTGGTGCTCATGATGGGGGCAATGTGCACACACACACACACACACACACACACACACACACACACACACACGGCTGCAGGGACATGCCAGCCGCTTCTGGGAGTGGCGTGGTGCAGAGGGAGGGAGCCAGCATGGGCAGGGAACCACCTTAGCCCTGCTGCGCTGCTGCTGGCATGTCTCTGCGTGCCCTTCGGGGGAGGGAGGTGGTGGATCTCCATGCACTGCCTGGGGTGGAGGCAGTGCGTGGAACTTCCCCCGCACACACACACACACCAGGGGCACGCAGAGATGTGCCAGCAGCCAGCCACTTCCGCGAGCAGCGAGGGGCCATGGAATGCAGGCAGCCAGCCTGCCTGAGCCCTGCTGTGCTGCCAGCCAGGACTTGGGGACAGGTTGTCAGATAAGATTTGTCCTGCATTTTGAGGGGCCCTGTCATTGGGGACCCTGTGCCACCGCACTGTTTATTTCATGGTAAATCCATCTCTGCCTGAGTCAGTTCAAGCTCATCCTTTTATACTGAAAGGCCTTTCTTTGTCTCCTAGTCTCTGAAAAACCCAACCTGAATCATTCTATGCAAACCACTCCAAGGGGTGGAATGTCTCTGGAGTAATTTATTGTCTCAGGGGTAATCATTCCCCACTGTTTTTTGTTTCTGGAGAACTTGCGGTAGCTCTCCCCCATGGAGGAGAACACAATCATACATAAACCATTTCAAAGTGCAATACCATGATTTCCAAAGATACTGCATGCTATTCCAATATCTGTCACACCACCCATGGCTCTTCCTGGGGTAAGGGCTCTTTCTCCTTCTGTGAGGTCAAAGACTAGTTGGCTTATGTCTTTGTGGTCTTTCCCCCTGTGAAGGCCCTTCCTGTGGTGAGGCCCTTCTGGAAGGCACAGGATTGCTAGACAGGGACCTTTCAGGAGCTTGTTTACTTGAAAGGCAAAGAGAAAATACAGAGCTGTAAGTACAGCTGAAAAAATGAAGTTTTCCCGGGTGAAACATACAACTCAGAAGTAAAGAAGAAAACCCTCATTAAAGTGGGTTTACTATGAGCTACTGCTTGACAATCAAGATACGATATAGAATCATTATTGAACAGTAACTTTTCCTTATGTATTAGCTACATTTTAGTTCTGAAAGCTTCATTCAGTGGATTCTACAGAGGAGTAACCACAATGACCTGTAGAGGCAAGGCATGGGGGGAGGGGAGGAAGATGTGGGGTCACATCCCTGCTTGGATTGTACTGAGCATGCTTAGTAGCACTGCTGAAGCCAGCTGCCCTCACTCTGCCCCCCCCACACTATCGATAGGCATGGGTCATCTCTGCTCATGTGTTTGAATAGGGAAATCCACTTTAATCCCTGGAATTGCAGCTCTTGATGTCCTGTTCTTAGTAAGGCAGCAGCTTTTAGAAAAGCTTTCATCCTCAAGCAATACAAGGAATGGCGGAAGGAGAGCATCAGCTGCAAGCAACTTTCCCATTGCCGGCAAGGAACACCTAGAGCCGTGTCAAGTGCCTGGCTTCTGGTTGACCTCACTGTGTGGGCACAGTACAGAGAGCAGGAAGGGAAGGGAAGGACATTGCAAATGAAAAGGTATCCAGGGATCTAAACATGCCTATTTATGGCACTTTCCCCCTAAGGCCCTTCATGTTTGAATTTAAGTATAGTTACTCACTCTGCCAGGTCAACTCAGAGTCAGTCAGGACTATATACTTCTCCATCTTTTGGTGCTGTGCTTGGCTGACAGTCAAACCAGTGCTCATTTGAAGATGGGACAAAGCATTGGTAAGAGGCCAGTAGGATCACTGATGGTGCTGTATTCAAGGGCAGATTTCAGCTCTGTTGGATAAGGTGTGCTCTCAGGTACAGCCTGTGCAACCTCAGTGGACTGGATTCTCCTCTCACTTGCTGTAGTGTAAATTGGGATAGCTCTATTGAAGTCAGAGTCAAAACAGGTAAGTGAGGATAATCAGGCCTATGGACTCCAGTGCAGTAGCCCAGAATATGACTCAGCACAGATTAACAGGCCTGATTCTGATCTCACTTACACCAGTTTCCACACTGCAGTAACTCCATTTACTTCAGTGGAGTCACTCCCAATTTATACCAGCATGAGATCAGAATCAGGCCCCATATATCTGAATGCCAGGGAAATTGGTGGCCAATTACAAAGAGGAGAGGGGTTGACAGGATGAGAGCAGGTTAAAAAGTTCTCAGTGTAACTGTTTTCCATCAGAAAATGCTGTTTTGTTGAAACTGAAATGTTTCATATCGATTTTGTCAAAATAGTAGATGGGAAAAATTGGAACAATTGAAATCTGATTGGAGTGTTGCATTGCAACTCATTTTTGTGTTATGATAAAAATATTAACCATACAAAATATTGTATTATGTTTAATATTAAATTTGTCATTTCAGTAAGTTCATTTTAATGTTTCCAAAGGAAAATATTTCAGAGTTTCTGCGGTGAGAAATTTTGAGATTAAAATTGATTCAGGACAAAAACATAGTACAGTGTATATGTCCTAAGGCAGATCAGCTGTGATGCAGCCCGTCTAATGAAAGCTCAGTACCTGAATATTAGTGGACTTCTGGCTTCATTTCTAATCTCTTGCTTATAAGATTGCTATGTTAGTAACAGGGCAACCCCAAGCATTCTTGGCTCAGACTGGGTTTTGGTGACATCTTACAGATGAACTCATTAAAAAGCCCTGAATAACCTGGTAGATGATCTACCCCAGGCAAAGAAGAAAATGAAACTACCCCTGTCTGAAAACCACTTTTCCCCCTTTGAAAGATTATCACCAGAGTCTAGTTAAAAGGCAGATACTTGCAGTCTGGGACTAACTGGGGGGGGGAAGAATAAGCTGATAAAATCTGCCCATCTCGTGTCAAAAAGATAAAGCTGCATCAGTCTTAGCCCCTGAATTTAGAGATTAATTCATTGGCTGCCACTTTTCTCCTGACAAACTGTTACAAACTAAATCCTAGAATGGATTGTAGTCTCTTCTAATGGCTTGCCTGCCTGCCCCCCGACCTCTTGGAGTCCTCTCCAGGCTGCCACTTTTGCACCTGCATGTACGTGTACATGCACCCATACTTGTCAGGTGCAAACACATGAGCATGCTCCACTACCAGGATGAACTCCTTTAATAGTCAAACAATTGCTCAGGCCCAGGTGTTACTACAAAAAGTACATGCACTAGGATTAGAGTTTTCAGAGTGTGAGCAGGCACTTAGATTTCATAAATGAGGCACATATGTGTGAGCAAACCTGTATGTGCTCATTACACATGTGAAGGCCCTGTAGAAGCCCTTTTGAAAGTATATCCCTTTATGTCTGGGAGCACTTAGACAGTCATGACATCCTAGAGAGATTCCAAGTCTTATTTCCAAGCTAGGTGTTGAGAAGAGGATCTTAAAATTGGACTCGGGAACAAATGTATTTGTTCTATGAGTAATAATGGGCCACATTCTCAGGTGGTGTAAATCAATGTGGCTCCATTGAACTCTGTGGAGATGCTCTAATTTCCACCATGATTACACCTACACTGAAGCTGGGCAGTGCAATTTCTAGCTCAAGTTGACATACGTGTTAGAAATAGCAGTGTGGCTGCAGCACACTGATCTTGGGCATGATTTCACTTGGGAAGCTAGCCCATCCCAATGCATATTACACCTTAAGGAATTCTGCACCACTGTGCATGTGCAGAATTTATGTCCCTGCAGATTTCTTTGCTTACCTACAGAAAAATTACTTTCTGATGGGGAAGCAAAGGAAAGCAACAAGAGTAGTCATGCAACCCTCCCCAGCAGTATGTTTTGGGTGCCCAGGGCAGCTGGCAGAGAGGTAAATCACTGTGGGGCAGGGGCCAGGACTGGGGAAGACTGGGCGAGTGGCTCCTATCTTGCATCGGGCTCAGTTGCTAGTCCAGATTGGGCAGGACAGGACTTCTTCCCCTGCACAGCATCCAGGGCTGGGTCAGGCCCACCCCTAGATTTCTCCCCCAGCTGCAGGAAGCTCTGCAAACCCCTCCCCCCCCCGCACACACACACAATTCCTGCACCCATCGCTCCTCAGCTGTAGGGGGAGGGATCCCTGTAAAGGGAGCTGCTCCCTGCATCTGCCCAACCCCCATGCATCCAGACCTCCTCATACCCAGACTCTCCTACGCAGCGCTGAATCCCACTCCCCCTGCACAACCCCAATGAGCCAGTGGCACCTGGATCCCCACCCCACTGAGTCCCACTCCCCCAGCACCTGGATGCCCCCAGAGCCTCCCAGTTCCCCATGCCAAGTTATATCTCCCACAAACATCCAGACTCCCCCACCCCTGCTGAGCCCCATCCACCTTCATTGGGACCCCCTGCAGAGTCCCATTACTGTTGCACCCAGAACCCCCTGCCCCAACAAGCCCCTGTGCATCCACATCCCCCCCACACCTGGATCCCCCACTGAGCTGCCCACACCCAAATTGCCCCCCCAAAACAAACAAACAGCCCACACCTGGATTCCCCCCACACTAAGCCCATCCACAGTTGGCTCCTGCCTTGCTGAGTCTGCCTCCCCACAACTGGTGCACCTGGCCCAGAGGGGCGGGGCCCTGGGGTGTTACTGGGGCGGGCCCCATCCTTGTGCTGTGTTAGGGTTGGATGCAGCCTTACCGCTGAGTCTGTGTCCCAGCATGTGGGAGGGGGGAGATGCACAATAATCTCCCACCTTTGTGCAGCCAGTGGCTTGTGCTCCCCAATGCCATGCTGGAGACTCCACATTTATTTGACAAATAAAATTTGCAGAATTTTAAAATATTGTGCACAGAATTTTTAATTTTGAGGGCAGAATGCCCTCGGGAGTTGCATTTGCAGTTACACTGCTATTTTTAATGCACTAGCTCAATTTGTGATAGCTACCCAAGCTCAAAGTTAAACCTCCCAGTTGCAGTGTAGATGTTCCCTTAAAGGAGGATCTGACCCAATGTGTTTAAAGACAAAGGTAATTAATGAGGCAATGTGATGTGTAATCTAGATTAAAATAGATATATGTTACAGAATGTGTAATAACACCCCACGGGGTTTGAACTTTGAACCTTCAAGCTACAAGACAGGAGTATGAACCATTAGACCGCGCAAAAGATATAACACACACTTTTTTCAAGTAAAAACACCAAGCCACCAGAGGGAGCTCATTCCATCCTATGAGGGTAAATGATATTGATGAATTACAGTGGAACAATGAAAATAGAGTGTGGAAGTTCGGTGTGTTCTCCAGTTCATGCCAAGTTCTGCTTGCACACAAATCTAGTGGGGGGGAGGGGGGGGAAACAGGATTTTTTTTTTCTTCTTTGTTATCACAATTAGAGCTGGTTAGGAATTTAATGACTAACCTGTTTTTTGTTGGATGTGTTGATTTGTCAAAACAGGGTGGTTGTTTTTTCTGGGATTGTACCAGTTTCAGCTAGACTTTCATAGGGAAAAGTCCAGGATGGAATTTCTGATTAAAACTAGAGACAGAAACCCACCCCAGAATAGCAAGTGGGCAGGACACTCGCCCAGGAAGTAGGACGCCCAGGCTCAAATCCTTGCTCTACCTGATTCAGGGACTTGAAGCAGGCGGTTTGACATCTCAGGTGAGTACACTAACCACTGGGCTATAGATTATTCTCTTGCTCGCTTTTAGTGAAAAAAGTTTGAAAGGTCACAGTTTTGTCTTGTTCAAACAGTTTTGAAAAATCTTGAAAAATTTCACAAGATGGGAAAAACCCATTTAGCTGCAGTCTTGTGCAAGAGAGTGTTCATAAGAGGAACATGATTGGAACTAGTGAGTATTTCAGTGGGAGATTGCTTCTCCTCCCCTTAACCTGCCCCCATGCGTGCTCAGATACTACAGTGATGAGGGCCATATAATTACATAAGGTGGCATGGATCTCAGGTGCTGCAATTGGTTAAGCAGGTGGCCTTTGATTCACTGAAGAGCCAGGGCTTCAGTCTAGTGGTGTTTGCGGCAATGTGCTGCCACAGCCTTCCAGAGGCACATGTAGGCAGATCATTCCTTGCTGTTAGAATCACACAAGTTACAGACAGAAGAGGTGTCTCTGGTCACCTACTGTAATTCATCCCCTGCAGCGCTAGTCCAGGGTTTTCTCCCTCCAAAGGTACTTTGACCAGCCTACTTTTAAAATGAGAGTGATGGGGCTTTCCCCAGTCCCTTTGGGAGACTTCCAGAGTGAAATCCATCACACCATTCCAAACTGGTTCTATTAGGCCTGTTTTCCTTTAAAAAAAAGTTATTCATTACTTGTGTATGACCCTGCTGTACAGTTCCAAAAAATCATTTTTCTCCCAAGTGTTTATATGCTTCACATTATTGTAGACACTTTTAATCTCTTCATTTAACAGTCAGTGAAGATATCAATTAAATCTAATCCAGCAATTTGCTGATGTGACCATGCAGACCCTCTGGTACTCACTCCCCTGGGCAGAGGAGTGTGTACATTATAGCTATAAAATGTTACTTCAACTTGATTAAAGTGGCCTCTGCAGCATAGCGCTGCAGTTTCTCCGTGGCCTAGAAGGGCATTCCTTCCTCCTTTCCCTTGGCACATCCATCCCAATTTCTTAGCCCATAGTCTTCATAACTGCAGAGAGGACCTGCTGATTTTAACTCCTAATAGCATGTGGGAAACAAGCTATAGCTCATAAGAATAAAGAGGCTCCTGAAGAGGTCTGCACTTGTGCCTACCCCATGCATGTTTGAAACTGTAGCCACCAGAGTCATCACCAGACCACCCAACAAACTGAAGAGAAGAGACTTTAGAGACTGAGCTCTGTCTTTTACAGGTGGAACAGCACCAAGGCTGGTTCCTATGCTTGGAATCTGAACCTAAGGGAATCTCCATGGAGACCAGATGTGTTCTCATTTGTACTAGTGTAAATCCTTAGAGGCTAATTGGACTTCACTGGAGTTACTCAGGATTGGCCCCAGTAAAATGGAGGTAAAAATTGGGCTCGGTGTGAGAAGTTATTCAATCGCACCAGTTAAACACCAGAACACCAGAGGCTTTTCTTGTGGTCACAGCCTCCTGGGATGTGACTGGGGGTGGGGCAAAGTAGCAGCCCCTCCCACTCCCTGTTGGTCCTGGATGCCAAGCCTTGGTGTTGATTGTTGGGGCTGCTAGCAGGAGTTGGGATGTACCCTCCCCTCTGGAGACACCTGGAGCACAACACTGTAGGAGATGGCAGTCAGTGAGTTCCCCACCTTAGCAGGGGCAGTAGGGCTCAGGCTTTGGGCTTCAGCCCTAGGGCAGGCTCTGGCCATAGGGATTCAGGTTCCAGACCCCTGCTGCCTCCCCCAATCCAGGGCTTAATTTATCCCCAGGCTTGGTAGGGCTGAGTAAGCCTGCTATGAAAAAAGTGATACTTGTAGGTTTGTTAATGTTACTTTCCCCCCCCAATAGGCTTACTAGCTAGCAATTAAATAAATTACAATGATTTGGACGTGTATCTGTGTTGGCTAAAGTTGGTGGCTGCACTCTGAGGCAAACAATTTTGTCTTGAGAACTCCTGCACTAAATAGTGGGTTCCAGAGTGCACCTGCATTCTGGATGCTAAAGAAATGGAGGCCAGAGTCAGAAATTTGGTCCTCACTATCTAGATGTATTTGCTGGTTACTCTGTATTTACTTAACAAATTTCAATAAGGAGCAAAGCAGTTTTTGCTGTGCTGATGAAATAGTAGCAAAAGTACAGAGGAAACCATGCAAACACTAAGCAACACAGTAATTCCCACAGGACTGGTTCTGAGCCTGGGAATTCTCTACCTGCACAGTCAGGCATTGCCAAGAAGGCTCAGGTGTGCACTGTACGAGATGGAGAACATGACACTGTGGGGGGCTATTGTAGCTGATATGCAGCAATGTTTTTAATCTGGAATTAAAAGCTTTGATAGTATAAATTATTTGAATCTCTGCCGGAATAGTAGAGAAGGGAGAGAAAGTTCTAAAGGAACTATAAGCAGACAGAGGAGAATTTGTTCCAGCCAACAATTGAATCAAAAAAATTAACTTGATTTTCTGTGAATTATTATATTTGGATTTTTACCAAATTTGTTGTGACTTGTAACATTTGATGAGTTATTTATACAAACATATTTCAGTCTAAAGTGACTGAGTGATTCACTATTTGTTACTGTTGTTAAGAATAGCTACTAGTTGTAATTCACTATCTATGTTACATGACCAGTCACCTACGCCACATGGTATCCTCTCAATTCTGATTGGAGGGCTCCTAAAGTCTCAAAGAACTTTCAAGATGGTCACACAAACCCTTCCAGTGCAGAGTCTAATGGGAGACCACGGTCACAAGTTGTCACAACATTTACGCTTTCTACACAGTTTGAGTCACATGAATGTTCACAAAGAGAAAATGAAAGGGGCTAAAGTGAATTGGTGGGGGTCTTTCCTCAGATGCTTTTTGGGGCTGTTTGCCCAGGTTTGGCAGCCCTCAGGGAACAAGGATTGTTCAGCAGAAGAAGAAGAGGTGAGCATCCTAGGCAGGACAGATATCAAATGAATATGTTTGCAGAAATTAACTCAGTTCCCTTTCCTCTTATGAGTAGCTGTGTTCATTCAGCTGTGATGGTCGTTTGAGACTATATCACAATATCAAAAGCAAGCTTGCATCTTTATCTGGCCACGTTTCAAAACCATTTCCCATCCTTTTAGGTCTCAGAGGCCAGTTTCTCTGGAGGGTCATTTCCCATCTTGTTTTCCCAGTGTATTCTCTTGTTTAAAATAATCCCATTTGCTAGATATCCTTCCCACAGGTCCATAACCTCTTCACAGAGGAGGAATGATGCCTTTGATGTTTTTTCACTATAGATAGCCCTCTTGTAACTGCTACCCCTCCAGCTCACAAAGTCTGACAGCCTGATTCTGCTCTCCCTTATGCTAGTTTTCTATTGACCTCACTGGAATTACTCCTCAGTTAAACCAGTGAGACTAAAAGCAGAATTAAGCCTGATGTTTCATGGAACAGGAAGATTTCTGAAACCACTTCTCAGTCTGGAGAACTATTCTAGAAATGACAAAGCACAAAACAGTGACCCAGATGTCCTTTAAAAAGCAACATGAGAAGTAGTGATTCATGTTTTACTAACTGCTGGAGCATACACTGTTTTTAATGGAGGGAGATAAAGAAAGATCATGCATACTCAAGGTAGGTACCACACTTCACAGCATTCTATCTCTGCATGGAAATGGTTAGGACAGATTTCAGCGCAGAAGAAAGCAATTGCACTAGGAAATTCACTCCCCTCCCCCCAGTTTTAAACACCTAAATCATTTACACATTAAAAGGCAGCTTTGAGTTACACTGGCTACAAACAGCCCCTATAAGCTCAGCTGAGTTTAGAGAAGTCCTGACAGTGGCATGGGGCATGTATGCTAGAAAAGCCACTATACCAACTTGTACCCCACAGGAGGATCCCTGCACACTGGATTTACCTTCCCATTGGGGTTCTCTTTATTTGACCTTTGGTTTTGAGCCATTAGGATTTAGGTTTTCAAGCTTTCCTACAGCTTTGAGAGCTCTTTTTTTCTTGTTATCTGAAAGCTGAGTCTCTCTCATAATCACAGGATTTCAGGAGCTGCTGGGGCTTTAAGAAAAACGAAACAAAACCCACACACTAGCTATCGTGAGACTTACAATAGATCTGAGAGAACTGGCAATGCTAATGAACCCCAATGAGCGTTCTTCTCCTGAGCTCTCTACACCCCAGTGTATTCTGCTTGCATAGGCAGAGTTCCTCCAGGCCTTTCCCAGCTGTACATCCCCTGCAGTGTGGATAATGTGCTTAGCGGCACCATTTGGCCTAGTAATCTTATTTACTCCTGTCTTTGCTATGTTTTGTTTTCTATGTGCCTGTTCTGTAATCTTGTTGACACAGGATTTCAACCCAGAATGTAAAACAAGTGATGATTTTACAGGAATGTGTTTACCAGTCTCACATGGACAACACCATGCTGTTTGATTGCTGCCCAACACCCAGAGTCTATTAGCAGTCCCCTGAGTTCACCCATTTTTTTTTTCAAATGGGCAGAAGAGAGTAACAGGATTTGTGGCGTGACAGTGGAAAAATACAGTTACCTGACTCAATTGTCAGGGAAACAGAGAGGCCTCTGCACTGTTTGGAAAGGCTTCCACACACACTTGCATGCTGTGTGTAATGTACTGTATACCTGCAGCTGCCCTACTCTAGTCCCATCTGTTGGAAATTAATGTTCATTTTCCTCATCTTGCCTTCTTAAAAAAAATCATTAGTGTTCAATAGATGGAGTTGGCAGTGATTTTAGCCAGGCACATTGGGGGCATGAGCTGTACAAATTCCCTTGACATAAACATACACAAGCCTGTGGATTATAATCCCAAATTGCAACATCCCCTGATATTCAAGGCCTGGCACCACACATAGCTCTGCCAATGTGCATTATTTCTGACCTACAGCATCCCCTGCTATTCAGACTCTAGGATGCCACACAGCTCTGGCAATACATCCCATTCCCGTCCTGCGTCACCCCCTGATTTTCCAGCCTTTGAGCCCACACACAGCACGACTGATTAGAGCTAGTTGGGAATTTACTGACAAAGTATTTTCTCATCTGGAAATGAGAATGTCAAAACCAAAACTGATCACAGGAAAGGGTCGGTTTCAATGAATGTCCTGCTATTGCCCCCCCCCCCCCCACCAAAAGGAAAAAAAAGTTGCCAGAGAGTCTCATTCTGAGATTTTCAAAACAAAAACTTCAGTTTGACTCAAATCTGATTTTTTGCTTTAAAAATTAAGTTAAGTAGAAGATATCAAAATCAAAAATAGAACCAATCTGGTTGTTTTCAGGGAAGGGGGAAATTTTCATTCATCAAAGTCTGACATTTCAATTTTTCATCCCAATTTGGGAGGGGGAAGATTTTTGAAATCTCACAGATTCTCCAGGAATAGGAAAACCCATTTCCTACTCAGCCTTATGAATGATGCTGTTTGATCCTGACTTGCAGTACCCCCATAATTTCAATCCCAACACAGAAATGTCAATCCTATGTTCACTGCTTCTATTACTGCAGTCTACAGACCCTACACCACTCAGATGCAGATGACACTAAACTGGGAGGAGTGGTAGATAGGCTGGAGGGTAGGGATAGGATACAGAGGAACCTGGAAAAATTAGAGGATTGGGCCAAAAGAAATCTGATGACATTCAACAAGGACAAAGTGCAGAGTCCTGCACTTAGGATGGAAGAATCCCATGCTCTGCTACAGATTAGGGACTGAATGGCCAGGCAGCAGTTCTGCAAAGGACCTAGGGGTTACAGTGGATGAGAAGCTGGATATGAGTCGACAGTGTGCCCTTGTTGCCAAGAAGGCTAATGGCATTTTGGGCTGTATAAGTAGGGGCATTGCCAGCAGATTGAGGGACGTGATCATTCCTCTCTATTCGACATTGGTGAGGCCTCATCTGGAGTAATGTGTCCAGTTTTGAACCCCACACTACAAGGAGGGATGTAGAAAAATTGGAAAGAGTCCAGCAGAAGGCAATAAAATGATTAGGGGTCTGGAGCACATGACTTATGAGGAGAGGCTGAGGGAAATGGGATTGTTTAGTCTGCAGAAGAGAAGAATGGAGGGGGGATTTGATAGCTGCTTTCAACTACCTGAAAAGGAGTTACAAAGAGGATGGATCAAGACTGTTCTTCGTGGTAGCAGATGACAGAACAAGGAGTAATGGTCTCAAGTTGCAGTGGAAGAGGTTTAGATTGGATATTAGGAAAAACTATTTCACTTGGAGGTGGTGAAGCACTGGAATGGGTTACCTAGGGAGGTGGTGGAATCTCCTTCCTTGGAGGTTTTTTTAAGGCCAGGCTTGACAAAGCTCTGGCTGGGATGATTTAGTTGGGAATTGGTCCTGCTTTGAGCAGGGGGTTGGACTAGATGACCTCCTGAGGTCCCTTCCAGCCCTGATATTCTATGAGTCTCAGTTTGCAGCTGCTCAGAAGTAGATGCATTTCTTGTCCTCCTCTGAAGTATGCTGGAATCACTCATTGCCATAAGGGATTCAAAGTATGTTGGATTCAGCTCTAGTTTTGGATTTATATCCAGCATGTACTTTGATTTCTTTATTACATCTATAAGGGGTAGAAAGTCCTTGGTTTTAATAGAATAATATTATGCAGTTGCATGGATTTGCCAGGATTCTACAGAAGTTACAGTAGTAAATTAATTATGAAACAAAGTGTTCTCTTTTTGGATTGCTCAAGAGTACATAAACTGGCAGTTGTGCTCAGAACATGCATCAGAACAAAGGAAATATAAAACGGAATCAAGAGAAGTGAGAGTAGCAGTGCCTAATAATAGCAGTTTGTCAAGAGGAACCTGCTCATGGGGAAAGCCAGAATGGCTTCCCACCCTCTAATAATTATGATCAGTTAGAAAGGAAAAATGACAATGTAGAAATGAGTTCATCTATAAAAGAAGTTTTCATTTAATGGTAATTCTAATTAAACTACACAGCCCCAACTACTTGTTTATGTGGCTGTGTCATACTACTTATTGAACATTGCTAGAGGTGTATAGTCCATGTCCAAAACTCAGTGGGAGTCAAGCAGTGGCCATACAGGCAGAGGTGGATTAAGATATATTGGAGCCCTGGGCAAAAAGAACATTTGGGGCCCCCACATCCCTCACCCCTGCCATGAAGCTACGTCCCTGATCCTCCCCTTACCCCCACCCCCCTCACAAAGGCCCTGCCCCGGCCAGAAGCCAAGTCCTGGCAAGAGCTGCCCAGGGAGCCTGGGCCACGGTGGGGAGCCCTGGACCCTCCATCTGTCCTGCGTGGTGCACCCTGGGGGGGCTCTCAGGCACCCCCTCCCCTGCCCAAGGCAGGTGCAGGGCCGGGTCTCCCCACAGCTGCCTGGGCTCCCTGGGCAGCTCTTACCACAGCCTAGGGCAGTGGACCCCAAACTGTGGGGCACACCCTCCTAGGGGGGCATGGAGGAATGTTTAAGGGGGGCGCAGCAGGGCCCAGCCTTAGCCCCAGCTGTGGCTCTGCTCCCAGCTGCACCCTCACTCACAGCCCCCAACCGCGGTCCCCATCCCCGCTCCTGGCCCCAGCTCCCAGGATAGGGTGGCCAGGTGTCTGGTTTTTTACTGGAACGCCTGGTCAAAAAGGGACCCTGGTGGCTCCAGTCAGCACCACTGCCAATGGGAGCTGTGGGGGTAGCACCTGCAGATGGGGGCAGCAGGCAGGGCCCCTGGCTGCCCTTCCACCTAGAAGCCAGAGGGGTATGGCAACCACTTCCTTGGAGCCATCTGAGGTAAGCTCTGCCTGGAGCCTGCACCCCAAACTCCTCATCCCTAGCCCCACTCCAGAGCCTGCACCCCCAGCCGGAGCCCTCATCCCCTCACACCCCAACAGCTTGCCCAGTCCTGAGCCTCTTCCTGCACCCCAAACTCCCTCCTGAAGCCTGCACCCCCTCCTGTACCCTCCAGCCCCCTCCCACACCAAACTCCATCCCAGAACCCATATCCCACACTCCCTCTTGCACCCCAATCCCCTGCCCTAGCCCTGAGACCCCTCCTTCACCCCAAACCCCTCATCCTTGGCCCCAATCCAGAACCCACAACCCTAGCCCAGAGCCCTCACCCCCCACACCCCAATCCTCTGCCCCAGCCCAGAGCTCCCCACAAACCCCCTTGGCCCCACATCCCAGCCCCCTCCCTCCCAGCCCACCCCAGAGCCCCACCTCCAGCCAGAGCCATCACCCTCTCCCATACCCCAACCCTCTGACCCAGCCTGGGTCCCTTCTCATACCTGAAGCCCCTCAGTCCCACCCTGCAGCATGGAGCCCCCTCCTATACCCCCAAACCTTCCCCCATTCCCATCCCCACCTCAGAGCCTGCACTCTCCAGCCAGAGCCCCCCCACTCCAACCACCTGCCCCAGCCTGGTGAAAATGAGCAAATGAGGGTGGGGGGGAGCAAGCGATGGTGGAAGAGAGGATGGAGTGAGCAGGGCTGTGGCCTCATAGAAGGGACGGGGCCTCAGGGTATGTGTGTTCAATTTTCTGCAATCAGAAAGCTGGCAACCTTATCCTGAGGGGGGCGCAGACTGGGTAATGGGGGTGGGGAGGCACCACTGACAAAGTTTGGGGATGCCTGGCCTAGGGTGACCATACTTCCCATTTTGGCCCAGACATCCTGACTTTGACAAAATTGGGCATTTGTCCCATTTGCAAATGGGACAAATGCTCAGTTTTGCCAAAAAAGGAGCTGGGGGGGTGAGCAGTGGAGCTCGGGGGGTGGGGCAGTGAGAGGTGGGGCTCAGGCCAGCTCCACATGGGGGAGGGGAGAGGGCCAGCTCTGCATGGGGGGGGGGGGAAGGGAGAAGGGTCTCAGAGGAACTCTATGCCATGCAGGAGGGTGGAGAGGGGGAAAAAGGGAGAAGGCTGAGAGCAGCTCCACGCTGTGCAGGGGGAAAGGGGAGAGTGAGAGAGGCTCGCTCCAGCACTGGAGGGCAGGGGGCTCGTTCCAGTGCCATGCAGGGATGAGGGTGCCTTGGCCCAGCAGCCCTCAGTCCAGCACTGCACAGGGGGTGGTGGATCAGTCCAGTGCCACACCAGGCAGGGGGGAAGGGAACACGCTTGGGTCAGCTCAGTGTGGGGCTTGGGTGAGAAGCACTCAGCCAGATCTGCCTAGGTCTGACGGGGACAGGTGAGCAGAGCCCACAGGTAAGTGGAGAACATGAAGACCTGGGAGATGGGTCGGAAACAAGAGGGAGCGTGGGCTATAATGGCAGAGAGAAAGGAGGGGTCAGGGCAAAACTGGGAGGCAAGATCAAACCAGTATCTTAGATGCCTGTATACAAATGCGAGAAGTATGGGTAATAAGCAGGAAGAACTGGCCGTGCTAATAAATACAAACTATGACATTGTTGGCATCTCCGAAACTTGGTGGGATAATACACATGATTGGAATCTTGGTGTGGATGGGTACAGCTTGCTCAGGAAGGACAGACAGGGGAAAAAGGGAGGAGGTGTTGCCTTATATATTAATAATGTACACACTTGCACTGAGGTGGAGATGGACATAGGAGACGGAAGTGTTGAGAGTCTCTGGGTTAGGCTAAACGGGGTAAAAAACAAGGGTGATGTCGTGCGAGGAGTCTACTACAGGCCACCTAACCAGGTGGAAGAGGTGGATGAGGCTTTTTTTAAACAACAAAATCATCCAAAGCCCAAGATTTGGTGGTGATGGGGGACTTCAACTATCCAGATAGATGTTGGGAAAACAACACAGCGAGGCACAGACTATCCAATAAGTTCTTGGACTGCATTGCAGACAACTTTTTATTTCAGAAGCCTGAAAAAGCTACTGGGGGGAAGCTGTTCTAGATTTGATTTTAACAAATAGGGAGGCACTCATTGAGAATTTGAAACTGGAAGGCAGCTTTGGTGAAAGTGATCATGAAATCATAGAGTTCACAAATCTAAGGAAGGGTAGAAGGGAGTACAGCAAAATAGAGACAATGGATTTCAGGAAGGCAGATTTTGGTAAGCTCAGCGAGCTGATAGGTAAGGTCCCATGGGATTCAAGACTGAGGGGAAAAACAACTGAGGAGAGTTGGCAGTATTTCAAAGGGCCCAAAAGCAAGCTATTCTGCTGGGTAGGAAAGATAGAAAATGTGGCAAAAGACCAGCTTGGTTTAACCACGAGATCTTGCATGATCTATAAAAAATGAAAACTAGGTCAGATTACAAAGGATGAATATAGGCAAACAACACAGGAAAGCAGGGGCAAGATTAGAAAGGCAAAGGCACAAAATGAGCTCAAACTAGCTATAGGAATAAAGGGAAACAAGAAGACTTTTTTATCAATACATTAGAAGCAAGAGGAAGACCAAGGACATGGTAGGCCCACTGCTCAGTGAGGAGGGAGAAACAGTAACAGGAAATGGCAGAGATGCTCAATGACTTCTTTGTTTCGGTCTTACTGAGAAGTCTGAAGGAATGCCTAACATAGTGAATGCTAAAGGGAAGCGGGTAGGTTTGGAAGATAAAATAAAAACAACAAGTTAAAAAGCACTTAGAAAAGTTAGATGCCTGCAAGTCACCAGGGCCTGATGAAATGCATCCTAGAATACTCAATTTGCTAATAGAGGAGGTATCTGAGCCTCTAGCTATTATCTTTGGAAAATCATGGGAGACGGGAGAGATTCCAGAAGACTGGAAAAGGGTAAATATAGTGCCCATCTATAAAAAGGGAAATAAAAACAACCCAGGAAACTACAGACCAGTTAGTTCAACTTCTGTGCCAGGGAAGATAATGGAGCAAGTAATTAAGGAAATCTGCAAACACTTGGAAGGTGGTAAAGTGATAGGGAATAGATCTCGCATGATATTCTTATCAATAAACTAGGCAAATACAACTTAGATGGGGCTACTATAAGGTGGGTCCATAACCGGCTGGATAACCATACTCAGAGAGTAGTTATTAATGGTTCCCAATCCTGCTGGAAAGGTATAACAAGTGGGGTTCTGCAGGGACCAGCTCTGTTCAATATCTTCATCAACGACTTAGATATTGACATAGAAAGTACACTTATTAAGTTTGCAGATGATACCAAACTGGAGGGATTGCAACTGCTTTGGAGGATAGGGTCATAATTCAAAATGATCTGGACAAAGTGGAGAAATGGTCTGAGGTAAACAGGATGAAGTTTAACAAAGACAAATGCAAAGTGCTCCACTTAGGAAGGAACAATCAGTTTCATACATACAGAATGGGAAGAAACTGTCTAGGAAGGAGTACGGCAGAAAGGGATCTAGGGGTTATAGTGGACCACAAGCTAAATATGAGTCAACAGTGTGATGCTGTTGCAAAAAAAAGCAAACATGATTCTGGAATGCATTAACAGGTGTGTTGTGAGCAAGACATGGCCTCAACTGGAGTATTGTGTCCAGTTCTGGGCACCGCATTTCAAGAAAGTTGTGGAGAAATTGGAGAGGGTCCAGAGAAGAGCAACAAGAATGATTAAAGGTCTTGAGACCATTACCTATGAAGGAAAGCTGAAAGAATTGGGTTTGTTTAGTTTGGAAAAGAGAAGACTCAGGCCTGGTCCACACTAGGACTTTAATTCGAATTTAGCAGCGTTAATTCGAATTAACCATGCACCCGTCCACACCACGAAGCTATTTAATTTGACATAGAGGGCTCTTTAGTTCGACTTCTGTACTCCTCCCCGACGAGGGGAGTAGCGCTAAATTCGACATGGCCATGTCGAATTAGGCTAGGTGTGGACAGAAATTGACCTTAGTAGCTCCGGGAGCTATCCCACACTGCACCACTCTGTTGACGCTCTGGACAGCAGTCCGAGCTTGGATGTTCTGATCAGGCACACAGGAAAAGCCCCAGGAAAATTTGAATTCCTTTTCCTGTCTGGCCAGTTTGAATCTCATTTCCTGGTTGGACATCGGGGCGAGCTCAGCAGCACCGACAACGATGCAGAGCTCTCCAGCAGAGGAGTTCATGCAATCTCTGAATAGAAAGAGGGCCTCAGCATAGACTGACCGGGAGTCTTGGATCTGATCGGTGTGTGGGGCGAGGAGTCTGTGCTTTCGGAGCTGTGCTCCAAAAAACGGAATGCAAAGACCTACGAGAAGGTCTCCAAAGCCATGAGAGACAGAGGATACAGCCGGGATGCAACGCAGCGCCGCGTGAAAGTCAAGGACCTGAGACAAGGCTACCAGAAGACCAAAGCGGCAAACGGACGCTCCGGAGCCTGCCACCACTGCCCCACCAGTGACCGTGGACTCTGACGATGGGATAGTGTCGACGGCCAGTTCCTCAGCGATGTTCGCGGACGGGGAAGATGAGGAAGGGTTTGTGGAGGACGAGGCAGGCGACAGCGCTTACAACGCTGGTTTCCCCGACAGCCAGGATCTCTTCATCACCCTCACGGAGATCCCCTACCAATCCTCCCCGGCCGTTAACCCGGACCCTGAATCAGGGAAAGGATCAGTCGGTAAGTGCTTTAAACATGTAAACTTTTATTATTAATGGAACAGGAATCTGAACTATGTGAAAAGGAGGTCTATATATATGGGGATAGAACAGAAATCCTCCTGGGAGATCTCCACGAAGCTCTCCTGGAGGTAATCGAAAAGCCTCCGCAGGAGGTTCCTGGGGAGAGCTGCCTTATTGGGTGCTCCGTGGTAGCACACTTTTCCGCGCCAGGCTTTCATGAGGTACTCAGGGAGCATTGCCTCCCTGAGCATGGCTGCATAGGCCCCTGGTTTGTGCTGGCTTTCACGCAGCATGCGCTCTCTATCTCCTTCAGTGACCCTCCTCAGGGTGATCTCGCTCGGAGACTCCTGCATCTAATTAGGGGAATTACTATAATGTTACGCCTGGTCCAAAGTATTTTTAAAAAATCTCCAGACAGACGGCGTAGCAGAGACTCAGCACGCTGCTGCGTTACAAGCGTAACGGAAAGCCAAAGAATCAAATGGACGCTCATTGAGGGAGTGGGGACTGAGGTCGCAAGCTATCCCACAGTTCCTGCAGTCTCCGAAAAGCATTTGCATTCTTGGCTGAGCTCCCAGTACCTGTATGGTCAAACACATTGTCCGCGGCGGTTCAGGGCATAGCTCGTCAATGTACCCCCCTCCCCCACCCCCAGAAGGAAAAGGAAAAAAAATCGTCTCTTGACTCTTTTAAATGTCACCCTATGTGTACTGAATGCTGCTGTTAGACGCGATGCTGCGGCACTGTACTGTAGCATCCGCCCCGCCCCCCGCCTCATGGGTGGCTGATGGTGCAATATGACTGATATCCGTCGTCATCATCAGCCTTGCGGTAGATGGTGTAGTGCAGTAGGACTGCTACTCGTCCTCGTCATCAGCCCATAAGTAGACGGCCTGCTAACCGTCTTCATCATAGCAACAGGGGGCTGAGCTCCATCAGCCCCTGCCCTTCATGTGTAAAGAAAAGATTCTGTATTGCCTGGACTATCATAGCAGCAGGATGCTGGTCTCCTCTCCCCCACACTGCTTAATGTCCTGTCTGGACTATCATAGCAGCTGGAGGCTGCCTTCCCCTCATTTCATTTCACTAACAAGTCACTGTTTCTTATTCCTGCATTCTTTATTACTTCAGCATACAAATGAGGGGACACTACAACGGTAGCCCAGGAAGGCTGGGGGAGGAGGGAAGCAACAGGTGGGGTTGTTGCAGGGGCACCCCCTGTGAATGGCATGCAGCTCGTCATTCCTGCGGAATCTGACACGGAGCAGCTGTGCTCTCTAGTTCTCTGATACACTACAACCCTAGTACAGTTGCCCCATATTCTAGGCAGGACTGATTCTATTTTTAGATACCATAAAGGAGGGATTGACTCGGGGAGTCATTCCCAGTTTTGTCTTTTGCGCCCCCGGCTGATCTCGGCCAGGGGCACCTATGACAGCAGCAGAAGGTATAGTGCAGTAGGACTGTTTACTGTCCTCACCTTGCCAATTTACAATGGCATGGTAGAGGGTGCAATATGGCTGATAACCATCTCTGCTGTCATGCAAAAGCAAATGAATGCTGCTGTGTAGCGCTGCTGAATCGCCTCTGTCCGCGGCATCTAGTACACATATGGTGACAGTGACAAAAGGCAAAACAGGCTCCATGGTTGCCACGCTACGGCGTCTGCCAGGGTAATCCAGGGAAAACGGGCTCGAAATGATTGTCTGCCGTTGCTTTCCCGGAGGAAGGAATGAGTGACTACATTTACCCAGAACCACCCGCGACAACGAAATTTGCCCCATCAGGCACTGGGATCTCAACCCAGAATTCCAAGGGTCGGGGGACACTGCGATGGGGTGGAACAGGGGCAGAGTTTATGCTTTCCGGATTGCCTGCAGCAGGAGTGCACACGAGATAGGTGCTGTGCATGGTGTTGTTCACAGACACAGACTAGACTGTGTTCATTGTTCGCAAAAATGTATCTTTGCAAGGAATTCACTCCCTTTTCCCCATCACACAGCTTTGACTGTCTCCAGACCTGCCACAGCATCCCCCTCACAGAGGCTGGCAAAGATTAGGCGGCGAAAGAAAAAGACACGGGATGAGATGTTCGCTGAACTTATGGGCTGCTCCTGAGCCAAGGCGGACCAGCAGAGCCAGTGGAGGGAGACCCTCTCTCTGTACCAGCGCTCACACAGCGAACGGGAGGAGAGGTGGCGTGAGGAAGACAAGCAGGCGACTCAAACGCTGCTTGGACTAATGAGGGAGCAAACGAACATGCTCCGGCGCCTTGTGGATGTTCTGCAGGACCTCAGGCAGGAGGACAGAGCCCCCCTGCACTGTATCTGCAACCGCCCTCCCCCGCCACAAAGTCCCATACCCCCCTCACCCAAAATAACCAGAAGGAGGGGCGCCAGGGGCCGTGAAAACTGTCATTCCACCCCAGCAGAGTGCTCAAGTACCCAAAAGCTCTCATACCCTAAATTTTGAGAAGTCCTTCCCTTCCTGACTCACCCAAGCCCCAATCCCAGTTTCATCCCCTAACTGTCTAGTTAATTATTAAAAATACTTTGCTGTTAATTACTGTTTCCGTCATGTTTTTTTACAGAAGACTGTGTTTGAAGGGGGGGGAAGGGGGTTGCTAATTGCATAGGACAGTCACCTTTACCAGGGTACAGACACGGGGGCAGGATCAGCAGCAGGTCACACACACAGTGCAGTCAGTAGGCACCCTGGTCGGTATGGGAGGTGGTTTCCAGGTTCTGTGTGGGTGGGGGGGACGTGACTTTGTAGCAGGGGAGGGCGGTTACAGATCTTATGCAGCGGTCCTTGTCCTGGACCGCAGAGTCACGCAGCAGAGGAATCTGTATCCGTCCTCCTCCGCCACAAGGTCACATAGCCCCCGCACACAGAATCCCAAAAAGGAGGGATGGCAGGCTCCGTTGAAACAACCAGTCCGGCACTGCGGACCGCTCTAGGAGCAGGAGCCTGTCATTCCTAGAGTTTAGAGGCGGTCTTTACATCACTGCACACCCTACGCAGCACAGTCTGCGTCCCAGTTTCAACCCTTTAATGCAAAGTCATTAATAAAGAAACCTTTGTTAAGTAACAATGGAACATGTATTTTATTTTTACACGTGTGTTGGAAGTGGGGGAAACGGGGTGAACGGGGTATGTAACTGCAGAGGATAGTCAACAGTAACTGGGTAAAGAAACAGGGGCAGGTTCAGCTTCTTTGTAAAGAAACTGAACAGTCACAGGTCACACTGCTCGCTGGTACTTGAAGAGTTCCTTGTCGCTGTCCCAGGCGCCTGTATAGGGCTTCATGAGGCAGGGCATTAGCGGGTAGGCTGGGTCCCCGAGGATCACTATAGGCATCTCCACATCCCCAACAGTTATTTTGTGGTCCGGGAAGAAATTACCTTCCTGCAGGTGTCTAAACAGACCACAGTTCCTGAAAACACGCGCGTCATGAACCTTGCCTGGCCACCCGACGTTGATGTTGGTAAAACATCCCCTATGGTCCACCAGTGCTTGCAGCACCATTGAAAAGTAGCCCGATTTCTCAGCAGCTGACTGTGGAAGAGGTGGACGATAAGGTGCGAGGAGGTGAAAACGGCCATAACTGCAGCAGGCTCCATGCTCACAGTGCTGTGGCGTCCACACTGTCACTGACCAGAAAAGTGCACGAACAGATTGCCCGCAGGCGCTTTCAGGGAGGGAGGGCGTGATTGACGGTTCAATGATGACAGTTACCCAAAACCACCCTCGACACATTTTTTCCCCCCAGCAGGCATTGGGGGCTCTACTCAGCATTCCAATGGGCAGCGGGGACTGCGGGAACTGTGGGATAGCTTCCCACAGTGCACCGCTTCCAAAGTCGACGCTTGCCCCATTAGTGTGGACTCACAAAGTCGAATTAGTGTCCTTAGTGTGGATACACAAATTCGACTTTGTAAGGTCGATTCCACAAATTCGACTTAAGTTGAATCGAACTACTCTTGTAGTGTAGACATACCCTGAGAGGGGACATGATAGTAGTTTTCAGGTATCTAAAATGGTGTCATAAGGAGGAGGGAGAAAACGTGTTCATCTTAGCCTCTGAGGATAGGACAAGAAGCAATGGGCTTAAACTGCAGCAAGGGAGGTTTAGGTTGGACATTAGAAAAAGTTCTAACTGTCAGGGTGGTTAAACATTGGAATAAACTGCCTAGGGAGGTTGTGGAATCTCCATCTCTGGAGATATTTAGGAGTAGGCTAGATAAATGTCTATCTGGGATGGTCTAGACAGTATTTGGTCCTGCCATGAGAGCAGGGGACTGGACTCAATGACCTCTCGAAGTCCCTTCCAGCCCTAGAATCTATGAATTGCTCACCACCCTTCCACAGGCTTCTGGCTGGGCTGGAGGCAGGGCCTCAGGGGGAAGAGGAGAAGCAGAGGGTTGGGCTAGAGTTCCAGCTGCTCCTGCAGGGCCCTGGGCATGCCCCCTCCCCCTTCAGCCCATACGGTAATCCACCAGTGCCTACAGTTTACAGGTAGAAACAGAAGTCCAATCAGAAGAGTTGTTGGAGCATATGGGACTCCACAGAGACAGGAATGGAGAGAACAAAGACTGAGACTGGGTCAAAATTAGTCATCCATTTGAATGTCATAACCTTAATGTATACACAATATCACTCAGAGTATGGCCTCGGACATTGATTGTCAAAAGCTATATTTGGATTGGCTATTTGGGATATTTATGAGTTTACATAGTCCCTGGGGCCTTGTGACTGAAGATATGAAGAGGAATTGGAACGATCTACTCCTTGCTTCTCACAGGACAGAATTCCCATTTCCTTCATGTGTCTTAGAGCTACAGCCTGGAAAGTCATGTTGGACCACAGAAAGAAGAAAGCAGCCTACCTTATATATGCAATGGACTAAATCCAGCTCTCATTCAACCTGTATAAATCCTGAGTGACTCCATTGAAATCAACAGAATTACCCTAGATTTACCAGTATGTTGGCAAAATAAAAATCTGTCCCAGTATCTTCCTTAAGAAATGACCTGCAAACCATTTTTCAAAAGCAAAATAAGAAAACTTGAGAGTTCAGTTAGGGCTCCCAACTCTACCTCTTGGTCAATAATTAGGTACAAAAGCAGTGAATTGGGTGCCAAAACACCACTCTGAAACTCAAAGGAGGAACTGTTCACCTATGATAATTGGACTCAGTCACTTCCATTTCAATAAACCACCAGTTAATTCAATGAATACCTAAGCAATTAATTCATTTATATTAAAATATATACTACTAGATTAAGGCAGGTACAGTATTTCTGGATAATTCAGTCACAGACTATAGCAGGGGTCAGCAACCTTTCAGAAGTGCTGTGCCGAGTCTTCATTTGTTCAGTCTAATTTAAGGTTTTGCGTGCCAGTAATACATTTTAATATTTTCAGAAGGACTCTTTCTATAAGTCTATAATATATAACTAAACTATTGTTGTATGCAATGTAAATAAGGTTTTTTAAATGTTTAAGAAGCTTCATTTAAAATTAAATTAAAATGCAGAGCCCCCCAGATCAGTGGCCAGGAGCCGGGCAGTGAGAGTGCCACTGAAAATGAGCTCATGCGGCGCCTTCAGCACGCGTGCCATAGGTTGCCTACCCTTGGACTATAGGCATAGTCCCTATTACTACAGAGTGGGACTATGTCTCCCTCTAGTGGCTCCTTTGCCTAGAGAGGCTAGTGACTACGCTACGGCTGCTGGCTAAGGAACTTAGAATTTCAGCTCCCTCAGTCCCAGAGCAGATGCAGAACTAACAAGCATCCCGCTGCCTTTCCATAGTGATAAATATCCTACTGAATAGAAGAACTCAGTAGATTCAGGATTGTAGGCCTGGCTTGACATGAGTGAGGCCTTATTTTGGGGGGAGACAGGATTAAAGAGGCAAATAGATCAGCATTCTGGAAACAGAATGTCCACACTAGCTAAAATAAGAGGGGGAGGAACACCCTAGGAATAACTTACAATGGATAAGATAAAAATGGATAAAATGAGCCTTCATTGTAAGATGAGGTGATGAGTAAATCGTGCATGGGCAGTGCATGCTATACAGGGATGGGTTCCTATTACAAAGTGACCAAGCCAATCCCCAAACAGGTGATGCAATGTATAGTAAAAGCAGCAGAATGTGTAAGTGTATAACAGAAGAGTTTTGCTGTGCAACTTTGAATGTGTGGTACCCCCCATACCCACCCACTATGCTTGAGGCTGATCAACTCAGCCTAGCTTTGCTGTGTGCCAAATAAAGAAAGCTGAATGACAAGACTGAGGTCTTGAGAAACTGAGTGGAAAAGTTCTTAGGGGAACCCCAACAAGAGAGGTTTTTTTTGGACACTTTTAAATTGACAGAATTAAAGTATTATAAACAGTCATTGACTTGATACAAAGTCTGAAGTGGGCAAGGATTAAAAGCTTCTCTAATTTTGAGAATGGTTCATAAATATCCTGGTTTAATGGACTCATGTGGCAGCAAGAGCCTGAACCAAAACCCATTGATATCAATGGAAAAAACTCCAAATGACTTCCATAAGCTTTGCATCAGGCCCCAAAGGAATATTGCAGCAGTAACAGTGGCCTTGAGTTTCTCCTGCTAGTGAGCAGCTCCTAATACAGTTGACAAGAGAAACTGAATATCCATAAAGCAGAAGAGACATAGGAGTGTTTCATATCCTTCCTCTGAGAGTTTTTTAAAAAAAGTTTATTAAAATTTATAGCCCTGTGAAGTTTTGTAAATTTCCACCGAGATCAAAGACTATTTGATAAAAATTTTTAAAATGCTAATTAAGGCCTCTACCTACAGACAGCTGAGTATGTAAATAAATAGTCTAATTCACATCAGCTGGGATTATTCACATGCATAAAATTAAGCACACTGCAGGATCAGGACTTCTGACCCTACACACAAGAAAACAGTGCTGAAAGTCACAGTAGCCGTTTGTCATGGAAAGGAAAGTTAACGTTATTTGATGAGCTCTTTGTTTTTCAGACTGTGAAGGTCTAAAGGCTTGTGTCTGATCAATAATGCCTCAGGTCACATCATTCATTTTATTTCAGAGAAAAACCCCTGTGGGAGGCTGGGTTTTATGGCAATACATTTCAGCTAAACAATAAATGGCCAGATCCTCAGTGTCAATTAACTGAGCCCCCATAATGTCAAAGGAGCAATGTTAGTTTACACCAGCTCAGGAGAATGGCTCAAAGGATCTGAAACAGGTAAGCCAGCCTTTTTCCAGTACCACATAAGAGTATATTCAATTCAAAAAGCAACACAGGGTTAACAGAAGAAAAACATTATACTCACCCAAGCTTTTAAGAGCCAGCCATCCTCGGAAACCTCTCTTGTACCTTCCTCTATAGCTCCTCTCCGGCTGCGTAGCACTCCTTTAAATAGAGGAACAGAACTCACCTGCTCTTTTTGAGCGGAGGCTGGGATACACACAGCTGCCTTTCTTCATCCCACAGTAACAAGAGAGTTCTCTGTTTCTAATTTAAAGCAGCTGTGTCTGGTTAATACCCTGTTGGTATCCTCTGTTACCCATCTGTGTATCTTAGATATTTATATGGCTGCCATTACTGTAGCATCTGATCACCTCACAATCTTTAATGTCTTTTTCCTCACAACATCCCTGTGAGCTAGAGAACTACTACTGTCCCCATTTTACAGATGGGGAACTTAGTCATAGCGTGACTTGCCCATGGTCACACAAGAAGCCTGAAGCAGGGCCAAAATTGAAGCCAGGTCCTCCAATTTGCAGGACCACTGGACCATCCTTCTTCTCTTCTGAGGAAGGCTGTGGTCTAATACTACCCCCAAAAGTTTCCTCCTAAGATCCCTAAAAGGCATGTACACCCTCATGAGCAGGACAAAGGATTTATTGTAGTCACTGAGCTGGAATAGCATATGATATACACATGAGGCCAAATTAGACCTGGTGTATGTAAATTGGTGAAACTCCATTGATTTTCATCTGCTTATACCAGCTCGGAATCTAACCCATGGTGTGCAATGTTTTACGAAATAGATGCTTTTGAAAAAAAAATCTTCTCTGTGTAAGCAGTACGGTGTAGTTATTGCAGGGATTAATTTACCCCTTCACTGGTATAGCTCCACCCTCTCAAACCCCACACCAGAAGATCTCCTATGTATGCCAGATATATCCAATGCATACCTGCAAAGACTTTGTTTCTGTACGATATACCGTAAATAACATAGTTTTGAGGAAAACATTTTTTTATTGAATTAAGAGACAAGGGGCAAAAGGCAGAAAGAATACAGGCAGTGCACATTTCCCAAATACCAATATTAACAGAAAGAGAAATGGAAAAGTGTTCAAGTCAAAGCCACACAAAAACTAAGACTAACCTTCAGATGTGTACTAGACCTGTATGCACAGCACTTTGATGCTAAGATTTGAAATATTAACCCTGGAGACTTCACATCTTAAAAATACAAAAGAAATAAAAGAAAATTAATGTAAAAAAAGACAGAAATAAATGGTACTTAAATATTCTCCCTAAACTATGAGTTTGACAAAGAACAGCACTAGTGGAAGGAAAGCAAAGACTTAGAGACGATCATTCATGTATTTCCATACAAAATCCAAAATAGCACAGTAACTGATGTGTTTCTCTGTGTCTGAGAATGAATTCAAAACTGGGCTCTGAATGCAGAACAGCTTCTCTGTAAGAGAAACCCTGCAAAAGAACAGATTTCCAAACATCCAAATTGAAGAATCCAACCGATGAGAACACATCCATGTGAGGGGGCGGAGAAGAAGCTGGGCAACTCCAAAGCAATGTATGCAGGGGAAAGGTTTTCAGTAGCGTTTCACATCCCAAGAAGGTATGGGAACAGGGAGCAAAGGAATCTGGCTACTTGTGTTAGTTCCAATCTCTGAATTTCTTCCCAATGTCCTTTTACTGCAGCGTGACACCAAGAGAAAGGCAGCCAGTCCTCTACCAAGCAACTATAGGTGCAGTCTTTAGGATGCATACCAGATACAGAGATATGGCTTAGATCAGGAGTGGCAGACACATAGATTACAATGTTCCATTATTCTGCTTTACTTTTAGAGCAAACTAATGTATCAGTGTCTCCAGAAACCAATCCTGACTTTCCTGTTGGACAATTCTTCTAATTCAGTACAGTTGCATAGACAGATTTCACAGAAGAAAGAAATTACTTTTTTCCCCTACACTCATAAGTTAGATTTCTAAGGTAACATTTTCAGAAAAGTAGGTTGATCCACTTGCAGGACAGTATGCTCAATTACATGCCTACATTAGTGCATGCAATGAATGCAGCTACCTCTGCAAATCAGGTATTTGCATATGCTAATCACCAGTTAGCTTGGCCAAATAACCATTTACAATGGACAGATTTCCATTGACTTCAAGGGCAGTTGTGTAATTTCCTACCTCCATCCTCCCTTTCTGAAAATTTGTACCATAAAGGTCCTCTCCCAGGGAGTTACCTTCAGCACCCTATTGGGTTTACAGATATGATTAATGAAATGGTGTCTTAACCAAAACAGTGGCCACCGAGTAGCGAATAAAATTTGTTGCCAAAGACGTCAAACCAAAATTACAATGACTTCCTTTTTCTTGCATAAATATAAATTAAAAAATATTTTTTTTTACAAATTTGGAAATAAAAATATGTAATATACAAAAAAATGACAAGCTAATTAGATGTAAGTATAAATTAAAAAGCAACACAAGATCAGTTAAAAACATTATAAAAAAAAGATGCCCTTAATAGCTTCTCAGGCAGCCTCTGAAAGAGAAAATAGAAATATAAAGGATTATTCAAGATGGTTTCATTTTAGTGGAATTACATAAGCCATTTGTAACAAGATCTGGAAGGAAGAAAAATATTCTGCTCACAAACTTAAACCCCGATCCTGCAAACACAAATACACACATGCTTCACAGTGTTTGCAAGACAAGGAGCATTCTCACCTGGCTAAACTTCAGCATCTCTCAGAGGCAGGGTAAGTGCCCTGTCCCATGAGGCAGCTAAGAGGAGGGGAGGAGAAGGAGAACATTTACAAAGACATGTAATTTACATTTTGAATAATGTAGCATTGTGAATGGTAATTCTGGCATTCAGAGTTAGAGAATATGATGGATAAGAATATACATAGTCTTGCGTTATAAACTCCTGTTTTCACTAGCCTCTCACTTTTGCAAGTCTTCTCTGTTTTGGTTGAAATTTTCCACACTCCCATCAGAGCCCAAAGGTAAATGATGTTAAGAAAGTTGAAGTAAAATACACTTTAGTGGATTTTGAAATGACTTGAAATGATTAGAATAAAATAGATCCTTTTTCCCACTTAAAAAAATGAAGACGCTTTCCCCCCCGCAAAGCTAGGAGCTGTCTATGTGGTAGCCTGCAATGATGACTATGGGTGTGAACCTGTGCTCACTGAAGTCAAAGACAAAGCTCCCATTGACTTTAATGGTGCAGGAGCAGGGCCTAGATGCCTGACTAAACCATAATGGACCTCCATCAATCCTTCCCATGACGTTCCCCTTGCTGAGACTACCCTTCCCAACCCAAAATGGCAATACAGCATAAGGACTTGATCCAAATTTCCATTCAGGGTTATGGGAGTTTTTCCATTAACTTCAATGAGATTTAGCTCAGTCCTAAGGACCAGATTTACAAAGGTATTTAGGCACCTAAAGATGTAGATAAACACCCAGACATTTAACTCCATTGAAATCAATGGGTGTAAGGCACCTAGGGACAGATTTCTTGGCACCTAACTCCCACTGATTTCATCAAAAGTATAGAATATTTTGGGAAAATTTCCAAGCAAAGGGTAGATTTTCAATATCACTCAGTGCTGGCCTAACTCGTCTCCCAGAATCTGATCTGATCTCTAACTCCCATTGATTTCATTGGGAGTCAGGCACCTAAACACTTTTTAAAATCTGGCTCTTACTGCCTATATGCAGTGGCCTTTAACTTTCCTACAGGTGTTTATTTTGGACAGAACATAAAGGTAAATTTGGGTGGAAAATTTGAGAATCACATTGGGAGCTTTTTAAAAGTTAAAATATCTGGATAATCTTCAGTGCAAAAAAGGTCTCAGAGATGTTTGGTAAAATCTGATTTCATCATTTTTCAATTATAGAGATTTTGTTTGGGATTTCAGAAATGTTTAGCAGTGGCCAGGGGCGGCTCCGGGCCCCAGCACGCCAAGCGCGTGCTTGGGGCAGCATGCCGCGGGGGGCACTCTGTCGGTCGCTGGGAGGGCGGCAGGCAGCTCCAGTGGACCTCCCGCAGGTTCACCGGAGCCGCCTGCCGCCCTCCCAGCGACCGGTAGAGCGCCCCCTCGGCATGCCGCCGTGCTTGAGGTAGTGAAATGTCTAGAGCCGCCCCTAGCAGTGGCCTAACATTGACCCCAGGAAGAGTTAAGCCAATCGTGAGTGTGAGGTTGCCAACCCTCCAGGATTGCCCTGGAGTCTCCAGGAATTAAAGATTAATCTTTAATTAATGATTATGTCATGTGATTAAATCTGCATGAATTCATCCAATCAAAGTTGGCCACCCTAGTGAGCGCTACTGAAAATTCCACTCTGCATTTGAAATTTTCCCCAAAACATTCTGATGATATAATTAAAAACAAACACAATTTTTTTTTCAAACTAATTCAGAAGAACATGTTTTCATATCGATTCACATCAAATAGAAGTGAAATGAAAATGTTTCAAGTTTGAGGCTTTTTTCTCCTCATAATCTATTTACTCCTGGAAAGAGGGTAGGAAAGAGGGAGGAAAGAAACAAAAAAAGGGAAACCAAAAAAATTTCATTTCAATTCTGCTCAGTTCAAATTGAACTGAATTTTTTTTCATTTTAAATTGTTTTGTCCAAAATCTGGAAATTTTGAATGATGCAAAAATTGTATACAGAAATGTCCATACTGTTTGAAAAGGCATTTTTCATTGAAAAAAAATTTTGATTAATAATTTTCAATCCACCCTAAAAACAGGAAATATAAGGCATAACCAATCTACCATCCTAAACCATATACTTTCTGAATAGTATACAACGATGTGTGTTATGCACTGCAGTGCACACTACATGTTATTCTGTTATGGGTAATGCAAGCAAGGATAATGCAACGTAGCAGATTAACATTCAGCATCATATTGTGTTCCGTTATTTTTACCCTGCTGTTTCTTTCACTCACCAACTCATGACTCACACCCTCCTCAGACTGGAATTTCCATCCCAGTACTGTGTCTCATTGGGTGTGCTGTGGACTGCTATGCCCCAGGAAGCCTTCTCAAGAACAGCACCACTGTCTCTGCTCCAGGCCACTCTAGAGAACAAAAAAATGCAAAGTCACCTATAATATGGCATCACAATTACTGTGGCTACTGTGGTCTGTTTAGCAAAGTGCTTTTAACATTCAGTGGGGTTATGGCATTGATTTAGCTTATTATATAGGTGTTGACACTTAGGAACCTAGGTGATAGAAACACCGAAGACAGGTAGATAACACAAATACAGAGAGACCATCGGATGGATAACCTACATTTCAGAAACCTTTATGAAGGCTCTTGTGAGATGGGCAAATGAAGTTCAGTGTGGATAAATGCAAAATAATGCACGATGGAGGGAAAAACTTAAATGACTCCTAAACCTTACAAGGTTCTAAATTAGGTGTATCAACTTAAGACAGTGACCTGTGTAGACAGTTCAGTGAAGACCTGTGTTCCATGGGCAGCTGCATTAAAAAAAAAGAAGAAAAAAACCTACCACAATGTTAGGATGCATAAGGAATGAGATGGGGAATCAAACTGAAAATATTATAATGCGTTTATTCAGTGATGCCACCTGGTCGGGAATAGCATGTGAAGTACTGGTCATCCCTTCTCAATCCATGACCTCCTCCTCTCTTTTCTCTCTTAGGGCCAGATTGTGGTCCAACCCTTCGTGGCTACACTGGGGCATAAGACCCTCCAACCTCCCTCCAACCCACATGGCTGCTTAGGATGTAAATGGGAAAGCAAGCTCGATATGGCCACTACTGCCACTGCAATCAAATGGGTGTGGGTGGGAGCAAAGAGAGGCAGAAAGAGGGAGAATCCTTGGCTCCACTCCACGTACTGTGTGAGCCTGTGAAACTGAGCTGGTATGGACAGGAAGTAATCTGCCCCTGTTATGGGGCCATAGCAGAAGACTTGCCCATGCAGCAAAGAGGAACAGAGAGGCAATTGGACTTTCTGAGTTACAACTTCTTCCCTGCGTGGCTGCTGAGGTTGCACAGATATGCACTGCTCCTTACACAGGGCTGTGCCTAACGGCACAATCTAGCTCTTCATCTCTCCAGTGCTCCCAGTCGAATCCCTTGGCCCTCTGTTCTCTCTCAGTCTTTCATGCCTGGTCTTACAGATACCCACAAAAACCTTCTTGAGGAGACGCCGAAGCATGCTGCGCTCCCATGAAAGTTACATGATGTTCTCTGCAGATCCATTAGCCTTGTAGCAAGCTTAATCTCCTGTCAGTTCAATTTCAGCAGGTTCTTCTAGGTGCACTGCTGATGGTGAGCTAGACAGTCAGACAGCAGTGTCAAGTGGCCTGCCACTGCCAGAGACACTTTACTGCTCTACATGCTGATGCTACCTCAGGTCACCCGTTGTGTCCTCTGTCCTACTCTCTCACCCAGCCCAAAGCTAGAGTACGACTGACTGGCTGGAAGGGAGTGGATGTGCATCAGAGGGTAGGAAGATTGAAAGCTTACTCATACTCCCCAAATGCAAATATCAGGGCCTTCCCTCAGTCCAAATAGCAGGACATCCTGAATGCGGAAGCATGTCCTTAGCACACCAGTCATGTCATTGCCTCCCACCATCTTTCCCAGCTGTAGAAACCCTGAAGCAGAAGCCTGAAAAGGCCGTGGTTAGTGACCTGAAATGAAACCCGTTGCCATTTTAAAGACAATGTTTTTAGTGGGAAAGCTAAGGGCCAAAAGAAGAAGCAGTGCTCTCAAAGCAGTGCAGCATCCTGCTGTCAGAGCCTGTGAATGTTCGATCCCAGCTGCAGCATCCCAGTATCTTGGTATTACTGACTCAAATCAGTAACAGGTTGTGCTTGTCAAACCCTGATCAGAGGCACTATTCAGCAACATCTGTCCTGTGTTTTAGTCTCTTGTCCTGAGCCTATATTTTTCCTGAGCTTGTAGCTCATTTGTCTTGAACTAGTACCACCCTACCTAGGTCATTCCAACATCTAACTGTCTGATTTGAGTGAGACTCTGACACGATCTTGCTAGATTCTCCCAAGCATCCCAGCCTCTTCCCACCATCTGAGAGGTGCAAAGGGGCTGGAAAGCAGCCGGTCTGGCCTCTGCTGTGAATCATCCTGGCAAGGGGGAGCTCTCCACTGACACAGAGCTCTGTAATGAGGCCTTGTGATAGACCCATCCCATCCACTCAACCCCAGCATAGGGAGAGGGAGGCAGCTTGGGTGAAATACACTGTGCTCTATCGTGACTCAACTGATATATGGACCATCAAGGAACATAGCCAGCTGGCAACAGTTAAAGCAGCCCCTAAGTTGCTCTCACCTGTGCAAGGGTGTCATTGATCAGCTCTGAGAATCAGGGAGCCATAATCAGCTTCCTATTCCCCCCGCTGTTTTGTTGAGTCAAATGGAAGTGCAGTGAAGTTGAACCATCAGGGCCTGACAACAAATTATTCTGGATCATAAGGGCCTGAAAATAATTTGTTCCTTAAGGACAAGTCCTATTTTAGCGCAAGACCTATAGGTAGCTCGCTCACTCCTAGTTTTGATACCAAAGATGTTTCTTAATCTACTAACTGGTTTGTCCCTCTTGTTTGAAAAGAGGCTTTAAATAGGCAGCCTAGGAAAGATGTAACTAGGACGATGTTCTCTTAGATGTTAAGGCAAAGGAACCGGCACCTAGTGGGTCTGGACTCCTAACCCTCTCAGTTGCTATCTCTCATTGGCTAGATTTGACCAAGTCACTTGACTTCCATGTACCACACAATGGCAACTTCATGGTACATGAAGGACCACACTATAATATAAATGTTGGGTTGGCTTGAGATGCACTGAAGAAAAGTGATCAATGGTTCCATGTCTAGTTGGCAGCCAGTATCAAGCAGCGTGCCCCAGGGGTTGGTCCTGAGGCCAGTTTTGTTCAATATCTTCATTAATGATCTGGAGGATGGCATGGACTGCACCCTCAGCAAGTTTGCAGATGACACTAAACTGGGAGGAGTGGTTGATACGCTGGAGGGTAGGGCTAGGATACAGAGGGACCTAGATAAATTAGAGGATTGGGCCAAAAGAAATCTGATGAGGTTCAACAAGGACAAGTGCAGAGTCCTGCCCTTAGGATGGAAGAATCCCATGCACTGCTACAGACTAGGGACCAAATGGCTAGGCAGCAGTTCTGCAGAAAAGGACCTAGGGGTTACAGTGGACGAGAAGCTGGATATGAGTCGACAGTGTGCCCTTGTTGCCAAGAAGGCTAATGGCATTTTGGGCTGTATAAGTAGGGGCACTGCAAGCAGATTGAGGAACGTGATCATTCCCATCTATTTGACATTGGTGAGGCTTCATCTGGAGTACAGGGTTAGTGCATGAGCCTCTACTGCATGAGCTAAAAGTCAACTGGCTATTAGCTAAGGCTATAGAGCAGACTCAATCTATCTCTCTTTAAGTGGTCTCGGTGCCACTAGATGGGACAGAACACCACACCCAGAAGGTGTCTGGGTTACATGTGGTACCAGCATAACACAGTAACAGCATAACAGCCAGCATAACCTGGTAGTGTAATACAGCCTACATTGACAGAAGGGGTTTTTCCATCGGTATGGGAACACCACTTCCCCTAGCGACATTAGTAAGATCAGAGAAAGCATTTTTCTGTTGACCTTGCTGCATCTACGCTGTGGATTCTTTACACCCCTGAGCGAGGTAATTCTGTCAGCCTAAATTTTTTAAGTGTAGACCAGGCCACAGAAAAGTTAGATAAAAACATAAATACACTTGCTGGAAGACTGCAATATACCACTACTTTATGTCAGAGAATTCAGAAAGAGAACACATAAGAACCCAAACAGAGAGAGCGAGAGAGAGAGAAAAAGAAAAGCAGGTTGGTCCCTAAGGCAATGAGGTACAACTGACCTCACCTTGCTTTAAGCTGGCTTTTTCCAGACTGACTGTCTGCTGACTGACTAAGATGACCCAAATCACAGGGCTTTGGTAAGAGACCTCATTCCTGCAAGCAGAACTAGAAAATGCCGCACATTTAAAATGATAGCTAGTCGTTTTTAACCAGTTTCCCATACACCACACAAACAACATTTGTTAGGTTGAAAGAATGTTTCATTGTAGTCCAGTGAGCAGCCAAAATACAACATTACACTTTTGCTATACAAGTTCTGCACTTCTTAAAAAAATACAATAATTAGAATACCTGGCAATGAAAAGTTAAAGTGTCCAGTCAGTTCCCCATGGCCTTATAATCCTTCATCACTCACCATCCAGCCCATAAACACCACTTACCAAGCTTAATTTTGTCTCCTAAAATTTGAAAACACATGCACAATGGTGCAAATAACACATTGCTAGGAGACTGAAAAATATCATTTTGTATTCAAGGGATTCATTTTCAATAACCTCCCAGTAAGTTGTTACGGTGACATCTGAATATGTTTTCAGGAGGGTACATTCAGGTTGGGTGTTGTAGGTTGGGTGAGCCAACACCAATAACTTTCACTATTGCAGACTTGAGAATAAATCATCAGTTTTCATCATGGCAAAGGGCTAATCGTGGGGTGCTCCAAGCTTCTGTACTAGGTCTGATGTTGTTTAATACATTTATAATGATCTGGAAAAGGGGGTGAATAGTGAGGCAATAACATTTGCAGATGACCCAAAGTTATTTAGGACCAGAAAAGACTATAAGGAACTTCAGAGAAACCTAAACAAGCTAGCTGAATGGACAACTTGATAGCCAATGGCCAGTGAATATTTCTGGGGAGGGGGATATTAAACCACTCTTACACTTTAAGGGTTCTAAATTAACTGTATCCACTCAAGAAAGGGATTTGAGCATCATTGTAAACAGCTCAATGAAGAGCTCTGCTCTATGTGCAGCTGCGCTCAGAAAAGCAACCAAGATGTTAGGATGCATCAGGAATGAGATGGAGAATAATTTAAAAAAAATATGATGATGCCATTGTACAAATCAATGGTGCAGCGTCATCTGGGTACTGTGTGCAGCACAGGTCACTCCGTGTCCAAAAGGGTACTGCAGACCTAGAGGGGATTCAGAGAAAGGCAATGAGAATGATCAAAGGCCTAGAAATATTGCTTTATGAAAAGAGACTGAAAAGACTGGGATTGTTTATTTTAAAAAGGAGATGAATAAGGGAATACATGATAAAAGTCTATAAAATAATGAATAGTATAGATAAGGTGGATTGGAAGCTTCCACTATCCCTATCTTATAACACAAGAACAAGGGGGCATTCAATCAAAATAAGAGATGGGAAACTTGAAATCAGTAAAAGGAAATACTTTTAAACACAACAGGGAACTAAGCTGTGGAACTCACTGCCACAAGAAGTAGTTAAGTCTGAGAACGTAACCAGATTCAAAAAGGGATTGGCTAGTTATATGGATATTATGAATACCCAGAGTTATCATAAATGACAATAAAACATTTGGGAGGGATATTAAACTTTGTGCTTTGGGGCTTATGCCAGTCTCTAACTATTAGAGACCAGGATGAGACCTAATGGCTACTGTCAGAGGCAGGATACTGGGTTAAACGGACCACTGTCTGACCCAGTATGGCAAGTCCTATGTTCCTAAATCAGGCCCTGTGCAACCCTATATTTTAAATTGAATGACATCTAATAGCAATAGAACTTAACCTTTTTAATAGTTGGTCGTCTCAAGACAAACATGAAAGCATCCCTTGAATTAGACACAGATGAGTTGCTTTTCAATTTTGGTGTCAATTGCAAATTGGATCATGGTTGAATGTACCAAAGAAATGCATGACAAAGAGAGATGCGAGGCAGCCATGCTGTGTGAAGAGATGGACACTTATTTATTATTCATTACTATTATTATTCAAAAAGCATCAGGAAACCCTAAGAGTCTTGGAAGTACCTAAAAATAGTAGGGTGCATCACTGCTTGAAGAGTGACAGATGGAACTCTACATAGTGGCAACTACATTAAAAGAAAAGTTAAGGGAGAACAGAGAGAGAGAATGTCTGAGTCCTGCTACTTTTTGAAGGAGAACATCAACAAGATAGTATAAAGCCCCCTCATCTTTTCCAGTGGTTGCACTTTTGCTTCACCACTGTGACAGAGGGAGCTCCAAAGGCCAGAGCTGAAAATCACTGCAAAGCCAAGAAAGAAGAAAATATTTAGGATGAGATTTTCAAAAGCATTCAGCTTTAGCATAACTGCACCCACTGAAATCAATGAACTTCCACTGGCTTCATGGGAGCACAGTTATGCCAATCCAAAGTGCCTTTAACAATTCCAGGCTTATTTTTTACTGCAGTGAGTTCATTTAGAATGAATGTATCTGAACTGACATGTTTGCGCCAATAGTTATTTCTGGTACCCTTCAAAATACTTCTTAACATCCACTTATACTGTGGTATTATGATGCACTGCAATATCAAATCATCTGTGATATGCTCTCAGATTGATTTCATAGGGAATGTACAAAGCCCCACTTGACTCAGAACTCCTTCTGCAGTTCTATTTTCCAGGTTAAGCATTATGCACTGACAGTGACATCAGGCCTTATATAATTTCATGTGATGTCTTTCTAGACAGTGTAGATACTGACTGAATCACAACTTTGCTTTAGCGTTGACAATGAATAATAATTATATTGCCTCCAGCCTTTTCCAAAATACCTTTTCATCTTACAGCTAGTTTAGAGCCACGCTGAGGCCCAATCCAGCTCTCATAGAAGTCAATGGGAAAACGCTGTTTGTAGTCAATGGGAGAAGGACCGTGCCCCTGGGGCTCAATCCTGCTCTTATTGAAGCCAATGGCAAAAGTCTCATTGATCTATATGGTGCAAAACCAGGCCTTTGTGGTTCAAGTTATAGCACAAACCAAATAGGTTTCAGCAGGTCTGTGTGTGACCTGAATTCTGTCCCTGGGTGTGCCTTCTGGGCAGGAACAGAACAGAAATTTTCACATCTTAAATGATTTGTTTTACTCTGCCAATGTTTGCCTATAACACCCATGAACCTTGATGAGACCTATAGTATGTTTGCACATCAAGCACTATGATGCAACCCCAGCAGCATCTGTGCCTTCTTGAGGCCTTGTCCTCCAGGGTGCTGAGCACAGTCTGGGAGCTGCTGATGGCCTTTAATTTCCAGTGACTTCAATGGGCATTGAGGGCACGTAGTACCCAACAGGAGGCGCTCAACACCCTGCAGCATTGGGCCTTGGTGTAGATGTATAGACAGAGTTGAAAGTAAGCTGGTATGGTGTACCGGCAAGAGCCAATATGCTGTGCCGGACTGGACCAGCTTTCGCGGCGGTCATTTAAAGGGCCCAGGGCTCCAGCCGCTGCAGGAAGCCCCAGGCCCTTTAAAGCACCGCCAGAGCTCTGGCAGCCGGGCTCAGGCAGGGATTTAAACGGCCCAGTGTTCCTGCAACTGCAGGGAGTCCCAGGCCCCTTAAATCCCTGCCGGAGCTCCAGCAGCCGGGCTCGGGCAGGGATTTAAAGGGCCCAGAGCTCCGTGGTGGCCAGAGCCCCAGGCCTTTTAATTCACCCCTGAGCCCTGGGGCTCCCAGCCGCCTCTGCAGCTGGTAGCTCCAGGTGATTTAAAAGCCCTGGGGCTCCCAGCCACAGCTGGAGCCCCAGGGCCTTTAAATCGTGGAAGGCCCTGCCTCTTCCGGTTGAGGCCCCACCTCTTCCGATTGAGGCCACGCCCCTGCTCAGGACTCGGGTGTACCGGTAAGTCCTTTAAGTTACTTTCACCCCTGTGTATAGATGACTATAGATGGTGGGTAACATTTCATTGGTGATTTAGGAATCTAAGGGTTGGTCTACGTAGTGGGGTAATGTGTTCTACAGGGGTAAAATTTCTAAAGCACACTAATGTGTTGCACAGTAATTGGTCCATGTAGACCCTGCTGGTGTGCTTAAATGTAGTGGTCTTTCAAACAGCACTATGTTAAAGTGCACTAGGGAACCATTAGTTTGCACTAGCAGGGTCTACATGGACCAATTAATGCACAAGATGTTAGTGCACTTTACAAATCACACCCCTGTAGAGCACATTACCCCACATGTAGACAAGTCCTGAGTACCACTGGCTTTCAGTGACTTTCCTAAGCATCTATGTGACTTTTGAAAATGGGATTTAGTCCCAGATCCTCAAAAGGTATTTAAGTGCCTAATTGCTATTGGTTTCAAAGGGTGTAAGGCTTGGTCTACACTTGAAAGTTGTACCTGTATAACTATTTCATAGGGGTCTGGGCTTTTGTACCATTAGAGATATATGGGTACAACCCCTACTGGAGGCATAGTTATACTAGTATAAAGGTGACTTTTATACTGGTATAGTTTATTCCCTTTCTTGCACAGAAATAGCTATACCAGTTTAAAGCACCTTTATACTGATATAACACCAGTTGAGATGTATTGCTTTGACTATACCAGTATAGTTAAAGTAGTGCAACTTTCAAATGTAGGCAAGGTATTAGGTGCCTAAATGTCTTTGAAGATCTGGGCTTTAGCACTTGTCTACATGGGGAAATTTACAGGCATTTCAATTGCAGTATAATTGTACCAGATTAGTTAAACCAGATTTAGCCCCACGTGAACACTGTCAATTGGAAAAAAAGTGGTCTTAATTAGGTTTAGTTTAATCCATTTCCAAAGCAAATTAAACTAAACTGAATTAAATCCATTTTTATTCCAAATGAGAGCATCCACATAGGTGTTTAATCCAGTTTAACTAATCTGGTTAAAATTCACATTTTTGGTTAATTCAGATTAACTCTCCTAAGTGTTCCTATGTAGATAAGGCCTTAGGCTCTTAAGGCACAATAGGTGCTTTTGAAAATGTTACCCCCAATGCCTAGTTTTTATCTATACCATGAAAATTGTTGTGATATGCTGATAGCACACTCTAAATGGGTATAGTAAAGTTACACATTGAGTCCATACTGCACATTTATCTATCTAGCCAGCTAGCTCCCTTTTAATATTTTTTCTGATAGCACTCACCACCATAGTGCCCAAGCTATGACATTAAATTCATAGGTGGATTCTCTGGATGCGTACATCATATGGCAATGACCAAAATATACTTCCAGCTCCAATTATTTTATGGCATATCAACTCTGGGAATAAGCCCGTTTGGCAGCACGTTGGGCTTTTATTCTACAATGTACTTTGCATATACATTACTTGCTTTTAGCCTGTGTACTTACTACATTATCTTAGGTTTCAGAGTGGTAGCCGTGTTAGTCTGTATCAGCAAAAACAATGAGGAGTCCTTATGGCACCTTAGAGACTAACAAATTTATTTGGGCATAAGCTTTTGTGGGCTAGAACCCACTTCATCAGATGCATGGTGGAAAATACAGTAGCAGGTATAAATACACAGCATAGGAACAGATGGGAGTTGCCTTACTGAGTGTGAGGTCAGCCTAATGAGACAATTCAATTAACAGTAGGATACCAACGGAGAAAAGATAACTTTTGAAGTGGTAATGAGAGTGGCCCATTTCAAAGTTGACAAGAAGGTGTGAGTAACAGTAGGGGGAAATTAATATGGGGAAAATTAGGTTTTGTAATGACCCAATCACTTCCAGTCTTTATTCAGGCCTAATTTAATGGTGTCCAGTTTGCAAATTAATTCTAGTTCTGCAATTTCATATTGGAGTCTGTTTTTGAAGTTTTGTTGTTGAAAAATTGCCACTTTTAGGTCTGTAATTGAGTGACCAGGGAGATTGAAGTGTTCTACCGGTTTTTGAATGTTATAATTCCTGATGTCAGATTTGTGTCCATTTATTCTTTTGCTTAGAGAATGTCTGGCTTGGCCAATGTACCTGGCAGAGGGGCATTGCTGGCACATGATGGCATATATCACAGTCTCTATGCAAAAGAATATTTTCAATTATCATTAAATATATATTTTCTTTTTAAGACAGTCACCTATGAGGGTCACAATTTACATCCCCGAGGGCTGTAAGTGGCTCCCAGTACACACATTAGATACCACAGCTGCATCCAAATGTATTCCGTTATATAGTGCATAAACTGATTGTATAAATGAGGCATGCCAGAATGTGTTGTTTTCACAGTAGTTAATCAAGGAAGCAATGATGTTTTTCCAGAAACAAATAGAGTGTTTATCAAAAGTTACTTGCCATATAACAAGCGGTTTAAACAGAGCATCAAGGTACAAAGAAAGACCTTGGGCAGATTTTTTCTGCCTGTTTCTATGGTCAACATCCAGCTATGAAACAGCCTCTTCTTCAGTTAGGACCAGATTACAAAGGTATGTAGGTACCTAAACTCCAAATGTAGGCACCTACAACCCACTTTTAGGCTCCATAGAGATCCACAAAACTCATGCCAAACCATGAAGGCACATAAACTCATTCACTGGCTAAGTTTTGGCAGTGAAAGTTCCCTAGGGGCCTGTGATAAATGAAGGGAGGGTGGTAGCTCCTTTTTATGGACACCCAGCCAGATAGTAGCTATAAAATCCCACTTAGTAGCTGTTCTCTAATTGCTCTACCTGCAAAGGGTTAAAAAGTCTCACTGCTATGCATAGGTAAAAGGAAATAAGTTGGCACCTGGGCGAAAGAGCCAATGGGGAGGCTAGAACTTTTTAAAATTGAAAGAAGACTCCTCTTTTGTCTGCCTGTGTTGTTCTCCCAGCGAGAAGTGAACAGGACCACAACTATGCTGTAAGAAGCTTGGGGCCAGGTATGAAAAATTCCCAGTATCATAACTAGAAACTACTCATTTGAAACTTCAGATATGTAAGTAGATCAGGAAATCTCTAGGAGGAAGCGATTAGGTTTATCTCTTTTTATTTCTTTATGGCTTGTGGACTCCTCTGTGCTAACCCCAGGCGTTTTGATTTTGCTTCTAACCTTTAAACTGGACCACAAAAAACTATTCTAGATGCTTAATCCTTGTAGTTTGTTTTTTTTAATCTAGCAAATGCCTACATTCCCAGATGTATTTTCTTTCTTTTTTTTAATTAATAAAGTTTACCTTTTTAAAGAACAGAATTGGATTTTTGTGTCTTAAGAGGTTTGTGCACATGTTTAATTAGCTGGTGGCAACAGCTGATTTCTTTTTATTTTCTCAGCTCTTTCCCAGATGGGGGGTGAAAGGGCTTGAGGGTATTCCACAGAAAGGAATTTCCAAGTGTGCCTTCCTGAGTTCTCAAAGGGGTTCTGCACTTGGGTGGTGGCAGTATCTACCCATCCAAGGTCAGAAAAAGCTGTAACCTTGGGAATTTACTACAACTGGAGTGGCCAGTATTATTTTTTAAAATCCTTGCAGGCCCCCATCTTCTGCACTCGAAGTGCCAGAGTGGAGATTCAGCCTTGACAGGGCTTAAGTTTCTGCCTCTGGCTACACGCAGTGCTGCCTCACTGTAGGCACCTGGGGAACTATCTTCCACCTAAGCTCCAAAGCAATTCACAAATCAGGGAAGACAGGCATTTGGCTACCTGAGTCCTGTGCAGGGCCCAATCCGGTAGGCATGCTCAGAAGCCATCTACAAGATAGGGTCCCATTCAAAATCCAATCAGAGGAGGAGGTGATAGTCATGCCTGTGCCCTCTAAGGTGGGTGCCCTAATCACTGGGCTACAAAGTCATTCTCTCTCTCTCTCTCTCTCTCTCTGGCCCAATGACTCTTTAAGCATTTATCCACAGTGGAACAGTCACTGGGAGTGTGAAAGAGAGAGTGCGAGAGAGCATGATTCTGTGGTCCAGTGTTAGGGCACCCATGTGGGAGATCCTGGGTGCCTAGTCCTTGCTACAATCACTCTGTAATGATCTATCCACAGAGGAACACCTTCAACAGCTACCTACTGGCTGAGTAATCTGGGCTTGGTTGTTTGAACATTGATCATCACCTCTCTTGCCATACAAAAGAAGAACAGAAGAGATTGAGGGAACCCCCACTTCAGATTACCCCATAGCTCAGTAGTTAGAGGGGTGGATGATCCCTGTTCAAGTCCTTTCTCTCCCCCCACCCAGCAAAAGGGAGGAGAAAAGACGGGTGGTGCCGCTGCCTCCTCCTCTGCCTGTAGCTACTGCCTGCCTAAGCCACCCTTATGAGAAACTTCTGAGGCACCTAAACCACCTAACTCCAGGAGAGCGGTTCCTGATTGTAAATAGCTAGCTGAGATCGTCACCTCCCTGCAGCCTGGACGTAGGCATCTTTCTCTCTGAGAGGGGTGGGGCTTAGCACACACCCTTCTCCTTGACATCACCCATTGGCTAGTTTAGGCAGCTCCCCACCTAGCACACTGGCTCTTGGGACACTGGGCAACCCAATGCCTAAATTCCACTGTGAATCTGGGCCCTTGTGCCTGATTCAATGGGAGTGTTTCTAGTGACTCCAAGGGGTGTTGGAAGAGACCCTTAACGAGGGAGCACTTAACCCTTTGCATACACCTACTGCACCAACAAAAGAGCAGCATGATGAAGCACTGTAACATACCAAATGACCGGAGTGACTGCAGGCCAGACTTTTAAAATTTTTAAAGGTATTTAGATGCCTAAAGATGCAGATAAGCACCTAGTGGGATTTCCAAAAGTGTCCTATGAGGCACCTCGGTCTGCACCTCTAGGCACTTAAATACCTTCCAAAATCTGGCCCTAAATCCTTGGAGTTAAGGCCCAAGACTGAGGCTCAGGAAATGTGCATCTTATTCCTGGCCCTGATGTTGTGTGCCCTTGGGCATGGTACTTAGGGCTCAGTTGTGCTCAGTAGGCAAAGCCCTGTATTGGGAACAATATGGAGCTCCACTACCCCAAGGGAAGTTCTAGGGAAAGTTTTTCCTCCAAGGAGGAGAACACCAACTCCTATGCCAATTCTGGAGGTGCAGCATACATGGCTGCTTGGTGCACGGGGTGGGGAGGCATCACCCAACCCCGCTTGGGGGTCTTGTGCCCCTGCAATTAAAATAAAATTAGTAATTCCGGAGCTCCAGGAAGCAAAGGGCCTGCAACTGCTGTCCAGGGGAGCAAAAAGCAAATGGGGGTAGGGCTACTTTCCTTGTAACCCAGCCACCCACCCAGCTGGGCAGCTGGACCCTTGATCTTTCTGTGTTTCATTTTCCTAATGTGTAAAAAGGGGGTAAAAATATAATCTACCTCCCTCCAAGGGGTGTAGTGAGGTTTAATAGGCCTGATCCACAGCCCACTGAAGTCAATGGGAGTCTCTCTGTTGATTTCAATGGGCTGGGGATCAGGTTCTGGAATCACTGGATGGAAGGAACTATCTTAATGGAAAGTTATTATTTTCCAGTGTTATAACAGACCCCTACTTCCCACTGGTATTTTGTAGCTTCCCTCTAATCACTGTTTGTTACATTGCAAAAGAAAGACGGGAAAGAAAAATCAGCATGAGCTCAATTTGGTTCCTTATGATTGTTTTCCGGAAAGCCAATGTGATGTTTTTCACTGTTACTCAGTGAAATACTACCGATAGCAGTGGCAGCACAAGGTAATTAGCATCCAGTGGGTCAAAATCTGTTCTCAGGATGCACCAGTACAAATCACTTGAACTGAGGTCTGTGCTGACTTACCCCATGTGCAACCCCGTTAATTTTAATTGGGTTGCACCTTTGTAACTGACAGCAGAATTTGGCCTGCTCAGTGTAAAATGCTTCTGTATGCTAACTCTAGAGTTGATTTAATAAGGTAATTAAAATGAGCACACTGGGAAGCCTATAAAACTTGTTGACATGCCTAGTACTATTAATCAGCCGCATTCATTTCTTATAATTCTAGTTTTTCCGTGTATAATAAAAGGCTGATTCACCTCTGTGTTAGACCTTTTTTATGCTCGTTTACTCCAATTACACCAGCATAAAACTGGAGTAATTCAGTGGTGAATTAGACACAAGAACAGTATTAACCAATTTTTTCATTGCCATCAGGGTTAACCCTTGGAAAATCTTCTTTTCACCATGGTCCCTGCAGCACAGATATTTTTCTCCCTTTGGGAAGTAAATGCAAATTTGGCTGCTTATCCTTTGGTAAGAAAAGGGAATTGAATGTATGCTCACTATATCAGATGTGCCAAAATTCATTTCTACTCTTTCCCTAAATAACGAAGGCAAGAACTACACACACCTGAGTGAAACAACTTCATTAATTAGGCTCCTTTTCAGGAAATGTACCTGTATCATATTTCCTATTCATGGGAGACTAAAACTTCACAGAATCTGATATTGGCAGCTCTCCCAGGATATTTTCCATTCGCACATATTTCTAAAAATGTCAACCTCACTGTAACCATTCTCATATGGGAAGCCCGACATCAGATGTACATTAGATTGGGGGAAAAAATCACAAAAGTGCTTTTAAAAAGGAAAACAAATTTCAAGTATGTCATGTTGGTCCAAGTCTACAACTCTGTTCCAATGATACCAAGAAACCATTTTTTGGACCCTGCGATGACACGGTCATGGTAATATAGTTTGAAAACTAGCAACAAGATCTCTGCAGTTTTAATTTATGAACAATAGATTTTAGGTGAGACCTTTATTAAGGCCTGATTCCTGCACATTAGGGTGTATTACCGAATATAGGAAAAAATCCTATACAAGGCACTAAGAACCAAGCCTACTCCCCAATCCTGGAATTAAAAACAGCCAGCTAAGCAACTATGCATCTGGCTGGAGGAGTCTTCCCCAGAAGGGGGAGGAGTGTAATACTGTTTCATGTGAATTTCGCACCAATCACCAACCCTAGATGATTTCATCGCCTGATTTTGGACCCCACCAGATCTAATTGCTTTGGAACTAGTCTCCTTGCAACTCCTGCTCAGGGTGTGAACTAAATATGGAAATACAAAACATGTGCAATTTTGCCATTTTGCATGTTAAGCATGAGGAATAAGCAGGATTGGGTCCCCACACATCCTCCCTCTCTCTGCACCAACACTTCCACTCTTCCTACTTGCCATATAAGTGAGAGCCCAGCTGAATAGGTATATTAAGAATGAAGTGAAAACAGACTATTCTCAGGTCTACCTGAGCATGACCCAGGGGAGAGTCAAAGGTTAACTTCAGTGGAGTTACTCCAGATTTACACTGGTGGACCTGAGAGCAGAATTTGTCCCCTAAGCTGGTTGAAATTTACACTTCCTTGTCCATTGCCTTTTTTAATTCTATATTTAGCAACTTCTCACTGCAGAGGAATCAGTAAAAAGGCATAAATTCACCCTCTATAGGCACATCTGCTACTAACTCCAATGGGAGTTTTGTCCACTTCCACCGGTGATGAGATTGGTCCATGAACTGTGGTTCTGTCCACTCATAAATCTGAGCCTCTTTTCTGAGGCAAGCATGTGTTTCAAACATTCATATCATTCCCCCAAGAGCTTCATAATACTAAGAAATGATAATAGACTCTTTGAGGTTATTTCCAGTAACAATGGACCTGAATGAACAGCCTGAATTTTGAAGGGGTGAAGGCAAACGCTGCCTGCTGTGTTTGGATCTGAGTCAGCTTCCCTGTCTGAGGAGGGATGTTCTAGTGGGGTTTACACTTTCCCCCAGAGTTACAGAGAGTGCTAGTAATGGTTTATTTCCTATAGACCACAGTATAGCAATTACTGACAAAGAGAGTATCTCTGGGGTTCCAAGAGAATTCTTCTGACACTTGCAAAATTTCCCATCATTTATAAGTCCAGTGAAACTCCAGCAAGACAGCAAGTATAAAATGGCCATTGGCAACTTAACCGCCTGGTGGTGAAAATGCCAGTAGCTAGGCTACAGTGTTGTTGCGTAGGTGGGATACAGACAGATTAGTGTAGAACATAAGCTAAAGCAGCATCCTCCTCCCCTCTTTGTTAAAGTCACAGAATCCCTTCCCTGGAATTCAACCAGTTTGGGGCTCTGTTGAATGGCATGGCTGGGTGGATGCGGGACAGCCAAAACCAAGCTGGGCTCTACAGCAACAACCCCTTCCAATCAATGGAAACTGATGACATGTATAATAAGGTCATGTTGATAGAGTTAATATAATGTGGGACCCATAGTCCACTATTCCTAGTGGATCTGGCTTCTCCCCACAGACACTGAACTCTGCTCCACTGCCGGTCCACAGCAGGTGTGTCTACACTCCTCTGTCCTCTGAAGCTGAAAACCTGTTTGCTTTGCTAGGAGGCACAGGATGTGTAAGAGAACTCAAGTCTCCTCCTAGATGAAACTTCCAGATCCCTCAATAGGAATAGAACCCACACAAATCCCCACCGGCATTAGTCAGTGTAAACACAACATTGAAATCCATGGAGCTTCCAGGCCTTTCATTACAATTTCTCCTCACACTTCCGACCCAACCACTTTTGATCCTACACTCTTACTTTTATCACATTTCCCCTGCATATCTCCTTGATCCTATTTCTGTCCATTCCCCTCAGTACAGTACCTGATTAACAAGGTTTGAATTCAATGGCAAAACAAGATGGCCAAAATTTAGGTAAAACCAAAATCTGGGACACTTGAGACCATACTAATATTCAGTCAAGTTCATTCTGCAGTAAATATATATAAAATCAGCAGAATAAGCTAAAAAACCCACAGCTACTAATAATATTTAATATTTGTGTATTTAATAATAATAGTAATTAGCACTTACATGGTAGTTTACCTATTCCAAGCAATGGAGATCTGTAAACTAGTTCCACTTCACAACACTCCAGAGAAGTACATGGGTCAATATCACTAAAGATGGGGAAACTGAGAAAGAAATTCAGTGCCTTGCCCATGGTCACACAGTGAGTCAGTGGCTAAGTCAGAATTCAGAACCTTCTGGCTCCCACCCATGAGCTCATTCCTCCAAACCATGCTACCTTAGACAAAGTTGTGTTGCCGCTGTGTGCCTCAGTTTCCTCATCCGTAAAATAGGGATCATGATATTGACCTCCTTTGCAAAATGCTTTCAGATCTACAGATGAAAAGTGCTATATAAAAGCTGGGTGTTTGTTTGTTTGTTATTATTATTATTAAAGGCCTCTTTTCAGACTGATCATGTCTTCCTAATTAGTCATTTGGCAAGCAGTCTGAAACTTACCAGTGCACTAATGGTTACTTTATCTAATTAAAACGTTCCACAATTTCACTGTATAACAACAATCTATTTTCACATTAACTTTTCTCATCTTTAAATAACCCTTTTATGCCTTGAAAATTATAGTGTTTTCTCAAGCAAAAAGAAAAATCATAAAGTTCGTTCACATTAAAAACTTCCCTCAATTACTCCCCCTCAGATTTCCAAAACATTTAACAAGAGAGAGAAATTACAAGACTACACTCTTTCAGTCATGCAAATCTCTTTTCAGCTGTCCACAAAAATCACATGCATTTCCAGCTATGTGAAGGGATATGCAGATTCAGTAGAGGGGAGAGGGAGGAGGGAGAGATTTAAAAGTGCCTTGAGCTTACCCAAGAGAGTTAAATAGAGTAGAATCTTACTAATCCCTACTAACTTTAGGGAGGGCAAAGAGAACCTTGGTGCGGATTTGTGAGGTCTGAAGATTACCAAGTGCTGGAATGAAACCAGTGCAGATAATGAAATTCTACTGTACACACAGCCTGGAATGTCACCACTGCTGAACCCTCAATTGTCTGCACTACTGTCTACCTAGCCATCATATTTATAATGCCCTCATCAAGCCTGCTGTAGCTGGGTGCAAGCAAACTGCAAACCTGATTATGAGGATTTGCCATTGTACTAGTTATTGAAAGCTGGAGCAGCACGATTATACTGTATGTGTCATCTATTTGGAATATATAATATTATAGTGGGCTTCCCTGCCTCCCACTGTCTGGGTTGCAGGTGGGCATGGTTTGAGAGAGAGGTGAGGTAAAGGTGCATGGTAAAGATGAGGGCTCTCAGGTTGGCACACATTAGGTCTGTAAGTGAGGTGCTCTCAGGATGGTAAGGGAGAGGGTGGTGAGGGGAGTCACAATCAGGATGCTTAAGGTCTCAGCTTTTGAGATGAGCAGCTGTCAGTAATTGGGGCTCAAAAGTTTGAGGCACTCAAAATATGGGAAGGGACAGAAGCATGTGATGCAAATGTCAGTGGAGCCAAATGTACATCAATCCACCTGGGCATAGGGTGTAAAACAGCACAGAATTTGGCCCCTGCTATTCAGCTGCTTTCTGCAAGGTAGCGAGTGACAGTCTTCATGCCACACTGTAGCCAAAACACAGAGCTGTGATTTGTCTTTTACTTCGCCCTCATGAATGTCATCTAATGCTGCAACCCTTCTTGCTTTCTTTGGGAACCTAATCTCTTGGTGATACTAAACCTGAGTTGACAGATGATACAGCAGAGGAGTTACAAGATCTTTGACGTTATTGTGATAATTTGACATTTTTGGTAAACCGCCTTTAGGGTAATACATTGTACCGTAATCATTTGGATTATCTGTATTGAGACCCCCAGTTTTTACACTGAAACAGAAACAGTCTTCAGAAAATGCTTTTGTCAGCTAGGAAGATAATTAATCTACCGCCAGATAGGGCAATTTCTGGAGAGCTATTCTGCCCTTGCACTATTGAAAATTCAGAGCAACAGCATCCCAGTGAAGTCAATGGGCCTGATTTTGATCTCATTTATGTTGATATAAATCAGGAGTAACTTCATGAAACTAATGGTATCATATCTATGCAAAATCTGTGTTAGAAAGATCAGTGGATTTCAGTGGAGATACTTTGGATTTTGGCAGCATAAATGAGAGCAAAGTGTGGCCATTTGTGTTTAACAAGTGCTTAAATAAGCCTTGAAGACGAGACTAGCTATCAACTGGTAATGTGTTCTGGAGTGCAGATGGGCAAACTTTTTGCACAGCCAGATTCCCAACACTGATAATATAGACTTGATTGTCTTCTCACTTATACTGGTGTAATTCGGGAGTAACTCCACTGAAGTAAGTGGAATGCAAAGCTGGTATGAATGAAAAATCAAGTCCTATGCCTTTATGACAGTGGGGAATTTGATAAAGTTATGCATTCCTGTTTCTGTGTGCAAAGATCTGCTGAAAATCAGGAATTGTTATTATGGGGCCAGAGTCTCAGCTGGTGTAAATCAGTGCAGCCCCATTGTCTTCAGTGAAACTATGCTAATTTATACCAGCTGTGAATCTGGCCCATTATTTTGGGGGGGTTATTTTTACTGCATCCATGATAAACATGAACAGGTACAATACACATACATAGAAACTAAAGAACACCAAGTAAATCCACTAGATTACAGTAGTGAGAAGAAGTTGCATTCTGATGGGTAACACTAAAACTATATGAATGCCATTATTTTTTAATTTTAACCATTTTTAATCTTTGTAACTTAGAATTGCAATAAATTAATTATTTGGCCATAGTATTATTCATATTACTTTTTGTAGTATTCTATTCCTATAAAAACTGTAATTACCTCTGCTTATTATTGATAATGTTATTTATACAGCAGCAGAGTTTTGTAAGAGGTTTTACAGTACAAAATATAGATAGATTCCCTGACATGGACTGATCCTGCAAATACTTGCTAGAGTGAGCATAGGGTTTACTACCATGGGCAAATCCACCGAAGTCATGTAGCAAGCATTATGCTCCATAGTAAGTGAATGATTGGGGTAAGGCAAGAACAGTAGGGGATGGAGGAGAAGGAGTGAAAGACCAAGGAGAGGCGAATGTGTGTATCAAGAGGGCAATAAAGACAGGTACTACTAATCATACTAATAAAATTATTATTATATGTGACAGTGTTAAACATTACTTGACAGAATGATTTTGCCCAGTGATTTTGGAGATTTGGAGACTATAATACAGTATATTCCTTCTTTTAATTTAAAAAAAAACAAAAACGTAGCTCTATTAAGTAAGGTGGGGAGGTTGGTGCTCATGAAAATAATGGACAGAAAATATGGCTAAAGTAACACCTGGGGCAAGCAGATGCTATTAAAGCTTTATATCATATTTTCCCCCAATATACCTCAATTCTGACATGAATCAATCCTATTATTACAGTTAGTTTCTAGAGCACAAATTACCAAGTGTGCAAAACCATATACAAAATCCATCTTTCGGGTGAGTTGTAAAACCAACGTCCTGAATAGCTCCTTAAAGATCCATACTCCTTGAATCACACAGGTATATAGGGAGCAGCCGGAGAGAGAAGCCAGGGAACACCCACTCTAAGTAACATATTTCTTGTACGCAGCCCAAAAATCATACAGAAGGAGGATTTGTTAATGCTGCTGGAAGCAGCGTTCACGGTCCCTGTGTATTCGGCGTGCTCAGTGACCTGTCCAATGATGGCTAGCTAGGTCACTGAGTGCAGATGCTGGCTCAGAGCCAGTGGCTGCACTGCCCCCAGCCAGCCAGGCTGCCACTGCTGGGTGTGAGTGCAGGAGAGCAGAAAGGAACATGGAGAGGGAGCCGCTCAGTCTCTGTGGGGGTTAGTCATGGGACCCCTATTTTGTATATCAGGTCAGGCACTGCCCAGTGGCACATGTGCAGCACTAGAAGAGAAGCTGTATTGAAAACACAGCTCCCTTTCGCCGCACACATTTTCAATTGGTGTTTTCTGCTTATACCTTTCTCTATGGGAGAGGAACACAGTATCCATTGTTCATAAAGCACTTTGGAGATAAAGGGGGTTCTAGAACTGTTAGTTATTGTATTATCATTTGTAGAATGACAGGCTATGATGTGCACGAATGTCCACTAGTGACCAGGCTGAGCACACCAAACTCATGTCACTGGTGACCCAAGGTATGATTCAAGCCAGCATCCCAGAAATGGAAGGCTAGTGCTTTTCAGTACATTGTATCATTCTGCCCAAAATGACAAGTCATTAATAACCATTACATATGTTTCAGTGACTGAAGAAGGTCGATCTTGAGACCTCACATGATGCAGTACATTGCCCATAAGTCCTAACCAATAACCACTATTATTTTCAAACAATTGATTTATTTTTTACTAAACTCTTACATTTTGTGCCTTGTATTGGACTAAAGAGGTTTTTAAGTTTGTTTTTAATTTCCAGGTCAGCTAACATAAAATCAGTAATGGTCTGGTGCAGATTTTCTTCTTGAAATGAACGGAGAATGGGTGAAAGCAGCATTAACTCTCTCCAGATTTCACTCATAATGTGTGAACTTTCTAATTTTGGTTTTCTCCTCCTTCCCCTTCTCCCATTTTCTTTTGCAGCAGTATATTGGGTAACAATTTGTTCCTCCTCATTGTTATACCTCTTCAGCACTGCACATAGGAGTGGTCAATGCCAGAGCCTGCTCCCACTGAAATCAATGAGAGCTTTGCCAGTGAAGTCAATGGGAGCAGAAGCAGGCCCTCTTTACTGGAAATTTATTTATAGATATTCTCAGTCAGGGCACAAACTTGCAACTCTTATTCATGCAGATAGTCCCTACTAGAGTGGTTAGTGCTGTTGACTTTAATGAGACTGTTTGAGTGAGGGAGGACTACTCTCAGGAGTAAGAGCTGCAGGTACCCATTTATAATAAGAATAGTGGAATATGGTAGGACAAGTGGAAAGCTGAGTTCTGATCCTGGTGTACCACACAGCACTTAAGGCCCAGTCTTGCAACCTGTGAAGCACCTTCTGAAAATGACTAAGGCTCCCAATTCCTCCTCTTGAAGTCAATGGGAACTAAGGGCTCTAAGTCCCCATTTAGGCACATGCTTAGCTTTAAGCACTTGAGTAGTTACTGAAGGCAATGGGACTTAAGCACATGCTTAAGTGCATTGATGAACCAGGGCCTAAGCACTTCTTGAATCCAAATCCTCAGCACCTTACAGGCGCTATCTCTTTCTACCTAATAAGCCTCCAGCAATCTCTTATTCTTAAAAAGCCATCAAATCTAAATGTGTGATTGACAGTTTAAGAAGCCAAGCCAAACAAGTATTTTCAATCATATCTGAAGAATAATTGGTTCCCCTTTTATTTGACAGCGACTTCCTTTTATCGGGGAAAAATGCAGCATGTGAAACAGTCCAACACCAAAAGAAAGCATCAGACAGTCCATGTGAGTGTTCAGCCTGAAGGATAAAGAATGATTTGATGGGCTTGTAAACAGCATTGTGCAGAAGAAGACTCCTTTGCTTTCCTAGGGCCTGATCCTGATGGATGCTGAGCACCCACAACTCATACCGGACAAATGCTCCCCTCAATTAAACCCGTGATCATCCGGCATAATCAAAGGCAGAATTTGGCCAATTGACGTAACTGGACTTTAAGGACACTTTGCACCTTGCAGGATTAAGTTCTATGCTACATCCCCAAACTCACTGGGTCTGATTCTGCTCTCACCCGAATCAATTTTACAACAGTGCTACTCCATAGACTGCAGTTAGTGCGTATTATTTTTATTACATTAGTGCCCAGAGAACCGAAACAGGATCAGGACCCCATTGGCATGCCAGGCACTGTAGAAGCATTCAGGTCCTCCCCTAAAGAGATTACAGCCTAACCTGAATACAAGACCCAAGTGGGAGAACAAACAATGGAGAACATGAGGGAGGGAGAACTAGGGTAGCAGTGATAGGGAGACATAGTCAAGGCCTCATCCTGCAAACCCCACTCAGGTATCTCAAAAAGGGACTAACTGAAGTCAATGGGACTATTTGCCCATAACGGCAACTCTGATAAGGCCTTAGAGGATCAAGACCTTAAGAGCTGCAGTAGGTAGACTGTGGCATCTACTTTTTTTTTAAACATTTTTGCTCAACCTCACTATAGGCTGCACTTCTCATGGAGGCAGAACTCCCACTGAAAAAAAAAAGTTTGCCTATATCAGGAATGCATCAGGATCGGGCCATTTATTTGTAACTTCTGTTGTGAATGATTTTTAAACAGACTACAGCATCACAGCCAATCTAAAAGACAAAGGTCTAATGCCAACGGGAAGAATCCTGCACTCCTTTCTCAGGCAAATTGTCCCTGGCTTTGAGTTGGGCCTTATGTGATATTTCTTTACGCCATCTTGAAAAGATTCTACTTGCCTGCTCACCTGGCATGAATCATATTTTTTGGAACAGGAGGGAAACATCACTTTTGTAAATTAGCATCAATCATGGTAAAGAATGGGTGGAGTAGATATTGTGCATGGATTATGGAGCATTAAAGGACATTTTTTCAAGGTTGATTTACACTAACTTAAGTGCATACAGTTTACTATCTTGCATAAAATATATTTTTGTCTTAAGTAACTATTAAGTGCATTGAAAATTTGATAAAAACAAACCTTGAGCGTTGACAATCAAGACTTCTCTTCCATGACCTGCTAATCTTGCCATGGTAAAGGCATGAAACATCCTTCAGCAGTGCAACAGAAGTATGCAAAAAAACCAGTAAGTTCTTTGCAACAGAAATGATAATGTAGCGCTTTGATTTGAAGTAACGAATCAACGTCATTTCAGTGTTCACTAAGGTAGCTGCACAGTGCCATGTCATCAAAATGAAGATGATCTGTCATTGTCATTCAGGAAGATTGAAATTGTAAAATCCATAACATTGTGATGGTTTTGCTTTGAAATAACAGAAAAAGAAAACATTTTGATGAAAGATGGTTCTTTCCTCCTCAGTCCAAGACATAAGCCACATGATGGTTATTTAAGTAGCACTCTGTGCCATGTCAGACTCTAAGTGCCATCCGTTTTTGAAATATGATCATTAAAAACAATAAGCCATTTATAAAAATGGCCTGGGTACGGAATGTGACTGATTCATGTGCTAAAGAAACCTGGAGTGTAAATTAAAAAAGCTTTGCAGATAACGCACACAGGATTAGCTTTCAAGTTGTTTCCCCCAGTTCCCACTGTTTTTGATCTGTTGTGCACTTGGATAAAAACCAGTAACAGCAGACAATAGCCTATAAAAAAATCTCAAAATTATACCAGTGGTAGAAAAACAAACAAACAACAAGCTGCACAATTTCTTTCTGGGATTTAAAGCACAGGGCTGAATTATTAGAAATTCTGAAACAGTAAGATTGTTAATAAAAGTACTTATAAAGAAATATATCTACAATATTTAATAATTTAAGGCTCACAAAAAACGAACATTTTCTCAACAACAAAACAAAAGTTTTCTGCTATAGGGTTAAAAGCGCCAAATTCACTTCACATACTAGTTAACCAGATCTGTACTGATCACAAGGGAGAAATCTGAAAGTGTTTCTTAGCTAATGTTTCTAGTGCTTTAATGAAGTCATGTTTCACAGGAAAATAAATACCCCATTCATTCTTAAATACAATTACACATATATAAAATATATTGGAATAATTTCAGTTTGAAACTACCGTACAAAAAATATCCATTCATCCTCCATACACAACTCCCCTCCCAATCTTTTAATACTAAACTTTGAGCAAGTGAATTAGTTACAAATGACCCATTTAAAATCACAGTTTGCTAAAGTAAGTGTCTACAAATAACACCAGTTTGCACTGTAATAATTTACCAGCTCCTGCACCATGGAGTGTAGCTTATTCTTAGTCTATTTTAAAAATAGGTGACCCTTTGTGTCCTGGAAAAAAGAACATAAAAACATGTACTCCTGGAGATCTGTTCAATTATAAAATATAGGCTGACTTAAAATACTGTCTAAGTGATACAAAAAATTATATATATATATATCTACATATATATATAATTTCCAACATCAATAAATCCTGCTGTACCTCAGAACCCAAATTCATTCCCTTCTTTACAGGTCTGTTTCCCTATTGGTGTCCAGACAGAGTGCATAGAGGGATTTTCTAAGATCTAGGTTGCTTTTAGCTTTGATATTGGTTTTCTCTAAGGATCCAGTGCCATTGTTGATTCCCTCACTGTTTTCCAAGTGCACAACAGATTTGTTCAGAGAGTTTTTACTGCGACTTCTCTTCAGCTCCCCCCCAGCTGAGCTGCCCTGAGCGCTGCTGGGTTCCTCCTTGAGAATAGCCTGCTCTTCGTTGTCAGTTCCTCGGTGGTAGAAGTAGTTGAAGTTGGACACGATGACGGGTACGGGCAGTGCTATGGTCAGCACGCCAGCGATAGCACACAAGGAGCCCACGATCTTGCCCCCTACGGTGACAGGTCTCATGTCCCCATAGCCCACTGTGGTCATAGTAACCACCGCCCACCAGAAAGCGTCGGGGATGCTAGAGAAATGGGAGTCTGGGTCGTCCGCCTCGGCAAAGTACACGGCGCTGGAGAAGAGGATCACCCCGATGAAAAGGAAGAAGATGAGAAGCCCCAGCTCCCGCATGCTGGCTTTCAAAGTCTGCCCCAGGATCTGCAGCCCCTTGGAGTGTCTGGAGAGCTTGAAGATCCTGAAGACCCTGACCAGGCGGATGACCCTGAGGATGGCCAGGGACATGGCTTGCTGCTGGCCCCCGTTGTTGTTACTGGCGGTGCTGGGGGCCCCTGGCTCCTGTTGCTCCTGAGCCAGCTCGGTGCCCAGGGTGATGAAGTAGGGGATGATGGCCACGATGTCGATGATGTTCATGATGTTCCTGGAGAACTCGGGCTTGCTGGGGCAGGCGAAGAAGCGCACCAGCAGCTCGAAGGTGAACCAAATCACGCAGGTGGTCTCGATGATGAAGAAGGGGTCGGACAGGCTGCTGGGGGGCTGCATCGGGGGGGCCTCCCCGCCGGTGCCGTTCAGGGCTGCCCCGTGCGGGGGCTGGGGGGCCTGCAGCTCCCTCTCGTCCCGGAACTCGGGCAGGGTCTCCAGGCAGAAGGTGATGATGGAGATGAGGATCACCAGCACCGAGACGATGGCGATGCCCCGGGCGGAGCTGGAGCTCTCCGGGTACTCGAAGATGAGCCACACCTGGCGCTGGAACTCGTTGCGGGGCAGGGGCTTCTCCTCCTCCTTGATGAAGCCCTCGTCCTCCCGGAACCGCTCCATGGCCTCCTCGCCCAGCTGGTAGAAGCGGATCTCGTCGGCGAAGACGTCGATGGAGACGTTGACCGGCCGGCGCAGCTTGCCCCCGGACTGGTAGAAGTAGAGGATCCCGTCGAAGCTGGGCCGGTTCCGATCGAAGAAGTACTCGTTGCGCAGCGGGTCGAAGTACCGCATGCGCTTGTCCGGGTCGCCCAGCAGCGTGTCCGGGAACTGGTTGAGGGTGCCCAGCTGCGTCTCGAAGCGCAGCCCGGAGATGTTGATCAGCACCCGCTGGTGGTGCAGGGCGCGCTGGCTCTCCTCCTCCTCCTCGGCCGCCGCGGCCATGGCCATGCCCAAGCGGTGCCCGCCTTCCTCCGGCAGCACCATCGCCTCCTCCTCGCCCCCTCCTGGGTAGGGGCGCGACGGCTGGGGGGGAGCAGGCGGCGGCGAGGCGCCCCGGGGAGCGGGCACCCTCCGGCTGGTGCTGCCGGTGCTGTCGCTCCTGCTTCTGCAGCCGCCGCTGCCTGCCCGCGGCTGCTCCTGCTCCGGGGAGCCGCTGCAGTCGTTCAGCCAAGCGGGGGCGGCGGCGGAGTTGGGGATGTGGAGCAGGTCCCCCCGCCGCCGCGCCCGGCCGCCTCCAGCATCCTCGCCCCCTCCCCCGATGGCCGTGGCGCCTCCGTTCTCCAAAGTCACCAGCGCGATCTCCATGGGCAGCGGCGGGAGGGAGGCGCAGGGCAGGCGGCGGGCATGCTGCGCTCCCCTCCCTCCGAGCCGGCCACCTCCGGGCTGCCCCCGGCCGCCGCCTCCGGTCCGGAGCGCTAGTGCGCCGCGAAAGGCAGCCCAGCCGAGCCCCAGGGAACCGCGCGGGGACCCGGATATGAACGAGCGAGCATTAGGCTTGACGTCAAAGAGGATCCCTTCTTCCCCGCGCCCCCCAATGCAAACAACCAGCGGTTACCAGGCTACAGCATCCCTGCCTGGCAAACACGGCCCGCCCCGGCCAGCCGCCCTGCCCCTCGCCCAGCCCTGCCCCTCGCGGCGGCGGCGGCCTCCGGGGGACAAGGGGATGCTCCAGTGCCGCGCACATTCCTCGCTGCAGTGGGAACTGCCCGGGAATCAGGGGAGCTGAGCGGGGAGAAGGGCACTACAGGTAGTTGACTTCCGAGGGGGAGAATTTCCACGGTGATCTCAGTCACTCTGAAGCAGACCCAGGGAAATCAGTGGATCTACTCCGGGTTCACACTGGTTTCACTGGGATCTGAATCTGGTCCATGGGGAGTGGGGAACGGCTCTCCATGGAGAAATGGCAGGGAAGAAGAAGTGCAAATATGACAAAACAGGGAACCATTCCCGAGCTCCTTACTCGGCAAAGTCCCCACTAGGATCCATGGGGCAGCGATCGCAGTGGGCTTTAATGAGAAACCATCCAGCTCAGACCCAGAGAAAGTCTCCTTTCAGTTACAGATCCATTGATGCCAGTGCGTTTGCAGCAGTGAAACGGGAGAAATGGGTTGATGAGAAAAGGGTCGGCTAGACAGGACCCAGAACCGCTGTAATAATGTGAGGCAAGAAAGGACATGGGAAATTGTATCTCGCACCACAAGGGGGTATTTTCCGTTTGTAGGGTACATGAGCGATTGAAGTTATACAATGAAGCCTGTCCTACAGTGAATGTCTAGACATCGCCCCCACTCCAAAACACACACAAGCTCCCTCTCTCACACACGTGCCTGCACACACAACCAGTTCAGGCTGAAACAAAGGATTATACTGCCTGTCCCCATTCATGGATTATTCGTTAAAAGGATTTTATACAGAGAGGTCTGTAAAGTCTCTCCGGCTACAAAACCCTATTTGCACATAATGAAAATCATAATCAGAACACACTTGGGGGATTCTTTTGGCCTTTCGATTTTTTTCCAAGTTCAGAGAGAACAAAGAAATGGGGTGTTGGAGCCTACCCTGAGTTTGCTTAGCCTGCAGAAGACATGAGCTGATATCTGTTTCAAACCCCCCCCCCCCCCAAGGAGAAAACAAAATATTTACATCCGAATAAATTTCTATTCAGGATTTCAGCATGTCAACACCATTGATCATGTTTTCCATTGACATACGTTCTTAATCCAGATCAAAACTTTGTAAATGTCAATAGATTCAAATTTATTAGAGAAAACGGATCGAGGAGCCCCTTGTCACACTGAGTGGAATCAATGCTAAGATATTATTTGTTTGCCATCTTCAGTACATCTCCTCAATTTCTATAGGGAATTATAATAAATATATATAAGATTATTGTAATATTCAGTATTTTACAACGTGCTGTACCTATTTTTAACTGCTGTGGATTTCTGGGTTTCTGAAATAATCAGGAGTAAAATATTTAATATTAAAGTGGAAAACCATTTTCCTCCCTCTGCTATGCACCACTGCAGGAACATTATTCATTACTGCATCCTTTTGTTATATTCATGTGGCTGTATAATGATTTGCCTCGTTTCACGGGGATTAATTCATTTCCACTTAAAGTAAAATGTTATCTCTGTACACAACATATGCCCACACATATTAACCATTCCTGAAATAGAAAAAAACATAATTATATTAAATGGTTGTCATTAGTGATTATTTCCCATTGACACGGTTCTGTTCTATACTTTGCCTCCCAGAGCTAACACAATATCAGTGACATGTAAGGCTATGCAGCTATAACCTAGGGTCCAATTCTGTGAACACAAGTGACTTTACTCACGTGAGCAGCCCCCATTGAATCCAATAGGACTACTGGCCCAGGAGCAAAATAGTGTGTGTATTTGCAACATGGGGCCCTTATTTCACAACACCAATTATTTATATAATAATTCAAATCTGCAAAATTGTAATTACCTCTGGGATATTATTTATTGCTGTGTTTGCCATCAGACAGACCTGCAAATAGCACCCAATTGGTAGCAAAGATTCCTGACTCTAGCCTCTCTCCAAGAGAATAATAATCCCATTTCAAAAGGATACATCACCAGAAGTTAGCCCGGACCTCTCCGAGTCAGTCTCAGTGCTACTATCGAATCACAGGGGAGGAAAGAAATCTCCGCTGTTTCCACTTGGGTGCCATGGAGCTAGCAAGCATACTCCAGAAAAGAGCTCTAGTATCTGGTCATCACTGTATACATTTTCTACACCCATTCATGAACCTCTCCCCTTCAAAAACTCACTCATACATACCCACAGACACACATCCCTGATCACATTCACCCACTGCTACACCCATCCACAGGTACATATAAGTTTCCCAAACATACACTGGATTACCTGTATACACCCACCCCATGCCCAGACATATCCACCCATGTATGCTCCCATGCATGTACTGTATTTTCATGAATGCATAAACCCACTACATCTCTGCACTTACCCACTCACATAGGTAATATGAATGAACCTCCTCTCACACACAGACTCAGCCTATCCTCTTTATACAGTTCTCCCGCATTGCACCCACAATAATCCATCCATGGCATTAGGTACACCTTGACAAACACCCCAAAAGACACCCCATACATACTAACCTTCACCCCTTCATACACATGTCACATACAGATCCACACTCATGGGAGGGAGAATTGCAGAAGGTGTTTCTGGGAGTGAGTATAGGTGGATGCACCGCTCAATGCATATTCTTGAAGCATCCACCTATATTCACCCCCAGAAACACCCTCTGCAATTCTCCCATGCCCCACTTAACATACACAGTGCAGTAATATGGTGGAGATCACAGCCTTTCCTGGCACAGCATCTAGGGATTGATGCTACTGCCTCTTTTGGGGAACTGGAGGAGGAGAGAGTGGGGGGAAGGACAGGCAGATTTCTGCCTCCCAGAGTGTTCAGTCCTAGCCCCAGTCAGGGGTGAGAGAGCACGCACTCTGTGACATACTGTACCAGCATTTATCTGATGACTGAAGGAGTTTCTGCAGAATTTAAGCTTTCATTTGAAACAAAATTCTAGCCCTTACAGTTGTGAAGGTAACCTTCTGAAGGTGAACTGATGCAGTGCTGTTTTCCTGCTTTTGGAGGCAAATGGGAATTATAGCTTTAAAAGAGAGATAATCTGTCTTCATTTAGCTCAGGTAGAGTGTTAACTCTGAAACCTAATAAAGGAAATAAAAATGGCAACATCCTTACCTCTTGCCCTGCTGATCATTTTAGCAGAAACATCCAACTACTTTGGGATTGTGGGCAATGTTTGGGTAGAATACAACTATTTACTCTCTCTCTCTCTCTCTCCCCCTCCCTCCACCAGCTTCCCAGTTTAACCATCCTGGGAACCCTCATGTCCTTGTACCATTGAGTCTGGGTCCCCTTCCTCTATACAGGGCAGGTTTTCAGGATGTTTTATGTGAGGAGGGCATGATGGACAAGCAAGGAGGTGACTGGAAGCAGGGCCCCCACATTTCTCAGTGCAGTGAGCAGTGGCTGTGTGGCTGAATGCTTTCTTGAAGGGTAGTAGTGTCTATGAAAACTCCAGGCAGAGGGCATTGGATAGGGAGGGAGGCATGGAAAATAGGCTGACTTGTAGATAGAGTAGTAATGCTGCCAATATTTTAACAAGGGGCTTTCTCAGAAATGTTCCACTTCACTCAGTGATACATGTGACATTCCTTGGATAACATAACCCCAACCACACTTGCATCCACACCAAAACATTCCATTCTTTCCAGCTCCATCCATGTGTCAAAGAAATCAACACTTCCACTCTGTTTGCCATACTTCCTGTCTCAGGGAGGTGCTTCTACATGGCTCTCTTACCTGTTCCTCACAGCAGGAGCAAGTGGATTGCCTTGTGGCCTGGGTAGCAAACCTCCTCTGGTGGTTGCTTGGCTGGTAAATAGGATTCCTCCGGTTCTTTAGGTGGGCAGGCCCCTTCTGACTGCTGCTGGTTTCTTCTGGCCAGGGGGATGCACAGGGAAGGGCAGCTTCTTCCCCTTTGCTAAGAGCAGAGGGAAATGTCTCCCTTTTCCTGGTTTCAAAGAGTGCTACTCCCCTGGAACACTCCCTCCCACTGGCTTGTGAGATGAGGCCTTACCAGGGAGGAGACTCCAAAGTGTGAACAGGAAGAGGAGCCAGTGCCTGCCTGAGGCTCCCATCCTTTCCCACCAGTGCCTTGGAAAGGCCTTCCCATAGCAAGTGCCTGAGAAAGAAAAAAGGTATCCCAGCTGCCCTACCTCAATCTCCTCTCTGAAGGCAGACCTGTACCCAACCCGTTGTCTCCCTATACTCACGCATACATCCCTCTGCCAGCTCCCTCCCAGGCACAGATAAATAATATAATCATACATATATTTACCATTGAACCTCCATTTTGAAAGGTCTATATTTTTTCTAAAAGACAGGGAATTGCACAATGTGCCATGGAAGGACCCCCCACCCCGCCCCAAGAATCCATCTTTACTTGTTTTTCAGTCAGTCCAGAGTCTCCACCCTGGCCACATTCTCCATTGTGGTAGAAATGGGGATGGGAAGCATGTACTAGCTTCACAGGCCGTGCCACCTAGAGCTGGGCAAAATATTTCTGCCAAAGCCTTTTTCAGTGAAAAAAGCATATTTGACCATACCAAAACACTGAGCGACTTTTCAGCTTCACCGATGTGTTTGTGTCTAAAACTGATTTTTTTTAGTCAGTACATTTTGTTTTGATATTTTCTAAATGAAAGATGTCAATATTTTGATGCAAAACAACTTTTTGTTTAGAAATTCCCTTCCATTTTATTTTTTTTAATTAAAAACCTTTAAAAAAATCTTGACATCTAAATGAAATGTTTGTTATCCCAAACATTTTTAAACATTTATGTATTGATAGTGTTGAAAAAAAATGTTTTTGGACCAACCCAAAACATTTGGGTTTTTTTGTGTTTTTTTTTTAATTTTTTAGAATTTCCAATGAACCAAAAAAACCCAACAACCCCAAACCCCAGCCTTTTGCACAGCTCAAATGCCCCCTGCCCAGCCCCACACTCTGGACACATACACAAATAATTTTGTTTTCTTGGCTATGAATCATCTTGGGGAGACTAGCTGCTTCTAGTTTCATTTACTTGTGTGCCCATGTGCTCTTTCCCTTGATGCATCCCATCCTCACTAGTGCTGCAAAGGTGCATCACCCTAGAAATACATATGACACTGAGCTGTAACTAGCCCTGCTGAGCTCTCTCTTGATGTTGATCAGCTTTTACCATTGACCTCAGCTGGTGTAGGGGTTGGAGTGGGAGAATGGGCCTCCATTGGTAGGTGGAGCAGGGTCAGCCGCGGAAGTGGGTATCTACCATACCTTCCCCCTTGTTTCCTCTCCATTCATGCCGTAGCTGACGTATAAATAACATGTCCCTCCTGGGTAAGGAAGCCATCTGAAGCAGAGAAGCTGCTGAAGGGGTTAAAGGCAAATCCATGCCCTCCCTTTGCTAATCCTCCAGCAGCTTGATCCTGTGTTGTGATGATTCAGGCCACAGAGAGAGAGTGCGTTTCTGCAAACTGCCATAGTCCCTGAGGGAGACCCCTGTGTGACTCTTATTTCCTGTTCAGGAGGATTAAGTACAAGGCCATTGACAAATCACAGTAAACATCTGTATTTGAGCACTCTCTCCATCAAGGCCTAATCCACAAAGAAATTCATTAATGAATTCAAGACATTCACGCTGTTCTATCTATAGTGTCTGCCTGATCCATTTTAATGTAAGCTGTGCAGATGTGTATTTCTGCACCACTGATTTTTTATTTATTTCATGTGACAATCTACTAAGTTACCCCCTTCATCGAATGAGATGCAGAAAACTGCTGTGTAGATTCATCCCTTTGCTTTTGGACTGTACACTGCATCACATACATTGATAATAGATGAAAAGCTCTGAGAATTATAACAAAGCCAGCTGGTGTTCCTATCCTTTATATTTCCCTAGAATTAATGCACACATTCTTTAGCACCTTACTGTCATCTATTGTAGTATATGGAAAAGATTTAAAAGCGAGATTTATTTTATTTTCTGTATTTTGCTTTGATTAAAATTATAATTCCTCAGGGATATTTTCTTTCTTAAACTGAACATTAGGCTAATTTTCTGGTTAATTTGGTGCATTATGGCCAAAATGTCTAAACGTGGACATTTTTTAGGCACACAGAAAAAAAGCAGCGTGATTTTCCAGAAGTGCTAAGACCCCAGCTCCCCTTGACTCGAAGAGCAGCAGTGAGTGCCCAGAACTTGTGGAAATCAGGCCACTTACATACACTTATATAGTGATTTTTATCCAGAGATCTCAAGGTGCATACAAAGGAAGACCTAATGAGCCCCATTTTACAAAGGGGAAAATGGAGGTACATAGATATGAAGTGATTTGTCCAATATCACACAAGAATTTAGCTGCAGAGCTGGCAATAGAATGCAGATTTCCTGATCCAGTGTCTTACGCACTGGCCCACTCTGCCTCTTAAAACAAAAAAAAGAAATAGAAAGAAATTACAAACCAGGCCATCTATTAGACTAGAGTGGTGCTTCTAGGTACTTTCTCATGTATAGGCCATATTTCAATATCATCCTGCTCCCACTGAAGTCTATGGGAGCTTTGTCACTGATTTTAGAAAAAGCAGGATTGGGCCCAGGGACTATTACAAATCCAGCTGTTACAGGGTATTTTCCAATCCACTCTCAAAGCTTTGGCCTCCACCAGAGAGCATGAATCATTCCGACTTGCAAACACGTGCCTGATTTTTTTAATCTCCATCCTTTTGCTACTTACAGTATATTACTGTGATGTAATCTTTAACTCTAGAGACATGACATTAAAGGGAAATTCACATTTTTTGCCTTTTTTTTTTAAAGAAAAAATGCCTGAAGAATAAATCTCTACTGTTACGTTTCAGCAATTACCACCTGACAGGATGTCCAACTCTGATAATAACTTTAATCACCCAGTTTAAATTAAAAAAGTTGAGTACTGCAAATAAAGAGTTCATGATCGCTAATTTAGTCCTAAGTGGAGCATAGGATCTGGTCCAAGAGGTGAATATAGCTGAACTGCTTGGTAATAGTGACCATAATATAATTAAATTTAACATCCTTGTGGTGGGGAAAACATCCCAACATCCTAACACAGCAACGTTTAATTTCAGAATGGAGAACAACATAAAAATGAGGACATTAGTTAAACAGAAATTAAAAGATACAGCGCCAGAAGCTGCATGGAAACTTTTTAAAGACACCACAATAGAGGCTCAACTTAAAAGTATATCCCAAATTAAAAAAAACACAGTAAGAGAACCAAAAAGTGCCACCATGGCTAAACACCAAAGTATAAGAAGCAGTGAGAGGCAAAAAGGCACCCTTTAAAAAATGGAAGTTAAATCCTAGTAAGGAAAATAGACAGGAACATAAACTCTGGCAAGTGAAGTGTAAAATATAATTAGGAAGGCCAAAAAAGAATGTGAAGAACAGGTAGCCAAAGACTCAAAAAGTAATAGCAAAAAAATTTAAGTACATCAGAAGCAGGAAGCCTACTAAACAACAAGTGGGGCCACTGTACGATTGAGATGCTAAAGGAGCACTCAAGGATGATAAAGCCATTGCAGAGAAACTAAATGAATTTTTTGCATCAGTCTTCACGGCTGAAGACGTGAGGGAGATTCCCATGCCTGAGACATTCTTTTTAGGTAAAAAATCTGTGGAACTGTCCCAGATTGAGGTGTCATTAGAGAAGGATTTGTTTTGGAATAAATTGATAAAATTAAACAGTAAAAGTTACCAAGACCAGTTGGTATTCACTCAAGAGTTTTGAAGGAACTCAAATGTGAAATTGCAGAACTACTAACTGTGGTTTGTAAGCTATCATTTAAATCAGCTTCTGTACCAAATGACTGGAGGATAGCTAATGTGATGCCAATTTTTAAAAAGGGCCCCAGAGGTGATCCTGGCAATTATAGGCTGGTAAGCCTGACTTCAGTACTGGGCAAACTGGTAAAAACTATAGTAATGAACAGAATTGTCAGACACATAGATTAAAATAATTTGTTGGTTAAGAGTCAACATGTTTTTTGTAAAGAGAAATCACCAATCTACTAGAATTCTTTGAGGGGGTCAACAAGCATGTGGTCAAGGGTGATCCAGTGAATATAGTGTACTTAGATTTTCAGAAAGCCTTTGACAAGGTCTCTCACCAAAGGCTCTTAAGCAAATTAAGCTGTCATGGGATAAGAGGGAAGGTCCTCTCATGGACTGGTAACTGGTTAAATGATAGGAAACAAAGGATAGGAATAAATGGTCAGTTTTCAGAATGGAGAGAGGTAAATAGTGGTGTCCCCCAGGGGTCTGTACTGGGATCAGTCCTATTCAACATATTCATAAATTATCTGGAAAAAGGGATAAACAGTGAGGTGGCAACATTTGCAGATGATACAAAATTACTCAAGATAGTTAAGGCCAAAACAAACTGCAAAGAGCTACAAAAGGATCTCACAGAACTGGGTGACTGGATACAAAATGGCAGATGAAATTCAGTTTTGATAAATGCAAAGTAATGCACATTGGCAAACATAATCCCAACTATACATATAAAATGATGGGGTCCACTCAAGAAAGAGATCTTGGAGTCATTGTGGACAGTTCTCTGAAAATATCCACTCAATGTGCAGTGGCAGTCAAGTTGTACCCACTTATTATTAATTATTATTATTATTACTATTACTGTACTATTATTATCTGACCATAGCACCTAGGTATATCAGGGATGTATTTGGTCTAGCATTGATATGGGTATGTCAGAAATCTGATTAGAAAACTCTAATTTCAGAAATCTGTGATTCAGCAATGAAGAATCACCCTTGGGCAAACACTCTCTGCAAGTTTTTAACAAGAACATTAGAATGCAGTAAATTCAGGTTTGTCGTTTATGGTCTATAGATGGGATTTCCAAAGGTGTCTAACTTCCATTTAAATTACTTTCAGTTAAGCACCTAGATGCTTTGAAAATCCCACTAGACACTAGCTACATCTTTAAGTGCTTAAATATCTTTGGAAATGAAACTGACCCTAAGTGACTTAGGAGCTCTAAAGAGCCATGTAGGCTTTTTTAGAAAAGCCCATCCACATGTCACAGCTGATGTACAGCAGCATTGACTTTCAATGGATCTGTGCCAATTTATACAAACTGAGGATCGAGCCTTATATGGGATTTTATGTAACAGTACAATTTAATGGTGTAGGCGGTTATCAATGTTATTCTAAATCTCTTCCACTTCTAAGTAGAAAAATAAGTAATGGTAATAATAATCAGTAACAAAAATTATAAATGGGAAAAGTAAAGATTTTCTGCTTGCTCTAAGAACTGAGCAATGCCCAGTGGGCTTCATTGCTAAAAAGTAGGGTTGTTGATTAATAGCAGTTAACTCATGTGATTAACTCAAAAAAATTAATCACGATTAAAAAAATAATCACAATTAATCACAGTTTTAATCACGCTATTAAACAATAGAATACCAATGGAAATGTAAATATTTTGGATGGTTTTATATATATATATATATATATATATATATATATATATATATATATATATATATATATATATATATAATTCTGTGTTGTAATTAAAAATAATATACACTTTGATTTCAATTACATTTGATTATATTTGCACTGTAAAAATGATAAACAAAAGAAATAGTATTTTTCTATTCACCTCATACAAGTCTGTAGTGCAATCTCTTTGTCATGAAAGTGCAACTTACTGATATAGATTTTTTTTTGTTACATGACCACTCAAAAACAAAATAATGTAAAACTTCAGAGCCTACAACTCCACTCAGTCCTTCTTCTAGTTCAGCCAACTGCTAAGACCAACAAGTTTGTTTACATTTACAGGAGATAATGCTGGCCTCTTCTTATTTACGTCACCAGAAAGTGAGAACAGGCATTTGCATGGCACTTTTGTAGCTGACATTGCAAGGTATTTACGTGCCAGATATGCTAAACATTCGTATGCCCCTTCATGGTTCGGCTACCATTCCAGACGACATGCTTCCATGCTGATGACACTTGTTAAAAAAAATGCGTTAATTATATTTGTGATTGAACTCCTTGGGGGAGAATTGTATGTCCCCTGCTCTGTTTTACCCGCATTCTGCCATATATTTCATGTTATAGCAGTCTCGGATAATGACCCAGCACATGTTGTTCGTTTTAAGAACACTTTCACTGCAGATTTCACAAAACACAAAGAAGGTACCAATGTGAGATTTCTAAAGGTAGCTACAGCACTCGACCCAAGGTTTAAGAATCTGAAGTGCCTTCCAAATATCTGAGAGGGACGAGGTGTGAAGCATAGAATCATAGGACTGGAAGGGACCTTGAGAGGTCATCTAGTGCAGTCCCCGGCCTCATGGCAGGACTAAGTATTATCTAGAGCATTCCTGACAGGTGTTTGTCTAACCTGCTCTTAAGAATCTCCAGTGATGGAGATTTCACAAGCTCCCTAGGCAATTTATTCCATTGCTTAACCACTTCATAGTTAAGAAGTTTTTCCTAATGTCCAACCTAAACCTCCCTTGATGCAATTTAAGCTCATTGCTTCTTGTCCTATCCTCAGAGGTTCAGAAGAACAATTTTTCTCCCTCCTCCTTGTAACAACCTTTTATGTACTTGAAAACGGTTATCATGTCCCCTCTCAGTCTTCCCTTTTCCATACTAAACAAACCCAATTTTTTCAATCTTCCCTCATAGGTCAAGTTTTCTAGAACTTTTATCATTTTTGTTGCTCTTCTCTGGATTTTCACCAATTCCTGAAATGTGGTGCCCAGAACTGGACACAATACTCCAGTTGAGGTCTTATCAGCGCTGAGTAGAGTGGAAGAATTATTTCTTGAGTCTTGCTTACAACACTCCTGATAATATATCCTAGAATGATGTAAATATCTTGCAATGTCAGCTACAATGGTGCCATGAGAACACCTGTTCTCACTTTCAGGTGATATTATAAACAAGAAGCAGGCAGCATTATCTCCGGCAAATGTAACCAAACTTGTTTGTCTGAGTAATTGGCTGAACAAGAAATAGGACTGAGTGAACTTGCAGGCTCTAAAATTTTACATTGTTTTATTTTTGAATGCAGTTATTTTGTACACAAGTCTACATTTTTAAGTTCAACTTTCATGATAAAAAGATTATACTACAGTACTTGTATTAGGTGAATTGAAAAATACTATTTCTTTTGTTATTTTACAGTGCAAATATTTGTAATAAAAATAAATATAAAGTGAGCACTGTACATTTTGTATTCTGTGTTGTAATTGAAATCTATATATTTGAAAATGTAGAAAACATCAAAAAATATTTAAATAAATGGTATTCAAAAATAATTATATTATTGTTTAACAGTGTGATTAATTGTGCGATTAATCATGATTCATTTTTTTAATCGCTTGACAGCCCTACTAAAAAGTTATTTCTTTAGTGTTACAACAATAATCAAAAGATAAATACATTCAAGGCAGAAAATGGTATGTTAATACATTTTCCTTCATCACATTAATTTCTTACTTAGGGTGAATGTTAGTGCTGGGTTGACAGCTCTGGAGACCGATGCCCTTTGTTGAGCCAGAGAGCAGGTGCAGCAGCAGAGCAAGTTTCCTGTGGTGAGTACCTGATTCTCCTCTCACTTATACTGAAGTCAGTGGGGTTACACGCTTGTGAAAGAGAGAGCAGGATGAAGTCTACTCTCTGTTCATGTGCTCCGGATATGAAGGGAATATGGAGATAGAATATGTGTTCCCTGATATGGAGGGATGACAAGCTAATACATTCTCGAATCCCAGTGAGTTCCTGGCCTCTGCTGTTACTCGTAACAAATATGCCAACTGTACTTTGGACAGTTACCCACTAGCACTGGACCTGAGACAAAACAGCCAGTTTCACACAGGCCACCAAAAGTTGATGACTATCATTATCTATGTTCAATAAGCAAACACCTCAGTACCCCATTACTTATCTTCTGAGCCCTCTAGTTCCTTTTCCCTTCTCAAACGATAACAATAAAGCAACCAAGAATCTGCTTGCATGATCCTCCCTCAACCTCTCCAAATGCACCTTCTAAGTGGAATCGAGGTAGAGGCAGTGGAGTATATGTGAATTCCAGCAATGTCCTCAGACCATGCCCCTCTCCTTCATGTTAGTTTCTCCCACTTCCTCCTGGTGTAGGTCCAGTAGTAGAAGTTTAGGAAAAGAACAATGAGGCTGAGGATGTAGAGGAAGACTGCAACATTGAAGCCATCAGGGAATGGGCACTCTGTGAAGAGGTTATAGGAGGAGTGAATGGCGATGGCCACAAATTGGCACTGCCAGGGGAGAAAAAAAAACAGAAGCAGGATTAGAGATGCTACATAGCAAAATAGTCAAGCTACAACTGACTATCGGTCCATCCAGTCCAGCATCCCTCCACTAGTCACATCACAACAGACCACTGGTCCACTCAGTCCAGAACAAGCCTTCTTTTAGGCTGGAGTAGGTCAGATATCCCATCTCCCACCATAATGGAGGAAACCATTTATTCACCAAGTCCAATATTCGGCTTCTACCATACTGAAGGATATCATGGGTCCATGAAGTACTGGATCCTGCCCACTGCCACAGGGAAGCAGGAAATTAGTTCATAAAGTATAGTATCCTGCCCCATGCCATACAAGAGCAGATCACTAGTCAGTCTTCTGTTGTGTCCCTTCTCTGCTACTGTCCAGTAACTGATGCTTTGGGATAGGTGTTTGAGGGTATGGAGAATCCTTCCTTTCACCAGATGGTGTTCAGATTATACCTTTAAGCATCTGGATTGAGAGTCCTTTATATTTTAGCTTAGTGAGTGTAACTGCAGCTATTACTCTTATTCATATAAGCATCAATCTGTTTTTTATCTTACTAAGCCATTCACCTTAATATCTCGCAGCATGGAGTCCTATACATTGAATGTATGTTGTGTAAACACGAATTTCCTTTGCTTTGTTCTGTATTTTTTAATCTTTCATTCATGCAGTGCCTTCTTGTCCCTGTATTACAGCACAAGGTAAATAAGAGCTCCAAACCAGGCTTCTTTACACCCTTTTTTATTTTAACGTTACAGCATCTCCTCTTACTCTTCTTCAGTAACTAAATAATCCTAGTCTTCATAATCTCTCTTTGTATGGAATTAACTCCCTGCTCTCCCAGGCACATGGCTCTAATCATTGTCCTTCTCTGGACTATTTCTATTTATGTTGTAGCCTTAAGCAACCAGAGAAACACATGGTTGAAATGTCAGGATTTGCCACATCCTCAGAGATGAGAAAAGGAGAAAACCAAGAGAAAACAATCTAGAAGGAGCTAAGACCTGCTATTTGTTTTTTGTTTTGTTTTTTAAACCTGGGTGCATACAATCTAAATCCATACTAAGGAATCAAAATAAAAGGAGGTTTGATTTCCACAGTTACTGGACAACCACAGCTCCCACAAACTTCAGTGATCACTCAACACTTCCACACACACAAAATCAAGCTACTTGTTAAGGACTTCGGGGGGTGGGAGGAAGGTGGGGTATGGAGCCAGCTATCATACACAAGAAGTCAAGTCTTCCTGATGAGGAGTCAGTGATTGGAATGATCTTTCCCCAGAGTCCCTGGCTGAAATGTACTATGCTGCGATGCAGAAAACTCTTTTATAAGTTGGGGTGGGGAGGGTAACGGACGTGTAAAAGTCTTCTGTCTGTTTTCTTCCCCTCACGGGGATAAGGCTTGTCTGGAAAGTCACTGTAGGTATTGAAATGTCTCCTTGCTTACTCCTGAGTACCACTCAACCCAGACTTCTCCCTGATCAGATGCAGTAGGACATCTAGTGAGATGGCCATTCCAGTAGGTTAGACCAGGGATGAGAGACCCAGGGAAGGGAGAGACAGAAAACTGGTGCCACCCTATCCAGGTCTGGAGTGGGAAGAGGTAGATGAAATAAATTACCAGCTGCAGGATGGTGAGATAGCGTTTCCACCACAGGTAGCGCTGCATTTGTGGTCCCAGGCTGGCCAGCCCATAATACAGGTACATGAAGATGTGCACAAAGGAGTTCAACATCCCAATGAAGAAGGCTGTGGGATAGAAAATACAGGAAGGCAGGAAGAACAAGGCACACAGAGACTATGAGACTCATCCTCCTGTACTGACAGACACAGTCCCCTAGGTGACATGTCCAAAATGTTGTCCCCTTGTGACTCATACATGTGTGACACCCTTCAGTTCCTGAATGCCCTAGAAACATGACCCTTCACCCAATACCATCTCACACAATCCAAGGAGCACCCTGTGCCACCCTGCTCCCTCTGTGTGGGCTGCAGCCAGGACTGGTTTCTAGAAGGGACAGACAGGAGGTCCAAAGACAGAAGAGGGAATGCTGGATTAGATATTGCAAATCACTCAGATATCAAGGCCTTTTACAAAACTGCTTCCCATGCAAAAGCACCATGAATTCCTATGCCAAGCTTGGCTCTAAAGTTCTAGCATTGTGCATTAGGGTGGGTTAGTGAGAGGGGGCAGTCAGGCTAGACAGGGAGTGGGGAATAGTCTGGATATGAGCTGGAGAGTGAATGGGACAGTCTGGATCTGGGCACAACAGTGAATAGGACAGGTCCTAGCTGAACAGAGAATGAGGGTAGTCCTGCTCTGCGAAGGAAAACAAGTAGGTGCAAACTTAGGCCTTGAACCTGGTGTTCTCATTTCTGTCTGGGCAGTGAATGGGGCAGTCTTGTCCTGGATGAGACAGTGATTAGAACAGTCTAGAGGTGGACAGGATAGTCCAAAGAAGCGCCCAACAGGTGTCACTCATGATACCCTTGTCTCTCACTACCAAAGTGGATAATGTGCAGTGAGGTTTCTGTCCACTAGCCAGTCAAGATGCAGAGTTCACATTATCTCCAGAACAAGAGAGACGGAGACAGAGTATGCCCAGTGAAATGAAGCTTACCCTGTCCTCCAGGCACGTATTTGACACCAGCCCACCAGTTGAAAAGCATGGTGCCATGATGATACACATGCAGGAAAGTCACCTGCTCAGGCTTCTTGCGCAGAATGAAGAAGACCTGAAAGAAGTCAGAAGAGAGAAAGTTTTGAATTCTTCCATATGTTTAGACAGGGCCTAGGAGTGCAAGGGGCTACAGGTAGCCAACGCTTGACCTGAAGCACCGCAACTCCATTCTGCTTGCATCTTGGTGACAGATCATCCTTCCCTTTAGAAGCCAAGGTGAGCACTGGCAAATCCAACACACACATGGACCTTATGCTATTTGGAAAGGGAGAGACCAAAAGGACGGTGCCTCTTCCACAAAGCCTCAGCCATTCGTACCTTGGGATTCCACTGCAGACTCTAACAGCGGTTACCCACACAGATGGCCCTGAGACATGACATCTGGATCCAGACCTGAGCCTCCATGTAGCTTGGAGGTGTCTGGATCTAGGGTTTTGTTTGAGGTCCACAATGCAGAAGCAGAGGTTACATGCCTACTAGCACTGGGGACAGATCTCCAGGGGAGGCATCACATTGAGCAGCCAAGCTCTGATGGTGTTCCCATTTGGAAAGAGGGTGACATCAACCAGTCATATGCTGCTTTTTCACTACCAGGAAGAACTGTTTTCTGGGCAGTGGTGACTGGGGGAACAGCTCATACCTGCTACTCAGAATGCAGAGGGGTAGTCCAGACCATTAGCCATGCAACTTTCACTCCTCCAAATTGATCCAGTTCGTAGGCAGTCCCTACACTAATACAATCTGGGCATAGAGGGTGTCAAAGTATTCCCCAGCCAGGATCGGTTCTAGGGGTTCTAGGCAATCCAGCAAACACCCTGCCCTTGCTGATCTGTTCCCCCTGTACGGTCCAGTCTGCCATTTGAAGGGCAAGGGAAGGTGTGGCATATTACTATGGAGCAGTTGGCCTCCATGATGGAAATTCAAGGTAAGTCAAAACTCACCCGGGACACAAACCCTTATCCCAGGATCAGTGGCCTGGAACAATCTCATGCACACGCAGCAGTGGAGACTCTGGGGCATACACCTACATAGTCCTAGGCAGTTTACTCTTCAGCTTAACATCATACTTTAGTCAGAGGGACAATGACCAGGCTGAGTCTACTGCAAAATGGGTAGACGCTATAATAGACTTGACCAATTGGTGAAATTAACCCTGCACCCACATTTGGGGACTGGACTCTCCCAGTGTGTGGGTGTGTAACCTCACCAGTCCCTCAGGTTCAGATTTCTCCTCTTGGCCCTGCATGAACCCCTGACACTCTGAGTTACCTAAACATCAGAAAGTGTGTTTGTGTAAAGGGGGCTGAGCCTAGATTTAAAGGGAATGTCCACTCAGAGAATATGATGTCAGGTATGCAGTCATTGAGACAGAGAAGGCGCAGACAATGTTTGTGAGGAAACTTACTGGGCTGATGCCAGTGGCAAGGCTAGAGGCTTGGAGGCAAGTGGTTTCCGTATGACATTACCCTGAAACTGTGCACTCATCCCATGATAGTATCAGCATTATTCCCTGAAGTGGGCAGACACTGTGTGTGTGTGTGTGTGTGTGTGTGTGTGTGTGTGTGTGAAAAGCATCAGCCACATACAGAATAAATACAGCACATTGGCTTTGGCACTATGTCTTTGTCCCACAAGGGGGCTCAGAGCCAGCATGATTCATTACAGAGCCTCGGCCCTGTTATTTTGGCCAGGCCCACCTTACCGTATCAAGCAGCTCGATGACTTTGGAGAAGAAGAACCACCAACACACACTCGCCATCTGCTGGAAAAGACAAGGAAATGCCATCTGATACTGAGACAAAAGTCCTTGCTCAACACATAGCTAGCTAGCTATCGTAGGGAACGTCTACATTTAAAATGCAACAGCAGCACAGGTGCACCGTTGTAGTGCTTCAATGTAAACACTCATTACAGTGACAGCAGGGATTCTCCAATTGCTGTAGTTAATCCACCTCCCTGAGAGATGGAATGAGGTGTTTGGAATAATTCTTCCAAGGGCTGTCTATACCTGGGGTTAGGGCTGGCATAGCTATGTCTCTCAGGGGGGTGGATAGCTATGGTGATGTATATTTTCAGTACATTGTCCCCTGACGGTCTTATACTGCTGCCCTTCTTCATAGTATCTGACTGCCTTCTACATAAAATCTATAGTCATAGTGAAGTTCCTAGTGGACTTTGTGGATCTCCCTTTTCACAGGGTAAAAATTCAGCCTACGTTATTTATTTTGGTTGGTTAGTTAGTTGATTTGTTTGTTTATTTTTGGTGGGGTATCATTTCACTGGTTGCCAAGTATTTTCAGCCTCGTGGCAAAGCAGTGGACTCATCAGCATGGGAGGCAGGCTCAAGCCACCTGTACTTATTTGAAGCTTGGCTGTATTTCCAGACAAATAGGAATATGGTAAAACCACATCATTATAAAAAAAATGGATTTTTTAATGAAAATTACCGAATCCATAAGCCCTTATGAAACAGGTAGAAAATACAGACGTATCCATGTTCCGTGAGTTAGAGAGATTCCTTGAGTGCTGAAGTAAATCATTTAGCGAAATGGATTTGAAAGTAAGGGAATAGGAGCAAAGGCCTTCTTAGGACATGCAAAGGTAGCCAGAGTGCAGTTTGGACCAGTCTTCCAGCAAAGCAAGCCATCTATCTCTGAAGAATGAGAGTTCTGTATGAAACTGTACCCTCATTCCCAACTTGCTTCTGGTGTAATCCACTGGCTGACACAGGTAACTATAGTTGGCCAAGACTGAAGTTACCAGGAACTGAAAGAAAAAAAAAACTAATATGAGAAACCCATTCTCTGTCCTGCATCTATCCCATCTTCAGGGCTGGCTCCAGGCACCAGCGCAGCAAGCAGGTGCCTGGGGTGGCCAACGCAAAGGGGCAGCACATCTGGCTCTTCGGCAGCAATTCGGTGGCAGGTCCCTCAGTCCCTCTCAGAGGGAAGGACCTGCCACCGAATTGCCGCTGAAGAATGAAGCGGCAGCGGTAGAAGTGCCTGGGGCGGCAAAAACGCTGGAGCCGGCCCTGCCCATCTTTCATATTTCCTTGGTCCCAAGGAGATTTACACTCTAATGCTAGGTAACCAATCCCAATCCAGGACAGGCCGGTAGTGATTCAAATTCATCACTACAGCTACAAATATTTACAGATTTTTTTTCTATCTGTCAGAATCTGAAAGTGAATATCTATATGATCATGTTTGTTACCCTTTGCTGCAGATATGTGTGTGCTTGAGCTTTTCTAGAATGAAGAGTGAATTATAAGCTTGAGAATTCTCTGAAAGCAAATTTTGAATTGTGTATTGGATTGTAAACTTCATCATTCATTTTGTGTTGTTAAGTTGCATTAGCCAAGGATGAGAAGTGAATATTCACTTTTACCTGGTTGTGAGCAATCTTTAGGACTAGAACTGTTTGCTAAATAAATTTGCAATTCTTTCTGAATAAGTGTGAGAATTTCATGATCCTTCGGAAAACAGTAAATAAAAAGCCATATTCATTAGTTAGAACATTCATTTCAAATGTACTCAGCTCTAGTCATTTGATGGGTATTCAGCGGCCCACATGTAAAGAGTTGGTAGATCTCAGTTCAGTTTCTAATGGAAAGTTGCCCATCCACACCCACACACCCCAACAACAATAAAAATAAACATCCCTTCCATTGACAGTGGCATTAATTTTCACCCTTGTTGGAGGTCTCAGAAAACATGATTGCAAGAGTTTGGAAAATAAAATTCCTCTCCCTCAGAGATGAACCTGGTCAGGCTGAGGCACAATGTAGGGACAAACGTACATCATGTGTTCTGTAGCTGCTACAGAGCGGATTTTATATTCCAGGTTTGCCATTCAGAGACCTTTCACCAGCATTAATTCTCTAAAACTCTAAGGGGCAGTGTATTAAGGAAGGTTGAAACATGGGAAAGATTGTGTTTGCCCTATAGGGTATGTCTATATGACAACTAAAAACCCATGGCTGGCTCAGGCATGCAGGGTTCAGGCTAAGGGGCTGTTTAACTGTGGTGTAGACGTTCAGGATCAGGCTGCAGCCTGGGCTCTGAGACCCTGAGAGGTGGGAGGGTTCCAGAGCTCAGGCTGCAGCCCGAGCCAGAACATCTACACTGCAATTAAGCAGCCCCTTAGTCTGAGCCCCTTAGCCCGAGTCAGTGGGCACAGGCCAGCCATGGGGTTTTTAGTTGAGGTATAGACATACTCCATGTTGCAACCTTCCCTAACGCAGGTGTCTAATTGCAGTATAGAAATACCCATAAAGTAGTGGTTCTCAAACATATTTGATCACGCCCCCTTCTTTGTATCTGTAGTAGTTTATGCCCCGCCACCCTCTTCTGGGCACCCAGCCAGCAGCTGCCACTCTTTGGCCACCCAGTTCTGAAGGCAGAGTGGAGAGCGGCAGCTGCTGGCCGGGCACCCAGCTCTGAAGGCAGTGCCGCCACCAGCAGCAGCACAGAAGTAAGGGAGGCAATAGCATACCACCCTGACTTCTGTGCTGCTGCTGGCAGCAGTTCTGCTATCAGAGCTGGGCATCCAGCCAGCAGCCACTGCTCTCCAGCCACCCAGCTCTGAATGTGTGCAGTAAGTTTTTCCCCCCTAAAGCTTCTCACGCCCCCACCCAGAATACATTCCGTGCCCCCTCATTTTGCGAACCTCTGCCATAGAGACTTCACCACAATACGTATTTAACTGAGTAGAATGTGCCCTCTAGTGGCAGAATGAAAACATATCCCAGTCACCTGTTCATCAGAGAAGGAGTTTAAAGGGCTCCTGCTTCAAATCCCCCCTGCTAAAATGTTTATCCAAATGGAGCTGATCCATTATCCTTACCTCATAGAACATATAGATTGACAGAGCCACCAGGGTCAAATTATAGGCAGTCAGCAGACCCTTTAGCCTCAGTGGCTCCCACTTCCGCATGAGGTGTGGTCCCAGTGCCACAAATAAGAGGTAGAGGGTGAAGAGCAGTGTGACTGGAAGTGGAGAGTAAACCAGGAGCCAGGGGTCTGTCCTTGGGTCTGCAAAGTAAAACACATTGCACAAAAGCAAAGAACAGTGTGGATTGTTGGCCTCGAGAGGGAAATAAATTTTATATCTAAATAAACGGCTCCTGTCCTGGATTTTAATTTATCCCCTCCATCCCTGCCAATGAACGTCAGCCCTCACCCATTATGCCAGGGCTGAAGATCCACACAACACAGGCAGTTTGTTTCATCACCTCCTTTCTTTTCCATTCACCCATTCCTTACACAGCGCTGTATGTGAAGACAGACTCCGGCAGATTGAGCGGATGAGACCTTTTGGAATAAGACCAACGGTCATGAAGGCGGTTTCTGCAAGCGACGTGGTACGCTAAGAGCATGGCAAGACGCGAAAGATGCCCTGGTCAACCACTGCGCCCAGCCCATCTCCAACCATCTCGACTTTTGTCCTGCCATTGGAGCAAGATGGAATCTGGGAAGAGAGAGTGAGGCTGACTAGGCGCACCTCTCCCTCACTTTAATACAATTCACGCACAAGTCTTGACATCCCTCTAATTCCCGTAAACTTTAAAGTCCTGTGGCGATGGGCGAGCGACGAAGCAGCAGGTGTAGATACACTGGGAGCTGTAGCCGCGGACCTGCACACAGGCGGCTCAGGTCTAATGGTCGTCTTCTTGCTGACCGAAGCAACAGCTGGATTCGGCATCTACCCGAGTGACTGAGCAGTCCTCTTTAGGACCGCACTGCTCACCTTCGTAGTAAGAGGAAAGGGCTAGAAAAGGTGCCCTAAACATTGTTTGCTTCATAGAACCCTGGCCAGCTTACTGCGGCTGGAGGGGATCCCATCTTATGTGGTCGAATAACAAAATTTCAAACAACAAAACGCAAGGTGACACCACTCATTATTGGTACATGGAATGTATGCACGCTTCAAGACAACCCCTCAGCAGATCGACCAGAAAGAAGAACAGCTCTGGTTGCCAGAGAGCTCGCAAGATTTAACATCGATATTGCAGCCCTGTGTGAAACTCGTCTAGCCAACGAAGGTCAGCTCACAGAAACAGGAGGTGGTTACACATTCTTCTGGTGTGGACGTAGCAGTGACGAACGTTGTGAATCTGGAGTTGGCTTTGCGGTTAAGAATCATCTTGTCCACAAACTTGCCAGTCTTCCCGAGGGCGTGAACGATCGACTCATGATACTGCATCTTCCACTACCGAGAGGAAAGCGAGTTATACTAATCAGCGCTTACGCACCCACAATGACGAATCCGGATGAAGTAAAGGACAAGTTTTATGAAGATCTCTATGCCCTACTTTCATCCGTGAAGCGCACCGACAGGCTGACTCTACTTGGCGATTTTAACGCGAGAGTAGGATCCGATCACTCTGCCTGGGATGGCGTCATTGGAAAAAATGGAATCGGCAAATGCAACAGCAATGGCCTACTACTATTGAAGACATGTGCGGCTCATGATCTGATCATCACCAATACCATCTTCCGCCTGCCCACTTGCAAAAAGACGTCCTGGATGCACCCACGTTCCAAGCACTGGCATCTCTTTGATTATGTCATCGTGCGGAGGAAAGATAGACAGGATGTAAGGGTGACTAAGGCCATGCCGAGTGCTGACTGTTGGACTGATCATAGACTTATCATCTCTAAATTAAGCCTTCACATCAAGCCAAAGAGACGTCCGCAGGGAAATAAAACTGTGATGAAAAAGATCAACATCAGTAAACTGAGGAACCCCAACACAGCAGCTTCACTAGTAGAAGATCTCGACAACCAACTCTCAGGGCTGCAATTAGAGGAAAACGTTGAGAGGAACTGGGAACGCTTTTGAAATATTGTGCACTTTTCTGCACTAAAGGTTCTTGGACCCTCACACAGGAAACAGCAGGACTGGTTTGATGAAAACGACGAAGAGATCAAGGCTTTACTTGCTGAAAAGCACCACCTTCACCGTGCTCATCAGAACGACCCGTCGTCAACAGCTAAGAAAAATGCCTTCAACAATATTTGCAGGACCGTACAGAGCAAGCTTTGTAAGATGCAGGACTCCTGGTTGAGTGCCAAAGCAGATGAAATCCAGAAGTTTGCTGATAGAAACAACGCCAAACGGTTCTACGAAGCCCTTAGATCCTTGTACGGACCTCGGCCTTCAGGGAGTTCCCCTCTACTGGACTTAGATGGTGTAACTCTCATTACTGAGAAGACTCTGATTCTACAGCGTTGGGCTGAGCATTTCCAATCCGTACTGAACCGCCCATCTTCCATCAATAATGAGGCGATTGACAGAATGCCCCAGGCGGATATTAATTACAGCCTGGACGTTCCTCCATCAGAGACTGAAACCCTACAGGCCATCAGTCAGCTGCCTAGTGGCAAGGCCTCGGGATTTGATGCGATTCCAGCGGAAATCTATAAAGATGGTGATGCAATGCTTGTTGACAAACTCACTCAGCTGTTCCAGTCCTTCTGGAATCAAGGGTCCATTCCTCAGGAATTGAAAGACGCGTCCATCGTACACCTCTACAAGAGGAAAGGAAATTGAAAAGTCTGTGATAATCATAGAGAAATATCACTGCTTTCTAGCGCAGGTAAGATCCTTGCACGAGTGTTGCTGAATCGCCTGATTGACCACCTGGAACAGGGTTTACTACCCGAGACACAGTGCGGCTTCCGCAAAGAGCGTGGCACTGTGGACATGATCTTCGCAGTTCGACAGCTCCAAGAGAAGTGTCAAGAGCAGAATCGTGAACTGTATACCATCTTCGTGGATCTTACCAAGGCTTTTGACACTGTCAGTCGCGAAGGTCTGTGGCGCATCATGTCGAAGTTTGGGTGCCCTGACAGATTCATCCTGATGGTACGTCAGTTCCATGACGGCATGACGGCTCGTGTTCTGGACGACGGAGAAGCTTCAGAGGCCTTTCCCGTCACAAATGGCGTCAAGCAAGGGTGTGTGTTGGCACCGACCCTGTTCAGCATAATGTTTTCAGCTATGCTGTCAGACGCCTTTCAGAACAGTTCCTTGGGAATCAGCCTGAGATACAGGACTGATGGGAAACTGTTCAACCTGCGAAGACTCCAGGCTGTCACCAAAATAAAGGAGACTGTGCTAAGAGACCTTCTTTTTGCTGACGACTGTGCCCTGAATGCCGGATCAGAGCAGGAAATGCAAGCTAGCATGGATAAATTCGCAGCAGCATGCGATAACTTCGGCCTCCTCATCAACATAAAGAAAACCGAAGTGTTGCACCAGCCAGCTCCGAAAGCCCAACACCAAGAGCCCACCATCATAGTGAAGGGACAAAAGCTGCAAGCAGTGGACCAATTTACATACCTTGGCAGCACCCTTTCTCGCGCAGTGACAATTGACATCGAGGTCAACTGCAGAATCGCTAAGGCAAGTTCTGCATTTGGCAGACTGTTGACCAACGTGTGGGACTGCCGTGGAATAAACCTTGCTACAAAGCTTAAAGTCTACCAAGCAGTAGTGCTAACTACCCTGATGTATGCCAGTGAGACTTGGACTGTATACAGGAGGCACGCTAGGCAACTGAACCACTTCCACATGACTTGCCTCTGCAGACTTCTGAGGATCCGGTGGCAGGATAAGGTGCCAGATACAGAAGTCCTCTCCAGAGCAGGCCTGCCGTCAGTTTATACTCTGCTTATGAAAGCTCAGACACGCTGGGCAGGCCATGTTGTAAGGATGCCAGACCACCGCATCCCCAAACAGCTCTTTTTATGGTGAGCTGTCTCAAGGAAAGCGATCGCACGGGGGACAAAAGAAGTGATACAAAGACATGCTGAAAGCCTCTCTTAAGTCCCTGGATATTGACATCACCTCCTGGGAAACCCTGGCACAAGACCGATCGACATGGCGTACGCTGATCCATCAAGGCTGCCAGACATCTGAAGCCAGAAGGATAACTATAGCACAAGAGAAGCGAGCACTCCGTAAAGCCAGAGCTGTAAATGTTGTAACAGTGGTGCCCACACATGTCTGCCCGACATGTGGCAGAACATTTCGTGCCCGTATTGGCCTTATCAGCCACCTGCGGATGCACTGTGGACAGCTCACAACCTGCTAGATGTCAAGGTCTTCTTCGAAAACGATGGACGAACATCACACAGCACTGGCAATGCTCTGAAGTACTGACCTTCTCAACACCCTGTCCTTCAGATCTCCTGTCTACACAGATATCCACTTGCAGGGTCCCCTGTTACTCTTATCATGGACTCTGATGCTGGAACTCTTCTAATATTCTACTTCTGGGTTCCACAGTTTGCCAGTGCTCCTAAATCTCCACTCAGAATCCAGTCTGCTATTCCAGTCCTGGGACCCACACAGCTCTGGCAGCATGCCTCTCAACTTGCCTGTAGAATTCCCTCTTTTAGTCCTGAGCCCCCTCTTCAGCTCTGCCTCTTAAAGCTCCTGAAGACAGATTTGAACCTTCTCTTGTTATCCCAATCCTGGGCCAGCACACAGAGCTGCCAATACACCTTAATTCTGATCTGCAGCATATTCCATTCCTGACATGCCACCCTATTCTGCAGCACCTCCTGTTATTCCAGTCCTGGGTCTCTCCTAAGTACATCCTGATAACTCTGCAAACATTGTGCAGTGGTTTGTCTCAACATTTCACTTGTTACCCAAGGTAGGATTGTACCTGGGTCTTCAGAAGTCAAAACCTGAGCTCTAATCACCTGGTCTATCAAGCCTGACTGTGACATACCAATGCACATTTTAAGACATCACTTTACACAATATTTCTGAGTTTACAAGCAGCAAGGTGCACTTCTTGCTAGATAGATTTTCAGAGCCCCATGCTGAACCCATAAAAGGCTGCCTTCTTTAACCTTAATCCAGTGTCAAGAAAAAAGTTATATTAACTGTAGTTTGTACCCCAAATGCATTCAGAAAGCAAAAACAATTCTTTAATGTTTTAGGTTAAAAAAGACTTTATCTAAACAGCAAATTGAAAGAAAGGAGTTTCATTCAGTGTGAACCAATATGCAATATTCACACATCCCTGGAATACCTTCTACTTAGGGTGACTGTATGCAGCAACCGTTGTTGCTGCGATGCATTATCAGCTAGCATATGCAACACCTAAAACAGCATAGCTGGATAGCCACTAGTTCATGAGGTGTCACAACATACATCCTCATGGGGTATAACATTACCCCACACACGTATTACCAATTCTAACATGCAAGTTACATTTATGCAAAAAAACCTTAGCTTGTTTTGTGTGGGAGACAGTTACCAGTATTACAATACAAGATAGATATTGTCACTGGAAGCAAACATGTATACATAGAACTACTAAAGATACAGTATAACAGTGCAACATGTTTGGAGTACACTTGTACCTCACACACTTTTTGATGCAGGAAAAGTATTTTTTTATGCTAAATTAAAATGTTCACTGAATTGTGTACATGTGCCTAGGTGACAATGTCTAAAACAGTATAATTGGAGGGCTACTACTTCATGAGTTATCACAACATGTATGCTTGTGGGGCACAACATTAGCCTACAAATGTGGATGAGGGTTAAAGAGTTTTCCTTTGCAAGAACAAAGATGTTTAAATCCCTTCCCTCACCCCACAAGTTGGTGTTTCCCTGAGCTATAGCTCAGGGCTCTAAAGAAGCTCAAGATCTTGGTAGTGAAAAGTGAGATTTTGCCATGTATCCAAGGAAAGGAAATGAGCTCAAGAAGGGGATGATTCTTATTAATGGTTTGTACTTTCCATAGTGCCACCTAATGGTATCCTTGGGAAATTTTCATGCAAGGCAGCTTCTCCACCTACCTCCATTTTCAAGGGCCCAGTTATAGAACTCTTGAATTTTCTGCCAAGTTGAAGCCATCCTGGATCCCTGAATGGAAAGCAAAATGAGATTTAACCTTGTCTGTGATCACCTAACCCCATTTATGCCACTCCAGGCTCCAAGTCCTGCAGTGTGCAGAGACTTCTGGTTACTCATAGACACAGTTTTAGGACTCAAGCTGGTCCAAAAAAATGTCTGGGGGGGGGGAGAGAATTAGCAATTAAAAATAAAATTTAAAATTGTGTTGAAATTTCAACAAATTTTCATAGAATTATGGAAGTGTTAGGCTGGAAAGGACCTAGAGAGGTCATCTAGTGCAGCCTCCTGCACTGAGGCAGGACCAGATATACCTAGACCATTCCTGATAGTCTAAATATTCTTAAAAACTTCCTGCGATGGCTGATAGAACAAGGAGATCCAGGACTTCTGCTCTGCTCCAGGCAGGAGTGTGTCTAGGTGTAGTTCTTTGTCTGTGCTGAGCAGGCATAGCTGGATGCTTGAAATATGGGCTAGTGGGTGTGCTTGCCAAGGTGTTCAATTGGGGAAAAGGTATTTAAAAATATGCTGTTTTTTTTAAAGGGGAAGGAGTGGATTCTGGTATGTGACACTCCTGGGCAGTGGAGTTCAGAATAGAGAGTGGAGTGGCTACTGTTGTGGGGATAGGGGCATTTTGGAACAGTTGCTGGAGGACTGTTAGAGTTGACACAGGTAATTCAGTGTCTATGTTAGCACTACCTTGGATGGAAGAAGGTAGACTTTGGCTTTGCATTATTGGGGGTGTTGTTATTGCATTGATGTAACTGGGTGCCTGCATCACAACCTCCCTTGGAAGCCTGTTCCAATGCTTAGCTATTCTTATAGTTAGAAAGTTTTCCCCAATATCTAACAATCTCTCTTGCTGCAGTTTAAGATAATTATTCTTGTCCTATCTTCAGTGGACCTGGAAAACAACTGATCAAGATTCCCTTTATAATAGTCTTCAAATATGGGCTGTTACTGGGTCAGTCTTCTTTTCTCAAGAATAAACATGCCCAGTGTTTTAACATTTCCTCATAGATCAGGTTTTCTAAACCTTTTATCATTTTTGTTGCTCTCCTCTGGAATCTCTCCAATTTATCCACATCTTTCTTTAAATGTGTTACCCAGAATTGGATAAAGTACTCTAGCTGAGTTCTCACCAGTGCTGAGTAGAGTGTGTTTTACATACCACACTCCTGTTAATATACCCCAGAATAATATTAGCCTTTTTAGTAACTGTATCATACAGTGGATCTCAAATTGAGTATGAGTCAGCAATAATCCTCAGAGCCTTTTCAGCAGTACTACCACCTAGCTAGTTATTCCCCATGTTGTATTTGGGCATTTGATTTTTTCCTTCCCACTTGTCTTTATTGAATTTCATTTTGTTGAATTCAGACCAATTTTCCAATGTATCAAGATTATTTTGAATTCTAATCCTGTCCTCCAAAGTGTTTGCAGTCCCTCCCCTCTTGGTGTTATCTCTGCAAATTTTATAAGCACACCCTCCACTCCAAGTCATTAACGAAAATATTGACTAGTACTTGACCCAAGACTGACCCCTGTGGCACCCCACTAGATACATCCTCCCAGTTTACTAGTGAATCACTGACAATCCACTTTGAGTATGTTTAATCTGGACCACATTTCCCTAGTTTGCTTATGAGAATATCATATGGGACTGTGCCAACCGCCTTACTAAAAATCAAGCTATATCCCATCTACAGCTTCCCTCATCCGCTAGGCCAGGAACCCTGTCATAGAAGGAGATTGGGTTGGCAATTTTGATCATGTCTGTAACCAGGTTAAAAAAAAATGGAGGAAAAATGTCATGAAAATTTAGTCAAATTTTTTTTGGGGGGGTCACTACACTTTGTTTCAATTTCAACATTTTAAATATTTTCTCTAGCTGCACTCAGGACATTGGAGCTTTGGTCCCAAGGTGATGAAGGGCAAAGTGTGTGAAAGGTCCAAGAGATGAACAGAGTGTGCTATACTGTACCCTGTGGAGGGGGATGCAGGCGGGGATCACTGAAACAATGTATCCCTTTTCATTAGCTCACATGGCAAAATAGTCACTCAGGGACAAACACACAGTCATCGCCTTACACACCTGTCACAGACTCACTCAGACAGATTTATCACCTGCTGCAACTCCAGTCAGAGCAGGGCTGAATTTGACTTCTTGACGCCTACTCTGCACAGTTGTACTGTTTTAACTATACTGGTGTACATAAAGTGGTATGTGTTAAGGGCTTCCCTTGCCAATAATTCCAGATTCCCACCACTTGCTTTGAGAGAGAGACCTCTCCTACAGCCTTTGGAGAGGCAGGAATTGACCCAGAAATCACTCCCAGCTCTGTCATCAGTAACAAATCAGCTTTATCAGTCCCCTTCATCAGCTAACACACAGTCCCAGCGCCCATCCCCAGCATCAGCCACTCAGTCACTGATCAGGGTTCTTCTTCCCTTTGGGTTCTGGCTGCATTTCATGTATGCTGCAAACAGATCAGTGTGGTCACACTCTCAGTCTGCTCCTTGGGCTGGTCCCCAGAATCTCAGCTTGCTATAGCATCACTCCAGAAGCAGTAGCAGCTGGTGCCTTCTCCAGTGGCCTGAGCAGCCCCTTCTTAAATGGCAATTCCACCCTCCAGTCATAGGAGGACTGGTAGAAGCAAGTAGGCACAGAATTTTCTGCCAGCTCTCTAGCCAACCAGTGGTGTGGTGAGGGTGGAGAGACTAGCTTCTCCTTTCTGCTTATCCCCAGCTGACCAGGGCTCCAGGGTCAGAGCCAGCCTTCCCAGCACTGCTATTTATCTGTGAAGGTGGGTTCAATAGCGACAACAACTGCAGCTCGGTCCGCATACAGGTGCTTTATACTGGTATAATTGTATCTACACCAGGGGTTGTGCAGGTGCAACTATTTTGGGGTGGGGGAGGGGTGAGGAAAGACACCTCTGACTGACATAGCTGTACTAGTACAAAAACTAGGACTAGACCAGGCCTGACACTAGGGGCCAAATACTGTTCTCGTTTCCATCATTGTAAATCTGGAGGAAAACCGTTACAATTAAAGATCTCATTACAGATTTACATTGGTGAAACAGAGCCAAATCTGGCTCTCCCTACTTAGGTGTTTATAGCACTCCTAACACCTGAGAACCTAAATGCAATCTGACAGGCACCCAATCACACTCTAAAACATACATAGCAATCACACTCAAAGACACACATGAGGCTCTTTCTCTGTCCCACACATGTAGCAATCACATGCACCTCCACTTTTATTTTTCCGTTCTCACATGTTCCCTCCCCCCACCCAGAATTGATACTCTCTGACATGATCACTTATATACACACTGCGACACAAAAGGTACACACTCACATCACCTGGACAGAATTCTCCAGCAGAGATCTGTCCAGGGATTAACAGCGGACTCTGTGTCAAACTAAGGAGGATTTCCTTGTGGTTATGTATACACACACACACACACACACACTTTACACATAGCTCAGCTTGCTCCGCTCCAGCTCCTTTTCTCCCAAAAAGTGAGCTAAACCCCCAAGCAAAAGAGAACTCCATTACACTTACAGACTTACCCTTCCAGGGGAGATGCTGTAACGTCTCTCTTTTTCCAGGAATACTGTCAGGATGCAGAAACCTTTCTACACCCTCCTGATACACCCCAGAGACAGCAGAACAAAGAGCTGCCGGAGTCTGTGCCGTTGAGCAGGCACCGTGTCACATTTCCGTCTCCTCACCTGAAGAAGGTGTCTCATCCGCTGGGTTCCCACACAGAAGTTCTGAATTCTGGCTCCTTGACAAGATTCAGGGTGTGGTGTTCACCACCAGTGACTGTGAGCTGCAAGCACCACCATTGCTGAAGGCCGTCTCTGACTTTGCCTGATCTGGAGTTACATCACATTCCCCTCCCCCACTCTGTTTTACTGTTCCTCACGTGCTTTGTCAGATTAAGGGACTCAAAAGACTGAGAAAACAAAGGTTGAATTGGGCTGAGCTTCCATAGGAATTAACTTCTGACCTTCGGCCTCGTGCCTGGGAATGATGCCAAGTCTTCATGTTTAGAACCATGAAAGCCTTCTGTATTCTGACTCAGGGGTATGCTTTGGCAGCTTTTCAAACCCTGAAGATGGGGAAGGGTGGGGCGACTCAATTGGGCAAAACTGGAAAAAGTACTATTGGCCGCACTCTTTCAGAGCTTCCCACACCCCACCCCTTGAGGATTTGTTAAATGAGATTTTCTGTCTCCAAAAGTGATAAGTCCAAATCAGATGATGACAGCGGAGAAAGTGCTGAGAGCACCCAGCAAATAAACCCTAGCTGGGATGTGGGATGGGGACACTGAGAGCAATCTCCTTCATTATTTCCAGCCTCCATCCCTGGGGGAAGCATCTTGGACCATCTTTAAATGAGATAGGAAGAATTCCCTGCATGATCACCAAGCTTCATTCTTCAGGTGTTTTAAGGTGGGCTCAATGCCACCACCAATGAGCACTGGCTGGAAATTCCCTCTCTGTGATCTCCAGTTTCTATTCCTGAGAGCAGGATTAACTCTTTGGAAACTATGATTTTCCCAGTGAATGTGTACTATCATGAGATTTATAGCTTCCAAGGCCAGAAGGGGCCATTGTGAATAATTCCTTAATCAGATCTTTTAGAAAAACATTCCATCTTGATTGAAAAACTGGCAGTCATGGAGAATCCACCACAATCCTTGATCAGTTATTCCAATGACTCACAGTTAAAAAATGTACACCTTATTTCCAGTCTGAATTTATTTAGCTCCAGTTTCCAGCCACTGGATCATGTTATACCTTTCTCTGCTAGACTGGAGAGCCTATTTTAAAATATTTGTTCCCCATATTGGTACTTTAGATTCTAATCAAGTCACCCTTTAACATCTCTTCCTTAAACTAAAAAGATTGAGCTCTTTGAGTCTATCACTATAAAGCATGTTTTCTAAACCTTTAATCATTCTCGTGGCTCTTCTCTGAACCTTTGCCAAGACCCAGTATTCCAGCAGTGGTCACAAGACTGCCAAATACAGACATAAAATAACCTCTGTCCTCCTACTCAAGATTTCCTTGTTCATGCATCGCAGGATCGCATTAGCCCTTTTGGCCACAGTGTTGAACTGGGAGTTCATGTTGAGCTCCAAATCTTTTTCAGTCACTGCTTTCCGGGACAGAGTCTCCCATCATGTAAGCATGGCTTACATTCTTTGTTCCTAGAAGTACATATTTATATTTAGTCGTATTTAAATGCATATTGTTTGCTTGCTGAATCACTGACCTGTCCTCTTCATTATTTAACACTCTCCCAATTGTTGTGTCATCTGCCAACTTTATCAGAGATGATTTTATGTTTTCTTCCAGGTCATTAATAAAAATGTTAAATAGCATAGAGCCAAGAACTGATCCCTGTGGGATCCCAGAAAAGCATACCTATTCAATGATGATTCCCCATTTACAATTCCATTTTGAGACCTATCAGTTAGCCAGTTTTTAATCCATTGAATGTGTACCATGTTAATTTGATATCTTTCTAGGTTTTTTAAATCAAAATGGCATGTGGTAGCAAGTCAAATGTCTTATAGAAGTCTATGTATATTACATCAACACTATTACCTTTATCAACCAAATTCAGAGGTTAGCATTCTAGCACCCCTCATATCACTTCCACATGCTCATTACTAGATATACCACAAACCACTCTGAAGAGCAAAAACATGTAGTCTAATCTCCTACTTCAATTTTAAAAGAAATAAAAATTAGGGTATAGTATGAGCTCCTGTAAGAATCTTGTAGTGTTTGACTGAAATGCCCTGCCCTGCTAGCAAATGCTGACACTGTTGGGAAAGGATTAAGTTGGTCCTGCTGACTCAGAGAGGGCATAAGGGAAATTGGAGTGATTCTCTGGGGAGGAAGATCTAGAAGGTATGGGCCGAGAGCAGCCAAGCCTGGGGAAAGGTTTGAGTGAACCTTTGTTATCTTAATGCTGTTTTGTTTGTCAGTCCCTACTTCAGGAAGGGGCTGACATTGGACTCTGTCTACTGTGTTTGCAGGGCATTTGGGGACAAACACCTGCTCACAGTTTTTAATTAGCCAATTAATTCACCAATTGCATTTCTGAAGCTTGGGTGCCCGAGCTCTTGCTGGGGTATCTGCAAAAGCTCTCCTCACATTCCTTGGCTAATTTAATGTCACTTTAAGCAACAACGTCTCCTTATTTCTAGCTCATTTTCAAGAGCAGCAGCTGAAGACAAGTTTAGTGATCAAGCCAATTTGCTTTCTTTTTAAATTTGAAATTACTAAGGGGCACGAGATAGTTGTGAAAATGAATTAATTATAGTAGCAGTTGGAGAGAGTGAATCTCTGTAAACTGGGACAGATCCCCAGCTGGCATAAAATGGCATAGTTCCACCGAAGTCAACCAAATGATACCAATTTACACCAGCAGAAAGTCTGGCCAAATGCTCCGTCAGAGTATGGTAGTCCTTACCTGCAACAGTAATTGCTTCTGATCAGATTGTGTCTGATGAAGTGGGTATTCACCCACGAAAGCTCATGCTCCAATACGTCTGTTAGTCTATAAGGTGCCACAGGACTCTGTCGCTTTTTACAGATCCAGACTAACACAGCTACTCCTCTGATACCTGATCAGATATGTTAATCTTCCCAAGTTTACATGGACCAGTGTCCACTGAGAACTTGAATGAGATCATTACATTCATTGCACCCTAAACAGAATCTAAACCAAGTTCTCCAGAGGGGTTAAACCACTGAATTAGTACATTGTGCTACTGCTAACCCAGGCCATCAAATAGCTGCGGTAGAACAGAGTCTGATCTAATTCCCACTTAAGTCAATGGGAGTCTTTCCAAAGACTTCAGTGAGAGTTGGATTAGCCTCTTAGTGCTATTGGTAGATAAAGAATGGATATGCTTGTTCAAGTAAGTGAATATTATTTGGAAAGTTTTTAACTGTTGTAATGGGTGTTTTCATAAACCGTTGCTAAGCACAATTGTCAGGAAGGTAATATTCTGGAAAGTGTGCAGTAGAGTTATGTGATCTCACTTTAGCACACTCTTTCATAATCACATCAGGATTCAACTGTTAATGACAGAAATAAATAACAGCTGCTTTGATGAGTCTTCATTCAATAACTGGTAACTAAATAATAGATGTTTTTACAGCAATGCAATTTCCTACAGAACCAGTACTGAAACATTCATTTCGTTATGTTAATATGCAGTTATCAGTTCCTGAATCTTTTTACCGGTGTACAAATGGAGTAAGATTTTTCAGGTGGATTTTTGGAGACAAACAACTATCAATAATATTTGAGTAACTATGAAAAGCACTGCAATTTCAGCCTGCCCTGTTTTAGGAATCCCTGCTCCATGGGAACAAAAATAAAGAGTCAAAGGTGAAAACAATTTTGCCCTGTTCTTGTCAGTGCCAGTGAAGCCTACCAGTTGAAGGGGGAATTGGGAATCTGGACACCTGGATTCTATGTCTTGTTTTTATTACTGACTCATCATGTGCCTTTACTCAGTCAGCTAACCCAGGGATTCTCACAACAATTTTTTTTGGTGGCCTCAGAGTGCGGCCACCAACTCTTGCTGGTGGCTGCTGTGACAATTTTAACTAAAATTTCTAACTAAGTTTAGGAAAGGCAAAAAATATGCCCATATACACGTCCCAATCATTGCAATATTTTTATGTTGGGATTTTTTGAAGACTGAATAATAAAAATAATGTACACTTTTCTCTATTCTTTACTGGACCTAAACAGAATAGAAACACAAAAAAGGTGCTTTGCACGTTCTTGTCTTTTTTTGTTGGTTTTTTTGCTTTTTTGGTGCTTTATTTAAGAGTTCCTAGCTAGTAAGTGCTGCTCTGAAAAGTGACATTAACAAACATACAAATATCACTTTTCACAGCAGCAGACTTATTCAGCCCTTGCAAGCCCAGGGACAAATTAAGCCCTAGATGAAGGGCCAGGGGAGGCAGTGGAGCCCAGAGCCAGAGCCTGTTGCCCGCCACCCCAGGGAAGGTGGGGAACTCACTAGCAGCCTGCTCCTTCAGCATTTGTGTCTTCAGAGGGGGGAAGAGCCCAACCCTCCCTGGTGGCCTTGGGGGAGGGGCCAGTGCTTTTCTCCTTTCCCCCATCACTGCCCAGGAGGCTGTGGCCGTGGCATGTGGCCACGGTGGCCGCATTTGAGAAACATAGAACTAACCTCTCTGTTCCAGATCCTCAAAGGTATTCAGGTGCTTGAAATCAATGGGAGATAGGTACCTAAATGCCTTTGAGGATCTGTGCTCATCAGTTCCCATCAGTAAAATAGAGAGAATACGGTACTACCTACCTCACCACCAGGGTATTGTGACAGTTACTGAGTAATGTTTTTAAAGGAGCTGTATGGTCAGTCATATTCAGTCAATTTTAAATGGGAGACATGAGTTCTATTCCTAGCTCGGCCACTGATTTGTGTGACGTTGGGCTAATCACACTCTGTGTCTTAGTTCCCTTTCCCCACCATCTGTCTGGCCTGCTCAACTTATCAGCACTTTGGGCAGGAACTGTGTCTCTCATTATGTGTTTACACAATGGGGGACCCTCAGTTTTAGTCAGGACCTTTACAGACTGTCATAGAAATAATAATAATGAAGATGATGCAGTAGGACCTAGCTCAAAGTCACCGACTCATTTGACAAAGGCTACTGAACAGCTGACAGCTCGGCATGATTGTTTGATCACTATGCTCCAGGGCTGGATTTTAACTGGTAACTTTAGAAGAGAAAGGCTCTGCTACCTAGTTCTAACCCCCTGGACCATTCAACACCCGTGCCCCAAGAGCTGCAAATTTAACTTGATCAACGAGGCGATCGTCCTGTGACATTTTAAATTCCTTATGTATTCAAAGCTTGGCTCCCTAAAGACAGCTGCAGCACAGGCTGTTTTATGCTTTACAGTGGCTTTGGCAGAGATGTGGGAAGCAGAAGGAGAGAAAGTGTCCAGAAGCTTGTCCCTGTCACAGTGCTCTGTTGAGCAGAGAATATTAACCATACTAAACTATAATTGATGGAAGCCTCTGGTATAAGGAGCATTTTGGATACTGGAACATCTCAGGTACACCTCACGCTTAGCTGCCAACAGCAGGATGTATATCTAGTCATTGCAGTTTGTGTAGTACCCAGATAAGGACATAGTATTGTTGCTAGATTTGCTTGTTACTTTGGGGTACACTCATTTATTAGGGTTACTCTTCTGGGAGGGGTGGGAGTTCTGTAATTCTATCAATGTACTGCTTGTGTCACTTGTGTTCTCATACAGAGCTCTACTTCTGCAAGTTTCCTCCCAATGGAGCTATCCTGCAGGACCTAGGTTCCCCAGGGCTGGGTTCTTCCAGCCCCAGAATCTCTCTCTCTCTCTCTCACACTCTCTCTCTCTCTCTCTCTCTCTCTCTCTCTCTGAGAGGACAGGGTTAATCAGCACTCCCAAGCTCACTCCTTACATGTCTCTGGACTCAGCAGGCTGGGTCGAACAGCACATCCAAGCTGTCACCCTTGTATGTCCCAGGTTCAGCACATCCCTATCCCCATTTTCACGTTACAATTGTTCTGGTAGTAACCCACTTGATGAGCAAACCCTACAGGATTTTTGGGTTCTGAAGGGATCTTTAGCTTACATACGAGGAGCGTTGCTGCAGAGCAAATGGGGAAGTCAAAAAACACCCACTGGAGCATAGAGAGAGAGAAGCAACCAGCTTAACAATGAAAGTTATTTATTGCCAGGTAATAACCATACAAGGGGAGCCAAACAAAAACAGTGATAATGTTAAATTAACTTAAATTTTATTATAAAAGTCAGGTTTAAAAAACTATTCAGTAACTCCTCACTTAAAGTTGTCTCACTGTTAGGTTGCTGATTAATTAGGGAACATGCTCATTTAAAGTTGCACAATGCACCCTTATGTCATTTGGCAGCCATCTGCTTTTGTCACTGCTTGCAAGAAGAGCAGCCTGTTCGAGCTAGCTGGTGGGGGCTTGGAACCAGGGTGGACCAGCAGCTCCCCCATCAGCTCCCCGCTCTCCTAAGTTCCCTGTGTGGCAGCCGCCCAGCAGGCCAACAATTGCCAGCAGTTCAGCTGTCCCTCCCTGCACCTGCCATGTGCTGCTCCTGCCAGGGGCGGCTCTACAAATTTGGCCGCCCCAAGCAGTCATGCGCGGGAGGCGCCCCCGAGCCGCGGGAGCAGCGGACCTCCCGCGGGCATGACTGCGGAGGGTCCGCTGGTCGCGCGGCTCGGCTGGACCTCCCGCAGCTGCGGGCGGTTCGCTGGTCCGGCGGCTCCGGTTGAGCTGCCGCAGTCATGCCTGCGGGAGGTCCAGCCGAGCCGCGGGACCAGCAAACCGTCCGCAGTCATGCCTGCGGGAGGTCCACTGGAGCCGCCGACCGAGTGTCCCCTCCACAGTCATGCCTGCGGCAGGTCCGCTGCTCCCGGGGCTCCGGTGGACCTCCCGCAGGCATGACTGCGGCAGGTCCGCCGGCCCAGCCTGCCGCCCCCCCGGGAAAGGGCTGCCCCAGGCGGGTGCTTGCCCCACTGGGCTCTGGAGCCGGCCCTGGCTCCTGCCCTCTGCCTTGGAACTGCTCCCAGGAGCCTCCTGCTTGCTGTACAAGGTTGGGGGGAGAGGGGGGAAAGAGGGGTGCTGATGTCAGGTTGTCCCCTTCCCCCTGCTCCTGCCTCCCACTCCTTTACTTGATTTCCAAGGAGCAGGGCGGGGGACATGACAGGGCTCAGGGCAGAGGGAGCTTGCTAGCTAGCAGCAGCTGCTGTCTCAACTTGCTGATCTACTTAAAAAGGCAGTGTACTTAGAGTGGGGTCCGCGTATTTAAAGGGGAAATACGCATCTCTCTCTCACACACACAGTGTGTGTCTCTGTCTCTGTCTGCCATGCTGGCTACCCTCCCTCCATTCCTGCTGCCTTGTAGTGTGTGAGGCAACATTAACAACGTGTTACCCCTTGAGGGCTCAGCCAAGTGCTAGATCATCATTTAGCAGTAAGGCACTCCCTGGGAAATATCCCTCCTTCTTCCACCTTCTGACTTCACCAACTCAACCAAGCTTCACAATCATCATTGCTGTGTACAGTATTAAATGGTTTGTTTAAAATGTATACTGTGTATGTGTGAATACATATATATATATATAATATAGTCTTTTGTCTGGTGAAATTTGTTCCCTTAAAGTAGTATTTTTCAGGGACAGAACTAGAATATTAAGTGAGGACTTACTGTAACTGATCACACAAGTCAGGATCAGAAGGCTGGAGAGAGAGAGAGCACCCTGGGTTCTCACCATTCTATGAAGCTTGAACCAGTCGGGGGTCCCAAGTGGTGGTGGTAGCTGAGGGTCTGGAGTGCTGGAGACAGGCAGAGCCCCCAGCATGATCAGTCAGGAGAAGATGAAGTCCCAGTGAAATGGATGCAGATTTTGGATCCAGGCATCAGAGCACTTACTTGAGCGTGGGTAGGGTGTTTTGTAGGGAAAGAACAATGGTTCAAGGGAGAACACTAGATTTGTTTATGGGTAAATGGATGGCTGAAGGGAATATACCAAAGTTGTTTTGTTCAGGCTAGACAATAGGAACTGCTCATTCCTGGCTATGGGCAGTGTTCCTTCCAGGGAGCTCACAATGCAATTAGGCAGCTTCAGTATTTTGGATACTAATGAAGGATTTATTACTAGAATTGGTCTGATAACTACTGAGCTGGGTGTGTGCAGAGGTGGGTTCATTAATATCTGGAGCAGAGATCCTCCATCATGCAGTGCTTCCCTGCTTTTTTGGTCCCACAGTTCAATGTGGTTCTTGCCTTGGAATCTCTGTTCTCCATTCTGTATGTTAATGGGGATGTCTCCCTGTCCCATCCTTGATGCAAATGATGCTAGGGGAGTATCCTTTATCCTGTCACCCTTATCCGGAGGGCTTTAGGTGGGTCTTCCACTGCCTTTTCATTGCTTTCTGTAAGTCTGTCTTCTGATCGGTTTTGGTTCAAGTAGAGGCAGGGGGGAGGGGAAGGTCTTTTGTGAGTCAGACAGGCTGGATACTGTGCCCTGGTTCCTCAAGAACACAGAGCTGATAGGTAACAGTGTAGAAACTATGATCTTCTCTCTATAGTTCTGCTGCCCAGCATCAGAGGAGGAGTACAATGAACCATAGACTTATTTGCCACAGCGCCTCTAAGGAGAGCTCTGAAGATCTGACCTTGTTGATGATTCTGAGAATCTTCACCTTTTATTTCTCACCTGGACAACTGATTGAGCTTAACCACTATTAGCACTAAAAATAATTTGAGAAATCAATTTTGACTGACTATTCCTATTGCACACAGCAAACGGTCCTTCAAAGCCAGGAAAAGGGAGATTGGTTTTTATCCCATCATTCACAATTGCTATTGCCTTGTCTGTCAGTAAGAATGAAATTCATCCCTGGGCAGATGGCATGCACCAAACCTATACAACACTTGAGTCCCACTTAGACCCTACTTTGAAGGCTTAAATAAGACTTACGTGGCACATAGACCTTGTCCAGGCTCTGTGCATAGGGGTGAGTTCCCACCAGTCAGGAGGACAATGTTGTGCTTAAGGCACAAGAGTAGAGGCAGGTCACCTGGACTCTATTCCTGGTTCTCCTGCTAATATGCTGTGTGATCTTGGAAAACTCACTAAATCTTTTTATAGCTTAGTATCTCCATCTTATAGATGGAGCTAGACCTGCTTCATAGGGATGTTGTAAGGGTTAGTCAATCAATTCATCTATGAAGAGTGCTCTGAATCCCTTTGAAAGCAGGTGCTACAGAAGTACAAAGTATTATTACTTATAAATCCAACATCATCGCAGGTATTGCAGAAGAGTACTCCTGACAATTTAAAGACAAAGTCCCCCATCTGATCATAAGGCAGATGTTGACCCCCATCTTCACTCTTCCAGTGATGCAGGGAGGTCAGCAGTTGAGGTTTGCATCTCCCTATAACACCACTGGGTTTTCTACAATGCTTCCTCCACCTTCCCCATGTGAAAATCTCCCCATCAAAATTCATAAAAGCCAGAACCTTATCCCCTCCTTAAAAATCTACCTTATCCATGATGCTTACCAATCACTGCCATCTGGCATTGGTTGGGCAAGTGGCAAGCCTTGACTTGTTCTTAAACTCTGGTCACTTAGTATCACATCCTCCCACCCCACCACAAGCCTGTTTGTCTGTTCCATCCAGCTGTTGCATCCTGACATACAGATTGTGAGCCACCTGGGGCAAGGACTCTCTTGCTTGTTACTAGTTTGTACAGTGACTACCACAAACTGACCTTAGAGACTCAGATTCTAAGCACTTATCGTAATAACAACTGATAAGACTAGCAAATTCTAGTGGAATTCTGGTGCATACACTCCCAGTTATCTGGAAACTGAATACTGCTGATATTTATAGGAGGAAAAAAGGAATTATTCAACTCATCTTCCTTATCTTCCCAAACCAGGGATGAGCAGTGTGGTCTTGTGGTTAGAAGTCAGGCTCCTGTGCTCCATTCTCTAGCCAGCTGGTGAAATTCCTCTTTGGGGAATGACAAGCCCTCTCTAAAATTCCCTTGGCTGTTTCAATTGGAAAAGGGATTCTGCTTTGTGATGTCCCACTTCTGGTATGTATTTGTGCACTGCATGATAGGGAAGTGTGAAAGCTTTGCACCGTGTTAATAAAGCTCTCATCAAAGAGTCAGCTTTGCTTTTAAGACGCAAACAGGTGTTCCAGGATTTTTGCCTGGATCAGACTGTGCCTTGTGCTGGGTAACTGGCTGAAAAAGCAGAGATGAGACATTTGGGGCAGTTTCAGGACCAGAAGGCAGGGTTCTCTGGAGTTCACTAGTGGGATATTGCGCCTCTTCAACTTTGATCATGTTCATGGGGAGAATTTCAACTGGATTTTCTTTATGACACTTCAGCAGCAGCACTGAAACCAACACTGAAGAGCAACACCACTGTGCACGCTTATTCTTTCACATAGACAGGGCTTAGTTCGCTACTGGCGTCATTGGCCGCAACTCCATTGACTTCAGTGCATTTACACCCCCTTATACTAATGGCAAATTCAGCCAGTACGGTCTATGGAAGCTGTGTATTGTTAAACAGCTGCCATGGCGCATTCCAGAAGTGTATCCGAGGGCGTGTTGGAGCCTTAAATAATTAACATTTACAGATACTTTGAGATCCTCAGATAAAAGGCAATACACAAATGGAAAGAATGGTTTTTACTGCTCCTATAGGCTAATGTGATCCATGCAAAGGTGGCTACAAATTACATAGAGTTTCACACAGGAATAGGCTGACTGCTGAAGTGTCCACGGGACAGTGCTTTCCTCTGCAATAAAATAACATACTGTAGAAAATAATTCTGCTATAATACAGATATGAAATAGATGCACCATAACCTTCTTCATCTCTATGGTCCAAATCATGATGCACCAGTAACTCTTACTCAACACACCACGACCATGCAAGATGCTGAGTGCCTTCTACCCCGGACACCTACTGAAGTAAGTGCCCAGAACCTTGAAGTAGGAGGCCCATTGCCTCTGCATATGCTGTTAACGTTGTCAGACTGGACTGACGATTCGATGACTCATTGGGATAAAAGTCATTATGTACTAGTAAATCAAAGGCATTACTAATACTCCTACTATGTATCTAACCTGAAAGGAACCTGGCACATTTTAGAGAGGAAAGCACTCATCTGTCCCATGTAACAGGACACAGTGCAACACAAAGCAGTAACTGGCACTGGAAAAAATGGCTAATTATTTAATATGCCAATGGCATATCTCTGTCTCATTTGTCTGTTAGAGAAATGGTTGCATACTACTGCCCCCTTCGTGTCTAACAGAGAGCAAGGAGGCCTTTCAAATGACTTCAGTCAGGAGAAGATTGTACAAGTCAAGCGTATGAAAATGACTGCAGCAACTAGTGGAAAGAAAAAAAAAGCAGAGGGATCTACAGTGGAAGGGAATTTGTCTATAGAAAGTGCCCATGTTTTGCACAGTTTTATTCTTCTTTTCAGTGCCGCTAAGAAATACTCAAGTAGCAGGGATACCTTAGTAGAGCTACATGTTACTTACATTGTCTGACACGTGTTACAAATTGGAGAGCTGGCAAACAACAGTCTCAAGTCCATTACATCGGCAAGGAGGAGAAATTAAAAACTAAGCTGCTGAGCTGCCAGGAAATGTCAGATTTCTACAAGTCCACAGAGCTAAGAGTATTATAGGGGGACTAAATCTAAGGAGCCAAAAAGCAGTAAGGACACAAGACAGACCTGGAGCTGAGATCATTATGGGGACCAGACTCTGGGAGTTGTGAACATGATGGTGACTGAATGTTGGGAGTAACGAGACAGCTGAGAACTAGCTACTGGGATACACTTCACCTCTGGGCCTCCAGTTCTCTCAGTAGCCAGTTCTCAGCTGTCTCTTTACTCCCACGGTTCAATCCTCATCATATTCACAACTCCTCTGGGGTCCCTAGCATCATAGCCAGTACTAAACGGTTCATTAGTCGGTATTGCTGGCTGCCCTAATTTTTTTCTCCCTGTTAATTTGGCTCCCCTTTAGCTCATGACTGTATCTGGCAATGACAACTCCTGCTGGAACTAAGCAAAGAATGGTTTTCAGCAGGTTTTTTCAAGTGTCCATGCTAGGCTCTGGGCCTCATTTTTTCCTTCAGGAGCCACTAAGATTTGTAAATAGGCCCCTGGCACAGTCATCTCAGTAATGCTCATGTTCTCTATTTTGAAATATTATTTTTATTACAGAAGAGCCTAGATGCTCTAACTTTAGGGCCCTTTTGTGCTAAGAACTGCACAAACATATAGCAACAAATAATCCTTGAAGATCTTATCATTTAAAATTGACAAGGCATAAGGGAAAGAGGCACAGAAAAGCAAAGTGACTTGTCCAAGGTCAGACAGAGCCAGAATTAGAACAGTAGGTTTCTTGATTTCCAGTCCAGTGCCCTATCCAAGAGACCATGTACCTTCAATAAGTTCCTGTTACATTTGCACTCAGATTAATATAATATGCTGAAGCTCCGTCTCAGGACCTAGTGGCAAAAACAAGCAGGGCTGGCCAGAAAAACTGGGCTTCAGTTTCAGAAAAAACTTTGAAGTTTTAGAATTTGTTTTCATTCTGCAGGGGAATAGGGGGGTCAAAGACACACCCCACCCAGTAAGCTGGTGGCTAGGGCTCACAACTGGGGTGTCAGAAACCCAAGTTAAAACCTCTCCTCTGCCTGATTTACCACATCCCAGGTAAATTGGCGGGTAGTGTTTGATGTATCAGGGATCGATTTATCGCATCTCGTCTAGATGTGATAAATCGATCCCTGAATCGACGCCTGTACTCCACCTTGGCAGGAGGAGTAAGCAAAGTAGACGGGGGAGCCGCAGTGGTCGAACTAATAGCGTAGCTGAAGTTGCATATCTTAGCTCGACATTTCCCCCCCCTGCTAGTGTAGCCCAGCCCTAAATGTCCTGCCACTGATCAATAGAGCCAGTCTCTTGCTGTCTGGCCCAATGAATATTTATAGTGCTGTTGTGGCTGTGATGGTCCCAGGATGCTTTTGAGCTTCACAGAGCTGAAGAAGAGTCTTTTTAAAGCCTTCAATGGAGCATGTCTCTTTTACCAACAAAAGTTGGTCCAATAACAGCTATTACCTCACCCAGCTTCTCTCTCTATTTATGCAAAGTGGAACAGCTCCAACAGGGGCTCCAACAAGGGAAATTCAGAGAGATTCCCCCTCCCTGCATACATACACACATACACTCTCTCTCTATCCCTTCCAGTTTGACCAGAAATTCCATCCTTGACCTAAGAAACCTTCCTGATGAAAATTTTCTCAAAACTGACACAGTCCCACAAAAAGTTTGATTTTGATCAATTGGCATTTTCCAATGAAAAAAAAGATTTGGTCAAAAAAATCCCTCACTATCTCTAACAACAAGCCCTAAATTACCATAGTGGGTGAGGGGAAAGCACAGGCGTAAATGTTTTCTTCCCTCCGCTCCCTGCAAAGGCAGAAGCCATATAAATAAAAGAAGGCTGTTACCAGTCTGGCTTATTGTTTGGGTACATTGACACAATGAGCTCTTTGGGTGGCTTTTCCCTGCCAGGCTCCTAATAGCCATTTAATCTGTCCCCCCAACTCAAATACATGGTAACATGTTAGTATTTCATGCTCTTTGTCTTTTTCCCCTAGCAGCTCTTAGGAGCCTGCAGCTCAGCCAAACAACTGATGCTGCTGTATTAAAAAAAGAAGGTGAGCTAAGAGCATATTATCACATTATAGTGTCTGCAATAATGCTCTGGGAAGCTGGCAATTCAGCAGTGAAATTCAATCAGCACCAGTACAGAATTATGGAAGTCTTTTCACAAGGAGGACACTGTGCATTTCCCTTTGATCTTTTCTTAATAGAATTACTGTCTCCCCTCCTCCCACTTCAGTAACAAAGGGTACGTCTACACTACGGGATTATTCCGAATTTACATAAACCGGTTTAGCAAAACAGATTGTATAAAATCGAAAATGAATTTTCATCTTCTGTAACGGAGCGCGCGGCCACACTAAACACATTAAATCGGTGGTGTGCGTCCACGATCCGAGGCTAGTGTCGATTTCTGGAGCGTTGCACTATGGGTAGCTATTCCGTAGCTATCCCATAGTTCCCGCAGCCTCCCCCACCCCTTGGAATTTCCGGGTTGAGATCCCAGTGCCTGATGGGGCAAAAATCATTGTCGCGGGTGGTTCTGGGTAAATGTCGTCAGTCACTCCTTCCTCTGGGAAAGCAACGGCAGACAAGCATTTCGCGCCTTTTTTCCCTGGATTGCCCTGGCAGATGCCATAGCATGGCAATCATGGAGCCTGTTTTGCCTTTTGTGACTGTCACCGTATGTGTACTAGATGCCGCTCACAGAGGCGATTCAGCAGCGCTACACAGCAGCATGCTTTTGCTTTTGCATGACAGCAGAGATGGTTACCAGCCATACTGTACCATCTACCATACCATAAATTGGTAATAAGATGATCATGGTTACCAGTCCTTTTGCACTGCACCATTTGCTGCTGTCATAAGTGCCCCTGGCTGAGATCAGCCAGGGGCGCAAAAGCCAAAATTGGGAATGACTCCCTGAGTCAATCCCTCCTTTTTGGTATCTAAAAATAGAATCAGTCCTGCCTAGAATATGGGCAAGTGTACTAGAGAACCACTGTATCATAGAACCAGAGAGCACAGCTGCTCTGTGTCAGATCCCGCAGAAATTATGAGCTGTATGCTATTCACAGGGGGTGCTCCTGCAACAACCCCACCTGTTGATTCTGTTCTTCCCCCAGTCTTCCTGGGCTACCGTAGCATTGTCCCCCCTCTTGTGTGATAAAGTAATAAAGAATGCAGGAATAAGACACAGTGACTTGTTAGTGAGAAATGAGTGGAAGGCAGCCTCCAGCTGCTATGATAGTCCAGACAGGACATTAAGCAGTGTGGAGGAGAGGAGCCCAGCATCCCGCTGCTAGTCCAGGGGCAATTGAATCTTTTCTTTACACATGAAGGGTGGGGGCTGATGGAGCTCAGCCCCCTGTTGCTATGATGAGGACGGTTACCAGCCATACTGCACCATCTACCAGGAAAAATTAGGGCCAGACGCCCTTGATTGACCTCACGGATGCTAGTCGGCATGGTTACCAGTCCTTTTGCACTGCCCCATGTGCCAATAGGCTGATGATGACAATGGATATCAGTCTTATTGCACCATCAGCCACCCATGGCGTGGGGGGAGCAAGGATGTTGGTGTTGAGTGCTGCAGCATTGTGTCTATCTGCAGCATTCAGTAAAGATAGGGTGACATGTAAAAGAGTCAAGAGAGGATTGTTTTCCCTTTCAATTCTGGGGGTGGGGGGGTGGGTGCGTAAATTGCCGAGCTATGCCCTGACCCACCGCGGACATTGTGTTTGACCCTAGAAGCATTTGGAGCTCAGCCAAGAATGCAAATGCTTTTCGGAGACTGCAAGAACTGTGGGATAGCTTGAGTCCTCCAGTCCATGAGAGTCCATTTGATTCTTTGGCTTTCCGTTACGCTTGTCACGCAGCAGTGCGCTGAGTCCCTGCTATGGCGTCTCTCTGGAGATTTTTTAAAAATGATTTTGAATTTCGTCTTCTGTAACGGAGCGCTGATAGAACAGATTTGCCTGCCCTTACAGCAATCACATCCACATGGTCCATGCTGGAGCTCTTTCTTTATTTTGATTTTTAACTGCCTCGCCACACGTGCTGATCGGAGCTCCACGCTGGGCAAACAGGAAATATTCTAAAGTTCGCGGGGCTTTTCCTGTCTACCTGGCCACTGCATCCGAGTTCAGATTGCGGTCCAGAGCGGTCAGTGGTGCACTGTGGGATACCACCCGGAGGCCAATACCATCGATCTGTGGCCACATTAACCCTAATCCGATATGGTAATACCGATACTAGCGCTACTCCTCTCATTAGGGAGGAGTACAGAAACCAGTTTAAAGAGCCCTTTATATCGATATAAAGGGCCTCTTAGTGTGGACGGGTGTGGCGTTAAATTGGTTTTACGCTCCTTAAACCGGTTTAAACACGTAGTGTAGACCAGGCCAAAGAAGTGCTTCCAAGGAGTTCACTACACTCTGGGCAAGCAGAATATTGGAGCTAAGGTTTGCCACACGGATCTTATGCTAAATGCATTCCCTATGTGCCAGTCAGAAGTCAGTCACAAAAGCAGGACAAAATAGAGGGCACAATGGCAACTTTATTCGTAGAGTATGTGTTTACATGGCAGACATGAATATTTAAGCATGTTTCCTACAGCTTTGCCTTTCCCCCCCACCACTCAGCTATTTGAGTGAGTGAAGACTCTACAGATATACAGCCATGTGTTTTAAAAGTTGTTGCAAGTTGGCATAACAAAAATAGCATGGTGGCTGCAGCACAAGGGATGGCACTACGCTGAGGAAACATCTTTACACATAAGGATGTTTTAAATTGGTAAAGCAGATTTCCCACACTCTCACTTGCTGGAAGGGACCTCCAGTAAGCCAGGTAGTCCATCCATTTGTATTGCAGTAAGATTCATTTAATTAACCCTCATCCATCCCACTACAGGTGGTGTCTGAACTCAGAGGTGAGGCTAAGTGTAGAGAAAGTCTAAAAATGGCCAGAAGAGAGGAGAATAACAAGAAAAAACAAACAATAGGAGGGTGTCATAATGTCTAAGTAGGTTACCCCTTTATATCTACTTGACATGTAAATGACCCCAGCTTAGAGAGACTCCCTTACTCACTGGATGTAAGTATGTTAAAGGGAATCTGTATATCAGAGAGGCTAACTTAGACCAACCTATATATCCCTTCTGAATTTGACAATCAGTCTCAAATCTCTCTTCCCATGGGGCTTTACCATCTCCCTTAGTAGCTTGTTCCATTGCCTGGACAGTTCCTTGACTTCTAAAGTCAAATTCACCATTGATATGTGGTCAATATAAGTGGCAGAAGTGAAGCCAAAGGAGGTCATATAGCCAAAGTCAAGGCAGTAGCACCTACTTATGCTGATGGTGAATGTAGCAGACGTAGCTTCTTACCATATTCAGCCAAATTTTTCATGCTGCAGTTTATACCCATCTGTAGTGGGGCAGCTATTCCACTCCAGCAGAACAGGGGTTAAAAGCAGCCAGGAGAGGGCCCTGGCTGGGAAAAAAGGAGGGAGAACAGCTGAGGGAGTAGCTGACCACAGGTGCTGCCAGCTCAGTCAGAGCCCAGCTGGCCCTGAGGGGCCAGGAGCTGAAGGAATCTCACTCTAGCCCTTGAGTGGGAAGGGTTAGCTGCCTGGGAGCAAGGTACCTGAAGCAGAGCAGTGCTGGGCAAAGGGAGCTGGGGGACTTCAAGCTGGTGAGGTGAGGTGACCTGACCTGACCTGACCTTCTCTCCCCCTTACTTCTGTCTGTCCTGCCAGCCTTATATAGTGCCCTGGCTAATGAGGCCCACAGGAGCTTCCCTTCTAGCAATTAGGCATGGCATACTCAGCCAACTCCAATTAATGCTTCTTAATTGGAGCTGGGCTAACAGAGGGCTGGCTCAGGGCCTCCTGGCCAGCACCCTGTTACACCATCTCTTTGTTCTGGTATCACTGACTAATGAGAATAATTGATCCCTTCCATCTTTATAACAACCCCTTATATTCCCAGTTATACCCTCTTCTTACACCTTGCATATGATAATTCCTGAGTATGTGAGCCACTTTGCATTTGCCTTTATGGGACTTTTTTTTATTGATCTGTAAAATGGGGGGTGGAATATTTACCACCCAGGGGTGTTGTGAGGCTTTAATTGACTAATGTTTGTACAGCACTCTGAGATCCTTGAATTAAAGGCACTAGATGTGCATTAAGTGGTCATGTTGCTGCTGCTATTTAACTGGTCAAGATTGCAAATATTTTAGTCTTGTCTTCCAAAATATACATTGTCCTTCCCTGTTTTCTTTAGAGGGGGATTTGATTAGCACATTCACATTTAATGCAATCTGAAATTTATTGAACTGTATTGGTGCTATTTTCACTCCCTCCATTTGGGTACTTCAGTTGTATTTCTACTCTTCTATTATACGCAGATTTGGGCAGGGATTAGGCAGCAGAGTAATACAGAAGTCCATCCAGGGAGCCCTAAATTCACATCTGATTTAGGTTAGAAGTGAAGAGCTGTTTGGTTCATCCTTAACATTTAGGGGATATTTGTCCACCTCACAAAATTGAGGGGCTGATTCTTCCCTATCTTGTACCTTGTACAGTCATTTCTTCCCCTGCAAAACAAACATAGTTGCAGTTTTAGCACTAAGATATAGTGGCAAGGCCTTGTGGGGTCACAGAATGACTATGGATCTGTGGACCAGAATTTGGATATTGGTAGTGCTGAGAAGATTCCAGTTTGGGACCAAAGGGGATACTGCATGTTAGGCAGGGTGTTAAGATTCTGCAGGCCTATCTGGTGATAAGTAGACTGTATTTCTTATACATTTCTCACTGAATTTCCCTTGTTTCTCTGGACAGTGATAATAGCCACTGAAATTCAGGAGAATCAAATTAACCCACAATATTATTTAAAATCACATTTTTAAATGAAGAATAAAGTTTCTAGTTTATCTGAAAACATTGCCAAACATCTAGTTTTGTATTGAGTTTCAGTTTCTATTTACCCAAGTAATTAAATTATCAGTCCCAACCACCAACAGAGTGATGTATAATAACCTCCAGGAACAGTTACACTATCGCCTGTTTATACATTTTTATTTTCTACCACTAGAGGGCTGTGATGTTCTGTGTGTTCAGCAAAACCCAACACATCCTGTCAGCATACATTTGTACTGAGGTGCTATTGTAAGTGGTATTTCCAAAGAAGTCTCTTTGGATCACAAGCTAAATATGAGTCAGAGTAACACTGCTGAGAAAAAACAAAACAAAAACAAAAAAACCCATCATTCTGGCATGCATTAGCAGGAGTGTTGTAAGCAAGACACAAGTAGTAGTTCTTGCACTCTACTCCATGCTCATTAGGCCTCAACTGGAGTATTGTGTCCAGAACTGGACACATCAGAAAATATGTGGACAAATTGGAGAAAGTCCAGAGAAGAGTAACAAAAATGATTAACGGTCTAGAAAACATGACCAATGAAGGAAGATTGAAAAAAAAAATGATTCGTTTAGTTTGGAGAAGAGAAGCCTGAGAGGGGACATAACAATTTTCAAGTACATAAAAGGTTGTTACAGAAAGAAAGAAGAAGAATTATTCTCCTTAACCTCTGAGAATAGGACAAGAAACAATGGACTTAAAATGCAGCAAAGGCAGTTTAGGTTGGACATGAGGAAAAACTTCCTGACTGTCAGGGTGGTTAAGCACTGGAATAAATTGCCTAGGGGGGTTGTGGAATCTCCATCATTGGAGATTTTTAAGAGCAGGTTAGACAAACACCTGTCAGGGATGGTCTAGATAATACTTAGTCCTGCCATGAGTGCAGGGGACTGGACTAGACGACCTCTCACGGTCGCTTCCAGTCATATAAGTCTATGAGCATTTAATTTAAACTTAGAAAGACAGAAATACCAAGTCTAAAATAATCAAATGAACTTGTTAAGCCCCCGTATAAGGTAGAATTTTTATTCACCGAAACCTTTCGCACATAAGTAACTTTAGTCACCTGAATAGTTCCATTTAAATCAATGGATCTGATCATTTAAAGTCACTCAGATGTGTTTGTAGGATTGAAACATTAGTTTCTATCCAGTTAGCTTCAGGTGCAAATGACTATGCAAGGCAGTGGAAAGTGAGACCACATGAGTCCACAAACCCAGTCCAGTGCTCTAACCACTGGGTAATGGTCACATGTGATATGGCATGTAGTGGAAAAAACTGCTGCTCTTTGATCTATGCAACAGAGATCAGCTTCCCTATTCTGCTCTTCCTACATGTGTAGAAGTCCCATACACCTTTATATACAGGGAGGGAGTAAAAAACCACAGTAGAGACCTGAGAGAAGAATTTTGTCACTAGGATATGAAAGCTCACTTATAATTAATTATCTGTATCGTGGTAGCACTTAGGAGCTCCAGTTAGGGACTAGGACTCCTGTGTGCTAGGTGCTGTACAAACACAGAACAAAAAAAGGTTCTTAAACATTTGTCTCACAATAACATACAGCAGTTAACCTGACTGAATGTGTTAAGTGTCAGGTCCTCAGCAGGTATAAATTGGCATAGCTGCAGCTGAGTCTGGCCCAAAGTATTCATTTGAAATGTCTAATTTAATCACCAGGGCCATTCTAAAGATTTTGATCTCATTCACACTGGTTGTGAACTGGTGCAGCTTCATTGACCTTCAGCTGAGTTATTTCTGATATAAAGCACACGCATGCTGGTGGCAAACAGTCATGTGAGGTGCTTCGGTGTTTAATAAAGTCCTAGCTCCCCACCCACAGTAGATGCCTCTTTTGAAATGAAGCACCATTTTAGTTGTATTTTAGTGTGTTACATTTTCATTTATACCTGATAAACAAACCCATGGGACCAGATCCTCAGCTGGTGTAAAACAACATAGCTCTATTGAAGTAAGTGGAGATATGAGGTCTTACACTGCTCAGGATCTGGTGTGATAACTGAGGGATACAAAAGTACATCTTCACTAGAGAGCATCTAAGTCTAAACATCCTTGGCACCAATTTGTACCTATATATTCTGCCTGTATAGAAGAGTCAGAGGCAGGGGCAGCTCCAGGCACCAGCGCAGCAAGCACATGCCTGTGGTGGCAAGCCGGGGGGGATGGAGGGGGAGGCGCTATGCCGGTTGTCGTGAGGGCGGCAGTCAGGGAGCCTTCAGTGGCATTTCTGCGGGAGGTCCGCCGGTCTCGTGGCTTCGGTGGTGGATATGCCCAAGGAGTGGGACCGGCAGATCACCCGCAGAACCGCCGCTGAAGGCTCCCTGACTGCCGTGCTTGGGGTGGCAAAAAATATAGAACTGCCCCTGGTCAGAGGACAAAATGACCCTGGCAAGCTAATCAGCTTCTAATTCCAGAAGGAGAATGAGACTCTCACAATGCAATGTCAGCATTCTCTGTACTCACTCTGGTCTGGTTAAAGACTCCAGACACCAGTGGAACCACTGGGGAGGTTTTTTTAAGACTTCGTCAGTAGCCTACTGTAAATACAGCAATAAATATGTGGCAAATACAGAAACGTCCATTCTCTAAGCCAAAAATAACAAATTCTTTGGCCTGGTCGAGAACACCTTTATGTAAACAGCTTAGGTTTGCACACAGGAGGCCAGATCCTCAGCTGAGGTAAACAGTTGTAGCTCCCTTGAAGTCAGTTGACACCAGCTAAGAATCTCGCAAACTCACAGACTTTAAGGCCAGAAGGGACTATCATGATCATCTAGTCCAGTGGTTCTCAAACTTTTGTACTGGTGACCCCTTTCATATAACAAGCCTCTGAGTGCGACCCCCCTTATCAATTACAAAAAAACCCTTTTAAATATATTGAACACCATTATAAAAGCTGGAGGCAAAGCAGTGTTCAGGGTGGAGGTTGACAGCTCGCAACCCCCCATGTAATAACCTCACGATCCCCTGAGGGGTCCTGACCCCCAGTTTGAGAATGCCTGATCTAGTCTGACCTCTTGAGCACTGAAGGCCATAAACCCTCAGCCACGCACTCCTGATCCATTGTTTCTTCTGGTGCACACATTGTGTAATCCAATGAATCAAAATTACCATGGTTTAAATAAGCAGGCCAGCTCTTTTCTTGTGATTTATAAAAAGTGTAATTCGAAGCAGAGGTTGTCTTTTTGTTCTTTGATTGTACAACACTTAGCATATTGCACTCCTGATCCATGAGTAGGGCTCCTAGGTGCTATGATAATATAAATATATACCAATCAGCATCAGCAGAATCATCCTGATGATTAAAACAAAACCATCTACATTCAACTGCTCAGTCATGAATTGCTCCTCTTACTACTTTGTACTATAAAACAAGAGCCACAGATGAAAAAGGCAGTGCTGTCTAATGGCTAAAGCAAGGGACTGGATGCTCGAGTTAAGAGAATAATGGATTATTCAGTTTGCTGGCAATTGAAAAAAAATGAGAAACCATTTCAGAATTAACTGACAAGTTGAAAACAAGTTTGTTTTCTGTCGAATAAAACATTTAGTCCACCACATAATGAAATGTTTTGTTTTGATTCAGCATTTCTAACTTTTTAAAATTAAAACTAAATGAAATTTTGAAAGAAATCATTTCAAACTGAAAAATCAAAAATGTTTTATTTAGAAAATGTTTCAATTTTTCAGAATATCAAAGGTGGTTTTTTTTTTTACTGAAACAATTTGGCAAAAATCAACACAAATCTGCTAAATGTTTGTGTGTTGCCAAATCTGCATTTTTAGCAAAAATTGAAAAAAAAAATTCACCCAGCTCTTCTGGGAGCCAAGAGGTCTGGGTTCTATCACTAGCTTGGCCACGAACTTGGTGTGTGGCATTGAGCAATCCCCTAACTTCTCATTGAAGGAAGTTAATAATATCGCCCCACATTTATAAAGCAAGTTGGGATCCTGGCCTGAAAGATGCTGAACTAGTACTAGCAATTATTATTAACATGATTTACATACATTTATCTAAAGGTGAAACAGGCCTGTTAGGTCATCTAGTCCAACCACCTGCCTAGGCGGGATTCTGAGTATGGTAAATTCTCCATAGATTTGCAAAGTCGAATTTTAAGCGTACGAAGCACTAGGGATTCCACCACTTCCAACAAGAGACTGACTGTCCTGTAATCTAGTAATTTGCAATATCGTATCCTATCAGTTAATATGATATGATTTCTCCAAGAAAGAAACGTATAGCCCAGTTCTCCATTCCCTTGAACCTTGTGTAATCATTTACATCTAAGCACAATGAGTGTAAACTACTATCAATTCTAAAGGGTGGTGTGTCATGTCTCCTTCCTTTTGCACAGGTGTAAACCACTGCAGAAGATACAAGGCAGTGAAGAATTTGGCCCATAACCAACAAATCAGATAAGAACATAAGAATGGCCATAAAGGTCCAGCTAGTCCAGTATACTGTGTTCTGACAGTGGTCAATACCAGGTGCTTCAGAGGGAATGAACAGAACAGATAATCATCAAGTGATCCATCCCCTGTCACCCATTCCCAGCTTCTGGCAAACAGAGGCTAGGAAAACCCTCCCTGTCCATCATGGCTAACAGCCATTGATGGACCTATCCTCCATGAATTTATCTAGTTCTTTTTTGAACCCTGTTATAGTCTTGGCCTTCAGCCTGTGGAGATCTTTGCCAGAGGATGTTGTGACTGTGCGTTGTGTGAAGAAATACTTCTCTTTGTTTGTTTTAAACCTGCTGCCTATTAATTTCATTTGGTGATCCCCTAGTTCTTGTGTTATGAGATGTAGTAAACAACACTTCCTTATCTACTTTCGCTACACCGGTCATAATTTTATAGACCTCAATCATATCTCCCCTTAGCCCTCTCTTTTCCAAGCTGAAAAGTCCTAGTCTTGTTATTTTCTCCTCAGACAGAAGAGAGATTCCGTACCCCTGATCATTTTTGTTGCCCTTTTCTAAACCTTTTTCAATTCCAATATATCTTTTTTGAGATGGGGCGACCACATCTGAACGCAGTGTTCAAGATGTGGGCATACCATGGATGTATATAGAGGCAATATGATATTTTCTGTGTTATTATCTATCCCTTTCTTAATGATTCCCAACATTTTTTTTGCCTTTTTGACTGCCACTGCACATTGAGATGCCAATTGGTAAAATTTTCCAAAGTGCCCAAGTGATTTAGGAACATAAATCCCATTTTTAGGCCTGAGGCACTTAGACCAGAGTTTTAAAGGTATTTAGGTGCTTAAAGATGCAAATAAGAACTTGAGAATCTCACTAGGCACCTAGGTGCCTAATTCCCATGGATTTTGAGCCCTTTGTGCCTACTGAGATTCTCAGAAATGCCCATCTGCATTTTTAAGCACCTAAATACCTTTATAATGTGGCTCCTATGACCCTAAGTCCTATTGACACTCAGTTAAACTTAGATTTCTAAATAGAACTGGTCAGAATTTTTTTGACAAAATGTTTTAATTGGAAAATGCTTATCAAAACAAACTTTACATGGAAAATGATTGGTTTCAATGAATGTTTTGACACAAAGTTTTGAAAAAGGTTAACATTGTCAAAACAAAATGTGTCAATCTTTTCAACATGAAAAAATCTGGTTTGAAACCACTTTTCATTTCACAATTTAAAGCTAATTATAGTTTTGAAATATTAAAACGGGCATAATCAAAAAGAGCCATTTTGATTTATGTGAATCAACATTTTTTTCTGAGTTTTGGTTCACAAAAATTTAAGATTTCAACTTTTCATTCAGATTCAGGATGGGCAAATGTTTTGACATCTCAAAAATGTCTGCGGAATGGGAAAATCCATCTCTGGCCCAGCTCAACTCCCAAGTGCTTATGCAATTTTTGAAAATGCTTTTTAAGATCTTACCTCATTTAAGTAGTTTTGAGCATTTTATCCCAAAAATCTCACATGACAACAATATCTTCTGGCCAAATCTGATTCTTATTTGTTTAAAGTGGCTTTATACTCAGCACCACGAGACAAACATGCCCAAGGTTACTGCACTCATGCTTTGGGAAACATGTGATGGAGACAACAAACATGGAAATCATTATAATATTTCACACTTATGGAGCTCTTTAATCATTCATCCTCAAACACCCCTTTGAGATCATTACAATTTCCAATATTATGGATGGGGAAACTAAGGCATAGATGGAGGAGTGTTTTTCCCCCAAGGTTATACAGCAACTTTGTGGCAGAGCTGGAGTTACTATACTTGATAATAATTCTATATGACCTTTCATCTGAGGATCACAAGGCACTTCACAAATATTTAGGAACTAAAAATCAGTTCTACTCAGAAAAGTGATTAAGAGTGGCATCATGGGACTCTATGTTTATGGTCTCTGTGTGACTCCAAAACCAATGTGTCAAGTTTACAAATAAAAAAATAACTGCCAACCCTGCAAACTCAGCCTGGGAGTCAAACTGGGCTTTCTTCTTGCACATCATCACCAGTCAAAGATTTTATAGTTTAGATTCTGCCCTTGGTGACATCTGTACAATACCATTGCCCCTAGCCCCTGCATTAGCTTGCACAGGGGGAACGAATTGGTCCTGTGAATGGAACTTAGGTAATGATTCTACTGAGGATGCACAGCAAGGAACACAATCCAGCTCCCTCTCGCTGAGCTGTGTTGTCCCTGCAGAGACTAGGCATAGTGAAGACTTATTTTGGTCAGCAGGCAAGTAGATCTGACTCTGAACCAGTGCTGAATTTGTAATGAAAAAGGTGCTGGGGCTCAAGTGATTTTTTTTTATTTTCATAGCTGACATAGCAAGCCCAGAAGTGCTGGGGCTACAAACTGCCAAGCCTAGAGGTGCCAGGGCTCAGCCCTGACAAGCCCTGGCACAAATTAAGTACTGCTCTGATGACACACTGGGAGCAGATCTCTTCAGTAAGAAAAGATCATTTTTACATTGGCCCTCTTCAGAGTAAAAAAGCACACTTTAATCCTCAGTAATGCTGTGACAAGTATCTTTGTCTCCATTGTACAGATGGGAACTCAGGCACGGAGTTAGATGACTTGTCCAAGGTCACACGGGAAGTGTCTGGCAGAGCTAGAAATAGATCTCTCTGCTTCTGGTCTCTGATTTAACCACAATACCAAACGTCTGTCTAAGAGCTCCTGGTTCTCAACCCAGTGCTTGTCCCCTACCCCAACCTGCTTCACACATCCAGCAGCGGGGGGTGTGTGGGATGTAGGGACAGGGCTGGTGCAAGGATGTTTCGCGCCCTAGGTCACCGCCAAAGAAAATGGCGCCCCCCGCAAATGCCGGCGTCCTAGGCAACCGCCTAGGTCGCCTAAATGGTTGCACCGGCCCTGGGTATGGAGGGAAGGCTCCTGTCTGTAAATGTCTTAGAAAAGAAACATTACTCAGATGTTTACAGCATGAGACATAAGTGACACTGAACAAGCTGAGGGAAATGAGGGAAAAGGTAGGAAGTTGTCCTTTTGTTAGGAGCTTAGCTCATGTGGAAGGGCTGGTATAAACTAAACATAACTCTTGGTAAAGAAGCTTGTCAACAGGCAGGGTGGTATGTTGCAGATTAAGGAGTGCACCAGAGTGACACCTGGCCTAGATAGTAAACTCAGCCATTGTTTATCTACTGATAGTCAATATATCACCAAATGTTTCCTATGATGAGATCTTTTTCTTAGCCATACAGTCCTGCACATGAAACTTCCTAGCAAAGAGAGACTGCACAGCTATTGAATTAAGTGTACAGGCAGACACTGCATTGCACATTTAAAAAACACCACCATCTCAAACCACATGCGTGCCAGCCTTGTAAAGTAGTGGGAATTACTTGCATATAATAACCCTGATCCTGCTGCCACACAGGGCAGCATCACATCACACATCATTATAATTATCTACATTATAGTAAAGAGTAGGAGAACAGTTTTTTTTTCCAGGGCTACGGCATATAATTGCAGATTTTACTCCACCAACCTCCTCATGTTTCAGTCATGCAAGTTACAAAGATAGTTCAGTCTCACGGAAGCAGGTGCTATTCCTGTGAAGTTAATGGAGTGCACCCACTTACACCAGGTTTGCATTTGGCCTGCAGGCACAGAAGGGCCACCGCTATTGAGCAAACCAGGTTGGTCGGTCACACGCACATCTTTCCACCTGCCAGGTGCCGTGGAAGCTGGGAACAGCAATAAGAAATTTCTGCTGAGCTGACATCCCATCTTGTTCACTTCAACAAATAAAGTATTTAACAAAGATGCAGCAATCTGCTCCCTTGGGTCCAGACTTGGCACTCCAAACCTACTCAGCAAAGTCATTGGGGTGAGAGGTTGGAAGCATACAAATGGAATAGGACACTGATGTGTTCTGAGAGGCAGGAGAAATTTGACACTGAATTACTACAGACTGTTTAAATTGATGATAAATTTAGACCTCACAAAAAGTCATGGACTGGTATCATTGGTCTGAGCCAGGTTCAGGATGGGCAGGTGCTGTGTAAGCATCCATGCAGCTCCGCCAGCACGCTTCAGTCCTGACCTGCAGTATCTCCATGTCTTGTCACACACACACAGCGCTGCCAATGCATCTCAGCCTGGACCTGCAGCTCAGCCACCCCACTCCAGTCCAGTGTTCCCCACACAGCTCTGCTAATGGATCTCATATTGACAGCCAGGCCCCCATGTGATTTCATTCCTGGTCCCCTACACCACACTACTGATGAGTTTCAATTTGCATTGGCTTCCTATATAGTGAAATTCCTATAGTGAAATTCAAGAGCTAATCATTAGTACTGAAGACCATAAGCAGTCTAGGCCCTGAATACCTGAGTAACGTCAGTTATTGCCTTGTGCCCTCATGCAGCAATCGAGATTACTGGGGTTTGAATGGTTTCTTGATCCCATGGTACCAAGTTCACAAGGCAGAGCCTTCTCCACTGAGAGACCATGGCTGTGGAATTTTCAACCTTAAGAGATGCAAAAGTACCTTGGTGTCAACCTTCAGGGCAAGAATCCGTTGTCTCTACTCTGAGTTCTCTTAGGGCTTGTCTATATCAGTGGTTTTCAACCTTTTTTCATTTGCGGACCCCTAAAAAAAATTCAAATGGAGGTGTAGGCCCCTGTGGAAATCCTAGGCAGTCTTTTGCCCACAGGTTGAAAACGGTCTAGACAAACATCTAGTATATGGCAGGTTGGACTGTAAAATCTACAGCTCAGCAGCATGCCATGCACTAACTGGCTGTGTTACCCTATTACCACGCACTAAAAGTGCCCTGGCCCACCTTAACCTACTCAGTGGGCATTGACCTACTTCCATTTCAAAGTGGAGTAGGTCAAGTGGCGGTAGCAGCATCCACACGTGCAGTTAGTGTGCAGCACGCTACTGCACTGTAGATTTACACCTCAGCTTGCGCTGCACTAACCGTTCATCGAGATAAGTCCTTATACCCATGTAAATTAGGAGTCATTCCACTGAAGTCAATTGGGTAAAACTAGTCTAAGTGAAAGCACAATCAGGTCCAGTCATTTTTCATTTTAGTATGAGTGTTTCTTTTGGTGAGGGGAGGATGATTTTCTTTCCCCTCAGACCTGGTTCCTGCTCTGAGATATACTCAGGCATGTTGCCCAGTTATTGTAAGTGATACTTTTAGCTTAAGTTGCTAAGGCGCCCAATGGTCCACAGCCATGGGCGCCTAGGAACAAAAGATTGTTGTTGTTATTGCTATTACCTCAGTCCTGACCTGACCCCAGCTAGTCTAGTCCTGGGCCTTTCATGGTCACGGGCTGCCAATCACGACCAATTTTTGGTGGATTTTTAATGAACAGCGATGGGGATGAGACCCACTGCACTTGTGATGTAGATGGAATCTAATCTTCAGTCTTCAGAAATAAAAGATTCATGTGCTAACCCCCTGCAGCACTTCACAGACACTTGCAGAAGACACTTAGTGCTTCTATTCTGGTCAGAAGGAATCTTCTGTGTAATGTTACCTGCATAAACCTATAGTAGATATTTCCTTTATAATGCAACAAGGAGCCATATGTTGTGATAATATTTGTGTAGAAGTCTGTGGGATTTCCTTTATGAAAGAAAAGAGTCTTTGTGTGTCACCATGGTGACAAATGCTGTACGATTTCTGTGGCAACATGGAGCCCTTTACCACTGCTGTGTTAATCTAAGTCTGATGGATTTTTCTTCTAATGTGAAATAGCCCTTTTAACATGACACTAAGTGAAAATAACCAAACTCTCCAATATACAGTGCAGACAGCTGAGAGTCAGGAATATTAAATGTTATCGTCATGAAGTTCAAGACCCTTTGCCAAGTGCATGCCAATAGGTCTACCAGCTTTGTAGCATCTTTTTTATTTTTATCGAGAAAAAGATTAGGACGCCCTATTTTTTAATCCACTATGCATCACTGCTGCACAAAGCGCAAGAGACTAATTGGTTTTTAATAGTTTGAAGGTCTGAATCCCAATTGGAATTCCATGAAGCTAGGCTGATTTACACCAGCTGAGGCTCCTCTCCTAAAAACATTCATCTTAATGCCATTCTCTTCTATGCTGCTCTTCCCGAAACAGCCTCAGGGGATTAAGGGACAAGTTTCTGCTGGTGCAGAATGCCTCTGGCAGAAGAAATGGTGTCGTTCAGGTGCTCAAGAGGGGACAGTATTTGGGCTGGGGGGAGAATGTGGTAAGGTTTGTGCATCCCTGATGTAAGGTAGAGTTATTCTGTTATATTCTATTCACCAGATACTCAGCAGGTGTAAAACTGGTGTAGTTCCACCAACTCCAAAGGAGCTATGCCAGTTTATACCAGCTGATTGTATGATTTTATGTAGCTCCCATCAGTAAAGCTTTCAAGCTCACCTCCACAGGGGCATCCCGCATATCTGCACACAAAGTGTGTGTGTGTGGGGGGGGAAATGGCAGGGATGCTGAATCAGTCACTATACATATCCTCCAGTCTTCCCTTGGAGATGGCGCACATTAGGACCATGGAGACTAGTGCAGTTTTAGTGCTGCTGTAGCAGCCACAGATCAGTCCCATAGCTGATCTATAGCCCAGCCCATATCTCCCCGGGGCCCAACCCAACTCCACAGGCTATGTCAGAGGTGGGCAAACAATGGCCCACGGGACCGTCCTGCCTAGCCCCCAAGCTCCTGGCCCAGGAGGCTCGCTCCCGGCCCCTCCCCTGCTGCCCCCTCTCCTCCGCAGCCTCAGCTTGCTCGCCACCAACAGTGCAATGCTCTTGGTGGCGGAGCTGAGAGCTCCTGGGGCAGCACAGCTGCAGAGCCCAGCCTGACCCAGTGCTCTATGCTGCATGGTGGCAGTGGCAGCGCAGCTGTAGCACCGCCAGCCACCGGTGCTCCAGGCAGCGCGGTATGGGGGCACGGAGCAGGGGGTGTTAGATAGAGGGCAGGGGAGTTTGGGGGTGGTGGTCAAGGGGTGGAGTGGTAGGGGGGAACAAGGGGTTGAATGGAAGCAGGGGTTTTGACATTATTGATATAATCTGGGACCATATAGAACATGGTTGCAACCAAAGTCCTGTAGTGGCACCAAATCTTATGTAAAGGGGGTCATATAAGGTGTCTAAGACCAGGTTATGGGTTGCTGGTTATGATTATGCTGTCTATATGTATGTATCATTTTGTAGTTGAAGTTATGAGTATTGGCTCTATACTGTCTGTATTTCAAATTTGTGCTGTGCTTCTGGGAAACATCCCAGACAAGTTGGTGTTAGCTCTGCCTAGCCTGCTTGATGGCCCATTAAGGACCATCAGCTACACAATTGACCCATTGAGAGAAGGCAAATACGCCTTGTAACTCAGCAAAGTATGCAGGAACTTGCCCATGTGACTCCAGACTCCATTTTGCTGTAATTTTCCACAGTAAGGACAAAGAGGTTCTTACACCTGGAAAATACTATAAAAGGCTGATGCCTCATCTCCATCTTGTCTTCAATCCTGCTTCTTACCTCTGGAGGAACTTTGCTACAAACTGAAGCTCTGAACAAAGGACTGATGACCCATCCCAGTGGGGGATGTACTCCAGAGACTTGATTTGAACCTGCAGTTTATGCCATCACTGCTACAAGCCTGAACTAAGAACTTGGCCATTACTGTATGTAATTGATTCCATTTAACCAATTCTAGCTCTCATCTCTATCTTTTTCCTTTTATGAATAAACCTATAGATTCTAAAGGATTGGCAACAGCGTGATTTGTGGGTAAGATCTGATGTGTATATTGACCTGGATCTGGGGCTTGATTCTTTGGGATTGAGAGAACGTTTTCTTTTATTGGGGTGTTGGTTTTCATAACCATTCACCCCTAGGACAAGTGGGACTGGTGGTGATACTGGGAAACTGGAGTGTCTACGGGAACTGTTTGTGTGACTTGTGGTTAGCCAGTGGGGTGAAACCAAAGTCCTCTTTGTCTGGCTGGTTTGGTTTGCCTTAGAGATGGAAAAACCCCAGCCTTGGGCTATAACTGCCCTGTTTAAGCAATTGGTCCTGAATTGGCACTCTCAGTTGGGTCCCGCCAGAACTGCATCGTCACATGGGTCCTTAGGGAGCAGTCAGGAAGGAGGGGGGGTTGTATGGGGTGGCAGGGGGGCAGTCAGGGGCAGGGGTTCTGGGGGCAGACAAGAGACAGTGAGTGGGGGTGTGTAGATGGGGCAGGGGTCCCAGGGGGACTGTCAGGGAATGGAGGGAGTTGGATGGGGCAGGAGTCCTGGGGGGGCGCGCAGATAGGAGGTGGGGGCAGGGCCATGACCTCCTTCCCCAACTGGCCATCTATACAATTTCAGAAACCCAATTCGGCCCTCAGGCCAAAAAGTTTGCCCGCCCCTGGGCTATAGGCTGGGCTGAGGATTAGCCCCTAGATGCTTGTAACACATCACTCTGCTGTACATTGCACCACCAAATCCTCTTCCTGTCCCACTAATACAGGCGTCTATCAGAGCTTCTCCTGTTAAACTTTGCAGGAGGGATTCTTAATCCCCTCACAATGTTCTACAATTCTTATGAACTCCGACTGACATGGTAATGTTATCTGTCCCCTTCCTGTAGCTATGTTCATCCAGTTGACTTCTATTGACCTTGTAACCCAACCTGTTCCCTTCACACGGGTATATAATTCTGAGAGACTTTGGCTGACTTTGTAATGAAATAGGTCCCCTTCACAGTGTACACAGTTCAGTTTCTCTAATGCATGCCGATCCTCTCACATTGTAACAGAATTCCCTTGCGCTTTCTCTGATGCTGTAATGTATAGCGTTGACACCCAGCAGATTTTGTGTAGCCACAAGCATACACAGTCAGGTTCCTGTGACATCACTGGCTCATTCAGTTCTGCCTCTCACTGTTTCCCACTGTAAGAGAAATGCCACCTGGAAACCAAAAGTGCAAGGAAATCACAAGCCACAATTGTATGCCAACTGTCTATCTGAGCACCTCACAATCTTTAACACAGGTATCCTCACAACACCTCTGAGAGGCAGGGAAGTGCTGTTAGCCCCATTTTACAGATGGGAACTGAGGCACAGAGTCTCAGACCCAGATCCTCAAAGATATTTAGGCTCTTAACTTCCATTGAAATCAACAGAAGTTAGGAGCCTAAGTATCTTTGAGGATCTAGGTTTATGTGACATGCTCTAAGTCGCACCAGGAAGTTTGTGGCAGAGCAAGGAACTGAACAGAGGCCTTGCAAATTCCAGGCTAGTGCCCTAATCACTGGAACATCCTTTGTTACAACTATGCAGATAATACCTCAATCCTGCTGCCACACTGGGCAGTTTCACATCACACTAGAAGATTCTGTCTGTGTAGGGGACAACTTGGGTGGCTCTTATGCTACCACTCCTTGCCAGGATGTGGCCAGGGAAAAGAGAGCATGGAGGAGCCTTCCTTGTGCCAAACTGATCCCCAGGTGACAAAATGGCCTCTTGGTGCCCTCGGCAGTGAGTGTAGACTAGGACAGCCTTCAGGCTGTCCTCATTTATTTGGGGACCAGCCCAGCACCAGTAGGACCCCAGGATCAGGGAGGTCTAAGGTTATGTCTACATTACACACCACTTTTGGTGGCATGTAGCTTACATATAGCTACATGCCTTGGAAAGGCATCAGCAGCTCCTTGCGACCAGAGCCTTTCACTGCAGTGAGGAAAGCCTCTGGCAGGGGAGCTGAGCCTTTCCCCGCTGCCTCTCTGCCAACAAAGCCTTTCCCTGATGCTGGAGTGTCTGCCTGAGAAAGACACCATCAGCAGGGAGGCAGCAGGACACTACACTGGTAAAAATAGCACTGTAGACAGGGCAGCACAACTTGGGTGGGTAGAGAGCTGTAGGGTGTGTACTCAAGTACTTACCCACAGCCTTCAGCCATGCCTCTACTTTACTCACCTAAGCCCTGCCTCACCAGCTACACTGCTATTTATACCTGTGCTAGGGGGTCTATATGGGTACATACTCTACATGTCTCTAAAAAAGTGTGCAGAATAGATGCACCCCTAAAGATAGTTAAAGGTTGTGATCTTTATACACACACCCCACTCATGTAAACCAGAAGAGGGAGCTGTTCCTCAGAGAGGATTCATCCTAGGGGAGGATTAGCAGGGTTTTCATGACCTCACCCCTGGGGCTGAGGTCTGCTGGAGAAGAGCCGCTGAGGCTGCCAGGGGGGCATGCTAAATCAGCTCCGGCCACATTCCCGAACTGGTCATCACAATCCACTTTGTTTTGGCAGTTGTGTCTGGCTTTGGATTGCCCTATGAAGCAGGAATACAAGTGCCTCATGCCAAAATGACTCTGACCATTCCCCAGGCAGGACTTTAAAATGCCTTCTCTCACATCGGAGAATATTTGTTCACAAGAACTCAGTGTTATTCAATGGCATTCATGGTACAGCTCTGGAAATCCTCTGCAGGACAGAAGGACATGTAAGGACTGGGAGTGCATCTTTATCTGAAGAATTGAGATTTTGTCACTACCATATACTGGCCCTAAAAGTAGCTTAACTGTCCTCAGAACAGACACCCCTCTGGAAGAGTACTGTAGACACAACAAAGGGTACGTCTACACTTGGAGCTGAGGGTGTGATTCCCAACAGATGTGGACACACACTGGCTCTCCTTGAGCTAGCACACTAAGCAAAAGTAGCAGAGCTAGGGTATCACAGGCATACTATCCCAGATACACTACCATTGTTAGCAGGCTGGCTTGACAACAGCTAGTGCGAGTGTGTCTGCATGGTGTTGCTATACCCATAAAAAACTCATTCCATTGCCCCTCACTGCTGCAGAACTATCAGGGAAGGAGGAGTGGCCAAGATACCCCTATACTAGGGGTCAGCAACCTACAGCATACATGCCACCTTTTGTATGTGAGCCTATTTTGCCTGACACGTGGCTGCTGGCCGGGGTCCCGGCCACCGGCCCCGCTCAGCGTCCTGCCGGCCTGGGGTTCCAATCATTCAGCCGACAGGAGGCTGAGCAGGGCCGGCAGCCAGGACCCCAGACTGGCGGCCTGCGCAGTGCCTGGCTCCCCCCCTCACCGCGCTCGGGTTCTGCGGCTCCCGGGAGTGTGAGCTGCTGGGGCACGGGGCCCTGAGCCTGCTGTGGGAGGGGCGGCGGCAGCAGCTCACACTCCCGGGAGCCGCAGAACCTGAGTATGGTGAGCAGTGGCAGATTAACAAATTTGGCGCCCCTAGGCCCTCAAAAAATTGCCCCCCCAGCTCACCCATGGTAAGCCTGGGAGGGAGGGAGAAGGGGAGTTGTGGAACGCCCCGGGGATGGCAGCGGTGGAGTGGAGGTGAGCTGGGGCAGGGAGTGGTTCCCTGCCCCCACCCCCCCAAGTCAGGGCCGGCTTTAGGAAGTGCGGGGCCCAATTCGAACATTTTCGGCGGGGCCCCGGCAGAGATGACTAAAAAAAAAAACCTTGTAAAAAAAAGCCTTTCATTTCTTAGCAACCGGTTCCCTGTAAAAAGTTCTGCTTTAAGGGATGTGCCACAGTATGTATTTTTTGTACCAATAGGGTTACCATACGTCCGTATTTTAAAAAATTCCTCCCAGATGGCGATTTAAGAACCAAAAAGCTGGACATGTCTGGGAAAATACGGATGTACGTTAACCCTACCTAAAGTTCTTTTTTTAAAAGATGGGCCTGAACTAGAAATGAGCTCCGTTTCACATGTGTGGGTCCCCGCCACTCCCTGGAGGTGTGCTAGGGTGACCAGATGTCCCGATTTTATACGGACAGTCCCGATTTGGGGGTCTTTTTCTTGTATAGGATCCTACTACCCCCCACCCCTGTTCCAATTTTTCACACTTGCTGTCTGGTCACCCTAGGGTGTGCACATGTGTGGGTCCCAGCTGTTCCCTGCCCCTCTCATTGAAGCAGGTGTGCAGGGTTACTGCCCTGGGAACTGCAGGGCACCAGTGGACATGGGGCTGGCAGGAGGCAGGGCAGGGGCTGGCTGGAGATAGGGTCTGGCTGCAAGCAGGGCAAGGGGTGTGGGGCTGGCTGGAGACAGCGGGATGTGGGGTGGGCTGGCTGGCTTCAGGCAGGGCCACAGGAGGGTGCGGCAAGGGTTGGCAGGCCTGGAGACAGAGGAGTGCGGGACTGGCTGGCTTCAGGCAGGGGCGTGTGGCAAGGGTTGTCTGGAGACAGGGCAGGGGGTGCGGGGCTGGTGCGGGCAGGGGCTGGCTGCAGGCAGGGGCTGGGTGCAGGCAGGGGGTGTGGGTACAGGGGGTACAGCCCACCCTGTACGGTAAGTGCCTCCTCCTCCTCCCTCCCCCACTGGGGTAGTAGCAGCAGCAGCCCGGGGCTCTGGGGGCTATTTAAAGGACTGGGGCAGCAGAGGCAGCTGGAGCCCCCCGCTACCCCAGGACTCTGGGGGTTATTAAAGGGCCTGGGGCTCCCCTGCTTCTACCACCCCGGCCCTTTAAATAGCCACGGGAGCCCTGGGGAAGCGGCGGGGTTCCAGGGGCTATTTAAAGGGCCGGGGCAGTAGAAGTAAGGGGAGCCCCAGACTTTTTAAATAGCCCCCAGGGCTCCAGCAGTGGGGCTCTGGTGGCAATTTAAAGGGCCTGAGGCTCCAGTCCCTGCTGGGAGCCCCAGGCCCTTTAAATTGCCCCCTGGGGAAGCTGGGCCACCCCGGTACAGTGCACTGGCAGGGCTTGGGTGCGGGGCCCTCTTAGGCGTGGGGCCCGATTCGGGGGAATTGGTTGAATTGGCCTAAAGCCGGCCCTGCCCCAAGTCACTCCTCATGCCCGCCAGCCCCAGCTCACCTTTGCTCTGCCTCCTCCGATCATGCTGTTACTCGCTTCTCCCTCCCAGCGCAGCAAGCTCGGGAGGGAGCAGCAAGAAGAGGAGCTGTGGCATACTTGGGGAATGGCAGTGGAGGTGAGCTGGGGCAGAGAGCGGTTCCCGGCCCCCCCGGGTTACTCCCCGAGCCCGTGGGCCCCAGCTCACCTCTCCTCTGCCTCCTCCAAGCGTGCCACTACTCACGTCTCCCTCCCTCCCAGCACTTTAGCGCGGCAAGCCTGGGAGGGAGGTGGAAGGAGGGAAGCGCGGCGTGCCTGGGGGAGGAAGCGGGCAGGGGATTTGGGGAAGGGGCGGAGTTGGGGAGGGGTCATGAGCAAATTTGCTGCCCCTGCAAATTTGCCACCCTAGGCTTAGGCCTTGTTGGCCCAGGTGATAATACGCCACTGGCGGTGAGGGGGGAGCCAGGGGGCACACAAGGACTGCTGCCCGCATGCATCTGCTGCAGGAGCCCCCCAGGGGGGGCACCGGGCCCCAGCCTGGCCACGCATACTCCCCAGCTCCCCGCTCCCCGCACCCGGGTTCTGCGGCTCCCAGAAGTGTGAGCCGCTGCCCCTCCCACAGCTCCCCCCCTCCTGCAGCCTCAGCACTCCACATGGAGTTGTGCCTCTACGTGGAGCCAGCATCTGACCGACATGGTCATGGTAAGAGGAGTCCCGGGGGACAGTCAGGGAGCAGGGGGAGGGGTGGATGGATCGGGAGTTCTGGGGGTCCTGTCAGGGGGCGGGAGTGGTTGGATGGGGTGTGGGAGTCCCAGGGGTCTGTTGGGGGGCAGGGGTGTGGATAAGGGTTGGGGCAGTCAGGGCACTGGTAGGAGGTGGGATTCTGGGGGCAGTTGGGGCAGGGGTCCCAGGAGGGGGCAGTCAGGGGACAAGGAACAGGGGGAGTTGGGGGTTCTGATGGGGGCAGTCGGGGTGGGAAGTGGGAGGGAGTGGGTGGGGGTGGGGCTAGGGCATGGCTCTCCCCTCTCTTTGATTGTTGAAATATTGTAACCCTAGGTGAGGGGAGAGTGCATGGGGGCTGGTGCCTGCATACATCCACTGCAGCCTGCAGGAGCCCCCTGGGGGGCACTGGGCCGCAGCCTGGGCAGGAGGGGTGGAGGATCACGGCTGCTCCCCGCTAATGGCGCCGCTGCCTTTGCGGGACTACTGCCCCCCTGCACCGTGCCGGCTCCTCCATGGCTGGGGCTCGCTGCTGCTGCAAGCGGGACACGCTGGCTTTCCGGTGCCTCTGGAAGGTGGCTCCTTCCTGCTGAGCTGCTGCAGCAGCCCAAGCCCGGCAAAGCCAGTGAGTGGACTCGGGGCAGGGGTCACTGGGGTGGGGAAAACCTGGGCTGGGGAGCAGCCTGGCCCCTGGGATCTATACAGGCTCATTGGGATTTGCCCCTCAATGAACCAATGTGCAGGGGGAGGGGGGGCACAAGGTGGAAGTTTTGCCTAGAGTGCAAAATATCCTTGCACCAGCCCTGCTCCAGGGGGTGTGTGCACCCCAGGTTAAGAACCACTGCACTAAACTGATAAGATCTGCTTTTAATTTAATTTGAAATGAAGCTTCTTAAACATTTTTTTAAAAAAATGTATTTACTTTACATACAACAATACTTTATAGACTTAGAGAGAGACCTTCTAAAAATGTTAAAATGTATTACTGGCACGTGAAACCTTAAATTAGAGTGAATAAATGAAGACTCGGCACAGCACTTCTGAAAGGTTGCCAACCCCTGCCCTATACCATGCCACTGCTTGGTTGCATTCTGGCCCCTTGTCTGATCCATGTCAGTGGAGAGGGGCAAGATCAGGGGAACGTAAAGGTGAGCTACATGCCATCCTTGCAACTGTAACCTTCCCTCTGTGCAGATTAGCTAAAGCTCTGGATCTGAGGTCTTGTTCATTATTCTCAGTTCTTTGTGCAAGAAGGTAAAGCCTAGGTTATGTGAACCTAAAAGTCAAGGCTGGCACATCACTATACTGTAGTGTTTTTATGTTCCCTCCCTCAGAGAGGAGGGGCACAGACCTCTTCTAAGCCTTATTTTAAACTAAAATAAATATAAGAAGGTTCAGTGGGTTTTATATTTAGAAAATTATGCCCTGTGAAGTTGAGTCACCTCAAGGTACATTAGTTACTCACCACAGCCTCATTCCTTCCAGGCAGCTTTAGTCACGTACTTTACACGCACATGTGTTGCTATCTCAGTGGAGTTTGGGTAACGCAAAGAATTATTTCAGAAGTAGAGCTTCCAGTCTTTCCCTCTATGGGCATGTCTACATTGCAATACGATAGCAATCCACTGAGTTAGATGCTAGCCATGGCTTACTGCTCAATGTGCCAGCATGAGGGTTAATGGGGTATTAATCAGGGTTAGCTGACAATTCTGAATAGGTTTGGTCCTGACTGAGAAGTCATGATTAGCATTGTGTTATCTAATTAGATTGCTCACAGCTGTGTTCAAAGATGGTAATTTTTTTGCAAAGGAGGCAAGTCTGATGGCTATGTAAACCTACATGGATAGGGGGCAAGCAGTAGATCTGATATATCTCAACGTTAGAAAGGCTTTTGATACCATCTCATGACCTTCTTATAAGCAAACTAGAGAAATATAGTAAAGATGAACCTACTATAAGGTGGGTGCTCAACACTGGTTCAAAGTCAAGCTGGAAGGACATATTGAGTGGGGTCCTGCAGGGATCTATTGTGGGTCAAGTTCTATTCCATATCTTCACACATGATTAGGATAATGGCATAGATAGTATGTTTAAAATGTTTGTGGACAATACCAAGCTAGGAGGGATTGCAAGTGCTTTGGAGGACAGGATTAAAATTCAAAATGATCTTAGAGAAGTGGTCTGAAATAAATAAGATGAAGTTCAATGGAGACAAATGCAAACTATTACACTTAGGTAGGAACAATCAATTTCTCAAACACAAAAATAGGAAATGACTGCCTCGAAAGGAATACTGCAGAAAAGGATTGAGTTTTAGTTATATATAAAACTAAATATGAGACAGTAACACTGTTGCAAAAAAAGTGAGCATCATAGTGGGATGTATTAGCATGAGTGTTGTAAGAAAGACACGAGAAGTAATTCTTCTGCTCGACTCAGTGCTGACAAGACCTCAGCTGGAGTATTGTGTCCAGTTCTGGACACCACACTTTGGGAAAGATGTGGACAAACTGGAAGTCCAGAGGAGAGCAATAAACATGATTAAAGGTCTAGAGAAAGTGACCTATGAGGAAAGATTGAAAAATTGGGTTTGTTTAGTCTGGAAAAGAGAAGACTGAGGGACAACATATCTTCAAGTCCAGAAAGGGTTGTTATAAAAAAAAAGTTATCAGTTGTTCTCCTTATCCACTGAGGACGGGCCAAGAAATAATGGGCCTAAATTGCAACAAGGGAGATTCAGCTTGGACATTAGGAAACACTTCCTAACTGTCAGGGTAGTTAAGCACTGGAATAAATTGTCTAGGAAGGTTGTGGAATCTCTGTCACTGGAGGTTTTTAAGAACAAGTTAGACAAACACCTGTCAGGAATCGTCCAGATAATATTTAGTCCTGCCTCAATGCAGGAGATGGACTAGATACCTATCAAAGGCACTTACAGTCCTACATTTCTACAAGTCAATGGGACAGAGACCTGGCCTAATTTCAATGCGTCTGTAGAGCATGTAACACAACAGGGGCCAGGTCCATGACTAAGGCTCCTACGCTACTACTATACAAATAATACTAATGTAAGTAATTCTATTCCACCAATCCACATTTCTCCTGCAGTTTTAACTGGACATAGTATTCTTCACTTCCTAAACTCTGGTGCGGTATTTCCATGTACTGTTATGCAGCTGCCATGTTCCATCCAAGAGGTGATTCCATTTAGTAGTGGATAAGGTGATAATATATTAATTTTATTCCAGTAGCAGCTAAAGCCTCCCGATTTGGTACGCCTATAAAGTTCATTGGGATCCTCCTAGAGGAAGGACACCATCATTATTCAGGGGCCAAATCCTGGAGTCCTTACTTAGTGTTTGTTCAGGCAAACTCCCACCATAGAAAGTGGAAGTTTAAAAAAAGAAAACTAAGTAAGAACCTCAGGGGTTTGTCCCATTGTTAATCAATGGGCAGTTTCGGGTAGGACTTACGATCTCTTTCAAGTCAGCTAAAAGAGTCTGAGTGGCCAAGGTATGCCTACGCTGAAGAAGAAAAAAATCCATCTGTGGTAGCAAGTCTCACAGCCCAGGTCAACTGGCTCAGGCTTACAGAGTTCACACTTCAGGGCTAAATAGCAGTGTAGATGTTCCTGCTCAGGCTGGAGCCCAGGCTCTGAAACCCAGTGAGGGGGGAGGATTTCAGAGCCCAGATCCCGAAGTGGAAAAGTCTACACTGCTATTTTTAACCCCGTAGTGCGAGCCCCATGAGCTGCAGTCAGTTGACCCAAGTGCTGAGGTTCACTGCCATGTTTTATGTTTGTTTGCTTAGCAGCGTAGACATGGGAGACCAAGGAGGATTGTCCTCAGCTATTTAAAACAGGGCCGCCCAGAGGGGGGTGGGGGCAAGTGGGGCAATTTGCCCCAGGCCCCGGGCCCCTCGAGAGTTTTTGGGGCCCCTGGCGTGGGGTCATTCACTTGCTCTAGGGGCCCCAGAAAACTCTTGTGGGGCCTGGGCCCCCGGAGCTTCTTCCACTCTGGGTCTTTGGTGGCAATTTGGCGGCGGGGGAAGGGGGGGGCCTTCCACTCCAGGACCCGCTGCTGAAGACCCCAGGCCCCCTAAATCCTCTGGGCGGCCCTGATTTAAAAATGCAGCTAGGCTCAGCAGAAATCACTCCCTCTGTCAGTACCAATGCTCCTCCACACACTGTGTGAGCTGCGTTCCTGCTGGCAGCCTAGCCCTCTCGAGCTGCCTGACTTCATAGCAAACGGAAGTGACAGGCCATATGGGAAGCAGCAAGCTGATGAAGCAGAAGAGAAAATGCAAACTAAATGCCACTTAGCAAGCCACCAGACAGGACACTGGCATTGGTGACGGCCTGCACAATCAAGAGATACTGTCTAGTCATCAACTGCTTCCCCAACAATGGGATTTCTGGGCCATTCCTAACAATTCCCAGGCAGACCACACTGGTGACAACTGTTACCTTTCTTTATAAGATAGCACAGAGTATAACTGTGACTGTAAAATGCTACTATATCAGAATAGCATTTACAAGCTATTTGCAAGGGTGTAGAAGACTACAGGAGGTGCAAGGCAGTGGAGAATCAGGCCCCATAATGTTTCAGCTATAGTATTAAATGCCTCAAGCAACTATGATTTTACCACATAGATGGTTGTTCCATAGCGTAACAGATCTAAATGGACCTGGCTTTAGAGGAGGGAAAGCAGGACATCCTTTGGTCCATAGTTCAAAGCCATGCACTGCTGCCAAAAGACAGCCCTGGGTCACATGAAGGGCATTCTAGTCCCCATTCCCCTTTCTCTCCCTATTATTTTTTCACCGGCTCCTTCTTTCCCTATTTCTTTACATCTCATTTCACGTGCAGGAACTACAGTCTGTGAAAGTTCCAGGCAAAGTCTTACAGAAGCTGTGTCCACACTGGTAATCCCTACAATCAGTGGCAATGAGTTTCAATCACCTCTCTCTCCCTGATCCACTTAAATAGGGCCCACTGAAGTCAATAGAAAGACTTTAATGGATTTTGTGAGTATGCCCCATGCATGAAAAATAGTTGCCCCACTTACATGCTCCAATCATGATTTCTTATGAGAACTGCTGAACTCACACCCACCCACACCAGTGACATAACCATTTTCAGCAATGCCTGGGGAGATGGAGGCAGCAGGGAGATTCATTTTGGAGTCCTTTGGCGGGCTTCTCCAGCGTCATAGTTTGTGACAGGAAAATTGAGAAAAGGCCAAGTGCTGCAGGCTGAGAGACACCTGCAGCAACAGAAGTCACTGTGAATATGACCTTTATGCCATCCCAGAGCATGTTCAAAGCAGGGGGCTTTTGTTACCAGTCAAGAACACAGCAGCAACAGCAAGGCAAACTTCATCTGCCTGGGTATTAGCGGAAGAATGTGTGTGTGATGAAAGGTCACTTAGTCCAAGAGAGGGCCCTTTCATGTCTAAGATCTGTCTGACATCTGAGAAACCAGCTGCGGCACAGTTTGTCAGCAGAAGCTGCTATTTTTCTCAGACTCTTTCCCATGCAAGCAGCGTGTCAGTAAAGTGCCTATTTAGGACTGCTAGCCAATCACACCATCCTGAAAACCCCACGCTCTGTGAAGAGCTGTGGGAACTCGGTGCCTTGCAGGATTGGCAACTTTGTGCAGCCAGTGTTATGGAGGTGCTCTGGAAAATAAAAAAATAGAATAGTTTATTCCCTCCTCCTCTTTGCCCTCTCCCAACCAGTCTCCTTTTCCCTACATTATGGGGCCTGTAATGGAGTTCATTCACCACAGGAGTACATCCTTGTGGCCAGGTGCAATGTAGGGGCTTTATCCCCATATGGCACCCCCTGCTGAGGGTCAATCCAGTGGTCTCTCTTCCTGAAACTTGGCCTTCCGGCCAGGTCACACTCTAGTCCACCCCTTCCAGGATAACAGAGTTCAACACAGCTATAGTCCAATAACATTACAGCCTTCCATTCATCTCTGGGCTCTGTGATCCTTACACCCCTTACCTCAAAGGGGTCACTCCACCCTTCTCATATCCAGTGGGAAACCCAGGCCCTGCCTCTGCTCTGGGTTCAAGCCAAGTTCTACTCCCTCAAACTCCTTGCTGCATCCCTGGACCACCTCCTTCCTCTTCCATCCCCCAGAGAGAGGCTGCAGACTCTCTCCCTGCAGCTCCTTTTAGATACAAACTTCTTGGCTTTATAATCATCACCCAGTCCCTCCTCAGCTTGGCTTTATCCCTAGTTAAGCCTGGCTCTCCCTCCAGGTGAAGCTGGATGACATGACTGGCCTCTCAGGCCCACATTAACCGACTCAGGGCCTGTGTGGGGTATACACCCCCATCATCTAGACTACACCTAAGAATATAGATGTGAACAGAGTCCTGCTGTTTGATTTACCTACCTTCCCCTCACTTCACACCATTTTCTCCTTCCACCCAACACGCAAATGTCCAACACCCCAGCTTTGTTTTCTGAGGCCAAATCCCTCAGCATTTTCTCCACCCTTACTCAGGCACAGCTCCAAGGGATTTCAGTGGAAGTCCTGCCTGAGTAAGAGTTGAGCGACAAGGGGTGCCAGCCCACTGCACTGAGGCACAGGAGTACCCCTTCTCTCTTCCCATGCATGGGTGAGACATTATCACAGCTTTTGCACTTGCTTGAGTACACAGACTGTATGGGCCTAGCACTGCTAACAAGCCCAAAAGGGCAACTGCAAGGAAGGAGACAGGGCTATGGCACTGCAAGCTGATGTTTCAACAGCTGCAACAACTTTATTCAGTGTCAATATCTTAAGATATATTGGGAGTGGTTGGAGATGTATGGGAGGAAGCACATATTTGAACACTAAGGTAATTTCATATGAACAGGGTACTGGCTGGCTCCTGTACTCAGGAGAAAAACAGATGAAGCCCTCACATTTGGTAGAACAGAACAGGATCTGTACAGTAACATGGGGTGGAAACTCTGGATGGATCCTGCCAGGAAATGATTTTGCTATGCTAAAGGTCCTTAGATCCATTTTGGAGTTATAGAAATTCCCAGTGCTTTAAAATATCTCCTCACAACTGAGCACTCAGTAACATTCTCCTCGTGCCTTCTGAGTTCCCAAGTCTCCTTTATTTGCCAGACTAGATTTGTTTAAAGGAAATTGGCCACTTTCTTTTAAAAACCTTACAATCGCTTCATCCAGCCATGAAAGTGTACACATAACAAGCCTTTGTAATTAAAATCTGTTCATAAGTGTAACACTTTACAAGCCAGTCTCCTGGTAAAAAGTCAGATCCTGTCCCGAGATCTGCACTCAGGTCATTTTTTGTGCATCAGCAGCATTTGCAGAGTCATTTAGATTTGACCGCCGTCTGCTTTCATGAAATCAGTGCAGCTCCCCAGCTCTGCAGCTGCTGTATGTTAGCGCTTTCAGGACAGCAAAGGAGAGTGGCTCATAAGGAATTGGGGCAGCCAGATCATGACTTCATGAATGTTTTACACTAGTTTAATGCCATTGGGCCAGAATCCCCATTGTCCTGCACCTCATGCAGTCATTTACACCTGGGAAAAGTGAGTGTAAACACTATAGGTTCTCTGCTTGATTCTCTACAGCATCTGCCCCCCTTATAATCCTTTTGTGTAGGGAGGTGGAAATACGTGTGTGGTAAAGAGCTGGTGCAGTGGCTTTGCTTCCCTGCCCCCCGTCAAGCTTAGGTCAAGTTCTCAGGAGAAAAGTCCCATGGCAGAGATGTCCTTGCACCCCAGCAATCCTCAGCCTCATGAATGACACCTTCAGACCATAGCCAGCCAAGTGCAACTTTGAGCAGCCCCGTGGCAAGGGGCAGGTTTTGTAAGTCCAAAGTAGGTGGAAAATTAGCTGCCCCTGAATTCCTCTGCTGTAAAGTGATCCCCAGGCAGCATAGAGCCACTGGAGCAGTTCTTCACAAGCCTTCCCTTGCAGCCCAGGGCAGGGTGAGGGGAAAAAGGGGCCATGGCTGGAGCACCTCTGTACTCTGGTTCTTCTCAGCTGCCAGAACAGCCCCAGCATTAGGTCTGCTCTAATTTAGACCAGGAGGTGGACTGAGCCAACCCTAGCATCCAGGGGCTGCAAAGGTGGCATGAAGTAACCTCCCTCAGGTCCTGTGCCAAGGACAGCTCAGCCAGACCTGGGGTCAGTCTCTCTTCACTCCTCCCAAACTAGACCACACTGCCATTGGCGACCATTGCTTCCTCTTGGGAGATGACCTCATTCTCCAAGGCTGTCAAGCCAGGAGTTTTAACCACCAAAAAATCCACTCAAAGATTGCAAAACAGAAAAACTCAATAGAGACCTTTCAAATCAAGGGGTGAGGGGAGGGGTAGAAAATTATTGCCCTGCTAATGTCAGAAATCTATTAATTTTAAACAGAAAAGAGGGTTATATTTTCTCTTCTCTCCTATGACCAAGTTGGATAGACAAAAACAAAGCCCCATTCAAAAGTGTGCAAACAAGCTCCCCCTGCTCTCACGTCTCATGGAAATATTGCAAAGCCACAATTCTGGGTGTCAACAAAAATAAATGACTTCATGTTTGTGCAAGGGGAGAGTAGGGATGGAAAGCTCTGAAATGACAGCTGTGATCTAAGACATATTTTTCCTTCCCCTCCCAAATGTACAGACCTGCCACCAACTGGTAATAATGCTTTCATTTATCAGATGCTGCTCTCTCAAACCCTGACCAAAAGTCAAGGCACTTATTTTGATATGAGGGTTGCAAAACATTGAGTCAGGGTGTCTCAGATTCCATGCTGCTGAGTAATGTGTCAAGGGGCTTGTGAGTTACCTGATAGCATTTGACAGACATGCCGGTGGGAGGTACTTTTGCAGTGACAGGCAGGAATCAATATTGCTGTGGGAAATGTGAGTTACTTAGGCAAGTTTTCTGGGGACACAGAGGATTAACAGAGACTGATAAAAATGACAGTAATAGAAAATGAAATACAAGCCATTCACTGCAAATTTAATTCTCCTTATACTGATGCATGTCCTTTTCATTTACAGTGCAGGCACTGACACCCTGGACAGAACAAACCAATGGCTGCATCAGATTGGTGAGAAATAATTTTGAACATCTCCCAGGGTCTTCTGTGGTTTCTATTAAATCCATACAGGGTCTTATTCTCCTGTCACTCAATACAGATCTACACCTATGGACATTCCATTGGTTAACTGATGGATGATGCCATCCAGAGCAAAGATGCCCTCTGTTCCATCCTACTCTGGCTACATCCCACCCAAACCTGAACAACTCTCAGGCAGTGTTCACACAGAAGGGTTTCTGCAGGCTTGGAGAAGACAGGAAGAACAATGCTGCATTGGCTCAACTCCAGTCCTGCCAACAACTTTAGGGGCACCAGGATGGAATGTCTATTTTCTCCCCCTACATGCCTTCTAATGCAGGGGATAATCTGGTCAAACAGTCTAGTTTATTCATCATGAGAATTGTTTCTTATTCCAGACAGCTAGGAATTGCCACACTGGATCAGACCCAAGGTGCACCTAGTATCTTGTCTCTGACAGTGGTCAGTGCCAGATGCTTCAGAGGGTGTAGGAAACCCTGAAGTAGGCATGGAACAAACAGTTCTATGAGCTTTCACCGGAGCAAAATGGGTGCCATTGTATTTTAAGCAAATGTAGTCATGGTGAACAGCACCAGGTTCACAGCTTTGGAGAGCAAGGTTTATCCTCAGAAAAGCTACAGCATGTGCAGCAGAGCTAGTTTACCCCCGGACTGCCCTGCCAAATGTGCCTCACCCCCTGACCTGCAGAGTTCACCTCTACTGGTGAGAGGGTAGTTTTGTCTTGATGCTTGTTCAGTCCTTGATCTCTCTGTGGTGATTCCCAACAGTGGGCCAGTCAGGGCCAACCAATTCCCTTAATTGATAATACAATGTTGCCCACAAGCATTACAGCTTGCAGCATTGCAGAAATTTTATTAACTTACATGCATTGTGCTGAGAACACCAACTCATCCTATAAATGCTAGGAAAGAGACATTAGGTAATAATGACTTCGGTTCCTACTGATCTTGGATGGATTGATACTAATAAGATTCACTGATTCATCGCTGTGTCACTCCAATTTTGTGCTGCTGTAACTCCCTCGATTTCGAGGGAATGATGTTTGCATAAAACTGGAGTAATGATCTGATGAATCAGGCCCCTAAAGCAGAACTGTTGTTCTCATACAATGGTCTGTGGACAACTAGTGATTTGAGAGGCTTTTGCTCACAGAATGAAATACGTTGAGAACCAAGCAGCAGGAGGATCAAGATGTTGGGAAAGGAAATGGGTCTATGAGACACTCTCTCTCTCATGAAGTGGCTTGAAGAACCAATATATAAATAAACCCTAATACTTGCACCTATAAGCTTTTCATCCATAGAACTCAAATCACTTTACAGAGGATGGTAAGTATCATTCTTCCCATTTCACAGATGGGGAAATTGAGGTCACCCAGTAAGTAAGTCTCCTGACTTCCTCAGAGGCATCCAATTCCTATTACCATTCCCTTGAGCAGTCAAAGTCACTTATTTATGTAAATAAAAATGTAACCATGTTCAAAGTAAAAATCAGCTGGGTTCTTTATGGGCCTGTCAAATACACACCAATGACTTTTGAGCAGATAAGGGAAGGGAACCCAAGATTTACAAATGCCTACAGAAATTCTCTTAGCAACCCTGACAGTTGCCAGGAAACAATGGCTTTCAGTTACTACGGTGACACAGGATACAAAGCTGCATGCCTCATCACACCCACCTGTAGGAGAACACATACCAGACACTAAGCCTGATCCTCCTTTCATTTACACAGATGGGTATAAATCAGGAGTAACTCCAAAGTCAAGGGAATTACACCAGTATAAAACCAGTGCAAGTGAGAGGAGAATCTTGCCTGATGTTTCTATCACAGCAGATCCACAGCTCAGAAGAAACCTGCCTAGTGGGCCAGATCCCTCAATAAATGGTTGTAGCTGCACTGCCTCCTAAAATGTACATCGCTGGTGTAATAAGGACTAAGGGAGGGCGAAAGGGAGAATTAGAATAACCACTTACAAATATCAGAAAGGTGTAAACACTAACATCAACATTCTCAGAGGTATTTATGACTAGGGTAAGGAATTACATAAGGTGCTCAAAAGGGATATTCTAGCACAAATGGAATGAAGCTGAGCAAAGGCATATTTAAGCTATCAGAAAACATTTCCTAGCATGCTGATGGAGGAATCTGTGGACTGTCCTACCAAAGGAAGTAGTGGAAGCCCCATGCTTGGCTCGTTGAACTGTACAAAGCACTGGAGTATACCATAGGGGTCAACCCTGCACTGGCACAGGGATGGGAAGGACTTAATAGGAATTTTCACTCTTGACTTTGTTTGGCATATTTCAGTTGTTATACAAACACCACACACTTGCAGTGCCATATAAATAATAAATCATTTCAAGGAGTCCATGATTCTAATACTGATGGAAGTACGCTAGGAAGAACAAATATCTACATAAAGACACACAGACAGTTTCAGAAAGGCAAATGAGGCTAGTCTCTTCCCAGCCCAATGGTTCTCAAACTTGTCCATAATGTAACCCCATCTTACAACAGAAAAGTTCAGAAGCCCCTGTGTAAAGGTCTCCACTCACTGAAGCTGCATCTCATTGTGGCTCAATGGGGGAATTAGCTTTAACCCTTGCAATGGATTGTTCACACTGAGATTCCTCCCTCTTTGTGACTCAAATTACTCCCTCTTCATGTATCAGCCCTCTGTTTAGGTTATTATATAGCCCCCCTCCTTCCTGGGTATTAAAGTCCCACCAGACAAGTCTGCCTCAGACAATCTTCTGTTCCACCTCTAGGTCCTGTGCCACTTCCTAATGGCTGGCACAACCACCTGCAACTCTGGACTACAGCCCAGGCACCCTATGACTAGCAGTCCAGGCCTCCTCAGTCTCTGTTACTGTTTCCATGGGTTCTTTCCTATCCCACCTCTCTATCTCCTGATCTATCCCAAGGCTTGCCATCAAAGCTTCATCTGCTCCCTCTGGCTACTTCACTCCTCTCAGCCTCTTGCCAAATTCCCTAGTACAAGGTAGGATCCTAGGGCTTATTCTCCCCCTAGAATTCCTCCTTTTCCCAGACCACCTCACATTGCCTCTCCAGAAGGACTGCAGACCTCTTCCCTACAAACTCCTCCTACCTCACTTCCTGGCTTTATAATCCTATGCCAGGTGCTGCCCCAGGTGGGCTTCCCCTGCAGTTAGGATTTATTGCTCCTTGGCTCCCCAATATTGTGTGGTTTAGCACACAATATTAATTGGCCCCTTCTGGCCCACATTAACCCACTCAGGGCTTGTAAGGGGTGGACACCCCCATCACAACCTGTCTCAAGAATGTAAGGGAGGTTACATACCCCTGGACCTGTCCATGACTCCCATGTTGAGCAGCCAAAGCCTAGTCCAAGGGAGCTCCAAGACTTCAAAGCAGACCTTGCTAACTCTAGACCTAGTTAGCAGTTCCCACCTGGGAACTTAGTAGGAGATTGGACGTTGGCTTTTTCCATGAGGGACCCTCAACTTTACACTTCATTATCCACCTTGGTCAAGCCACTTGCTATACTTATGAACACCCTGAAAGCCCATCTCTTATTTCAGGTATTTGGAAAGGAGGCTGATTGGTGGACTGGAGTCATAGTGGGTTTGGTGGTTGGTTTTATGATACGGTGATTTTGTTTCACTATGGATGAATGAGCAACTCAGGATGCATGTTCGTGACCTTAGGGTGTTATCGTGACCTTAGGGTGTTAATATTTGCAAAACACCTAGAGTTCCAGATAGTTACGGGAAAGATCTGAGTCTGGGAACCTAAGAGAGTCAGGAATGCAAATCCCATTAAAATTCAGTGATTGTTGGGTGCTTAATTCCCTTATACTCCTTTGAAAATCCTACCAAACACAAATAATTGAGTAGTGCCTTAAACTGTATCCCTAAATGTCAAACAGGGGACACTGCAACCGGCATTTATACAGTAACTTGGATTGGTCATAATCTGATATCTGAAACAGACTCTGTACAAAAAAATTCTTGAACAGATTCTCTGCGATTCACTGTGTTCCTTGTTCCATCTGCTTTCCTTGCTAACATAACTACACATTAATGCCACTTTTTAAGAATGAATTATGAACTATACAGCCGGTTATTACTCTCTAGTGAAGAGGCTCCTTAAGGCTAGGCTAGAAGTAGTAACACTTCCAAGTTGTGTCTCTCAACATAAGTCTGTCAAACCTTTGCCAGCAATAGAACCCTGGAACACTAATCTGCAATAAACTCTGCAAACAGTTTGCTTCTGTTTTTTTCCTTTCTGCTTGTGGCAAAGCCTTGGGCCTGATTCTTTTCCCTGATGACACCAGTTTTGTGCCAATATGAACCCATTGGTCTGAGTCCTCTGAAATGCTGGAGCATGGTTTGGCACAGCTGATGGCTTTGACCACTTCTGCCCCCACCCTCTTCAGTCCCCAGCACAATACAGAGCAGGCCTAAAGTGCTGTGCTCCAAACAATCCTCTCTTCATGCCTACTCCTTCCCCTTATACAAGTTCAGAAGGCCCCCCTCCAGCAAGAACTATGGCTGGTGAAGGGCCAGCTGGAGTGGCTCTGTGTCATTCAGGGTATCTCCAACACCAAGAGAAGCCCAGAGGGCTGTCAAAGCCGGTACTATGACCCCTTTGCATTGTCAGATGGCTCAAAGGAAGCAGTATCAGAGGGCAGGATTTTACTCATTCACTTCAATGGAGTTATGCCAGTGTAAAATTGGTGTAATGGAGAGGAATGTCATGCCCCTTATTTTCAAATACAGTACACTCCTGTTTATTTGAATGCTCTTTATCCAAACTTTAAATCCTAGTTATAGGACTACACAGGGGATTTGGATGTCAGTTAATCTGCTAATAACTTCCCAGTTAGCATCTGTTACCATTTACCAATGGCTTTGTATTCCTATAGTGGTTCTGAGCTGGTACTTACCATTAGTGAGACCTGATCCTGTTTCAGCAGCAACAGCAGCTTGACAGGACAATGTAAAAAGAAAGAGTATTAAGCAAACATCAGCATTGCTCCCTTTGTTCACCATATTTCTAGATCAGTGAAACTGCAGCTCAAACAAATGGAAATGCTATTTTTGAATGCCCAGTTATCCAAAAGTTTTGGCTGTTCCCCAGGCCACTTGGATACACAGGAGTGTACAGTAATAGAGTACAGCAATAGTGTACTGTAACAGAGTGAGGGGTTGATAACACCTTACAATTCAGGGCCAAGGTATGGTCTCCATTGCACCAGTCTCAATCGAGAGTAACACCACTGATTTCAATGGAATTTCTCCAGATTACAACAGTCTACCAAAGAACATAGTTAGGTCATTAGGGAGGGATTATCCATTGCCCTGCAGCTTATGCAGCCATTTACATATATGAAAAATGAGTGTAAAACACTACTAAATCGGAATGGCAACATTTTGCATTCCCTCTACACAGGTGTAACTCCAGGGGCCAGGCCCTTAGTCTTTATTTCCGCTTATGTCATCAAACCGACCAGATTCCAAACACACCAGCTAAATTCTTATAGCTGCTTTTCCAGCTTAATGTTGCCCTTCTCCTGATGAATTTGGCTTAGTCCTTCATCTCTTAGGCTTGGTTCACACCAAAAGTTTAAGTCGAAATAGCTATTCTTTTGTTGGGAAAGCACCTTCTGATATCTAATTATGAGCAAAACCCTGATCCACAAAGGGATGTTAGCGTTGCAACACTCAGCATCACAGCACCTAACTTGTAGGCACCTAGAAATCTCACAGGAACACCACTGCAATCCACAAAGCTTGTGTTAGATCCCTCAGCTCCCTGTACAATGAACAGGCAGTAACAGGCACCCTAAAATGCAATCTACAAAAGCCAGCACACACTAGGTAGGTGGGGAGCCACCTAAACTAGCTCATAGGAGATGCCAGCAAGATGGGGTATGCTAAGAAGCCCCACCCCTCTCTTGGAGATAGTCTGGGCTGCGGGGAGGTGCCAATCTCTGCTAGTAATCCATGAACAGGAACCCCTCTCCTGCAGTCCAGCAGCTCCCTCTTTGAGAACAAGTTAGGCACCTGCCTTGTGCCACACAAACACAGCCAGAGGAAAGGGCTGCTGCTACCCACTTTATAACTTGTAGCCCACTGTACAGCTGTTTAAGTCCTCACCTAGGATGTGGGAGATCCAGGTTCAAATCCCCTCTATCGGGGGGGGATTTGGATCAGTAATCTCCCAGCTTTTAGGAGAGTGCTCTAACCACAGAGTTATGGGATATTTTGATGAGGGGGCTCCCTCCATCTCTCCTGTTGAAAGTTTCCACTGTGGAAATAAGAAATAATTCAGTAGAACCAGACCCTGGATCTCCCACGTCGGTGCCCTAACCTCTGGGCTACAAAGCCAATCACTCTCCCCCTGTCCCTCTGCCTGACTGTTTATCCACAGTGGAACACTCATTGCGGCAGAGAGGGAGAAAAGAATGCCAGCATATCCCATTGCTCAGTGGTTAAAACACTCTGCTAAGAGCAGGAGTGTTGTGCATCACAGTGGATCCTAATCCTAAAATTTGGGTGCCTGGGTCTGGGTTTTAGGCACCAAAGTACCTTTGTGGATTGAGACCTTAGTGCTTTACAGATTGAAACCAACATTTTAAGGTCAGCCCAGAAACGAACAGGCAGCCAGTGTTGACCATAGAGTACCAATTTAATGTGTACACAAAATTATACACTGCTTAACAATTGGTTCAAGTGACATTTCCCTAGAATTTAAACTCATGACTGCTGGTGTATTCACTGCTGGTGTAAATGGGAGCAAATCTACTGAAGCCAATGCATACATGACCACTTACATCAGTGGTAAATTCAGCCCAAAGTTTCTTTCAAGAGTGAACCACTTCTCTCTATCAATAAATGTATTGTGCGGGCCAATATGGACACAGTTGGTCCCCTAGATTATTTTAATGTGATAGCGGTGCTTAAATCTACAAGAGTGCTTTGTAGATCAGAGACAGTAGGTGTGGTGCCTAGTTCCAAACCAAGAGATCCAGGAAATGTGGGGAAAATTTTAAAGACAAATATGGGCAAACAATTCTCTCTTCCCTGGCATAAAAAGATATTTTGAGCAAACATCATCCACACAGACCCACCTCTGGCTGTGGCATAAGTGAAAATCCCACATCCAAGCACTCCAGAAGTTTGTCAGGGTTCAGAATTTAAACCCACATTTGGTACCTTACTCCCAATCCCATTGAAGGTCAATGTGAGTTCCACAAATCAGATAGGCATCCCCTTGAAAGTCCCCTGAAGTCTCATATGTTTGATTCAGTCTTGATAAAAACTTGGAGGCCCAAATTCACTCCTGGCATAAGTGGCCGCAGTGCTTTTGGCTTCAGTGAAGGTGAAAAAAAAATACACATACAACAACAGTGAGCTGGGTTTCAGTAGGTTTGTTATAAGACTAGGCAACTCACTAAGCAAACTATTTTTGAGCCTCCATAAAAAGGCAATGAACTTCAAAAACCATGATCTGAGACATTTGTAAATGTTTAAACTCCAGGCTAGATTCTCTGGTGTGGTCAAGCTGTGGTTAGCATATGACCAAACTCCCTACATCCTAGGGCCAAGGAGGCTCTGGGCTGCTCCCTGTGACAGGGTTGGGACTCACCACTATGGCACCTCCTGCTAGTCACTCCTCCAGGAATTAGCTCAGTTCATGGGGAGTGCCCTCTGCCAGTGGTATCCCGTCCATTGCTGTTGTCTGGCTCCACATTGCTCCCCACTTAGCAGCATCTTTTTCAGGCCACTGCCCTCCAGCAGCGCCCCCTAGTCCATCCTCATCCACTTGGGGGGGGGGAAGGGTAGCAACAGTCCTTGCACTGGCCTCAGTGGCCAACCACAACCTCTGAAGTCTAGCCCCTTGCCGTAAGGGCCAGTTGCAGTTTGTTTCAGCCCCCTACTGCATGGCCAAGTGCAGTACAAGGGGGAAGGCCCACCCACTACTCTAGGTCCCAACTCAGGGACCCTTTAGTGGCAGCCTCCCTGCCCTCCTTCTCTTCCCTTGTGTGCCCCTCTCCCTGGGCTGCTTCCCCTTTGCACCAGCTAGGCCCTTCCCTCAGGGCCTGCATCCTGGCAGGTAGGGGGGGCTGAAGTTCCCTTCTGCTCCCCCAAGCCTACACTGCACTGTCCTAGGTGCTGGTCTCCTCATTCAAGAGACAGACCTTCCCCTCTGAAGGCAGCCTTTATATAGGGCCTAGCCTAGCCCTCATTGGCTGGCTCTAACCTTGGCCCTGACTGGCCCCTAGTAAGCCCTTTTCTCATTGGCTGCTAGCCTGCACAGCCACTCTGGCCTACTCTAACCCCCTCTCACTTTGGGGTGGGGCAGCTGCCACACCACAGTCCCTAATACAAGTAAGTGCAGCCCTAGTTTAAATAGCTAACACCTAACATTGGGTGAAAGCTAATTAATCCAGTTACTATGTCAGCAGCATAAATTACAGCTGTCCCAGGGCTGCTCTAACAGAAGCCAGGGCCAGGCTAGCATAGGATCAGAATTACAACTGGCTCTCAGAAGGCCCTTGCCCCTCCGCACCAAGCAGAGAGCAGATGCATGGGCAAACTGTGCCTGTAATCTTGTATCAGAAAACATGCAGCACTAGAATATGCAAGATATCAGCAATTGGTCCAAACTTTCTCAATTCAAAGCCTCGCTATGAAATAAAACAGTGTGGTCCCAACACTGTGGAGTTAATGATTATTCAAAAATTGCAGACTCCCAGCAGCTGTTTGATATTACTGGTACTTACATCTTGCAGCCTTGGTGGTAAGTAGTGATGCCAGCATTCTGTATAGTGGTAAGGAATGATGGATGCACACAGGGGCGGCTCTAGGATTTCCGCCGCCCGAAGCACGGCGGCACGCCGCGGGGGGCGCTCTAGCGGTCGCCGGTCCCGCGGCTCCGGTGGACCTCCCGCAGACGTGCCTGTGGAGGGTCCGCTGGCCCCCCGGCTCCGGTGGACCTCCTGCAGGCATGCCTGCGGATGCTCCACCGGAGCCGCGGGACCAGCGGCCCCTCCGCAGGCACGTCTGCGGGAGGTCTACTGGAGCCGTGGTCCCAGCGGACCTTCCGCAGGCATGCCTGCGGGAGGTCCGCCGGAGCTGCCTGCCACCCTCCCGCTGGGACGCCGCCCCAACCGCGCGCTTGGCGCGCTGGGGTCTGAAGCCGGCCCTGGATGCACACATGTATTCTGCAGAGTCAGAGTCATCCTCACCCTCACACATCACTTGAGCTTGTTTATAGCTCACAAGATAATGGCCCTTGTGATGACAATTTTAATTAGGCAATGTAACTAAAGAGGACCTGCCATTTTCACCCTGCTTTTTTAAGTATGTTAGCTGCAAATAAAACATTACATCACATCCTGACTTAACTGAATGGCTCATTCTTAAGTTACTTATGGGAAATTGGTTCATACTGTAAATGCTTCAGGGGAACGCACTGGCAGACTATTTTTATGAAAGGAATATTGGGAGAAAGATGCTCGAGAAGTAAATCATAGCACTTAAGAGCACTTAAAAGCAGGAGAAGCATTAACGCTTGGAGGAAAATGGTGGACTTTCACCTGACAAAAGGCAACAAGGGGAGCTGCTGACAGGACATGAGCTGAGTAGCCTCATGTGAATGGTGCCAGTGCCAAAGGTTCGGCAAGGCCTGTCACAGTTCAGGACCACTGCATCTGTCTTCTCCCTCTGTCATTCAGCATGGGCACCCACTGAAGGGTCCCAGCTCCTCAGATATCGCGTGGGTCCCTCCCTGCTGACCAGGAGTTTTCTAGGCTGCGAAGTTCCCTGCATACACTGTTCCCCAGCAAGTCAGACTGCTTCAGCAGGCCTGGATTGCTTTCTCTTCAGGGATTCTAAACAGGCCTGTTGCCCACGGTTACAAGCGACCACACAGCTCTTTCAAAGCCAGACTTACAGAGAAAACGTAGTAAAACAATAAAAGAACCTACCCACATGTTAATAAGCTTACCAAAGATCACCCCACACTCCAGTAGGGGTTATGGTCAGTGAACAGTCCTTCAAGCCCTACCAAGGGTTTTTTCTGTGCTCACCAGCTAATAACAGCTTTTTATCACAACAAGAATGTCCATGAATCTGTGCGTCCCCTCCTTTCTATAGTCTGGATCTTTGATCTTGGGCCCCTTGGAACAGGTAGTCAGCAGACCATTGCCCTCACCTCAGCTTCAAAGAGCTGGGTTTTTGCATAACCGGAGGAGAGGGAGGGAACTCGAATTCACCTCTCCCTAGATATTTCCCAGGAAACCCACTTCACATGTATAGTCCTTAAAGTTCATCCTTGTCTGCCACATTCCATATAGTCCTCTGATCATCCAGGCCCACAATAATATACAAACCATTCCTGTAATACAGTGGACTGCAAAGATACCTAAACTCAATTCAATAACACCTCCCAGAGACATGGCAGGAAATTGCCATGTCTGTCACAAGGCCAGTGTAATTTGAACTTCTATTCTACACATTCTTTGCTTGGCAGTTGTACAGAACAAACAGTGCATTTTCTTTTATGCTTTTCACTAGATGGCATTGACGATAAGTGGGATTGAAACAGTATTTGTGTAATTTGAGAGATGCATTTGCTTGTTTATTGAGAGTGGGAGTTTATAGTAATCTACATCTAGAGGGGAACAATTCCTACCCCTTCAAAGCTCTATTTTTTGTCCACGTGTAGCTCATCCCCTTGGCTTTGTCAAGCAGGATGGACATAGATCCAGAGGCGCCGATTTCCCGCCTTCCCGGAGGGTGCTCGACCCCCACTCCACCCCCGCCCTCACTCCACCCTTTCCCCTAAGCCCCCACCCTTGCCCTGCCTCTTCCTGCTCCCACCCCCACCTCATTCCACCCTTTACCCCGCCTCTTCCTGCCCCCACTCCTCCGCTCCCCCCCAGCACCTCCTGCACACCGCTGAACTGCTGATCAAGGCAGGTGGGAGGCGCGGGGAGGGAAGGGGAGGAGCTGATCCATGGGGCTGCTGAGCACCCACTATTTTTTTTTCCCCATGGATGCTCCAGCCCTGGAGCTCCCATGGTGTTTGCGTCTATGCATAGATCTAGACCTGTTCTTCAGGGAGCTGTAGGAGGGAAGTTCTGGATCCAAGACGTTCTACCACATTCCTTACCTCTGCAGAGACCACTACAGAGACACTACATGAGCTTGGGATTCTTCTGGATTTACGGAGGACAGGGTGGGAGCTGGAGGAGGCTGATCATGGGTACACCTTGGGACTCCATGGATATTCAGTCACGAGTTAATGCTGCCTCAACCAACACTAATGTCTGTGTCCCCCATCACCCTTCACTGGACATATTGTGCATGAGGAGTCAGCCAATGGCAGCAAGACTCTTTCAAGAGCTGTTTTGTTGCAGGACCAAGAGAGCAGTGGTACAAAGGGACTAACCTGCCTGGATCCCCTGAGATCACTGTGGATCTTCAGAGATCTGTGGGTGTAGAGGGTGGAACCCCTGCCCATTCTATGTAGGTTGGAATGTCGGGGGGAGGTGGAGTGTGTAAATCCTGTCCCTGCCGATTAAATGATTCAGAGGAAACTTCAGGAGCCAAAGCTCATGGGATTTCCTATCTCCTGTGTGGGTTTACTGCACACCCAGGATGATCTGGCCTACAATATTTACATGTTTTCCCTTTCTTTTTTACAGTCCAGCTGGGAACTGTTATTCTGTCATTTATGAAAATCAGACCATGAATGGTGAGCAGAAGAAAGATGAGCAGACAGATCTCTCCAAAGGGAGGTGATGGAAAATGTACCCTCTGCTGACAATAGCATCAGCATTAGGGTCACATGTTAGGAGAGGTGATAAAAGGTCCTTGCAGGTCTATTCAACCCAACCATTGCCATGCAAGTCAAGAGACTTGATGCTGGAGATTGAGCAGCGAGAGGACACAAAAACAGTTTTGTTCCATATCAGTTACAGATTCTGTCCAGTCACGTAAGCTAATACTCTCCAAACGTGTTTCAGACTCATTAGAGCCCTTCTTATGTTACGGCTCAGCAGCACAATACTGACTAGGCATTCTGCTTTGCTTTCAGCAGGGGAAATTGCCCTGCATTCTGCCCTGCTTGTCCTGATCTCAGAGTGTGACACTCAGGGCCACATTCTGAGCTCCGTTCCACTGGGACAAATCCAAAGTAACCCCAGTGATTTCAGTGGAATTATTAATGTTTTACACCAGTGTAGGTGAGGGAAGGATATGGCCCTTAAAATTTTTTATTTTCCAAAAATCTCAGCTGTGAATGAATACAGAAGGTCTGATCCTCCGCTCGCACCAGTTTGACAGCTGATTAACTCCACTGGTTTCAGTGGATTTTATTCGGATTTACACGGGTGCGAATTGGAGGGAAATCAGACCCTATATGAACTCAAGCCACGTTCTACAATGCTGCAAGTTATATTTTGAAAACAGTAATGAATATAGGTAGTATAAGAGCTACCTTTTACTTTTTCCATGTAAATGAAATAAATAGACAAGCAGTGGTATGAAACTGGGGAGGGGGGAAGGGTAATCATCATTTTTTTAACAGTGTTCTCAAAACTTGGGGCTTACTCCTGCTCCTGCTGAAGTCAATGGGGATACTCCCAAAACATTGTTGCATGCGATGATTGCCACTGAAATCTTTGTAACTGCTGCTTGCAGGTAATAAACATTACTAAGTAAGTAATACCGTTAATACCAGGGTAATGTTAATTAGATGAAAAGTAAAATTGTAAAGATTTGGGGTCTGATTATGAACTCATAATCACACCACTGAGGTTTACCACTGGTGTAAAGCCATTCTGAGCTCAGGATCAGGACCTTTTCTGGTAACTACCTGCTGAAAGCTTTTTTCCCTGTCCCCCCATCCTCATTCCCCCTGAAAGTTCCATAGAGCATATTTTTTTGCTTGACATAGGAACTCAGAAAATGTCATATTGGGTCAGATCCATGGTCCCTCCTGGCCCAGATCCTGTCTCCAACAGTGGCCAGTACTAGATTCCTCAGAAGAAGAAGAAAAGAAAAGAAAACATCACATAATGGACAATTGCAATGGAGAAAATGGAGGATGTCTCTTATTAATCCAGGTGATAAGTGATTGGCTTTTTGTCTCAGTATTTTTTCTGTCAGTGAACCATAGCACAATACACAAGAAGGTTGTTAGAAAATATATTTAAGAACACAAAGCAAAGACATTAATTGATCCTGCATTGTTCCCTGAAGCCCTTTGTTACAGACCAAATTATGTCAGCCCCGGAGCAATGCAAGGAGGGAGGGCACAGAATTTCTTCCAAGCACCTAGACACAGGGGGAAGAAATAATTTGGTTGCAGGTGCTGGGGAAAGCAGCTGGGAAGAGCCTAGTACTCCCTCTGGGGCTGCGGGGTGGGAAGAGTGACTTAGCCCTGCAGCCCCTCATGCCTCATCGGGGTGGCACAGGTAGGGATGAAAGCTACACATTTTTCATGGAGTTTAAGGCCTAAGGATGAAATCCTGGCTATACTGAAGTCAATGGGAGTTCTGCCATTGATTTCAATTGGACCAGACATTCACCTTGATTCTGTTACCCTCACTCTCATTGAGTCATATCTTACTTCACACTGATTTCATTGGAACACCCTGTGGAGTAAGGTACTGCTCAGTGGAGTAAAGAATCCACAAAATCTGGCTCTTACCAAGAGCCTCTTCTCCCCTAGCTCCTACCAGAACCTTTGAGGGACTATGTCTTACAAAGGCCTTCAGGCACTGGTACAGCTTCTCCCCTCCCCAGCGTGGCTCTTCCTCTGAAGAAACTTCACTTGGGTCTCTACAAGGAGGAAGGACTCTAGTATCTGCCTACGCATTAGGATGAATGCAAAAGTCAAAGACCTCGCGTGCCCTTCCTAGGCATACTCTGCAGTACGGGAGGGCCTGTGTTTCAGACATGATCTCATTTCTTTAGTGTCTTCACTCTGAACAGAATTTCCCACGCTGTATAGTTCACTGTAAGTCTCAGCATATTTTGGATGTCAGGAATTACTCACATAGGGTGAAATTTTCCAAAAGCACTGAAGGATTAGGCCCCATTTTTAAAAGTGATTCAGGCCCATTGGGACAGGCAAATCCCTGCATGGCATAGAGGTGGCCTAGCAGGCTGCATGCCAACACCTTTATGATCACAGGCATAGGGAACATGTCATGAGCACGGGCAGGGAAAAGGTGAATGGTCAGAGTGCCACTGCACTGTGGCAGACACCTAGCTGCCAGAAAGGGCCCTTGTGGGCCATTGCAACTGGGCTCACTTAGAGCAGCTCTGAGGCATCTCAAAGTTGACATAGGGCTTGAACAGGCTCCAGACAGCATCAGGGGTGTGGGGAATCAGAAAGGTGAGTTAAAGGACTGTTATTGGAACTAGAACTTGCAAAGGGATGCAACTGGGAGAAGCCTTTTCAGGTCTCTTCCTTCCTTGTATGCCTCAGCAGAGTTTGTACCAATCTAGCTCATAATGCCACCATTGCTACTCAGTAAGAAAACACAGATGCCCATCCCACTGTATAGGCACCGGGACTTAGAAAGTTGTGCAAGGGTTTTGGTTATCAAGCTGGATGGTTTAGTGCACTTAACTTGTAGCAGGGTGGACCCTGCTCCTGCTGTGAGGGGTTTAAAAGTGGCCTGGCAGGGCTTGACAGCGGCTGCTCTCAAGGCTGGGCTGATTGGGGAAGTGGCTGCAGCTGGGGCCACGCCCCAAACTGAGCCACAGCTGGCCCCTATAAAAGGCCAGGGAAGCCAGAAGCCCAGACAGTCTCTCTCTCTGCCTTTAGAGAGAGAAGGACCTAGCTGCAGGAAGCTTGAGACTGGATACCTGAGTGAAGCAGGGCTGGGGAAAGGCTGAGGGGCTGGGGAGTTCCAGCCTGGAAAGCCCCAGGTTGTGGCCTAGCAGAAGGCCAATAGGTACTAGGGGTTGCAGAGGCAGCCCAGGGGTAGGCCAAGGCAGCAGGTCCAAACCCTCCTTGCCTGTGATGAATAGGCTGATACTGCAGTCTGCCCCAGGGTGTGGGGCTAGACAATGACTGACAGTAGCCACATACTGAGGCAAGGTGGGGCTAGAGGGTAGGAGTTCCCCAAGGAGGGGAGACCCAGAGAGAAAGGGGTTACTGCTGGGGGCAGCACCCCTTGTAAAAGGGCACCGAGTCCAGGGAGGGACACGGGGGGCCAGAAGACAGGCGGATCACCGGCCTGCAGAGGGCGCTCCAGCACTGGACAGAGCTAATTCCCGGAGTCACCAGCAGGAGGCACCACGGGGGTGAGTCCCAACCCATCTACATAACTCAATATGCAGTACACGTGGTCCCATTCCCAATTTCATCACTGAACGCAGTGTAACTCTAACCCATCACCATTTTATTTTGTGTTTGTTGACTCTGATGTATCTAAACCTCCCTCTCCCTGGATTGGCTGCACTTTAAATCAGGATCTTGATTTGCCCCAGGGTCCTGGGGAGATAACAGACAAACTCTCCCTAGTAATCAAATAATAATATCAATGCCAGTCAACAATCATTATGCAGCTCAAAACCAATTCTAATATGCTACAGCAACAAAGACCTGTCAACTCATATACAGTGCAGGCAAATGAGGACTTAGTTTTATTTTAATGTGACAGCAGTGTTTAAATCTACAGAAAGTGGTTTGTAACTGCTTAGCTAAGAAATTGTAAGTGCCCTATTTCCAAAGCAAGAGACCCAGAAAATGTGGAATAAAAAGATATTTTGAGCTACAACGCCCAATTATGCTGCAAACCAGAGGTGAGTCCAAACTGCAATCCCACATTCTAGCCCCCTAGAAATATAGCAGCATTTGGAATCCAAATGCAGATGCAGAGTCAGATTTACCCATTAGTTGCCTCTCTATAATTGCCCAGAACCAAAACAACCCTAAAGCTTTGAGTGACTGAAATCTGGACTTGTATTTAGCATCTCAGACCCATTTTCTAATATAAATCAGATTGTTCTGAGAAAGTGCTACCTGAAAATCAATGTGTATTCCAGAAATTAGGCTTCTCTTCTCACTTACAATGGCATAAATCTGAGGTTATGCCATTAAGTCAGTGGACTTGCATGGGTGTAAAAGTGATGTGAGAAGTGAATGGCCCTCTGACTATACTGATTTTATCTCTTCTGTTTCCATGCTGGGAGAAGGGAGGTCATTAAACTACTTTGTAAATCCAGAGGAGACACTGAGATACATTACTGAGCCAGATCTTCTGTGGGTATAAATTAGCATAGCTGCAATGAGTCAATCTAGTTACAATGAGGATCTGGCCCAGTGACTTCGCTTGAACTACTCTAAGTTTAGCTAGATGTGCCTGAGATCAGAATGTGTCCTGAATCTTTTCATCCTCTGCTGTGCCTGTCCTGCATCCTCCAACATACACCCACACCTTCAAAGACTCTGTTCTCTTTCCTCCTGACTATACATTAAGTCAGGGCCCAGTCCTACAAATGCTAACTCCCATAAGAAGTCCATAATCACCTGCATCTTCACACTGAAGTCAATGAGATCACTCATGTGAGTAACAAGCACTTGTATCAGTAAGCTCTGAGGGACTGGCTCCCAGGTAAAGCATGATAAATCTGCATAATTTATCCCCAAACAAAGGCCAGATTCTGAGAGGTGTGAAGCCTCCCACCGAAGTCACTAACATGAGTCACTAATATGAAGTCCACAGGATCTGCAGCTCCAGGAACTAGGTCCAGACTACCAGATATAAATGTATATGAGCCTGATTCCCCAGTGAGGTGCACATTGTGTAGTCATATAACCTGTAGTCATATGAAATAGATATAATACACTACCAGGGGTGAAAGAGAATTCTGATTTGGTAGCATTTCATGCCCTTTTGCACTCGCTTTGCAGATAAGTGAAAACATGATGCTCATCACAATGGAAAATTGGACTCAGAATCACCACGTTAATTTCAAGCCAAGTCCCTCTAAAATTGCTGAAACAGGCACCTTATCTTCCTTTGAAAGCGTTTAGTGCTAAGTAAGCACTTCCTATCACTTTACCGGTATTAATACTCACTCAAAATTCCACACACATTACTTCCACATTCCTCCAGTATTCTGTTCACAACCGCCTGACTCTACTCCCCATACTATTCCGTTCATTCCTCCCCTGCAGTGCTGTGCTTTCATATTTCCCCAGGTGATGAGGTGTTCAGCCCACTCCAACCCTGAAAGGGACAAGGAAGCTCAGAGATGGCCAGTTAGTGTGATATGTCCCACAAGAGGGGATTAGACTGGAGGAGTAGCTCCTGGTTGGAGGATGAAGCTCAGCTGAGCAGTATAAAGCCAGGAAGCCGGCAACAGAAAAGGCTGCAGTGAAGAAGTCTGCAGTCCAGGAAAAGAGTACGCGCCGGGCCATGAGGAAAAAGCATACCCTGAAGAGAGAAGGGTGGAGAAGAGAGCCTGTGGGAGGTGGAGTAGGAAGCAGCCTCCGGAGTGAGCAGCACGTTTGGGGTCTGAACAGACCTTGCTATGTGTTGAAGGTCCTTGGGCTAGAACCTGGAGTAGAGGGTTGGCCTCAGTTCCACGACCAGCCACTGACAGAATAGCATTGTCTGGACATCAGGTCCGGTGAGACTCCTGTATCCCCGCAGGAGGAAACCCCATAGTGATTTCGCTGGAGGGCTGAGTCATGAAGAGGAAGTAGCAGCTCCTGGAGTGAGAGAGGGGTTACAGACTAAGAAGGAGTCAGAGAGTGATGGGTGAAGCTGCTAGAAAGGGGCATTGGCCAGGCAGAGCTAATCTCCAGAACAGTCAGGAGAAGGCAATATCAAGCAGTGAGTAGATAAACTGTGATACCCAGTACTCTTCCAACATTCCCACAGCATAAACAGGGGCAGCAGGTTTGTAGAAATTTTCATGTTCTCTGTGTATATATATCTTCTTACTGTATTTTCCACTGCATGCATCTGATGAAGTGGGTTTTAGCCCATGAAATCTTATGCCCAAATGCATTTGTTAGTCTCTAAGGTGCCACAAGAACTCTGTGTTCTTTTTGCTGATACAGACTAACACGGCTGCTACTCTGAAATGTGTCTGCTCTGAGTAAGCCTTAAAGATTCCATTGCAATCTTCACATGGGTATTTGCGGTCTGGGGTTCTGTCCACCGGCTTCTGCCAGCCGGGGTCCCAGCCCCGCTCAGCCCGCTGCTGGCCCGGGGTTCCATTCACCCAGTGATGAGCTGCCAAATTTTTAACAACAGGTTCCCTCCTCCCTCCAAAATTTTAACAACGGGTTCCCTCCTTCCCCCCCCCCCTCCGTGGGGGGGGGGTCGTGCCCCATCCAACCCCTCATGTTCCTTAACACACACACTCCGAGACCCCTGACCTATCCCCCCCTTCCCTGTCTCCCCTGACTGCCCCTTGCCGCCCCACCCAACCCCTCCTCTCATTCTCAATGGCCCCCCAGAACCCCTACCCCATACAACTACCCCTTCTCTCTGTCCCTGAGTGCCCCCACCACCTCATCCAACCCTGCTCTTTCCTGACTGCTCCCCGGGACCCTTGCCCCCATTCAATCCCCCTGTTCCCTGCCCTCTGACTGCCCTGACCCCTATCCACCCCCCCACAACCCACCCCCTCCCTACCCCCTTACCACACTGCCTGGGGACCGGGTCCACTCTGCCAGGACCGGGGCCCGACTCCCCGGGCCGGCCCGCCACCGGGGCCCGACTCCCCGGGCCGGGCCGGCCCGCCACCGGGGCCCGACTCCCCGGGCCGCTCGGCCCGACTCCCCGGGCCGGGCCGGCCTGCCACCGGGGCCCGACTCCCCGGGCCGCTCGGCCCGACTCCCCGGGCCGGGGCGGCCCGCCACCGGGGCCCGGCCGCTCGGCCCGACTCCCCGGGCCGGGGCGGCACCGGGGCCCGGCCGCTCGGCGGCAGCCGCGGGGCCCGACTCCCCGGGCCGGCGCTGGGCTGGAGGGAGCCGTGGTCTGGGACCAGGTGCTGCTGAGCCAGCCGCGCCTCCCCTCCCCCTCCGCGCCCCAGCTTACCTGCTGGCTGCCTCCATGCTGCTTGTTCAGGCTTCCCGCGAACATCTGATTCGCGGGAAGCAGGGGAGGGGGAGGAGAAGGGGGCGGAGCAGGAGATGAGTGGGCGGGAACTTTTGTTAAATTTAGCAGCCCTTAACAAGCGGTTCTAAAATGGCTGCTAAATTTAACAATGGGTTCGCGCGAACCCGTGCGAACCCGCTGCAGCTCACCCCTGCATTCACCCAGGCAGGCAGCGGGCTGAGCGGGGCCAGCGGCCGGGACTCCGGCTGGCAGCAGCATACCAGTAAATATCGGCTCGCGTGCCGCCTTTGGCACATGTGCCGTAGGTTGCCGACCCCTGTTCTATATATAATGAGAGACACAAGGTGGGTGAGGAATTTTTTTTTTACTGGACCAGACTCTTCAGGAGAAGACTTCTGTGTAGCTCGAAAGCTGGTCTCTCTCACCAACAGAAGCTGGTCCAATAAAAGATATTACCTCACTCACCTTGTCTCTAATATCCTAGGATCAATGTGGCTACAACAACACTCCAAATATATAAATAATGTGTTGTTTGTTTTCCCAGCATCCCACCTCCTGGCATTCTTTCTTCCCCCCTGCCCCCCATCACTGATGCACAGTCTTCAGTATTCTTTGGTCATTCCTCTGGCAGTCTCCACACTAATCCTCCAATATCACTCCTCAAAAATGGTCCTCAAGCATTGTCTTCAGAATTCCTCTGTTCTCTCCCTCCTGTTCCTGGAATTTCCTTTCAGTGCTCTTGAATTTTACAAGAATTCCTCGTGTATTCCCCTGGATATTCCCTAGAACTCTCCCTGCATTTCCCTAAAATTTCTCTACACTCCTGTGGCTTTCCTACTTTTCCCCTAACATACCTCCATCATTCCTTAAGATTTCCCAAATATTACTCCAGCGTTCCCTCAATACTCCTCCCAGCATTCTGCTACCTGCTCCAGTATTTCTCTAGCCTTTTTCCAACATTCTTCCAGGATTCACTGAGCATTCTTCCAACATTCCCCAGTCATTTTCCTTAACTGAGTAACAATTTCTCCATCATTCCCTTAGCATTCCACCAGCATGCTCTAGGCATTCCTCTAGCATTGCCTGAGCATATCCCCAGAATTTCTTGTATTATCCAAGCAGTCCCTCAACATACAAATCAGATATGAAAGAGCTAAATTGTTTTGAGGAGCAAGTTCAGATCTCTAGAGATTTACCTCTGCCTCTCATCTCTCTGAAACAGATACACTGAAATGCACAGTATCATGCTAGCATTTCCATGTAACATCTTTATGCTCCTAAAGCATTTCCCTAGCATTCTTCCAGTATTTCTCCTCTTCATTCCTCTAGCATGTCCCAAGCATTGTTCCAGGATTCATCAGTGTTCCCTCAGGCTGCTGGTGTGCTGAGACCACCCACTGTCTATCATGCTGACCAATACTATCTCATGGTGTCCTGGTACTCCCCCATCTGTCTATATCCATCTGTCATCTCTTGTCTTATATTTAGATTGTAAGCTCTTTAGGGCAGGAACTGTCTTTTTGTTCTATTTATACAGCACCTCGCACAATGGGGTCCTGGACTGCTGGTCCACGACTAGGGCTCCTAGGGACAGTGGAACTCAAATAAATTAATAGTAGTAGTTTATGTTTTCTTATAAAAATCTTCCATTCATCATTTCCCCTCTCCCACCCAAACATTTTCTTAGTATTTCTACAGCATGCTCCAAGCATTCCTCTAGCATTATCCATGCAGTTCTTTAGCATTCTCCTAGCATTGGCATCTACATTATATAAGATTGTAATGGGTGCCTTAGAAATACCTAGCTAGATAATGCGAGCATTGGTTGTGCATTTCTTCTAAGTGCCCATCTCCCAGCCCTATGCCCCCAGCATACAGGTCAGGTTTGAAATACCTCAGTTCCATGAAAGTCCAGCAGGGTTGACTCAACTCTTCATCTTTCTAGAGTAAATAAACAGAGTTCCATCCAGTTTACTCTGTGTGTTTCCTTCCAATGGGTCCTTAAAATCCAGCTGCTGCATACAGCATTTTCCATAAGAGTAGGCATATTCTGCGGAGTCCTTCATCAGATTTCTTCTTTTAGCCAAATTTCTCCACCAGCACCATTGCAATGTCACCTCAGCATTCCTCCTACATTCCCACAGTATTTTTTCAATGTTCAGTAGCACTCATCACTGTAATATCTGAGCACCTCTCAATCTTTAATGTATTTATCCTCACAACACTCCTGTGAGGTAGGGCAGTGCTGTTATCCCCATTGTACAGATGGGGAACTGAGGCATACTGAGGTTAAATGACTTGTGCAATCCTCTGCATTAAGCCATTATATCTGGCAGCATTGTGTTTAATTATCTCCCAGTATTTTTCTAGCATTCACCCACCTTTTTTTTTTTTTTTTTGGCATTTTTGCCAGCATGGGGTTGCCTCAGTTCATGCTTCCAGCAAGTTGGATCCATGATACAATACATCTAAAAATCATCATTACAAAGGGGAAGATCACATCCCCACCACTGCTATCCATCATAGAAATTGCCACTCTGGATCAGGGCTGGGGCCCCTGGATTTCAGTATTTTGTCTCCAGGAGGGGCCAGCACTAGATGCTTCAGAAGGAGGCTGTTGGGGGAGAGGCAGTGGGATACTCTTTTCCCCACTCTGTGATGTCCTGATGATGCTTCTGGTCCCTTCCCAGCATCACCCTATGGTTTGTGTAGGCCTAGGGAAAATGGAAATGTCTGCCCTTCCCAGACCACCCAATTATTCACTAAAGGGATTACAACCTACCACTTTGTACCTGTTGTGGTGCTAGACAAAGCACATGGCTCACTTGTTGTGTATTTGGTTGTCATGGTTTTTGTTCCTATGGCAACTGAGTTAGATTATTAGGGGATAGCCCAGCCAGCTTCAGGTCAGCTGGTCAGGTGAGCTCCGTGTCTGTAAATAAATGGTAGCTTTGTTAGCTGTCTGCTCTCTGGCCTCAAGTGATTTCTTCCTAAACCGGCTGCCCCCAAGGATATAACAAGTGGCGACGAGGGTGGGATACTGGTGCTGCCCCAGCAACAGAAGGAAGTAGAAGTCAAGATAAAGAACAAATAAACAAACAAAGAAACAAACAAAAACTGCTTGTTTGCACTGACTCTGAAAGTGAAACTAAAATCATGGCTACTCTGACCGGGCCACTGGAACCTTTTGATGAGAATATAGTGCAATGGCATATGTATACTGAGTGTTTTGAGATTTTTGTTATTGCAAATGACGTTACAGAAGTGAAGAAGGTGCCAATATTCTTAAGTATTGGAGCTAAAACCTACTCCCTGCTACGCAGCTTACTACACCCTGTTAAGCCTGAGACTAAATCTTACAGTGACATTGTGGAAATCCTGGGGTCCCATTTTTCCCCAAAACCACTGGTAATTGCTGAAAGATATAGGTTCCACAAAAGAGACCAAAAAGAAGATGAAACAGTTGTACAATTTGTAGCAATTTTAAAAAAGCTAGCAGAACACTGTGAATTTAAGGAGATGTTAAATGATGCCCTGCATGACAGGTTAGTGTGTGGCCTGTACAGTGAAGCTATACGGAAGCGCCTACTGACAGAGGCTCAGCTTACATTACAGAAGGCTGTTGATATTGCTGTCTCCATGGAACTGGCTACAAGGGAGGCACAATACATCGGTGCATCCCCTAGGGTGCAAAAAGTGTCACAAGAACCTACCCACAAAACTGTGCAGAGTCAGGAATGTTACCGCTGTGGTAAGCCGGGTCACCAGGCATCAGAATGCTGGTGTAAGGACCTGGTGTGTCGACACTGTGGCAAAAAGGGACACATTGAGTGTGACTGTAAACAAAAGAAAAAGAGGCATGTGGTCTGGCCGACAAAAAGGGGGACCCTGCATACCCTAGAGCAGACCCAGGATGATAAAGGTGACACCTCATCGCAAGAGGAAGTGCCATTGCATGTTTTGTCTTTGGCAGTGGGCTCACATGAATACTGGGTAACCCCTTTGTTGAACGGCAAACCTATACGCATGGAACTGGACACCGGTACAGCTGTCTCGCTGGTCTCCGAGACTGTGTATAAAGAAAAGCTACAGCATCTTCCGCTTAAGGCAACAAAATCTGTTCTGAAGACATATACGGGAGAAGCTGTGCCCATGTTGGGCACTATTGATGTTAAGGTGGAGCTCAATGGACAGGCTGCTAAATTGCCACTGTTTGTGGTGAGAGGTAATTACCCAGCCTTAATGGGTAGGTCTTGGCTTGGGAAGATTCAGCTGAACTGGGCAGAAGTGCACCGAATGACTAAAGAAGAAACCAGTCTAACCCCTATACTAAGGAAACATGTTGCTGTTTTTGGAGAGGATCTGGGATGTATGAAGGGAATCACTGTGACATTGAACATTAAACCTGACAGTCCACCAAAATATCCGAAAGCCCAAACTGTGCCATATGCTATCAGGCCAAAAGTTGAAGCAGACCTGGAGCGCCTGGTCACCAATGGAGACCTAATACCAGTTACCCATAGCCCATGGGCCACTCCTATCGTTCCAATAGTGAAGAAAGACGGCTCCCTCCGGATTTGCGGTGATTTTAAAGTCACTGTCAACCCAGTGTTGTGTGCAGAGCAATACCCGCTTCCCCGCATCGATGACCTCTTCGCAGGCCTAGCTGGGGGACAAAAGTTCAGTAAGATTGATCTGAGTCAAGCATATTTACAGATGCACGTTGATGAAAAGTCCCAAGAGCTGTTGACTATTGTGACTCATAAGGGGCTTTATCGATACTGTCGCCTACCCTTCGGAATAACGTCTGCTCCCGCCCTGTTCCAGAGGGCTATGGACCAGATCTTGTGTGGCTTGTCAGGAGTTCAGTGCTATCTGGATGACATCCTGGTCACTGGAAGGAATGAAGAGGATCACTTAAAGAATTTAGAGGCTACCCTACAAAGACTGGAAGAGTATGGCCTACGAGTTCGCAAAGACAAGTGTGAATTCTTCCAGCCCTCTGTTGAATATTTGGGACACATCATTGATGCTGCGGGTCTTCATAAGGCCCCTGCAAAAGTTAAGGCTATTGTGGAGGCTCCCCCACCTCGAAATGTAAACCAGCTGCGCTCATTTCTAGAACTACTGAACTATTATGGAAAGTTCATCTCACAGTTAGCCACACTGCTAAAACCACTTCACAAGCTCCTTGGGCAGAACAAGGCCTGGAAGTGGACTGAAGCCTGTGATGTTGCATTTAACAAAGCTAAGGATGCATTGCTAAATTCTGAAGTTCTAACGCACTTTGATCCATCCTTACCCCTACAATTGGCCTGCGATGCCTCCCTTTATGGAGTGGGAGCAGTCGTGTCACACATTATGCCTTCGGGAGAAGAGAGACCTATTGCTTTTGCTTCACGCACTCTAAGCAAAGCAGAAACTAACTACGCCAAATCGAACGTGAGGCATTAGGAATTGTTTTTGGAATTCGGAAGTTTCATCAGTACCTGTTTGGGCGGAAGTTTACTCTTCTCACAGACCATCGACCTCTGACGTCAATTTTTTGACCCTACACAGGCATTCCCCCATTAGCTGCTAGTCGTCTGCAATGTTGGGCATTGTTACTTTCAGCACACACATATGAAATCAAATATCGGAAATCCACTCTGCACGGCAATGCAGATGGCCTCTCAAGGTTGCCTTTGCCAGTCAAACATCAAGATAGTGCCCAAAAGGAAATCTTCTACTTTGAACAGGTAGAGAATACACCCATCACTACAACTCAGATAAAGAAGGCAACTCACGTTGACCCAGTATTGTCCCAAGTTATGGACCTGGTGATGCATGAAAAATCTCGACAAACCTCTCTGGTCTCACCCGACCTTGTTACCTACATGTCCAGGAGGACGGAGTTATCGGTCCAATCTGGTTGTTTGTTTGTGGGGGAGACGTGTCATTATTCCACCACCACTGAGATCACAGATGTTAGAACAGCTACATTCCGGTCACTGTGGAATAGTGTGCATGAAGGAAATTGCACGAAGCTATTTTTGGTGGCCTGGATTGGACAGTGCTATTGAAGAGAAGGCAAAAGCTTGTATGTCATGTCAGGGTGTGAGGAATGCACCCCAGTGGGCACCCCTACACCCATGGGACTGGCCTGAAAACCCATGGCAACATATTCTTGTTGACTTCGCTGGCCCCCTTGAAGGAAGCATGTTCTTGGTGGCAGTAGATGCCCATTCTAAATAGCCAGAAGTCTCTATAATGCAGTCCACTACTGCAGAGCACTAGCCAAAAACTACGGGGACTCTTTAGTCATTTCGGTCTGCCAGAACAACTTGTGAGCGACAAGGGACCGCAGTTCGTCTCTCAGGAGTTTCAAAATTTTATGAAGGCAAATGGGATATACCACATCACTTCAGCACCATATCATCCATGCACCAATGGATTAGCTGAAAGATTCGTGCAGACAATGAAACACGCTTTGAAATCAGCAAGGGGACAACACTCCATTCAAAAGCATCTGGATACCTTCTTACTTTCCTACAGAAACACACCTCATGCTACGACCAAGGCATCCCCCGCCTTTCTAATGATGGTACGACAGCTGCGCACTTGCTTTGATCTGCTGAAACCTTCTGAACCCTGATAAATTGTGCAACGTCAGCAGCAATATCAAGTCATCAGATGGGCACCCAGAGCAAAAGACCGAATCTTTAGCTCAAGACAGCCAGTTTTGGTTCAGAATTATACTTCCGGAGCTAAATGGGTCCCGGCCACGATCATCACTCAAACAGGACCTGTTTCCTATACAGTCTGGACTGCAGAGAATCTTACCTGGCGGCAACATGTAGATCAGCTGTTGCCAGGTCATGCCAGTCCTCAGGACACATCTGCAGTTGAGTGTTCTGACTTCACCTCTTCTGGTGAGACACTGAATCAAGAATCACCTGTTCCTGACTGTTCTCCTCCATTACTGCCGGCAGCTGAGATACCCCTTTGCCCAGCATGAGCTGATACCACCTCCTCACCCGTTCGTGCTGCGGACCCTGAGCCCATGGTCAGGCCTGAGCCCATGGTACTTTCAGGTGCAACAACACCAGAAGTTCGCCATAATCCACCTAGAGACAGAAGGCCTCCTCATCGGCTGGCTCTTTAGCTAGGGCGAACCCACGGTTATGGGGCAAAATAATCCCCAGGGTTTAGCCGGGAATGGAGGCAGTCTACCCTCCTTCTCTAGTCTAGTGTGTGTTTTATTTAGGGGATGTTCTTATTGGGGGGAGGAATATGTTGTGTATTTGGATGTCATGGTTTTTGTTCCTATGGCAACTGAGTTAGATTATTAGGGGATAGCCCAGCCAGCTTCAGGTCAGCTGGTCAGGTGAGCTCCGTGTCTGTAAATAAATGGTAGCTTTGTTAGCTGTCTGCTCTCTGGCCTCAAGTGATTTCTTCCTAAACCGGCTGCCCCCAAGGATATAAGATCACTGCTGAAAGTAAGGAGAACATGGTGGCATTTCTAGCTGTCTGGATGTTCAGTTCTGTCCCTGTGAGCCATTATCAATCTGGAATGAGTGTCACAACATTACGGCCTGGATCTCTGGCCCATGCAAATTGGTATAGCTCCGCTGTAGTCAATTATGTCATTGGACACATTGATTTTGGTGGATGGAACTATGTTAATTTACACCATCCAAGGATCTGGCTCCAAGTTGCCATTTGAAAATGTTCTAAATTCAGTTGTGAGGCAACTACTGCTCTAGCATTCATGGCCCCTTGCTAAAAACAGGCTTCCCTAAAGTGGCAGCTGACAGTCCCCTGAAAGGTGTTTCACAGTAAAAGCTGATGGAATTAGCTGGTGCAGATAATAGTCATTGTGCATTTAGGTCACTATTTTCAAAGGTGGGTGCAATAACCAACTCTTTAAAAGGTGGAGGTGGGAGACAGAATCAGAGGGAAAAGAGACAGACATGTTACAGCCAGGAGGAGCCTGCTCCAAAACTAACAACCATGTCTATATTGACATAATTATTTAGAATTTCTACAAACATAACACGCCCAAGTGGCTGGGCCTCCATCCCTGATGACAGAGGAAAGGTTTCATCCAGGAAAATTCCATTAACAAATTCCCCTGCAAGTGTCCAAACTAAACACAAGTTCCTTTTAGTTCCTTCTTTCTGAGAGAAACCAGTCTGGTGTCTTGCTGTGAGCAGGCCACTCCAATTAGGGGCTGACCCCTTGCCAAAGCAGCATTTGCATCCTGCCTGCTTTCTGCTTGGCTAAACGCATTGGTGCTCATCAATAGCTCAGGCTGCTGTGCTTCTCTGCAGGCTCCAAGCAGCCTAAACTCTAGGACTCAACAAAACTGCAAATATCTTTGCTGAGACTCTGATGGGAAGGTGAACAGTTACTTATTTTTTTTAAAGTGTGTTTACATCAGGTATTCAAGGACCTTGTGGATCCCAGGAATTTAGCCTTTACGTCCAGGAAATTTCAGCTCATAATATTTTAGGGTTAACCAGTTCATTGCCACTGTTGTTATTTAACTAGATTCTGTAATCACATAATAAAGCCAAAAGCTGAGATCCTTGTTCAGTTTTCATTCCATCTTTACTAAGACAAAACTCTCATTGGTTTCAGTGGGAATTTGTCTGTCAGCACTCACTTTGCACAGGTATAAAAGACTACAGGGGATGGTAGGTAGTGAAGAATCTGATCCTATGTTCTCCACCAAGAATAAGAAATCCAAAAGGCAGTTTCCACTAACAGTGCTCTTTTTCCTTCATCCCTCCTGAGTCATCTGTCAAAGGAAATTCAAACCCCATATGTAGTCTGCAATTATATTGGATTGGTTTGTTACCATAATACATTACAAACTCTGGTCTAATCTGCTGTTATATTATGGTACACTCCATTCTCTAAAGCATTTGTACAATCAATCAGTGGCTATAAACAGCATATCATTTAAAAACTTTCTATTTATTCTTGTATCATTCAATTATAGGATAAAATTGCAAAATGTAGAGTAGGACTATAATGCTAATTAAGACGGGCATTTACTGCATTTCAATAGTACCAATCAAAACATAAATTAACTTATATTAACAGTAAACCAATACATTTCCATCTCCAGTTTACATGAGTTCTTTGGTTGCTTTCCTCTTTTTGTTAATATATTTCACCCATTCTCCACTGGGGTGGAGGTATACACAAGCTGTCAAGTGAGTGGCAACTTACATAAAGCCAGAAGTCAAAGTCAAAAGTTTAATGCCAAGTACAAAGAGACTTACAATCATGCAGAAATAATCCTCTTGTAATGGATTTGAGAGATCCATGTTTTTTTTAATGATTTGTTCATTGTATTTGTTTATAAATCTGAGTTAAAATGCAGTTGACATTCATTTTTAGAAGCACCTTTGAAATCGTCTGTGCCATTTTCATACTGTAGATGACATCACACAAGCTCTTTAAATTGGAAGGGAGAGCAAGAGGCAATCAGAACTGACTATATGATCTACCTAATTTAGGGCAGCTCTGGGTGTCTACCTAAATCCATAGTTAGGCACCAAAATAAGTGGCCTGATTTTCAAAAGAGCTGAGCACCTTTGAAATATTCCATTCAAGTCAACAGAACTCCCGGTGTGAGGAAAGGTCCATGCTTTAGGATCAGGTCCTATGACTGGTACTAATTCTAGAATTATTTTTGTTCAGAATATCTTGAGGATTACATGAAATCATACGGCCTTGCTTTAAGTTCAAGGGGAGCTATTCTTAAATCCGGATCACAGGAACAAGGGTGCAATTAGAGATGAAAAGGAGTAATTAGGTGAGAAATAAGTCCCCTCAATATCTCTTGATCAAATTTTGCATACATACATTTGAAGAAACAAAACCAGTGCTACAAAAGAGACTGAATCTCTGCTTCTGAATGATCACATTCAAAGTTATAGGCCAGAAAAGACTGAATTAGTATAATCATGCTTAGAGAGTGGTAGAATCAGTGGAGAATTGGAGTGTCTGAACCTCTCTGTCAAGGGATAGTTGCCTTTAAGATTGTGTACATGGTTCTGACATATCACAATGATGGGATAGATAGAAAGAATAACAAGGAAATATACATGTTATACCTTAAACATAAATAAAATGTGTATAACAGTTAATAGTTTACATTTTTAAGCTTATCAGTAGAACCCCATCTGAAATAAAAATATGCAAGTTTGACTTTCAAAATACATGCAGTTAAATAATATATAAGTAACACCTGAAGAGGTCTTAGCAGAAACAGCTAGAACTGGTCATAACCCTGGACATAGATGATGGGACCAGAGAGGAGAGTAGCGGGGATAAACCCACTTTCCCTTAATCAAAACAACTCCCCAACCAGCAGTTTTCTAGATATTGCCATTTAAGTAGTTCACTTTTGGGATGATCTTGATAGCTCCCAAATGAAAAGTGTTGTGCTGCTGGGGTCAGAAATACTAATTAGTGACTACGAACCTGGAAGTCATCGGAGATAGTTTCTGAAAGTCAACAGCCAATGGCAAAGGTTCATAGGTAAGAGTTCCAGAAAGCCATGTTGATAGCTTTTAATGACCTAACAGCAGGTTAAAAGTTCTACATTCCCTCCTCACCAAAATGCAGAATATCACCATTGATGCATTATTTTACCCCATTCACTGTGGTGTAGGATGGACTGCCTGCTAAGCACAAAAACCTCCTCTGCCCTTAAGGAGGAACATAGCTGGGGGGCCAGAAAAGCAGAACCTTATGGCAAGGCACAAATTCTGGGGTTAAAGAGGAGGGTGCTGTTTTGTCTAGTCTGTTGCTGTCCTGTTCAATACAGTTGCAGAAGTCCTTTGTCATTACTCAGGAGCCCTTCACTGTTCTCTGAAGATGGCTGTATCTTTGCAGCATAGGAGACATGGAGTGTTCTGCACATGCTCTTTTCCACATGTGGAGGAGCTGAGAAAAGTCTGGGAGGAATGATCTGGATGGAAAACAGGTAACTGGCTCCAAAGAGGTGCAACAGTAAGTCAGTTGGGCCTTCATCCCACGAAACCCTGAACACATTAAAAAAAGCCAGCCCATTCTGCACTACTATGAATCTCCACCACTGGGCTGCATGGTGCTGTATATGTAACTTTTGCAAGAGGCTTGCTGTGTATAGTCTAGCTTTGTCCCCTTACATTGGAAGCTGCATGGGCAAGGCTCACATTTCATTCTTCGTTTTATACAATGTCATGCACAACATCAGCACTCACCAAATAATGCTCGTCATCCACAAATAAAGTGGAGTAGCATTTCTGGATGATAAAATAACAAAGAATAACAATAGTTGAGTGTTATATCCTTGGGGCAGCCGGTGTAGGAAGCAATCACTTGAGGCCAGAGAGCAGGCAGCTAACCAAAACCTCCATTTTATTTACATATATACAGAGAGTTCCTCAGCCGGTTGAAACCGGTTGAGCTAACCCATAATAATCTAACTCAGTTGCCATAGCAACAAAACCATGACAACCAAATACACAACATTGAGAGTTAACTGTTTGTAGTGCAGGAGCATTCAGAGCGGCACGAATCACAAGCAACACCCTACTGTGCTAACCATTTTACAAACGTAAAGGAAAACAGTCCCTGCCTGAAAGAGTTTATAATCTATGGCTCCAATCATACAAAGATTTTCACAAGTACTTATCTTTATGTACTCTGAGTAATCCCACTGAAGTCAATAGAACTAATCACGAAGTGTAAAGTAAAACACATGCTTAAGGCTTTAGCAGAATCTGGGTCTAAGAAGCCAAGACACATATGAAGTATGTGTGTGAGATGGACAAAATCATATATACAATGTGTATGCACATTTATACTATATTTGAACTCTTCTCCCTGATAATTATTACTGTATGATGAATGTGGCAAGTCCCCCATTTGCCCATCAACATATGGTCGGTATTGCAGCAGAAGCAGGTCCTGAGTGAAGTCTGAAGGAGGAGAGGTAACAACCTGACCAATCAAATGAGGGAGGGTATGCCCTGTGGAAAGATGTCCCCTGTATAAAGAACAGCAGAGGGTCTTAATCCATGTTTTTTACCGAGGTATGAGTGCTGTGAGCTAGAGCTGAGTGAAACCTGGAATATCTGTCCCATGGGAAATTCCAAGATTTAGAAATCTGCTTTTGTTCCAAAGCAGAATGAAAAGTTGAAATTGCTGAATTTCCCACAAAACCAAATACTGTGTTCTGGAAAACTTCATTTCGGGACAGCTGAAATATTTTGTTTTGTTAAAATCAGAAGATTTCCTTTTTGGTTTTGACTTTTATATTATGTTATATGCTACAAAAACCAAAATGACAAGGTAATTTCAAAATAAAAAAGTCAAATCCAAACTCTTCAATGAATTGTTTTGATTTTTTTCCCCTGAAACAAAATGTAATCTGAATCAACACCTTCCTGTGGAATGTTTTGTTTTCATTGAATTGGCGTTTTCAGACAGAAAAATAAATTAATTAATAAATTAATAATAGTAGTTTATGTTTTCTTATAAAAATCTTCCATTCATCATTTCCCATCAGAACATTTTCCACCAGCTCTATTGTCAGCTCTACAGATCATCATCATCACCCTAATGATCCATAGTTGCAACAGAGTCTCATCTTCTTTGGTAACACCTATGCCCCTGCCACACCCCTTCCTCTATTCCTGCCCAATTTTTCCCAGATGCATCCATAATGAGTGCCAAAGCTCATAGAAGTCAATGGACAGACTCATTGACTTCACTGACCTTTGGAACAGGCCCCCAGCAGGGGGAACCAAGTCCTTCCATAGCTCCTCAGATGGAGCAGTATGCCCTCCAGCCAGGTATGAATTCCTTCCTGGCGGAGTTCCACTCTTTTGCACCCTTCTGGGCATTAGAGGGTGCCAACAGCATTTCAAACTAAATGAACAACTTCATTCATCACTCAATACACTGCTGCACTATAATGGGACTCCACATCATCCCTAGAGCAGAAATAAGCCACCCAATCAGCTTCGCATCACATGCAGCAAAATCTCAAGCACAGGAATAATACAAGGTTAGGGGTTCAGTGTAAGCCCTGGTCTACACCAGGGAATCAATCTAAGTTACGCAATTTCAGCTACGTTATTCACGTAGCTGAAGTTGACGTACTTAGATCTATTTACCGCGGTGTCTTCACTATGGTGAGTCGACTGCTGCCGCTCCCCCATCGACTCTGCCTGCGCCTCTCGCCAGGGCTGCCCAGAGGGGGGAGCAAAGGGGGCAATTTGCCCCGGGCCCCGGGCTCCGCAGGGGCCCCCAAGAGAACAGCGGAGGCTCCCGCCTCCGCCCCTCTCCTGGAGCCTCAGCGCATCAAGCGCCGAGTCTCCGCCGGGGCCCCTGAGCCCCATCCCGCTCAGAGCTGCGTGGTGAGGGGGCGGGGCTGGGAGCTCCGGGCTGAGCTCAGCTCCCTCCGCTCGGCGTGGAGCTCCCAGCCCCGCCCCCTCACCACGTGGCTCTGAGCGGGGCGGGGCTCAGGCCCCGCCGGCCACACGCTGCGGCTGTTTCGGCGAGGCGCTGAGACTCCGGGTGAGGAGGGAGCCAGGGGTAAGAGGTTGGGGCCGGGGCGGGGGGGAAGCGGGACCTGCCGCCGAAGCGCAACCCGGTCTTCGGCGGCGGGGGGCCCCTTCCGTTCCGGGACCCGCCGCCGAAGTGCCCCGAAGACCCGCGGCGGGGACCCCCCCCCCGCCGAATTACCGCCGAAGACCGGGCTGCACTTCAGCGGCGGGTCCTGCTTCGGCGGTAATTCGGCGGCGGGGGGCTCCCACCGCAAGTCTTCGGGGCACTTCGGCGGCGGGTCCCGGAACGGAAGGGCCCCCCGCCGCCGAAGACCCCGGGCCCCCGGAATCCTCTGGGCGGCCCTGCCTCTCGCCAAGCTGGAGTACAGGAGTTGATGGGAGAGTGCTTGGGAATCAATTTAGCGTGTCCAGACTAGATGCGATAAATCGATCCCCGCTGGATCGATCGCTGCCGCCGATCTGGCCGGTAGTGAAGATATACCCTAAATTTGTAATCACAGGGACCATCGAAAGAGAAAATGCTGGGCCCCAATGCTGCAAAACCCTCCAGGAAGAAAACTCCTATGGAAATCAATGCATGGGGGACTATAGGGTTGGGCCTCATGGGCCATACTTGACAAAGTAGTATGAGTTTCCTACACCAATAGAGAAGGGATCAGGGCATGCCATGCGGTTTATTGGGTGATTATGCATAACAAATATTGGTTGGATACTCATTTTGCATAACAAAATTCTCCACTCAAACACAGTGCTAGTCAGAGGCTGGAGCATCTCCCTCAGGTTGTCAAATATTACGGAGCAATGACATTCACGGAACCAGTAACAGTAGTCAGAATAGTTTTCCATTAGCAAAATTGTCCCTCAAATTATATTTCGACCTCCCTAACGCTCTTGGCACTACTAGAGGGATGTAAAGTGACCTTAGTGTAAATGAGAATCAGGTCCTACCGTTCTGATTTGGTAGCATTTTACACCTTTTGGAACACTGGGCTTGATTCCCACCAAAGCCACTTTACACCATTCTGGCTGTGTAAAGGGGCCTTAAAGTGGCACGAAATTATATTTATACCCACTTTTAGATCCCTTAACACTGCTGGACCTGTGTAAAGTAGCTTTAGTATAAATGAGAAGCAGATCCAGTTTGCACTTGTATAAATGACTGCATAAGAGACAAAGCAGATGAAGATCAGACCCCATGTATTTAGCCTACATTTCCTTTTACCCATATTTCAATGCTAAATTGTGCATCCTGTTTGCTATAGAACTCCATCCTGGGCTCAAAAAACTTGGGAGATAGAGAGGGAGATTACATAAAGTGGTGATTTTAAAGAGCTCCTAAGTCTCTAAACTTCTAAATTGGGTGCTGCTGCTGCCTGACTGATAGATCAACAAGCTTCAGAACCCTCTTTATCTGAAATTCCTTGTTGCTTGTGGGAATAGTTTAGATAGGATTATCACTAATGCTGAATATGATCACCAGATGTATTAGCACTGCAACACTATCTAATACACAATGCTAGCTAACCCTATTGCCACTGAAATCAGTGGGAGTACATTTAGGACCTACATGGGGTAAGCATGAAGTCAGATCATACAGGCATAGAATCACACAGTGTCAGATGACAGAGAACTAATACAAAGGTTAAAATTATAGACAGGAAATAAAATGAGATTCAAACTTATTGGGTTTTTTACCCTTTATACAACAAGATCAATGTGAAGAGAGCACCTAGGCACAGCTGGGTCCCAAATAACTGTGTTTATTAACTATACACAATATGCAATGTATAGTTACATACATACTGCCACTCTAATTGGTTTCTGGAAGCTCCTAAGTCTACATCTATATCTGAGCCCATAAGTGTGATTCCCAGCTTGCGTAAATGTACCTGTCCTAGCTCTCGTCAAACTAGTGCCTAAAAATAGCAGTGTGGCTGAAGTAGCAGGGACAGCACTTCAGGCTAGCCATTGGAGTAAAACCCGCCCACACCCTCTGGCTATGTACTTGTAGAGGGGCCTTTCTGCAACCAGACAGGTGTCCTAGCCACAGTCAATTATTGGGTTGGACTATCAGTTATTCTGCTTGCTGCATTTATTAAGCCTTTGCAGGAACTTAGCATAACTAAGGCAAGCTGGGAGGGGTAGGCAGCTATCACATGATATGAGCTTGATTCTACACCCTCTCTGACATGCTGGAGTAAAGGTCTGTGAAAAACTGGAAGTCTGGATATATTTTAGAATTGTTGTTATGGGGAAATATGATTGCCAGACTAATGACTCAAAACTGCTTGACTAACTTTTTTTTTTAAGTGGCTTTTTTTTGTAACTCCTGCTTTTGCTTAATGGTCGATTTTGTTTGGTCAGCTATGTAATACTTTTAATTGACATGCCTTTGTAACTTTTTGGGTATAAGAGGGGAATTGTGGGTCTGGGTTAAGTGTATCGTTTGTGGACACATCAAGAAGATCTCCAGCCACAGATGGAAGGCTGGCCACTGGAAATCTGCAGCTGAGTCACCTGAATACTGCTCTGAACTCCTGAGGGGTAATCCTGAAGGGTAATGATGAGTTTGGGGTGCTCTATAAGCTATTGTGTTAGTGTGTGCTTGAGACCAAACAAAGCAGTGACTTCCAGTACAGGCATTCTAGTGGGAGTGCTGGAGACTAATAAAGTACTGGCTTTAAGTGAAAGCATGTGGTTTTGATTTGTTTGTTTCAGCCATATAGCAGACAGTAGTGCTGTAATTATCAGTGGTTCACAGTCAAGCTGGAAGGGCATATCAAGTGGGGTCCTTCAGGGATCAGTTCTGGGTCTGGTTCTGTTCAATATCTTTGTCAATTATTTAGATAATGCCATAGAGAGTTCACTTATAAAGTCTGTGGATGATACCAAGGGGTTGCAAGTGCTTTGGAGAATAGGATTAAAATTGAAAATTATCTGTACAAACTGAAGAAATGGTCAGAAGTAAATAGGATGAAATTCAATAAGACAAATGCAAAGTACTCCACTTAGGAAGGAACAATCAGTTGCACACATACAAAATGGGAAATGACTGCCTAGGAAGGAGTAATGCAGAAAGGGATCTGGGGGTCATAGTGGATCATAAGCTAAATATAAGTTAGCAGTATGACTCTGTTGCAAAAAAAAAAAAAGCAAACATCATTCTGAGTTGCATTAACAGGATTGTTGTAACTAAGACACAAGTAATTCTTCTGTTCTACTCCACACTGATTAGGCCTCAGCTGGAGTATTGTGTCCAGTTCTGGGCACCACATTTCAGGAAACGTGGATAAATTGGAGAAAGTCCAGCGAAGAGCACCAAAAATGATGAAAGGTCTAGAAAACATGACCTATGAGGAAAGATTGAAAAAATTGGGTTTGTTTAGTCTGGACAAGAGAAGACTGAGAGGGGACATGATAACAGTTTTCAAGTACATAAAAGGTTGTTACAAGGAGGAGGGAGAAAAATTGTTCTCCTTAACCTCTGAGAATAGGACAAGAAGCAATGGGCTTAATTTACTGCAAGGGAGATTCAGGTTGGACATTAGAAATACTTCCTGTCAGGGCAGTTAAGGACTGAAATAAATTGCCAAGGGGGGTTGTGGAATCTCCATCACTGGAGATTTTTAAGAGTATGTTAGACAAACACCTGACAGAAATGATCTAGATTGTCCTGCCATGCGTGCTGAGGACTGGACTAGATGATCTCTCATGGTCCCTTCCAGTCGTATGATTCTATGAAATAAGTCTTTTCCGGTTCTGATATAATATTATGGTTTTGACATGGCTTTCTCTCGAGCACTGTATTTCAGTTGCTGTTAGGAAATAGCAGTGGGGGAGTAAGACTGTGAAAAACCCAGTTCTTAGTACCACTTGCATTTAATAGAAAACTCTTTGGTGCATCTGATTGAAATGGGTCAGATAGTGTGAACGCAAGGGGAAAGGAGAGGATGCACTTTTGTGCAAGGAGCAACCATTAACCTGGTACTTGTACTTCTTCACAGTAGGACCTGGGAAACCACAGCACCAACCCACAATGCTAGGCAACTTGAGTATGTCTACACTCAGCTGGGAACAAGCCTCATAGCCTGGGTAGATAGACTCAAGCTAGTAGTAGTGTGGACATTGTGGCATGGGCTGCAACTCAGGTGCTCAGGCCCAGGGGGTTGGCTGGGATGCTATTTTTAGCATGCTAGGTCCTCTACTTGGGCGAAGAAGCTCGATCCCAGCTGCAGTGTAGACATACCTGTGATATTACACCCCATATTCTTCATAGAAATATGGTTATGATATGAATATGGCATAACTACGATATACTTTATGCAAGATGGCTCATGTAAGATATCATTGGAAAGGTTATGATTTACTGAATGTGATTATTCAATTTGTATGCATGTATCATTTCTGTATCTACAGTCAGGAATATTGACTATGTAACAATTACAGCTATGTGTGTATTTAGGAGATATCCACCAGACAACCGACCATCACAGCCTTGATGGCCCATTAAGAAGAAACAATAAGTCTGTGAAGATACTAATCTCTCTCCTTCCTGAGAGGCATCCTGGGATGTAGCTCTGACACTACCAGGTCAGGTGATCCTATTACCTGATACAAAATACTACCTTGGACACCGCTGGCACTTTTCCACTGTAGGGGGATGGGAATAAAACAAAGGATTCCCACCTTAAGTAAATCTTTTTTAAGGGCTGGGGAGGGGATTCATCTGGACTCTCCTCCATTGCCTACCCAAGAAGAAGGGCTGCTGAAAGAACCTGAAGGGACAAAGAAACTAACCTGAAGGGAAAGGAAGGGGTGAGTCCAGACTGAGACAGGGGTCCAGTCTGTAAGAAATAACGAACTCTGAGCTACAGAAACTCTTCATCCTGCCTAATTCAACATTTAGGGTAATAAATTACATTTTGTAACCTGTTTTATTTAGTGAATCAAGCTTAGTTTGCGTGTTTTGTTTTATTTGCTCAGTAATCTGCTTTGTTCTGTTTGTTATCGCATATAATCACTTAAAATCTGCCTTTTACAGTTAATAATTTTTTGTTCATTATTAAACCCAGTTTGTGCAATTTCTAACTGGGGGGTGGGGGTGAAGTTGTGCATAGCTCTCTTCACATTGAGGGAGAGAGTGAATTTTTAGGAGTTTGCGCTGTGCAGATTTTTATACACAGCATGTCATAAACAGACATTTAAGGGTTAATTCCTCATTTACCTGTAAAGGGTTAAGAAGTTCACAATACCTAGCTGACACCTTACCAGAAGGACCAATATGGGAACAAGATACTTTTAAAGTTGGAAGAGGGGGAAACAGTCCTTTGTCTGTGCTTTTTGGCGGACACAGGGAAAGGAGCAGCCATTCCACTCCTATAGGGTAGTGAGTATTTAGAGAAGGAATGTATTAGATTACTTTTATTTTCTATTTGTGATTTCTTTTGCAAAACAGAGGGAGGATAAAATTGGGTTCTTTGTGTAACTTTAAAGTTTTGCCCAGAGGGAAACCCTCTGTGTTTTGGATCTGTTTGTCTGTGAGATTATCTTGCATTCTAATCTCACAGAGGTATTCCTTTCACCTTTTTCTTTAATTAAAATTCTTCTTTTAAGAACCTGATTGATTTTTCATTGTTTTAAGATCCAAGGGTTTTGGATCTGTGTTCACCAGAACTAATTGGTGAGGGTATACTCTCAAGCCTACCCAGGAAAAGGGGTGAAAGGACTTGGGGGGGAGGAATTAGTCTCAAATCTGCCCAGGAAAGGGGGGGTTAGGGACTAGGGAAATATTTGGGGGAAGGCAGAGTTCCACGTGGCTCTCCCCTAAAATTTGGAACACGCTTGGTGGTGGCAGCTTACTGTTAACCTAAGCTGGTAAATAAGCTTAGGGGGTCTTTCATGCAGGTCTCCACATCTGTACCCTAAAGTTCAGAGTGAGGAGGGAACCTTGACACAGCACAAGACATTATGCCTTTGGGTCTGCACTCCAAGGGAGGCTGGCACCAGAGAGCTAGGGCAAGTCCCTTAAGCTGAGTCTTCCCAGGGCTGATCTCAGTGTGTGTGTCTTTCTGCAGCTGGATGTGGCCCTGTCTTTGTGTATGCTAGAGGAGGCTTAAGACCCTGGTTCAGCAAGACAGGTTAAAGGGAGCCCAGGTTGACAGAACAGGCAGGCTCAGTGGTATCTCAGTACATCAGGTGTCACCTTAAAGGGGACCAACCCGTCACAATACCCTCAAAGGTCATAGAGAGGAGCAGGGGGCAGGGGAGGAGCAGATGGTTGGCCGACGCCAGGCCCCATCTCACCAACATGTGGACTAAAGCTTAAGGAGGAAATGTATACTGCCCCTCCCAAATGCGGGTGAAACACGGTTCCTCAGAGTGCTCCCCAGTGCCACCAAAGGTGTTCTGCCCGCTTGGGTGCTCCTCAGTCAGAATGTCTCTGGTGGCACATGGCTGCTCTGCTCCCAGCTCCATCCTGGCTGTGGCTCACAGAGTCCTTTATAGACAGGTTTGGAAGGATTAGATATGGGGTAAATTTCATCCTTGCAGAGCATGGTTTACCTACATAACCTCAGATCACATAATGACACTTAGACAAACCAGAGATTTCAGTTAAAAGCAACCCAATAACATACTCGATAGCTAGCTAGATAGCATAACATAAGAAAGGGAGAAAATTGTACATGGGTATTAAATTTGTTCACGTGAAACAAAATAGCTGGTTCAAGTATTAAATCACTTAAAATACTAAATTAAAGATCTTATTTGCTGCTTAGTGATCTGTCCATTATAAATTCATCTCTTCTGGAGTGTAAAAACAGAGTGAAAAAACAGTAAAGTTTTTATTCTCCCTGTTCTTTCCCCAAAATCTCACTCTCCTCGATATAATTGAACTTCAATAATACATTCAGCTACCAGAATAAAGCACATTACTTTGTCCTTATGCCTCCTACAGTCTTGCCTACTGCTGAAATGAATCCCATAATAATTTTGGGGCATGTTAATTTTTTAAAAAATATATAGCCTAGGGAAAATGAAATTTTTTGCATTTTTTTATGGCTGGATTATTTGCTGGTACAATAAGACGAGAATGTGGAAAGAACAATAGTTCTGAGACTTTTTTTGTTCAAACCTATTTCTCTAGATGAAAAGTCCAATGCAAACAGAGAAGAACAGTTGATTGTTTGTACAGTTGATGTTTGTAATACATCTCACTAGTACATCAGACTTATAGTAAGTGACAGCACATTTTAATGCGTTTACAATATTATATGCTTTCAATATTTTTATCAGAAATCTGAATCAGCGAACTACATTTGAGACATATATCAATTTAAATAAATGCATTCCTTGTAAATGTACACAGAAACCAAATGCCCCGGGGGAAAAAAACAAAAGTATTATTTGCAAGGTCCAGCCATAAACAATTGCAGTTATTGATGCAGCATTATTGATCACCCATATAGATGATAGCCTCACTTATAGAGATAATAAGAGTGAAGTGCTGTTTTTGTTACCTTTGCACACACAAACATGCCAACTGCACTGTTAACTAACTAGAGGAGAATGATGTTACTGCAATCAGAAAGCAGGATGAGTAAGTCTTACTTTAAAATGAATATAAAATGCACAGGGCCAGATTCTGATCTCACCAGCAGTGAAAGGGCTTAGACCAATTCCCATTTAAGTCAATGGAAAGACTCGCCTATTGACTGATCAGACCCTAAATCTGGAATAAATCAACTGACTCCAATGAGATTATTCTAAATCTAGCCTCAGCGTAACTCACAGCAGAATCTGGCCCAAATAGTTTAATTTTGACTGTTATTCTTACATCACCACCACCAGGTCCTTAGTCAATTTTGACTTAGTCCTTCATCAGGCAAACTCTCATTGAAATAAAAGGTGTTTGCCTGAATATGAATTTAGTAAAAATGGATGGCCTAATACTTCCAGTCTTGGGAATGGCTTGTATATAGAGGAAAGGAATCTCCACAGTTTTCATTTCATAGAGTTTCCTATTCACCCCTGCATTGGGAAAGACATGCCCCTACTCTTCAGCAGAAAGGAGAGAGGCATCCCATTCTCTTAATGAATGGAGCCCCCAAAATCTGTATAGCTCTCATGGGTCACTCAGGAAAAAATGTGTCAGATCCATGAGTAGAACATAGGTCTCTTGAGCGTAACACATTCACATCAGCCACTTCCCCAAGCAAACAGTGATTAATGATTGGCGATCACCCAGATAATAAAACAGACAGAATGAACAGCATTTATGTGGAGCCTTTGAATTATTTAGGCACTTTGGTTATTTGGTAACAATATTTTTTTCAATTATTTCAGTTCAGCTGTAAGTTTAAAGGATAAAAAAGATCAAGATGGACTCCATGATTTTAACATTTCCCCCTTCTCTGTTGACCTTAATCACTTCATACTTATCACTTAGAAGCATGCATATGGGACCGGTTTCTTTATGAACGTTTTTCCTCCATTACTTCTGCACAGTGGTTTGTTACTGCATAGTTGCTCACGTGTGCACAACGATTCTTTATTTCAAGGTTGCTGCGCTTGCTGGTTACTGTAGGATCTCTCCATATCTCCCAATGGTTTGTTTTTGTAGGGCCGTTTCTCTGTGTTAGCTCTGTTGGCACCAATTTATTAAGAAAAGAATGGAAGCATTGGCTTGGGAAAGAAAAGCAAGTCAGGAATTACATCAGCATTGTCAACAGATGCAAGAAAAAAGAAAGGTCAATTTTTCAGCCTATGCATTTCAATATGTAATATAAAGAGTAAGTGTATTATGCACATGCATATTATAAGTATCAACCCACCACAGATGATCACTTAACACATTTTCACATGAGGCAGGAAATAAATTCCTTTGGCAGCCACCGAACATGTGCTAAAACAACAAGGAAGACCTGTGAATCAATGCACTGTTCTGAGTCGACACTTTTTTTTTTCACTTTAATCATGTACATCAATTTGTAAGCAGGGTCCATGTCTTCATGAGTCTTTGTACAGGTTCCCCCTGGACCTTTGGACACTACCATCATATCAATATTAAATAATAATCTCAAATCATTTATCTAAGAAAACTTGATTAAAAAGGTTATAGAAATTGCAATCCAGCATCCTGCTCCTTCTACCACATATTGCAAAATATCCATATGTTTCACTAGCACATTTCATTTCTAAGAAGGTCCTGGCCCAAGTAGTCACACTCATTGGTTCTGTTTCCTCTGAACCCTGTTAGAACATTTTGCCATCTGCTATCCCAGCAACAGATGTCTCTATGATTGACAGATCAAGCTGAATATAATTTACCGATGCCCCCCTATACTCCACCACTCCACATTTAGCAGTTCCTAAATAAGCTGTGTCTAGATCAGAGTACAATGAAAGCATCTTTCATATTGAAGTTTGTTCACATTTGTGCTACCCCAGAGTGCTGCATTCCAAATTTAAAGAGTGCCTGATATCTTCAGAGAGAGCTATTAGGAAATTATAAGAGTCATTTTCAACTCAGCTGCAATAAACAATCAGAACAATGAAGCGCTCTGCTCTAACCCGCAACAGATTTCCTCTTTATGGGTATGTTTACTGACAACATACAGCATGGATATACAACCAGTGACAGCAAAATGTTCAAGATCACAGTCAGAGAGCATGTTGTAAATAATACACACTCACCAGGAGAAGGATTGCCGGACCCTGTGTTCCTGTAGGCACAGAAATAAAAGCTTCTCATATTGTGCAGCTGGGCAAGGCTGGCTGTTTTTCCACTGTACCAATCCAGAGATTGATGCTACCCAAAAATAAACTTTTCCATTGTCCTGCTTTGATAGTTCAGAGGCTAAGGATTTCCAAGGGGTGGTTAATCAGGCAAAACAATGCCTTAGCACACTGAAATGGGTAAGAGATTGATTGCACATTGAAGAACATTAAGTGCTATAAAGTATCTGACATTTATATAGCGGTTTTCCTCTTGAAGATTCCCAAAATGCTTTACAAACTTTAACGCTGGAGTTATTTCACTCCTCACTGAAATCCAGACATTTGTCTGGTGAAATGTAACAGCTGCTTATGCACAATGAGGTTACACAACAGCTGGAGACAGGTAGTGAAGAATACCATGTAGAATTGAAATTGCAGGGAGATTTAGTTAGGAGGGATGTACATAACCACTTTGAAATTTGGCCGGCATGCCACGATTAACACACCTACTCGTGCTCTTTGAAAACCTTTAATAATCCCAAGTAATCAGAACCTTCATTTTACGTCTCACCAAAATGATAGCATCTCCAACACCGCACTGCCCCCTAGCACCATGCTGAGGCACTGATGCCGCACTGAATCTAAGCAAACTACTAAATCACCAATGCCACACAACCTTTTCCATCGTGGGGTTTATTTGGCGGTCTCCTATGTAAAGGACAAGTCTGCTGATTTTGTAAGATCAGTTGCACTCTATGAAGTGGAATGATAAGAATCTCCTTCAGGTCTTGCATTCCTGTTTTTCCACAGGCAAAGGCTACCAATCCCTTCATCTCAGGGGTCTATTCAAAGCCCAGTGAAGACAATGGGTTTTAGATTAGAAATCTGCTGCCAGGTGGCAAAGTGACAGATAAATAGCCAGATTTGTGGGTATCTGCAGAAAACCCCCAGATCTTGCTGTTTCATATACTGTGAAACAAACCCATATTGACTAAAAAGGAAACTGTTTTGCAGTCATGTAAAGAAACAGGTTTTCATCACTCACATTACCCTCATTTTACCCTCTGGGGTGTGACAAGAGCGAAAAAGCTTAATTCATCACAGAACAAACTCAGACGTTTATGCTCCATTTCTTTGGGTTCCTATGTGCTTTCATTAGCTCATTATACCCAGCATAGAAGATTGTTTTACTGTAAACCAGGATGTATAACCCAAATACAGTATTGCCAACCCCAAATGCTGAAAACTGCCAGCCAAAAACATCATGAGATTTGTTTAAGAACAATAAATTTGTAGTTCCTTTTATCTGCCTTCTGGTTTCTGAGCCTGTAGGATGCATCAAACTTTTCTCCCCAAGCATGAGGGCTAGAAACTTTTTTTTTTAATTAAAGCTGAGAGGCTCACTTAATCCAATGCCCCCCAAGAGCTGGGACTTTAAGCAAAACATCAAATATCACAAGACTCACAATAAAATCACAAAAGTTGGCAACACTGTAAAAACCAGGAACACACGAAAAATATAGCTAGGCAATGAATAATAAGTGGAAAAGCAACAGAATTAAAGTAAAGCTCAGTGCTTTACACACCAGCTATGTTCAGGGCTGAGAGGATTAGTTGCAGGAGAAATTTCAATGTGGTGCTAGTACCCTGCACTTTCGCTGCGGTTATTTCAGCTCTTCCCGTTCTGCAACCTTTCATTGAAATGCTGCAGACTCTCAGATCAGAATGGTGGGACCATATAGCTAATCAAAATCACCCTCTGCTTCTGGGTACCTCCGTTTTTGGGTGGCCAACTTGAGACCTATAGAGGGGGATTTTCAAAGCATTCAGTGTGTGCTTAACTCTGTTCCCCTGCGAGTTGGTGAGAGTTTTACCACTGATTTCAAGGGGAGCAGAGTTAGGCTCAGAGGTGGCTCCAGGCACCAGCGCTCCAAGCGCATGCCTGGGGTGGCAAGCCATGGGGGGCGGCCTGCCGGTCGCCGTGAGGGTGGTAGTCAGGCGGCTTTTGGCAGATTGCCTGTGGGAGGTCCGCCGGTCCCGTGGCTTCGGCGGCAATTTGGCGGCAGGTACTCCGAAAGCGCGGGACCTGCGGACCACCCACAGGCATGTGTGACGTTATGAGTGTAATATAATATTTCATTGGAAGATGACAGGGCCAGAAAGAGTTAATCAACTCACAGACTGACCCATGGGTGAACCTTAAGAACTGGTTAGGAAGATCTGTAAATGAATAGAGCTTTGAAATGCAAGTCTGCATTGTTAGAGATAGAAGGGTAGATATTTGTTCAGGTCTTGTGATGTAAGCAAACAAGTCTTGTCTATTGCTATAGTTTTAATTCAAAGATCAAAAAAGGAATATTAACATTTATGATGATACTTGAGTGAAATAGTATTATTGTCTATGTGTCTCTTTGAAGGTTGTGGTAACCTGTATCTGAACTGTTTAATGGATAAATTACTCTGTGCTAATTGCCAGGAGATTTGGGAGAAGGAGTTAAACCTATTGTTTCCTCAGCTGAAAGGCTGCTGGAAATGTATAAGAACCCTGGGACGCGATCCTTCTTCATCTCAGATCTGCTTTGGGTTTCAAGAGGGGGAAACCTTAAGCCACAAGGATTGAGATCCCCAGTCACTGACTGGAGCCACCCTGAATATGGACATTGGACTATAACCTATGGACTATTTCTAAAAGGACTTTTGGTAACTACAAGCTCACCTCTACTACGTATCTGAACCTCAAGAATTGAATTCAAGTCTGTATGTATATTGATCTTTTAACCAACACTCTCTCTCTTTTCTTTTTTAATACATTTTAGCTTAGTTAATAAGAATTGGCTATAGGGTGTATTTTGGGTAAGATCTAAGTTATAATTGGACCTGGGTATGTGGCTGATTCTTTGGGATTGGAAGAACCTTTTCTTTTATATGATGAAGTAAGATTTTCAGGAATCATCATCATATCTGACAGGTGTGTCTGGACGGAGGCCTGAGGCTGGGTACTTTAAGGGAACTGCGTGGTTTGGATTTCTAAGTGACCAGTGAGGTACAATAGAAACTGTTTTGTGCTGGCTTGGTAAATCTAAATCAGGGGTCTCAAACATGCGGCCCGCGGGCCGCATGCGGCCCGCGGAGCTCTTCCCTGCGGCCCGCGGAGCTCCCCAGGGGAGCTCCGCAGGGGCCCCCAAGAGAAAAGCGGAGGCTCCCGCCTCCGCCCCTCTCCTGGAGCCTCGGCGCATAGAGCGCCGAGTCTCCGTCCGAGCGCCTGAGCCCCGCCCCGATCCGAGCCGCGTGGGGAGGGGGCGGGGCTGGGAGCTCTGGGCTGAGCGCTGCGCTCGGCGTGGAGCTCCCAGCCCCGCCCCTCACCACGCGGCTCTGAGCGGGACCGCCGGAGACGCGCTCGGGTAAGGGGGGGGGGAAAGCGGGACCCGCCGGGGCCGGGCTGGGGGGGGGGGAAGGGAAGCGCTCAGGGCTGGGGCAGAGGATTAGGGTGCGGGGGGATGAGGGGTGCAGGAGGGGGGGGCGCTCAGGGCGGGGGCAGAGGATTAGGGTGGGGGGGGAGGAGGGCTCTGGCTGGGGCTGAGGATTAGGGTGCAGGGTCCTAGTGCCTGCCCTCCGCCAGTACTGGCAAGGCAGGCTTCCCTTACCCTGAGCCTCTCCAACCCCAAACCCTCAGCCCCAGCCAGAGCCCTCATTCCCCCGCACCCTAATCCTCAGCCCCAGCCCTGAGCACCCCCACAGCATGAACCCCTCATCCCTGCACCCTAATCCTCAGCCCCAGCCAGAGCCTTCATCCCCTGCACCCTAATCTTCAGCCCCAGCCCTGAGCACCCCCACATCATGAACCCCTCATCCCCTGCACCCTAATCCTCAGCCCCAGCCCTGAGCACCTCCACAGCATGAACCCCTCATCCCCTGCACCCTAATCTTCAGCCCCAGCCCTGAGCGCCCCCACATCATGAACCCCTCATCCCCTGCACCCTAATCCTCAGCCCCAGCCAGAGCCCTCATCCCCCCACACCCTAATCCTCTGCCCCAGCCCTGAGCGCCCCCACATCATGAACCCCTCATCCCCCCGCACCCTAATCCTCTGCCCCAGCCCTGAGCGCCCCCACATCATGAACCCCTCATCCACAGCCCTCACCCCACACTCCAAACCTCTTCCCTAGCCCTGAGCCCCCTCGCATCATGAACCCCTCATCCACAGCCCTCACCCCACAGCCCAACCCTCTTCCCTAGCCCTGAGCCCCCTCGCATCATGAACCCCTCATCCACAGCCCTCACCCCACAGCCCAACCCTCTTCCCTAGCCCTGAGCCCCCTCCTGCATCATGTACCCCTCGCCCTCAGCCCCACAGCCCTCACCCCTGCACTCCCTCCTATCCCCAAACTCCGTCCCAAAGCCTGCACCCCCACCCCCTGCCGCAGCCTGGAGCCTGCATCGAGCACAGAGCCTGCATCCAGACCCCCTCCCCCACCCAAACTCCCTCCCAGAGCCTTAGGCAGTAAATCTAAGTGCGTGTTTTGTCCTTTGAGTGAGGTGCATTACTGAGTGTATATATTTATTAAAACTACGCGCGCTTAGGGGAGGAGGTGGAGAAGAGACAGGGCAGGGGCGGGGCCTCATGGAAGGGGTGGATTGGGGGTGGGGCCAGGGGCAGCAAGGGGGCGTGTCAGTGATGCGGCCCTCGGGCCAATGCACTAGTCCTCATGCGGCCCTCGGGGTCATTTGAGTTTGAGACCCCTGATCTAAATATTGGAATAACCACCAACGTTTGGGGTTGGTCTGCCCGATTTTGTTTGCAGTTCACCCTGATTGAGTGACCTCAGCTGACTCCCACGGGCAGCACCGTCACAACATGCCACCGAATTCGCAGAACCAGGGACCTCCTACAGGCATGCTGCCGAAAGCCACCTGACTGCCATGCTTGGGGCGGCAAAATACATAGAGCTGCCCCTGGTTAGGCTAACACTGAGCACTTTTGAAAATCCCATCCTTTTGCACACCTGGAATCAGTGTACACTTGGGAAAACATTGGCCTTAGTTTGTAAACTTTTTTTAAAAAATAGTCCTTTTACTCTGTTTAAAATTATAAGGACAAATTTACAAAACCCAGGCAAGTTGCTCTTGAGCAGCATCTGCACATCTGTAACGGAACCTGCTCTGTGTGTTAAACTGAATGTTGAATGCCTTCTAGTCGGTGTTGAGAAAATATTCAATACAACCTGGGACAAATTGCCTATCAGCGTAACTCCACAGGCGGATTCGACCCCAAAACATTTCCCTTGGAAAGCATACACTGTGCACAGGATGCGTCATAACAATTTTCAGTAAAACCTTTGCAAGGCTTTTTAACAGGTAAGTAAACTGAATATTAATATGCGACAGCCCCATGGAATGATACATGGAGTTTTTCCTGCGTCTCATGTCACAAGAGCTAGTTGCGCATTTTGTGATGGACTATTTTTCCATAGGAAAATGCCAATTCAGAAAAAGTGAATCATTCTGAGGAAATGTGTCAATTTCAACAAAATTTTGCTTAGGAAAAAATGCAATGAAGAGTTCTAATAAGGTCAAAAAGTCCCATTTCTGATAAGGTCAAAATGTTCAGAATGGAATGTTTATATTTTACATTTTAATATGACTTTTAATTTCTATTTTTTAAAAACGTTATAACAGTATTTAAAACGTCAAAATTAGAACAAAACATTTTTCTTTTATCTAAACAAAACACCATGATTGACCCAAAACAACCTTTTTATAGACATAATTTAATTGTGTGGGAATTTTTGAATTTGCTTTTGTTCAGTTTTGGAATAGATTTTTTTTTTAAATTGCCAAATTTCCAGTTCCCATCCAGCTCTCTATGTCACTAATCCACACAGAAAACAGTCACTAAGTACTTAACAATATAGGGCCCTATACCGATTTCACCTCTGTGTTATCATTGACTTCCATGGAGTTTCTCACTGGTGTAAGATCAGGAGAACTTTGACAGTGAATTAGGCCTTTGGAGACATTATATGTAATAATCAATGGATTGTGCATTTTTCACTGTCCTATCAGAACACTGTCCAATAGTACATAGTGATTCTAACAGGGCCCTGTGGGGAATAATCATATAAATGAGATAAATGAGTTTGTGTTCACATGCTAATGATCCAAACAATCATTAGCTGTTAAATACTGCCATACATATTTTGAAATTATCTGAGGACTAAATCCTCTGGCTCAAGTAATGGATGCAAAATTCTATTCTACTTTGGTTATTATACCATGTCTATCACCACGGAATCTGGGCACATTCCAGTAGCACATTAAGTGACATGACTAGCATCTGTAATGCATGGTTCTGTCTTCCTTTTTTTCAGAAGGCCCTGAAGAGAGAAGGCTTGGTGTCACTCCTCTGGATGGGCCAGGGGGTCAGAGCAGGAATATATAGGGGTGGGGCTCAATAAACTTTGCCCCTAGAAAGCACCATTCAATCTTCACAGCCATTTAGAGGAAGGGGAGGACTGAGCAAGAAGCAAAGGCATGGGTGGTGGGACCACACAGACTCATTCTAGTTTCATACTTAAACACTATGGCCCTGATTCAGGAAAGTCCATGAGCTTGTGCTTAAGTCCATCCCCATTCAAGAGAGCACTTCATCACAAGCTTAAAACCCATTGACTTTAAAAGGACTTATCCACGTGTTTAAGTGCTGTCCTGAATAAGGCTTTCTTCCTGAATGGGAGCCTCTGTGGCAGGCTGTGGGCAGTTCTGCAGTCCAGGGACTGCAGTAGCAGCCATGGAGAAGCTGCGCAGATGCTGTCGTCAGGGAGGGAGGGCTTTTGCCCCTCAAATTCTGGTGCAGTCCTCCACATACAGCTTGTGTATTCATGCTGGGCTTTGGGGAGCAGGATTTGACCCCATATCGCTCTTAATGGTGTACTTCTGCAATCATTTTGATTTTTCCTGGTTGTTTCTCTTTTTTCAGTAAAAAACACAACATCAAAGAATCCAATTCCTCTCTCTGCCCCTGCCCCCAACTGTTACAGTGAAATGTATAGGGCCAAATCATGATCACTTCGCACAGCTCAGGAATATTAGCTGCGCACAGGGGAAGTATGCAGCACATAGAAGATATCAGAAACCCCTTTCCCAGTTTGTGAACATGGCACAGAGCAACTGCCCATCTCCTCCTTGACTGCTACTATAGCCTCTGGGCTGAAGCTGTTTACACAAGCCAATCTTCAGTCTCACTGCACAAAGATAAACCAGACGGTCCACATTGTTGCAGTTCTACTGATCCCATCCCTCACCCATCTCTAGCCTCTCCCACAACCAAATCCTCCTTTGTGGGTCAATTGCAGAGGCTTCTGCAGAACTATGCTTCATGGCATGCAGTGGATATGCAAGAAGACCACTCCATGTCCTGCAATTCCTCTATGTTCACAGGTCAGTCTGTCTTCCATATTCCTTCACTCAGGTTTATTGTCATAAATTCCATTCCTATTACTGGACATTATCCATGGATCTCCCTCCATCCCAAGATCATTTCACCCCCTCAGCCAGCTCCCAGCCCCCCTTCCCTAGGCCCCATATTCGTAAAACAACAGACCCAGGCATTTTCAAAGATATATTACATTTAGCTGTGTAACTCACATTCAGGGTAATGAATTCTGGTTCTAAGGTTAACACTACTGGAGGGACATTCACAAAAGGTCTGGGGGCAGGGAACCTGGGGGCATGTGGCTCTACAAACTTGCTCATTTAACAAATCTTGAGCAGTCACATGAAACTTTTTAAAAAACCACAATAACAAATCCTTGATGAACAGAAAGTTTCTGATTTAATCTGTGTTTTTGGAACCTTGAAAGATATGCAAGGACTGCCTTGCTGTCTCAAGACAACACAGATCAGTGGGTCTGGCACACCTGCATCACAGACTGTTAATGGAAATAGCTAGGGAAGTTACTGAACCAATAGCTATTATTTTTGAAATACAGGAAGAGCAAGAGAATTTTGGGGTGGGGTGAGGGGGTAGGGAAGCAGCCATGAAACTGAGCTACAAGAAATTACAAAAGAAGTGATCCTGGCAATTATTGTCAGGTAAGTCCTGTTTCCATTCTCAGTAAATAATGTAACAAGTATTGAGAGGAAAACCTGTATACTTCAAGGACATGATTCTGCCTTCATTTACCCTGTGCGATCGCCACTGAACTCAGTGGCAGTTCTACATGTGTAACGAAGAGTAGGACTTGGTTCTCAGAAGATAACATGGCCTCATGCAGCATGGTTTTATCAAAACTCGGAAGACATGTTAGAGAAACCTGATCATTAATTCTGAGAGAATTTAAAAATGAATGGGAAAAAGGATAACAGATATAAGATAGCTGGACTTCAGGAAACCATTGGATGCAGTGCCTCAAAAAAAAAGACTTGCTTGAAAAAAACAATTCAGACTTACTTGAGTATATTCACTTTTTCATGGTCTGAAAACTGGGTGAAGGAGCATAAGCAAAGGGTAATAATACACTGCATTGTATCAAGTTGGTGGGAAATCTCCAGTAGGGAGTTGCAGGGATCAGTATTAGCCCTGGTTTTACTTAACATCTTTATTAATGATCTGGGAGAAGTGGCAAATGCTATCAGCAAGTTAATTAAATTCGCTGAAAACACTAAGGGCCATATTTGGCTTTCAGTTATACCAGAGCAACTCCCTTGATTTCAGGGGACTGAAGTGGCATAAATGGGAGCAGGAGATACTGCAAACACCTGTGAAGGCAGAGATACACCATAAACTGGGAGAGATGGATGTAGGAAATAATACTATGAAAGCCAACCTGGGAAAATTGCAAGCTAATCAAGGGTCTGATTCTACCATAAGTGCTACATTTTTACAAAAGCACTTCCATTTTCAAGAATATTTGGCATAATATAGTACTATTATATGAAAGGTGAAAGAATAAAGCCCCAAGGGAACTATTAATTTGAAACAGTGATATATAATAGAAGGGAAATCACTGGAAAAACTCACTTTGTGCCTGATTCTCTACTGCCTTGCACCTAGGTTGTCATTTACACTTGTAAGTGTAAAATATTACCAGACCAGAATGGTAGTTTTAAACACCCACATAATTGCACAGGTATTAGCTGACTACATAAGACATAGGGCATCAGTGAATTAGGTCTAATGACTTGGATAGGAGCAGGATTGAGCCTTTTGAAAGCACTAATACCAATCCAAGGTCCCTTTGGGTAACATTTACCAGGCTGGATCTGAGCATTGCAATGCAATATGGCTTAAATTGACAGTGTCCCTCTAAATGGCTCTGCTGGGACTCTGCCTTAAATACTGTGCTGGGTCCTGGGCACTTCAGTACCAAAAAAGATGTCAACAAACTAGAATGACTTCAGAGAAGGGCAATAAAAAATGCTTGACGAACTGAAGGAATTGATTTATGAGGAAACATGTCTTCATAAATCAATCTCTAGAGAACTTCAATCACTTTAGTTGCCTTTCTCCGAATTCTCGGCAATTTGTCAACATCTTTCCCATATTAAAGGTACTAAGTAGAAAGAACCAGGCTGAGAACACACCTGAGGAGAAGTAGTAATAGATAGATGAAGCATTTGAAAGATGTAAACAGCAATGAGGGAGAAGAATTGCTTAGAATGGTACAAGGAGGTAAAAACAAGAGAAATAAGATGATACTGACAGAAGGCAAATTTAGAAAGGAAAACATTCAAAGGGCAAAATCTTCTCAAAGGAAGTGGAAATCTTCTATTATCAGTTCTTCTTCTCATATAAAAGCAGTACAAAGAGGGAACCAGAGGATCCACACATTGTGGGGAGAGTCACAGAGCCTGATTTGGCTCTCACACTGCTATAAACTTCTGGATTGGACAAAATACTATAGGGAATGAATCTGTAATGGATCCTGGAAGATGGCTGATATAACTGAATAGGTATTTTCCATCTCTAATTTCTCTGATGCTGTCATTTTCTTTACTGGAAGTTGTGTGGCTAAGTGTCATGAAAATCTTTGAAAACATCAAAATAAAAGCAATTAAGTACGGACGATAGAAAATGACCCATCAGAACCTTTTTCGGTGGAATACTGGACTGTCGAATAAATGGACGTTTTCAAAGAAAGTGTCTGTTTTCCTGGAATATTTGCAACTTTTTCAGTTGCAAAAACTAAATAATTACATTTTTGGTTTTTCGACACACAGTTGAAAACTTTAGGCAGGAGCCGGGGGGAAGGAGGAGGACTTTTTCCAATCACCTCCAACTGTAAGCTCTTTGGGGCAGGGTCTGTCATTTTCTAGATGTGCAAACAGCATCCAGCAAAATGAGGCCTTGACCTGGTTGCTCTTTAGATGCTACTGCAATACAAATGTTAATAAATAAATAATAATAAATAACAATAATAAAAATAATAATAATAATAACAAATCCATAAAAGCCATTCATTCTGCATTAAGGCTCCATGCTTAACAGCAACAGCCTGCCCCACCGTTCTATATCAGTGGGACAATAATTTCACTGTCAAGGTTCTCCTGAACTGTACACAGGCCTAATTCTGATCTTACACAAGTGAGAAACTCCATGGAAGTCAATGATAACACAGAAATGATACCAGGATAAGGCCCTATATTGTTTACATGAGGAAAGGCTGAGACAGGATTTTAGAACTGGGTCTTATCTGTGAGTAGCTCCCATAGTCACTGAGAAGCATCTAGCCCTGTTTGGACTCTTTGGAAAGACCGTCAGAACACAGGGGCAACCAGACAAAGATGAATTTTCACCTTAATGGCAAATATTTTTAATCACATGAGTTTACAGACTCTAAGTTCCTTTAAGAATATTGCTGAGATTCACTAAAAATGAGTAATTGTCTACTATCGCGTCATATAATACATACACAGCAACTCCTCTCACCTATGCAGCTTACCGTGGTGCACCTGCACTGAACTGCTGCCTAAGCTGTCTTGATCAAATATGTAGGGATAGTGATTCTGATTCTCCACTGAATAAGTTCTTGTCTCTAAGGGACATAGCCATGCCCTCCCGGTTTATGTGAACAGGGAAGGACCTAGGTATAGTGGAACAACTACAGTTCTGCTGCACATGTAGAAGCAATGGACTCCTCTCCACTAGGTGCTGTAAGCGGTGCTTTGCAGTCTCTTTCCATGGCTATATGGGAGGGGCAGGCCAGTGAGTTTGTGACAAGGCAGGTTCACTGATCAAAGCTGCCATACAAAGAGGACACAGTGGTCACAGACTCTAATACAGCTGTGCAGGTGCTATTTTCTCTGGAGGAGAGGATTCTGATCACCTCTCCCCTCCCCACCCCCTTCCTGAACCCCAAAGAGCCCCTGCATGTGGTCAAGCTTTGTGCTGGGTTTTAAGATTTGGCCCTAAAACACCAATTTGTCTTGATGAGTGGCAAATGCATCATGAGGGAGAATTCCAGGGCCTGAGGTCTTTTCTCCCACCACCCCCCACCATAACTCACCTTAATCCACTGCAAAACTGCTATACCTAAGAATCAGGTCCCAGGTATATTGCAGTTTCTGGCCAAAATTTTTCAGTTTTCAGTGGCTGAAATTTGAAAAAAAAAATCTGTATTTGGGGTTTCAGGGTAGGTATTTTTTTGACAAAACATGGACATTTTCCACTAAAAATTTCAATGAAAACAAAAAATCTTTAGTTTTTGTTTAAATTTTAAGGATATTTAAAAAAACAAACAAAAAAACCCACAACCCACATTTTCTAACCTGCCCTATTTCTCATGCTGCATTTGTTCAGATAGCTTCTTGGTCATCACCACGTTGAGACTTCTACAGGCCTGAAGACTGATAAACAGGTGAGAGCAGAGAATCTTTCTTCTGTTTTGGCTGTTTGCATTTATTTAAGTACAAGACCCTGGCCATTGCAGGCAAAAATGTTTTTCAATGTCTCTTTTTCCTCTAAGCTGAAGATTCCCATCTCTATCTTCCCTTGGCCCAATAAGGAACATTGTTTTTAGTTGTTGTTTTTTTTCCCTTGCATTTTGTGCTACTCAAAACCAATTTGATCCCTTCTGTACTTTCTCATATCCTTGCTCCAGCAAGCATTCTTCTGAAACTGGCAAAAAACTCCTTCCAAGACCCCTAGAGATCCGATGTCAGATCAAAAGATTTCTCTGAGTCAGGAAACCTAAGGTTCCTTTTTCTGATACTTCCAGCTTAGAAACTTCTAGCTCAGGTGCAGGACAAAATTCTGGGCTCCTGGGCCTGGCTGTGCCCTCCCTTATACCAGTGTAACTACGGACTGCAATGGAGGTACCCCTGGTTTACCACAGCACACAAAAGAACAGAATTGAGACTTACTTTGTCTCTGGAAATTTGGATAATATGGCAAGATCTGCTTCAATCTGAGACCCTCAGCTGCTAATTCACAGAATGCAAGCTTGATAGATTCACACTGTTCTTGGGATATGACTAATCCACTTTTTTGCTATTTGCTTCAAATCCAAACAGCAGCAGTGAGTATTCATCTAAAGAGCATCAAATAACAAATATGAATAAGAAAGGATGGCATCACTGGGCTGTCCCAGCATTGGCTAAACTATACATCCCTCCAGTGGCTGGGAGGGAGAGGGGGGGAAACGTGTTCTCTGTGTCATGCATCTCACATCACAACAGAAAAAAAGGAGTGGAGGAATTCCTGATTCTGGATTCTGGCCTGCTGAAGGTTGGAAAATTGGTTTGGTTTCTGCAAAGATAATGTGCTCAATTCAGCTCTCATTTACATCTGTGTAAGTATGGTGTAACTGCAAGAGGTGGAGTGACTCTGGATTTACAACAGTGTAACTGAGATTAAGATCTGCCCCATGTATTAACTAGAACTGGTCAGAATGCCCCCCCCACACACACAAAATTTTCATGAAAAATCAAAACCCACAATATTTTAACCCCAAAATGCCACCATGGCATTGGCATAGCTCAGTTGAGGTCAACTAAGCTACAGTGATTCTCACCAGCTCAGGCTGTGTAAATAAGAACATACTGGATTTATCATACTGGATCAGACTATTGCTTCGTAAAGGGACTGTTCCTGCAAAACCTTACGCCACTGAAGCCAATTGAATGATGCTGATGTAAAGCTGGGGGAGGGGATCAGAATCAGCTCCAATGGGAACAGTCACATGAGTAAGGATTACTTAGGTGAAAAGGGGTATGAAGGATTGTGCCTCAGTTGTGTCAGGATTGTATCCCATTTCTTGTGATGGCCCATATCTGAACCTTCAGAGGAAGGAAAAAAGGACCGAAACCAGGCTCCATCCTGAGCCAGAATGTCTACACTGCAAATTTATAGCCCCACAAGCCAAAGTCAGCTGACATGGGCCAGCTGCAGGTGTTTAATTGCAGTGTAGGCATATTCTTACAGACCAGGGTGAAACCTAATGTAGGAGGCAGATTATCCCACATCTGCCTGCTGCAGGGTGCTTCCTCTGAAGCATCTGGTCCATCAAAGACAATGGACTAGCAGTTATATGTGGACATAAATATTGGCAGGTGCAAAGCTAGATGTCCAAGTGCTAGTGTTTGCATTCAAAATTAATTGCGACCACAGTTATTTGTGGGTGCAAAATGCCAATTTTCACAGTTTGGTCCAGTGTGAACAAAAATAGCACAGACACAATTCCTGAATTCTTTGGGAACTCAGAACACATGCTTCTTTAGAGGCTTGTAACTACAATGGGGGATGTTCTTATACTGACACATAGGGAACTTGTGTATCCAATTCCCACTATACCACAGAACTCCAAGTACAGCAGTACTTGCCCTTAGTATTCTAAGATCAAGGGTGCAAGCCAAGTTTACTCAGCTCCTGTCTCTTTCCCTGCTCCTAAGTACATACTTCTCTCTCACTGTTCCAGAACATGATCCCTCCCACCTTCCCAGCCTTCCCCAAGACAGGCAGAAGACCTCGACTGGCCCACCTTTGAATCTGCCCCCTTTCACTTGCCACCTACTTGTGTGGCTGCTTTGTGTCAGCCCTATGTTAACTCCTGTTCTGGAGGAATTCTCCCCAGATCCCTTGTGGCTCCTGCATGCCTTATATCTTGCCCCAGCAACATATAGAAAGCAGAGGCCAGAGAGGGTGGGGGTGGGGTGTGGCCAGAGTCCTGTTACCAATGCACAGCAGCTGGCAGTGTGAGCTTGGTACAGTGCAGGGGGAACACATGCTATATCGCTGAAAAAAAGAGTGAGTGCACTCCCCCAGTGCCCTGTAGGCAATGTGTCTGTCCGAGCACTCGAGGGGTAGTGGGTTTCCAGCAGGGCTATCCAGGCCTTACAGTTCCACACCAGTTCCCCCATGCAGCGCTACTTTGGCTTTAAAGCAACAATAGAGCCTTCAAACCCTTGTTTCTAACGACAGCTGAACTCTAATCTTCATAGGAGTCATTGCACAGTAGGCCCCAAATCCTGCCCCTCCTGCAGGTACGCTATGGTTCTGCTGCATAGGAGGCAGGATTTCAGGGAGCTCACGCAAAAGGTGAAAATCTCCTGTGTTCTGTGGAGCCCAGCTCCTCAGGGCTTCCTATATGTCCTTAGGGAGTGGTTCTGTGGAGTCTGGAAAGGGGTGGAGCCAGTGGATCTGCTCTTCTACTCTGTGGGTTTACCACCCACTGACCCTACAAAGTTGGAGGAGTGTGTGTGAAGGTTTCTCCAGTCCTAAAGCTGGAATCGTATAGCTGCCGAGTGAATCCACCGCTGCTCTACAGCCTAGGAGAGGGCAGAGTCCTTCCCTGCTGCCCCAATATAAACCCCTTTGCCCAGTTCAAGTTGTCTGGCTGAGTGCTGGGAAAAGAATTCCCCCTGTGGTGCACAAAACCACATCAGAACAACTCTGGAGATTAAAGGCAAAAATCACTTTTCCTATCTTCATGGCTGGTCTGCATGGTTGCATTACAAGCTGCTCTCTCAAAGAGGTTGCACAGGTGTGGAGAACATTCTGTTGGAGTCTGAACTGAAAAACTGAACCTGCCCTAAGAATCATACTGTGCTCTATCCCTCACTACTTTGGAAACCTCTCACCAAAGTTATTAGCGAGCAAGGGAAGTTGGTCCAATAACAGGTATTTGCTCACCAACCTTATCTTAGCAAAGGAAATTGCTACTCTGATCACATGTGCTGGGCTGCATATTTGTAGACATGGCATTTTACCTAGCTGTGCATCGTAAAGACAGGGGCTAAAACAATTACTTGGTAGGCTGTAATTTAGTCAAATGATATCAATAGATTAGAGTGTGTGTGTGCAATATTTATGAGCAAAGAGAGAGAGCAAGAGAGACATGTATTAAATCCATTTCCTAGAATATCCATAAAAAGACTAACAGCATCTCCCTGCTTCTGTTAAGCTTCATTTCTCCGCTACCCAACACAAACACAGCAAAAAGAAATAAAGCAGAAAAGGACCCAAGCTCCCATTTCTCTTGCAAAGCAAATTAATCCATAAAAGCCAAACAGAACAAGTGGCACTAACAAGACTCATGCTTAATATCACTGCTCAATTACTTGCATTCCTCTTATGTTTCATCTCTGCATTGTCAATTTAGATCAGGGTAGGCAACCTATGGCATGCATGCTGAAGGCGGCATGCGAGCTGATTTTCAGTGGCACTCACACTGCCCAGGTCCTGGCCATCGGTTCGGGGGGCTCTGCATTTTAATTTAATTTTAAATAAAGCTTCTTAAACATTTTACAAACCTTATTTACTTTACATAAAACAATAGTTTAGTTATCTATTATAGACTTATAGAAAGAGACCTTCTAAAAAACATTAAAATGTATTACTGGCATGCGAAACCTTAAATTAGAGTGAATAAATGAAGACTCGGCACACGATTGCCGACCCCTGGATTGTAATCTATGTGAGGGGAGGATCCTGTCTTCATATTTTTCTCTAAAGCACTTAGCATACATTTGATGTTACTGTGTATAAATAATCATGCATCATTTCAAATTAAACCCTGATCATAGTTGCTAAAGTAATAATATGTTTTATTAATATTATTATTATTAGCACCCCAATTAGTGTCCCATTGTGCTTGGCACTCCAGACCAAGGAAGGCAGGGACCCTGTCCGGATTGAAAATATACATGCTGGTTTTGTATCAGTTGCCTGTGAAGTGACATTTGAACCATAAAAATCTTCTGCTTGCCTACAAGGTAGTGTTAGTATAGTTATTGCTCAGAAATATATTAAATCAGCCGGGTAAGGTGCTGAGCACACTCCACTCCCACTGAAGTCACTGGGAACTAAGTGCACTCAGCGCTTTGAAGGATCACCCCCACTGTAGACGAACATTCTCAGTTGACTGCCCTCAGATGCTCCCAGCACAGATAAGTTGCTTTTGTTCTACAATTTAAGGGCCAAAGCCTGCTACCTTTCTTCATGCTAGATGTCTCATTGGGCCCTTGACTTCAATGGAGCTAGGCTGATTTACACCAGCTGAGGATCTGGTTGACTGTAGATCTGCCTCCCTAACCCCCACACATAAATACAGATTTAATCCTATGTCCATCGCTCCCAAAGCAGAATCTTGAGTGAGAAGTTGAAAAGAAAAGAAAAGAAAAGAAAAGAAAAGAAAAGAAAAGAAAAGAAAAACTGCATCAACCTCACGCTGTCATGAAGACTTAAAGACAATGGGCTACATTCATCCGTGCTGTAACTCCACTGGACTCAGTGGAGATATGCCAGTCATGCATGTGGCCCTAGGTGCCTTTATTATTTTGTGAAGCAAGGACCCTTTTTAAAGATTTAGATCTACTGTCATCATAAAATCCTCTGACCAAACCTACTGAATATGGTCATAAGCTGTTCTCTCTCTCACTCACTCTCTCTCTCGGGACTATTAGAATTTCACTGTACTTCTTCCTTTTAAAAATTTAATGAGCTCATTTGTAAGGCCATGGTCAGGTTTTCAGTTTTTTGTGTCTTGAGACAGCTGGGTGTGTGTGTAGGGGGGAGAACCTCACAAGAAGTATGTAATAGCTTCCTGCTTATTTATCACTAAAACACACACATGTAAGGCAGAGAAGAATAGAAATGCTCCTTAAGGGATACAATGCTATGAAAAGGTCTGACTGTTTCACTTGCTGCATAGTTACTACTGCGTGATTCACATGGAAAATCTGATTCTCCTTTACACTAAACGTGGTAGTGAAAAAGGGCCTTAAAGGGGGCATAAATTACACTAAGATCTAGTCTACACTAGAAGAGGTTTGCCAGTATGGCTGTACTGGTATAGCTCTACCAGCAAACCTTTTCTAGTGAAGACTAGACCTAGCAGAGATGCAGCTTCTACTGGCAAAAATGTGCTTTTCTCAGTATAACTTATACCAGTTCTCTGAATGAAATAGCTAGTGTTTTACAAATAACAGTAGGCCTTTTGCTAGTATAAAAGTGTAAAAAAAAAAAATCATACCCCTAACTGACATTATTATAACAGCAAAAGTTTCTAGTGTAGACTTGGCCTTATACTCACTGACCAGGGTGGTATAAAGCAAATTAGAATAAGGCGAAGAGTATATTAACTCCCAGGAAAGCAGATAACACCTTCTGATGCTACTAAACTAACTTTTCTAGAAAGTTCTTAACAACTAACCCTCTGTAGAACTCCAGATGTTAATAAGGTTCTGAAGAAAAGTTAGCTTCCACTGTAAAGATCTCCAGAACGGTTAAGTTCTCTAGCAATCATTCAGATTCTGATTACACTACTCTCAATTAAGTTCCCACACATGTACAACAGACAAAGGAAAAAAACCCATAATGCTCTGCTAAAATAGCATTATGGTTGTGAGACTTATGGGCTACATCAAGGAAATGCATTTATATATATCACTGCATCCCATCTCTTGCTCCATTACTTTAAGGCACAAATGCTACATACAATCACAGTGTTTTATTCAGACACATATATCACTGACAAATGAAAGAGAATGTGAAATTACTTTAACATGTTGTTCCTTAAAAAGCTCTGCTTATTTTTTGTATGCAGCACAGTCCTCAGAGCCTGATTCTCCACTGCCTTGCTTCTTGTATTGTCATGTATATCTGTGCAAACTGGATGTAAAACACTACCACCTCTGAATGGTAAAGCTGGTGTAACTCAGTGTAGCTGATTGATACCAGCCAAGGATCTGGCCTGTAGTGTATTGCATTTTACATAGGTGCAAATAACTACATAAGGTGCAAGGCAGTGAAGAATCGGATCCTACAGTCTTAAAATCCATACCTGTATCCAGTTCCTTGGGGATAGCAGAAGAAGCTTAATGGTATCACTGAAAGAGACCCCAAACATTTGAAGAAACTCCCGCTTGCTCCAGTGCCTAATTTCCAGACACTTATGTTCCAGCCCATACTGTGGTATTGTTGAGGATGTATTGATCAGTTCTGAGGCTGCAATGAAGTGCAGTGCGGCTTGCTGCATTTCGGTACAAACTTTAAAGCACTATAAAATGGATTTAAATAGAGACATGTGGACACAGAAAAAAATTATTGCATCAATGTCAGCAGAGTGTATGCTTTGAATATGCATTAGGAATAGTACTGGTGTACTATACAGCATTAGCCAGCTTTCATCTGCTATTCTTAATTAATAATTGAACATACTCCATACCATACAGTTTCAGATTGCTTTTGAGTTTCCTCCCAAATATACAGTATAATAATAATTTATATTAATATAGCATCTTTCATCATGAATGCTCCCAAAGCACTTCATACATTTAATAAACTGACATGCAAGCTATAGCCACCACTGAAATGCAGCTCCTTTTGAGGTGAAACAGTAGCTTTTTAACACCACACTGCAAACACAACACAACATTTAGAAACAGAAAATGAAAAAAAGGACAAAAAGACACTCTGCCAAATTAAACTGCAGGCGGAATTTAAATAGGCAAAACTTCAATTGCTCCAGGACATCATAAAATGCCATGGAATCTTTAATGACCACAAGTAGTCAGGCCCTTGCTTTACTGTATATATCACATCCAAAGGATGACACATTGCTTCTTATTGCCATGCAGGGGAATCAGCTCAACAGTGGTTCAGACAACAGAATCACCTGCAGAATCACCAGCGCCACTTTGTGCATCACCTTCATGTTCCTTGCAATTCTCTCAAAGTAATGACCAGGTTTAGCTTTTATGTCTTAACCAGGTTCACAGCCCAAAGGCTGCAGAACAACTCCATTGGTATCATTACTTTAGTGACCATACACTGCTCTTGATCCACAGCTGCATTGCCACTGATCAACATTATCCCCAAAAGAGTTCTAGAGACACTATACGACTGTGCAGTTACTGTGTATAGTCAATGGCTTCTACTCTGATAGTAGTGTCTTAGCCATTTCTTGAATTAATAAACATTAAAAATCAGAATAATTTACTCTACACGAAAAACCCATGAATAGTAAAACATCATTCATTTAAAACAAAAAAGTCATCTTATAATTTAGAAAAGTCACATCAAGGAATCCCCAAAACTAGCTTTCTTCTCTCACCCAAACAAAAAGTGCCCATGGCAACCAATCCAAGTGAAACCTGGTCAAAAAAACACAACACAGCACATGTTTCAATGGAAAGTTAGTTTTTCCATTCCGTTTTTCAAAGCCCAGAAGAAAGAGATGTGTGACAGAAACAACACAATGTGACGTACATTAGTTGAAGCTGTAGGGACCGTTGTAATGGGCAATGTATTCATCTCTAGGTATTTCAGATAAAATTAATTTTCAAATGGTTTATTTCTCTCAAAAGCCATTAAGACAATTAACAATCATTAAATAAAGTAAGCAGCAACACTCAGCTAGCCAAAAAAGGAAACAAAGGAATCTATTTCCCTTGTATTTTCTTAATTATTGCAGCACATTTCCTTAATCAGTTCCTATCAGCACCATTGGGATGGAGATAAACACTACACACTGAAACAAAACACCTACTGTATTCTATATAGGTTCTGATACCACACTTATCAATAAGATGGAATGAAACAACTACTGTAATTTGCAACATTCCATTCACAAAACAAGCAAACAGATCTCTCAGTAGATCTCAATTCTCATGATGAGTCCCTCACAGGGAAGGGCTAGAGCCCATCAGAGCTAAGAGGATCCTTCATGAAAGCTTAGGGTAGAATTTTACCCACATATTTTTATTCTGATGACAGAATCCAAAAACCCCAATATTCCAGTTCTTCTGGGATTATTTAACCAATTGCAGAAATTTCCTAATAAGAAAGAGAAATGTCTCATGTCTATATTTTATTCTGATTATTCACGGAGGAATAGCATGAGAATTCTTGAAGGATTTGCTTTGGAGGGTTGTGTTTTCATTGGCTGGTTTTTCTGTCTCACAAACCCCTGACTATTTTTAATGAAGATTTGAGTTACACTGAGCTATGGTTTGATTCCATTCTCACCTACATTGGTATAATTTAGAAGCAACTCCACTGAAGTCAATGGAGTAAAACCAGTATGGAAAGAGAAGCAGGCCGTATGATTTTAGATACAAAACACTAAAGAGTAAGACTTTGGAAATATAATAGGTCTCCCTGTAATGTTGTTATTCACCGAACACTCTGTAGTTATTGGAATGAGTTATACAAAATGTTCTACTTGTTAACTGACAGCCCTTAACCACTGAAATGGCAGAGCATACCCCTTGCCAATTCCAGTTAAATCAGGGAAACTTTGGACTGTTGAGCTATCAGAAGTTATTCATCATGATCATTCATATCATTCAAAGTTTTTGAACTGAATCTTATGTTGGGATTACAGGCCTGATTCTCCTCTCATTTACACTAGGTTGACATTAGCGTAACAACAGTGTAGTTGCTCCCAATTTACGCTGCATCTGTGGGTATGTCTACACTGCATATGTGGGTATGATTGCAGCATGTATGGACATATGCAAGCTAGCTTTGCTCTAACTAGCTGGAATAATACCAGGAAGCCGCAGCAGCATTAGATAGTCCCTCAAGTACAGACCTAAGGTTCCAGGTGGGTATGTACAGCTTGTACTGCCGCACACAGCTATTGTGACTCAAGCTAGCTAGCTCAAAGCTAGTGTGGGTATGCCTACATGTGCTGCAGTCACATCTCTGATTTCAGTGTAGACACACACTGTGTGCTGAGCATCAGGCCCTTCAGTTTAACCAGATGCAGCTGATCTCACTCATAGTGAAATGTAAAGAGAGAGCCTCTGCTGCTAGCCAAGTAGAATGATAATGCAATGCTTCTGTGCAAATGGCTATGCTTGTTACATTAGCCCTCCTCTTGTGCTGCTTGAATCTCTTCCTATGCATTTTCATCTTGCTGCAATCGATGGGAGCACTGTGCGCTGAGGGACTGCAGGATCAGTAGTGATACTGCTCTGTGAAAATGCATGACTTCACTAGACTTCAGAAACTAATGTGCCAGCATTCCCACCTAGTGAGAGGAGGTCACCAAATATAGCACCTCATACTTCACTTTCATCTTGCTAGCTATAAAAGGTTTCTATTCAACTGTAATTATTGTCTTTTTACTGGAATCAAATATAAGGTATTTTAAGAAGCTGTTAGAAAAGCTGGATGGGTTGAAGCACCATGGCACTAACACTTGTTTTAATGCACTGTAAAGTGAGCATTTTGGAGAAAGACTAAACTCGGCACATATAATAGGCAATTGTCATAGGCCTTGAATACCATTTTTCATCTTCTCATTTAAAATCAAATTACTTAAGACCAGATTCATCCCCTTCTCTTTAAGCAGTGGGGAAGGAAGCAGAAGAATATTGGCCTAACTCATAGCCCGCTTAAGTCAATGGAGAGACGACCATTTGCATCAACGGGCTTTGGATCGGGCCCTAAAGGAATATAGGAATTCTCTCTAATGTGGATATTTACAGAATATGGTTCGTGAAGTGTCTAGCCATACCAGATTAATCCACTCAGTACACAATCCTATTCCTGACAGTGGCTAGCACCAGATGCTTTAGAGGAAGGTATAAAAACTCCATAGTGGACAATAATGTAACAGTATTCCTATGAGAAAAGTTCTTCCTGACCTCAAACAGCTAATGGTTGGTTTATGCCCTGAAACATGAGGGTTACTGTTTAATAGCTTCTGTATCAATGGATATATTTATTATACATAACTACATATTTATAACTGATGGATAGATGTAATAATAATTGTTTATGAATATAATATATACACTCATAAAACTATTATTACATCTATCGATCAAATAACTCTTGTGAGTTGAATAACTTACATGTGTAACTTCAGGGTAAATTAAATTCATGTTCAAACTGCGGGTATTTTTAGAAAAGTTATTATATAGAAATGTCACCTTGTTACCTCGTGAACCTGCTCCCAGTCTCTATTCAAAGTCTGCTGACTTTAGGGACAAAAATAAGATTTGATTACTATTTCCTTCTCTTAGAGCTGCAGAGTCAGCAGGGGCGGCTCCAGGCACCAGCACGCCAAGCGCGTGCTTGGGGTGGCAAGCCACTGGGGGCACTCTGCCTGTCGCTGCGAGGGCGGCAGGCAGGCTGCCTTTGGTGGCATGCCTGTGGAGGGTCCGCTGGTCCCACAGGTGCAGGAGGTCTGCCGCAGCCACGGGACCAGCGGATCCTCCGCAGGCAAGCCGCTGAATGCAGCCTGCCTGCTGTGCTTGGGGCGGCAAAATGCCTAGAGCCGCCCCTGAGAGTCAGCACAGGTCTGAGAGAAGGAACGGGATCTTATTCTGTCTTGTACATCATGAATACATATGTTAACTAAATTTCAATTGCAGAGCCAATTTTTTCCCTAGGTCCCTGTGATAACTCAGTGCCAACAGTGGAAGAAAATGAAGTTACCCAATTGTAACTGAAGGCAGAATTTGAGTTACAGATTTCCTAGTGCTGGTGATGAATGGAAGGCAAGTTTTTGGGACTGGCAGTTAGAAAAACCATCTTTACTTGTATAATGAGCAACTATGATGCAGAAAAGCTGACACACAATAGACATAGACCTGCACAATGACCTTTTCACAGAGCCATTCCTGAAAGCAGAACCACTGTTTGGGCCTGACCCTGAAAGCCCTGCCTTCATGTGTGCAATTCCCATTAAAAACCCCAGTTCAGCAAGGTACTTAATAAAATACAATAACAATATTTACATTATGGTAGCACCTACTGGTCCCAGACCCATTTTGCAAGGCACTGTAATAAACATACACATAAATAAAGTCATTCCATTAAAAATATCTAGGGTAAGTATAAGATGAATGAATACAACAAACAGAAGGGGCCAGGGGGGAGTGAAGCACAAGGTAAAAATGAGATGATATTGGTCAACATGATCCGCAATGCAAATCAGCTGCCTAGACAGTCAACTTTTTGTAGGCACTGTGGCAGAAAGTTTTTATGCCAAGCTCTTCCCGTGTAGAAGGGACGGCAGGGAGAAAGTGTGAAAGTGTTTGCTGGAAAATTTTACAAATGGGCACTGAAGACTGGCGTTCCTGGCAAAATGCAGGCAGGGGCTGACACCTGGAAACCAAATAAGATGTGATAGAGAGCAGGAGACAGTCCATGAAGGGCCTAAAACGTGAAGGCAAGTAAAAACGGTTTGATGTGGTGGAAAAGGAGGAGCCAGTGGAGGGACACAAAGAGAGGAGTGATGTAGTTGAATCAAGGATCCAGGAAAATGGTCTTTGCTGCCACAGTTTGAATGGATATAAGTGTAAAAATATGGGTTTTATCAAGGCCAGAGAGGTAGATGTTGCAGAAGTCAAGACATAAGATGATGAGGGCCCAGACAAGAATTTTAGCTATGTGGATGGATAGAAAAGGCTGGATCTTAGAGGTGTTATGCAGGAAGAAGCAGCAAGTCGGAAGTCAATAAAAATCAACGGGACTGCCCATGTACTTAAAGTTTGGCATATGCTGAAGTACCAAAGTAAATGGGAGTTGGCAACTGAATGGTTTGCAGAACAGGCCCCTTTAAGAGTATTAACTGAAAACTTTACCATTAGTTCAACCAGACAAACTTCTGTCAGCTTACACTTGAGATTCAATGAAAGTAAGTAAATATTGTGGCTTAGCAAAGATATTTTATCAATGCAAGCTTTTCCCAAGCATTAACATAAACAACACATCTGACATCCTACTCAAGCAAAGTGCATTCTAGCATATATATGGCCATTGATATAATTTTCTCTATATTGTCAGGCAAATGTAACTACAATCAGTATTCAATCATTTACGTATCTCACTATCACAAGGCATAAGAATGTCTACTGATATTGCCTGTCTTTAAAGTTCAACTTTGGATACACAATACCTTTGGCATGAAAGGGACACCAGATACTCAGTATCTGATCTCATTTCCTTATTTATATATAACATAATAACTAGGATAAAATGTCACATTCACAAAGAAGCAATGAAACAACCTTTAAGACTGCCGACCTATCAAAATTAAATGCCTGCAACACCCTCACACATCCACTCCAAAGAACAAAGGAATGTCAGACATTTCTGCATTGGAAGGGTTTGTGTGAAATGTTCCTAAGAAAAAAAAGTCATTTTCAGGAAAAAAAAATCTTTAGCCCTACCTGCTTTTATTTACAAAAATCAAGACCGTAATGACCTAGATCATTGTTAAAACTTTTAGTTAAAGTTAGCATTTATAGAGAAAGGCCACACAAGATTAGTTACAAGAATGCATCCAATATATACAAATTGTTACCAACAAAGATATAGTTACGATCAAACATATTTCCATTGAAGTCAATGTCAGAACTCCTGTCAACCTCAGTGGCAGCAGAATTTAGCCCTAGAATTTCAGTTGGTTTTACTTGCTTGGGGCCATTGAAGTCAGTGGGTTGTGGATCAGGCCCTTGGACTTAATCACCTTTCAAAGTTTGGATCTAAATTCAAAAGGCTTTCAATGTCCACTACAACCCCGCTCTCAGCGAACCTCATTTCTCACAAGGTACTTTCCAATTTCTTAGTTGCTACACCTTTCAGCAAAAACATCAATTAACCAACCACTGGCTTCAGACAGAACTACTAGCAGGGAGAGGAGAGAAACTCGACTCCAGCCAATAACAAGTCAGGACATTCCTGGGTAAGATCCTCAAAAATTGTCTTTAATTAATGTCCAGTATGAACAGATGAGCAAGTGACAGAAGCAAGTCAAATTGCATAGATGAAAACTATGCACTTAAATAAAGTTAGAAACTCGTAACATTAGATGCCCCAAAACTGACAAAATCAAACTATTTAACTGCTGTAAGTAAAATGAATAGTAATGTAACAATGAGATACATACTTGATTCAAAGTGTAAGCAATGTGCAAATTGCGAAAATAAATGGAGCTACCTCAGCTTAAATGGTTTGTTGTCCTGATGGTGCACTTTATATGAATACTATTCTGTTTCTATATTTAACATTGGTAATACTTCATCTTTAAAATCAGAGGCATGTCACAGAGTCCATATACATTCCTGCCTACAGCTGTTATTTACAGGTTCAAACCAATGTCCTGAAAAAAAAAGTAGTAGTTTACATGTCATGGAAAGGAAATACATATATCATTTCAGCAGATTATAGTATAAGGGTTTTTTTTGCTGCATTTAGTCATAAAAATATCTTTTTTACTTCTGTACAAAAGTAAAATATACATTTGACCCCAATTACATTATAGAAATGTCACTGAAACAACAACATTAATCAAAGACTAATGCACCTAAAGGAATTTAATGCCACATGTACTCACTTTAGTTATTGGAGAGACTAGAAAGGGAAAGGGATTTTTTTGTAGACTTGAGTAATACTCGCTAGTCTCTAAGAACAGGTGAAATGAACAGAGCTACATAGATACAAATAGAATATTTTCTGACAAATTTCAGTGAAGACCCCAGCTTCATTTCATTATTTTACAATATGAAGGTGCAGTATTCACTGATAATATAAATTGCTGGTCTTAGTGGAGCACAATTCACCTACACTAAAAAAAAAAAAAGTTAGAATACCCTGAAGTTTCCTGATGTAAATATAGGCATTGACACATTTGATTAATCTAAAGTAGTATTTTAAGACATGGCAAAACAATATGTGCTATACCTGGCCTGAGAAAACTCCAACAAAAATAAAAATGTAGTTCCCTGGTTAAAGCAGTTTTAAAAGTATGTTTGTTTTGTAGTTCCCATTCTTTACAACAATGTTGTGAGATCGCTGAAGACGACCTGCTATCTCTACCTGTGACTTAGCTCTGTGACTAAGAGACCCCTTAAAAAAGAAAAGTGAATCACACTTTGAACCTGATACTGCATACCCTGTACATCCAAAATTCCCATCAAAGTTGACTGAAGTATTGAGTATGCATGAGATATAGGATCAGGACCAGAAAGGGAAAGCACTTTGAAACTGTGATATGTTCCTTTTCCGTTTTACGGGTGACATTAACCTTGAATGTCACCCTTGTAAGTACAGGTAATCAATCTAAAGTCAAAGGAAGAAAAAAGAAAAACATACATTAGGCATGTTTTTGAATAACCTTTTCAAGCTTTCTTTAATAAATTAAGCAATGAGTTTTTCTTCTCCCATTCCAAGTTCTATTTTAATTTTAATTCAATGCAGAGATATTCAAAAATAAAGAGAATCTGCATTGTCCAAAGGCAGGCATTACTTGGGAAAAATGACCTTTGATTCCTTATGTTTATCTTTAAAACGTTAGTTATGCATTTTATATAATTTGTGCTTCAGCTATATTGTAACAGAAAAAAAACGCTCTGTACATTCGTTTAATTAAAACAATTGTCTTTTAGTAAAAACTTGAGAATGAAATTTGTCCCTGGTTCATTTGTCTACCCAGTGCAATCTTTAATGAATTATATGTAGCTGATCTGCTAAGAAACGCCTGATCCTTGAAATCTCTTCTTGGGCAAAATTATTGAAACCAACAGTTCTGTTGTCTGAGCAAGGACTACTGGCTTGGGCACCCAGGCCCCTATTCTGCAAACAGCTAGCCCAAGCTGTTGGCTGTGTTACCCTGGCTACAGTGCTATTTTTCGGCTGCTAGTTTGAGCAGAGTTAGTATGGATACCTTCTATGCAAGCTGGGAAGCACACCTCCCATCTCAAATGTAGACATACCCTACATGCACATGCTTAACTTCACTTACAAGAATAAAGTTAATCCCATGCATGTATGCAGCATTTGTAATGGGTAGTTAATTGCCTTGGATCATATTCATCACTAGTGTAACTTGACTGAAGTCAAAGAGCTTAATTTGCTCATTTACACCCAGATGAACCAGTTAAGTCAATGGAGTTGCAAAGTCAAACTGGTTGAAGTACTAAGAGAATCAAGTGTGTTGACTTCAGTGGGGTTACCTCACCAATGAATTTGGCCCTTTATTGTAGCATTCCTCTTTCCACCAATTCCAATAAGGAAGGTGACTACAAAGCCTTTTGTTTTCATTCTCTCTTGAATTGATCACCTGTTGTTGTTTAGCACACTGCAAAGATTTCTGGTTAAGATCATACTGATTGCTGATATTTCAGACAACTCTCCCTAAACCACGCTATTGAATTAGGGCCTCTTTCTCTGTTTGGAGAGACAATAAATTGGCCATCAGCCCATTTTCTGTCCTCTCCCACTGGAGGAAACATTCATTTTAGAGGTCAAGCCATTCACCAAAAGAAATACAGTAGAAAAGAAAATGTAAAAAAGAAAAATACATTTATTGGTAAGAACAGGCAGTTGTTAAGTGCACCTTCAGGCCTACAAAGACATTTCAGCACGTTTAGTGCAAAGGGGTGAGAGTTTTTTTGTCAAACTTGCCAAAAATGCATGCCTATGCTACATGAGGTTAATCCCTGTACTCCATACTTATTTAGTTCCTTTGTAATGAGCTATAAATGGGTAAGCAACATTCAGACTCCCCAAGCCACCCCAAACCCTAATGATTCACCCTATCCCTTGCTAATAAAAGACCCACTGCATGCAGCATTTTTCTCTTTACACATGCAGAATAATCATCCGTCTGGTAGTTAAATGAAGGTGCGGCTACCCAGCTACTGTAGAAACCATGTTGCTAAAGTGAGGCCTCGTCTCTCAGGTGCTACTTTCTGATCATCAGTCCCACAGCACTGAACTGATTATTGCTGTCTTGAACTGAATGCAACATGCAAGTCAGTCTAACCATGGGAAGTTGTATCCTCGACTATGAAAGATTGTGACCACCAGATTTTAATTCTGGTGGGAAGGGTGTGTTGTGGGGGTGTGGGTTGGGAAGGAAGCTTTACCTCATCTATCTGGAGAGTTTAATGCCCTGTTTTATCAGATGCTTTGCAGTTCTTTGAGATCCCTCTCTCCTGGATTGGAAAGTGATCATTAATATTAATAGAAGCCACACAGTGAGAAGTCAAGTCTTTCTGTAAACCTGGCATGTTAGACTTGTGCATAACTGCAGAGTTAATTTGTTTTTAGATTATAAGTGCCTTGATATGTAGATGATGGGGATGGGGGTAAGAGGGGGCCTGTACAGTGGGAAATGGCTCAACAGCAGCTGGCCATATGCTAAGTGCAGAATGAAGATTCTCAACTTTGTCCTTTAAAGAAAGAAAAAAAAATAGGATTAGTGCCTATGTTGGTTAAGATTGAAAGTTGTCATCTTCCAGGGCCTACTGGTCAAGGCTTGCATACTGCAGAAGATTCCTTCTCCCAGCATTGCTGCCATTCATCAGGTCACAGTGGCAATGGATGGAAGATGCTTGAAAGGTCTGCAATGGGATTTAAAATCTATGGGGTTGCTGAGGGAGTTTAGTGAAAGGGTGAGGGAGACAGGGATGTGTGCCTGGCTGGGAAATGGGAAGCCTCTCTCACCTACCTCCTGGGGAATCCAAGGGGAAAGAAAGGTGCAGCCCTCCCATCTGGTTGCCTGCCTGGTCGATGCTGCAGTAAGTGATGGTCCATAGTTCCTCTTGTGTTCTGCCCTTCTGGGACAGGCTGCCAAAGAGTCATCTCAGGGGAAGGAAAGGCAAAAATGGTGAGGGCAGCACTGTCTCTATAAACAATCTGGGAAACTTTGAGTCTTGCATAAACATGATTGTGACTTATTTGGCAGAGGCAAATGCTGAGCCCCACAGCATCACATTGCCAAGGGAAGAAAGGTGTCCTCGGGCGCTGGTGGTTTTTGCTCTCCTCTTCTCTCTCTGTGTGTGTGCTGTGCCTGGAGATAACACAGTACATTCCTGATTGTGTGTTGGTGACTTGCCCCTTCCTTCACTACTTATGATCAGCTCTATTCAAGGAGGCACTTTTAGCGATTCAGTAGATAAAGAATAAAGGCACTAAGCAACTATCTAAACCAATCTGTTGAGTCTCTTCAGTGAGTTTTAGGGAGTACAAAAGTCTATAGACCTCAAATAATGACTGCAAAAGAAATCTGCTACTGCGACTTGGATGTATACAATAGATAAGTTTCATTTACATTCTGAGAATGCACCAAAAGGCATTTCACCTACAAAGGATACTAGTTCTTAGGTGTTGCTATACATAACTTGACTTCTTAATTTTCCATATAGTTTTCCCTTTAAGGGATAGGATATGTTCCTTTCCAACAGTGCCTGGACAGAAGCCAACACATTTCCCTGAGCAATGCAGGAAACTCGTCAGGTCTCTCTATTCAGTTCTTTCTGGCCCTCAATCCAACAAGTGCTTTATTAAGTATTAATTATTATTATTATTACTGAATTCATGCATTAATTAATTCAAGTTACACCTTAGTCATTTCGGCCATAATGCTGAATATTTGAACATGCTTTGATCTCCAAAAGTTATTGTTCCCGTTTGACTAACATACATACTTAAATACAGTACTTTAAATTACTAATCAAATATTAATAAATTAAGGAGTGCACTTTTGGTGAATGCAAATCAAAAAAGAAAAGAAAAAAAGAAAAGATAAAGAACCTATTTTTAGAAGATTCATTTCAAACAAAAGCTTATCCCCTATTGTCTGAGGTAACATTTCAGGCATGCGATTATAAAGTAAATAGTATCAAATTCAGACATGCTTATATTAAACTCCATTGTGCTATTTTGCAACAAAGGGGCTAAAAGTTTTTGCTTCCAGTCCTGGAGAGGGAAAAAAAATGTGTGTTTAAACCATCTGCACTTAAGAAAACTTAGCAGCATTGCAGATGTTTTGTCTTTTTTTTTCCTTATAGAATAGTTCTTTTATGCTAAGGGTGTATACAGCAACAAGACCAGGCTCAAGTGTATTTTTAATAAGGTGCTGCATGAATTTGTAGATCGGAACTACATCATCTTTCACAAAAGAGGGGAAATTCACGCTTCAGTTGACCAAAACAGCAGCAAATGCTTGCTGCATATTTTTTGCTGAAGTTTTTATCTGATGCACTTTCTTGGATGCATTGTGCAGTTTTGCAGAATATTTTACTGGAATCCATGCATATTTTTATCTCTCTAAAATTGTCTGTTGTGTTTTGTTTAAAATTAAGTTAAACAAGCAACAAGGATGAAAAAAAGTTTAGATTTAGAAGCATATGATTGTTTTTTATCACTAGCCTAGTTTAAATAGTTATCATTTACCAGTTGGAAAATACCCTTTAAGAATAACCGAAAACGTTATCTTTCATGGATCCTGAAATCTTCTTGATCACTGAGCAAAAATTCGCAATGCAACAATGCATTTACGAGGTAAATAAAGCATTCAAAGACTACTAGTAAAGCATCTACAACGTGTGACTGAGTCACTTAAAGTCTTCAAGCTGAGAGTGTTTTTTGTTTTTTTTTGTTTTTTACACATCAGTCAGCAGTTTGTTTTTATTAACACAGTTTTGATTGGCTATGGTGCAGTTGCCAGTTCTGAGATTAGCCTCTCTAAAATTGTCTATGCTATTATTCATATCCTCTTCGATTTCCATGTACTCAGATTTGCTGATTGTGGAGGAGCTACGGCGACTCAGATCACTGTGAGATGCTAAATTGGGGGAGCTAACATGGAGTAACTGAGCCTGTTCTTCCCCTTCTGTTTCTCGGTGGTAGAAGTAGTTGAAGTTGGACACGATGACAGGTACAGGCAGGGCAATTGTCAGCACGCCAGCGATGGCACACAAGGAGCCTACAATTTTGCCTCCAATTGTCACAGGGTACATGTCACCATATCCCACAGTGGTCATGGTTACCACAGCCCACCAGAAAGCATCAGGGATGCTTGTGAAATAAGTCACAGGTTCTTCAGCTTCAGCAAAATACACCGCGCTGGAGAACAAGATCACCCCAATGAAAAGAAAGAAGATTAGTAAACCTAACTCTCTCATGCTTGCTTTGAGGGTTTGTCCCAAAATCTGGAGGCCCTTAGAATGTCTGGAGAGTTTGAAGATTCTAAAGACTCTTACCAGTCTGATGACTCTCAGGATAGCCAGAGAGGTGGCCTGCTCCCCCTTTTGGGTACCTTCCTGCTCAGCCATCTCAGTTCCTAAGGTGATGAAGTAGGGGATGATGGCCACTATGTCAATGAAATTCATGATATTCTTGAAAAACTCGGGCTTGCTGGGACAGGCGAAGAAGCGCACCACCAGCTCAAAGGAAAACCAGATGATGCAAAGGGTTTCCACGATGAAGAAAGGGTCGGTAAAAATGCTGGACTTGTAGATCACGGTGGAGTTGTCAATGCGGTGCAGAGTCCCTGTAAAGTCCTTGTCCTCCTTCAGATCCGGCAAAGTTTCTAGGCAGAAGATGACTATGGAGATGAGGATCACCATGACTGAGATTATTGCAATGACCCTGGCTGGCCCGGAGCTCTCTGGGTACTCAAACAGGAGCCACACCTGGCGCTGGTATTCCTTCTCGGGCAAGGGCCTCTCCTCCTCCTTGATGTACCCTTCATCCTCCCGGAATTTCTCCATGGCCTCCTCACCTAGCTCATAAAATTTTATCTCCTCAGAGAACATGTCCAGAGGCACATTGACTGGCCTGCGGAGCCTGCCTCCAGACTGGTAGTAATAGAGGATGGCATCGAAGCTGGGCCGGTTCCGGTCAAAGAAATACTCATTGCGCAATGGGTCAAAATACCGCATGCGCTTTTTGGGGTTCCCCAGCAGCGTGTTGGGGAACTGGGCTAGGGTCTTCAGCTGGGTCTCAAAGCGCAGCCCGGCGATGTTGATCACCACCCGCTCGCAGCACTCATGGTCATCATGGGCGTCTGGCTGGTAGCTATCCTGCGGGTGGCCTGGCAGGACAGAGGTCTCATCCATGTTCTCTCCAGCCATCACAGTCATGGTGGCACAGGGGGTGGGGGAGTCTCAGGGATATAGAGGGACACCTTGGGTGGGTGAGAGGAGTCTGAAATGGAGAGTCCCAAGAGGGGAGAGCCTCAGGGGAGAAGGATGGGGGGTCTGGGATGCAAAGCCTTAGAGGGTGTAAGGAGGGATGGTGGATCCAGAAGAGCTTTAAGTGAGGGGAGGAGAGACAGAGGATGAGGATCAGGGATGGAAAACCCCAGAAAGGTGAAGGAGAAATAGATGAGGGAAAAGGGGCCTGGGATGGAGAGAATCAGGAAAGGGAGGGATAAGGGGTGGAGAACCTCAGAGGGGAAAGAGGAGAGGGGAGGGAGGCATGAGGGGTCCCCTGTGTGTGTCCCAAGGTAGAAGGGTTTGGGGGGTGTCAATCACACACCCCAGGCTGGGCTCCCCTCCCCAGCCAGTTCCTTTTGCCTTTAACACGGTCCTGCTGCTTTTCTCGCTGACTCGACCATCACTGCTGCTGCTGCCACGGAGTTACCATCAAAATAAATAAATAAAAAGGGGGGCTGGGATGCGATGGCTTGCAATGCCAACACAGCAATTTCCACTGGCCTCCCTCCTCTTGGTTTGGGGGGATAAAGCTCGCTTCGGGGCAGTCGCTGGAGGCTGCAAGGGGAAAGAGGGGGAAAGCAGATAGGTAAAAAACCACAACACACTCAGCTGGGCTGGATGGGGAGAGGGGGGAGAACCCAGCAAGAAGCCTCATGCTTTCCCCATGGCGTTAACACCCCCGTCCCCACACATTCATACACCGGGCATCCTTCCGATGTAAGGCCCTGGTCCAAAGCCTTCTGGAGGCAAGGGAAAGCCTCCCGGTAACTTCAGTGGGTTTGCAGCAGTCTGCCTGCACTTCCCGCGCCTCAACCCCCCTCTTGCAGAAACTTAGCCGCCTCCAGCCAACTTCGTTCCAGGGCTGCGGGTGGATCGCAGCTGCAGCCCTCAATCAACAATAAAAAGGGGGCCAAGGGAGAGATCTGGGCTGGGAGGGGTGAGGCAGAAAAGCAGAGCGCGAGGGCTTCCTTACCTGCCCCCCGGGTCAGCTGGAGGGATGAGGACCTGGAGACCCTGCCGGAATGCGTCAAGTCGCAGCAGCAACGGCAGCATCCAAAAAGCGCAGCAGCAAACTCACCCTCCTCCGCCGCCTGTGCCCCTGCCGAGATCGCTCTACAGGGCTGCCTGCGAGATGCTGAAATATTCATCTGCCAGCTTCGGCGGCGCTGGGAACCAGGCGGGTGACGATGGGGAGAAGAAGGGGCACCCGCCCAAAAGGATCGCGTCCAAACAAACAGGACGCGGCGAGCGCCTCTCTCGCTCCCCTTCTGCCTGTGCCCTTAAGAGAGCCGGGCAGCAGCAGGGAAGGGGGAAAGCCGCAGCCCTGCAGCTGCGTCCCCGGCGCAGATCTTGGCTCGCCCTGGCTAGAGCCGCAGCGGCAGGAAGGAGCGGGACGCGCGTGGCAGAGGCGAGGCGGCTGCGGAATACAGGCAGAGCAAGGAGCAAACTCGAGCCATTTCTTGACGCTGCAGGATCAGCAGAAACCTGAGAGCTGTGCGGTGCGGCGCTGGGATGGGGTGGGGGGAGGAGGGGAAAGGGGCGATCGCACGTTTCCTCCCCACCGCGCCACTGGAGCAGCCCTGCCCTCCCCCGAGCTCCCGGTGGGGTTTAAACCCACGCACAGCAGCAGCCACCCTGGGTCCGAGCGAGCATTGCAAACGGGCCAGCTTCGACGCAATGCAGGCGGCGGCGGCGGCGCGGGCCAGGCGAGCGGAGCCCCCTGGGCGTGCGGCCCGCGCTCGGCAGCAGCTGGAAGGGCTCCCAGTCTCCCCGCAAGGTGCATCCCCCCCTCCCCTCCAGCCGCAGGAGCAGCGAGGGGCCGGGAAAGCCCCGGACTAGCCGGTTCTTGCGGAGCGCTGGGGGGGATCGGGCCTGGGGGGCGATTGACACTAACCCGAAGCCTGGCTCTTGGGTTAATATTTTTCTCAGGACCTTTTCCACCTGTGACCTAGGGTGCCCTTTGGGGAGAAGGTTTCTCCCCCCCCCCCCCCGGTCCCTTTCCAGTCACATCTTTCAACCCAACCACTCAGATTTGGATCTGCTCCAATACGCTCCTCACCGCCCGCACAGGTAGGTTAGTAGCGCAGCAGCTGACCCTGGCTCTGCCCCGGCTGCCACCGAGCTGGGCAGCAGGACACGCCCGGGGGTCGGGCTCCCCCCGCCGCTGAGGCCTTCGCCAGGTGCAGGGCCACCCGGCGCTTGCCCCGAGAAGCGGCTCGGGAGGCGATGCGCCTGCAGTCCGGGCGCCAGCAGCTGCTGCTGCTGAGACAGCTCCCCGGGGGCAACTGCCCAGCGCAGCCAGGTCTGCGGCTGGCGCTTCCGCTGTATCGATCCCCTGCCCCTCCGGAATGCAGCCATCGACTCCAGCCTTTGCAACGGGACCCCCGCTCCCCCAGCCACGTGCTCGCTAATGGACTGCGCTCCACTTTGCCGGCCCCAGGGGCCTAGCAGTGGATCCAGTGTAGTGTGGATGTAATTGGGAGGGAAGAGTTAAGCAGCAGCGGCAGCAGCAGCATCTTACAAGGAAATTGCCCTTCATGCTGCTTATCCCACTGAATTGATGAATCACATAACTCAGAGAAGACCTATTATGTCATCTGCTTTTTGCGGGATTGTTCCCTACAGTACAGAATAATGTACATTATATAAAAGCTGGCTGCTCACTTTGTCAAAGCAGGATAGGCGATCAAATACAACCCAGGCTTTTTTCTTTCATTCTTTGTTTTATTGCACAAATGAGTGCAATTTGAAGCACTTGGGGTTAGACAGACCATATCCATGTTTAAGAGGCCTGGCCTCAGTGTTTCACTGCATAAAACATTACATGCAATTAAGGTTGCACTTGGCCGTTTAAAAATGCCTAATCACATGACTCCATGGACCTTTCCTTCCCCTCCCACTTCTGAGGTCTCCTATTTATTTCTCCTGCTTTCTTTGAGAGGAAGGGTAATTTTAAAATCTTCTAACAGTTTGTCCTACCTCTACTGCCAATCAGAGCTTGAATGGAGCAATGCTCATCAGCACTAGTTGCAGCAGAAATGCATAGGAATGGATTTGCCACAACATATCAGGTCACTGGACAGAAAAGAATAGTCCAGTATAGTGCCTTTTTCAGTGACCAAAACAGTGATGCTTTGAAGGTAGGGTGAAAAACTCCACAGTTGTCCTGGCCAAGATCTATAAGGAAGAAAATCCTTCTGCTACCCCAAGACCAATCATTTACACTCTGAAAGAGGAGATCTGATTATCCTGTCTTCCTCCTTAATGATCACTACTTTCTCATTTGCAATTAACTGTTATTTATTTGTACTGCAATATTGCCCAAGAGACCAGCCATGGACCAGGACCCAGTTGTGCTAGGTACCAACACAGAATAAAAAGACAGTCCCTGCTCCAAAGAGATCAGAAAGTTATTCAGCCTTAAAAACAAACAAACAAAACCCAGCAACTATATTTGACTCAACATCCTCTTACGGCAATGAATTCCAGTGTCCGACTACATGCTACACAGAGCTGGCTGCAAGATATTCTTAAAATGGTGTATTCAATACATTTGGATATTTTTGCATAAATAAAGCAATAAACATATTTGGAATATTCACCCTATTCTAATGCTTTATAAAGGTTACTATTTTTTTTTACAAGTTCAAAGTGTAGTGGGTAAGGATGGTCTTGTGAATAAGGCACTAGGCTGAAAGTCAGGGTTTAGAATTCAAACAAAACCCTGTTCTGCCACAGGCATCTTGTGTTAGCTTGGCCAAGCCACTCAATTTTCCTGCTTCTCATCTGTAAAAGGGGGATAATGGTGCTTTCTTTATCTCAACAGATTAGATTATAAACTGTTAGGGGCAGAGACTGTCTTTTACTATTAGGGCTGAGTGGGAAAAGGTTTTCCTCTCCCGTGAGAATTTTTAAGATTTTTCCATCCCAAATCAGGCCAAAAAGTCAAAATGTTTTGCAAACCTTCAGATCAATCAAAACATTTTGTTTCAATAATTTCAAAATGTTTGGGTTCAATTTTGACCTATTTAGTATAAATTAGGTTATATTTTAAAACAAAGTCATTGCAAATGAAACAGCCCATTTTGACAGTTTCTTAACTCCCCCGCCCCAGCAGTTTCAATGACTCATCAGTTTCAACAAATCAGCATTTTTCAGCGACATTTTTTTTCGGCAAAAAAAGTGTTCCATCGAAAAATTCCCAGCCAGCTTTACTTAGGGCTTGTCCACACTTACAGCACTGATGCAGCTGTGCCACTGTAGTGCTTAGTGAAGATGCTGCCTCTGCCCACAGGAGAGCTGCTTCTGTCCGTGAAGGTATTCCTCCTCCCCGAAAGGTGGTAGCTTTGGTGACAGGAGAAGCCCTACTGTTGACATAGCGCTGTCTACACTGAGGGTTAGGTTGGTATAGCTACATTGTTCAGGGGTGTAGATTTTCCACACCTCTGAGTGATGTAGTTATACCGATATAAGTTTGTAGTATAGACCAGGACTAACCATGAGTTTGTTACTGCTTAGCATAACAGAGCCCTAGTCTTGATTATGACCTCTAGGTAGTACTGCAACATAAACGATAACAGTACCCATTGAGTTGTCCTTTGTTCTTATATTATGAGACAGTGTAAAAACAAAAGGAGACACCGATCAATTTTCATAATACCCTTCCTTCATAATTTTGAATACCTTAATCATTGCTTCTTGCTGATAACTCAAATGCTTCCAGCATAGCTGATTCAACAACACATTAGAAAAAGTGCATCATCAGGAGTAGCAGGATGGGGCATCTGGCAATCTTATTAAGGAATATAAACTACCGTACAGTAGGATTGTGCCCTGGAAGACAAGGAGGTCCCATAACATGTTACCCAAGCTACTTATCACTGTAAATGATGAGACGGGATCTGGTGTTGCAGCGAAGTCAGGTTGCTAATATTAGATACAGAAAAGGCAGAGAAAATGCACAAAAGAAATCACACATGTAACCTAAGGCAGCAAATTCAGAAATTTACCATTATCCCCCTTCTCTTGCATCTTAGGAACAAGGAGAAAATTCTGATTGTTGCGTCACAAGAAACAAAATCTGTCCTACTAGGCCATGAGGTTAGGGATTTGGGGACATATTTTTAAGAGTACTGTACTGTATGTAGGTGCCCAAAGATCAGATAGGTGCCTAGAGTGATTTTCAAAAGCACCTAGGCACTTTCAAAAACCCCACTAGACGACTATATGCATCTTTATGTACTTAAATATGTTTAAATAACTGTCCCTTGGAACTTTCTGCACAACTTAAATGAAAAATGTCCATTGGAAGACTGTTTTGTAGAATAAGCTAGAGGTTGCCCTACTTTTCTCAGACACTTGGAGGATCTTCCCTTGTAGTAAGGTGTTCAAAAAAACAAACAAACAAACAATGTAGATGCGGACTAAGGACTTTTAGGGCACAGGGAGGATAAGAAAGATTGTATAGAGCAAATGTAATTCTGAAGTTGGATTAGAAAGGAACCGATGGACTTCCGCATTTCTGAGGCATCCACAACATTTTGGCATCTGAGGCAGGGAGCTCAAATGACACCCCCATGGCCCCTCACTTGGGCCAAAACTTTGAAAGGTCTCAATTCTGCCTTCTTCCTTTTCTACTCGTCTCATGGTACTGCTCTGCCACCTACCCCAATAAAGGAGAACTAAAAACTTAAAATGCCTTGTTCAAAAATGTTAAGTAACACTTAACTTTAAAACACCTGAACAGCAAATGTAACTTTTCTTGTCTGCATAGCAAAGACTAGCATTTTTATCTGTTTGAATAATCAAAGTGGTGCTTTCTGTGCCTTCTTGGTTGCAAAGATTTGAACTGCTTCCTGCTGAAGGTCCACATTCTGAGCCAGCTCATGCTCTATTGAGATGGTTGCAAGGCCAACCAGCCTCTCCTGTGTCATTGTGGAGCGTGTTATGTATTTTTATTAACTTCATCTTGGAGAAGCTGCGTTCTCCGCTGGCAACTGTTACAGGAAGTGTTAGCAATATGCGCAGAGCAACAAAAGCATTGGAAAGAGGGTGGTCATCTTATTTGTGCACATATATTCCAGAACAGCCTTTGGAGTTGATCCTGCTGAAATGTATCTTGAAAGGGCTTTCAGTTTATCACCTAAATCACTTACATCAATAGTGCATATGTCATCATGTGTCAACACTGTCTCTAGTGCCCTGCATTGCTCGTGTAGATCTTCTTCAGGTATAATGAGGAGTTTTGGAATATCATACAACGTCCCAAATATACTGCTGTGTTCCTTGAGCCGCATGAAACATTCTTCAACTGACTGTATTGCACAATCTAGCACCTGGTTAAAGAATTCAACTTTGAATTGTTGTTTGGGATCTCTTATGGGATTATCCTGTGCCCCGTAATCAAAATGTCTTCTTCTTCAGTCACTCTTGTATTCTTGAATGGGTGGGAAAATAGCTTCAGTGTGAAGTTCCTCTGCCAACTTCTATGCAGTCTTCAGAACATTTTGAAATCCCTCATCTGACCGGTAAGACTGTAGGTATGACTTTGCTTTGTCCAGTTGTCCCATTGCTCCAGATATATCAAGGTCAACACCTTGGAGTCTCTTGCTTACAACATTTATTTCAAACAGTATGTCATGCCACAACACTAAGCCACACACAGAAATTTGAAGTAATGTATGTTTCTGGTGATTCCATTTCCCTCTGCCACTGTTCTCACATGAACAGTTCCTGTCATAGCATTATCCTCCATAATGGCAACTATGGCATCATCTGTCTTCCCAATTTGGTATTTAATAGGCTTTATTGCCTACACTCGCCTTTCCTATCGCGTGGCACTCAGCGGTTTCAGTGTCAGAGAGGATGTTCCCAGATGTTGCTTCAAAATTTGCCGTTGATGAGCTGATGCAGAGAAAAATACAAAGGTGCTTTGAATTACATTAAAAAATTCAGCAGCCTCACTAGAAGCTGATGCTGCATCACTGACCACCAAGTTCAATGAATGAGAACTGCATGGGACAAAAAAAGATCGAGGGTTTAACTCTCGGATCCGTGTCTGCACTCCTCTGTTCTTTCCTCTCATGTTAGCACCATTATCGTAGCCCTGACCTCTCATGTCAGCTATCACAATTCCCGTATCTTCCAGCTTTTTAAGAAGCACATTTGTCATACCAGCTGCTGTAATATCATCAATGTCAATACATTCTAGAAAATGCTCTCTGACAGTCACCATTGCAGGGACATTTTCACTAGGTTCTGTTGTTGTTACAAAATGCACCATTAAAGTCATTTGTTCCGTATGGCTGATGTCAGGTGTGCAGTCCAGAATAACAGAGTAATATCTTGCTGACTTCAGATCTGCCATTATCTTCTTTTTGACTTTTGTTGCCAGTAACTGTATGATCTCATTTTGAATCGTTTTTCCAAGGTAGTGGTGTGTGTACATTTCTTGGGTGGTGACTCTTCTTAGATGCTCCTAGAGTACAGCATCAAACTCAGCCATCAGCTCCACAATTTTAAGGAAGTTTCCATTGTTTGGCACATACAGCTGATCTGAAGTGCCACACAGTGCTAGGTTTTGGGTAGCAAGCATTCTCACAATGGCAATGAGCCTTTTCAGAACATTTTGTGAGTAAAGAGACTCTGATGCAATCTTCTCTTGATGCTGATCATCTATGGTGGCCTTTAACCTTAGTCTCATCTCAAGCTCTTTCCACCTATGGAATGCTCTCTGGTGATTTGCTGCCTTCTCATGGCATGCCAGATTTCTAGCCAGATTTTTCCAGTCCTTTGTTCCTGTAGAACCCAATGCGTCTGGAACATTAGACTGGAAGAGTTTGCAACAAAAACAGTATGCAGCATTCTGGATTTTTGAGTACATAGGCCATGGCCTCTCGACTTTTTCACCATTGGGGATTTCACGCCAGTAATGTGTTGACTGGAAACTTCTATTTTGATTGTCTTTGGGGAACATGAAGTTTTTCACTTGCTCTGGCCCATGCAGTACAAGGAAGTCCTTCAGGCTACTGCTCAAGTGGGTCCACAGTCCTGGATCATCTAGACTTAAGGAACTAAACTCAGCAGCAGCTGTTTCTTGCAGCTCCACCACACTCTTCTCTGATCTACACTTTTCTTCAGGAATGTGCATGGTTACATCCATTTGAGATGGAGATATGGATGCTGCAATAGCTGCCAGGTCACCTACACTCTGACTAACTGGAAGATCAGGCATCTCCTCACCACTCACATCCTCACTGGGGCCAGAAGGCTCAACGTGAACATTTGTGTCTATGTATCTCAGGAGAGCTCCTTCCTGCTTAGATAGAAAAGCTTCCTTTGCTTTCTTTCCTTTTCTGAATGCTGCCCCAGAGGGGCATTTTCTTCTTTCACTCATGACTGCTCTTCTGTGCCAGCTATAGTGGCTCTCAACACTCAATTGAAGGGGACAAATAAGCAGGCTGTTAGCAGGGCCTGAGTGAGGGAAGATATCAGCATCTTAAGGGCCTAATATCAGAGGGGTAGCCGTGTTAGTCTGGATCTGTAAAAGCAGCAAAGAGTCCTATGGCACCTTATAGACTAACAGATGTCTGTTAGTCTATAAGGTGCCATAGGACTCTTTGCTGCTTTTAAGGGCCTAACTGGCTCCTACTACTTCAGTTGATTGCCTGTTCTCCTCAGATGAGTTCAGGGAAGCAGCAGGAAACAGGAAGCTCCATGAGAAGCTGGTGTTAATCAGTCCAGGCTCCTGGAGGTGCTAGAGAGGTACATAAGAGGCTCCTCCTCCTCTCTCTCCCTGCAGCTCCTGCTGCTTTCTGTTATTCCTTCTCACCTTTTCTCCTGCCTGTCTGTTATGTCTCTTGTGCCCTCCTTCCTCCAGCACAGCACTCCACCATCTCTGTGCATCTAGAGCAGACAGAATACATATGCACCAGTAGCAGACACAATTTTCTACACTCTGGGTCCTAATGGCGCTACCCGCCGCCCTCCCCCGCCCAAGTCTGGCACCTGAGGCAGCCATCTCAGTTCACCTCATGGTAAGGCCAGCCCTGTGAGGCATGCGTTAGCTTCTAATGTGCAAACCTTGGGTATCTGCTGTGGCATTTTAAAAAGTGGTCCTACCAGGGCCAGATTTCCAATTAGGCACAGTAGGCACGTGCTTAGGGGGCACCAGCATTTTAGGGGCACCTTACCTCTCTAAAACTGTGTGCAACACGAAGGTCACCTGTAGGTGGGGGGAGGGGGGCTGAAGATGCTGTGCCTAGGGGCACGTAAGATTTAAATCTAGCCCAGGGTCATACTCTGAAAAAGTGTTCTGAAAAATAAGCATCCACAAGAGCTCTCTATTTTTTCCATCTTTCATTTTTCACCAGGTCACATTTTATCAATCTACAATTATTATACAACTTCCAGTCCTGCAATATCATTTTGCTATCTGAAAGTTAAGGTGAGTTCTGTCTGGTTTGATATCATCGTCTGTAATGTACCTTTGCCAGGAAAGGAGTAATACAGACCCACTTAGTGTTGTGAGCCCCTTGTAATCAGGGCCTTTACCCTTGGAGTGCCCCTGGGCAGCTCAGAGCAACAACACCAGTGCATCTCTGACTCAGTTTTAATAAATCCACTGAGGCTCATATATTGAACAGCACCCCTTCAGGGATCTAGTTTATTCAGTCCCAAAGGACGGACTAAGCTGCATCACACAAATAGGCCTCTCTCTCAGCATTTTTAGCCTCATTCCAAGGTCCCTTATCAGTGAGGCCTTCATCAGCTGGAATCCCTTTCTGGAGTCAATGGCCTCTTGCCACTAGCCAGGAAGGCTCTCTCCTCTTGGGTTAAGGTCCGCGTGGTCTCAGAACTACAACAACCCTTCTTTTGGACTGCACATAATTCCTCTAATTTAGGGTTTCTGTTGTTGCCTACTGATGTCTTTCATGCGTGCCAGGTTTCTCTGAGCTTAGTATTCATAGCCCTTTCTTATCAGAAATTCTGCCACCCAGCAGCATTCTTCCTTGGTTTTCTTTGCTGGTGAGCTCTGCCCACCAGCTTCCCCCTGAAAACCCTCCTCTGTAGGATTTTTTGCTTGCTGTACTCTGGAAACTTCCTCTCTCCCCAGGAGTCTCTGTTCTCTAGCCCAGCCCCACTGGACATAGCTTCCTGTTATCATGCCAGGTATTTCCCTGCCTATTAACTGCCTCCCAGTTTCTCACTGAATTCATTAGTCCTTGGTGAACCTGCCTGGCATCATTCCCCTTGTGGAGCCTGTCTCTCCTTCACCAGTATGCCCACCCTCTACACTTCCCAAACATCCCCTCCCTCCTTCCTGTCTGATGTTTTTGCTGGATATTCACTTTTTATAGCATTCAATCATAGTAACACTTAACATACCTGGAAGATAAAATCAGTTGGGGCAAGTTATTTTGCAATCCCAGATTTTGCTCACCACATGCAAAATCCCTCCAGAACTTGTTAAATGTGAGGCCTGGACTTTAATGACACTTTTCACATGGTTAAAGTAAAGCACGTGCTTAAGAGCTTTTCCAGAGCAGGACTAGAGTGATCAGTATCTTACATGATCATACTGATAACGGGTGTGTCTGGGTTGAGTGGCTCTTTCTTGCAAAGTGACTTTGTGTAGAAGGTATCATGTTTCCCTGGTTTCTACATCAAATTTGCTCAGTTTGCAGTTTTGAAAAATGAGGTTTTTTTTCCCCCCTAGCTGCCAATCCTACAAACTTACTCTGGTTTCTGACAGTCAGGATGGATTCTTTCCATCCCATGGATCATCTATAATAGAGGTTCTGTAAGACAATTTAAGACCTCAGCTACACCTGAGAAACCTCGTGTTAAGATTATACCCTGTGACAGTAACAGTTGTGTAAGCCTATAAATGGTTTGAGCAAGTGGAACTGAGGACATAATCCAAAAAACACTAGAGACCCCATTGTATAATATGTATAATCTCAAGACGTACAACAGAAGCTAAGGGACTAATTTGGCCTGCAGAGCCTCTATCACTGTTGATGATCCATGAAATGGAAAGAACCCAGTTTGACTGGCAGAGTCAACTTAAGTTTGTGGTGCTGACAGAACACGCACGCACGTGCGCACACACACACAACTTACAAAAACCCTTTAAAGAGTTTTTCCCCCTCTTTAAACACTAATTTATGAGCCTTGTTACTATCTTCCAATAGTATTAGACATTTCTACTACAAGGATAATCAAATCTCAAGCTTCAGAACACACTGATAGCCTGTGGGAGACAAAAATAAATTTTTCCCTCGCGTCATCTCGTGCATTTTTTTGCTATCTTCCTTTGATGTATCAGGTGTGGGCCTGTGTCAGAGATGTCCGCTAGGACAGCAACTCCTATTATTACATAGGGCTCAAATGATAGCCTGGCTGCACAAACATTCAGGGGAATAAGAGCGTTTAAGGAACCCCCATACTCCTCTGCATGGGCTACCCACATTGCTGGAGCCTGAGTACACACTACCAAGTTGGTACTCCCCATCCTGCCTAGGTAGGTGGATTGTGGGTATGCACAGGTGGGAAGTAGGTGGAGCAATGTGTTGGCTGATGAAGCCTTTCTCATTCAGAGAGGGAAGTTTGATGTATCAGGGGAATGGCTCAATCTGCTTACTTCACCCGTAGACCATCAGGGACCAAATTGTGGTTCTGAGAGATCCGGCTCTTGCTCTGCTCCTAGGGCAGTGCAACAATGCACTGCTCCTGATCTGGGCTGGATTGTCAAAATCTAATCCAGCCCACAGTGCCTGATCTAAGAGTACAATAAGAACAACAACATAAGCCCATTCTCAAGTATATTCCTAGATAATAAAACCCTTCTATTTATTTTGGAGTATAAATAAATATACACTCATTTTTAAAAGAATAAAATTGTGAATATTAATGCCTCCACCTCCTTTTACCTTCTCTGTTGTCTGGGGAGGTTCCTTCACAGAAGCTTCTTCTATCTAATCTTTTATTAAGGGGAATACCTGCTCACACAGGCTGATTGCTCCTATGAAATTTTCTGATGGCCATACATTGATTCATTACGAATGGTTTCTACTTCCCAGGAGTTTGCATGCTGAAAGCAGTCTTTGTAGAGGGAGGCTCTGACTTTCAGTTTGCAACAACAGGTCCTTTTTGTGATTACACTAGCTGCCTTATGATCCTAAATACCTTCGTGTATTCACTGCATAGAACTTCCTTCCTGATCCCTAGTTCAAACTTTTAACTGTCCATGCTCTTTACACTAACCATTATGGATGGACATACTTAAGACTGCAACTTGAATTCTGAGCACAATTTTAATGTTCTGTGATCCTTTGTGCTTGAAATGTTACAGAAATAGTCTTTGGCTAGAGGATAAATTGTGTGGAAATTCACAGGCAAATTGGATAAACCATTTCTGAGACAGAGGGCTCAACTAATATCACTTACAGTGGTGTAAATTCAGAACAGCTCTACTAAGTCAATAGTTATTCCAGATTTACACCAGTGGATCTGAGGTCAGAATGTGGTGCATGCACCTAAAAAATGTGTTGTTTGAAAAAATCTTCTAATGCCCTTTTGTCACATCATATCTCAAAAACAACTTGGCGTGGATGCTTCAAATCAATGAGATCTAATGCACAGGACTAGTTTGCAGTGAACAAAGGATCAGAACCTTTGCCAAGAGTATGAAAGAGCTCTGAATATCCATTAATGGTGCAAAGGAGGTCTGAACCTCTGCCCAAGGTTTGAAAAAGGTTTTGGGAAACAATTCTTCCCCATGCAAATCTAGACAAATGTACTAATTCCTGCTGATCTGCTAAGCCATTTAGGCTACGTCTATACTACAGTGTAAGCCCAGGGTTAGTAGAACTTGTGTTAGCAAATCCTGCATTAACCTAGGGCTTGAGCATCTGCACTCATTTGTAATCCCAGGTTAAGAATTGATGAACCCTTGTTTCCAGCATCGGGTTCTACCATCTACACTGGATTATGCAAGCCCATGTTCCAAACTTGTTAGCACCCTCCCAAAGTGTGGCCACTCTAGACTTTTGGTCATGGTGCAATATGGGAAAACCTGAGTGACCATCAAACTCAATTGTCTAAAAAACAAAGACAGTCAGCAGGATTGTGGAATACTTTTGGCAGACTCCAAGAGCACAAGTTCAGTGGGGCTGCGTCTACACTGCACCACAGTAGGGCTTGAACCCTGGGTCCCAGCTTGACTCAGGCTCAGACTCTTCACCCCCATGGGGTCCTCAACCCTGGTCTAAGCTCTGGGTTAATACAATTCATGTATAGATGGAAGGGGTGTTAGGCTGGAGCCAAAGTTCAAACTCTGGCTTTACAGTGCAGTGTAGACATACTCTGAGGGATTTTCTAATGTCCTTAGCAGAAGCTGCTGTGTTAAAGGACTTTAAGGATGCACAGACTTTGCCTCAATAGATTTCCTCAAGAATGCACATTTCTTAAAATCGCCATGTGAACAGGCCAGGTTGAAAGAAATTAAGTGGTAGTATTGTCAGGGAGATAGAGTTAGAAACCACATTAAAAACCATGGTCTATCTTTTATAACCTATGAAGTTATAGCTATGAAGAAGCAGCAAAGAATCCTGTGGCACCTAACAGCAGCAAAGAATCCTGTGAACCAGACTAACACGGCTACCCCTCTGAGCTATGAAGAAATTATGGTGCAAATCTACCAAGAAAGAGAGTAGGGATATGGTAGTTATTAGCTCATTTTCAATTTAAGATAAAATGTTCACATACCCAGTAAAGAATATGGAATTCTCTATTGCACGGGTACCAGTATTTTTCCTTACAACTTTATTTTAAAAAATACTAAGAAAAATCCCTGACTAAAATCTTTAATATTGAGAATATATCAGAAACTTTTTTTAAGTGTAGTTTTAAAAACACGTATTAGGAAGCCAGAAAATTAAAGTGAAATTTAAACTTGAACTCTGGCATTTGAATGATTTCTGCTCCCCTTTCTGCCCCCATCTAGCACCAGCCTCCTATCTGTTTCATCACATAGGTTTGCTGCTTTTGTTGCGAGATCCTTCTCTGCAGCTCATGTCATCTAGAATAGACTTCCTGTATCTTTCTGGCTCAGTTTGACTCTCCATTTCATATCTGAGGTGAAAACATCTCATTCCTCTTTTCTATAACCCTGAATTTTGCCCTCCTTCTTTTACGGTTTGATCCAAAGCTTTTGATTAGGTTCTTATTGGCTTTATGAGTGTAAACTTTATTCACTCTGCAATTGACTTTACATCCTTGTGTTCTATTTTATTTTCTATAAGGTCTTATACTGCACTCCCCATCTCCAAATCTGATTCTAATTTATACCATAATCTAACTTGCAATATTTAATTGTGTAAAGCCCTATGGACTACAGTGCATAAGAAAGGGCATGTACAAATCAAGGATCTGATCCTGCAAAATACTTTCTAACATAAGTGTGGTGGCCTGCCTGGAACTTGGAGGAAGGAGCACAGGTTGCAGGAAGAAAGAGTTTGGAGGAAGCACCAGGAAGCCAGTCTGTGTGTAAGTGGCTGAAGATTAGCAGCAGTTGCAGTGTCTATCATTGTTCTCCTATCAAAGATCCAGTTTAGTTTTAGAAACATGGAGTCCTTTCATGTTGTTACCCAGCATATGGGGCTTGAAACATGGTAGTAGCAGTCAGTCTGGTAAGACCAACAGCAAGCGGAGTGTGATTAACGGCACCCAGGAAAAGAGCAAACAGGCAGCCTGGAGGGACACAGACCACTGGAAATGCTGGATTTCCAGACAAAAAAGGTCTTGCACAGGCATGGAACCAAAAATGGAGTCTGTGTACAGAGCTGACTTGGGGCGTGGAAATGAAAGTGAAACTTTTTTTTGCTATCGCACTGGGGAAAAGGATGACAAGTCAGTGAGACACTGTTGCCAGGAATAATGCCCAAAAAACTGGAACAGATGAAGAGATGTTTGATGAGTGCTGTGATCCCAGACAGAATGAGACTGTAGAGAGAGACTCTTGGTTTTTCACTCAAAACCAAGAAGCAGAAGAGGGCAGAGATTACAGAGCTGAGGGCTCTGGCATCAACATGTAACTTTGGAGTCAATAAAGACACCCTAATTAGGGAAAGGATCAAGATAACAGCCACTAGTGCAGAACAAGTACACAGGCTCCAGCTAGAGGAACCCAGGAAGAATAACAAAGACAAAGTGACCGAAAATGCAGGCATCTTGGTCTACTGTATGACCTGTGGAAAGCAACACAAAAAGCTAGGGTGGGGGAAATCCACCCTACAGGCAACAATGCAAGGGGTTTGGGAAAGAGAACCATTTTATGTTCCAATGTTACAACTCTCTTAGGAAGAAAAGAGCAGCAGTATGTGTAGTGACTGAGGACATAGAGACTTCCAATGGAGATAGGATGACTACCTGTCCCTTATTTTAAGGGACTGTCCCTTATTGCATTAATTTGTCCCACAGGGGGACCACCTGTCCCTTATTTTAAGATGTATTGAAATGTATTAAAACTGGTAAGTACCATTTTAAACATTATATTGAAGCTTATGGTAATTGCATATCAATACTCCCGGAGGGGAGTAGAAATGTACACTTGAGAGAAAAATACATGATATGTTAAGGGAAATTCCCAAAATGTCCTTAAAAATAAAGCAGTGTCCCTTATTTTTCATGTATCAGAGCAGTAGCCGTGTTAGTCTGTATCCACAAAAACAACGAGGAGTCCAGTGGCACCTTAAAAACTAACAGATTTATTTGGGCATAAGCTTTTGTGAGTAAAAAACCCACTTCTTCAGATGCATGGAGTGAAAATTACAGATACAGGCATAAATATATATTGGCACATGAAAAGAAGGGAGTTGCCTTACAAGTGGAGAACCAGTGTTGACAAGGCCAATTCAGTCAGGGTGGATGTGGTCCACTCCCAATAATTGAGGAGGAGGTGTCAATACCAAGAGAGGGAAAATTGCTTTTGTAGTGAGCCAGCCACTCCCAGTCCCTATTCAAGCCCAAATTGATGGTGTTAAGTTTGCAGGGCTGGCTCCAAGGAAAAAAGAAAGAAAAACCTGATTGAGCTGCCGCTGAAGTGCCGCCGAAGAGGAAGACCGGGAGTGAAGGATCCGCCGCCGAATTGCCGCCAAAGACTGAAGCGGGCTGATAGAGCTGCTGCCGAAGTGCCGACGGCAATGACCTGGACGCGCCGTCCCAACAACGGACGGAGTGCCGCCCCTTTCTATTGGCAGCCCCAGGCTCCTGCTTCCTTCGCTGGTGCCTGGAGCCGGCCCTGTAAGTTAGCAAATGAATTGTAGCTCAGCAGTTTCTCTTTGAAATCTGTTTTTCAAGTTTTTTTTTTGAATTATGGCTGCTTTTAAATCTGTTATTGAGTTTCCAGGGAGATTGAAGTGTTCTCCTACTGGCTTTTGTATGTTACCATTCCTGATGTCTGATTTGTATCCATTTATTCTTTTACGTAGAGACTATCTTGTTTGGCCAATGTACATGGCAGAGGGGCATTGCTGGCACATGATGGCATATATCACATTAGTAGATGTGCAAGTGAATGAGCCTCTGATGTTGTGGCTGGTGTGGTTGGGTCCTCTGATGGTGTTGCTAGAGTAGATATGGAGCTTCTGAAGAACGAACTGGCAAGTCTGCAAATAAGAGGAGTCATTAGTAGCACAGAGTGGATCAGCAGCCCCGTACTGACAAGAAAACCTTCTGGTAAACTAAGGATCTGCACTGACCCCAAACCACTTGCTAGAGCATTGAAAAGAAGTCACTACCAGCAATTGATGGGCTACCCAATTTTTTCCAGGGCAAAAGTGTGCATTGTTTGTGATGTCAAGAATGAGCTCTTGGCATATTGAACTAGCTGCGTCATCGAGCCACCTGATAACATTTGCCATAGCTTTTGGCAGGAACCTCTGTGTACAAATGCCTATCAGCATCAGCCCATCCACAGGGGAGTTCCAGAGTAAACTGAATCAAGCACTAGAGGGACTCCCCGGCATCAAGATTGTAGCTGATGATATTATTATTGTAAGAGGTGGCGGCAAGGAAGAGGCCATGCAGGACCATGATTCCAAATTGTGACAACTACTGAACAGGTACTGGGAGCAGAACAATAGGCTGAATGCAGACACGCTGAAGCTACAGATACTCTACTCTGGACATCCGTTGACTCCTGAGGGACTCCAGCCAGATCCTGAGAAACTGAGAGCCATTAAGGAAATGCCCAGAGCAAAGGATGTGAACAGAGTCCAGCGATTTCTTGGGATAGACAACTGTCATTCCACATTCTGCACACAGCTCTCTGATGCCTGTGAGCCCTTGAGACATTTAATCCCTAATGATACCATGGGGGAACAGTCAGAGACCCAAGAACAGCCATTTGAAAGAGTAAAGAAAATCATATATGGGGCACCAGTCCTGAAGTACTACACCCCTGCAGAGCAGCAAGAGCTACAGTGTGATGCCTCAGAAGAAGGCCTAGGAGCAACACTGATGCAAGGCCAGCAACCATCGCATTTGCTAGTAGAGCCCTGACAGGCACAGAAAGGGGATATGCTCTGATAGAAAGGAACCTTCTGGCTGTGACCTTTGGAATGGAATGATTCATTCAGTTTACCTTTGGACACAAGATGGATGTGCACTTTGGTCACTGGCCATTAGACAGCTTCATAAAGAAGTCACTGCTCATAGACTCATAGTCTTAGACTTCAAGATCAGACGGGACCATCATCTAGTCTGACCTACTGCACATTGCAGGCCACAGAACTTCATCTACCCATTCCTGTAAAAGACCAGTAACTCAGCCAGAGGTTATGGAAGTTCTCAAATCATGGTTTAAAGACTTCAAGTTACAGAGACTCCACCATTTACACTAGTTTAAACCTGCAAGTGCCCTATCCCCTATGCTGAAGAGAAAGGCAAAAAATCCTCAAAGTCTCTGCCAATTTGACCCAGTGGAAAATTCCTTCCTGATCCCAAATATGCTGATCAATTAGACCCTGAGCATGTGGGCAAAACCCACCAGCCAGACACCTGGGAAAGAATTCTCTGTAGTAACTCAGATTCCACCCCCTCTTATGTCATGTCTCCAGCCGTTGGGGGATTTTTGCTACTGGCAGTCACTGATGGGCCACATGTCATTGTAGGCAGCCCTGTCATACCATCCTCTCCATAAACCTATCAAACTCAGGTCTTGAAGCCAGTTAGGTTTTTTTGCTCCCCATTGCTCCCCTTAGAAGGCTGCTCCAGAACTTCACTCCTCTGATGGTTAGAAACCTTTGCCTAATTCTGAGCCTAAACCTGTTGATGGCCAGTTTATATCTATTTGTTCTTGTGTCTACATTGGCACTTAACTTAAATAAGTCCTCTCACTCCCTGGTATTTATCTCTCTGATGTATTTATAAAGAGCAATCATATCTCCCCTCAGCCTTCTTTTGGTTAGGCTAAACAAGCCAAATTCTTTGAGTCTCCTATCATAAGGTAGGTTTTCCATTCCTCACATTATCTAAGTAGCCCTTCTCTGCACCAGTTTGAATTCATTTTTCTTAAACATGGGAGACCAGAATTGCACACATTATTCCAGATGAGATCTCACCAGTGCCTTGCATAAAGATACTAACACTTCCCTGTCTCTACTGGAAATACCTCTCCTGATGCATCCTACGACTGCATTAGTCTTTTTCATGGCCGCATCACATAGCTCAGTCATCCTGTGATCAACCAATACACCCAGATCTTTCTTCTCCTCTGTCGCTTGCAACTGATAAGGCCCCAGCTTATAACAAAAATTCTTGTTGTTACTCCCTAAAGGCATGACCTATTAAATTTCATCCCATTTCTAGTACTCCAGTTTACAAGGTCATACAGATCTTCTACTCCTCCTCTGTATTGGCAATACCTCCCAGTTTTGTGTCATGCACAAATTTTATTAGCACATTCCCATTTTTTGTGCACTGGTCAGTAATAAAAATGTTAAATAATACTGGTCTCAAGACTGATCCTAGTAATCTCCCACCAGCCTGACCATTCACCTTTCAATATGAGCCACTGGAGTCTCCCCTTTAACCAGTTCCTTATCCACCTTTCAATTCACATATTAATCCCCATCTTCTCCAATTTAACTGCAGAACTGTATCAAGTTGGTCTGGCATAATGTACCTTTTGTAAAACCATGTTATATTTTATCCTAATTACCTTTCAGCTCTATGTCCTTAACTGCTTTCTCATTCAAAATTTGTTCCAAAACCTTGCATACAATTGAGATTAAACTAACAGGCCTGTAGTTTCCCAGATAACTTTTTCTCCTTTTCTTAAAAATAGGAACTATATTTGCAATTCTCCAGTCATAGGGTACAATCCTCAAGTTTACAGATTAATTATAAATCCTGGCTATTGGGCATGCAATTTCATGGGCCAGTTCCTTTAATATTCTTGGATGAAGATTATCCAGGTCCCCTAATTTAGTCCCATTAAACTGTTTGAGTTTGACTTCCACCTCAGATATGGTAATGTCTACCTCCATAGCCTCATTCCCATTAGCCACCCCTAAACTCTTCAAATACTTTGGCTCAGTTTTTAATGAGGATAATGTTTAGGTGTTGGGCCGTGCGTACATTATCTTTAACTTCCACCCCATCCTCAGTACTTAGTGGTCCTACTTCTTCTTTCCTTGCTTTCTCAGTTATATGGCTATGGAACCTTTCACTATTGATTTTAATTTCCTTTGCAACATCCAACTCTGCTTGGCTTTTGGCAGTTCTCACTTTATCCCTGCTTTTTCTGACCTCCGATAGGGAGCTTTCCTTGCTGAGTCTTTCACTCTCCCATTCTTTGTAGGCTTTCTGCTTTCTCTTAATCACCTGTTTGAGATGCTTGCTCATTCAGCGTGGTCTGCAACTCTTCCCTACGAATTTTTCCTCTTGCTTGGGATGCAGGCTCCAGATAGGTTCTGCAACTTTGATTTAAAGTAATTCCAAACCTCCTCCACCTTCAGATTCTTGAGTTCTTCAGTCCAGTCCACTTCCCTAACTAATTATCTTAATTTTTTTAAGTTAGCTGAGTGTGGCCAAGTGACTACAATGTATGGTATTGAGACTTCATCACTACCCAGGGGTGAGTGTAAGGTATTACCCAGGAAAGTCACTACTGGTGGCAGATACACTGAACAGGGCATATCTTCCAGATTACAACATAGATGGTTCTATGGAAAAGGTGACAGACCCTATCAACATGCTCTAGTACCTTTGCAACTCTGATGGGAACCTCAGGCTAATCCAGCAAAGTACTAAACAGGATGGAGTGCTATGGGCAGTAAAACAGTTCATACTGTAGGGATGGTGAGATCACAAGGAGCAAATGCCACAGGAGGTTACTCTCCCCCTCCCCACTACTAGGTGAGGGATGAGCTCTGTGTGTGTGTGTGTAATAAGGGATTTTGTATAAAAGGAATTGAGCAGGAATCCCAGAAGATTAAAGAGGCGACATCATGAGATGGATACATGCTTCACACCTGGGGACAGAGGTATGCCTGAGAAGAGCCAGGGTGTGTATCTACTGGCCAGGTATAAATGCCCAAATGAGAGAATACATGGAATAGTGTTAAGTGTATAACCGAGTAGAGTGATCAACTACAGCTTCATGAAATCACAACCAGTTGTGTGAAAAGGTCAGGACAGACGTGTTCACTTTTAAGGACATAAACTACATAGTTACAGTAGATTACTAGTCCATCTCCCAGAAACTGGAATATCTGGAAGACACTCAGGCAGGAACTGTGATCCAGTAACTGAAGGCACAGCTTGCAAGGTCTGGCATACTGACATGCTATGCTCAGACAATGGGCCATTGTCCACTGCAGCAGAATTCAAATAATTCAGTGCCCATTTGGAATTTGAGCTCCTCTAGGCAGTGGCAGATTAGCCACTGGGCCAACAAGGCCCATGCCCAGGGGCCAGGGCCAATGGGGGGGCGCTCTGGAAAAATGGGTGCCCCCATTGCCCGACCATCTCCGCCCGCCCAGTGCTCTTGCCAGGGAACAGGGTTGGTGCGGGGAGGCTTGCCCCGCTCTGCCCAGTGCCCCGATCCAGCTCCCCAGAAGAAGTGCTGGGAGGAGGGGCGGGGTAAGCCCCCATGCCACAACCCCATTTCCCCAACAGGATCATAGGAGGATGTGGGGGGGGGGAACTGCAGGCAGAAGGGGTGGGTTTAGGGGTTTATGGAGCCTATTTGCTCTGGCCCAGGGCCCCACAAACCCCTAAACCTCTTCTGCCTCTAGGTACCCACAAAGCAGGGATTGGCAGTAACTACAGCCAAGAGACTGATGGCAAACATAAAACAGGCAGGAATGGATCCCTACCTGGCAATGTTGGACCATTGCTGTATGTCCTCCCAGATTGTAGGCCAGGACAGAGACTGATGGGCTGGAGAACAAAGACTCTCCTTCCCATTATGGGGTAGTCTGCTGCAGCTCAGCAAAGGAATGGTAGCCAGGACACAAAAGCAGTTATGAGAATGCCAAGCGAGGCAGGCAGCCTGCTACAACAAAGGAACTAAGGCTAGGACCCTACTGTGCATAGGCAAGTAGGATTGGGTCCAACCATCGAAAAGCCCCACAAAGCAATGACAAAAGGCAACAAACCACCTTGCAGTGGGACACAGGTCCTATGAGATAGCTACAGACTCAGGACAGCAGTGGAGACAAAATAGAAAACAACTGCATAGTAGCAGCAGACAGAGAGCACACCCAGAGAGATGGGGGCAGGACCAGGACCAGGAGGAATAAGAAGGAGTCGGCCTGACGTAGGACAGTCAGAAGAAAGAAAGTATATGAGCAACACAGAAGACCAATAAGATGCAACCCAAGAGACTGAAGACAGCCACTGTGTAGAAGTTTCCTACCAAATGCTGGCACAAAAGACACAACAACAACAAAGATTGTTACATGGAAAAACGTAGCAAGCTGCATGGAAATTGGAGGGGGAGCAGAGGCTGCAGGAGGGAAGTGTTTGGAAGAGGGACTAGTAAGCCAGGCTGTGTGCACATGGCCTGAATAGGAGCTGCAGAATCTCTGTAAATAGTCCTCTTAATAAAGAGTCAGTTTAGTTTTCAAAACATGGCGTCGTCATCTTATTACCCAGCATGTGGCACATGAAACAATGAATATGATGCCCCATAGTGAGTATTTGCAGGATTGGGCCCCCAGGTTGCATTGATGATTTTATCCCTCTCTTTTAGAAGCATGACATTCCCTTTTCAAATGTTCAAGGTCACTTGCCTAACCAGGATGCTTGTTTTGTACACAAAAGTCAGTAGAATGGAAACACAAGCAATTATTTGTTTTAAAAGGATCTTTAAGAAACAGAAATTGTGACCATTAATATGACTTAAAGTGAAAGGTGCTGATGCTGTTTGTCCCCTCTTTGGATACTCTTAAAGGGCCATGATAGCTCCAGCTCTCAGCCAAAATGAAGACAGTAAAGAGTCCCTTGGAAACCATCAGTGCCCAAGGATTACACCTGTTACTATGTAAATGCCTGCTGCCCTGGTTACTGCCTCCCCACAACATCTGATCTCTTGCTACTCCCTGGTCCAGAGTCCACCCAGGTATTTGTCTAGCCTTTTCCTTACCCCATGACTGAGTCTGTCTCTTACCCTTTCCATATCTCTAGTCACTCATAGCAGAAGGGGTGGATAACTTGGATTTCTACAACACCCCATTGTTGGTGGGTTCCATACTAGAAATGAGACAACTCACCTTACATGTCCCCGACAAACTAAAATACATGGATATACTTGGGTACCGTGATGTCTAGAGAGCCAGTAAGAGAGTTCAATGAGTGTATAGAACAGTGTCCATCCCTTAGGTATCTTTCCTTTGTTATGTAGTACATCATTGCTTTATCCACAGGTTATTTGCCTTTTGAAGTTCAATGGCTGTTGCTCCAATGGCTTCTATGCCCATGCTGCTTATGAATTGGATGGAAAGATGTAAAAGGGAATTCAGCTACATCATCCCACCTCTACTCAGCTGCCTCAGAGCCATAGTCACATGCCCTAGTTTTGCACATGATTATTATTTGCTGGATTGTGTTACTGTCCAGGGGCTCCTCAGGATGAATGCCCATTGTGGTATACGCTGCAGTTGCAGTCCCTGCCCTGAAGATCTCGGTCAAATTTTGAACAAGATGCAAAAACAGCAAGTATGACAAAACATAGGTAGGAAGGGAGAGGGTGCAGAGCAGCTTCAGTGTGTGGAAAGCTTGCCTGCCAATATCTACTTTTTAATAATAATAAATGTTTTATGGATAACTGTTTATTATGAAAGAGGAAGACTAACAGCTGTATATGTTAAAGGATACTGAAAATCAGTTCAAAGCTCTAATCCTCTGCTGTTAGTAGACCTGACTGTATATTGATATCCAAGATGCTCTCTGTTCAATATGCTGAGGGATGTTCCAAAACATCTAACCACCTGTCATAAGGAATGTTTCTGGTACACATAACATGCAAATGTAACTTAAATTTTCCTCTGGGAAATCTCCTTGGCCAGAGAATTCTCGAATTCTCTCAACCACTACCATGTTCGGCAGGTGTAAACTTGCCAACATGCCTGTACCCAGGACTGGCCCTAGCCCAAATGGTCCCCCAGGTGAGGAACATCTTCAGTGCCCCCTCTTCCCCTATGTGTTGAACTTTTGAATACCTTATTTTTTTATTGCATTTGCAGCCCATTTCACGACTTTGATGTACATTTTGCATGCATGATTTATCCCTGTCATACAAGATGATAAATCTGCACCCTAGAATCTGGAAATCTGTATTTATTCATGGCATATAGAAGCAAATTTAAAAAAAAATACTGGTTTCTTCTAAACTTATAGAAACTTTTTAATTTTAAGAATAACTGAAATGTACTAACATCAAGAAATTGAACAGTGCACCAACACTGGGTGGACCAGTATTAAATAGTGTTTCAATAGATGTCAGCCTTAGAATGTTAACCCTAGTCCTTCAGTTCAAAAGTTTGCCCTTGTGAACTGAATCAAAGCATCAGAGAGAGATACAAAGACTGGCTAATGGCATCTTCAAGCAATGTCAGTCTCTTGTCAACCATCGTCAATCAAAGATATGTTTTAATGAGCCTGAGCTCCAAAAAGCTGCACTCACCACTCATGACTGTGACCAGCAACATGAGCAGAATCCTCAGAGCTCTCCACACAATAGGAAAAAAAAGTGTCCTTCAGTTCTGCATTGTGAATGAACTGAGGAACTTGGAGTGGAGAGTGCTTCCCACGTGGCAAAATGTGATGATGTTGTCAATTCAACACAAAGGTCTTTATCATTGACATCCGAATATTCCCCAAGTCAGCGTCCGGCAAAGGTCTGTACAATTGTTCAAGAGTTTGTCTGTCTGCTGGCAGCTTACTAATGCCACACACACACACACACACACACACACACACCGATCTTTTTGTGGTGCTTTATTTGTACAAACCTTTCTTCGATGGACACTCGAGCAGTGTCAACATGCGAGCAAAAAAAACCCCTCCCTCTTGAATTTGTCTTCTGAGCTTTCCATCACCTCATCTCTGTCTGTGGGACCTCTGAGCCCCCTTAGCTCTCCAGCCTAGACTATCTCTCACAAAGTTTTGCCACTGACAAGCAGCAAAAGCCCTCCAGGTGCTGTTATCACTCAGCCACCAGAATGCATAGGCACACCCAGCTAAGTTGCATGAAGGCTCCCCAAGCCTCTCATGAACCATACACAGGGAAATACCAGCAAATCTCCCAAGCCCCCAACCTTGCAGCCCAGGAATATACCATCTTACACTGCTCAAGACCTTCTTGTGAGCAATGCACGTTTATTAATTAGTTCACCATTTCATCAAATGAAAGTGGACGTGCACCAGCCTTTGTAACCTGAGCAGGTTTCCAAAGCACTTTAGACAAACTCACTGGTAAGGATAAAATATTAAAGTCATGTTATTGACTACAGAAAGACAGATTTTAAGTGATTATAAGTGGTAGGCAAAAAATGGTCAGAAATAGTTACCAAAGCAAATAAAAAAGTATGCACACAGTCTAAATCCTAAATCTTATTAGACTAAGCAGTATTTGGATCAAGCAGTTTTTCTCACCCCACTGGATGCTGCAGGTAGGTTAAAGTCATGAATACACAGGCTTTCCCTTTAAGCCTGGGATCAGTCTCCTCAGTTCAAGTCTCTCTCTCTCTCAGCATTCTTATTGCCTTCAGCATCAATGCAGCTCTCCCAGCAAGTGTCACTTAGCAGCTTCATGGTCAGATTTGTAACATTGTCTAAGAGGATCTTCCACCTGATAACTGGAGCTGAAAACAGGAGGTATGTAGCCTTTGCAATACTCCAAAGAGAGATGCTGAAGCTAAAGAAGATGCTGCTGCATCTGACACAACCAGCTTGAGGGAATGGCAGCCACAAGGCATGAAGAAAGCTCTAGGAGTCTGCTCAAGGATTCCTCTGTTTCTTCCCTTCATGTTCGCACCGTTGTTGTAACCTTGGCTGTGGCAGTCCTGAAGCTTTATTTTATTCTCATTCAAAACATTCATAAACAGTTCTGTTAGGCCTTTTCCACTACAGACATCCACAGACCAGAAACAGATGAAATGTTCCTTTACTTGGATACAGCCATCCTTGTCGTCAACAAATTTTACTGTAAGTGACATCTTTCACTGTGATTAATGTCGGGAATGCAGTCCCTTATTATGGCCTAATAATCTGCTTTGCCAAACTGCATCAATATGTTATCAAGTACCTTCCTTGCCATAAGGTTATTCAATTCATTTTGAATTGTTTTGCTGCAGGAATGGTCCATAGTTTCTTTATGAACTACTTGATATAGGTGCTCATGCATGACATCGTCGTATTTCCCAAACCAAGGACATTACTGTTATGTTCAGTGAACGATTTATCCGATGAGCAACAGAAAACCAAATTATTCTTTGCAAAGAAGAGGGTAATTGAGATCAGATGCTCGAGCATGTTCCACCAGTGCTGGGTTTCTACATTAATAATGAGCTGGTTTTCTGTGTCCACGCACTTATTCAGCTTAAGCCTGGACTCAACCTCCATCCATTTGGAGTAGGCTGTAAAATGGCTGGGTGACTTTTCATGTTGTTTCAGAGCATCAGCTAAGTTATGCCAGTAATTGTACCCGAAAAGCGCAAACAACCCTTTGGCATTCTTGTCAAACATTTTGCAACAAAACCAGAACACTTTGTCAGTTGATTTTGAGTAAACTAGCCAACACCGATTCAGTTTCGCACCATTCTCGAACACTCTTTTGCAGTGTGACTTTGAGAAGTGTCTCTTCTGCTCATTTACTGGAAGTGTTATATCCTCAGTTTTGCCCGGCCCATTCAAAATTGTATGATCAATACCAGCAGAGTTTAGGGTTACTGACTATAAAGCAGGACCTGATGCATCAATTTGTGGTGTGCAATTTTTCTCACTGCTGTTTCTGTCATCATGCGAGGCTGATTCTTCTTTATCATTTCTCACCTTTTCATGTAAACCAGATTTGTGTGTGTTATTACTCTCCTTTTCATATGAGCCACATTCTTCTTTATTATCTATCTCCTTGATGCCATCAGGGAAATTGGAAGATTATCCATCACTTTTCTCACATTTCCATTCCTTATGTTCAGGTAAATCTGCTGATTCCTTAGTAATAGGACTTCCATCATTTACGCTTCACTCCTCAGATTCTTCTGCACTAGGATGATTGCTACTGCCTAAAGCCTGGACTATGTTGTTCTGTTTCAGATATTTTTCCATCAAATTTGCCCCTTGCTGCAAACAAGATTGCAATTGAGCTTTTCACTTCCTATAAGGAGCTCCTGAAGGCTTCTTTGGGGGCATCTTTTATTTTCTACAGGGGAAAACAGACAGTATTAGGGAGAGCAAAAGTCTATGTTCCGCAGTCTTAGAAAGTCATCAAACATGTGTAAAGCAAAGCAAAAGAAGTAACAGTATTTCTTTTATGTTGTTGCATAGATAGGGGTTCAATAGCTATCTCTGGTGTCTCATTAAATATGTCCTTTATTAGTCACTACTTATACTGTTCAAGTCTTAAAACACAAGTACACTAAACACAAGTTATACAATAAATCAAGGTTCACTATATTGCAGCTGGGCACTCGCTTCACTTCAGTTTGTTCTTATATCTCACTGTCTGACTGGCAACCTCCCACCCCTTATATATCTGAGAGGCCATGGCTGACAACATTCAAGGTTCAAGGAAAATGTAGTTCTCAGAACATCTGGAAGGTTCCATGAGATTCTACAAAAGTCCAGAACATTCTAAGAGGTTAGTGAAAATGAATCCACATACAGAATACCTGAAACATATTACTTCAAACATTCTATTTTCTCTTTTGTCACTAACAACAAAAACAGTACCCCAAGCCCAGCATCCCAGGTGGTCATCTGGGTCACCTGCCCCTAAATCTGGCCCTGTCTGTACCAATCTGCCTAAACACCTAGGTGACTGGATAATAGGGCTGGCAGGACTGTTCATTGTTGTGCATATCCCGCTCTCAGCTCAGCACATACACTCTAAATTAGTGTTCAAAACACACCTCCCCATCCTTTTCTGGGTGTTTTCCCTTTTTCTTATTCACACCACACCCGCACCTCTTCTCTCCTGCTATATCCTCCACACTTCCCTTTCCTTCCATTTAGCTTATCCCCTCCTAAGTAACCCCCCCCAGCAAAAAATAATGTGGATTTACCATGATGTTTACTGCCAGCACCCTGTTTATTCTATGCATTCTACCCTATCCCTACCCTGTGTCTATGTAGTTTATTTAGATTGTAAATTGTTCAGGGCAGGGACCCTCTACTACACTGCTTTTGTACAGTATCTAGACAATGAAACTCCATTCTTAGGTACTACCACAATAAATATGATTAATAATACTTCTTAACTTAAAAACAGAAGAATAAACATTAGACCTACTTTCCTCGTAATGTTTTTATTTTCCCCTGCAGGACCTCATGTCTCAACTCCTAGTCCCCCTCTTGCCTTAGACTCTCCACTTTTTACCTCATATGCTGGAGGAAATTAAAGCCACCTGGTCTAGCTGACAGAATGAGTCAGCAAAACAGACCAACATCTATATGCAGGGGCTAAGACCTTGACCTCTTGCCACAGCTGTGAAAAACAGATTTGACAAGCGTAGTCCTTTTTTCTATTTGTGAAATGATGCTGAGTTTTTTTATTAATTCGTTTGTAATCTGACTTCATTTAAATAGTTCTTATGGACATATGTGAGACGATGGACTGTTTGCAAACTAGTTTCAGGGTTTGTTTGTTTTTAAAATGAGAACACCCTGTTTAGGAGTCAATGTGATTAGTTCAATAAAGACATCTATCCAATACAATCAGTGGATGAAAAATCAGTTATGAAGTGTATGTCCATTAAGAAAAAAAGATGATGATGTTTTAGAATTGAACAATGCTCCCATTTGTATTACTGTGGCTAGTTTTGGTCACCTGGCATCAATAAAACTATTGCAGAGATTAAAAGGCTGCAGAGAAGGGCAACAAAGATGACTAGCAGCACGGAGATACTTGCATATTGTAATATTACCTATGGCCACTTGGGACTTCACATACATCACAAGGCTGCATGTTGTGCCATTTGGAACTTCACTGCACCAGTGGCAACGGAACTTGAAATTTTCTGCTCCGAACAAAAAGGGAACAAACAAATAAACTAAAAAAACCCAAATCCTCCATTAAGAATTAGTAGTATATGGCCTTTGAGACACAATTGAATCTATCCAGTTGAAGGCAGTGGTACACATACATATTGCAGTATTATGAGAGACTCCAAAAATTATGCTTATTTAGCATACAGATGGGAAAACTTAAGGGGAATTATAATATCACAGTATTCAATCTTAAGCAGGATATTATACTAATGCCTCGAGACCCCAATTAAGATTAGGGCCCCATTGTCCAAGGTGCTGCTGTACGTATGGATGAATCTTTTCATGCTATCCCATGGAACAAGGGGTTACTGAAATTAACAAGTAAGGGTAGAACGATTAAAGGAGTTATTTCTTCACATAATGTGAAAATCACCATAGTATTGAGGACGAGCATAAGACGTTCCTCTTAAATCCACTTAATCCCTGCTTTAAGGATTTAAATGATGCCCAGGAGATGCAACGGCCTTGCTCATGTCTTCTACACAAAAGTTAGTTTTACCCACAATACATTATCAACCTCCCTGTGGAAATCACTGCAGCAAATCTGCATGAGTGAAATATTATAGCTAGCTGTCAAGGAGGACCGGATGATACTCTGACCCAATAGTGCTGTCTGCAGCTATGAAAGCTAAGATACTGGTAATCAAATCTCATGTTTCAGGGTATACACTGATCACCACGGGACAGGAAGGAAAATTTGTCCCTTACTGATACCACTGCATCTTTGGCATGGGCTACACTGGGTTTGGGAGTGAGAGGCAACCTTCCTCTGAAGCACCAGGAGTTGCTTGGTGTTAAAGGCAGGGGGTTGCATTTGATGGCTCAATGGCTTGATCCCACATGACAGCTCCTATGTTTTTGACAGAAGCTGATATATAGATTTGTTTCCTGAATATTCTGCAAATTGGCAAACCAGGCCAAAATTATGATACTAGTGAATACAACTACTTATCCATGTAGTAGCCAAGCTGCAGAAGGTCAGATTGAGATGTCTTTTGCATGCTGTTTGTGATTTTTTTTCCCTGTAGGTCTCTTATTTATGCTTTATTTAAATATCTTTTATTGTTCCCCTTGCATATTTTGTTGGCAGGCACTTTGGCAGTGATTTCCGCCTCTATCACTGCTTGGTTCTTGTGGCAGCTGGTGGAAAGGTTTGCTTCTGATCTGTAATTCCATCAAAGAATGCTCCTGAAAATATCATTTAAACTTGTCAAGGTGAATTTGTGCTTCTAGTTTATATTTATCTGTGGGTCTGAGCTGCTTTGATGCTTAAGAATCTTTAGAAAAAAAATACCCATGATGTCCATGAGCTCTAGCAGTAAGTTTCTCTCCAGAGGGGACACAAGCTCCTTGTTACATTCTTAAAGAAAAATAATACCCCAAGAACATGGATCTGAATTGGTGATTGCAATTCGACTGTTTTGAAGATGGATTAAGATAAAGGGGAACATTAAAGCAAACAACTCAATATTTTTCTACAAACACTTTCTATCCTTTATTTTGTTTCATTTATTTAACAGAAAATAGCACTGCTTGGCCTTATCCAGAGTTCAGCCACTGCTGCCCCCAACCTGGGAGCTGTCCTAGAAGAAGCCCCCATAAATCTCATTTCTGTACCGCACAGGAGGTGAAACCCCTGGAGTCCAACCCTCTCCTTTGTGCATTAGAACCACAGTGGTTCTTCTGCCTCGGTGACCTCTTGTGGAGAGGTGCTGGCTGAATATGATCTATACTGCCTTAAACTTTGTGCTGGACGGATCACCTCTAAGAAAGAGAGGGGCCTTTCCTCAGCCAGCTTTTAGAGGTGTGAGTGCGTGTTAGCTAACACCTGCTAATGAGCACATTTTAAGAGTCTAGTATAGACAAGATTCATCTACAACAAATGCTCACCTGGTTGAGTTTAAGCCTAGGCTCTCCCCCAGTGTTAGCAGCAGGAGCAGACCACATGACCTCCAGTTCTGTTCTTTTATCAGGGGATCACCTTTCCTCTTTGAAACTGATAATCTCTGTTAGAGCAGTGGTTTTCAGCCTATGGTCCCTACAGACCGCACACTATGACTAAAATTTCCGAAGGGGTCAATACCTCCATTTGAAATGTTTTAGGAGTCCACAAATGAAAAAAGGTTGAAAACCACAGAAAACTGAAAGCAATATTCTAGATGAAGTCCTGACATTACCAGTGCAACATAGAGGAAAGGGCTTTCATGGCCATGTTTCATCTCTATATGCCACCTCACAGCATGTGCTTTTGCCTCCTTATTGCATTGCAAACTCCTATCTAATTTATGGTCCACTGTCAACCTTAGGTCATCTACAGCATTACTCCTTTCTCAGTATCTCTCTCAACTAAATATCCACATCATTTTTTCCTAATTCTAGTCAACTGAATTTTTCCAGCTAGAATCTGGTTTATTTCCTGCCCCTTTCTAACTTTTCTAGATCCTTTTGCCTAATTCCTCGGTCCTCATATGGTGTCATTTAAACTTGTCCTTAATTCCCTAAACCACACAGAATCTCCCAGCCACTAAGATCCTGTCTCTGAGGTATTTTAATGCAGTAGTGAACCAAAGCCAGCTACAGTGTCATAAGGCAAACTGCATTTATCCTGTCTGCTACTATTCGATTTATTACAAAGCATTCACATTCTCCCATTCCATTACAGCCCTCCTGGTCTCTGTCACTTACTGTATCTCCGCCATATTTGTGATTTGGTAACAAAAAACTTTCCATTGTTGACCATAATGCTTGAACACCATTTGCTTTGTAACAGATGGCACCACAGTCTTATCTGCTGCCTTAGCCAACTGGTTATTTTTTATTCCCCCATCACCTGATGTTACTGTACAGCAGAGGCAAGAGGAGTAATTGTTTGGCAGGTATTTCCTGTTGTGATGCTGTCAGCCATTTGAACATACTGCTTCAGATAGCTAAAAAAACAGCAAAGTAAGAATTCCAGAGACTGCAGCACATGCTTTTAGCCTTCTGGCAGCTAGTCCCTGAAGCATACAAAGAATCCCAGGGAGAAACTGTAGTACTATCTAAAGAACCAGGAAAGGAGAGCTGTCTATTCCTAGATAACTTTTATTTCTCAGACCCGTTAGCAGCACAATCCTCCTTCCAGGGGTGGTTGCCCCCAGAGCACCATTTCATGGTGCATTTTACTAGAACTCAGATTTTAGTGATTACACTCTTCATACTCTCCCCAGTCCCATCTCCTATGGAAAGGCCTCAGGAATCAAATTGGGACAGGTCTCAGCAGCGGGTTAAGGTGATTCTTTTCTCTGTTGGCTACACCTTATGCTTCTGGATCTAAACTTTTGTTTAAAAAGCACAGATTAACCTCTAGCAGAGATGATCTTCCAAATGTGAACCAGGTGGAGCAGCAGGTGATGAAGCAACATCAACTTGCTTCTGCAGACACTCTGAAATATTAGCTCTAAAAGGGGCATAAACTGCCTCTCTTTTGAAGGGTGTTGACTCCCCAAGTCTAATTATGACCATTTAGGAGCTTTTCAAAGGCACATATGGTAGTTAGGGGGCCAAAATGCTAGTCGGTTTCTGTGGAAGTTTGTAGACTGAAGTCACTGAAAACCTCTCCCTGAAATGGTAGCCTTGTTAACTCTTTCACTGCTGATAAAGCATGCACTAAAGTGCAGGATCATTGTGTTGTTAGATACTACTCACAGCACATTGTGAAGATTTCTCATTTTGGCATCCCAGGGGAGCAGAGCATGTGCCAGTACCATCACTTATTTTTTCCACTTTGTCCCTGTTATAAAATCCCTATTAGAGGGCACGATTGGTTTATGGCCTGAAGCAGACCGATAAGCATGAGTTAGTTTCCAAAGTTTTTAAACAGAGTACTATTAATCTGATTGACCGTATGGCAATGACAAGATAAGAGATTATGATTTTGTTGTTGTTGTCCTTGCCCATTGATATAGTGGCTCTTAAACTTCCTCTAATCCATCATACTCATAGGACACTTTGGCATGCTGATGACATGAGACAAATGAGGTGGATGGGGAGGAGATTACATTGCTGTTGATAGTAATTTTGTCCTCCTGAGTCCAATCAATTGTGGAATGGAGAGACTTTCAAAATCCTGTATCATGGCTTTTGGGGAGGCTGTGATGGCCTGCTGACCCCGGGAACAGCTGACACATGTACACTTGGTGACTATCTTGCCTCTTTTAGACTGAGAGTCCAAAGGTTTTAGTATTTTCTCCCTAGGAACTGGAAAGTCAGAGATACACTCTTGCATGTGGTAATTATTATATAGCATCACTTTGAGAAGTGGCAGTTGGGTGTCTAAATAATGTAGTAGCACATATCAACCTCAGTCCTAGAGTTCGTGAAATTAAAGTATTTTATTTATTACACAAATGTAATCTGACATGCAGCTGGAAGCATTAAAGATATCGTTTTATGCACAGAAACCACTCATCTTACCTTGTCTATGTAAGTTTGTTTTGAGCTGCTTCTTTGTTTACAAATATACATGCATATGGTGCCTGAACTCACTGTTCCTGGTGTCATCTCTTGCTGCTGGGATGGTTTTGGGAGGCCCTCACTTGCTCTGAGGAATCTCTACTCTCCAACTCCCTCCATGCTCTACCTATGTGGGAAACTTTCTTCAGCCTCTTCAGGTTCCCTCCTCAGAGCACTACAACATTCTTGTCCAGCAGACTAGCTTGATGAATACAGGCTGGAAACAGAGTCAGACATTTCCTGCTGTGAGGGATTCTCTGTCTTGAAAAATTTGCCTTAGCAGGTAGATGAACTGGCTGACCAAAGGAAACTTCCCACCTCTATCTTCTAGGGTTCATCTGGTGATGACGGACTTACACCCCATTGCCATTCCTCTGCAGCATCTAGTCACCCAATCCTTTTGTTTTAAAAAACGTTCTGAGTCACCAAGTCATTAAGGTCTGATGAAGAAGTCAGAAATCTGTTTTGAAACATCAGAAATCAATTTTCTCCGAGAGGATACATCTGAACCAAGAGAGAAGGAATGGATCTAAGAGAAGTCATGTGTTGTGAAAAAGTAATAGATGGTCTGGATTGTAAAATGGAAGAAATCAATGAAATGTGAAGAGGATTTCCAAATTACATCAGCAGAAATGGGTAAATACAGCAGCAAGATATCAAATACTTGAGGCAGATGCACACAGTTCATCCAGGTACAACACAAGCATGAGAGGACAACGGTTACCTTTCCATCTTACTTATTTTTATGTACGATGGAAAAAGAATCCTGAGAATAAATGGTTTTGTTACATGTTAAACATTAAAACTTTCAATGACATTTCAAATTAAAAGAGAAAATCACAATGGATTCTTTTTGGGATGCTTCAAAATATATTATTGGGAATCGTCATTTAATGTTCACAGTGAGTAGCATCTAGAGGCCTCAAGTAGGCCAGGATACCATTGTGCTAGGTGCTGTCCAAACACATAGTAAACGATCATTCCTGTCCCAAAGGACTTTTTCAAAGCTCAGGGAGATTTTCTGTGGCCCTCTGAACATATTTAAATAGCCAATCACTATTTTAGAAATAAATGGCCTGATTCGGGTCTTACTTACCCCAGTATTACCAAAGTGTAGCACTATTGACGTTAGTGGATTTACTCCCCATTTACACTGGTGAAAGGGAGATCAGAACAGGGCCCACTAGTTATAGTAAGGTACTTATGGCTTTATGCTAATACACAGAAGACATTGGGCTGAATTTTCAGCTGCAGATGAGGTATGTTTGGTGCAGCTGAGCGAAGAGACAAAGCTTCCCCTTCCCTTCCTAGTCCTCTGCTCTTCCCTCCAAGCTTCCTGCTCCCCTCCCCAACCCAGCACAGTCTCCTCCTTCCCCAAGCACCCTTGCTTTCACTCTCCCATCCTCGTTTCCTCCTGCAGCACCAGCAACCCTTCCCAGGTACTGCCACTGCTGACGGGACACTTCCTCTACACTGCTGCTGCCCAGAGCCCATTTCTAGGTCCACTGCCCTCTGCCATGGGCCCAACAGAATTGGGAGCACATGTGGGTGTGTGATGGGGCGGGGGAGGGGAGGGAGACTGGGGCACTGACAGTCAGTCTTGTTATGTTCACAGCATACACACCAAGAAGTTAGATTCTGTTCTGGGCCTACACAGGCCCTCTACATGCCCAAGCACTGCCTCCCCATGGCTGCGCTGCTATTTTTAGCACTGTAGTGTCCTGTTGCCTCCCCACTGCCGGAGCCTTTCACAGCAGCATGTAGCTACTACTGTAATGCCTGTACTCTACATGCTGTCATAAGTGTAGACATAGCCAGAGATGTGCTGAATGATAATGGCCCTCAAAGCATAATTTCACCAGCTCAGGCTCACCAGCACAGTAGTGCTCCACCCACACCCACACCCCCTTCCTTCAGCCACGTGTCTGATACTTTTGCTGTCCTAGTGGGGCTAGGAGAGGGCGGCATAGAGCTAGTTCTGCCCCACTCTAGTATTCCCTTCTGGAAGGGGGACCCTACATTGGTTGGTTAAACCAGTTTTTCACCTGTGGAACGGGGACTGGAGTCTAGCCCATGAGAGCTGCAAAACAAGCCATGTTTGAAAGAAATTTGTTCAGTAATTCTAAAGCTATAAAAAAAAAACCCCAGTGATTAACACTCTAATGCTTAGAAATTAGAGCTAGCTAGGAATTTTCTGTTGAAATGATTTTTCAATGGAAAATGCAGTTTCCACAAAAATTGAAAAATTTTGGGGGAAATGTTGACGTTAAAAAATTTTTATTTGCTATCAGGAAAACTGAAACAAAACCAAAATGCTTCATTTCAAGTCAATTCAAATTAAACTGCATTTCTCTCAGGGGCATGAGACACCTGAACTACAACTCCATGAGGTAATGCAGCCCCACTTCTCTCCTACCTGCGTCTACCTTGCCCATCTACTCCTACAGTTATGCATGCCTATGTGACTCCCATGATGCACCACACCTCTCAGTCAGAGTGGAGACAACAGTGCAGCATGGGGGATGTAGTCCATTCAGGAAGCCTGACCTACAGGAAACAATGTGGGTATGAGATACTTGATTGTGACTCCAATGAGGCAATGCTGCCCCATGCAGAAATGTGGTTTGATATTGAACTAATGGATCAAAACATTTTGGGTCAGTTCAAACAAAATATTTTTATTCAGGAATATAAAAATGTTTTGCCATTTCCAAATGGAAAATTTTCAGAATTTGTCTTTCTGCAAAAAATTCTGATATTTCAATTTTTTGTCCTGATTCAGGACAAAAATAAATGTTGGACCCATTCATCTGAACTTGTGGATATGTAGCCTACCAGTATGTTTGACCGCTAGTACTGTGTGAATAATTTGTAGTGCAAACCTATTAAACAAACCTATACTTACAAGCCAAGCACACAGCTAGTCTATGGACAAATATGTTTGAAATCAATTCTACCCCTCCATCCATTTGTCTGGTTTACTCACTTTGTGTCTTGTTTTAAATTGAAATTGTCATCAACTCTTAGGAGTAGACACTGCCTTTTACTAGGTCTGTGAAGTGCCTAGCACAATGAGGCCCTCACTTGGCTGGGGTCTTTAAGAGTGTTAATAATGGATATACCCTGCTCTGTAGGTAGCTATTAGAAAAATAGCATTCACATTCACATCAGAAGTCCCTGTAGCCTGAGCAGAGCAGCAGAGAGCACAGCTCCTTTGCTGCTATGTGCCAGGCTGTCACAGGATCAGACACAGGTGCTGGAACTAGGGGTGCTGCCGCACCCCCTGGCTTGAAGTGATTTCCATCATATACATGGTTTACAGTTTGATTCAATGGCTCACACCCCCACTGTACAAATTGTTCTGGCACCTCAGTGATCTGATGAATATAATGACATGCTTCAGCCAAGTGTTTCTGTATGGAAAAAGATGAACAGGCAACATCAAAACTGCAGATGGATAGTGCTGAAGCATAGTAGGTTAGAGCACTAGCCTAGGACTTGGGTTCAAGTCCCTGCTCTGCTACAGACTCCCAGGTCTGCCCAGAGAGGGGGCAAGTGGGGCAATTTGCCCAGGGGGCCCCATGAGAATATAGTATTGCAACTTTTTTTTATGGAAGGGGCCTCCGAAATTGCTTTGCCCGAGGCCCCCTGAATTACTCCTGATTCACAGCACATGCATGTGAAAGGAGAGAAAAAAAAGGCTGTTTGATAGGCATACACTAAACTGGTTTCAGCTGGACATCTCCTGCTAAGACAATTAGTATGTCCAGTCCATGTCTTAAGACCAGCAAAAAAAAAAAAAAAATCACAATCACCAGAAACGAGCAGGGATTTGCACCTTTGGGCTGGAAGTCCCGAGATATATGGATTTACTGTCAGAGGAACATTTGGTTGCAATAATTTATGAGCCAGGAACCATACACCTTTACTTCTAAAACTACCTATGATAAAGGCAAGATAGAGATGGAAATAAGCATTGCACAGAGATCAGAGACTACTACATTTCTCCCCAGATGGTACACTGATCAAATATTACAATGTTGGAATGGTGATATTACCTCAACCGGATACAATGACGAATTCACTTTTAACACGAGAGGGATCATAGATTATAAACAAGGCAGATGCCTGAAATCTGGACATTTCCTACAGATATGTGACTGTCAGACTGAGACCCAACAGGTTTAGTGGAGGAAACAAAATCTGTGTAGAAATGTGCAACGTATTTCACTCGCTGTAACTATTCCTACTGGGAACCTACCTCTATGACTGTATTTTATTATTTGTAATAATGTGCTGCCTAATGGCCTCATCTGAGATCAAGGCCTCATTTATGCTAGCTATACTTGAGGTCTGACTACAATATAAGCACTTCAGCGTCACAGTGCTGCAGCTATGCTGCAGCAGTGTAGACACTTGTAATAGTGACAGATGGGGTTTTTCTGATGCTATTTTAAATGTACCACTTTCAGAGGTGGTTGATGAAAGAATTCTTCTGTCAACCTAGCAGTGTCTACAGTCGGGGTTAGGTTAACCTAACTACATCACACAGGGCATGACATTTTTCACAGCCCTGAATCATGTGGTTAGGTCAATCTAAGTTTTAGGTGTAGAACAGTCCTAAGTAAGAGACTGTCTTTCCCCAGAGAGCTTACACTCTAAATAAAACAAGACAAACTAAGAGTAGGAGGGGGAAACAGATGCACAGAGAGGTGCAGTGACTTGCTCAAGGTCTCCCAGCTGGTCAGTGGCACAGCCAAGATTCGAATCCAAGTCTTCTAGTTCGCACTTTAGTGCTCCATCTACTGCAGCAGGCTGCCTTTCCTGAAACCTTCCTCAAATTTCAGGCTAGGCATGTTATGAATAATGAATGAAGCCTATTGAAGTAGTCTTGGTTTGACATCAGTAATTGGACATAGGGGAGGGCTCATTTCTTGGGAAACAGGATTAGGGAGGTAAATAAATCAGCAGGCAGGAAACAGAATGTCTGTGCTAACTGAGATAGGTAAATGGGTCAGTAAGCTAAGAGACAGAATGCCTGAACTAGCTAAGAGAAGGGGGAACACCAGGGAACCATTTGCAATGGACAAAATAAGCCTAAAATGTAAAATGAGGTAAAAAGTAAGTCATGCATGGACAGTATCTGGACAGAGCATGTTGTACAGGGATGGGTTCCTACAATGTAACCAAGTCAATCCCCAAATTTGCAGTTCAATGTATAGTGAATGTGTAAATCTATAATAAAAAACTATCAGTGGGTAGCCGTGTTAGACTGTATCTACAAAAACAACAAGGAGTCTGGTGGCATCTTAAAGACTAACATATTTATTTGGACATAAGCTTTCGTGGGTAAAAGACCACACTTCTTCAGATACATGGAGTGAAAATTACAGATTAAGGCATAAATATTCTGGCACATGAAGAGAAGGGAGTTACCTTACAAGTGGAGAACCAGTGTTGACAAGGCCAATTCAGTCAGGGTGGATATGGTCCACTCTCAATAATTGATGAGGTGTCAATACCAAGAGAGGGAAAATTGTTTCTGTAGTGAGCCAGCCACTCCCAGTCTCTGTTCAAGCCCAAATTAATGGTGTTAAGTTTGCAAATGAATTTTAGCTCTGCAGTTTCTCTTTGAAGTTTTCGTTGTAGGATGGCTACTTTTAAATCTGTTATTGAATGTCCAGGGAGATTGAAGTGTTCTCCTACTGGCTTTTGTATGTTACCATTCCTGATGTCTGATTTGTATCCATTTATTCTTTTATGTAGATACTGTCCAGTTTGGCCAATGTACATAACAGAGGGGCATTACTAATGTGATATATGCCATCATGTGCAAGCAGATGTGCAGGTGAATGAGCCCCTGATGGTGTGGCTGAGTCCTATGATGGTGTCATTAGAGTAGATATGGGGACAGAGTAGGCAACAGGGTTTGTTACAGGGACTGTTTCATGGGTTACTGTTTCTGTGGTGTGGTGTGTAGTTGCTGTTGAGTATTTGCATCAGGTTGGGGGGAAGGGCTGTCTGTGAGTGAGGACTGGCCTGCCTCCCAGGGTCTGTGAGAGTGAGGAATCATTTTCCAGGATAGGTGGTAACTTTGGATTTGAGATCTATCCTGCACTCATTCTGCATTTTAGTCTGATCAACTTAGTGTAAGCAGAGTCAGGATGAGCTCCACCCTGATATCCAGTGGTAAATTATGAGGAGTGGGCAAAGGAATTTCAAGAATGTGCATTTGCATTGGTAAACCCACTCTACTTAGCATAACACACAGCAGCCTGGGATGGTTATTTTCATAGCTGTGGGATCCCCAATTTCTTTGTTATTGGGGCAGGAAGGAAAAAAAGTGCTGTCACCTTAATTATGTGAATGAGGCACTATGAGACTGCTTTATGACAGAAATGACTCAACCTACATTAAATAGTACTTGCTAGACAAGGGACATGGGTTCCAAAACCCAGTGAAGGGAGAGAGGTTGGGGACTGGTGTGTGTACCTGATGGTATGGGCCCCTTTTGAGGGCCTGGAACACCAATTGCACATCCTCCTCTCTCCACTGTTAAAGAGCAGAGCTAATTTTGAATCCTTTAGGAGTCCATCTAGAGGCTGCTGACCTGAATTCACGTTGAGCCAATGTGGCACTGGGGCTCTCCTACTACAAGCTGAAACCACTAAGAGCTGAAATCACTAAAAGAGCTAAGCTTACTGAGCTGAGATCACTGAGTGGGGGAGCCTGAAGATCGATCGCTAAGCGGCTGGCAGAGCAGAGCAGTCTGCAGCATGCTGGAGCAGCCCATAGAACAGTGAGCAGTGTGGAGCGGTTTGTTGGGACGGCTGACGTGGTTCACGGGTCTGCTGGAGGAACAGCACAGCTGGTGGAGTGGAGCCAGTTGTGGTGAAGGCTGCAGCAGAACTCCACAGAGAAGCAGGGCAGTCGGCCCTGGCCCACGTAAGGTGCCCTTTAACACCCTGTGTGCGCCCCCACCCCCATTTCCACCCAGGCTGGGGGGGGGTAAAACTCTGCAGATAAACTTTTGAACTCTGGGGTGGCACTGACCAGAGACAGAGACTTTTGGGTTGTTGGACTTTGGGGTGATTGGACTTAAGACCCTAAGGGGGAAGGACATTGCCAAATGTACTTGGAGGTGGGTTTTTTTGCTTATGGTTTGTGTATAGTCCTGTTTGTGGTGTCTCTCCAACGTGATGCCACATTGGTTCCCTCCTTTATTAAAAGGATTTTGCTACACTCGGACTCTGTGCTTGCGAGTGGGGAAGTATTGCCTCCTAGAGGCACCCGGGGGGATGGTAGGTAATTGTCCCAGGTCACTGGGTGGGGGCTCGAGCCGGTTTTGCATTGTGTTATTGAAACGGAACCCCTGGATACTGAACCCGGCCCTTGTTGCTGCCAACTTAGAGGGGCAGAAGGGTTACATTAGCCTGGCAGTGCTGTATACCACACCAAAAATACCTGAATACCAAAATTTGGAATTGAACTGGATTCTTAAAAAGCCAAGTGGAAAGAGGTCTTGGAGAGAATCCTAACATAATGATGCCATTACTCGGATTCCAGAGTCCATTCATCTGGAGCAGCTAACAGAGTTTATTATATGAATAGCTTTGCTGTCAACGATTGTGACCCAGCAGCTTAGCAATGACACACTGATTCAAATTTGAGGTTTCCAGGGCACTGGAGGAGTGGGTTAAATCCAAAGGAGGCCTCTATGGCCTCCCCAGAAACATATTAGAGGGAGTTTAGGACCGGATGGAAAAGGCACACCAACAAATAGTGCTGGATAAGAAACGTAAAAAGATAATGAGAGTCTTCTGTTTCTCAAGACTTACTGTTGTGAATTGGAGCCTTGACTCAGTAGTTAAAGGACTTAAAAATCCAAGACCACAAATTAGACAAGGAAAGAAATGGGCTGGAGGAGTAAAAAGAGATATATGAAGAGCATACAGTACAATCCAATGAGGCATTTTTGGAGAAGAATGAAAGCTGTGAGGAGATTGGGGAAGAATGGGACCAGCTTGTGGAACAAATGGCAAATGTATAAGATCAGTTGTGGAGATGCCAGCATGATCAGAGGCAGGATCCAGGAGGGTTTCCTCCAATTCACAGTGTAACTATGGGATGTACCTGTGCAGCTGGGCCCACATGGGTTCCTATGACCCTTGCTGTTTTATGAAACTGCTAAAACAAGGTAGCCAGGGTATGAGTTAAGAAATATGTCCAGATAATGTCTGCACCCCAGACTCCTGTTGTAGTTAAAGTTGAAGGACAAGGTGATGAGGGTGAGACGATCGTTACAATGAGATTTACAAGTTTCAGTAATAAGCAACAGAGTGTCCTGTGGCACCTTATAAACTAACAAATGTATTGGAGCATAAGCTTTCGTGAGTGAATATCCACTTCGTCAGATGCATGTTTCAGTAATGGGGCTAACTCACCACTCTGGTGCCTCCTGCTGGCTGTCATGGTAATTAGCTCTGCATGTTAGTGTGCCCTCTTCGGGTGGTGCCTTGCCACCGTCACTCCTGCTGTAGGACCCACATCTCCCCAACGACCGCAGCATCCTCTTCAGAGAGGCAGCCCTCCGGCCACAACACACACTGCACTGTCCCCTTCCAGGAGACCTGCAGTCTTCTATTCAGCCACTTCTCTTAGTGGCTTCTGCAGAGAATTGTCAGGCCACTTCCTTGTGGCCCCAGCATCCTCTTTGCCCTTGTATCAGGGCCTCAGCCTGAAAACCACAGCGGACAGTCAGGAGCTATCTCTTGCTCCCTCGGTACCTTCTAGCAGCACTGCTCTGTCCAAGGTTGTCATAATTATAAAAGGAAGAGTAACAACCCTCCTGTGTACAATACTATAAAATTCCTCCTGGCCAGAGACACCAAAATCCTTTTACCTGTAAAAGGTTAAGAAGCTCAGGTAACCTGGCTGACTCCTGACCCAAAGGACCAATAAAGAGACAAGACACTTTCAAATCTTGGTGTGGGGAAGGCTTTTGTTTGTGTGCTCGTTGTTTTGGGGGTTGTTTGCTCTTGGGACTAAGAGGGACCAGACATCAATCCAGGCTCTCCAAATCTTTCTGAACAAGTCTCTGATATTTCAAACTTGTAAGTAACAGCCAGGCAAGGTATGTTAGTTTTATCTTTATTTTCTCAACTTGTAAATGTTCCTTTTGTTAGAGGGTTTACCTCTGTTTGCTGTAACTTTGAACCTAAGGCTAGAGAGGAGTTCCTCTGGGCTCTTTGAATCTGATTACCCTGTAAAGTTATTTTCCATCCTGATTTTACAGAGATGATTTTTACCTTTTCTTTAAATAAAATTCTTCTTTTAATAACCTGATGGATTTTTTCATTGTTTTAAGATCGAAGGGTTTTGGATCTGTGTTCACCAGGACTAATTGGTGAGGGTATACTTTCAAGCCTTTCCTTTTCACCCAGGAAAAGAGGTGAAAAGACTTGGGGGTCGGGGAGGAATTAGTCTCAAATCTGCCCAGGAAAGGAGGGGTTAGAAACTTGGGAATATTTGGGGGAAGTCAGAGTTCCAAGTGGCTCTTCCTTAAGATTTGGAAAACACTTGGTGGTGGCAGCTTACTGATGACTTAATCTGGTAAATAAGCTTAGGGGACTTTCATGCGGGTCCCCACATCTGTACCCAAGAGTTCAGAGGGGGGAAGGAACCCTGACAAAGGTGCTGGCAGTTCTCTCAGCCCTCCAGCGACAGCCCTTCATCCCTGTGCTCCCAGCAGAGTACTACCCTCCTCTGCCCTGCAGCTCCGTTTTTATATGGGCCTGCTGGGCCATGACTGGCTGGTCCCTTTAGCCCTTCTATGATTGGCTGCCTCCTATACAGCCTCCCTAGGGCTCTATTAACCCCCTAGAGCCTAGTGTGGGGCAGGCACCCCCTTACACTCTGCATCAAGGAGTTGGACTCCCCTATTAATGATTGGAGAACTCCTTCCTGGGATGATTGGAACAGGTTTACCCAATGATGTTTGAAAGGAATAGCCTTGAAAGAGACAAACCACTTAACTATACAGGATTGGGATAGCGTATTGCAGAGATCTTCGGAGCGCTTATGGTTGCAAGTTATAGGTGACAACTTTAGGGGGACAATTGGTAAGAGTGCTGCATAATTTTAGATCAGCTCAAGGATGAAGCTCCTCTCGAAGGAGAGTCCAAGCAAACTAGCAGCAAGAGCATGGTATGTGTAAGGCACTAACGAAAGGCGAGAAAATGCACATTGAAATGTTGCTTGTTGTGGTGCCTCTGGAGTGTAAGAAATATTTTTTCTAGTTCAACCTGGATCCAGATCATTTGGACAGTTTCTTAGCCAGAGCCAAGCACTGGTGGCAGCTTAATCAAACTCCAGTATTGGTGGCAGAAGCCAAGATTTTTCAAGTAGAATCCAGCCCCAGAGGTAAGGGATTCCGGGGGAAGGGACAAGGAGAGCAGGAACACAAAACATGCATGCTGTTCTGGCAGCTTAAGAAAGGAAGGAGGAATTGGAAGAAGTTTGAAGGCTCACCTGGTAAACTTCCAATAGGGCTGCCAGACCACTGCACCACAACTGTTCTTCGTAGCACCCCTTTCACAGGATGTCTGGGGATGCCCCATGGTAAAAACCATTATAGCAAGGGTGAAAAAAAGACGTTACTAAATAGCAGGGCAGCAATAACTATGAGAAGGTGCTTGTCAGAAGGGAGAAATGTGGTCAAATGGACACTCAGAATTCACTTGAAGGGGAGGACTCACCACCCCAGAGGCAGTATCCATACCTAAGGAATCCAAAGATCTAATTCAGGGTGGAGTGGAGGCATGGATAGTACAAGGCATGGTAAAGCCAATGTACTTGGCGTATAATTCCGGAACCTGGCCAGTGTAGAAGCCAGGAAGTGGGTGGAGATTGACCATTGTCTATAGAAGTGTAAACGACAGGGCAAAATCTATGGCACCTGTGGCAGCTTACCCAGAAATGATCTAAAGAATCTGTTTGAGAATGAAGTGGTTTTCAGTTCTGGACATTAGCAATGAGTTCTGGTCCCTCCCTTTAGCGCCAGAATGTCAGTACAGGATAGCTGTTACATGGAGGGGTAGGGGTGTACAATATGTATGGACCATACTGCCCCAGGGGTACAAAGACTATCAAACTGTTTTCCATGCCCCCACAAAGCAGTGTCTCAAGGATTTTCCTCAGCTGGATAGGCTCATCCAGTATGTGGATGACATTGATACAATCCCCTATGGAAGAGGAACATAAACAGGATTTGTTTGAGGCTTTGCAGTGTCTGCAGTGGGCAGGATCAAAAGTGAATGGTGAAAACACACAACTGTCTAAATGCCATAGATGTAAAGGGAACATGATGATGATTAAAAGAGAGGTAACCTTCCTAGGAGTTTCCATAGGTAAAGAAGGGCAGAGTATCGATCACCAGAGGGCAGCATTAATTGCCAAACTGCCCATCCCGATGGGCTAACGGGCACTACAATCTTTTCTGGGAGTATCAGGGTTTTGCAGGGAATTCTCTCCCCTGTATGCTGAGACAGCAAGCTCATTATTTGAATGGGTAAGGACACCGCACTGAAACTGGCAGAAAGAACACAGACACGGTAGTTAAACTGAAGAAGCTTTTGGAGAGCACTCTGGTTTTACTCTCATCTGGGCTAGCTGATACCATTTACTTACCCTGTAGTAACTCCAAACAGTATGGTGGAAATCAGGATCAGCTGGTGGCATTCACCTCCCAACCACTGCAAGATGTGAAACAAAAGCACAATTGGAGTAAAAAAAAAGTTGGCAGCATATTGGGCTATTATCAAGCACAAATCCTTGGTGGGAGGCCAGAAAGTGTTCATTGTCAGTCATCAAAGCCCTCCCTGCCTGCTCCCCCACCCCTTAAGGTACTGCTAGAGAGAAGAGTATTGGCTGGGCAAGTAAGCAATGAAAGGATTCAGAAATAGGCTTTGCAAGGAGAAAATGTGGAGGCTGTTCAGCTTAAAGAGCCAAAGGAATGGATTGCAGGGATTTACATAGAAAAATTGCCACATGAATGTGAAGTTAGCCCCTCTGGCACCCACAATCCAGTCATTAAAAAACAAGCAGAAGTTTGGTATACGGATGGCAGTAGCCACTATGTACAAGGACAAAGGAAAGAACGTGCAGCTGAGGGACAGAACACAGTATAACTGTGGGAGTAAGTCAACTCAGTGTGCAAAATTGGCAGCAGTTATCAGCGTGCTAATGGGAGAAAAGGGATGGCACTCTAAGATTACCATATTTCTGAACTCGGATTGGGTATTCAGGGGAGCTGTGGTCATGCTAGCCTGGTGGGCTCCAGAACAAATATTGGGCTACAACCAAAGGAGATATCAAATTCAGTGCTATGTGGCAAATGCTGGACAGGATTGCCAAGCAGTTTGACTGAGTGGACATGGTTAAAATTCAGGCACACAACATAGAGGGTCCCTTGTAAAAGAAAATCAGGCAGCTGACCTAGCTGTCAAAGATGCAGTCACTGGACCACCCTGGCCATGAGAAACTGCTTTGGCAGCCATCCTGGTAGCAGTTCTCACTCAAGCCCAGCAACAATCACAAGCTAAGGCAGAGCAGCTGCAAAGCATTCAGAAACAGAGTTTGGAGTTAGGCCCACTTTGAAAGCAAACCTGTAACCAGGGAGTAAATGTAGAACAGGCCTGCACAACATGCGGCCCGCGGAGCCTCACTGTGCGGCCCGCCAGGGGATTCAAAGGGCTCTGGGCTGCCTGCAGGAGCACGGAGCCCAGAGCCCTTTAAATCTCAGCCGGGGCCAGGATTCAAAGGGCTCTGCGCTGCCCGCTGCGGCGGGGAGCCCAGAGCTCTTTAAATCCCAGCCGCGGCCGGGAATCAGAGGGCTCTGCGCTGCCCGCAGCCGCAGGGAGCCCAGAGCCCTTTAAATCCCAGCCGCGGCCGGGAATCAGAGGGCTCTGCGCTGCCCGCAGCCGCAGGGAGCCCAGAGCCCTTTAAATCCCAGCCACGGCCGGGAATCAGAGGGCTCTGTGCTGCCCGCAGGGGCAGGGAGCCCAGAGCCCTTTAAATCCCAGCTGTGGCTGGGAATCAGAGGGCTCTGGGCTGCCCGCAGCTGCCAGCAGCCCAGAGCCCTTTGAATCCCAGCCCCCGGCCACTGGCCACTGATTGCCCCCTCCCCTGCCCCAACTGCCCCCCAGGACCTCCACCCCCTATCTAAGCACCACTGGTCCTTGTCCCCCGATTACCCCCTCCAGAGACCCCTGCCCCTAACTGCCCCTTGGGACCCCAGCCCCTATCTAAGCCTCCCTTCTTGTCCCCAACTGCCCCCTCCTGAGACCCCACCCAACTTCCCCCCAGGACCCCACCCCCTACCTGTCTCCTGATAAACCTCCTGGACTCCCATGCCTATCTAATTGCTGCCTGTCCCCTGACTGCCCCTCTGAACCTCTGCCCCATCCAACCCCCCCTGCTCCCTGTCCCTTGATTTCCCCCTGGAACTCCCTACCCCTTCTCCAACCCCCAAACCTCTTACTGTGCCACTCAGACCAGCGTGTCTGGCTCCGTGCAGCTCCAGACCGTTGCTGCCATGCTCCCCCATGAAGCCCACAGCCCTCTCCCACCCCCAGCACCTGCCTTCCAGATTTGAACACCTCAAAATTCAGGAGTGCTCAAGCTCGGTTTGGGCAGCTTTTACTTCATTTCTCCCAAATCAAATATACTGATCCACTGTAACTTGCTGTAGAAAAAGTAGGATAAAATTGAACAAGAAATGCTTATTAGGACTGGAATTGCTATTTTCAACAGCCATTGCCTTTTTGTTTGTTTGAAAGGAAGACAGTGATATTGCATTGGCAAATTCCCCATAGAAAGAAAGAGTGGAACAAAAGAATAATAAAGGCACCTCAACTTTTCCTCATTTATGGAGGCCTGTCTTATAATATGCATCCAGATATCCTCCAATCACACAAGCTGAAAATTGTTCCACTTTACTGCAGCTCTGTAACCATATGGGAACCAATCCTGTCTGTGTTTCGTGCACATCCAAAATTCCGGCTGAATGACCCGCCCTGGGAGCGAGTTACCAGTGACCCAGGGCTGGGGCAGCAGGAGGTGTGTGTGGGGGGACACTGGTGGGGGGGAGCCCAGGGCTGGGGCAGCAGCAGGGTGGAGGGAGGGCACTGGTGGGGAGGAAAGGGGGAAGCCCAGCGCTGGGGTGGCAGGGGGTGTGTGGGTGGGGGGAGAGCCCAGGACTGGGGCAGCAGGGGGGTACAGGGGGGAGCCCAGGGCTGAGAAGGGGGACAGGCAAATTTTTTTTTTGCTTGGGGCAGCAAAAAACCTAGAGCCGGCCCTGCCGGGTTCCCCCAGCCGCCGGAACCCCAGGCCCTTTAATTTGACCCTGAGGGCTCCCAGCCACCTCTTTAGCTGGGAGCCCCTGGTTGATTTAAAATAAAGTATCACCTCCCCACCCCCAACCTTCCTTTTTGGCCCACAGCTGTTTTGGTGGGGCGGCGCTGGGGAAGGAGGGTTTGTTTCCGCAGGGTTGGGCGGCCCTGGGGCGGGGTGTTTCCTCGGGCTGGGAGGTTTCGGCCCTCAGCTGTTTTCTTTGGAGGAATGTGGCCCTCGCCGCTTTACGAGTTGTGCAGGCCTGATGTAGAAGGTCAGGACTTAGTAGTAGAGCAAGGGTTCCTATGTGTAACATCAGAAGATGGTTTGCTATGGGTTGTACCATAGTATAAGCAAAAAGATCTGTTATTATGTGTGCATGAGTCCATTGCAGGTGGTCACCCCAAACAGGCAGAGGCCAAAGACAGGTTGGCTCAAATGGGAAAAAGACCTGAAGGGACATCTTGATTTTTTCCTGGTTGTGCCAGACATAATCCAGCTAACAAAAAACAAAGAAGGTCTCATGAGAGGCACCTGAGGTCCATGTGAACAAATTCAAATGGACTATTTTGGGGAGTTGCTTTTAACACTAAGGGGTAAGATATATGCTGGTTGTTGTGGATGCTTTTTCACTTTGGGTGGAGGTTTTCCTCATTCTAAATATTACTGCCCTACCTACAGCAAAACGATCGGTGTACAATCTGTTCTGCAGATGGGAGGGGGTGTCCCTAAGCTTATTGATTTAGACAACAATAGCAGATATGAGGTCAATTGTCAACAAAGAGTGAACCCTGCTAAACATCAAGCAGAAATTTCACATGCCCTATTATCCAGTGGCAGCAGGACAAGTTAAGTGAATGAATAGGACCAACAGATCCAAATGAAGAAAAGGGGTAAAGGCATCAGGCAGCAATTAAGATAAATATTACCACCAGTACTAATGAACATCTGAGCTAGAGAATGCCATTTCAAAGCCTTGTCCTCTTGCTAGGCCTTGATGGGAAGACCAATGAGATTGTGTGAAAATATAATTCACCCAGTTCCAGCTCAACTGGTTATGATAGCCCTATCAGAAGCCTGGGTGCAAAACTTGCAGATGCAAAGTACAAAAGTGCATGGTGGCAACAGACAAAGCAGAAGTTCAAAAGACCAAGGTGTGATTCAATGCCAAAGTAAACCTAACCAAGCATCAGCTAAGATCTAAAGTCATGATCCAGAATCAGGTTCCCTACCATGCTTTTCCAGAGGCAAAGTGGTGCCGGTCGTGCTTAGTGTTAGATCAGCTTGACCACTCCCTATACTTGCTGAACCTGGGAAATAAAGACCAGAGCCAGGTTCACACAAGTCAACTCACAGCACATAAATTGGGCCCTACCAAATTCATAGTCCATTTTGGTCAATTTCACAGTCACAGTATTTTAAAAAATCATAAATTTCATGATTTCAGCTACTTAAAATCTGAAATTTCATAGTGTTGTAATTGTAAAGGTCCTGACCCAAAGCACTGCTGCTGGCAGCAGTGCTGCCTTCAGAGCTGAGCAGCTGGAGATCAGTGGCTGCTGGCCAGAAGCCCAGCTCTGAAGACAGGGCCACCAGCAGCAGCAGTGCAGAAGTAAGGATGGAATGATATTGTATTACCACCCTTACTTCTGCACTGCTGCTGGGCCACTGCCTTCAGAGCTGGGCTCCTGGCCAACAGCCACCACTCTGTGGCTACCCAGCTCTGAAGGCAGTGCAGAAATAAGAGTGGCAATACCACAACCCCGTGACAAAGTTCCTCCTCTACCTTGGTGGGTCCTGCACTTATTGGCAGATTTGCTCGCCTCACAGATTCATCCTGTGGGTCAGGAAACAGCCCAGAGACCTTCCCCTCTGGTAGAAGCCACAGTCCAGGTCAATTCCTCCTGTGTTGGATCAGGAGTTGGGAGGCTTGGGGGAAACCCAGGCCCGCCCTCTACTCCAGGTTCCAGCCCAGGGCCCTGTGAACTGCAGCTGTCTAGAGTGCCTCCTGGTACAGTTGCACAACAGCTACAATTCCCTGGGCTACTTCCCCATGGCCTCCTCCCAACACCTTCTTTGTCCTCACCACCACCGGCCCTTCCTCCTGATGTCTGATAACGCTTGTACTTCTCAGTCGTCCAGCAGTATGCCTACTCACACTCGGCTTCTTGCACGCCTCTTGCTCCCAGTTCCTTACACACACTTCCGCTCCCTGGCTTCCTCTGGCCTCACTGGAGTTAGCTCTTTTATAGCATGAGAGGGGCCTTAATTAGAGTCAGGTGCTTAACAGCTTCACCTGACTCTTAGCAGGTTAATTGGAGTCAGGTGTTCTCATTTGCCTGGAACAGCCCCTGCTCTGGTCACTCAGGGAACAGAAAACCGCTTATCCAGTGGCCAGTATATCTCCCTTCGACTACTCTGCTGTTTTTGTTCTTTCATCCATTCACGTATCCTGGCAGAGTTCCTCTGGGCAGCGTCCGCTGGCTCCCTTGACGCCTTCGAGGAGCGGTGGGCGTTGTCCGGGGTTCTCTGCTCGGTGTCCCCATTGGGTTCCCTTCGTTTAGCCCTATGACCTCACTCCCGCTCCTGTTTTTTTCATTAGTTGTCCCACGTACTTAGTTAGTGTCCCGGACCTGTGGATCCTCTCCTTAGGCTGGGGGGAGGTCCTTTATGGGCGTTGTCCGGGGTTCTCTGCTCGGTGTCCCCATTGGGTTCCCTTCATTTAGCCCTATGACCTCACTCCCGCTCCTGTTTTTTTTCATTGGTTGTCCCACGTAATTAGTTAGTGTCCCGGACCTGTGGATCCTCCCCTTGGGCTGGGGGGAGGTCCTTTAGCAGTGGGCGGGCTTCACCAGCCCGCTTCCTGGATACCAACAGGACTACTCTGCTGTTCACAACTGGCCTGGGTCTATCACACCCCCTAAAATAACCTTGCAACCCCCCTGCAACTCCCTTTTGGGTCAGGACCCCCAATTTGGGAAATGCTGGTCTCCCCCTTGAAATCTGTATTGTGTGCTTTTACCCTATACTAAAGACCAGATTTCATGGGAGGAGACCAGGTTTCACAGTCTGTGACACACTTTTCATGGCAATGAATTTGGTAGGACCCTACACATAAAAGTAGGTAAAAAAAAGAAGCAAAAAAATAATTTCTTCCTCTTTTGTCTTGCAAATTTGCAACCATAAAAATAGTGGAGTCTTACAACATTGTGTGTCCTGATGTGGATCAGTGTGATCAGGAGGGCACAAAAATGTTCCCAATCTTCAAAGCATCCCATGCCCGTTGGTGATTCCCTGGTCCCAAAACCTCTCTAAAAATATATCAGACCCCAGCTGTACAGTGAAAATGGACAGAAAAACGATCTGCAACTTGCCCTCTGGGGCTAACCAGATTCAATCAACCTTTCTACAAAAATTGTCTGGTCTAAACACTGGGTTGGCATCTGTGGCAATTAAAAAACTACAAGGAAGTGCGTTCGGATGGCAGCTGAAGGCAAAATAAACACCAGGGAAAGGGGCTATTTTGTTGAAAAGTGTATACGCTTATAATACATCCTAGGCAAACACTAGCAAACCAAGCTTGCAAATGTTGTGGTATATGAATAAGTCTGACCCAGCTGGTTTGGTGGTAAATAACAAACAATACACAACATCCCATGCCCCTAAAATAAGTACCTCTACCATAGACCTCCTCCCCCGCAAAAAATCTATGCTCTTCTTCTATGGCCACTGACCACTCAATGTTTTAATCTGGTCTTTCTCTGTTCTTAAGGGTATGGCTACACTTACAGTTTGCAGCGCTGGTCATCCAGCTGTGTAGGAGCAGCGCTGGTGTGTGGCCACATTTGCAGCATTAGCAGCGCTGTTGGGAGTGATGCATTATGGGCAGCTATCCCAGCATTCAAGTGGCCGCAACGTGCTTTTCAAAAGAGGGGGGTGGAGTGGGGTCTAGTGTGACAGGGAGCGGGGGGAGAGAGAGAGAGAGTGGATTTTTGGAGCCAACACTGTGTGTTTAGCTTCCTGCCTTGAAAAATCAGAACATGTTTCCAACCCCTTAGTCTTAACTCTTAATTGCAAACAGCCTGCAGCCAACACGACTCCCCGCTGTTTCATTCATTCCCTGCATGCAATCTCATTTGATTGTTTACAGCCAGGTACAGATGATCACAGCAAACAGGAGCTCTGTTTGTTTTTTAGATAAGCGGCAACGGCAACGGAGCTCCGCGCGGAGCTCGTTCACAACAAAACAAAGAGCGGCTGCATAACAAAACAAAGAGAGTAATTTAGTTAAAAGCATTCTGGGATACATCCTTATACCCTGGAGGCCAATCACAGCGCTGGTGTGTGGCCACACTTGATGACCAGCGCTGGAATCCTTATTCCCCATGCTGAGTGAGGTGTACGGCCAGCGCTGCAGCCAGGGAGTTGCAGCGCTGGAAGTGCCCTGCAGGTGTGGCCACTTACTAATTGCAGCGCTGGTGGAGGCTTTCCAGCGCTGCAACTCGCCAGTGTAGCCATACCCTTAGTAAACTGTTTCATCTAGGCCACTTGAGTCTTAGGTTGTTTGGGAATTTCAGGCACGCTATGCTGGGGAAGGAAAGCTTTTGACCGCCAGAAGAGATAAACTATCTGGGGCCTATCCCCACTGGCAGTCTAGGCCTAAAGGAAAGGAGACTTCTCACATAAGATGTGTGACTTTCAGTGCTGTGGTGTGGCAGATGCAAGGCAAATGCCTACTGACTGCAGACTAGAACCGAATTTAAGAGGGAACAGATGACAGACTTTAAAAAGTCAAACAGTTCTCAGAACAGTTGACTGTTGTGCCCATTAGCTTTCTATGCCAGCAAATCACTTAAGACCAAATCCTGCAGTCCATTTTACTCTTCTCTTACTCATTTACTTCCACAGGATTTTTGCCTGTGTAAGGACTAAAAGACTGTTCAAACAGAAAAGGTTTTCCCCAGCTATTTGTCAGCACGCTCTTAGAACAAAATGATGTAAGTGGCAACATCCATAATTCAGACTGATTTAATTTTTAAAAAATCTGGAATGTATTAAAAGCCTTTGACGGGGACACCACAGCAGACATGAGCAAAACTGATCAGCCCTCACGTTATCACGTGCAAACGAATAGCGCTGTCACAGATATGCTCACAGCAGGGAGAGCCAAAGCAAACTCCTGAAATGCAGCCCATAGCCTACCACTGTGTTTAGCTGCTGGCCCAATCTAATCAAGGACAGGTTATTGCTGGTGAACTCGGATAAAAAGCAACTCCTATTTACCCAGCAAGGAAGGTACAAATATTGGGCCACCAAATGAGGTCTTTGCTTTACCCCCCAGTCCAGCTAGGATGTATTTACCTGATTAATTTTGAATGCTGAATCCAATCAATTCCAAAATTTCAGGGAATATCCTAGGCATCAGTGGCCAGAACCCTATTAATTTTGGGGGAAATCAGCAAATGCAAAGGATGGATAAATGAAGGGCACATGATGGGGACAAAACAGGCCATCTAGTTAGCACTGCCACAGCTTCAAGCACCTCTGCAATTGCCTACATATCAAACAACTTGTTGATGGCACCCGCTAATGCCTTCCAGCATAACAATACCCCATCTCATCACTCTGCTCATCCTCCGGATGGAGTTTAACATGTCAACACCCTGATTGATTTATCTCTCAGGCAAATAATAATGGTGAGGCCTAGGGAAGGGGAGAATGGGAGTGTGTACACAGCCCTGGCCTGGGGATGAGATGAGAATGAGAGACACTGATATAGAAGGAAAGAGGCACATAGAGCTTGTGGCATGGGGAAGGAAGGAAGGGAATAAGAAGCAGCTAATATGGGGCATGGGAGTAAGCAATGGATATTCTGGTATAGGAGGAAGGGGGAAATGGGAGACAGGAAGCAAGAAGGAAATGGAGGTGCACACAGAGCCCCTGCCATGAGAGGAAAATGGAGGACCCTGGAATGGGTGAAGGGGGAATAAGAGGGCACACAACACCACAGGCAGGAGGGGGATGTTAGGGGGATGCTGGTTTTGGGAAAGGGAGAATGTAGAGAAATAGGAATACGAGGGCAAACACACCCTTTGGTGGGGGAACTGAGGAATCCTGGTATGGCGGGGAGGGACACAGAGATCCCCTGGCATGGGGAGTTTTGGGAGACCCTGCTTTGGTGGAAAGGGAAATGGAAGTGCATCCAGAATTCCTGGTCGGGGGGACGATAGGGGACCCTGCTATGTTGGGAAAGGGGAGGAAAGAGAAGACTGGGAGGGCACACAGAACCCCAGGTGGTGGGGAATTGGGGGACCCTGATAATGGGGGATGCAGTGAACACCAAGCCTCTGCTATGGGGGAAGAGAACATGGAGGGAAGTGGGAACAGAGGATTCTGGGATGGGAGGAGGGAAGAATGGAGGCACACAGAGATCCTGACAGGGGGAGTTGCAGGAGGTCTCTGGGATAGACAGGGATGGGAGGGTGGCTGACAGAGAGCTTGTGGGAGGAATGGAGGGTTGCAAGGAGCTCGCCTTCAGAAGGCACTAAGTGTGCAACTCTCTAGATATTATCATATCAGCAACATGTCAGGATAGTACAGGCAGTAACAAGATACTACAGGCCCAGCCCTTAGGCCCCTGGTATGTTAACCCAGGGGCCCTCAACATGGGCACCCTTGAGTAATAACAACTTACACTGCACCTGGAGGAGACTCTGCCAAAGTGGCCAGTTAGCTTCTTTCATTCTTGAAACTAGCAGAATATCAGCAAAATCCCAGGCTAAGACTGCATTTAAAGCACGCTGGATAAGTGTGCATGATCATGTCTCCTGCCAGTGGCTGGTCTCACTGAGGATAAGCACATACTAGTATTGCCAGCAAGGATTAGCACAAGTTGTGAATTGACTATATGTTTGGTGCTGAACGTCAGACCTCATGGGTGAGCGAGAATGGGGCACTGTTATACTGAGCTGACATCACTGTGTATCATAGCATGCACACAGGAATCACTTTAGTCAAAGCTTGCATTTATTAAATGGGCTATTTCGAACAGTGCAAAAGGAACTGGACCTAGAGCTACATACCTTTGAATCTGAAAAGCATTTGGACAGCAACAGTGCACATGAAATCATGCTTACTAGAACATAAGAATGGCCATACTGGGTCAGACCAAAGGTCCATCTAGCCCAGTATCCTGTCTACCGACAGTGGCCAATGCCAGGTGCCCCAGAGGGAGTGAACCTAACAGTTAATGATCGAGTGATCTCTCTCCTGCCATCCATCTCCACCCGCTGACAAACAGAGGCTAGGGACACCATTCCTTACCCATCCTGGCTAATATCCATTAATGGACTTAACCTCCATGAATTTATCCAGTTCTCTTTTAAACACTGTTGTAGTCCTAGCCTTCACAACCTCCTCAGGTAAGGAGTTCCACAAGTTGACTGTGCGCTGCGTGAAGAAGAGCTTCCTTTTATTTGTTTTAAACCTGCTGCCTATTAATTTCATTTGGTGACCCCCTAGTTCTTGTATTATGGGAATAAGTAAATAACTTTCCCTTATTCACTTTCTCCACATCACTCATGATTTTAAATACCTCTATCATATCCCCCCCTTAGTCTCCTCTTTTCAAAGATGAAAAGTCCTAGCCTCTTTAATCTCTCCTCATATGGGACCCGTTCTAAACCCCTAATCATTTTAGTTGCCCTTCTCTGAACCTTTTCTAGTGCCAGTATATCTTTTTTGAGATGAGGAGACCACATCTGTACGCAGTATTCAAGATGTGGGTGTACCATCAATATATATAAGGGCAATAAGATATTCTCCTTCTTATTCTCTATCCCCTTTTTAAAGATTTTTAACATCCTGTTTGCTTTTTTGACCGCCTCTGCACACTGCGTGGACATCTTCAGAGAACTATCCATGATGCCCAAGATCTTTTTCCTGATTTGTTGTAGCTAAATTAGCCCCCATCATATTGTATGTATAGTTGGGGTTATTTTGTCCAATGTGCATTACTTCACATTTATCCATATTAAATTTCATTTGCCATTTTGTTGCCCAATCACTTAGTTTTGTGAGATCTTTTTGAAGTTCTTCACAGTCTGCTTTGGTCTTAACTATCTTGAGCAGTTTAGTATCATCTGCAAACTTTGCCACCTCACTTTTTACCCCTTTCTCCAGATCATTTATGAATAAGTTGAACAGGATTGGTCCTAGGACTCATCCTTGGGGAACACCACTAGTTACCCCTCTCCATTCTGAGAATTTACCATTAATTCCTACCCTTTGTTCCCTGTCTTTTAACCAGTTCTCAATCCATGAAAGGACCTTCCCTCTTATCCCATGACAACTTAAGTTACGTAAGAGCCTTTGGTGAGGGACCTTGTCAAAGGCTTTCTGGAAATCTAAGTACACCATGTCCACTGGATCCCCCTTGTCCATATGTTTGTTGACCCCTTCAAAGAACTCTAATAGATTTAGTAAGACCTGATTTCCCTTTACAGAAACCATGTTGACTTTTGCCCAACAATTTATGTTCTTCTATATGTCTGACAATTTTATTCTTTACTATTGTTTTGACTAATTTGCCGGGTACTGATGTTAGACTTACCGGTCTGTAATTGCCAGGATCACCTCTAGAGCCCTTTTTAAATATTGGTGTTACATTAGCTAACTTCCAGTCACTGGGTACAGAAGCCAATTTAAAGGACAGGTTACAAACCCTAGTTAATAGTTCCACAACTTCACATTTGAGTTCTTTTAGAACTCTTGGGTGAATGCCATCTGGTCCCGGTGACTTGTTAATGTTGAATTTATCAATTAATTCCAAAACCTCCTCTAATGACACTTCAATCTGTGACAGTTCCTCAGATTTGTCACCTACAAAAGCTGGTTCAGGTTTGGGAATCTCCCCAACATCCTCAGCCATGAAGACTGAAGCAAAGAATCCATTTAGTTTCTCCGCAATGACTTTATCGTCTTTAAGCGCTCCTTTTGTAGCTCGATCATCAAGGGGCCCCACTGATTGTTTAGCAGGCTTCCTGCTTCTGATGTACTTAAAAGACATTTTGTTATTACCTTTGGAGTTTTTGGCTAGCCGTTCTCCAAACACCTCCTTGGCTTTTCTTATTATATTTTTACACTTCATTTGACAGTGTTTATGCTCCTTTCTATTTACCTCACTAGGATTTGACTTCCACTTTTTAAAGGAAGTCTTTTTATCTCTCACTGCTTCTTTTACATGGTTGTTAAGCCACGGTGGCTCTTTTTTATTTCTTTTACTGTGTTTCTTAATTTGGGGTATACATTGAAGTTAGGCCTCTATTATGGTGTCTTTAAAAAGTGCCCATGCAGCTTGCAGGGATTTCACTTTAGTCACTGTACCTTTTAACTTCTGTTTAACTAACCCCCTCATTTTTGCATAGTTCCCCTTTTTTAAATTAAATGCCACAGTGTTGGGCTGTTGAGATGTTCTTCCCACCAGAGGGATGTTAAATGTTATTACTATTTCCAAGTGGTCCTGCTATAGTTACCTCTTGGACCAGCTCCTGCGCTCCACTCAGGATTAAATCTAGAGTTGCCTCTCCCCATGTGGATTCCCGTACCAGCTGCTCCAAGAAGCAGTCATTTAAAGTATCAAGAAATTTTGTCTCTGCTCTAGGTATTATTAGCTAGAACCACTAATCAAGCAGGCTTGAGAACTGAAAAGTATTAAAAAAAGACTCACCTCTGTAAGGAGGTCCTGAGTTCAATCCTTGAGGAGACCACTTAGGGATCTGGGGCAAAAAATTGGTCCTGCTAGTGAAGGCAGGGGGCTGGACTTGATGACCTTTCAAGGTCCCTTCCAGTTCTAGGAGATTGGTATATCTCCAATTATTATTTATTTTAAGGATACATTGAAGAGCTTACTGAAGATGTAGAGAGGAGTTTGACAAAGACAGTGATAGGACTGTGTAGCAGGGTGATCACCCCCGCTCCTGCCTGGAGGGATAAAAGCAGTTTTGGAGAGGGCAGGGGCTGAGAGAAAAAGAAAGGCTGATTGGGGAAGCAGCCTCAGCTGGGGCCATGCCCCAATCAGGCCGCAGCTGGCCCTATAAAGGGGCTGCTAGCCTGGAGCTAAGTCATTCTCCCTCTAGATGCTGAGAGGTATCTCAGCAGGGTATCTGGCTGCTTGGGAGCTGAGCAGGGCACATGAATGGAGCCGTGCTGGGGAAAGGCCAGAGGAGCTGGGGAGCTCCAGCCTGGAAACCCCCCACGCTGCAGGCTTTGCTAAAGGGTGGAAAAGGGACTGGGGTTGCAGAGGGCAGCCCAAGGGTAGGCAGAAGCAGCAGGTCCAGACCCTCCTTGCCAATGAGTGGCAATTACACTGCAGTCTGCCCCAGTGAGTGGGGGCTAGATGCTGACTGGCAGTAGCCAAAGGCTGAGGAGAGGTGGGGACTGGGGGTTCCCTGGGGAGGGGAGACCCAATGAGACTGTGGGGTCCTGCAGGTGGCAGAACACGGAGAGAAGGGCACCGGGCTCCGGGAGGGACAAGGGGCCAGCGGCAGGCAAGACACCGGCCTGCAGAAGGTGCTCTAGGCTGGAAGAGCTAATTCCCAGGACAACCAGCAGGAGGTGCCACAGCGGTGAGTCGTTGCCTCGCTACAGACTGCAACATTCCTGATTAATTCAATAGATTTTGACTTTTCCCTTTTAAGTAGGATTTACAGGAAAATAGGAGAAGCCTATTGGATTTAACAGAGTATGTGATATAGGCTGATTGAGTTGTTTTCATGTCTTTCAGTGCAAAGAAACCATTCTACAGCGTTGAAAGAGAACCTGTTTGCAGCCTTAAAAATGTTTAACTTTGGTCCAACCTTTTTACAGTGGGCCAGATTCTGCAGTTAAAGTGATATAAACATAGACTGACTACCCTGAATTCAATAGAGGGGCTCCAGACTTACACCAGTATGTTTATGTTCTGCTAAAGTATAAATAGAAGAACAGCAATTGACAGGTGCCACCGGGTATGTCACTGACTCATGGAAAGTAGCAAAAATATTGAGTTAAGTGTAATTTTGATTAATTAATGCGGAACAAGTCACAACTCTCTTGTGGGATGAAAATATAGATTGTGATAATGTAGTTGTGCCACAAATTAACTGTATATTTGCAAGAGATTTTAAACATGCTTCAAAATAATGGATAATGTCATGTGATTCCTATGGTATGACAAAAGAATTAGGGATTATATGTTCAGTATTATAAGCACCTCATGATACAGGAGGATGGGGAGTACTTTTTTAAAAGAAAAATCCAATTGTCACCATTAAAAGTCAGTATCTGTCAGTCACCATGCTGTTGAGACTACTATACAAAGCTACTTGGATGCATAACATAGCCTTCTTTAGAGTCAGGGAATGAGAAAGCTGTTAACTAAGATCCAAATCCTACAAAAATGTATGCACATGCTTAACTTTATGTAAGTTGTTTCATTGACTTTAGTTGCATGCAAGAATGAACTGGATACTGTGTACTTCTGCCCTCTACTGGATGGAGTCAGAACTTCTCAATTGGGTGTAAAAGGCCCTACCCTAACTGTCCATGGCGATTTCCTTTATCTCCTCGGTGTTTGGAGTGAGAAATATGAACTCCGTACTTGTTAAAGTGCCAAATGACTACAGTACACAGTCTAGTGATAACTGGGAAGTTCCTAAATGGCCAGTGATCTCATTACATTGCTATTTTCATTGAAATGAAAATGAGTAACGATTAACAAGTCCCGGGGCCAAATATTTCCTGGGCCTCTCAAAAATTGTAGCTGTGTAAAAGGCCAGGACATGGCTGGAATAGGTGTTATACAGTCACTGGTGCAACTACCACACTTATTTCATTAACCTCAAACAACTTCTTTACAGAGCTTCTACCATGTCAAACCATCACTAGAAAAACTACCAGGTGAGCCAAACATTGCTTTAGCCTTTTCCCCTTTGGAAAATACCAGAGTCTCTGGGCTCCAATATAAGGAGCTCATCTCAGCAGTATATAAAGTACTAATCTCATCAAAGATGTTATAACTGCCAAGGCAAGGGCTGGGAGAGGATTGAGGGAGTGAGTCAGTGAAACACATTAATACATCTCCAGTTGCTCTACAGGAAGCGAAGGTTAGAAGCAGGGCTAGCTGTTCTATTTCTCTAGCCCCCAAAGTAGGATTTTGCAGCACCTGAAATTATTTTGCTCTCAAAGGTAAAGAAGTAGTAGTTGGTGGAAGGCACTGTAGTGTGGATGGGGTGGGATCTAGTAAGAATATTTAAACATTTGGGAAAGGTTTATGCTTGGTCTTACCAATCTAAAGTCTGTTTAATACCAATCACTGTTGTTATGTTACTGGTCAACTCACCAACAATGAGTTCCTACCACAAAGCCCTAAAAATAGCATTAACCTAGCATGGAAATGCCTAGTTAACAGCTATATTAAAAAAACTCCCACCCCTTCTTCAACAAGCCCTCACTCATTTTTCCCCCGTCTCTCAAAAACCACTTGGTTGGAAATACTAGGTTAGATAAGACATTCCGCTAAGGATATGCTGGAGTTTTAGAATCCTATCACATCTAAGATGTTTCTGAGAAGGACGTTCAAAATGGCGCAGGAAAAATTGCTATGTCAGGCCAGAATTATGGCAAGATTCAGCCCAGAATGTATAGCAGTGGAGATCCTGGCTGGGGGCCTTAGGGGTGGAAAGCTCTTCAAGAGAAAAGTTGCAATGATGGAAAGCAGCTGCAATCTTCCACTGACTTCAGGGTGACATAGTCTACTGATTCACTATATTGTATATACAACCTCTACTGACAAGAGGTCTGTGGAGGCTGTCATAATGTGAAGTTACTCCTGCAGGCAGAAACCCCTGAGGGAGACAGCAATGACATCACTAACTGCTGTGGCTCAGGAATGATGAATCCCTCTGTGACGGGTTGGACTCCACCCTTCCGGGGTGCCTACTGATGTGCTGGGGTCCCACTGAGCCTGCCTGTGCCACCAGCCTGGGTTCCCCTTACTCTGTGTTGCTGTGACAGGCTCTCAAGCCCCCTTCCAGCACACACACAGGTAGGGACACACAGCTGTAGACTCACACAAAGTCTGTGATCAGCTCTCTGTGGGAGGACTCAGCTCAGGGATTGCCCAGTACTCAAGTGCACACTCCCTCTGGAGAGTAAACCCAAAATGATATTGTCTTGCGCTGTACAGAGATCTATATAGCATAAGTTCATGAAATTCACCCCCTCCCTCAATGTGGAGGAAGATATGCCCCCCAGTTATGAATTGCACAAACTGGGTTTTAGAACAAACAAAAAAACAAGTTTACTAACTACAAAAGGTAAATTGTAAGTGATTATAAGGGATAGAAAACAGAACAAAGCAGATTATTGAGCAAATAAAACAAAACACACTAACTAGGCTTAATACATTAAAGAAATTGGCTACAAATAGTGATTTCTCACCCTAAATGTTGTTTTTTTTGCAGGTTGCAGAGTTTCTCGAAGGTAAACTGCACTGTTTTCAGCTTAAATCTCCAGGTATCCCCTTCACAGGCTGACTTTTCTTGCCTGGGCTCAACCCCTGCCTCCCCCAGTTTAGTTCTTTTGTTTCTTCAGGTGTTTCCAGCAGTCTTCCTTGCTGGGTGGGGAGGCAGTGCAGAAGAGCCTAGATTAACTCACTTCCCAGCCTTAAATAGGATTTGCATATGGTGGGAATCCTTTGTTTCCCAGTTTGACACCCACTCCCTCTTAGTGGAAAAACACTAGACATCCAGGATGGGGTCTAGTACCAGGTGACAGGCTCACCTGACCCTGCAGTGTCAAAGCAGCATCCCAGGAAACTTCTCAGGAGGGAGGAAGATTAGTATCTTCAAAATCCTATTGTCCTTCCTAATGGCCCATCCAGGCTGTTTGCATACTGCCTGGAGGGTGCTCCCCAGGTGAAAACACAGTTGTAATTGTTACATAGTCAATATTTCTAACTTCAGATACAGAAATGATACAAGCATACAAATTGGATAGTCACAGTCAGTAAATTATAACCTTTACAATGATACCCCACATGACCCATCTTGCACAAAACATTTTAGTTATGCCATATTCATATCATAAGCATATCTCTATGAAGAATATGTAGCATAGGGTCACACCTTCCTGTACAGAAAGGGGATAGTCACACTTCTTTGTGCCAGCTTCAGTGAATCTAGCTCTTAGTCTGGGAGGTCTCACAGGCTAACATATAGCGCAGACAGAGCCGTCCCTTGGGTAGGGCAAATTGGGTTGACTGCCCTGGGCCCCGTGCTTTCATAAAATCGGGACTGTCCCAATATTTATCTCTTGGTCCTGTGCCCTGACCGATGTATGATCGAGGTACCATTTGTCCCGATATTCAGGTGAGGAGGTGAGAGGAGAGGTGAGGCAGGAGGTGGGTGGGCAAGCGGGGTGAGGAGTCAAATGGGGAGGCAAGTGGCAGGCGGGAGGGGAGTTAGGAGACACCCCTCTAGGGATGGCCCTGAGCTCAGAATATTCTTTTATTCAAAATGTGGGACTCGTATCACTGCTGCAAAAGACCCAGATTTACAGAGGTATTTAGGCATCTAAAAAGGCAAGCAGATACCTAGTGGGATTTTCAAAAGTGCTTAGGTGCCTAAATGCCTTCATAAATCTAGCCCCAAGTGACTAATGAGGTTGTGGAACACCAGGCAGGAGTAAAGGAGTTTGGGGGCAGGGGATAGAGGTGACTGTGGTTTGCTCAACCACCCCTTTAATTACACTCATGGAGAAAAAAAGTTTCCTCACCACTTGATCAGTGATTTGTATATTTCATAGGCTTGACAGGAGAATCATCCCTTCTTTAAAAACATACTTGTAGCTAATTCAACAATGTTTGCAGTCTTCTTTATGTCTCTGCAAGAGGTTGGAACACCGTCCTGAGGAACTGGGGAATATTACTGTATAACTAGATTTTTATTATTTTTTAAAATAAGAACTTTAGCAAAATATACAACCAACCAACCAGTGGAATTCCCTAGCAACTGAGTCACAATGAGCTTATATAGCCCAGTACTCGCAATGAGGACCACGCTTTCTGCTTGCTCGCACATTCCTTCCAGACAGGCATGTGCTCTACTGGAAAAGTTCCAATAGCTGTCCAGCTGGCTCAGTGCATTTTTTAGGAGGATCTTACCCATACATGCTTCCTCTTTGTTACAAACAACAATCCCTTTATTCCTATGGGATGCAACCTGACCACCCCAATCAAATGCACAAAAAACAATTCTTGGCAACATTGAGTTTATTTAACTTAATCAATTGCAAATAGACACACAAATGGCAAAATAGCAACTGGACTCCTAATCTAAAATTTCCAGAACACCTCAGGCCCAGCATCAAGGGGTTATGCACTCTCCTTTATTAATAGCTTTGGCTTCTAGGCCTGCCTCTGTTATGAGGAACTCTTTTTGCAATGACACAAGCAACGCTGTTTCAGCTTTCACAGGCCATCCTCTAAGACCATCAACGCCACATTAAGATACCTTTTAACTCTCCGTAGTAGCTTGGGTCCCCCCACAGAGCATATAGTTGACTGTTTAAATATTTACCTTCTCCAAAATTCACTCTGCAAACATCCATAAAACTACAGAACTCTGATCATCTATCCCAATATGCACCTTGTCTCAGGCCTGCATGTTTCAGGATTGTTCCAGGCCACATCAAAACAAGAGAGGGGGGAGGGTCTAGAAGCCCGAGCATCTACATTGCTATTTTAGCCCCAAGCCCTACAAGCCAAAGTCAATGGACCTGGGCTCTGTGACCGGTGCTGCAGGTTTTTCTTTGCAGTGTAGGCATATTCAATGGCACCCGTCCACTCGTATTCATTGTATCAGAGCTGAGGTGCCTATCTCAGGCTTTGTGAGTTGCAGTGATCTTTCGGGTGCCCAAAAGTTATGTGTTGTAATACTAAGCATCACAGTGCCTAACTCCTTTTGTGCATCCAGGCCTCAGTGACTTGTCCAAGGTCACACAGGAAGTCTGTGGCAGAAGGAGGGAATTAAACCCAGGTCTTCTGAATCCTAGGCCAGTGCCCTAACCCCAGAACAGTTTTTCCTGACTATGAAGGAAAAGGTTAAACATAAAAAAACCCCAAACCCTAGAGTCATAATCTTTGCTAACGACACCTTCAGAAAGATTTAACTACATTAGAGGGCGGGCTATAAAATGTCTGATGAATTTTTAACATGAGCAGGTTGATAGTGGTACATATTGTATCTACATTGTATAATATATTCCTAGTTAAACACATCCTGTTTAGTGTGCCTTACTTCTGTAAAAATACAAAAAGAGTGGAGACAATCTGAAGGAGAGCAACTTAACTGATTCAAAATAGAGCTCATTGAAAAGCTTGGGGTTTTTTTCCCCTTAAATTTCGAACAAAAAAATTTCATGCAAAAAATCTTTTTAGTTTTTCATGGGAAAATGTTGACTAGATTCTGCAACTGCACCATAAAATTAGATGATTGTTTCAAATCAATGCAGAGGATTTTTAATCACACATCTTCCATTAAAATAAAACAGAAGACGTGTTTAAATTCCCTTTACTGCTTGGAAATTGTCAGCCATTAATGTTATTTCCACTTGAACTTTCAACCTCATCAGAGTACCAGAGTCTATGCAGCTCTTATCTATCTCCAAATGGATCCATTATAATGAGTGGATTAAACAAAAACAGATGCTGGAAAGGAGAGGATGGAGCTCTGCTGGTATTTTTAATCAGATCTTGTGGCTGTTGCAAAATTAAGAAACTCTGGTAACTGTAGGCAAACAACATGAATTTGTCACCAATTGAATATATATTATTGGTCTGATATTGATATAACTTAGATCAGGATACTAATTCTGCCCTAAAGATATACCCATTTTCTATTCTTCCTTTAGAACTGTACATAGCAATGAAATCTGAGTAGTGAAACATACAGACACTGGAACGGGATAAATTAACTCATATGACACCCATGTCCGCAACCCTTACTCACTTGATTAATACCATTGGTGTCAATAGGTCTACTCACATGAGTAAGGATTACATTCATGTACATACCGGTAAGTGTCCAAAGTCTGGGAAATACTGCACATGATAGGGAAGACTGAGTTAGGCTATACGTTATAACTTAGGCTACGACTATGTTATGGAGGTCACAGAAGTTATGGAATCCATGACTTTCCATTGACCTCTGTGATATTTTCTGCCCCAGGGCTGGAGCTCCAAGCCTGCCCCACCCCCGCAGTTCTTAGCCCCCGCCCTGGTGGGGGTACCCTGTAGCTGCTGAGCCCCGCGGCAGGCAGCAGGGGGCTGGCAGACCCCACAGCTTCCCAGCCATGGCAGGTGGCAGGGGGACACCCTGCAGCTGTCCAGCTTCCCCAGGGGCAAGGGGACCCTGCAGCAGCCCAGCCCCACCAGCAGGGGGACCCTGGAACTTCCACACACCGCAGCAGTGGGTGCAGAACCCGCCTACCCCTTTTGTAGTGAAAGTCAGGAACAGGTCATGGTCTTCCATGCATTTTTGTTTATTGCCCGTGACCTGTCCCTGACTTTTACTAAAAATATCCATGACACAAACTTAGCCTTAGTTATGAGTATATAAATAAACCTACTCTTGTCTCTCATGCAAAGCCCTAATAAATGTGCTGGAACCAGAAATAAACAAATCATGATTATGTTGGTTCACTGGCAATTCAAAAAAAAAAAGAAAAAAAGAAAATGCTTTGGGTCAAATGAAACATTTTGTTTTGACTGAACATAAAATAAAAGGAAATTTTGAAACACAAAGTTGTTTCAAACCCAAAAAGTTTAGATTTGTCAGAATTTAGGTTGGGTGAGGGGAGGCTGATTGAAACTATTAGATAAAATCAACACAAATTCACTGAAAGTTTTGGTGTCACTACATCTGTATTTTTCACCCAAAAGAGTTTCAGCTGAAAAAGTTTGTCCAGCTCTGGCAGGAACCACTTTAAGAGAATAAATGCTCTTAGAAATCCCAAGCAAAAGCATGGAGCAGCCATACAGCCACAACAAACATGCTACTACCGCTACAGCGCTGCTGTAGCAGCTATGTCCTGCTACATATCACTGACCATATCATGGTTTGTAGATCCATGAAGTTTACAGACCCGAATGACACAATCCCAAAAACTACCCCAGCCTGACTCCATCCTTACCCTGCCAAAAAAGAGCACATGTGGACAACTGTTCCCCAGCATGCAAGTAGTATATGATCTGTCTGTGGATCCCTTACCTTGCATTCATTTCAAGAAAACAACAGCAATTCCAATGATTTCAGGGCCTTGTGCACTCATGCAGGAGCCAACAGGATTTACTCATTAATCTGAAGGTGTTATTCATCAATTACATGAAAAAGACAGCTCGGTTAAGCAACCATCTCCCCTTGCCATTTGCTTGTCATTCTGCCCTTGAACTTTCAGAAGCTAAGAGGGCCTGTCCGTTAAATACTGGATATTGGTTTCTTGCAGCATATGATGCTTCCACTGGATTTTATTGCGTGTTTGGTACATTATGTCTTGTTCCTTTTGTTGTTCAGTGTCACAAAAACTGTTTATGTTTATAATACAAATGCATGTAAAAAGTAATATTAATTAATCTGTATTTTAATGCCCTGATCCTGCAGAGACTTGCACAAGTGCTTAACTTTTCATACTCCGAGGAGACCCATTGATTTCCACTGGATTACTCGCAGTGTGTAAAGTTAAACACATGTAAAACTCTTTGCAGGATTGAGAGAAGACCTAGATGCTTTGGAGCAGATTACTGCATTTACAGGGCTGTAACTCTGGAGTTACACTACTGAAGTCAATGAAATCAGAATCTGCTCATTTATCCATTAGGCTACATAGTTTTAATGAATATACATGGAAAGTTTACCTGTATTATTGTGATCACCAGAGGACTCTGCTATTGCTCAGTGATGTAAATCTAATAGGAACCTATGATTAATGACCAGAGACAATATTATTAATGACAACTTTTAAAATCCTTTACGGATCATATGAAATGAAAATAAGTTAATTAGCTTGTTCACATTAAAATCTGCATGCATGCAACATTCCATTACAATTAGATTTTGCATGGTGTTCAACCTATCTTATTAAAATACAAAAGTTTAGATATTTGCATAAGAGTGAGGAAATACAGAGTTAGGCTTTCCATTTTGCATTCTGTCCCCTTGCTAGTATTCACTGGCTTTGTTGTTGTTGTTTTGTTTTTTTACATGATCACACCACATAGGTGTGATAATCCCAAATGCTATAGATCTGCCTCCATGGTTATAGAAGAAGGTGGAATTCAAACACCAATTAACAGCATTAAATTTAACTATTTACAGTCTTACTAAAGAAATGGTATTAAAATTCAGTTTTGAAGCATATTAAGGGGAGTCATACAAAATATGGATTCGATTCTCCATTGCATAAATAACTTGAATGAATAATTTTCAAGCTTTGGGTGGTATGTGAACTATTCACTGCAAAGGGATATTATTTCAGTCATCCGCTCAGGAGCAAACACTTGGTAAGAGATGCATGACAAACAGCAAATAAAAAAAATATATTTGTGGCACTTTCAAGATTTTTGGCATACCAGGGGTAGCCTGAATATTGTGAATACTGATTCATAGATTTTTAAGGCCAGAAGGGACCATTATGATAAACTAATCTGACATTCTGCAGAAAACAGGCCATAGAATTTAATCCAGTAATTCCCGCATCAAGCCCATATCTTGCTTGAGCTAAAGCAGGTCTTCTAGAAAGCTATATTGAATAGTATGATCATGCTGAATGGTACGACCCACAAATAACAGTGGATCAAAATGGAATCATTCCCAGTATTCACTACTGTTCGTGAATCTTTTGTTCTTCAGTATTCAACCAGTTATAGGTGATATTAACTTTGAATTTACTGTCATTTGTGTGATTAAAGTCTCAAACCTGTATATTTAATTTTGAGGTCTTTTTTAAAAAAAAATAAAAAACCTAGAATAATAGTAATAATAAAAAATCAATAACTGCAGCTACAGAAGGAGTTCCATAAGGGATGAAATAGCTGCTGCAATCTGGTGCAATAGATGTTCACACATCTTACTAATGCCCTTTGTTCTTATATCACCCTAAGAAGTGCTGACAGGACCCAGCCTTAGTTTACAAGCCCATAGTGGGATGACTGCAGGATATAGGGGCTTTTTTGTTACGTCATTCAAAGGCCTCAGGAGGAAGATAACAAAAGAACATAAGAACGGCCTTATGGGGTTGGACCAAAGGTCCATCTAGCCCAGTATCCTGTCTTCTGACAGCGGCCAATGCCAGGTGCCCCAGAGGGAATGAACAGAATGGGTAATCATCAAGTGATCCATCCCATCGCCCATTCCCAGCTTCTGGCAAAGAGAGGTTAGGGACACCATCCCTGTCCACCTTGGCTCAGAAATGAAATGCAAGTGTCTCCTGATACTACAGAGAGAAGAATACCACTAGCAGGGGTGTCATTTTCTATGGGGCAAAGCGGGCAGTTGCCCCACCCAGACTTTTCATAGGTCTATATGCTCCACTTTTTGCATACCCTCCACCTGCACCCCTTGACTTTGCAGGATATAATATTCTATGTGCTCAGACAACTTTGTCCTGCCAGAATTTCTCTGAAATGACACTCCTGACAACTACATCCTCCAGAGTAGGCCTCAAGGGCCAAGTTCTGCCCTGAGTTACACACTGTGCTACTTCACTGAAGTCAGTGGGGTTGCACAAGTTGGTAAGTCAGTATGAAACATGCACCATTCTCGTTCCTGCTTATCCCCCACATACGAAATCATTCAAAACAAAATCTTGGGGTCAGACTCTCAGCTGGCATACATTGGCATAGCTCTGTCGATCTTAATAGAGCAACATTGATTTACACCAGTTGAGGGTCTGGCCTCTAATTTAAAAAACAAAACAAAAAGACACACTGTATAGCAATCATTATTATTAACAAGCAACAAGCCTGGAACACCAGGAAGCAAGCCCAGACTTGCTTAGTGGTAAAAACTAGACAAGATCAAGCTTATTGAGAGTGAGAAGCTCATTCACCATTCCTTCAGGGGAAAGGTACAGTAACTCCAAAAAATGTATTCCTCCCATGAGGCATGGGCACATCTGAAGTATGTCAGATTGCTGAGGCTGTCATGTCATCTGTTTCAAATGTTTACAGGCTAGTGAGACTATTGGACAGTGATTGCCAAGAGGAAGGGGTTTCAAACTATTTATGACAAAGTCCACTGCAGTGCATAGAGCATTTGTCAGTCCCTCAGCACCCTCCTACATCTTTAATGTGGCTTTTATGTGGTGCTGAAGGCTTTGTGCTAGTCCTCTGCAATGGCGTAATTTTCACCTTTAGAAAATATATAGGCTTCCCTTGGGATACTTCCCAAGGTGCCCTTCTTCTCACAAGCCACTTGTGGCTCTTAGAGGTTGCGATATATCTATCTACCTAATACAGTCTCTCTGGCCTTCATCACCATAGTGTCATAGGGTATGTCTACACTGCATTAAGACACCCATGGCTGGCCTGTGTTCCCTGACTTGTACTCACAGGGGTCAAGCTGTGAGGCTATAAAATTGCAGTGTAGATGTTTGGGCTTGGGCTAGAGCCTGGGCTCTGGGACTGTGGGCTCCAGCCTGACCCTGAACATCTACACTTCAATTTTATAGCCCCACAGCCTGAGCCCCATGAGCCTGAGTCAGCTGATGAGGGCCAGTTGTGGATGTTTTACTGCAGTGTAGACATACCCTAAGGCAGTGTTTCCCAAACTTGGGACGGCGATTGTGTAGGGAAAGCCCTTGGCGGGCCGGGCCGGTTTGTTTACCTGCCCTGTCCGCAGGTTCGGCCGATTGCGGCTCCCACTGCTCCGCGGTTCGCTGCTCCAGGCCAATGGGAGCAGCTGGAAGCAGCGGCCAGTAGGTCCGTCAGCTCGTGCCGCTTAATGGAATTAATCTGGATTTGCACTGTTGTGACCACTATTAGAGTCTGGTCCTTATCACAGAGTAGGTATGATATAATGAATGATATGGTAAATGCTCCATGCATAAGTCCCTTGAAACAAGACTGTAAAAAGGCTCTGGAGAGTATATTGGAAAGTACGTTTTTTGCACATCATTATAATAGTGAATATTTGGGTGACTTCTTGCACTTGATCGTTTCCTGTGTATTTTTTTTTAATCCAACATCAGAAAAAATGAAGACACTCATTTTCTTCATCTTCTTTTGTATGCTGAAACCAATATAAAAATAAACTGATCAAATTGCAAATTGGGAATACAGAATTAATTTATATGATAATCAATACTGTGTGTCCATGTGGAATGGTAGTTCCACTTTGCACTGAGGTATAGATATACAAGAGTTGACAGTTCTCACAGTCCTGTGGGACTTACGCCTCCTTTCCCAGGTATTCAGTTCTTCTCATTATGAACTATACACTCATGGACACGTCTGATAGAAGATCTGATCTTCTATTGTGCTGAATGTTTTCCAAAGCACTGTGCACCTCCAACTCCCATTGACTTCCAAGGGAATTGAAGGTGCTCAGAAGCTCACAATATCTGGCCCATCCTCAGTATGTGTGTGATATTCTAATTTCACTTCATCTGTGGAGCAGATGGCAGACTACCAGATGCTTGTTGTGAACTGAAATCACAAACCACATCCTTAGCTACTTGTCATCAGAATGACAGGAAACCTCCTGTGAGCGTGCATGTGCTGGATGGATTCCCTGATCATCTTTCAGTGCACTTTTTACAGGATATAGAAGTTCAAACACATACAACTGAGGATGTATCCAAAGATCTACCATTTCTTTATCTCATCTTAAGAAGTGGAGCAACAATATAATTGGGTTTCCCTCAGATACTCCCTCTCATATACTTCATGTACTATGTGAGGGAAGAAAACATTGAAACCTGATCTTTTACCCATAATTTTGGACCCTTTGTTAGGTAGTTATACATTTTAAATATATAGCACCTTATCCAGCTCCCGTTGAAGTCAATGGGATCCCTTCTATTAACTTATATGGGAATTGGTCTGACCCCTAGCACAGTGATTGCAAACAGAACTGTACCAAGGGTAAAGTATGCCTTACAGGTCATGAGGGAATAGGTCAAGAGGGAGGAGCCTCAGCTCTGCATCATCTAAGATAAAATCCTAATTTAATCATTTGGAACAAAGTAGCTGAAACACATGCTGGACCTTACAGAGATCCAGGATGGACATCTTCAGCACTAGAATGGACAACATGGAATAGCTACACAGTGATTTGGAGATACTCTCATTTCATCAACCTAAGAACCTGTTCATTTGAGCAAGGACATTTTTGTTATTGTAGATAACTGAAGATTTTGAAGACAGAACTATAAGTCAAATATTAGAGTAACTGGTGTGCCAGAGATGGAAAGGGTGATACTTACCGTATTTTGCCCAGAAGCAAGAATTCCTTCTTATTGATGTTGAAAGAACCCAGAGAGCTTTCAGACCTTGAGCAAAGGAACCTAAATCTTGTAGCCTGCAAGATTTGCTTTCAGGGTTAAGAGGAAAGATATTTCTTAAACACGCTGCAAAATTTGATCTCAGCATGAATTCAGAATCAGAAAATCCCAAGGGAAGTCCTAGAAGCCCCTAAGGGGGGGAAAAAGAGATATACATAATTGTTTCTCTGCTTAGGAAGAGCTCCTTTCAATTCAAGATGATGTTTTTTTCCTCAGGTTTCTCTTTGAAGCAATCTCCTCTTTTCCCCAGAAAAATAAAGGTTTTATACACAAGCTCCCATCCTGTGACAATTGTGACTTTTACTCAGGAATATTTGGATATTTTGTGGTGTTAAGGACAAGTAATTTCTTTACTTATTTATTTGTAACATTGCTCTGAGGTTGCTATTATTATCAGTTTGTTTTACTGTAGCACCTAGACATCCCAAGTGACCCAACACTCCCCATCCTGAAAAGTTTACAGTCTAAATAGACAAGACAGACAATGGGTGGAGAAATGAAAGTACTCTATTGTGATTATTGAGGCTTAATGTCAAACAAAGAATCTGTGGCAGAAATCGGAACCAAACCCAGATCTCCTGAACATACATTTCATGGGAAAGGACAGTCTTCAGACGCTGTAGTTATTTTAAAATAGCAATGGTTTTCAAGTAAAAAAAATTAGAACATTGTATGAGTAGTTCAAGAAAAACCAAAGTGTAGAATTACTTAATTGTAGTTGCAACATCAATCTTAGCTTTGACCCTTTGTTCTGGTTTGTCTTTCCTTTACTAGTAGGAAAACCTTAGTAGCTGTGATTAAAATAAAAAAGGCACCTAAGTCTTTCTTGTTGTGTATATAATTTTATCAAAAATATGACTTTTTCAGCTAAAACCTGCAGCCACCCTGTGAGGCTCTGGATGGGATCATTTGAGCTCCTAAGAACTTGCAAATTACCATTGACTTCAGGGTCACCTGAGATTTTATTTACACACTCTTACAACTTATCCATACTCCATGCCATGTAAAGTGCACCAAATGAGACTCCCTTACACTGACACCCACTTAAATGGAAAAGAAGACTGCCAAACCCATACTTACACACACTTGACAACATATGAATTACATATCCTTACACATCATTTTTTAATTTGGCCACTTCTATCAAACACTTCATTACAACCCAGATCTGCTGCATTCCCTTCATCCAAGAAGGCTTCAGTACCACAAATGTTTACACGTGTATTAAACCTTCAGCACATGAGTAGTCCCACCAGTGTGAATATGAATACTCACACAATTAAAGTTAAAAGTATTTGCAGGACCAGGGACTCCTCAGCTTTGTCTGGAATGCTTATTAATTATTATTATTATTATTAACTACAGTTTATCGCTGGCCCTTCCATTATCCTCTGATTTTCACAGATTTTTCTCTTCTCTCTGAAATTTAGAATTGCCAGGATCACCTTTTTTATCTTTTCTTTTTCTCTGAGGCAAAAATGTTTTCTGTGTTTCAGGTAGAGTTTCAAATGTTCTGAATATACATTGTTTAATCCCATCCCTCCTGGATTCATTTAAAGACTAATGCTTCTCATCCCTCAGCACAATTCCTTTATATTAAATACACTGGATTTAGCAAACTGTTATGGAAAGCATTATTCTGAAATGGAACAGCCTCAGCCAGAGTGCAGAGGTGCTGAGGCATATTTACTGACTCAGTTAAGCAAGGTTTTTAACAACATACTTAATTTTAAGCATTAGAGAGAGAAGGCGGGTGAGGTAACGTCTTTTATTGGACCAACTTCGGTTGGTGAGAGAGACCAGCTTTCAAGCTCGCACAGAGCTCTATAAGCATGTGAGCCGTTCCCTTGATTCATTGGGATGACGCACGTGCTTAAAGTTGGACACGTGCTCAAGTATCTTGCTGAATCCAGGTCTCAAATCTAAATTTGGCTCTCCGGCAGGGCATGTCCAGAGCAAAGTCTTTGCTCCTGCTCTAGCTCAAGTCAGCTGATTGCCAGTTAACTTGAGTGCTGGTCTGGACACTCCACAAATGTTTATGACATGGAGCGATGATTTTTGGAGTGTTTAAACAAGCATTTACAAATATGTTAGCTCATTTGGATTAACAGGCAATGAATTAACTTGAGTTAAAATAGAAGCAAAACCTGTAGCATAGATACATAGTTTATCTACATGTCTCTAACTCCCTGCACTCAGAAAAGATTCTACCCTTAGAATTCCCCATTCAAATGGCCGCAGCCAATGAGTCCCATCAATTTCTCATCTCTTCCCTCCCCACCGACAGTCCATCCTTCCTCTCAGACACCCTCCTCCTTTAAAATGTGCTAAAAAGCTTTGCCCTATTGCTATCTTCATGGCAATTAAATGACCCTTTAAAAATACAAAGAAATTTGAACCATAGAATTTAGAGATGAAAACGACCTCGGAGTCAATCAGTCTGTCTCTGGGGCCAAGACATAACTCTTCTCTACCATGTGTTTACTGGTGTTTTGCCCAATCTAGTTCTAAGTGTGCAAATATCACTTCCCCTGAAAAGAACATTCCATGCCTAATAAATCTCAGTCATGTAAATGCTCAGTGTTCATAGACTAAATAACAGAGTAATGTTGCCTAGTGGGTAGAGCACTGGACTGGAACACAGGAGACCAGGATTCTATTCCTGACTCTTTCACTGACCTACTAGGTGACCTTGGACAAGTCACTTTGCCTCTTGCTGCCTCAGTTTCCTCATCTATAAAATGGGGGAAAGGATACTGCTCTCCTTTGTAAAACATTTTGTGTTTTACTGATAAAAAGCAGTAGGCATTGTTATTAAGGTCAGGGAATCCAATTGACATGCCCAGTAGATAGAAGCATTGATGCAAAAGGGCTCTGTGCACTACTGGTTGTTTTATGGAACGGGAGGAATGAAGTGGAGTGATGGGACAGAAGGTGAATTCTATTTTGCAACAAGACTCTGTTCTAGGATGCTGGATGAAGGACAACAGAGAATTTCGTCTTAAATAGAGATGAAGGGTATTCTTGCATTAGTCATAGCATATAAAAATAGTTGGAACAAAATGACATGTGAGCCTCATGTTAAATCCATTTAAGCTTAATACTCTGAACTGAATACATTGTTCTGAAGAACAGCTCAACTTTAAGGAACAGCTCCTCACATAATGCTGCTAACATCTCTGTCGCCTTGATTTAGGCCATTTAAGTGTCAGTCAGGCAAGTTAACAATGCCTATGGGGAAATTTTCCCATGAACCAAAATCTTTGGAAAATAATATAAGGTTTGCAGTGCCTTGTGACTATGTGTAACTTTCCTATGCAAGAAGATTTCTCCTTTATTTCCACATTCCTTGTGCTCTTTGGCCCACCTGTGTTACGTTTCTCCATATAAAAAGGGCAACTGTTTATTTTCAGTCTAAAAGAAAGAACAAAAGTAAAGTCTCCATGAGAACCCAGTGCGTGCATCTCTTCAGAAAACAAAAAAGGCTGTTGTCTCTACATGCAGGTAGCATTCTTTGAAATTTACCATTGTAGATCACAAAACCAAAAGGTGTTACTATACCCAAATTACATACACCACATCACACAGAAGCGGACTATCCTCTTGAGTGGCAGAAAATTGATTAGGTGAGAGACTCTGGATTTCAAAGAATATAAGCTGAGTGAAAGCACTGCATTTGTGTTAGACAAAACTGAACTTGTGTGGGGGTGTAAATCCCTACAGAATAAAATCTTCAGAGGTAATGATTTGGAATCTTATGAGCAGCATAAGGATATGCATTGTTGAATCCATATAAAAGTCACCTTTGCAGTAACAAACACCTTTGGTACATGCATGTGTTTTGGAAAGATATTATGTATGGCCCATCACTTGCTCCTCTGACCTGTCATCTTATGGCTGTGTGGCCTGTACGCCACTTGATCCAGGTGTACATTGCTTGCTGATGTAGTGAGTTCTTCCCATCTGGAAGACAATTTGATCCCGGTCCAAGGGGCTCAAAGGCACCTTTGAGGTTCAAAGCTCCGAAGACAGGTAAATACATTTATAACCTAACTTCCCAAGGGTCCAGCATGAGTTGTTCCCACATTTGCAGCTTTCTGTAAAGTTATCATCTCTCCTAATCTGTTAATAAAATAAACTGGAAAGGGAATTTTTGCAAGATTGTTTTTGCATTTTTAACCTTTTTGGGGAGGGGGGGGGTCCTTGAAACACACCAGTAAGCTTGTGGATTACATAACACATGGGAAATTGTTTTAAACATTTTGTTTCTGTACATACACTATTTTTACAAAGCATGTGTTCTGCTCCTATTAAAATCAGTTACAGTTTGTCCATTACCTTCCATGGGAACAGGATTGGGTCTTCCAATTTTAAGCTGTTTGGCTTTAGAACTATTCTAATCTCTTTTTTTACACCATGCAGCACACTAACTGGGATTTGCAATTGTTAATAAGTAATTATAATAAATAATAATCATGCTGTTAGTAATTGTGCAATACATTGTCTTAAAAGGGAACACTTCAGCAATACTGAAAACTATTTAAGGCAAGATGGATCCCAGTGGAGCAAATGTCTCTGTACACATAAACTATACAGGGCTTGTCTATACAAATACTTAGTACATGTAAATCTACCCCACACTAGCCTGCTGCACACTCAGGATCCATGTGGACTTAGCTGACATGCACTAAAAAGTTCTGTAGTGCACTTTGATCTACCTTGCTTTGAAATGGGACCAGCAGCAGGCCAGTGCAAGATAGATTTACACCCGTTTACCACAAAGTGTTTCTCTCTCACACACACACAAAACTACATTAAAAGAACATTCACACTGTGATGCTGCCTGGCCTGGTGCCAGCTCATGCCAAGATCCAGTTGTCTCAACTGGACACTGACAGATACATGGCTGAAATCTGTCTGGCTCCCTTTGGGGTTAATATTGATAAAATAGTTATTGAAATTATAAGAAAATGTTCAGCATTTGGACTCAATTGAATGCTTGTGAGCTGCTCCATGCATTAATCTTACTCGTAATATCTGTGCTCCGCACTGTAATGTAATATTTGAGCAGTTGTACTGTGAGCCTCTGTGACTGTATGAATCACCATACAGGATAGGGACATCATTTAGAGTGAAGAGCTGCTCTGCTACAGAAATGGTTATCCCCCTTCTGAAAGAGGAGACCCATTGACACCAGACAGGCTCTGGCTAGATCATACACATGGAAACTCCCTACATCTGCACTGAGAAACCATCAACAAAAGGACTAAACACTCTTATTGTTGTTCTCCTCTCCTCCCCATAGAGATGAGTCATGCATGTGGATTCCTTCCATTAGCTGAGTTTGCAGCTCAGCGCACATGACTGGAGTGGGATAGAACCCCCAGACTAAAGGAACTAAGAATATCTATGCTGCTTGGACTCTCTGGGGGAAGGTATTTCAAGGCATAAGCAAGAGATCCCGGCTGCTTAGCCTGGATTAGCCCTAAAGGACAAATAGAACTTGCTGATTATGGAAGCCTATATTATCTTCTGAAAGTCATTTATGTATCTATGTTTGCTTGTTTTAACCTTATAAATAACTCTCTAATTTCCTTTTCATATTTAATAAAGCTTCATATAGTTTACTATAGGATTGGCTACAAGAGTTGTCTTTGGTGTGAGACCTAAAGCGCAATTGACCTGGGCTACGTGACTGCTCATTCAGGATTAGGAGTAACCTGAATATTGCTGTGATTCTTTGCATAAGGGGCCATCTATTACAGAGATGCACTTACCTGGGTGGCAAGACAAACTGGAGGACCCAACGGGACTGTCTGTGACTCCGTTCAAGGCTGTTAATGTGCCTGAGGTGTTTGTACTTGGTGCTGTTGGTTGGTGACATGTAAGTTTAGAACGCACAACCAATGTGGGGTTTGTGCCCTGGTTTTTAACAGTCTGCCCTGAGGTTGGTTGCTATTCCATCACCATTGAAAGCATCATACACATTTACATATGATCATGTAACTAAAGACTGTATCATAATGCATACACACAAGGGGGGCAAATGAAGGTTGCATGGGCATTTAATAATTTTGGAGTGCTTGGCTTTGCAACATTAATGTTCTTTTAACTTAATTTGTGTGTAATTTTCCTAGGTTTTCAACAAACAAACAAACAAACTGAAAAAACAGAAATCCCATTATGAGGCATTACATTGACACCCACATGATTCATCATCAGGAATGGAACCTTTAAATCCCCGACCCAGACCTCGGCCATTTGAGTTAACAGTGTAATGGACAGTAGTAGTAGGTTGACATCTTCTATGTGGACCAGCACTGGAAGGGGAAATCAGGCACATACTTTCACAGTGGGTTTTACCATCAGCTGAGGAATGGTGAGACTCAAGAATCTTGGGTTCCATTCTAGGCTCTGGAGATGAATATATTCAGGAAGGGGGCACAGATACTTCTTCCCATCCCTCCCCCCAAACTTTGCCCCTTCTGCCCCATTCCCTCCAACCTGTTCCTGTCCCACTCCTGTTTCTTCATCACCATGACTCCTTGTCCCAGTCCCATTCTCCTCACTAGCCACTCCCAATCTCTACTAAGTAGGTTTCCAGGCCAGACCTAAGGTTTCCAGGCCAGTCCTAAGTCTACCCCCTCAGGGCTTCCCATCTGAGTCCCAATTTCTCACCCTTAGCCCCAGTATCTTTGCACAGCCAGCCCCAGTTCTCACCTTGCACCCTGGCTCTTCAGCAGATCTATCCCCCTACCATCCCCATTCCTCTTCCCACTAATTCCAGTCCCAGTCTCTTTACCCAGCCAATCCCAGAGTCCTCAGCTCCTTATGAGATTTCAGTCTGCCCTCCACCCCAAACTCCCTCCCAGGCTCTCAATCCCAGCCCCTTTGTCAAAACAGCAATTAATTCCAGCCCTGATCTAAAACCTCATCCAGTCCCATGGTTCACAAACTTTAATTTAAACTACTTTTAGAGGTATTTCTTTCCCACTCTTGAGCACTCAGGAGTCCTTGGGAATATGAAACCACAAACATGTTTTATTGGGGACAAACTAAAAGAAACATTTATTTGCATAAAGTGAAATTAGGAAAACTAAATAGTGTATTAGTATATGGCAGATCCCACCATCCCAGTTATTAATTGCTTGGCTCATTAGGGCCCAGAACTCTTATTCACAAAACAATCCCTACTTACCTAAACCTCACTCACCAATTCAATCCTCAGCATGTCCAGTGAAGACAATTCCACCAGGTCTTGTTTATTTAAGCCTGCATCTGCCAGGCCAGATCTGCAGAAGTAGCTTTAGCAACTCTATTACCAATAGGACTAATCTCACGTTATTCTTTAGACAGAGTTCAGAATCCTTAGACAGAAAATCCAAAATATGACCCTTTAGATAGAAACCAGACTCTCACCCAAAGCATATTTGATATCACTGACAAAGTCTGTGATCTTCATAGTAAAGCTGGGTTAACTACCTACTTAGAATCCACTCCCCAGCCACTCAGGGTGATCCACTTTCCCCAGGCTTTACCTTTCAAAAATTCTACACTTTCTCTAAGTACATTTACACACATCAGTTAATATCATTTCCAAAAACAGAACATACACAAATTCCAAACAATAGAACATAAAACCTGTGTAAAACTGCACTGGAGTGAAATTTATGATATGCAAATTAAGCCTGCTAGGGCTAGCTTTTCTCCTTACTCCTATTAGGAAAACAGAGGTTTTTTCCTTCTTTAAGCTTTCTCTGGGACTTACTCTGGGGAAAGGATGGGTCTATATTTGCTGCAGATATAAGGAAATAGACAATGTACCATTCCCTTGTTTAGTGCCAGAAAAATCAAATCTGTTAGTCATTTTATTTGGGACCAGTTAAGTCCAAAGTGCGATGATTTCATACTTTGCAGGAGCTTCTGCATGTTCTTTCATTAGATGTGTATGAGTTGGGACAGAGTTAAGTATGCCTTGGCTTCTCTGAGCAAGATGTTAAGAAAGGGGGTTATAGGTGTGATCCAAAGATTTAATTTCTTTCCAGTGAGCATCAGGGGGTTGTAGATTTTTATGGGCTCACTCCAGGTATACAAAGTGCTGCATTTCATCTCTAATTTCCCTCCAAGAAATGACTGCAAACGAGACAAAGTTTGTATTTATGGGCAACTTTATGCACAAAAATGGTGGTACTTCTTTCATTCAGCCTAAGAATGTTCTCTGCACCTCCTGCACACACTTCCCTTCCAAGAATTTCTTCCTCTTTACCTCCCCTTTCTTCTGCCTCTTTCTAGTAGATTTGTCAAGTGTTAATCATCTAGGAGGACATTTGTATATTTTGCAGCAATGGTACAACTGCATGTGTCTCAAGTGAAATGTCACACACAGAGACCCATATCTATATTGAGAGTGACTCCCTACCCAAAACACCATTTGGTCTAAGGGACGGTGCACCAGGCTGGAAGATTACACGTTCTAGTGTAATGTCTTCCACTAACTGGTATTAATATGTCTCTGCAATTCACAACCCTTATTATAGATCAAAGCCTCTTACCCCTGCTCTAAACAAGGAGAGAAGCAGGTATTGTTCCCATTTCACAAATAAGGTAACTAAAAGGTTGCATAAGGTCACTACATGTAGAATTGGGAGTATAGTCCAGATCTTTAATATGACTGAGCCAATTCCCATCCAATTTGCCAGTCTGTCTTTCAGAATTAATGTGCCAAAAGTGTGTGCTTGGCTGTGCTATGTATCACCACTACTCTGACAACTAAACCACAGTCTTCTACCAGAGCCAGGAATAAAGCCCAGAAGTCTTGATGACCAATGTTTCATTGCTGACTCACAAATAGCTGCACAATCCACTGACAAAGTGTAAGCCTCTAAGGGATTAATTAGGTGTTAATAGCCTGCTTCTGTTACTAGCTGCTTATTTAACTCAGTTGGAAGAGGTCTATGCTGTGAAAGGTTCTGAGTTCAAACCCTGCTTACAAGCCATGTTGGAAAAATAGTATGCAATTATATAATTAAACACTGTGATGCAGATTCTTAGCCACTTATGATTACACCAGCTGAGCAGCTGGCTCTATATCATAATGCATAAGTACAAGAGGGACAGGAGAATTAAAGTTGGACAAGTACTCTTAATTATGGCTGTCAGGGTTCCCTCCCCATTCTGAACTCTGGGGTACAGATGTGGGGACCCACACGAAAGACCCCCTAAGCTTATTTTTATTGGCTTAGTTTAAAATTTTTCCCAAGGCACAAATCCTTTTCTTGTCCTTGGATAGTATTGCTGCCACCACCACGTGATTTAGACAAAAAATCAGGAAAAGGGTCACTTGGAGTCCCTTGTTCCCCAAAATATTCCCCAAGTCCCTTCACCCCCTTTCCTGGGGAGGCTTGAGAATAATATACCAACCAATTGGTTACAATATGAGCACAGATCAAACCCCTTGGTTTTTAGGACACTGAAAATCAATTACAGGGTAATAAAAAGATTTAAAGCACAGAGGATTTCCCTCTAGGCTCAGCTTCAAAGTTACAAAAAACAGGAATAAAACTCCCTCTTATCATAGGAAAATTCACAAGCAAAAACAAAAGATAATCTAATGCATTTCCTTGCCCTTACTTACAATTTTTGTAATCTTAGATGCTCATTTCAGGTATGTTTTCAGGAGATGTTTTTCCTTCCTGGTCTCTCTCTCCATCCAGAGAGGGAACAACAAAAAGAGCACAAACAACACACTCCCATCCCCCCTGATTTGAAAGTATCTTCTTTCCTTATTGGTCCTTTTGGTCAGGTGCCAACCAGGTTATTTGAGCTTCTTAACCCCTTACAGTTAAGGATTCAGTACAGCTGCCCAGGAAAGATTTTATGCTACCCTTAGCTGTATGTTTATGACAATGGTATTTCCTAACTTTTGAGTGCTTGACTTTGCAACTTTAATGTTCTAATATAGGTTTAATATATTGTAGAACTTCAGAGTTACGAACACCTCGGGAATGGAGGTTGTTCATAATTCTCAAATGTTAGTAACTCTGAACAAAACTCTAGTTGTTCTTTAAAAAGTTCACAACTGAACATGGACTTAATACACCTTTGAAACTTTACTATGCAGAAGAAAAATGCTGCTTTAAACAATTATAATTTAAACAAAACAAGCACAGAAACAGTTTCCTTACCTTGTTAAACCTTTTTTTAAAAAAAATTCCCTTTATGTTTTTAGTAGCTTATGTTTAACACAATACTGTACTGTATTTGCTTTTTTTGGTCTCTGCTGCCTGATTGTGTACATCCAGTTCCAAATGAGGTGTGTGGTTGACCGATCAGTTCATAGCTCTGGTGTTAATAACTCTGAGGTTCTACTGTACTTAAAACTTGAAATAGCAATAACCTTCAATCTCTATCTCTATCTCTCTTCCCAGCCTGCAGAGGACATAGTTTGATTAGTCTGTAGGATTAATAATGGTTCAGTGGTTGTGCCTGCATCAATGCCTATCACTTCCTTTCCTTTACCATGTTTCAGGTAAACAGGTAATCATCAAGTGATCCATTCCCTGTTGCCCATTCCCAGATTCTGGCAATCAGAGGCTAGGGACACCCAGAACATGGTTTTGCATCTCTGCTCATCCTGGTTAATAGCCGTTGATGGACCTATCCTACATGAACTTATCTAGTTCTTTTTTGAACCCTGTTATATCCTTGGCCTTCACAACATCCTCTGACAAAGAGTTCCACAGGTTCACATTGTGTGAAGAAATACTTCCTTTTGCTTTGTTTAAACTAGCAAAATAAAACCAGACACATGTAAGGAGAATTTGGACCCCTCCTCAAATCAGAACTCACCTTTGTTATTTGTCAAATTAGGCGTCCGTCCTATTATGTTGCTTCACTTTGTTGCTCAGGCAATTTTGGAGCAACCCAAAACATCATCTTGATCTTATCCAGGAAAGATCTAGGTTGGGATATGCATATGGAGTCATAGAGTTTAAGGCTAGAAGGGCCCAGCAGATCATCTAGTTTGACCTGCTGTATATCACAGGCCACCACCACCACCCAGCACATATACATTTAAACCAACAACTAATATGTGTTGCATTATGTATACACATCAGAGGATACAGCTATATTTGATGCACAAACCTTTGATTTTTCTCATCTTTGTGTGATTAAAATTTCAGCTTTAAACCTTGTCAGCCTTAAAATTCCAGGGCCCAATTCACTACTGTTTTCCACTGCTATCAAGCCAGTGTAACTCCATTGATTTCAGAAGACTTACACCAGTGTAAGACTGGACTAACATAGTGATGGATGAGGCCCTCACTCTTTAATATACCATTATTTGGGGAATTGATACAGGACACACATTCTTAACAGCATCTGAATCAGGCTGACATGTATTATTATTTTTATGCATTTCTCAAAAAATAATCAGGAAAGTAAAATTGACCCAGGACACCCTTCATCAGCATCAATCAGAGAATCTTTGTAAATTTCTGAGGCAGTGCTGTGAGCATATGTAGCTGAAAGGGTTGTTGATGCCGTAGTAGCTGGACAGAACTGATGACAATCTCCAAGCATGATAATGTTTGCATGTTTTTCCAGTTCATTCGTAACAACCCTTGATAACAAGGACAATGGCAACTGAATTTTTCACATTGATTGGGTTTATTGTAAAATGAATGTTAACCCTTTGATGGCGGCTAACTTACCTGAATTTGGTAGGGACATGGATGCAACATGGAGATTTCTGTTAATGTCTATGGCAGATATAGACTATAAGATTATACACAGGGCATTTTTTTAAGGGTTCAGTCCTGAACAGGACAAACGTATATATTTGAATTTGGCAAAAGAAAGCTTCAGCATCGTTGGCATGACACGCGCAGAGCTTAGAGTCCTCACTGGAACACCACAGGGGATGACATTCTTGGCAGAAAGAACATACACATTGAATTTCTGGCAAGGGACACCCAAAAGAGTCTTGGCAGGACAAACGGCCTAGGGTTCATTCCTGGCATGACAAGCATATGGGGATTACATCCCCCACAGGGAATAGGACATCCCTATTTAATTGCTAGCAACACAGACATAGGGAAGAATTACCAATAGGGCAAACCTATGACATTTTTTGGCAAGAGAAATAGACAGTAGAGTGGGGGTTGTATTTCACGCTAAATAAACTCATAAATGCTGGCAGGATTCATGTGTATCTGATTCCCAAGAGGGTGTTCACCACTCCAGACCCTGGTAGGATGCATTGCTCTGAGAGTCTTCAGGGAAAGGTAAACAAACCCATCTGATTCCTGTCAAATTATGATTTTTCTGGAGGCCCAATTAACATGTGCTTGGATTTCTGGCGCTTGTAACCTGCCCTGCATAATTTCCATCACGACACATGTAGAACTTCTAGGCAAGTATGACGCCTGTCAAAACAAAGCAGTGGATTAAGCTGCTGGCAAGATAAAAGTGTATGATATTAATGTATCAGATGGGCAAGACGGTCAAACTAACTGTTTGTGAATAAAGACTTTGTTCCCCTTGCAAAGTGCTCACAGATTGATCTATGCAAATATGGTTTGAAATAACTGCCATATTATTTGTATGAACAATTTTCCAGCTTACTGATTGCTCACACCTTTCAAGGTTAGAGAATGGCTGTGCCACACCCACTGAACTTGGACCAGCACAGGGTCTCAGAGTGAGGATCAATTTGTGATGCCATAGGCCAGCAGCAAATTACAACAGCCACCACGCTAACTAAAGCTACACTGGTTGGTGCACTGAGAGGCAGAACCAAGGCTCCACTTGCTCCCTGAATCACTGGTGGAAATCAGAGATTCAACCAAGGAGAGGAAGGTTTAGTGAGGGACAGGATGAATCAAAGAAGTAGAACTCTACATGTGAAGATCTCTTCCTTGGGTTCCATCAGAATTGTCATTTGGGCCTTAGCAAACAGCAAATGATACATTGTAATTGTCGCTCTCTGTTTCACCATGGGAGCTATGCCTTCTGTTTATAGAAGTGGCTGTCGCATTCCAATTGAATGTCAGGGAAATGGGCACCCTAATTAGTAGAGCCCTACCAAATTCATGGCCATGAAAAACACATCACAGACCGTGAAATCTGTATAGTATAGGGTAAAAGCAAACAAAACACCAGATTTCACAGGGGAGACCAGAGTTTCACAGGTTAGGAGTCCTGACCCAAAAGGGAGTTGTGGGGGTCGGGGGTAGCTAGGTTATTTTAGGGGGGTCGTACTATGTGTTCCCTTAAAGCTGCACACTGGAGCGGCACCCAGGAGTGATTGAAGTGCCACAAAGTTGATTAGTAGAGCCTTTCACACCCTACTGGCGGTGTGTATTCAGGTGCCCCTCCCCCACTGCTATGCAGACACTTCCTGCCCTCTGCCTTGAAAGCCATGCAGCTCCTGCTGGCTGTGCAGAGGGGCAGAAATGGGGTACTGATGTCAGAGTATCCCCCTACCTCTGCACCCCAGCAGGTGAGAGGAGAGAACCCAGAGGGTTTGAGGTCTGAACACTGTTCCGGGCTCATTGAGTGTATTAACCTTAAGGAGACAGCACATGGTCTTTCAGAGACTTTCCCAGAAGATACAATCTCTGTCTGTCTCTCTCCGCTATCACATACACACTCAGTCTGTGTGTCTCTACACACACACACACACTGTCTCTATGCACATACACACAGAGTCTGTGTGTGTCTCTACACACAGACATCACAGAGTATATGTGTCTCTACAAAGAGAGAGAGAGAGAGAAAGAGAGTGTCTCTACACACACACACAGTCGGTGTATCTGTGTCTACACACAGATGTAGGGTCTTTAACAATCATATCCCAAAACACATACTTGTGTTATTTTTGTTTCCTATTACTTCCTGGCACTTTCTGCAATGCACAAATATTTCCTGTAATTTTATTCTTTCAAAGTGTGTTTTTAAATATTTTGAATCCTCTAGAAATTTTATAATGTTTATTTCACTCTCACACTTATAACAACTGAGCTACTCAGCTTACAGGAAGCAGTTCCTTAAGTGACCCTATTGGAAGGAGTCAGTGGTATACACAAGGATGGTGAGGCCTCCGTTATCAAATGGATGGATCAAGAGGCATGCTACCCAGGGGCTTCTGTGCACAATCTTGCCTGCATGAGTGCCACACTCTGACCAGCTGATCTAGGCAAACCACAGGAAGCTTCTCAAGGTGTTCCTCAGGTGTGGGCTAGGATGCGAAAAGCACTTGGAGGTTCATAAGCTGTAGCAAAAAGTGTGCATAGTAGGAGTAGCGATGGGGCTGTAGCTTTCAAAATCAAGCTCATTGGCCGGGAGGGAGAGCCACTCAAATACAGAATTACTCACATCCCAGGGGTCCATGAAGGGAAGGAGGAGATGGGCGGGGTGGCACGTGATACCAGCTCAGCTGAGACCGTGAGACCACGCAGCCTCCTCATCTCAGGCAGCATGGCAGCCGTGGAGCAGAGCAGAGCAGAGCAGAGCAGAGCACGCAGACAGCTTGGAGACAGCCAAAGCGGGGAAGGGCTGCGTTGGTCTGGAAGAGGGAGTCGGTGGGTGTCTATCCTGGCGGAGGCAGGGTGGTTTGGCTGTAGGCTGGGCCAGAGAGCCTGCTCGAGTGGCTGAGCTGGGCCTGCTCCTGGCTTTGCTCGGGTTAGAGGAAAGTGGTGAAGATAAGAACGGCCCTCCTGGGTGAGACCAATGGTCCATCTAGGCCAGTATCACGTCTTCTGACAGAGGCCGATGCCAGGTGCTTCAGAGGCAATGGCCAGAGCAGGCAATCATCAAGCGATCTATCCCTGCGTTGTCTTCTGAAGTTTGGTGCTTGTTTCAGGGGCTAACTCTCAGCCCAGACACACTCCAGGGAGGGAGCGTTGGTGTTTGTGCCGAGGCGCGTGGCTGGGACTCGGACCCCCTTCCTCAGCTCTGGGTAGCCCCCACACCCAATCTCAGGCTGCGTTCTGCTTAAGGCCACAGAGCCCTTGGCTTTTTTTGCCCGGTGCCTGAGAGTCAGGCCAGCCGTGGGGAATAAGCTCAAGCGGTAGAGCGCTCGCATTGCATGCGAGAGGTAGTGGGGGGCGATGCCCGCGTTCTCCAAGCCTGTCGACTAAGGGCTCCCGATGAGCGTGGTGGGTGGGAGAGCCGGCCATCTGACTTTTGGCCTTGCTGCCCGTAGCGGTCAGGCCGAAAAATCAAAAGGCATCCTCCCCAGGCCCACAGCCACCCAGGGGCTCCTCTGCACCATCTTGCCTCCAGGAGTGCCATTCTCTGACCAGCTGAACTAGGCAAGCCACGGGAAGCTTCTCAAGGTCTTCCCCTGGGGTGGGCTTGGATGCGAAAAGCACCTGGACGTTCATCAGCGGTTGCAAGAAGTGTGCCTAGTAGGAGTAGCGATGGGGCTGTCGCTTTCCACATCATCTCAATTTGGGCAGCTTTCCATTGCGCTTTTCTGTGTAATGTCCCTGCCACGGGTTTCACTTGCGGGGCTGTACAATTCTGGCAGGGTGGCCATTTAGAACTCTTTTCCTTTCTTTTCTTTTTCGACTGGCCCCAGCGTTAGGCCCGTTTGGGTGTTTGTTTGTGTGTGTGTGTGTTTTCCCATTTGGATGTTTGGAAGGGGAGCCGAAAGAGGAGTCATTTTCACAAGAAAGTTGGCTTTCTGCACAGGTAGGGCCCTTGGCCGTAAAGCTTAGCTCCGTCAGTGCGTCTGCATGGGTTTCCTCCAGTGCCTCAAGAGCCTGTGCTAAACTCTCGGTATGGGCGTTTGGCTTCCGCTAGTCAGAGTGCCGTGTCTGCGTCTTCCCTGTGTCTTCCCAGGGCCGGCTCCCATGAGGCGCGCATAATTTGGGAGGAAAGGGGTAGAAGAGAAAGCAAGTGAAGCTGACTTCGAATGGTGGTGCCCCTGGGCGGAGTGGTGGTCCTGCTCCTTCCTGTCTGAGGTGTGGGCTCGAATTTGGGCTTGGGGGGGTCTGTCTGTGGGCGGTGGGAGGATGGGGTCCAGGGAAGTCCCAAAGGTCACCCTGCGCAGGCGGCGTGTGAAGCCTCTCGCCTAGGTTGGGGTTGCCGAGTATTAAGCCTTCCTCTGTGGCTTGGGCTGGGGAGCGGGATCCATTCTCGGGTACATTTGGGTGGAGCTGGCGGCCGGCAAGAATTCGGGCCATCAGGTCAACCCCGTGCGGACAATGGGGGCGAGCCGGCAGGCCTGCGATTTTGGCTTCCCGGGCGGGCAGCTCAAGCCTCGTCTCCTAGGAACCTGGAAGGCAGCCGGCCAGGCTCACCCTTCTCCTCCCCGGGCCCAAGTCCCTTTCAGGCAGCAGGTCGAGATGAGGAGCCCAGGGAGGGGAGGAAAGGAGGCGCCCGGAGCCTGGTCCTGCCCAGCGCCTGCGCCGGCCGGTATCTTCGCCCAGCAGGGCTCTTGGCTGCTGCCAGCCCACCTGGTTTTGGCCTCTGCCACCCCTAGCAGTCAGCCAAAAGAGCAGAAGCCACCCTCTCCATCCAGTGGCCAGCATGGGGCTTGAACCCATGACCTTGGCATTATTAGCACCACGCTCTAACCAGCTGAGCTAGCCGGCCCACAGGAAGCCCTTGCTTGCCTGTCCCTTTCGGAAGGAGTCACCGGCTGGCGCGCGGCCGGTGTGGCCTCCGTTATCGAATGGCTGGATCAAGCCCCTCTCTGCTAAGGCAGGGGAATTAGCTCAAGTGGTAGAGCGCTCGCTTCGCATGCGAGAGGCAGCGGGATCAATGCCCGCGTTCTCCAGCGGCAAGGGAGCAACAGGACCTTCTCTTGCCCTTCTTTTAGACGCCATGGACAGTCAGACGGCTCAGCTCCTCCAGTGGCCTCCATCCCTCTCCCCGCTTGGCCTCCCAAAAAGCCAGCCCTTGCCCAGCACAAAGCTCTTCCTCCCCGGCCCTCCTCCCCCTTGCGCTGACTGGAAGGCTGCAGACAGCTTGGGGAAGTTAGCTCAAATGGAAGAGCATGGGAAAAGTAGTCAGATCCATACACACATTCTCCAGCCTGCTCTGCTCTGCTCTGCTCTAGTGGGGGACCTGGGCCTTTCTCGCTGAGCTCTCACTGGAGCACGATCCCTTTCCTCCTCCCTCCCTGCTAGTCTACGCCAAGCTCATTGGCCGGGAGGGAGAGCCACTCAAATACAGAATTACTCACATCCCAGGGGTCCATGAAGGGAAGGAGGAGATGGGCGGGGTGGCACGTGATACCAGCTCAGCTGAGACCGTGAGACCACGCAGCCTCCTCATCTCAGGCAGCATGGCAGCCGTGGAGCAGAGCAGAGCAGAGCAGAGCAGAGCACGCAGACAGCTTGGAGACAGCCAAAGCGGGGAAGGGCTGCGTTGGTCTGGAAGAGGGAGTCGGTGGGTGTCTATCCTGGCGGAGGCAGGGTGGTTTGGCTGTAGGCTGGGCCAGAGAGCCTGCTCGAGTGGCTGAGCTGGGCCTGCTCCTGGCTTTGCTCGGGTTAGAGGAAAGTGGTGAAGATAAGAACGGCCCTCCTGGGTGAGACCAATGGTCCATCTAGGCCAGTATCACGTCTTCTGACAGAGGCCGATGCCAGGTGCTTCAGAGGCAATGGCCAGAGCAGGCAATCATCAAGCGATCTATCCCTGCGTTGTCTTCTGAAGTTTGGTGCTTGTTTCAGGGGCTAACTCTCAGCCCAGACACACTCCAGGGAGGGAGCGTTGGTGTTTGTGCCGAGGCGCGTGGCTGGGACTCGGACCCCCTTCCCCAGCTCTGGGTAGCCCCCACACCCAATCTCAGGCTGCGTTCTGCTTAAGGCCACAGAGCCCTTGGCTTTTTTTGCCCGGTGCCTGAGAGTCAGGCCAGCCGTGGGGAATAAGCTCAAGCGGTAGAGCGCTCGCATTGCATGCGAGAGGTAGTGGGGGGCGATGCCCGCGTTCTCCAAGCCTGTCGACTAAGGGCTCCCGATGAGCGTGGTGGGTGGGAGAGCCGGCCATCTGACTTTTGGCCTTGCTGCCCGTAGCGGTCAGGCCGAAAAATCAAAAGGCATCCTCCCCAGGCCCACAGCCACCCAGGGGCTCCTCTGCACCATCTTGCCTCCAGGAGTGCCACACTCTGACCAGCTGAACTAGGCAAGCCACGGGAAGCTTCTCAAGGTCTTCCCCTGGGGTGGGCTTGGATGCGAAAAGCACCTGGACGTTCATCAGCGGTTGCAAGAAGTGTGCCTAGTAGGAGTAGCGATGGGGCTGTCGCTTTCCACATCATCTCAATTTGGGCAGCTTTCCATTGTCCTTTTCTGTGTAATGTCCCTGCCACGGGTTTCACTTGCGGGGCTGTACAATTCTGGGAGGGTGGCCATTTAGAACTTTTTTCCTTTCTTTTCTTTTTCGACTGGCCCCAGCGTTAGGCCCGTTTGGGTGTTTGTGTGTGTGTGCGTTTTCCCATTTGGAAGTTTGGAAGGGGAGCCGAAAGAGGAGTCATTTTCACAAGAAAGTTGGCTTTCTGCACAGGTAGGGCCCTTGGCCGTAAAGCTTAGCTCCGTCAGTGCGTCTGCATGGGTTTCCTCCAGTGCCTCAAGAGCCTGTGCTAAACTCTCGGTATGGGCGTTTGGCTTCCGCTAGTCAGAGTGCCGTGTCTGCGTCTTCCCTGTGTCTTCCCAGGGCCGGCTCCCGTGAGGCGCGCATAATTTGGGAGGAAAGGGGTAGAAGAGAAAGCAAGTGAAGCTGACTTAGAGTGGTGGTGCCCCTGGGCGGAGTGGTGGTCCTGCTCCTTCCTGTCTGAGGTGTGGGCTCGAGTTTGGGCTTGGGGGGTCTGTCTGTGGGCGGTGGGAGGATGGGGTCCAGGGAAGTCCCAAAGGTCACCCTGCGCAGGCGGCGTGTGAAGCCTCTCGCCTAGGTTGGGGTTGCCGAGTATTAAGCCTTCCTCTGTGGCTTGGGCTGGGGAGCGGGATCCGGTCTCGGGTACATTTGGGTGGAGCTGGCGGCCGGCAAGAATTCGGGCCATCAGGTCAACCCCCTGCGTACAATGAGGGCGAGCCGGCAGGCCTGTGATTTTGGCTTCCCGGGCGGGCAGCTCAAGCCTCGTCTCCTAGGAACCTGGAAGGCAGCCGGCCAGGCTCACCCTTCTCCTCCCCGGGCCCAAGTCCCTTTCAGGCAGCAGGTCGAGATGAGGAGCCCAGGGAGGGGAGGAAAGGAGGCGCCCGGAGCCTGGTCCTGCCCAGCGCCTGCGCCGGCCGGTCCCTTCGCCCAGCAGGGCTCTTGGCTGCTGCCAGCCCACCTGGTTTTGGCCTCTGCCACCCCTAGCAGTCAGCCAAAAGAGCAGAAGCCACCCTCTCCATCCAGTGGCCAGCATGGGGCTTGAACCTATGACCTTGGCGTTATTAGCACCACGCTCTAACCAGCTGAGCTAGCCGGTCCACAGGAAGCCCTTGCTTGCCTGTCCCTTTCGGAAGGAGTCACCGGCTGGCGCGCGGCCGGTGTGGCCTCCGTTATCAAATGGCTGGATCAAGCCCCTCACTGGTAAGGCAGGGGAATTAGCTCAAGTGGTAGAGCGCTCGCTTCGCATGCGAGAGGCAGCGGGATCAATGCCCGCATTCTCCAGCGGCAAGGGAGCAACGGGACCTTCTTTTAGACGCCATGGACAGTCAGACAGCTCAGCTCCTCCAGTGGCCTCCATCCCTCTCCCCGCTTGGCCTCCCAAAAAGCCAGCCCTTGCCCAGCACAAAGCTCTTCCTCCCCGGCCCTCCTCCCCCTTGCGCTGACTGGGAGGCTGGAGACAGCTTGGGGAAGTTAGCTCAAATGGAAGAGCATGGGAAAAGTAGTCAGATCCATACACACATTCTCCAGCCTACTCTGCTCTGCTCTAGTGGGGGACCTGGGCCTTTCTCGCTGAGCTCTCACTGGAGCACGATCCCTTTCCTCCTCCCTCCCTGCTAGTCTACGCCAAGCTCATTGGCCGGGAGGGAGAGCCACTCAAATACAGAATTACTCACATCCCAGGGGTCCATGAAGGGAAGGAGAAGATGGGCGGGGTGGCACGTGATACCAGCTCAGCTGAGACCGTGAGACCACGCAGCCTCCTCATCTCAGGCAGCATGGCAGCCGTGGAGCAGAGCAGAGCAGAGCACGCAGACAGCTTGGAGACAGCCAAAGCGGGGAAGGGCTGCGTTGGTCTGGAAGAGGGAGTCGGTGGGTGTCTATCCTGGCGGAGGCAGGGTGGTTTGGCTGTAGGCTGGGCCAGAGAGCCTGCTCGAGTGGCTGAGCTGGGCCTGCTCCTGGCTTTGCTCGGGTTAGAGGAAAGTGTTGAAGATAAGAACGGCCCTCCTGGGTGAGACCAATGGTCCATCTAGGCCAGTATCATGTCTTCTGACAGAGGCCGATGCCAGGTGCTTCAGAGGCAATGGCCAGAGCAGGCAGTCTTCAAGCGATCTATCCCTGCGTTGTCTTCTGAAGTTTGATGCTTGTTTCAGGGGCTAACTCTCAGCCCAGACACACTCCAGGGAGGGAGAGTTGGTGTTTGTGCCGAGGCGCGTGGCTGGGACTCGGACCCCCTTCCCCAGCTCTGGGTAGCCCCCCCACCCAATCTCAGGCTGCGTTCTGCTTAAGGCCACAGAGCCCTTGGCTTTTTTTGCCCGGTGCCTGAGAGTCAGGCCAGCCGTGGGGAATAAGCTCAAGCGGTAGAGCGCTCGCATTGCATGCGAGAGGTAGTGGGGGGCGATGCCCGCGTTCTCCAAGCCTGTCGACTAAGGGCTCCCGATGAGCGTGGTGGGTGGGAGAGCCGGCCATCTGACTTTTGGCCTTGCTGCCCGTAGCGGTCAGGCCGAAAAATCAAAAGGCATCCTCCCCAGGCCCACAGCCACCCAGGGGCTCCTCTGCACCATCTTGCCTCCAGGAGTGCCACACTCTGACCAGCTGAACTAGGCAAGCCACGGGAAGCTTCTCAAGGTCTTCCCCTGGGGTGGGCTTGGATGCGAAAAGCACCTGGACGTTCATCAGCGGTTGCAAGAAGTGTGCCTAGTAGGAGTAGCGATGGGGCTGTCGCTTTCCACATCATCTCAATTTGGGCAGCTTTCCATTGCCCTTTTCTGTGTAATGTCCCTGCCACGGGTTTCACTTGCGGGGCTGTACAATTCTGGCAGGGTGGCCATTTAGAACGCTTTTCCTTTCTTTTCTTTTTCGACTGGCCCCAGCGTTAGGCCCGTTTGGGTGTTTGTGTGTGTGTGTGTGTGTGTGTGTTTTCCCATTTGGAAGTTTGGAAGGGGAGCCGAAAGAGGAGTCATTTTCACAAGAAAGTTGGCTTTCTGCACAGGTAGGGCCCTTGGCCGTAAAGCTTAGCTCCGTCAGTGCGTCTGCATGGGTTTCCTCCAGTGCCTCAAGAGCCTGTGCTAAACTCTCGGTATGGGCGTTTGGCTTCCGCTAGTCAGAGTGCCGTGTCTGCGTCTTCCCTGTGTCTTCCCAGGGCCGGCTCCCGTGAGGCGCGCATAATTTGGGAGGAAAGGGGTAGAAGAGAAAGCAAGTGAAGCTGACTTCGAGTGGTGGTGCCCCTGGGCGGAGTGGTGGTCCTGCTCCTTCCTGTCTGAGGTGTGGGCTCGAGTTTGGGCTTGGGGGGTCTGTCTGTGGGCGGTGGGAGGATGGGGTCCAGGGAAGTCCCAAAGGTCACCCTGCGCAGGCGGCGTGTGAAGCCTCTCGCCTAGGTTGGGGTTGCCGAGTATTAAGCCTTCCTCTGTGGCTTGGGCTGGGGAGCGGGATCCGGTCTCGGGTACATTTGGATGGAGCTGGCGGCCGGCAAGAATACGGGCCATCAGGTCAACCCCCTGCGGACAATGGGGGCGAGCCGGCAGGCCTGCGATTTTGGCTTCCCGGGCGGGGAGCTCAAGCCTCGTCTCCTAGGAACCTGGAAGGCAGCCGGCCAGGCTCACCCTTCTCCTCCCCGGGCCCAAGTCCCTTTCAGGCAGCAGGTCGAGATGAGGAGCCCAGGGAGGGGAGGAAAGGAGGCGCCCGGAGCCTGGTCCTGCCCAGCGCCTGCGCCGGCCGGTCCCTTCGCCCAGCAGGGCTCTTGGCTGCTGCCAGCCCACCTGGTTTTGGCCTCTGCCACCCCTAGCAGTCAGCCAAAAGAGCAGAAGCCACCCTCTCCATCCAGTGGCCAGCATGGGGCTTGAACCCATGACCTTGGTGTTATTAGCACCATGCTCTAACCAGCTGAGCTAGCCGGCCCCCAGGAAGCCCTTGCTTGCCTGTCCCTTTTGGAAGGAGTCACCGGCTGGCGCGCGGACGGTGTGGCCTCCATTATTGAATGGCTGGATCAAGCCCCTCGTTGCTAAGGCAGGGGAATTAGCTCAAGTGGTAGAGCGCTCGCTTCGCATGCGAGAGGCAGCGGGATCGATGCCCGCATTCTCCAGCGGCAAGGGAACAACGGGACCTTCTTTTAGACGCCATGGACAGTCAGACGGCTCAGCTCCTCCAGTGGCCTCCATCCCTCTCCCCGCTTGGCCTCCCAAAAAGCCAGCCCTTGCCCAGCACAAAGCTCTTCCTCCCCGGCCCTCCTCCCCCTTGCGCTGACTGGGAGGCTGGAGACAGCTTGGGGAAGTTAGCTCAAATGGAAGAGCATGGGAAAAGTAGTCAGATCCATACACACATTCTCCAGCCTGCTCTGCTCTGCTCTGCTCTAGTGGGGGACCTGGGCCTTTCTCGCTGAGCTCTCACTGGAGCACGATCCCTTTCCTCCTCCCTCCCTGCTAGTCTACGCCAAGCTCATTGGCCGGGAGGGAGAGCCACTCAAATACAGAATTACTCACATCCCAGGGGTCCATGAAGGGAAGGAGGAGATGGGCGGGGTGGCACGTGATACCAGCTCAGCTGAGACCGTGAGACCACGCAGCCTCCTCATCTCAGGCAGCATGGCAGCCGTGGAGCAGAGCAGAGCAGAGCAGAGCACGCAGACAGCTTGGAGACAGCCAAAGCGGGGAAGGGCTGCGTTGGTCTGGAAGAGGGAGTCGGTGGGTGTCTATCCTGGCGGAGGCAGGGTGGTTTGGCTGTAGGCTGGGCCAGAGAGCCTGCTCGAGTGGCTGAGCTGGGCCTGCTCCTGGCTTTGCTCGGGTTAGAGGAAAGTGGTGAAGATAAGAACGGCCCTCCTGGGTGAGACCAATGGTCCATCTAGGCCAGTATCACGTCTTCTGACAGAGGCCGATGCCAGGTGCTTCAGAGGCAATGGCCAGAGCAGGCAATCATCAAGCGATCTATCCCTGCGTTGTCTTCTGAAGTTTGATGCTTGTTTCAGGGGCTAACTCTCAGCCCAGACACACTCCAGGGAGGGAGCGTTGGTGTTTGTGCCGAGGCGCGTGGCTGGGACTCGGACCCCCTTCCCCAGCTCTGGGTAGCCCCCCCACCCAATCTCAGGCTGCGTTCTGCTTAAGGCCACAGAGCCCTTGGCTTTTTTTCCCCAGTGCCCGAGAAGCAGGCCAGCCGTGGGGAATAAGCTCAAGCGGTAGAGCGCTCGCATTGCATGCGAGAGGTAGTGGGGGGCGATGCCCGCGTTCTCCAAGCCTGTCGACTAAGGGCTCCCGATGAGCGTGGTGGGTGGGAGAGCCGGCCATCTGACTTTTGGCCTTGCTGCCCGTAGCGGTCAGGCCAAAAAATCAAAAGGCATCCTCCCCAGGCCCACAGCCACCCAGGGGCTCCTCTGCACCATCTTGCCTCCAGGAGTGCCATTCTCTGACCAGCTGAACTAGGCAAGCCACGGGAAGCTTCTCAAGGTCTTCCCCTGGGGTGGGCTTGGATGCGAAAAGCACCTGGACGTTCATCAGCGGTTGCAAGAAGTGTGCCTAGTAGGAGTAGCGATGGGGCTGTCGCTTTCCACATCATCTCAATTTGGGCAGCTTTCCATTGCCCTTTTCTGTGTAATGTCCCTGCCACGGGTTTCACTTGCGGGGCTGTACAATTCTGGCAGGGTGGCCATTTAGAACGCTTTTCCTTTCTTTTCTTTTTCGACTGGCCCCAGCGTTAGGCCCGTTTGGGTGTTTGTGTGTGTGTGTGTGTGTGTGTGTGTTTTCCCATTTGGAAGTTTGGAAGGGGAGCCGAAAGAGGAGTCATTTTCACAAGAAAGTTGGCTTTCTGCACAGGTAGGGCCCTTGGCCGTAAAGCTTAGCTCCGTCAGTGCGTCTGCATGGGTTTCCTCCAGTGCCTCAAGAGCCTGTGCTAAACTCTCGGTATGGGCGTTTGGCTTCCGCGAGTCAGAGTGCCGTGTCTGCGTCTTCCCTGTGTCTTCCCAGGGCCGGCTCCCGTGAGGCGCGCTTAATTTGGGAGGAAAGGGGTAGAAGAGAAAGCAAGCGAAGCTGACTTCGAGTGGTGGTGCCCCTGGGCGGAGTGGTGGTCCTGCTCCTTCCTGTCTGAGGTGTGGGCTCAAGTTTGGGCTTGGGGGGTCTGTCTGTGGGCGGTGGGAGGATGGGGTCCAGGGAAGTCCCAAAGGTCACCCTGCGCAGGCGGCGTGTGAAGCCTCTCGCCTAGGTTGGGGTTGCCGAGTATTAAGCCTTCCTCTGTGGCTTGGGCTGGGGAGCGGGATCCGGTCTCGGGTACATTTGCTTGGAGCTGGCGGCCGGCAAGAATTCGGGCCATCAGGTCAACCCCCTGCGTACAATGAGGGTGAGCCGGCAGGCCTGTGATTTTGGCTTCCCGGGCGGGCAGCTCAAGCCTCGTCTCCTAGGAACCTGGAAGGCAGCCGGCCAGGCTCACCCTTCTCCTCCCCGGGCCCAAGTGCCTTTCAGGCAGCAGGTCGAGATGAGGAGCCCAGGGAGGGGAGGAAAGGAGGCGCCCGGAGCCTGGTCCTGCCCAGCGCCTGCGCCGGCCGGTCCCTTCGCCCAGCAGGGCTCTTGGCTGCTGCCAGCCCACCTGGTTTTGGCCTCTGCCACCCCTAGCAGTCAGCCAAAAGAGCAGAAGCCACCCTCTGCATCCAGTGGCCAGCATGGGGCTTGAACCCATGACCTTGGCATTATTAGCACCACGCTCTAACCAACTGAGCTAGCTGGGCCACAGGAAGCCTGTGCTTGCCTGTCCCTTTTGGAAGGAGTCACCGGCTGGCGCGCGGCCGGTGTGGCCTCCGTTATCGAATGGCTGGATCAAGCCCCTCGCTGCTAAGGCAGGGGAATTAGCTCAAGTAGTAGAGCGCTCGCTTCACATGCGAGAGGCAGCGGGATCAATGCCCTCATTCTCCAGCGGCAAGGGAGCAACGGGACCTTCTTTTAGACGCCATGGACAGTCAGACGGCTCAGCTCCTCCAGTGGCCTCCATCCCTCTCCCCGCTTGGCCTCCCAAAAAGCCAGCCCTTGCCCAGCACAAAGCTCTTCCTCCCCGGCCCTCCTCACCCTTGCGCTGACTGGGAGGCTGGAGACAGCTTGGGGAAGTTAGCTCAAATGGAAGAGCATGGGAAAAGTAGTCAGATCCATACACACATTCTCCAGCCTGCTCTGCTCTGCTCTGCTCTAGTGGGGGACCTGGGCCTTTCTCGCTGAGCTCTCACTGGAGCACGATCCCTTTCCTCCTCCCTCCCTGCTAGTCTACGCCAAGCTCATTGGCCGGGAGGGAGAGCCACTCAAATACAGAATTACTCACATCCCAGGGGTCCATGAAGGGAAGGAGGAGATGGGCGGGGTGGCACGTGATACCAGCTCAGCTGAGACCGTGAGACCACGCAGCCTCCTCATCTCAGGCAGCATGGCAGCCGTGGAGCAGAGCAGAGCAGAGCAGAGCACGCAGACAGCTTGGAGACAGCCAAAGCGGGGAAGGGCTGCGTTGGTCTGGAAGAGGGAGTCGGTGGGTGTCTATCCTGGCGGAGGCAGGGTGGTTTGGCTGTAGGCTGGGCCAGAGAGCCTGCTCGAGTGGCTGAGCTGGGCCTGCTCCTGGCTTTGCTCGGGTTAGAGGAAAGTGGTGAAGATAAGAACGGCCCTCCTGGGTGAGACCAATGGTCCATCTAGGCCAGTATCACGTCTTCTGACAGAGGCCGATGCCAGGTGCTTCAGAGGCAATGGCCAGAGCAGGCAATCATCAAGCGATCTATCCCTGCGTTGTCTTCTGAAGTTTGATGCTTGTTTCAGGGGCTAACTCTCAGCCCAGACACACTCCAGGGAGGGAGCGTTGGTGTTTGTGCCGAGGCGCGTGGCTGGGACTCGGACCCCCTTCCCCAGCTCTGGGTAGCCCCCCCACCCAATCTCAGGCTGCGTTCTGCTTAAGGCCACAGAGCCCTTGGCTTTTTTTCCCCAGTGCCCGAGAAGCAGGCCAGCCGTGGGGAATAAGCTCAAGCGGTAGAGCGCTCGCATTGCATGCGAGAGGTAGTGGGGGGCGATGCCCGCGTTCTCCAAGCCTGTCGACTAAGGGCTCCCGATGAGCGTGGTGGGTGGGAGAGCCGGCCATCTGACTTTTGGCCTTGCTGCCCGTAGCGGTCAGGCCAAAAAATCAAAAGGCATCCTCCCCAGGCCCACAGCCACCCAGGGGCTCCTCTGCACCATCTTGCCTCCAGGAGTGCCATTCTCTGACCAGCTGAACTAGGCAAGCCACGGGAAGCTTCTCAAGGTCTTCCCCTGGGGTGGGCTTGGATGCGAAAAGCACCTGGACGTTCATCAGCGGTTGCAAGAAGTGTGCCTAGTAGGAGTAGCGATGGGGCTGTCGCTTTCCACATCATCTCAATTTGGGCAGCTTTCCATTGCCCTTTTCTGTGTAATGTCCCTGCCACGGGTTTCACTTGCGGGGCTGTACAATTCTGGCAGGGTGGCCATTTAGAACGCTTTTCCTTTCTTTTCTTTTTCGACTGGCCCCAGCGTTAGGCCCGTTTGGGTGTTTGTGTGTGTGTGTGTGTGTGTGTGTTTTCCCATTTGGAAGTTTGGAAGGGGAGCCGAAAGAGGAGTCATTTTCACAAGAAAGTTGGCTTTCTGCACAGGTAGGGCCCTTGGCCGTAAAGCTTAGCTCCGTCAGTGCGTCTGCATGGGTTTCCTCCAGTGCCTCAAGAGCCTGTGCTAAACTCTCGGTATGGGCGTTTGGCTTCCGCGAGTCAGAGTGCCGTGTCTGCGTCTTCCCTGTGTCTTCCCAGGGCCGGCTCCCGTGAGGCGCGCTTAATTTGGGAGGAAAGGGGTAGAAGAGAAAGCAAGCGAAGCTGACTTCGAGTGGTGGTGCCCCTGGGCGGAGTGGTGGTCCTGCTCCTTCCTGTCTGAGGTGTGGGCTCAAGTTTGGGCTTGGGGGGTCTGTCTGTGGGCGGTGGGAGGATGGGGTCCAGGGAAGTCCCAAAGGTCACCCTGCGCAGGCGGCGTGTGAAGCCTCTCGCCTAGGTTGGGGTTGCCGAGTATTAAGCCTTCCTCTGTGGCTTGGGCTGGGGAGCGGGATCCGGTCTCGGGTACATTTGGGTGGAGCTGGCGGCCGGCAAGAATTCGGGCCATCAGGTCAACCCCCTGCGGACAATGGGGGCGAGCCGGCAGGCCTGCGATTTTGGCTTCCCGGGTGGGCAGCTCAAGCCTCGTCTCCTAGGAACCTGGAAGGCAGCCGGCCAGGCTCACCCTTCTCCTCCCCGGGCCCAAGTCCCTTTCAGGCAGCAGGTCGAGCGAGGAGCCCAGGGAGGGGAGGAAAGGAGGCATCCGGAGCCTGGTCCTGCCCAGCGCCTGCGCCGGCCGGTCCCTTCGCCCAGCAGGGCTCTTGGCTGCTGCCAGCCCACCTGGTTTTGGCCTCTGCCACCCCTAGCAGTCAGCCAAAAGCACAGAAGCCACCCTCTCCATCCCAGCCACGGAGTGGCGAGCATGGGGCTTGAACCCATGACCTTGGCGTTATTAGCACCACGCTCTAACCAGCTGAGCTAGCCGGCCCACAGCAAGCCCTTTCTTTCCTGTCCCTTTTGGAAGGAGTCACCGGCTGGCGCGTGGACGGTGTGGCCTCCGTTATCGAATGGCTGGATCAAGCCGCTTGCTTTCAAGGCAGGGGAATTAGCTCAAGTGGTAGAGCGCTCGCTTCGCACGCGAGAGGCAGCGGGATCAATGCCCGCATGCTCCAGCGCCAAGGGAGCAACGGGACCTTCTTTTAGACGCCATGGACAGTCAGACGGCTCAGCTCCTCCAGTGGCCTCCATCCCTCTCCCCGCTTGGCCTCCCAAAAAGCCAGCCCTTGCCCAGCACAAAGCTCTTCCTCCCCGGCCCTCCTCCCCCTTGCGCTGACTGGGAGGCTGGAGACAGCTTGGGGAAGTTAGCTCAAATGGAAGAGCATGGGAAAAGTAGTCAGATCCATACACACATTCTCCAGCCTGCTCTGCTCTGCTCTAGTGGGGGACCTGGGCCTTTCTCGCTGAGCTCTCACTGGAGCACGATCCCTTTCCTCCTCCCTCCCTGCTAGTCTACGCCAAGCTCATTGGCCGGGAGGGAGAGCCACTCAAATGCAGAATTACTCACTGTGACGATGCGGTTCTGGCGGGACCCAACTGAGAGTGCCAAATCAGGACCAATTGCTTAAACAGGGCAGTCACAGCCCTAGGCTGGGGTTTTTCCACCTCTAAGGCAAACCAAACCAGCCAGACAAAAGGGACTTCGGTCTCACCCCACCGGCTAACCACAAGTCACACAAGCAATTTCCTTAGACACTCCAGTCTCCTAGTATCACCACCAGTGCACTCGTCCTGGGAATGAATGGTTATGAAAATCAACACCCCAATAAAAGAAAAAGGTTCTCTCGATCCCAAAGGACCAAGCCCCAGACCCAGGTCAATATACACATCAGATCTTACCCACAAATCACGCTGTTGCCAATCCTTTAGAATCTAAAATCTAAAGGTTTATTTATAAAGGGAAAAAGGTAGAGATGAAAGGTAGACTTGGTTAAATGGAATCAATTACATACAGTAATGGCAAAGTTCTTAGTTCAGGCTTGCAGCAGTGATGGAGTAAACTGCAGGTTCAAATCAAGTCTCTGGAACATTCCCCGCTGGGATTGGTCATTCAGTCCTTTGTGCAGAGCTTCAGTTTGTAGCAAAGTCCCTCCAGAGGTAAGAAGCAGGATTGAAGACAAGATGGAGATTAAGCATCAGCCTTATATAGGCTTTTCCAGGTGTAAGAATCTCTTTGTCCTCACTGTGGAAAATTCCAGCAAAATGGAGTCTGCAGTCACATGGACAAGTCTCTGCATACCTTGCTGAGTCACAAGGCGTGTCTGCCTTCTCTCCATGGATCAATTGTGTAGCTGATGGTCCTTAATGGGCCATCAAGCAGGCTAAGCAGAGCTAACACCAATTTGTCTGGGATATCACCCAGAAGCACATCACCAACTTGAAATACAGGCAGTATAGAGCCAATATACATAACCTCAACTAAAAATGATAAATGCACACAGACAGCATAATCATAACCAGCAACCCATAACCTGGTCTTAGACACCTTATATGACCCCCTTTACTTAAGATTTGGTGCCACTACAGGACCTTGGTTGCAACCCATGTTCTATATGGTCCCAATTTATATCAATAATGTCACACTCACATCCCAGGGTTCCATGAAGGGAAGGAGGAGATGGGCGGGGTGGCACGTGATACCAGCTCAGCTGAGACCATGAGACCATGCAGCCTCCTCATCTCAGGCAGCATGGCAGCCGTGGAGCAGAGCAGAGCAGAGCAGAGCACGCAGACAGCTTGGAGACAGCCAAAGCGGGGAAGGGCTGCGTTGGTCTGCAAGAGGGAGTCGGTGGATGTCTATCCTGGCGGAGGCAGGGTGGTTTGGCTGTAGGCTGGGCCAGAGAGCCTGCTCGAGTGGCTGAGCTGGGCCTGCTCCTGGCTTTGCTTGGGTTAGAGGAAAGTGGAGAAGATAAAAACGGCCCTCCTGGGTGAGACCGATGGTCCATCTAGGCCAGTATCACGTCTTCTGACAGAGGCCGATGCCAGGTGCTTCAGAGGCAATGGCCAGAGCAGGCAATCATCAAGCGATCTATCCCTGCGTTGTCTTCTGAAGTTTGGTGCTTGTTTCAGGGGCTAACTCTCAGCCCAGACACACTCCAGGGAGGGAGCGTTGGTGTTTGTGCCGAGGCGCGTGGCTGGGACTCGGACCCCCTTCCCCAGCTCTGGGTAGCCCCCCCACCCAATCTCAGGCTGCGTTCTGCTTAAGGCCACAGAGCCCTTGGCTTTTTTTCCCCAGTGCCCGAGAAGCAGGCCAGCCGTGGGGAATAAGCTCAAGCGGTAGAGCGCTCGCATTGCATGCGAGAGGTAGTGGGGGGCGATGCCCGCGTTCTCCAAGCCTGTCGACTAAGGGCTCCCGATGAGCGTGGTGGGTGGGAGAGCCGGCCATCTGACTTTTGGCCTTGCTGCCCGTAGCGGTCAGGCCGAAAAATCAAAAGGCATCCTCCCCAGGCCCACAGCCACCCAGGGGCTCCTCTGCACCATCTTGCCTCCAGGAGTGCCACACTCTGACCAGCTGAACTAGGCAAGCCACGGGAAGCTTCTCAAGGTCTTCCCCTGGGGTGGGCTTGGATGCGAAAAGCACCTGGACGTTCATCAGCGGTTGCAGGAAGTGTGCCTAGTAGGAGTAGATACTAGAGGACCTGCGCCTTTCTCTCTGAGCTGTCTCTTGAGCGCAATCTCTTTCCTCCTCCCTCCCTCCCTGCTAGTCTACGCCAAGTTCATTGGCTAGGATGGAGTGCCACTTAAATACAGAATTGTTCACATCCCAGGGGTGCATGATGGGTGTGATATTGCACCTCATAATGTGTTATGGAAGTATGCTTATGTGTATAAATATGACATGACTAGAATATGTTTTATTCTATTCTCAGGGTTCCCTCTGCACTCTGAACTCTGGGGTATGGATGTGGGGTCCCATATGAAAGACTCTCTTAGCTTATATTTCTCCAGCTTAGGGTATAAACTTCCGCAAGGTATAAATTTTTTGCTCTGGGATGGTATCGCTCCCACCACCAAGTGAGTTAAAGAAAGATGCTGTAAAAGGACCACTTCGTGTTCCTTTTTCCTGAATATATCTCCTCTAATCCCTTCACCCCCTTTCCTGGGGAGGCTTGATTATAATATACCAACAAAATAGATAACCAAGGTGAGCACAGACCAGACTCCTGGGTTTTTGGGACTCTGAAAACCCAATCAGATTGTTAAAAACAGCACTTTATTATAGAGAAAAAAGTAAAAGCACCACCTCTGTAAAATCAGGATGCAATGTAATTTTACAGAGTAATAAGATTTAAAACATAGAGGATTCCCTTGTTGGCAAAACTTTAAAATTATAAAAAAAAATCAGGAAGAAACCTCCCTCTTAACACAGGGAAAATCCACAAGCTAAAACAAAAGATAATCTAGTGCATTTCCTTGTTATTACTTACTATTTCTGTAAAATTAGATGTATCATTTCTGTAGGAGCTGGATTACTTGCTTGGTCTCTCTCTTTGTCTCAGAGAGAACAACCCACCGAGCACAAAGCAAAAACCCTCCCCCACAGATTTGAATCATAGACTTTAAGGTCAGAAGGGACCATTATGATCATCGAGGCTGACCTCCTACACAATTCAGGCCACAGAACCTCACCCACCCACTCCTGTATCAATCATGTGTTTGAGCCATTGAAATCCTCAAATCATGTTTTAAAGACTTCACGGTGCAGAGAACCTTGCAGCAAATGACCCATGCCCCACGCTGCCAATCTGCCCTGGAGGAAAATTCCTTCCCGACTCCAAATATGGTGATCAGCTAAACCCTGAGTATGTGGGCTAGACTCACCAGCCAGAAACCAAGGAAATAATTCTCTGTAGTAACTCAGATCCCATCCCATCTAACATCCCATCATAAGCCATAGGGCATATTTACCAGCAGTAGTCAAAGACGAATTAATTGCTAAAATTAGGCTATCCCATTATACCATCCCCTCCATAAATTTATCAAGCTTAGTCCTGAAGCCAGATGTGTCTTTTTCCCCCACCACTCCCCTTGGAAGGCTGTTCCAGAACGTCATTCCTCTGATGGCTAGAAACCTTCATCTAATTTCAAGTCTAAACTTCCTAATAGCCAGTTTATATCCATTTGTTCCTGTGTCCACATTGGTACTGAGCTTAAATAATTCCTCTCTGTCCCTGGTATTTATTCCTCTGATATATTTATAGAGAGCAATCATATCTCTCCTCGGCCTTCTTTTGGTTAGACTAAACAAGCCAAGCTCTTTCAGTCTCCTTTCATAAAACAGGTTTTCTGTTCCTCGGATCATCCTAGTAACCGTTCTCTGAACCTGTTCCAGTTTGAATTCATCCTTCTTAAACACGGGAGACCAGAACTGCACACAGTATTCCAGATGAGGTCTCACCATTGTCTTGTATAACGGTACTAACACCTCCTTATCTCTACTGGAAATACCTCGCCTGATGCATCCCAAGACTGCATTAGCTTTTTTCACAGCCATATTACATTGGCGGCTCATAGTCATCCTGTGATCAACCAATACTCTGAGGTCCTTCGCCTCATCTGTTGCTTCCAACTGATGCCTCCCCAGCTTATATCAAAAAATCTTGTTATTAATCCCTAAAGGCATGACCTTGCACTTTTCACTATTAAATTTCATCCTATTACTATTACTCCAGTTTACAAGGTCATCCAGATCTTCCTGTATGATATCCCGGTCCTTCTCTGTGTTAGCAATACCTCCCAGCTTTCTGTCATCTGCAAACTTTATTAGCACATTCCCACTTTTTGTGCCAAGGTCAGTAATAAAAAGATTAAATAAGATTGGTCCCAAAACCGATCCCTGAGGAACTCACTAGTAACCTCCCTCCAGCCTGACAATTCACCTTTCAGTACGACCCATTGTAGTCTCCCCTTTAACCAGTTCCTTATCCACCTTTCCATTTTCATATTGATCCCCATCTTTTCCAATTTAGCTAATAATTCCCCATGTGGAACTGTATCAAATCCCTTACTGAAATTGAGGTAAATTAGATCCACTGCATTTCCTTTGTCTAAAAAAAATCTGTTACCTTCTCAAAGAAGGAGATCAGGTTGGTTTGGCACGATCTACCTTTTGTAAAACCATGTTGTATTTTGTCCCAATTACCATTGACCTCAATGTCCTTGACTACTTTTTCCTTCAAATTTTTTTCCAAGACCTTGCATACTACAGATGTTAAACTAACAAGCCAGTAGTTACCCAGATCACCTTTTCCCCCTTTCTTTAAGATAGGAACTATGTTAGCAATTCTCCAGTCATACGGTACAACCCCCGAGTTTACAGATTCATTACATTTTTTTGCTAATGGGCTTGCAATTTCATGTGCCAGTTCCTTTAATATTCTTGGATTAAGATTATCTGGGCCCCCTGATTTCGTCCCATTAAGCTGTTTGAGTTTGGCTTCTACCTCGGAGGTGGTAATAGCTACTGCCATATCCTCATTCCTATTTGTCATCCTACCATTATCCCTAAGTTCCTCATTGTCTCAGTGTTTAATGAGGCTAAAGTTTTGGTTTAGATATTGGGCCATGCCTAGATTATCCTTAACCTCCACTCCATCCTCAGTGTTTAGTGATCCCACTTCTTTCTTTGTTTTCTTCTTATTTATAGGGCTATAGAACCTTTTACTATTGATTTTAATTCCCTTTGCAAGGTCCAACTCTACATGGCTTTTGGCCTTTCTAACTTTGTCCCTACATATTCTGACCTCAATACAGTAGCTTTTCTTGCTGATCACTCCCATCTTTCACTCCTTGTAGGCTTTCTGCTTTTTCTTAATCACCTCTCTGAGATGCTTGCTCATCCAGCTTGGTCTACAATTCCTCCCTATGATTTTTTCCCCCTTTCTTGGGATGCAGGCTTCTAGTAGTTTCTGCAACTTTGACTTGAAGTAATTCCAGGCTTCCTCCACCTTTAGATCCCCAAGTTCTTTAGTCCAATCCACTTCCCTAACTAATTTTCTTAATTCTTTAACGTTAGCCCTTTTGAAATCAAAAACCCTAGTCACAGATCTATTTTCATTTATCCTTCCAATTATTTTAAACTGAATTAGCTCATGATCGGTTGAACCAAAGTTGTTCCCTACAACCATTTCTTCTATGAGGTCCTCACTGCTCACCAAAATCAAATCTAAAATGGCGTCCCCTCCTGTTGGTTCAGCAACTACTTGGTGAAAGAATCCATCAGCTATCGCATCTAGGAAAATGTGAGTCCTATTATTATTACTAGCACTTGTCCTCCAGTCTATATCTGGGAAGTTAAAGTCTCCCATGATCACACAATTCCCATTAGTATTTACTTCATTAAAAAAATTAAGAAGGTCTCTATCCATATCCAAATCAGATCCCAGCGGTCTGTAGCACACCCCAAGCACTATCTCAGGGGAGGCTTTAGTAGCTTTCTTACCCAATGTGATTTTTGCCCAGACAGACTCTGTCTTATCCATTCCATCACTTCTTATTTCTTTACAGTCTACCTCATCATTGATATACAATGCTACTCCACCACCTTTGCCTTGATTTCTCTCTTTCCTAAACAGCACATACCCTTCAATACCTGTACTCCAGTCATTACTACTATTCCACCATGTTTCTGTTATCCCTATAATATCCAGTTTCACTTCCTGCACCAGTAACTCTAGTTCCTCTATTTTGTTACCTAGGCTCCTCACATTGGTACAAACATCTTAATTCTTGCTGTTTGGCTTCACTCACATTCTTTACCCGATTAGGCCCAGACGTTCTACCGCCAGTTTCACCTGTTAGAATTGTATCTACACTACCCTTCCTCCATATGTCCATTCTCCTACCCACGACAGTATCCTTTCTTGCTTCGTTTTCTTCCCTCTCAATGTTAAAATCCGGTGTGGAGATTACCTGGACATCTCCCAAGCATCTCCCCCCAATTCCTAGTTTAAAGCTTTCTTAATCAGTTATGCCAGCCTCCATCCTAGAAGTCTATTTCCCTCCCTACTCAGGTGAAGTCCAGCCTGAGAGAACAGTCCTCTGTCCATGAATGCCTCCCAGTGGCCATACATCCCAAAGCCCTCCTTATAGCACCACTGCCTGAGCCATCTGTTGATCGCCATAATCTTGTCACACCTTTGTTGCCCTTCTCTAGGAACAGGCAGAATCCCACTGAAGATCACCTGAGCCTCGATTTCCTTAAGTGTCTTCCCCAGCCTGGCATAGTCTCCCTTGATACTTTCCAGCGAGAATCTAGCCATATCATTCATTCCCACATGAAGGACAATCAGCGGATTCTTTCCTGCTCCCGTTAGGATCCTCTTCAGCCTCAGGTCCACATCCGATTTCTTAGCACCGGGCAGACATCAAACCCTTCTGTTCTCTGGATCAGCCTATTCTTCTCAGTAAGGAGTCCCCAATCACATAGACCTGCCTTTTCCTGGTGACAGTGCGATTCTCCAGTCTATCCCCTGTTCCCTCTGGCTGCAAGTCTTCTAGATTCCTATTCACCCTTGCAACCCATCCCATATCCTCCTGGGGCTCATGTTTGGTGTCATCTCCATTGACTCGTCCCCTCTCCTTATAGGACTAGCTGCTCTTCTCTTCTTCCTTGCCCTCTCACCTTCAGCGATCACCTGCTGTACCCCTTCTTCATTTTCCAACTCTGCAAACCTGTTCCTGAGCTCTATTGCTCCTTCACTAGCCCGTCTTTTCCTCTGCCTGGTTTGCTTAGTCACATGCTTCCACCATCCACTTTCCTCACCCAGCAGTCTCCCCTCAGAGTTCTTTGGTCCTGCTTCCATCTGCAAGTCTGAGCTTTTCCCTTCAGCCTCATCATGTCTTTACTCCATCATCCACTCGAACCCCCTTCTAAATTCGACCAGAGTTTCCACCTGCGTCTCCAGTCCTCGGATCTTTTCTTCCATCAGCTCTATCAGGCAGTACTTCATGCAGACAAAACTCTTTTCCGGTACCCCCTCCAGGATCATGTACATGGCACAGCTTCCAAATCCAGTCATCTTCATTGTGTCTTCAACTGCTTGGGGCACTACAACTGCTGCCTCTGTATCTGTCATAGGCTTCCCACCTAAATCCTGTAAATCTGGGAAACACAAACCAACCCAAAACACCACCCCCACAGCAAAATAACCCCCCAACAAGCACCAAGATACTGCTAGAACACTGCACACTCCCTTCAGTAGCCTGTGTGTTCTTCTGCCTGCCTCTCTTATTCTTCCCCCAAACTCCCCCTGTAAACTCCCACTCAAACTCCCCTGTTTACAGCTCTGTTTGCTGGCTCCTGTGCCGCTGCAGCTGTCTATGCTGCTGCCTGACTGGCTGGCTACCTTTATAGAACTCCTAGTCAGAGAAGCCCCGCCCCCTAATCAGGGCTCAGCTTCTCTCCCAGCACACTGCCCCTACCAGCCTCCACACATACAAATACACCTACAAATACAAATAGCTACAAATACCTTCTCCTCCAACAGAAGTTCCACTCAAACTCCCATTTACAGCTCTGTTTGCTGGCCCTTGTGCCACTTCTCCCCTTATTGGTCCTTTTGGTCAGGTGCCAACCAGGTTATCTGAGCTTCTCAACCCTTTACAGGTAAAGGAGGGATTTTATGCTACCCTTAGCTGTATGTTCATGACAGCTACATATGCCACGTAACATATCTTGCAAAGGTTATGATCTACTGAGTACACTCATCCTATTTGTATTCATGTATCATTTTTGTATTCAAAGTTATGAATATTGGCTATGTACTTGTTTAATTTTAAATAGTCTCAGTGAAGCAGTTGGTCAACTTCCTGAGAAAAAAAACTATTCTCAGTAAGTGCCTAATCAAGAAACACTTAAGCCAACAGTGAACTTGGAGACAACAATCCACATCTGAGCTGTCCCAGGAATGTGGCTTGGCTGGTAAGGAACTCAGTCATATATGGACATGTGACTTGCCCACGTGACTCCAAAACTCCATTTTGTAGCTGGATTCTACAGAGGGGGAGGGAGGCGTGTCCACCCACAAGAGAAAGTCTATTTTAACCGCTGCGAGACCCCTCCATTTTGTCTTCAGCTGGCTCAAGAGATAACCTCTCCACCCCCAAAGGATACCTGAAAGAAACTGGAACAAAGGACAGTAACCACAGGGGTGTAAGTGATTGCTGGACCCAGACTAGAAGGAGGCTAGTCTGTAAAAGAAGCTTACTGGAACATCTCTGAGGATGAGATTTCATCTGTAATCACTCTCTTACTGTTGTTGGGATTTTGTGGTTCCCAGTGAGTCAGATGCTGGGCAGAAATCAAGGAATTTTGATTCGATGCGATTCGATTCAATTAAAAAAGGCTTTATTCAATATGTACAAAAGGAGAGCCCCTGATACAAAAAATCAGGCAGAGTCCCTCCAGCAAGGAGCCCCTCCCCTTGCTATTTTATAGCACATGGCACTTACATAACAAGTTACATAACATGAACCTCTAACCAATCTGGTTTAACCTTTCCATAAATGGATTTGTTTATCATATGGTCATAATTCTCCATTCCACATGCTGAGCTCCCCCCCTCCCCCTGGCCTTCTCTAGAATGTTCCTAGGGTGGTGAGCCACAGCCTGCTTCCCTATGCATAAGCACCCTGAAAACCACATTTTATCCAAAATGAACACAAGCATACCCTTCACTGTATTAGGCATAGACTTGTGTGTTCTCTTTTATTTTGCTTGGTAATTCACTTTGTTCTGTCTGTTACTACTTGGAACCATTTAAATCCTACTTTTTGTATTTAATAAAATCACTTTTTATTTATTAACCCAGAGTATGTATTATACCTGGGGGCAGAGGGCAAAGAGCTGTGCATGTCTCTGTATCAGTGTTATAGAGAGCAAACAATTTATGAGTTTACCCTGCATAAGCTTTATACAGGGTAAAACGGATTTATTTGGGGTTTGGACCCCATTGGGAGTTGGGCATCTGAGTGTTACAGACAGGAACACTTCTTAAGCTGCTTTCAGTTAAGCTTGCAGTTTGTGGGACGTGGTTCAGACCTGGGTCTGTGTTTGTAGCCAGCCAGTGTGTCTGGCTCAAACCAGGCAGGGCACTGAAGTCCCAAGCTGTCAGGGAAGGCAGAGGCAGAAGTAGTCTTGGCACATCAGCTGGCAGTCCTCAGGGGGTTTCTGTGATCCAACCCATCACAAATGGAATAAGGAGATGCGGGGCGGGGCGGGGCGGGGCGGGGCGGGGTGGGGTGGGGGCACATGATAGCTCAGCTGAGACCATGAGACCACTGTAACGATGCTGCCTGTGGGAGCCAGCTGAGGTTATTCAATTAGGGTGAACTGCAAACAGTACAGGGCCGACAAACCCCAAAAGCTGGTGGCTATTCCAGTACTTAGATTTACCAAGCCAGCACAAAATAGCTTCCATATTACATAACAAAATCTATTCCGCACATGGATGGAAAAAATTAGAGGGAACATTGGTCACACTATTGCCACCTTTACTTTTGCATTGCCTTCAGAGCTGGGTGGCTGGAGAGCAGTGGCTGTTGGCCAGGTGCTCTGCTCTGAAAGCAATGCCCCTCCAGCAGCAGCATGGTATTGCCATCCTTATTTCTGTGCTGCTGCTGGCAGCGGCTCTGCCTTCAGAGCTGGGCTCCCAGCCAGCAGCTGCCACACTCCAGCTGCCTAGCTTTGAAGACAGCACTGCCACCAGCAGCAGCACAGAAGTAAGGGTAGTAGTACTGCAACCCCCACTACAATAACCTGTGACCACCCCACACAAATCATTTTTGGGTCAGAAGCCCTACAATTACAACACCGTGAAATTTCAGATTTAAAATAGCTGAAATCTTGAAATTTATGATTTTAAAAATCCTATAACTGTGAAATTGACCAAAATGGACAGTGAATTTGGTGGGGCCCTTCTCATTAGTCCAGGGGAGATATGATGGTTAAAAAGGAGATGTAGTGGACACCAGTAATTTTCTTCCTTCTCTTTGGCCTCTCTCTCTCTCCCCCTTTGCAGTTAACCTTCCAGTTGGAAGAACTTCTTAACCCAACCAGTGTCCATAAGATCATTGAATAAGGCCAGACTTGCCCTGTTGTAGTGAAAGAATATGGAGTTGTCTGAACTAAAATAATTATGTCATGTTGGACCCTAACTAACACACAGTGTTTAACCAAGCTTTGTAGTCACTGTAGTCAGAGAGAAGTTGACATCCATGTTTTGATGCCCTATCTGAGGGACCATAAAGAGGCCCTTTTAGAAAGCAGTGCTCAGTGATGTCTGAAAATCAGCCTCCTTTAAGGTGTCTTAAGTTGGGTATCTAAACATTCAGGAACCCAAATTCACTTGTCACTTTTGTAAATCTTGGCTATAGTATTTAATGTTGTGTCCCCTGGTTGGATTAACCTCTACTGGAAGCTCTACTTCTTTAACCACAACCAGCTGACATGATGCTAAACACAACGTATCCCTATCTACATTGACTGCAAAGTCGTGCTTAATGTTGGGTTAGCTAATGTGACTCCTTGAGGTTGTGTTTCTAACACCACACCCAAGAGGAGGAGACTTAGAGTGGTGGTGGTCTGTGACTCCCTTCTGAGGGGGATGGAGGCTCCATCTGCTGACCTGACATGTTGTCCTGGGAGCTGTGCTGTCTGCCTGGAGTCCACATCTGAAACATTATGGAAAGGTTTCCAAGGTTCATCTGTCTCCCTGAACTCTACCCCATGCTGCTCATCCATGTGGCCACTAATGATGCTGCCAGGTCTCACCCTGAGCAGATCTGCAGTGACTACAAGGCTTGGGGAGCGCTGTTGAAGGAATCAGGGGCTCAGGTGGTATTCTTGTCCATCCTCCTGGTTGTGGGTGGGGACCCACAAAGGGACACATGTACCCTGGAGATGAATGCATGGCTGCGCAGATGGTATTGCTGGGTGGGTTTCAGCTTCTTTGACCAGGGGATTCAGTTCCAGGAAGACATACTGCCGGGAAGAGATGGGATCCACCTAACCAAGAAGGGGAACAGCATCTTCACACACCACTCACCAACTTAGGGGTGGGCTTTAAACTAGGTTCAAAAGGCGCAGGAGACAAAAGCCCAAATTTAGGTTTTAAAAGGTGAGCTTAACAGAAGGCTAAATGTTGGGGGGAAGCAGAAAATTACAATAGGGTCATACACAAATGCAAGGAATATAGGGAATAAACAGAAAGAACTGGAAGTATTAGTACATAAGCAAAATTATGACTTAATTGGCATCACAGAGACTCTATGGGATAAATCTCATGACAGGAATATTGGTATTGAGGGGAATAACATATTCAAGAAGGACAGGCAGGGGGAAAAAGGAGGGGGTATTGCATTATACGTCACAAATGTATACACTTGTTCTGAGGTCCAGAAGGAGGTGAGAGACAGACCAGTTGAAAGTCTCTAGGTAAAGATAAAAGGGTGAGGACAGAGGCCATGTCATAGTAAAGGTCTACTATAAACTGTAAAATCAGGTGAAAGTGATTAGGCATTTCTAGAACAAATAACAGAAATATCCAAACACAAAACCTGGTAGTGATCAGGGACTTTAACAACGCAGCCATCTTTTGGAAAAAATAATACGGCAAAACACAAAATTTCCAATAAGTTCTGGAAATGCATTGGGGGCAACTTTTTGTTTAAAAGGTGAAGGAAATAACCAAGGAGACACCCTTTTTAGACTTGATTCTAACTAACAGGGAGGAATTGGTTGAGAATCTGAAGGTAGAAGGCAATCTGGGCGAAAATGATCATGAAATGATAGATTTAGTGATTTTAAGGAAAGGAGTTAGAACAGCAGAATATAGACAGCTGACTTCAAAAAAGCAGATTGGAACAAACTCAGAGAACTGGTGGGAAAGGTCCCAGGGGAAGAACATCTGTGGGAAAAAGGCATTCAGTAGAGCTGGCAGCTTCTCATAGAGACAATATTTAAGACGCAACAGCAAACTATCCCAATGCAAAGAAAAGATAGGGAGAATAGTAAAACACCAATATGGCTGCACCAGGAGCTCTTTACTGACCTGAATATCAAAAAGTAATCCTACACAAAGTGGAAACATGGACAAGTTGCTAAAAATTAGTGCAAACAATAGCACACACGCATGTAGGGACAAAATCAGAAAAACGAAAGCACAAAATGAGTAATACCAAGGGTAGGACATAAATGACAATAAGAAGAGGTTCTATAACTACATTAGGTGCAGGGCTGGATTAAGGCATAAAATAACTAAGCTACATCTTAGGGCCTTGCAATATGAAGGGCCTCTAAAAATGAAAAAAACTGACTCCATTTCAAATTTTATCAAAATCGGTTGATAAATAGAGATATGGGGAAAAAGAAGATTTTCTCTAAGTACACACATTTTCGTTCAAATAGGACAAAAATATACACATCTGGCTACACAAATACCCTTACCTTACCCTTACCCTTCACTAATTCATAGAATCATAGAATATTAGGGTTGGAAGGGACCTCAGGAGGTCATCTAGTCCAACCCCCTGCTCAAAGCAGGACCAATCCCCAGATTTTTACCCCAGTTCCCCAAATGGCCCCTGTTCATTATTGGCAGATGGGAGGGCCAGGGCTGAGGAAAAAAAATGATAATTGCACTTGTAAAATTAGTATTTCTATGAGTAAGTCTGCTATCAGTCTCCTAAGGCAGCATTTTGTTGGCCAGCTGCTATTGGTGAAATTCTGACCGTGCCTTCATAACTAACTTAAATAAATAAATAAATAAATAATCTTACTGCCGATAAAATTGGGAAAAATGTGAGGTCGGACATGGCAGTGTCGTGAAGCAGTCCTGCTAAGCTCATACTCATATGGGACTCATCCCAAGAGTGATGTTATGTATAGTGTCCCCCTTAGCTGGTAATAGCTGGAAGGCTGCCATCTTTTGTTTACAGTCCAACATGCTCAGTCATATAGTGCCTTCGCTCCTGTTTTTCTTTGTTTTCTTAAGTGTTAGTGTGTTCTTCTTTTGATATGTACATACGTACGATCATGTATTTTAGTGCGCACCCCACTTTCTGCTTCATGCGCTATCCGTGCTTCACGTGATTGAGTTTGCAGGTGATCATCTTATGGACTTGGGTCGAGTGGCTCTTGAGGGGGATAAATTTGTGTTGGCTGCCCTCCATCAGTTTCGGGAACCTTCACAGTAAATATCAGAGAGTGCTGATGAAAGGATAAATAGATGGTTTTGAGAGAAGTGAAGGAAGATATACATATATATCAAAATATTCTGAGTACTTGGTGAGCAAGTTATTACAAACTATGTGCATATATGATTTATAGGCTATTAAAGCCTATAATATTCATTATATTTGCTTGAATATAGGCTAGTTTTTCTCATTTTATCAATGCCTGCCTAGAGATTACCAGTCTTTTTTTCTGGTAAATTCTCTCTTTCACATGTATAGGTTGTTGTCACTCTGTGTGTCCGAGGTGTTTACTCGAGATTAATTAGGGATCCTGGGGGAGGCAGAGGATAGAGAAGCAAACACAAAGAGAGATGTCTGCCTAGAAAATGCTGCAAGAAAAGCTATCTGCCCTAAGCATTTTGTGCACTGAAAGTGACAAATTCCATAGCTTATCATTTGAGGACATCATCAATTACTTTGCTCTTCAAAAATCACGAAAGAAAATGTTTTAAATTTCACTGTTAAAATTAATGTGATGTGCAAACAGACATACTGCAGGTAGTACTGCTTCCATTAAGTAAGCTGGTCTGTGTATCTGTAACTGCTTTTGTGTTGCTGTAGATATAAAGCTTTCATACCTACTAATTAAGAAATCAGACAAAAATATGTTAATTTGAAACTATTTTATAATGCAAACATGCATATTGCAAGATGTGTTTTAGTTAGATTATTATTCTATTTTTACAACTTTGCCTTTGTATATATGCAATTATAAAGCTTTTGTGTTTATATATTCAATGTCCTTTCTGTGAAAATAATAAATTCAATATTTTTATGGTATGGGGCCTCTTACATCTGACATAGTTTAGGGCCTCAGAATGTCATAATCTGGCCCTAATTAGGAGCAAGAGAAAGACCAAGGAAATTCCAGGTTCTCAATTTAGTGGGGAAGGAAAGTTAACAACAGATGACATCAAGGAAGATGAGTTGTTTAATGCCTACTTTGCTTCATTCTTCACTAAAAACATTATGGTGACCATAGAATATATGAATCTAAGGCCAGAAGGGACAACTGTGATCATCTAGTCTGATCACCTATATAGTATAAGCCATGGAACTTCCACAAAATAATTCCTAGAGCAGATCTTTTAGAGAAACATCCACTCTTGATTTAAAAATTGTCAGTGATAGAGAATCCACCATGACCCTTGGTAAATTGTTCCAGTACCAAATACTTAATATAATTAATATTAACAACAAGGGGGAAGGAATGCAAGACAAAATAGGGAAAGAATATTTAGATAAGTTAGATGTATTCAAGTTGGCAGGTGCTGATGGAACTCAATCTTGAGTATTTAAGGAACTAGCTAAAGTAATCTCAGAACCATTAGCAATTATCTTTGACAACTCATGGAGGATAGGTGAGGTCCCAAAGGATGGAGTCAGGAAATAATAGTATATATCTTTAAAAAGGGGGACAAAGAGGACAAAGAAATTATAGACTAGTCACTTGGAAAGATACTAGAACAAATTATTAAACAATCTGTTTGTAAGTGCCAAAAGGCTAATAGAGTTATAAGTAATAGCATGGTTTTGTCAAGAACAAATCATGCCAAACCAACCTAATTTCCGTCTTTGACAGGGTTACTGGACTAGTGATATGTCTGAATCATTCACATAAGCAAACTAGAGAAATGTGGTCTAGATGAAATTACTATAAGATGAGTGCAAAACTAATTGAAATTTGCAGATGAGATCATACTGGGAGGGATTGCAATCCCTTTGGAGGACAGGATTAGAGTTCAAAATGACCTTGACAGTTGTCAAATTGGTCTGAATTTAACAAAATGAAATTAAACAGAGACAAATACAAAGTACACCACTCAGGAAGATAAAAAATCATATGCACAACTATAAAATGGAGAATAACTGGCTAGGCAGTAGTATAGTTGGAAAGGATCTGGGGTTTGTAGTGGATCACAAATTGGATATGTACCAACAATGTGATGGACTTATGAAAAAAAGCTAATATTCTGGGGTGTTTTAACAGGAGTGTCATACGTAAGACCCAGGAGGTAACTGTCCCACTCTACTCAGCAGTGGCCAAACCTCATCTGGAGTACTGTGTCCTGTTCTGGGTGCCACACTTTAAGGAAGATGTGGATAAAGTGGAGGGAGTCCAGAGTAGAGAAACAAAAATTATAAAAGGTTTAGAAAACCTTGACCTACGAGGAAAGATTAAAAAACTGGGCATGTTTAGTCTTGAGAAAAGAAGACTGGATTAGGACCTGAGAGTCTTCAAATATCTTAATGGCTGTTATAAAAAGGACTATGATCAATTATTTTCCATGTACACTGAAGGTAGAACAAGAAGGTATGAGCTTAATTTGCAGCAAGAGAGATTAAGGTTAAATATTAGGAAAAAACTTTCTAACTACAAGGGTAGTTAAGCTCTGGAATAGGCTTCCAAGGGAGGTTGTAGAATCCCTGTCATTGGAGGTTTTAAGAACAGGTTAGACAAACACTTGTTAAGGATTCTATAGTTTACTTGGTCCTGCATCAGCACAGGGGGCTGGACAAGATGACATCTCAGGGTCCCATCCACTCTTACATTTCTATGATTCTATAACATAAGTTTCTAGTGAAGACCCATGTGGCATGAAACTTAATACAAAATGGAAGGAGTCTTGTAACAATCTTTTGATGAAATCATACTTTTCTAAAATGTGAATTTTGCACTCTCAAGACATTGATTATTTTTATATGACAAAGTACAAACAATATTACACAAGCTGAGGGCAAGGTCCTCAGTTTATGCAAAATATTAGTGCTGAATTGTGCATCAAACTGGAAATTATGTATCTGTTTATGGGACCATTGTATGGTAACCGCCACACAAATACCATAGTCTCTTCTGCCCCTGCTCCTTTACCACTAGAATCAGATACACAGTCTCCCCTTATGTGGATTTCCTAAGGTCTGCAGGAGAGTAGATTAGTAGCTGCTGCTTGTTTTTCCTCAGACAAGCCCGGATACTAAGTTAAACACAGACACTCTCCAAGTCATCCCTGAAAGAAGGTTTGTGTGATACATGATGTCCTCAAAAAGAGCTGCTCAAACTTTTCCCATGTAAACATTGAAAAACTGAATGCTATAAAACCAAAATATTTTGATTTTGAAATTCTGCCATGGTGCCTCATGGTAGTTTTAGTTCAGTTGCCTCTCATCCCCATTGTCTTCTATGGGCTGGGCTCCCTGACTGAACTACATCTCCCATGACGCCCCATAGCCAGGGACTCCCATGATGCACCATCTTCCATCTCCAAGAGGGAAGACGGTGGTGTATCATGGGAGATGTAGTCTGACCAGAAAGCCCAGCCTACCGAGGTGAGTGTGGCACATGAACTAGAATTGTCATTAGGCCTTGCAACAACATTTCAGAATAAAAATATTTTGTTTTTTATAATAATTTTTTTCAGTGTTTTGAATTTCCTCCAAAAATTGAAATTTGCGCAGAGAACCAAGTTCTGGACCAACTTTAGTCCTTAGGCTGGAAAGTTCTTTCTCCCACTTTGTCCTGTGGGAGAAAGAACCTTCCAGCCTAATGGAAGAAGTATGGAAGCAGGCACAGGAAATCCAAACTCTTCCTAGTGGGGAAAACCACAAAACAGACAAAATAAGAGGGTGAGGAAAGCACACTGATGTGAGGAGAAGCTCAAGAGCAGAAAACAACATTTCTGTGGCAAAATCCAGCATTTGTCCATCAGCTTGGCTGCATAATTGCATTTGACTTGAGCATTTTGACCACCTGTCCTGTATTTTAAGGGACATCTTTATGTGTTGCCTAATGTCCCATATCCTGTTTTCAGACAGAACACACATTTTCCCTAGTTCAGCAAAAGAGCACACACTGTGGTACTGCACAAATGTGAAAATTTGCACTGTATTTCATTTTGTACCATGAACAAAATATGGTATACTTAATCCTTCCTCAGAGTGTGAAGGGGATGGCCAAGATGGCCTCTTGAGCTCCCTTTCAACCCTACATTTCTGTGATTCTATTGGGGGCGGGGAGGGGGGAATGTCTTTCCTTTAAAAATAAACATTACCCTGCATTTTTCATAAAGATTTCATATATCTCCTTGAAACGTAGCTATTCACTCTGCCTTCGGTGTCTGGCTGAGACTAACATCTTTTTCCCTACACCTGGATTTCAGTGGCTGAAGTGTCACCTTGGCTCCAGTTAGCCAATGTTCTTTAGTGTAATACATACAATAAAGGTAAAGTACAATTTTTTTAAAGTACTTTTGTCCTTTACTGCTCCTTTCTGAAGGACAAAGGTGCCTTTTAAAACTTGAAATCTGCCTTCCTTAGCCCTTGTTGGCTATTGAAACATATCCAGACTACCTCAAGACAACAAAAGGCCTGGAAGTATTGCACCGATCCCCATAGAAACTGAGACCCCATTAATATTCCTGGTGCATGATGGAAAGGTGTCCCACTTTCTGCCTCTTCTCATACAAACTAGTGTTCTTAGGATTCTCCACAGCATTCACTTTGCCTGGAAAATCCAGGAACTGGCCCCCTACTATACACTTTCCCACACCCCGTGTGCCAGGAAGTAGTGCTGTGTATTTGTAACTAGCATTCACAAAGCAATGACTCTTCCCTTGTGTATGAGGAATGAAACTTTCATTGGGATAGTCTCTTGCTCTTAGATGGGTCCAAGATGCACACAGAGAAAGCTCAAGATATCCATCATTTGGACATTCTTTAGCCACTCCCAGCACTATATCATCCCACTTTTGAGTAGAGTTTGAGGCTTTGGTTCAAAATGAGTGTACGTCCATACTACCCGCCCGCGTCGGCGGGTAGCGATCGACTTCTCGGAGTTCGATATATCGCGTCTCATCTAGACGCGATATATCGAACTCCGAACGCACTCCCGTCGACTCCGGAACTCCACCACCGCGAACGGCGGTGGCAGAGTCGACGGGGGAGCCGCGGACTTCGATCCCGCGCCGTGAGGACGGGTAAGTACTTTGAACTAAGGTACTTTGAGTAGCGTAGCTGAACTTGCATACCTTAGTTCGAACCCCCCCCCCAGTGTAGACCAGACCACAACTCTCCCAGGAGATGGGAGTAACTATTTGGAGGAAAACTTAAACCCTGACTTAACTCTCAATAACAGTGCTGGGCACTGGGATGTAGATGCTTCAAGTGTCCTAGAATAGACTGGTACATACATTGTCATACAGGGTGGGATGTGTCAACATGGTTCTGTCAGGAATGGTGGATACTCTGAACCAAGAAAAAGAGACAACTAACAGTTTGATGCCCTTGCATGGATTTGTTCACTTAGCTCTGTATCCTGCCTCCAGAATCAGACTCAGCAGCTGGCCTGTATGAAGAAGATTGACTCAGAATCTTGGGCAAAATAATCTTTTGTCCCAGGCCACATCCCTGGCTTCAAGGCTGAAGTACCCTTTGTACTATCTAATCCTTCATCCTCTTCCACTGAGGGGAATGACCTTTGCATGCACTAGCCCTACCTCTAGAGCCCGGCAAATCTGCAGATATCTGCAGACCACGTTTGCAGATCAGATGCAGATACAAATTTTGTATCTGTGCAGGGCTCTATGTATCCCTGCTTCCCCACCTTCAAATTCCCTATGTGCCATGACACACAGGTAACTTCCCAGAATCAGAGAACATACAGAGGTTGCACACTCCCTGCATTGGCTCCATAAATCCTCTCCCCCTGCATGCAGGAAAATTAAGCCACTTGTAGACCTGGTAAAAATGGTGCGGGGGGAGAGGGGAGGAGAGGGAAATTCTCAAAAAAAAGTTTCAGATTTTTTCCCTTTATTTTTAAACAAAAATTTTCAATTAAAAATTATAAAAATTCCAATTACTTTCAACCAACTCTCACCAATTCTACTGTTCACAAGGTCCTCCATGTCTGGCTCATGTCAGAGTCTCTTAAAGGTACAGTTCCCCACCTGGGGGAGGATCAGAATTTGGCTCATCACATAAACACACCATAATCATGCCCCAGAGGAGTAGGACGATTTGCCCCATCTTCTCTATTTGTCCAGCCAGTGCTGCAGACAGCTGGTGAGTAGCAGTGTGAAGGATGTTTTTACCTTGCAGAGAGCTGAAACAGATGAAAGAGGAGTGAAATTATATATTTCACTTGTAAGAAGAGCAAAGCTGATGCCACAGGAGATGCCAGTGAACCACCTGCAGGAAGATACGGCAGCATAATGAAAGGTGAAAGGGGCATCATATAGTTCATATGCGGATACAGCTGTAATTGGGTAGTATGAGACTCTCTCCTGCTTCATCCCACCTCAAGAAAACCTCCTGGAGGTTTCTTATGCTTCCTGAGTTTCCTCATCTCCAGTGGGTGTTTGTTTATTGTTTATACAGCACATTTCTAGAAGGTGAGAAAGATGCTAGTGAGGTAATTAAAGGCTGGGTGATTTTCACAGCAATCCTAGCTGCCAGTGTTGGATTCACTGGTTGGCTGTGCTTACTGCAACCCAGCACCGAATCAGCTCCCACTCCTAGCTCCCCTGTTCCTGGGGGACATCCATCTACATGCCTCTCACGACTCCCAGCTTCCCAGACTGAACAACAAGGAAATGCAGGGTTTTAGTCTACTCCCCAGCACCCTCCCTATGGAAGTGGGGAGGCCAGCTCTATCAGCAGCTGCAGTGCTCCTATCATGGTAACAGTACAAGATGACATTTGTTAGCGTGGCACTCTGTGTACCGTGGGATGGCAAATCCCAGATTACATAACCTACAGGCAGTTGGCCTTCTGACTGAATCCCAGTGGCTGGCAAGAAAGAGAGCAGTGAGCATGAACACAGCTTGGTCAGGGTTGAGAAGCAATTTAACAGGCCTGCCAATTACTGACAAGCCTTTCTCTACTCCAAGCTGTTGGGAACTGCTGCCCAGTTGTGCCACTGATACTCTTGGAGGTGTGTGCTTTCAGCATGAGGCTATCGCCACATGCTGTATTTAATTTCCCTTGTTCTTTCCTGTGTATCCTGAATAGCCCTTCACTTCTATATATTCTTTCTTCGCCTGATCCTTTCAGCGTTAGTTATTGCAACCAGCTCTGCCACGTTAAGTCACTTTCCCTGGGGAAAAAATCCTTCAGGGTTTCAGCTTTTGGGGGGAAATACAGTGGAAGATTTTCAAAGGACATAACTAGTTAATAAGGAGAGTGCACAGCTAACCAAGGCAGCAGCCTCCCCGTTTACGTAGACAGTGGGATTCTGCCATTGTGATACAGATGGTGAACTGTATAAACAACAAGTTCCTGTTCTGCATCAGCCCGTCAATGTGCTTCTTGGAAGAGGACTTCTGCAGGCTGATCCTTATCTGTTTACAGTCCAGCCATTTTCACCATCCCAGCAATGTTATTCGTATAAACAATCCAAACCTGCCGAGTAAGGCTGACACACAAGAGCATTTACTCTGCTTGAGGAGACAGGGGACTCAGCATATATTATACAGAAGGCACTGTTAGGAGAGAGGGAAAATATTACACATAATCATAAAACAATCCTGTTTACCTAAAAGGCAAGAGTATTGTTTCTATATGATGGTTTCAAATAAATATAGTTACACTGAAATGTGAACCTCCAGTTCTACAACTCTTTATTTCCATATGTAGTGCCCCTCTCCACCCGGTTACCTTCTTTGATGCCAGTCTGCTTACAAGTTTTGATGGACAGGTCTGGGCTCTTTTGGATCCCGCCACCCACTCAGCAGGGTGTATCTTCTTTATTTTTCTCTATGAATTTATTTGGCGGTGCCTCCACGCCCCTCGCTCCTTCCTGGCAGGGTCACCAGGGCAGCTTGGGCGGAAAATTCTAATCACAGGGTAATCCCCACTTACTTGCCAGATAGCTGGAGACTCCCAAGAAATAACACAAACACAAACAATAATTATATTAAACAGAAGACAAATATAACGTAACAGGGTAAAACACTATTCTTAGGGTCACCGGTGCCCATGCTGATAATACCCGTGACTTTCCCCAGTCACGTGACCTGATGTAGCAAATGTAAGATTAGTGTCCCATTGGTAGGTGTACTTTGTTGGGGCCCTTGATGATCTATGACCATGATAACTTCTTTGCAGTGGCTTAGCAGTGTGGCTGACTGGGTTCAGTACAGCCCAAAGGACTCACAAGTGGGAGAAGGTGGTGAGTCCCTCCACAGGTTTAATACGCAGCAGGTTATAAAACCACCAAACCCTCACTCCCTGGCTTGAGGACACAGTTCAGGGAGTAGGGGGTCCCCAAAACAAGCTCCCTGACTAACTCTTCAGGCAGGAGTCAGGCTGCTTCTGGTCCCAGGATTTCCCCTCACCACAAAGGGGTGCAGGGCTCAAGGTGCAGATTACACATAAATCCAAACTTAGTCTCCTAGCCCAGCATCCAGACACACACACAGCAGGCAGCAGCCCTGGACTAGCAGCCAGAGCAGAGCTGCCCATGTGGTGACTGGTCTCACCTAGGGAACTGCAGGGCTAACTCAGCCTGGCTGGGGAAGTTTCCCAGCAAAAATCTACAAACTTGGAGTCATCAGTGGAGTGGGAAAAGCCCAGCTGGGGGATCTTGGTTTCAGGGAGAACCCTGCATGCAGGCCTGGCACTCACCAGCCCCTCACACAGCCAGTCCTGCCCTTGCCCTGGCTGGCTCCAGACTGACTCAAAAATGGCTTCTCCCCTTTCCTGGGCTCCATGGGAAGGGCATCTCACTCCCTATTGGTTGCCAGGCAGACTCTGAGTCTGCCTTGGCCTCCCCTCCCTACCAGGGACAGTGTGCCTCTCCCTGGGCTGCCAGCAGACAGAGCCCCAGGAATCTAGGTCATCTCCTTGGGGGTTACACATATAAACACTGGTCCAACTCATGCAGAGCTCCTAAGCAGGTGCTTAACATGATGCATGTGAGCCGTCCCACTGCAGTCAATGGGACTACGGCCATGCTTAAAGATAAGCACCTACTTTTTTTGGATCAAGGCCTATATGAGGGCTTAGCTGTACCGCTCTAACACAAAGACATTTATGGGGCTACTTGCAGAGGTGGGTGCTACTCAGAGTGAATAAGGGTGGCAGGACTGGTAGCTGAACGTTAAAGAGAATAAACAGGTGCTTGATTCAGCTTCCACTCACATTTCCATTGGTTTCAGTGAAGTTACTCCCAATTTGTACCAGTCTCAGTGCTGAATCCAGACCCATATGGCTACAGCTGTCAAAGGATTCAAATGAAAATGTATTAATTAAACAATGAATCTATACATAACATAACTTCCTTCTGGCCTCATTTGTTATCTGATTTTCAACTAATTATCAGTTTTGTTTTCCAGCTAATCGGACCTAGAGATGAGCTAAAACATGCAGAGCTCAGAATGGTGTGTGAGTTACTAACACCATTTAAATCAGTGTGCATGAGAACGTGAGAGAGCGCAAGTGTGAACTTGCCTGATATCTGGGAATATGTAAAGTGTTAGCTTGATTATGTCCTGTAACATAAAAAAAGGCATAAGGCATAAGGCAAACAGACGACGAAGTAGGTATTCACCCACAAAAGCTCATGCTCCAAAACGTCTGTTAGTCTATAACACAAGACTCTTTGCTGCTAAGGCAAACAGAGTCACTCCAAAACACAAGAAAGGGGAATGCGTCTTAAACCCCACTGTCCCCTCAAAATGTTCTCAGTCATGTAAGGTGGCCAGGATAGGGGGACTTTAAGGAAGAATGCTGCTGCTAAAAAAAAGGGCATGGACTGACAGCACTAACCATGTAAAACCATGTTTATTAATGGCTAGTGATGCTGACCCAAGCAAAAATTGTGACATCAGCTAACTTCCAGAGCCAGGGTTGGATATAACCCTAGGGCCAAGCAATGTACTTACAAAAGGACATCCACAGTGACGATTCATGTAAAGTTATGAACTTGTTACAGAGAACCAGACACAAATGGGTATCAACAAGAACGCAGTCGGTCAGGTGAGAAATGGGGCTGAGAAAGCATGACAGCTGGAGACCAGTCATAGCAACTCAAATTCACATTTCACGCCATTGTTATTGGCACAGAATCCTGACAACAGAGCACTAGCTGAATGCACTGAGGGTTCAAGTGCCATTAGTGCATGAGTTATATAAGCATATTCTGAAGACTTTTACCTAGAGCAGAACATCCTGCCACAGTGTTATGGAAACAGAAATACATAGAGACGCCCTGCACAAAATATCCAAAGACAGTGTTTAATAACCATCCACAAATGTGCAACAGAGGAACAACTGCCATACACACAAGTGAGGAGACGGCCACTAGTCACATCAAGGACACAAAGCACCTTCCTTCAGAAAACATGGCAATATCTCCACAGTACACAATCTGTAATGGAGGGAGGGAGGGGAAGAACATATGTCACATATTATGGGTCAAGCACAACCTGTGGTGCTGCTCCCGGACCATAACTTTGTCTAGGTTCTATGCTAAGTTCATCTAACTTTGTGTGTGCTGCAAGGGCTGCTGTTGCTTCCCCTCCCCTAGTAATGTTTTGATCAGAAGTAGCCTATTGCAAGATTGACCTGGTTTCACATTCTCACAGAGCTCACCTGCCCTTGTGTTGATCCCGAGACCTGGCCCTACTCACATCTGTGCTCCCGACTGGGTGTACATTTAGACCTGCCTTGGTCAGCCACTTATGGGTTATGTGACTCAGTTGTGGGGTAGCAACCACTTGTGCCTCAGTTTAGCCATTTTAAAGTGGGAGTAATACGTACCTATCTCACAGGCATCTTGTGAAGCTCAAATAATTGAAGTGTGGTTCTGGTTGGAAATGTGAGTACCGTATTTTCCGGCGTATAAGATGACTTTTTATACTAAAAAACAACCCCCAAAAATCGGGGGTCATCTTATACGCCGGGTATAAACATACTGTAGCTTCGGCTACATACAGAACGTCCCTGTGCTGATACTGTATGTACCACGCTGAGCCAATCCCGGCAAGCGGTGTATTCTATTAATGCATACAAAGCCTGCTCGGATTGGCAAAGGTTGTAATAGCCCGCCTCTCTGACTCAGCCAATCCGAGCAGGCCCAGAGCCCTCTCATTCCCGGCCGCGGCTGGGATTTAAAAGGCTCTGGGCTCCCCGCCGCAGCGGGCAGCCCAGAGCCCTCTGATTCCCGGCCGAGGCTGGGATTTAAAAGGCTCTGTGCTTCCCGCCGCAGCAGGCAGCCCAGAGCCCTCTGACTCCCCACCGCGGCTGGGATTTAAAAGGCTCTGGGCTCCCCCCCTCGGAAGGGGGGGTAGTCTTATACGGCGAGTATAGGCCAAAACCTATGTTTTAACTGGAAAATTAGGGGGTCGTCTTATACGCCCAGTCGCCTTATACGTCGGAAAATACGGTATGCAATAGAATGGGGCCCATGACATTTCAAAGTTAAAAAAAACCAACAGGAAACCTAAATAAAATAAGAAGATTTTGTAATCCCCCTCCTTTAAACAAAATAAAAACTCTATTATGTAAAAATGAAAACTTCTTACTGCTCCATGTGTGTATTCAGAGTCATATCTGTAGTGACAAAAATCTACTGTGTTACTTTTTACTCTTATTATAAAGTTAACATTGGTGAGGCCTGGTCTGTATGAGAAAAGTTGCACCACTTTGACCTGCTTTCACATATAAAAACACATAGCACAACAAGCATAGTTTGTTTCTTTGTTAAATACACATGCCATTTTCATCCAGGGGAAGGAAGAGAGGAAGGAGAGAGACACATCTAGGGGTGAAAGTAACTTAAAGGACTTACCGGTACTCCAGAGTCCTGCGGAGGGGGAGGGACCTCAACTGGAAGAGGCGTGGCCTCTATCGGAAGAGGTGGGGCCTTTAAATCCTGGGGCTTTTAAATCAGGATTTAAAGAGCTCAGGGATTCGGCTGAAGCTGGGAGCCAGGCCCTTTAAATTAACCCCGGAGCTACCAGCTGCAGAAGTGGCTGGGAGCCCTGGGGTTTGGGCAGGGGTGAAAGTAATTTACATTTCTTACCCATATGGTCCAATCGCAAGCAACCCACCCACCTCTCCTAAGTACTTCATGGATCCCTCCCATTGCATGACATAGATAGAGAAAATAAAGCTACTATTACTACTACCAGTACTGTCTGTAATAAAACTTTACTATTGGAATAAGCCTGAAAAAGTGAAAACTCACTGTCACATTTTTCTCTGTGTCTTCCCTCCTCCTCCTCCAGCCAGGCTGCTGATGCTAGGCTCTGTGCTTTCTCCCTGCCTGGCACTCAGCAGCTGCTGCAGAGGCTTCCCTCTAGCTTGCAGCAGGGAGACTGCCTCCTGCATAAGAACAGTTTAAACTCAGTTGTTCCCTGATGGTTCAGCCCCCAGGGTTAAGAGAGGTTTCTGGCATCTTTGTTAATTTCACTCCCAGTTGTTTGGGGGCGGGGGAAGCTGTGTGTGACCATGGCAGGGGCAGTTCTTTTCTGTCCCCTGGATGAGGGGATCTCCAATACTACTAAAATATAATAGTAGGGGCCGGTTGCTGGGGTCAGGGCAGTTGGCAGCAGGCTGCAGCTGCATTGTTTGTGACACACACATTCATACATACACATGATGATGATGTTCGTCCATCGTTTTCGAAGAAGACCTTAACATCTATCAGGTTGTGAGCTGTCCACAATGCGTCCGCAAATGGCTGGTAAGGCCAATACGGGCACGGAATGTTCTGCCACATGTCGGGCAGAACATACTGTATGTATGTGTATGTGTATGAATGTGTCACAAACAATGCAGCTGCAGCCTGCCACCGACCAGCAGCGACCCCAGCAACCGGCCCCTGTGGGCTGCTGCCTGCAGAAAGCCAGCAGGTGCCGCTGGGCTGGGTCTGCCAAGGAGTAAGTAACCAAGGCAAAAACCACAGCCAGCCAGTCAGAGAGGGAGCCGGGGAGGGGAAGAGAAAGTCAGGGGTGAATGAAGGACAACTGGAATAGCCTTCATGAAATATACAAGATATTTAAAGAAAGTTTTATCAATTTCAGCCTCTGCACTCTGCAGGCAGGACAAAACAAAAAGAGATCTGAAATTGCACCCGCTGTCCTAAGGACATTTCAGGTGTTTAAATCTATATAGAAAGAGGATCGGAATGAAAACTACTATTTCTTTCAAAGGAGGCACAATAATTTTGCTGAATATTCAGTTTTCCCCTCCAATCCCTTTGTGGTTTTGTCTATGGGGGCTATTTGCTTTCCTTGTAAATCTTTAGTTGCTTTAGCAAAATTGCTTTGCCCAAAATAAACCCTAATCATCATGACACACCTTTCCACCATGTTCTCCATGTTTTTTGTGTTGTTTTTTTTAAACAGTAACATTTCAAAGAGGATCTGCAAGCAGTTTGGACATCACAACCATGATCCTCTGCTGGGGAGGGAATGGGATAGATTTGAACTTGGAAATGGTTCCTGATTTTGATTGTGTTTAGGAGATCCCCTCATCCCGGGGGCAGAAAAGAACTACCCCTGCCATGGTCACACACACCCAACAACAACTGGGAGTGAAATTAACAAGGATGCCAGAAACGGCTCCTAACTCTGGGACTGCACAGGGAACAGCTGAGTTTAAACTGTTCTTTTGCAGGCAGCAATAGCAGGCATCTCAGCCAGTCTACTGCAAGCTAGAGCCTAGAGGAAAACCCCTGCTGGGGGGAATGGGGAGGAATTCAGAGCCTTGCCTGCAGCCTGGCTGGAGGAGGGGGAGGGAGGAGACGAGAAACCAATGTGACAGTGAGTTTTCCCCTTCCACCTGCTTTTATTAGCTCAGGATTTAAGCTGTGCAGCCAAATGCTTGTATTTGTTGTGTATATTCGTAGGAGAGATCCCCTCATCCCCGGGGGCAGACAGGGAGTGCCCCTGCCATGGTCAAACACACCCTCCCCTCGACCCCCTCCCCCCAGCTACTGTGAGTGAAATTAACAAGGAGGCCAGAAACCTAGCCCTGGAGGCTGAACCATCAGGGAACAGCTGAATTTAAACTATTCTTATGCAGGGAGCAGGCTTCTCTTTCCCTCCCTCAGTCAGTCTCCTTTTCTTACCGGTCCTCCGTACCGGCGCGTACCAGCTTACTTTCACCTCTGGACACATCTGACAAATGATAGTCACAGAAGGTGAGTGAGGACAAGGTAATATCTTTTGAGGCTCCACATTGCACTGGTGCACCTCCTTGTGGTTAGGTCTGGGAATTACCTTTCACCCCTTATGGCTCCCCCTGCTATTGGTTGCTCATACTGCGATCCTTCTCTCTCTCTTTGTGACTCGAGGTGCTCCTTCTTCAAGACACAGCCCTTTGGCCAGTGTATCAAATCCCCCGTTCCAGTGTATCGAAGTCCCACTGGACAAGCAGTCCAGATGCCACCTCAGACAGTCTTCCATCCCACGTCTATGTCCTATGGCCCACCCACTACTGTGGGTTTCAGCTCAGGGATTCTATGAATAGCAATCCAAGTCTGTTCTTCCTCAATCCTGGTTGCTGTTTCCCTGGGCTCTTTCCTACCCCTCCTCTCTATCTCCCAGTGTATCTCTGGGTTTGCTACTAGAACTTCTTCTACTCCCTGTGGTTAGTTCACTCCTCTTGGCCTCTTGCCAGATCCCTAGTCTAGGGCAGGATCCAAGGGCTTACTCTCCCCCTGGACTTCCTCCTTGTCCTGGACTGCCTCCCTTTCCCATAGTCTCCTCCTTTGTCTTTGGTTTTGGCACAGCAGCTTCATCATAAGAGGCTATGACTGCCACTTTCTTCATTAATTTTTAGCCACATTTTTTGTTCTTGTTTTTAATGTATACTTTCACTCAATCTAGTATCCTTAAGGAAATATAGCCAGGCTTTTTTCAACTATTCCATTTCCCTGACATTCTCAGTAGGCCCTTTAGGGAAAATAAATTTAAAAAAAATCTTCAATTCCAAGCCGACTCAATTTTTCATAAAGAAGCTTTCTTTCCATAGAATATTGCCCACAATGCCATAAAAACATGATCAGTTTCTTTGGTTTTGCACATAGTACACAACCCATCTTTATGTCTTTTTAACAAGTTTAACTTATCACTTAAGGAACAATGACCTTCTAACACGCTCAAAATGACTACTTCACGTTTTCTCTCATGATCATTGAGTATAGTATTACCGCCGATTGTTGAGCATACATCATAGAACCTTCGCACTTTTGTTTCCTTAGTCCGCGCCATTCCTTTGCCAGCTCCCTGGTGCCCACACATTTAACTTCCTGTCTACTTAACGGTATCTTAATATCCACCTCCTCATGTTTTAGAGTATGTTTTGCTGCTTTGTCAGGCATCTCATTTCCAGGTATTCCAATACGTGCCAGAAGCCATTCTAGTGTTAACAGATACCTGCTTGCATTATTTTAGTCTCCTCCTGCTATCACTTCTTGACTTTATATTCCTATCCCAGGTCTCCCACAGGTGGGCTTCATCTGAAATTAGGCCTGATAAATCCCTTGCTGCCCTCCAGGTACAGCATATAAGGTTAATTGTCCCCTTCTGGTCCACATTAACACGCTCAGGGCTAGCGTACGGTGAACTTAATGCATTACTTAATACATTACTGGAAAGTCCTCTGGCTCAGATCCTGACAAGTATTTAGGTGCCTAACTCCCATGGGAATCAATGAGAGTTAAAAGCCCAAATACCTTTCAGGATTTGAGCCTCTATACCACAGTAAAGGATATGGTCTAAGTTTCTCAACAGAATTCATAGCACATTAAATTCTGTATTTTGCATTCTCTCTATGTGATTCCATACACAATTATTACTTCTTTAAATCCTTCAAATTCCTCACTGGAAGGTAACACAGAACTGCCCTCAGAATTTGAGCTTGACTAAACGAGTAACAGGTAACTCCAGATCTTCCTCCTGCTATGTGCAATTAATCTTTTTCCACAGAATTCTTGGTTTTGTTTTCAATAGTAGGAAAATAGAATTTCTCTGAAAAAATAATTGATGCTGGTATACCCGGTCCCAGGAGAATTTCAGTCTGGTGAGTGGGATGCATACACATCTTGGCATTCGCTTCTCTACCCAGGCAGCTCAATGGAGATGATGAACTCAGGACTAGACAACTTTTGTCCATGTTCCAAAGTGGGCCAGCAGCAATTACAAGCTGTTCACTCTTTATATTTTCAACCCCCCCTTACTGTAGACCGACACTGGTTTCCAAAAAGTAGATGATTTTGTTATGGACACAGCTGAAATATCATGGTTTACCAAACAACAGATGAGTTCTTACCAGAGCTAGGTGCTTATCACAAACCATTTCCCACAAATATCCACTTATATAAAAAGGACAATTGCTTTGAAAATGGGTCTGATCCAAAACTCATTAAAGTCATTAGAAAGCCTGCCATTGACTTCAATGGGTTTGGATCAGGCTCTCTGATTCTAGTCTTTGTAAATTAGCTCATTTATTAAAACAACACATTTAGTATTCAGAGACAGAGTATATGTTTTTTCACACCCCCTGAGTGATATAAGTTTTGCTGACATAAGCGGTAGTGTAGACATGGCCTTAGATTTATAGTTGGGCACCAGAAACACAACATGGTAGAAAAAGTGGGTGAGGTAATATCTTTTATTGGACCAACTTCTGTTGGTGAAAGAGACAAGCTTTCGAGCTTACACTGAGCTCTTCTTCAGGTCTGGCAAATGTACTGAGTGTCACAACTAAATACAAGGTGGAACAGATTGTTTGGCATAAGTAGTTACACATTTCAAGGGTCCATTCAAGGCAAAGCGGCCCGTTAACACCTCTGCAGTCATGGGTGGTGGGGGGAGGGGGCAGGGTTAGTCATCGATTCATGTAATAAGCCGTAAAACCTGTGCATCTATTAGTCCATGATTTTTAGTGTCTAGCAAAGTTATGAATTTAAGCTCCCAGGCTTGACTTTTGAAGGTATTGTGCAGGTTTCCTTTGAGAATGAGGACAGAGGTCTCAGATATGGACTGTTTGTTTTGTGAAAAGTGTTCACCCACAGGTGATGGCGTACTTTTGCCTTTTAAGGTTTTCCTGTGTGAGTTCTTTTGAGAATGTAGTGATTGTCAGATTTCACCCAAATAGCTGTTACTGGGGCATTTAGTGCCCAGGATGAGGTACACCACATGTTGGAGGCACATAGTTACCTGTTGATGAGCCTCCCAGAGCTCAAAAATAATGCAGACAAATCCTTCAGTAACTAAATTTAAAATAAAATAAACAACACACCTGAGAAAACCTGAAGCAACTCATGACAACTTTGCTGGGAAAGAAAAAGAGGAAGAAATAAAGTATTGGCATTATTATCTCAAATTATTTTTGCACCATAGTGCAGTAGAGAGGGTATTGGGCTAAGAGTCAAGACATTTGGGTTGTATTCCTGTCTCTGTTCACAGACCTTGGGAAAGTTATTTCAGTTTTCTGTCCCAATTTCCACAACTGGAAAATGGAAATAATGATACTTGTCCACCTTTGTAAAGGGCTTTGAGATCTATGTAGAAAAAACTGCTACATGGGAACAAGTATCAGAGGGGTAGCTGTGTTAGTCTGGATCTGTAAAAGCAGCAAAGAGTCCTGTGGCACCTTATAGACTAACGGAAGTTTTGGAGCATGAGCTTTCATGGGTGAATACCCACTTCGTCGGATGCTACATGGGAAGTCAGTGTTGCCCAGCAGCTATCGCTCTGGACTGGGACTCAGAAGACTTGGGTTCTATTTCTAGCTCCTGCCACCAGCCTGCTGTATGACTTTGGGCAAGTCACTTTGTTTCTCTGTGCCTCAGTTTCCACATCTTTGAGATGGGGCTATTGATACTGGCCTCCTGACCTGCTTTGAGATCTGCTGATAAGAGCTAGGTATTATTGCAGAAAATAATGATATCTTATCTCTATTTGCTACAGGCTATAAAATTAGGTAGCATGGCAGAGCTGTGTGTGACAGGTGGGCATTCTGCGATCCTCCCTGGTGACCAAGCGGCACTGGAATGTAGGTGGGTGGGTTTGCAATTATGCTGTTGTTGATTCCATTCCATCTAAGAGACAACAACATGACTGGTACATAGCTCTGAATAAGTTCCTTGTTAAACTTGCAACCATCTGGATTGAGACTCATTCCTCTGAACACAGCAGACCATGTCAGCCACATGAACACTACCCAAGATAAGTGGGGTTTGTGAGAATGAAGCATGAGGGCGTGGGTTGTTGGTATTAAGACAAATAACCTGGATAAATAACTAAGGAACTGTTGATGATCTATATAGACTAAAAGAGGCTACTCAAGAGAGATCTGAACTCTAGTGCCCAAACCAAGGTGAATATAAGTAGAGATGGGAGCAACCTTCAGAATGAAACTCAAAACCAGCCAAAATTCATCTTTGTTCAGATTTAGTTACAAGCTTGAATCTCAGGTTAGGTTAACTGAAGGTCTTGTAAAGGTCTTGGTAAAAATCTGAGGAGCTGTTGGCCAGGTATCCTCAATGATAGCTCCCAGAGAAGGGAGAGCCCAATTTATGTATCTAATTTCTTATCTTGGCACTCATGACTGTAGTATCCAAATACTGGAAGAGATTTAAATGTGCCTTAATTTTACCATTTGCAGAGTCGAGTACAAGTCCCACTGTTTCACAGTAGCCTACCTGCAATAAGAAGAGTGGGAGAGGAGGGATTTCACGTTAAGCAGCCACAGAGCCACGTGTTTCTATTATATTTTACTATTATACTTTTAACATTGTCCTTTACACCCTGGTACTACAATGATTGGCACTTTGTAAGTGTTTTAGATAGATTAAATAGGTACACCTCTACCCCGATATAATGTTGCCCTTGGGAGTCAAAATATCTTACTGTGTTATAGGTAAAACTGCATTATATTGAACTTGCTTTGATCCACTGGAGCACACAGCCTGCCCCCACCCCCGAGTGCTGCTTTACCACGTTATATCCGAATTTGTGTTATATTGGGTCGCATTATATCGGGATAAAGGTGTATCACAACCACTCCTGGCCTTTATCAAAAAATGTGTTAGTTCTCCTCACTTACTTTCATTTTTAGGGCCCAGTCTTCAACTCATGTAATTCGACATAGTTCTACTGAAGACAGTAAGACATAAGAGCTATGCAGATTTATACCAGCTGTGGTATAAACTCTATTATATATTGCTCTACTCATTCATTTTGTGTCTCTTTGACTACCCTTTATATGTCACGTCCTTTCTTTGGGTGCAGTAGTAATAATATCTAGCTCCTATATACTTTTCTTCTGTAGATCTCAAAGTGCTTTACAAGGGGAGACAGTGTCTTTATCCCCATTTTTTACAGATGGGGAAACCAAGGCACAGAGTGTTGAGACTTGCCCAAGGTCACCAAGTTGGCTAATAACAAACCTGTACCCATTACATTTCTGTAAGGCCTTAATTCTCAAAGATAAATATGTTACATGACAATCCAGTGACACTGCTTCCACCACATGCAGGAACAATGAATTCAAACTTCTGTGGCTTTTCCTGTCCAACTCAGTAGCCATTAAACAGATCAGAAATCACCATTTGAACTTCCTCTATTCTCCAGCCATATTCCTTGTGGGGTTTGGCTTCACAGTCATTCAATGTTTGCCTTTTTAAAGACCTTTTCTTTAACCAAGCAAAAAGTGATTGATACAACACAGAACAAGTGAGTAACGGCACAGGGAGCTAAATCCAGCAACCCTGATTTACCTGAGTCATTCTTACTCATTTGAGTAGTCCTATTGACGTCCCATGAGTAAAGAAGGGCTACTCATATGATTAAGAGTTTTCAAGAGTGGTGTGGTAAACATTCCCAAATGTCCAAACAGCAGTGCGCTCAAATATTCAGCCTATGCAGAGGGCTAGCACCAGGCATACATACCATTTAGAGCCCACTCATAACCTCAAAATGAGAGGAAATATGGTCTGGTGGTTACCACCACTTTCCTAATACGTGTGTGACCTGGGTTCAAGTCTCTGCTCTACCATGGACTTCCTATGTGACCTCAGGCCTTCCAACTCTGTAAAATGGGCCTAGACTTGAGGTGGCTGGCAGTCTTGAGACCCATACCAACAGATGGCAGCCCTGCCCAACCTCAAAATGCAATTGTGTTGCTCCTCCCCTTGGGGGTGAATGCTACTCTTAAACCATGTCTACGCTACACACCATGTTCAGTCACATGTAGGGTATGTGGAGCTATATGCTGCAGTGGAATGCAAGCTGTATCTACACTGCAGTGTGGAGCTACATGTGTCGGTGAAGGGCTCTGGCAGCGGGGAGCTGCTGGAGTCTTCTCCCACAGCTGGGAGGCAGTGGAGCAATAAATGGCTAAAAATAGCAGCCTGGAGGAGGAGGCACACCTTGGGCAAGTAGACAGCCTAAGTCCTGCCTCAACATTGCTATTTAAATCAATGTGAATGTTAAGAGGGCTACCCCAGTATATGCTCTACATGGCACCAAAAGAAGAATACACGGTAGAGGTAGCCTTAAAAATACATTATTAGGGGAGTCAGCATACTTTTTTTTTAAACCACAACCTGCTAATGTATCTGTTTTTGTTTCAAGAAATCCAGAGTATTGTCCCGTTTTTCATATGTCAGGTAATTTCTGCATGTCATTACAGGCAACTTGTTTTGAATTCTCTTGCTAAATGGAAGCATGTTGTGAGCACCGGAGCCATGCCAGCTGTACAAATCAAGAGATGGCACTTTTGTGCCAGTGCCAACAGAAATAATAGGCTTCCAAACTCTAATCTTCTAAAAAAGCAACCTCTGGTGTAGCCCAGCAACCTAAGACTGGGAGAGTGGAGTATCAGTCAACAAGCCTTTCTGTACCTGTGCCCCAGCTGACTGGGCTATTATACATTCCCAAAAAGAAGGTCATGTGCTTGATTTATAAAGCATACATTTCTACATACACTAGTGGATAGCTTCTCTTGCATTTGTTGTCTAAAGTTGGAGAAAAAAAACCTCTCTATACAATAAATTACATCCTTAGTTAGTATAAATCAATGCAGCTCCATTTACTTCAATGGGACTATTTGTGCACTTGAAGTTAGGCATTTATATACAAGATTTGCTTTGTTGGATCAGGGCCTTAAGGAGGCCGCCCATCAGGGAGTATTAGGGTTCTTTCCTTCTATGTATTCGTAAATCTACACTGAGAGTGTGGCTTTCTCTCTTCTTTTAGTGGCTGGGCCACATAAAGAGTCTTCTACTTCCTTCAAGCTACTTGGCTTGGTCATTGGACCCAAGTGCTAATTACTCATGCATTTAGATCTAGTGGTACCAGGTTCCATCACCACAGTCAACTCAGCCAGGGCAGATGTTGCATAATGTTGACACAAAGAACACCACTGTAGAGGTGTTGGTTTTGATCTGAAGCTTGCAAGACATTTTCACCCCAGGCTTCATCTGCTGCTTCCATAAGTGAGTCTGTGGCCAGTGCTCAGTCCGGCGGTAGGTGTACTACGATGTTCCTGCCCATACACATATATGCCAGAGATCAGGGTTGTTTCATGTACTGTGTGCTGGGTAATAAAATGAGAGGACTCTGTGCTTGTGAAACTAAACCGGCTCTTTACTAAGGAAATTATTTACGCAGAGCTTGCAACTGCACCTAACACTGAAGCCATGTGCACACAGACTGACTTCTTCATGCCTCCTCCAAACTTTTCCCTCCTGCAACCTGTGCTTCTCCCTCCATCTTCCATACAGGTTGCTACATGGGTCCTTACCAGAGCCAACATTCTTTCCTCCCACAGTGAATGAATGGAAGACCCTACTCACCTTGAACTTGAAGTAGACTCTTTCTCCTTTCAGCTCCCATTTTTCTGTCTGAGAAAAACATATGTCCATACTAGCCAGCTAGCCTCTCCATACACAGTACTCCCTTCAGCTTATGTGGTATAAGTACATTGTGGGTACTTATCCCTCAGTTCCTCGAACAGTTCCCTAAAACAAGGGTTTATGAGGGAACTTGAAAAGTATTGTGGAACCACACCATGGCTGCACTCTAAGTTATCATGCTTGCTGGAAAGTACAGGTGGATAGCCCAATAGAAGGTGTGGCTATGGAGCTAACCACCTGTGTGGTATATTCCACCCAGCTTACATGCATTCTGGCCTTGTTGTAAAAGAAGCCTGAACTACAGTGGACAGACTGAGGCAATTTCAGCACACACTATCCATTCAGCTTTCCCATCTCATGTACTCTTACTCATCCTCAGTCGTGCATGATCATATGCCCCATGACCCTCATAGACAATGGCAGATTATTGCATGGGCCCACAAAGCTTGTGCCAAGGGCCCCGGCCAATTCGGGGGTCCCCACCCCTGCTCCTCCTCTTCCCCCTGAGGTCCCACCCCCAGGCCAACCTGGAAGCCAGATCCCAGCTGTAATAGGATGAACATATTCCCCCACTCCTGCATGGAGCTGGCCCTGGCCCCTCGCTTCTCCCCTCCCCCACAAGGATCTGGCCCCAGCCCCTTGTTCCCCATCACCACCACCACAGAGCTGACACAAGTGTCTACTCCCCACTCCCTCCCCCCAAGCCACACCACTTCCCCCACCCCGAGCCCCTTTTTGGCAAAACTGGGCATTTGTCCCATTTGCTGGCAAGAGTTTGCCAAAAAAGGTTGGGACGTCTGGGTCAGGGCTTAAAAAGGGGACTGTCCCAGCCAAAACGGGACGTTTGGTCACCCTAGGCTATAGTAAGAGCCGTTCAGGGAGCCTGGGCTGCTGTGGAGAGCTCTGGATCCTTCACCTGCCCTGGGTAGAGGCCCAGGAGGGCCGAGACCAGCCCCTGGCCCATGCTCCTGCTCCCAGGGTGTGCCGCCCAGGGCAGGTGGAAGGTCTTGGCTCCCTAAAGCCGCCTGGGCTCCACGGATAGCTCTTAGCACAGCCTGGCTTCTGGGCAGGCCAAGAGGTGGGGCCTTGGGGGGAGGGGAGGAGCGGGGGGCGGGGCCCCATCACAGGGTGTGAGTGAGGCCCAAATGTTTTGTGCCCCGGGCCCCAGTAAATCTTAATCTGCCTCTGCTCACAGAGTTCATTCATAGTGACTGACCCCACTCAGCTACTTTTCTGACCACAGCCAGCATCTTTTTCTCACTAGGAGTATGGTCTGGTAATCTATTTGTTTGCACTGGATGTAGGGGTTGCTGATCGGACCCATAAGAGACAGGGTCATTTGTGACTCTCCTATCACCATCCCACTCTCCATATCTGTCTCTGCTGCAGTCTCTCTAATGGCTGCACCCCAGAAATAGGGTGTACAATAGGATGCAGACTACAGTAATTCTGCTGTGCACAGTTTGCATTTCCCTCTGCATGCTTTTAATGCCTTTTTGGCGTTTCAACCCTTGGCTGTTCATTTTGTTTTCTGTTTTCTACTGTGTCTCTCCTTTTCTCTGCCTCCTCCCCTCATTCTGCAGCATATTTTGGCTTTTCCACTAGCCCCTCTCCAGAGCCACAAGCTACTGAAGTCAGTGGGAAAAGGAGTTACATAAAGTCAAAAATGGTTTAAAGTTGACACTGTTTCTGAAATCTGCTTCAGCAAGTTTTGTTAGGTGCAGGCTATTGCTGAGCTTCACAAACCTTGACTCAGCACATATGCAAATAAGTTCCAAAAATAGACGACTCTTCCCTAATTCACATGTGCTACATGTGCCATATTTCCATGCTGTGCTTTCCAAAAATAGCATCCACACATGATTGGTTGTGATAAAGCCACGAGTATTTAGCTGCATGCACTGCAACACTGACATCAAAGCAGGGGCTCTCAATCCTTTTCATAGACAGATTATCTCGTGTACACCCTCCCTTCCCATTCACAAAAGCATGGATCAACCTCCCCTTCCATGTGCAATTGCATAACATCCCTGTGGCATCTGCAGCAAATTGCTCACATGGAACAGCAATATTAGGAAGGTGTTTAAATGTATTTTTAGTTTCTTTTCATGCTATTTATAAGCTGGAAACAAGGTGGAAAGTCATCACACTGTGGCCAGCCAGCTCCCCACAGACCACCGGTAAGGGCTCAGCAGGATATCAAGGCCCCCGCAACTACAGTTTGAAACCCAAGGGTTACTTTTAGAGACCCAGAAAAGAATCTGGTTAGAAGCTGAATTAAGTGTTCCTCTGCTGTAGTTCCTATCATAGCAGTAAACGAGTTTGTGGGTTACATTCAGGCACATGTTAGAAAGACATTATACTGGAATAGGACAGGCAGAGAGCAATGATCTGACACTTGGCATTGCTTTATAACAGTGGTTCTTAACCTTTACTGCAGCCTGAACCCCTTTGATTCTTAAAATATGTTCTGGCACCCCTTATCAAAAATCAAAATATGTTCTTGCATCCCTTAAACCTAGATATATTTTTGTTTGTATATTACAGTAATCATTAAAAAATGTATAATGTTAATACATAGGTTTGATGAAACAAAGTAGTTGTACTTACGTGCCTGTGCTTAATTTGTGTTTTCGATGATTTACCTTCTAAAAAAATCTCACGTCTTGCACCCTCAGACAGGGCATCTCGCACCCCCAGGGGGTGTGTGCACCCCAGGTTAAGAACCACAGCTTTATAATCAACTAACACACAGGAAACAACATATTTCTAAATTATGTGACTCCTTTTAGTACTATTTCTTTGTTATTATTACTCAGCAGCTCCGCTCCCCTGGCAGAATGGAACTTCCTACCATACAGATAAAATTCATCTGTGCTGAAGACAGAGCATTCTCAGGGGCCAGTCGAAGGCTGTGGAATGAATGACCACAGGAACAAAGGACCATCACAACCTCATCACTTGCCACTCCAAGTGCAAGTCCACTTAGAACTACTAAGCATGGTATATAACCATTTAAATGGTCCAGATGACTGGAGGATAGCTAAAGTGACATTGATTTTTGTTTAAAAGGCTACAGAGGTGAGCTTGGCAATTACAGGCTGGTGAGCCTAACTTCACTACCAGGAAAATTGATTGAAACTATAGAAAAGAACAGAATTATCAGACACATAGATGAACATGATTTTTTTAAAGGGAAATCATGTGTCACTAACCTATTAGAAAGCGACAAAGAGTCCTGTGACACCTTATAGACTAACAGAAGTATTGGAGCATATGCTTTCGTGGGTGAATACCCACTTTGTCAGACGCATGTGCCTGGTGCACAGGACTCTTTGTCGCTTTTTACAGATCCAGACTAACATGGCTACCCCTCTGATACTTAACCTATTAGAATTCTTTGAGGGGATGTGGAGAAGGATGATCCAGTGAATATAGTGTACTTGGAGTTTGAGAAAGCTTTTGACAAGGTCCCTCACCAAAGGTTACTCAGCAAGCAGTCACAGAATAAGAGGAGAGGTTCTCTTATGGATCAGCAACTAGTTAAAAGACAAGAAACAAAGGGTAGGAATAAGTGGTCAGTTTTCAGAATGGAGAGAGGTTAATAGCGGAGTCCCCAGGGATCTGTACTGGGACCAGTCCTATTCAACATATTTGTAAATGATCTGGAAAAGGGGGTAACAAGTGAGGTGGCAAAATTTGCAGATGGTACAAAATTATTCAAGATAGCTAAGCCCAAAGCAAACTGTGAAGAGTTACAAAGGGATCTCAGCAAACTGGGTAACTGGCCAACAAAATGGTAAATGAAATTCAATGTTGATAAATAATGCACATTGGAAAACATAATCCCAACTATACATACAAAATGATGGGATTTAAATTAACTGTTACCACTCAAGAAAGATCTTGGAGTCATTGTGGCTAGTTCGCTGAACACATCTGATCATTGTGCAGTAACAGTCAAAAAAGCTAAAAATGTTAGGCACCATTAGGAAAGGAATAGATAACAAGACAGTAAATATCATAATGCACTATAAAAAGCCATGGTATGCCAAAACCTGGAATATGGAATGCAGTTCTGGTCACCCCATCTCAAAAAAAAAAGAAGATATATTAGAAATAGAAAATGTACAGAGAAGGGCAACAAAAATGATTAAGGGTATGGAACAACTTCCACCTCAAGAGAGATTTAAAGACTGGGACTTTTCAGTTTGGAAAAGAGATGACTAAGGCCTGGTCTACACTAAGGGGGGGGGGAGGTCGAACTAAGGTACGCAAGTTCAGCTACGCGAATAGCGTAGCTGAACTAGAACTACCTTAGTTCGAAGTACTCACCCATCCAGACGCCACGGGATCGAAGTCCACGGCTCCCCCGTCGACTCTGCCACCGCCGTTCGCGGTGGTGGAGTTCCGGAGTCGACGGGAGCGCGTTCAGAGTTCGAACTGTCGCGTCTAGATTAGATGCGATAGTTCGAACTCCGAGAAGTCAAACTCTATGCATCGACCCGGCGGGTAAGTATAGACCTACCCTAAGGGGAAATATGAAAAAGGTCTATAAAATCATTACTGGTGTGGAGAAAGTAAATAAGGAAGCATTATTTACCCCTTCACATAACACAAGAACTAGGGGTCACCCAATGAAATCAATAGGCATCAGGTGTAAAACAAACAAAAGGAAGTACTTCTTCACAACGCACAGCCATCTTATGGAACTCTTTCTGGGGGATATTGTGAAGGCCCAAAGTATAACGGGGTTCAAAAAAAAATCAGATAAGATCCTGGAGGAAAGGTCCATCAATGGCTATTAGCCAAGATGGTCAGGGATGCAAACCCATGCTCTGGGTGTCCCTAGCCTCTGATTGCCAGAAGCTGAGAGTGAATGACAGGATCACTCGATGATTGCCTGTTCATTCCCTCTGAAGCACTTGGCACTGACCACTGTGGGAAGACAGGATACTGGACTAGATGGACCATTGATCTGACCCAGTATGGCCATTCTTATGTTCTTAAGGCATATTTTTTCAACCTGTCTTATCTAGCATAAACACAGAGCATATCTCCATTTTAAAAAACAAAAATCCTATCAAACCAAAGCACTCCATTGCATTCGCAAATCTCCCCCGGTGAGAGGGCATGAGAAAGAACAAACCATATGTGACAGACGTTAGTTACGTCATTTAATGCGTTACAGGAAGACATAGTAATATTATGGTGATAAGGGCAGAATAAGAATCTATATAGAAAATAGAATACTTCTTTCTCTAAATCTTTTAGATTTCCCATTGGAAGGCAACATAAATCTGTCCTCCAAATTTGATACAGGGAATGTGACTCAAAAGAAATCAGGTAATTCCAGATCAGTTTGAGTCATCCTCATTTTGGGCCCACTCCTGCGAGATGTTGATTACTTTCTGTGAGTGTGGAGCATCCTTGGCTTCCACTGTCTAAGTAATTTGTTCTCAAAGAATTATTGGACCTGAATTCTTCTCGCATCACTTACACCTGTTTTACACTTATTTAACTTCAGTGGAGTTACTCCTGAATGGGACAAGCATGACTCAGAGGAGGACCTATTGTTTTGTTTCAGATTGCAACCTCAGAGCAGAAATGGGTTGAATAATAATGCATGGAGACAGTAATGTGGGGTGACAGGTACAAGCTTTGCAACATGAATTCCATTACCTGAGGGCCTCATTTACTGATCCTCCAGAGATCCTGCCAGAGCAGACTCCACCTCTGCTCTTGAACCACCTGAGATGCTTGACACTTTCTTCTCAGGAGCTTCAGAAGAAAATTGTCTGGCCAAGCTAAGAGCAAGCTAAGGGGAAATAATTCTTGTTTCAGTTTTAACAAAATGCCTCTGAAATGACAGTAGTTTCCAGAAAATTAGAGGAGTTTCATGACTTCTATCAGAATCCCCTCAAAGTCCCATAAGGCTTTAAGTCTCCCACAATCCACTGCATCACATAACTGTGCCAGGAACTGCCATAGCATGCAATGTAACTTCAACAATGGACTAAAAATCATCTGTGGTCATGGGCCAGAACTGTATCCAAAAGAGTATGACTAATGTAGATGTGCTCACCATTTCAATCCTATTATACTACCAAGGATTCAGTTCTCTAGTATAGACAAAGCCAACATGACAGCTGCGTTGTTCCAGCCTGTGGGGTTAGGAGGCATAGCAGAGTTGGATGTGACAGGTGGGCATTCTGCCTCCCTCCATGGTGACCACGCAGCACTGGAATGTTAGTTTGCAGATGTGGGTGGGTTTGCAATTATGTTGTTGTTGTTGATTCCATTCCATCTAAGAGAAGACAGCATGATTTGTACATAACTCTGAATAAATTCCTTGTTAGTCTTTCAACCATCTGGAGTGAGATTCATTCCTCTGAACACAGCCAACCACGTCAGCCACAGGGAACACTACTCATAGAATCATAGAATCATAGAATTCAAGATCAGAAGGGACCATTATGATCATCTAGTCTGACCTCCTGCAAGATGCAGGCCACATAAGCCGATCCACCCACTCCTTAAGCAAGCGACCCCTGCCCCATGCTTCGGAGGAAGGCGAAAAACCTCCAGGGCCACTGCCAATCTACCCTGGAGGAAAATTCCTTCCCGACCCCAAATATGGCGGTCAGCTGAACCCCGAGCATGCGGGCAAGACTCTCCAGCCATACCCTCTGGAAAAAGGCTAACAATATCCTATCGTTGACCCATTGTACTAATTACCAGTGTGGCACTTAATTGACCTATTGACTAAGCCCGTTATCCTATCATACCATCTCCTCCATAAACTTATCTAGCTTACTCAGGATAAGTGGAATCTGTGAGAACGTGGTGTGTCGCAGGGAGGGTTAGTGCCGAGATAAAAAGTCTTAGGGCTACAACTAGGGAGTTACTGACATCTATAACCATCTTGCCAGGAGGGTCCCTGAACACTGATGCCCTACCAACAGGAACATAGGTAGAGGTACGCAAAGTATTTATAATGAAACCCAAATCCATGGAAAGCTCATCTGGTTTCTGGCTTGGTTTGGTTCCAAACCTGTATCTCAGGTTTGGTTCATTCAAAGGTTCTTTGAAGTTCACCAGAAGGTTTGTGAACTTGAGTTGAGCACTGTGTGAACCTGGCCTGGATTTCAAGCAATTCTAAGCCATATAGAGAGCAAATTTTGGCCAGGCTTTGAACTTATCTCAGCTGATGTTATAATATGCACATTTTTACATGGGAAATTAATGTTAGTAAAATGCGTTGCATAGAATGGCTTTGGCGTCAAATTCAACACAGACCATTGGCTTTGATGGCACTAGAAGTCCTGTACTAGCCAGGAACTTAAATATGTATTTAGGAGCCTAACTTTAGGCATCTAGGCCCAGATCCCCAAAGGTATTTAGATGCTTAAATACCATTGAAATACATGGGAGTTAGGTGCCTAAATACCTTTGAGGGTCTAGGCTTCAGCTGTGAAAATTTTAGCCTAAGTGACTTACTTGTTCAACCTGTCTGTGCTTCATTTGCCCAATCTGTAAAACAGGTATTATCATACTGCTTACCTATCTCATGGGGATATTGTGAGAATTAAGAACCCAATCCTGTTCCCATGAAAGTTTTGCCGTTGACTTCAATGGGAATAATTCCGAGTCCTAATTAAGGTCCCAGTTCAGCAAGATGTTTAAGCATATGCCTAACTTTAAGCACGTGAGTAATCCCATTGACTCCAGTAGGACAACCTGTATGTTTAAAATTAGGTACATGCTTCAACACTGTGTTAAACCGGTGCCTAAGTAATGTCTGAGATAATCAGAACTTTTCTCAAGATCATGTAACATATGAAAGATTAGCTGGGAAATTATGGCATCGCCACTATTAGCGGAGTGCAGGCTCCATTGGGCAAACTTACTACAAGAAACTCCGTTAAACTCGCAGCAGATTTTGCACTGAATGAGGTAGAGGGTCTTTAGTAATTTTAAAATGATTTTCATCACTCCATTTTTGTATCAATGCAGGATGCAAGGGATTGTGGGTAGGACTCAGATTCTTGTAGAAAAGACAATTTAGCTATTGATAGCAGTGGCCTGGCTGCTTTCTGTACAGTTTTCCTGGTCACACTAATAAATGACTAATAGATGTCACAAGCATGTTACAGAAATGTGTAGCGTGTATTTCAGGTGGTTTTTAAGCATGTCAGTAGAAGATGTTATAGGCAGCTATAAGCACCCTTTTAAGCTGCTGGTCTCTATAACAATGTATTAATCCTATATAAACTATTTTAAAATGTATCCTTTATAGAAAGAGTGACCATTCTGATAGACTCTTGTATTAAGGAGACATGGGGGTGAGGGTTGTTTTCTTTTAGAAAAAAACTTAACATAGTTTAGCTGGGAACAAAAGAGGTTCTAGAGTCAACTAGATTCAACTTAGTATTTAAATGATCAAAATCCATTCTGGAGTTACCATTTAGAATATCTCTTAAGACTTTCATCAGTGAAAAGCAACTAGTGTTTTCAGGATACACCATAAAAAGCAGTTTGTAAAATCTGGGTACTTCACAGAGAAGAATTTAGAAAAGGGATAGCTCAGTGGTTTGCGCATTGACCGCCTAAATCCAGGCTTATGAGTTCAATCCTTCAAGGGGCCATTTAGGGAGTAGGGGCAAAAATCTGGGGATTGGTCCTGCTTTGAGCAGGGGGTTAGACTAGATGACCTCCTGAGGTCCCTTCTAATCCTGATATTCTTAGAAGAAGCAGCCAGAGAAAGTCAACATTCTTCCAGAGAGCCCAGAATGAGCTGAAGATGAAGGGCCAGACTCATAGCTGTACCTAGGAAATCAGGGTAGCTCCATTGACTTCACTGGAGCAATGCTGATTTACACCTGCTGAGAATCTGGCTTGGAATGTTGGGTTGTTCTTCAAGGGAGAGATAGGAATGAGATTAAGCAATAAGGAATTTAGGATAGGTTAGACCAGTGGCTCTCAACCTTTCCAGACTACTGTACCCCTTTCAGGAGTCTGATTTGTCTTGTGCACCCCAAGTTTCACCTCACTTAAAAACTACTTGCTTACCAAAATCAGACATAAAAATACAAAAAAGTGTCACCGCAGACTGTTACAGAAAAATTGCTGACTTTCTCACTTTTACCGTATTATTATAAATAAATTAATTGGAGTATAAATATTGTATTTACATTTCAGTTTATAGTTGTAGTGGTTTAATGGTAGCTCCTCCCCTTCTGGCTCAGTGGGAGGCCGCTCCGCCTCCCTATACCACGGGGCTCTGCTCACAGTCAGGGAATTAGCAGCGGAGTACATAGTCTGAGGCTCTAGCCCTGCGGCAGGGCAGAGCAAATAGTTAGGGCAATAGCAGTCTAGGGCCCCAGGCTCTCAGGCGGAACGGGGCACCAACAGTTAAGGGGCTCTGGCCCACAGTTAGGCCAGAGCAGTGAAGCAGTCTACGAATGCCCTGGGCTCTCAGGCAGGGCGGGGCACCAACCAATTAATGGGCTCTGCTCTACCATTAGGGCAGAGCAATAGTCAGCCAAGGGGCTCAGGCTGGGGTGAGCACCCAACACAGTCTAGGCGCTCAGGCCGGGGTGCTTCTCTGGCCTATGAGGCGGGGCAGAGCATCAGACAGTCTATTGCCTGAGGTCTTGGCTCAGGTAGACAACAGACAAACCTTGGCCAAGAAATCTGGACCTTGACTAAAACTAATTGACTACCCCTGATTTAGACAATGGCTCTGTTAGACCTCTTGTGGTTGTGAGTCGCTTAAGGGCACTGCTGGTTTTGGAAACTAACAGCAGCAACACAACGCACTTCCACTCCCCACAACACCACCAAAAGGAATCAGGTTTTTTGCTCCCTTACTCTCATGAAACAAGAGGGTAGCATAGATCCCAACGCTACTAGAATTGAGGAAGCCAGTTAGATGGGCAAGTGAAACACCAGACAATGATGAAGTTGACTCCCATCCTAGGGTTAATAAATCAACATATTGGAGCTTTGAGTGGGGATGTGTGAAAAGTGTTCAGATACCATGGTGAGGGGTGTGATATAAGAACCTAGCTAGAATAGACCACCTTTTCCTTATGTGTACATTGTTTTACTTGACTATTTAAATATCCAGCTCTTTTCCAACAAGGTCTTTCTACAGATTCCATGAGCCAGATTCTCAGTTTGATTCGCTTCAGTGGAGCTTGGCTCATTTACATCAGCTGAGGATCTGGCCCCACATCTTTATGTGGCTATTCTCTACGTTTTCCCCCTGGCTTTTTTCTTAGCCTGGCTCCTTTTAAATCTGTGAAATATTCTGTACCTGATAGGGAAATTCCACTGAAAATAATAATAAACATTTACAAGGCCACTTCACAGATGTAAAGCCTTTTAAGCTCTCATTACTAATGTTCAAAATTAGGCTATTATTAACTAGTTCCCAATATTAAGGTAACATTAAAATCCCAAAGCAAAGCAAAGAAAAAGCTTTTGTGAAGCTGCAACACTTGAACCAAATCGGATTGAGTCCCTCTAGATGATCTAATAATGGGCAAATCAGGTTCATGCAGCAGTGAGCAACTGGGAGGTCAGACCAAAGCTTGTTTCACAAAAGGGGGAAATGAAAGAAGCACAAAGATTCTCCTTCAAAAAAAAGTACTGCATACTGGGGCTGCATCTGCAAAACTCAGTCACACAATGCAGCATGCTGGTGGGTTTCAAATGACACACGTTAATCATGTCTGGTGTTGGTAATGCAGACACCAAGCCGCTCCCTCTCCTCTACCACCACCTCCCTCTAGAAATTAATAGTGGTTTGGCTGCCTGCCAAGGCTTTCAAAAATAGATTGTGGAGCCCCTGAGAAAACGGCCAGGGCTAAAAATAGTAGCAACGCTGGAGGAAAAAAATACATGATTTCTTGATGCTACAGCTCAGGGTCAGCTGCAAAACCCGGGTTCCTTCAAGGACAATCAAGAAATTACAACACTCTGCAATCAATAAAAGCTTTTTCTCTGCCACCCATTCATGGTGACAGTCACCAGATCATCTTAGAGGGCGGAAAAATGCACACACACACACACACACACACTCACGCACACCCCCCCCCACACACACACAAAAGGTAATGGAAAATGGGGGAGAAGGAACAGCAGAATTCTAATGAGAGCGGAGAAGCTGGATGTGTTTTTCATTCTATGAGCTGTATCTTGCAAAGACAGCAGCATTAATTAGAAAGGCACAATGCATGTTGAGCTATAACACATCTCAGAGAGACTAACACCAACACCATTTGGCCAAAATCTACACTCTATGATCCAGATCAAATGTTAGAGGTTGCGGCAGATGAACTCCATGAGGGGGAATGGGGTGTAATCCTCCCTCGAAGGGTGCAAAGCTGTTCTGTGAAAGTTATTGCAGTCCATTGGCTAAAGTAATCACCATAGGCCAGATGATCTGCCCTGACTTAAGTCCCTTTGTGCTACCAGACCAATGGACCCTAGAGAGGCTGATGAAATTGTTCCAAGTGTTCAGGAATCCTGGACTGGTGTAAAGGTGGCATAACATCTCCTCCCCCCCAAGTCTAGGGGGCATGTCTGGGGCAGCTCAGAGCAGCAAGGGAATGAAAAGAAGTGAAAAGGGGGTGTTTGATGGGATTGCAGGGTCAGGATACAGTGCCTAGGGAACCATCTTAGCTGGCACAAGTTAGAGCAGCCCTGTGGCTGCTCTAAATTGCACTAAGGATCAATTTAAGTCACAGCTCCCCCTGGCATTGGGGAGGCATAACAATTGCATAGATCTGCCTTTGACTTCCCCCACCCTTCAGCTGTGCTGAACATGAGCTTGGTTGAAGCTGAGGATTGTGCCCCCACAACTTTATCATGCTCCCATGTAGCAGGGGATCTTCTGGGCTCATCTCTCCACAAAAGCACCTCCTGTGAACTGGCACACAGGAAATCCCCATGGAAGTGAGTGCAAGGCTGCTTTCTGACACTGTGTAGCAGAACCAACACCAGTTCTACTGCTAGGGGTTCCTTCATGTCCATGGAGAGGGTCTGGGGCAGGATTTGCCCCATATAGAGTCACAAAACAGAGGCTTGACACTTGATACCTGGCACTCCTTTCTGTGAAATCTTCCTCCTCCCACCCTCTGAATCTCTCAAACATCGAGGGACCCAGCCCTGTATGTTGTTGAGCATCTCTTGTGAGGTGCACAACAGCCTCATTTCCCACTGAGGGTTCAGCACCCTGTGGGATTGAGCACCTAGATGTCTCTGCCATGGGTCCTAAGTTCTACCCCCTGTGCAAGAACCCATCCTATTCCCCTACGCAGGCACAGTGGGCTAAAAGGTGTTATGTGCCTGATTACTTTCCCCGCTCCAAACAAATGGGGTGGGAACTGGATTGGCAGAAGCAGGGAATGGGCAGAACCTTGGCTCCACTTCCCCGACAAATGAGTCGGCAGAGCTGAGCAGTCACACTGGGAGTAGTCATTTACTGCTGGGATAGGCCAGCAGGAAATTACTGCCCCCTTGAGCAAGGGCATAGCAGGGAGAGAAGTGTGGCTTCCTGAGGCACAGTCCCTGGCCTGGGATGGCACAGCAATGTGACCCCCCCTACCCTGGAATGGGCTGTGCCCTCAGGACACAGTCTAACCCAGGGTAAATAGAGTACCACATAAGGGAGTCAGCCTACAAACCCACACTCATGCAACTAGCCCTGATAAACTAGGGTGACCAGATGTCCTGATTTTATAGGGAAAGTCCAGATATGTGGGACTTTGTCTTATATAGGCGCTTATCACCGCCCACCCCCATCCCAATTTTTCACACTTGCTGTCTGGTCACCCTTTGATAAATTCAATACAAGTTCAATGTGAAGGCAACACAATAGCATGAAGCTGTGAATCAGACAGCCTGAGTTCTAGTCCCAACCCTACTAGAGACTGCACTGCGTGACCTTGGGCTAGTCACCCAGGGCCATCTTCCGATGCTCTCACTTACCCTTAGTAGCATGTTATTCCACCCAGCATCCTGTGGACTTTAATGGCCCTCCCCATAGTGTAAGGCACTGCTGAATGGGACCACAAGTCTGAAACCTCTCTGTGATTCAGTTTTGCCATCTTTAAAACCGGGGAGAGAGGGGGAGAGAGAGATTCTTATCCATCTTTTTGAAGTGCTCTGAGAAACTTGGATTAAAGACACTCTGTTGGTGCAAAGTATTATTCTTGTGTACTTATTAATAGGAGTTTGCAGGATTGGGCTCTAACAAAGGAGCCAAAAGAAAATATATTTTGAATTGCATTCTGTTAAGTTGCTAAAATATAGTTTAATAAAATAGCTGGAGTGATTTATTTAAGGGATCAGATAATGGAGAATGGCAAATACATACAAATAACAGAGCACAGATAAAACAACAAGAAAATGTCACTGAAACTGAAGAATAAAAACCACCCACAGGTTCAATGCTCAGATGGAAAGAAGGTAAGTACCTAAAGACAAATACACAACCCACCCTGGCATACGACAAAAGATCACATATAAAGAGCATTTTAATAGATGCCCTTTTTACAGAGCAATGTAGGAACCAAATTCTTGATTCCCACTCCTCTTTACTTTTGGCAACAGAGCAAAATATATATCATATCAAGTCTAATTTTGCATGGAAATATACTTTGGTAAGAACCAGGCTTTTGTTGAATTGTATATCCCTTATATTCCAAATGTATTATTTATTTGTATTTCTCACTGTCAATCTGTCATGCTTGGGCAACAATACTGGAACCCTCTGGTGGCCAAAAAACACTTTTCAGAGTAGTAGCCCTGTTAGTCTGTATCAGCAAAAACAAGGAGGAGTCCTTATGGCACCTGAGCTGAAATCCAACATCTCTCTGGAAAAGCCATTGAATAATTAGCAGCTTCCTGTGGTTAATCTTCTCCTAAGGTAGCTGCAAAAAGCAATCCAAGGAGACTGCTTTTCTTTTTGGCAGCTGTTTTACAAACATCTGTTCTGTGTATAAGTTTTTGTTTACTTAAGCACTTAACACACTTTTATTTCTATAATACAATATACACCAAGGGGTAGACTCAGCAGAAGCTGGGCCCAGCATCTGGGGTGCGCCAGGCTGTGGGATTCCCTAACACTGGCTCTCTGCAGTGCAACAGCACAAACTTTATTGGATTACTGTATTCCCACTGAATTTACTGGCCTGGCAACTTGGACAGGGAACTCCACAAAGAAAGGAAGGAAAAGGTAAAAGATGACAGAAGTCAGTTATGCACCAAATTCTCTTATAGCTCAGCAACTCCTTTGAAGTCAAATGGGGCTGTATAGATATAAGTTACAACATAAAATGCATAGGCTGAATTATTTCTTGCCAACCCCACTGAAGTTAAAAGATGCTTGTAACAGAGGGGAAAATTTGGCCCCAGAGTGGGGCAAATCCAGGAGATCCCAATTCCAAAATGAGTCCCAGGCGACTCTTGAAAAATACTGATTAGTCTGGAAGGAATCAGCCCTTTTGGAAATATAGCAGAAAAATATATAGAAAAGTAAGATGCCCAGTAATTATCAGTCAAGACTGTTTCCTTGACTCTGGTAGCAGTCAGTGTCAAATGTTGCACATGCAGGCAAAAATTCCTTATAATGCCGCTGGACCTAAAGGAATGTTTCTTGCAGGTTAATAATAGATGTGATGACTCTCACTTTCTTTTAATCTGATGCTACGACCTTTAATTTACATGAGTAATAAATTTTGGTGGTACTATTCATGTGAGTAAGCCATATCCATGTGAGTAAGGGCGGTCACAGCTACCACTATCATAACATTATCTAATATCCTTTCAAATCCTGCTGCTGCATTTTTCTTGATATCTTCCTCCAGCAATGTGTTCCACAGATCAACTATTTGCTACCTAGAAAAATATTTCCCTTAACTGGGTTTTACACTTACTATGTGTTAATTTTAACCAGTATCCCTTGTTCTTATAGTATGGGAATTAAGGCCTGATCCTGCAACCCTTCATTAGGTTTGTAAGCCTCACTTGTACAGGTATCCTGTTTAGGCCAAGATGATTACCTCTGTGAGTAATGATAAATAATATCACAGAGCTTTTTCATCATTAGAACACAAAGGGCTTTACAAAGGAGGTAAGCACTATTATCCCCATTGTACAGATGGGGAGACCGAGGAACACAGAGGTGAAGTGACTTCAGTGGGAGTCAGGCACCTAAACACCTTTAAAAATCTGGCCCTTGGTAACTCTGCCTCAACTCCTCAGTGGGGATAATAGTATTTCCCTACCTCACAGGAGCTTTGTGAGGATAATTACTTGAATGGGGCAGAAATTTTCTGATAGAACATTTTTGTAGGAAAATGCTGATTTGTAGAAATCTGAATATTCCAATGGAACACAACAATTTTGACCAGATTCCAGTGGAAACCAGGCAGGATTCCAGTGGAAGGCAGCCTGATATGCAGGTTAGGAAACCAGCCTGCCAGCTTCCCTGCCAGCTCACCTGCCTTGCTCTTTGGCAGACCACCTAGTCAGTGGCGGATTTACCATGGAACCACTGGTGCCATGGAGCCGGGCCCGCACTCCAGGGAGGGCCTGACCAGGCCCATTCTTCTCCGCCCCTCCACGTGCCAAAGGTTACCAATCCCTGGGATAGGGGAAGTGGGGGCCCAGCATGCGGATCCCTTGGCAGCAGCTGGGGCTCCCCTGTTAAGCAGGCCCATCAAACCTTCACCCTGACAAGCCCCACCTCCCCTGCATCTGTACCACCCCGATGAGCCCCCCAGACACCCTCCCCACTGAGCCCCAAACACTTACACCTAGACCCCCACCCAAATGAACCCTGTAGATAAATCTCTGTATTGAGCATCTTCACATAACTTGCATATGACTTTGTATTATGCCTCTCTATAACCTTGTATTAAGCCTATCCATATATAACCTCTAACTTTCATATGACTTTGTATAATGCCTCTTCATATAACCCTGTATTAAGCTATTTTCATACAACTTTATATCAAGTCCTTTGATATAGGAACTTTGGCGATGGCTACACTTGCACTTCAAAGCGCTGCCGCGGCAGCGCTTTGAAGCGCTAAGTGTAGTCAAAGCGCTAGCGCTGGGAGAGAGCTCTCCCAGCGCTGTCCGTACTCCACCTCCCTGTGGGGAATAACGTACAGCGCTGGGAGCGCGCGCTGGGAGCCGCGCTCCCAGCGCTGGGGCTTTGACCACACTGGCTCTTTGCAGCGCCGCAATTTGCAGCGCTGGAGAGGGTGTGTTTTCACACCCTGCTGCAGCGCTGCAAATTTGCAAGTGTAGCCATGGCCTTTGTATCAGATCCCTATGTAGAAAAACTTATAGAAAACTTTGTGTTAAGCCTTGGTATAATGTTATAGCCCCTAAGGATAGTTAAAGTAGAAGAAAAATGTCTTTTTTGCTAGGAGTAGAATAAGATTCCCCCTCCTCACACCCCTTAATCAATTGGCATGTTGAATGAATGAGGTGTGAATGAGCAAGGTGTGGAAGGCAAGCACCTCCAGACAGCTAGTTGGAGAGGGGATGGAAGCCAGAACCAAGGACAATCAAACTTGTCAAGGGGGCTCACTAAAGAAGAGCAGACATACTGAGGGCCTCGGGGTGGGGGGGTGGTTTAGAATCAAGCACCTTCTTTTGGAAACACCCTCTTTGAACAGTATTGGGACAACACCCAGAACGAAGCAGCACAAAGGACCAACGGACACAGATTTTGAATCTGGTACAGATTTGCATGAGACGGAAGCTGCTATAAATGTGAGGTGTCTTGCAGAGGACCCTGGATCTTGTCAACATGGGAGCATTGAGCCAGATCAGCAGAAGCCTGGCTCCACCCCTCCCCCATCTAACTCACTTGGCCAGTGAAGTTAAGGGGAGCAACTAGTTGGTAACAAGAAGACGGTGTGTGTTTGTGTGTGTGTGTATGTGCATGCATGAGTGTAATATAGATCATAAGCATATGATACAGTGTTGATTGATGCATGTATTACCAATGAATGTGGTGTTTGCCTTATTCCCCCTGAAAAGATGCTGTGCAGTACTTTAAGTACAACAACCCCACCTCCCCTGCACCCAGACCCCCCAGCCCCGCTGAGCTCCAACCACTTTCACTTGGTCCCTCCTGCAGATTCCCATTTCCCCTGCACCTGACACCTCCCTGTGCATCCAGATCCCCCACTGAGCTCCCTGCACCCAGACTGCCCCACGCAGAACCCTCTTACCCCCTCTACAGAACCCTCTTACCCCCATCTGGATACCCCCACTCTAAGTCCCTCTGCACTTGGATCCTGCTCCTGGGCTGAGCCTCCCTGCCCACATCTGGTGTGCCTAGCACAAAAGGGACAGGGTCCCAGGGTGTTTCTGTGGCAGTCATGGCTCTTGTGCTGCGTCAGGGTCAGCTTCAGCCTCACTGCCAAGTCCCTGTCCCAGGGGGGTGGGCAGGGCCGGCTCTACAGTTTTCGCTGCCCCAAGCTGCGCACCGAATTGCCGCCATGGAGGGCGGGGGCAGTCCGTGTGCCCTTAGGGCGGCAGGCGCGTTTCCGCCGCGGCGGCAATTCGGCAGTAGCTTCTATGTTTAGCTGAAGCCGCCATGGACAGCTAAACATCGAAGCTGCTGCCGAATTGCCGCCACCGCGGAAACGCGCCTGCCGCCCTAAGGGCACATGGACTGCCCCCGCCGTCCGCAGCGGCAATTCGGTGCGCTGCTTGGGGGCAAAACACCAGGGACTGCCGCCCCTTGCAGATTGCAGCCCCAGCACTAGCTTGGAATGCTGGTGCCTGGAGCCGGCCCTGGAGGTGGGGAGAGGCTGCAGGTTATTCTCCCACCTCCATGCAGCCAGTGGCCTGTGCTCCCCACTGCCATGGTGGAGCTTCCACATTTATTTATTATTTAAAAAAATCAGAATTTTAAAATATTATGCACAGAATTTGATGCAGAATTCCCTCAGGAATATGGGGCACTGTACTGCTGTGATGGTGGGACTGTGAAGGGCAGGGGGTATGGTGTGCAGGGTGCTGTGCAGTTGTGGTGGGAGATCAGTGGGAGGGGTTTCTAGACAGGGGGTGCTGGGCATAGGGATCTGTGGGGGAAGTCTCTGGGCGAGGCGGCTCTGGGCATAGGGATCTGTAGGGGAGGTCTCTGGGCGAGGGAGAACTGGGCATAGGGTTCTGTGGGGGAAGTCTCTGGGTGAGGGGGTGCTGGGCATACGGACTGGGCAGGGGGCAGTGTGGAAGAGGCATGCTGGCAGCACAGGCCTGGGCAGGCCAGTGTGCGTTTAGCAGTTTTGGGTTTGTAAACAGTGCCCTTGTGCTGGGTTGAGTGGGGCCACTCCTGCTGCACTGCATCTCATTGCCCCCAACCGGCCCCTCTCTCTGCGGACCACCCCCATTACATGCAGGGCCGGCTCCAGACCCCAGCGCGGCAAGCACGCGCATGAGGCGGCCCTTTCCCGGGGGGGCAGCAGGCTGGGCCGGCGGACCTGCCGCAGTCATGCCTGCGGGAGGTCCACCGGAGCCCCGGGACGAGCGGACCTGCCGCAGGCATGACTGCGGAGGGGGCACTCGTCCCGCGGCTCGGCTGGACCTCCCGCAGGCATGACTGCAGCAGCTCAAGCGGAGCCGCTGGACCTGCGAACCGTCCGAAGCTGCGGGAGGTCCAGCCGAGCCGCGTGACCAGCGGACCCTCTGCAGTCATGCCCGCGGGAGGTCCGCGGCTCCGGGGTGCCTCCCGCGCATGACTGCTTGGGGCGGCCAAAAAGGTAGAGCCGCCCCTGATCACATGTCCTATTTCCCTAATGTTGACCCACAAATATGTTTGGCACCGGGCCCACAAAAAGTTAATCCAGCCCTGCACCTAGTGGTTTGCTGGGAAGCCTAGCTCCCAGCTCCTCAGCATCATCAGTAGCCAGGGCTTCCAGGGTTGCCAGTTATGGGGCCAGAGCTCCCAGGATCTCTGGCTCTGAGGGGCCTCTAGCTCCCAATTTCCCACTTGGCAGGCTCCCCAGGGAGCATGGTGACCAGTTCCCTGGGCTGTCCTCCTGGCCATGAAAGCAAGCAGTAATTCCACACAAAAAAATCTGAAATTTTTCCATTCCACTACAGAATTTTTTTTTTTCAAAATCTCAGATTATTTCACAGCATAGAAAATCCTATTACTTATCAGCTGTAACAATTACATTAAAGCTTGAGATGCACTCAGATACCACGGTGATGGGGGCCACATAATTATCATAGATAGTTGATGCTTGGTTCTTTTAACTCTGCTTTTGTGTGATCCCGCTGTGTTCCACCTGGCACATCGAGCAGTACTTGGAATTTCTGTTCCACAGGGAATACCAACATTTTGACATTTCCTTCAGTCCTGAATGGGAAGAAAAAGTCAACATTTTGACTGAACAACATTTCTGAAAAATATGGCTTCAGAAATATCAAAATGACTTAAAGAGAATGTTTCAATGAGATTGAAGCACTTTCATTTTGACTTATATAAATTATATAAACGTAACAATTTTGATGAAATCACTATGTTCCTCGATTTTGTCAAAATTAGCATTTTCCCAGGGAAAACTGTTCCATTCTGAAAATGTTCAGCCAGCGATATCGACCGCTTGGACCCCAGGGAGATTACACAAAAAGATGAAGGTCACGTTCTTTACTATAATTTCAACCACGTTCCGTGTGTATCCACTCTGGATCACAAAATCTGCTACATCCAGCTACATAGTGCCTATAAGCACCTGTGATCCCAAGGACAAGCATGCCCAACCACACTTCCTTCCCCTTTGCCAAACTCTGTCACCCAATGACAAGCTTCCCTAAACTGGTCCCCAATTACTAAAACCCTTTTGCATCCTTGTGATAAGCCCCTGCAAGCTGATCCCTCAGTTGCCATAACCTCCCACCCCTTTTTGCTCATGAGAATCTAATGCATGCACACACATGCACACACACACGGTAGAATGACCAACTCATACATACCCCTCACACATTTGTATAGGCTCTTTCACACCTTTGCTCACTCACTCACACATGCCCCCATCGCACATTAGATCTAGCATCTTTAATATGAGGGGATCATATCAGGTCATATCAGCCATAATGTAAAGTATTCAGGAAATACCTTCTAAGCAGCTGTAGACGTGTGGCCCACTTCTCCTCTCATTGACACTGGTGTAAATCAAAGGTAATTCTGCTGGAGTCCATGGAGTTACCCAATGGTAAAACACAGTGGAAGTGAGAGTCAAGTGAGTGGAAGTCAGAGTCAGCCTGTTCAATAAGAGAGGAGCCTGAGCTGCAAGGTTTTGCTCTTCCAAAGCTCAGGCATGTGCAGCTCAGGGGCTGGGGTTAGTTCAGGCCCATGACTCATGTAAACACATTACATATGCTTCTAGTAGTGGGTAGCGTCCACTACCTTAGAGCTGAGTTCAGAGTGATCCATGCTAGTCTCCCTTTACACTACCTGAGGCCCCTTTCCATTCATCTAGATACCCCTAATCCTATTCACACCCACTCTATAAAGAAATCCAGGCTGGTCCAGTTTACACAGACAGAACAGCTGCATACATGTACACATGTGACTGAGCTAACAAACTAAGTTTATAATACAAGAGTGATTCCCTCCAGGCAAGAGAGGAACTGAAGTAGTTTCTTATGTCCCAGGCACATAGATTCACTGTGAGCTTTAGTTCACAGATTCTGTGTCCTGTAACATACGTACTTGATAAATGCCACGTGATTGCCATCCGGGTGGCCGCTGCCTGTCACCAACATTGAGGGGTTCTGCCAGTTTTTTTAAACAGATTTGCCCTGGCCCTTATGTCCTGAGCTCTTTCCCCATCATGTGTGACCCAAGCAAGGGCCACTCACAATGCCAGTCTAGACACAGTCATGCTCCCTTACCAACACGGGAAAGACCAATGCCACGTAAGAGTCAGTTTCAGGTCTGGCCTCAGGGCACAATTTATTGATTAACCGAAAACAGAGCAAAATGTCCACATAAAATAGTTCCTCTGCTCAACATGGGCTACAGTTCACAGCTGCTTTTCCTTCACTTCTCTCAGCCCCTCACCCTATCCTTGGCCTAACCAGGAACTACTGCAGGACCCTTCCTGCTCCCTGCACTTTTTGCTCCCTGGGAGGTGCCCAATAGTTGGTTTTTTTCCCTGGCTCCAAGACCTATTACAAGAGCCTCCCTGCAGTTCTCTAGCTCCTCTGAGCTCCTGCTGGTCTTCAGAAGGGCCAGGTGCCCTTCAGGCTCACACTTGACCACTAGCCCCTAAGCTTCATCTGGGAGGTAGCAGATCAGTCACAGTCAGGCTGAGCCCACCTCCCTTTAAAGGGGCCAGTGACCCTGTGACACAGTCCTTCCACTCTCTGGTCCTGATTTACCACTGCCTCACTTCAGTTTTATTCCTGTGTAATTCCATTCACCATACACAAGTGCACAATGCAACAACACAGTCTGAATGTAAGGCTAGGAGAGTCTAGCTTGAGGGGCACTAGACTTAGGGGTTGCCAACCCTCCAGAATTGTCTTGGAGTCTCCAGGAATTAAAGATTAAACTTTAATTAAAGATTATGTTGTGTGATAAAATCTCCCAGGAATTCATCCAACCAAATTTGGCAACCCTAACTAGACTAGATCTAGCCCCAGTCTGCCCCTGGCCGACTGGCCTGAGCCATCATGAATGGGAGGGCATACTGGGCTCCATTTAAGGGCATTGCACCCCCTCGTTTACCACGCTCTCCCTCAGCCAGACTGCCTCAGGGGCTCCCTTGTGCATGGATTGCTCCATATACACATTCAGATATGGGCTGCAGCTTACCAGCCACAATATAAACTTTAAATGTTTATAGGCCTTTAAAAATACCCTTAAAAAAGCAAACAATTGGCACTGGGAATAAAACTCCACTGTGATGTCACATCCAGCTGATATTGCATTGCAACACAGTGAAGCTACTTACACGTGAAGTCGTGACACAAAATTGTGTGTTTCACAGACCATGTCTCAAAACAGACTCCTGATTTTACCAAGAAAGCTGCAATTGTTACTTACAAAATGTTCATCAGCTTGGTTTATTTTAATTTGTAGATCTATTTGCTTTAAATGTACATTTGAAAGCATGTATACAAGATACTATTGATTAGACTTATGGTAAGAGGAAAAGGTTTTGAGATGTATTCATACTTGCACCTCTCCCCCATCCCCCTTCTCTTCATTTATTTCAATGAGAGTTAAACAGAGCAGCTGTTTCAGGCAGCCTGGCTGCTGTTTAGGCTCTCTCTAGTGGCATTCTGTGGAATTCCATTTAACAAAGCATGTGTGTCCTGGTCTTCTACTGTAATTAGGCCTTGGCTACCGCAGAAAAGTTTTGGGGGCTATACCAGATTGGCAGTATAGCTGACTCTCCTACAATAGACACAGTTTATACTGGAAAAAGAGTGCTTCCTCTGGCATAGCTTACACCACTTCCCCGAAAGACATACGCTATACCAGCAATGGCACTTTTATGCAGGTATAAGTGAACCTACAATGGGTCTTATAGCGGCATAGCTATGTTAGTTAAAATAATATATATATATATATACACACATACCCCTAACCAACATATCTACTCTGGTATAAGTAAGTTTTAAATGTAGACCAAGTCTAACACTCATCTTTCCCAAACAGTCCAGGCCCGGCTTTGTTCATCCTCCTTGGATGTGCTATTACTTATTATTATTATTATTTATTCATACTTAGTAGTGCCTAGGAGTTATGGACTAGGACCTTATTGTACCAAGTGCTGTCTAATTTAGATTGTAAATGCCACAAGGTAGGAAGGCAACTCTTTGTTTCATAAAGGTTAAAGCCAGAAGGGACCATTATGATCACCTAGTCTGGCATCCTGCAGAACACAGGCCGTAGAACCTCAAGCCAGTAATTCCTACATCCAGTCCATCAACTTGTGGTTGAACTATAGGGTATCTTTCAGAAAGAATGTGTTTGTCTTATAAGCAAACTATATGTATTTAGGACAGTGTAATAAACAACAGTAAAATAAAACATTGTTGGTAATATTATTTTGCTATAAACATTTATAATAAAAATTATTCACTGGGATGTTTATTAACAATGATAATTGGTTATTTAGGGCTGGTCTTCATTATCGGGAGATCGACGCTGCTTCAATCAATGCAGCAGGAATCGATTTAGCGGGTCTAGTGAAGACCCGCTAAATAGATGGCAGAGTGCTCTCCGGTCGACCCCGGTACTCCAGCTCTCCGAGAAGAGTAAGGGAAGTTGACCAGAGAGCATCTCCCATCAACACAGCACAGTGAAGACACTGAGGCAAGTCGACCTAAGCTACATTGACTTCAGCTACGTTATTCATACAGCTCGAGTAGCGTAACTTAGGCTGACTTACCCCCGTAGTGAAGACAAGCCCTAAGAAATAACATTCAAATTTTATGTTAAATGAAACTGAATGGAAAATTGTTTTTGTTGAAAAAATCCATCACAGTTTTCAAGGGTTTCATCTCCACCACAAGAAGAAACTAGAACCAGCTGTCCAACCTTTAGGACACTGTTCTTCTACATGGTGACAAGTTTCGGAGTGGTAGCCGTGTTAGTCTGTATTAGCAAAAAGAACGAGGAGTACTTGTGGCACCTTAGAGACTAACAAATTTATTTGGGCATAAGCTTTTGTCAGCTAAAACCTACTTCATCGGATGCATGCAGTAGAAAATACAGTACTACTGAGTTCTATAACTATGGTCCTGATCCTGACATTTAAGCACATGCTTCTTTGATGATTAAGGTGGAACACTATGGATAGATGAGGCAGGAAGTGTGATGAGAACAGAATATATTAAAGTTGAGGTCTGCTGTAACAAGATATATACACAGAGAACATGAAAAAATGGGTGTTGCCATACCAACTATAATGAGACCAATCAATTAAGGTGGGCTATTATCAGCAGGAGAAAAAAAACTTTTGTAATGATAATCAGGATGGCAACATCCATTTTTTCATGTTCTCTGTGTATATATATCTTCCTGTTATATTTTCCACTGCATGCATCCGATGAAGTGGGTTTTAATCCATGAAAGCTTATGCCAAAATACGTTTGTTAGTCTCTAAGGTGCCACAAGTACTCCTCATTCTTTTTGTTCTTCTACAGCAGACCTCAACTTTAATATATTCTGTTCTCATCACACTTCCTGCCTCATCTATCCATAGTGTTCCACCTTAATCATCAAAGAAGCATGTGCTTAAATGTTGTCAGGATCAGGACCATAATTATAGAACTCAGTAGAAAATGACAACATTTCTATAGATTTTGAACCGCCCTGTAGTTTTTAACATGGATTTGTTTCCCTGCCATGATGTTCGTCCATCGTTGTCGATGAAGACCTCAACAACTCATTCTTTCGATGACCGGACTCTGTGCGTCTGAAGATGACTGATCAGTCCGATTCGGGCATGGAACGTCCTGTCACACGTTGGGCAGACATGTGATGGCACTGTCGATGATGTGCGGGCAGCTCTGGACTTGCGCAGCTCACGCTTTCTTTCAGCCTCAGCAGTACGCCTCGCCTCAGAGGTATTACTGCCTGTGTGAATGAGGCTGTGCCATGCTGGACGGTTCAGTGCGAGGGTTTCCCATGTGGCGGTGTTAATCTCAAAGGACTTCAGAGAGGTCTTCAGCGTGTCCTTGAACCGCTTCTTTTGTCCTCCATGGGAGCGCTTTCCCTGGGCGAGTTCTCCGTAGAAGAGCTGTTTAGGAATGCGCTCGTCTGACATTCTCACGACATGTCCAGCCCATCTGGTCTGGGCTCTCATCAGCAGTGTGTGAACTGACGGCAGACTGGCTCTGATAAGGACTTCAGTATCGGGCACTTTGTCCTGCCATCTGATTTTTAGAAGCTTTCACAGACAGGAAGTGTGAAAGTGATTGAGCCTTCGTGCATGACTCCGATAGACAGTCCACGTCTCGCAGGCGTACAGCAGAGTTGGAAGCACCACTGCTCGGTAGACCTTCAGCCTCGTTGGTAGGCTGATCCCTCGACGTTCCCAGACGTTGGAGCGCAATCGGCCAAATGCAGAGCTGGCTTTAGCAATTCTGCACTTTACTTCTTCATCGATTGACACTGCTCGAGAAAGGGTACTGCCCAGGTACGTGAAGTGGTCCACTGCCTGAAGTCTCTGTCCATTTACAGTGATGGACAGTTCTGAGTACAGAGTGTGGGGAGCTGGCTGGTGCATGACCTCAGTCTTCTTGATGTTAATGGTGAGGCCGAAGCTGTTGCATGCAGATGAAAACTTGTCCATACTGGCTTGCATTTCTGGCTCTGTACTAGCATTCAGAGCACAATCATCGGCAAAGAGAAAGTCTCGAAGTACAGTTTCCTTCACCTTGGTGATGGCACGCAGTGGCCTCAGATTGAATAGCTTCCCATCGGTTCTGTACTTCAGGCCTACTCCTTCAGTGCAGTGTTGAAAGGCATCAGTCAGAGTGGCAGAGAATATCATGCTAAACAAAGTGGGTGCTAAAACACACCCTTGCTTGACGCCGTTGGTGACTGGGAAGGCCTCAGATGTTTCACCGTTATCCAGGACACAAGCCATCACACCGTGATGAAACTGATGAACCATTTGTATGAATCGGTCTGGACAGCCGAATTTCGACATGATCTGCCACAGGCCCTGGCGACTGACAGAGTCGAATGCTTTCGTGAGGTCCACAAAAGTTGTGTAGAGTTCACAGTTCTGCTCTTGACATTTCTCCTGTAGCTGACGCGCAGCGAAGATCATGTCAATAGTCCCACGCCCCTTGTGGAAGCCGCACTGTGATTCTGGCAGTAAGCCCTGCTCCAGGTGAGTGATCAGTCGGTTCAACAAAACCCGTGCAAGAACTTTCCCCGCTGTAGAGAGCAGCGAGATTCCACGGTGATTGTCGCATACCTGGCGATTGCCCTTCCTCTTATAGAGGTGCACTATGGACGCGTCTCTAAATTCCTGTGGAATGGATCCCTGCTTCCAGAAGGACTGAAACAGCTCAGTGAGTTTCCGTAGCAGCACTGGTCCACCGACTTTGTACACCTCTGCTTTGTACACCACATCTGACCCTGGGGATTTGCCACTTGACAGCTGGTTGATGGCTTTCTTCACTTCGTCCTCTTCTGGTGAAGCATCCATGGAGTCATTGATTGCAACCTGGGGCATCTTGTCGATGGCCTCATCATTGATGACTGAGAGGCAGTTGAGAACTGCTTCAAAATGTTCAGCCCATCTCTGGAGAATCTGCGTCTTCTCTGTAAGGAGCACAGTGCCATCAGAGTTCAGGAGGGGAAAGCTCCCAGAAGCCTGTGGACCATAGAGCGTGTTGAGGGCTTCATAGAACTGCTTATAGTCGTTCCTGTCCGTGTATGCCTGTATTTCATCTGCTTTGGCGCTCAGCCACAAGTCCCGCATTTTGCGCAGTCGGTTCTGTACTGTTCTGCGAGCGTTGATAAAGGTAGTCTTCTTTGCCGCTGAGGATGGATTGTTCTGATATGCGCGATGCAGGCGGTGCTTCTCAGCAAGTAAGGCCTGGATTTCTGCATCATTTTCATCAAACCAGTCTTGCCGCCTGCGTGTGGAGGGCCCCAGTACCTTCGATGCAGCTGTATGGACAGTGTTGCGGAATCACTCCCAGTCTCTCTCAGCGTCATTCTCAATACGAAGATCAGCAAGCTCGTTCTCTAGGTCTTCTGCTAGATTTTCAGTGATGCGGCTGTTCTTCAGCTTCGACACGTTGATCCTTTTGAGAGCCTTACAGCCTTGTGGTCGTCTCTTCGGCATGATACGGAGCTTCATTTTAGATACTATGAGCCTGTGATCCGTCCAGCAGTCAGCGCCACACATAGCTTTTGTAACCCTGACATCTTGTCTGTCCCTTCTCCTGATGATGACATAGTCGATCAGATGCCAGTGCTTGGAACGGGGATGCATCCACGAAGTCCTGTTATGGGTAGGGAGGCGGAAGACCGTATTGGTGATCAGAAGGTCATGTGCTGCACAAGTTTCCAGCAGTAACAGACCATTGCTGTTACACTTTCCCACTCCATTTTTCCCGATGACTCCTTCCCAGGCTGCGGCATCGCATCCGACTCTTGCATTAAAATCGCCAAGCAGGATCAGCTTGTCTGTGCGGTGAACTGATGATAGCAGAGCATCTAGTTCTTCGTAGAATTTATCCTTCACATCCTCTGGGTTGGTCATTGTGGGAGCGTATGCACTGATCAAAGTAGCTTGTTTTCCATTTTGAAGTGGAAGCTGCATTGTCATGAGACGATCATTCACACCCTTGGGGGGACTGGCAAGTTTCCGAACAAGATGATTCTTGATGGCAAAACCAACTCCAGATTCGCGACACTCATCACCGCTGCGGCCACTCCAGAAGAATGTATAGCCTCCGCCTGACTCAGACAGCTGTCCTTCATTAGCAAGGCGAGTTTTGCTAAGGGCTGCAATGTCAATGTTGTAGCGTGCGAGCTCTCTGGCGACAAGTGCTGTTCTTCTCTCTGGTCTGTCTGCCGTGATGTTATCCAGTAGCGTGCGCACATTCCATGTGCCAATGGTGATCGGTGTCACTCTACGTTTTGTTTTTGTTTGACCGCTTTTATGGGATCCCCGCCAGCCGCGGTATGCTGGCCAGGGTAAGGTGAAGCAGGCAATGTTTAGGGCACCTTTTCTAGCCCTATCCTCATTCTACGGAGGTGAGCAGTGCAATCCTGAATAGGGCTGCTCAGTCGCTCAAGAAGATGCTGAGCTCCACCGTTGCTTCGGTCAGTAAGGAACGACCATTATACCTGAGCCGCCTGTGTGCAGGTCCGCGGCTACAGCTCCCAGTGTATCCACACCAGCTGCTTCGTCGCTCGCCCACCGCCACAGGACTTGATATGATGTGATATGATATGATGTTGAGTCTTGCGCGTGAATTGGATTAAAGTGAGGGAGAGTTGCGCAACGTCAACCTCACTCTCTCTTCCCAGTTCCTATCTGTATCCAGTGGCAGGACAAGAGTCGAGACTGCTGGAGATAGGGCAGGGCGCAGTGGATGACCAGGACGCCTACGTGTCTTGTCATGCTCTTGAGCGTTCCACAACGCTTGCTGTCACCGCCTTCCTGACCATTGAACCAGGTTTCCTCAGTCAGCCGGATCCAGCCTTCGCATGCAATGGGTAGACAGGCCCTAACTCACCGAGGGTCTTAGACTCATCGGCTACCCTCACCTGGTTTATCCCGCCAGTCGAGACGGTTTCCGGGGTGTGGCCGCTGTCGCATGCTGACAGCTACTTGGAGCCACAGGTGAGAGCTGGGTGTCAAGTGGGGACCAAAGTGGATGAGCTACTCCTAGGAGTATGACTGCTCCCCTATCAGAGGTACTACCCCTCCCTGACAACCCCATACACCCTGCCATAGAATTCTATTGTACAGTTAATTAAAAAAAACACACTACCCCCCTACCCACACATTAAAGAAAGGCTCCCGTTCTCTGTAGAGTAAGTTTTGAGTATTTTTTCATAGCTTTATAGATGTTAAGGCCAGAATGGAGCATTATGATTACTTAATCTCACCTCATTTATATCATATACCATAGCACAGAATGTCACCCTTTGATACCTGCATCCAGCTCATTAACTTCTGTTTGAACTAACTAGAGCACCTCTCTAGAAAGACATCCAATTTGGATTTGAAGACTCTAAGTGGAGTTTTCAAAAATTCCAAGTGTTCACCTAATTCTGCTCCCACTGATTTCAATTTGAAAATCTCCCATCCATCCTTCAAGCAATGGAGAATTTATCACATCCCTTGGTGATCTGTTCCAATGGTTAGTTGCCTCCACTGCTAAAAGTGTGGGGCTAACTGAAGTTGCCTTACTTCAAATTCTAGCCATTGGATCTTGTTATTCCTTTGCCAGCTAAATTAAAGATCCCTTTAGTATCAGATATCTATCTGCTCCTTGTATAGGTACTTATAGATTGTGATCAAGTCATCTCTTAGCCTTCAGTAAGCTAAAGAGACTGAGATAGTTAAGTCTCTCTATATGGCATGTCTTCCAGTCCTCAAATGATTCTTCTCTTCCATTTTTTAGCATCTTTTCTTTTGTCATTGTCACTTCATAGAACCCTAATACATTTCTATAGAATCCTACTGATTACATCCCTGTTAAATTCTAAAGACTTTCCAAAAAGGTTTTCAATTTTTTAAGGTCCATCACTGTATACAGGGCCTGATCGAACTCCCACTGATTTTAGTGTGAGCCTTTCTGTACACTTGAATGGGAGTTGGATTGTGTTTCATTTACTGTATGCTGGGTAACAACATAAGAAGACTCCATGTTTCTAAAACTAAACTGGGCTCTTTATTACGAGACCAATTTATAGAGATGCTGCAACTGCAGCCAGAATGCTCTGTGCACATGAACTGGCTTCCTGGTGCCTCCTTCAAACTCTTCTATGCTCCTCCTTCCAAGTTCCATGAAGCTTGTTGACATGCTTGAAGACATAAAGGAAATGTATTCTTGCAAGATATCAGTGAAGAACCTGCTGCTGATCAGTTTCAGCTTCACAGGAGTTTAGGGGGAAGCCAGGGATTCTTCAATGGAATTGTGTTAATTATTATTTGTATTTAGTAATTCCTAAGGCCCCAGTCAAGGAGCAGCGCTCCAGCATACTATGTGTGCTCTGCCCTAAACACATTGGAGTCACTATGTGAGAGTTTATTTAACGTAGGATTCTCTGAGTCCACTACAAGACACCTTTCCACATATGCATTCTCCTATGTAATGCAGTAGGCCAAATTAATCCTTGGCCAATGCAGAATGTGGATCATTGTCTCCTACTTAGATTATAAACTCTTTGGGGCAAGAACCAACTTTGTATCACGTGTGTGCACAGCACTTAACACAATGGGGCCTTGATTTTTAATAAAGCCTCTAGGCACTACTCCGGGACAATAAGAATAAATAATAGTTCAAGCAGTCTCTAGTCTTTTCTTATTTTTTTGTAATTTTCTTTTCAATTCATCTTTCTCAATGGCTTCAGGTAAATTCCTTCCTGTCCAATATCCCCAGGAGTGAAGGAGCATAAATCATCCCTTGTATTTATGACATCTACAGAACTAATTAAATTACTCTCTGCTTCCTGGCAAATGCCATTGTCTTCTTATCGCCACATTGTGTTTCACTATGATTGTCTCAGAGAAAGGCTGGTATGCGTCCATCCGTACCATCACTTTCACTGAATTTTCAAATCCTTTCAAAATTTCCTGTAGAAAAAGAATTTTAAAATTTTACTTTGAAAAGTTGAAACCACATTTTATTTCAAACTTTTCAAAATATGTCCAAGGCTCCCCAAGAGGCCTGGGGCAGGGAATGAGACAACTTCACAGGCAGCCACAGCCCGTATCTTATAGTGAATTACAAATCATAATCAATGCCACTGCAGTTGTTGAACTGGTGTAATAGGTCTCCATTGGCTACCACTACCTGACACGTGGGCCAGCTCATTCTGCACCAGCTGTGGCTTCCAGCCGGTTCCAGGAGTTATGTTCACAGTGTACACACTCAGAGAAGTTAGATAAAAAGACAAATACTCTTGCTGGATGGTTGCAGCATAACACTACTTTCTTTCTTAGAAGTCAGAATGATAATACATAAGAACCCCAAAACAGAGAGACAGAGGAAACAGTCTGCTCTGTAAAGCAGAGAGACAACTCACCCCATCTTGCTTTAAGCTGTATCCATCCAGACTGTCTGCTGACTGACTCGGACAACCCAGATCACATGGCTTCCCTCAGAGCGCCCTCCTCTATAAGCAAGCCCAGGAAGGTCCTCACAGTTAAAGTGATGGCTCGTCATTTGTAACCAGTTTTCAACACACCACAAGTAGCCAAATGGAGAGCCCAGTTAGAGGGGACAAAGGCACAGATTGCTGAAAGGTATTCCAGATCAGAAAGAGATGGTTCCAAACACCTAACCAGATGCAGAGGGGAAGAGGAACCTTTGTGATAGATCCAGCAGAATAATCTAAGCCTGTTGAACCCAACAGAACAAGTTAGTGATGTTCCATCCTCTGGTAAAGTAACCTCCACAAAATAGCTAGCTTTCTTCCCTCCTCCTGTGTGACGATGCGGTTCTGGCGGGACCCAGCTGAGAGTGCCAATTCAGGACCAATTGCTCAAACAGGGCAGTCACAGCCCTAGGCTGGGGTTTTTCCACCTCTAAGGCAAACCAAACCAGCCAGACAAAGAGGACTTTGGTCTCACCCCACTGGCTAACCACAAGTCACACAAGCAATTTCCTTAGACACTCCAGTCTCCCAGTATCACCACCAGTGCACTCGTCCTGGGGATAAATGGTTATGAAAACCAACACCCCAATAAAAGAAAAAGGTTCTCTCGATCCCAAAGGACCAAGCCCCAGACCCAGGTCAATATACACACCAGATCTTACCCACAAATCACGCTGTTGCCAATCCTTTAGAATCTAAAATCTAAAGGTTTATTTACAAAGGGAAAAAGGTAGAGATGAGAGGTAGAATTGGTTAAATGGAATCAATTACATACAGTAATGGGAAAGTTCTTAGTTCAGGCTTGTAGCAGTGATGGAGTAAACTGCAGGTTCAAATCAAGTCTCTGGAGTACATCCCCCGCTGGGATGGGTCAATCAGTCCTTTGTGCAGAGCTTCAGTTTGTAGCAAAGTCCTCCAGAGGTAAGAAGCAGGATTAAAGACCAGATGGAAATGACGCATCAGCCTTATATAGGCTTTTCCAGGTGTAAGAACCTCTTTGTTCTTACTGTGGAAAATCACTGCAAAATGGAGTCTGCAGTCACATGGACAAGTCTATGCATACCTTGCTGAGTCACAAGGCATGTCTGCCTTCTCTCCCTGGGTCAATTGTGTAGCTGATGGTCCTTAATGGGCCATCAAGCAGGCTAAGCAGAGCTAACACCAGCTTGTCTGGGATATCACCCAGAAGCACATCACCAACTTGAAAAACAGACAGTATAGAGCCAATATACATAACTTCAACTAAAAATGATACATGCACACAGACAGCATAATCATAACCAGTAACCCATAACCTGGTCTTAGACACCTTATATGACTCCCTTTACCTAAGATTTGGTGCCACTACAGGACCTCGGTTGCAACCCATGTTCTATATGGTCCCAATTTATATCAATAACGTCACATCCTGCCATTTGCCTTTCCACCATGCCCTTCAACACAAGCCATGAGATCCTTGTCACAGGTTTCCTCAAAGGCAAAGTCTCAGCCATCCAGTCAGCAGCCAGATCTAAACAGCTCCAAGCCAGTGAGCAAGGTTTTAACCTGTGCCAATGAAGCTATTGGACATTTTGCAATTGAATTAATAGAAGTGGGAAGAAATGTGCCATACAGATTAAGGTCAGTGTAGACAAGTGCAAAGTATCGTACACTGGAAAGAACAAATTGACCTATTCGTACGCACTGATGAGTTCTCAGTTAACTGTAACCACTCAAGAAAAGACTGGGCAGCTCAGTCTAAACCTCTGCTTAATTCACAAGCAGTGGGCAAAGAAGCAAATCATTAGGACGTATTAAGTAAGGGAGAGGGACAAGAGCTGGGTGACATTTGTCAGCCAAAACTTCTTTGGGCGACAGAATGAGATTTGGCAATGTTTGGATATAGATATTCAAGCCTGTCTGGCCTATACTTTAAGAATTTAGGTGTATTCTTATCACTTAGCTAGTTATAGAGGTATAAAAGAAAGAATCAAAATCACTGTCTGTCTGTGTAATGGCCTTCTCTTACTGTGACAGTCTGAGACCCTGTTTAGTCATATTGAAATAAGGCAATCTGGGGCTGTTAGAAAGGTGATCTGATCTATCACCTCCAGAGAAAGGGAAGAGCCTAGAAGATGTAAAAGGAAACTTAGTTTAATAGCGTCCTGTCTGGCAAGAACTCAATTATCAATAGACACAGCTGGAAAACCCTTATGTCTGTATACATGTAGTTGTGAAATCCTCACTTCTGTATTGTTTTGTATGTTTATTTGCATGGTCTCTGGTTCTGTAATTGTTTCTGTCTGCTGTATAATTAATTTTGTTGGGTGTAAACCAATTAAGGTGGTGGGATATAATTGGTTAAATAACCATGTTACAATATGTTAGGATTGGTTAGTTAAATTTCAGTAAAATGATTGGTTAAGATATAGTTAAGCTGAACTCAAGTTTTACTATATAGTCTGCAGTCAATCAGGAAGTGGGGGGGAATGGGAACAGGGACTGGGGATGGGGGTGGGGGAATTGAGATCATGTTTTGCTAAATAGGGAAATGGGAACAGGGGATGGGAACAGAAACAGGGACACAGACAAGGCTCTGTGATGTCAGAGCTGGGAAGGGGGACACTAAGGAAGGAAACTGGAATCATGCTTGCTGGAAGTTCACCCCAATAAACATCGAATTGTTTGCATCTTTGGACTTCAGGTATTGTTTCTCTCTGTTCATGCGAGAAGGACCAGGGAAGTGAGAGGGTGAAGGAATAAGCCCCCTAACAGGCAATATGGAAACATTTGGTGAATTCATGTCTTTTTTGTCATACTGGACACATTCAAAAAACTGAAACAAAATATTTAAATTCTTTGGTCAGTGACAACTTTTTGCTTCAATGTTTACTTCACATTTAAAAAAAAATTACAAACATAAAAAAATACTCAATCAATATAAAACATTTTGTTTGGACCTGATCATTTCTTTTTGGTAACTTTTCAGAATTGCCAGTGAACTGAAAAAAATCCATTATTTGCACAGCTCTAATAGAAAACAATACTGAACATGTTTTATGAATCAATGGGATGCCCTCTCCTGGAAAACTGTGTTAATTTCAGTCAGCACATCCCAGAAATAGAAGGGACTCAGAGGAGGGAAATAAAAATGATCAAAGGCACGAAGAGATGAGGGCCGTTTAGAAAGGAGAAACACCAAAGTGGACACGATGGTGATATGTAAGATAACGAATGTGGAAGGGGTCCCTAGCTATAGCATGCATGGAGGGGTAATGAGGGGAAGCTGATTGCCTGAACTCCCCAACAGCAGGGTTAAAGAAGCAGGCTCCAGAATCTAGATTTTATTTTGTAGCAGTTGAGCCAGGGAATGGCCCTGCAGTGAGAACTGCCGAGGTGTGATAACAACATTAAAGGCATCAAACTTAGCCCTGCCAATATATTCTTGAAATACAGGTCAGATCAATGCCACCACAAGAACATGCAAAGGAAAAAAAAAGTGCTCTGCTGGCTCCTAACAAACACAGCTGTTCTCCAACATATCCTCAGTGATTTAGAGAACTAAAACATGTGCATGTGAGAGAGAGCAAGAAAGAGATAGAAAGGCAGAAAAGAGAGATGGAAGAAAGGCTGAAATCTAACCATTCTAATCTGACCTTTAGTGGCCCAGGACCAAACCTTGGACTGGGCTGATTTTATGCACAGTACAGCAGAGTGGAGAGGAAGAATGATTTTGAGCCACGTTTCTGCTCCCTCAATCCTGGCACTGCCATGGACAGAAAGCAGTTTCCCAAGCCTGGGACTTCCACATGGACAACTCTGCCAGCCAAGGATTCACTGGAGTGCTGTGTGTGTGTGCCACTCCCACCTACCCCCAACACACCTTCTCCTTCCCCAATCCCATCCATGCCCCTCAACAGACAGTGGGAGGAGCCAGAGGCACCATTTCAGATGGCAGGGGAGCAACTTTAACTGTGATTCCAGGGGCCACTTAGGCACCTGAAAACTCTAGTTTTTTGTTTGTTTGTTTGAGGATTTTTTTCAGATAATTTAGAAATTAGCTGACAGGAGCACTGTATCTAATTGTTATATAAAGAAAGAAAATTAAATAAAATTAGACCCACTCAGCTCTAATATTAACATGTTCTGACATCTTGTATCAAGTCACTAGAGGGCCACTGGTTAGGTTTAAAATTTTAATGCATATTCTTACTCTTGAATACAACAATTGAAACAGTTGTAGAATAATCTAGATTGCTTTCTATCATTTATGCTACTTATTTTCTGCAGTTCCCCAAGCATGGAATAGATCATTCAACTTTTGGAAACATTCTACTTAGGGTAAGGCACCATGAGTTTATATTGCACCTGCCTGGGGCTCTAGGGGTGTTACCATACTGCAAATAATAGATTTGAAACTGCCCTTAAACAGGAGTGAGACTGACACTTTCCAGTCACTTTCACAGAATTGCTAACCACAAATGTTCAAAAGTCATGAGTCAGGCTCACGAAAAATCATGAGAGTGGCTTAAAAATAATGAGATTACTTAAAAATAATAAGTTTGGTGTTTTTTATTTTCCTTCTGCTTTTTGAGCCTTTAGGGTTCACTGGGGTCACATTTTGAAGCTTTTCCCACAGTCACAAGGGGTAGAAACTTACTTTTTCTTTAAGAATGAAGGCTGAAATCATCCCATATCCACCTGACTCCAGGAGCTGGGGCTTTAAGGAAAACAATAATTATCATGAAACTCAGGACAAAATCCTAAGAGTTGGAAACACTGCTTTCACTTCTGTTTAGATGGTAGTTACTTTCCAGAAGGCTCTTAAACACAACACTACAGTGATTGAGTGGCAGTTCTCACAGGAGAATATTTAAAACCAAACACTAAGAAAATTCCACATTTTAAGTTGAGGAAAAAATTGAGTCTTCTGAGGTATATCAGGGCTACCGCAGGCAGGAAAGGAAAATAAACAGACATAGGAGCTCTGGGCAGCTCTTCCTCTTAAAAAAATGTTGGAGGGTCAAATCTTCCAGTACTTAATCAAGTAAAACTTCTATTGCCATCAGCACCTCCACTCATAGATATTAATGTGCTCAATAACTATACACATACTCAAATATCGGAGCCATCTTATCCAGGGCTACATATCTTATACACATTGGCACAGGGACTATATTTTCTGGACTATTCTGAGCAGTGCCGAGCACACAGATGGTACTCAGTGAATAATATAAATCATGACAATAATAGTCGACTTTATGGACTCTGTGGATGCAATTTCTGTTCTTTGTTCTTAAAAAAAAATCACCTCCCCCTGTTCTAAAGACTGCTACCCCTGAATCCCAGTGTATACAGGCAACTCTGCTCACCTCGTGGGCAAGGACACCAAGGGAACACTTGCCATGTTTGCTGAAGTCTCCAGCTTTATTGCCCCATGGATACATGCTGCTTGCCATAACACCAGACTGCCACTCTTCCCCAAAGGACATGAGATACCTAATAGGGAAGGAAACATTTTTTCTCCTTCCCTTAGTGGCAGTCATGTTAATTTATTCACAGCTCAAAGGGAAGCAGGAATTCACAGTAGGCTTGCATGACTCTAGGGGTACGTCTACTCTACGGGATTATTCCGATTTTACGTAAACCGGTTTAGCAAAACAGATTGTATAAAATCATAGAATCATAGAATCTCAGGGTTGGAAGGGACCTCAGGAGGTCATCTAGTCCAACCCCCTGCTCAAAGCAGGACCAAACCCAACTAAATCATCCCAGCCAGGGCTTTGTCAAGCCTGACCTTAAAAACCTCTAAGGAAGGAGATTCCACTACCTCCCTAGGTAACCCATTCCAGTTCTTCACCACCCTACTAGTGAAAAAGTTTTTCCTAATATCCAGCCTAAACCTCCCCCTCTGCAACTTGAGACCATTACTCCTTGTTCTGTCATCTTCTACCACTGAGAACAGTCTAGATCCATCCTCTTTGGAACCCCCTTTCAGGTAGTTGAAAGCAGCTATCAAATCCCCCCTCATTCTTCTCTTCTGCAGACTAAACAATCCCAGTTCCCTCAGCCTCTCCTCATAAGTCATGTGCTGCAGCCCCCTAATCATTTTTGTTGCCCTCCGCTGGACTCTCTCCAATTTATCCACATCCTTCTTGTAGTGTGGGGCCCAAAACTGGACACAGTACTCCAAATGAGGCCTCACCAGTGCTGAGTAGAGGGGAATGATCACATCCCTTGATCTGCTGGAAATGCCCCTACTTATACAACCAAAAATGCCATTGGCCTTCTTGGCAACAAGGGCACACTGTTGACTCATATTCAGCTTTTCGTCCACCGTAACCCCTAGGTCCTTTTCTGCAGAACTGCTGCCCAGCCATTCGGTCCCTAGTCTGTAGCAGTGCATGGGATTCTTCCGTCCTAAGTGCAGGACTCTGCACTTGTCCTTGTTGAACCTCATCATATTTCTTTTGGCCCAATCCTCTAATCGAGTGCACGCGGCCACACTAAACACATTAAATCGGTGGTGTGCGTCCACGGTCCGAGGCTAGCGTCGACTTCTGGAGCGTTGCACTGTGGGTAGCTATTCCGTAGCTATCCCATAGTTCCCGCAGCCTCCCCCGCCCCTTGGAATTTCCGGGTTGAGATCCCAGTGCCTGATGGGGCAAAAATCATTGTCGCGGGTGGTTCTGGGTAAATGTCGTCAGTCACTCCTTCCTCTGGGAAAGCAACGGCAGACAAGCATTTCGCGCCTTTTTTCCCTGGATTGCCCTGGCAGATGCCATAGCACGGCAATCATGGAGCCTGTTTTGCCTTTTGTGACTGTCACCGTATGTGTACTAGATGCCGCTGAAAGAGGCGATTCAGCAGCGCTACACGGCAGCATGCTTTTGCTTTTGCATGACAGCAGAGATGGTTACCAGCCATACTGTACCATCTACCATACCATAACTTGGTAATAAGATGATCATGGTTACCAGTCCTTTTGCACTGCACCATTTGCTGCTGTCATAAGTGCCCCTGGCTGAGATCAGCCAGGGGTGCAAAAGCCAAAATTGGAAATGACTCCCTGAGTCAATCCCTCCTTTTTGGTATCTAAAAATAGAATCAGTCCTGCCTAGAATATGGGCAAGTGTACTAGAGAACCACTGTATCAGAGAACCAGAGAGCACAGCTGCTCTGTGTCAGATCCAGCAGAAATTATGAGCTGTATGCTATTCACAGGGGGTGCTCCTGCAACAACCCCACCTGTTGATTCCGTTCTTCCCCCAGCCTTCCTGGGCTACCATAGCAGTGTCCCCCCACTTGTGTGATGAAGTAATAAAGAATGCTGGAATAAGACACGGTGACTTGTTAGTGAGAAATGAGTGGAAGGCAGCCTCCAGCTGCTATGATAGTCCAAACAGGACATTAAGCAGTGTGGAGGAGAGGAGCCCAGCATCCCGCTGCTAGTCCAGGGACAATTGAATCTTTTCTTTACACATGAAGGGCGGGGGCTGATGGAGCTTAGCCCCCTTTTGCTATGATGAAGTCGGTTACCAGCCATACTGCACCATCTACCAGGAAAAATCAGGAGCTTTTTATACAGGCGCCCATGATTGACTCACTGAATGCTAGTCGGCATGGTTACCAGTCCTTTTGCACTGCCCCATGTGCCAATAGGCTGATGATGACAATGGATATCAGCCATATTGTACCATCAGCCACCCATGGTGGGGGGGGGGGGGAGTGAGGATGTTGGTGTTGACTGCTGCAGCATCGCCTCTATCTGCAGCATTCAGTAAAGACAGGGTGATATGTAAAAGAGTCAAGAGAGGATTGTTTTCCCTTTCACTTCTGGGGGTGGGGGGGGGGTGCGTAAATTGCCAAGCTATGCCCTGAACCACCGCGGACACTGTGTTTGACCCTAGAAGCATTTGGAGCTCAGCCAAGAATGCAAATGCTTTTCGGAGACTGCAGGCACTGTGGGATTGCTTGAGTCCTCCAGTCCCCGCTCCAGTCCCCCCTCCATGTGCGTCCATTTGATTCTTTGGCTTTCCGTTACGCTTGTCACACAACAGTGCGCTGAGTCCCTGCTATGGTGTCTGTGTGGAGATTTTTTAAAAATGATTTTGAATTTCGTCTTCTGTAACGGAGCTCTGATAGAACAGATTTGCCTGCCCTTACTGCGATCACATCTGCATGGTCCATGCTGGAGCTCTTTATTTTGATTTCGGACTGCATCGCCACCCATGCTGATCGGAGCTCCACACTGGGCAAACAGGAAATATTCAAAAGTTCGCGGGGCTTTTCCTGTCTACCTGGCCATTGCATCCGAGTTCAGACTGCTGTCCAGAGCGGTCAGTGGTGCACTGTGGGATACCACCTGGAGGCCAATACCGTCGATCTGCAGCCACACTAACCCTAATCCAATATGGTAATTCCAATACTAGCGCTACTCCTCTCGTTAGGGAGGAGTTCAGAAACCAGTTTAAAGAGCCCTTTATATCGATATAAAGGGCCTCTTAGTGTGGACGGGTGTGGTGTTAAATCGGTTTTACACTCCTTCAACCGGTTTAAACGCGTAGTGTAGACCAGGCCTAGGTAACAACCAGCCCCCAAAGTTCTGGGCCAGATTCTCAGCTGGTATAAATCAGCTAAGCTCCATAAACTTCAATGAAGCTTCACTAATTTACACCAGCTGAAGATCAGGCACACATGTCTTGGGATCTCCTCTGCAGTAAGATGCAGCAGAGATTAGCCAAGCTAATCACTCTCTCGGTATAGCTACACTAGAAACACTATAGCAGCATACCTCCACTTCAGTGTAGAAACATATTACAGCCGAGAGGAGGTAGCTAGGTCAACAGAAGAATTCTTCCTTTGACCTAGTCCTGCCTACACTGGGGCTTAGGATGGCTTAACTACTTCTCTTGCAGGTGTGATTTTTCCACACCCTGAGTGATGTAGCTATGTCAATCTAAGTTTTAGATGCAGACCAGCCATCACATACTGCTATAGGCAACTAGCCTCAGTAAATGTGTGGGGAATAAAAGACGTGGATATGGAGAATGTACTAGCAATTTAAACCACCAATTCCCTGTGAGGCTCCTTCTGTGATCACTGATTAATGCATATTGCACCTTCCAGCCGGTTGGTGTAGACTGGGAGCTCAATGGGCAGAGCAGTTGCAGATCTCTGGGGAACCAGAGGGGACAAAAAATTGCCACGACAGCAAGCCAGAGACTGTGCAAAGGAAACACTGAAATTCATAAGAGACATGTTTCTTGGAGCCTCTGCTATGGAGATGAGCTGATTCGCTCTTCTGTCTATATTCCACAGGGTAGGAAGAGCTTGCTCCCCATTGACAATCCTGTTTCTCCAAAACTAAACTAAATCCAGGGGTAGGGGTGCTGGAACAGTTTTTATAGTAGGAGTGCTGATAGCCATTGAACCAAATTGTAAACCCACTATATAATGGAAAACATTTCAAGGCAGGGGTACAGCAGCATCCCCAGCACCCCTAGTTCCAGCACCTATGTCCAGGAGCATGACAAGGATAGGAATGTACCATATGTCAGGATCTGGGGTCCCACTGAAGTAGCTGGAAAAGATCGCATTGATTTCAAGGCACTCAAGATTTTACCTCTGAGCTGCTAAATTTAATCTCCAGTGGGTGACACACATACTCCCCTGCTGCTGAGGTATAATGGTCAGTAAGGCCCAGCTCCACAGAGGTATTGAAATCAGTGGAAGTTAGGAGGTTATATGCCTTTGAGGATGTGAACCTAACAGCCTACCCCATCTAAGATGAGCCCTTAAAGCAGAAGTCACAACCCGTTGATCGCGATTGACTGGTCGATCCTGGAGTCTCTGTCAGTCGATCGCGATCTCTGGCTGCTAACAGTCTGGCGGTGCAGCACGGCTAAGGCAGACTCTCTGCCTGCCCCACGCTGCTCCTGGAAGGGGCCAGCACGTCCCTGCGGCCCCTTGGGGAGAGGGGAAAGGCAGGGGTCTCTGTGCGCTGCTCCTGCCTGCAAGCACCAGCCCTGCAGCTCCCATTGTCTGGGAACTTGGAACTGCGGCCAATGGGAGCTGTGGGGATGGAGCCTGCAGACAGGGCCAGCACACAGAGCACATATCCCTGCTGTACAATTCTGTGGCTTGGTTTGATCACTTTTCTTTAGATTGTGTATTCTCAACTAAACTCCACAGGCCTTTCCTGCATGGGATACCTCTGTGCTCAAGTCTGCTCAAAATCTGAATACTTTAGATGGGTCTGGGGCAGTCACTCTAGCAATAGCCTTGTGAATATGAAGAGTCAGATCCTCAGATGGCATAAATTGATGTAGTTTCTCTGGCATCAATGGAGCTACATTGACTTACATCAGCTGAGGATCTGGCCCAAGAAGTGCTATTGTAATGAATTTAGAGAACCAGTCTGGATCTGCTATCAGCTATTTCAGGACTCACTTATCTTAGAAGCTACAATGAGGCTTATATTGATCTCAGCTGCATTAGAACCATGGGTAATCTCATCAGAATATTAAAATGCATTATCTCCAGCCAGCTAGTGGTGATGTTCCCACAGCAGAATGCACTAGGCTGTGACCATGGAGGGGGAAGGAAGCTTATGAAAGCACTTGGGCTTCCAAGAAACGTTGTGTCATACACAATGAGAGAAACACTCAGTAAGTACCATCAACAAATACTGACCAAGCCTCCATCTCTACTCTAGTGAGATGTCTTTGTATGATAGCTGGGATGAGAGAGTGAGTCAGAGGGTCAAATGCAGGGGGGGATGTAGAAGATGTAAGTTACGTATAGATTAGAGTGAGTACAAACTGTTGCACTTTATTGTACTTTACACATCAAGGGGATGGAAAGGTGGATCTTTAGCTGGCAAAACTACAAAGGTAAGAAGGGAGAAGATAAAGTGTGGGGGCTAAAGTATGCTGACAGTTATAGCGGTATAAATCTGGAGTAATTCAGTTGATGTCAGGGATTCCACATTTAGCTGAGAGCAGAATTTGACTATGTGTATCGGGTGGAGGGCAGGCTGTTTTATCTGACACCTTCCTGCATCCTATTGTTGACTGCAACAGCCTTGCCCCTTCTAGTATTAATTCTTCACCTCCTTGGATCTTGTGGAGTCCCTTAAACCTGTAAGCAGTGGGTGTAAAATGATATCAGATCAGATCTTCCATCTCTTTTGCACAAGACTGCAAGAAAGTGGAGAATCAAGCGCTCAGTCTGTAAATTACCCCAGCTTACACTCTCACTTTCTTACCAAGGAGATACCCTTGACAACATTAGCTAGCACAACAAGTGATTATTCATTGTCCGTATTGTGTGTGTTGTGGCAAATTGCCGGTACTGTTATGCTGGGTCTCGCGCTTTCTCTTCTTTGGGGAAGGTTCAGGGTGCCATTGCTTGCCTCTGAACCCGTATTTTTAATTACCCCACTAGTGTCCTTGAGGAGTGGAGTGGAGAGGGAGGGACCTGGGCCTGACCTCTTCTCCAGGTCCCAACCCAGGGGCCCTGAGGTTAGTGGTGAACCACTTGAACTGGTGGTTCCTTCCCCGGGCTACTTCCCTCTCCTGCCCTTCAGCTTGTGGAGGGGCTTCTTGCCTTCCTTCTACACAAGCCAGGTGCCCCTTACCTAGGGTTTTTGGACGTCTCAGCCCACCGCAGCACTCTTCCAAACTTTCCTTTTGTCTCTCTTCAAAACTTTTCTCTGCTTCAACTCCTTCAAACCGCTCTCTGCTCCAACCAAACCTTCCTGCTCCAACACCCACACTGTCTGACTGATGCAGGGGTTTATATCATGTGACTGACTGCTGGTGCTCTAATTGGCTTATAGTTCACCTCCTCAATGGCTTCCACTATCTCATATGGTCCATGCCAGCTGGCTAGAAGTTTGCTTTCTGCTGTTGGCACTAATACCATCACCCGTTCCCCCGGCTGAAATCTCCGTACTTTCGCCCGACGGTTGTAATACATCTGCTGGGACTCTTGTGCTTTTTCTAAATGTTCCTGCACTATCGGGGTTACTTGAGTTATTCGCTTTCTCATCTGTGTCACGTGCTCAATGACATTCTTTCCTGGGTTGGGTTGTTCCTCCCAATCTTCCTTGGCGATATCTAATATCCCGCGTGGGTGGCTTCCATATAGTAGTTCAAAGGGAGAAAAACCCGTGGATGCCTGGAGGACTTCCCGTATAGCGAACATTAGATATGGTAGAAGGGTTTCCCAGTCTTTTCCATCCAGTGCTACCACCTTCCGGATCATACTTTTAAGGGTATGATTAAATCGCTCGACCAATCCATCTGTTTGTGGATGGTAGACCGAGGTCCGTATGGCCTGGATGCGGAGCAGGGCACATAAGTCCTTCATTAGTTTTGACATGAACGGGGTTCCTTGGTCTGTCAGGATCTCCTTAGGGATGCCCACTCTGGCGAATACCTGTAATAGTTCCTTTGCTATTGCCTTGGATGTGGGGTTTCTTAAAGGAATGGCCTCTGGATAACGCGTGGCATAGTCAAGGATGACTAGTATGTTTCGGTGGCCCCGTGTCGATTTTTCTAATGGGCCCACTATGTCCATGGCTACTCTCTTGAAAGGGATGTCAATAATAGGCAAAGGTACTAATGGGGACCGCAAGTGAGGTCGGGGGCTATGCAACTGGCATTCAGGGCAGGAGGCACAATAACGCTGGACTTCTGCACGTATCCCTGGCCAATAAAACCTCAAGATTCTATCCAGTGTCTTGTCTACCCCTAGATGTCCCCCAAATAGATGACTGTGAGCTAACTCTAGTACTGCCCTTGTGTGTTTCCGTGGGACTAAGAGTTGCTCTATTTTTTCCCCTCGTATTTGCTCTATTCTGTACAAAAGATCGCGTTTGAGCACATAATATGGCCTTGGGCCTTTGATCTTTCCTTCCTCAGGCATACCATTTACTTCCACTACCTCCTCCCTAATGGATCATCGGCCTGGTCCTGCCCAAAAGTCTCACGTGCAGTACCGAACTGACCTAATTCTAGGGGGCCTATTTCTACTCTTCCCCCTGGGGTGCTCCCACTTGGGCTAGGAACCGCCTCCGAGTCTTCCTTGGCCTGAATTATCTCCTGGTCTCCTGAGCGGGTTCGCTTACCCACAAGGGAAGTTTTTTTGATTCTCTGCTAGAATCCGGGTCCCTAATCTTTTATCTGCCCTTCGTTCTCGCCTAGTCTTTTGGGGTTTCCCAGGGGATGAGAATAACTCTGGAGCAAATTTGGCAAACATTGGGGTGAGGCTATCTATAGTTGCCTCCGTCTCAGCCTGGGGGTTGCTACCCTCCCCTGGCTCTATTGGGGGTAAGTAAGCCTCAAACCTGGGGAAGTCTCTACCAATTAAAACAGGGTAGGGGAGCTTGGGGACCACCCTGCAGAAACCCTGGTAGTATTCCCCTGGATCTCAATCCGTACTGGAATTGTAGGGTAAAAATTCACGGTGCCATGTACGCACGTTACCCCTGTGTTTTTGGCCCGGGTTAGTTGGTCTGTTCACACCAACTTCCCCAAGACCAGCGTGACAGCACTCCCGGAATCTATTAATGCTATGGTCTTTATACCATTCATTTTTACTGGTCTGGTATATCCATGTGAGGTCATTGTGACCCCTACCAGGCCGATTAGGCCACATTGCTCCCCATAATCTCCCAGATTACACTGCATAGGTTCTTCCTTGTTGGGGCATTGGGCTGCTATATGCCCCAATTCCCCACACTCATAACACCGCCCCCTTATTCCAGTTGTCACCCTCTGCCTGGGGCTATTTGGCCAGCGCCCCACCTCTTTTCCCAAACCCCCAGGTCCCTTCCTGGCCTCGAGCCATTCCTCGGTGTCTTTCCTCCCTGTTACAGTTCTCCTATAGTTCTCGACAGCCCGGGGCCTTGGGTTTGGGGTTGGCTTCCTGGATTGCTGTGTCTCCCTGCCTGGGGTCTGGAACAGTTTGCGGGCTGCCAGCTGTCTTTCCACGAGGGAGACCAACTCATCATAGGTAGAGGGATCATTCTGGCCAACCCAAGACCTGAGACCTGGTGGTAGCCCCCTCATATATCAGTCCAATACCAGTACCTCCATCATCTTCTCAGAGCTAAGGGCCTCAGGGCGTAGCCATTTCCGGGTCAGGTGTATCAGGTCAAACAATTGTGATCGGGGTGTCTTGTCCTCCGTAAACCGCCACTCATGGAACCTCTGGGCTCGCAATGCCGTCGTTACTCCGAACCTGGCCAGGATCTCTGCCTTCAGCTGGAAATAATCTGCTGCAGCCTCTGCATCCATATCGTAGTAGACCTTCTGGGCTTCCCCACACAGGAATGGGGCAAGGATACCAGACCACTGATCTCGGGGCCAGGCCTCCCGCAGGGCTGCTCTTTCAAAAGCCAGGAGGTATGCCTCCACATCATCCTCCCGTGTCATTTTCTGTAGGGAATGGCTAGCCCGTATGGTCTGGGTCCCTTCACAGTTGCGATTCTGCTCCATAAGGGCCTTCATCTGGTTCACCAGGTCTTTCAGCAGGGCTCGGTCCTGAGCAGCCTGACTCATCAACAAATGATTGGTCTCCTGCTGCATTCTAGTCGCCTCCTGTTGGGCGGTTTCTTGGACCCAGGTAGCCTCCTGCTGGGGCGCGGTGGCTTGTATAAGGGCCTTGACCACGTCATCCATCTTAAGGATGGGAGGGTTTTGCCTAACTCTGGTCTATGTCCCCAGCGCACATATCCCACTCTTGACACCACGTGTGGCAAATTGCTGGTACTGTTATGCTGGGTCTCGCGCTTTCTCTTCTTTGGGGAAGGTTCAGGGCGCCATTGCTTGCCATCGAACCCGTATTTTTAATTACCCCACTAGTGTCCTTGAGGAGTGGAGTGGAGAGGGAGAGACCTGGGCCTGCCCTCTTCTCCAGGTTCCAAGCCAGGGGCCCTGAGGTTAGTGGTGAACCACTTGAACTGGTGGTTCCTTCCCCTGGGCTACTTCCCTCTCCTGCCCTTCAGCTTGTGGAGGGGCTTCTTGCCCTCCCTCTGCACGAGCCAGGTGCCCCTTACCTAGGGTTTTTGGATGTCTCAGCCCACAGCAGCACTCTTCCAAACTTTCCTTTTGTCTCTCTTCAAAACTGTTCTCTGCTTCAACTCCTTCAAACCGCTCTCTGCTCCAACCAAACCTTCCTGCTTCAAACCCCACACTGTCTGACTGAAGCAGGGGGTTTATATCATGTGACTGACTGCTCATGCTCTAATTGGCTTCAGGTGCTCTAATTGGCTTCAGGTGCTCTAGTTAATCTATAGCAAAACTTCCTCCCCTTGCAGGGAATAAGGCTCCCTGCTAACACTCTCCTGCTGCCCTCTGGCCATGCTGTATCACAGTGTGCAATAGAAGGACGGTGCAAGAAGTCTTCATCCCCATCTTGCATGCCTCATGTGATGGCCAGGTTCAGTTGCAGTACTGGCATATAGAGAAGCACAGAAAGTCTCGCAATGCTCACCCTTAGGAGTATAAATTGCCCATCAGGAGATAGGGAAGAAGCAGTTGCAGGAGGTGGCCAAGATGTAGCTGACTGCAGGCAGCAGAGCATGCTGCATAAAGAAATTTGAGAAGGGACTGTGCCTTTGAAAACAGTCTCTCCTCATTTGTCCCCTAGGGTGAGGTGTGTCTGCATCTCCCCAAGCTCAGTGCTGTGGCTATGTGCCACAATATAACCCTTCCTTGGTATGTGGAAAGCATAGACCTACTCTCCATAGATGTCATTGGCTCCTAGTTCATTTTCAGGTGCAAATCAAAGCACTCATTTTGATTGATAAAGTCCTTCATGATGTAGGTCCTGCCTGTCACAAAGTCACTCTCTACACATCGTCTCAACAACCGAGATTAGTAGGGGCCCTTCTGTTGCCAACATTTTCAATTGAACTGTAGGCACTGGGTATTATCAGTGGAGAGCCCTGGACTCCAGAGTTTGCATCCCCTGTTGGGCTGATGGAATCTGAGTCTGCTGACTTTTGGGATATGCTCCCAGGGTCACCTGTAACCTCTGGAGCTTTTGAAAGGTGAATGTGGGTTGAGTGAAAGTCATTACATTGGTGACTTTTTGCCAAATGATTTTTAAAGGTGATATTCCGATTGCAATGGGTGCATTTTTTATAAACAGAAATAATTTGCCTATGAGCACACAAGTCTATAGACAGGAGAGAGCCTGGGTTATTAGAATCTATTAATGTGAGGAAAACTGATATCTGGAAGTTTGCCTGTTTCATTCAGAGGCAATCACTCCAGCAGAGCTGGTTCATCCTGTTCTGGCTGAGAGCATGCAACTTGTGTGCTTTTAAAGGAATGAGCAAATGCTGCCACAAGACTCCACTAATCTCCTGGTGCCTCCAAAAGCTATCATTTCAATTAAATTGTTTGGATTTGAGCATTAATGGACATGGCTTTGGCGCAGTCACTAATACAATTATAAATAGCTTTCCTCCCTTCACTTGAGAGTATATCCTAACCCTCTCCCCCTTGCACTAATAGACAAAATTCAGGCCAACACAGGACATTGGGTCCATTCAAGTAATTTTACAAGAGTGGTTATTTCATTGCCAGTGATTACCTTGAATCTGAAGATTAGATCTAGGTTTTTGTTTTAGGCCCATGTTCAAACACACCTGAACACTGGAGAAGTTCAGAGTTAGATCTCTATAAAAGGCGAAAACCCAAGAACTCAGATTCAAACATGCTTGATCCTGGGCTAGATCTGAATGTTGTGGTTCAGCTCATCTTTAGCATAAATACCAGCATTAGACACCTGTGAAGAATGAGTAGTGCACAATATCTGCTACACAGAGTGGACTAGGTCCTCAGCTGATATAAATTGGTGTAGTCCCTTTGATTTCAGAAGAGTTACACCAAAACACACCAGCTGAGCATGTCTGTTTGTCTGAATCTGTTCTTACTTACACTGCTGTTACCCCCCTGGAGTAAACTCTGTGCTGGTGTAAAAGGGTGCAGGTGCATTGAGTTTGAGGAGTTTTGCTTTTTTACATTAGCAGAGTATCTGGCCCATTGACTTATTCCTGATTTACACCTTACTCCAAGGACTTCTGGTTTAGACTGGTATGAGATCACAGTCAGGCACAGCCTTTTAAAAAACAGGCTACATCATGCTCTAGCCTTGATTTCACTTCTTCTAATTTGATGACTCTCCAAGTTAATGACTGTACTCCCTACTGGGATCAGTAATTTTCTGCTAGAGAAATTCATTATAATAAGCAACATCATAGTCCAAATAAAAATAACTTACTCAACAATAAACAAATGTAAACTCTTTCAACACTGCACCTGGTATTCCTATCTAAGGAAGTTCTACGCCCCTCATGACTATAGTAATGGCCTCACAACAACCTCTTTGAGATAAGGAGATAGTATCCCCATGAGTAAAATGAGGAACTAAGTGCATGTCTTCACTGCAGAGTTAACATGGTGATCAGCAGCCCAGTTAGCCTAGCCGTGACCACCCACACTGCAAAGCACTGCCTGAATTACTGGTCCTGACTTGTACTTCACTCCCCCGCATGAGTCACCTGGATTTCTGGTGTCGTATCCCATGTTTCTATGTGCCACAGCGATCTGAGCCGCTATAATTCTTTCCCTGTGCACTGTGGGAGAATTTATTAGTCCTTTTGAGCACACGAGTAGGGGTGGATTGTGAAGAACTATCAACACTTCAAAGGTTTAGCCTGTGCCCTCATAGCAGTTGGTGGAGCCTGGATCCAGGATCCACAAATGTAGTTGGGCATCTAAGCCCCATTTTTAGGCTACAGGCTAAAACCCAAGTAAGGCTTTCACTCCGGCTGGAAACCCAGGCCCAGATGGATCTACAAAAACATAGGTGTGTGATGCTGAGTGTCACAGCGCCTAACTTTTAGGCGCCTAGGAAAGTCAAAGGAACAACACTGAGGTCCACAAAGCCTGACTTAGGCACCTAGGTTCCCTATACAATGCATAGGGAGAGCCTTGTGCCTTAGAATGCAATTCAAAAAGCCAGCACAATCTACAGTAACAGTCAGTGGAGTAGGGGGACTGAACTATGGGCCTCCCACGTTGATACCATAACCGCCATACCACAACCATCAGGCTACAGAGCCATTCTCACATGCTTTTTTGCCCATGATGATTTAATTAGCCTCCTCCGGCTGCCAGATTTTGAATGGGGCCTGATTTGGCAGATGTGCTCAGAGCACGTTTATTGGATCAGGCTGCAGATGAAGGTAAAGGTGGTGGAGTAGCATTGTATATCAATGATGAGGTAGACTGTAAAGAAATAAGAAGGGATGGAATGGATAAGACAGAGTCTTTCTGGACAAAAATCACATTGGGGAAGAAAACTACTAGAGCCTCACCTGAGATAGTGCTTGAGGTGTGCTATCGACCGCCGGGATCCGATTTGGATATGGATAGAGACCGCTTTAATGTTTTTAATGAAGTAAATACCAATGGGAATTGTGTGATCATGGGAGACTTTAACTTCCCAGATATAGCCTGGAGGACAAGTGCTAGTAGTAATCAGGGGCGGCTCTAGGCATTTTGCCGCCCCAAGCACGGCAGGCAGGCTGCCTTTGGCGGCTTGCCTGTGGAGGGTCCGCCGAAGCCACAGGACCAGCGGACCCTCTGCAGGCAAGCCGCCAAAGAAGCCTGCCTGTCGCCCTCACGGCAACCGGCATAGTGCCCCCAGTAGCTTGCCACCCCAAGCACGCGCTTGGCGTGCTGGGGCCTGGAGCCACCCCTGGTAGTAATAATAGGGCTCAGACAGTCCTGGATGTGAAAACTGACAGATTTCTTCACCAAAGAGTTGCTGAACCAACAAGAGGTGATGCCATTTTAGATTTGGTATTGGTGAGTAGTGAGGTCCTCATAGAATAACTGGTTATAGGAGACAACCTTGGTTTGAGTGATCATGAGATAATTCAGTTCAAACTAAATGGAAAGATAAACAAAAATAGATCTGTGACCAAGGTTTTTGATTTAAAAAGGGCTAACTTTAAAAAATTCAAGAAATTAGTTAGGGAAGTGGATTGGACTGAAGAACTTGGGGATCTAAAGGTGGAGGAGGCCTGGATCTACTTCAAGTCAAGGTTGCAGAAACTATCAGAGGCCTGCATCCCAAGAAAGGGGAAAAACTCATAGGCAGGAGTTGTAGACCAAACTGGATGAGCAAACATCTCAGAGAGGTGATTAAGAAAACCCAGAAAACCTACAAGGAGTGGAAGATGGGAGGGATCAGCAAGGAAAGCTACCTTATGGAGGTCAGAACATGTATGGATAAAGTGAGAGGCCAAAAGCCATGTAGAGTTGGACCTTGCAAAGGGAATTAAAACCAATAGTAAAAGGTTCTATAGACATATAAATAAGAAGAAAACAAAGAAAGAACATGATGGGGGCTAATTTAGCTACAACGAGTTACAACATGATGGGGGCTAATTTAGCTACAACGAGTCAGGAAAAAGATCTTGGAGTTATCGTGGATAGTTCTCTGAAGATGTCCACGCAGTGTGCAGAGGCGGTCAAAATAGCAAATAGGATGTTAGGAATCATTAAAAAGGGGATAGAGAATAAGACTGAGAATATATTATTGCCCTTATATAAATCCATGGTACGCCCACATCTCAAATACTGTGTACAGATGTGGTCTCCTCACCTCAAAAAAGATATTCTAGCACTAGAAAAGGTTCAGAAAAGAGCAACTAAAATGATTAGGGGTTTAGAGAGGGTCCCATATGAGGAAAGATTAAAGAGGCTAGGACTCTTCAGTTTGGAAAAGAGAAGACTAAGGGGGGACATGATAGAGGTATATAAAATCATGAGTGATGTTGAGAAAGTGGATAAGGAAAAGTTATTTACTTATTCCCATAATACAAGAACTAGGGGTCACCAAATGAAATTAATAGGCAGCAGGTTTAAAACAAATAAAAGGAAGTTCTTCTTCATACAGCGCACAGTCAACTTGTGGAACTCCTTACCTGAGGAGGTTGTGAAGGCTAGGACTATAACAATGTTTAAAAGGGGACTGGATAAATTCATGGTGGCTAAGTCCATAAATGGCTATTAGCCAGGATGGGTAAGAATGGTGTCCCTAGCCTCTGTTCGTCAGAGGATGGAGATGGATGGCAGGAGAGAGATCACCTGATCATTGCCTGTTAGGTTCACTCCCTCAGGGGCACCTGGCATTGGCCACTGTCGGTAGACAGATACTGGGCTAGATGGACCTTTGGTCTGACCCGGTACGGCCTTTCTTATGTTCTTATGTAAAGAAGAAGTGGAACCACTAAACACGGAGGATGGAGTGAAGGTTAAGGATAATTTAGGCATGGCCCAATATCTAAACAAATATTTTGCCTCAGTCTTTAATAAGGCAAATGAGGAGCTTAGGGATAATGGTAGGATGACAAATAGGAATGAAGATATGGAGGTAGATATTACCACATCCGAGGTAGAAGCCAAACTCGAACACCTTAATGGGACTAAATCGGGGGGCCCAGATAATCTTCATCCAAGAATATTAAAGGAACTGGCACATGAAATTGCAAGCCCATTAGCAAGAATTTTTAATGAATCTGTAAACTCGGGGGTTGTACCGTATGACTGGAGAATTGCTAACATAGTTCCTATTTTTAAGAAAGGAAAAAAAAGTGATCTGGGTAACTATAGGCCTGTTAGTTTGACATCTGTAGTGTGCAAGGTCTTAGAATTTTTTTTGAAGGAGACAGTAGTTAAGGACATTGAGGTCAATGGTAATTGGGACAAAATACAACATGGTTTTACAAAAGGTAGATCGTGCCAAACCAACCTGATCTCCTTCTTTGAGAAGGTAACAGATATTTTAGACAAAGGAAACGCAGTGGATCTAATTTACCTTGATTTCAGTAAGGCATTTGATACGGGCCCACATGGGGAATTAATAGCTAAATTGGAAAAGATGGGGATCAATATGAAAATTGAAAGGTGGATAAGGAACTGGTTAAAAGGGAGAGTACAATGGGTCATACTGAAAGGTGAACTGTCAGGCTGGAAGGAGGTTACTAGTGGAGTTCCTCGGGGATCAGTTTTGGGACCAATCTTATTTAATCTTTTTATTACTGACTTTGGCACAAAAAGTGGGAATGTACTAATAAAGTTTGCGGATGACGCAAAGCTGGGAGGTATTGCCAATACAGAAAAGGACCAGGATATCATACAGGAAGATCTGGATGACCTTGTAAACTGGAGTAATAGTAATAGGATGAAATTTAATAGTAAAAAGTGCAAGGTTATTATTAGGGATTAGGGATTAATAACAAGAATTTTTGTTATAAACTGGGGACGTATCAGTTGGAAGTAACAGAGGAGGAGAAGGACCTCAGAGTATTGGTTGATCACAGGATGATTGTGAGCTGCCAATGTGATATAGCTGTGAAAAAAGCTAATGCGGTCTTGAGATGCATCAGGTGAGGTATGTCCAGTAGAGATAAGGAGGTGTTAGTATGGTTATACAAGGCACTGGTGAGACCTCATCTGGAATACTGTGTGCAGTTCTGGTCTCCCATGTTTAAGAAGGATGAATTCAAACTGGAACAGGTACAGAGAAGGGCTACTAGGATGATCTGAGGAATGGAAAACCTGTCTTATGAAAGGAGACTCAAAGGGTATGTCTTCACTACCGGCCGGATCAGCGGGCAGCGATCGATCCAGCGGGAATCAATTTATCGCATCTAGTCTAGACACGATAAATCGACCCCTAAGCGCTCTCCCGTTGACTTCTGTACTCCAGCTCGGTGAGAGGGGCAGGCAGAGTTGACGGGGGAGCGGCAGCAGTTGACTCACCGCTGCGAAGACACCACGGTAAGTCGATCTCAGTACGTCGATTTCAGCTACATTATTCACATAGCTGAAGTTGCGTAACTTACTCAATCTCCCCCCGCCCCTAGTGTAGACCAGGCTAAAGCGCTTGGCTTGTTTAGCCTAACCAAAAGAAGGCTGAAGGGAGATATGATTGCTCTCTATAAATATAGCATAGGGATAAATACCAGGGAGGGAGAGGAATTATTTAAGGTCAGTACCAATGTGGACACAAGAACAAACGGATATAAACTGACCATAAAGAAGTTTAGATTTGAAATTAGATGAAGGTTTCTAACCATCAGAGGAGTGAAGTTATGGAATAGGCTTCCAAGGGGAGCAGTGGAGGCAAAAGACATATCTGGCTCCAAACTAATCTTGATAAGTTTATGGAAGGGATGGTATTATGGGATAGCCTAATTTTGGCAATTAATTGATCTTTGACTATTAGCGGTAAATATGTCCAATGGCCTGTGATGGGTCACTAGATAGGATGGGATCTGAGTTACTACAGAGAATTCTTTCCTGAGTGTCTGGCTGGTGAGTCTTGCCCACATGCTCAGGGTTTAGCTGATCACCATATTTGGGGTCAGGAAGGAATTTTCCTCCAGGGCAGATTGGCAGAGGCCCTGGGGGTTTTTCGCCTTCCTCTGCAATCTGGGATGTGGGTCACTTGCTGGAGGATTCTCTGCACCTTGACATCCTTAAACCACAAGTTGAGGACTTCAATAGCTCAGACATAGGTCAGGGGGTTGTTACAGGAGCGGGTGGGTGAGATTCTGTGGCCTGCATTGTGCAGGAGTCATACTAGAAGATCATAATGGTCCCTTCTGACCTTAAAGTCTATGAGATCAATTAGGCGAAACATAGGAACATAAGAACATAACATAAGAATGGCCACATTGGGTGAGACCAAAGGTTCATTTATCCCAGTATCCTGTCGTCTGACAGTGGGCAATGCCAGGTGCTTCAGAGGGAATGAACAGAACAGGTAATCACAGGCGCTGGCTTCCTCCTTTCCATGGGTGTGCTCAACCCCCACTCAACCCCATACTCCACCCCTTCCTCCAAGCCCCCATCCTGGAGCACCCATGGAGTCAGTGCCTATGTAGGTAATCATCAAGTGATCCATCCCCTGTCATTCATTCCCAACTTATGGCAAACACAGGCTAGGGACACCATCCCTGCCTATCCTGGCTAATAGCCAGGGTCGTCCTTACCCATACACCAACTACACAGCTGCATAGGGCACCAGTTAATTTGGGGCACCAAATTGCCCCAAATTTCCTGGTACCCTACACAGCTGTGTGCTGCTCCAGTGGCCAGTCCAATCCCCCAGCCGGCTGAGCTGGCCAGGAAAGCCTCCCTATCCCCTGCTCTGTGTCTTCCCCAAAGCCCCACCCCTGCTCCGCACCCACCCCACCTCTTCCCACCCCAGGTTGGCTGTGCACTGTGTGAAAAAATACTTCCTTTTATTTGTTCTAAACTTGCTGACTATTAATTTCATTTGGTGATCCCTAGTTCTTGTGTTATGAGAAGGAGTAAATAACACTTCCTTGTTTACTTTCTCTACACCAGTCATGATTTTATAGACCTCTATCATATCTCCCCTTAGCCTTCTCTTTTCCAAGCTGAAAAGTCCCAGTCTTATTAATCTCTACTCATATGGAATCCATTCCATACCTCTAATAATTTTTGTAGCCCTTTTCTGAACCTTTTCCAATTCCAATATATCTTTTTTGAGATGGGGTGACCACATCTGCAAGCAGTATTCAAGATGTGGGAGTACTATGGATTTATATAGAGGAAATATGATATTTTCTGTCTTTTTCCGAGAGAAACACCTATCTTCCTCCACTTTGTAAATTGCACTGGAATTAAGGTATGAGACAGCTACAGTAAGGCAGCAGTGCACTTGCCCGAAGGCAGGAACTTAGATGCCTAGAGAACTTTTACAGCGAAAACTTAGGTTTCTAAATTCACTTGGTGCCTCAGGGGTTCTGAGGATGTCACATTAGTGATAGTCTCTTGCATATAAAGAGATAGATCCTCAACAGGTATAAACTGCTCCACTGAAATCAAAGACAGAAGGAAAGATGGCCCTATGGTTAAGGTGCTAGTCCTGAGTTAGAGCGAGGAGATCCATATCCAATTCCCTGCACTGCCACAGATGCCTTGTGTGACCTTGGGCAAGTCACTTTGGGGCAGATTTTAAAGGCATTTAAGCTCCTAAAGAGGTACATAGGCACCTAGAAGGATTTTCAAAAGCACCTAGGTGACAGATTCTTATTGTGGGAGTGAGGCATCTATGGTGCTTTTAAAAATCCCACTAAATACTTATCTCCATCTTCACTTGTCTAAATACCTTTTAAAAAAATCTGTCCCTTTGTCCCTCTGTGCTTCAGTTCTCCATCTTCACAATGGAGCTAATAGCTCTTCTCTACTGTAAAGGGGTATGTGAGAGTAAATGCATTAAAGATGGTGAGATACTCAGATACTATGGTAATAATGACCATATAAGTACCATAAATAGCTGTGTATTTGGGCCAGAGTATTTTATCCACTCCTCAAAATTTGCCCAGAGTCACTGGATGAGTAGAATATTGCAAGGCTGATCTATTATTTATTAATAAAAATAATCTAAAACAAGCCACTTATGTGTGAGGAATAAAAGGAAGCATCAGTATCAGATACATTTCTTGGTGAATGGAATTACTCAGTATAAGGGTTGTTATATCGTGCCCTTTATGAATTAATACATGTGGTCACAGAGTGTTATTAAAAATATAAAGTATATAAAAATGCAAATATTGAGTAAATCAATAGTAACTTCATTGACATACTGCACAATTAGATGGTTTCTGCATTACAAGAAGTTCACCAACCGTTACATGCATACACAGACCAGGGCGACTGGTGCCTTAGAAATACCTAAAATAGAAATCTGAATAAGGACCGTTCAAATGTTGAATATTTTTAAGCTATTTGGCTAGGCTGAAAGAAATGCAGCAATGTTTACAAAGTTTAGTGGAGGCTGATTTCCTTGGAGATGAAATGAGATCAGTTTAATTTGCAATGTCCAGCAAGATTTATGGGGGCAGCAGAGGGTTATAAAAGCTTGCAAATAGTGACCCTAATCCTGAAGTTCTGACACAAGCAAAATTCCCATTGTCTTAAATCAGCTTTTATTGCAACATTTCTACCATTTGGGGGTGAAATACTGCAAGGACAGTTCATGAGATTTCAGTGTTGTCAAATCCAAACCTGCCTCAAACCCAAACTCTGAACTTTACCCTAAACCTCATCCCAATTTGAATCCAGATCCAAACACTGCGCCTCTGTAGCCCGAGCTGTAGTGTCAGAGAGGGGCATCTGCTAAACCAGCTCATTGGTCATGTTCTGCAGGTGCTGTTAGAACCATAAAGCTAACCTTTGTGCATGAGAACCCTACAAACACGGGCAGACAGATACATCCCCCCCCCCCCCGAACAGAATCACAGTCACAGGAGCAATTGACCCAGCGATTGCAAAAGGAGGTTGGGACCATGCAATAGTTTTTTTTTATTTTCTTCTTGACACCAATGACTATGAAACCATGGGCCAGATTCACAAGTATGCCCTAATTGCTTTGTGCCACTCTGGTGTCACAAAACTGGCTCAGCTGGCCACTTAACCTGGCTTTACAGCTGTTTTGCATCAACAGAGCAGCAAAAACCAGGCGAAGAACATCAGTGATTATGGACCCGAGTTTCCAGACATGCTGAAGCAGAAGGAAACAGGGGCACACTCACTGACCACTACCATACTTCAGAGGAAATGAGGTTAATTCAGCTGCTGTTTACACAGAGGTGCCGCTGTAGCCCACTGGCCACACACACACAAATAGAACAATTCTACACATGCTGCACAGCAGACACGTTGCTGCAGGAGAATAGAATTCAAAGGGTGGGAATGATGCATAAATGACTTTAAGGACAGTGTTGCTGTCCCATGCCCATGTGGTCATAAACTGAATTTCACAAGTGTCCGCACCATTCATCCCCAACCATTTTTATGCAGCTCATTCAAGTCACTTAACCTCTCTGGTGGAGGAGGAGGTTCAACAACATTGGGAGAGCAATAGCAGCTCCACTCATCTGTTAAGTGCTGGAAAATCCACCAGAAGAGCCTGGCCTGCCCTTTTCCCTGATCTCCTGCCTCAGTTCTGTGGCTATATCAGACACAGAGTGTTTCCAGACCAGCAGTCCCTGCCTTGGCCATGTCTAAGCCAGAAGGCCTGGCAATGCCCTCCATGGATCAGCAGTAACATTCAGTGGTACTAGTGCAGCTTGTGCAAGAGCACTATGGCAAAATGAGTCAGTGACATCTCCCGTGACCTGTGAAAGGTTAATCTTCCTGAGATCTGGGTCTTCAAATGCTAGCAGGCTTGACAGTAGCTCCTCTTGGCAAGCTCTTAAGGAGACATGCACACTTGTAAGGGTCTCCTTCAGTTGCTGTTTGTATTGGCAGGTATCAGTCAAGATATGTGCATTCAACACATGAAAGTCACCCACAGCAGCATGATCACCTTCCTGGTGGTGTCTCTCAGCTTACAGGGCCCTATTTCTTAGGTTTGTCTCCCAGAAGTTAGACTCTGTAGTCACAATGCTGCTGTTAGGAGGGTGCCATGTGTCCCCATCACAGCCAGATCACTTCATCCTCTCCCTGATCATCAGACCTAATGTTGCTGCCAGGGCTCTTGCACTCCTTGGTGGAGCAAGATGTGCCATTGGTCTGGTACAATTCCAAGGAGACATCAGCAATGGTGCCAGCACCATTCCTGCCATCAAAGATGTTACCCCAAACCATATCTTCACCCAGCACAAGTGTTGTAGGTCTGATCCCTCCTGTAAAGCTTGTGTCTCTATAATGCTACCAAGGAGATCAGATCCCATATCGGCCTACATGGATAATGACACCCAGTAATGCTATCATGGAACAGCATTCGGGTTATTGCTGTCAGGGCTATTGACCCTGACATTTTTGCTGGCATGACCTGAAGGCAACGTGTGAGAAGTAGCATCCGTAGTAGGGCATCCCTCAAGGCAGATGAAGACATGGCACTTCTTTTGTAAGAATCATTCCAAGTGGATTCATCATTCTACCCTTGGATTATTACCTACTGGACACACTACTGTATTAACCAATTGAGAACTCTGAGTATGAGAGCCATATGCAGGAGCATAAAGGTGAGACATGGTCATACTAGCTCCTAGGCATGTTTCTACCAACTATCTCAATACAAGTTGTCCCACCTGATTCCTTCTCTGCCATCAGCACTGGATGGTGTCACTTGCAAGAGGAGGCTTTCATAGTTCTGGTAATCTCTACCCTGGCATCCAGAAGACTGTGTTGAAATGGACATGAGACAACAGCTGGATGTAGCTCATGGACCAGTCACAGCATGAGTATCACCTAGATGAGAAACACAAATTAAATGCAATGTGAGAAAATGGTGGCATGCTTCAGAAGAAATTATTGGAGTACTCGGTGTAATAGGATTCCGGGAGCTTCAGGGGAGAAATTTACCACATATAGACACTGAACTGCAGGCCAGATTGCAGGAAACATGCAAATACCTTGCTGTTCCCCAGCACTCTCATCATACAGCAATGGATTATGGATACACAACCAAAGGGAGTTAATACAGTATGGATGAATCTAAGGCCATATCATACCACTATGAGAGTGAGGTCAGAGTACACCATATGAACAAGTCATGTGTAGAAGTAGAGAAAGAACTGACAGGAATTTGTAGGGGATCTTAATGCATGACAGTCTCTGTTAGCAAAAGTTAGGCTAACTGTAACCCTAATCACGCAAAATTTATAGAAGCAAGAATTGTGTAAAGCGAGTGAAAAAGAACTGTGTAAAAAGTTGTTTTTCGACCTTGTGTAAATACAAAATGTAGACTGAAGTGTCTTAAGTAAAAAAAACAAAATATCAGAATGACCTTGTATAAACAAAATGCAGCTGTTGCTTATTATTGTCTATAACAAAAATATAAATGCTGGCTGTAATTGTTTACCTGTTAAAAAACCTGTCTAGAAAGGGAAGACCCTATGTCCTAGTGCACTCTCTCCCTGCTGTAGCAGCTAAACAAAATAAAATATTTGATTTTGCTGCACCCAAACAAAAAGCAAGAACTAAGTGTTTCTCCCACACATGTTAACCATAGCACCCCCATGTAACTAGTGGCCAGAAACAAAATAAGCGGCAGCGTGCAGGGCAGACAGTGCAGCTTGACAACAGTATAAGGGAAGTAGAGCTGCATTACATGTGTAGCTATCTGCACATGGCCGCTCAGTGAAGGGAAAGGAACATCACTGGTGACAAGTCTTTACTCACCAGACAGTGTTTCCAGGCCACAGAGGACTCCCACTATGCCAGGCTGCTTCATGACAATTGCCCCCTTGTGAGATGTAAGTGGCTGGCATGGAATTGGTCTCTCACAAGTTGCTTCTAAGTCCTTATAAGAGTTGGCCAAACCTTTTTCTTCACAAACCAGCTTGTGCTTCAGCAGAGTGGTCACAACCACCAAAGGCATTTATAGCTGCACGGGTCTCCTTCCATTTCCTCCTCTTTGCAGCCTGGCCCTTTTGTCTCTCACCCTTTCTGTGCATGTGGCATTGTAAGATATCGCTATTTGGTTTCCTTTTTCAAGACAATTCACCGCTAAATCCCTAATAAATCTACCCCTGCCTGACTTGGGGTTGAGCGTAGGTGGGGCTGGGGACAGTTGGGGGCTGGGCTGCTGTTGGAAATGATCCAAAACTCCTCTCCCCTTTCCTAGTCTGTTACTGTTCACACTGGCCCTTACACTTCCACCTTTTCAGCAGCTGCTTCCCCTGGAGACATGGGACTTGATTTTACTATGATTTTCTCTAGTGAGAACCAGGACTAACTCACACAAATCTGGAATTACACCAGTGTTAGCCAGCATGAAAGGAGAATCAATCCCAATGGAGAGAACATGCTCTGTAGACAGGGCACCTATCACTTCTCCATTGTTTGTCTCACTTGGACCTCAACTGAAAGACCCAGATGAACTTACTATTTCTGTGCAAGGGTAGCAGTCTGTTTGAATGTAGGACATTGGCCTGTGATACCAACCATTCCATTCCCATACACCAGACCTTCCAGCGCTGCTTGAGCTGCTGATCCAGACATTCCAAAAACACTTTGTTCCCATTTTAAGCCTGATCTTCAGAGATGCTGAGCCCTTGCAACTCCAAATAGATTCAATTGGAGTTTTGAAGGGTGAGCACTTCGGAAAAGTCAGGCTATATAGGCATACAGCCATATATTGCATCACAAAAAAGGGATTGTGGAGCACATAGCATCCTGAGTCTACACTCATGCCAGTGGCTTGAGTTGTGCGTAGTTCACCATGGTTGATCTTGGAGCAGATGCAAAACAAAAAAAAATTATTTCAATAAAAATTATCCCTAGCATCATATGCTCAAGGTATGGTCAACCCATGTGCAGGGACACATATTCCCCTCTGACATGACTGAGTTGCATCAGGGCTGCTCCTCACAGTCTATGTATCAATTACAGCAGCCACAGTGGTCTACACAAATGTGTGATTGTGTGTGCTTAGCATAATATGTGTCAGGATGTGTGAACAAGGGTAGGGGAAGTGTGTGTGGTGATGTGGGTAGAGGCAATGGACTTGTGAGAAGATGGTTGCAGGCATGAGTGCGCATGTGAGGGGATTGTGCTTGTGGGGTGAAATACTGGGGGTTGTTTATAGTGCAAGTCTTAATAACTACAGTGGTGGGGCAGGGCTGTGCCTGTAGCTTGATTGGCCTTGATGCCAATTTAAAAAGTTTCCTGTATGAAGTCATCTAGTTTTGTGACAGTGTCTGTGCAGCACAAGTGGAGCAAATACCCCGTGGTTAGCACTGAGACTTGGGCAGTGCCCCTGCTGTTGGGGGATTGTTTTTACCAACGAGAGCAGGTTGAAATTTTTCTGTCAGAACTTCAGTTTGATGGAAAATGACTTTTGACAAAATGGAAATGTCCAGGAAAACAGAAACTTAAAAAAAAATGTTGGATTTTCATTTTTAAAAAGCCACCAAACTGAAAACTTTTTGGTTTTCAGTTATTTGACAAACTCCCCCCCTTGCAAAATTGGATGAAAACAAAAAAAAACACACCTTTTTTTTTATCCAAAGTTATGGCAGAGGAAAGAAAATAACACAAAACCATATATTTCTTGACCAGCCCTGCCTAGACTATATCGGCCAGTGAGTTGCTCCCTGGTAACCAGCCTGTTTCTGCACCTAAATCCAGCATTTCACGAGCACTGATGTGGTGTCTGTAGCAGGGATGTAATCAGTGCTATGAATTTATGTGACTATTGGTTGAACTCTATTCCTTCCTAACTCTGCAGAAGGTATTTGGGGTGTTGATCATGCAGCTTGCCACGTGTGCACTTTTGGTGGTGATTTTATTGCCTTGCATGATTTTTTGCAAAAAAAGAGACATTCAGGCCCACGGACTATAAAAGAGAAGGAGGTGTGGGGGGATGAGGAGGGTGGGAAAGAAGATTTGTGGTTTGAAGTAGAAATAGTGCTCTAGTTCTGCATCTGAAAGAATGAGGGCTTTGTAAGAGAAAGGGAGGGGACATGTGAACCAGCAGAAGCGTGAGAAAAAAGCAGAGGCCAGACTTAAAGCAAGGGAAATATTGCCAAGATTTCATGCAAAGAGAATGAAGTGTGAGGCCTGGAGCAGAAACAATCTTTGGGTAGTGAGGGGGAATTGGGAGAAGAATGCTGGATCAACACACAGATGATGGAATCCTGGCAAGACAGACGTGTCAAGCATCCAGCTCCAGGAAATCTGACCTTGCTTATTGCACAGCACATTTAAAATTGCCTTTGCTTTATTTCTTCCAAATTATAAACTAATCTATTTAGTGAGGGAAATGGGCCCCTAGTCTCTCCCCTTTTGTGGCCTCTTCACTGCATTCCAGCAGCATGAAGAGGCCATAAAGGAGGCAGAATGTCCCCCTGGGACTAAACCCTGGGAGCAAGAGACTACATCTTGCATCATGTCCCTTTGCAACCCTCAGCTCAGGATTAGGTGTGTGTGTGTGAAGGGGCTGACTCACGACTAGCACCTCCTTGTGGCCAGATATGGCATAGCAGCTCTCTCTTTGTCAGGTATTTCTAGCCAATGCTTGCTCCAGGCCTGCAGTTGTCTGCCTCTTCCTTTGACTCGGCCCTCCAACCAGATCATTTTTAAGTCTTTCCCCACCCGCGGTAGTCAACAAACAAAAAACAAGAGGAATTAATGGAAATGGACTGAGTTTACAGGTAATGGTGGGGAATGGGTCTCTTGCAAGGTGCATGAGCATCTGGCCATCCCTTTCTTCAGGGAGGGGGAATCAGTCAACTGGGGAGGGGACACCTTCAGCCAATCCTCTCTTCAGGAGCTGAAGATTAACAATCTGCTCCCCTCCCTGGTCTACCACCCACTGAGCTGTGGAGGTCTCTCTCTTAAGCTCCTCCCTCTAAGTCTGACACTGCTCACAGGTGCAAGGATGCACTGCCATCTTAGCCTACATTAGCTCATTAACCCCATATTGTCCCATCTGGGGTTTCTATACCCCATCTCAGAGTGGGAGAGTTGCATTCTGGCTAGCCTAGGATAGTGAAGTAACCCAGACATGAATGTCGGAAGCTGGTGTAATTTAGAACTGCCTCTGAGGTGGCTTTAAGTTGTGCCAGAGGCAAGACAGGTCTCCAGCTGGACCCGGCCGATGCAAAAGTGGCTTAAAGGTACCTCACACTGTCCACCCCACCTGAGTTGAGCCCCCTGAGAGAACTCAGAATTGGTGTGGAGGCCTGAATTGAATAGTGATTTTTTTTCACTTAAAAAACCAATGATTTCTGAAGAAATGCCTTCTGTGATTGCCAAATAAATATTCCCTGAACTATTTCAAGCCTTGATGAAAAGCTCTCTAGGGTTTTCAAGTTCCATAGGGTTACACTCTAGTGTAGGGCAGGGCTGGCGGAAGGAAGGGGTGAGCTCCTGCAGGTAAGTGGGCACAAGCAGACCACCACAGCAATTTACTGTTCCTCAACTCCACTGTTGCCCCCATGTGGTCACTGTAGCCTAACATAAGTTAAAGCAGCCATCCTGCTGCCCTAGCACAGTACAGAGTAGCCAGACAGCCCCAGGAGCAGGGAAATACCCAAGTGAGCTTTAAACCCCTCCCCTGACAGGTACTCTGTGCAGAATGGCATCAATGCAGCAGTTGGCTCCTCAGTGGGAAGTTTTTCCTCTGCAAAAACCTTGGCACTTTCCTAAGAAAGCTGCATCACAGTATCAAGGATAGAGCAAGTGTTTCCCATGCATATCATTAACTTCAGGAGCCCAACCCATCTTTTGATAGAAAGACATCCACGATACTTTAAAATATATCATTTTATTTGTATGTCCAGCCCATTTAACAGTGGATAAACTGACAAGAGAAATTCACAGATAGCCTGCAACTGGGTTAATCGGCCCCTGGCTTGTGTGAGGTTGCGTTTTGATGAGGCACGTTGTTCAGAACATATAGGAGGATATATCGAGTGTGACTGTACAAATCTTGGGCAAATCCCACACCCTCACTGGAGCCTGCCACTCCAATATCCTGCTCCCTCAACGCGTGGAACTCCTGCTGCGAGAGCTGGATTTCATAACCAAGATCTGAGAGCAGAACTTTACCCCTCATTTTCAATACCCCCAGTGTACCATTAGCCTAAATTCCTGCCCTTTAAAGATAAATGCAATTAAAACATCTAGACACTTATCAACTACACTGGGCTGGAGCCTTAGCTGGTATAAGTCAGTGTAGTTCCGATGAGTGCAGGGAGCTGTATTTATACCAACAGAGGATCTGGACCACCACATTTCTCTAAAATCCTGACTTATAAAGCACCCTTGCAATAACATCTAGGAGCAAGATATCTGTTCTATCGGTATAAGCCAGGGAGATCCCAAGAGCCTTTTTGACTCCACCGCCCCAAATCTCTCTGGGCCCCATCCCTAGAGATGCTGCACACCAGATGCTCCCATTGAAGTCGGAGGGAGCTGAGGGTCCTCAGCACCTCTGAGGACTGAGTCTTCAGTCAGCAACCACTGGAGAAAGCTACCGGCAGGGAGTTATGCCTCTAAGTGGGCCTTTCCTCCACCCCTGCTCCCAAGCTTCTGGATTGCCAGTCATGTCCATCACATAAAGCTGTAGGGTGGGATTTATAAAGGGACCTATGGTAGTTAAGTGCTCAGCTCCTAGTAAGGTTCAATGGGAGTTTGAGACCTAATTCCCTTAGGTTCCTTTGAAAATCCTAGCCATAATGCCCTCGTCATTTTTTTTCCTATGCATAAAAAGCCCTGAAGAGCGCAAAGCCCTGCATTGGCAAAGAGAACTTCCTTTCCCACTTGCCCCCTCACTCAACTTCCCCATATAAATCCACATACCCGCTTACCCACTCACACCCACCTCTACTGACACAGAACATTCATACCAGCCTGGGCCAGAAACCTTTAGCTGTATGGCTACATAGAGGAGTTTGCAATTGCCAAAGAACAGAGCACTACCGACGAGAGGCTCGCTTTCCATCCTAGTCCCTTTAGGGCTATTTGGATTTTCTAAGTAGGCCCAGCCTGCCATATAATCACAGTCTTGACCCTTTGTGACTCCTGGGGTTTGAAAAGCCATGATGGCGTTCATCTCAGCTGAGCCATGAAAGGAGGTTCCTAGTAGTTCCCAGATGGACTGCATGTAATTAAATTATGTTTTGTAAAGTATTTGGATAGTGTGCTTTCAAGATGTGCAATAAATAGTGTCATATCAGTGGAACTCTCCAAATTCACTGAAGCTGACTATAACCCACCTCCTTTGAAACAGGTACTGGACTACACATATATAATGGGTATGGACTACACATAGAGTAAGTGAGACAACTTGTAGAAGTGTCTGTACATTGTACACATCCCCTAGATCTCATAGCTATTCATCATAGTTTTAAAACAATGTATAGGATAGTAATTCTTCATGGGTTTTGTTACCATTTAACTGAGTTATGAAAACATAGTTTATAAATGCACAGTGATCCGAGAGAGAGAGAAAGAGAAAAACTTAGGTTGATTGGCTAGTTTTCTAGAGAACAGCTGTACTGTTGTTCTTCTTATGGCTGACCTTAAGCATTTGCCAGCCCTGGGTTCTTCACTTCAAGGAGGGCTTAAGAGAAGAGTAGTTATCAGAGTCTTGTGGTGATGAAGGAGTGTCTGTTTCAATGGTCCTGTTGGATTTCAGACCCCAGTCTGAACACCCAGCAAGTTACCACTGTTCTCAGATCTCATTACTAGAATTTGAGTGTTGTTCTGGTTGGTTTTCTTGTGCATCACGTACAATTTGTACTGAAATCTTGCCGATTTCTAAAGGATTTTTTCACGCATATTTTGCTCCTGTTTCCTGGAATCCAAGAAAAAAAATGCACTAGAGTAACCTTTAAAAAAAAAATAAAGCAAACACCAACAAAGTAAAAGCCTGTTCCCATCATTAAATGCTGCATTCATGCTGCATACAGTAAAACCACACCCACTATATACCGATAGGCTGCAACAAACCCCACTGCAGGATAAGGATTCTGACACAGCAGCCTTGCAGCGGCTAAGAACCAGCATCCAGCACCCCTTCTAGGGAGAAAAAAGTGGTAAGTGTTTTTAAAAAAAAAAGTTTTATTTTCATGAATCAACTGCATAGCTGTGATGTGTTGACTTACAGGCTTCTTATAAAAATGTTTGCATAGTGTGGAATCATGAATGCCTAACCAATGTAACTCTGCAACTGGCTCTATCTGATTTGTACTGAGATTAACTGGAAAGCGTTACTTACTATTCCTTACCTGAACACCTACTGGCATTTGTTTATCAATGTTTGAGGGCAAGCGGCACCTTTCCTTACATCTGCTGATACTTACCACAGATCACTTGTGAAAGGTGAATTCTGCATGTTTTAGTGATGCATAGTTTGGCAGGGTACTTTCCAGCACTGTGTTGCTGTAAAGGATTCAGATTCTCCAAAGCTCAGAGTGAGTGAGGGCACTGACAGACTGAGAGTAAATATAATCAGGGCCCAGGGCTTTTAGTCACTTACTTTTCATCTATTTTCTATCCCTTCTAAATTAAGTTCTGTTCTTGACAACAGGCATTTTCCTTTGAGCAGGAATATCTGTCAGAGCTGGTGGTACTTTTGATCAGAACTGAAAACACGTTTAGGAGAATAAACTTGAAGAAGGGACAAGTAAATATCTTTGGTCCCAGTACAACTGAGGAGACTCTTAACTGCTCTTCTTCACCCACAGACATCTATATTTTTGCATGCTGATGCAGTCACCTCTAACTGCACAGGTTATGGAGCAGATCATGTGCCTCAGTTCCACAGACAAATTTTAAAGAACCATTTCCATGATTTCAAAAATATTTCCAGTGACTGGTTACAAATGAAAGGAACAGCACAAAGTGAATAGAGTGAAAGCAGTGTTCCTGACACTTTGTGACCTCTTAATTGGATCAGAGATTTCAATCTGAAGAGCCTCAAAAAAGTCACACATAAAGCAAAAAGCAAATGGTGCTGTTATTGCATACTGCAAGTATGTATGTATGTATGTATGTAACTTAATTTCTATGAGTCTAGCATGCACCTAGAATTTATCTTACTGAACTATCCCTTATGTTGGAGGGGGTTTGTATTATGTATGGTCCATAACCGCTCAACTGTGATGTTAAATTAATAGATTTGGAGCTCAGTACTGCAAGATTATGAATACCCCAACCCTGATCTAACAAAACTCTTAGGCCTACACTTAACTTTAAACACATCAATAGTCCTATTGAGCCAATGGGATTGCTCACATGCTTGAAGTTAAGCACGTGCTTAAGAGCTTTTCTGGATTGGAGATTCAGTTTGTAGATAATTTGCACATTTTTTATTTTTACATATTTTTCAACCAGATTGTCCTACTTCCATATTGTTCACCAATTATAAGCCGTTTGGAGTAGCATACACCACTGTGCAAAACACCCAGTTCCAGACCCTCAAAATCCCTCCACCAGTATTGCTCCAGGTGATCCATCTAGCCAGTTAAGGAATAGCAACAGTGAGCTATGGAGAGTATGATGGTGAATCCTCCTTGCCCAGGAAAATGACTCCAACACTCACATAATCAACAAAGGAGAAGGCAGTGCAGGAGAACTCAGAGGTGAGACAAAACCGGCTTCCAAGCCCATGCTGGGAGAGGTAGAGGAGATGGAAATTAGAGGCTACATTTTTTTTAAATTACCAATGTAACAATTTTAAAATGTTGTTACACCTTAAACAAATCTCTAGAAAAATGTCATTGCCCAATCACATATAGTTGTGTGTGCAACACCTTGAGCCAGATCCTCAGCTACTGAAAAACAATGTAATGGGGCTAGATGAATTTACTCCTCCAGACCTCTAACACACTCTCTTCTCTGGCTTTCAGTTTACCCAACTGACTCGGATCTCTGATCTTGTGGGCTGAACTTCTGCTGACCTCCAGGAAACAATATGGGACAATTTCCATAAGGTTCTCCGCACTGAGTTTTCCTTCCCATAGGTCCCTTCCTGCAACTTTTTGAGTGGGAAGGGGAAATCTGGCCAAGGAATCTCACAGAGTAAACTGAGACTAGAGATACCAACACTGACTTTTTTATGCTCCTACAATTCAAGAGATAATCACGGGATACAAGTAATTTCCCAGAGTTTGGCAAGTCAAAGAACCCATATCAGACATTTCACAGCTTTCAGTTTATTTGGGGGCAGGGGCGGCTCTAGAAATTCCGCTGCCCCAAGCAGGGTGGTGTGCCGCGCCGCTCGCGCCGCCCTTCCCTGGTCCCGCGGCCGGGGCAGAAGTGCCTGCGGACGGTCCCGTGGTCCCGCGGCTCTGGTGGAGCATCCGCAGGCACGCCTGCGGGAGCTCCGTCTGAGCCACGGGACCAGCGCACCCGCCGCAGTCATGCCTGAGGGAACTCAAGCAGAGCCGCGGGAAGAGGGGACCCTCCGCAGTCATGCCTGCGACAGGTCCGCTAGTCCCGGGGCTCCGGTGGACCTCCCGCAGGCATGACTGCGGAAGGTCCACCGGAGCCAAATGCCGCCCTGCCAGGACAATGCCGCCCCACGCGCCTGCTTGGCGCACTGGGGTCTGGAGCCGGTCCTGTTTGTGGGGTGGGGGGGACAAAAACCTCAGAAGACCCACAGTAAGTGGACTGAGTGATTGGGGACTGCATTTCACTGTTTAGTAAGAAGTAGGAGGTTATAGTTTGATCATGAGCCTGATGCTGCTCTCAGGAATACCTCCACTGAAATCAATAGAATTCCACCAGTGTAAAAGTAATGTAAGTTAGAGGAGGATCAGATCCTACATATTAGCTACCTGGCATCTCCTTTTCAATACTATATATTAATAACCCCCAAAATAATTTTTTTAAATAGTAAAATATACTAAACAATTATGGGCCTAGTCTTGCAATCTGATCTACGAGGGTGACCCCCATGCACCAATATGAAGCCCCACTTACTTCAATGAGATTACATACCAGCATAAAGGTTCACTTGCTTGGAGCAGATTTCAGGATTGTTTTTTTATCTGTAGGGCCAAAATTTAGATGTGCAAATATGAATAGGAATGTTTGCATTAATTACACATAAAATCCAATGAAAACCATTTTTGTTTGGTTGTTTTAGTCTTGTAAAATATTTCATTTAACTGTTTTCAAATCAAAGAGCCCAAAGGGGTCTCTTTTTGACTTTGATCAGGGTTTTGCATACAGCATGATTGCAGGACTGATCTCAGACCTTTCACGTGGCAAATTCCCACCATGTATGTTCTCTGATTTGCCTCCTAGGTTTAAGTCCCTAAGACCCTATTCTAACACAGCAGAAGATGAAGAAACTCTCACTGATTTCAGTGGGGAAGATTACTTGCATCCTCTAACAAGAGAACAGGAACCCTGCCATCAGGTCTTCAACTGGGGTAAATCAGTGTACCTCTGCTGAAGTCACTTTTAAAGCACTATTATAAACAAGGGGCTAGATCCTCAGCTGGTGCAAATCAGTGTAGCAATGGAGTTATGCTGATTAACACCTGCCTATGGTCTTGGTTTTTTAAAAGTTGCTGTGGAATGTTACACCCAACAATGCAATGGAATATATTTAGATGGGTTCTGGGAGAATGAATAATGGACTGTACCAATTAAAAGGATTTTTCTATCTCTAACCTCTGTGATTCCATAAGAAGTAAAAGATCTAAAAAGGCCTGTCTAGTAAGAAAGCTACTGCTGAAACATGAAACACAGGAAAAAATGAATGTGCTGTTTGTGAGTGTTGTGGCTGACATCCTAGCCACTGTTTTATAAATAATGTTTAATGAAACATAAAAAATTAGGCCAAGATTCTTAAAAATGGCCTGTGGTTTGGGATGCCTGAGTTTTTGGGTGCCTAACTTGAGAGGTTTTAAGGGGGCTCCTTTAAGGTGTCTCAGATTGCGTACCCAAAGCCACTGGCCACTTTTGAAAATTTTTGCAGACATTTCAAAAATGAATTGGAGGTGAATTCTGAACTGTGACCAAATTGGTCCAAGGATTCCATGTCATGTGAAGGGTATGATGTCATGTGTATTGGTAGGCTGCACCATATTCATATTGTATTACATCCAGCATGTGGACAGTTACCTTAATATTTTTGCTCTCCTAAATCACGAGATATATATCCTTGTCATGAATAGTTAGTAAAGGGTTAAAGCATAGTACCTGGTGGGCATCTGACCTGAGGACCAATCAGGGAAGAGAATTTGAAACTCCTAGGAGGGAACTTTTCCCTCTGTTTGGGGGGGGGTCTTTGTCTTTGGCCGTTTGGAGTTCAAGAGACCAGACGAGTTAATCAAGTCCCTACAAGTTCCACCTTTCTGAACTAATTTCTTCTAGTCAAGATAGTGAGTATTAGAAAGATACTTTGTGTCCTTATCTAATAATCCTATGTTTGCAATTCTGTGTGTTTGTTATTGATTATTCTTAATTCTGCTTGTACTGGTTGTACTGAGAAAGAGAGAGAAGTCTCTCCAGAACTTAGCAAGGTTATACCCTATGAGTGCCCAGCTTGGATTCATAGAGATTCTGTATTTTCTTTTGTTCTCTTAATAAATTCTTTTCTTTTCTTTGGACTTGGTTAATTCCTTCCCTTGGGGAAATTCAGGGGAAGGGGAGGGGGAAGTGGGCTGCTTCCCTGTGTGTAGAGATTCAAGGCGTTTGAATCCAGGCACCTCTGTCTCCAGAGCAGGCTGGAGAGAGGGAGGAGGGGGGAGGTTCCTCCTCTGTGAATTGATCTGTGTTCCCAAGGGGGGAAACAGGGGTGTCCCGGCCCACGGAATTGACCGGGTGGTGGCAGCCGAAGGGGAGACCTACCCTAGGATTTTGGGGTGGGGGAAGACATGCGGGTCCTCACTTTGAAACCGCCCAGTTTCAAGTGAGGGTAGACTCTGACATGGTGGCAGCGGAGTTTCGAACCCATTGTTACAAGGAGTTTTTTTCAGCTGGGCTACGCTGAAGGGAGCTATTCTCTTCTTCTAGAGCAGGAAAGCAACCTGACAGAAGAGGGAGTTTACAGTTTCAGCCAGGTTGGCTGGAGGGAATTAAGTTCCAGCAGGCTTTGTTGGAAGCAGTTTTCTTCTGTTTGCTTGAGGCAGCTTGAGGAAAAGGCAAGTTTCAAGCAGTTTTCAGGGTTGGGAGGAGTTTTTTTTCTCTGCTGGCTATGCTGAGGAAAAACTCTTCCCTAGAGGTGTGTCCTTCCTTTGTGATATCAGGTATCACTCAGGATTCCTAAGGTGGGGGGAAGTGCTCGCCAAAGTACATTCCCATCCAACAGGAAAAACAGGTTTGGGGGGGGAAGAGACAAACCCTCCAGCCAGGTTTTTTTTTTTTTTTTTTTTTCTCCCTGTGTCTTTTGAAAGGATCAGAAGACAGGAGAACACAAATCCCTGAGGAATAGACCAGATTTTTCTCAGGGGTATTGTTAGCAGCAGCCTTTCAGCTGGGCTGCTGGGTACAGCAACTCAGAGCAGAGGGAGACAGAGGAATTTTTTTTTACTCTTTCCCTCTTTCTCAGTACAAACCAGTAACATTACACAAACCACAATTTGCTATACAAAGGAGTGATTTCTCTTTCTTTACTCAAGTTATCATAGCCAGGGTTAGGGACTGTCAAACACCACAGACAGTTCACTGACTGCATAGGGGTGTGGCCAGCACCAGAAGGCACACAACCATGAGTACTGGTGAAACAATTAGCAAACTTGACCTGGCCAGGCTGCAGGCTGAAGAAAAACAAAAAGAACATCAAAGACAGATGGAACTAATTATTGCAGAAAGGGCCAGGGAAGAAGCTAACCACAAGAGGGAGCTGGAGAAACAAGAGGCTGAGCACAAGAGACAAATGGAAATCCTGAGGGAGACCCACCAGCAGGCTCTGGAATTAGCAAAGACTAAGCAGCAGGAGCCAACCAATCCAACCCCTTTTCAACCTACTGATCAACCTTCTCGGAGAAAATTTCCCGCCTACAGGGCAGGGGATGATGTTGAGGCCTTTTTAGAAAACTTTGAGAGGGCCTGTATTGGATACCATCTTCCTAAAGATCAATACATGCTGGAGCTGAGGTCACAGCTCAGCGGACAATTATCCCTGGTGGCAGCTGAAATGCCTAGAGACCTGATGGACGACTTTCCACTGTTCCTAACCAAGGCCAGACTCAGAATGGGCATCACCCCTGATCACGCCCGTCAGCGTTTCAGAGCCCAGAAATGGAAACCAGAGATGTCATTTCCAGAGCACGCTGCTTACCTGGAAAAACACTATTTCTCCTGGATATCAGGATCCAAGGTTAAGGAGCTAGACGACCTACACCTCCTGATATTGATGGAACAGTTCCTAGATGGTGTTCCTGAGAACATTAGACGCTACATCCAAGATGGTAAACCAAAAACTCTCACTGAGGCAGGAGAGATTGGAGCCAGATGGATGGCATCGGTAGACAACACGACAGCTACTGCCAAGGGGAGCGAATCCAACAGGGTACACAGCGACACTAAACCCTACCGTCGCGGACCAATCAAACCCACACCTACAACCCACGGACAGTCACACTCTACCTTTCCTTCTACCTCACCAGTCTCCAGTAGACCAACACAAACCGGTGACCCATCAACTGGGCGATGTTTTCAATGCAATGAATTGGGGCATATCAAAGCCAAATGCCCAAAGAACCTAAACTGAGTGCAACTCCTTGCACCTTCACACCAAGGAAAGCCGGACATAGATGTATCTCAAATACCCTTAGAACATAGGGAAACTTTGAGAGTGGACGAAAAGGAGATCATCGCATGGAGAGACACTGCAGCACATGTGTCAGCTATCCACCGAACCTTCGTGGACCCCAAATTCATCAACCAGAAAACCAAAGTGACAATTCGACCCTTCATGTCAAAACCTGTAACATTACCTACAGTGCGTTTACCTGTCCAGTACAAGGGCTGGTCAGGGAAGTGGACTTTTGCTGTCTATGACAACCATCCGATTCCCATGCTACTGGGGAACGACTTGGCCCGACACATTGAACAGCAAAAAACAGAGGGAGTGGTTACACGCAGCCAAGCCAGACGAGCTGCCGGACCCATCCCTGTTCCTGAGCCATCCACCGGGACCCCGTCTGTGTTACCAGAGACCCAGACAGAGGTGGTGGAACCGGATCCCAGGCCAACACCTACAGCAGCCATAGTACATCCAGTCCCAGAACCGGAACTGGAAGAGCAACCAGCGCCAGCACCGGCGCCAGCTATTACAACTCCACCGCCAGAGGGCGACAACGGGCCTGAACTGGAAAAACCAGCAGACAACCCTACCCAAGAGGCTCAGCCGGAGCCTGAAATGACGCCTTGTGCACCAGCGGAGAGCGGTTCACAGTCAGCGGAAACAACCTCATCACCTACATCGCTCCCAGAGGAACTGGTGTCTCCCGCCTCAAGGGAACAGTTCCAAGCAGAGCAGGAAGCCGATGACAGCCTCAAGAAAGCATGGGCGGCGGCACGCAGCAACCCACCGCCTCTCAGCTCTACTACCCGATCCCGGTTCGTTGTGGAGAAAGGACTGTTATACAAGGAATTTCTTTCTGGTGGACACCAGGAGGACTGGCATCCTCAAAAACGGTTGCTCGTTCCGACCAAGTACCGGGAAAAGCTCTTAAGCTTAGCCCATGATCACCCTAGTGGCCATTCTGGGGTGAAACGAAGCAAAGACAGGTTGGGAAGGTCCTTTGACTGGGAGGGGATGGGCAAGGCGGTAGCCACTTACGTCCGGTCTTGTAAGGTATGCCAAACGGTAGGAAAACCCCAAGACCAGATCAAGGCCCCTCTCCAACCACTTCCCATAATGGAGGTCCCATTTCAGCGAGTAGCTGTGGATATTATGGGTCCTTTCCCAAAGAAGACCCCCAGAGGAAAGCAGTACATACTGACTTTTGTGGACTTTGCAACCAGATGGCCGGAAGCAGTAGCTCTAGGCAACACCAGGGCTAACACTGTGTGCCAGGCCTTAACTGACATTTTTACCAGGGTGGGTTGGCCCTCTGAAATTCTTACAGATTCGGGAACAAATTTCCTATCAGGGACCATGAAAGACCTGTGGGAAACTCATGGGGTGCATCACTTGGTTGCCACCCCGTACCATCACCAAACTAATGGCCTAGTGGAAAGGTTCAATGGAACTTTGGGGGCCATGATCCGCAAATTCGTCAATGAACACTCCAATAATTGGGATCTAGTGTTACAACAGTTGCTGTTTGCCTACAGGGCTGTTCCACATCCGAGTTTAGGATTCTCACCATTCGAGCTGGTGTATGGCCATGAGGTTAAGGGGCCATTACAGCTGGTAAAGCAGCAATGGGAGGGGTTTACACATCCTCCAGGGACTAACATTCTGGACTTTGTAAGCAACCTTCAAAACACCCTCCGAGACTCTTGGGCCCTTGCTCGAGAGAACTTAAGAGATGCTCAAGCGGAGCAAAAGGTCTGGTATGATCGACATGCCAAGGAGCGGTCCTTCAAGGTAGGAGACCAGGTCATGGTCTTGAAGGCGCAACAGGCCCATAAGATGGAGGCGTCCTGGGAAGGACCATACATGGTCCAGGAGCGCCTGGGAGCTGTTAACTACCTCATAACATTCCCTGATTCCTCTTTAAAGCCTAAAGTGTTTCATGTTAACTCTCTAAAGCCCTTTTATCCCAGAGAATTACAGGTCTGTCACTTTACAGTTCAGGAAGGAGATGACACCGAGTGGCCTGAAGGTGTCTACTACGAAGGTAAAAGAAATGGTGGTGTGGAAGAGGTGACCCTCTCCACAACCCTACAACGTCTACAGCGGCAACAGATCAAGGGACTGTGCACTGACTTCGACCCCTTGTTCTCAGCCATCCCAGGACGGACTGAGCAAACCTACCACTCCATTGACACAGGTAATGCTCACCCGATTAGAACACCACCCTACCGGGTGTCACCTCATGCCAAAGTTGCTATTAAACAGGAGATTGACAACATGTTGGAGATGGGTATCATCCGCCCTTCTACCAGTGCATGGGCATCTCCAGTGGTTCTGGTTCCCAAACCAGATGGGGAAATACGCTTTTGTGTGGACTACCGTAAGCTAAATGCTGTAACTCGTCCAGACAACTATCCAATGCCACGCACTGATGAGCTATTGGAAAAGTTGGGACGTGCCCAGTTCATCTCTACCATTGATTTAACCAAGGGATACTGGCAGGTACCACTAGATGAACCTGCCAGGGAAAAATCTGCCTTCATCACCCATGCAGGGGTGTATGAGTTTACTGTGCTTCCGTTCGGACTGCGGAATGCACCTGCCACCTTCCAAAGGCTGGTGGATGGTCTACTAGCAGGATTGGAAGACTGTGCAGTTGCATACCTCGATGATGTGGCCATTTTTTCTGATTCATGGCCCGAACACCTAGAACATTTGAAAATGGTTTTAGAGCGCATCAGGCAGGCAGGACTAACGGTTAAGGCCAAAAAGTGTCAAATAGGCCACAACAGAGTGACTTACCTAGGACACCAGGTGGGACAAGGAACCATCAACCCCCTACAGGCCAAGGTGGAGGCTATCCAACAGTGGCCTGTCCCAAGGTCAAAGAAACAGGTCCAATCCTTCTTAGGTTTGGCCGGATATTACAGGCGATTTGTACCACACTACAGCCAAATCGCTGCCCCACTAACTGATCTGACCAGGAAAACCCAGCCAAATGCAGTTAAGTGGACTGATGAGTGTCAGAAAGCCTTTACCCAGCTTAAGGCGATGCTCATGTCGGACCCTGTATTAAGGGCCCCAGACTTTGACAAACCCTTCCTAGTTACCACCGATGCATCTGAACGTGGGGTAGGAGCGGTACTAATGCAGGAAGGACCGGATCACAACTTCCATCCTGTCGTGTTTCTCAGCAAGAAACTGTCTGAGAGGGAAAGCCACTGGTCCATCAGTGAAAAAGAATGTTACGCCATTGTGTATGCCTTGGAAAAGCTACGCCCATACGTTTGGGGCCGGCAGTTCCAGCTACAAACTGACCATGCTGCGCTAAAGTGGCTTCACACCAACAAGGGAAACAACAAGAAACTTCTCCGCTGGAGCTTAGCTCTCCAAGACTTTGACTTTGACATTCAACACATTTCAGGAGCTTCCAACAAAGTTGCTGATGCACTCTCTCGTGAAAGTTTCCCAGAATCAAGTGGCTAAAAACTGTTCTTAATATGTTTTCATGCTTAGTAGTCGATGTAATAGTGCATGTGTTTTATTACTCTGGTTGTTTTACAGTTCTAGGAGGAAATCGCCGCCAGTGGATCCCACTGTGACGATTTGGGGGGCGTGTCATGAATAGTTAGTAAAGGGTTAAAGCATAGTACCTGGTGGGCATCTGACCTGAGGACCAATCAGGGAAGAGAATTTGAAACTCCTAGGAGGGAACTTTTCCCTCTGTTTGGGGGGGGGGGTCTTTGTCTTTGGCCGTTTGGAGTTCAAGAGACCAGACGAGTTAATCAAGTCCCTACAAGTTCCACCTTTCTGAACTAATTTCTTCTAGTCAAGATAGTGAGTATTAGAAAGATACTTTGTGTCCTTATCTAATAATCCTATGTTTGCAATTCTGTGTGTTTGTTATTGATTATTCTTAATTCTGCTTGTACTGGTTGTACTGAGAAAGAGAGAGAAGTCTCTCCAGAACTTAGCAAGGTTATACCCTATGAGTGCCCAGCTTGGATTCATAGAGATTCTGTATTTTCTTTTGTTCTCTTAATAAATTCTTTTCTTTTCTTTGGACTTGGTTAATTCCTTCCCTTGGGGAAATTCAGGGGAAGGGGAGGGGGAAGTGGGCTGCTTCCCTGTGTGTAGAGATTCAAGGCGTTTGAATCCAGGCACCTCTGTCTCCAGAGCAGGCTGGAGAGAGGGAGGAGGGGGGAGGTTCCTCCTCTGTGAATTGATCTGTGTTCCCAAGGGGGGAAACAGGGGTGTCCCGGCCCACGGAATTGACCGGGTGGTGGCAGCCGAAGGGGAGACCTACCCTAGGATTTTGGGGTGGGGGAAGACATGCGGGTCCTCACTTTGAAACCGCCCAGTTTCAAGTGAGGGTAGACTCTGACAATCCTATAATACGCTACAAAGCTAAACGCAGCTTTTGGAATTAGCAAACATAAATCCTGTCAAAGACAAGATACATGACTGACCTGCCTTTGATACAAGTTTAGGAGGTGGCTTCACCTCACGCCTATTAGTACCTGGAATGCTGTGTCCTAAACAAAACATAAGAGGAGTGCATCATGTTATCAGAGAAACAAGTTGAAGTTGGTGGGTTGAATCTTAAATGATGTATAAAGGGTTTTAGCTTGTAAACATCCCTATTATAAATAGAGGTGATTTTTAGGGTGCACCTTGGAAGCACGCTTACTGTGTAAGGTGAACATGCTGCAAGATAAGAACTGCTTCTCAAAAGGAGGGGTATGTATGTCTCTTTCATATCATACTGGTTTTTTTTTCTTTAGGCAGTAAATTGGCTATGCTTGGTTATTTGGTCTCTTGGACATTTTTAATAACAAACCATGAGTTAATCAAGCACTTGGCTACACTTATAGAAATAGTATGTAGCTTTTTGTGTATGTAGCAATCCAAACCAAGGGAATACAAAATCCCAGTTCTGAAAGGATATGGGGACATGTTTTTAAACTGGGATGTCTAACATTAGATACCCAAATCTGTACGCACCTAACAATGATGAGGAAATGGATTGACCTTCCCCATTTTCCTCAAGCAGAAGGGAGATTAAGGTGGCTCCTAGCATCTTTGAATATCAGAAAAGAATATCATTTCATGTGTAGATGGAGTTTGGGGATTGTACATGTGCATGTGCGGGAGGCAGGGAATTATTTTTTCTGAACTGATTTCTCGGTCACTTCTGCTGTGATCATTGCTTATATGAGTTTGGAAGTTATTATTTAGGGTCATATTCTGAGCCCCTCGCTCACACTGAGGTCTGGTCAACACTACAAAATTTGATTGATATAATCCACCTTGTGTCGACCTATTTGTGCTCATATCTACATTCAAATTTGTCTCCAGATGCCTGTACAGCAATACAGTAAAACCACCTCCCCAAATGGCATTGAGCCATGGTTGACCTACTGAGGTCAACACAGACACTGTGCGACCTATGTTGATCCTAAAAGTCCTCCACCAGCTGTCCCACAATGACTTGTTTCCTGTTCTGGTCACAATTTTAAACTCTGGACTCCTGCCTGAAGTACTCAAAAGGTACTGGATCTCTTGGCCTTTGGGGAGAAAAGGTTGTGCAGACACAGCTATGGACCAGCTGTAGAAACATGGACATCTGTGAAAAGATTGCACAGGGGATGCAAGCGAAGGGGTATGGCAGGGATCAGCAGTGGTGCCGCATTAAAGCAAAGAAACTGTGGCAGACATACGATGAGGCCAACAATGGATCTGGTGCTGAGTCGTAGACCTGCCGCTTTTACAACGAGATTCATACCATACGTGGTGGAGACCCCACCAGCCTGTGCAGTCCACTGTGGATACCTTGAAGGAGCCTCAGAAAGAGACCTTAGGTAAGCCTGTGTATATATTTTTCCTTACAGTGTTTAAATGTAAAGCTGGCACTCGGCCCACCCCTAAATTAACAGGACACAGGTATTGACTTTTCATTGTTTTACTTATCAAACACAAGAACTGGGGTAGAGTTGTTATCTGCTTTTCATTCCCCTGTAGGGTTAGGTGGAGGTGACGGCACATGGGGAGCAGTTTGTTTATGGATGACCCTTCTACCCTCTTAAGAGATCTAGATGAAACTTTCGTGGAGATATTCTGCAGTCCTCTCCTGAAGGTCTCTAGGGGTGGCAGCCTTATTTCCCCCCCACAATAGGACATTTCCCATACCAGTCGTTGGCAGGCACCATTGCAGTCAACAGGCTAGTGGCATATGAGTATGGTGGCTTTAGGATGCCAGCAGTACCTGTGCTCTCTGTGCCATTGTTACCCTCAGAAGTGACATATGAGCTAAAATCATCAATGGCTGTGGAAAATAGTGCCAGTATTCAGTGCCATTGCCCCATACTCATACCCATGCAAATAGGAGATGACGTTTTGTTGTTTCATACAACCAAAAAACTTAATTCCCTCCTCCTTCCCCATCCCTCTCCCTCCCCCTGCCTGTGGCAGGCCATACTCACCATGGCTTGGGCTGGAGAGTGGTGATCTGCAGAGGCACTCCAAAGCTGAAGTGCCAATAAGCATGTCTCATTAGAAAATGCTATGGGAATAAGGCCATGTCTACACTAGCGAGCTTACAGTGATGCAGCTGTGCCGCTGTAAGGTCTCCAGTGTAGCCACTCTATGCCGGTGGGAGAGAGCTCTCCTGGTGACATAATTAAACCACCTTCAACGAGCGGTGGTAGTTGTCCATACTGGCGCGTCTGTTGGTGCAACTTATGTTGCTCGGGGGGAGGAGGAGAGGGTTCACACCCTTGAGCAACAAAACAGTTATACCGACAAAAGTGCTAATGTAGACATGACCTAAGACAGTGCTTCTCAAAGTCAGAACGCCCCTTGTTCAGGGAAAGCGTCTGGCGGTCCGGGCCAGTTTTTTTACCTGCCGTGTCTGCAGGTTTGGCCAATCGCGGTTCCCACTGGCTGCGGTTCACTGCTCCAGGCCAATGGGGGCTGTGGGAAGCAGAGTGGGCCGAGGGATGTGCTGGCTGCTCTTCCCACACTGGCCTAAGAGAAAGGAGTTTTGAAACCTTTCTCTCCCTTTCTATTGTGACTGTAAATCCAATGATATGCCCATCTGTTTTATCTGTAGCTGCTGCTATTAAGCCCTTGAGGGTGCCCTCTCCATGCCTACAGAATGCCTGACCCTGAGAAGGAGAAAAAAGAGGACTCGATGTGACATGTTCAGAGAGATCCTGCAAGCCAGTGCTGCATCGGACGATGAACAAAGGGCCTGGAGGATCAATATGGCAGACAGCATGGAGAAGGAAAGAGCAGACAGGAGAGAGGCCAAAGAGACCCAACAGGAAACAGAGAGGGAGGTGCACCAGGATATTGGCTTCTCAGGTAGCAAAGACAAATGCTGCAGATGCTCGTTGACCCACCATTCTTCTCAGTCACTGGAAAACTCCTGTGTAACAGCTCCCTATACTCCCCAACATTCTACGTGTCATCATGGGCCACATCCCTACCCCTACCACTTCATGCCAGAGGACTGCAAGGAAAACCACACCTTCACATATGCCAACCTGTGAGAGCCACGGCTGGTGTGCGTGTAGCCAAAATGGACTACATTTGTCCACTGAAATAGGCAGAAAACATTCCTGTCTGTCTAATATTAAAGGTCCGTTCCATTAATTTATGTTAGAAGATTGTACTGTGTGGACTTTTTTTATTTACACATTGGGTTTCCTCACTGTTTTTGCTATGCATTTTTTTTAAATGAACTAATCGTTATTAGTTCACAACACATGCTGCACAATGCATAGTGGTACTCAAAGCACCCACTCCTTGTAATTGTATGGGACCACAGAACTCAGAGGTTCAATGAAACACACACTGTAATGATTATAAATGTACAGCAAGCAATGCATACTTCACAGCTTCAGCAAAAGACACCAGGGTAATATTTATAAATGTACAAGTAGCACTATACTGCAATATTCCTAACAACCCCCAAAACGGCAGAGCAAGAGCACAGCCCAGCACATTAGTGGGACTGACTTGTGAAGTGCTCTGTCAAGGCTTCCCTCATCTGCATAGCTCCATATAGAGCTCTTGTAATGGCCCCTGTGTCTGGCTGTTTAAAGTCAGCAGACAGCCACTCCGACCCTGCCCACTACCCTGGCGGTAACTTTTCCTCCTTTGCCTCACAGATATTATGCAGGACACAACAGGCAGCTATTTTTCTGAGATCCAGTTATGTGAATAAACACTGCCAATGTCTCATCAATGTACCAAAAGCACATTCAAATTTCATTCTATACCTGCTAAGCTGGTAGTTGAGTCTTTCCTTGGTGCAGTTGAGATGGCTGGCATATGGCCTCATGAGCCAAGGAAGCAATGGTAGGCTGGGTCCTCCAGAATCATTATTGGCATTTCAGTATGGCCAATGGTAATCCGTTGGTCAGGAAACAATTTCCCTCCTGAAAGATGAGAGTGTCATGCACTTTCCCTGACCAGCTCACGCTGATCCAATATGTCCGACACATTGCCAAGAGTCACAGTCCTGCATAGCAGGATCTGGTTAATGGCCCTACATGCTTGCATGGCAACATGCACCACTGTGGATTTTTCAGCTCCAAAATGATTTCCCACTGACCGGTGCAGTCCAGCATTGCAAACTTCCATAGTGTGATCACCACTCGCTTCTCTACTGTTAGTACAGTTCTCATTCTGGTGTCCCTGCGTTGGAGAACTGGGATGAGCTTGGCACACAGATCCAGAAACATGGCCTTTCACATCCAAAAGTTCTGCAGCTGCTACTTGTCATCCCAAACCTGCAATACGATGCAATCTCACCAGTCAGTGCTTGTTTCTCAGGCCCAGAAGTGGCACTCGACTGTCTGCAGCCATCCTTTGAATGTCACCAACAACCTTGAATTGTTTTTCACTATGTACATCAGCAATCTGTCCTCAAAGAACCTGTCACGTCTCCTGTTGTTGCAGTTTTTCAAATACCAGAGGATTGTGCATCCGGTATTTGCAATATTCATGACAGCAGTGCTGATCTCTGTGGGCACCACATTTCTGTCAGAGATGGTATCCCACAATGCATTGTGAAAGTTTTCCCAACACCACTGCACCAGATGGTGGTGCATGGCATACTGGAAAACCTACTCATGGTGCACTGCACTTTGCATTGACACAAGCACTGCTGGTGAGTACGTGCAGCGCCAAGACAAGCAGCCAAGTATGCCTGTGCACAGCTGATATACTAACTGCGGCAGTCTAAACAGGCATAACTTACGTCAACCTAAGCTTGTAAATGAAGACATGGGCTTGAGTGGATCCTTACTCCTCAAGAAGTCTCTCTGAAATCAGGGGGGGGGCTCTAGATGGAGGAAGGTACTGTTCCACATGAGCAAGGGCCCCTCAATCTGGCCCTTAGTCCGCAGCGTTCTTTGGAATAACACTAAAAAAATCAAGCACATTCTAGGTTTACGAAGAGCAACCTTAAAAATGTAAAATGTTCTTCAGAGCTTAAAGGAGCTACTTCTTCCTGACCACATGAAGAGCCATGAGTCACTCAGAAAGATGTTATGTTCAGTCACTTTCAAACAGTTCAGCTAAGTGGGAAGTCTACAGATATGAAGTCATTTGGGAGTGAGGAAATTGAAGGCACTGAGGCCTGGATACACAAAGGGATTTACGTTGCAGCATCACAGCGTCTGACTTTTAGGCACCTAGAAAATCACAGGAACAAAACTGTGACCCACAAAGCCTGAGTGAGGCACCTAGGTTCCCTATACAATCAATGGGAGAAAACAGGCACCTTAGAATGAGATCCACAAAAGCCAGCATGCTAGGCAAGGAGCCAGCTAGCTAGCTAGGGAGATGCTGATGAGAGTGATGTGTCTGAAGCCCTGCCCCCTCACAGAGATAGGCATCTAAGTCTGGGCTGCATGGAGGAGCCTATTTCTGCTTAGTTAGCCGGGAAGGAGAATCCCTTTCTTGGAATCAGGTGGCTCAGGCACCTAAGGTGTTTCTTGCAGGAATGAAGTATCAGAGGGGTAGCCGTGTTAGTCTGGTTCTGTAGAAGCAGCAAAGAATCCTGTGGCACCTTATAGACTAACAGACGTTTTGCAGCATGAGCTTTCGTGGGTGAATACCCACTTCTTCGGATGCAAGCTGTGGAGTCCACTGCTTGCATCCGAAGAAGTGGGTATTCACCCACGAAAGCTCATGCTGCAAAACGTCTGTTAGTCTATAAGGTGCCACAGGATTCTTTGCTGCTTTTGCAGGAATGAGTTAGGCACCTGCCTCATTCCACCCAAAAATGGCCAGAGGAGTAGGTGATGCTACACATCTTATAACTTGTAGCCCAGTGGTTAAAGCACTTGCCTAGGATGTGGGAGGCCCAGTTACAATTTCCCCTTATCTACCAGAGGGGAAGAAGAGATTTGAACAGGATTCTACCACGTCTCAGGAGAATGCTTTTATTACTGGGATAAAAGTTATAAGATAGGCACCACCACTGCCTCCTCCCCCTAGGGTGACCAGATGTCCCGATATTTGGAGCTTTGTCTTATATAGGTACCTATTACCCCCCACCCCCTGTCCCCGATTTTTCACCCTTGCTATCTGGTCACCTACCTCTACCTCTGGCCAGATGGATTCTGAATGGAACCTGATGCGGTATGCAATCCCTGACCATGCCTACCAGATCAGGCCCCACACATGACTTAGGTGGATGAATGCCATCTTCCCCCTATTCATGAATCATTCTGGGATTTAGGCAGGAGACAGGTGTTTGGATGCCTACAGTGAGGCAGCTACATGCACACCCAGATGCAGAAACACAGACACATACAGGGTCCAGTAGGAGTTCTATAGATCACAGCGGGGACTACAACTGGGACATAAGTGCTTAACCCGAGACTTAGGCACCTGAGTACCTTTGTGGATCAGGGCCTTCACAGCTGAAGAATACTGGAAAGAATGAAGAGAAGTTACATGAACTGTGCTGAAAACAAAAGTCTTCATGGTAAACTTTAATTCTTCCATCTAACATAAAAAGGTGCAAATGTGACAGCTAGTTTGCTATGGTGTGAGAGAATGAAAGAGAAGCTTTCTGATCAGATCTAATATGTCAGATAGCTAGAAAGATATCAATCCAAGAATGGCTCCTTGTGATAAAGTTCTTCCTCTACCTTGGTGGGTCCTGCGCTTATTGGTGGATTTTGCTAGCCTTAGAGATCTTCCTGTGTTGGATCAGGAGTTGGGAGGTTTTGGGGGGAATCCTGGCCTGCCTTCTACCCTGGGTTCCAGCCCAGGGCCCCAGGGCCGCCCAGAGGATTCAGGGGGCCTGGGGTCTTCGGCGGCGGGGGCCCCCCGCCGCCGAATTGCTGCCAAAGACCCAGCACTTCAGCGGCAGGTCCCAGGGCAGAAGGACCCCCCGCCGCCGAATTGCCGCCGAAGACCCAGCACTTTGGCGGCGGGTCCCGGGATTGAAGGACCCCCCACCGCGGGTCTTCGGGGCACTTCAGCAGCAGGTCCCAGAGCGGAAGGCCCCCCTGTTGTCGAATTGCCGCCAAAGACCCAGAGTGGAAAAAGCTCTGGGGGCCCGGGCCCTGTGAGAGTTTTCCAGGGCCCCCAGAGCGAGTGAAGGACCCTGCTTCAGGGGTCCCAGAAAATCTCTCATGTGGGCCCCTGTGGGGCCCGGGGCAAATTGACCCCCCCCCCCCCGGGCGGCCCTGCAGGGCCTTGTGGACTGCAGCTGTCTAGAGTGCCTTCTGGAACAGTTACAGTTCCCTGGGCTACTTCCTTTGTCCTCACCACAGGACCTTCCTCCTGATGTCTGTTAACGCTTGTACTCCTCAGTCCGCCAGCAGCACATCCTCTCACTCCCAGGTCCTTACGCACACCTCACTAACTGGAGTGAGCGCCTTTTTACACCAGGTGTCCTGATTAGCCTTAATTATTTCTAGTAACTTCCCAACTGGCTACAGGTGTCCTAATTAGCCTGCCTGCCTTAATTAGTTCTAGAAAGTTCCTGAGTGTTCTGGAATAGCCCCTGTTATCTTACCCAGGGAAAAGGGACCTGCTTAACCTGGAGCTAATGTATCTACCTTCAGCCACTCTCTTGTAGCCATCTGGCTTGACGCTGTCACACTCCTGTAATCTTCACATTAAAAAGAGTGATGCAATCTTTAATGAGATGCAATTTTTGGATGATTAACTCTGTCTCAAATGAGTTTATGAAGCCATAAATCTCTCTACCTCTTTTCCATTGGTGGCTGGCATAGGCAGAGTGAAGCTAATCATAGATGATGATTAGGGTTGGAAGGGACCTCAGAAGGTCATCTAGTCCAACCCCCTGCTCAAAGCAGGACCAATCCCCAGACAGATTTTTACCCCAGTCCCCTAAATGGCCCCCTCAAGGATTGAACTCATAACCTTTGGTTTAGCAGGCCAATGCTCAAACCACTGAGCTATCCCTCCAGAATAGGGAATCTCTGAACATGACATTATAGCACAAATGTCCAACTGCCATCTTGCCCAGAGAAGGGATGGTAGGTTTTGTCAGATTGGGTGAATAACAATATGTGGGGAAAACCCTACTATGCCATGTGCCTTCCTGAATTTAACTTCCCTAGGTGGCCACATTCTGTCCTCAGCTGTGCTTGTGTGGCTCCCTCTGACCTTCATGGGAGTCCTGTGTAGTACTCTTGAGGAAGCAAGGAATCTTTGGTTTCAGTAAGAGATTTTATTTAATTGTTACCACAGCAATTAAATGGATGTGACTGGATGCAACATTTTATTCAGAGAGGGCTTACACTGCCCCTTTCTCCCTCTCTCTCACTCACTAGGTATCTACATGGTCCACAAGATGGCATTATGCCACACCCAAAAAACCCATCTCCAGCCTTTGGCAGTGTCTTCTGCCCATACTGGGATGAGATGCACTCTGTCAGCATCAGAAACAACAAGGAGTCCAGTGGCACCTTTAAGATGCAGATGCATCTGAAGAAGTGGTTTTTTACCCACGGAAGCTTATGCCCAAATAAATCTGTTAGACTTTAAGGTGCCACCGGACTCCTTGTTGCTTTTGTGGCTACAGAGTAACATGGCTACCCCCGATACTTGTCAGCATCAGAGAAATTCCTCAGTAGTTTAGTTGAGTCATATTTTCTCCTTTGTTTAAATTACATTCAACTGAATTCTACATGTTCTCCCTGTTCTCTTTTACATAAGTCCTGATTCTGCTGTCTGCATTCCTGGGGGAAAAAACACTAATTTCTAAGAGCATTTTGATTGAATAAGCATAGGATGTGGACAAGTCTAGCTAAAAAGGGTTAAGATGGTAGTTACCCTGGAGTATATGGAGTGACTGTGTCTTTGTATTGCTAAGAAATTGCTGCTGGTAGGTCTCATACTAATTAATAATACTTATAATTTATAAAGGGCTTTTTATGTTCTAAATGTTGTATAAACAATAATTAATCTAATTAACATTCTTACTAATTAGCTAATTACCATAGCACTTGCATTCTATTTTAGAAGATTAAAATAATTCATTTAACTACAGCTACATGGTACAGATGGACCCAAGCCTTAAAATTCACATCTGGTTTGTGCTGCAGATTTTGAAGCCCTCCTATCAGAGTTTGGGGTTGCTCGGCTACAGGGTTCAGGTCCACCCCGATATTACATAGTACCCTGTCTTTACCTAATATGGAACTCCTTTAAGCCAAGATTCACAAGGTACTGCATATATGACAAAATGTAAACTACAACAATACAGAAACATCAAAGATGTAACAAAATATTAGTCAGACTGGAGGGCTGTTATAAACTTCACAAGAAAACACCTTTGAAAGTGGAACATTTTCCCCAAAATGGGGAGAGGTCGATGGAGGTAGGACACTATAGGATGCTGAAGTTCCACACACCAAGAGGCACCAGTGTAACCATGTTCTGCAGAATGGGGGCCTGATCCAAAGCCCACTGAAGTCTATGAAAAGACTTCCATGGACTTCAGTAAGTCCTGGATCGGGCCCCAACTATCAGCTGATGAGGATGAGGGCAGTCTAGCCTAGTGGCTGGAACAGCCATTAGAACTAGTGGCTGGAGCAAGCACCAGGAACAAAAGACTAGGGTCTGAGCTGGATTCAGTAGTCTGAAGCTGGAGCCAAAGGTCAGGAGCTAGATACCAGAGCTGAGCATCAAGCTGCTGGAGCCAGCAATCAAAAGCCAAAGCCTCAGGACAAGTTGAAGGTCAGGAACTGGAGTGAGCAGGGTGGCAGGGCAAAGAGGGGTTCAAGGTAGAGGCAGGACAGAAGCAAGGCAGGAACAAGAGGAACAAGGAAATTCAGGTGGGCATGAGAACAGAGCAGCCAATCAGGTGGCATGGCCAATCAGACAGCTTGCTGCAGGCCAGCCTGGAGATTAGTTCTGCTGCAGGCCCTGACTCCTGACAGTACTCCCCTCCTCGAGGGCTCTGTCTCAGGACCTCAGAGGCAGGTTTCTCAAGGTAAGTGTGGTGAAAGGCACACACATGATCACATGGACGTGGTCTGCAAGTAGCTTTGAACGTTACCCATCCCAGTCAATTAGATATTGTAGTTTTCCTCAGACCCAACAAGAATCTAAAAACTGCTGAACCACATATTCTTCTTGGTCCCAAACAATGACAGGCAGAGGAAGGGGAGGAGTATGAAGTGAGAAGGGATTCTTGACTGATGGTTCGGGAAGAGACACATGGAAGACTGGGTGAATCTTGAGAGAATCTGGTAGCTGTATCTTGAATGTGAATAGGTTGATCTGTTTCATGATCTGGAAAGGTCCCAGGTACTCGTGGTTCAGCTTCACAGAGGGCCAAGTTGATTGCAGATTCTGGGAGTACAACCACACTTTATCCCCTCCCCCGAAGCCAGGTGTTGGCTGGCAGGACTGGACAGTGGACCATTTGTGGGTTGCTTTGGCAATTTCTAACTGCCTCTGGAGTTCTTGGTGTACCTGCTGGATGTGGGCTGTGAGTTCAGTAACAGCAAACATCAATAATTCAGAGGGGATCTCTGGATGAGCACAAAGATAGAAGCCATAGTTAGCAAAGAAAGGAGTCTGCTTGGCAGAGGCATGTGGCAGTCTTGTAAGCAAACTCAGAATGTAGGATCAGGGACAGCCAATCATCTTGAGGACAGTTTAGAAAGCAATGTAGGTACTGTTCGAGAACCTAACTGACCCATTCCACCTGCCCATTGGTGCTTGGGTGATAGACTATTGAGGTTAGGGCATCAATACTCAGATGGCATAGAAATTCTCACCAGAAGTAGAAAATAAACTCAAATCCTTGGTCAGATACCACGCCTGAAGGCAAGCTGTGGAGACAAAAGATGTTGCTCACAAACAAGCCATCTCCTGAGCAGACAAAAGTGTCTGGCATGGAACAAAATGTGCCATCTTGGTTAAGTGGTCAACCACCGCTAGAATGGTACTGTGGCCTTGGAGATTGGTAATTCATAAGACAATAAGAAGGGCCATACTGGGCCATACCAAAACTTGATCCATCTACCCCAGTATCCAGTCTTCTAGCAGTGACCAATGCCAAGTGCTTCAGAGAGAATTAACGGAATAGGTAATCATCAAGTGATCCATCCCGTCACCCATTCCTAGCTTCTGGCAAACAGGCTAGGGATAGTTATTTCTACAATAAAGTCCATGGCAATCATGGCCCAAGTCTGAGGTTGAGTGGGTAAGGGCTAGAGGAGACCCAGCAGTCTTGAACAGGGCATCTTGGCCTGTGCACAAAAAATGCAGGAATCTATGTAGGATGCAACAGCGGTGCGTATGGCAGGTCACCAAAAGTTCCTGGAAACTAGGTCTTGGAATGACTGAAGTGGCCTGTTAGGGCAGCATTGTGGCAGAATTATAGGACTCAAATCCATCTGGCCTCTTCAGGCACATAGATATGTCCCTTGTGGTATAGGATCCCATCCTGGAATGCGAATACTGTAGAGGTCTGGTCCTGATTGTGGTCTAAGGCTTGATAGGTTTGGATTGCTAGGTAACTGAGAGCAGATGGAGGATAACAGGTCAGAAGCTATGGTGCCAGAAATGAAGACTGAGGGCTTAAGAATCCTGGACATAATCTCCTCATCAGGTTTGTAGTACTCATCCTACACGGCAATGCATCCATCTTCCTGTTCCTTGTATCCAGCCAATAGGTGACCACAAACTCGAATCTCATGAAGAAGAGGGACTTGCATACCTGCCTCTGGTTCAGGTGCCTGGTCATTTTTACTGGCAGAACTTGGGGACTTTGGCAGAACCTACCACCCTCCAGAAGATGGCACCATTCTTCAAAGGGTGCTTTAATGGTCACAGTTCCTTATCCAAAATGTCATAATTCATCTCAGCAAGAGTGAGCTTTTTGCAAGTAAAAAGCATGCAGATGAAGGTGATCATCGGGAGCAGTAGGTTGGGACAAAATTTGAAGTCTCCACCTCTACCATAAACAGTCTGGGGGGGTCTGGGTGGATCAAGGTGGAAGTTGTGATGAATTTCTGTTTCAAATTATCAAAGGCAGCCTCTGCTTCTGGGAACCATGAAAAACAGACTCCTTTTCACAGCAAAGCTGGCTGAGAGGACTGGCCAAATCAGAGAATCCTGGAGTAAATACTCTATAAAAAACAGAAAAGTCAAGATGTGTTGGATTCCAGAGACATCCTTTGGTGCCACCCAATCCATGATGGCCACTTTGTGGGGCTCCATTGCCAGTCCCTTCAGTGAAATGACATATCCAAGAACTTCAAGAGTGTCCCAGGCAAACTTGCATTTCTCCGGCTTGATATATAGATGATTCTGGCATAGTCTTTCAAGAATGCTACACAATGCTACACAGAGCTGAGTCTTCAGAGAAAATCAGAATGTCATTAAGGTAAATAATGACCAAGTGGTCCAGCATATCACTGAATATACCATTCATAACATGTTGAAAGGTTGCTGAAGCACAGAACAGACTGAACGGCATGACTAGATGGCCATATTGAGTATGAAAGGTAGTCTTCTACTTGTCTCTCCCATGCAGGCACACCAGGTGACAGGCTACGCACAGATCCAACTTTGTGAAAATACAGGGTGTAGGTAGGCAGTTTAAGAACTCACTGATTAAGAGAACCGGGAAGCAGCTTCGTACAGTCATCTTGTTCAGAGTTTGATAGTTAATACGTGGCCACAAAGAGCTGTTCTCCTTCTTGACAAAAAGATGAGAGGGCCTGCTGGGGACATGGATGAAACCCTTCTGAAGGTTCCCTTGCAAATACAGGTGTAGAGCCTGACATTCAGGTTCAGAGAGGGCGTATATCTGATGGAATGGGATCTCGGTTTCAATCTGGAGATCAATCAGGCAATTGTAACTCTGATACTGGTGCAGGATGTCTGCCTTCACTTTGTCAAATATATCAGTGAAGTCACAGTACTTGTGGAGGATCTTGGACAAAGCACACAGAGCTGTCGGGAACACTGAGGGTCCTGGTCTTCCAGTGGGTGGTGTGACCCTCAGAGTCAACCAGATCCTGGGAGGCAGGATAGCTGGCAATACCAGGAGTTAATGTGTAGTGTCCACTGCTGCCAATGAATGTGGGAGTCATGGGTGGTAAGAGAGGGCATACCTAAGATGACAGGAGCATGAAGGGCCCAGATTAATCCAAATTGGAGGGTTTTCTGGTGTCTGTGAGGGTAATAACCTTAACTGGCAATGTCTGGTGGGTTACTGCTCCCAGAAAGAGAAGAGACCCATCAATAGCGTTGACCAGATCTGGAAAGTCCTTGCATATGGTGAGAACTGTATAGGTCTTAACAAAGTTCAAGTCCATAAAGTTAGCTGAGGCCCCAGAGTTGACTAGGGCCTTTAGGTGAATCCTACTGGTAGTTAAATCAATATTGGTATTCAGAGTTCCACTGGTAGCTCACTCAGGGGTCCTGCTGTAATGACTGTGGTCCATAGGTGCTGGGAACTCCCAGATGGGGGAGATTACCAGCTCAGCCCAGAATCACTCCTACAGGCTCTGGACCTGGCATTTCCCAGCTGCAGTTCTGCCCACATCTTCACTGGACATGTCAAGGCAACACGACTGGTTTCCTCACAATAGAAGCATAAGCCTAACTCCCGGCATCAGTATTTCTCTGAGTCAGAGAGGTGCAGGTGAACCTGGCTGGCTTGCAAGAGCTCTGATGCCAGGGAAGACCTGTGCGTTTGGGGTGTCCTGAGCAGGGTAAATCAAGGTACACTCATGATGACAATCCATGAGGCAATCATCAATTCTGATACACAAGTCAATCAGATTATTCAAAATGGACACAGGCTCCATGCAAGCAAGCTCATCCTTTATACCCTCATTTAGCCCCAGTAGAAATGTTGCTGTGGCACCTCATTCCACCTGGTCAGAAGCCAAAACAATGAAATTCAGCAATGTATTTGGCAACAGGCCGGCATTCTTTCAGTAAGGCCTGAAGGATTATCTCACTGTTCCACACCCGGCTGGGGTCATCAAAGGTGATGGACATTGTTTGAATGAATTCCTCTAATTGTCACAAGAGGAGGCTGGACTATTCCAGGAGCAGGCAAGCCAAGGCCAAGGCCTCCCCAGGCAACAAACAAGCTAAGCACCAGACAGGCCTGGTCCATTGGGAATGATTGAGGGCGTAGGAGGAACAGGAGCTGACATTGGTTCAGGAACCCCCAAAACTTGTCCCTATCTCTGTCAAATTTGTCAGGGAGAAGAATCTATGACTCTGGGGAAGATGGAGCAGGAAAAGCCAGCAGAGCAACCTCCATCTGCAAGGCTGCATTTTGCGATTGCACAGCAGTTACTTGCACCTGCAGGTTTTAGATGCCATCCATTACTTCAACTGGGACCTTAGTAGGGTCCATGCTAGCCCTGAGGACCCTGGGTACTAATTTTAAGGGCTGCTCAGTCTCTCAGCTGACTGGGATGAAGGTGGTTTCCTTCATCTTAGATTTCCCGAAAGACTTTGACAAGGTCCCTCACCAAAGGCTCTTACGTAAATTAAGTTGTCATGGGATAAGAGGGAAGATCCTTTCATGGATTGAGAACTGGTTAAAAGAAAGGGAACAAAGGGTAGAAATAAATGGTAAATTTTCAGAATGGAGCGGGGTAACTAGTGGTGTTCCCCAAGGGTCAGTCCTAGGACCAATCCTATTCAACTTATTCTATGCATCCGAAGAAGTGAGCTGTAGCCCACGAAAGCTTATGCTGAAATAAATTTGTTAGTCTCTAAGGTGCCACAAGTACTCCTGTTCTTTTTGCGGATACAGACTAACATGGCTGCTACTCTGAAACCAGGGAGAAAAGGGTAAACAGTGAGGTGGCAAAGTTTGCAGATGATACTAAACTGCTCAAGATAGTTAAGACCAAAGCAGACTGTGAAGAACTTCAAAAAGATCTCACAAAACTAAGTGATTGGGCAACAAAATGGCAAATGAAATTTAATGTGGATAAATGTAAAGTAATGCACATTTGAAAAAATAACCCTAACTATACATACAATATGATGGGGGTTAATTTAGCTACAACTAATCAGGAAAGAGATCTTGGAGTCATCATGGATAGTTCTCTGAAGACGTCCATGCAGTGTGCAGCGGCAGTCAAAAAAGCAAACAGGATGTTAGAATTCATTAAAAAAGGGATAGAGAATAAGACAGGTAATAACTTATTGCCTTTATATCCATGGTATGCCCACATCTTGAATACTGCATACAGATGTGGTCTCCTCATCTCAAAAAAGATAACTGGCATTAGAAAAGTTCAGAGAAGGGCAACTAAAATGATTAAGGGTTTGGAATGGGTCCCATATGAGGAGAAATTAAAGAGGCTAGGACTTTTCAGCTTGGAAAAGAGGAGACTAAGGTGGGATATGATAGAGGTATATAAAATCATGAGTGGTGTGGAGAAAGTGAATAAGGAAAAGTTATTTACTTGTTCCCATAATATAAGAACTAGGGGCCACCAAATGAAATTAATGGGAAGCAGCTTTAAAACAAATAAAAGGAAGTTCTTCTTCACACAGCACACAGTCAACCTGTGGAACTCCTTGCCTGAGGAGGTTGTGAAGGCTAGGACTATAACAGGGTTTAAAAGAGAACTTGATAAATTCATGGAGGTTAAGTCCATTAATAGCTATTAGCCAGAATGGGTAAGGAATGGTGTCCCTAGCCTCTGTTTGTCAGAGGGTGAAGATGAATGGCAGGAGAGAGATCACTTGATCATTACCTGTTAGGTTCACTCCCTCTGGGGCACCTGGCATTGGCCACTGTCGGTAGACAGGATACTGGGCTGGATGGACCTTTGGTTTGACCCAGTACAGCCGTTCTTATGTTCTTATGGTCTAGTCTATTGGTTGGAGCAGGCATCAGGCCGAAAGGCCAGAGCTGGCATCAGGAACCAAAGACCAGGGACAGAGCCAGAGTCAGGAGTCGGAATCTGGTGCCAAGGATCAAGGGTGAGGAGATAGATACAAGAGCTTAGGGTCAAGCTGGAGTCAGTAGTTAAGATGGAGGGCAGGAACTGGAGTGAGCACGGTAGCAGTTGCTGGCAAATCTGGGTGCAAGGCAGGAGCAGCTGGAGTAGACACAGTGCTGGGGCACTGAGCAGCCAGTGAGCTGTTGCTGCCTATGGCTTAAGAGCCAGCCTGCTGGTCCCTGCAGCCAATCAGGTGGCATGGCCAATCAGATAGTCTGCTGCAGGTCAGCTTTAGAGATGAGACTGCCTGGATATTAGCTCTGCTGCAGGCCCTGATTCCTGACACCAACTATGAGATGGTGGGGTCACTAAGGTGGATGGTGTTGAAGCACAGAGGCCTTCTTTCCTGTTTGCTGTTTGTTTTGTGTAAATTGCTAAGAAAACTTAGCATGTAAGAGGGGGATTTTCAGAAGTGCTCAGAGTTAACCTAATTCTACTTGCACTGTAGTCAACAGGACTTTTATCACTGACTTCCAAGGGATCAGGGTTAGGCCACCACTGACTGCTGACTTTTGAAAACCTCACTCTAAATTTCCAATGCACTTTATAAAAATCAACAAACTAATCCATAAACAGTGCCTGAGAGTCAGATATATATTGTATTGTTGGGCTAAATGTAGCCCTTACCTTCTTTACCATAAACACATTGCAATAGGTATATAAACAAAAACAACAAACAAAAACCCACTCACAACCAAAGCAAGACACTCCACTCCATGCTCTTCTTCTTCTGCAGAGATGTGAGAGAACAAATACCACGTGACAGATGTCAGCCATATTGCTTGGCACACTTGAACCTGGGTGTCCCATGTCTGAGGTGAGGTGAGGCCTAACAACTGGGCTATAGAATCAGTCTCACCTATAAGAACTGTTTCACTTTGTATAACTAACTAAATTTTGATTGGGCAAGAAACCACTGGGGTACTGACTATTCTGGGGTGGGCCTCTCTCTTGTTGACCAGAAATTCCATCTTGGGCCTGAGAAAATTTCTTGATGAAAATTTCATTTAACCAGTATATTACTGCAAAACATTTTGGTTTTGACAAATCAGCATTTTCCAATGAAAAAACATTTCATCAAAACATTTCCGACTAGCACTACTAATGGGAACTTCAGTGGGCAAATGGCCATTGGCCAGAGTACATCAGCATAATTCCTCTGGTGTCAGTGGAGCTATGCTGATGTACACCAGATAAGGATCTGGCCCACACACCTAAAACCAGACAACTGTGTGCATAAGTCTTTTTGAATTTATGCTTGACACATCACATCTGGCACAAAACTGTGTAATACCACCTGCCCTCCCCCACCCCCCAAAAAAGATTTAGCTGAATCAGGCCCATAGATCTTGGTATTTTATCATAGCAAGGAATCTGTCTTCTATTGCAACTTATCCCTTTCATGTACATTTGTTGCTGAATCACCAATATGTGGCTAAATATAAAGTACAAGGAGCCATAATTGTCTGTACTGTAGCTTGTACTCCTGAAAAGATTGTAAAGGAATGGACACCAGCAGAACATTACGGAGGATCAGACACTAGGTTTTTTAATGATGCCATTAAGAATACATGAGAAAACAATCCTGCCAGATTTGAAGTGCTCAGTACTGGTGTGATGCAGGCATCTGAGTCACATTAGTGCTTGAAGAGCTAATACAAATCTGTGAGAGAAATAACTGGTGAGCTATGCTCCCGTCTTGTATGGTTGTATTCCTTCTCACTTTTAAGTCTTTATCCCAGAGTGAAAAATGTTTCATGGACTTTGATTTACTTCTTACAGACAAGCTGGGAAAAAATCAACAATCTTTTGCTTACTTTCATTGTATGTCCTGCCAGCTTTCAATTTACCCCAGCAATAAGTCAGTTCTGGGCTTTGTCCACTAGCCCTTAACCACAGTAGAGTTTGCACAAGGAATGGGAGGTCGCAAGAGAATGGGCTGCAGCCTACATCCCTCAGGGCTGATCCTGTGACTCCCATTGACTTCAGCACATCTAAGGTACAGGCCCCTAGCCAACACAAAGCCAGCAGTTACCAGAACTTGGACTGGACATTTAGTTACACAACAGCTCTGATCCTAACAGCCAAAATGCCTCTCTGTTTTCACCCTCGCTCCCCACATATTAATGATTTGTAGCAGAGTAGTACCTAGAGGCTCCAACCATTTGTACTTGGGATTGTATGGATATTAGTAAGGGATAGTCCCTGACCCAAAGAACTTATTGCTTAAATAGAAAAAAAGACAACAGATGAGAGAGAGGAAGGATGGGGAACTGAGGCACAGAGATTCAGGAACTTTCCCAAGCTAGAGCCAGAAACTGAAGCCAGAACTCCTAGTCCAATATCTTAACTACAAGACCATCCTTATTACTCACCTATAGTCTCTTAGACTGATGGGGGGACCATGCTCTTAGGATACTGAAGCATTTTCCTGATGGTCAACACCAACTCGGGCATTTTCTAACTGCAACCCTAAGCAAACATGGTCAATATGCAGGGAAGAATTACTACTTGTCTGCTACAATAACCAGGTAGGTGGGTACCTTTGGGACCTTTTTGAACCTCCTGCTCTGAACCAGGCATAAGGACATATCTATCTAAGGAACTCATATGGACCCCCTTACTATAGCATCTGAGTGTTTCACAATCATTATTGTATTTATCCTCAGAACACCCCACTGAGGCAGGGCAGTGCTGTTATCCCCACTGCATAGATGGGGAACCGAGGCACAGAATCACTTAGGGTTGAATGTTCAAAAGAAGTTAGGCTCCTGATTTACACTGACACTTCCATTAATTTCAATGGAAGTTAGGCTCCTAACTCCTTCTGAGCAATCAGCCCTAAGTGACTTACCCAAGGTCACACACTGTGTTTGTGGCAGCCCAGAAATTGAATGTAGGTATCCCACAGCCCAGTCTAGCACTCTAATCACTGGACCATCTGTCTTACAGGATATAAACAGTAGTGGGAGACTGAATAGCACTACAAATGTCACCTTTCCCCCTACTAGACGCATGGTCCTTTCCCCTGTAACAACCAGGAAATCATTGGGCTGTATTTTTTAGAAAAACCTTCTTGTTAACACACATTACTAGCAAAATGCTGAGTGAAGACAGGGAGTCCACAGAATTCATGGGCATTATATATTCCATAAAGGCACACTACACTGCAAAGCAGTCTGGATTAATTAACCAGCCTTCTTACTCAGTATGGATTTTACAGGGGCTGTGGCCAAGAATGAGACAGCATCAGAATGTACAAATTCTTTACAGTCACACTCAGTGTGTCCTTCACCAGCCGCATACAGCCACCTCCCCTACCACTTCATCCATCTCAGACCATTAGAATGCCATGGTGATATATGAGGAAGACAGAGACATCCAGGGGCTACTCTGGTTGTTGTCATGGACAATCAACAGTTTTAACTACAGCTGGCTGAAAAATTGATTTTCCAGCCTGTAAAAAATTTCAATGTGGGGGGAGTGGTCCCAAACTGGGGTGCAAAAACCAATTTTTTTTAGAAAAATGAAATTTAAAAAAAATGTTTCAGGTCAATTGAAATGTTTTGTTTCAATAAATTCAAACCATCTTTTTGTTCTGTGTTTGGAGAGTGCCTAGGACAATGGGATTTTTGTCCATGTGTGGAGCTCCTATGTGCTACTGTGATTCAAATAAAAATTAAGAATTACACCCACATTTGCTGCTGCTTCCACTGATGTCAATGTCAAGAACAGGCCCAGAAATAAATTCAATACCATTTTCCTAGTATATGTTTGGAAGAACCACATTCCTTGGCTGTCTAAACAATTGTTATAGCAGAACTATCCTACAAGTGCTATAGAACTATAAGAACTATAAGTGCTGCTTATGGCCCCCATTCAGGACCACTCTGAAGCACCTGCTCAACTTTAAGCAGGTGCTTCAGTCCCATTGAACTCAATTAGATTTATGTGCTTAAATCCCGTTCACTCCAATGGAACTTAAGCATGTGCTTAAACTTCAGCATGTGCTTAAGTGCTTCCCTGAATTGGGATGTATATTGATGTGATCAGCCTGAAAAGGATTGGTTTAAGTTTCACAAAAAGTTTCTCATTTGGAAAGTTTAAAAATGTAACGAGTTCTTGCCAAACCACTCCAGACCCAAACACGAGGCGATTTAAACCATGAGCTGTGATTTCAATGTGATTTCAATGGAAGGGGTCAGGGTGTAGCTGAGTTCAGAGTACAACATGGCCCTAAGTTTGACTGGTGTGAGGCACCCCTATCCTGCAGGTGAAGTGTTGGAAAGCTGCTCTGTACAAAAAGCACAGCATCATTTGTTCAGAGAAAAAGATCCTGGGTCAGATTCTGCTTTCAGTTACACTGGTGTAAAGCTGGAGTAATTTCACTAACATTCAGAGGAATTATTCCAAAACTGTATCAAGGTAAAGTAAGTGCAGCATCTCGCCCTGTCTCTGTTTCCTGAAAATGGATGCCATCATGCTAATTGAACAACAGACATTGAAAAGCAGCAAGAGGAGACACCAATGTAGCAATTTTCTTGTCAGATGCCATTTCATTTCTCTCCTGGGAGTGTACGAGAATTAGCCAAGCTGTACTCTAAGGACCAGATCCTCAGCTGGTGAAAATCAGCATAGCTGCTCTGCTGATTCACACTAGCTGAGGAGCTGTATTCTAAATTCTTGTGTTTAGAACTCTGCATAAGTGTATGCACAGGAAATAACAGCTAAGGTTAAAGAGATATTGGGCCTGATTCTCCTCTCACACCCAGTTAAATCAGGAGTAATTTCATTTAAATCAGTGGTATTACACCTGTACAAAATTGGGGTGAGATCAGAATCTCGAAATTCATGTAGGTCACAATAACATTATGTATCTCCAGTACTTTTTAGCTGACTGTCTTCACACAGGACTTTATGCCCATTTAACAGACGAGAAAACAGGAGAAAACCAGTGAAGTGACTTGCTCAAGGCCATGCTACACTTTAGTGGCAGTTGGGGCTAGAACAGAGATCTCCCCTCGCCCTCAGTCCTGTTTTCTAACCACATTGCCTCTGGCTGCTTAAGTAAGCTAAGTTGCTCATGGAAACATGTGTGCCCGAATCCCTCCTCAAAAATCACCACAAAAAAAGCTAAATCTATTCCTTCCCCTTCTCTAATGCAGACTAGGGAACATGTGGACATTCCCTGTAACCTACAGGAACCAGCAAAATGCTTGTGTCGTAGCTATTCTAAACTCACAGTTAACATCCTGGTTATTTGTTCACAAAACCGTAAAAAAAGAAAAGAAAAAAGGACTGACCTAAAACATCCAGGCCCTTCTGCCCACCTAACAAACCCCAGTGTGGCCTCTGAAACAAACAAGCAAAATTCAAAGATACAGCAAAGCCTTGCATAACTGTCAAGATGTGTGCCTGGATCACTAAAGCAAGGGCAAGATCTTACTGCTGGAGCCATTGTATACCTTCCCCATGACCTCTCCCATGTTTGTTACTTTCCTTAGTCGTGTCAATTTAATTTAGTGCCTAATCCTTCACAGGGCTGAGCTCCTCCTGCAAATGGCTTAATCTCCCATTGACTTTGGTGGTAGATGAGGTAGATCAGGACCTTAAGCCATGACCCTGCAAACACCTGCTTCCATGCTTAACTTTGACTTCCAGGGGATTTCTCACATGTGTAATGCAGACCTTAGACTGTAAGCTCTTAGGAGAAAGGACACTGGGATCAGAATCTGATCAGAGTTACAGCAGTGTAACCAGAATTTCTCTGGATTTACACTGATGTAATTGAGATCAGAAGTGGTTCCAGTCTTTAACTAGCTGTAAACTGTCAGGCACATTTCTAGCATTGTATAAATAATTCTGTTCTTATTCATGCCAGTTTAAATCTGGGGAGATTCCACTGAATTCAGTGGAATTGCTTCAGATTTACATAAGTGTAACTGAGAAGAGAGTCTATGGGAAACCCGTGACTGACACCTGTTGCAAACCACAGATTATTTCCCTGATGTAAACAGAGCATCTATATTATAGGTTTGGGGTAGGGGGAACCCTACATTTTAACAAAGAATATTTTTTTCCTTGATTAAAAAGATAGGGACAGATTCACGTGCAAATCAGTGTAGCTGTGCTGGTTAATGAAGTTATGACAATTTACACCAGCTGAGGATCTGTCCCATAGATTATAGATTACAAAAATAAACTCTCTCTCTCTCTTCACCTAGGATAAGATTCTCCCAGCAGGCTTCAAATCTTAATTGGAAGGTCCTTCTCTTTAACTGCAAAGAAATCAGGGGTTAATTTCGTAGATGGAAAGGGAAAAACCTTACCTAGTTCTTCTGCAACAGCAGGTGAGGTAGCTGTCTGCACCTTTCCTTTTGGGGAGGACTCTGTGTTCTCTCCAGCACACTGGAGAAACACTTTTCCCTCTGCCCTTCTTCTTGCTGCACTGAATTCCCTTTGTCTCACTCTTCTTTGTTGCCACAGGAAGCTTTCTACATTAAACTGATGGGCCTGGCAGAAGCTTCCAGTCAATTCACTTTCACCACCACAGCAGCAGCGAGTCTTCTCTCCAGCTGTAGACACTAACACAAAGAGCAGGGCACAGGGGAAAATGCTTGAAAAGCCTGAGTTGCAATACTACCAATAGGAAAGGAATAAAATGTTCCTCTCGGGGGGGGGGGGGGAGGTGTCTGTGCATTAGCTCCCAAAAGTGCAATGTCTTTGGAACATTCCAAAACAATTCTTTGTGCATTTCCAAACCGCTGAAGGGCAAAAGGAGGCAGAAAAAATTGCCATTAGAATTTTTCTGCCCAGGGCCGGCTCCCAGCTTTTTGCCGCCCCAAGCAAAAAAAAAAAAAAAGGGAGGGGGAGGGGGGTGCGGAGTGCTGCCCCTTGGAAAGTGCCGCCCCAAGCACATGCTTGGAGCACTGGTGCCTACAGCCAGCCCTGTTTCCACCTCTCCCCCAGACAACAAAAAGGGCTCTGCCCTGGCTTGATTTGGTACAAAAATGTCCCTTAGGGAAATAGCCAGGGCTACAGTATTCTCTTCGGCAAAAGGGCTTGGAAAGAATCAAGTCTCTTCGACAGCAAGATTCTTTTTCTGCTGAGATAATTGACAGATTTGTTACTCTTATTTAATTCACGGCTTTAGATTTCAGGGTTCCTGTCAGGGGACATACAATTGATTTCAAATTCACAGGCCTTTTGACCCTCCAGCCATTTGACTGACAGCCTCGGGATGCCCTTCCCATGGCTACTGACCTCTCTGTTTGCAAAGATATACAGCCTGAGTGTCTTCCCATTTCCTGTATTGTCTGCTTTCAAATGTTGCCTTCAAATATTTGTAACACGCATCAGTCTTGAGCTTGATGTATTTGGGTGGGTAGCAGACTTATTTGGTACCACAGGGACTCCCCCCCCCACACACACACACTATAGCCTTTGCCAAACAGCTGTAATAGTGGGATGTTTGTGTCTGGGAACTTGGAATATTTAGCCAGTGTTTTTGCTTGTAGCCAAAGTCACAAGGTACAGAGAAACAGTCTGGGAGGTTGTTATGGAAACAAGTCCCTGGAGATTCCTACTTTCCACAAATGCTTCACAAAGATGTGCTCTGACTTCAGAAGGAAAATAGCTATATAGACAGAACAACAGCTTCTTATATCCCAAATGAATGCCCAAAGTCAGGAACTTAGAGTAGGATTTTTGAAAACACCCAAGTGATGTGAGAGCACAAGTCCTATTGAAAGCCAATGGGATGTGTGCACCTAAATCACTCAGGCATTTTCTTAACTCCCACCCATAATTCCTAAATAAAAGTGGCCCTCTGCTGAGAAGTGCCGAGCACCCATAATAATTGCAAATGCTCGACAACCCTGAAAAATCAGCCCACGTTCATTAAGGTGCTTAAAATACTGATTTTGGATGCCTAACTTTAGGGACCCAAGTTTGCATATTTGGACCTTTGTGTCCTTTTTGCCTTTCTCTCAGTTATGGCAAAGGAAATCCATAAAGTCAATTTCACTCTTTTTTCATAGACAGTTTCATCTGCAGGTTCTTCTCCGTGTTGAAAAGTTTGGGAGGCAAACACTGCAGGGAGTTGTTTGTTTGCAGCAGACTGCTTTCACTGGCATGTTTCTTTGTTTTGTAGAGGTATTTCTATTGACCACAAAACCTGCACACACCACAAAACCCCCACATTTAAGTTGAGAGCATCCCTTAAGCAAACACAATTCCAGGACACCTGGACAACACCTTCATGCTGGAGTTAGGTTACTGAGATTGTCCTGCCAGCAATTTGGTCTGAAGCTAAATGTCTTAGAAAACAAGGGTTTCTGCCAATCAATGATGCTGGTGTCAGGACCCAGGGAAGAAATGGGCAAAAGAATTTAAGCTTCTGATGCAGATAACAGTATGTCTTGTCTCTCCTCCTGAACTTTTGTTTAATCTGAGTTTTTTATATCTCAATTTAGGGAAACTTTTAGCAACTAGTATACACATACATAAAAACAACCCCAAACATAGCATAGGCATTGTGCTGAGCGACAGCAGTGCCCTAGATACCTCAAGCGGCGTCTCCCAAAAAGAAGGCCATTCAGCAGAGCTAATGCACACCTGCTGGTACCACAAAGAATCTGAGCACAAACAGTCTCTGCCATAGGAAAAAAATCATAATAATAATTCATTATGTAAAACAGTCTTCCTGATATAAACCAAACAAAATAGCTTTGTGCTGAACTATCAGTTACCACCAGTTTCAAGGGAGTTGATAGTACTCTTCATATCTAACAATCAGGCCTAAGGACTTGATCTTGCACCATGGAAATCCATGGTAGTTTTGCTACTGACTTCACTAGGAGAAGGATCAAGGTCTAATGCTTTGATCTTCCATTAAGAACTGTGCAGAGAGATCACTGTGCCCAATACAGAGCCCCTTTTAAGTCAGTGGGACTCAGGGTGAGCACAAGTCTTGAGGTTTGCCCACGCAGTTCTCAGTGCAGGATCAGGGCCTAAATGAGGAAAGACCATGATAAAGTCAGTCAAGGCGTAGAACCAAATCTCAGAACAGGGGGGGAATTAGTAGGGTCACAAAGGTGCAAATCTGTGCTAATTGCTCCTGTCTCACAATCCTGCTGGTTTTGTCTTAAAACCTGGTGGCGGAGCAACACATTTAAATAAAGGACGCTCCTTTATTTTATCTTTTTTCTTATTCCTTAGGACCCTGCTTTATGGCTGCAGCACATAATACACATAATATGCAGGAAATGTATATACATTATGTACACTGTTCTATGTATTACACATGTTATATGCAATATGTAAAACAGGTAATACATATATAATATAGCACAATGCATTAATGGCTGCCTCTCTCTCACTCTCTAATGCACACAGATGCATGCAAAATATACATTTAATTTTAAAAGACATTTCCTTATCTGTGGATTCTGTAAGCATCAATTTCTCCTTCCTCCCCACTTGCTCTCCAAAAAGGAAGGGTGTTGAGCAATTATTTTAAATCAGAAAAGAGGCAGAGTTAGATGCACCTTGAGTTGTAAAATGTGCTCACTGATAAGCATAATGCTTCAGACCAGAGTGTGCCTTTTGCACTGCTGACAAATGTTGCTCTCATAAGAACCTGGAGTACGTGAATGATCTTGGTGCGCCTTCCATCTAAACTTACATTATGGGTATTTCTTGTTAAGACAGCAGCATCTTTCCAAGATTAGGCCTTTAGGTCTTTTTTCCTCATTCAAAAGATCCCAGTTATGCCTTTAGGGTTTATCTAGATAGATTAGGGAAACTTGCACTGGTGGCAATGCATACCCCTAAATGACACAACTATACTGGTGTGATTGACCCCGATGGGTTTGTCATACTAATGTAAGCCCCATTTTGCACTGATGCAGTGTGTCTACAGCAGGGGTCTGCAGCAGTGTAAATACACCATTGCAAATTTCCCTAATCTATATAAGCCCTTAAATTCAGAACTGCACACCTCAATGAAGTCAACTGCTCCCATGGTTCTAAGTACAGAACCAGATACTTGTAGCATAAAGTAAATTTCATTAAAACACTTATGTGGTACGTGTCAGAAGACAAAGGAATTAGCCCAAATGTGCCTTGCATATGAGGACACTTCAGGCACAAAGATGGTGTTGCTATGATAAATGCTAATTAACACTAGGGTACTGATGGAAACAAAGGTGAAACTTGTTCAAACACAAAGAATAAGAAAATAATTACTATAAATTTAAAAAACAGCTGTTTCTGCTATGCCACACATGGAAAATATTGGTCACAACTTCTATCATGGCAACAAGTTAAAAATTAAAGTGCTTTTAGATCTGAAAATCTAATAACAAACAGGCCCTTAGATGCACACTGCAGTGCAAACCCAAGGAAAAATTTCAGAGGAAGGCCACTCGTTGACTTTCCCTACATCTGCAGAACACAGTGCAACACTGGATCCAACATTTCCATTCTCCCAAGGCAACCGCATGGCAGGCATGACTGATCCCACAACCAAGGTCACTGCACCAGCACAGAAATTCACCAGCACAGCTTGAGACTGATGTTAATAGCCCATTTGACCTATTCCCCACCTGATCTTTTAGCAACAAAAGTGGCCTGGGCTTTTCTTTTGTCAATGTAGTAGAAAAATTAGTCTTCAAAGTTACAACCAGAATAAAGCTCCGCCTCACGCCAAAAATAAAATGGAAGGGGAAGGGGACAACAAGTGGGCCCCCTTGATCTATAGAGTAAGGCAAAAGAATGTCCAATTGCACAAGCTAATGAGACATAGCAACCAAGGACAGGAGTGTCCAAATCACAAGCAATTTGTTTTCAGCATCACAATGCGCAGTCTGGTGTTTTGTCTTGAACGTATGCAGCTGCTACTGGGAGAGATAATGTGCAGCAGCTTGTGGCTATGCATTTGGGATCCAGGAAAATGGGGTGAGGGTAGTAGAACTGTAAAAGTTCAGTCTTGTTCCACACCCTGTTAGAGAAGCTGATCACACTTCTGTCAGCATTTTCTTCCCTCTGTAGCCCTGGTTGCTGGTTGGAATGAAGTTGGGATATTTCATAGATTCTAAATCTTCTGCCTCCAGAAATTCTGATTTACTGAGGGACTGATTACTGTCCCCCTTTTTAGGCTCCGAGAAAGGAGATTGCTGCTGGCCACAGGTGACATGGGTGTACTGGCACTGCTCCTCCTGCTCAGTTTCTCGGTGGTAGAAATAGTTGAAGTTGGACACAATAACAGGTACGGGCAGGGCTATGGTCAGCACGCCAGCGATGGCACACAAGGAGCCCACAATCTTGCCCCCGATTGTCATAGGGTACATGTCCCCATAGCCCACAGTGGTCATGGTCACTACTGCCCACCAGAAAGCATCGGGGATACTGGTGAACAAAGATTCTGGGTCATCAGTCTCAGCAAAATACACGGCACTAGAGAAGAGGATCACACCGATGAAAAGAAAAAAGATGAGGAGTCCGAGCTCTCTCATGCTGGCCTGGAGAGTTTTCCCCAGGATCTGCAGCCCCTTGGAGTGTCTGGAGAGCTTGAAGATCCTGAAGACCCTGACCAGGCGGATGACTCTGAGGATGGCCAGGGACATGGCTTGCTGCTGGCCCCCGTTGTTGTTAATGGCAGTCCTAGGCTGCTGTTTTTTCTGCTGCTCCTGAGCCAGCTCAGTGCCCAGGGTGATGAAGTAGGGGATGATGGCCACGATGTCTATAATGTTCATGATGTTCCTGGAGAACTCGGGCTTGCTGGGGCAGGCGAAGAAGCGCACCATCAGCTCAAAAGAGAACCAGATGATGCACAAGGTCTCGATGAGGAAGAAGGGGTCTGTGAAGAAGGGGCTTGCCCTGGGAGAGGGGTGCATCGGAGATGGGGTGCCATTTGGCTGCTCAGGGAGCAAGAACATCTGGTTGTCCTGGTGTGCGCCCTCCGCAAAGCCCGGCGGTGCGCCCTTGCTCTCCTGGCGGAACTCGGGCAGGGTCTCCAGGCAGAAGATGACTATGGAGATGAGGATCACCAGCACCGAGACGATGGCGATGCCCCGGGCCGGCCCAGAGCTCTCCGGGTACTCGAAAAGGAGCCACAACTGGCGCTGGAAGTGCTGTTGAGGCAGGGGCTTCTCCTCCTCCTGGATGAAGCCCTCGTCCTCCCGGAAGGTCTCGATGGCCTCCTCGCCCAGCTGGTAGAAGCGGATCTCCTCCATGAAGATGTCCAGGGGCACATGGACTGGCCTGCGGAGCCGGCCCCCGGACTGGTAGTAATAGAGGATGGCGTCGAAGCTGGGCCGGTTCCGATCGAAGAAGTACTCGTTGCGCAGCGGGTCGAAGAAGCGCATCCGGCGGCTCGGGTCCCCCAGCAGCGTGTCCGGGAAGAGCGACAGGGTCCGCAGCTGGGTCTCGAAGCGCAGCCCGGAGATGTTGATCACCAGGCGCTCGCTGCTGCAGCAGCTGCCGCTCCCGCTCCGGTCCTCCCCGGCAGCCTCCGCCTCTCCGCAGCCGCCCCCGGCCCCTGCCAGAGACAGGGGCTCCTCCGCCCTCATGCCAGCTGCACTTCCCGGCCAGGGGAGCCAAGCCCGGCGGGGAGGTGGCGGGGCAGCCCTGGGTCTGCTGCTCTGCCCAGCGCAAGGTGCGCTCTTCCTCCCCTCCGCTGCTGCTGGGGTCTGGGTCCCTCTGTCCCTCCTCCCGCCTCGCTGGGGTCTGGGTCCCTCTGTCCCTCCTCCCGCCTCGCTGGGGTCTGAGTCTGTCTGTCCCTCCTCTCCCCCACCGCTGGGGTCTGGGTCCGTCTGTCCCTCCTCTCCCCCGCCGCTGGGGTCTGGGTCTGTCTGTCTCTCCCCTCCCCTCCCGCCACTGGGGTCTGGGTCTGCGCGCCCCTCCCCGCTGGGGGCTGGAGCTCGCGGTCTGTCGGGCTGTCCCTGTTTCACCCCCCGCAGGCTGGCTCGCTGGCTGTCCTTCCCTCTCCTTCAGGAGCCGGGGTGTGGCTGTCGCTCCCGCTTGCCGGGCGGGGCTGGCTCTGTCCGTCCCTCGCGCGGCTCAGTCTGTCCTTCCCGCCGGGGTCCGGCTCCCCTCCGTCCTCCGCCTGTTGCGCCTTCTGCGCCCCGGCTCAGCCTCTGCCAGTGCCCGGCTCTCGGTCTCCGGCGCCGGCTGCGCCCAGCTCCTCCTCGCCGGGCACCGGCTGGGTGTCTGGGCGCCTGCCCCTCGCTGCTACCGCAGCTCCTCCAGCTCCGTCCTCTCTCCTTCCTACACACACAGCTAGACGTGGAGCGGAGAGTGGTGCCTGCCTCCGCCTTCCTCCCCCAACCCCCGCCCACCCAGCCGGAGGACGCAGCAACAGTAAGCTCGGGGGAGGGGGGCGATCGGTGCCCGCACTGCCCTCCCCATCAGCGGCCCTACAAGCTCCCAGCGGGAAGGTGTAGTTCGCTACAGCCCTCCCATCCCAACGGATGGATGCACGACCTTCCCCCGCGCGAACTGCTCTGGAGCCAGATGCTCCAGCTCAGGGGCTGGCTCTGGAGGTAGCAGCTCCCCCTACTCGGAATGACAGTTTTGTTAACCTAAGCCCTGGCGAATGGCAGAAAACAAGGCAGCATGACCCAGTGTTCAGAGCAGGGGACGCGGCTCCAGGAGACCTGGTGCGTGCTCCCTTCTTTGCCCATCAGTATCTGACCTTGAGCCGGTCACTGGCTGGTTTTAAACAACCTCCAGAGCCTCACTTTATATGTATGATCTGATCACATATATTAAAAGAACAAAATCTGTTACCCTTAGGAAACTGGCTTTGTGAATGGAAATTACCTGGGTAATCTACGGGGAGTCAGGAGACCTGGGCTCAGGAGGGGTAACCGAGTGAAATGTTGTGTCCTGTGTACTACAGGAGAACACACTAGGTGAGGTAACAGTAACAGGCCCTTCTGGTCCTAACATCTATTACCAGCTCCTTCTATCACTTAATCTCACCGTGGCTCAGTTTCTCCATCTGTAAAAGGGGGCTAATGCTCCTTCCCCTCCTTGCAAAGAACCATTAGATCATTTGATGAAGAGTACTTTACCAGTGCTAAGGCTTTTATTGTTGTAGCATCTGATGACTTTGTTGGCTTCCAGCCATGTCCTCAGTCCACACCATCCCTTAACAGCATAGGGTGTAGAAGCAGAGCATTCCCTGAACTCTCTCCCTTTCCAGTCTAGTTATCTGGCAAAATTCTTGGTTGTTAACGCCTGAAATGCTTTTGACCAGTTGGTTGCTACTCTTCTTGGTTCTGTCTTCAGAAAGGAGGTGAGAATCAGCTATTACATTATTTTAACAGTGCCTAGTTCCTTTTCTCTCCTCTTGTTTTCTGTGCTAAATCAGCAAGTCTGCTGCACTAGGGGGTGTGATTCCTGTTTACATTGTGCATAAACATGACAAAGTTTACCGAAGAATAGATCCTTTAAAAAAAATCAACATTTATCTTGTGATAGTAAATTGCTTTTTACCATGATTCATATTTCAAATCTTCTGATGAATTATTCATTCATATGGTTACTTGAATCATCATTATTATGATTTATTCATTCATGTCATTACACATTCAGGATATTTTTAAAAATTCTTTTGGGAAGGTTGGGCAGGCTCCTGCAGTTTGTAACTGGATACACAACCTTTCACCTCTAAGGCTAGTGGGCTGAATCAGGTCAGGAGGGATCAAAAGTCACTAGTACAGGACAGGGATTCAACAGTCTGTGTGGAATCAGCTAATGGAGCTCAGTGCAGTTCTAGTGGACAGGTATCTCACTCACCCTTGAGACAACTTGGTAGTCTCAACAGAGGCCCTGATTCTTAATCAGTCCACTCCTATGTTTGACGCAAGAATGGTTGGGGAGAGGGAGCAAAACTAGCTTTGAACACCCCATATTTTGGCCTCAATTAGAGCAACATTCAGGTTGCTCTAACTTAAGCTCTACCTTCTCTGGCCCTCTGTGGGCTTGGGCAAAGGGAGAATACCCAGCATACTGCTGTGGCAATTCTCCCTCCCTCCCAGTTCCAACCCTCAGCTAACACCTGACTGCTCCCCTTCACTGGAGGTTGGAAGCAGGACTCTGTGTCACTGAGGGAGCACTCTTCCATAGGAGTATTTTGAGGCAGCTTCTTCACTATGAGAGTGGCATAAAGGAACATTAGGTAAAAGGAGAACTGGCCCTAGGCAGCCTAAATAATGAAGATAGAGACTGAAATATAGTTTCACAACTCCAGTTGCTCTAGATCAGAGACATACTGAAAGGAGAAGCATGAAGTTTGAAATATGTTGCCCTTGCTTCCTGTGGATAAAAAGAGGCAATCAACCTCCAGGGTTGTGAATGTGATGGCTTTTTCCAGCAACAAACTCATTTTTAATACTGTTATTAAAAAGGGGGATAATTAGCTTATACATAATGCAGAGATGAACAACAGCTAACTGTTGCAAGTGTTTAGCTTAGAGAATGTTAAAATACTAAGAATTCATACAACTGTTTTATTCATAAACATATTCTAGGCTGCCAGTTGATTGAAGAAAAGCTTGAAGGAGGAAAATAAGAGCCTCAAAAGCAATTTGTTTTATATGTCAACATACTCATGTACCAACATTTCTAATGTGCAAAAACTAAATTGGAAGATTAGGGGCCTGCCACACAGTTAGATGTGCACTTCTGGTGAATTTTGGGTGATTCCCCCCATCCTCCGCCCCCAGTCTGTCTCAGCTACTTACATGGCCCACATTAATGTGGTATCTGAGCAACTCACAAACTTTAATGCATTTATCTGCACAACACCTGGGTGAAGCAGGACGATGCTATTATCCTCATTTCACAGATGGGCAACTGAGGCAGAGAGACTAATTGACTTGCTCAAGATCACACAGGAAGTCTGTAGTGGAGCAGGGGCTTGAAGCTGGTCTCCAGCTACGAGAGAACAAATAATTATTTTTTTCCTGAATATGCATTAAGATTGAAATTTTTGCAGTATGAATGGATTTGGAGACCTGATTCCCATTAATAGTTACAGGAACTGGACATCCAGATCTCTTAGGCAGCTTCCAGAATCCCAGTCTAAAACCTTTATGTTGCTTATTTAGACCAAACTTCACCAAAGTGGCCTCTGATTCTGGATGCCTGTTTTTGGGTGCTCAGGTTGAGACACCTCAGACTTGATTATCTGAGGCACTGGGCATCACAGCTCCTGTTAACAGCAGCTGGAGTTATGGATGCTCAGCACATTCTGAAAAAATCAGGCCCATGGTGTCACAACCTGAGCACCCAAGAACTGGGGTTCCCCAAATCAGAGGCTACTTTGGAAAATTGTGCCCCAAATAAGTTGCTTTTTGAAAGCCTATTGCTCCCTTATGGGTTCCTCTTTTCATTCTTTGTTGCCCTAGTCCCCTATGGCTTTCCTGTTTCCCCCCTCTGTAACTTTCCTCTTCTCGTCCTTCCTGGGTTGTTTTCTTCCCTCCTGCCTTCCCTTTCTGCACTAGGACTTGCCTCTGTGTCCATATTAAGGTACCTCTTCCAGCTGCTGAGCAGCCCTCTCCTTTGGCCCCTATTGGCTTCCTCTCTAAACTGCAGATAGCTGTATCTCAATATAGCAAGCCCCCCACACCCATGCAACTGCTTCTGGAGCTGGGCTCATCTTAGCAAGGCTGGAGGTGGCAGCTGGCTGCCAAAACTGAGTGAAGAAGTTGGCAGGGGACGGAGGAGGGAGCTACTGAGCAGCCCAGAAAACAGCTGTTTAGTTTTTTTAAAAGGCTACACAGACCCCTAGGCAGGACTACAAGCTCTCAGAAGTGTCCCCGCCAAACCAGGGCAGCTGACAACTATGCATGCACACGTACGGTGAAATTCACCCCAAGGCAAAGCACCTACAACTAACAGTAGTCACTGGAGTCAGTGGATACAGCTCCTTGCCATAAGACCTTTTGTAATCCTGCTCTGCATCAGGTGACTGGAGCCAGGTAATGAAAAGAAGAATCTTACTCATGTCTGCCATACCTTTAATACATTGTGTACCACCTATAAGCCTTGTTTCAAGTTTTAATGCAGGGCGTAAGTGCATATAGGCTTTAGCTTTTATTCTGCACCAAGGTGAAATTCACCTACAAGAAGCCAAAATATATTTCACATGTAAAATGAATCCAGATGGCCTAAAAGCATTAATAGCCACTGAAAAGTTTGCTAGCTGGGAAAACGGCCAGGTTAGAAAAGGGTCAGTCACTTCAATTTATACACAGAACTCAGTTACAGCCAACTTGACCCCTTCTCACTTCCTAACAGTCATAAACACACAGATGGGGATGCTAAACTGAGACAGGAAGCAAAAACTAGAATATCAGGGCTGGAAGGGACCTCAGGAGGTCATCTAGTCCAACCCCCTGCTCAAAGCAGGACCAATCCCCAGACAGGTTTTTACCCCATTTTCCTAGGTGGCCCCCACAAAGATAGAACTCATAACCCTGGGTTTAGCAGGCCAATGCTCAAACCACTGAGCTATCCCTCCCCACAGCTTTCAGCTATAACAGCACCTCCAAACACCAGTTCGCCATTTTCTCCTCCCTCCCACCCCCCCAAAACAGCTACAGGATCCAGCCCAGCCCACTAGTAAACAGCCTCCAGTCTCCAGAGCACCAGCCTGAAGTGGCACTAAAAACTAGTGGCCAGATTTCCCATTTTCTTTTTACTCCTGGGCAAAGTGGGTGTAATATACAACCATTCTGACCTGTCTTTTCCACACACCTAAATAACCATACATGATGCAGACAGTGAAGAATTAGCCCTGGGTTCCAATTCTGGTTATGTCTGGAGCTCTCTCTACACTGTCTCTGTGTGTGAGAAACTCATATATAAAATTCTCAGTCAGTGCAGCTCCACCAGTGCTAGAAACTGTGGGTGATGGAAGGTAAAAATAGACCATGGGTATTTGATGACCCTCTAAAAAGATTCTTGTACCTTGTCCACATTACAGCTTCCACTATTGCTAACACTGATGGAGCTGCATCAGAGAAGAATGACAGGTCCAAATTTTCCTAATACAGAAATGCCCTGAGTGGTCACTAAACTGAAAATCTCTGTCCAAATTCCCCTTTGAGCTCATGGCTCCATCTTATCCAAGTTGTCCTCAGAAAATTGTGCAGCTTTCATGTACCTGAGTTTCAACACTGTCACTGTGAACCAAACACTATGGCTCCAGCCCAGTCCCCTACAATGGCCTCCATACACCGAAGCCAAGAGTTTCAAATGTGACTAGTGACTTTGGGTGCCCAACTTGAAACATCTGGTCCAACCCACACAGCTGGTCATACCCTGAACCTTATCTTCTGCCTAGTATCAAGACAGAGGAATTACAACCGGCTACTGTCTTCGACTAGACCAGACAGCAAATGTGAAAAATCAGGACAGGGAGTGGGGGGTAATAGGAGCCTATATAAGAAAAAGACTCAAAAATTGGGACTGTCCCTATAAAAATCGGGACATCTGGTCACCAGGGCTGGCTCCAGACCCCAGCGCGCCAAGTGCGCGCTTGGGGCGGCATTTTGCCGGCAGGGCGGCGGGCGGCTCCGGCGGACCTTCCGCAGTCATGCCTGCGGGAGGTCCACCGGAGCCACGGGACCAGCGGACCTCCCGCAGGCATGACTGTGGAGGGTTCGCTGGTCCCGCGACTCCGGTGGACCTCCCGCAGGCATGACTGTGGAAGGTCCGCCGGAGCCGCCTGCCGCCCTCCCAGCGCACCCTCCGCAGGCACGTCTGCAAGAGGTGCCCCGGAGCCGCGGGACCGGCAGCGCGCCCCCTGCGGCATGCCGCCGTGCTTGGGACGGCCAAATTCCTAGAGCCGCCCCTGCTGGTCACTCTATCTTGGACAGACTATTACCGCATTAAAGCAGTGTAGGACCTCAGGCAACAAGATCAATTATCCTGATTTGACCACGAAGGCCCATTCATAAACTCCAAAGCCTGCTAAAGGACAACAGCACCCCGCAACCAGGATAAGGAGTTGAGGCCCTACAGAGGCCTGGGCCATTGACATGCTGGCTCCCAAACAGCTCCTTCTTTCCCCTTGCCCACACAGATCTCCTCAAGTTTTTGACGCTGGATGAAGAGAGATGGGGTGGAAATTTGAGTAGGGTGACCAAATTTCCCTATGCTGAATATGGGACACCTGGTAAAATTACTCCTATTCAAGCAAATTCAACAGCAATCAAGAAGAACTATGCAGTACAGATGTTCAAATTTGAGCCCCTCTCAAAAAGAAATACTGCGTAGTTGGATTCTTTTTATTTACCTTCTATCTTAAAGGCTTTAGGGTTCACACAGGGAGGGGTGACACACACACACACACACGGGGAGAGGTCACACACACACACACACACACACACACACAGGAGGGTGACTGACCAACCTGACCTGCCCTGCTCCGCTCTCTGCCAAGCATGCCTGGCTGGGCCCCCGAGACAGACCCACCTCTCCTGGTATCTGGCACCGTGTCTTCCTGAGGCAACACGTGGCAGAAGGGCACACAGGGTCACATGCCCCCCCTCCCCAGATTCCAGATTTCTGCCAGGGTTCACATTAGAACGTGGGCAGCAGCAGCCTTTCCGCACTGTGTGGGAGGGAAGGGACAGGAGCTGCTTCCAGCCACAGGGGAGGAGGAGTGGGAGAAGGGATGACCTGGCCTGTGTCTTTGCAGAGCTCACCTCTTCTCTCCCTCCCCCCTCCCTCCCACAGGTGGCTGGAAGCAGCTTGTCCCTTCCTGCTACACCCCTACACCACTACACCCCTGCTATCGTTTTGGACTTATGATCTTTATCTCACCTGTTAATGTATTTTACCTGTTTTAAGCTCTCAATAACTCATTTCTTTTCTTAGAAAATAAACCTTTAGGTTAGTTTACTAGAGACACTGGCTGCCAGCATTGTCTTTGGTGTGAGATCGAGAGTATCCATTGACATGAGGTAAGTGACTGACCCTCTGGGGTTGAGAGGAACATACTATAATGTGATATTTGGCATAAGGGACCATAGGTGCTGACTCTGCTCTGCACCCACCGGCAGCTTCCCGTGGCCCCTTTGCTCCAGCTCACCTCCACCTCCGCCTCCTCTGCAAGCATGCCGCCGTGTCCTGCTTCTCCCCCCTCTCTCCCAGTGCTTGTGCCATGAAACAGCTGATTCGTGGGGCAGGAAGGGAGGGGGGAGGAGGGGGAATGCAGGGCACTGGGCGAAGAGGCGGGGTCTGGGCGGGGATTTGGGGAAGGGATCCAATAGGGGCAGGGAGGGGGAGGAGTTAGGGCAGGGACTTTGGTGATGGGGTTGGAATGGGGGCGGGGCCAGGTGCAAGGAGGGGGTGGAGTCAGGGCAGGGCCAGGGGCGGAGGCACAGGCACCCACCGGCGCTGGAGAAAGTTGAGGAACTATCCAGAGTGATAAATAGCTTCATCAATCCTATATGCCTACAACTTCCATCACAGCTGAGTGCCTACCGCGGCGAAGAACTATTATCCTACTTGTCTGAAAAGACCATGCACGTTCAGGGAGCCTTCTCAAACAGCATGGATCTGCTTCATCTGGACTCACCAACTGACAGCTCACCTGCATTCCTCGAGCTGAATGCATTCACTCATCAAGAAGTTCTGGACACCCTAAAAGAGTCCTGGCCCAAGACTTGTGAATCCAACCAATGCCCTTAATGGCTATGAAAGAGTATGAATAACTGGTCACTCCTAACCAAAATAGCTAACACCTTATTCAGAGAAGGAATCTTCCTTCCTCCACCAAACATGCAATAGCCTGACCTACACTGAAGAAACTCACCCTAGATACTTCAGTCTTAGCCAATTATTGCCCGGTGTCAAACCTGTCATTCCTGAGCAACCTCATAGAGAAGCTAGCCAAAGGCCGAATACAAGCTCATCTAACTGAAGCAACTGTCCTAGACCCAGAACAATCTGGATTTAGGCTAGGTCGGACATGGAACGGTAGCATGTTAGTGGCACTGATGGATGATCATCTTCTGTCAATGGATAGAAGGCAGACATCCATTCTCAGCTTGCAGTATTTTATACTGTTGACCACGAGGTTTTGCTGCCTCACTAGAGAGAGGTGGCAAGAGTCCAGGGTAATGTGCTAAAACTATACATATTGACTGGGTAGTACATATCACCTCAGGATGGGATACAGAGATAAAATTTCTAGACACCATTGATGACTGTTTCTTGTACCAGCTAATTCTGGAACCCACAAGGGGAGAGGCAATCCTTGATTTAGTCCTAAGTGGCACACAGGCTCTGGTCCTAGAGGTGAATATAGCTCAGAGGCGGGCAAACTTTTTGGCCCGAGGGCTGCATTGGGTTCCATAAATTGTATGGAGGGCTGGTTATGGGATGGGGTTGTGGCCTGGCTCCCACCTCCTATCTGCCACCCCACGCCCCCGAGACCCCTGCCCCATCCAACCACCCCTTTTCCCTGCCCCCTGCTGCCCCATCCAACCCCCCCTCCTTCCTGACTGCCCCCATTCAACCCCCCAACCCCTATCCACACCCGCACCCCTTGACCACCACCCCGAACTCCCTTACCCTCTACCCAACCCCCGCCTCTCCGTGCCCCCTTACTGCGCTGCCTGGAGCACCAGTGGCTGGCGGCGCTACAGCTGCACCACCCGGCTGGAGCCAGCCCACGCTGCAGCCGCCGCCACCATGCAGCTCAGAGCACTGGGTCAGGCTGGACTTTGCAGCTGCGCTGCCCCAGAAGCTCACAGCCTTGCCACCCAGAGCATTGTGCCGGCAGCGGAGCGAGCAAGCTGAGGCTGCGGGTGGTGGGGGGCAGCGGGGGAGGGGCCGGGGTGAGCGTCCCAGGCCAGGAGCTCGGGGGCCCGGCCGTAGTTTGCCCACCTCTGATATAGCTGAATCACTTGGCAATAACAACCATAATGCAATTACATTTAACATTCTTTGAGGGGGGGAAATATACCAAAGATGCCTTCAGTGGCATTTAACTTCAAAAATGAAAACTACACAAAAATGAGGAAGCTAGTTAAATGGAAATTAAAGGAACAGTCTCAAGAATGAAATGCCTGCAAGCTTCATGACAACTTTTTTAAAACCACCGCAACAGAGGCTCAAATAGTAAGAGGACCAAAACAATGCGATCATGGCTAAACAGACTAAAAGAGGCAGTTAGAGGTAAACAGGCATCCTTTAATAAATGGAAATCAAATCCTACTGAGGAAAATAGAAAGAACTATAAACCCTGGAAAGTCAAGTATAATTAGGCAGGCCAAAAAAGAATTTGAAGGTCAATTAAAAAAACCCACAAAACCTAACAGCAAACAATTTTTTGAAGTACATCAGAAGCAGGAAGCCTGCCAAACAATCAGCAGGGCCACTGGACAATTGAGGTGTTAAAAGAGCACTTAAGGAAGACAAGACCATCGCAGAGAAGCTAAATGAATTCTTTTCATGAGTCTTCACTGCAGAGGATGAGGGGGAGATTTCCACACCTGAGCCATTCTTTTAGGTAACAAATCTGAGGAACTGTCCCAAATTGAGGTGTCAATAGAGGAGCTTTTGGAACAAAATAATAAATTTAACAGAAATAAATCACTAGGACTAGATGGTAGTAACCCAAGAGTTCTGAAGGAGCTCACATGAAATTGCAGAACTACTAATTGTGGTATGTAACGTATCACTTAAATAAGCTTCTGTACACCTGATCAGGGCCGGCTCCAGGCACCAGCGGAGGAAGCACGTGCCTGGGGTGGCACATGCTAAGGGCGGCATTCCGGCCATTGGGGTGGCACAGCTATGACTAGAGGATAGCTAATGTGACACCAATTTTTAAAAAAGGTTCCAGAGGCAATCCTGGCAATTACAGGTCAGTTAGCCTAACCTCAGTTCCAGGCAAATTGGTTGAAGCTATAGTAAAGAACAGAATTATCAGACACAGAGATGAATATGATTTGTTGGGGAAGAATCAACATGGCTTTTGTAAAGGGAAATCATGTCTCACCAATCTATTAGAATTTTCTGAGAGGGTCAACAAACACGTGGACAAGAGTGATCCAGTGAATATAGTGTACTCAGACTTTCAGAAAGCCTTTGACAAGGTCCCTCAGCAAAGGTTCTTCAGCAAGCGGTCATGGGATAAGAGAGAAGGTCCTCTCATGGATCAGTACCTATTCATAAGTGATGTGGAAAAGGGTTGTAAACAGTGTGATGGCAAAATTTGCTAACAATACTAAATTACTCAGGATAGTCAAGTCCAAAGCTAACTGTAAAGACTTACAAAGGGATCTCACAAAACTGGGTGACTGGACAAGAATGACAGATGAAATTCAATGTTGACAAATGCAAAGTAACGCACATTGGAAAACAGAATCCCAAATAGACATACAAAATGATGGGGTCTAAATTAGCAATTACCACTCAAGAAAGATCTTGGAGTCATAGATAGTTCTCTGAAAACATTCACTCAGTCCAAAAGTCTAACAGAATGTTAGGAATCATTAGGAAAGGAATAGATGAAAATAAATATACTGCCATTCTATAAATCCATGATATGCCTACACAATGAATACTGACAATATTTCTGGTCATCTCAGTCCAAAAAAGATACATTAGAATTGGAAAAGGTAGAAAGAAGGGCAACAAAAATGACTAAGTATATGGAACAGCTTCCATATAAGGAGAGATTAAGACAACTGGGACTGTTCATCTTAGAAAAGAGAAGGGGTGTGTGTGCGGAGGGTATGATAAAGTCATGAATGCTGAGGAGAAAGTGAATAGGGACGTATTACTTACTCCTTCATATAACACAAGAACCAGGGGTCACCCAATGAAATGAATAGGCAGCAGGTTTAAAAACAAAAGGAAGTATTTCTTCACACAACGCATTGTCAACCTGTGGAACTCATTGCCAAAGGATGTTGTGAAGTCCAAAATTAATATAACGTTCAAAAAAGCATTACATAAGTTCATGGAGGATAGGTTCTTCAATGGCTATTAGCTAAGATGATCAGGGATGCAACCCCACACTCTGGGTATCCCTAAGCCTCTGACTGCCAGAAGCTAGGACTGGATGACAAGGGATGGATCACTTGATAATTGCCCTGTTCTGTTAATTCCCTCTGAAGCATTGGCTACTGTCAGAAGACAGAATACTGGGCTAGATGGAACATTGGCCATACTGGGTCAGACCATTCTCATGTTTAATGGTTTGAGTCCTTCCTGAACAGATGCACCCAAATAGTAGCAACTGGAAACTGCACCTCCACTGCTCAATCCCTCATTTGTGGGTTTCGATAAGGATCAATTCTCTCTCTGGTCCTTTTCAATATCTACATCTAATCACTAGGTGAACTGGCCAGATGACATGGACTGAAGTGCCAGAAGTATGCAGATGATACACAGCTCTACCTATCCATCACCACATGTGACCATGCCACTACCATCAAGATGGCCCAGCACTGTGATGGGATGAGCTCATGGATGAAAAACAGCTGGCTAAAACTAAACTTAAGCAAGATAGAGGTGATGCTTGTGAGCAAAGAAAAGTATGTCTGAGGAGTTTGCAGTCACGGTGCAGTCACCTTTGATTGAATGTTCACATCCACAATTGGTTAATTCATTCTCTAGTCTAGGAGTGCTCTTGGATTCCTCACCAATGCTGAGCTCTCACATAGCAGCAGCCATGAATAATACTTTCTACCATCTCCGTCCCATCCTGGCAAACAAAGACCTAGCCTCAGTTATTCATGGCTTCATCACTTCTCAGCAGGACTACAGCAATGCCATACATCTGAGCATGAAGCCTTCAGCACTTAGGAAATGCCAGCCAGTACAAAACATTGAAACATTTCCTCAACAGCACAGGCTACCATGAACAGCACACCTGTCCTCCACTCTCTAAACTGGCTTCCAATGGAATTTTGAATTTGGTTCAAGGTGTAGGTCCTTATCTTCAACGCGCTCCATGACCTGGGCTCAAGATATCCGAAAAATTGCTTAAAGCTCTGCGATAAAGAACCACAGTTGACAGGTGCGCTCCTCTGGCACAATGGAACTCCCAACAATAAGAGCAAAGTTTATCTGTGTGGGAGACAGAGCTTTCTCCAGGGGTGGTCTCAGACTGTGGAATGAATTCCCCTAGCTACAGACCATTATAAATCTCATTACTTTCTGATACAAATGCAAGGTGCATTTATTTGATCTTGCCTTCTCTAGTATAAAAACATAGCAACAGGTCTCTTTAATAAAAATCCTACCAAAACTAGACGCTCTGCATGCTTCTTCCTTAGGGGTGGGAGGTAGTAGGGAAGGATGAGAGAACAAATGTGACAGATGTAAAGTCATGCTTAATGCACTACTGGAAGCTGCTCAGATACTATGAGGAAGAACATGATATGAGAACCTATATAGAATAGAAACACCTTAAAGGGTCCTGATTTTCAGGAATCGCTGCACCGCCACCCTCTGAAAATTAGACCCCTTCATAAGGCATACGTCTTTCAGCACACCGCAATCCTCTGACCATCCCCCAAACATCAGGGATCAAGCACAGCTATGGGCCCCATAGAGCAAAGAATGTTCATAACACAGCCTTATTTCAAGAGATCGAAATATTGGTTTCTTTCAAGATGTGAATTTGAATGAATCTATATTGTGAGTAATGGAAGGAAATCATATTGTTCCCTCCATTTGATGAGATATAGCTGTTACTGCACAGATATTTTAAGTTCTACAGCCTTAACAGATCAAAATGCAGTATGGTTTACTCACAGTAGGATATTTTTTTCTTCCCCCCAGAAATGTTGTTACACGTTTGTAAAGGTAACAGAAGCCTGGTCAACCTTGCAAGTTGGCTGGAAATGTTAATTGGTTTGCCACAGCTGTAGCCTTCTGTTCTCTGGTATATAACACGATTACTAAAACAAGGGAAAGTTGTTTTTTGTTTGTGTTTTTAAGCAAAGATGCATATATGCAAAAACTATGTCACTGCAACATTAAGGCTCAGGTTTTAATTTCAAAATAGAACATGCAGAGAATAATTTCTCCACAACAGCATGCTTTACAATGCAGTCTGTCATCACATTACACTTTACACAGAAACTCAGTGGCAATGTTAACTATGGAGGGGCTAATAGCTGCTCCATCATATGTCACAGACAACAGCCTTCGTCATCCTGATACATTCCCAGAGCACCGTCCATTCTGTGCACTGAATGAAGCAGGGGTCATATAGAAAAATAGTATGTGACCATGTACTTAGACTGAATCAGAATGTATACATACAAGAGGGTGGGGGAGAGGATGTGAATGAAAGTTTGTGAAGACAACCTTAATTCTGGCATTTCCTAACTTCTGTGCCCTTGACTTTGGAATCTTAATGTAGTTTCTTTGTATGTAATTGCCTACATTTTTATAAAACTTAAAAGATGAAAAAAATTAAAATTTCATGCTGTGGAACCATATCAGCATCACACATGGGTAAGCCCCTTCATTTTCAGTTTAAACTGTTTTTTACTGAAACATCCCTGGGTTTTACAAAAAGCATTATTCAGTTTTTTCTGATTTTCATCCTACTTTTGTATCATTCAAATATATAAAAATAACTTGTTTTATTAGGAAAATACAATACATTGCATGAGATAGATGTATTCTGATACTACATTAGTCTGTGTGTATATGCAAAGCTGTTTGTTGAAATAAGGCTGTCTATTAGTCTAGAAGATACACATAATAAACAAAACAGGCATGCACGCAAGCTCTGTAGTGCATGCGCATTTGAACGTACTGATGAATCTCACACCCACCACATGCATATTTCAAGCTGTTAGATAACGGTTTTAAGAAAATGGGAAGAAAATTAAAATCTGTATCAGAATATGTTTCATAACACAAGGAAGTATTCAAAAGTTTTACAAAAACAGGAGAAAAGGATGAAGTTGAGTGTATGCGCTGCAAAAGGTGTGGCCCAATTATTAAATGTAAATGTTTATAGGCTAATAGTTCTAAGTCTACAACAGTAAACTGTTTATTCAAATGAAAAGTTTTATTTGGGGATTAGAGAAATAGAGAATTAGAGAACTTAGAGGTGGCATTGTGTTTTGAGTTCTGTTTTAGTTCTGCAGCAAACCACACTGATGAATGGAATTCAAAGCATTAATCTACAGAATACTTTTCCCCCCTGTCTTTCCATCCACCAAAACAAACCTCTCTATTTACCCAGAAAAATTATTAAGAGTTTTTGCACTGGTTTTCACTTGTTTTTGTTGTTGTGGTAATAAACACTGATAAATTCCCAGGAAGAAAATTAAAGAAAATAAAAACTGAAAACGAAAGGCCCTACACATGGGTCTTCAGCCAGGTTGGAATCTTTGGCCCCGCTGCACAGTCCTCTAGCACTTGAACAAACAGACAGTCCCTGGTAGCAATCGAAGGGAGTTATCTTTTATGTGCACCTGCCACTAGAGGAGGATAGAGACACATATTTTGCCAGTAGGTTTCACAAGTATTTGTTAGACAGCAAAGGAATGTGGAGACTCAGGAAGAATGGGTTAAATTCCAGGGCCTGTAGAGGAGTGTGCTGAGTGGCTGGGCCTTCTGCCCTGCCCCCACACCCTCTCCCTGTCCCATTCCACTCCTATACCCCCTTTCCCAGCTCCTACCTCTGACCCCTCAACCCAACTGCTGCCCCGTCGCACCTGCTCATATCCACCCCAACTCCCAAATGCCTACCCTATTCCTCAGTTTCTGCCCATCTTCTAACCTTCAACCAAAGGATCCTACTTTCCCCCATATCACTCTTCATCTTCCCTCATCCCCAGCTCCAAATTGCCCTCCTCCAATCCTGCCAACCCCAAAGGTTCAAAAAGGCCCCCAAATCATGAGGCTTTTATAAAAAAGATTCTCTCGTATGTTTTGGTCTGTATTCTCCCCCCGCAGTGCATGTGTGACAGTTACAGTGCTATCAGCTCTCACAGACCTACAGTGAGGAATGCAATGTCAGCCCTCACTACAGGTGCTTTTGCTAGAAGTGCCAGCTAAAATCAGATTGCACAAGTTTTTATCACATAGTGCCTGATGCTGTGGAGAGCTTACAGCTTCTCCCCAGACACCAAAATTCCAATTAATGTTGATGGGCCCCCAGCTCATCAATTCATTTTGCACTCCACAGCCCCACATCAAGTCTGCCTCCCACATCTGCCTGTTAAATGAAAGTGTTTCATGCTGTGTTTATATAATATAAAGAAACAATCTAGGGCACTGCTTCAGCAGGTCCCCTGTAAGGGAACAATAGCATTACAGAGTAGGGATTCCTCATGCAGACTGTAATACATTGGTACATCCCTCCTGACATGGCTACCCTATAAAGACTTGCAACGTGGGAATCTCTTTTCTCTTCTCTGTCTCCACCAAATTCTTTGGCTCACTTTGCTCACCACTGGAACACTAAGACAGCTTTTGAATTTGAAGTCATCTGAACCAAATTAAAGTGCCGACCCTGCAAAATGGCCCTTCTCCCCCAATGGAACCTGACCAACATGACTGGAACTCTGCATAGGTGCAAGGGTTAAACCTGTAAGGATCATTTTGCAGGACCAGGGTGGGCCATCTGCCAGGAACAGGCACTCAAAAGAAACACCTTCCTCTACAGCTGTTATGGTTTTTCATACCTTAAAAGCAACCATATGTTTTCAGTCTAATTTAGATTAAAGCGGGAGGATGGAGAGCAAGAGAAAGCAAAATCAAAGTCTTCATGGAGGAAGAACAGCGTATTTATCTCCACAATAATCGGTTACAGCCACCCTGACAGCTAACATGGCTGCCTGACACTGCTCACATTTAGAGGGGCAGTATTTAGAAAACAAAGGCATCACCGTTTCATTGCCACATACGCCACAACTGTACTCCAGATTCAGAATGCTGAAAGAATAAAATTAAGAAGAGAGATTAATACAGGGCTGAATGTTATAGCTATCCTGGGCCTACATTGCAATCCTATTGTTTTTCTCTGAAAGGTTTCTGGGGAGAAGGAAGAAAAATCAGAGTTTTAAGGCACGTCCCAAAGGCTCTGAATTGATGTTAGTTTAAAGTGGGACTATTGCCAGCTTAATTTGAAAGAGTGGATTGAGTATAGTCTTTTGATAAAGTTTCCCAAGATCAGAGGATACTTTACTAGCCAAATCCCCTCTTATAGAGAGTGTCCTGCCAACACAGGTATACAAATACCCACCTGAGACACAAGTCACCTGACGCAATGAACAAAGCTCACTAGTTGCTGCTGGGAGAGGGGGTTTCATTAGCCGCAAAAGCAAGAAAAGCGCACTCATCTCATTCTCCTGCAAGTATCAAACCATAGAGATATGGTTTGGCACCTAATGCTGAATGAAACCAAGGGCTGATCTCTTTGTGCAACTCTCGGTAGTGAATTCCATTCCATCCAGAACATACCTCCTATTAGAGATGTTTACTCCATTTACATCCAATGATCTCTTACTGGATGCCAAACAAGGCATTAGTTGCACAGATGGGTCCTTAAGTAAAAAGGAACAACGCCAAAAAGGGCATAAGCCCAATTTTTAAAAACTCCTAAAAGACTCTTAAAGAAACCAGAGATAGCCCAGCTGTAATGTTCCTTAAAGGGAGTATAATAAGTCAGTCAATTCAAATGAGATCTAACTTCCTCCCTTATAGTGGTTTGCAAGAATCATGTACATTGTGTTTTCTTTGTAAAATAAGTCTTTCCCTGCCTTCCCCTCTCCCCCCATGAAAACACTAAAAAATCCCAATGGAAAATATCAGTTCCAATAGATGACAAACAAGGGCCTGATCCTGCAAAGACAAACACATGTGTGGTTGCTGGATCAGTGCTTAAGGCCCCAATTCTCTGCAAAGACTTACACCCATGCTTAACTCTAGGGACATGAGTTGCCCCACTGAGCACAAGGGGAATACACATTGTGATGTTGCACTCCATATGCTTTATGAAAATATACTTATGAATGTGAATATGATATAACCGGAATATGCTTACGCAAAAGGTCTCTTGTAAGGTATCATTACAAAGCTTATAATCTACTGAGTGTGTTCATCCTATTCGTTTGGATGTATTATTTCTATGTCTGGAGTTAGGAGAATAAGATATAACCTTGTATTACTGATGTAAACATATTAAGTGGAAGCCATTAAGGGTGCTTTGGAATCAATTAACTGTAAATGGCTCTGTTTAGTTGCAAACCTTCCTGTGTACAAGTGGGCCAACCCAGGAAGAGTGGAGGCTGGGGTCTCACAGGACATGTGATCATGTCACCTGATACTGGAATCCATCTTAAATCTGGCATTTTTCCATTTAGAAGGATGGGTAGGGAACCAGAGAGACAAAAGATTCCTGCCTTGTGCCAAAGCTATAAAACGGGGTGGAGCAGGAGAAAGGAGGCTAGCCATGAGAAAGCCACCTAAGATGTCTGCTGGAACTAACAAGGACTGTACCAGGGGAAGGATTGGGCCTCGACTAGGAAGGAGGCTAGTCTATGAAAGAAGCTTATTGAAACATCTCTAAGGGTAAGCTATTACCTATAATCAGTTTCTTAGGGTAGGTCTATACTTACCTGCCGGGTTGACGCATAGAGTTCGACTTCTCAGGGTTCGAACTATCGCGTCTAATCTAGACGCGATAGTTTGAACTCCGAACACGCTCCCGTCGATTCCGGAACTCCACCACCGCGAACAGCGGTGGCGGAGTCGACGGGGGAGCCGCGGACTTCGATCCTGCGGCGTCTGGACGGGTAAGTAGTTCGAACTAAGGTAGTTCAAGTTCAGCTACGCTATTCGCGTAGCTGAACTTGCGTACTTTAGTTCGACCCCCCCCCCCCTTAGTGTAGACCAGGCCTTAATTTATTAGGCTTTGACTAGCATGTTGTGTTTTATTTTGCTTGGTGACTTACTTTGTTCTGTCTGTTATTATTGAAACCACTTACATCCTACTTTTGATTTTATTAAATATAATTTTGTTTATTAATAAACCCAGAGTAAGTGATTAATACCCAGGGGAGCAAAAAGCTGTGCATCTCTCTCTATCAGTGTTATAGAGGGCAGACAATTTATGAATTTACCCTGTATAAGTTTTATACAGAGTAAAATGGATTTATTTGGGGTTTGGATCCCATTGGGAACTGGGTGTCTGGGTGCTGGAGATAGGTAACTTGCTGAGCAGTTTTCACTTAAAGCCTGCAGCTTTGAGGGCATGGTCCAGACCCTGGGTCTGTGTTGCAGCAGGCTAGTGTGTCTGGCTCAACAAGGCAGGGTTCTGGAAGTCAAAAGCTGGCAGAGAAAATGGGCTCAGAGGTAATTTCAGCATATCAGGTGACAGTCCCACGGGGACCTCTGTGACCGAACCCATCACACACGTACAAAAACAATTAAGCATATGTTAGTCTTTGCAGGACTGGGGCCTTAGGGCTAAAGAATCAATCCTGCAATCACACATGATTAACTTCATTACAGAGTCCCACTGAGCTCAGTGAGTCATGTATAAAGTTAAGCTCATATGTAAGCATTTTTCAGGATTAGGGCCTTGGGGTGCAGAGCTCAGCACCAATGAACAGCCCTACAAACAGGTGTACACAAGGGCTGGCTTTATGACCCACAGGACCCGACTGGAATACTCAGCGGCGGTCTGAGGCTTCGGCGGCAAGGGGTCCGCTCTGGTCTTCCGCGGCACCGAAGGACCCCCCGCTGCCGAAATGCCGCCAAAGAACTCTGGAGGGGGCCCCCTTAGGCGCAGGGGGTACACAATCCTGCATTCATGAAAAATCTTATTGTAATAACTAAGATCCTGCAAACAGGTAGAGGGTGACTTTACTTATTTTGAGTAGTCCCACTGAAGTCTATGCAACTACACAACAGAAGTAAAAAGTTATTCATATGCATAAATGTTTGCAGAATTGGGCCTGGATTTTTGTGGAGCCATTCATTCTGAGCAACTCTGCAAACTCCTGTTTCTTACAACAGAGGTTTCATAAAAGGTTTTGACAGAGAACCTGAGTTAACATGATTATTTTTAATGTCCATTTAATTAAAATGGTGGATTGTATTTTTTTATTTGCTTTCTCAAGGCAGAATTTTTGCTGTGAAATAACATTGCAATAAACATTAAAATTATAAAATATCTGTCCTCTTAAAAAAAATCAAAAAGTAAGATTTTCATATTTTTAATAACATGTAATAAAATGGCTGTGAAGTTAAATAATGCAGCTCTGCTGCCCCAGTTTTGACAAACTGTTTTTTTTTTACAGTACTCTAAGGCACTAAAAGGAATACATATTTTATTGCTTTTTATGAAAAATGCATATCACCTCTCCCATAGCAAAGCTCTTTAGTGATACTTGAAACTGCTGCTACAAAGCAAATGAAGTGTTGCCATTGACTTCAATGGGAGCAGGATTAGGCGTTAGATTATTTTTGCAAAAAATAAAAGGGGATTTTAATGGAAACTATCTTTCAGGCCTAAATATGGGTCCACTACCATGTCTTCATAATAAATAATTGGAAAACGGAACTTCCAAATTTTGTTTGTAGAATACAGTGTATATAAACCTTCCGTAAAGCCATGAATTAAACCACCCCAGATTTTGGGAATAATCTGAACCTTAAAAAAATAAATAAAAAACACTCTCAAGTTCTCCTGCCAATATAGCACTGTGCACACAAGAGTTCATGTAGGTGCATGTCGCTCATAAGTTATGGCGACATAGGCTGTGGTGTAGACATAGTCATAGTCTGACTAGCAAATCTGTGTAACCAAAACCACAGGGCGCAGTTTTATCTGACCTGAAAAATAGCAAGCCTACCTGACTATAATAATATTCAGGCATCTCTAAAGACTCTACAAAACCTTTCCAAGCTTTTTAAAAAGAAACAAAAACTAAAAATGTTTTTAGCAGTTTCACAGGATCAGGACTTCTCCCAAGGAAAATTATTACACTCAATTACAAGTGGGCCCAATCGTCCAGATTTTACTCATTTGAGTAGTCCCATTGAAATCATATAAGCATAAATTAAACGTAATGGGGATGTACTAAGCCAGTGGTAAGGGGGTGAAGGATTCCTTAACCAGGTGATTGATAGATGTGAAATTCTGATCTGTCTTTTAGTACAGAAGCTGCTATATAAATATTTAAAGAAGATCCAATAAAGATGAAATGCAGTGAATATCACTTTAAATTCAGTAATGCATTATAGTCCACCTTAACAGCCAAATATTGAAAGGGTCCTCAAAAGGCATCCTTTTTCCAGGCACAGATTAGCAGATACAATTTTGTGGGCAAAAATTAAGCCATGTGGATATCTAGGATTGGATCCACAAAGGTACTTAAGTACCTAAAGTCCTGTTTTTAGGCACCATTGTGATCCACAAAATTCCCACTTGGCTGCCACCAAACCCTGTAGGCACCTATATTTTTTCCTGTGGACATGTGCACTGCAGCATCACACGAGGCACCCCAGCACCTGAGCATGTGCATTACTGCCTCATGATAGGTGTCCAGACACCTAAACCCCATAGATATACACAAACTGGGAAAGACGGGCATTCAGCTGCCCAAGTCACATGCAGGGGCCCAATCCGGTAGGTGACCTCTGAGCATGGCTGCCAGAACAGTCCCTTAGGCAAGATGCTACAGCAGCTACTTCCACCGTATAACCCTTAACCTAGTGGCTTGGGTATTCACCTACTATGTGGGAGAACGCCACTTCATCCCCACCTCTTGATGGGGAGAAGAGATTTGAACATGGCTTTGCCACCTTTCAACTAGGCTGTAGAGTCTTTCACTGGCCCAACTTTTAAGTTTTCCTTTGTTTAATTAAAGTGGAACAGCTTCAACGGGAGAGATTGAGGGAGCCCTATCACCACCCCAGGCTGTTTTGTTTCAGGTTTGCATACAACATAGGTGGCCACTCATTCATTTTCCCTCAGATCACGGATCACTAGCAGAGATAGGTGCCTCTGAGTAGCCCAGACTTAGGCACCTCTCTCTTTGAGGAGGTGGAGCATAGCACACACCGTTCTGGTCAGTGTCTGCCATTTGCTATCGTAGGTATCTCCCTGCCAAGAGGGCTGGCTTTTGTGGATCGTACTCCTAGGTGACGATCTCTCCCCATTCATTGTATGAGGAGCCTAGGCTCCTAACTTGATTAATAATGAACTAAAGGAGGGTAATGTAATTAATACAAATCAACATGAGTTTATGGAAAATAGATCCTATCAAACTAATGTGATATCTTCTTTTCATGAGATTATACATTTGGTTGGGTAGAGATTATAGGGTTGATGTAATACACCTAGACATTTGACTTGGTACCATGTGACATTTTGGATTAAGAAAACCTAGAACAATATAGAATTAACATGGCACACATTAAATGGATTGAAAACTGGCTAACTGATAGGTCTCAAAATGTAACTGTAAACAGGGAATCATCACTGAGTGGGTCTGTTTCCAGTAGTGTCCCATAGAGGTCGGTTCTTGGCCCTATGCTATTTAACATTGTTATCAACGACCCAGAATAAAACTCATAATCATCACTGATAAAGTTTGCAGATGACATAAAAACTGGGGGAATGGTAATAATGAAGAGGACAGGTCACTGATTCAGAGTAATCTAGATCACTTGGTAAACTGGGCACAAACAAACAATGGGTTTTTTAATATGGCTAAGAGTAAACGTGTACATCTAGGAACAAAGAATGTAGGCCATAGTTACAAGACGAGGGGATCTATCCTGGGAAGCAGTGACTCTCAAAAAGATTTGGGGGCCATGGTGGATTACCAGCTGAACATGAGCGCCAAGTGGCCCAAAAGGGCTAGTGTGATTCTTGGATGCATACACAGGGGAATCTCAAATAGGAGAAGAGAAGTTATTTTACCTCTGTATTTGGCACTGGTGTGACCACTACTGGAACACTGCATCCAGTTCTGGTGCCCACAATTCAAGTATGGTGTTGATAAATTGGAGAGAATTCAGAGAAGAGCCACACAAATGATTAAAGGATTAGATAAACTAAATAGACTAAGCTCCTTGAGTCTAGGGGTATGTCTACACTACGGGATTATTCTGATTTTACAGAAACCATGTTTTAAAACAGATTGTATAAAGTCGAGTGCACGCGGCCACACTAAGCACAGTAATTCGGCGGTGTGCGTCCATGTACCGAGGCTAGTGTCGATTTCCGGAGTGTTGCACTGTGGGTAGCTATCCCATAGCTATCCCATAGTTCCCGCAGTCTCCCCCGCCATTGGAATTCTGGGTTGAGATCCCAGTGCCTGATGGGGCAAAAAACATTGTCGCTCGTGCTTCTGGGTACAGCCTCACCCCTCCCTCCATGAAAGCAGCGGCAGACAACTGTTTCGCGCCTTTTTTCCTGGGTGAACTGTGCAGATGCCATTCCACGGCAAGCATGGACCCTGCTGAGCTCAAGACAGCAATCATGGACGTTTTAAAGACCTCGCGCATTCTCGAGCAGTCTATGCTGAACCGGGACCTGCAAAGCTAGGCGAAGAGGAGGCGACTACGGCAGAGCGTCGATGAGAGTGATGAGGACATGGACACAGAATTCTCTCAAACTGCGGGCCCCGGCGCGTTGGAGATCCTGCTGCTAATGGGGAAGGTTCTAGCCACTGAACGCCGATTTTGGGCCTGGGAAACAAATAAACAGACTGGTGGGACCGCACAGTGTTGCAGGTGTGAGACGATTCCCAGTGGCTACGAAACTTTCGCATGCGTAAGGGCACTTTCATGGAACTTTGTTACTTGCTTTCCCCTGCCCTGAAACGCCAGAATACCAAGATGAGAGCAGCCCCCACAGTTGAGAAGTGAGTGGCAATAGCCCTGTGGAAGCTTGCAACGCCAGACAGCTACCGGTCAGTCGGGAATCAATTTGGAGTGGGCAAATCTATTGTGGGGGCTGCTGTGATGCAAGTAGCCAAAGCAATCATTAAGCTGATGCTACGAGAGGTTGTGACTCTGGGAAATGTACAGGTCATAGTGGATGGCTTTGCTGTAATGGGATTCCCTAACTATGGTGGGGCGATAAATGGAACCCATATCCCTATCTTGGCACCGGAGCACCAGGGCACCCAGTACATAAACCACAAGGGGTATTTTTCAATAGTGCTGCAAGCACTGATGGATCACAAGGGACGTTTCACTAACATCCACGTGGGATGGCCGGGAAGGGTTCATGACGCTCGCGTCTTCAGGAACACTACTCTGTTTAAACGGCTGCAGCAAGGGAATTACTTCCCAGACCAGAAAATAACAGTTGGGGATGTTGAAATGCCTGTAGTTATCCTGGGGGACCCAGCCTACCCCTTGATGCCATGGCTCATGAAGCCATACACAGGCAGCCTGGACAGTAGTCAGGAGCTGTTCAACTACAGGCTGAGCAAGTGCAGAATGGTGGTAGAATGTGCATTTGGCCGTTTAAAGGCGCGCTGGCGCACATTACTGACTAGCTCAGACCTCAGCCAAACCAATGTCCCCATTGTTATTGCTGCTTGCTGTGTGCTCCACAATCTCTGTGAGAGTAAGGGGGAGACCTTTATGGTGGGGTGGGAGGCTGAGGCAAAACACCTGGCCGCTAATTACACGCAGCCAGACACCAGGGCGATTAGAAGAGCACACCAGGAAGCGGTGCGCATTAGAGAAGCTTTGAAAACCAGTTTCATCACTGGCCAGGGTACAGTGTGACTGTTGTGTTTGTTTCTCCTCGATGAAACCCACCACCCCTTGATTGACTCATTCCCTGTAAGCCACCCCCCTACTCTTTGAACACAGCTTGCTTTCTAAGGAAATAAAGTCACTCTTGTTTAAAAATCATGTATTCTTTATTAATTAATTATAAAAAGAGGGAGAGAACTGACAGGGTAGCCCGGGTGGGGTTTGAGAGGAGGATAAGAGGGAAGGAAAAGGCCACTAAAAAAATTTCATAATGATGACAGCCTTTTGGTTGGGCTGTCCACTGGGGTGGAGTGGGCGGGTGCACGGAGCCTCTCCCCACGCGTTCTTACTCGTCTGGTGGGTGAGGAGGCTAAGGAACATGGTGAGGGTTGAGGGTGGTTATACAGGGGCTGCAGCGGCACTCTGTGATCCTGCTGCCATTCCTGAAGCTCCACCATACGCCGGAGCATGTCAGTTTGATCACGCAGCAGCCCCAGCATTGCATCCCGCCACCGTTGATCTTCCTGCCACCACCTCTCATCTTGAGCATCCCTCCTGTCCTCACGTTCATCCCTCCTGTCCTCACATTTGTCCCTCCTGTCCTCATGGTCACTGGCATCTTTCCTGTACTTTGATACCACGTCCTTCCATTAATTCAGATGAGCTCTTTCATTGCGGGTCACTTCCATGATTTACGAGAACATTTAGTCTCGCGTCTTTTTTTTCCGCCGCCTTATCTGAGATAGCCTTCAGGATGGAGTAGGGAGGCTTGAAAAATTTGCAGCTGCATGAGGGAGGGAAAAAAGGGAGAGAAGTATTTAAAAAGATACATTTTACAGAACAATGGTTATACTCTTTCATGGTGAACAACACTATTCACCTTACATAGCACATGTGATTTCACTACAAGGTCGCATTTTGCATCTTAATATTGAGTGCCTGCGGATCTGGTGTTAGAGATCTCACAGATGCAGGTCCGGGCAGCAGAATTCGGCTTGCATGCGGCCATGGTAAGCCATTGTCTTTCGTCTTCTGCAGCCTTCATCTATCCAGTGCCCTCCTTTCCCAAATAGCAAGCAAAGCCCGTTGAGTGCTGCTTCTTTCCTGTTAACGTGCAGCAGCAGAAACCACCCCGCCATCCAGTTCTCTGGGATGATCGCTTTACTCCTCCCCCCACCGTGTGGCTGGTAGCAGGGAAGATCCCTGCTAGCCAAACGCAAAAAAGCACAGCGCCAATCACGCCCCCCCCCCCGCCCTTCTCCCTGCTTGGCTACCTGCAGGGAAGGATTTCTTTTAAGCAATAGGCAAACAGCCCAGTAGGAATGGCCATCTCGGTCCCCTTAATTAAATTCCTGAATTTCAACCAGGTTACCATGAATGATATCACTCTCCTGAGGATAACACAGCGAGATAAAGAACGGATGTTGCTTGAATGCCAGCAAACACCGAGACCATACACAGCTAGGCTTTGTCATGCAATGATACCAGATTACTTGCTACATGCATGGCGTGGTCAAGTGTCCTACTATGGAGGACAGAATAAGGCCACTCTGCCCAGAAACCTTCTGCAAAGGCTTTTGGAGTACCTCCAGGAGAGCTTCATGGAGATGTCCCTGGAGGATTTCCGCTCCATCCCCGGACATGTTGTTAACAGACTTTTCCAGTAACTGTACTGGTTGCGAATGCATCCCAAGTCCTCAGAGCAAATTAATCATTAAAAAATGCTTGCTTTTAAACCATGTTTTATATTTACAAAGGTACACTCACCAGAGGTCCCTTCCATGGCTTCATTGTCTGGGATAGTGGCTTGGGAGGGCTGGGAGGGTAATTCCGTCAGGGTGAGAAAAAGCTCCTGGCTGTTGGGGAGAACGGAGTGCTGTGTGCTCTCTGCACAGGGCCGGCTCCAGACCCCAGCGCACCAAGCGCGCGCGTGGGATGGCATTTTGCCGGCAGGGCGGCAGGCGGCTCCAGCGGACCTTCCGCAGTCATGCCTGCGGATAGTCCGCTGGTACCGCGGGTCCGGTGGAGCAGCCGCAGGCGTACCTGCGGAAGGTCCACCGGAGCCGCGGGACCAGCGGACCTTCCGCAGGCACGTCTGCAGGAGGTCCACTGGAGCCGCGGGATCGGCGACCGCCAGAGCGCCCCCCGCGGCGTGCCGCCCTGCTTGGGGCGGCGAAATTCCTAGAGCCGCCCCGTCTCTGCAAGCTCGTCCTCCTCTTCCTCCTCCTCATCTTCCCCATCCGCAGAATCCTCAGGCATGGCTGCGATTACCACCGTCACCTCGGAATCCACGGACAGAGGTGGGGTAGTGGTGGCAGACCCCCCTAGAATTGCATGCAGCTCAGCGTAGAAGCGGCATGTTTTCGGCCCTGCCCCAGACCTTCCGTTTGCTTCTTTGGTTTTCTGGTAGGCTTGTCTGAGCTCCTTAACTTTCACACGGCACTGTACTGAGTCCCTGGTGTGGCCTCTCTGCATCATGGCCTTGGAAATTTTTTTCAAACGTTTTTTCATTTAGTCTTTTGGAATGGAGTTCTGTTAGCACGGAATCCTCTCCCCATACAGCGATCAGATCCAGTACCTCCCGTGCAGTCCATGCTGGAGCTCTTTTTCGATTCTCAGGAGACTGCATTGTTACCTGTGCTGATGAGTTCTGCGTGGTCACCTGTGCTGGTGAGCTCTTCACTCTGGCCAAACAGGAAATGAAATTCAAAAGTTCGTGGGGCTTTTCCTGTCTACCTGGCCAGTGCATCTGAATTCAGATGGCTTTCCAGAGCGGTCACAATGGTGTACTGTGGGATACCGCCTGGAGGCCAATACCGTCAAATTGCAGCCACACTAACCCTAATCCGACATGGCAATACCAATTTGAGCGCTACTCCCCTCGTCGGGGAGGAGTACAGAAATCGGTTTTAAGAACCCTTTATATCGATATAAAGAGCTTCGTTGTGTGGACGGGTGCAAGGTTAAATCGGTTTAATGCTGCTAAATTCAGTATAAACGCGTAGTGTAGGCCAGGCCTAACAAAGAGAAGGTTAAGGGGTGACTTGATTACAGTCTATAAGTACCTACATGGGGAACAATTATTTAATAATAGGTTCTTCAATCTAGCAGCGAAAAGTACAACACGATCCAATGTGTAGAAGTTAAAGTTAGACAAATTCAGACTGGAAATAAGGTGTAGGTTTTTAACAGCAAGAATGATTAACCATAGCAACAGTTAGCCAAGGGTCATGGCAGAGTCTCCATCGCTGACCATTTTTAAATCAAGACTGGATGTTTTTCTAAAAGATCTATGTTCTAGGAATTATTATGGGAAAGTGATCTACTGTGTAGCACAGGCCATAGAAGATTAGATGAGCACAATGGTCCCTTTTGGGCTTAGAATCTATTAAACACGGCCATTGTGAACCAAAGTGTTGTTCCGGTGATTCTTCTGGAGTTTACAAGTTAGGCACCATGAAGCTCAGCCTAAGTCCCTTTGTGGATCCCACCCCTAGCCACCTGATCTGTCAGTAAAATCCGGTAATTAGATAGCTGAGGTGGTATCTGCAGAAGCATTCAGTGTTGGTCTAGCTACTCCTAATTAAGACTTCTCCCACTGGTTCCAATGGGATCAGAGCTAGCCAGTGTTGAGTGTTTTTGAAAAATCTCATCCCTATATGTCATCATTTTCTCTCAAGTTTATTTGAAGGTGCAATATTGTGGGCATAAAGAGATTTTGCAAAAACTGTCCCTAAATCTTTTTTTTTTAAATGTCATCTTCTCTGAGTTGAGACTATGTAGGCATTCAATAGGGTTGTACCAAATACACAGAGAGAGTAGAATCTTTGCTTTATCCAAAAATTTAAAACGCTAACATGAACTAACAAAGGCTGACATTCATTTATCACCCTTCTTAGAAACTTTTAAAGATATGAAACTTTCCAGTTAACAACTCTGACATTCTATATCATCCACAATACACGCTTAATTGTCCATCAGTGAAAGAGAATGGAAACCAGCCTTCTTCCAGAAAAGCAATCACTTCTTATAGCTCTCTTGGTATGTGCTTCTGGCAGGTTTCCATCTTCTGAAACTGGACTGTTCTCTTTCTAATCTTCTTCACATTCTCATGACAAATCATTCATTTACCTTCTGATGGTCTCATTGGTTTCCCTCATTTATTAAAAGAACATCACTACCACTCAAATTGCATTAAATTGTTTTGCTACTAATGTTTCTCCAATGTTATCTGTAAGTCTATCTGGCACTTACTGATTGCTTTAGAGATAGCAGCTGCCATTCCATTTACTTGTGTAAGGGAAGGCCCATCTGCAGTTTATTCCTAAATTATACAGAAGATCATGGGCGGAGCCAGTTGACAGTGACCAGCCTTATTGGTGAGGCTTTGCTGTATCACTCTACACGGACTATTCCCTGTTGGTGAAATCTGGCCTTATAGACCTGACCAGATCATATCCCTGAGAAACACCAGTCCCAGATTCATCACCCCAGGGTTTTCTGTGTGCTCTGCTTCATAATGGTACTAAGGTAATTACTTTGGGGGGTACCTATCTGGGTGACGCTATGCTGTGGTATTCTCTGGAGTCCCCCATGTACCTGCCAAAATCGTATCTTGTAAGGTTAACATGAGAGCAGCCTGGAAAATGGAAATCCCTTTCCACAAACAATTTCAAACTTTTAAAACATTTTCCATCCTGAGCACAGTAAGGGATTTCCAGCAAAATTCAATTTTGAGATGACTGAAATGGAGTTTTTCGGCTTGCCAGATACTCACCAGAAGACTCTTGTTAGTTTCACTTCCTGACTGAATGGAGAAAGGGAAATTGATAAAAGCCTTCCAGGCTGGCTGCCAGAGGCTGAACTCTTATCTGCATTTCTGCCTCCCTGTCCTGCCAGGTTGCCTGCGTGTCGGGCTTCTGTCAATTTCACCTTCTCCAGGCAGGCACAAAGTGAAATAGGCCTTTTCCATAGAAACATTTCTATTTTACCAAAAACATTCACTCTTCCTATCAAAAAACTTGAAATGACTTCTGCCTGCCTGGAAGGCTTTTGTCAATTTTATGAAAAGACTTTTTTTCAATCAGAAAATTATTCCAGTGCAAAATTCCTGACCAGCTCTAGTTAAAATCACATCAGACCCAAATCCATCATTTTCTTGGTTTATACCATATTTTAAAAGATCTACAGCAGCTCTGGTCCCCAATTTCTTACATACAGGAATGTAAAGGAATCAAAGCCTCCTGCAAAAAAAATAAATATTTGCCTGGTTTTCTTCTAAGATGGTTTTCTGTCTAACTCAGCATCTAGACACTATGTTGATGGATGCATTCAAAATATTTAGGGCCAGACTATGCTCTGTTACACCAGTGTAAATCTGGAAAAACGCCACAGAAGGCAATGGAATTACTCTGGTTTAACATTAGGATGACAAATAAAAATCTGCCTAAATTGCTCTTCAGCAAACTCCCTTGACATCAGTGGGGTTGGGTGGGAGTAACGGTGTGCAGAATTTGATCCCTGGTTTAGATGAGAAGTGAGCTGAGATGGGCTAGGCTGTTCTGGTAGACAAACTTTGGCAAGCAGAACAATTTAGATTTACATCCATTTAAAGTCCTCAGTTGGTTGGACCCTGGCTCTCTCACTCCAGTGCTCCCCATCAGCTATGTTTGACAGGGACACTGTAGCTAGCAGTACCCAGGGTGAAATTCTTGAAGTCAATGCAAGTGAGGCACTAAATCTTCTTAAGTGCTTTTGAAAATTCATCTAGGTGCCTAAATACCTTTATAAATTTGGAAGTTGGTGCCTAAACACCACAGTGAGGGACACAATATAAATGGGTTTCTTCGGAAGTGTTTTAATGTCTACTGAGCAAAATCAAAGTGTTGAATTTATTTTCCTTCATAATTTCCAGCTGAGGCACTATGGTCATAATCTTACACATATATAAATCCCAGAGAGTGAGTTTGTTTTCAGGGAATTTGGGGGAGGAGACTAATGGGTAGGTTGGGAAAATCTTTTGCATTACGGCCTAAGGGAACATTTTCAAAAAAGTGTCTCACTTTTTGGGTGCCCAGCTTGAGACATCTTAGAGGCCTGATTTTTGGAGGGTGAGTGCTTACCACTTCTAAAGATCAGGCCCGTTCAAGTTGTCTTTATTTGGGGACTCAAAAGTTAAGGCGCTCAGAATCACTAGTTACTTTTCTAAATTTAAGCCCAAGGGCATGATCCAAAGCCTGAAGTTAATAAGAGTTGCTCTATTTACTTCAATGAACTTGTGATCCCACCCTAAGAATTTGAAAATGTGTACATTATTGGCAAAGTGACTTGGGAATTGTAGCGGTGCAGGACTCACCGCTGCAGTGCCTACTGCTGGTCATCCAGGGAATTAGCTCGCCAGCCTTCAGAGCACCCTCTTCATGCCGGTGTCCTGCTTGCTGCTGGGCCCGAGTCCCTCCTGGACCCCGGTGCCCCTTTTAGGCCAGGGTGCTGCCCCCTGGCAGTACCCCCACAGATCTGGGTCTCCCCTCCCCAGGGAACCCCCACCCTCTATCCCCACCTCACCTCAGACTATGGCTGCTGCCAGTCATCACTTAGCCCCCGTTCCCTGGGGCAGACTGCAGTGTAAGTGCCACTCATCACCAGCAAGGGGGTTTGGACCTGCTGCCTTTGCCTATCCCAAGCTACCCCTCTGGAGCCCCAGTACCTGTTCTTGGCCTTTAACAAGGCTGGCAGCCTGGAGGGTTTTCCCAGTCGGAGCTCCCCAGCTCCTCTGGCCTATCCCCAGCCCTGCTCCAATCTAGGTACCTTGCTCAGCTCCCAGGCAACCAGGCCCTTCTCCCTCAAGAGCAAGCGAGAGAGAGTCCTGCTCTGGCTTCTGGTCCCAGCCTTCTTATAAGGGCCACCTGGGCCCTCATTAAGCCAGCCACGGCCTGATTGGGGCATGGCCCCCAGCGGAGTCTGCTTCCCCCAATCAGCCCTGCTTTTCCTTCCCTGCCACAGCCCTCTCTCCAGGCTGTTTTCAGCTTTTTAAGGCAGGAGCGGGTTATCACCCTGCTACAGGGATGAATCTTTCAAACTCTGTGTGGAACAAGATGTGCAGTGAGTTTCACAAATAAGGGCTCATTTCCCAACACAGTTCAGGAGGCACAAATAAAGTGAGCGGGCTGGAAGTATGATTCCCTGAACATATCCATTTTCTCTCCAATTCCATGACTCCTTTATGCTCAAGAAGGTTGGACTCAGCATTGCGAGTTTGCTGGGACAGTCTGCAAACATTTTCTGGAAAATGTTCCAGAAATAATATATTAATACTACTTTGCATTTCAATAGCATCTTCTTTCTAAGACTCTGAAAGCACTTTGGAAACACTGATGGATTAATCTTCCAACCCCCTCAAAGAATTCGATAAATATTAGAGCTGCTCAAGACATGCAAAACGCAATTTGCGAATATCCATCTATGTATGTTTTTATGTGGCCTTCTTCACGCAGTAATTATTATTACAGTAACTATTATCCTTGGTCATATTAATTCATTGTTCATAATAAGTTGAACTCTGCCTGTTTATTTATCCAAAAATTCATACCAGACAGTATGTTATTCACTATTCCTCAGTCTTTCTTACCCTGTTTAAAAAGTTCCTGTCATCCAGTCTGTGAGCAGAAACAGCACCATGTGATTTAGGTGACCAATCACAAAGCATAAATGGTGAATAGTGGAAGACAGAGTGAATAGTTCATGAAAACTCCATAGGATGACACTAGTTCACAGATAATGCAGTGAATAGTTACAAATCATGAATTCATTCAAGAAGTCAGGATCAGTTTGCAAGTGATTCTCAAAACAAAAGGAACTAAATGTATTAGTTTATCTACAATGAATAATTCAATCAGATGTAGACCAAGGCTTTGAAAGATGGCCAGTGAACTTGAGGGGGTAAATGCTCAGCAGTTTCTGAAAATCAGGGCCCTTTAAATTATCTCAGGCTGAGCATTCAAGATCCAAGGTACCCAAAATCATTAGTAACTTTTTAAATATCATCATCTCCTTTTAGGTATGGAGGGGAAAAAAAGGCAGGGTTTAGGTAGCATGCCCAAGAACACACAGCAAATCAGTGTCAGAGCTAAAAATAGCACTCTGGTCTCCTTCATCCCAGTCCTGTGCTTTAATCTATGGACTGTACTCATGCTCCCTTCACATGCGACAGCCACCATCTTGGCCGACACACTAAGGATTGAACCAGAGACAAAAGCATAAGCTGATAGTGCCCTACCTACAGAGCCTCAACTCTTTGGCTCAAACCATGAGACTTATATCCTCTGTGCATCAGGTATAGTGGGGTGAGAGGGAAATCTGTAGCACACACACTCTCCCACGGGTTACACATGCTTATCTTGAGATCACCAAGGTACATGTGCCATTTGACCCCGGAGTTTAATTGTACTCTACAATCCTATATATGAATTACAATGCTCTTTGCATCCGTTACTAATGGCTGGGGGAACTATAAGTAGACCATGTGGAAGAGAGGTATGCTGCCTTCAGAGAAAGAATAGATCTGAAATGTCCGTTAAATCACAGCAATGGATAGACTGGGCCTAACTCCTGTTCTCACTTACACCTGTGTCATTAAGGAGCAGCTCCATTGACTTCAGGAGAGTTACAGCAGCATAGAACTGCAATGAGAGCAGAATCAGACCCACTCTAAAGAACAAGCAGAAAGAATACTGTGCGGCTCCACTCCTATTCCATAACTCACAACAACAGAATAGAAACGCAGTGAAGCTACTGAGTCTGCTATGCTGTTCAGAGACATGAGCGAGTGTGCGCCAAGTATAGGTTTGTCATTTAATGTATGTTTATTTTGGTCCAAGGTTGAGGTCAATGAACACTGAGGAGGTTATCAGATGACTCATATTAGCCTGAGCTCTGTGCTGTGATAAAGTTAGCACTGTGCCTAGTGGGAAGATGATGAGATTGTCAGATGGCCAGGACATATCTTTACATAATTCATTTCTTTTCTGATGTAATTTTCTTAGTCAAGTTTGAGCAGGGAGGAAATATTGTTTCACAGTAGAAAAAAATCTGAGCCTGATACATAATATGCACATCTGAAGTGACAGAGCTGCTCATCTAATTGCATTATTAATATAATTTTTTTCAGTGTATAACATTCACCAACATTATCTGAAATAGAGTGATTTTCTGCCAGTGTAGTGCAGCCTGGGAACCCCAATTATTGGTGGGAACAGAGAAAGACCCATCACTTGAATCATTTGCATCAAGGACAGACAAGCCCTAGAAGGTATGCTGTAGGAAACACCCCTGCCTCTGAGGATGGACTAGATGGGACCTAATAGGAATTTTCCATCTCCAATTTATATATGAATTAAAGTCCTTGAATGTTAGCCCATTCCTGGATAATGATGAATGGGCCTTCTGTGAGCAGAAACTAGCATGGACAAACAGAAAGAGAGGAGCACTGGTTTCTCCTCATCCTGTAGAAGCTCTTCCACAGAAAAACTTTGGGGATGGAGTCTTCATATCCATTGGTCTAGGGCAGAAAGGCGTAGAGCCCAGCAACTATCTAGGTCATGGTCCCCTCCATACACGGCCATCCCTATGCAGCCCCCCCGAGGGACCTTTGTGGGGCCCCAGCCCCCCCCCCAGGGTCTGAGAGGCAGGAGCCACTTTTGAGGGCCACACAGGCCCAGAGTTGGCCAGGGGATTAGCAGGGGACCAGGAGCAGCCTGCTCTGCTTCCCTGACCCCAGCCCCGTCGCTCGGGAGAGGGGGCTTGGGGGAAGAGATCCCCCCCAAACACACACTCACACCGGCAGCTGCGGGTAGCAAAGCAGCCTGGCCCCAGCCTTTCTCCAACCTCCCCGCACTCATCGGCAGCAGGAAGCGGAGCGCCACAGCTGGGAGCTGGCGGAGTAGAGCAGGCTGGGGCCAGGTTGCTCCGCTTCCCGACGCTGCTGGTGAGTGCGGGGTCACTGGGGGTATTGGGGTGGGCTGGAGGTGGGCAGGGAGGAAGGGAAAGAGGCAGGGTGGAGGGACTTGTCCGGGGCCCAAATTTCATGGTGCCCTATGCAGCTGCATATGCTGCGTATGCCTAAGGATGGCCCTGCCTCCATACAGCCGCTGGGGGAGGCAGATCATGAAGCTGCATTGCCGTAGGGGATGGGTGGCACTACAAGCTGGCAACAAGTCTCTGGTGGTCCTTATTTTGGATAGTATTTTTTCATGAAAACTATGCACTGACTGGTCTCATTTTGCTGTACAAGACTCCCATTACCATCAAAGAAAGCCTATGTAATTTGTGGGTGAGAATCTACAGAACGAAATGGTGAAAAATATTTTGGTTTTTAATATGATGGGCTGTAGATACTGCTTCATTTAAAAAAAAAATCACTGAAGTGATCCAACTATGATAGATGCAGACTGTGTAATTTTATTAAAAACTAAGGTACTTGTCCCTTGAGTTATAAAAACAAGGATTTAACACACACTAGCTTTTTACTGTTTCTCGGCCCATCTATAAATCAAAAACATCAGAACTAATTTAAGTACAGCGTTGCCAAGGGTCTGTGCATGCCAAGCTCCATCTTAGTTCAGTTTGAAATGGACAAATTACAAAGCCCAGAAAACAATTTGCAATGGGAATATGACAAAACTCACGAAGACTATAATCCAATTTCTGTTGAAGTCAATGGCAACACGTCCATTGGCTTCTGTGGGAAAAGAATAAGGCCTTTGGGTATCACAAAAATAAAAAGGACACTCAGATAGGAGGCCAGGGAGGCTTGTAGCAGATGTTGAAGTCATATATTTGTACATGTGCCAATAGAGAATGCAGCCTAAATATTTTAATGAAGAACAGTTGCTCTTCGTAAGAAAACAGAAGAGGCAAATAGCAAGAAAAGCTATTTAAATGACCTGCGAAAAGACCCTAAATTATTGTGCAACAAAGCAATATGTTGTGACCTATACAGCTGACACAATAGTTCATAGCAGGTGACAGTATTACACAGAACACATTTCAGTGAAAGTGCGGTAGGAGAGAACAACAATGCATAGTATCACCAAAGCAATGTGTTTAGTTGTCCCACTACACAGGCATTTTTCTTGTAAAAACCTCCATAAATTGGACTTATGGTCTTTCAAGTTTCTGTCCCATCATCATTTTGGGAATGATTATCTCATTTGAACATGTGGAGGGGGAGGGAGAGGTTGAGCCAGATGGTTCCGCTGTCCTCTGGCTCCCAGGGCATCTCAGTAATGCTGCAGAGATTGTTCTACCATTGCTTCCTTGCTGATTGGGTCTTAAATTCCCATCCAGTGAAGCTTCAGTGAATTCTGGGGGAACTTTAGGCTGGTAGGCTGTTTCACACCCAAGTCCCCTTCCTCCACCAGCCAGAAGAAAAGAGGGCATACCCTTCCCCTCTCTTAACCTGGACCCAACTTCCTCTTCCTTATATATCCCATACAGTCATTTGATAGGCAGGACTCCCTTTAATCCTGTTGCTTTACCTTCTCACAGGAACTTATGCTAGAAATCTGAGGAACTGTCCCAGACTGAGGTGTCAGTAGAGGTGGTTTTGGAACAAATTGATAAATTTAACAGTAATAGGTCACCCGGAGCAGATGGTATTCACCTAAGATTTCTCAAGGAACTCAAATGTGAAATTGTAGAACTATTAAGTATGGTATATAACATACCACTTAAATAAGCTTCTGGACACCTGGTGACTGGAGGATAGCTAGTGTGATGCCAATTTTTTTAAAAAGGCTCCAGAGGCGATCCTCGCAATTACAGGCCAGTAAGCATAACTTCAGTACCAGGTAAATTGGCTGAAACTATAGTACATAACAGAAGTATCAGAAATGTAGATGAACACCATTTGTTGGAGGAGAATCAGCGGAGCTTTTGTAAAGGGACATCATGCCTCATCAGTCCCTTAGAATTCTTTGAGGAGGCCAATAAACATGTGGATAAGGGTGATCCAGTGGATATAGTGTACCTGCACTTTCAGAAAACCTTTGACAAGGTCTCTCACCAAAGGCTCTTAAGCAAAGCCCTCTCATAGATCAGTAACTGTTTAAAAGATAGGAAACAAAGGGTAGGAATAAGTGATCATTTTCAGAATGGAGAGAGCAGAGGTGGCCCTAGACTAGCTGCCAGCAACTGGCACCCTAGGCGAACCATGCAATCGGCACCCCCACCCCCAAACCCCAAGGGCAGATCTAGGCTGAGGTTTTTGGAACTGGGAAACATTTTACCCCTTTTTTCCTTTCAATGTTTTTAAGTGGTTGTTTTTAAAAAAAAAAAACAGAGGCTTAATTATTCACTTTGTTCGTCCATCCATCTGTGCAACCAATGTTTCTGAGATCAGATAAAATAGACGCAAAATTTTCAGAATAGATTTGTACATGACAACTAGATGATATTTCAGTTCGATTTCAAATAAAAATTCATTAAAAATGTTAATTATAATTTGTATTACAAATCCAAAATCATCCATTATGCTATCCTGCTTTAACTGACATTACCACCAAATCCAATATAGAAAGAAATAAGAAAACTCTTCAATGAACTTTAACCTGTATTTACAAAACACTCCAAATAAAAAACATTCTGTGCTCTTAAAACATGACTTTTCTTGCTTTAAGTTTTGAAAATTCAGTCACTAGTTCTTTTAGATCCAGTTTTCCAGATATTTCATGCTCTATTGACATTGTGGCAAGTCCAACAAGTCTCTCTTGCACTATTGTTGAACACAGATATGTTTTTTATCAATTTTAACTTTGAGAAGCTATGTTCCCCACTAGCTACGGAAACTGGCAAAGTTAAAAGAATGCGTAGAGCTATAAAAATGTTTGGAAAATTGTCTGAGTTTATTTTCACAAACAAACCAGTACTTCTTCAGGATTAGAATGTTTCTTAACTCATCTTGAAAAAGCCTGAAGCTCACTACATAAATCTGTAGCATCAATGTCTTTTGAATTTTAATGAGTCAATGCCAACTCCAGCTTTACACAAAATTCTCTTATCTGTTTTACTGTTTTCTTTTGCAAGCTGTAGATATTTTATAGAAAGCCAAATACTGACTTTAGCTGCTGCATCTGTTGAAATATCTTGATACTGCTATTCACTCAGTTGACAAGGACTGCGAAGTAGAAATTCACTTTGAACCTTTGTTTTGGGTTCTGAATGGGTGTGTCTCGTCTTTCATACAAAAACTGCTGTTTCTTTTGCCAAATGTGAACTGGCTCTGCTTTCAATTCTGTTGGAAAGTCAATTTCTTCAGGAAGCTTGAGAGAATCTACCACAGGGACGGCTCCAGACACCAGCATGCCAAGCGCGTGCTTTGGGCGGCAAGCCACTAGGGGCGCTCTGCTGGTCACCACGAGGGCGGCAGGCAGGCTGCCTTTGGCAGCTTGCCTGCGGAGGGTCCGCTGGTCCCACGCCTAGAGCCGCCCCTGATCTACCAGTGTTCTTTTGAACCTTTCATTGCTTCTGAATTCCTCCAGAATAATTTTAGTTTGCTGCAGTTTTTGACTAGCAGAATGCATGTTCAAGTTCTTTTCCTGAAGCTGCATACTAGTGAGGTTAATCTTGAAAAGGATATTATGCCACAAAATGAGTGAAATCACAAATTTGAACTTGGAAAGGCCATTTGCAAGAGCTTCTGCATCTGAACGTGCCATATTATCAGATGATCCAGTAAAGGAAGTTTCAATTAGGGCATCATAAATGTTTCCAAGTTTATAGCAAAGAGGCTTCAAAGCATCAATGCAACTCTCCCATCTTGTCTGACTAGGTGGTTTCCACAGTTAGAGAATTCACATGGCGAGTCAGAATCTTCCAACAACATGTTGAGCTTGAGAAAAAAAAACACATAAACACGTTGCACCAGGTCAAAGAAACTGCTTGCCTCTAAACAGCATCTAGCAGCATCATTGATAACCTAATTCAGAGAATGTGCACTGCAAGGAACGAAAAAGGCCCTAGGGTTGATTTCCATCATTCTCCTTTGCACACCATTGTCTTTACCCATCATATAATTCCCATTATCAAAGCCTTCGCCATGTAAGTTTTCAACTGATAATGACATTGTTTCAAGCTCTTGTAAAATAGTTTCAGTCATAAATGTTCCAGTCATCTCCTTCAATGGTACGAAACCCAAAAACTGTTCCTTTATGAGCACTTCAACCTTATCTTCATCTGCAGACTTTTCCATATCCACAAAATGAATGATCATCATCATTTGTTCAACATGACTTACATCTGGTGTACAGTCCAGTATTATTGAAAAGTATTTTGGAGAATGGGCAGCTTCTTTTATTTCTAATGGCGTTTGCTAGGATTTGGATGCATTCATTCTGCATATTTTTTCCTAAGTAATGAACCTGTGTTTCATGATCAGTTATTTTACATAGATGCTCCTTCATGGCTGGATCAAAAAGCTAGGTATTCAACAAATTTTAAAAAGTTTCCATTATCTGGAGTGTATAATTTTTCATTTCTACTGTGGCCGCGGAATGCTAAATTTTGCCCACCGTGAACTCTCACTAAAGCAATCAGATGCTCTAATATTTGTTGCCAATATTCTTCTTTTTCCTTGATCGCATGAAAATTTTCTTCATCAATAGTTTTTCCTTTTTTCAATTGTAATTCAAGTGCTTTCCAATTTGGAAACATTCAAAATGTTCTGTACTTCTTTCATGTGAACAGAAAATTGAAGATATCTTTTTACAGTCCTTCGAACCATTTTCAGTAAGTGATGTACCAATTGCTTGATTACATTTGTGGAATCAGTATTTCTATAGGAGAAATCAAGGGTGAAAAATAATAATCTCCAAACCCCAGTTTTTAGGTGTACAATTGTTTGCTAGCCATTTGATCTTTGTTGACCTCACAAAGGGGCTGACCAGAAGACAACCCTTATAAATATGTCCCACCGCATTCCTCTTTATTTTTATTGCTCTTTTCTTAGCTTCCTCGAGTTCATCAGTTTATTGGCTAGCCACTTGTCTATCAAGAAGAGTTTAGAGATGATAAAAACCAGTCCTTCCATGATCTTGAGAGAGAGAGAGAGAGAGAGAGTAAATATCCTAGTAAATGTTCTCATCCAACACAAACAAACCTATTAATTACAGTGGGGCTAACTTAAACCCATGACCCTGATCCTGCCTGCACAGAGCCTCTTGTGGTGCCCAAGTGGCTCAGCTCAGATTGCCCTAGTCTCCTCTTAGCTGTCACTCCTTCGCTCTGCCATTCCACATTTAAAATTGTTTGGGGAGGATGAAAAGTAAAGAGTCTTACCAGGAATGCATGTCGAACATCAAAACTTCTTTCCTGCTGAGAAATTCCTTGGGCAATTTTCTTGACATTCTTCAGATACTGAATATACTTTGCAAGTTTCGTGGTGGAATGAGTCACAGACCAGGCATATAAAAACCACAGAGATGCTGACTCAACTGTCCTTTTCAATAATTGCAAATAACCTGCTCTGTGCAGTCCCAGTACAGAATGAATTACTTTGACACACAGACTTTCCAAGCCCTTCACATCCTGAGTGGCAGCAGAGAGGAAGATTCAGTTGTCATTTGTGCTTTGCATCAATTTTTATTTTGGTTCCTAACAAAAAAAATTAAATTAGGAGATATTGAATATTATTTAGTGTGTTTTTCATTGAATAAAAGAGCAATTGCACAGCAGAAGGGAGAGAGTGCTGTCTCATTACTAGAAGCTTAAGGGAATTTTGACAAATGAGTACATTGCTCCTGAGTGGAAGGTGGAAGGGTGAGTGGAGGGAGGAGGCTAATTGTCACTGAGGAATTTAAAGAAAGATTTTCAGACTGAAAATATTGTGGAAAAAGTACTGCAGATTAGTGCATGTAGAAATAAATCTGGACTCCTGTCAGGTAGGAGACCATCTCAACTTGGAATAGCTCCTGAGAGGACCAGCATCAGGGAGGTAGGTATGAGTTTTCAAAGACACTCCGTAGAAACACCAAAAAGTACTGTGTCAGAGCTAGACCTGGTTGGAAAGTGGGGTATTACACAGTGGAAAAATCCAATTTTGGGGAGAAAAATCAAATATTGAAGTATTTCAGGAAAAACAAACAAACCAACCACTCATGGGAGTTTTAAGTCAGCTGCCTCATATCCCCATTCTACTCTGTGGCCAGCCTACATCTCCACTGATTCACCAAAACTTCACTCTTTTCACTCTTGGAGGGGGAGGCAGTGCGTGGTTGGAAGCCCTGGCCATGGTGCTTTGTGGGAGATATAGTCTGGCCTATAGAAGAGAACGGGAACATGAAGCAACTAAACTACAACTTACATGAGGCATTGTGGCAACATATCCAAATCAGAATATTTACAGTTTTGGCCAAAATATTTACGTTTTGAAATGTTTCGATTTTCAGAAAAGAAAAATAAAAGTTCCATGGAAACTGTTTTTCTGAACTGTCTTGCTCCTTCAATTTGTTTTGTTGGAGTGTGTTGGCTTCAGTTGGAGATCTGGTACCCCAAGGAACCAGTACATCAGACCTTTTCATCTGTTCCAAAACATAGCCGCCAACCGAAATTTTCCAGTGAAGTAGACTTTCAGGGGAGGTCTGCAGAGGGATGTCACCACATGACAGTTTTGCATGCATTTCATGGCTCTGAGCTGGAATTCATAGGCAGGGCTGACAAGACGGGGGAGAAGCCAGTACAAATTACTGGGGCCCGGCAGTCCGGAAGGGGGCCCGGAGCCCAGCTTCCCCGGCGCTGTTTAGCTGGTCCACCCTTGCTGGGGGGCCTGAAAATTTTTTTCATTGGGGCGCAAACCTGCTCTCAGCAGCCTTGTTCATAGGTGCTGGAACTAGGGGTTCTGGGGGTGCTGCAGCATCCCCTGGCTTGAAGTGGTTTCCATCACATACAGGGTTTACAGTTTGGTTCAAGTATCAGAGGGGTAGCCGTGTTAGTCTGGATCTGTAAAAGCAGCAAAGAGTCCTGTGGCACCTTATAGACTAACAGAAGTTTTGTAGCATGAGCTTTCGTGGGTGAATACCCACTTCGTCAGATGCATGTAGTAGAAATTTCCAGGGGCAGGTATATATATGCAAGCAAGAAGCAGGCTGGAGATAACGAGGTTAGTTCAATCAGGGAGGATGAGGCCCTATTCTAGCAGTTGAGGTGTGAAAACCAAGTTAGGAGAAACTGGTTTTGTAGTTGGCAAGCCATTCACAGTCTTTGTTTAATCCTGAGCTGATGGTGTCAAATTTGCAGATAAAGAGAAACTGCTGCGCTTCAGTTCGAAGTCTGGTCCTGAAGTTTTTTTGCTGCAGGATGGCCACCTTAAGATCTGCTATTGTGTGGCCAGGGAGGTTGAAGTGTTCTCCTACAGGTTTTTGTATATTGCCATTCCTAATATCTGATTTGTGTCCATTTATCCTTTTCCATAAAGACTGTCCAGTTTGGCCGATGTACATAGCAGAGGGGCATTGCTGGCATATGATGGCCTATATTACATTGGTGGACGTGCACGTGAATGAACTGGTGATGGTGTGGCAGATCTGGTTAGGTCCTGTGATGGTGTCACTGGTGTAGATATGTGGGCAGAGTTGGCATCGAGGTTTGTTGCATGGATTGGTTCCTGAGTTAGAGTTACTGGTGAGAATATGTTTCAGGTTGGCAGGTTGTCTGTGGGCGAGGACTGGCCTGCCACCCAAGGCCTGTGAAAGTGTGGGATCATTGTCCAGGATGGGTTGTAGATCCCTGATGATGCATTGGAGGGGTTTTATCTGGGGACTGTATGGTTTGGTTCAGTGGCTCTCAGCACCATCACTATACAGATTGTTCCAATGCCCCTGTTGGAACTGAGTCTTTACATTTCTGCAAAAGTTTAGGCATTTGACTTTCATATTCCTTGGAGTTTTTCACCTGCCAGATATACAGGGTTTGAAAAAGGAGGACAATCTCAAGGAACCAAGACTGCCTTTCAAGGACATCCTTCACTTTGATGGCAAGCGGCAAAGTAACCTGTGTCTTTTTTTCCCCTCACATCTTTTCATATTTTGAATGGAATACAATCATTTAAACTGCCCTTGGTCAGTACTACCGAGGGCTCAGACAGTCAGCAATTGTCTTGAATTGGCTACTGCTACTTCCTGCCACCACCTCTGTTTGGTGCTTGAACTCAGGCCCTCAGGCACACTCTCACCTCCCAGATAAACTCTGTCAAGCCTCTTGGCGATGAGTCAAAACCAGCATAATTTAATGCAGGGTTTCCCAACTGGGGTCAGGGGGGTCCACAAGGGAACTCCAGGGGGTCCTCTGGCCCCACTGATCAACTCAACTCCTCCCCATCCCCCCCAGTGCCTCCTGCACACCCCTGAACAGCTGTTCCCTGGCATGCAGGAGGCACTGGGAGGAGCGGGCACGCTCAGGGGAGGGGCAGAAAGAGGCAAGGAAGAGGAGGGGAAGCAGTGGAGCAGGGGCAGGAAGAGATGTGGCAGGGGTGGGGCCTGGGGCTTAGCGGATGGCTTGGGGGCCCATGAAAATTTTTAAATCAAAATGTGGGTCCTCAGGTTGCTAAAGTTTGAGAACCGCTGATTTAATGAATAAGACCAAGGCCCTGTACGCAAAGTGACACATTCTGCAGCTAGGCCCTCTGATTTACGTGGTAAGGGAATTGTGGCAACTCTAAAAGTTATGTAGCAATGTTAAAATTATAAATTAATTTGCTAAATTAATTTTACTGAGATCATTTTAACACACCTCAAAAAAGAAGCTGGATATCTATCTTTGAAAGTGGAATAAGTTACTTGTTTAAACATATTTACACCAATGCAGCATGTGTAGATTGAAGTTTTGCATTATATTACAGTAGTGCTAAGGAATCCTTGGGAGAGGGGTGTGGTTTACAATGGGAAGAGATAGGATGAACCAAATGGGGTTAGTCACTCTGAAAGGCAATGGGGTGCAGTGGATAGCATTGGGTTTGTCCTCTTAGAAACCCAGGTTTTGTGCCTGCAGTGATGTCATGAAAGTTTTATGTATTTTAAAAATTTGAGTGTGGGGGAAGAGATGAGGGGAGGGTTCAACATCTCTTCTCCACCTGCCTTCTAGATTGGGGTTGATTACCTTAGTCAGTTGCATGGGAATCTAAACATCTATCAAGAGGTGAGATTTGAACTAATAATCTCTTTCACAGCTTCAGAAACTTTTCCCTAAGCTTCCAGGGTATTTTAACAAGTGTTTGCTACAGGAGTTAATAGAAGTGACAGCATTTGCACCACAGCACATTTCTGAGCAACTTCAGCTTGACACTCACATTTTCTATTTGGACTAAGAATTTATAAAACTGGGTAAACAAAACCAGAATGTATAACCGATATTCTAGGAATCAGGCCATAAGTAGCAACCATGAGGCCAGGTCCCAGAGTCTGTAGGCTGTTTGCATAAGGAAAAGAGACAATCCAGTGTAAAGAGTCATCAAAAAGGAGTGACATTTGAACTCTGATTGTTGTCTCTGGGCTTGGCTACACTTACAAGTTGCAGCGCTGGTGGAGGCTTTCCAGCGCTGCAATTACACCCCGTCCACACTTGCAGGGCACAACCAGCGCTGCAACTCCCTGGCTGCAGCGCTGGCTGAAAACCCATCCCGGCAGGGGTATAAGGAGTGCAGCGCTGGTGATCCAGCGCTGCTCAGCAGGTGTGGACACTCACCAGCGCTTTAAGTGTCCTCCAGGGAATAAGGAGTTATCCCAGAATTCCTGTTCAGCCACTCTGCTCATCAGTTTGCACTCTACTGCTCTTGCCTCAGGTGACCCGCCCTTTAAATGCCCCGGGAATTTTAAAAATCTCCTTCCTGTTTGCTGCAGCCAGGTGTGTGTGGAGTGCAATCAGTTAATCTTTCCAGGTGACCATGCCTCCACGTGGCAAACGAGCCCCAGCATGGAGCAATGGCGAGCTGATGGACCTCATCAGTGTTTGGGGGGAGGAATCTGTGCAGGCACAGCTGCGCTCGGCCGTAGGAATTACGATATCTTTGAGCAGATATCAAGGGCCATGCTGGATAGGGGCCATGATCGGGACGCACTACAATGCAGGGTGAAAGTTAAAGAGCTGCGGAGTGCCTATTACAAAGCCCGCGAGGGGAATCGCCGATCCGGAGCTGCCCCCACGACCTGCCGTTTTTACAGGGAGATGGACGAGATACTTGGGGGTGACCCCACTGCCAATCCCAGGATAACGATGGACACTTCTGAGCAGGCTGGGGGACAGGAGGAGGAGGAGGAGGAGGAGGCGGAGGCGGAGGCGGGGGGGGGGGAGGAAACCGCGAGTGAAGCTACTGGGATGGGGGAAGACACCCCAGAGTGGGCATGCAGCCAGGAGCTCTTCTCAAGCCAGGAGGAAAGTACCCAATCGCAGCAGCCAGCAGTTGCAGAAGGACAAGCAGAGGAGCGGGTTAACGGTAAGCGGCTTTTATTTTCTGGGTGGAAATGTTTCTGGAGAGGAAGGGGGGTTATGGCTGCATGCTTGCCAGCCTCTAGATGTGGAATAGCCCGTTGATGTGGTCTATCACGTCGCGGTAATCTGCTTCAGTTATCTCAGCAAAAGTTTCATCCAGAGCGTGGGCAATATGCCTGCGCAGGTTTATAGGCAGAGCCACTGTGTCCCTTGTCCCAGTGACGGTGACGTGTCCGCGCCACTGTGCTGCCAGTAGTGGGGGGACCATTTCTGAACACAGGCAAGCCGCGTAGGGTCCCGGGCGGAATCCACATTGCTCTAAAAGAGCCTCCCGCTGTTCCCTAGTGACTCGCAGCAAGGAGACATCTTCCAGGATTAACTCCTGCGAAAAATGTTGGGAGACTCTTTAGTGAAGAGATAGGGAGATAAGATCACCCCTGCAGCTGCATCTTCACTCAACCCCTCTAGCACTCCAGATTACCCGAAGCAACCAGCTCCCCTCTATCACTCAAGCCCCACTTCTCCCTCTATAAGCACCCCTCACTCACCATTTCGTGGCTTCTGTTGTGTTATGCGTTTGGGAAAAGAATGCTAAAGTGAGAACTCCCTCAGTGTAACAATTCATGTCTGGAGATAGTGAATACAATGCTGCCCGTGTTAAATGTTGTCATTTCTGTGTTTCTACAGTGACCTTGACTACTGGACTGCCCAGATGTTCAACATCACAGAGGCTTCAAAATTTGAGAAAAAATCCCCGAAAGAGCAAAGAGGACATGCTGAAAACTGTTCTTCATCACTCTGCTCGAGAGAGTAAAGAGTTGAAGGAGTGGAGCGAGAAGGAGAGCAGGATCCGCAAGAGAAATGCAGTGGCCAAGAGGAAAAGCACGGAGCGGCTGCTAAGCATCCTGTCGCGCCAAGCGGACTCTATAGAGTCACTCGTTGCCATGCAAGCAGAGCACTACCGTGCTACTCCCCCCCCCCCGTCCCAAAGCTTTTTGCCTTGTGCCCCAATGTCAGCTCAAACCGCCTTTCCCCAGCATTCAGGTTCTTACCACCACCAGCTGCCTCCAACACCTGTACGTTCACCAACCAGCCCTGATACCTACCACCACCCTTACCCTCTGCACTCAACCCCCATCACCATGCAGTATATGCACCCTGAAGTGCAGGGTTCATTAAACAGCACTCCAGACAGGACATATGCAAACTTGTGACTGTACAGTTCACCAACCCACACCCCTGCCCTCTTGTGTTCATGAAATGTTGTGTGTCTGTCTGTCTGTCAAGGAAGTTTTTTTCTTTTCAATAAAACAATTCTTGGCTTTGAAAACAGTCTTTATTATAGCAGATAGTTAAAGATAACTTAGCCCAGTAAAGAAAGAGGCACTGCAAATCATATTATTATTAGGGATAATAGAATAACAGTGTAAGCAGTGCAATTCACTCCCATGCAAGGCAGCAAACATTACTGTTGGCTTTCAGCCTCAAATTCTTCCCTCAAGGCATCCCTAATCCTTGTAGCCCTGTGCTGGGCCTCTCTATTAGCCCTGCTCTCTGGCTGTGCATATTCAGCCTCCAGGACTTGAACCTCGGTGGTCCATGCCTGACTGAATGTTTCACCCTTCCCTTCACAAATATTATGGAGGGTACAGCAAGCGCATATAACCGCGGGGATGCTGCTTTCCCCCAAGTCTAGCTTCCCATACAGACATCTCCAGCGGGCTTTTAAACGCCCAAAAGCACACTCCACAGTCATTCTGCACCGGCTCAGCCTGTAGTTGAACCGGTCCTTGCTCCTGTCAAGCTTCCCTGTATAGGGTTTCATGAGCCAAGGCAGTAACGGGTACGCGGGGTCTCCAAGGATCACAGTGGGCATTTCGACATCCCCTACTGTGATCTTCCTGTCTGGGAAAAAAGTCCCTGCCTGCATCTTCCTGAACAGGCCACTGTTCCGAAAGATGCGTGCATCATGCACCTTTCCAGGCCAGCCTGTGTAAATGTCAATGAAACGCCCGCGGTGATCCACAAGCGCCTGGAGAACCATAGAGAAATACCCCTTACGATTAACGTACTCTGATGCCAGGTGGGGGGGGGGCCAGAATAGGAATATGCGTCCCATCTATCGCCCCTCCACAGTTAGGGAAACCCATTTGTGCAAAGCCATCCACAATGTCCTGCACGCTCCCCAGAGTCACGGTCTTTCTTAGCAGGATGCGATTAATTGCCTTGCAAACTTGCATCAAAACGATTCCCACGGTCGACTTTCCCACACCAAACTGGTTCCCGACCGACCGGTAGCTGTCTGGAGTTGCCAGCTTCCAGATTGCAATAGCCACCCGCTTTTCCACCGTCAGGGCAGCTCTCAATCTTGTGTCCTTGCGCCGCAGAGTGGGGGCGAGCTCAGCACACAGTCCCATGAAAGTGGCTTTTCTCATACGAAAGTTCTGCAGCCACTGCTCGTCATCCCAGACTTCCATGACAATGTGATCCCACCACTCAGTGCTTGTTTCCCGAGCCCAAAAGCGGCGTTCAACGGTGCTGAGCATTTCTGTGAATGCCACAAGCACTTTGGTGTCACACGCGGCAGGAGAATTGATATCGATATCATCGTCAGACTACTCACTGTCACTTTGGAGCTGAAGGAATAGCTCGACTGCCAAACGTGTTGTGCTGGCGACACTCATCAGCACAGTCCTCAGCAGCTCGGGCTCCATTTGCCACAGAAATCGCGATTCATACAGAGAGTAAAACAGAAAGACACTCACAATGGCGCCAAACGCTGCCGGAAAGAGTGAATGCTGGGATGTGAAGCGATGCACCACGGGGCGCTGGCAAACAGGAAGCGGAATGACCCGCGCACTTCCTTCCCCTTCCCACAATACTCAGCGCCAAAACGGGACGAGGTGCTCTGTGGGATAGCTGCCCACGATGCACCTCTCAATACAGCGCTGGAAAGTGCTGCAAGTGTGGCCACACTGCAGCGCTGGTAGCTGTCAGTGTGGACACACTCCAGCGCTGGCCCTACACAGCTGCATGACCAGCGCTGTAACTCCCAGCGCTGCAACTTGTAAGTGTAGCCAAGCCCTCTGTTATCAATCCATTTTTCATCAAACCACCATGAAAAAAAATGGAAATAGTGCTCAGCATTTAGAGTCAGTCAATTTAGTGCAGTGGTGAAGACATGCCCTGAGTCCTGCTCTGACTTGGGTCCAAGCCCTGTCATTTTGCAGTGTGGGTGCAGTTCTACCTGCAGACCTGAGTCAGAAGATCTGTGTAGTGCAATGTGGATGAGTTAGCACAGCTGGGCAGGGCAATCCAGGGAAAAAGGGCGCAAAATGATTGTCTGCCGTTGCTTTCCCAGAGGAAGGAGTGACTGATGACATTTACCCAGAACCACCCGCAACAATGATTTTTGCCCCATCAGGCACTGGGATCTCAACCCAGAATTCCAAGGGGCGGGGGAGATTGCGGGAACTATGGGATAGCTACGGAATAGCTACCCACAGTGCAACGCTCCAGAAATCGATGCTAGCCTCGGACCGTGGACGCACACCACTGAATTAATGTGCTTAATGTGGCCACGTGCACTCGATTTTATACAATCTGTTTTACTAAACCGGTTTATGTAAAATCGGAATAATCCCATAGTGTAGATGTACCCTAAGACTCCCCTCCAGGCTCTCATCTCCTTGCTGGCCTTCACAAATACAATCTTGGGTTTCATATCCATTCAAAATGATGCTGCAAAAATCACTTTGCCCATATCACCCCTATCTTTGTGTCCTTCCTCTAGCTCTCCCTTCTCTAGCACACCAAACATCAGCTACTTTGTCTTTCACTTTCAAGGCCCTTCATAGTCTATCCCCACTTTACTTACCTCCCTTTTACTATTGAGCTGTCAGTGTTTACCTCTGATCAGGCCATGATGTCAGCCTCCATCACTCACCTATTAAACTTTCTAACAAGCTCCTTCATGCTGTCCCTCACACTTGGGAGACACTCCCTGTAAACATCCCCAAAGCTACCTCATTATTCACCTCCAAATCCCTCCTTCAACCTCTCCTTTGCTGGGATGCCTATAAAAACTTGACAATGGTTAGGCTGTTGGTGGGCTGAGAACACTGCCTGTCATGCTAACCAATATTGTTTTGTTGTTTTCTTGTACTCCCCCTCTGTCTGTATGCCTATGTCTTTTACTTAAATTGTAACTTCTGTGGATCAGGGACCATCTTTTTGTTCTATTTTTATCTACAGTGCCTTGCACAATGGAGTACTGGCCTATGACCAGGGTGGCTCTTAGGCATTATGATAATAGAAAGAGATCATAATAATGTCAGAGATCTGCATTTATAACCTCTGAAGATGTACACATGTCCCTATGGGACTTGTTTCAGCAGCTTCTATGTGTCAAGAAACCATGCCTGCAATTTTCAAGGGGATGCCAAAGATATATTGTTTGAAGGACAACATGATTTTGCATGGATCAACTTCAGAAGAATGGTAAAGGTAATATGTATGCTGAAGTATCATGGCCTTACTGTGAAACATAAACACGGTATTGCCAATACAAAATGTGCAAACAATCAGTCAGGCAGCAAAATTATGAGTAGCTTAATAATCATGAGGTTTTAAAAAACACACATTCTTTTTATTTCTTTTGGTTTATGTTCAAGCTTTTCTCTACAATGATGAGGGCTAGGAACTTACTCTATTTCTGTAAAACAAAAGCTCAGAGTCTCCTGAAATAACATGATTCCAGGACCTGGCACCTGACGGAAAAACATGAAATAGTGTGACTTGCAATAAAAATCATGAGTTGGCAACACGCTGAAAATGCCAGTTAAGTGCATGCTTGCTAGCGTTAATGGAGTCCACGTTATCACACGTGGGGCAATGAACCTCAAATGTGACTTTACTAAAAACCAGTGAGGAAACACCTAGCTCTTGTGACAATGAGAAACTACACTCCACCTTGAGCTTCTGTAAATATCATTGCACATAGTTCTGCCTTTCTGGAAGAGTAATTAACTTTAAAGACAAAAACACAATCAGACTTTTATTTATTTATTTATTTTGGAGCCGTGCACACCAAGATTAAACTCTTACTCACACTGGATCCCTGCCCACTAAGCCCCTCCACACTTGGATTCTGCCAAGATGAGCCTGCCTACCAGACACCTGGATTTGGGGGTGCAGGGCTGGGCACTTCCTCTTCCCTGTTATATACTTCCTCACTACCAGGCAGCCAGCATTGCAACAGCCCAGTTTGTGCTAGTTTCAACTAGGTCAGACAGGATCTGGCCCACAAGTGAAGCTTCTCCGGTGCATCTTGTCAAATCTATAAATAGACAATTATATTGAACAGCAACTTTATTTTGGGACATCTGACTACACAATGTATTCATCCACTGTGTGCCCTGAAAAAATACTGCACTATCCCTATGTTCGCTGCAGCACTTCTGGGTATGTCTACACTGGATTATAAATCCGGATCTGTGGGACCTAGGCTTGTGGACTCAGCGATTCCATGTATGCTCTTGAGCATCCATGCTCCACTGCAAACATGGGTTTATAATTGCAACCATGGAGCCTGTTTTGCCTTTTGTCACTGTCACCGTATGTGTACTAAATGCCACTGACAGAGGCGATTCAGCAGCGCTACACAGCAGCATTCATTTGCTTTTGCATGATAGCAGAGATGGTTATCAGCTGTTCTGTACCATCTACCATGCCATTGTAAATTGGCAATGAGATGACGGTTACCAGTCCTTCTGTGCTGCACCATCTGCTGCTGTCATAGGTGCCCCTGGCTGAGATCGGCCGGGGGCGCAAAAGACAAAAATGGGAATGACTCCCCGAGTCAATCCCTCCTTTATGGTATCTAAAAATAGAATCAGTCCTGCCTAGAATATGGGGCAAGTGTACTAGAGAACCAGTGTATCAGAGAACCAGAGAGCACAGCCGCTACGTGTCAGATCCTGCAGAAATGATGAGCTGCATGCCATTCACAGGAGGTGCCCCTGCAACAACCCCACCTGTTGATTCCCTCCTCCCCCAGCCTTCCTGGGCTACCATTGCAGTGTCCCCCCATTTGTGTGATGAAGTAATAAAGAATGCAGGAATAAGAAACAGTGACTTGTTAGTGAGATAAAATGAGGGGAAGGCAGCCTCTAGCTGCTATGATAGTCCAGACAGTACAAAATCTTTTCTTTACAGATGAAGGGCGGGGGCTGATGGAGCTCAGCCCCCTGTTGCTATGATGAAGACGGTTACCAGCCGTTCTGTACCATCTACTGGGAATGACCGGGAGGCCAGCCAGGAGCACTCATGGGCTGATGATGAGGAAGGCTGATGATGACGATGGATATCAGTCATATTGTACCATCAGCCACCAAGGGGGGGGGCGAGGATGCTATAGTTCACTGCCACAGCATCGCGTCTACTAGCGGCATTCAGTACACATAGGGTGGCATTTAAAAGAGTCAAGAGACGATTTTTTCCCCTTTTCCTTCTGGGGGTGGGTGAGGGGGGTAAACTGACGAGCTATGCCCTGAACCACCGCGGACAATGTGTTTGACCCTACAGGCATTGAGAGCTCAGCCAAGAATACAAATGCTTTTCGGAGACTGCAGGAACTGTGGGATAGCTTGAGTCCTCAGTCCCCCCTCCCTCCCTCCATGAGCGTCCATTTGATTCTTTGGCTTTCCGTTACGTTTGTCATGCAGGAGTGTGCTGAGTCCCTGCTATGGCCTCTGTCTGGAGTTTTTTTTAAAATGCTTTGGAATTTCGTCTTCTGTAACGGAGCTCTGATATAACAGATTTGTCTGCCCATACAGTGATCACATCCGTACGGTCCATGCTGGAGCTCTTTTTGGATTTGGGACCGCATCGCCACGCGTGCAGATCAGAGTTCCACGCTGGGCAAGCAGGAAATGATATTCAAAAGTTCGCGGGGCTTTTTCTGTCTACCTGGCCAGTGCATCCGAGTTCTGATTGCTGTCCAGAGTGGTCAGTGGTGCACTGTGGGATACCGCCCGGAGGCCAGTACCGTCGATTTGCGGCCACACTAACCCTAATCCGATATGGTAATACCGATATTAGTGCTACTCCTCTCGTTGGGGAGAAGTACAGAAACCAGTTTAAAGAGCCCTTTATATCGATATAAAGGGCCTGTTAGTGTGGACGGGTGTGGCGTTAAATCAGTTTAACGCTCCTAAAACCGGTTTAAATGCGTAATGTAGACCAGGCCTTAACTATATTGAGAGATAAGAAAGGCCATATCTGTTATGCAGAGAGAATCAGAAAGACATAGTCTGGTTGCAAGGACTTAGAGAGAGATCTGAGTCAGAAATGACGACCAGGTTTCAGGCCTGAGTGACAGGCAGAACGGTGTTGTTATCCGCAGTGATGAAGAAAGGAGGTAAATGCAGATAAATCCAAGATGGTGCTCACTGGAATATTCAGGATGGTGAGCAATCCACTGGCCTGCTAGACCACGGGTCTTCAGATGCTATATATCCATATTCTTGTTCTTTTGCTGTTAATGATGCCACTTCCAATAGCTCTCATGGGGTTCAGTTATTTTAGCATCACCATTTCCGTATCTCCAGATGCAAGGACATTCTTAATCTTACTAGACTATTTCTTACTTTGTTCTGGGTAAGGGTTGCATTTCTGTCTAATATGAGGACTTCCATTTCCCAGCAAACCCCAGAAGATTTAGCAAACATTTCTGGAATATCATCCATAGTAAAGTCTGAAGTCCTCAACGCTGATATATAAAAACTGGTTCATTTGGATTAAGATCAAGTTTTATCCAGGAAAGGTCTCAATCCCACATGGTTCTGAGCACTCCCAGCTCTCACAGATAGGGTGACCAGATGTCCCAATTTTATAGGGACAGTCCCGATTTTTGGGTCTTTTTCTTATATAGCCTCCTATTACCCCCCACCCCCATCCCAATTTTTCACACTTGCTGTCTGGTCACCCTACTCACAGAAGTCAGTGAATGGTGATGAGATGCAGCACTGTAGCAGGGCAAAGACTCACCTGTGCAGCACCTCCTGCTGGTTGTCTTGTGACTTATGTCTTCCAGCCCAGAGCATCCTCTGCAGGCTGCTGTTTTGTCTGCTGCTGGCCCTGTGTCCCTCCCAGACCTCGGTGCCCCTTTACCTTGTGGTGTTGCCCCTTGGCAGTGCCCCCACAACCTGGGTCTCCCCTTCCAGGGGAACCCCCAACCCTCTATCCCTACCTTGCCTCAGTGGCTACTACCAGTCACTATCTAGCCTCCCTTCCCTGGGGCAGACTGCAGTCTGTAAACCACTCATCATCAGCAAGGGGGTTAGGACCTGCTGCCTTTGCCTGTCTCTGGGCTGCCCCTCCGCAGGCCCAGTACCTTTTTAGGCCTTTTAGCAAGGCCTTCAGCCTGGAGTTTTACTAGGCTGGAGCTCCCCATCTCCCTCTGTCCTTCCCCAGAACTGCTCCACCCTAGGTACCCTTCTCAGCTCCCAGGCAGCCAGGTCCTTCTCTCTCTGAAGCTAGGGAGAGAGTCCCCTTCTCAGCTCCGGGCCCCCAGCCCTCTCAGAAGGGCCAGCTGGGCCCTGATTGAGCTGGCCACAGCTGTGGCTGCTTCCCTAACCAGCCTAGCTTTTCCCAGCTGCAGCCTTCTCCAGGGCTGCTTTTACCCCTGGTCTGCAGGAGTGAGGCAGCTGCCCCAGTACAAGCACCTTGCAAGGCTTAGGCAGAGAGCTTTTCACCCCAAAATAGGAATGTCTCCAGAGGAAATCAGAGTGGTAGCCATGTTAGTCTGCATCAGCAAAAACAACGAGGAGTCCTTGTGGCATCTTTTGTTAGTCTCTAAGGTGCCACAAGGACTCCTCGTTGTTTTTTCCAGGGGAAATGTACATCTCTTTTGACTCCGCAACTTTTTAAGGCTCATTTCACAAATGGAAAAAGTCTTGGTATGTTGAATGGCCATGACCCGCTAACCTCCTGGGATTCCATTGTAGGACTGTAATACTGACACTGGGTATGTATCCGAAAATAAAACTGAATGCAGAAAGTGAGGAATGAAAGTATGTGAAAGACACAAATCTAGCATTATTTTTCCTTCAATGCCACTTTCACCTAAGTCACTTTTAGGGCATTGATCAGTGCACAATCTACATTTAGTTTGTGCAAGTACTTTAGCAAAATGGTGTTGTTGTTTTTTAATTGATTGTTTGAAACATTCATTTTAAAAAATATTTTTCCAGGGCTCTTTGGAAAATCAGCCAGAAGACAACACACATCACTTTTAAAGCAAGAAGGTTATTTTGTGAAAAAGTTTAGGTCTGGCCCTGGTGTTCTTCCTCTATTTCTCATGTGCAGACACAAGACATATTGTGAAACCAAATCAATCACTGAGAAAAATTGCACATGTTCTGGGAGATGTAGAAGTAAGGGAAGAGGGGAAGGTATAAACCAACCCATTACCACAACTACAAATCAGATAAGAGATTTTTCTTACACATAGTAAAAGAAGAATGAAAATAATCACATAATAGAATCTGAAGCTAAGCTCCAGTTTGACAAATTCCAGTTTAAAAATCTTCTAACATTCTTCTGTAACCCAGTCTGCTGATAAGATATTGTATATTTCCCATTTTTACCAAGTTCTGATTTTACTTAAGTTTTGAGTGTCCATAGTCTCCTAAGACTTCTGCAAAATATAAGTGAATGTTAATTCTCTATTTTACCTTATTTAGCACCCAGAGCATGCTTGGGTACTAAATACCTATTGGTAGATGAGAACATGGTCCCTCTCAGAATGGTATGGACAGAACGGTTCAAGACACAGGCCAAAGTTTTCACACATGGCTGCTTAAAGTTCAGTGCTTAAGTCTCTGTCTAAGCACCTCAATAAAAGTGGCTCGATTTTTAGAGGCACTGGGCAATCACAATTACTACTGATTTCAATGTGTGCTGTGGGTGCACAACAGCGCAGAAAAAAGTCAGCCCACTTGTTTAAGTGCTTCATTTTAGATCCCCAGATTTGCAAATGTAGGCCATAGTGCACAGGCTGAGGAGGTGGAGGTGCACCCTCAGAGCAGCACGTATTTAATACATGCTTTTAAAATGATTGCTGTTATGGCAGGAATCACCAGATGGTGCTGTTACCCATCATTTTACAAGTTCTTTTTCTGAGCCTGTGAGCAGTGTACAGTCCTTGAAGAAATGCTGTACTGTTGTTCAATTTTGATTATTTAGTTTCTGAAAGAGGGAACAGTTGAATATAGCAGAAGAGTTTGCCCTCTGCCTTAATCTTTCTAACTAGACTCAATTCTTGGGGCAAAGTTCTTGTGCTTTGAAATGCACACATAGGATTTAAAATTCTGCTGTCTGAAGCACCAAGCCATACATGAACATGTCATGGAATGCATATATTGGGATGGAACCTCACACATGCCTATGCTCTGCATCTGAGAAGAGGGAGGGATAGGTAGTTTTCCACCCATCCTGAGCATGAAGGCAACTGACATTCCAAGTTAAAGCAGCCACAGAGCTGATCTAACTTGGGCTAGAATAACAGCCCCCCAAGAGGCTTCCATCAGTGAGGATCACCAGAACCTAGTGGACTCATTTCTTCTGAATGGGGCAAGAGAGGCTGGAGAAGAGTTAGCTATACTGGCTGTGTGCTGCCATGGGAATCATTTATGCACAATTAATCCCCAGCAGGCTCTATAAACCAACTTTCTGTAGCTCTCTAGTGACACTAAATGGACAAAGGCATAGATTTGGGCCCAAATTCTGGCCCTTTGTCTAATCCCAGCATTAAATATGCCTGTATTTCTTTCAGCAGTGAGATGTGGCACAATGCAACAGGTCTCAGCATTAGGAAAACAAATACATGAATGTAGCACTTCTATGGACCTGATTCTCTACCGCTTAGGTAGTCACTTACACTCGTGCAAAATAAGGATAAGGACAGTGAATATTATGAGGTGAGAATGGCAGTTTTTTATAGTTTACTCCCACTTTGCAACAGTATAAATAACTATACAAGCTGTAAGCAGTGGAGAATCAGGTCCTATGTCTTTATAGCATAGCACAAATAACTAAGTGTGTATCCAGCTGAAATTTCCTTTTTGCTCAATCCTTCCCATCAGGGCTACTAATGCCAACAGACTACCTCTACCTCCTTGGTGTTTATACCCTTCAGTTATCTATAGATGGTGGAGGACACAGGGTTCCTGGGCAGCAGGGACAGAACTGTGTAGTAAGTGGCATAGAGCATGGAGGAAAGATGTGTTGCCTCTGTACATGCAGCCCCTTTGGACACAGTAACCCTAACTGCATTGTGTCAAGTATCGGGGGTAGCCGTGTTAGTCTGTATCCAGAGTCTTTAAGGTGCCACCGGCCTCCTTGTTGTTCCTAATTGCATTGTCTTTTATTTATTTGCTGCCATGCCCTATTGCTGGCTCCCTTCGACTACTTGCTCTCATCCCCAGATGTTTGCTTAAAGTATTTCCTGACAAAATAAGCAACCACATTGTCTGTTCTTGCCATAGCGCTGATGGCACAAGGCGAGTCTCCATACCTGTACAGTCTCAGCTCCGGTCAATGCTTATTAGTGATGTCCGCTCTCACTTATTTCCCTGACCCCACCCCACTGACCCATGCCAGAGAACATACCAGTGTAGTGCTCCCTCCTGTACAGGTGTTTAAGCAGCTACTCAGCTCTGTACAGTGATAGCACTCCAGAGCCTCCAGGGCTAGAGGACATGGGAGACAAAATGGAGAGAGGGTCAAGTTTCAAGAGACTAGTGGGTCAGGTCAAAGGTAAAAAGTGCCTTATCTCCAGCCAGGTCTGATAAAAAAGGCAAGGCCTTCAAACTTCCGAATAGCTATGGAGTGGGAGGAGCAACCAAATGTGCACAATTCTAAGCCATGTTGTGCCTATGAAGGTCAGGGCTCTCCTGGGAACTGCGGCAGGGAAAGGAGCAGAAGGTGGGGCCGCCAGCCAGCCCCATGCCAGCATCTCCTCTGGCACAGCTGTACCTCCCCCAGGCTCCCCCTCCACCCACCAGCCCTGACCTCCGGCATGGCTGCTGTACAGACCCCAGGCAGGACGACTCAGGAGACACAGCTGCGTGGAAAGGTTGAGGGTGGGGTTGGGGGTGGTACAGCAGCCATGCCAGAGGAGCTGCCAGCCTGGGGCTGTCCGGCAGCCCCACGTTCTTCTGCTCCTTTCGCCGCTGCGGTTCCGGGGAGCCCTGAACTCCCAGACTCTGCACCAGCGAAAGGAGTAGAATGTGAGGCCACCAGTTGGCCTCACACCAGCAGCTCCACCTGTGCTGCTCTACCACCTCTAGTCCAGCCACCAGCCCTTCCACGCAGCTATGTCTCCTGAGTCATCCTGCCTGGGGTCTGTAAAGAAGAAGTCTCTGGCGCAACGGGAGAAGGACAGAGCCTCCCCTGCCTCCCCCCAGGTAACGTGGGATGAATATGGATCATGGGGAGGAGATGGGGAGAGTGCAGGGGCCCTGGGCTGGGAAGAGGTCACATGGGGAGGTCACATACCATCCCCCCCCCTTTGTGTCCCTCCCATGAGTGCAGCATACCAGCAAGAAATTATTTCTACTTGCACCACTGATTCAAACTGGATTCTTCAGGGACCATACAAAGAAAAAAAAAAGGATTGGGGGTAATAGCTCAGGGCCTTTGTCTTGATCCATCCACAGAGGGCCTCAATCCTTTGGGAAGGGTTGGAAGGACTGAGCCTACTGAGGTCCCATAAGACTGGCGCTTGTTCTGAGCTGAAGCTGTGACAAACTTGAAACCACAAAGAAACTTGTGGGGAAGGGAGGAGGAAGGTTTAAAGAACTGTTCCTGCCAGAGCTTACAGGTGGGGTGATCTCTAGTAAGCTTATTAACATGCATGTAGGTTTACTGTAGGGCTTTTACTTTAATAAAATAGGCTTACATGGGAAGTGCACTGTGGTACCTTATAAACAGTGGGCAATTACATTTTCTTCAGAGACTAATAAGGGTAAGCAGACCAGCTTAGGCAAAATCTCTTTCTGGGATATCACAGTATAGTCAGGGGTCTGTACAGCCTGGAAATACCCCAGTCAGAAGGGAATGAGACACAAGCCTTCATCCAAACATGGTGATAGCCAGGGGAGCTGGAAGCCTAAAGCAGGTGCCCTTGCTGTACCACAGAAGGGGGATTCAGATGCAGTTATTTGAACTGTGACAATGGTAAAGAAAAAAAAAATAGAGATGGGGAAAGAAAAGGGGAAGAAGTAGAGAAAGAAAATGGGGAAAGGAAGAAGGGGGGAAGAAAAGGGGAGCAGAAGAGAAGTTGGAGGAGGAACAGAAGAAGGGAAGAATGAAAAGGGATTAGAGAAGGGAGAGGTGCAGGGTGGAAAATTCCCTTTCCCCACCACAGCCTGCTCACAATCAATCGTTCCCAAATGCCCCCTCTTCCTCCTCTCCCCTTCTTCCACCTTAAGTGTATTGCAGGTAACAAGCTCTGGGGATTCTCCTCACAGTAGTTGCCCTCATCCTGTGATGTCCAGAGAACCCTGGCAGTTATCCCCCTAATCTTATGTCTCTCGGGAGCTTTGGGAAGCTATGCCCAAGCCAGTTCAAGCACAATACTTTGAATGCTGTGGGTGTGATGAAGTGGGAATGTTCTTAATGTTTTCTCTGAATACTCTGTATGCACCTCAGTTTCCCCTATGTATTGCTTAAATATGTAGGTGGTGGAATAAGAGTGTGTGAGGCTGCAGAGTCTCCTAGAGGGCAGGTGTAAGTACTGTAGGCACAGAGAATGGCTGACACCCTGTAACCTAGCAACCAATGACCACCTCCCACCCCTGCTGCAAGGTGTTAGGAACAAAGATCAGGTGACCTTTTGCCTGGGAAAGGGACAAAGGACAGAAGAGGGGCTACCAGAGGAGGAGGCTGGGCTGGTGGAAACTGGTCTCAGTCTCCAGGTTTGGGACTCGGAGTGGGGAGTCCAGAGCACCAGGCTCTGTATTCGCCCAAGATGGACTTTGGTGAAAGTTCCTATTTGTGTGCTAGCTAGCTCTGTTCTGTGCTGTGTTCCTGTCAACTAATAAACCTTTACAACACGGGCTGAGAGTCGCAAAATGGGGGTGCATGCCCCTTTGGGGGCATGTAAGGCATCCCATCAAGGTGTACTCGCTGTGGGGAGCTCACGGCGTGAACAGAGGCTGCTGAATGCTCCGAGGTTGGACCCAGGAAGAGACTCCTCTGTACAATGTGTCCCGAGGAGAGTCACGCTGCACCAGAGTCCTGGCTAAGCTTCTCCCAGAGAAGTTCAAGAGTGCCCAGACTTTGACGCCCATGAGGGTCCAGAGCAAGTGGTTCCCACAAGAGACAGGCGTGCTGGAGGCTCAGAGAGGTGCAGTTCCAGGAGGTGGTGGAGCCCAGGACTTACCCCCTGAGAGAGAGAGAGAGAGAGAGAGAGAGAGAGGGGACCCCTGAGAAGGGCTGTCACACTGAAGAGGGGTTCCCTCTCAGGTACCGTACAGAGCCGAGAAGGCATGGGGCCTGTGAGTCAGTGACAGTGGGACACCCATCTCTGAGGGCCTTTCGCTTCACCACTGGCCTGTGCAACAAATAGAGGGAACTTGTCCCCAGTTGTGATTGGCAAGGTATCCCCCATCTCCTCCCTCTCCAGTTGGGATCCTTTGCTATTCTTTCACTGGAGGTCCCTCCCCAGGATCAGAACAAAATTTGCAGCTGATATTCGCAACACCTGTACTAACAATGGTGCAGAGATACTATGATTAGCCTGGCCTTTGCGTATTAAAAGATATTAAAGTTTAAGATCTGCTGAAGCAGCTTTTTGTCCACTTGGTAAAGTAAGAAACTTTGATGTTTATTTGATGCACATGAAGGCAGGGGCAGATAACACTGGTTACGAGCACATACAGTGTAAGCATCCCTCTTCTACAGATGTACCATTTCTGATCTGCAGTACCCCTGTTACTCTAGGCCTGGCTCCCCACACAGTTCTGCCAAATCAGCTCCATCTTGACTCTCAGAACCAGTTGCTATGCTAGTCCAAAGTGCCTCCGTACACAGAGTTTTGCTTCTTTGCCTCCATCCTGACCTGCAGCACCTTTATTATTCCAATGAGGGCTCAAACAGCTCTGCCAATGCACCTAAAAACACTGCAGAGAATCCAGAGAGACACAGATTCTGAGTGGAGACAACCACACACTAGAATCTGTTGGGAGCAACGTTATACCACCAGCATCCTGATCGTGGAAGAGAAATAGAGTGCACAATGGAGAGAGAGATCAAAGAGGCAATTAAATCTAGCAAACAGTACTAATTGGTGATGTAACAGGCCAGCCACCTCCTATGCTCCCTCTCGTGGCCTAGCATCACATTACAGGCACCCTACCTCTGTTTTCTCCCTCTTCAGGGCCCTTTGAGAACTCACTCCATTCAAACAATCCCCTCCTGGAGACCAAGTTACTGAGTCCCCTCTAGGCCCCAAGCCTAGTTCAGAGTCTCTCCCCCAATGGTGTACAATACCACAAAGTCTTTGAAATGTCTCTGTCCCAGGCTCAGCTAGGCACAACACCACCTCCCTGAGCGACAAAGTCTTTCTGCTTCCCAGCACCTCCTGCCTGGCATTTGTTCTTCTCCACGGGCTTACCAGCTAGGCCTCTGCAGTCTCTCCTAGGCTCCAGGCCTGGCGAGTTTTCCTCACTCACTCCTGCTTCTTGAGCTTTTTCCCCCTGCTGACTCAGGGCCCTGCAGGAGTCTTCTTGCTCCCTGCAGTATCTATAGACATAAGTTTCCTTCACTGCAACTGCCTGCTCCTTTTGTACTGGAATCACTTGAGTCCTCCCAGATGGGGCTCATCCTGTAATCAGGGTTGGCTTAGCCTGGAGCGCTGCAGCCCATGGGGCAAGTCACCTCATTACAAATACCTGAAACTATGCACATATAATAGGGTCAATCTCATGATGGGACAAGGTGTAGAGAAGCAGTTCTTGGACACAAAGAACAATTGCTTCTTAGAACAGCAAGGTCTAGAGCAGAGAAAGTAGAGACTATACTCATCTTAGTCCTAACATATAAGGCTTAGTTCAAGAATGACACTAGAGTTGAGCTACTGAGTAATATTGACCATAGTATAAATTCAGTATATTTGCGGGGGGAATCATACCAAAAACTAGTAGAGAGAGATGGGGAATGTCTAAAAGTGAGGAAGCTCATTAAAAACCATCCTAAAATCAAAAGTAAGGAAATTAAAGTCCTTAGACTCACAGAAGAATTTATTTAAGCCAGGATCACAGAAGACACGCAGACTTCTAACCAAGAAAAAAGAAGAAACTAATATAGTAAACAACAAATTTCAAGTAGTTATTTGTGCCAAACAGCTATGTTTCAGAAAACAGTAATCCAATCAAATTGAATCCAATAGAAAAGAGCATTAACTACAGTAAGTGGAATGTAAAACAGAAATTAAGAGGCCTAAGACTACAGTGGTGAGCTGGAGCCAGTTCCCACAGGTTCCCAAGAACCGGTTGCTAAAATTAGACCTCCATGGAGAACCGGTTGTTAAAGGGCCAGGGGGTGGGCAAAGAACTCCAGTCCGCGGGACGGACCATCCTGTTGCTCCCAGGATTCCCAGCTGGGGAGGCTGAGGCTCCCCCAGCCCTTCCCCCGCTTCCCCCCCAGCAGCAGCGTGGCCAGCAGCCAGCATCAGCTGGGCAGCTCAGCTGAGCTCCGGAGTTGCTTTGAGCTGCCAGCAAGGTAAAGGGGGAGGGGGCTGCAAGCTCTAGGGCTGCTGGGGGGGCAAGTGGGGCAATTTGCCCCAGGCCCTGCAGGGGCCTCCGGCCCCACAAGTATGTCTCCGCCTGCCCCGGCCCCTCCCCCGCTCTCCCCCCTTAAATCAGAACTTTTTATAGGGAACTGGTTGTTAAAATTTTGGCAGCTCATCACTTTGGGTAATCCAAATTAAATTGGAGATCCCAATCTGCTCAGTGGTTCCCCCAATAAAGCATAAGCAGATTTGAAATAAAAAGGATCAGGTTCCAAGTTTTTTTAATACAGTTCCTGGGCAGCACAGAGTCCTTGACTGAACAATAGGCCTTTGATGTAACCTTCTGTTTCTCAAACATCACTGTTAATTACTACATGGATTAACATAAGGTAATTTATTCATTAAGCAGTTTATCACAAACTTTAAAGAGACATGTAGACAATGACATTATTACACCCAAGGTTCATATAAATGTTAATATTGCCTTTTGATCTGTGAATCAATAGCTATAATAATAGACAGGAACAGTCTGTTTATATGGCTAACATCTAACAAGATATAAGTAAACACATACAATTATTATCACCTCTAATTCTCTAACAATACAGGTTTGCATTTCAAAGTTCTAGCCTATCTAACATAGAATGGCCCTAATTACCATTTATATACTTTTCTAACATATCTCTAAAGCAGTGGTGGGCAACCTCCAGCCTGTCAGGGTAATCCGCTGGCGGGCCGCCAGATAGTTTGTTTATATTTTCACAGCCACCCGCAGCTCCCAGTGGCCACAATTCACCATTCCCGGCCAATGGGAGCTGCGGGAAGTGGCAGCCAGTATATCTCTGTGGACCGTGCCACTTCCCGCAGCTCCCATTGGCCGGGAACAGTGAACCATGGCTACTGGAAGCTGCGGACAGCTGTGAAAATGTAAACAAACTATCTGGCGGCCTGCCAGTGGATTGCCCATGGGCCGCAACTTGCCCACTTCTGCACTAAAGGTTGAATCTGGATCATTTACCCTGCTAGTTGCTTAATCCTTTCTGACCCAGCGTCACAAGAATATACAAAGAACACAAAGGAAAAGAAAATAGACTTTACCAGCTCCTTCCTTGCAGTCTAACTCAGGGAGCAGCAAGACTTTTTACACAAAAGTCAAAAGTTTTTATTTCAGCTGACAAATGGTAACAGTCCTTTTTAAGCTTGATCCAGTTCTTTGGACACATTTGTCTTCTTCACAAGAAAATATATGTCTAAACTGAACAGATTTCTGTGTCACTGAGCGTGAGTCTTTTAAAGATGAGGTCCTCTGACCCACAAAGCATCCTGGGAGGTGCAGGTACTGACTGTCAGCTTCTGGTACTCTAGCCCCTGATTGTGCACCATGGAGGGTAAATTATTGCTAATGAAGAACTGGCAGGCTGTCACTTTCCTGTTTAAAAAAAAAACAAGTATCAGAGGGGTAGCCGTGTTAGTCTGGTTCTATAGAAGCAGCAAAGAATCCTGTGGCACCTTATAGACTAACAGACGTTTTGCAGCATGAGCTTTCGTGGGTGAATATCCGAAGAAGTGGGTATTCACCCACGAAAGCTCATGCTGCAAAACGTCTGTTAGTCTATAAGGTGCCACAGGATTCTTTGCTGCTTCTAAAAAAAAAACAGTTTTCTTATATTCTGTCCTTTAGGGATAAGAATGAGGCAGACAGCACCTCAGCCAACTTTCTCACTGAACAAAACCAAACACCCTTGCCCAGCCCCTTCTCCAAGGCCCCGCCCCACTCACTCCATCCCCACGTCGCTCACTCTCCCCCACCCTCACTCACACATTTTCACCGGGCTGGGGAAGGTCTCTTTTCGACCGGGTGTTCAGTTGAAAACTGGACACCTGGCAACCCTAGTAAGATTCAGAACTTTATTAGTGTACCCCTTTATATTTATATACTTACCTACACAAAAATGGTACCAAACTAAATTGCTCAAATAAACTGGTTACTCTGAAAGGCAATTCCTTTGTTTGCTGCTTCCACAGCTTTTGTAAACATTTGGATAGGTGAGGAACGAAGGGGAATCGGTAACCTTTGGGGTCTGCACACATAGGTTTTGAGTTCGTTTGTTTTTAAACCCATGAAATAAAACACCCACCTAAGCTCTCTTCCCCCTCCTCAGCCAGTTCCTCCTTCTGGCTCATCCAGATCAGTTCCACCTGGTTCTCAAAGAGCTCCTGGGTCTCCAAGGTCTTTATATCCTCCACATCTCCCTCCTAGGTGAGTTCTTTGTCAATAGCCATTGCTGGGGTTCGTGGGGCGGTGGTGGGGATCCTGCCTAGTATGGCACCCAGCTTGTGGGAGCAGGATTTTATAATTGTACTATGAGAATTAATCTATGATTTGATTTCATCTGGCCAACCACCCTTTTTGAACAGCAGAAAGGAATGGGCTTGGTGGAACTACCATTAAGTGGATACATAAGGCTTAGACAACCGCAAACAAAGAGTAACTATTAATGAAATGATGTCAGATTGGAGGGAGGTTTCAAGTGGATTTCCCCAAGGATCTATTCTGGGTCCAGTGCAGGGGTGGCCTGTACATATAGGCGAAATAGGTTGTCACTTAGGGTGCCAAGTTAAATGAAGTGTCAAATTCGAGGGAAAAAAAATCAAATTTGAAAAAGAAAAAGATGTTGGGTTATAATGTCGAAAAAGGTCATTTTGTTTCCATGTAAATTCTGTAACTAACTGTTTTAATAGGTAAGTGAGTGTATGTTACTAATCACTGAACCTTTAGGCAGTGAAAAGACATGTTGGGATGGCTGCAATGTGGTTTAAATCGACAACCATGTGGTGTGTCAACCATCTTAATGCTATAATGCTTGCAGTCGGGAGCACAGTTAGTACATAACAATATTCAAATGCCCCATGGCAGAAAGAGGAAAAAGAAAACGCTCAGGAGCTGAGTATTGTAAATGAAAGGCTGAGGAGGAAAAGGACCAAGAAAACAGCAGGGATCCTTCTTGAAATATCTTCTTTTTAATCCAAATAAAGATGGAAGCAGTTCAGAGCATCCAGATGAAGGAATTTTACTTGGAGAGGAGGTTAGCTCACATCTGCATGGAAGCAGTTTGGAACATCAAGATGATGGAAACTTATTTCTAGCTGAAGGCAGCTCACAGCATCAGACTGATATGGAAGTGGAGACAATTGATTCACCTTCAGAGACACATGCAGAAATAAAAGTAAATGAAGTAGAAGGAAGAAAGAATGAGGAAGTTACAAACAAGTTACAGTATGGCGATCCAGCTTAATGGCCCAGATGTGATGACAGTGTGCAGCAAATTCTCGTGGAACATGGACCTGAACAGGTTCATGAATTTCCCTTCCCTAAGGATGGAAATAAAAGAAAATTCTCTGCTCAGCATTACAAGAGGAAACTCACTAATAGGGAAGGAATTCATTGAAACTGGCTAATATATTCAGAGTCAAAGGACTGTTTTGCTTTTGCTGCAAGTAGTTTAGAAATCAAGCAGTTGGTACATCACGTACTGATAATGGTTCGAAGGACTGTAAAAAGATATCTTCAATTCTCTGTTCACATGAAAGAAGAACAGAACCTGTGGAATGTTTTCAAATTGGAAAGCACTCGAATTATGAATGAAAAAAGGAAAAACTATCTGAAGAAAATTTTCATGTGATCAAGGAAAAAGAAGAATATTGGCAACAAATATTAAAGCATCTGATTGCTTTAGTGAGAGTTCTCGGTGGGCAAAATTTAGCATTCCGCAGCCGCAGTAGAAATGAAAATTTATACACTCCAGATAATGGAAACTTTTTAAAATTTGTTGAATACCTAGCTTTTTGATCCAGTCATGATGGAGCATCTATGTAAAATAACTGTTCATGAAACACAGGTTTATTACTCAGGAAAAGATATGCAAAAATGAACTGATTCAAATCCTAGCAAATGCCATTAGAAATAAAAGAAGCTGCCCATTCTGCAAAATACTTTTCAATAATACTGGATTGTACACCAAATGTGAGTCATGTTCAACAAAAGATGATGATCATTCATTTTGTGGATATGGAAAAGTCTGCAGATGAAGATAATGTTGAAGTGCTCATAAAGGAACATTTTTGGGGGTTTCGTACCACTGAAGGAGATGACTGGAGCATTTATGACAAACTATTTTACAAGAGCTTGAAACAATGTCATTAGCAGTTGAAGGCTTACGTGGCGAAGGTTATGATAATGGGAGTAATATGATGGGTAAAGACAATGGTGTGCAAAGGAGAATGATGGAAATCAATCCTAGGGCCTTTTTTGTTCCTTGCAGTGTGCATTCTCTGAATTAGGTTGTCAATGATGCTGCTAGATGCTGTTTGGAGGCAAGCAGTTTCTTTGACCTGATGCAATGTCTTTATGTGGTTTTTTTCCTCAAGCTCAGCATGCTGTTGGGAGATTCTAACTGTGAAACCACTTAGTCAGACAAGATGGGAGAGCTGCATTGATGCTTTGAAGCCTCTTTGCTATAAACTTGGAAACATTTATGATGCCCTAATTGAAACTTCTGATGATAATACCTTTACTGGATCATCTGGCAATATGGCACATTCAGATACAGAAGCTCTTGCAAATGGCCTTTTCAAGCTCAAATTTGTGACTTCACACATTTTGTGGTACAATATCCTTTTTGAGGTTAACCTCACTAGTATGCAGCTTCAGGAAAAGAATTGAACATACATTCTGCTAGTCAAAAACTGCAGCAAACTAAAACTATTCTGGAGGAATTCAGAAGTGATGAAGGGTTCGAAAGAACATTGGTAGATTCTCTCCAGGGCCGGCTCCAGAACCCAGCGCGCCAAGCGCGCGCTTGGGGCGGCGTCCCACGGGAGGGCGGCAGGCGGCTCCGGTGGACCTCCCGCAGGCTTGTCTGCAGAGGGTCCGCTGGTCCCGCGGCTTTGGTGGAGCATCCGCAGGCACGTCTGCAGGAGGTCCACCGGAGCCGCGGGACCAGTGACCGCCAGAGCGCCCCCCGCGGCGTGCCACCCTGCTTGGGGCGGCGCAAATCCTAGAGCCGCCCCTGATTCTCTCAAGCTCACTGAAGAAATTGACTTTCCATCAAAATTGGAACCAGAGCCAGTTCGCATTCGGCAAAAGAAACAGCAGTTTTAGTATGAAGGATGAAACAAAGGTTCAAAGTGAATTTCTACTTTGCAGTCCTTGATACTGCTATTCACTCTGTTGACAAAATATTTCTACAGATGCAGCCGCTAAAGTCAGTATTTGGCTTTCTATATAATATCCACAGCTTGCAAAAGAAAACAGTAAAACAGATAAGAGAATTTTGTGTAAAGCTGGAGTCGGCATTGACTCATTAAAATTCAAAAGACATTGATGCTGCAGATTTATGTAGTGAGCTTCAGGCTTTTTCAAGATGAGTTAAGAAACATTCTGCTCCTGCAGAAGTACTGATTTGTTTGTGGAAATAAACTCAGAGAGTTTTCCAAACATTTTTATAGCTCTACGCATTCTTTTAACTTTGTCAGTTTCTGTAGCTAGTGGGGAACATAGCTTCTCAAAGTTAAAATTGATAAAAACATATCTGTGTTCAGCAATAGTGCAAGAGAGATTTGTTGGACTTGCCAAAATGTCAATAGAGCATAAAATAGCTTGAAAACTGGATCTAAAAGAACTAGTGACTGAATTTTCAAAACTTAAAGCAAGAAAAGTCATGTTTTAAGAGCACAGAGTGTTTTTATTGAGTGTTTTGTAAATACAGGTTAAAGTTCATTGAAGAGGTTTTTTTATTTCTTTCTACATTCGATGTGGTGTAATGGCAGTTAAAGCAGGATAGCATAATGGATGATTTTGAATTTGTAATAATAAAAATTATAATCAACATTTTAAATGCATTTTTATTTGAAATCTGACTGAAATATCATCTAGTTGTCATGTTCAAATCTATTTTGAAAAATTTGTGTCTCTATTTTATCTGATCTCAGAAACATTGGTTGGACAAACGGACGGACAAACTGAATAATTAAGCCTCTGTTTAAAAAAGCCACTTAAAAAACATTAAAAGAAAAAAGGGGAAATGTTTACCAGTTTACCAAAAACCTCAGCATAGATCTGCCCTTGGGGTTTGGGGCGCCGATTGCATGGTTCGCTTACGGTGCCAGTTGCTGGCAGCAGGGTCGGCTCTAGGCATTTTGCTGCCCCAAGCACGGCAGACAGGCTGCCTTCCGTGGCTTGCCTGCGGAGGGTCTGCCGAAGCCGCGGGACCAGCGGACCCTCCGCAGACAAGCCGCCGAAGGCAGCCTGCCTGCTGCCCTCGCAGTGCTGGCAGAGCGCCCCCTGCAGCTTGCCGCCCCAAGCACGCGCTTGGCATGCTGGGGCCTGGAGCCGCCCCTGGCTGGCAGCTAGTCTAGGGCCACTCTGGTCCAGTGTTGTTTAACATCTTTATTAATGAGCTGGATGTAGATATAGAAAGCCTACTGATCAATTTTGCAGATGACACAAAGCTAGGGGGGAATTGCCAGTACTTTGGAGGATAGAGCTAAGAGTCAGAGGAATGTTGATAAATTGGAGAACTGGACTGTAGACAAGAAAATGAAATTCCACAAAGATAAATGTAAGGTACAACACTTAGGGAAAGTACAAATAGAGAATAGGGGATAACTGTTTCGGCAGCAGCACAGCTGAAAACAATCTGGTAGTTGTGGTGGACCATAACCTCAACATGAGCCAGCAATGCAATGCTGTGGCAAAAGAAGCAAATGCAATTTTAGGTTGCATTAACAGAGGCATAGCTTGCAAGTCATGGGAAGAGATAGTACTACTCTCCTCGGTGCTAGTTAAGCCTCAGCTGGGGTATTGTGTCCAATTTTGGTCACCAATGTATAGAAAGGATGTGGAGAAACTGGAAAGGATCCAGCGCCAAGCGACAAAGGTGATCAAAGGGATGGAATGCAAGTCATAAGAGCAAAGGCTGAAGGAACTGGGTATTTTAGTTTGGGAAAGAGGAGATTAAGGGAGGGGCATGATAGCAGTCAGAGCCAGTGCAAGGATGTTTCGCGCCCTAGGCGAAACTTCCACCTTGCGCCCTCCCTCGTCCCCGAGCTCCCGCCCTGAGGCCCCCCACCCGCGGCAGCTCCCCCCCTCCAGCCTGAGGCACACCCCTGTGGCAGCTCAACCCTGCCCTGCCTCCTACCCGAGCACGCCGTGGCTGCTTCACTTCTCCCCTCTCCCAGGCTTGCGGCACCTAAGTTGATTGGCGCCGCAAGCCTGGGAGGCGGGAGAAGTGAAGCAGGCACAGTGTGCTTGGGGAGGAGGCGGGCAGGGGTGAGCTGGGGCGGAGAGTTCCTCTGCATGCTGCCCCCCCCCCATTTGCTGCAAGCGTCCCTTCCTGTGCTCCCCTGCCCCAGCTCCCTCCGCCTAAATGCCAGAGGCGACTGGGGTGGCCGAAGATCTGGCCGCCGCGGTCGCTGCAGAAGAAAATGCTGCCCCCCAAATCCTAGTGCCCTAGGCAACCGCCTAGGTCATCTAAATGGTTGCACCAGCCCTGATAGCAGTCTTCAAATACTTGAAAGGCCGCCACAAAAAGAGATAGAGAAAAATTGTTCTCTCTTGCCACAGAGGGTAGGACAAGAGGCAATGGGTTCAAACTACAGCACAGCAGATGTAGATTAAATCTCAGGAACATCTTCCTAATTGTAAGAACAGTAGGACAGTGGAACAGACTGCCTAGGGAAGTTGTGGAAGCTCCTTCACTGGAGCTTTTCAAAAGGAGTCTGGATAGCCACCTGTCTTGGATGGCTTAGACACAACAAATCCTGCATCTTGGCAGTGGGGTTAGATTGTGGTTCTCTCTAACCCCATGTTCTATAGCAGGGGGTGGGGGTGGGGAAGATGACCTTCAGGCAGAACTGAAGGACATTAAGGGAACTGGAAGAATCAATTTCTAAAGAAAGAGGAATCACTCAAGGGAGAGGGGGCAGGAAGGTGTCATCATCAGAGCTCAGAGGGTTAAAATAAGAAGCAGTTTGGGGCCTTTTGCTGCTTGTGGCACATATTTGCTGTGGCATGTAGTACCACACTTTATTCTTCTTTACCCCTCCATGCTGTGTCCCCTAAAGATTTTCTCCCCCTGCCATAGATGCACAGTACATGACTGAATGTAAGATCTGGCACTGATTTTTCTAACTTCCCCCATACACTCAGTGTCCCAGCAAACTAGAAATACATATTTTCCCAGCAGGCAGATTCTGGGCTGTTCCCCCATTTTCCACATGACATAAGAAAAAAAAAGATGATAAACCAAAGGCAACAATGAAGGGAATTTCTACCTGTCTTGAGAAGGAAGTAGAAGGGAGGGGGAAAGGTCACGGGTAAAGTATATAAAACAGCAGCACAGAGAGCAGCAATGAACAGATCCTCCTGCACTTCTTCTACAACCCAGGTAAGTACAAATCTCTTTCCTCATTCAAATTTACAGAGAGGAGAGACTAGAGAATAAGATACATCTACACAGGGATGAAAAATCTGCTGCTGCCCAAGTCAGCTGACTCTGGTTCATGGGGCTTGGGCTGTGGGCTAAAACGTGCTGTGTAGACATTCAGGCTTGGGCTGGAGCACGAGATCTGGGACTCTGCAAAGACAGAAGGCACAAACAATTTTTAGCCCTGCTGCCTGAGCCCTGCAAGCCAGAGTTAGCTGACCTGGACCAGACCCAGCCATACCACAGGTCTTCTATCCCTGTGTAGACATACCCATAGAGACTCCAAACCTAAACCTGTTTTACAAATTCCACATTCATAAAAGCTCTTTAATTTAAGTGGTGTTTGTGACCCCAACCTGATTTTTGATTATTGTGTGCTCCCTGATTTTACTGGTGCTGGAGCAAGGGGTTGGGACGTGGGAGGAGGTGAGGGCTCTGGCAGGGGGTGAGGGCTCTGGGGTAGGGCCAGAAATGAACTGTTCAGGATGTGGGAGGGGGCTCCAGGCTGGGGCAGGGGATTGGGTGTGGGAGGGGGTGATGGGTTCAGCTGGGGGTGCGGGCTCTGGTATGGGGCCATGGATGAGGGGCTTGGGGTGCAGGAAGGTGATCTGAGCTGGAGCAGAGGGGTTCAGCATGTGGGAGGGGGCTCCGGGCTGGGACAGGGGTGTGGGCTCTTGGAGGGAGTTTGTGAGCGGGAGCGGATTCAGAGAGGGGGCAGAGGGTTGGGGTGCAGGAGGGAGGTTGGGGTGCAGGAGGGTGGTTGGGGTGTGGTCTTCTGGCAGCGCTCACATCAGGCAGCTCCTGGGAAGCTGCAATGGGTCTGACTCCTAGGCGGAGAGGTCAGGGGGGCTCTGTGTGCTGCCTCCATCCAGAGGCACCACCCCCTCAGCTCCCATTGGCTGCAGTTCCCTGCCAATGGGAGCTGCGGCACTAGCACTCAGGGCAGGGGCAGTGCGCTGAGCCCCTGCGGCTGCCCCTACACCTAGGAGCTGGATATGCCATCAGTTTCCCAGGAGCCATGTGGAACTGGGTAGGGAGCCTGCCTGTGCCACCAAATGGTCTTTTAATGGCCTGCTCAGTGATGCTGACCGGAGCTGCCAGGGTGTTCCGGTAAAAAAATCAAACACCTGGCAACCCTAACTGGAAGGGGTTAAGATGGCCAGGTAGGCCTATTAACTCCAAAGGCTGCACCTGGAGGAAGAGCCAGGGGATAGGATTACTAACAATCCCTCATTACAAGGGATGTCCCTTATTTCTTCATCTCTGTACAAGATTGAAAGTTGCAGAGTGTTGCAAAAAGCAGCAAGAAATACCACTGGTGAATGTAGGTGAGTACTGCTTATTATTATTATTAATGATAATATTGGGAGGAGGGGAGTGGCAGGGATGCTAGGAAAACAGTCCCTTATTTTTGAAATACAATGTTGGCACCCCTAACAGGGAGCTGGGGTGGCTGCTGCTGCTGGGAAAGGGAAATCACTCCCTGGGAAGAGGGAGGAGTTTGGGGGCTGCAGGGATGTGTAGGCAACAGTGACTTCCTGGGAAGAGGGTTTGGCGCTGGTACACTCAGAGAAAGGAGGGGAACCAGGAGAGGTAGGAAGCAGTTCAGGAAGGAGCAGTGAGGGCTGGGAGAAGAAATCCCAGAACATCCCAGGGAATGACTTTCCTTTCCCAGCAAGCAGCCCCTGGCTGTTGTCAGCTTCCTGGCTTTATAAGCCCCGCCTGTTCCTTCCCAGCTGAGCATGCTTGCAATCAATCCCTGCTCCCTGGCTCTCCCTCCAGGTGCAGCCTGTGGAGTTAATAGGCTTCCTGGCTACCTTCACCCCTTCCAATCCTGTGTGATGGGGTGCCCATCCCACACACAGTACTATCATCTCCACTTTACAGATGCTGGACAGAAGCACATAGAAGATAAATGACTTGACCAAGGTCACCCGGGAAGCCTGTGGCTCTCTCAAATCCCAGGCTAGTGCCTTAAATACTAGGTACTCATTTATCCTTCACCTTCTCACACTCCTTCATGTTTCTGTGCCTGGACTATGGTTTAATATGAGACTGAGAAACAGAGAAGTGAGAGTGATCCAGCCTCCCCACCTAACTGTCATGACCAAATAGCCATAATTCTGTTTGTCCTCCCCCTCCACAGCTATCAGAGGGTTTGGAGGATCCTGGCTGGAGATAAGGCCCTTTTTACTTTTGACCTGACTCCCCTGGCTCCATTAAAACTTGACCCTCTCTCCTTTTTGTCACCCTTCTCCTCTAGCTGTGGGGGCTCTGAAGTGTTATCATTTCTCTACCGGACGAAGATGCTTCAGCCCCCAGATATGTAGAAAAGACCTAAATCAATGTGTTACCATTTTTTATCCTACACGTGATAAACAGTGGGAGATCAAAGGAACAAGTTGGGTTTAAAGACATTCCTAAAGGAGTATGGATTGCAACTATGGTGGTGTCAGTAGGACCTAAGCTTTTTCCCCAACTCCACAACCACAGACTGGTGGGAGAGGGGGCTCAACACAACGAGTGCCCCCACCTCCTACCTGAAGGAAGAGCCATTTGATAGTGGCAAATAATGTTCAATATTAAGAAATGCAATGTATATTGGAGGAGAACATTTTAAATGACTGTTGCAACTTACAAGGTTCTACATTGATTATATCAGCCCAGAAAGGGACCAGGGCATGATTATAGACAGCTCCTTGAAGACCTCTGCTGTAAAAAATAGCTAGCAGGATGTTTGCAGCTATAAGGAATGAGCTGGAGAAAAATATCATAACGCCTTTATATAAATCAATGGTGCAGCCTCAGCTACTGTGTCCAATACTGGTCATGCCATACCCCCCAAAAAGATATTGTAGAAATAGATAGGGTGGAAGGGCATTCAGAGAAGGGGCAACAAATATGAGGAAGGGTCTAGAAAAAACTCATGGAGAGACTGAAAAGGTTGGTATTGTTACACCTTTGAAAGGAGACAAATAAGAGGGGACATGGTAAAAGTCGATACCATAATGAATGGTCTAGAAAAGGTACAGTGAGTGCTTCTGTTCACGCTGTCTCATCACACATGAGCAAGGGGACATTTGATGTAATTAGAAGTTTGCATATTCAAAAACTGGTAAACGGAAGTACTTTTTCAAACAACGTGTAATTTACATTGTGGAACTCATTGCCACAACAAGTCATCCAGGCCAAGAACAACAGCATTCAGAACAGGACTAGGCATGTATATGAATATCCAGTTTCATGATTAGTTATGATACATTTTTTGTGGACCTTAAATCAGTCTAACTATGAGAGATCAGGATGAGACCCAATGTAAAGGCATAGTTCCAAGGCTACTTGCACCTTCCTCTAAATCCCCTCGAGCTGGCCACTGTCAGAGAGAGGTTGTTGGACTAGGTGGACCACAGGTCTGATCCGGTACGGCCATTCCAGTGACCCGGTCTGCAACTGGGAACCGCAGAAGGCAATGTGGTGTGCAGATGTGAAACAGAGAGAGAAAGCAAAAAAGGAAGAGGGAAGAAAAAGGGGAAGAAATGGCAGGAGAATAAATGTAAGTCCAGAAAATGGGAAAGAACTAGGAGAGAGAAAAAAAAGAGAGAGGGGAGAAACAGAGAATTAGGGAAAAGTGAAGAGCAGCAAGGAAGAATGAAAAGGGAGCAGAGAACTGGGGTGCAGGGAGAATAGAGGAAGGAAACAAAAAGGGGAAAGTGAGATGGAGATCCCCCAGTACATGTTCAAATTTCCTTTCCCTTCCACCCTACTAAACCAATGGCACGCATGCTCTGCCACTTCCCAGCCCTGGCCTCTTTCTCTCATATTCTGCTGTACTGGGTGGTAAGCCAGGGGAGTCACCCCCAATAAACTGTTGACCCTCTCCTACATATGCCCAGTTAGACAGCCCTCGAAGCTCTCCCTCCTAATCAGTTCTCTTCTCTCTCACAGCTAAATACACCAAGTGATGTGCCTTTCAGTATGAGTGTGACATCATGAGGGTCATGGGCGGATCAGTACTGAAGGCTGTTTTCTACGGCACTAATCTGTGCAACAGATAGCTCTCCACATAGGGTGACCAGACAGCAAGTGTGAAAAATCAGGACAGGGGGTGGGAGGTAGTAGGTACCTATATAAGACAAATCCCCCCCAAATCAGGACTGTCCCTATGAAATTGGGACATCTGGTCACCCTATCTCCACCTGCAAGACTGGCAGGTTATATCCCTTCACCTCACACAACCACTGGACCCCTCAGTGAAAATTACAGATTCAGGCATTATATAATGACACATGAAGAGAAGAGAGTTACCTCACAAGTGGAGAACCAGTGCTGACAGGGCCAATTCAATCAGGGTGGATGTGGTCCACTCCCAATAATTGATTAGGAGGCGTCAATTCCAGGAGAAGCAAAGCTGCTTTTATAATGAGCCAGCCACTCCCAGTCTCTATTCAAGCCCAAATTAATGGTGTTAAATTTGCAAATGAAATTTAGTCCTGCTGTTTCTCTTTGAAGTCTGTTTCTGCAGTTTTGTTGTTCAATAATAGTTATTTTTAAATCTGTTATAGAATGTCCAGGAAAATTGAAGTGTTCACCTACTGGCTTTTGTATGTTACCATTCCTGATATCCAATTTGTGTCCATTTATTCTTTTACTTATGGACTGCCCGGTTTGGCCAACATACATGGCAGAGGGGCATTGCTGGCACATGATGGCATACATAACATTAGTAGACGTGCAGGTGAATGAGCCTTTGATGGTGTGGCTGATGTGGTTGGGTCTTCTGATGGTGTTGCTAAAGTAGATATAGGGACAGAGTAGGCAACGAGGTTTGCTACAGGGATTTTTTTCCTGGATTAGTGTTTCTGTGGTATGGTGTGTAGTTGCTGTTGAGTATTTGCCTCAGGTTGGGGGCCTGTCTGTAAGAGAGGACTGGTCTGCCTCCCAAGGTCTGTGAGAGTGAGGGATCATTTTCCAAGATAGGTTGTAGATCGTTGATAATGTGCTGGAGAGGTTTGCAAATTTAACACCATTAATTTGGTGTGCAGATATTTTGTACTGTCCAACCATGTCCTGGACAGTTCAGATGTTTTAGGTCCATTGTCCCTGTAAGGGAACAACATACAACAACATGCCACCTTAAATGGAGTTTCCCCACACAGTTAACACTAGATTAATTTTGATTAAGGAACAAAACGTTTAACTACAAAGAGATCAATTTAAAGTGAGTACAAGTAATGAGGCATTAAAGTCAGAAATGGTTACAAGAAAAATAAAGATAAAATGCTTCCTGATACTTAATCTTCAGAAGGGGCGGCTCATCCATATAGGCAAACTAGGCGGTCGCCTAGGGTGCCAAGTTAAATGAGGCACCAAATTCGAGGGAAAAAAATCAAATTAAAAAAAATTATAAGATTTAAAAAAACACAAAATAATGAAGACATTATTTCAATTCCTGTGTGTGTACTGAGGGAATATGAATTATAATTCATTTCTCTACATTTCTGAGAATTTATTAATATGTCAAATCTTTTTTTACTGCAAAAATAAATTTTAGCAATTTTTTTGTTTCAATTTGTGACGTAGGGTCAAGATGACCCACTCTGCAATTCTGATAAGCAATAACTCAGCAACAATGAAACATCTGCCAGCGGCAAGGGCTGCAATGCTAGTGACACCTAACTCGAATATACATCAAGGTTGCATAGCTGGAAATTCATGCGAGTGGAGATATTGTGAGTTGATACATGTCAAACTATCATTTTCACCCACATCGCAGGTAGATGGTTAAGAATCGAGTGAATACTGTGAAAAATTGTGTTTCTTGGTGCCAAAGAATAAAGAATAACGTCTTTCAGCATTATAAATCCAAAATGTGAGTATCTTTAAGAGTTATTAAACCTTAGCGTTATTATCGGGCTGTTTAATTATGAACTTTTCCTTGTTATAACTGGTTCACATGTAATAAATAACCTCCATAAAAGAAAAGTAACAGTGTTAATGCTTAATAGACTATGAAAGTGATGATGTCACACTCCAAGTGGATAACTGTGAGGAAGGGGATTACTTTCCAAACAACCGGTGTCGGGTTATAACATCGAAAAAGGTCATTTTGTTTCTGTGTAAATGCTATAACCAACTGTTTTAATAGGTAAGTGAGTGTATGTTACTAATCATTGGACCTTTAAGCAGTGAAAATACATGTTGGGATGGCTGCAATGTGGTTTAAATCACCAGCCATGTGGTGTGTGAGCCGTCCTTAATGCTATAATGCTTGCATTCGGGAGCACAGTTAGTAAACAACAATATTCAAATGCCCCATGGCAGAAAGAGGAAAAAGAAAACCCTCAGGAGCTGAGTATCGTAAACGAAAGCTTGAGAAGGAAAAGGACCAAGCAAAACAGCAGGCAGGGGCGGCTCTAGGAATTGCACCGCCCCAAGCAGGGCGCACGCCGCGGGGGGCGCTCTGGCGGTCGCCAGTCCCGCGGCTCCGGTGGACCTCCTGCACACGTGCCTGCGGAGGGTCCGCTGGTCCCGCGGCTCCAGTGGACCTCCCGCAGGCATGCCTGCGGATGCTCCACCGAAGCTGTGGGACCAGCGGACCCTCCGCAGGCATGCCTGCTGGAGGTCCATTGGAACCGCCTGCTGCCCTCCTGCGGTACGCCGCCCCAAGCACGCGTTTGGCACGCTGGGGTCTGGAGCCGGCCCTGACAGCAGGGAACCTTCCTGAAATATTTTCTTTTTAATCCAAATAAAGATGGAAGCAGTTCACAGCATCCAGATGAAGGAGTTTTACTTGGAGAAGAGGTTAGCTCACATCTGCATGGAAGCAGTTTGGAACATCAAGATGAAGGTATGTTACTTCAAGATGAGGGTAGCTCACATCCACAAAAAAGTAGTTTGGAAACTCAAGATGATGGAAACTTCTGTCTAGATCAGAGGTGTGTTACCGAAATGTCGGGTCCGCCTAGCTGAGAGCCAATGACAGCCAGACAGGGATAAGGAAAGGTTGCTTTATTCTGCAGAAGAAAGGAGAGCTCTGTACTAGGATACAGAAACTCTAACTCCATTCAAAAAACAAGAATCTTTATACACACTCACACACAGGCTTCGGTCATGTTAGCATTTGATTGGTGGTTAGAAAACCCTGCACCCCTGCAATCTGCTCAGCAAAAACCAGTTCAGGACTAGCTTCAACTGCCTTTAAACTGATAAGGGAAGACAGTTCAAAAATTCAGGCTACTGTGTCCCTGAGGTGTCCAATTTCCTGTAATGGTTGCCAGCTATTATAAACTGCTTAACTAGCTATTGGGGGTGGGGGAAACTCTACTGACTGTCACAGGTGGAGAAACTACGGCCTGCAGGCGGGACCCTCCTGTCCGGCCCGGGAGGCTAGCCCCCAGCCCCTTCTCCACTGTCCTCCCTCCCCCGCAGCCTCAGCTCACTCTGCTGATGGCACAATGCTCTGGGCTACGAGCTCCTAGGGCAGCACAGCTACAGAACCCAGCCTGACCCAGTGCTCTGTGCTGCATGGTGCCATGGCTGGCAACAGCCAGCTGGCGCAGCTGCCTGTCCTGGCGCTCTGTGCGGTGCAGCTGTAGCACTGCCAGCCACCGGTGTTCCAGGCAGCGCAGTAAGGAGGCAGGCAGCAGGGGGGGGTTGTATAGAGGGCTGGGGAGTTCAGGGTGGTGGTGATCGGGGCCGGGGGTGTGGATGGGGTCGGGGCAGTCAGTCTGCGGGGAACAGGGGATTTGAATGGGGGGCAGAGGTGCCCAGGGGGCAGTCAGGAAGGAGAAGGGGGTTGGATGCGGTGGTGGGGGGCAGTCAGTGACAGGGGTCCTGGGGGCTGACAGGAAACAGGGGTGTTGGATAGGACAGGAGTCCAGGGGGGCATCAGGCGATGAGAAGCAGGAGGGGTTGGATAGGGGGTGGGGCCGGGCCACACCTGGCTGTTTGGGGAGACACAGCCTCCACTAACAGGCCCTTCATACAATTTTGGAAACCCGATGCGTCCCTCAGGTCAAAAAGTTTGCCCGCCCCTGTTCTAGATGAAGGAAGCTCACAGCATCAGACTGATATGGAAGTGGAGAAAATTTATTCACCTTCAGAGACTCATGCAGAAATTGAAGTAAATGAAGTAGAAGGAAGAAATGATGAGGAAGTTACAGTATGGGACTCAGCTTCATGGCCCAGATGTGATGACAGTGTGTGGCAAATTCTCGTGGAACATGGACCCAAACAAGTTCATGCATTTCCCTTCCCTAAGGATGGAAATAAAAGAAAATTCTCTGCTCAGCATTACAGGAGGAAACTCATTAATGGGGAAGAAATTAATCTAAACTGGTTAAAATATTCAGAGTCGAAGGACTACGTGTTTTGCTTTTGCTGCAAGTTGTTTAGAAATCAAGCAATTGGTACATCATTTAATGAAAATGATTAGAAGGACTGGAAAAAACATATCTTCAATTCTCTCTTCACATGAAAGTAGTACCAAACATTTGGAATGTTTTCAAAATTGGAAAGAACTTGAATTATGATTGAAAAAAGGGAAAAACTATCGATGAAGGAAAATTTACCTGTGATCAAGGAAAAAGAAGAATATTGGCAATAAATATTAGAACATTTGATTGCTTTAGTGAGAGTTCTCGGTGGGCAAAATTTAGCATTCCGCAGCCGCAGAAGAAATGAAAAATTATACACTCCAGGTAACAAACTTTTTAAAAATTGTTGAATACCTAGCTTTGTTTGATCCAGTCATGAAGGAGCATCTACGTAAAATAACTGATAATGAAACACGGGTTCATTACTTAGGAAAAATATTCAGGATGAACTGATTCAAATCCTGGCAGATGCCATTAAAAAGAAAATTGTAGAAGCTGTCCATTCTGGAAAATACTTTTCAATAATACTGGACTGTACACTAGATGTGAGTCATGTTGAACAAATGATGATGATCATTCATTTTGTGGGTATGGAAAAGTCTGCAGATGAAGATAATGTTGAAGTGCTCATAAAGGAACATTTTTTGGGTTTCGTACCATTGAAGGAGACGACTGGAACATTTATGACTGAAACTATTCTACAAGAGCTTGAAACAATGTCATTAGCTGTTGAAAACTTACGTGACCAAGGCTATGATAATGGGAATGATATGAAGGAAAAAGACAATGGTGTGCAAAGGAGAATAATGGAAATCAATCATAGGGCCTTTTTCGTTCCTTGCAGTGTGCATTCTCTGAATTTGGTTGTCAGTGATGCTGCTAGATGCTGTTTAGAGGCAAGCTGTTTCTTTGACCTGGCGCAATGTGTTTGTGTGTTTTTCTCAGACTCAACATGGTGTTGGGAGATTCTGACTCGCCATGTGAATTCTCTAACTGTGGAAACCACTTAGTCAGACAAGACGGGAGAGTTGCATTGATGCTTTGAAGCTTCTTTGCTATGAACTTGGAAACATTTATGATCCCCTAATTGAAATTTCTGATACTACCTTTACTGGATCATCAGGCAATAAGGCACATTCAGATACTGAAGCTCCTGCAAATGGCATTTCCATGTTCAAATTTATGACTTCACTCATTTTGTGGTACAATATCCCTTTCGAGATTAACCTCACTAGTATGCAGCTTCAGGAAAAGAACTTGAACATACATTCTGATAGTCAAAAACTGCAGCAAACTAAAAATATTCTGGAGGAATTCAGAAGTGATGAAGGGTTCGAAAGAACATTGGTAGATTCTCTCGAGCTTGCTGAAGAAATTGACTTTCCAACAAAATTGGAACCAGAGCCAGTTCGCATTTGGCAAAAGAAAAAGCAGTTTTCGTATGAAGGATGAGACACACCCATTCAGAACCCAAAACAAAGGTTCAAATGAATTTCTACTTTGCAGTCCTTGATACTGCTATTCACTCAGTTGACGTAAGATTTCAACAGATGCAGCAGCTAAAGTCAGTATTTGGCTTTCTATATAATATCCACAGCTTGTGAAAGAAAACAATAAAACATAAGAGAATTTTGTATAAAACTGGAGTTGGCATTGACTCGTGAAAATTCAAAAGACATTGATGCTACAGATTTGTGTAGTGAGCTTCAGGCTTTTTCGAAGATGACTTAAGAAACATTCCACTCCTGAAGAAGTACTGAAGTTTGTGAAAATAAACTCAGATAGTTTCCTAAACAAGTGTATAGCTCTACGCATTCTTTTAACTTTGCCAGTTTCCATAGCTAGTGGGGAACGTAGCTTCTCAAAGTTAAAATTGATAAAAACATATCTGCGTTCAACAATGGTGCAAGAGAGACTCGTTGGACTTGCCACAATGCCAATAGAGCATGGAAAACTGGATCTAAAAGAATGAGTGACTGAATTTGCAAAACTTAAAGCAAGAAAAGTCATGTTTTAAGAGCACAGACTGTATTTTATTTGGAGTGTTTTGTAAATACAGGTTAAAGTTCATTGAAAAGTTTTCTTATTTCTTTCCATGTTGGATGTGGTGGTAATGGCAGTTAAAGAAGGATAGCATAATGGATGATTTTGGATTTGTAGTAATAAAAATTATAATTAACATTTTTAATGCATTTTTATTTGAAATTGGACTAAAATATCAACCAGCTGTCATGTATAAACCTATTCTGAAAAAGTCATGTCTCTATTTTATCCGATCTTAGAAACATTGGTTGGACAGACAAACCGAATAATTAAGCCTCTGTTTAAAAAAAACAACTCTTAACATTAAAAGGAAAAAAGGGGCAAAATGTTTCCCAGTTTACCTAAAACCTCAGCCTAGATCTGCCCTTGGGGTTTGGGGGCACCAATTGCATGGTTTGCCTAGGGAGCCAGTTGCCGGTAGCTAGTCTAGGGCTGCCCGTCTTCGCAATCTAAACTTGGTTCAAGGTAAAATTCTTATCACATGGTCCTAACAGCATTACTGACTAATCTTCAGGTCAGGATCCCTCTCAAAGTGCAAGAGATGGATTCTTTTGTCCTCTTAGGTTCAAGAGAAATGGATAGAGAGAGAGAACTTGAGGTGTTTTGCCCCTCACTTTTATAGTTCAGTCATCCTTTGAAATGCATTTTCCTGAGAGTGACCCCCCAGAAAAAGTTCTTTCCAGCTGAGAGCCAGGATACATGGAATCTGGTGAAGGGGGGTTGCTGTTGTTTGCTAAGATGCAGATCTGTTTGTTCCTGCCCCCTTTCATTGCCAAAGAATGGCCACTTAATAGGTGATTGCCCATCAGCATTGATAGAGCCTGCCTGGGACATCAACACATCCTGTGTCTTTGAGAAAGAAGTTTACCACTTCCCACAAGTGCCTGGTACACACACTACAGTCATGATTTCAGCTTATGATCATAACAAATACATCCTAGAATATTCAAGGAACTGATAGAGGCGATATGTGAGCCATTAGCAATTATCTTCAAAAAATCATGGAAGATGGGAGAGGTTCCAGAGGATTGGGAAAGGGGTAATATAATGCCAATCTACAAAAAGGCAAATAAGAACAACCCAGGGGTTTACATACCAGTCAGCTTAACTTCTGTAGCTAGAAAGGTAATGGAGCAAATAATTAAGCAATCAATTTGCAAACACCTAAACTATAATAAGGAGATAAGTAACAGTCAGCATGAATTTGTCGAGAATAAATCACGTCAAACCAACCGAATGCAATGTATGTGCTATTCAGACTGTGTTGCAAGCCCCAGTGTCCCAGGAAATAGGATAAGCTGGGACAAGCCCCAGAGCACAAATCAGACAGGTTAGGGAGGTATTGGTTCCCATCAACATCCCCAGCACAGCTGGGGAATGCTAACTGTTCAAATCCTTCCATGACATGCTGTATATTGCCCCTCTGTCACACAATTTAGCAGAGCTTGCACACCTCCATCACAACACTCCACACTGCGGCTCTCCTAATACCAAGCTGGTTCCACACTGACCAGAAGCAGCCTAGGCTGGCAAGCTTCCAAATGATGGTTGCCACGCTGAGGGGCCCTCTCAGCCTCCTGCTCTGGTATATAGTAGTGTTATGGTGAGCTCAGCACACAGACTCAGCAAAGTGCCCTTCAGCATCTTGAAGTCTCTGCTGGTCATCTCAGGCCTAAATAACTGCCTGACCCCACCATTTTGTGCTCATGGGTCAGGCCCCAAATCTGTGCTCTGTTGAGTGGAGTTCATCAAATACACAGACTATAGAGATGTGTGCATGGAATCCATCACCTGGTCCTCCATCATTCCAACTCCTGTAACAATCCTGATGGGTCTAGTGGGCTGCTGAGGATGCCTCATTGAGGCCTCTCCAATATGACAGGATCTGCTTTTCACAGTTACTAAGGGGCTGGAGCCCAGTGTTCATATGTGCCACCTCCATGCTGAAAGTGTTCAACATGGCAACAGGGCACAAATGAGATTAAGCCAGAGGAACCAGGCTAGTTTGACCCCTGTTCCCACAACTCCCTTAGCCATTTGAGAAGTATTCCAATATCTGCTATGGAAATTGCCCAGAATGCAGCAAGCCTAGAAGCAGTGCAAGGCATCCTGGGAGATCAACCTAGACTGCACAGTGCTGTGTGAACACATGGTTTCTAATGTGACAGGGGCTACACCAATGCAAGCACTACAGTGTGAACATACACTGTGTATCTAAACAGGTATAATTAGACTGATTTAAGCTACAGCTGTGCACATTTTAAGTACAGACATGACACTAGTCAGTGGTCTAAGGACTAAAAAAAAGAAAATGTCCATTTTTGAGCCTTAAGCATTTGCCACAAATTTGCTGTTGTGAATAGCACCTCTTTTTAATTTTGTTTACTCCAGCCATGACAGGTTCCCTGAATATTTCCTCATGTCTTTGGAAGATACAGTGTATAATTTATACTTTGTGCAAGAACTGGCACCACTTCTCCCAAGTTTTTCCATAAAATCTGAGTCCTAGCCAAAAGGAAGTGTTTTAACACTAGCTTACTCAAGGGTGCTATTGGGTGTTTTTCCCTCTGTTTTCCCTATGCAAAGAGATCGTAAAACCAACTCAACAAATGCAGGAAGTTCCATGTCTATTGGGTGGCAGCAGAGCAGAAGGGACAGGGATGTGGAGAAGTATATAAACCAGTAGCGCTACAAAGCAGCAATGAAACAGATCGCCCTGTGCTTCAGCTGTAAACCAGGTATGTAACATTTTTTATTCCTTGCTTAAACTTCAACAGCATGAATAGAATGACAGAGTCTAATGCTCAGTGTCACAGATTCCAGGTTCATGAAACTCATTTTAATCTAAATTATGTTTGTGACCCCAGCCTGAAACTCAATTGTGTGTTCCTGGTTTTACTGAAGTTAGAGGTTTTTTCTAACAGTTCTGTAGAGCAGTGCTTCTCAAAGTCGGGCCACCACTTGTTCAGGGAAAGCCCCTGGCAGTCCAGGCCGGTTTCTTTACCTGTCGCATCCACAGGTTTGTCCGATCACAGCTCTCACTGGTCATGGTTTGCCGCTCCAGGCCCATGGGGGCTGCGGGAAGCGGCGAGGGCCGACGGATGTTCTGGCCGCCCTTCCTGCAGCCCCCATTGGCCTGGAGCAGCAAACTGTGGCCAGTGGAAGCTGTGATTGGCCAAAACTGTGGACGCAACAGGTAAACAAATCAGCCCGGACTGCCAGGGGCTTTCCCTGAACAAGCGGCGGACCGGCTTTGAGAAGCACTGCTATAGAGCACGAATTCACAAGTATGTTATTTAGCACCCACAGCATGCTTGGTACTGTATAGTGTATATTAGTAGATGAAGACTAATGCCAGGATTTTAAAAGGTATTTAAGCACCCAAATATGCAGACAGACACCTAGTGTGATACCTGTTCTTTAGGAACCTAAATCCCTTTAAGAAATCTAGTCCATAGTCTCTGTTCCAAGGAGTTTTACAGACAAAACAGTTCAAGACACATAGGCTAACATTTTAAGTATGTGGCCCTAAAGTTAGGTAACTAACTAAATGTGGCAGATTTTCAGAGATGTTGAGCCAATCCAACTAATGGGGAATTCAGTAAGTGTTGTGCTTTGGGTACTCAGCACCTCAGAAACTCAGCCCACATGTATAAAAGTGCATTAATATAGACTTGGAAATCTAAATTTAGATCTGTGTTTTAAAATATAGGCCCTTATGCACAAGCTGAGGAAATGAAGATGCACTGTGAGCGCCATTAATATTGTATGTAAGGGCTTGTCTTCACTACCGGGGTAAATCGACCTAAGTTATGCTACTCCAGCTATGTGAATAATGTAGCTGGAGTCGACATAGCTTAGGTCGACTTACTGTGGTGTCTTCACTGTGCAGCGTTGACAGGAGATGCTTTCTGGTCGACTTCCAGTACTCTTCTCGGAGAGATGGAATACTGGGGTCAACTGGCGAGTGCACTGCCATCAATTTAGCGGGTCCTCAGACCCACTAAATCGATCCCTGCTGCATCGATTGCAGCAGCAGCAATCTCCCCGGTAGAGAAGACTAGCCCTAAATGTTGTATTTGCTTTGGTGGATTTCCATTAAAGACTGAACCGGGGAGTGAATTTTTAGGAGTTATCTGAATGACAAGACAGTGATTTTCTAGTACTTTATAAGCAGGAGTGTCAGACTCTCCCTCATGGAACACCTCATCATGGCAAGACCCAGCTTTGCAGCCCTTCTACCTCACCCTCCTCCACTGGAGTCGAGTGGGCAGGTCACACTTGCCCCTTCCAGGGTAACAGTGTCCAAATTCAAAACTCTTCCACCCTTCCCAGGCTCAGACTTGCAGAAGCTCTTTGCCTCTTTCCCAGGCTCTGCAAAATTCTCTCTCACTTTGTTACAAACTGCTGCCTTCCAGGACTTTCTCCATAGAAGCCCAGCTCCTATCAAGCCACTGACCCTCATAGCTTCTTCTCTGGCGTTCTTCTCCTCCCAGGCCCGTTTCAGAAGTCTCCTTCTCCCCAGCTGCCCTCTCCCTTCAGGGATAGTCCCAGGATACCAGCTCCTTTCTACAGGCACTTCCATGGTTTCTTTCCCACAGAAAGAAAAACTCCCACCTACCTGTCTCCTGAGTCTCCTCTCCCTAGTGCCCTACAGTACTTCCTTTATAGGAACCATCCAGTCTGGTTCTACTCAGCTGGATCCTCTCCAGAATTGCCTGTCTCCCCTCCATAGGGTTACCAGCCCTCCAGGATTGGCCTGGAGTCTCTAAGAATTAAAGATTAATCTTTAATTAAAGATTGTGATGTGATGAAATCACCAGGAATACATCCAACCAAAACTGGCAACTCTACCCTTCAGGTGGTACAGAATGGGCTAGTTGGACTCCTCAGCTCCCCTTAAACCATCACTTGTAATGTGAAGTTTATAAATCCCATCACAGCTCTCATGCTGTCTGGAGCGGCTCACCACTGTGAGCGAGTATCAGAGCAGACTGTCAGAAAACAAGTCCAGACTGGTCGTATGTTCTATAATTAGTTTTCACCAAGCCAGTGACAACTGTGAACTCCTGGATCACTATACCAGTCTGACCATGGAGTCATAGACAGTCCCCTCAGACTCTCCAGTCTACCTTGCCACCCAGACAAACTGAACTTTGTGATAAAAAGGTCACTCAAACCAAAAATCACATCACGTGTAGGTTGTTCCCAGTTCCAAGAGACCAGTCACTTACCCTGGATCAGTTGGTACTCTAGATCTTACAGCAAAGACAATGCTGGCAGCCAATTCTATAGTAAAAGAACTATAGGTTTATTTGCTAAGAAAAAATAATGAGAGAGTTACTGAGAGGTTAAAGGAGGTAAAATATAACAATGTTTGTAAATCTAAAATAGTAGCAGAGATGTAATAATCAGCAAATTTCCCAAAGTCTTTTCAGGGATGCCGAGAATAATCTCCATCTTCTTGTTCAGTTATTCTACCCTGTTAGAATCCAAACAGGCCAGGGATGATGGATTTCTTCTTGAATCCATATTTTTAGCTTTTCCACACTAAAAGCAAGCAGTTAGTGTCTTTACCCACATGGGTTTTTTCTTTGATGACTGATAGTGAGGAATGCACTCAGAGTCCTTGCCCTCGATCATCACACACAATGACCACTTACTTTGAAATAAGCATTTTTTAATCATTTAAATCAGTTTCTGTACCAGATGACTGGAGGATAGCTAATATGACACCAAATTTTAAAAAGGGCTCCAGAGGTGATCCTGGCAATTACAGGCCTGTAAGCCTGACTTCAGTACCGGGCAAACTGGTTGAAACTATAATAAAGAACAATATTGTCAGACATATAGATGAACATAATTTGTTGAGGAAGAGTCAACATGGTTTTAGTAAAGGGAAATCATGCCTCACCAATCTACTAGAATTCTTTGAGGGGGTCAACAAGCATGTGGACCAAGAGGATCCAGTAGATATAGTGCACTTAGATTTTCAGAAAGTCTTTGACAAGGTCTCTCACCAAAGGCTCTTAGGCAAAGTAAACTACCACAGTATAAGAGGGAAGGTTCTTTCATGGATTGGTAACTGGTTAAAAGATAGGAAACAAAGGGTATGTAAAAATGGTCAGTTTTCAGAATGCAGAGAGTCTGTTCTGGGACCAGTCCTATTCAACAGTCATAAATGATCTGGAAAAAGTGGTAAACAGTGAGGTGGCAAAATTTGCAGATGATACAAAATTACTAAAGATAGTTAAGTCCCAGGAAGACAGTGAAGAGCGACAAAAGGATCTCTCAAAACTGTGTGACTGGGCAACAAAATGGCAGATGAAATTTAATGTTGATAAATGCAAAGTAATGCACATTGGAAAGCATAATCCCAACTATACATATACACCTCTACCCCGATATAACACTGTCCTCGGGAGCCAAAAAATCTTACTGCGTTATAGGTGAAACTGCATTATATCAAACTTGCTTTGATCTGCCAGAGTGCGTATCCCCACCCCCACCCCCGGGAGCACTGCTTTACCGTGTTATATCCACATTCATGTTATATCAGGTCACGTTATATCAGGGTAGAGGTATAAAATGATGGGGTCTAAATTAGCTGTTACCACTCAAGAAAGAGATCTTGGAGTCATTGTGGATAGTTCTCTGAAAACATCCACTTAATGTGCAGCGGCAGTCAAAAAAGTGAACAAAATGCTGGGAATAATTAAGAAAGGGATAGATAATAGGACAGAAAATATCATGTTGCCGCTATAGAAATCCATGGTACACCCACATCTTGACTATTGTGTGCAGACGTGGTTGCCCCATCTCAAAAAAGATATATTGGAATTGGAAAAGGTTCAGAAAAGGGCAACAAAATTTATTAGTGGTATGGAACAGCTGGGATTTTTCAACTTGGAAAAGAGACGACTAAGGGGAGATATGATTGGGGTCTATAAAGTCATAACTGGTTTAGAGAAAGTAGAAAGTATTATTTACTACTTCTCATAACACAAGAACTAGGGGTCACTAAATGAAATTAATAGGCAGCAGGTTTAAAACAAAGTAAAGGAAGTATTTCTTCACGCAACACACAGTCAACCTGTGGAACTCCTTGCCAGAGGATGTTGTGAAGGCCAAGACCATAACAGGGTTCAAAAAAGAACTAGATAAATGCCTGGAGGATAGTTCCATCAATGGCTATTAGACAAGATAGGCAGGAATGGTGTCCCTAGCCTCTGTTTGCCAGAAGCTGGGAATGAGTGACAGGGGATGGATCACTTGATGATTGCCTGTTCTGTTCATTCCCTCTGGGGCACCTGGCATTGGCCACTGTCCGTAGACAGGATACTGGGCTAGATGGACGTTTGGTCTGATCCAGTAGGGCCATTCTTATGTTCTTATTTTCTGTTAAAGTTCTTAAGCCCTTCATTAGCATTTCACAAGATTTCTTTGATGGGTAATTTAGTCACAGGGATATATATATAATGTACATGCCTGCCATTACATTATAATAGTAATAGATAAGTGAAAACAATACTGTTGATATCTCCTTTGATCTCTATTAACACAAAAATGAATTGGCCTGAATGTATGCTAATACATGATTTAACTCCTTTGGTATTCACACAGAAGTGAAATGGTCTACGGCTCTGGCCTTAGCTAGTCGGTCAGCATCAGACCTCCAATGCAAACCTGGTGTAGGACAGGGTGTCACTGACGCACCTGAATAGACCTTAGGGTTCCCCCATTCTTGATAAGGCATCATCAGCCATTACATTCTTCTTTCCTTTGATGTGAATTATGTCCATGTCAAATTCCTGTAGAGCTAGACTCCAATGAAGTAATCTAGAATTGGTTCCCTCGGTGCAGCCATGTCAAAGGGACATGATCGCTTAAATCAGCAATTTTTTTGTTATACAGATTAGATTTAAGTTGCTTAACAGCACAAACAGTGACATAACACTCTCTCAATGACAGCATAATTTTGTTCGGGGGTTACCCCCCCCATTCCATCTTGCATCAGTACTGCACCCAGCCCAAATGTTAGAAGCATCAGTGCACAGCACAAATGGTTTGCCGAAATCAGGGCTGACCAAAACAGGCTCCTTAGACAAAGCTTTTTTTATTTTCTGGAAGACTTTCTGACAGGCCTCTGTCCATACCATCCAGTCTGGCATCCCCTTTTTTTTTTTAAGGTTGGTTATGGGGCCACAGTGTAACTAACCCCCTTTACAAACCTATGGATAATAGTTGGCCAGACCAATAAAGGATTGAAGCTACTTCTTTGTTCTAGAGGCAGGCCAGCTCCTAATGGCCTTTACCTTTGAAGGTTCAGGGTGAACCAACCCACTAACCACCTTGTGTCCTATGTAGGATACCTCTGCAGCTCCCATCTTGCATTTGGAGACCTTGACATTGAGGTTGGTGTCTCTTAGCCTTTGTAACACAATTCCCTCATTATTTAAGTGGTCTTGCCAGGAGCTACTAAAAATAGCCAAGTTATCTATAAAGGCTCTGGCAAATGTTTGTAACCCTTGCAGAACCTCATTAACAAGCCTCATAAAGGCTGCCCCCAAATTTATCAATCCAAAAGCCATAACTTTAAACTCATATAGTCTAGATTCCACTATAAAAGCAGATTGTTCTTTGAGCAACAACATCTAAGGGAATTTGCCAGTATCCACGAGTTAAATCCAGTGAGTTTATGAATTTTGTATCCCCTAACAGAGCCAGTAAGCCCTCTATTTGGGGTTTGGGGTAAAGATCAGGCCAGGTGATACCATTTAGTTTCCTATAAAAAAAAATCTCATGTGATTGTCCTTTTTAGTTAATATTACAATAGGAGATGCCCAGGGGCTTTTTGACTTAGTGATTACATCCATTTCAGGCATGCTTTCCATCTCCTCCTGAATTTGCTTCTGCATTTCTCTGTTAGCCCGGTATGCTCTGCTTGGAACTGGGCGAGGCCCCAAGTTTTGAATGGAGTCCACTGTCGGATTGTTTTGCATAAGAGTGTGGGAAACTGACATGCAAGTCTCAAGGATGAGGCTCGTTCTTATCTGCTGGGAGGCAATAACAGAATAATAAATTAAAGGGTTGGCCAGGATGTTAAATAGCCAATGAAGTTACAGCTGCTGCTTGTCTGCACCTTATTAACCAATTAGCAATTGCTTGATTGCCTGCATTAATTGTATAAATGAAATATGCTGGAGAGAAATAAAGGACTTAGCTGCCAATCATGCTGACTGAAGAGCTTTGTTCATGCCCGCTTGAGAGGCACCGAGACGCAACAAATGGTGACCCCGACGTGATTCGTATTGAATCATGATAGTGTCGGGAGCCTGAGCCCAGAGGCGAACGGCCAGGAGCCTGAGCCCAGAGGCGGGGAGTGCCTATCCGACGTGATTCGTATCGAATGCTGAAAGTGTCGGTGGCCTAGTCTCGGTGGCCTGTTCCAGGCGGAAGAGCCGCGGCGGGGAGTGCTGGAGAAGGGCCGGCCCCCGGGCGTCCAAAGGAGAGGCGCATCTGAGCTCAGAGGTGAGCGGCTAATATGGGAACCGCTGCATCAGCGGAACAAAAGATAACACAGAAGCCCCCGGGCGTCCAACAGAGACGCGGTGAGTGAGCGGCTGGGAGCCGCAGGGGAGAGTGCCGGAGAAGCCCCCGGGCGTCCAACAGAGACGCGGTGAGCGGCTGGGAGCCGCAGGGGAGAGTGCCGGAGACGCCCCCGGGCGTCCAACAGAGATGCGCGCCTGAGCTCAGGGGCGAGCGTCCGAAAAGAGAGGCGCACCCAAGCTCAGATATGAGTACCGCTGTATCAGCTGAAGAAAAGATAACATAGAAGTTTTATTTGCACATTATGAACCGACAAAGGGAAAAGATCTTCCCTGCTGCACTGATTCACTTATTAAGAAGAGAGGGGGAGTTGTGGAGGCTCCTCCTGACCGGCCTTCGGGCACAGGACGAGGAGGTGCTCCGCTGGAAGCGAGCCCTGGACGGGAAGACGTTGGAGTGCACGGCGCAGGTAGAGGCTTGTGCCGGGGCCCCGGAGGTCGTTCGGACCTACAGAAGCCCGGAGAAGGCATCCCACGCTGGCTGGTTTGAGCCTGGGACAGTGCTGGGAAAATCATTATGCTTCTCCGGTATGAGCAGCAATAGCTGACACAGGATTTACAGATTAAAAGAAGCCAAGCAGGGAAGGAAAAGGAACAGCATGAGTTAACAAGGCAAGAAAGCTCATTCCTTTTTTTTTGGCCCAGCCAAGGACATTGCTTGCAACTAAGACTTGGCGAACGGCCAAGAGAAAGGGGGGGGCTTGACTGTGCTCAGGCCGCTGGAATAGCTGTAAAACTCGGCCTGGCATTACCGGAATGTGTTAGATTCTTTTTTTTAAGGGGAAAGAAACGCTACAAAAAGACTGACTGCTTGGACCCATGATCTTTACTGCAGAAAGACCCCTCCACATTAGAAGAATTTTTCTACTGATGATTGGCCTATGTAATTTTTTAGTCCTATTGTGCTTCTGAACAGCATGGTAAAAGGACAAGGTAATGTGCTGGTTGAACCTCTCCCTTGTCCACGGACAAATCTATTGTGCCTTTGAATTTTTCTAAAAGAAGCAAAACCATTACAGGGTGATGTACTCATCATCTCTTCCCTGTAGAATGCTAAACTACATCTGTTTTGGGAAAGAAGAAAAAAACACTCACTCCACTGACATTGCCAAAGTCCAGGAATTCCTGACCAGAAAAGACATTGAGAACTGATCCTGGTGAAGAGACAAAGAATTGTACACTGGCAGGAAGAAATTTGGGACTCCTGCTGAGAAATGTGATATTAATTGGATTTTGGGTTTATTCTACAGGCTGCGCCCTGTGTTTTGGATAAATCCTTCAGTATGTATAGCCCACCCTAATTGGATTGTAAATGATATGTCCTTATTTTATTGAGGCTGAGAAAGCATTGCCGTGGGAGCTAGTATGTTTGAATTTTTGAATGGCCAGCTGATGGCCATTCGGAGTGATTTTGAGCACCAGGATAGCCCACTGCCCTTATAAATATATTAGGAGTACCATCTGATCTGGAGTTGTAAAAATATATTTAGACACTGTTTAAGTAAAGTGTAAATATTTGCAGTGCCCTGTTGCGTCTCGGTGCCTCTCAAGCGGGCATGAACAAAGCTCTTCAGTCAGCATGATTGGCAGCTAAGTCATTTATTTCTCTCCAGCATATTTCATTTATACAATTAATGCAGGCAATCAAGCAATTGCTAATTGGTTAATAAGGTGCAGACAGGCACAGCTGTAACTTCATTGGCTATTTAACATCCTGGCCAACCCTTTAATTTATTATCCTGTTATTGTCTCCCAGCAGATAAGAACGAGCCTCATCCTTGAGACTTGCATGTCAGTTTCCCACACTCTTATGCAAAACAATCCAACACTTCCCCCCTCTTCTCATAATAAAAAGGGGAAGGCACAGCAAAACATTCCCAATTCATAGCATCACATTACTACAATCTATTAAACAGCAAAACTAAGAGCAAATCTAAACACCAGCTGCCTAACTAAACCGTAACAATATCTTCCGCAGTGCCCTACTTTTACCTAAACATCCCTCCTCCAGGTAACGCAAGTGGCCCAAGGGGCCAGGAGGGTTCTGCCAATATGCAAACACCCACAAAGCAGATTTCCAATAAGGGCTTCCACTGCAGCAACATGGGGCAGCAAGCAGAAGGCCATAGTATTTATGGCACTCTGCGCCAAAATCAGCCAAGGCCGGACCCACTTCGCCGGAATCCACCTTGCTTACTGTCTTCCCATTTCCCATGCACCGTATCTGATCCAATTAGGCCACCTGGCCTTTGCCTCGCTCTGGCAGTTCCCTACTTTCTCATAACAACATTATCTCATCCCTCTATTCTCATAATCACGCAGCTGTAATTTTCCACCAAGGCAGCATAGGGAAATTCTCCCCTCTATTCCAAAAACACATAAAAAAATAACAATAACCAATTAAACAAAACAAAACTAAAAACCAAATAATACTTCCTCAATCTATAAGGCTTATCCATAACCATGCAATTCATAAATAATTACATGGTACATTAAATGCTATACAGCTAACACCAATTTTCCTTAATATCTAAAAAACAAAAACAAAACTACCCCTACTGGGCAATTAATCATTACTTAAAATATACCAAAACCCTATATAACTAGCAAGCAAAACAAAAAAATTACTTCATCAGGTAAATCATTTACATTAATACAATTGCTTCCTAGCTTACTCCTAAAATTCAAAGCTAATCACAACTTAAAATTTCTTACTATTAGCTTCTAATTTTAAACACTAAAAAAAAAAAAAACATCACCACTTATATGCCCTTAGCCTAATACAATTACAAGTACATAGCACAATATACAATCTTCAACTAATGCAACAAAATATTCATGGTCAAACAATTGCAAACTAATTTCTTGCCTAAATTTATTTACAAACATTTCAAAACACCAAAAACTTTTCTCTAAGCATTTTTACAAAATTCAACCTTTATTCCCTCTGGCAACCATAGAGTTAAACTTTTAGTCTCGCTACGCCCTCAAGAGTTTTTCAGCCAGCTTTCCAAGCCTTATCTGTTGCCTATCCGCTTGGGCCCGATCCTGTTTTCCCTTCAAATTCTCTATCTATTGCGTGCCTGCCTGGGCCCAATCCATATTTCCTCTCCAAATACGCTGTCTATTATAATATAGGCCACATCTAATATCAAGCAGTCTACAACGGCCAATAATCAGCACATAACACAAAATTAACAAAAAATCTAAATAGACTAACAAAGGCACTTTACATAAAAATTCTTAGGATCACATAAATTCAAAGCCATTCTCCCAATTTACCTGAATTTATGCCTAAACAATCCACAATTCCCCCCTTGAGAATACTCAACAAACCTTTTGGCTGAGTTTTCTCAAACTTGAAAAACAACAAACAATTAAACTCTAAAAAGCTGGGGCAATAATTTCACATTCATCCTCCCCATGAAGCCGGCAGGGTTCGATATGTAAAAGCCCTCACCCCCCAACTCAACCGGTTTACATGCTGGGGAGGGGCACTGCAAATATTTACACTTTTACTTAAACAGTGTCTAAATATATTTTTACAACTCCAAATCAGATGGTACTCCTAATATATTTATAAGGGCAGTGGGCTATCCTGGTGCTCAAAATCACTCCGAATGGCCATCAGCTGGCCATTCAAAAATTCAAACATACTAGCTCCCACGGCAATGCTTTCTCAGCCTCAATAAAATAAAAACATATCATTTACAATCCAATTAGGGTGGGCTATACATACTAAAGGATTTATCCAAAACACAGGGCACAGCCTGTAAAATAAATCCCAAAATCCAATTAATATCACATTTCTCAGCAGGAGTCCCAAATTTCTTCCTGCCAGTGTACAATTCTTTGTCTCTTCACCAGGATCAGTTCTCAATGTCTTTTTAATCAGGAATTTCTGGACTTTGGCAACATCAACAACATAAGTGTTTTTCCTTGTTTTCCACCACCGGCATGGTTCAGCTTAAATCATGGGTCCAAGAAGTCAGTCTTTTTTGTAGCGTTTCTTTACCCATAAGAAAATAAATCTGACACATTCCGGTAATGCCAGGCCGAGTTTTACAGCTATTCCAGCGGCCTGAGCACAGTCAAGCCCCCCCCTTTCTCTTGGCCGTTCGCCAAGTCTTAGTTGCAAGCAATGTCCTTGGCTGGGCCAAAAAAAAAGGAATGAGCTTTCTTGCCTTGTTAACTCATGCTGTTCCTTTTCCTTCCCTGCTTGGCTTCTTTTAATCTGTAAATCCTGTGTCAGCTATCGCTGCTCATACCGGAGAAGCATAATGGTTTTCCCAGCACTGTCCCAGGCTCAAACCTCCCGTCCAGGGCTCGCTTGCAGCGGAGCACCTCCTCACGTGCCTCTGCCTGCTCACGACCCTCTGCCTGTGCCATGCACTCCAACGTCTTCCCGTCCAGGGCTCGCTTTCAGCGGAGCACCTCCTCGTCCTGTGCCCGAAGGCCGGTCGGGAGAAGCCTCCACAACTCCCCCTCTCTTCTTAATAAGTGAATCAGTGCAGCAGGGAAGATCTTTTCCCTTTGTCGGTTCATAATGTGCAAATAAAACTTCTATGTTATCTTTTCTTCAGCTGATACAGCGGTACTCATATCTGAGCTTGGGTGCGCCTCTCTTTTCGGACGCTCGCCCCTGAGCTCAGGCGCGCGTCTCTGTTGGACGCCCGGGGGCGTCTCCGGCACTCTCCCCTGCGGCTCCCAGCCGCTCACCGCGTCTCTGTTGGACGCCCGGGGGCTTCTCCGGCACTCTCCCCTGCGGCTCCCAGCCGCTCACCGCGTCTCTGTTGGACGCCCGGGGGCTTCTGTGTTATCTTTTGTTCCGCTGATGCAGCGGTTCCCATATTAGCCGCTCACCTCTGAGCTCAGATGCGCCTCTCCTTTGGACGCCCGGGGGCCGGCCCTTCTCCAGCACTCCCCGCCGCGGCTCTTCCGCCTGGAACAGGCCACCGAGACTAGGCCACCGACACTTTCAGCATTCGATACGAATCACGTCGGATAGGCACTCCCCGCCTCTGGGCTCAGGCTCCTGGCCGTTCGCCTCTGGGCTCAGGCTCCCGACACTATCATGATTCAATACGAATCACGTCGGGTCACCATTTGTTGCGTCTCGGTGCCTCTCAAGCGGGCATGAACAAAGCTCTTCAGTCAGCATGATTGGCAGCTAAGTCCTTTATTTCTCTCCAGCATATTTCATTTATACAATTAATGCAGGCAATCAAGCAATTGCTAATTGGTTAATAAGGTGCAGACAGGCACAGCTGTAACTTCATTGGCTATTTAACATCCTGGCCAACCCTTTAATTTATTATCCTGTTATTGTCTCCCAGCAGATAAGAATGAGCCTCATCCTTGAGACTTGCATGTCAGTTTCCCACACTCTTATGCAAAACAATCCAACAGTGCCCCTCCCCAGCATGTAAATCGGTTGAGTTGGGGGGTGAGGGCTTTTACATATCGAACCCTGCCGGGTTCATGGGGAGGATGAATGTGAAATTATTGCCCCAGCTTTTTAGAGTTTAATTGTTTTTTGTTTTTCAAGTTTGAGAAAACTCAGCCAAAGGGTTTGTTGAGTATTCTCAAGGGGGGAGTTGTGTGTTATTTAGGCATAAATTTAGGTAATTTGGGAGAATGGCTTTGAATTTATGTGACCCTAAGAATTTTTATGTAAAGTGCCTTTGTTAGTCTTAGTCTATTTAGACTTTTTGTTAATTTTGTGTTATGTGCTGATTATTGGCCGTTGTAGACTGCTTGATATTAGATGTGGTTTATATTATAATAGACAGCGTATTTGGAAGGGAAAACAGGATCGGGCCCAAGCGGACAGGCAACAGATAAGGCTTGGAAAGCTGGCTGAAAAACTCTTGAGGGCGTAGCGAGACTAAAAGTTTAACTCTATGGTTGCCAGAGGGAATAAAGGTTGAATTTTGTAAAAATGCTTAGAGAAAAGTTTTTGGTGTTTTGAAATGTTTGTAAATAAATTTAGGCAAGAAATTAGTTTGCAATTGTTTGGCCATGAATATTTTGTTGCATTAGTTGAAGATTGTATATTGTGCTATGTACTTGTAATTGTATTAGGCTAAGGGCATATAAGTGGTGCTGTTTTTTTTTTTTTTTTTTAGTGTTTAAAATTAGAAGCTAATAGTAAGAAATTTTAAGCTGTGATTAGCTTTGAATTTTAGGAGTAAGCTAGGAAGCAATTGTATTAATGTAAATGATTTACTTGATGAAGTAATTTTTTTTCGTTTTGTTTTGCTTGCTAGCTATATAGGGTTTTGGTATATTTTAAGTAATGATTACTTGCCCAGTAGGGGTAGTTTTGTTTTTGTTTTTTTAGATATTAAAGAAAATTGGTGTTAGCTGCATAGCATTTAATGTACCATGTAATTATTTATAGAGTTTAAATTTATGTTTTATGTTTTATGTTTGTTTGTGATATGTGTTTCTGGCCAGAAAGAATTGTGATTTTGTTAAAATGTTTATGTGGTTTATGTTGTGCTTTTCCTGCTAGGATCCCCCCCCCAGTGTCAGTTTGATCACCTGACACATGGGGGATGGATTGGTAATAGAAATTTGTCACGATTTGGTGTGCAATAGAGATTGGGGGAACCCTGCAGAATTTATACCATTTATGTGTTTGATTTTGTGTATTTATGTTTGTTTTGTTTGATGTTGTTGGTGTTGTATGTTATGAATTGCATGGTTATGGATAAGCCTTATACATTGAGGAAGCATTATTTGGCTTTTAGTTTTGTTTTGCTTAATTGGTTATTGTTAATTTTTTATGTGTTTAGGAATAGGGGGGAGATGTCCGGTTGCATCTTCCCTATGCTGCCTTGGTGGAAAATTACAGCAGCGTGGTTACAAGAACAGAGGGATGAGATAAAGTTGTTATGAGAAAGTAGGGAACTGCCAGAGCGAGGCAAATGCCAGGTGGCCTAGCTGAGATTGTTTTCAAGGTCCCAGATGGATTCCGGCGAAGTGGGTCCGGCCTTGGCTGATTTTGGCGCAGAGTGCCATAAATACAATGGCCTTCTGTTTGCTTGCCCCATGTTGCTGCAGTGGAAGCCCTTATTGGAAACCTGCTTTGTGGGTGTTTGCACATTGGCAGAACCCTCCTGGCCCCTTGGGCCACTTGTGTTACCTGGAGGAGGGATGTATAGGTAAAAGTAGGGCACTGCGGAAGATATTGTTACGGTTTAGTTAGGCAGCTGATGTTTAGATTTGCTTTTAGTTTTGCTGTGTAATAGATTGTAGTAATGTGATGCTATAAGTTGAAAATGTTTTGTTGTGCCTTCCTTTTTTTTATTATGAGAAAAGGGGGGAAGTGTCGGATTGTTTTGCATAAGAGTGTGGGAAACTGACATGCAAGTCTCAAGGATGAGGCTCGTTCTTATCTGCTGGGAGGCAATAACAGAATAATAAATTAAAGGGTTGGCCAGGATGTTAAATAGCCAATGAAGTTACAGCTGCTGCTTGTCTGCACCTTATTAACCAATTAGCAATTGCTTGATTGCCTGCATTAATTGTATAAATGAAATATGCTGGAGAGAAATAAAGGACTTAGCTGCCAATCATGCTGACTGAAGAGCTTTGTTCATGCCCGCTTGAGAGGCACCGAGACGCAACAGTCCACAATCTTTTCAGTTAGACCTGACTGGTTGGAAAATACCTATTTGTGATGCTTTAAAAGGGCCAGCATTTCCTGCTTTTGGGTTGGACTTAAACCCTCCCCAAATGCAATGCTTTCTAGAGGAGTTTCTTCCCCACGTTCTTTGACTAAATCAATTAAAGTGGCAGAAAGCGTTTCCACATCAGCACAATAGATCATTTTTACTGCTATCTCCCTTTCATTTTAAGCTTTAAATCTATTGATATGCACTGTTTGCATGCTCCTCTGCCATTGGGCTTCCTTACATCAGACGTGATTTTATTTACTCTTTCAATCACCTTAAAAGATCCTTCCCAATAATCCTGCATTTTCTTTTTTCCTCATGGAAATTAATGTTAGTGCCAAATCATCAATATCAAATAACCTTTCTTCACTACACCAATCATACTAAACTTTGAGTTTCCTGACTTTTCTTAAGGTTCTGTTGCACTAAATCCATCATAACCTGCAAATTCTCCTTAAAATGAGTGACATACTCCCCTACTGTTGTCCTGTTTCCTCAATACTGCCTTCCCAAGAGCCTCAAATCAAATCTAAGGGTCTGCTCACCTGCCTCCCACACAGGAGATCAAAGGGGGCAAAGCCAGTAGACTCTTGGGATACATTTCTGTATGCATGTAGAAGAAAAGGTAGTAAAAAGTCCCAGTTGTTTTCATGCCTGGAGACATACATTCTCAGTACCGCCCCATTTAAAGTTCCATTAAATCTTTCCAACTCAAAGTGGACTTTCACTAGAGGAAGAGTCACAGAAAAATCAGCCAAAGCTAAAATATTTAGACTTTTGCCAGGAGGTCTGTCCTCTGCTCTTACCACACTTTGTTTAACCTAAGTGAGACTTGTGATGCCGTGTCCCTCCATCCTGTACACTCAATGCCATTCACTCAATCAATTCTTCACGACCTTCCTAAGGCTCAGTTCTAATATAGTTTACGAGGCTATTCTCCTCCACTACAATTTCCTCTGAAATCAAGGTGGTAGCATTAGCACTCCCGGTGGTAGCATTGGCACTCTCGGTGGGGGTTGTGGGTGTAGATTCTGGGGTGACTAAGTTTTGGGCAAGTTGGTTTTATATGGCCAGGAGCCCCAGAGTGATGGCAGATTGCCTGTTTTCCCTTAGAGTAAGAGATTTTAATATCTGAGCTACCTTGATGTTTTTGTTTTTTTTAACAAAGTTGGGGTTAGGTTTATTCCTAGACTCACTCATCCCCTTTGACCTGGGGAGCAGAGGGATTACCTTTCCCTTGAGAGTTTGCATCCCTCCTCAGCCCTTGACTCAATGTACTCATCAGCAATTTCTGTTGCATTCAAAATTTGGATTTTTTTTTGTCACAGATGGCCACTTTTACTTCATAAGTGAGTATCCATAACAATTGCTCTTGTGCCATTAAATCAAACAGCTTGTCATAGCGATCTTCAGACCCTGCCAACTATTCATTTTTTCACATAACTATGCACCGTATACACATATTCCACATGAGTGATATTGTCAGACATTTTAAGATTTCTATACTTCAGTCAATAGGACTCAGGAGTGATCTTAAACCTTTTCAATACAGATACTTTAAAGTTCTTATACATCACTCACCTCCATTTCATTAAAAACTTGTCCAGCTTTTCTAGTCAACTTGCTTAAGAGGATAGGCATCCATTTATCTTTTTGGAATCTTATGGATTTGTCACAGTCTCTCAAACCTGGACAGGAATTCTTCAATGCAGTCAGTCTCATGATCAATCGGACAGGCTTTCTCCCATTCCTTGCTGTTCAGAGGGAATGTTGCCACAGTCTGAGGCTGCTCCTTTTGCTTCCCCAGACCTTGGAGCTGCAGTGTGTGAGCTCCTGTCTTAGCTGTTAGCTGCTCCATGAGTCTTTGGTGGGCTCTCTCCTCAACTTCCTCACTTTTGTATGGTTATGATATATTTTGTACAAAGTAGGTCTTGTGAGGTATCATTTGAAAACTCAGAATCTGCTGAATATTATTATTTTGTTGAAGTGTGTGTAACACTGCATGGAAAATTATGAGACTTTGTTATATGATTATTATTGAAACATGTTGTAGTTCTAGGTAATGCCCACAAACCTACTTTTCAGAGACAGACACACTGGCAACTCCAGACAACAGAGTCAGGTGGGCCATCACATACTTAACTGGCCATCTGCCAGCAGTGGAGAAGGTATAAACCAGACATTTATATTGCATCCTGAAGAAAGTTCAAATCTCACGTACACAGGCAATTTTTTGTCTACACAGAATCATAGAACTTAAGATCAGAAGGGACCATTATGATCATCTAGTCTGACCTCCCGCAAGATGCAGGCCACAAAAGCTGACCCACCAACTCCTGAAATAATTCTCTCCATTGACTCAGCTGTTGAAGTCCCCAAATCCTGATTTAAAGACTTCAAGTAGCAGATAATCCTCCAGCAAGCGACCCCTGCCCCATGCTGCGGAGGAAGGCGAAAAACCTCCAGGGCCACTGCCAATCTACCCTGGAGGAAAATTCCTTCCCGACCCCAAATATGGCGATCAGCTGAACCCCGAGCATGCAGGCAAGACTCTCCAGCCAGACACTCAGGAAAAAGACTTTCAATATCCCAACATTGACCCTCGGTACTAATTACCAGTGGTCGCACGTTATTGACCTATTGACTAAATCATGTTATCCTATCAAACCATTCCCTCCATAAACTTATCAAGCTTAATCTTAAAGCCAGAGGGGGGCCATCCTCAACGGAAGGAGGAGGGTATAAAAATAAAAGACAGTGACCTCCATGTCACCCCTCTCCTCCTCCATCTCTCTGCTCACGGCGTCAAGGAATATCTGAAGAAATTCAACTGGGGGTGGGTGCCTGTATGAAAGGCAAACTAGTCTGTGAAGTGTTGCATCTTATGGTGAGAGAGACATTTTGCTTTTAAGTTCAATTAGGTGTTAGCTTGTGGTTTTATCTATTTCTCATGCAACCAATTCTGACTTCTATGCCTTACCACTTATAATCACTTAAAATCTATCTTTCTCTAATTAATAAACATGCTTTATAGTTTTATCTAAACCAGTTTGATTTAAGTGTTTGGGAAATCTCTACTTAGGTCAACAAGCCTGGTGCATGACCATTACCCAGTGTTGGCATGATGAACTATCTATGAGCTTACACTGTCCAGGAAAGTACTGAACAGTGTAAGACGCACATTTCTGGGGCAGCAAGGCTGGGACTGGGGATATACTGGTCTTGCCCGATATGTAATTCATGGATGGCTGGGCCTAGCATTCATGTTCTCAGCTGGGAGTGACTTTAAATACTGGTGACTGTGAGTAAGAAGAGCTTGAAGTGGTTGCTGTTCAACAGCAGAGCAAAGTAAAAGGCATCCAGGCTGGAGAGCTAAGAGGACACAGCAGTCCATCAGTCCAGACTGCACCCTGCGGAATGTGAACAGTGACCTCAGTCCTCTTGCAGACTTTACACATCCTGTGTCCAAATACAAGAGTGCTTCATCATGAGTAGATTGTGCAAACATTCAGGCAATGTGTCCCAGGGTCCCCCTAGGTTTAACAACCACCAAGACCGAATTGCATTGGCTCAATTGTGTTATTCTGTGTGACAGTCTCTGGTGGACTAAATCAACAGTACCCTGTGCACTGCAAGAATGGCATCTAGTTATGTACTGAACTTCCAATGTCCTGGAGAGAAAGCCCTTATACCACATATAATATCCTTAAAATACAAGACAAATATTAACTAAAGCATAGAATGTTCAGCAGAACTTTTCCCCATCGCTCCTCGTTATGTCCCTTTACAATCCCTAAAAAATTCACTCTACCTCCATGGTGTTTACACTTTCAGTTGTCTAAAGATTGTTACCATGTTCCCCACCCAAGTCTTTGTCATCACTAACCCCAGCTCTGTGTACTTAGCAATTTTGAGCTTTCCTCAGTGGTGAGGCCCTCATCTCCTGGTGGTTTTTGTGGCTCTTCTCTTAATTACTGGTACTGACTCAGGTATCTTTCTGGATCTGAGGTGAACACAGGGTTCCAGAATGGCAGGCCAGAGCTTTCTAGTAAGAGAGTCCCACATCCCTGCTCTGAGATGTGCTGACTCTCCACATGCAGTCCACTACTTAAACTACCTTTTTAAAAAAAATTCCTGCCATCTCGTAACACCAGCTCCCCAGACTGACTGCTCGCTCTCATCCCCAGGTGTCTGTTTAAAGCCTTTCTACACAAAATGAGGAACCTGATTGTGTGTGCGCTCGCCCTAGCGCTGATGACACAAGGTGAGTCCCCCACTTGTAAACCCTCTGTTGCTTCTCACCATCCTTCATGTTTTCCTAACTGACCTTTTTGTTCAATATGAAACATTAGAAAGGAAAAGTTAGACAAAGGGTAGTTCTACATTTACGGCAGGGTGTAGGGTACAGATGTTGTATGCCCAGCTAACACGGCTATAAACAGCAGTGCAGGCAGTGAGACACTGCTTATGTGAGTAGAGTGCTCTACACACCTGAACCCTAAGGTGTATACACTGCACAGATCTCTACTCACCCAAGCCATGCCTCCCTGCACTGCTATTTTTAGACATTATTGTCCCACTGCCTTCCCGCTGTGGAGCTTTCCTCTGCTGCAGGGAAAGACTCTGCTGGTGGGAAAAGGCTCTGGCGGGTTCTCCCCCTGCCAGAGCATTCACTGCTGCATCACAGTGTGGATGCCCCCCGCCTTATGCAGCTTGTTGCTATGCTCTGCATACCCCACGTTACCACAAGTTCAGACAAGTGTAGACAAGATCAGACACAGATCCACCCTTCTCTTGCCACCAAATCTGCATGTTTCCATAGCTAGATATCTATCTATGCTACTTATAATCACCCCATTACCACAGTATCAATCATCTCACAATCCTTGATGTTTTTACCTTCACAACACCCCTAGGAGGCAGGGCAGTGCTATTATCCCCATTGTACAGATAGGGAACTGATGCACAGAGTCACTAAGTGACTTGCCTAAAATCACACAGGAAGTCTATTGCAGGCCAGAGAAATGAACCCAAGTCTCATAAGTTCCAAGCTAGTACCCTACTGCAGGGCCACCCTTCTGTTCTATCTACCCTGCCCCCACAAAGAAAAATTGGTGGGAAGGCCTTGCATTTCAATTCACTCGTGAGTGGAAGAAGGGATAGGGTGACCAGATGTCCTGATTTTATAGGGACAGTCCTGATTTTGGGATCTTTTTCTTATATAGGCTATTATCCCCCATCCCCTGTCCTGATTTTTCAAATGTGCTGCCTGGTCTCCCTAAGAAGGGACCTTGGCATTTGTCCTGTTGACCCTCTGTGTTTTGTCTCCTGTCTCCTTCAGCTGTTCTGTCTCTGGAGTGTTATTACTGCCCTAATGGAGGAAGATGCCTCACCACTCAGAGATGCAGGGTGAACCAGGATCAATGTATTACCATGTTCTTCCCTCTCACTGGTAAGTTGAATAGAGTCAGTGGAACAGGTTGGGGTCACAGACATCTCAGATTATAGATTCATAGACTTTAAGGTCAGAAGGGACCCTCTTGATCATCTAGTCTGACCTCCTGCACATTGTAGGCCACAGAATCTCACTCACCCACACCTGAAATAGACCCATAATCTCTGGTTGAGTTACTGAATTTCCCAATTCATGGTTTAAAGACTTCAAGTTACAGAGAATTTACCATTTAAACTAGTTTAAACCTGCAAGTGACTCATGCCCCATGCTGCAGAGGAAGGAAAAAAAATCCCCAAGGTTTCTGCCAATCTGACCTGGGGGAAAATCCTTCCTGACCCCAATTATGGTGAACGGTTAGACCCTGAGTGCATGGGCAAGACCCACCAGCCAGACACCTGGGAAAGAATTCTCTGTAGTAACTCAGAGCCCTCCCCATCTATGTCCCGTCACCAGCCATTTGAGATATTTGCTGCTAGCCATTGCAGATCAGCTACATGCCATTGTAGGCAGTCCAATCATGCCATCCCCTCCATAAAGTTCAGTATTGAAGCCAGTTAAGTTTATTGTACTCACTGCTCCCCTTGGAAGGCTGTTCCAGAACTACACTCCTCTGATGGTTAGAATCCTTCGTCTACTTTCAAGCCTAAACTTGTTGACCAGCTTACATCCATTTGTTCTTGTGTCCACATTGGCGCTTAACTTTTCTTACTAATATGATTGCTGAACCTTTTACTATTGGTTAATCCCCTTTGCAAGGTCCAACTCTGCTTGGCTTTTGGCAGGTCTCACTTTATCCCCGCACTTTCTGACCTCTGAGAGGGAGCTTTCCTTGCTGATCTCTCCCATCTTCCATGCCTTGTAAGCTTTCTGCTTTCTCTTAATCACCTGTCTGAGATCCTTGCTCATCCAGCTTGGTCTGCAACCCTTCCCTACAAAATTTTTACCCTTGCTTTGGATGCAGCCTTCAATAGTTTCTGCAACTTTGATTTACATTAATTTCAAGTCTCCACCTCATTCAGATTCTTGAGTTCTTCAGTCCAGTCCACTTCCCTAAATAATTCCCTTAATTTTTTGAAGTTTGCCCTTTTGAAATGAAGGATCCTAGTGAAGATCTATTTTTGTTTATCCTTCCGTTTAGTTTAAACTGAATTAGCCCATGATCACTTGGACCAAGATTGTCCTCTACAACCAGCTCTTCTATGAGGTCTTCACTACTAAAATAGCATCACCTCTTGTTGGTTCAGTGATTATTTGGTAAAGAAATCTGTCAGCTATCACATCCAGGAAAAATCTTGGTTCTCCCATCTATATCTGGGAAGTTAAAGTCTCCCATAATCACACAATTCCCAGTAGTATTTTTTTCCATTAATTACATTAAAGAGGTCTCTATACATATCCAAATCAGATCCTGGTGGTCTGTAGCACACCCCAAGCACTATCCCAGGGAAACATCTAGTAGCTTTCTTCCCCAAAGTGATTTCGGCCCAAACAGATTTTGTCTTGTCCATTCTATCACTCCTAATTTCTTTACAGTCTACCTCATCATTGATATACAATGCTACTCCACCACCTTTGCCTTTATTTCTGTCTTTCCTGAACAGCACATACCCTTCAATACCTGTAACTCCAGTCATGACTACTAGTTCACCATGTTTCTGTTATCTCTATAATAGCTTGTTTCACTTCCTGCACCAGTAGTTCTAGTTCCTCCATTTTGTTACCCAGGCACCTGGCATTGGTGAACAAACATCTTAATTGTTGCTGCTTGGCTTTGCCCACAGTCCTCGCCCAATGGAGTACAGTCATTCTACTTCCAGTATTGCCTACCTGACTGTTAGCTTCATTGGTATTGGCACTACCTTTCCTCTTAATGGCAATTCTCCTAATCACTGTGGTTCCTTTTTCCATCGCTGTATCCTCTCTTACTTGATTTTTCTCCTGCTCAATGACAGAATTGGGTGTGGCGATTACATGAGCATCTCCCAACCATCTTCCCCGAGTTCCTAGTTTAAAGCTCTTTTAATCAGTTGTGCCAACCTCCATCCCAGAAGTCTATTTCCCTCCCCACTCAAGTGGAGTCCATCCCATGAGAACAGTCCTCTGTCCATGAATGCCTCCCAATGGTCAAACATCCCAAAGCCCTTCTTATAGCACCACTGCTTAAGCCATCTGTTCATCATCATAATCTTGTCTCGCCTTCATTTTCCTTCACTAGAGAAGGGAAAAATCCCACTAAAGATCACCTGAGCCTCCATTTCCTTAGGCATCTTCCCCAGCCTGGCATGGTCTCCCTTGATACATTCCAGTGTGAATCTAGCTTTATCATTTGTTCCCACATGAGGGGGGAATCAGTGGAGTCTTTCCTGCTCCCGTTAAGATCCTCTTCAGTTTCAGGTCCACAGCCTGTGTCTTAGCTCCTGGCAGACAGCACACCCTTTCTGTTCTCCGGATCAACTCTGGTGACAGGCCTGTCTGTTCTTCTTAATAAGGAGTCCCAGTCACATAGACTGGCCTCTTCCTGGTCATGGGTGATTCTCTGACCTTCCTCCTGTTCTGTCTGTCTGCAAGTCCTCTTGTCTTTTGTTCTTCCTGGCAATCTTCTGTGAGTCAGCCTGTATCCTCCTGGGGCTCTGCACTTTGAGTACCTACATTGACTCTTCCCCTCTTCTTCCAGGTCCAGCCACTCTTCTCTCCTTCCTTGCCCTCCCTCCTTCAGTTACTACTGCCTACTGTGCCCCTACTTCATTGTCCAAGTCAACAAACCTGTTCCTGAGCTCTATTTCTCCTTCACTAGCCGGTCTTTTCCTCTGCCTGGTTCTCATAGTCACATGCTTCCACTGGCCACTTTCCTCAACCAGCAGTCTCTCCTCCAAGTTCTTCAGTCCAGCTTGCATCTGCACATTTTGATTTTTCCCTTCAGCCTCCTCTCTCCTTCCCTCCATCACCTGCTTGAATGCCCTTCGAAACTCAACCATAGTTTCCACCTGCATCTCCAAACCTCAGATCTTCTCTTCCATCAGCTCTATCAGGCAGCACTTAATACAAACAAAGCTTTTTTTAGCTACCCTCTCCAGGATCACATACATCCCAGAGCTTCCACATCCAGTCATTTTCATTGTCTCTTCCATTCCTTCGGTCACTACCACTGCTACTTCTGTATCCATCATAGTCTTCCCACCTAAACCCCTGTCAAGGAAAAATAAAAACAAAAAAACAAGACCAAAACCCCAAATACCACAACAAAACACCACACCCTCCCTTCCCCAAAGTCCCACTCAAACTCCCCTGTTTACAGCTCTGTTTGCTGGCTCCTGTGATATGAAGCTAAGTGTATATCAGCCATGATGGGTCAGGCCTAGATCTTTGACCAAGTTCCCCAACCATGGATGAGTGTGGGAAGGGCCTGAAGAGAATTAACATTGAGAGCCCAGCCCAACCCTGCCCATTGTACCCAGAAGAGAGCTGCTGGATAACTGTTATGGTACCACAAGAGGCAATTAGGTGTGAAGATGGGAAACCGAGAGACAAAGCAACAAGGGAAGAGGGAATAAGTGGTGGCCTCATCCAAGTATGCCCAAGTTATTCCATCTTCCCCTCTCTCTCTCTTTCTGTCTCCCAGGTAAATTCGCTAAGCGATGCTCCTCGACGTATGAGTGTCAAATCTTGAAAGCAATAGAGGGGCCGGCACTGAAGGTCATTTGCTGCGGCACTAATCGGTGCAACCGATAGACAGGAGCTCCTGCACATTCAAGACCAACACCAGCAGGGTGAACCTCTCCCCCTGCAGTGTGACTGGAAATCCTCACTGAGGGGCCTTGTTGCCATCTCTCTCCCCCACTTTATTCTTATTTTAGAGAAGAACACTTGTTTGCCATGGATGTTTTCAGCTGAGTACTAGTGACTCCATGGACAGCACTAATAAAAAAGGATATTTCAGCCCCAGATCAGCTGCAGTGACTTTGGCTTTATGTCCATTTACTAACATTTTTTAAATGTGACAACCTTTCCTGTTTAATTAATACACATAAAGGTGGAGGCTGATAATGCAGGTAACAGGTAGGTGGTGCAAGCTTTCCCCATATACAGTGCTGTCAATTATGATCTGTAGCACACCTGTCACTCCACTCCTGGATTTACTTGTATTTCTGCCAGCTCATCTCAGTCCTGTGCCATGGTATCTCCTGTTATTCAGTCCTCAGTAACTTACATACACCCACACAGAGTACTGCTACTTCCTTTTATTCCAGCACCGGGGAAGTACCTGCTATTCCAGCCTTGGAATCCTCTCACAGCTTTGCCAATGACCTTCTAACTTGCCCTGGAATAGCCCCTGTTATTCCTGTTCTGGCCTCCCCACAGATATCTGCCAATGCCCCCCAGTCCTTCCCTACAGTATCCCTTGCAGTTCTGGGCTCCCCACCCAGCTCTGCCAATGCATGTGGAAGGATTCCATGAAACCTACTGAGATAAAATTTCTGAATGAAGATGACCGTACAGCAGAATACAAGTTTCAAGTGAAGACTGCCCTTAAGGATAGTAGGACCTAGTGGTTAGCCCACCCCATCACATGGCATGGTTTTTTGAGGGTTTGAAAGGCCCAGTAGATATACATATAAGGGCCTAATCAGGATATGGATAGAGAAGAAGTGGTCTCAGGAATGAATGCTGCCTGGAAGGTGTCACTGTATCTTGAAGGGCCTGGGGCTAGGAGCCTTGCAGAGAGGGTTACTCCTGGGGGAATTCTGCACCAAAAAATAAAAAATTATGCACACAATATTTTAAAATTCTGCAAATGTTATTTGTCAAAATAACACTATATAAATCAGACCCGTTTCAATTATTTTGGTAATTTATTTCAAAATACCTGTCAGCAAGTATGTCTGCAACTATACAGACACACACATAATTTCATTCCGGTGTGTATTAACAGGGGTGTCATGTAAGACCCAGGAGGTACTTGTCATGCTGTATTCACCACTGATGCAGCCTCAGCTGCAGTGTTGTGTCCAATTCTAGGTGCCACGCTAAAGAAAGATGTGGAGAAATTGGAGAGAGTCCACAGGAAAGCAACAAAAATACTAAAAGGTTTAGAATAACCTTACCTATGAAGAAAGGTTAAAAAAAATTGGGCATGTTTAGTCTTGAGAAAACACGACTGAGGGTGGACCTGATAAGTCTTCAAATATGTTAAGGTCTGCTATAAAGAGGATAGTAGTCAATTGTTCTTGTTCCACATTCAGTGGACATGGAGAAGTAATCGGCTCAAGGAAGATTTAGGTTAGATAATAGAATTTTTTTCCTAACTATAAGGGTAATTAAGCTCTGGAATAGGTTTCCAAAGGAGATTGTGGAAGACCTGTCATTGGAGGTTTTTAAGAACAGGTTGGACAAACCCCTGTCAGGGATGGCCTAGGTTTACTTGGTCCCTCCACCGCGCAAGGGGCTGGACTTGATGACTTCTCCAGGTCCTTTCCAGTCCTATATTTCTGTGATGCCTTAAAATATTGTAAGAACACTTAATTTCTTGTGAAAGCGTAATGTCTAGTATATACACTTGTACAGGACTAATGACAGTTACACATCTGCAGCGTCCTGAAGTAAAAGCTTTCACAGAGTGACAAAGTGTATGGGCTGAATCCTGCCACCAGTCACATGGGCGTGAATTAAGAACTCCACTATCTTACAATCACTCTACATTCACTGTGCACTGGTGTAAATGATTATAAAGACACAGGTCAATGGAGTATATGGCCCATCATGTTGAGTTCTACCCTCAGTTACGCAGTGTTGCCAACCTCGAGTTTTGGAAATCATGAGTCAGAGCCAACAAACAATGAGCTTGTCTTAAAAAAAAACCTTTGAATATTCTGCATAGCAAGGAACCACCTGGCTGCTTCCCTGAGTCCGTGTGTTAGTTATATGGCTAAAGAACAGGTAGGCCCTATCCACCATACTGCCATGATCTGCTATATATTTCAGAGTAGAGTGTTAAGGCTGGTGGAAGACAAAGCCAAATATATAAATAAAAGTCAATGAAAAAATAGATCGGCCTCTTTTCAGGGAAATTGCCCTAGAGTTCTACAAGAGATAGACCCACATGCTACTTGCTCACTTTCTTTATAGAGACCCTGTAGTTGTTAGCTAAAAGGAGAAACTTCCCTCAATCAGCAAAAAGAAGGGAATACATATTGGTAAGTGGGACACCTCCTAATCAGTACACATACATGCAGACACAATCCATAGCAGCCACACTGCTGCAGCACTGCACTCAAGCTCCTGGGTTTCAGTGCTGATGTTAAACTGGGCTCTCTTCTGGTTGTCTGGGCAGCCCAGCCAGAACTTAGAGCTCTTGCCATTTGGTTTTCTACGTCAGTGCTTGGGAGAGTTTCCCCACCTCTGTGAAAACAGGCCTGAACATCAAGGACTGGGTGGGAGCTACTGGGGAAATGTGAAATGGCTGCCATGTTTATGTGTACAGATTCTCAGCTAAGAAGTCACTCACTGCACAGTGCTACACTGACCCAGCCCCATCAGACATGATCCTTTGCCTAGATGCAAACCTGGATCACTCTTCCCCACATCACTACAGGAGGCTTCATATGCCTTCAGCTGGTGCCTCTCTGACACTTCGCTTAGAGGGATTTCTTTCTGTCTCGTGTTTTGTCTCCTTCCTTCACTAGCAGCAGAAATGCTGAAATGTGGATGGTCCAGAGTAACTATGCTGACAAACCCATCACCACAACACCATGTTCTGGTAACCCAGGGACTGCAGCTGTTCTTTTACTTCTGCTATAAAGAACAGATAGAAAAAACATTTCCAGCTGCTTCCTGGCTAACCAGCCATAAGCTGAGCTCTTCCACCTGGCCATCACATCCATGAAGCCTGAGGAGGGTGGGAGGAGTTGAGGGGACCAAGTGAGGAGCCTTTAGCCAGGGAAATAAGTCCTGCAGGTAGTTTGAGATTAAGGTTTATTGGATGAAATGTCTTCCAGCACTGGGAGAAAGTGTCTGGGATGCCCATCCTGGAAGGGCTGATTTCCTTTCCTTTCAGATGCTTAACCCAGTTGCCACTCAGACTGTAAGACCAGAAAGAACCATCATGATTATCTAGCACATCACAGGTTACTGCACATCACCCACCTGCTTCTGTAATTAGCTTGTGACCTTTGGCTGAGTTACTGAAATCCCCAAATTTTGCTACAGGTGGTTAGAAACCTTCATGTGAACCTGGTCTGGACTACCAAAATCAGACTCTTCTGAGAGAGAGCATTAAGACCTTGGGACCTCCTCTGGATGTCGGAGATTTCAGGACATTAAAGGACACTGTTTGCTGATAGAACTGCTCTAATTTCCATCTACTCCTTATATAGGATCTGCATGGGTTCATTTGATGGCTGCCCACCTGGGCTGACAGGTGATTGTGCAGGAGCTTAGTTCTGAGCATGGCCCAGCCCCTCGAAAATGTTGTGTTCAGTGAGAAGATCAGAGTTCACAGTCTTAGCTGGATCTACACTTCACTCAGATTTAAGTGGTATCCCATTGGGATAGGAAGCTTTGGTCAGCTATGGGGAAGGGGGAAAACTTTGGGGGTCTGTTCTCCTGTTATGTGTGTCATGCCTTTGTTTGTGTCCCAGTGAGAAAAATCCTTGTGTCAAATCAGAGGAAAGAAGAACCAGCTCATTGCTAATTCTTGTGGCTGCTACATGTTAGTAGCAGCAACTTCTGACTATCTTTTTATTGTGTTGAAGGAGCTGAACACCTGAGGACTGCTCACAACAGGCTGGGTGGGTGTGTTGTGGGAGGAGAAATGGATAGTGTCTCTAGCAAGGAGTAGAGAGAGAGCAGGTAGGGAGTATTCAAAAGCAGAAAAATCTGGGTTGAGGTAGCCATGTATCTGGTATATTTCATTCCATAACTGAGCTCTAAGGTTTTTTGCCTAGAGCCCTGCACACCTGTATAGACCCAGACCTGATTCCTTAACCAATAGTATTTTGTGGATCAGTAGACAATCCTTCAGGAATCAGGCCTGTCCTTTGGGCAGTTCATCTTCATGCCCAAAGTGTGTACTGGGGATTGGCTAAGGCTGGGCCAACCATTTTGAATTATCTGCAAGAATAAATGGCTAGAATGAGGCCATCAAGATGGATTTTCTTGGCCTGCTGCTCATAAGCAGAGCCCAGGAGGCGTTTGAAGAACTGACACGAGAGCCCAGGGGAATATGACTGTGTCGAGGATGCCGTAGAACAGTCTGCACCAAACCACAGACTCTGAGTAGAACCAAACAGCCTTCAACAGCCAGAGACAAACAGAAAGGAGAATCTGCCTGCAATCTGGGGATATGCCCTCTGTGGGCTAAAAAGGGATGATTTAAAATTTTGTTGGTAATTTAGGAGTAAGGCAACAGCATCTCCTCTCATAAGCCACAGACCTAGCTAATCAAGAGGAAACAGTTTAAAATGAGCAGAAATTGCTTTCTTTGTCTCTTGGTTTTCTAGAGAATCCAAGTACATGAAGCCTCCCCAAAAGGTGATATGTGGTCTAGAGGTGTTACAACCTGAGTGAATTTGCCTAATCACCTCCCACTGTTCTTAGTTCCTGGAGGAGCTGTAGTTACCCTACCCCTGCAATTACATACAATCCTTGGTCCACAATGATGCATAAAATTAACATGGTTAGATTTACCTTATTGAATTAAGGTTTGTGGAAGAAACTGCAGGAAATTGCCATTATCTGTCACAATCATTGATTTCCACCACAGCTTCAACAACCACCACCCACCCATCAAACTCTCTCTAGAACACTCCCACACAGCATCAACTTCATGGACACCACAGCCAGCTTCAACAAGGGAACCTACAGACAACGATATACAAGAAACTCACAAATCTCCACATTTACCTCCACAGATCCAGCAACAATCCTCACATACACCAAGAAATCTGTTATCTCCAGCCAGGCCCCAAGTGCCGACCCCATAGCTCCAATTGGCTGGGAACCATGGCCAATGGGAGCTGCAGGGGCAGCGCCTGCAGATGGGGCAGGGTGCTGAGCTGTCTGGCCACACCTCCGCATAGGAGCCGGAAGGGGGACATGCCTTTGCTTCCAGGAGTTGCTTGAGGTAAGCGCCATTGGGAGCCTGCACCCCTGAACCCATCCCATGCCACAAGCCCCGGCCCCAGCCCTCCGAACCCCTCAGTCCCAGCCTGGAGTACCCTCTTGCACCTCCAACCCCTCATTCCCAGCCCCACCCCAGAGCACGCGCCTCCAACCAGAGCGCTCACCCCCCCATTGCACCCCAACTCCTTGCTCCAGCCTGGAGCCCCCTCCTGCACCCTGAACTCCTCATTTCTGGCCCCACTCCAGAGCCTGCACCCCCAGCCAGAGCCCTCACCCCCTCCTGCATCCCAACCCCCAATTTTGTGAGCACTCATGGCCCACCATACAATTTCCATACCCAGATGTGGCCCTCCATCCAAAAAGTTTGCCTACCCCTGATGTAAAGTGTGAATACAGGAGTGCATTCGGTCACAGTATCAAACAAACAATTACAACCCATATTTGATGGGGACCACATCCTGAAAGGACTCTTTCCTGTCCCCCTCATTTGACTTTCAGACAACTCTCAACCTTGCCAAGCTCATCATTAGAAGCTTCCCACAGACCAAGACACACCAGCTCAAAGCAGCGCCTGACACTGCTAGAACAGAAGCAAAACCTGCAGACATATCTCCACAGCTAACACGATCAACATCCCTGTAGTGAGGTGACAACTCACCGACACGGTACCTCCTGCTGGTCATCTCAGGAATTAGCTCTTTCCAGCCCAGAGCGCTCACTGCAGGCCGGTGTTCCGCCTGCCGCTGGCCCCCGTGTCCCTCCCAGACCTCGGTGCCCTCTACTTCTGGGTTCTGCCCCCAGCAGCCACCCACTGTCCCAGGGTAGACCCCAACCCTCTATCCCCACCTCACTTCAGTGGTTACTGCCAGTCACCATCTAGTCCCCACTCCCTGGGGCGGACTGCAGTCTGTAAATCACTCATCAGCAAGGGAGTTAAGACCTGCTGCCTTTGCCTATGCCTGGGCTGTCCCTCTGTAGCCCCAATACCTATTTGTAGGACTTTAACTAGACCTGCAGCCTAGGGTTTTGCTAGGCTGGAGCTCCCCAGCTCCCTCTGCCCTTCCCCAGCACTGCGTCACCTCAGGTGCCCTTCTCAGCTCCCAGGCAGCCAGGTCCTTCTCCTTCTGAAGCTAGAGAGAGAGTATGTTTTAGCTTCTGGCCCACAGCCCTCTTATAAGGGCCAGTTGGGCCATGAGTAAGCTGGCCACAGCTGTGGCCGCTTTCCCCCATCAGCCTACCTTTTCCCCACTGCAGCACTCTCCAGGGCTGCTTTAACCCCTTCAGGGCTGGAGCGGGGTGGCCACCCCACTACAATCCCCCACAACACAACTTTCAAGATACACGGATACTACACACGCCTATCACAACATGTGGTGTACCTAGGGTTATCAGGTAGCAACTGCGAAAAAATGGCACTGGGTGGGTGGGGGGGTAATAGGTGCCTATATAAGAAAAAGTCTCAAAAAATGGGACTGTGCCTTTAAATACAGAACATCTGGTCACCCTAGGTGTACCTCATCCAGCGCATCAAATACCCTAGAAGCGACATATAGGGGAGACATGGCGGTGTCAAGTGCCCCCCTAGATTGGCCTGCCAGGGGCAGGGAGGGAGAGTGGCTCTGTCCTAATCTCCCTGAGCATCTCCCCCAGTACGTTCAGCCTCTCTCCCTGGCAGCCAGGCAGAGAGTGGGACGGAGCCGCTTCTGTGTGAGAGAGCCTGGATGAGAGGCAGAGCTGGTTCTAAGCTGGGAGTCACTGGGGGATGCTGCAAGGAATTCTCCCCCTCTGCTTTTCAGGTGAGTGTTACTTACAGGGGAGAGTGTCAGGCTCTCAGGCAGAAGCAGCTCCATCCCGCTCCCAACCCAGCTGCCAGGGAGAGTGGCCAAAGTTGTGGGGGGAGGGAGGCATAGGTAGAGAAGGATGTCTTCCCCCCCGCCACACACACACACACACACACCCGGTAGGTAACATGAGGTGGAGACAGTGCTGGGGCCAGGGCCGTCCTTAGGCATACACAGAATACACACATTTCATGGTGCCCTAGGCAGCTGTATGCAGTGCTGGCTCCAGCGGCCAGCCCCCCTGCTCCACGCCTGCCCTGCCCCCATTCGACCCCTTCCCCCAAGCCCCTGCCCCATCCCCCATCTTGCCACCCCTGCTCCACCCCCACCCCTTCTCCCAAACCCCCTCCCACGAGCGACATGGCCCATGGGATTAGTGGGGGTACTGGAGCTGGCAGAAGGGGTTGGAACTGCCCCCTTACTCCCCACTGGGGGCAGGAAGCAGAGCGACCCAGCCCCAGCCCGCTCCACTCCTCCCCGCCAGACCCCAGGTGCGTTGCTCCGCTTTCCGCTGCTGGTGAGTGCGGGGGTGGGCCTGACCCCTTCCTGCAAGCTCCCTCCCACAAGCAACAGAGCTGGGGGAGTGGAGCGGGCTGGGTTGCTCTGCTTCCCGCTGCCACCGGTGAGTATGGGGGGGTGGGCCTGACTCCTGCTGCTGGCGCCAGGACCCCCACTAATCCCCCCCGCTGCCCTGGGCCTCCCTGCCCTGCTGCTGCCCGCCCCCACAGCTCCTGCCCCTGCAGCCCTTGAGTGCAGGCCTCCCTCCCCCCACAGAGCAGCCACTCCATCCGTAGGGGGGGTGCAGGTGCTCAGGCTGCGTAGGGCACTACCATAGATAGGGACAGCCCTGGCTGTGGACCCAGGCTGGGTGCAGACCGGGAGGAGTCACTGAGCAGGGGAGACACATGGGGAGGTCACATGTCCTCACCTTTAGTTTGTGCCCCCTTAACATGGGGAGGCACCAGTCATCTTAAGCTACACTCTCAGATCAACTCGCACAGAAAAGTGATAAAAGACAAAAAACCATATCACTCATGGGTGAACACTTTTCATAAAATGATCACTTCATATTTGACCGCTCAAATCTCATCCTCAAAGGAAATCTGCACACCACCTTCAATAGACCAGCCTGGTAGCTTAAACTGAGAACTCCACTACACACCAAATATCATGGACTCAATAGAGACATTGGTATTGTACAGGGAGATTTTGACAAACCAGTAAAGTGCCCGAAACCACTATTGCTTATTGCTAAAAGCAGCCAAGTCAGCAGGCCGTAAATTGGTCATGCAGCAGCCTCAGCTTAACCAAGGCAGAAGGGGAGTGGGGGGTTGGGTTCCACAGAAAGGGCAGCTTGACCCTGCGTCCTTCCTGATAAGAATTGTGTGGAGGTTGCTGATACATGCATTTTAGGGGCCTCAAGGCTGCAAACTTTTGGGGGGAGGGGGAGAGAAAAAACAAAAAACACTTGGTTAATCAATAATCAGAAGAAAACATCTTGCTTAACCATTAAAAAAACCTTGTTAAGCAAGCAGTTTCAAGTGACGTGTCATTGTATTACTAATGCATAAATAAGGGGGAAAAGTTTGAGGTTTAGTCTCTCCCCCTCTGGATGCATCTTGTGTTCGCCACTGGCAGGCTGCTGTTGTGCCACTCAAGAGCCACATTCTGCTTCAGTAATTATCAAGGGTTGGGGGTGTTTTACTAACCTGTTGCAGACGTGTGTAAGTGCTTGAGACTAAGTAAAGTTTAGCTCAAGCGAAAGCACTTTTGTGTTGTCCTGTTTGTGCCAGCTATCTATCAGTCAGATGGCCGTGTCTCCCCTGTTTTATATCCTGACATCAGGGCTGGCTCCAGGCACCAACCCAGCAAGCAGCTGCTTGGGGTGGCCAATGGTGAGGGGCTGCACATCCATGTCTTCGGCGGCGGGTCCCTCACTCCCTCTCAGAGCGAAGGACCAGCCGCCAAATTGCCACCAAAGACCAGAGCGGCGGCAGCAGAGCTGCCACAGATCGAGATCGCGGCTTTTTTTTTTTTTTTGCTGCTGTTTGGGGCAGCAAAAACTCTGGAGCTGGCCCTGCCTGACATCACCTTGCACAGTAAAAGTTACCAAGAGCTTTGGGTTGAAAGAACCCTGGGTAACAGAATTTGGAGGCCCTAGCAAGGAGTGGTAGAGAGGAAGGAGAGGAATGGTACAAACAGTTTGTAGTTTGTCCATTGCAATAGGAGGGAAAAAACAGCGGGGTGGGGTTGCTCCCTACAAGTTCCTGTGTCATAGTTTGCGAGTTAATTTACGGATACATTACATTATTGGGACTCAGAACTCAGGCTGATTGCCTGCTCAAGTGGAGAAATTATGTCCAGAGACAGAGAGCCAACTCCAGGACACAGCCCCAAGGATCAGAGATGCCAGACCTTAACCCTCTGGCAATGACACCGTGCAGAAACTGGAGTCCCCCAGCTAGACCTGATTCTGACTGGCCATCAAGAAAAGTTCATCTGTTTTATTGGGAGTGGTGAACACTGTATGTGTAGCGTGTGCAGTCTGTTTTTGGTGATTGTTAATAAATAGAGGTTACATAGGATGTTACTATGTAGGGCCCTTTCACTGGTAAAAGACCCCATAAACCCACAAAAGATTAAGCCCTGAGTCCACAGGGAAAGGGTATTTGCCTGGAGCTCATGGAAGAGTGGAGCCCGGAGTCCACGGAGGGGTAAGTTAGGTGCTTTTCTCCTTGAGCCCTAGGAACTGGGTAAAGGTGGGTGCCCTTGAATGTGTGAGTAACAGAGAATTTTGTGCGGGTAACAAATTTGGTGGAGAGAATGTGGGCAGCCTAAGGTCTTTTGGACTGAACTGATAGAGTCTAACACAGTAAACAATAGCAAAGTACCTGTGCCTTCGGTCAGAAAGGGTTGCTACCTCTCTGGCAGAATGACCACCTCAGAGTAACAAGAGAAAGAGAACAAAGAAAAGGGAGGGGTGGGGGCTAATTGAGGAGTCCACCCTCCTTGCTAAATGTGGGACAAAGCTTGTGCCCATGGGAAGGGGCAGTTCAGCGAATAAAGCAGGATCAGACCCAGACAAGCAGACAGGCAACAGATAAAGAGATTGGAAAACAGGTTGGGAGCCCTGAGGGGCATAATGGCAGGAGTAAGGAAAGGAGTAAGTAGGTATAGGCACGGGGAATTCAGATCCCTGGGACAATACTTGGAACGGTAAAATCTGAGGCCTGGTCTACACTACGCGTTTAAACCGATTTTAGGAGCGTTATACCAATTTAATGCCGCACCCGTCCACACTATGAGGCCCTTTATATCGATAAAGGGCTCTTTAAATCAGTTTCTGTACTCCTCCCCAACGAGAGGAGTAGCGCTAATATCGGTATTACCACATCGGATTAGGGTTAGTGTGGCCGCAAATTGACGGTATTGGCCTCCGGGCGGTATCCCACAGTGCTCCACTGTGACCGCTCTGGACAGCAATCTGAACTCGGATGCAGTGGCCAGGTAGACAGGAAAAGCGAACTTTTGAATATCATTTCCTGTTTGCCCAGCGTGGAGCTCTGATCAGCACAGGTGGCGATGCTGTCCCAAATCCAAAAAGAGCTCCAGCATGGACCGTACGGGAGATACTGGATATGATCGCTGTATGGGGAGACAAATCTGTTCTATCAGAGCTCCATTACAGAAGACAAAATGACAAAACGTTTGAAAAAAATCTCCAGGCTATGATACAGAGTCCACAGCACAGTGCTGCGTGACAAGCGTAACGGAAAGCCAAAGAATCAAATGGACGCTCATGGAGGGAGGGAGGAGGTACTGAAGACTCCAGCTATCCCACAGTCCACAGCAGTCTCCAAAAAGTATTTGCATTCTTGGCTGAGCTCCCAATGCCTGTAGGGTCAAACTCATTGTCCGGGGTGATTCTGGGTATAGCTCGTCAATGTAACCCCCCCGTCCCCCATGAAACAAAAGGGAAAAAAATCGTTTCTCGCCTTTTTTCAAGGTCACTCTATGTCTACTGCATGCTGCTGGTAGACGGGGTACTGGAGAGCTAAACAACAGCATCCTCTTCTCTCCCTGGTGGTAGACGGTACTGTACAAAAGGACTGGTATCCGTTCTTGTCATCAGCCCGTGAGTGCTCCTGGCTGGCCTCGGTGAGGTTGGCTGGTGGCGCCTGGGTAAAAATAGGAATGACTCCCGGTCATTCCCTGCAGATGGTACAGAACAGCTGGTAACCGTCTTCATCATAGCAACTGGGGGCTGATCTCCATCAGCCCCCGCCCTTCATGTGTAAAGAAAAGATTCTGTACTGCCTGGACTATCATAGCAGCTGGACGCTGCCTCACCCTCATTTTATCTCAGTAACAAGTCACTGTTTCTTATTCCTGCATTCGTTATTACTTCATCACACAAATGGGGGGACACTGCAACGGTAGCCCAGGAAGGTTGGGGGAGGAGGGAAGCAACAGGTGGGGTTGTTGCAGGGGCACCCCCTATGAATGGCATGCAGCTCATCATTTTTGCGGGATCTGACATGGAGCGGTTGTGCTCTCTTATTCTCTGATACACTGGTTCTCTAGTACACTTGCCCCATATTCTAGGCAGGACTGATTCTATTTTTAGATACCATAAAGGAGGGATTGACTCGGGGAGTCATTCCCATTTTTGTCTTTGCGCCCCCAGCTGACCTCAGCCAAGGGCACCCATGACAGCAGCAGACAGTACAGAACGACAGATAACCATCATCTCATTGTCAATTTACAATGACAGCAGATGGTACAGAACAACTAATAACCGTCTGTGCTATCATGCAAAAGCAAATGAATGCTGCTGTGTAGCGCTGCAGTATCGCCTCTGTCAGCGGCATCCAGTACACATACGGTGACAGTGTCAAAAGGCAAAACAGGCTCCATGGTTGCCATGCTATGGCATCTGCCAGGGCAATCCAGGGAAAAAGGGCGCGAAATGATTGTCTGCCGTTGCTTTCCTGGAGGAAGGAATGACTGACGACATTTACCCAGAACCACCCGCGACAATGATTTTTGCCCCATCAGGCACTGGGATCTCAACCCAGAATTCCAAGGGGCGGGGGAGACTGCGGGAACTATGGGATAGCTACGGAATAGCTACCCACAGTGCAACGCTCCAGAAATTGACGCTAGCCTTGGACTATGGACGCACACCACCGAATTAATGTGCTTAGTGTGGCCGCGTGCACTCGACTTTATACAATCTGTTTTACAAAATCGGTTTATGTAAAATCGGAATAATTCCGTAGCGTAGACTTACCCTAAGCTGATGAAGGTGTCATTTTGGGAGATAAGCAAGTGATTTAAAGAAAGAGTGAGAAGTTAACTCTGCAGAGGCTGGAGGGAATTAAGAAGTTGAACCTTGTAAAAATGCTAAACGAAAGTGTTATAGAAAAAGAATTCTTGGTTTCTCTGCAGCCATTCTGAAGGGAAAATCGGCCCTTTTCCAAAGGAATGTTTGTAAATAAGCCAGGCAAAAAGACAATCTGATTTAAATCATTTGACTGAACAAACTGACCTCAAATGTATACCAGTGTAATCTATGTTCAGCCGTGTAAAAACTAAAGTAGTGTACGGGATGTTAAGCAAAAGAGAGTGTGTGTGTGTGTGTGTGTAAATATATTGCGCAGCTATATGGAGTGTTTAGGACCTGAACCAACACTCCTTGCTTGTAAAACTCTGTTTTGTAGGTTTAAGATAAAGCAAAAACAAAAACCACTTTAAATACTGTGGCAAAGTACCTGCTTCTCCCCAGCTGGCTCAGTCCCTTTTTTCCTTGGGGACACAGGCTTGGGCAAAGTAAAAACCTTCCCAGTCACGCAGGGTCTGGCTGATCCTCCTCTCAGTCAGCCCCTTGCTGTTTTTCTCCCCTTCTGGGGACAGAGTGCAGTCTTCCTTGCTGGAAGAGGGCAGAGCCTTGCTGCACCTATTTGCTGGCAGCTTCTCTGCTTCTCTCACTCCCCCCCTGTTTCCCTGCCAGGGAGGGTTTAAAAAGGTCACCAGCAATTGGGGCCAGCTGAACCAAATTAGTTCCCTGGTAACCCTTGTTCCAGCTGAACCTAATGTCTCACAGCTGCCTCTCCTCAATGGATAGGGAGAAGCCTTTTAACCCCCCTGGGACTAATTCCTACCCCCCCCCTTTGTAGCCATTTGGCCTGGGTTTGCCACATATTCTTCCCCTCCCCCCCCCCCGCTCAACACTAGGGGGTTGGGCTACTTGGGTCGGAAAGCAGTGCACCCTTGACAGGCCATCTGCATTGCCATGTTGGGTTCCAGACCTATGTCGTACTTTGAAGTGAAAGGGTTGAAGCGACAGAAACCATCTTGTTACCCTCGCATTTTTGTCCTTGTTTTGGTGCATCCACTGCAAAGGGGCATGGTCCGTCACCAGGGTAAACCGCCGCCCAAGTAGATAGTAGCGGAGGCTTTCTATGGCCCACTTTACTGCCAGGCATTCCTTCTCCACTATGGCGTATTTCCGTTCCCTAGGTAGGAGCTTCCTACTGAGGAAGAGGATGGGGTGTTCGTCATCTCCAACCATTTGTGAAAGCACCGCCCCCAGCCCTACTTCTGAGGCATCCGTTTGTAGGATAAACTCCTTCCCCCAGTCCGGAGCTATTAGTACGGGGTCTGTGCAAAGGGCCGTCCTCAGATCGGCAAAAGCGGCTTCTGCTGCAGCAGACCATTTTACTATGTCTGGGCCCCGAGCTTTGGTTAGGTCTGTTAATGGGCATGCCCTGGTGGCGAAGTGGGGAATGAACCGCCTATAGTACCCCACTAGTACCAGGAACGCTCTGACCTGTTTTTTCCGGAGTGGTCGGGGCCACTTCTGTATAGCTTCCAACTTGTTGAGTTGGGGCTTCACCACGCCCCTCCCCACTACATACCCCAGGTACTTGGCCTCAGCTAACCCGAGTGAACATTTGGACGGATTTGCAGTCAGTCCTGCCTTCCTCAGGGTGTCCAGGACTGCCTCCACCTTCTCCATGTGTGTCTCCCAGTCGGGGCTATAGATAATGACGTCATCGAGATAGGCTGCCGCGTACTTTCCGTGGGGTCGTAACAGTTTGTCCATTAGCCGTTGGAAGGTAGCGGGAGCCCCATGCAACCCAAAGGGGAGAACAGTGTACTGATATAGTCCTTCTGGAGTTGCAAAGGCCGTCTTCTCCTTGTCGGCCTTGGCCAGGGGGATCTGCCAATAGCCCTTGGTAAGGTCAAGGGTAGACATAAACCGTGCCTTTCCCAATCGGTCAATCAGCTCGTCTATCCTGGGTATAGGGTACGCGTCGAATCGGGACACCTCATTCAGTTTGCGGAAATCATTGCAGAACCTCGTACTGCCGTCCGGCTTAGGCACTAAAACCACGGGACTGGACCATTGACTATGAGATTCTTCGATGACTCCTAAGGCCAGCATCTTCCTGACCTCTCTCCTAATCTCTTCTCTCTTGGCCTCCGGGATCCGGTATGGCTTGATGTTCACCTTCACCCCGGGCTCTGTGAAGATGTGATGGTGAACCTCAGTCGTCCTGCCTGGTTTTTCTGAGAACACATCCTGGTTGCGTTCTATCAGGCTCATCACTTCTGACCGTTGTTCCGGAGTCAACTCCGAGGATATTCCCACCAGGTCGGGCTGGTTGCTTGTAGGGGATGGTGCCCCCAGCGCAACCACCGGAGTTTCTCTATCCTGCCACGGTTTCAACAGATTTATATGGTAGATCTGCTCCAGCTTCCGGCGACCTGGCTGTCGGACCTTATAGTCGACTTCTCCTATAGCCTCTATTAACTCATATGGCCCCTGCCACCTGGCCAGGAGCTTGCTCTCCGCTGTGGGTATGAGCACCATCACCCGGTCCCCTACCTGGAACTTCTGGGTTCTCGCTTGATGATTGTAGTACGTCCGTTGTGCCCCTTGGGCCTTCTCCATATGTTCGCGCACAAGGGGGGCGACTCGGGCTATTCTGTCTTTCATCTCCAGCACGTTCTACAACGTTTCTCCCCAGGTTCGGCTGTTCTTCCCAGTCTTCTTTAGCCAGGTCCAGTATGCCCCTGGGGTGGCGACCATATAACAGCTCGAAGGGGGAGAATCCAGTGGAAGCCTGAGGAACCTCCCGTACAGCAAACAGGACATAAGGCAGGAGGGCATCCCAGTCTTTCCCATCACGACTAATCACTTTCCGTAGCATGTTTTTCAATGTCCTATTAAAACGTTCAACAAGGCCGTCGGTCTGGGGATGGTAGACCGACGTTCTAAGGGTCCGTATATGGAGCATGGTACATAGGTCCTTCATCAGTTTAGACACAAAGGGGGTCCCTTGGTCTGTCAGGATCTCCTTAGGTATTCCTACTCTGGAAAAAATTTGGACCAATTCTTTGGCTATGGTCTTGGACATGGTATTCCGTAGGGGTACGGCCTCGGGGTACCGGGTGGCATAATCTAGCACTACCAGAATGTACTGATGGCCCCGGGCTGACTTCTCCAATGGCCCTACAATGTCCATAGCTATTCGCTCAAATGGAACCTCGATAATTGGCAGAGGTACCAAAGGGGCCCTTAAGTATGGTCCGGGCCCATGTATTTGGCATTCCGGACAGGAGGTACAATATCGCCGGACGGCCGCATAAATGCCAGGCCAAAAAAACCTCTGTAGGATCCGATCAAGGGTCTTATCTACCCCTAGATGGGCCCCAAACAGATGACTGTGGGCCAGATCCATTACCGCCCTCTGATGCTTTCGGGGGACCAAGAGTTGTTCTATAACTTGGTCTTGGACCCGGACTACTCTATATAGCAGATCTTCCTTAATCATGTAATATGGCCCTGGGCCCTTAACTCTCCCCTCCACTGGGACCCCATTTACCTCGACTACTTCCTTGTGAATATTGTGGTATATGGGATCATTGGCCTGATCCTGACCAAAATTCCCGCGTGCGGTCCCCATTTGACCAAATTCTGGGGGGTCTACCTCCGTCTCCTCCTCGGGGACAGCCCCTGGGGAACCAGGCCCAACGATAGGGTTTTGGATGGCCGACCCAGTCCCGCTGTCAGCCGAGCCCCTTCTTTCCCCTGCCAGCGTAGACTTCTGGTACCGGGTCAGGATCCTCGTCCCCCTCCTTTTATCCGCCCTCCGTTCCTTCCGAGTCTTCCTGGGCTTCCCCGGCGGGGAGAACAAATCCTGGCTAAACTCATGGAAGGCTGGGGAAGGGTCATCTATCTGGACCACGCCTTGGGTCCCAGGGTCATTATTTTCTTCTACCTCGTCCCCGGGGAGTAGGCCATCAAACCCCGGGAAATCTCGTCCGATAAGGACAGGGTACGGGAGTTTCGGAACTACTCCCACTGTCAACTTAGTGGGGTTTCCGAGAACTTCTATGCTTACGGGGATGGTTGGATAATAGTTGACATCCCCATGCACACAGGATATTCCCGAGCGTTTGGCCCGGGATAGTTGGTCCTGCCTGACCAGCTTCCCCGAGACTAATGTGACTGCACTTCCCGAGTCAATTAATGCCGTGGTCTCTATACCGTTCATCTTAACAGGCCTAGTGTATCTATGCAGGACCATCGCAACCCCAACCAGACTTATTAGATCACATAGTCCCCTTATATCTCCCAGTTCACACTGCATAGGCTCTCCTAGATTTGGGCATTGGGCAGCAATATGCCCCAATTCGCCACAGGCATAGCATCGGTACCCCGCTTGGGGCAGCCCCCTATTTTTCGGGCTGCTGGGATTTATCCCCCGAGTCTTTCTCCCCCAGTCCTCCAGCCTCTCCGGGACTGCCGGCTGCTCTCCCGCCTCCTTCCTCCTCTCCATTGTCCGGCCTGGCGTTAGGGCAAACCGGGGCCTCGGCGCAGAGACTGGTCTCCGATTCTGGCGCCTCCCTTCCTCGGTGGTCCGAGAAAGTTCTTGGGCTGCCAAGTGTCTCTCTACGAGAGCAACTAGTTCATCACAAGAGGAGGGATCATTTTGGCAGACCCACCCTCGTATGTCTGGCGGCAACCCCCTCATGTACCTGTCCAATACCAGGATTTCCACTACCTTCTCTGGCCCATGGGTCTCAGGGCGGAGCCACTTCCGGGCGAGGTGTATCAGGTCAAATAGCTGGGACCTTGGTGCTTTGTCGTCCCGGTATTTCCACTCATGGAAGCGCTGGGCCCTCATGGCCGGCGTCACGCCTGTCCTCGCCAGGATTTCCGCCTTCAGCTGGGGGTAATCCATAGCTGCGTCTGCGGTCAAGTCAAAGTAGGCCTTCTGGGCCTCCCCACACAGGAATGGGGCCAGGAGGCCTGCCCACTGGTCTTGGGGCCAGGCCTCCCGCAGTGCCGTCCTCTCGAATGCGAGGAGATATGCCTCTATATCGTCATCTGTAGTCATCTTCTGTAAATAGTTGCTAGCCCGCAGCAGCCGGGTCCCCTGGGCCCCGTGCGTCAGCGTGGCCAGGGCTTTCAGCTGGTCCACTACTTCATTCAGGGTGGCTCGATCTTGGGCCGCCTGCTTCATCAGCAGCTGGTTGGTCTCCTGTTGGACACGTACTGCCTCTTGCTGGGCCGCCGCCTGTACCCTGGTAGCCTCTTGCTGGGCTGCAGTGGCCTGTAACAGCGCCTTCACAACGTCCTCCATTTTTTTTTAATTAATTATTTATTTTATTTTTTTTTGTGATTTACCTGGCCCTGAGGTGGCTTGCCACAGAGCCACACTCACTAACACATCCCACCCCTGACACCACATGTGGCAAAGTACCTGCTTCTCCCCAGCTGGCTCAGTCCCTTTTTTCCTTGGGGACACAGGCTTGGGCAAAGTAAAAACCTTCCCAGTCACGCAGGGTCTGGCTGATCCTCCTCTCAGTCAGCCCCTTGCTGTTTTTCTCCCCTTCTGGGGACAGAGTGCAGTCTTCCTTGCTGGAAGAGGGCAGAGCCTTGCTGCACCTATTTGCTGGCAGCTTCTCTGCTTCTCTCACTCCCCCCCTGTTTCCCTGCCAGGGAGGGTTTAAAAAGGTCACCAGCAATTGGGGCCAGCTGAACCAAATTAGTTCCCTGGTAACCCTTGTTCCAGCTGAACCTAATGTCTCACAGCTGCCTCTCCTCAATGGATAGGGAGAAGCCTTTTAACCCCCCTGGGACTAATTCCTACCCCCCCCCCCTTTGTAGCCATTTGGCCTGGGTTTGCCACAATACCACCACTAAAAATCCATTTGACTCTTTCATTCAAAGTTGCAAATCTGACAGACTTTTTGCCAGACACAGGTAACTAGTGTTGTTTGGCTTTGGTATTTAGCATTTAACTCTTAAAGTACCCCAATGCTTTATAAAGTTCAATATCTTTTTAAAGACCAAAGTTGTGGCTGTAGCAGGCAGTCAAATCCAGGAGAATGGGGAGAAGTTGTGGATTTTATTTATTTTTGCGGGGGAGTAACAAAATAGCAGATAAGAGTTTTAGTAAAAGAATATGAAATTTAAAAAGACAGCGCCCCCCTGGAGCAACAGCAGGGGTGAGGTGCACACAAAAAAAGAAGCAACATTAGAAACACTGAGCCTTAAGGTGGCTCTGAGTAATCAGACTGTCACTTAGATAAAGGTACATGAAAACTCTGTGAGCACAAAAGAAACAGTTACACCTTATGTAAAAATTGATATGGCTAATATAATGTTATAGAAGTTAAACTATGAAAGGAATGTGCATTTTTCCCCAGGACATGTGCACTGTATATTGTAGAAGGGGTAAAAAATGCAAACAAAACATGCTACTTAATTAAAATCCTATTACAGCTCTAAAGGGAGTCACAACAGGTTGTGTGTTCTTTTTCAGATCACTGTGTGTTTTGGAAGCAGGAGTTGAAAGTGAAAAATCAAAACTCGGGTGGAAGTTGATTGTGTCCCTTTTAAGACAGGGTCTCTGGGCTGCTGATGGCTTTGGATCCAAAAGCAAGCCAGAAAGCCTCTGTGTTCATGCAAATTATCTAATTGATAGAGGAAGGAGAGAACTGCCCATAAATGGCAGCACAAAGGAGCTGCAGATAATGAACATACCTGGTCAGCAAACAAACTACCTGAAACCAAAAGGCTCAAATTATGACCCTCCAAAGGAGGGCGAAAAAGTCATCAAAACCTAAAAATAAGAGGGACAAATTAACCCTAAGTAGGAAAAAAATATACTCTGTGTGTATGCAGTGCTGAAATCTGAAGACAGGTACAAAAAGGGTTTGCTTATATGCATGACACCCTTACCTTTAAATTCACCAAAACTCCAAGGATATAGTTAAATTAAAAAGCCTATGCAAAAATTTCAAGAGAACATTAAACACACTGGCCTCAAAAACAAAATGTCTACATAAAAAGCATGGTATAACCAGATACTTTTAATAGATTTGATGTTAATATTAAACATTGGGATAAATGTAATGTTAATAAGCACCCCTGTATCAATGTATAGTATATATGATTTTTGAAAAAAACGTTTAAGGTCATATGGTAATGATACTTCTCAGCTATTACCTGTGAATAAACCTAAAGCTTAGCACAGCAGAAAAAAAACATTACAGACTTGGTCTGCTGTATAAGAAGAAAAACTGAGGTACACCACCTCATAAGTTTCATAACTGAACGGTGGGATAATTTCCCTTAAAAGGTAGGAGCCATTGAAACCTGGCCTGCCTATAGAACAAAAACACAGGAGCATATGGGGGGTAATTTGTCTATTTTGCCTGCACTCAGCAAGGATATTTGTAAAAGGAAGGAATATTTTAAGCAATAATCTGCCACCCCAAAAGAGGTAGAAACATGTTTTGTCTTACAGAAAATCAGGAAAAGCTGGTACCAGCTGAAGAGCAACCCAGAATACCATGGATCTACTGTTGTGACAAAGATTGTGTTTTGTCTTGTGGTTTTTTTTTTTTTATTGTGTTACCAAAAAAAAAGAGAAAATACTGCAGTAGGCAGAAAAGGATTAACAAACATTTTAACTGTATTTACAGAAACCAATGTTACAGAAGGGTAGAGGTCAAGAAACACCAATCTGTTAACCATCCTTAGGTGGTAAAAGCACATTTAAAGGCAAAATATGCATGAGACACAAGGTTTATCTGTAGGTGGGAATAAAAGGATGGACATAAAAGAAAATTTAAAGCACAAAAAGTGAAATTACCAAGTAAAAAATGGTATGTAAAAATATTGGTTACTAAAAGAATAAGACTTGCCAATTATTACTTCTTAGTCAACTTCCAGCAACCAAGCCCAGCTGACTGCACCTGTGTGTTGTATAAAATGGATGTAAGGAAAGAAAAGCCATTGTAACACCTTCCCTAATTATTATAAGGGACAGTACAGTAAAGGCCCAGTGAAGGTATAGCTGCCCTAATACTATCTCAATGTGAACTATTGAAGGTTACTGGATTTGCCTGGCAGCCAGGAGGGGTGGGTAGCCTAAAGAAAAGGCTCCCAAGAAATGTATTGAACTGCTTTGGGTGGAACTGTATTAAAATTTGGAGTGCTGGATGCTACTAACATAAAGGTATTGGCAAACAAATGAAGTTATGTTCAAAAAGTAAATCATAATCCTTATGAGAATAAAAGTTTATCATATTATAACAATTAGGGGGATGTGATTTTGAATTTCATTTACCCGAATTTAAATATAGTCAATTAAAAGTGTCTTATACTTTGTATTCTATTGCAACACCTGTGCCCCATGGAATGGATTTAACTGCTTTACAAACATTGCTTGTACACCCTGATTTACAGAACCAGCTATATACTGCAAAACACGAATGGCGCAGTCATGGTTACCATGCATCATAATGCCAATGAAATTAAACAGGCATTTGCAAGAATTGGCTGAGACCTATGTAAGAACATAAGAATGGCCATACTGGATCAGTCCAGTATCCTGTCTGCCAACAGTAATAGACTCATAGACTTTAAGGTCAGAAAGGACCATTATGAACATCTAGTCTGACCTCCTGCACAATGCAGGCCACAGAATCTCACCCACCCACTCCTGTAACAAACCCCTAACCTATGTTTGAGTTATTGAAGTCCTCAAATTGTGGTTTGAAGACCTCAAGCTGCAGAGAATCCTCCAGCAAGTGACCCATGCCCCATGCTGCAGAGGAAGGCGAAAAACCTCCAGGGCCTCTGCCAATCTGTCCTGGAGGAAAATTCCTTCCTGACCCCAAATATGGTGATCAGTTAAACCCTGAGCATGTGGACAAGACTCATCAGCCAGCACCCAGGAAAGAATTCTGTGTAGTAACTCAGATCCCACCTCATCTATCATCCCATCATAGACCGCTGGGCATACTTACCTGCTGATAATCAAAGATCAATTGCCAAATTAATTGCCAAAATTAGGCTATCCCATCATACCATCCCTTCCATAAACTTATCAAGCTTAGTCTTAAAGCCAGATATGTCTTTTGCCCCCACTACTCCCCTTGGAAAGCTGTTCCAGAACCTCACTCCTCTAATGGTTAGAAACCTTCATCTAATTTCAAGTCTAAACTTCCTAGTGTCCAATTTATATCCATTTGTTCTTGTGTCTACATTGGTACTACGCTTAAATAAGTCCTCTCCCTCCCTGATATTTATCCCTCTGATATATTTATTAAGAGCAATCATATCCTCCCTCAACATTCTTTTGGTTAGGCTAAACAAACCAAGCTCTTTGAGTCTCCTTTCATAAGACAGGTTTTCCATTCCTTGGATCATTCTAGTAGCCCTTCTCTGTACCTGTTCCAGTTTGAATTCATCTTTCTTAAACATGGGAGACCAGAACTGCACACAGTATTCCAGATGAGGTCTCACCAGTGCCTTCTATAACAGTACTAACACCTCCTTATCTTTGCTGGAAATACCTGGCCTGATGCATCCTAAAACCGCATTAGCTTTTTTAACGGCCATATCACATTGGCGGCTCATAGTCATCCTGTGATCAACCAATACTCCGAGGTCCTTCTCCTCCTCTGTTACTTCCAACTGATGTGTCCCCAATTTATAACTAAAATTCTTGTTATTAATCCCTAAATGCATGACCTTGCAATCAATGCTTTAGAGCCTACAAGTCCACTCAATCCTACTTCTTGTTCAGCCAATCACTAAGACAAATGAGTTTATTTATATTTATGGGAGATCATAGAAGATTAGGGTTAGAATCATAAAATATCAAGGTTAGAAGGGACCTCAGGAGTTCATCTAGTCCAACCCCCTGCTCAAAGCAGGCCCAACCCCAACTAAATCATCCCAGCCACAGCTTTGTCAAACCAAGCCTTAAAAACTTCTAAGGATGAAGATTCCACCACCTCCCTAGGTAACCCATTCCAGTGCTTCGCCACCCTCCTAGCAAAAGAGTTTTTCCTAATATCCAACCTAAACCTCCCCCACTGCAACTTGAGACCATTGCTCCTTGTTCTGTCATTTGGCACCACTGAGAACAGCCTAGCTCCAGCCTCTGTGGAACCCCCTTTCAGGAAGTTGAAGGCTGCTATCAAAATCCCCCCTCACATCTCTTCTGCAGACTAAATAACCCCAGTTCCCTCAACCTCTCTTCATAAATCATGTGCCTCAGTCCCCTAATCATTTTCATTGCCCTCCACTGGACTCTCTCCAATTTGTCCACATTCTTCCCATAGTCGGGGGCCCAAAACTGGAGGCAATACTCCAGCTGTGGCCTCTTGATTGCTGAATAGAGGGGAATAATCACTTCCCTCAATCTGCTGGCAATGTTCCTACTAATTGAGCCCAATATGCCATTAGCCTTCTTGGCAAAAATGGCACACTGACTCCTATCCAGATACTCATCCACTGTAATCCCCAGGTCCTTTTCTGCAGAACTGTCACTTAGCCAGTCAGTCCCCAGCCTGTAGCAGTGCATGGGATTCTTGCTTCTTAAATGCAGAACTCTGCACTTGTCCTTGTTGAACCTCAGATTTCTTGTGATCCAATCCTCCAATTTATCTAGGTCACTCTGGACCCTATCCTTACCCTCCCACATATTTACCTCTCCCCCCATCTTAGTGTCATCTTTGAACTTGCTGAGGGTGCAATCCATCCCATCATACAGATCATTAATGAAGATGTTGAACAAAACCGGCCCCAGGACCAACCCTGGGGCACTCCACTTCATACTGGCTGCCAACTAGACATCAAGCCGTTGAAGACTACCTGTTTATCTCGACGATCTAGCCACCTTAGAGTCCATTCATACAATCCATACTTTTTTAACTTGCTGACAAGAATACTGCAGGAGACTGTATCAAAAGCTTTGCTAAAGTCAAGGTATATCATGTCCACCACTTTCCCCCATATCCAGAGAGCTAGTTATCTCAGCATAGAAGGCAGTTTGGTCAGGCATGACTTGCCCTTGGTGAAACCATGTTGACTGTTCCTGATCAGCCTTCCTCTCCTCCCAGTGCTTAAAAATTGATTCCTTGAGGACCTGCTCCATTATTTTTCTGGAGACAGAGGTGAGGCTGATCGGTCTGTAATTCCCCAGATTCTCCTTCTTCCCTTTTTTAAAGATGGGCACTGTATTTGCCTTTTTCCAGTCATCCGGGACCTCCCTGGATTGCCACGAGTTTTCGAAGCTAATGGCCAATGGCTCTGCAATCACATCAGCCAACTCCCTTAGCACTCTCAGATCCATTGCATCTAGCCGCATGAGCTTGTGCATGCTCAACTTTTCTAAATAATCCTTAACCTGTTCTTTCACCACTGAGGGCTGCTCACCTCCTCTCCAAACTGTGCTGCCCAGTGCAGCAGTCTGGGAGCTGACCTTGTCTGTGAAGACTGAGGCAAAAAAAGCATTGCGTACTTCAGCTTTTTCCACGTGTCACTAGGTTGCCTCCTCCTTTCAGTAAGGGTCCCACACTTTCCCTGACCACCACCTTGTTGCTAACATACCTGTAGAAACCCTTCTTGTTACCCTTCACATCCCTTACTAGCTGCAACTCCAGTTGTACTTTGGCCTTCCTGATTACACCCCTGCATGCTCGAGAAATATTTTTATACTCCTCCCTAGTCATCTGTCCAAATTTCCATTTCGTGCAAGGTTCCTTTTTGTGTTTTAGCTAACTGACGATTTCTCTGTTAAGCCAAGCTGTTCGCCTGTCATATTTGCTATTTTTTCTTCACATCAGGATGGTTTGTTACTGTGCTCTCAATAAGGCTTCTTTAAAATACAACCAGCCCTCCTGGACTCCTTTCCCCCTCATATTAGCCTCCCAGGGGATCCTGCCCATCAGTTCCCCAAAGGAATCAATCTGCTTTCCTGAAGTCCAGGGTTCATATTCTGCTGCTCTCCTTTCTTCCTTTTGTCAGGATCCTGAACTCGACCATCTCATGGTCACTGCTGCCCAGGTTGCCACCCACTTCTACTTCCCCAACAAATTCTTCCCTGTTAGTGAGCAGCAGGTCAAGAGGAGCACAGCCCTATGTTGATTCATCCAGCACTTGAACCAGGAAGTTGTCCCCAACACTCTCCAAAAACTTCCTGGATTGTCTGTACACTGCTGTATTGCTCTCCCAGCAGATGTCAGGGTGATTGAAGTCCCCCATGAGAACCAGGGCCTGTGATCTGGAAACGTCTGTTAGTTGTCTGAAGAAAGCCTCATCCTGCTGGTCTGGTGTTCTATAGCAGGTGCCCACCATGATACCACCCTTGTTGCTCTCGCTTCTAAACTTAACCCAAAATCTCTCAACAGGCTTTTCTCCACTTTCATACTGGAGCTCTGAGCAATCATACTGCTCTCCACCTTTTCTCTCCCGCCTGTCCTTCCTGAATAGTTTATACCCATCCATGAGAGTGCCCTAGTCATGTGAGTTACCCAACCAAGTCTCTGTTATTCCAAAACACATCATAGTTCATTGACTGTGCCAGGACTTCCAATTCTTCCTGCTTGTTTCCCAGGCTTTTTGCATTCATGTACAGGCACCCAAGATAACTAGCCAATTGCCCTACTTTCTCAGTATGAATCATGAGGCCTCCCCTGTTGCACCCTCCTCCTCATGTTTCCTCCCAGTATCCCACTTACCTCAAGGCTTAGGTCTCTATCCCCTGGCAAACCTTGTTTAAAGCCCTCCTCACTAGGTTAGCAAGCCTGCCTGCAAAAATGCTCTTCCCTCTCTTTGTTAGGTGGATCCCATCTCTTCCTAGCAATCCTTCTTCCTGGAACAACATCCTGGTCAAAGAATCCAAAGCCCTTTCTCCAACACCACCTGTGCAACCATGCATTTACCTCCACAATTTGATGGTCCCTTCCTGGACCTTTTCCTTCAACAGGGAGGATGGATGAGAACACGACTTGTACCTCAAACTCAGTTATCCTTCACAGACCCACATTATCTGCAGTGACCTGCTCAAGGTATTCATGGCAAGCACCAATGATACTGCCAAGAATGACCTTGCGTGAGTCACTGCAGACAATGCTGCCTGCTTTCTATTTACAATGTCACCTGAAAGTGAGAACAGGCATTCACATGGCACTCTTTAGCTGGTGTTGCAAAATATTTACTTGCCACATATACTAATCATTCATACGCCCCTTCATACTTCGACTTGTAGATTGCAAGATTGTTTATCTTTTTTACAGAGCAAATATTTGTAATAAAAATACAAAGTGAGAACTGTACACTTTGTATTCTGTGTTGTAACTGAAATCAATATATTTGAAAATGTAGAAATACATCCAAATGTATTTATAATAAGTTTCAATTGGTATTCTATTGTTTAACAGTGTGATTAAAACTGATTTTTTTTTTTAATCACTGAAGGGTTTGCACTAGGGCTGTCAAATGATGTGCTGTACATTGCCCCTCTGTCACACGATTTAGTGGTGCTTGCACACCTCCATCACAACACCAAGCTCTTACTCACTTACCATTTGGATGCTTGCCAGCCTAGGCTGCTACTGGTGATTACCACGCTGAGGGGCCTCTCAACCTCTTGCTCTGGTATAGAGTAGTGTTATGGTGAGCTCAGCACACAGACTCAGGAAAGTGCCCTTCAGTATCCTGAAGTCTCTGCTGGTCATCTCAGGCCTGAATAACTGCCTGGCCCCACCATTTTGTACTCATGGGGCAGGCCCCAACTCCTGTAACAATCCTGCTGGGTCTAGTGAGCTGCTGAGGATGCCTCACTGAGGCCTCTCCAGTATGACAGGATCTGCTTTTCACAGTTACTTAGGGACTGGAGCCCAGTGTTCGTGTGCCACCTCCATGCTGAAAGTGTTCAAAATGGCACCAGGGCACAAGGGGGATTAAGCAAATTGTATGCCTGTTCCCACTCCTCTCTTGGCCTCTGAGAAGTATCCCAATATCTGCTATGGAAATTGCCCATAATACAGAAAGCCTAGAAGCAGTGCAAGGCATCCTGGGAGATCGACCTAGACTGCACACTGCTGTGTGAACACATGGTTTCTAATGTGACAGGGGCTACACCAATGCAAGCACTACAGTGTGAACATACACAAAGATTGTATTTAAACAGATACAATTAGACTGATTTAAGCTACAACAGTGCAACTTTTAAATATAGACATGACACTAGTCGGCGATACAAGGATTAAAAAAAGGAAGTGTAGTTTTGAGCCATAAGCATACCCCATAGATTTACTGTGGTGGGAAACACCTCTTAGAGAGCTTTGTTTTGTTTACTCCAGCCATCCCAGGTTCCCTATTTCCTGATCTCTTTGGAAGATACACAAGTTGCAAAGTACCTTCTCCCAACTTTTCCCTAAAAGCTGAGTCCCAGGCAAAAGGAAGTGTTTCAATACAAGGTTACTCAAGGTTGCTACGGGCTGTTCTTCCCTCTGCTTTCCCTGGGCAAAAAGATTGTAATACAAAGTCAACAAATGCAAGAAATTCCATGTCTACTGGGTGGGAACAGAGTGGAAGTATATAAACCAGCAGCTCTATACAGCAACTATAAAACAGATCGCCCTGCGCTTCAGCTGTAAACCAGGTATGCGAGACCTTTTTTCCTTGCTTGATCTAGCAGCATAAACAGAATGTGAAATTGAGCATTAGATTAGGGGTTCTTGCAACAAATTTTTTCATGGCCTCAGAGTGTGGCCAACTCTCACTGGTGGTCGCACTGACACTTTTTCCTAAAATATTCAATTAACTTTAGGAAAAACAATTAAATATGCACAGATTCACATCCAAATCAGTGTAATGCATATTTGTAGGGTTTTTCAGTAGACTCAAAACCAAAAATAATGCTGCTTCCCCATCCCCACCCCAATCCAAGGCTTGTGGATTCTGGGACTTGCTGTGAATATTTGCATATTTGTTAATATGCACCACACTTAATAGTTACTTGGGAGGCTATGAAAAGTGATATGTGATATTAACAAACATACAAGTATCACTTTTTACAGATAGCTCGTGTGAATTTAGCATGTCCTGTGTCCAAATACAAGAGTGCTTCTTCATGGGTAGATTGTGGAACAATTCAGGCAATGTATCCTAGGGTTCCCCTAGGTTTAACAGCCGCCAAGACTGAATTGCATTGGCTCAGTTGTGTTATTCTGTGTGACAGCCTGAGGTGGACTAAACTAACAGTGCCCTGTGCACTGCAAGAATGGCATCTAGTCAGGTACTGAACCTTCAGTACTCTGGGGACAAAGCCCTTATAACTTATTTCCTTAAAACACAAGACAAATATGAACTAAAATGTAAGATATTCAGCAGAACTTTTCCCCATCATGTCTTATGTCATGTCCCTTTATGCTCCCTACAAAGTTACTTCTACCTCCATGGTGTTTACACCTTCAGTTGTCTAAAGATTGTTACCATGTTCCCCACCCAGGCCTTTGTCATCTCTAACCCCAGCTCTGTGTACTTAGCAATTATGAGCTTTCCTCAGTGGTCAGACCCTCAGCCCCTGGTGATTTTTGTGGCTCTTCTCTGAATTGCTGCTACTGACTCAGGTATCTTTCTGGATCTGAGGTGAACACAGGGTTCCAAAATGGCAGGCCAGAGCTGTCTAGTAAGGAAGTCCCACCTCCCTGCTCTGAGATGTGGGGACTCTCCACATGCAGCTCACTACTTACACTGCCTTTTTTTAAAAAAATTCCTGCCATCTCTTAATGCCAGCTCCCCAGACTGATTGCTCTCTCTCATCCCCAGGTGTCTGTTTAAAGCCTTTCTACACAAAATGAGGAACCTGACTGTGTGTGTCTTCACCCTAGCGCTGATGATACAAGGTGAGTCCAGCAGGGAGGCTGGATCCTTTCTCCCCTGCCACAGCCTTTCACTGCTCTGCATAGCTATGAATACCCGACATGGAGGGATGGCACTAGTGCAGGCCTTTCTGTGGTTATAGCCACCCGAGATCTGCCTTAGTTCCCCATAGCCACCTCTCCCCATTCAACGGTCAAATGTCATGCAGAAGTAAGTGCAGCAGGGTATGATATTGACACCCTTACTTCTTTACTGTTGCTGGTGGCAGCACTGCCTTCAGAGCTGGGTACCTGCAGCTGTTCACCAGGTACCCAGCTCCGAAGACTATTAAAAAAATAAATAAGTATGTGTGCCCATATGATGTATGGTGTAGGCCCCCCAATTTTCTATCTAGCCCACCTCAAGTCCCCCTCCCCCCAGGAAGAGACTGGTATCACCCCTGCCAATACACTACCTCAAGTATAGAGAAGCACAGACAAGGTCAGAGACATGGTTCCATAGCTATCTATCTATGCTACTCATAATCACCCCATTACCATAGTATCTGATCACCTCACAAGCCTTAATGTTTTTACCTTCACAACACCCATAGGAGGCAGGGCAGTGCTATTATCCCCATTGTACAAGTGGGGAACGGAGGCACAGAGTCACTAAGTGACTTGCCTGAAGTCACACAGGAAGTTTGTGGCACACCAGGAAAATGAACCCATGGCTCAAGTCCCAAGCTTACACCCTACTTGCTGGGCCAGACTGCTGTTCTATCTACCCTGCCCCCACAAATTAAAGTTAGTGGGAAGGCCTTGCATTTTAATCACTCCTAGGAGAAAGAAGGCACCTTGGCCATTGCCCTATTGACCCTCCTTGTTTTGTCTCCTTCAGCTGTTGTGTCTCTGGAGTGTTATTACTGCCTTAATGGAGGAAACTGCTTCACCACTCAGACATGCATGGATGGCCAAGATCAATGTATTACTATGGTCTTCCCTTTCCTAGGTAAGTTGGATAAAATCAGGGGAAGAAGTTGGGGTCACAGACTGTGACAGGTTCCACCCCGGTGTGCCACCTGGAACCGAGGTACCTCTGAGGCCCCTGACCTAACAGCCTGTGCTCCTTCTTGCACTGTACTTCTGTGTAGCAGATCAAGCACTCACCGCCACAGCACCTCCTGCTGGTCATCCAGGAATTAGCTCTTTTTCAGCACTCAGTGTGCCTCCCATTGGCCACTGTCCCTCCTGCCTCAGGAGGTATGTCCCTCCCAGACCCTGGTGCCCCTTTCCTTGGGGTTCTGCCCTCAGACATACTCCTACACCCTGGGTCTCCCTTTCTGAGGAGCCCCCTCTCCCTAAGCCCACCTTGCCTCAGTGGCTAGAGCCAGTCCTCATCTAGCCCCCTTTCTCTTGGGAAAACTGCAGTCTCTAATGGCCACTCATCACTAGCAAGGGTGGTGGACTAGCTGCCTCTGCCTATCCCCAGGCTGCACCTCTGCAGCCCCAGTACCTCCTTAGGCCTTAAACAAGGCCTCAGCCTGGGGAGTTGCCAGGCTCCAGCTCCTCTTGCCCTTCCCCAGCTCTGCCCAAGGTACCCTGTGCTTCTAGGCAGCCAGATCCTTTCCACTCCAAGGCTGGAATAAGACTGACCTAGCTCCTCCCTTAGCCCTTATATCAGGGCCAGCTGTAGCCTGATTGGATGTTGCCACAGCTGTGGCCGCTTCCTCAATCAGCCTACCTTTTTCCCCAGGAGCAGGGTAACTGCCCTGCTACATGGTGTAACAAGCTGCAAAGCCCTCCAGCCTGAACTTTCACTAGCATTCATACAGGGAGGGACACATGCAGCTGTAGTTACATGCAAACACTCTAGCCACCAGCTTCCCAGCCTGGGACCCCAGGGCAGTAGCATCCTTCCCTGGTCAAATCTGACCAGTATATGGGTTTCATACCCAGTCCACCTCTCCCTCAATGTGAAGAGAGCAATGCACACTTGTAGTAACCAAGCAGTGATTTTCTCCAAGAACTTCAGTCAAAGCTCATTGGTTTAGATTCAAACAAAATCAAATGTATTAACTACAAAAGATAGACTAAGTGATTATAAGTGATAGCAAACAGATCAAAGCAGATCACCTAGCAAATAAACAAAAAAGGCAAACTAAGCTTCATATACTAGATAGAGTGGACATGAATTAGCAGATTCTTACCCTAAGAGATGATACAAGCAGACTGCAGATTCTTAAGGCACAAGCTGCACTTGCTTTACAGCTTGGAATCCCCAGGTGTTTCATATACAGGCAGGAAATCCCTTTAGCCTGGGTCCAGCACTTCCCCTAGTTCAATCTTTGTTCCTCAGGTGTTTCCAGAAGTCTTCTTGTGTGGGAAGTGAGGAACCACAGATGACATGTCATTCCCTGCCTTATATAGCTTTTGCATGTGGCAGGAACCCTTTGTTCCAAAGTTTGGTTCCCAGACCAGTCTGTGGAAAGATGCTGACATTCCAAGATGGAGTCCAACATCATGTAGACTGGTCACATGTCCTTGTAAAGTCATAGCAGCCTGTTTGAACCATTCTCAGGAAGGCTCACCAGGTGGGAGATAAGCTTCTCCTAAGGCCTATTGTTCTTTCTAATGGCTCATTGCCCTGAATAGGCCCTTCTCAACCAGCCATCTAGACAGAAAGCATCTTCTCTAGTGGGAATTACCCATTTGAAATACAGATACACAGGCAATATTCATAACTTCAGAAACAAAAATGATACATGCATACAAATAGGATAATTATATTCAGCAAATCTTTTCAATGACATCTCACATGACCTGTCTTGCATAAAATGCATTGTAATTATGCCATAATCATATCATAATATCACTGTGAAGAATATGGGGTGCAGTGTCACACAGGCATTTCAGATTAGTGTGATACATAACTAAGTGCATATCAGGGATGGTGAGCAGGAGAAACCTATCAGTCAGGCCTAAGTCTTTGACAAAGCTCTCCAGCAATGTGTGGGAGAAGCCTAAAGAGAATTAACATTGAAAGTGTCCAGCCCAACCCTACCCATTGTAACCAGAAGGAGAGCTGCTGGATAACCGCTATGGTACTGTGACATTGCAGTCTATATGATTTTATAAAAAATTGATAGAGTGAATATAAGTGAATATAAGGTATCATTGCAAAGCTTATAATCTACTGAGTGTGGTCATTCTATTTGTATAAATGTATCACTCTTGTATCTGAAACTAGAAATATGAAATGTGACTCTGAGGGCCTATTGTAATTATGCAAAGTGTGGGCCATTAATGGTGGTTTGGAATCTTAATGGCTCCCATCAACCAGGACAATTGACCGGATGGCTCTGTTTGCAGGCAAGCCTTCCAGTGAGTCAGGCTGGGAGGAATGAAGGCTTGGGGTCTTACAGTGACATGTGATCATGTCACATAAACTGAAATCCATCTTTAACCTGGTGCTTTTCCAGTAAGGGGGGGATGGAAACCCAGAGGGACAAAAGATTCCCGCCTTATGTAAAAGATATATAAAGGGATGGAACAGAGAAAAGAGAGGAGAGGAGCCATCATGAAGAATCCCCTAGCTACCACGTGAGCTGGAACAAGAGCTGTACCAGGGGAAAGAATTGTGCCCATGCCTGGAAGGTGTCCAGTCTGAGGAAAAAACTTACTGAAGCATCTCTGAGGGTGAGATTATCTGTATTCAGTTTGATTAGACATAGATTTGCGCATTTTATTTTATTTTGCTTGGTGACTTACTATGTTCTGTCTGTTACTACTTGGAACCATTTAAATCCTACTTTCTGTATTTAATAACATCACTTTTTACTTATTAATTAACTCAGAGTATGTATTAATACCTAGGGGAGAAAACAAATGTGCATATCTCTCTATCAGTGTTATAGAGGGCGAACAATTTATGAGTTTACCCTGCATAAGCTTTATACAGGGTAAAACAGATTTATTTGGGTTTAGACCCCATTGGGAGTTGGGCATCTGAGTATTAAAGACAAGTACACTTCTGTGAGCTGCTTTCAGATAAACCTGCAGCTTTGGAGCAAGTAATTCAGACTCTGGGTCTTTGCTGGAGCAGACGGGAGAGTCTGGCTCAGCAAGGCAGGATGCTGGAGTCCTGAGCTGGCAGGGAAAGCAGGAGCAGAGGTAGTCTTGGTACATTGGGTGGCAGATCCCAAGGGGGTTTCTGTGATCCAACCCATCACAAGTACTACAAGAGGCAATGAAGTGTGAAGATAGGAAATTGAGAGACAAAGTGTGATAAATGGGGGTGGGGGTGGGGGTGGGGGTAGCTTCCTTTTATGGACACCCACCGAGCCAGTTAGTTATAAGTCCCTCTTGGTGGCTGTTCTCTACTTGCTTTACCTGTAAAGAGTTAACAAAGTCCCCCAAGTAAAGGAAAGGGAGTGGGCACCTGACCAAAAGAGCCAATGGGAAGGCTAGAACTTTTTAAAATGTGAAAAAACTTCCCCTTCATATCTCTGTTATTCTGTGGGAAAGAGGAGAACAGGGAGCACTTATGCTATGAGAAGCTTTAAGCCAGGTATGATCATAAATCATCAGATCATACCTAGAACTACTTATTTGAAACTCCCAAATGTGTAAGTAGATCAGGAGTATTTAGAAAGACACAATTAGGTTTATTTCTGTTTGTTTCTTGGCTTGTGGATTCCTCTGTGCTAACCCCAAATGCTTTTTGTTTTGCTTGTAATCTTTAAGCTGAACCCCCAAGAAAGCTATTTTGGGTGCTTCATTTTTGGAATTGCTCTTTTAAAATCTAGCAAAAGCCTAAGTTCCAGATGTATTTTTTTTTCTTTTTTGTTTTTAATAAAATTTACCTTTTTTAAGAACAGGATTGGATTTTGTGTGTTCTAAGAGGTTTGTGCAGATGTTGTATAATTAGCTGGTGGCAACAGCTAATTTCCTTTGTTTTCTTTCTGAGCTCTTCCCCGGAGTGGGAGGTGAAAGGGCTTGAGGATATCCCACAGAGAGGAATTCCCAAGTGTGTCTTCCTGGGTTCCAAAAGGGGTTTTGCATTTGGGTGGTGGCAGCGTTTACCAAGTCAAGGTCAGAGAAAAGCTGTAACCTTTGGAGTTTAATACAAGCCTGGAGTAGCCAGTATTAATTTTTAAAATCCTTGTGGGCCACCACCTTCTGCACTCGGAGTGTCAGAGTGGGGAATCAGCCTTAACACAAAGCAACAAGGGAAGAGGGAGGATAAACAGGGAGAAGTAGCAAGGAAATGGATAAGGAGGAAGGGAAGAAAATAGGAGCAGAGGAAGGGGATAGAAGAAAGAAGAAAGTTGGAGAAGCAGAAGGTGAAAAGAGAATAAGTGGTGATCTCATCCAAGTATGCTAAGTCACAAAATTCCTGGAGTTAGTCCATCTTCCCCTGTCTCTCTCTTCCTGTCTCCCAGGTACATTCGCTCAGCGATGCTCCTCGACGTATGATTGTGAAGTCCTAAATGCCTTGGGGGGGGTCTGCAGTGCAGGCCATTTGCTGCAGCACTGACCTGTGCAACCAATAGACAGGAGCTCCTGTGCACTCAGGACCAAGATCAGCAGGGTGTCCCTCTCCCCCTGCAGTGTGACTGGACCTCCTCACTTAAGGGACCTTGCTGCCATCTCTCTCTCACATACACATATTATTCTTATTTTAGAGAAGAACACTCGTTTGCCATGGATGTTTTCAGCAGCTGTACTAGTCACTCCATGGAGAGCACTAATAATAAAGGATATTACAGCCCCAAATCAGCTGCAGTTACTTTGGCTTTATGTCCATTTACTAACATTTTTACAATGTGACAATCTTTCCTGTTTAATTAATGCACATAAAGATGAGGGCTGATAATGCAGGTAACAGACAGGTGGTGCAAGCTTTCCCCATACACAGTGTTGTCAATTCTGATCGGTAGTACACCTGTCATTCCACTCCTGGATTCACTTGTATTTCTGCCAGCTCATCTCAACCCTGCACCACAGCATATCCTGCTACTCAGTCCTCAATAACTTGTATACTCTCACCCCCACAGAGAACTGCTTATTCCCTTCAATCCTGCCTTGAAGCCCCTGTGACGTTATTGATATAAATTGGGACCATATAGAACATGGGTTGCAACCAAGGTCCTGTAGTGGCACCAAATCTTAAGTAAAGGGGGTCATATAAGGTGTCTAAGACCAGGTTCTGGGTTGCTGGTTATGATTATGCTGTCTGTATGTCTGTGTATCATTTTGTAGTTGAAGTTATAAGTATTGGCTCTGTACTGTCTGTATTTTGTATTATGCTCTGCTTCTGGGAAATATCCCAGACAAGCTGGTGTTAGCCCTGCCTAGCTGGCTTGATGGCCCATTAAGGACCATCAGCTACACAAATGACCCATGGAGAGAAGGCAGACACGCCTTGTGACTCAGCAAGGTATGCAGAGACTTGTCCATGTGACTGCAGACTCCATTTTGCTGGGATTTTCCACAGTAAGAACAAAGAGATTCTTACACCTGGAAAAGCCTATATAAGGCTGATGCATCATCTCCATCTTGTCTTCAATCCTGCTTCTGACCTCTGGAGGGACTTTGCTACAAACTGAAGCTTTACACAAGGGACTGAATGACCCATCCCAGTGGGGGATGTATTCCAGAGACTCAATTTGAACCTGCAGTTTACTCCATCACTGCTGCAAGCCTGAACTAAGAACTTTGCCATTACTGTATGTAATTGATTCCATTTAACCAATTCTACCTCTCATTTCCACCTTTTTCCCTTTGTAAATAAACCTTTAGATTTTAGATTCTAAAGGATTGGCAACAGCGTGATTTGTGGGTAAGATCTGATGTGTATATTGACCTGGGTCTGGGGCTTGGTCCTTTGGGATCGAGAGAACCTTTTTCTTTTATTGGGGTGTTGGTTTTCTTAACCATTTATCCCCAGGACGAGTGCACTGGTGGTGATACTGGGAGACTGGAGTGTCTAAGGAAATTGCTTGTGTGACTTGTGGTTAGCCAGTGGGGTGAGACCAAAGTCCTTTTTGTCTGGCTGGTTTGGTTTGCCTTAGAGATGGAAAAACCCCAGCCTAGGGCTGTGACTGCCCTGTTTAAGCAATTGGTCCTGATTTGGCACTCTCAGTTGGGTCCCGCCAGAATCGCTCCGTCACAGCCCCGCTGCTATTCCAGTCCTGGGCGGGGCTCCCCTCACAACTCTGCCAATGCCCCTCAGTCCTGCCCTTTATCCCCCTGCTATTCCATCCCTGGGCTTCCCTCAGAACTCTGCCAATGCCCCTCAGACCTGCCCTGCACCCCCTGCTATTCCAGTCCTGGGTTCCCCACACAGCTCTGCCAATGCCCTTTAATCCTCCCCCACAGTACCCCTTGCACATTGCAGGCTACTGCACATCATCCACCCACTCCTGTAATAGACCCATGACCTTTGGCTGTCATTCTGAAGTTCTCAAGTTTTGATTTTAAAAGACTTCAAGTTACAGAGAATCCATTTACTCTAGTTCAAACTAGCAAGTGACCTGTGCCCAATGCTACAGAGCAACATGAATAACCCTCAGAGTCTCTGCCAACCAGACCTGTGGGAAAATTCCTCCCTGACCTCATATGGCAATAAGTTAGATCAAGAACATATGGATGAGACCCTGAGCATGTGGATGAGACCAACTATCCAGACACCTGGGAAAGAATTCTCTGTAGTAACTCACAGCTCTCCCCATCTAGTGTTCCTATCTCTGGCTGTTGCATATATTTGCTAATAGCAGTCCCAGATGGACCATACATCACTGTAGTCAATCTCAAACCATTCCCTAGGGAAACAAGTTAGGATTTTTGCCCCCACTTCTCCCCTTCGGAAGATTGTCCCAGAACTGCAATCTGATGGTTAGAAACCTTCATCTGAACCTGGTCTGAGCCACCAAAATCAGGTCACCTTCTGAGGGAACATTAAGACCTTGGGGCCTCATCTGGATGTCAGAGGTTTCAGGACATTAAAGACACTGTCTGCTCATGTAACTGCTCATTCTATAGGGTCTGAGTTGGTTCATTTGGTGGCTGCCACCAGGGCTGTCAGGTGATTGTGAAGGAGCTTAGTCCTGGGCATGGCCCAGCCCCTCCAAAATGTCGTGTTCAGTGAGAAGATCGGGGTTCATAATCTTAGCTGGATCTACATTTCACTCACATTGAAGTGGGATCCCATTGGGACAGGAAGCTTTGGTCAGCTATGGGAAAGGGGGACACTTTGGGGGTCTGTCCTCCTGTTATGTGTCTCATCCCTTTGTTTGTGTCTCATTGAGAAAAACTCTGGTATGAAACAGAGGAAAGAGAAGAACCAGGTCATAGCTCATTTTAGTGGCTGCTACATCTCAGGTAGTTGCAACTTTTGACTTTACCTTTTTATTGTGTTGAAGGAGCTGAACACCCATGTGGGCCTGCAGCAGGCGGGATGGGTGTGTTGCAGGAGGAGATGTGGGCAGCATCTGTAAAGGGAGTAGAGAGAGAGCAGGTAGGGTGCATTCAAGAGCAGAAACCCCCGGGGTTACAGTAGCCACGTGTCTGGTACATTTCATTCCATAACTGAGCTCTGAAGCTTTTGCCTAGAGCCCTGCACACACATGTACACCCACGTGGACATAATACAGGACTGACTCCTTAACCAGCAGTATTTTGTGGAGCAGTAGACAGTCCTCGAGGAATCAGGCCTTTCCTATGAGGATCAGATCATTTGCCCGCCCAGCTGAATTGGGGCCTCCTCCAGTCCCATGCTGCGCAAGCCCCCACAGCCTCTCACCAGGTTTCCTGTAACTAATGAGGAATGAGCCTTACAGGATTTGTGGGGTCAGGGCTGCTCCAGGCACCAGCGCAGCAAGCGCGTGCCTGGGGCGGCAAGCCATGGGGGGTGACCTGCCGGTTGCTCTGAGGACGGGAGTCAGGCAGCCTTTGCCGGCATTTCTGCAGGAGGTCCGCTGGTCCCGCGGTTTCGGTGGCAATTCGGCGGTGAGTACACTGAAGGCGCGGGACCGGCAGATCACCCGCAGAACTGCTGCTGAATCCGCGTGACTGGCGGACCTCCCGCAGAAATGCCGCCAAAGGCTGCCTGACTGCCGTGCTTGGGGCAGCAAAAATCATAGGTCCGTCCCTGTGTGGGGTCACATTTTGACAGAATCCACAATGATCTGAAACCCCAGAGCAAACAGGCCTTAACTAAAATCAAAACAAAGCAAAACAAAAAAAACCTTCAAGCTAACTAACTTGAGTTAAATCCTCTAGTAAAGCCTCATGGAGGAAGCATTTCTAACAACAATTCACCTTACCCTCAGGACTCCATTCAGCACTCCTCAACTCAAACCAAAGCATCTGAGCCTGGTCAGCCTAGTCTTTGAAATAGGAGGGAGGGATAACACCATCTACTAAAACCTCAATAACTTCTAATCTCCTCTCTTCTGCTTACCTCTCTGTTCCTGTTTAAATAGGTCAGTCCTAGCGTGGAGCAGGAAGCCCCCGATTACACCCAGGCTGTTCTGGGTGTGAGCTCCTGGCTGACCCTTAAAGGAATAGTCACTCCTTCACAGTCCTCAGTCTATAATGAAAAATGTCTGCCACTCACTTTATGCAAAATCACAATAACTAATAGTGAAACTTTTCTTTCTAACATTCAATAAACTATCTAGAATATTACAACAAAGCCGAAGATATATACTGCATTCCAGAATCTGTAATTGGACCTGGAGGTGATAAGTACAGCTTTACAGGCAAGGATGGTATTTTCCTTGAAGCTTCACATGCAATCTGACTCAGGGCATTTCTACACTTAATTCCAGAGCAATTGATCCAGCGGGGGTCAATTTATCATGTCTAGTGAAGACGCAATAAATCAACCGCCGAGCGCTCTCCCATCGACTCCAATACTCCACTAGAGCGAGAAGCGTAGGTGGAGTCAATGGGGGAGCATCAGCAATCGACCTACCACAGTGAAGACACTGCAGTAAGTAGATCTAAGTACTTCGACTTCAGCTACGTTATTCATGTAGCTGAAGTTGCATAACTTAGATCAATCCCCCCACCGTGTAGACCAGGCGTTAGGCTTATGTGACTCAGGCTATGCGGCTGTTGAACTGCAATGTAGACTTCTGAGCTCAGGCTGGAACCCAGGCTTTATAACCCTGTGAAGTGTGAGGGTCCCAGAGCTTGGGCTGCGGCCAGAGCCTGAATGTCTACATCACAGTTAAACAGCCTCTTAGCCTGAGTCGTACAAGCCTAAGGCCTGGGCTACACTAGTGTGGGAATCAATCGATCTAAGTTACACAACATCAGCTACGTGAATAATGTAGCTGAAGTTTACTTATTTAGTTCTACTCACTGTGGTGTCTTCACTGTGGTGAGCTGACAGCTGACACTCTCCCGTCGACTCTGCCTGCACCTCTCACTCTGCTGGAGTACTGCAGTCAACGGGAAAGTGCTCGGCGGTCGATTTATCATGTAGAGATGAATCGACCCCTGCTGGATCGATCGCTGCCAGTCGATCCTGCGGGTAATGTAGACAAGCAGTGAGTCATCTGGAATGGGCTAGCTGCGGGTTTTTAACTGCAGTGTAGACATATCCTCAGCATCCTAGCTTCCTGGGGGAAGCAAAGCAACAGTGAATCAGATTCAGGTGGTTATTTGATACACAACAGCTCCCTCCGGGGGCCTGAGAGAAGAAATGGCCTTAACGTAGGTGAGACATTCTGAAGGAGCTGCCTGTTGGGTTTTCACTGGAACAACTGGGCACAAGGTTATACCACCTATATGAGTTCACCTGATGTGACAAATGTGCTCAACACAATACAGCCATGGTGTGTTGGCACCTGGTAGTGTTTACAGGCGGAGAAAATTCTTTAGAGATCTTCCCATAAACTAAGCTTCTTAAATTGCCTCTTCCAATGAACTGTGATCTCTTCTCGTCTTACAAGGCAATATTTGTTCATTCATGGCCAACAGTCATTGATACATTTGCTGTTACCTTTTGCTATCCATCCTCAGCACGTTGAGTACAAGATGAATGAGACTGTGGAGCACCACATGGTCATTGGAGAAGGGGGATCTCTCTCTTTTTTCACTAACCCCTCCCCTTTTCATTAAACATATTTATCATACTTATATGGCCCTTGCTACTGTCCCAGAATTGTTAATATATTTATCCTGTCAATACCTTAAGATAGGGAAGGTGTGTTATCCTCACTGGACAGGTGGGGAACTGAGGCACAGGGAACCTAAATGACGTATGCATGGTCACACAGGAAGTCTGTGGCAGAGGAGAATTGAACCTGATTGCTCCAAGATACTGTCCATAACCACTCCTGAAACATCCTTCCTCTCTACATTGCACAGAAAGCTGAATTCTCTTCATGCAGGCATGGGGAGGCTCATACTGTGTTTGCTTTGCAACTTTAGAGGCTATATTTACTTGTGTCTAACACTTGCTCTGTCCTACCTCATGACCAAAGACACATGCAAACCTGTCGGAAGTCTCTGTTAAAAAAACAGATTTATTTCTTTGATTAGATTACAAGTTTTTTGATGGTGTGTTGATGTAATAAAGTTTGACTTTTATAATGCATTTGATTTAGTGACACACCATATTCAGATTTAAAAATTAGCACTACCAAAAAAAAAATCATTAAGACACACACTACATGACAGACCGGGCCGGCTCCAGAGTTTTTGCCACCCCAAGCAGCGAAAAAAAAAAAAAAGCTGTGATGGCGATTGACGGCAGCTCCACCGCGCCGCTCTCTTCTTTGGCAGCAATTCGGCGGCAGGTCCTTCCCTCTGAGAGGGACCAAGGGACCTGCCACCGAGTTGCTGCTGAACAGCCCGACCTGCCACCCCTTCCCCTTGGCTGTCCCAAGCACCTGCTTGCTGAGCTGGTGCCTGGAGCCAGCCCTGCTGACAGCTCTCAAAAGGGGGTTGGTTCTAAGGCGGTTCAAAATTTTCATTGATGATCTGGAAGTAATGGTGAGATCATTGATGCTAAAGTTTGCAAATGACAAAAATGGACACAGTCATAAATAATGTGAGGACAGGACAGTCAGACAGAGTGATCTGGATTGCTTTGTAAACTGGGCCCATTCAAACAAAGTGCATTTTTTATTGTAGCCAAATGCAAAATTATCCATCTAGGAAGAAAGAACACAGGCCATACTTACAGATGGAGGACTTTGTCTTGGAAAGGAATGTCTTTGAAAAGGACTTGGGGATTGTGATGGATAATCAACTGAACATGAGCTCCCAGTGAGATGCTGTGGGTAAAAGGACTCATGCAATCCTTGGATGTATAAACAGGGGAGGTATGTGCAGGAATAGTGAGGCGATTTTTACCTCTGTATTCAGCCTTGGTGAGGCCAGTACTGGGCTATTACACCCAGTTCTAATGTCAGCATTTTAAAATGGGTGCTGAAAAATTGAAGAGGGTGAAGAAAAGGACCACAGAAATTAGTTTCAAGTTCTGGAGAAAACGTCTTACAGTGAAAGACTTAAAGAGCTCGATCTGTTTAGTTGACCAAAAAGAAGATCAAGAGCTGACTTGACTAGCGTGTATAAGCACCTTCACAGGGGGAAAATCCCAAGTACTAAAGGGCTCTCTAAACTACTAGAGAAAAGTAGAACAAGAACCAATGAAGCCAGACAAATTCAAATTAGAAAGAAGGCACAAAGTTTTAACAGTGAGGGTGATTGAACATTGGAACTAACTACTAAGGGAAGTTGGGGATGCTCCATCTCTTCAGGTGTTCAGATCCAGACTGCATGCCTTTCTAGAAGATATGGTTTAGCCAAACAAGTTAGTGGACTCCACACAAAGGTACTAGGGTGAAATTTTATGGCCTATGACAGGAGGTCAGATTAGATGAAGTAATGATCCTTCCTAGATTTAAAAAAATCTATCAACCTCCTGCCCACCATTTTTTCACTTCATCCCTTTCCCTGCCTTCTTTAAGTCTGATATTGCACAGGTTGGTCTAGGATCTGATTCATAGCATGCTGAAGTCAAGGGGAGTCTTTCCATTGACTTCAACTAATTTTGGATCAAGCTACTTCAGTCTACCTACCCTCGCTGCCCCTCCCCGACTGTCATGGGAAAAATTGTGCCTTTAGGTCAATTGCGCGATGGAGCTCAGAAAATCAGGTGTTATTGGCACATAAGCACAGAGACCAGGATGCTAATCTAAAAGCACATGAGTTGGCTGTCATGGAATAATAACATTCAAATATTGCGACTCTTAAGATCACAGTGGATTCTCCATTGCTGTTAGAAAGATATTAAAATCTTGATTTAAAGATGATTTAGCTCAAACAAGTTATGAGTTTGATTAAAAAAAAACTATTGGTGAGATTCTACATCCTGTGCTTTGAAGGTGATCAGACTCGCTCATAATGGCCCCTTCTGGCTTTAGACTCTGTGAAGGCTAGAAACAACTGCTATGCCTATGGAGAGTTGAGATTCCCGGCTTCCTCCTCTCATATGAGCAACAGTTTTATATCCACTGGTGAGTCATGGTATAAATAGGTAGAAATATGTTTTTCTGCAATCTCTTCTACCTATAGCCATCTTGGAGCATGTCTACACTTGCAAAGTTACAGCGCTGCTCAGAGAGTGCAGAAGGAAAACTGCTGTAGTGTGTTCGCACTGTCAGCTGCCTGTGCAATAACGTGTTCACACTTGCGGCACTTGCAGCGCTATTCAGAGCGCTCTCTGAGCAGCTGTTCCACAGAGCATCTCTTCCTTTCTGCTGCTAAGAGTTGTGGGAAGGCAGAGGGAGTCACAGGGCATCCTGGTTCTGCCCCAATGCCCCATGATGCATTGCTTCGCATCCCATCAATCCCTGTGCATCCGTCCACATTTGGTACCATCTTTCAATGGTTTGTGTACTGCACACCCTGCCTCCTTTGGGCTGCAGGAATGGATCCCAAACCACTGACCAGTATGCTGCTCACTCGGACCAACACGCCACAAGTGGCAGTGGAGTTATTCCTTAAATTACAAAGGCAAGAGAAGAGCAACATTGATCTTGCCACGTGTAGTAGCTACAACACAAGATTGCTTGTGGCATTCACGGAGGTGCTGACCACAGTGGAACGCCACTTTTGGGCTCGGGAAACAATCACTGAGTGGTGGGATCACATCATGATGCACATCTGGAATGATGAGCAGTCGCTGCAGAACTTTCGCATAAGGAAAGCCATGGGGTGAGGGATAGCTCAGTGGTTTGAGCATTGGCCTGCTAAACCCAGGGTTGTGAACTCAATCCTTGAGGGGGCCATTTAGGGAACGGGCGGTGGGGGGGGAAGCTGTCTGGGGTTGGTCCTGCTTTGAGCAGGGGTTTTGGACTAGATGACCTCCTGATGTCCCTTCCAACCCTGAGATTCTATGATATTCATGGGACTGTGTGATGAGCTCTCCCCGACACAAGAACGAGAGCTTCCCTGTCACTGGAGAAGTGCGTGGCGATTGCACTGTGGAAGCTGGCTCCTCCAGACTGCTACTGATCGGTTGATAACCAGTTCAGAGTGGGAAAGCCAACCATTGGAGTCATGTTGATGGAAGCGTGCAGGGCCATTAATTGCATCCTGCTCCAAAAGATCATGACTGTGGGCAATGTGCATGACATTGTGGATGACTTTGCACAAATGGGCTTCCCTAACTGCAGAGGGGCGATAGATAGCAGCATAATCCAATTCTGGCACCAGACTACCTAGCCACTGAATGCACTAATCAGAAGGGGTATTTCTCTATGGTTCTCCAGGCACTTATGGATCACCATGGGCGTTCCACAGACATTACTGCAGGCTGGTCCGGAAAGGTGCACTGGCCTGCTCAAGAAGCTGCAAGCAAGGACTTTCTTCCCAGACCAGAAGATCACCATAGGAAAGTCAAAATATCCATTGTGGTCCTGGGAGACCCCACCTACCCCTTAATGCCATGGTGCATGAAGCCATACACAGGGAACACTGACAGCAGCAAGGAGCAGTTCAACAACATGCTGAGCAAGTGCTGAATGACAATTGAGTGTGCTTTTGGCTATTTAAAGGCCCGCTGACATTGTCTATATGGAAGGCTGGACCTGGCCAATGGCAATATTCCTATGCTTATAGTTGCGTGCTGTACACTCCATAATATTTGTGAAGGGAAGGGTGAAAACTTCACTCAGGACTGGGCCGCTGACGCGTAGCACCTGGAGGCTGAATTTGAACAGCCAGAGACCAGGGCTATTAGAGGGGCGCAGCACAGGACCATAAGGATCAGGGATGCCTAGAGGCAGCAATTTGAAGCTGAAAGCCACTAATATTTGTTGCTATACTCGGAAGTGCAGTGCTTGTAATGCTAGGAGGTGATTGTGATTGGTGCAGATGATGCAATATGAAAGTTTAAGATAATTGTCTGTTGCTTTGCAGTGCTCTGTTTGCTTTCAATTAATGGAATAAAGATTGCTTTCAAACCAACACAATTCTTTAATTAAAAAAACAAAAACTGGAGGAGAGAGACAAACAAAAAAACACATCAGCACTGTGGGAGATGGGGGAAGGGAGGGTCCCAGGAGGAGGTGGGGTCCCTGAACGGTTAAAGATTTGTATATTTCCAGGTATCATATCCAAGCTCTCCTTTGGAGTATAGTGCAGTGGGTACTGTACTTCACCAGGGCTAAACTGCAGAGGGACGGGGTTGAGTGCAGTGGGTACTGGGAGTCTGCAGGGCTGGACTGTGACGAGGCAGGAGTAGAATGCTGTGGATACAGGTTGGAGCCAGGCGGTTGATAAGAGTGTGTTGGAGGTGTCTGGGGTGCGTATTGCAAAGAGTTTAGCGACAGCAGCTGCAGGGGAGGGTGGGTGCAGAACTGCTCGGTTTGAAGAGCTAGTAGCATCTGGAGCGTGTCTGCTTGGCGCTCCATAACGTTTAAGAGCCGCTCCGTGGCTTTGTTCTGCCATGCCGCATTCTCCTTTCGGTCCCCCTTCTCACTGTCCTGCCACTCCTTTGATTCTTGTTTTTCGGCTGTGGAGTGCATCATGACATCATGCAGAAAGGCCTCCCTAGTTCTTCATGGCTCCTTTCTAATTCTACGCAGCCGTTCAGCTGGCAATAACAAAGAAGGAGGCTGGCTCCCAAGGTCATCTCTGTGAAGCCAAAATGCAACATTTTATTGAAATAGTATTGTTTGCAACACACAGAACACTGGTTTAAAGCACAGCCAATACTCACAAACCTGTGACTATCTGGCTGACCCCAGGCAAGCACACATGAGCCACATGACCTCCAAAATCATGAGTAACTGCAGGGGCAGGGGAAATCAGTGTTCCAGGACTGGACTGTACACTGGGCACATGGCTCTTGGGGAGAGCCAGCACTGAAGGGGTTGTGTGGGGGGAGTTTTTAATCATTCCTGTCCCTACATTTTCCACAGGCTGTGTTCATTATGGAAGATACCTCGCTGCTGAGGGTGAGCAGGGAGTCAAGGGAGGGTCTTCTCCAAGACTGCAGCTTCCGCCCTGGCCCTTATGCGACTCGCCTGTGTGTAGCGATGGTACCCCCCGCCCCCAGTAATGGCAGAGTGGTGCAGGAAAGTTTCCCTTAATGGGGCAAGAAACAAAGCAGCTCTGCCAAAGAACCTGCGGCAGCGGATTGCCCAGTATCTCCATGAGTTTCCTGGAGATCTCTGAGGCAGATTCCCATGAAGCGAGGGAGTCAATCACACCCTGATCCACTGCTCAGACTAGGCATGTGGTGGTACGCACATCATACAGACACAAGCATGCTTTCTGCAGCCGTCCTGACCCCAACAACTCGCTTCAGCAATTCCCAAAATCAAATCCACTTACCAGGAGTCTTGTCTCCTATTTGCGCTTTGCAATATCCAACAGCTGTGACTGGTTAACCTCCTCTGGAGTAGAGAAGAGCTCCTAGCTGCATGCATCTCTGACCTCCGAGTCGTCCTCTGCCTCTGGGTCCCTGTCCCCCTCCTCCACATCCTCATCCAAGATTTCCTCCTCCTGGCTCAGTCCAATCTCGACTGGAATGTGAGATACCGAAGTATCCACAGTGGCCTTCACGGGGGTAATGGGTCACCACCGAGTATCGTATCCAACTCTTTGTAGAACCGGCAGCTCGTGGGTGCAGCACCGGAGCAGCGGTTTGCCTCCTGTGCCTTGTGGTAGGCATTCCACAGTTCCTTCACTTTGACCCTGCCCTGTGTCCCGGTCATGGCCCCTTTCTGTCACGCATCATGAAATCTGTCCATAGGTGGTATAATTCCTATGGCTGGAGCACAGCTGGGACAGCCTCCTCTCCCCAAATGCTGATGAGGTCCAGCAGCTCAGTATTGCTCCAAGTGGGGGATCGCCTGGTGTGTGGAGCAGGTATGGCCACCTGGAAAGATGTGCTGAGACCACTGCTCGCATCACTGAGCAAAGAGGAAGGGGACTATCAAAATTCCAAAGGAATTTACGGGGTGGGGATGATGGTTTGTCACCTGAAGGCAGGGCAGTAGAGTTCAAAAGAATGACCAGAGAGCCAAGAACGGGCATTGTGGGACACCTCCCAGAGGCAATCACAGCGCTGTAATCGACCAGGGTGTCTACACTGGCAGTGTGGCGCTGTACCCCTGGCGCAGAAAGCCATACGCCTCTCATAAGGTTGTGGTTTTTGTTTTTTTGTTTTTTTTTTTTTTACAGTGCAGCAATTGTGCACTAAGTGGCTTGGCAGTGCGTACAACTCGGGAGTTACAGCGCAGAAAGATGCTTTACTGCGCAGAAACTTGCCCGTGTAGACAAGGCCTGTGGAAACAGGAGAGAGGGAGGAATAACCACCATCCACTAAAACCTCAATAGCTTCTAAGCCCTTCTCCTCTGCCTAACTCCCTGTTCCTATTTAAATAGGTCAGTCCTGTGGTGGAGCAGGAATCCCCTCCCATTATACCCAAGCTGTCCTGGGTGTGAGCTCCTGGCTGACCCTTAATGGCATAGTTCACTCCTTCGCAATCCTCAATCTATAATTTAAAATATCTAGCAAATACTTTATGCAAAAACAAAAATCACAGTAACTAATAGTGAAACATCTCTTTCTAACATACAATAAACTATCTGAATATTACCACAAAACTGGAACTATATACTGCATTCCCGAATCTGTAGCTGGACCTGGAGGTGATAAGTACAGCTTTATAGACTCATAGACTTTAAGGTCAGAAGGGACCATTACGATCATCTAGTCTAACCTCCTGCACAATGCAGGCCACAGATCTCACCCATCCACTCCTGTAACAAACCTCTAAGCTATGTCTGAGTTACTGAAGTCCTCAGTTGTGGTTTGAAGACCTCAAGCTGCAGAGAATCCTCCAGCAAGGAAGAGGCATTTTCCTTGAATCTTCACATGCCTGTCAATTATTCAGGGAAAGCAGAAAGGGCTAGATTCACAAATGGACTGAAGTGTTGGGATGCTTCAGGTATGTCTACACTGCAATTAGTCACATGTGGTTGGCCTGTGCCAGCAGGGCTCAGGTTGCACGGCCGTTGAATTGCAGTGTAGACTTCTGGGCTCAGGCTGGAGCCCAGGCTCTAGGACCCTATGAGCTGGGAAGAGCTCAGGCTGCAGCCCGAGCCTGGTCATCAACATCACAATTAATCAGCCCCTTAGCCTGAGACCCACAAACTCTGAGTCATCTGGAATGGGCCAGTTGCAGGTATTTAACTGCAGTGTAGGCATATCCTCAGCATCCCAGCTGCCCAGGGGAAGTAAAGCAACAGTGAATCAGATTCCGGTGGTTATTTGATACACGACAGCTCCCTCTAGGGGCCCGAGAGAAGAAATTGCCTTAGCGCAAGTGAGACATTCTGATGTGGAAAAAGAGGGAATTTCTCCTTCTATGACCATGTGGTGCACCAAGGCTCATTCATCTTATACCAATGTGCTGAGGATGGATAGCAAAAGGTAATGGCAAAAGTGTCAATGACTGTTGGCCGTGAATGGACAAATATTGCCTTGTAAGAAGAGAAGAGACAACAAATCGTTGGAAGAGGAAGTTTAGGAAGCTTTGTTGATGGGAAGATTGCCAATGAGTGCCCCACCCTAATCCCATCCTAAATGAAGGAAAAGTCATTTCATATAGGCCAAGTAAATGGACAGCACAGTGGCAAATAATGTTCAATATTGAGAAATGCAAAGCAATGCATATTGGGGGGAAAATTTTATAGTAGAATGAGAGCCTGAGTCATAGGCCGTTGTTTCAGAGCCCTGGTATGAGGCCTGAACTAAAGTAGTTGTCAAAACTTTTCTGACATGAAGCAAAGTCAGGGTGTGAGCAAGAGGCAGGCCCCGCTCACAGAATTTGGCAAGCACAGGGCTGATATTGCAAAAACACTTATTCCTAAGAGGTGCTGGGCACAGAGCACTCACTCAAGCATATTCCAGAAGGGTGGTACCAGAACACCTCAATACCAGCACAATCCCAAAGATAACAGGAACACACTGACCCATCTGACGGATAAGGTCAGGATGACGGCATGATGAATAGAGATGTTTTGATCAAACCTACAGGTACAAGGCAATGAGTGTCACCATAGTATGTCAGAGGGTGGCACCCTGATATGTCAGGGGAACACGTAACTTGTTTTTATTGGTGTATAAAGAGGTATCTCAGAGGGAGTGTCTTTGGCAAGCCGAGGGGAATGGAAAGTCCTGCCATTCACTGAGCTGCATCCATTGTCACAGGCATATACGTGCTAGTACAACTGTACACATTGATCCAGGGAGCTAGGACCATGCTTCATTGACAATAAACCTGTTGGGGTGCCTTCATACCTTAACAGATCTTGTGGTCATTGGCCAGTTTGTTTGAGGTCTGCTGTGCCAGCTATTTGCGCAAAGCTGGGACAGCACACAGGAAGACTACACACATGTAGCCAAACATCTGATGATACATTTTAAATGACTGTTGCACCTACAGGGTTCTAAATTAATTGTATCAACTTCAGAAAGGGACCAGGCATGATTATAGACAGCTCATTGAAGACCTCTGCAGTGAAAAATAGGTAGCAAGATGTTTGCATGCATAAGGAATGAGCTGGAGAAAAATATCATAATACCTTTATATAAATCAATGGTGCAGCTTCAGCCACTGCATGCAGTACTGGTCTCGCTATACCAAAAAAGGATATTGCAGAAATGGGGGCTGGGAGGTGGGGCAGCATTCAGAGAAGGGACAACATAAATTATGAAAGGCCTTGAAAAACTCACATATGAAAAGAAACTGAAAAGATTGGGATTGTTACCTTAGGAAGGAGACAAATAAGAGGGGACATGTTCTGCTTTACTAGGTTGTAAGCCAGAGGAGCCATTCCAAAGCCTTTTTCACAAACTAGTGACCCTCTCCCACATATGCCCAGTCAGACAGCCCTGGAAGTTCTCCCTCCTAATCAGTTCTCTCCTTTCTCTCGCAATTAGATACCAAATGATGCGTCCCTCAGTATGAGTGCGTTGTCATGAGGGTCATGGGCAGATCAGTACTGAAGACTGTTTACTGCGGCACTAATCTGTGCAACAGATAGACAGGAGCTCCTCCACATGCAACACTGGCAGGTTGTTATCTCCCTTCACCTCGCACAGTGCCTGGACCCCTCACTAAGGATACTTTGCTGAGACTCTCTGTCTCTTTTTTTTTCCTCTTGGAATCCAAACAAACGTGGAAACTGATGTTTCCAACATCTCTACTAAAAGCAGCAAAGAATCCTGTGGCACCTTATAGACTAACAGACGTTTTGCAGCATGAGCTTTCGTGGGTGAATACCCACTTCGTCGGATGCAACCACGAAAGCTCATGCTGCAAAACGTCTGTTAGTCTATAAGGTGCCACAGGATTCTTTGCTGCTTTTACAGATCCAGACTAACAGTTACCCCTCTGATACTTAACATCTCTACTAGTAACTCCCTGGAGACGCTCACATGCCAGGACAGTGATGATGATCAAAAAAACATTCTGAATGGAGAAAACCACATACGATGGGCTGAATGAGTAGAAGTCTGAAGTGGTCTGAATATAAACCTACTAGTTTGGGTCACTGTCTGTCTGCAGATTAAATGAATGATATTAAGGAAGAACAAAATGGCAAATAAGTCTAATTAAACAACAATAATGTATTATTTAACCTACCCACATATAAATATCATATCAGGGCAGAACATAAAGGAGCAATTTCTGCATATCATAAACGATTGCTTCTTGATTAGCTAGGCCTGTGGCCCACAAGAGGAGAAGCTGTTGTTGCCTTAGTCCTAAATTATACCCAGGAGTCGGTTCAAATAGCATGAAGAATCTCCTAAGCAAGAAAGGTACCATTCCCATCAACCCACTCCCCACAGCACATACCAACATCCACCCTCCCCGCCACCACCAGCAAGGGAAAAAGGGTAGAAACTTCCTGAAAGACCCTGACCCAATAAGAAACCACTCTAGGGGAAACTGTGGCACTCAGCGAGCCATGAGCAGAGCAGGGAAGCTGACTGCCAGGGAAATTGCTGAGTAACCACATGACAAGCAGAGGAGCAGGCTGCAGCAGGAATCAGAGATCTGCATACAGAGCGGGCCGTGACCAGGAGCAGCTGCAGCTGGATTCAGGTCCATGCAGACCTCGTGGGAAGTAGCAGGCACCCTGTAGTCAGATGGCTGAGCAGAGAGAGACCTGAAAGGACTGTGAGAAACTGTGGCTAGCTCAGGCTCTTAAAGGGACAGAGGCCTGAAAATTAGTGAACCAAAGCACCTGACACACTGGCAATGAATCTCATAAGTGGTTGGCGTGCCCTGACTGGTTGTTCGATCCATGAGAAGAGGCTTTTGGCCTTGCTAAGGACAATTATCCTCAGCCAGAGATCATGAGGGCCTTGTAGCCTAGCTCCCACCACATTTGGAGCAGCCTGCTATTAGGAGCTCTGCTGCAAGTGCCCCCCAAATGAGATACACCAGGGACCAATGTTACCAGGAAATTTGCAAGTTCCTACATGCCTTAATGGAGGACTGGCCTGGGGAGGGCTTCGGAGGCACAGGGGGCCTAGGGAGCTCTCTCCCTCTACTGAGCTGCTCCCCAGGGCCAAGTTAGGAACCAGTTTTACCTTGAAGTGTAACTTCTTATGCCACTCCCCTTTCCTGCCAGTCTCAAAATTATCCCTTCACTCTAGCGAGCTGCCTGAGCATTTATTGAGACCACCCCCCAGCGCTAGCGCCTCTATGGCCTAGAAGCTGAAGCACCTTCTTCCCTTTTCTCCAAGTCATGCTACACCTGGTACACTACTGAGCACTGTAATAGACTTGGTGTGTTACAGTATTGAGCAGCTATGTTCAACTAGTGGTAACTCTGGAATACCATTACATTCCAGGTGGGAGGAGACAGAGTTGTTAGATTTGGCTGGCAGAGCTTGGGTTGCTGGTGCCTTAGGTACAAAATACCAGGGGGCTGCTTGGTGGTTGGAAATCAACAAACAATTGATATGTCCCCAGTTCCTGATGGGGGAAATAGACAGGGGACCACTATTAGAGAAATATGGCAACTCATCTTCATTGCCAAAGTGTGTACTGAGGATTGGCTAAGGCTGGGCCAACCACTTTGAACTAGCTGCAAGAATAAATGGCTAGAATAAGGCCATCAAGATGGATTTTCTTGGCCTGCTGCTCATAAGCAGAGCCCAGGAGGCGTTTGAAGAACTGACACGAGAGCCCAGGGGAATATGCCCATGTCGAGGATGCCATAGAACAGTCTCTGTACCAAAACACACTCTGAGTAGAACCGAACAGCTTTCAACAACCAGAGACAAACAAAAAAGAGAATCTGCCTGCAATTTGGGGATATGCCCTCTGTGGGCTAGAAAGGGATGATTTAAAAATTGGTTGGTAATTTAGGACTAAGGCGACAACAACTTCTGCTCTCGTGAACCACAGACCTAGCTAATCAAGAAGAAAGAGTTTAAAATGAGCAGAAATTGCTTTCTTTGTCTCTTGGTTTTCTAGAGAATCCAAGTACATGCAGCCTCCCCAGAAGGTGATATGTGGTCTAGAGGTGTTACAACCTGAGTGAATTTGCCTGATCACCTCCCACTATTCTTAGTTTCTGCAGGAACTGTGGTTACCCTCCCCCTGCAATTACATACAGTCCTTGGTCTATAATGATGCATAAAATTAACACGGTTAGATTTAACTTATTGAATTAAGGTTTGTGGAGGATACTGCAGGAAATTGCCATTATCTGTCACAATCATAGATTTCCACCACAACTTCAACAACTATCAAACTCTCTCTAGACCACTCCCACACAGCATCAACTTCATGGACACCACAGTCAGCTTCAACAAGGGAACCCTACAGACAACGATATACACTTTTCCATTTCTCTTTCTGTTAATATTGGTATTTGGGAAATGTGCACTGCCTGTATTCTTTCTGCCTTTTGCCCCTTGTCTCTTAATTCAATAAAAAAATGTTTTCCTCAAAACTATGTTATTTACGGTATATTGTACAGAAACAAAGTCTTTGTAGGTATGCATTGGATATATCTGCACGGACCTCCACATTTACCTCCACAGACCTAGCAAGCAACACACACACACCCTCACACACACCAAGAAATCTGTTATCTCCAGCAAGGAACTCAGATCCCACAGAATATGTTCCAAGGAAACAGTCCAGCATGCACTTCTTAACATACTTAAACCCACCTTCACCAAACAACGACACAACAGAGAAGTAGATCACCTTATGGAATGGGCCATCCAATATAGAAAAAAACACTGACTGCACACCCCTAGTTGTCATGTATGACCCCACCCTGGCCCATACAGGGTATCTATGACATTTCAGGATGCAATCAGAACCAGTGAGGGGCTGTGTCACCCCTACTCTGCAACCTAGGATGCATCAGAATGCTTTGCTGCTGTAGCTCCCAACCTGAACTCCTCACAAACAGCCAAATATCATGCAGGTCATACTCTGAGGCCTGGTCTACACTAGGCGTTTAAATCGGTTTTAGGAGCCTAAAACCGATTTAACGCCACAACCGTCCACACTAGGAGGCACCTTATATCGATTTTAATGGCTCTTTAAATCGGTTTCTGTACTCCTGCCCGACGAGAGGAGTAGCGCTAATATCGGTATTAACATATCGGAATAGGGTTAGTGTGGCCGCAATCGACGGTATTGGCCTCCGGGAGCTATCCCACAGTGCACCACTGACCGCTCTGGACAGCATTCTCAACTCGGATGCACTGGCCAGGTAAACAGGAAAAGCCCCGCGAACTTTTGAATATTTCCTGTTTGCCCAGCGTGGAGCTCCGATCAGCACGGGTGGCGATGCAGTCCGAAATCAAAATAAAAAAAAGAGCTCCCGCATGGACCATGCGGATGTGATCGCTGTAAGGGCAGGCAAATCCGTTCTATCCGTTCTATCAGCGCTCCGTTACAGAAGATGAAATTCAGAATCCTTTTTTAAAAATCTCCAGACAGACGCCATAGCAGGGACTCAGCGCACTGCAGCGTGACAAGCGTAACGGAAAGCCAAAGAATCAAATGGATGCGCATGGACTGGAGGACTGAAGCTATCCCACAGTTCCTGCAGCCTCCTAAAATTATTTGCATTCTTGGCTGAGCTCCAAATGCTTCTAGGGTCAAACACAGTGCCCGCGGGTCAGGGCATAGCTTGGCAATCTACTCACCCACCCCCCACCCACCCCCAGAAGCGAAAGGTAAAACAATCCTCTGACTCTTTTACATGTCACCCTATCTTTACTGAATGCTGCAGATAGACGCGATAGTGCAGCACTCAACACCAACATCCTTGCTCCCCCCCCGTCATGGGCGGCTGATGGTACAAAATGATGGAAATCCATCCTCATCATCAGCATAAGCTGATCGTGCAAAAAGATGGAAATCCATCCTCATCATCAGCCTCAGCTGATGGTACAAAAGGACTGGTAACCATCCTCGTCATCAGCCTATTGGCCCTAATTTTTTCTGGTGGATGGATGGTGCAATATGGCTGGTAACCATCCTCATCATAGCAACAGGGGGCTGAGCTCCATCAGCCCCCACCCTTCATGTGTAAAGAAAAGATTCAGTTGCCCCTGGACTAGCAGTGGGATGCTGGGCTTCTCTCCTACACACTGCTTAATGTCCTGTCTGGACTATCATAGCAGCTGGAGGCTGCCTTCCACTCATTTCTCACTAACAAGTCAGTGTGTCTTATTCCTGCATTCTTTATTAATTCATCACACAAGTGGGGGGACAATGCTACGGTAGCCAAGAAAGGCTGGGGGAAGAACGGAATCAACAGGTGGGGTTGTTACAGGAGCACCCCCTGTGAATAGCATACAGATAATAATTTCTGCGGGCTCTGACACAGAGCAGGTGGTTCTCTAGCACACTTGCCTATATTAGGCAGCACTGATTCTATTTTTAGATACCAAAAAGGAGGGATTGACTCAGGGAGTCATTCCCAATTTTTGCTTTTGCGCCCCTGGCTGATCGGCCAGGGGCACTTATGACAGCAGCCAATGGTACAAAACGATGGAAGGTACAATATGGCTAGTAACCACTCTTGGCTTTTGCGCCCCTGGCTGATTGACCAGGGGCACTAGCAGCAAATGGTACAAAAGGACTGGTAGCCATGATCATCCTCAGTTCCAATTTATGGAAGGGTTTGGATGGTGCAATATGGCTAGTAACCATCTCTGCTGTCATGCAAAAGCAAAAGCATGCTTCTGTGTAGCGCTGCTGAATCGCCTGTGTGAGCGGCATCTAGTACACATACGGTGAGAGTCACAAACGGCAAAAAAAGCTCCATGATTGCCATGCTATGGCATCTGCCAGGGCAATCCAGGGGAAAAAGGCGCGAAATGCTTGTCTGCCGTTGCTTTCCCAGACGAAGGAGTGACTGACGACATTTACCCAGAACCACCCGCGACAATGATTTTTGCCCCATCAGGCACTGGGATCTCAACCCGGAAGTTCCAAGGGGCGGGGGAGGCTGCGGGAACTATGGGATAGCTAGGGAATAGCTACCCACAGTGCAACGCTCCAGAAATCGACACTAGCCTCGGACCATGGACGCACACCACCGATTTAATGTGTTTAGTGTGGCCGCGCGCACTCGATTTTATAAAATCTGTTTTACAAAACCGGTTTATGCAAATTCGGAATAGTCCCGTAGTGTAGACGTACCCTGAGTGTCTGCATAGGGCCACGGTTCTGGTTCAGCAACTCTGATCCAAGCAGCCTGTCAGCAAACACCTGCCATGCTTATTACTTGCAAGGTAACCCCAACACACTCCCAGTCCCAAATTCCTCTCCCCCCCACCCCCGAAAAAGGTGTTCTGTACTGTCCAGCCCTCTCCTGGACAGTTAGATGTTTTACGTCCATTGTCCCTATTTATTGTTCCCTTACAATAACCTCATATCAAATAATAATAATAAAAGCAATAACATTCCTATGGCAATAAAACAATGGGGTTGAGATTACTAAATGGTTTTAGTCACAAAACATCATATTTAGTACATAAAGTAGACACCCTATAGGCTGTGTTAAAAGCATTCTTTTCAATTTGATATATATTCTGGAGTATGTGAATTTGCCATTGAAGTTCAGAAATTTTCTGTACTTCTGGTAAGACTGCAAGCAGATTCTGGAACCAGTCAGGCACTAGGGTAGTCCAATTAAAGGATATCTGAGGCTGAAGGGCTAATTGCAAAAATTCTCTTTTTAGGCCAATACAATATGACTGCCTGCAGCAGTGGTGAGATTAAAATGTATGTCTTGTAATATGGTGGCCTCTACGAGCACACAACTGTCATTAGCTTAGAGAAGCAGGTATCCTATCAGGATAGTTTCTTGTCCTATACCCTTCCAACAAAAGCTGTAATTAACTGTGACAACTTCTCCTGGCTTCAGTTGACGTACACACTGAAGCTGTGGGGGTTCTAATGGCGAGAGCGTCCATTGGTTTCCTATCCCCATCCAAATATTGTTATTTTAGGAGCACTGACTATGAATTGGTTAGGCATATCAGGTGGCTTGATTTCCCAAATGTCTCGGTGAATCACCCAATCTCACATGCATCCTCCCTACGGGCCCGGCAGGATTCGGTATGTGGGAGCCCACACTCCCTGTAACCAGTCCATATGCTTGGAAGGAGCACTGTGAATGCACACACTTCCACCCAGAGAATTTCCAAGTATGCCTCCATGGCCACAGGTCAGATGGTACTCCTGAGGTGTCTGTAAGGGCTGTGGGCCAAGCCTGGTGCTCAAGATCACTCTGAATGGCCATTAGCTGGTCACTCACTTAAAATCCCGAACTTCTGAGCATGCCAGATCCCACTGCAATGCCTTCCCAGCATCAGTGATATTCAATACCATCTCTCTTAGTACCTTCTGGGTCATAGAACTAAGGGCTGAAATAACGTGCAATTCACCCACTCCCACCTGCACCTGAGTTAACTGTGCTCCAGAATTAAGACCAGAGGCCTTTTCCAGTTGGCCTAATTTTTCTTCATGTTCTTGACTTTTGTGGATATTCCAAACTGCAGCTGCGCCATTAACCCCATCCCACAAGTGTTTAGCCAAGTTTCTTTCTTTCTAGGGGAAACCCAGTTCTTTTGCTGTGCTAGCTGAATAGCAGCTCCTTTTAGAGCTATTTGGATATGTAGAGGTAATTTGAAAACTGAATAAGGACAGTGTGAATTTAATGGTCCCCAATGTAGCATTAATTACAGTTTATCGGTGTCCCAACACATCTTTTTGTGAAGTATTATACCACATCTGTTGGTCATACACCTTCACAAAGGGCAGAGAGGCATTAATATTAATAGTATAAGTATGGGTATATTGCAATAAATTGCAATATGGTACAGGATAAATCATTAGTCACAGGAATAATTTTTAGTACCGGTAAAATCTTCAGTAGCAGAACAGACTCTTTGAGTATACGTTTGATTATTTACTAGTGAGGCTACTGATCGGCTAAGATCTAGAAAAATTTTACTTTCTCACCCCCACCCTAAGTTCGTTAAGGAGGAGAGGCTGAGGAACATTATAAGTTTCATTTTCAGGTAGTTTTGGCTAGCTTCCGCAAGGTATTCTTCGAGATTTCATAGTCTTAATTCACTTAGCTGTCTGGCAGTGAGGCAGCAAGGGAGAGGTTACTAGCATAATCACCTTGCTTGCTTGGAGGCTTTATTATGTCTTCAGGTGGAGAGGTTGTTTTCTTAGCAAGACTCAAAGGCTCAGTGGGTCTGTCAGCAGACAAAGGAGAGGTTACCAGCTCTTTTACCTTGTCCTTCCCTCCTGCTGTCCAGAAGGAGCAACAACACCAGAAGGAAAGATAGACCGATCATCAGTCAGAGAGCCATTACAGTGAGAAACAGGGGCAGATGGTCAATTCGTGGCACTTCACAGCGGCGTTGATAATTAACAGGATTTGATAAGGGTCTTTCAGCATGGGGCCAGGGCAGTTCCTCGCTGGTGGATCTCCATGTAGACCCAGTCTTCTGGTTTCAGCGAGCGGCAGAGCTACTGTATATAAAAAGACCTAGCAAATTTCATTAGTGCCTGGCAATAATTAAGTATTGTCTTATTTATTAAATGAATGTCCATCTGAGCCAGGGCCAGCAGGGCACTGTTGGTAGTTGCATTGCGTGTCCTGGTAGAAATTTTATGAGGGCTGAGTTCGGTTTTTCAGTTGGGAGTGGTCCTCAAAGGGCATTTGGCCATACTGGATCTGTGAAGCTGCACATAACTTGTTATAATTTGTCCAGTAAAATTAGGTTCACAATCAATGTTGCTACTCACAGGTATGCCAAAGTTTTACAAAAATTTGGGGGCTCGTCCGGGATCCACAGATGACTTCCCCAGACCGGAGGACCGCGGGCAGTCTCCCACCAAACCCTGGCCCCATTTGAAAGGTAAGAGACCTTTTGAAATCTCTATCGTGGGTTGTTGGTGGAGGACTGACCCGTAGGCTCAGGGTTTGGGGGAGTTATAAGCTGGATCTGAACCTTTTTTCCATCAGACACACCCGACGCCCCTCGGTCCGGTTCTGTTCACCCAGATCTTGTTTGGTCCCGTTCTGTTCATCGGGATTCTGTTTAGTCCAGTTCTGTTCATCTGGACTTTGTTCCCCGGGGAGAGCCACTGGATGTGGCTAGGTAGACCTCGGTCCAGCTCCTATTGGTCCATAGGTCTTGGTCTGGCCGTAATTGGCTGGATCTTGTCTTCCGCCCTGACGGCTGTGTCGGGATTTTGATTTACGTGCCTGTATGTGAGTGACGGTTCAGATCCAGCTCATAACTCACCCAAACCCTGAGCCTACAGGTCAGTCCTCCACCAACAACCCACGATAGAGATTTCAAAACGTCTCTTACCTTTCAAATGGGCCCAGGGTTTGGTGGGAGACTGCCCGCGGTCCTCCAGTCTGGGGAAGTCATCTGTGGATCCCGCACGAGCCCCCAAATTGTTGTGGAAAATTGACCACATGGTTGATTTCAGATCAGACAGCCTGAGGCTCCTTTATTTCATACAAGCACATATGCAGGGAGAGTCAGCATGGCCCCACACAAGAGGCAAACTGCTCTGCCTTCCATAAATTTCTAGCCAGCTTATAAAAGTTAAAACCACAGACAAATTACACATACTTCCGTATTACTTACTTTATTTGGAATACATTGCAAAATTAATATAGAACAAAAGCAAAAACAAGTGTCTCGCCCACTAGCCCCACCGCCTCCCCCCGTTACTCACTGTCTGTTCTTTTGCGGTCAGTAACCTTTCTAACACAACTATTGTGGTTATATATTTCATAAGCCTGGCCATTGCAACTTATGCTACTTGGGGACTTAATCACTCTACCCCTTATGCCCTTTATACACACAAAGCCATTGTTCCATTTTGGGAACTTTCCACTGTGACTCCTTTTACCTCTTGACACACAGAAGCAACTTTCCATCATTCTTTCATCACTCTGTCCCCTTCCTCTCTTCTCCTTATACACAGAGACAAGCTGAACCAAAGTTCAACACAACCTAGAAACAAACTTATATAAAGTTTAGGCCTAAAAGCCTGGCCAAAGTTGTAAGCCCACCGTATTTTCCTTCACGCTGTCTATCCTCCCACTCCCCTTGTACAGGGTTTTGGCATCCCTATGCCCTAGTTAAGGAGTTCAGTTCAGTTGAGGGTGACCCCCTCAATTAGGACAAACTAAGCACAGTTCTGCTGCCCTTTACTCATACGATAAGGATAACAACATTTCACTACCTATGCATTCAGTACCGGTCAAAATTGATCACTTTGGCAATGCAGCGCTGTCTCCTGAATACCTATGCAGAGTAAGTGTTTATGCAAATATGGTCTGGTCCTCATTACTAGAGGTCATCATCAATCATCATCATCATGTTCCTATTACGCCTCTGGTGTTTAGGGCAGTGAGGAAGCTCCTCCATGCCTGTCTGTTTCTGGCCAGTCTCTGGCAAGGTCAGGGGAGAACTTATTCTGACCCTGCTTACATCAGTTTTTATGTCTCATTACAATAATCTGAAACCCACTAACTCTCCTTTGTCCTATAAGTGCAGAAGTGTTAATTGCCCGCTTCATTCTGAATGGTTTCTTGCAACATGTTAACTCTTTATGTTTAACACGCTGTTCCACCTTGGATTGAGTGGTGACATTCTGATTACCTTTCCCAGACCTGAAGAAGAGCTCTGTGCAGGTCAAAAACGTGTCTCTTTCACCAACAGAAGTTGGTCCAATAAAAGATATTATCTCACCCACCTTGTCTTTCACAATACTGTTTCCTAAATATATTGTGAGCCAAGCTTACTATCTCATAAGTACTTATACCGCTTCTAAGTCGGCAAAAGACTATAAGGCTGGAAGGTCTTGTCTGGTATATCATTGCTTATGGTGCTCAATAATATACTTTTAGGTTATCAGCCTAACTCACATCTATTTTTAAAAAACACAGTATATAAAAATAATTGATATAGAAAGTTAAAGCAAGAGGAAGTTTAAAATGCAGCTTTTCTGATTTGGTATAGATGCTCAGAGGGGCAACAAACATGGTTTTATTGCTAACGAAGGGTGATCTTCCTGACATTTGCTTGTCTCTGCAGTAACAGAAAGCAGAAGTCTGCTGGAATTCTTTTGGATAGCTTGAATATTTAATATAATTTAACAAATAGATATATGCATGTTAGGTACTTTTCGAGAAGCACCATATGTTTGTAAATAATGATAAATACCGATATATCCTAAACTTCAGTAGAGGCACAGGCAAGTTTAATGACCCATTAATAAAATGTATCATCATTTTTGTATTAATACTACATTGAGGTATCTCCCTACACCTGGCCACCAGAGCCTTTCCAGACTATGAAGACCAATTGCAGCATATTCTGTCTTCAGGGACATACAGCTGTGCTGCCACCCTGGAAGGTTAGGTAGGGGGTTGATGGAAATGGTAGATGCCTGCCTGGCAGATTCATCATAGCAGTGACTAGAGTTCAGTTGCTGGAAATCTTTGAAGAAACTAGGTTGTCAAACGATTAAAAAAATTAATCACGATTAAGTGCAGTTTTAATCACACTGTTAAACAATAATAGAATACCAATTGAAAATTATTATAAATATTTTGGATATTTTTCTACATTTTCAAATATATTGATTTCAATTACAACACAGAATACAAAGTGTACAGTGCTCACTCTATATTATTTTTTTATTACCAATATTGGCACTGTAAAAATGATAAATGAAAGAAATAGTATTTTTCAATTCACCTCATACAAGTACTGTAGTGCAATTCCTTTATCATGAAAGTGAAACTTACAAATGTAGATTTTTTTGTCTTTATTAAGAAAGTTAGTGGACAGGTCCCATAAGAAAAATACCATGTGTAAATATCTACATAAAGGGATAGCAAAGTAATCAATATTAGAACATTCACAGTTGTTAAGGAAAATTCTTTGAAATGTTTACAAAATCCTATTACAAAAGTGTTCCATTTTGCAACCCATACTCACATTATGTAGCACTAACTGGCATGTGAATATGGGTTGCAAAATCTGGCAATAAGTAAATGACTGTTTAGAAATGCATGTATGTATAAATCAGGATTGTTTATTGAAGTTTAGGTGCATAGGATAAGTACATACACAATCACTGAAATACAAACTTTATTGAAAACAGAACTTATATAAAAAGGTCCATCACTAATATATAGTGGAGCATTCCAATAATGAATTTAGGATAGACATATTAGAAAGGCAGAGATATACCACAGAACCCTACATGTGTGTATCTATAGCATAAATAATTACCTGGTCCTACCATTTTGTGCTCATAGGTCAGCCCCCAAAGCCGTGCTCTGTTGAGTGGAGTTCACCAAATACACAGACGTGTGTATGGAATCCATCACCTGGTCCTCCATCATTCCATCTCCTGTAACAATCCTGCTGGGTCTAGTAGGCTTCTGAGGATGCCTCAGTGAGGCCTCTCCAGTATGACAGGATCTGCTTTTCACAGTTACTAAGGGACTGGAGCCCAGTGTTCGTGTGCCACCTCCATGCTGAAAGTGTTCAAAATGGCACCAGGGCACAAGACGGATTAAGCAAGTTTGATGCCTGTTCCCACTCCTCTTTTGGCCTCTGAGAAGTATCCCAATATCTGCTATGAAAGTTGCCCAGAATGCAGCAAGCCTAGAAGCAGTGCAAGGCATCCTGGGAGATGGACCTTGACTGCACACTGCTGTGTGAACACATGGTTTCTAATGTGACAGGGGCTACACCAATGCAAGCACTACAGTGTGAACATACACAAACAGTGTATCTAAACAGGTATAATTAGACTGATTTAAATTACAACTGTGTAACTTTTAAATATAGACATGACACTAGTCAGCGATACAAGGACTAAAAAAAAAAAAAGTGTAGTTTTGAACCATAAGCATACGCCATAGATTTACTGTGGTGGGAAGCACCCCTTAGAGAGCTTTCTTTTGTTTACACTAGCCATCCAGGTTCCCTGAATATTTCCTCATCTGTTTGGCAGATACACTGTGTACTTTGCGCCTTCTGTAAGAGCTTCGAGTTTCCCTAAGAGCTGAGTCCTATCCAAAAGGAAGTGTTTCAACACAAGTTTACTGAAGGTTGCTGTGTCCTGTTCTTCCCTCTGTTTTCCCTGGGCAAAGTGACAGTAAAACAAAGTCAACAATTGCAGGAAATTCCATGTCTACTGGGTGGGAGCAGAGTGGAGGGGGCAAGTGGGGAAGTATATAAACCAGCAGCCCCACACAGCAGCAACGAAACCGATCTCCCTCGCTTCAACTGCAAACCAGGTATGTGAGATTTTTTTCCTTCCTTGAATCACCAGCATGAATAGAATGTGAAATTGAGCATTAGACTCAGTCAGACTGATTCCAGTTTCATGTAATCTAATCTAATCTGTGTTTGTGACCCCAGCCTGTGTTCCCTGAAGTTTGAGTTTCCTCTAACTGGTCTCTAGAGCAGGGGTTCACAAGTATGTTATTTAGTACTCACAACATGCTTGGTGCTGTACAGTCAGGGCCGGCTCTAACATTTTTGGCGCCCCAAGCAAAAACAAGGAGCGCCGCCCCGCTCCGAGCGTCACACCGCCCAAGGCCCCGCCCCAGAGCATTGCCCCGCCCAAGTCCCCGCCCCCCGAGCGTCGCGTCGCCCAAGTCCCCGCCCCCCCCAAGTGTTGCGTTATGCCGCCCAAGTCCCCGCCCCAGCCGAGCACCGCCCAAGTCCCCGCCCCTCCAACATGGCACCACGCCTCCTAAGCCCCGCCTTCCCCCAGCGCCGCCTGGCCAAACAAAAAAAAACCAAAAACAAACCCCGAGTGCCGCCCCCTCCCAAGGTGCCGCCCCAAGCACGTGCTTGGTAGGCTGGTGCCTGGAGCCGGCCCTGTTTAGCGAATACTTGTGATGGTGCAAACCATTACTCAGCTCAGCATCCTTAATTGACAGACAAAGTTCCACCTAGACCAGACCTTTTGATCATTTCCAAAATGGAGCACTTCTTCTCCTGTGACTTTAGCATGTCCTGTGTCCAAATACAAGAGTGCTTCATCATGGGTAGATTGCGGAACAATTCAGGCAATGTGTCCCAGAGTCCCCCTAGGTTTCACAGCCACCAGAACTGAATTGCATTGGCTCAATTCTGTTATTCTGTGTGGCAGCCTGAGGTGGACTAAACTAACAGTGCCCTGTGCACTGCAAGAATGGCATCTAGTCAGGTACCGAACCTCCAGTGCCCTCAGGACAAAGCCCTTATAACTGTTATTTCCTTAAAACACAAGACAAATATGAACTAAAAAATAGGATATTCAGCAGAACTTTCCCTCATCATGCCTCGTTATGTCCCTATACATGCTCTACAAAGTTACCTCCATGGTGTTTACACCTTCAGTTGTCTAAAGATTGTTACCATGTTCCCCACCCAGGCCTTTGTCATCTCTAACCCCAGCTCTGTATAACTTAGCTCTTTTGAGCTTTCCTCAGTGATCAGGCCCTCAGCCCCTGGTGGGTTTTGTGGCTCTTCTCTTAATTACTGGTACTGACTCGGTGAGTCTGAGGTGAACACAGGGTTCCAGAATGGCAGGCCAGAGCTTTCTAGTAAGGGAGTCCCACCTCCGTGCTCTGAGATGTGCTGACTCTCCACATGCAGCCCACTAATTATACTGTCTTTTTAAAAAAAGAAAATTGCTCATTCTCATCCCCAGGTGTCTGTTTAAAGCCTTTCTACACAAAATGAGGAACCTGATTGTGTGTGTGCTCGCCCTAACACTGATGGCACAAGGTGAGTCCCCCACTTGTAAACCTTCTGTTGCTTCTCACCATCCTTCATGTTTTCCTAACTGACCCTTTTGTTCAATATGAAATATTAGAAAGGAAAAGTTAGACAAAGGGTAGTTCTACACTTATGGCAGGGTGTAGGGTACAGACGCTGTATGCCCAGCTAGCACGGCTATAAACAGCAGTGCAGGCAGTGAGCCACTGCTTATGTGAGTAGAGTGCTCTACACACCTGAACCAAAGGGTGTGTACACTGCACAGCTCTCTAGTCGCCCAAGCCATGCCTCCCTCATCTGCACTGCTATTTTTAGACATTATTGTCCCACTGCCTTCCGGCTTTTCCCTATCACAGGAAAAGGCTCTGCTAGTGGGAAAAGGCTCTTGTGTGGGGGATGCAGTGGGGAAAGGCTCCAGCAGCAAGGAGGTGACAGAGCCTTTCCTCACTGTGTCCCTCCTGCCAGAGCCTTTCACTGCTGCCTGTAGCTATGCATACCCCCACATGCTACCACAAGTACAGACAAGCATTGACAAGGTCAGAGACTGATCCATCCTCCTCCTGTCCACCAAATCTGCATATTTCCATAGCTAGATATCGATTTATGCTACTTATAATCATCCCTTTACCATAGTATCTGATCACCTCATAAGCCTTAATGATTTTACCTAAACAATACCCTTAGGAGGCAGGGCAGTGCTATTATCCCCATTGTACAGATGGAGAACCGAGGCACAGAGTCACTAAGTGACTTGCCTCAGGTCATTACATTCTGTGACACACCAGGGAAATTAACCCATGTCTCAAGTTCCAAGCTTGCACCCTACTTGCTGGGCCATCCTCCTGTTCAATCTACCCTGCCCCCACAAAGAAAAGTTGGTGGGGAGGCTCGCATTTCAATCACTCCTAGGAGAAAGAAGGCACCTTGCCCGTTATCCTGTTGATCCTCCTTGTTTTATCTCCTGCCTCCTTCAGCTGTTGTGTCTCTGGAGTGTTATCATTGCCCTAATGGCGGAAGATGCTTCACCACTCAGAAATGCAGGGATGACCAGGATCAATGTATTACCATGTTCTTCCCTCTCAATGGTAAGAAAGACAAAGGCAGGGGAACAAGCTGGGGTCACAGACACTTCAGATTACTGTGATACGGAGCTAAGTGCACAGCAGCCATGATGGATCAGGCCAAAGTCTTTGACCAAGCTCCCCAGCCATGGGTGAGTGTGGGAAGGGCCTGAAGAGAATTAACTGAATGTCCAGCCCAACCCTGCCCATTGTACCCAGAAGGAAAGCTGCTGGATAAATACTATGGTACCATGAGAGACAATGAGGTAGGAAGATGGGAAACTGAGAGACAAAGCCAAAAGGGAAGAGGGAAAATAAATAGGAGAAGTAGCAAGGAAATGGATAAAGAGGAAGGGAAGAAAAGAGGAACAGAGGAAGGAGTGAGAAGAAAGAAGAAAGGTTGAGAAGCAGAAGGTGAAGACAGTCCCGGGTTTATAATGGCACCAATGGCTCCATGGAGACAGGCCCATGCTCAGAAGGGGGTCCCAGCCTGGTCCACTTGCACTGCACCCCGAGACCCCTCTGACTCCCCCCACCCCCCACTTGCTCCTCTTGGCATACCCCTCTGCTCCTTTCTGCTCCCTGGACGGATTTCAGTGCACCTCCGGCTCTGGGCAGTCTCTGCTTCCAACCACCTGTGGGGCCCCACCTGTCTCTCTGGAGCTGAGCCACCTGGGACTGGTGCAGAAGCCTGGCCAGTGTCAGCCGGGTGGGGGAGGAGGAGAGGGGACAGTGCGGGGAGCTTGGCTGGGCCCCTCTAGGGGAAGTGTGTGTTGAAGGAGCCCAGCCAGGGCAGGCCCTGGCCTGGCTGATCACACCACTCCCAAGGGACTGGAGCGATTCCCGGCCCCGGGACCAGCTCTGACTGCACGGCTGGCTCAGCCTGGCAGACACAGTTGCCTCCCAGCCAGGCCAGTGACTGTGGCCAGGAGGCAGGGCGTTGGGGAGTGGGTTTCTTGCAGGGGTGGTGCTGGGCTGTGAGGGGGTGGGGAAGATGTGTATGTTGGGGCACTAGGGAATGGGGGTTCTGTGGGGGGTGCTGGGCAGTTGTGGTGGGGCTGTGGGGTGCTGGGCAGGGGTGGTGTTGTGCAGGGTGCTGTGCATTTGTGTGGAGGTGGTTGCGGGGGCGATGGCAGAGTGGGTCTCGGGGGGCTCTGTCCATAGGGAGTTGGGAGGATATTGAGTGGGGGGGGGGGCTGTGCGGTGAGGCATGGGACCGCCCCCAAGGGGAAGGGGCATGCTGGCAGCACAGGGCCGGGCAGGCCCCTGTGTGTCTGGCAACTCCCGGTTTGTAAATAGTGCCCTCGCATGGGGCTGCGCGGAGCTGGGCCGCCCCTGCCATGCCACGCCCCATTGCCACTGGCTGGCCCCTCACTCTGGGGACTGACCTCCCCATGTCATGCTCCACTGCTCCCATGGGGGCCCACAAATAAGTTTGGCACCGGGCCCACAAAAGGTTAATCTGGCCCTAGGTGAAGAAGAAATAAGTGGTGGCCTCACCCAAGTATGCCAAATCACAAAATTCCTGGAGTTATTCCATCTCCCCCCCTCTCTCTCTTCCTATCTCCCAGCCAAATACGCTAAGCGATGCTCCAGGACGTACGAGTGTGAAGTCATGAAGGCCATGGGGGGGTCAGCAGTAAAGGCCATTTGCTGCGGCACTGACCGGTGCAACCGATAGACAGGAGGTCCTGCACACTCAAGACCAACACCAGCAGGGTGTCCCTCTCTCCCTGCAGTGTGACTGGAAACCTCACTGAGGGGCCTTGCTGAAATCTCTCTCTCACACACGCACATACACACACCATATTATTCTTATTTTAGAGAAGAACACTCGCTTGCCATGGGTGTTTTTAGCAGCTGTACTAGTGACTCCATGGAGAGCACTAATAATAAAAGGATATTACAGCCCTATGTCAGCTGCAGTTGCTTTGCCCTTATGTCCATTTATTAACATTTTTACAACATAACAATCATTCTCTTTTAACTGGTGCTCATAAAGATGAGGGCTGATAATGCAGGTAACAGACAGGTGGTGCAAGCTTTCCCCATACACAGCGCTGTCAGTTCTGATCTACAGCACACCTGTTATTCCACTCCTGGATTCACCTGTATTTCTGCCAGCACATCTCAACCCTGCACCACAGCATCTCCTGCTACTCAGTCCTCAATAACTTGCATACACCCCACCCCCACAGAGAACTGCTTATTCCCTTCAATCCTGCCTTGCAGTCCCGCTGCTGTTCCAGTCCTGGGCTCCCCTCACAGCTCTGCCAATGCCCCTCAGTCCTTCCCTACAGACATCGCAGGCTACTGCACATCACCCACCCACTCCTGTAATAGGCTCATGACCTTTGGGTGAGGTACTGAAGTCCTCAATTCTTGATTTTAAAAAACTTCAAGTTACAGACCCCATGCCCCATGCTGCAGAGCAATGTGAATAACCCTCAGAGTCTCTGCCAAGCTGACCTGGGGGATGATCTCATATGGCAATGTTAGACCAGGCGCATATGGATGGGACCCTGAGCATGTGGATGAGACCAACTATCCAGACACCTGGGAAAGAATTCTCTGTAGTAACTCACAGCTCTGAAGGAACATTAAGACCTTGGGGCCTCATCTGGATGTCAGAGGTTTCAGGACATTAAAGACACTGTCTGCTCATGAAACTGCTCATTCTACAGGGTCTGAGTTGGTTCATTTGGTGGCTGCCACCAGGGCTGTCAGGTGATTGTGAAGGAGCTTAGTCCTGGGCATGGCCCAGCCCCTCCAAAACGTCGTGTTCAGTGAGAAGATCGGGGTTCATAATCTTAGCTGGATCTACATTTCACTCACATTGAAGTGGGATCCCATTGGGACAGGAAGCTTTGGTCAGCTATGGGAAAGGGGGACACTTTGGGGGGTCTGTCCTCCTGTTATGTGTCTCATCCCTTTGTTTGTGTCTCATTGAGAAAAACTCTGGTATGAAACAGAGGAAAGAAGAACCAGGTCATAGCTCATTTTAGTGGCTGCTACATCTCAGGTAGTTGCAACTTCTGACTTTACCTTTTTATTGTGTTGAAGGAGCTGAACACCCAAGTGTGCCCGCAGCAGGCAGGGTAAGGTGTGTTGCAGGAGGAGATGTGGGCAGCATCTGTACAGGGAGTAGAGAGATAGCAGGTAGGGAGCATTCAAGAGCAGAAACCCCCGGGGTTGCAGTCAGGGCCGGCTTTAGGCCTATTCCACCAATTCCCCCGAATCAGGCCATGCCCCTAAGGGCCCCGCACCCAGTGAGAATCCCTTCCCTGGCTAGAAGTGCCTTTTTAATTTTTACTCACCTGGCGGCGCTTTCGGTCATTGGTGGCGGGTCCTTCAGTGCCGCTGAAGACCTGGAGCAAGTGAAGGACCCACCGCCGAAGACTCAGAGCACCGCTCAGTGAGTACAAGCCCCATGTGTTTTTTTACATGCGTTTTTTTTTTTCTTAGTCATCCCTGCCGGGGCCCCATCAAAACTGTTCGAATTGGGCCCCGCATTTCCTAAAGCCGGCCCTGGTTGCAGTGGCCACGTGTCTGGTACATTTCATTCCATAACTGAGCTCTGAAGCTTTTGCCTAGAGCCCTGCACACACACGTACACCCATGTAGACATAATACAGGACTGACTCCTTAACCAGCAGTATTTTGTGGAGCAGTAGACAGTCCTCCAGGATTCAGGCCTTTCCTATGAGGATCAGATCATTTGCCCACCCAGCCTCCTCCAGTCACATGCTGCGCAAGCCCCCACAGCCTCTCACCAGGTTTCCTGTAACTAATGAGGAATGGTCCTTACAGGATTTGTGGGGATATTTACTAAAAAAAACAAAAACAAAACAAAAAAAAACCCCTCAAGCTAAATCCTCTAGTAAAGCCTCATGGAGGAAGACTTTGTAATAAGGAGTCACAACGACCTTACCCTCAGGACCCCATTCAGCACTCCTCAACTCAAACTTCTCAGAACAAAGCATCTGAGCCTGGTCAGCATAGTCTTTGGAAACAGGATGTGGGGAGAATATCCACCATCCACTAAAACCTAAATAGCTTCTAATCCCCTCTCCTCTGCTTAGCTCCCTGTTCCTGTTTAAATAGTCCTGAGGTAGAGCAGGGAGCCTCACTGAGCAGGGGCGGCTCTAGAAATTCCGCCGCCCCAAGCAGGGCGGCGCGCCGCGCCGCTCGCGCCACCCTTCCCCGGTCCCGCGGCCGGGGCAGAAGTGCCTGCGGACAGTCCCGCGGCTCCGGTGGAGCATCCGCAGGCATGACTGCGGGAGCTCCGTCCGAGGCGCGGGACCAATGCACCCACTGCAGTCATGCCTGCGGGAGCTCAAGCGGAGCTGCGGGAAGAGGGGACCCTCCGCAGTCATGCCTGCGGCAGGTCCGCTCGTCCCGGGGCTCCGGTGGACCTCCCGCAGGCATGACTGCGGAAGGTCCGCCGGAGTCAAATGCCGCCCCACGCACCTGCTTGGCGCGCTGGGGTCTGGAGCCGGCCCTGCCACTGAGTATAGCAGGGTTGTCCTTGGTGTGAGCTCCTGGCTGACTCTTAAAGGAATAGTCACTCCTTCACAATTCTCAATCTACAATGAAAAATGTCTACCACTCACTTTATGCAAAAATCACAATAACTAATAGGGAAACATCTCTTTCAAACATTAAATCAACTATCTAGAATATTACAACAAAACCAAAGATATATACTGCATTCCCAAATCTGTAATTGGACCTGGAGGTGATAAGTACAGCTTTACAGGCAATGAAGTATTTTCCTTGAAGCTTCGCATGCAATCTGACTCAGGCTCATGAGGCTCAAACTGCAGGGCTGTTGAGCTGCATTGTAGACTTCTGAGCTCAGGCCGGAGCCCGGGCTCTAGTGCTATGACCCTGTGAGGTGGGAGCGTCCCTAAGTTTGGGCTGCGGCCAGAGCCTGAATGTCTGTACCTCAATTAAACAGCCTCTTAGCCTGAGCCCCACAAGTCTGAGTCAGCTGGAATGGGCCAGCAGGTGCGGGTTTTTAATTGCAGTGTAGACATACCCTCAGCATCCTAGCTCCCAAGGGAAGTAAAGCAACAGTGAATCAGATTCAGGTGGTTATTTGATACACAACAGCTCCCTCCAGGGGCCTGAGAGAAGAAATGGCCTTAGTGCAAGTGAGATGTTCTGAAGGAGCTGCATGTTGGGTTTTCATTGGGACAGCTGGGCACAGGGTGACCACTTATATGAGTTTGCCTGATGTCACAAATGTGCTCAACACAATACAACCGTGGTGTGTTGGCACTTGGTGGTGTTTGCAGGCTCCGAAAATTCTTTGGTGATCTTCCCATAAATTAAGCTTCTTAAATTGCCTCTTCCAATGAACTGTGATCTCTTCTCTTCTTTCATGACCAACAGTTGTTGACACTCTTGCTGTTCCCTTTTGCTATCCATCCTCAGCACATTGGGTACAAGATGAATGAGCCTGTGGAGCACCACATGATCATAGGAGAAGAACACACTCTTTTTCCACTAACCGCTCCCTTTTTCATTAAACCTATTTATCATACTTATATGGCCCTCACTACCATCTCAGAATCATTAATGTATTTATCCTGTCAATACCTCTATAAGATAGGGAAGGTGTGGTATCCTCATTGGACAGGTGGGGAACGGAGGCACAGGGAACTTAAGTGACATATGCACAGTCACACAGGAGGTCTGTGGCCGAGGAGAATTGAACCTGATTGCCCAAGATACTGTCCGTAACCACTCCTGAACCATCCTTCCTCTCTACATTGCACAGAAAGCTGGGCTCGTACTGTGTTTGCTTTGCAACTTTACAAGCTATATTTACTTGTGTCTAACACTTGCTCTGTCCTACCTCATGACCAAAGACACACATGCAAATCTTTCTGAAGTGCCTGGCTCTCCTCTGGGATCCTGCCCACAGCCAGGGCAATGCTTTTTATGTTGCCTCTGCAATGCTGGCTCTGCCCTGCTTCACGTGACCTGTGGCTAAGAAGCAAGACTGTCACTGGTTTCTAAGCAAGGAATGCTTACTGTTTCAGGTGACACCGTCATTTGATGATGTAGTCGTGTATTTCTCTGGCACTGTGTGGGCTGTTCTGGCCAATGGCAGGGAGAGCTCTGTGGAGAGATCATGAAGGAGAATTATGACAATCATATCTTGGGGGTCAAATTTTGGTTGCTCTCTTTTTACTGGAGATTCTACAGTTCCCTCCAGTGCAGGGCTCAGGGACTGGGAAGATCCCTGAGGTTGCTGGTGGATCAAGCCTGTTAGTCTCCAGAATCTGTATGTAAGAAGCCATCCTCTACCCCTTTGTACAGAGATCCAGTGCTAAAATTTACAGGAAGGGATCAGAAAGAGTTTCCTAAGGGATCAGAAAACTATTCATTTGTGCTTGTGCTCACATACGTTTTTAAACCTGTGAACATGCTGGTAATCCAGAAATGGGGGGAAATGGCCCATCCCCACGTGTGGGTGGAGAATGCTGACTCTTCTGCTTGGAGAACACTACAATTCCTGCCCAGTACTTCGCTTCTCCAAAGTCTCTCTCTGGCAATATGCTTACCTTGTTCGTGTTGCATGTGCATTTTCCTCTGCTGTCCTCAGCAGATAAATGAGAGGGTGTAGAGACCTGTGTGGTGACTGTCTAATCAAGTGTGAATTCACCACTTTCCTTTCCCATGAACAGGTACTAAAATTCCAATAGCTGACTTGATATCCCAAACTGAACAAGAGAGAGAGGCATCTGCTCCAGAATGATGGGCCCCTGCAGCTCCTCCCCAGAAGGCTCTGTCTCAGGCGGCCCAGACTCCAGTGTCCAAGGGGCCTTGGCAGCCTGCGTTCCTGAGCTCTATGGCTTGTTGAAAATTATGATTATAACAGGAACCCATGCAGGTCAGGAGTGAGTTAAAAAGAAAACCACAGTTAAAGCTGGAAGTAAAAAGGTGTGGTTCAATCTGGCCCTAGTAAAACTGGCTGAGGAGATCTCTGCCCTACTGATGTTAATTTTTAATGAACCTTTGAATGTTGGGGAAATTCAGAGGCCTGGAAGAGAGCTAGTGTCATGGTAATATGCAAAAAGGGGCAAGCAGCATGACTTGGGTAATTATGGGTAATGACCTGATATCAATCCTAGGAGAAAATGGAAAAACTGATGGGGGATTCAATTAGTAAAGAATTAAAGGATGGGAACATAATTAGTGCCAGTCAATATGGTTTTCTGCAAAATAGGTCCTGTTAAACAAACCAGATTTAATTCTTTGATTCGATTACAAGTTTGATGAAGGTGTGTCCATGTAATAAACTTTGAGTTTTATAATGCATTTGATTTAGTGCCACACCACATTCGGATTTGAAAAACTAGCACTGCAAAAAAAAATTAAGACACACATTACATGGATAAAAAACTGTCTGACAGCTCTCAAAAAAGGGCTGGTTTTGAGGGGGTATGACATTTTCATAGGTGATCTGGAAGTAATGGTGAAATCATTGATGCTAAAAGTTTACAGATGACAAAGATGGACACAGTCATAAATAATGTGAGGACAGGACAGTCAGACAGAGTGATCTGGATTGCTTTGTAAACTGGGCCCATTCAAACAAAGTGCATTTTTTATTGTAGCCAAATGCAAAGTTATCCATCTAGGAAGAAAGAACACAGGCCATACTTACAGATGGAGGACTTTGTCTTGGAAAGGAATGTCTTTGAAAAGGACTTGGGGATTGTGATGGATAATCAACTGAACATGAGCTCTCAGTGTGATGCTGTGGGTAAAAGGACATGCAATCCTTGGATGTATAAACAGGGGAGGTATGTGCAGGAATAGTGAGGCAAGTTTTACCTCCGTATTCAGCCTTGGTGAGGCCAGTACTGGGCTATTACACCTGGTTCTAGTGTCAGCATTTTAAAACGGGTGCTGAAAAATTGAAGAGGGTGAAGAAAAGGACCACAGAAATTAGTTTCAAGTTCTGGAGAAAATGTCTTACAGTGAAAGACTTAAAGAGCTCGATCTGTTTAGTTGACCAAAAAGAAGATCAAGAGGTGACTTGACTAGCGTGTATAAGCACCTTCACAGGAGGAAAATCCCAAGTACTAAAGGGCTCTCTAAACTACTAGAGAAAAGTAGAACAAGAACCAATGAAGCCAGACAAATTCAAATTAGAAAGAAGGTACAAAGTTTTAACAGTGAGGGTGATTGAACATTGGAACTAACTACTAAGGGAAGTTGGGGATGCTCCATCTCTTCATGTGTTCAGATCCAGACTGCATGCCTTTCTAGAAGATATGGTTTAGCCAAACAAGAGTGGACTCCACACAAAGGTACTTGGGTGAAATTTTATGGCCTATGACAGGAGGTCAGATTAGATGAAGTAATGGTCCTTCCTAGATTTAAAAAAAAAAAAAAATCAACCTCCTGCCCACCATTTTTTCACTTCATCCCTTTCCCTGCCTCCTTGAAGTCCTCCTGTTGCTTTGGGATTGGTTTTAACTTGTCATTTTCCATCTGTCCACATGATGTTCCCTGTTCTCCATGGTTGATGTTTTCTACTTCCCATTAACCTCTGACTTGTACTTTGTATGATCTGCCAAAGTTAATGAAAAAATCACTAGCTTTTAAAAAATTAAGAGGGAAATTTGCAATGTAGTCTACTTGTATCTCAAAATACCTTGTCAAGGTTTTGTGGTTCTACAACCTTCTTTTCCTACTTTGTTTAAAACAAAATTATCTTCCTGTTTGTAAGAAAGACCCTTTCTATCATGCATCGTGAAATCTGTCCGTAGGAATCATAATTCCTACGGCTGGAGCGTGGCTGGGACTGGACAGCTTCCTCTCCAAATGCCGATGAGGTCCAGCAGCTTGGCATTGCTCCAAGCGGGGGATCACCTGGTGCGTGGAGCAAGCGTGGCCACCTGGAATGATGTGCTGAGACCACTGCACTCATCACCAAGCAAACAGGAAGGAGACTTTCAAATTTGCAAAGGCATTTACGTGGTGGGGATGATGGTTGGTCACCTGAGGGCAGGGCAGTAGAGTTCAAACCGATGACCAGAGAGGCGAGAACAGGCATTGTGGGACACCACCCGGTGGCCAATCACAGTGCTGTAGTCGCCATGGTGTCTACACTGGCAACCCGGTGCTGTAGCCATGGCGCAGGAAGCTGTACACCTCATCGAGGTGGTTTTTTTTATAGTGCTACAACTGTGCAGTTTGTGGCTTGGCAGTGTGTACACCTCAGGAGTTACAATGCTCAAAGTGCTCAGAAACTTTCCAGTGTAGACGGGGCCTTATTTGTAACCTGATCCATAACTGAGCCTCATAGACACTAACAAAATATAAATAGGTGGTTACAAAAAATGATAAGTATGACTTTTAGAATAATGGAGCTCCCCCCACCCCCCCCCTTTTTTTTTTTTTAAAGATGGGAATTTAATGTGGTCTTGACAGTCCTAGGTAATTTTATCTGCAGAGCAATTGCATCATGGGAAGTGACTATGCAGACTCTCTCAGTCAATGTGCATCAGTCTTCACCTGGATGGCCAACTTTAGATGGAGGGCCTCGCTAGCAGTCTAGCAGGGAGTGCAACATTGGGCCGGCCAGCTTGTGCCAGTCATAAAACTGGGGGGCTGGAGAGGACTTTGAAAGATCATCTAGTCTATCTCCATCATGCTGAGGCAGTATTAGAACATCTCTGATCAATGTTTGTCTAGTAATAGGAATTCCACAACTTCCCTAGATGACCTGCTCCAGTTGGTTTCCTCATTCCAGACATTCTGGTCACATTTCCCATTCTACTCACAGACTTTATGTAGCCTCTAACAAGCAGCAGTGACCACATGTTGATGGATTTTTTTTTCTTCCTCTTAATGCTGTGTTGTGGCTTTGGTCTTCTTAGCTGTCAGATTGTTGCTGGCTCACCTGTAGAAATGTTGGCTTGAGGGTGTGATGAGAATAAAAGCAGAACCAAGAGTGCATAAGAAAACATAATGGTAAGAGAATAAGGCAAGTCTGTACTAAAACCTTTTACTATACCAGCAATGTTGGTTAGTAGCAATTCATTTACAACAACATTTCTATACCAGCAGAAGTCCTAGTGTAAATGCAGATTTACCAGCAAAAAAAATCTTTGCTGTACCTTTATAAAGTATGTCCACAGCATCAAGGTTTGCATTATAGCTATACTATCAAGCCTTTACTAATCTAGATTAGGCCTAAAAGTGCACAGCTCAATTCAGAGGCATTTGTACTCTTTCTACAGTCTCACTGAAGGTAGAAGATACACCTCTTTCATGGGCTTTTCCAGATTAATATATCAGCCACTGTCACCTCTCACTGGCTCAACACCTTCGTAAGCTGGGCTTGGTAGTGTCTTCAGCTTATGAAGATGCTATTTGCTATGTAGCAGGGTTGTAATTTGCACACATAGCACGGTGTAATTTATGGTTATATTGCTTTTGTAGTGGGAAATCCACACGTCTTTAACATTAGATTTTTAACTTTATTTTATTCAGTTCATTTTCTGAGATTCTTTGACTGCCATCAAGGTTTAATATTGAAGTCCTGTTTCAAATGAGTCTGTGGTATGCCCACAACCTGAATACTGTGTACAGATGTGGTCGCCCTATCTCAAAAAAAGATATATTGGAATTGGAAAAGGTTCAGAAAAGGGCTACAAAAATGATTAGGGGTATAGAACGGCTTCCATATGAGAAGAGATTAATAAGACTGGGACTTTTCAGCTTGGAAAAGAGGCAACTAAGGGGAGATATGATAGAGGTTTATAAAATCATGAGTGGTATAGAGAAAATAAATAAGGAAGTATTATTTACTCCTTCTCATAATACAAGAACAAAGGGCCATCAAATGAAATTAATAGGTAGCAGGTTTAAAACAAACACAAGAAAGTATTTTTTCATGCAACGCACAGTCAGTCTCTGTAACTCCTTACCAGAGGGTGTTGTGAAGGCCAATATTATAACGGGGTTCAAAAGGGAGCTAGATAGATTCATGGAAGAAGGGTCCATCAGTGGCTATTAGCCAGGATGGGCAGGAATGGTGTCCCTAGCCTCTGTTTGCCAGAAGCTGGGATTGGGTGACAGGACATGGATCACTTGATGATAACCTGTCTGTTCATTCCCTTTGGGACACCTGCCATTGGCCACTGTCAGAGGACAGGATACTGGGCTTGAAGGACCTTTGGTATGACCCAGTATGGCTGTTCTTATCTTCAAACAATCCTATTTCCTATACAAAAGTCTTTCAGCCCTTAAACTAGCCTTTTTGCAATTTAAGTGATTTAGTCTTTAAAGTTAAGTGGTCATCAAATACAGTAGTGCATTTTCTTCTTGGTAATCCTTGGAGAGGCTCATCTTGTCTTTCTGAGTTTGGCAAGGGCTTCCTGAAGCACTGCCAGATATTTACTTAGTTCCCCAATTAATATCAATATTTTTATATTCAAACGGCTTTTTATATTGTAACCGGTCATAGAATCAAATGACCTTGCTGTAATTGTACATTAAGCATCTTACTATTCTTCATGTAAAAATGGCATCAGGAACCTATTACATGGATGCTTGCATTTAGATACAAAACATTTACAACTAAATATCGCATAGGAAACTTATGCCACTATAAGCAGTTGAGAGACAACAAAGGTTTTCACATTTAAGAGAAAACATGAGTTAGAAGTAACCAATAGCTCCTGTAAAATGTTTCCCACCTATAAATGAAGATTTTAGAGTGCTTATAAAAGATCAGTTTCAAGAAGGCTATATATAAAATTCCTTGTAGGTTTAAAAAAAAAAAAGATTTTTTTTCTTGCAAAGAGATGGCATAAAGAGGCCCATTTTTATGACTGAATTTTTAGCTCTCATAACACGCCCTAAAGATCATTCTTCTTTGGAATATCTCAAATAAAGAATAGCCTTATAGTTTAAAAAGACTAAGATAATTTAACTATCTTACAGAGTTTGTGCTCTCGAGCTAAAGATCAGACCTGTACCAGGATGGCGTCTTGTACAAGGAGGATTCATCCTGTACTTCAATAAAGTGCTCTTATTGTTTGGTTTCCTTTTGATTGCATAGTTCCTAGATTTACAACCTACCAGGTCTCATACATTTACAACTTGCAGTTAAAGATTTCTATCAAACACTCTATACAAAGCATGAATCACAATAACTAACATTCATTTACATCTTTTAAAAGTAGTATAGAAGAAAATTAAAGCAAAATGGAAGTTGTAAAGCTACATTCCAGAGTCAGTAAACACACTTAGAAGTAATAAATATGGCTTTATGGTTATTCTCACATATTTGGTGCACGTCACTAGTTGACACAAAGCAGAGGTTCCTTGAACATTTTGTTTAATTGAATAAGCACCAAAGTCATAAGCATGTGAACTATCATGTTGTTCAAGCATCATGTATATAAAGTAACTGGTAAGTATCTGCTAAAACTCAGTAAAGGCAATCTAGTAGTAAGCTAACATTATTTTCGCATCTGTACTGAGATTTATCCCCTGCACCATAGAAATGGAAATCTGGTCACTGCTGCAGTATGGATGTGCTGAAATCTAATTTGTTGTACTGGGGCGATGGCATGGAGGCAATTCACCACTGGAACACCCCTGTGAGCCAGGACAAGACATTGCAAGGATTCTTCCACTCTAGCACCCCCTTTTGTCTGCCATTCTTGGCTACCTTACTATCCTTTTCTGCTCAGTTCTAGAATGCTGACTCCAGGCTGCTCCCCTGGACTACTCCCAGGCTTTGCAAGTTGCTCTTTGCTCCTTCTAATTGAGCACTACCTCCCAGGGGTTTCTCCCTGGAGGCCCTCTTCCCTAGCAGGTTCCACTGCCTCCCCTCCCAGAAACTTCCCTGCTTCCTACTGCAGGGCCTCCTGCAGGAGCCTAACCTGTTTCCTTTGGTTCCTATCACAGCTTCCCCTTGACATTGATTTCACAAGCCTTTTTAGTATGATATGCTAACACCTGACCTCATTAGCCCGATTCCCTCTGGCTGCAAGGCAGTTAATTATGGCACCGCTATAGCTGGGCCCATTTCTCCTTAAAGGGGCCAGTCACCCTGTGACCGTCGAGATGAGTGTTGAAACATGGTGCTATACAAACATGATTCCAGGCATATAAGCAGATCCACAAGCTTGTGTACCCTGGGAAAATTATCCGTTGCTGACAAGGGGATGCAACTGACCAGGATAACTGCAGAAAAGGCCAAACAGCATTCGGCAACTATGGTTCAACCAGATTTTAAACATGGTTTCTGATATGCTGAATGCACCTTGTCTTTGGATATGCTGGCAATTAAACCACATGCAGCATCAATTTAGTTGTCCCAAGTAACTTTTCCTCATGTAAAAGGTCTGGGCATCTGCCTACAGTCCTAGAACCATGTTTCCTTAGTGCAGACAAGATTTCAGGTTCAGGGAAAGTTGCTTTGCTGAATCTGTGAAGTACTTGTCTGATTGGCTGTTCACATGTGTGTGCCACTCTCAGTGATCTGTTCCCTGATTTTGTTTCCGGGCCAAGAATGTAAATTTTCCATAGTGCAGCTATCATTTCATACCTTTATCATTAAAATAAACTAACACCACCAGGGTAAGGGTGCTAAGGAGGTAAATGCAGTACGAACTCAAACTTGGCATGAACTAAAGATCCTGGCATTAAATGAAGATATTGATATAATAGTCATTAGGCATCTCAGAAATTTGGTGGAATGAGGATAATCTACGGAATGTGGTAATACCAGGGTACAAAACATATTGGAATGACAGCTTAGGTCATGCTGGTGAGGGAGTGGCTCTGTATGTGAAAGACAGCACAGAGTCAAATAAAGTAAAAATTTTAAATGACTCAAATTGTACCAGAGAACCTCTACGGATAGAATTTCCATGCTTGAACAATAAGAGTATAGCATTAGGCATATACTACTGACCACCTCACCAGGATGGTGACAGTGACTGTGAAATGCTCAGGGAAATTAGAGAGGTTACAAAAGCAGAAAACACAATAATAATGGGGGTATTCAACTATCCTCATATTGACTGGGTACACGTCACCTCAGGATGGGATGCAGAGATAAAATTTCTAGACACATTAAATGACTGCTTCTTGGAGCAGCTAATCCTGGAACCCTCAAGGAGAGAGGAAATTCTTGATTTAGTCCTAAGTGGAGCACAGAATCTGGTCCAAGAGGTGAATATAACTGAACCACTTGGTAATAGTGATCTTAATGTAATCAAATTTAACAACCTGGGGGGGAGGGGCGGAAATGCAAGAGAAACTCACCGTTGAAATTTAATTTTTACAGGTGTTCACAGCATTGAGCTGTCCATCTGACTCTCACCAACAAGTCCAATTAGCCTCAAATCAACCCTGTGTATCAGGGGTGAGGGAACATGGAATCAACTTATTTAAACAAATACATTTACTCATCACCATAACCAAAGAGAGGGGCAGGTAGCATGTGGCGAACAAACCTCTACTAAACTGTCCTTTACTGGAAATGCTTACTCGGTATTCCTGAAAAATTTACTGACAGGACAGTGTAGTGTTCGGCTTGTAAAACTGAAGAGAAAATGGGTATGAAGACCATGTAGGAAAATCCTGTTCCAAGAAATGCTTGGAAAACACCTACAATCCGGAGCAATCCATTGGTCAATTCCAAAGGCTAACAACATTTTCTGCTTCCGTTCTCAGAAGTATTTTTATGAGCCCCAAGGATAAGTCTTTTCTGACAGGGATGGTTTGGCAGTATCTACAGAACAGGGGTAACTCCTCTGGATGCAGGCAAATCACCCCAGCCTTCCCTTCAGTTTGGCTGCAGGCTTTTGACAAGGAGCTCCCAGAAGCCAACAAGTCACCACTCCATTGCATCACTAGTTAACAGATTAGATGAGTTGTGACAAAGTTCCTCCTCTACCTTGGTGGGTCCTGCGCTTATTGGCAGATTTGCTCGCCTCAGTGATCTTCCCCACAGTCTGGGTCAACTCCTCCTGTGTCTGATCAGGAGTTGGGAGGTTTGGGGGGAACCCAGGCCCACCCTCTACTCTGGGTTCCAGCCCAGGGCCCTGTGGATTGCAGCTGTCTATAGTGCCTCCTGTAACAGCTGCATGACAGCTACAACTCCCTGGGGCTACTTCCCCATGGCCTCCTCCAAACACCTTCTTTATCCTCACCACAGGACCTTCCTCCTGGTGTCTGATAACGCTTGTACTCCTTAGTCCTCCAGCAGCACACCCTTTCACTCCCAGCTCCTTGCGCCTCTTGCTCCCAGCTCCTCACACGCACTTCCTCTCCTCTGGCTCTCCCTTGCCTGACTGGAGTAAGCTCCTTTTTAAACCCAGGTGCCTTGATTAGCCTGCCTTGATTGGCTGCAGGTGTTCTAATCAGCCTGTCTGCCTTAATTGGTTCTAGCAGGTTCCTGATTATTCTAGTGCAGCCCCTGCTCTGGTCACTCAGGGAACAGAAAACTCTTTCTCCAGTGGCCAGAAGATCTCCCTTTGACTCCTCTGCTATAGAGGGTAGGAGGGGGAGGGATGGTGCTGTTCCTGTTCCCACTGGGCCCTCGCTGCTGCTGTTACTGCTCCAGCTGCTCCCCTGGCTGGGCTAGACACCACCACCCACCCCCTTTCTCTGCTATCTGTTTGCTGGCTGGCCAGTAGATTTCCCCCCATCCCCACCTCAGTTGCTGCTGTTACTCCATCTATGGCCCCTTGGGGGGGGCTGCTGGCCTGCTCCCCAGAGGAGGGGAGTGAGGGACCCCAGCTCCAGTCCTTGTTGCTGAGGACGCCACCACCTTCTGAGCAGGGTCCCTCCTGCCTGGCCACCAGACCACCACCTGGAGCTGCTGGAGCTGCTGTGTTTGCTACTGGGGACCTGCTGGAGCCCCAAGGAGGGGTAGGAGGAGGAGAGTGCTGCCTGCTGGTGGAGGACCACATAGGGACTCTGAAGACCACCGTGGAGGGGGCACTTGAGGACTGAGTATTTTTTCAAACTGTGCTCTTGTGGTGGGGGTTTGGACTGTGTCTGTTGGGACACCGGGGGTGTGGCGTGGAGCCTGCCCCCCGGTCCATCCGTGTCCCCCTTCGCCCCCACCACCATCGTTGCCCCCTCCACTACCCCCGCTGGCTGTTTTCCCTTCTGCCTCGGCCTCCTGCCTCTGGGACTGAGCTGTTCACCTGGCTTGCCACGCCCTTTTCTATCGTTTGGGCCTGCAGCAGCAGCAGCCAACCATTGACTTTTTGCACAAGTGCCCGTGGGCGCACCCCCCCACCCCTCCCCCTTGTCCGGGCCCCCTCTCCTTTGCCACATTTGTCTGCCCCACCCATTTCCCTCTGCGGCCCTGATTGTCCTGCCCCAGCCCTGCAGCTAGCCCCGTGGTCCCTCTGCCCCGTTCCTAGCTCGACCTTTCCCCCCCCAACCCTGTGATCCCCCAGCCCTGATTGGTCCCTCCCCTCGTGCGCCCATGCCCCCTCCCATGTGCTTGTGCCTTTCCCCCTTTTGAGTTTGCCCTTGTTCACTATACCCCCTATGTTGTTAGCCCCCCGATCTGCAACTAGAAGAGCCGGAATTCCCCTCTGGGTCGGTGGCCTGCCACCCTCCCGCCCCTGGGTCCTCGATTGCTCCCCACAACCCCTTTAGCCTTCCCTTTCTGGCACCCTCCTCCCCTGCCTGCAGCCTAGCGGGGAGGGATGGTCGCCTCCTCTCCTTCCCCTCCCCTCGCTGTTTGTCCCCCTCCCCACTCTCGTTATGGCGGGGGACGTGGCAGGGAGACCCCTCGCGATGCTCCCACCACCCCTCCTCCAGACACCCCCGTGTCCGTTCCCCAAGCCTCTACTTCGACCGCCGCTGCCGGTCTATCTGTCACCGCCCCCGCTGGGGCACTGGCAATGGCGAGTACTGGGGAGACGTCCGCTGCTGCCACGTCCCTCGCCCCTTCCGATTCGGGGGGAGCCCCCCCAGCCGGTGGGAAAGGTCGGGGTGGGAAGAAGGGTAAGGGCCCCGCTAAAAAGACCAAGCCCTCCATGGCGGGGACTATCCCCGCTGCCGTGGCCCTGCTACCGGCCGCAGCATCCCTCCCCGCTGTTCCCTCTACCAGCTCCATGGGTGTCCCTCCCCCAGCCCCCAGGGCATATGCCCAGGTGACGGCGGCCCCCCCTCCTGCCACTGCTCCTCCGACCGCTGCTTCCGCTACCATCTATAGTGGCGGGGGCCCCTTCCCCACCTTGACCAGGAAGCACGGCGTCCGTTGCCTCCTGGTGCCCGTCTCGCCCCACGTGGAGACCTACGTGCGGGCTTTGGCGAGTGTTGTGGGGCCCACGGCCATCGTGGCGGCCTCCAAAATGTACGGGAGGGTAGTTTTCTTCCTGGCATCGGAGGCCGCTGCCCAGGAGGCGGTAGAGACGGGTCTGGCGGTGGGGGGCGTGTTCGTCCCCCTGGAGCCGTTGGAAGACCTGGGGGTCCGCCTGATCCTGACCTCCGTCCCTCCCTTCCTGCCCAGTGCCACCCTGCTGCCCGCTCTTTCTGCCCTGGGGCGCCCTATCTCCGTCATCAGCCCTCTCCCGTTGGGCTGCAAGGACCCCGCCCTCCGTCATGTCCTCTCGTTCTGCCGGCAAGTGCAGCTTCAACTACCTCCGGCGGTACGTGACGGAGAGGCGCTCGAGGGGTCCTTTGTGGTCCCCTACCAGGGAGCCCGCTACCGGGTGCATTACTCAACGGGGGAGGCCCGGTGCTACCTCTGCCAGGCGATGGGGCACGTCCGGAGGGACTGCCCCTTGGCCCGGCACGGAGGATCATCCGGGACCCCCAAGCCCCGGCAAGACGATGGCCCTGTCACTGCCAGTGCCCCTGGCTGCCCAGCACCTGAAGCTGCCCCTCCTCCTTCTCGGTCCACCGCTGTGGAGGAGGGTGTGGTGGAGATAACGCCGGGTGTGGGAGAGGGCCTGCCCCAGGGAGACTCCTCCCTTGTTCCTGATGCCCCTCCATTGCCTTCCCGAGTCTCTGAGCCATCGCCCTTGCCCCCAGACCCGACCCCTGTTAGCCAGCCCCCGGATGATGCCATGGAGGGCTGGTCCTTAGTGCAGGGGAAGCGGGGCAAGCGGAAGGCTCGGGACCCGTTCCGTTCTTCGGATTCGGAAACCCCCCAGAAGAGCAGGAAGGGGGACACCAATGATGAGCCTTCCGCCTTGCCCCCTGACGATGCCCGTTTTGTGGTGCCGGCTGAGGACGACGTGGCAGCATTGGACAGTGACGCTGCCCCTCCTCCGGGGTCCCTTCCCGAGGAAGCCCCCGAGGGAGCCCCTCTTGCCCCCTTGCCATCCAAAGCCCCCGCGAGCGCTGCGGTAGGCGTCGCTTCAGGTGTTGGCGGGGAGGGCCCCGGGGTGGTGGACGGCAATCTCCCCTCCATCTATGAGGAGATCGAGGCCCTGGGTCTGACCCCGGTTACGCAGGGGGAGGACGACCTTTTGCCAGCGGGCCTCGATCTGTGTGACCTCACCTCGGTCCCCCTGTCCCCGGGTTCCCTTCTCCTGACTGCTGCTCCCGCCTCTGAGGGTCCCCTGGGGTCTTCCATCAGCCCGGCTGCAGGTGGCACCTCGCTGACTGCCGCCGAGCCCACTGAGGCGACGGCCGGTGCCCCGCTGTCCGGACCCGATTCCCCGGGGGTGTCCCTCTTGGGTGTGGGTCCAACCGACCTCCTTCCCGGACGGGGACCCCATTGTTGACTTTCCATCTCCGGATGCCGTGGCTGTCGTTCCAGCCGTTGTGGCTGCGCCCGGCGTCGTTGTGGGTCCCCTTCCCGCTCCCATGATCCCTGAGCTTGACCAAGAGGGGCAGCCTTCCTGCGGCCCAACTATTGAGGCTCAGGATCCTGCCTCTGCCCCTCTCCCCGATTCTCTTCCTGATCCCACCCCTACTCCTGACCCCTGCCCTATCTCTGATGCCAGCCCCACCCTTGTCCCCTCCGCCTCCCGTGATGCCATTGCCGGCCCTGGGGAAACCCCCCAGCGGGCGGCCTTAGTTGTTTATCCCTGCCCTGACCCATCAGGGGCTGCTGTTCTCCTTCCGCCGCCCCCTGTTGAACCGGGGAGCGGGGTGGGCCGCGTGGAGTCGGCCCATCAGACGCCACGTCGAGGATCTGCCCCCGGCCTGCCCACCTCGGTGGGCCACGGGGCTGTGACGGGGGCCCCGCTGGGGGATGGTCATCGATCCGTTACCCCGCCCCCCCATGCGCTGAGGGAGGAGCTGCGGGAGTTCCTTGAGGACGTCCGTGGCTCCCGTAACAAGGTCCAACTTGCGCTCCAGTGGTGGAGGGATTTCCATCTGATCCTCCAGGCCGCAAGGGCCCTCATGGGGGAGGGTAAGAGGACTGGGAAGCAGGCCGCCGCGGCCTACCGGCGGGTCCACCTCTTCCGTGACTCTCTACTCACCTACGGGGTTGGTCACGGATTGCTGCGCAGCCCAACGGAGGCCGTGGGCGTGTCTGCCGACGGGGATCCCCCCCAGCCCTCCTCATGGCGCCGATCATCTTTGCCACTTTGAATGCCCAGGGCTGTAGGATGGGTCTCCGCAGGAGCCAGGTACTCTCCTTCCTTTGGGACGGGGGGTACTCTGTGGTTTTCCTGCAGGAGACCCCTACGGATCCGGCCGCTGAAGCTAGCTGGCGGCTGGAGTGGGGGGACAGGGTCTACTTTAGCCACCTCTCGGTTCGCTCGGCAGGAGTGGTGACCCTGTTCTCCCCCGACCTATGGCCCGAGGTGCTGGGGGTCGCCAAGGCTGTGCCGGGCCACCTGCTGCACCTCCGGGTCTGCATGGAGGGGCTTGTGGTTAATCTCGTCAACGTCTACGCCCCGACATCGGGCCCAGAGAGGTTGCGTTTTTATCAGCAGGTGTCCGCCTTCCTCGGCTCCCTGGATCCTCGTGAGTGCCTGGTCCTGGGCGGGGACTTTACCACCACCCTCGAGGAACGGGACCGCTCGGGGACTGAGCAGTGCCCGGCCACCGCGGACGTCCTCCAGGAGATTGTCGAACGCCACTCCCTGGTGGACGTCTGGCGCGACCACCACCCGGACGACGTCTCGACGTTCACCTTCGTCCGGATGGAGGCCCATCGGTCGCGCCACTCCCGGCTGGACCACATTTACCTGTCACGTTTCCACCTTTCACGAGCCCACTCCTCCAGCGTTCGGCCGGCTCCCTTTTTGGATCACCACCTTGCCACCGTGACGGCCTCTCTCTGTGCGGAGAGGCCGGGGCCAGCCTATTGGCACTTTAATAATAGTTTGCTGGAGGACGCGGGCTTCATGGCGTCCTTCCGGGAGTTCTGGCTGGCCTGGCGAGGGCAGAGGCGCGCCTTTCCCTCGGCGGCGGTGGTGAGACCTGGGGAAGGTGCGCGCCCGGCTCTTCTGCCGCGACTACACCCAGGGCACCAGCCGACGGAGGGATGTGGCGATAGAGCAGTTGGAACGGGCGGTCTTGGAGCTAGAGAGGCGTCCGGCCGCCAGCCCCGAGGATCCATCCGTCTGCGGAGCGTGCCGGGAGAAGCGGGAGGAGCTCCGGGTCCTCAAGGATCATCGAGCCCAGGGTGCCTTTGTTCAATCCCGCATCCGCCTCCTTTGGGAGATGGATCACGGCTCCCGCTTCTTCTACACCCTGGAGAAAAGGAGGGGGGCCAAAAAGCACGTCACCTGCCTCCTGACGGAGGACGGCACCCCCCTCACGGATCCGGCGGAGATCTGCGGGAGGGCCAGGGCCTTCTACGCGGCTCTTTTCTCCCCGGATCCGACCGATCCTAACGCTTGCAAAGTGCTCTGGGACGGACTCCCGACGGTCAGCGCGGGTGACCGGGACCGGCTGGAGCTTCCTCTCACTCTGTCCGAGTTCTCGGAAGCCCTCCGTCGCATGCCCACCAATAAATCTCTGGGCATGGATGGGCTGACCGTGGAGTTCTACCGCGTGTTCTAGGACATCCTCGGCCCAGACCTAGTCACCATCTGGGCCGAGTCTTTGCGGAGCGGGGTCCTCCCTCTCTCGTGCAGGCGAGCCATGCTCGCCTTACTACCGAAGAGGGGGGACCTCCGCGATTTACGGAATTGGCGTCCCGTCTCGCTCCTCAGCACGGACTACAAAATCGTTGCCAAGGCCATCTCGATGCGGCTAGGGTCCGTGCTGGCGGACGTGGTCCACCCAGACCAGACCTACACCGTCCCGGGCCGCACAATCTTTGATAACCTGTATCTGGTCCGGGACCTTCTGGAATTAGGGTGTAGGGATGGTCTGTCGTTCGCCCTCTTGTCCCTGGAACAGGAGAAAGCGTTCGACAGGGTGGACCACGGGTATCTCCTGGGCACTCTGCAAGCGTTTGGCTTCAGACCCCAGTTTGTGGGTTTTCTCCAGGTGCTGTACGCTTCCGCGGAGTGTCTGGTCAGGCTCAACTGGACCCTGACCGAGCCGGTCAGCTTTGGGCGAGGAGTACGGCAGGGGTGTCCCCTCTCGGGTCAGCTGTACGCTCTGGCGATCGAGCCCTTCCTCTGTCTCCTCCGTCAGAGGCTGACAGGGTTGGTGCTTCGGGAGCCGGAGCTGTGACTGATCCTGTCGGCATATGCCGACAATGTGCTCCTCGTGGTCCAGGACCCAGGCGACTTGGCGCGGGTGGAGGCTTGCCAGGCCATTTACTCGGCGGCCTCCTCTGCCCGGGTCAACTGGGTCAAGAGCCATCTGGTGGAGCATGGGTCCGCTGCTCTATCTCGGCGTTTACCTTTCTGCCACGCATCCATCTCTGCCGGAGAACTGGCACGGTTTAGAGGGCAAGGTGACGGAGCAGCTCCGGAAATGGACAGGACTACTCCGGTGCCTCTCTCTCCGAGGGAGGGCGCTGGTGCTGAATCAACTAGTCCTGTCCATGCTCTGGTACTGGCTCAACACCCTGGTCCTGGCCCCGGATTTCCTGGCCAACCTCCGGATGGCGGTTCTGGAGTTCTTTTGGCCAGGAACGCACTGGGTCTCTGCAGGGGTCCTCCACCTGCCCCTGGAGGAGTGGGGGCAGGGCCTGAAGTGCCTGTGCACTCAGGTCCACGTCTTCCACCTCCAGGCCCTCCAGAGGCTCCTGTATGGTGCTGGTAGTCCGGCGTGGAGCGTATTGGTGCACGCCTTCCTCCGCCGCTTCCGAGGGCTCCGATACGACCAGCAGCTCTTTTATCTCCATCTGAGAGGTCTTCCGCGAGACCTCTCCGGGCTGCCGGTCTTCCACCGAGACCTCCTCCGGACCTGGAAGCTCTTTTCTACGACCAGGTCTGTGGCGGCCACCGTGGGGGTTGATCTCCTCGCGGAGCCCCTGCTCCACAACCCCCAGCTTCGTGTGCAGGTGGCGGAGTCCCCCGCGGTGCGCCAGAGGCTTGTCTTGGCAGGAGTCACCAGGGTCAGAGACCTCCTGGACTACGACCGGGGAGACTGGCTGGATCCCCTGACGCTCACTCAGCGCGTACTTCAGGAGGTGAAGGCTGCTTTACTGCCCGCTGCTCGGGCCTACCTCGACCGGGTCCTGTGAGAGGGCACGCCCCGCCCACCTTCCACCCCGGGCCCCATGGACCTTTTTATCGGGCCCCTGCCCCGTGGACCCAATCGACCCCCTTGCCCTTTCATTGCGAGCTGGCTGCCCGATCTGCAGCCGGTTCTGTTCCAGAACGCGCCAAGAAAACATCTGTACACGCTCATGCTCCACACTCTTCACTACCTCACCCTCGCGTCCCGCCCCGATATCAAATGGCGGGACCTCCTGCCACCTCTGGAGGGTGAGGAGCCCCGGTGGGCCAGCTTGTATTCTGCCCTGGTCCCGAGGCCTGCCGGGGATGTCAGTTGGCGGCTCCTTCACGGGGCCGTGAGCACGGGCGTGTACTTGGCGTGGTTTACCCCTGTCCCCAACACCTGCCCTTTTTGCGGCGTGAAGGAGACCCTGGCGCACATTTATTTAGAGTGCACCAGGTTGCATCCCCTGTTCCGGCTCCTCTTGGATCTCCTATTGCATTTTTGGTTGCACTTTTTCCCTCACCTGTTTATCTATGCACTCCCCATCCATGGCCCCACAAAGTCGCGGGATCTCCTTATCAACCTCCTCTTGGCCCTGGCCAAACTAGCCATCTATAAAACCAGGGAGAGGAGGTTGGCCGACGGGATTTCCTGTGACTGTGGGGCCTATTTCCGCTCCTCTGTCCATTCACGCATCCGGGCAGAGTTCCTCTGGGCGGCATCCACTGGCTCCCTTGACGCCTTTGAGGAGCAGTGGGCGTTGTCTGGGGTTCTCTGCTCGGTGTCCCCATCAGGTTCCCTTCGTTTAGCCCTATGACCTCACTCCCAATCCTGTTTTTTTCATTGGTTGTCCCACGTAATTAGTTAGTATCCCAGACCTGTGGATCTTCCCCTTAGGCTGGGGGGAGGTCCTTTAGCAGTGGGCGGGCTTTGCCCGCCCACTTCCTGGATACTAATAGGACCAGACTCCTGTACCCCACTGGCCTGGGTCTGTCACAGAGTGTATAAAGGTCAAGCTGAAAGCAGGGTGATTTCCCATCCACTGAAGCTCCCCTGAATATAAAAGACAGGGTACAGATATTGTGTATAGGTCTCAACCAAGATCTTAAAAAATAAGAGGCCAGTGCAAGTATTTTATTGATTTCAATGGGCGCTCAACATTTTTGAAAATCAGGCCACTTATTTAGAAGGCTCACAAGGTTAAAACACACACACACACACACACCAACAAAAAACCTTGGTTCTGATTTTGAGAGGTACTGAACACCCAGCTTTCCAAGTGAAGTCAATGGGAGCTGTAGGTCCTGGTCACCTCTGAATAACACATCCTTTATAACAGTGGTTCTCAAACTTTTATACTGCTGATCCCTTTCACATAGCAAACCTCTGAGTGCGACCCCTCCTTTTAAATTAAAAACATTTTTTTATATATTTAATAACATTATAAATGCTGGCTGCAAAGCGGGGTTTGTGGTGGAGGCTGACAGCTTGCGACCCCCCCACATAAGAACCTTGCAACCCCCAGTTTGAGAACCCCTGCTTTATAATATCTCTGTTTACATTTACTTAGTTTCCCTTCTACCACAGAATCTTTAATCTCCCATCCGAGTGATCTACATAAGATCAATTTTCTTTCATCCAGTCTTTGGTTCCAGTTTGTCCTCACTGACTGCCAACTTAAACACACACAACGATAACTAACTACCTATGGTACATGTGTCCATCACCCTCCTATTTATGTGCCCATATCCTCCCATAATTCAGAGCATACATTCCTCCATACCAATAATGTGCTCCCCAAAATGTTATAGAGTCTACCTGAGATAATCTCCATTGTGTAATGTCCTAGCAACAGAAGTCTTGCTCCTCTTTGGAAACTTCTGAAGATATGTTTTCCTGGTGATCCCAATTTTCCCACTTCCCAGAATCAATGCCAAGTCATCTGTTGGTTGAGATAAATAAGCTATCTCAGAGCACTTCTCTTGCCCCAATCCTTAACTGTGTGTTGAACATTCCATTTTTGTCCAGTGCAGTTCTGCATTACAAGTCTGTAAGGCGAAGATGGATTGTCCTTTACAATTTCGAGGCATCTCTTAGTTTTCTTGTTCATCACGGATGAGCCCTGCAAAACGAAAGAAGCATGAGACAAGCTGCAGTCTGCACTTCAGAACTGAGTGCCCAGGCAATAAACAATTCTCTTGATTTCTGTGGTATGTCAGGTCAGTGAAAATGTTGTCTGCACACAGACAGAATACATTTTTGTCACTGCATCTAGCTTGACTGTGGTCATAGGTAGGAAAGAAAGTTTCTCGGTTTGACTGAGTGAACCAAACTGCAGCTTCAGAAGGTGGAAAGTTATTACTCTGGAGTGAAGTTAGCATCAGCCTGCCAGCTAGTAATAAATTAGTAACAGAAAGAACACTCTGGTCTCATTTCAGTTGTTGGATTAGTGTGCAGGTGCTGCGTGGGGTCCGTGGCCTGTTCTATACAGGAGGTCAAATTAGATGATCTAGGCGCCCTTCTGGGTTTTAAAATCTATGACTCTGTAAGTCGGCAAAGAAAAGGACAAACCAGTGAGACACAGCAGAATGATAAAGTTATTCAAATATTCAAAGACTAGACAATATTTACAGATGTGATCCCTATAAATTAATCAGAAATACAAAAACAAGTCTTTTCTGGTAAACAGAAGAGTCTCCATATGTACTGACAAAGAGAGATCAGTAAGTTACAGGGAAACCTGTAAAGCCTATTCAAATACAGTTACCTTCTTTACAGTTCAAATAAATCATAGGATAGGTCTTTTGGCTGGCACTAATGCACATGTTGCACAAGGACAACCCTAACATCAAAGGGAACTCACTCAAGGCAGGTGGTTTTTCCCAAGTCAATACTAGAATGTGAAATGTTTTGTGTAGGGTGGGGTAATTTAAAGAGGTGAAATCATAGTGATAACAATACGCTGCCAAAGCTTTACACTTTAATATAGCTTTCCTTTTAAATACGGTTGGTCCACCCAGCTTCAATGGGCCCCACTACAAAACTGCATAGCCTTATATATGACTTATATGAATTATAGGTTTGCTTTTAAGATGGATTGACAGCCTTTCAAAGGTATCTGTTCTCTACTTTAAATTGTCTCCAGACATGTGGCCCCAAGCCAGATTAAGGACAAAAGAAATCTGTCAGAACCCCACCCTTCACGCCAAATCAGTAATATTTCTGGAGGTGGGTGATCCACAATGTTTCAAAACATTTTGCCCTGGGGGCAGGCTAACTTGGGCGGGAGGGGAGGGGAAAGAGGATGGCAACTAGGGGATACTTGTTTGAGAACTCTGGGGAGCAGAGCCAGGCTTGCCTGAGTTATGACTGGCCTCAATTCTCTCTGCCAAGAACCTGTCAAACTTGACACCATGCTCTTCTCTCTCTCCCAGTCTATGTTTTTATACCACCCAACCCCAGTAGTATCCGAGTATCTTAGACCAGATCCCAAAGAAGCAGAGGGAGGCCCTGTGCCCAGACCTTGAGTCAGTCTATCTAATGATTTGATGCCAGCTATCACTGCGGTGTTTAAGTACTGCACAAAATTAAGGAACTCAAATCTCAAATCGAAAGGTATTTTTCTGGGACAGAGGAGTATGGCTTTGTTTGGGTCAGGCTGTTTTGCCTTTGTAAAGATTGTCTGTCCTGGGTGAAGGCTTTATCAGATCACTTTCTACTGAACAGACGTCAGCCCACTCTGATCTCTTCTGACAAGTAGTTCCACAGCCAAGCTGCCGAGAATGGCCTGATCCCAGTGCATGATGGTCAGAATCCGTGTTGTTGCTAAGGACGCTGGGTGGTTGTTGGGAGAATGGAGGATAAAATGGAATTTGAGGTATCCAGGTCCTGATCCATTAGGTGTGGAGCACCTGCTGTTCCCAATGACATCAGCTTGGTTCCTTGAATTGCATGTGCAAATCCTACAGCTGGGGCTTCCCCATATGAAAATTTGTCCTCGTGTGTGTAAAGCATTTTAGGCTCTTTCAGGATGAAAGATGCCATTGCAATGTAGGGACATGGAAATTCACCTACCTGATTAAAATCCCAATGCATGTTCAGTCCCTTTTTCACAGCCTCATTACATTGCTCTATAAATGGCAGGTCTCCTGTACCAGGATCAGTTAGGCACCGATCTACTGTGTTCTGTCGAGATCGTAGGCCTCCTATATACATTTCTCCAGTGCTGAGATAAAACAAGTGCTGAAAGGGAATGTTACATTGGAGTAGGTGAGCTAGGACACTGACGAAATCCCAGAGGAGGATACCAGACATTTGTGAAACTGACTAACATTAGATACATGGGGCCAAATTCACTGATATCATTGAAGGTAAACCAGGATGAATTTGACCCACTAGAGTTATGACATCAGTCTTGTTCTCCTCTGTTCATAGAAAGCAGGTAGATCATTGTGGTGGAACTGTAATCAGTAGTGTCTGTCCTAGTGACAGAACAAGGAGTGAAGAGTGAGGAGTTCAGTCTGAATCCCATTCAATCCTTCACCTCTCTGCTGGAGCCACCACCGACAAGAACAATGATTGTCAATGTGTGTGTGGGGAAGGGAGGTGGTGAGGTCACCTCCCCATAAAAATGGAACTGACTTAATGTCCTTAGACCATGATGGAATCTGCCCTGGCCTGCAATGAGCAGAAGGTCAGACTAGATGAGCATGATGGTCCCTTCTGACCTTAAAGCAAGAGTGGGCAAACTACAGCCCGGGGGCTGCATCTGGCCCTTCACACATTTTAATCCAGCCCTCGAGCTTCCGCTGGGGAGTGGGGTCCAGGACTTGCGCTACTCTGGCGCTCCAGCCAGGGAGTGGGGTCAGGGGTTGGCCCTGCTCCGCGTGTTCCAGGGGTCTGCATGGCTCCCGGAAGCAGCGGCATGTCCCGCCTCCGGCTCCTACAGCCAAGGTGCTCCACATGCAAACCTTGCCCCAAATGCCACCCCCGCACCTCCCATTGGTCGGGAACCATGGCCAATGGTAGCTGCAGGGGCAGTGCCTGTGGACAGGATAGGGCACAGAGCCACCTGGTCACACCTTCACATAGGAACCGGAAAGGGGACATGCCTCTGTTTCTGGGAGCTGCTTGAGGTAAGCCCCACCTGGAGCCTGCACCCTGACCCCCTTCCATGCCCCAACCCCCTGCCCCAGCCCTGATCCCCTTCCATCCTCCAAACCCCTCAGTAACAGCCTGGAGCACCCTCCTGCACCTCCAACCCCTCATCCCCAGCCCCACCGCAGAACCTGCACCCCTAGCTGGAGCTCTCACCCCCCCCCACCACACCCCAACTCCCTGCTGCAGCCCAGAGCTCCCTCCCACACCCTGAACTCCTCATCTCTGTCCCCACCACAGAGCCCACACCCCCACCAGAGCCCTCACCCCCTCCCACACTCCAACCCCCAATTTTGTGAGCATTCATGGTCCGCCATACAATTTCCATACCCAGATGTGGCCCCTTGCGCCAAAAAGTTTGCCCGCTCCTACCTTAAAGTTTATGAGACTACTGCCATTCATTTTTGGTTTGGGATTGTATTTGTTTACTTACAAAATAAAATGTAGTCTTCCCTGCATGACAGCACATGAAGAACAATTTTCAGGAGTCTATTTAATTGTCTAGCAAAGGATCCAAAGCAGTGGCTAATAAAAGATTTCTGGTTGCAGTTAAATAGCTTGCTTGTAATACCTGTGGTGAGTAAGCATGACAGCCATACATTATTGGAGTGTTTCCAGGGACAGGGCCTTGATCTATGCAGATGTTCTCATTCAGAGTGTTTTTCATCTACCGAAATAAAACAGGCATATTAATGCATGGAATAACTACCACATCTTCCTGTTCCCACCACTGTTTTAGTAAACTCTGCTGAGAGCTATGCTGGTTTGCAGTTTTGCTTCAGACTCTGAAGTAACAGGAGAACACAGGATGGATTTAGAAGAAGAAACTGCAAAACAGCTTTTCAGAGCTGATTTCATCCCAGAAAACATGAGAAGCAAATCTAAAGGCTTTTCTAGTATCTATACATCAGAGAAACAATGGAGCTTGGTCTACACTACAAAAATTACATCCACTGGCCAACATAGCTATGCCAACAAACCCCCCCGTGTAGACACAGCTATGCTGACAAAGAGTGCTTCGCTTAGCTAATGTCATTGAGGGAAGTTTTCAGAGTAGCAGCCGTGTTAGTCTGTATCCGCAAAAAGAACAGGAGTCACAAGGTGCCACAAGTACTCCTGTTCTTATTGAGGGAAGTGTTTCACATACACTTGCAGAAGAACTCATTCTATTAACATATGGTGCATCTCCACTAGGGGTTCCGGCAAAGGCTCTATAGTGTAGACAACTCCTCAGCCTGCTATAACACAATTGTTCACTGACACAGTATAATCATAGAGCAGTCCCATATAAACCACATCACTCCATGCAGCACCAATAGAAAAGGCTGGATTTTTTCACCTGAAACATTTTGGAAATGTCTTTTTGACCAAAACAAAAATATTTCATTTGATTGAATTTTTAAAAACAATTGTGTTCTGTTTCATTGTGCGCAAAACAAAGGTTTGCATGCATCTGAGTTTGCACTTGGCTCAACCTGCACAGTTGAGTTTGCACATGGCACAATCTGTGTGTGCCCAATTCAGCCAGAGGAGGTCTGGCAATGTGGTCCACTGTTTTTAGATTGACAATTGTTTCTTTCACATTCTGTATATTTTACTCTTCTTTAGCTATAGTTTTCCCCACTATCACGACATTAATGATTATTGTTCCAGTCCAAATTAAAAAAGCAACTTAACAACTCTGAAATGAGTGACCAGAAGATACTGTCCTCCCTTGATTTATAGCTGTACAGCAGGTAATGATTATTTTGTTGGACTTTTAATTTCTGTGATGCATCTGCATAATAGTCTATTGAACATTGCAGACAACTATAGGGAGAGATTTCATCCAATGTTGTTCCCTGCTCTATGAGTACTGTTATGTTGCACAAAAATGTATCTAAATACCTTCCTATGCTATTTTATGCTTATGTCTTTAGACAATGGGAACAGTTTAGATATGCAATAGATACAGAAAGTTTTACAAAAAGACGACACTCACTTGAAATGTCTCTAAAACCTCTAGTAAAACATACCTGAATATGACCAATTTCCAAGAGCAACCCAAGTTAGACTGATCAGGAACACAGAAGAAATTGCCTTCAACAACCTCCATAATATTGGAGAGATCTAATTATTGCATCTGTTCAAAGAATATCAGGGTTGGAAGGGACCTTAGGAGGTCATCTAGTCCAACCCCCTGCTCAAAGCAGTACCAATTCCCAGATTTTTACCCCAGTTCCCCAAGTGGCTCCCTCAAGGATTGAACTCACAACCCTGGGTTTAGCAGGCCAATGCTCAAACCACTGAACTATCCCTCCCCCATACATGCACAGTACTTACTGTTCCGTAGCCAACAATGGTGGTCAAAGGTATTAAGTTAGGATAAATGTTCTTTATGTACCAGTCAAAGCTTTTACAGTTCAGTTTCTTTCTTAGCTCCTTTCTGGAAGAAACATCTCCATAGTCTATTCCAGGATTCTGAAAAAACATCACATTTTTTCAGACATTAATTTTAAAAGAGAGAGGGGGGAGAGAAGGGAAAATGCCCCCACCCTCTTGTGCTCCCTGTCCTCTTTTTGTGCTTCTTCATAATATATAAAGAGTATCTAAAATCCGCTCTTAAAAAATCCCTGATTACTTTTACATTAGAAATTCAGATTGTGTTTTGCCTGGAAGACTATGAATGATTGGAGAATGAGTATGTCTATGAAATCACAGATACAATGGATGTAAAAACTAATTAATTGAGAGAACTAGTGCTTTTTTATTCAAGCTACTTTGTTTTCATTAACATCTAGTTAACTAAACCACTGGCAAAAAAAAAAATCTCCTTTTTTTAAAGACTCAAAACACCACTCCAGGTAAGCGCAATACACCTTTGAACTATAAATTCTACCATTAAAAAAAAAGGACTTGGCATTCTTGATGTCTTTAAGAGGAAAGGAAATAAAAATTAAAAACAGCATGCAGAGCATCTTACATCAAGAAAGAAAGAAAACAAGGTCACAAAACCTCCCCCCCACCACCACCTTTGCCAGGTCACCTTTAAAGGAAAATGGCAGTGTACAAAAATGTGATCTGTTACTAGTTATGAAGAACAATAAATCACTACACATTTTAAATGTGTGAAACAGAACCAAAAATATCTCGGAGTATCAAAGAGGAAGCTGCCATTTTGCCACGCTCATGAGGTATGCTTTGTCGATCCCTATGAGATTTACAAAAACTAGCCAATCTTGAGGAATGTATGCACTGCACTAGGATTTACTGTAAGTAACGATGTATAAGAAATTCCAGTTTGCATTATATATGGTATTAATTGGCATAACTTACAATGATATGTAGAGAGACTGTAGTTGAAGGCATGAGCACAACAGTGGAGGAAAGTTAAGATTGAGCTTTCAACCATCTCTTTGAATTTCCTTAATTCTGAGTGCTTGATTTCCCAACACAAATGTTTCTCAGCCTGCAGAGCATGCTGTAAGGCCCACTCTTTCTTTATCCCTTGCCTGTGAGAAATGGCTGTCCGAGAGTGGGGAGGTGGGACTCTGCAGCATTTTGGGCATGGCGGTCAATTAGTGTAGGGTGTTGCTGGGTCGCTTGATTAAAAGTAACTGACTTGCCTATTATTTATTAGTGCATTTTAAAAGATATTCAAGGATGCCCTGTTCATTTGCTCTATGATCACAACTTGCAAAAATCCAAACAACATACTTTTTATTTAAAAAAAGTTAGAAATTTGGGGCAGAAACCATCTTTTTGTTTTATGTACAGTGCCTAGCACAATGGGGTCCTGCTCCATGACTCAGGCTCCTAGACACTGTAATAATAATAGTAATGTTTTTAAAGGGACAAATCTCACAAACACCTCTGTTTGCTATGTTTGGCCTCATTGCGATTTCTTGGCCTACTTAGACCACTATTAGTCATTTGCTCCCATACAACCATCTCAATTTAGAGAAACCAATTTTAAACAACCAAGCAAGCATATACACCTCAATAGGAAGATTCCATGCGAAATAAACCATGTATTTATAGTCGTCCATCCATACTTCGGCCACTCTCAGGGCGTTGCGTCTCATAGCAATGCTCAAGTCCAGCAAGTAGGGTTTGTGCGCTCTTTCCAGGTGAGCAACTCTTGAACAGGGCAAGACTTCTATCTGACCCCCACACTGCCAAACCTGTATGGATGAAGCAGGAGTTCCAGTGAATGTACATTTGGAGTTGGTTCTTTTCACCAGTGGTTAACATGATTTTGTTCTTTATAAAAGTGACTAAAAATTGCACCTCCTTACTCAACGGATCTAGTCACTCTCAGTATCCAGAGTCAGTTCTCATGACTTTAGTGATTAAGGGAAATTTTCAGGACTTTTCTTTTAGGCTCTGCAGAGCAAACAGGTACAGGAGAGTGAGGTGGAGGCTATTTAGTCTTTTGCATCATTATTAATTTCCAGTTACTGGACTAAGCAGTTACTCCCATGTAAATCCTTTGCATGAGGTTATACAGGAGTCACAAAGAGCAGAACTGGCCCTACAGAATCTTAATTATGATTAGGTTGCAGGAGAAGGAAAGAGACCAGCCTGACTCTCATATTCCAGGCTGTTTGCAGGGCTGGCACCTAGAAACCCCCCTCTCCCTCATCAATCTGCTTACAAACTGAGCACATTTGATACAAGAAATCATTGAGGGACAATGAAAAAGAAGCCCTAAAATGTTATTTTTGAAGTCACTTCTCTGAGCAGAAATGTATTTAATGGGCCTGATTCTCCATTCCTCTGCATTTTGTGCAGTCAGATACACCAGCACAGAGAAGAGGTATAATGGTACCATTCTAATATGGTGATGCTTTACACCCACCTTGCACTGGTGTAAATGAATATACATGTATCAGGCAATGAAGAATGAGGCCTCTGTGTATTTTAATGTATTAAAAGTGGAAAGGTGTTCATCCCCAGTGTGATAGACCCATGACAGTTGTGAACAGCAGAGTAGTCCTATTAGTATCCAGGAAGTGGGCGGGCGAAGCCCGCCCACTGCTAAAGGACCTCCCCCCAGCCTAAGGAGAGGATCCACAGGTCCGGGACACTAACTAAGTACGTGGGACAACCAATGAAAAAAACAGGAGCGGGAGTGAGGTCATAGGGCTAAACGAAGGGAACCGGATGGGGACACCGAGCAGAGAACCCCGGACAACGCCCACTGCTCCTCGAAGGCGTCAAGGGAGCCAGTGGACGCCGCCCAGAGGAACTCCGCCCGGATGCGTGAACGGACGGAGGAGCGGAAATAGGCCCCACAGTCGCAGGAAATCCCATCGGCCAACCTCCTCTCTCTGGTTTTATAGATGGCCAGTTTGGCCAGGACTAAGAGGAGGTTGACAAGGAGATCCCGCGACTTCGTGGGGCCACGGATAGGGAGTGCATAGATAAACAGGTGAGGGGAAAAGTGCAACCAAAAACGCAACAGGAGATCCAAGAGGAGCCGGAACAGGGGCTGCAACCTGGCGCACTCTAAATAAACGTGCGCCAGGGTCTCCTTCACGCCGCAAAAGGGGCAGGTGTTGGGGACAGGGGTAAACCGCGCCAAGCACACGCCCGTGCTCACGGCCCCATGAAGGAGCCGCCAACTGACATCCCCGGCGGGCCTCGGGACTAGGGCAGAATACAGGCTGGCCCACCGGGGCTCCTCACCCTCGAGAGGTGGCAGGAGGTCCCGCCATTTCGTATCGGGGCGGGACGCGAGGGTGAGGTAGTGAAGCGTGTGGAGCACGAGCGTGTACAGATGTTTTCTTGGCGCGGTCTGGAACAAAACCGGCTGCAGATTGGGCAGCTGGCTTGCAGTGAAAGGGCGAGGGGGGTGATTGGGGCCACGGGGCAGGGGCCCGATAAAAAGATCCACAGGGCCCGGGGTGGAAGGTGGGCGGGGCGTGCCCTCTCGCAGGACCCGGTCGAGGTAAACCCGAGCAGCGGGCAGTAAAGCGGCCTTCACCTCCTGAAGTACGCGCCGGGGGGTACGAGGGCTGGAGAGCCCCATGCGCTGAGCGAGCGTCAGGGGATCCAGCCAGTCTCCCCGGTCGTAGTCCAGGAGGTCTCCGACCCTGGTGACTCCTGCCAAGACCAGCCTCTGGCGCACCGCGGGGGACTCCGCCACCTGCACACAGAGCTGGGGGTTGTGTAGCAGGGGCTCCGCGAGGAGATCGACCCCCACGGTGGCCGCCACGGACCTGGTCGTTGGAAAGAGCTTCCAGGTCCGGAGGAGGTCTTGGTAGAAGACCGGCAGCCCAGAGAGGTCTCGCGGAAGACCTCTCGGATGGAGAGAAAAGAGCTGCCAGTCGTATCGGAGCCCTCGGAAGCGGCGGAGGAAGGTGTGTGCCAATACGCTCCACGCCGGACTACCCACACCGTACAGGAGCCTCTGCAGGGCCTGGAGGCGGAAGACGTGGACCTGAGTGCGCAGGCACTTCAGGCCCTGCCCCCCCTCCTCCAGGGGCAGGTGGAGGACCCCTGCAGAGACCCAGTGCGTTCCTGGCCAGAAGAACTCCAGAACCGCCGTCCGGAGGTTGGCCAAGAAATCCGGGGCCGGGACCAGGGTGTTGAGCCGGTACCAGAGCATGGACAGGACTAATTGATTCAGCACCAGCGCCCTCCCTCGAAGAGAGAGGCACCGGAGTAGTCCTGTCCATTTCCGGAGCCGTGCCCTCACCCCGCCCTCTAAACCATGCCAGTTCTCCGGCGGAGACGGATGCGTGGCAGAAAGGTAAACGCCGAGATAGAGCAGCGGACCCGCGCTCCACCGGATGGCCTGAAGCGCGGGTGGGAGGGAGCTCGCCTGCCACCCGTCCCCGACCACCAGGCCAGAGCTCTTGACCCAGTTGACCCGGGCGGAGGAGGCCGCCGAATAAGTGGCCTGGCAAGCCTCCACCCGCGCCAAGTCGCCCGGGTCCTGGACCACGAGGAGCACATCGTCGGCGTACGCCGACAGGACCAGCCGCAGCTCCGGCTCCCGGAGCACCAACCCCGTCAACCTCCGACGGAGGAGACAGAGGAAGGGCTCGATCGCCAGAGCGTACAGCTGACCCGAGAGGGGACACCCCTGCCGTACTCCTCGCCCGAAGCTGACCGGCTCGGTCAGGGTCCAGTTGAGCCTGACCAGACACTCCGCGGAAGCGTACAGCACCTGGAGAAAACCCACAAACTGGGACCCGAAGCCAAACGCTTGCAGAGTGCCCAGGAGATACCCATGGTCCACCCTGTCGAACGCCTTCTCCTGATCCAGGGACAAGAGGGCGAACGACAGACCATCCCTACGCCCTAACTCCAGAAGGTCCCGGACCAGATACAAGTTATCAAAGATCGTGCGGCCCGGGACGGTGTAGGTCTGGTCCGGGTGGACCACGTCCGCCAGCACGGACCCTAGCCAAATCGAAATGACCTTCGCAACGATTTTGTAGTCCGTGCTGAGGAGCGAGATGGGACGCCAATTCCGTAAATCGCGGAGGTCCCCCCTCTTCGGCAATAAGGCGAGCACGGCTCGCCTGCACGAAAGAGGGAGGACCCCGCTCCGCAAAGACTCGGCCCAGACGGTGACTAGGTCTGGGCCGAGGACGTCCCAGAACACGCGGTAGAACTCCACGGTCAGCCCGTCCATGCCCGGAGATTTATTGGTGGGCATGCGACGGAGGGCTTCTGAGAACTCGGCCAGAGTGAGAGGCAGCTCTAGCCGGTCCCGGTCGCCCGCGCTGACCGTCGGGAGTCCATCCCAGAGCACTTTGCAAGCGTTAGGATCGGTCGGATCCGGGGAGAAAAGAGCCGCGTAGAAGGCCCTGGCCCTCCCGCAGATCTCCGCCGGATCCGTGAGGGGGGTGCCGTCCTCCGAAAGGAGGCAGGTGACGTGCTTTTTGGCCCCCCTCCTTTTCTCCAGGGCGTAGAAGAAGCGGGAGCCGCGATCCATCTCCCGAAGGAGGCGGATGCAGGATCGAACAAAGGCACCCCGGGCTCGATGATCCTCGAGGGCCCAGAGCTCCTCCCGCTTCTCCCGGCACGCTCCGCAGAGGGATGGATCCTCGGGGCTGGCGGCCAGACGCCTCTCCAGCTTCAAAACCTCCCGTTCCAACTGCTCTATCGCCGCATCCCTCCGTCGGCTGGCGCCCCGGGTGTAGTCGCGGCAGAAGAGCCGGGCGCGCACCTTCCCCAGGTCCCACCATCGCCGCGCCGAGGGAAAGGCGCGTCTCTGCCCTCGCCAGGCCAGCCAGAACTCCCGGAAGGACGCCACGAAGCCCGCGTCCTCCAGCAAACTATTATTAAAATGCCAGTAGGCCGGCCCCGGCCTCTCCACGCAGAGAGAGGCCGTTACGGCGGCAAGGTGGTGATCAGAAAAGGGGGCCGGCCGAACGCTGGAGGAGTGGGCTCGTGAAAGGTGGAAACGTGACAGATAAATGCAGTCCAGCCGGGAGTGGCGCGACCGATGGGCCTCCACCCGGACGAAGGTGAAAGTCGAGACGTCGTCCGGGTGGTGGTCGCGCCAGACGTCCACCAGGGAGTGGCGTTCGACGATCTCCCGGAGGACGTCCGCTGCGGCCGGGCACTGCTCGGTCCCCGAGCGGTCCCGTTCCTCGAGGGTGGTGTTAAAGTCCCCGCCCAGGACCAGGCACTCACGAGGATCCAGGGAGCCGAGGAAGGCGGACGCCTGCCGGTAAAAACGCAACCTCTCCGGGCCCGATGTCGGGGCATAGACGTTGACGAGATTAACCACAAGCCCCTCCATGCGGACCCGGAGGTGCAGCAGGCGGCCCGGCACAGCCTCGGCGACCCCCAGCACTTCGGGCCGTAGGTTGGGGGAGAACAGGGTCGCCACTCCCGCCGAGCGAACCGAGAATTGGCTAAAGTAGACCCTGTCCCCCCACTCCAGCCGCCAGCTAGCTTCAGCGGCCGGATCCGTAGGGGTCTCCTGCAGGAAAACCACAGAGTACCCTCCGTCCCGAAGGAAGGAGAGCACCTGGCTCCTGCGGAGACCCATCCTACAGCCCCGGGCGTTCAAAGTGGCAAAGATGATCGTCGCCATGAGGAGTGTTTGGGGGGATCCTCGCCGGCAGACACGCCCACGGCCTCCGTCGGGCCGCGCAGCAATCCGTGACCAAACCCGTGGGTGAGTAGAGAGTCACGGAAGAAGCAGACCCGCCGGTAGGCCGCGGCGGCCTGCTTCCCGGTCCCCTTACCCTCCCCCATGAGGGCCTTTGCGGCCCGGAGGATTAGATGGAAATCCCCCCACCGCTGGAGCGCAAGATGGACTTAGTTACGGGAGCCACGGACGTCCTCAAGGAACTCCCGCAGCTCCTCCCTCAGCGCATGGGGGGGCGGGGTAACGGATCGAGAACCGTCCCCCAGCGGGGCCCCCGTCACAGCCCCGTGGCCCACCGAGGCGGGCAGGCAGGGGGCAGACCCTCGACGTGGCGTCCGATGGGCCGACGCCACGCGGCCCGCCCCGCTCCCCAGTTCAACAGGGGGCGGCGGAAGGAGAGCAGCAGCCCCTGATGGGTCAGAGCAGGGAAAAACAACTAAGGCCGCACCCTGGGGAGTATCCCCAGGGGCAGCAGTGGCATCACGGGAGGTGGAGGGGACAAGAGTAGGGCCAGGGGTCGGTTGGCCCACACCCAAGAGGGACACCCCCTGGGAATCGGGTCCGGGTAGCGGGGCACCGACCGTCGCCTCAATGGGCTCGGCAGCCGTCAGTGAGGTGCCACCTGCAGCCGGGCTGATGGAAGACCCCAGGGGACCCTCGGAGGCGGGAGCAGAAGCACCAGTCAGGAGTAGGGAACCCGGGGACAGGGGGACCGTAGTGAGGTTGCTCAGATCGAGGCCCGTTTGCAAAGGGCCGTCCTCCCCCTGTGTAACTGGGGTCAGACCCAGGGCCTCGATCTCCTCATAGATGGAGGGGAGATCGCCGTCCGCCACCCCGGGGCCCTCCCTGCCACCACCCGAAGCGACGCCCACCTCAGCGCTCGCAGGGGGTGCGGATGGCAAGCGGGCAAGAGGGGCTCCCTTGGGGGCGTTCTCGGGAAGGGACCCCGGAGGAGGGGCAGCGTCACTGTCCGGTGCTGCCACGTCGTGCCCAGCCAGCACCACAAAACGGGCGTCGTCAGGGGGCAAAGCGGAAGGCTCGTCATCAGAGACCCCCTTCCTGCTCTTCCGGGGGGCCTCCGAATCCGAAAGATGTAATGGGACCGGAGCCTTCCGCTTGCCCCGCTTCCCCTGCACTAAGGACCAGCCCTCCATGGCATCATCCGGGGGCTGGCTAACAGGGGTCAGGTCTGGGGGCAAGGGCAGCGGCTTAGGGACTCGGGGAGGCAACGGAGGGGCAACAGGAACGAGGGAGGAGTCTCCCTGGGGCGGGCCCTCTCCCACGCCCGGCGTTATCTCCGCCGCACCCTCCTCCACAGCGGTGGACTGAGAAGGAGGAGGGGCAGCTTCAGGTGCTGGGCAGCTAGGGGCACTGGCGGTGACGGGGCCGGCGCCATACCGGGGCTCGGGGGTCCCGGACGCTCCTCCGTGCCGGGCCAAGGGGCAGTCCCTCCGGACGTGCCCCATCACCCGGCAGAGGTAGCACCGGGCCTCCCCCGTTGAATAATGCACCCGGTAGCGGGCTCCCTGGTAGGGGACCACAAAGGACCCCTCGAGCGCCTCTCCGTCACGTGCCTCCGGCGGCAGTTGAAGCTGCACTTGCCGGCGGAACGAGAGGACGTGACGGAGGGCGGGGTCCTTGCAGCCCAACGGGAGAGGGCTGATGACAGAAATAGGGCGCCCCAGGGCAGAAAGGGCGGGCAGCAGGGCGGCATTGGGCAGGAAGGGAGGGACGGAGGTCAGGACCAAGCGGACCCCCAGGTCTTCCAAGGGCTCCAGGGGCACAAACACGCCCCCCACTGCCAGACCCGTCTCCACCGCTTCCTGGGCGGCGGCCTCCGACGGCAGGAAGAAAACCACCTTCCCGTACATTTTGGAGGCCGCCACAATGGCCGTGGGCCCCACTACCCTCGCCAACGCCCTCACATAGGTTTCGACGTGGGGCGAGGTGGGCACCAGGAGGCAACGGACTCCGTGCTTCCTAGTCAAGGTGGGAAAGGGGCCCCGGCCGCTAGAGATGGTAGTGGAAGCGGCAGGCGGAGGAGTAGCGGCATGCGGGGGGGCCGCCGCCACCTGGGCATATGCCCTGGGGGCCGGGGGAGGGACACCTGCAGAGCTGGTAGAGGGAACAGCGGGGAGGGATGCCCCGGCCGGTAGCGGGACCACGGCAGCGGGGGTAGTCCCCGCCATGGAGGGCCTGGTCTTCATAGCTGGGCCCTTACCCTTCTTCCCACCCCGATCTTTCCGACCGGCTGGGGGGGCTCCCTCCGAATCGGAAGGGGCGAAGGACGTGGCAGCAGCGGACGTCTCCCCGATACTCGCCATTGCCGGTGCCCCAGCGGGGGCAGTGGCAGGCAAACCGGCAGCGGCGGACGAGGTAGAGGCTTGGGGATGGGACACGGGGGTTTCGGGAGGAGGGGCGGTGGGAGCATCGCGAGGGGTCTCCCCCGCCGCGTCCCCTGCCATAACGAGAGCGGGAAGGGGGACAAACAGCGAGGGGAGGGGAGGGAAAGGAGGTGACCACCCCTCCCCGCTAGGCTGCAGGCAGGGGAGGAGGGTGCCAGAAAGGGAAGACTAAAGGGGCGTGGGGAGCAAGCAAGGACCCAGGGGCGGGAGGGTGGCAGGCCACCGACCCAGAGGGGAATTCCGGCTCCTCTAGTTGCACTAGGGGATCAGGGGGGCTAACAACATAGGGGTGGTGCAGTGAACAAGGGCAAACTCAAATGGGGAAGGGCACAAGCGCATGGGAGGGGGCATGGGCGCACGGGGGAGGGGCCAATCAGGGCTGGGGGATCACAGGGCTGGGGGGGAAAATCAAACTAGGAACAGGGCAGTGGGACCACGGGGCTAGCTGCAGGGCTGGGGCAGGACAGTCAGGGCCACAGAGGAAATGGGTGGGGCAGACAAATGTGGCAAAGGAGAGGGGGCCAGGCCAAGGGGGTGGGGGTGGGGGGTGCGCCCACGGGCACTTGTGCAAAAAGTCAATGCAGCTGGCTGCTGCTGCAGGCCCAAATGGTGGAGGTGGGCGTGACAAGCCAGGTGAGCAGCTCAGTCCCAGAGGCAGGAGAATGAGGCAGATGGAAAAACGCCAGCGGGGGTGGTGGAGGGGGCAACGACGGTGGTGGGGGCGAAGGGGGACACAGATGGACCGGGGGCAGGCTCCATGCCACACCCCCAGTGTCCCAACAGACACAGTCCAAGCCCCCACCACAAGAGCACAGTCCGAAAAATACTCAGTCCTTAGGTGCCCCCTCCACGGTGGCCTTCAGAGTCTCTACGAGGTCCTCCAGCAGCAGCAGGCAGCACTCTCCTTCTCCTCGGGGCTCCAGCAGCTCCCCAGCAGCTAACACAGCAGCTCCAGCAGCTCCAGGTGGTGGTCTGGTGGCTAGGCAGGAGGGACCCCACTCAGAAGATGGTGGTGGTGGCTTCCTCAGCAACAAGGGCTGGAGCTGGGGTCCCTCACTCCCCTCCTCCGGGGAGCAGGCCAGCCCCCCCCCCCAAGGGGCTGTAGGTGGAGTAACAGCAGCAACTGGGTGGTGGGGGGGAAAGCTATTAGCCAGCCAACAAGCAGATAGCAGAGAAAGGGTGTGGGTGGTGGTGTCTAGCCCAGCCAGGGGAGCAGCCGGAGCAGCAGCAGCAGCGAGGGCCCAGCAGGAACAGCAACAGCAGCAGCAGCCCTCTCCCTCCTAGCTCCTACAGCAGAGTAGCAGAAGGGAGGTCTTCTGGCCACTAGAGAAAGAGTTTTCTGTTCCCTGAGTGACCAGAGCAGGGGCTGCTCCAGGCTAATGAGAGCACCTGACTCCAGTCAACCTGCTAAGAGTCAGGTGAGGCTGTTAAGCACCTGACACTAATTAAGGCCCCTCTAATGCTATAAAAGGGCTCACTCCAGTCAGGCCAAAGGGAGTCAGAGGAGAAGAAGTGTGTATGAGGGAGGCACTGGGAGCAAGAGGTGTGCAAGAAGCTGAGAGTGAGTAGGCACACTGCTGGAGGACTGAGAAGTACAAGTGTTATCAGACATCAGGAGGAAGGTCCGGTGGTGAGGACAAAGAAGGTGTTGGGAGGAGGCCATGGGGGAGTAGCCCAGGGAGTTGTAGCTGTTGCGCAACTGTACCAGGAAGTACTCTAGACAGCTGCAGTCCACAGGGCCCTGGACTGAGTAGAGGGTAGTCCCAGGTTCCCCTCAAACCTCCCAACTCCTGATCCAACACAGGAGGAATTGAGCTGGATTGTGGCTTCTACCAGAGGGGAAGGTCTCTGGGCTGTTTCCTGACCCACAGGGTGAATCTGTGAGGTGAGCAAATCTGCCAATAAGTGCAGGACCCACCAAGGCAGAGGAGGAACTTTGTCACACGTGTCAATCCCACCTTTTCCCTAGGTGGATCCTGAGTACTCTGAATCTACCATATTTATTCCTCCCACACTTCACACGTGAGTCCTTGAGATGCAGTCACCACCCTTCTAGCCACAGAAAGCTACCTGGGATTCTCTTCACAGGATATCAGTGCTGTCACTGCAGTAGTTGCTGTTGAATAAGACAAAATACATTCTGCCTATCAATTAGATACTGAATGGTCCCTATTGCTGTAGTAACAGTGGGCACCTCACAATCTCTAATGTATATATCCTCACCAGGCCCGTTGACAGCAATTCCCAGCCCCAGGGCAGAACAGTCAATAGGTCTCCAGGCACGTACAAGCCGCGCCTGTGCAGACGTGGTCTGCCTGACATTTAGGTGGTGATGAGCTTGCACTGGCTGGTGCTGCTGGGCGCACTCTTCCAGCACAGCCAGGGCTTCCACATGTCCAACAGGTAGGGCTGCCAACTGTCTAACTGCACAAACCCAAAGACACTTGCTCTGCCCCCCAGCCCACCCCTTCACTGAGACCATGCCCCTGTCCTGTGCCTTCTCCAAGGTCCCACCCCTGCTTGCTCCATCTCTCCCTCCCTCCGTCACTCACTCTCCCCCACCCTCACTCATTTTCACCAGGCTGGAGCAATGGGTTGGGGTGTAGGAGGGGGTGCAGGCTCTGGGAGGGAGTTTGGGTGTAGGAGGGAAGGGATGTGGGCTCTGGGAGAGGCTATGGGTGCAGGCTCTGGAAGGGAGTTTGGGTGCAGGAGGGGGTAGGAGGGGGTGCAGGGTTGGGCTACGGGAGGAAGTTTGGGTGGGGCTGCGGGCCGTAGGCTGGGGCAGGGGGTTGGGGTTCAGGAGCGAGTCAGGGCGTTAGCACCTACCTTGGGCAGCTACTGAAAGCCACTGGCACACCCCTCTGGCAGCAGTTCCTAGGCGGGGGGCCCTGGGGGGTCTCCGCAAGCTGCTGCCTGCAGGCACTTGTCAGCCAATGGGCTCTGCGGAGTCAGCACTCAGGGTGGGATTAACACGCAGAGACCCCCTACCAGGGGCCGCTAGGACGTGCCGGCTGCTTCCAGGAACAGTGCGGAGTGAGGGTGGGCAGGAAGCCTGCCTTAGCCCCACTGTGCTGCTGGCAGCGGTGGCATCCGGGAGGTCCTGGGCCCTTTTAAATCACCCAGGTCCCTGGGCAATTGCCACCTTTGCCCCCCTTGCCCCCATCAGCAGGCCTGATCCTCTCAAAATCTCTGAAAGGCAGGGCATTGCTGGTATCCCTAGTTTACAGATGGGGAACTGAGGCAAAGAGAGGCTAAGGGACTTGCCCAAGGTCACACAGGAAGTCTGCGGCAGAGCAGGGAATTAACCTGAGGTCTCCCAAATCCCAGGCTAGCAAACTAATGACTGGACCATCCTTCTTCTAGTTTAATCACTATATGTAACATGTTCCCACTGCTGCTGCTAAATGTTAATTAGCAATCATCAAATGATTTACAAATCCATTATCAATATTTATCTGAGAAGAGGGGACACTAAATATGAGGAAAGGGACAGTTTTCTTTGGAGGCTCGCAGCTTGAAAGGAAATAAATGTGTCTGAAATTCTATCAGCAGAAAACCTACATGCTGCAGCAAGTAGTGCTGGTGATTTAAGGCTCAACGGTCTTCCCTTTAAATCAGTACTGAGGCAACATGACTGAGGCAAGGCATTAGGGAGCATTGTGCAGCTGTAAGTGCTGAATTTTAAATGAAAGGTAAAACCAAGAACCTGACTTATGTCTTCAAAGATCCCCCTGGCACTTTGAGGTGGTAGCCCTGGGGTCTCAAGTACTACATCATGTTACCTGAGGAGAGGCTTCTGAGGTTTACTGATTAACATGGGGGTTGCGGAGGTCCCTTTCTGTGGTATTGCCTTTCTAATGCCTTGGCCCCTTCTTACAGCACTTCCTATGTTGAATCAGCCTGGTGTCCTGCTGGGTCAATATATAATGCTCCTGAGGAGTACACTGCAAGACCTTGTACCCCATAGTGTCACTCTCCAATTGGTTAATATTTCACAATTTGGATTTCCCTCCTGCCTCCAGCTTGTAAACTTCGTGAAGTTTACACTTATCTTAGCTTGTATATTTATGTTATCAATGGACATAACACTATACAATCTTAGCAATGTTCTTTATGACTTACTGTGGCAGGGAAGACAACAGCTGAGTACACTTTGTGTGAAATTCTTCCCTTCCTGGTTTTCTATCTTATCTTTCTTTCTCTATGTTTACCTGTCATTATTAATTTGTTCTACTGATCCCCCTGCTGTACACAGTCCTCTCCTTCAAACTCCATCCCACACTCAGCCAGCACCTGTCCTCTACATTTCTTTCTGAATGTGTATTTGCTGTCTCCTCTATCATGGAATTAAAACCTAAAATAATAATTTCCAGTCTGGAAACTAAAGCCACATTTGATGAATCAGGAAAGCTGTGTAACAGTGCATAAACCATTGCAAACTCAAACCTTGCCTGTGGATTCTGAATATAAGAAAGGTGGACTTGTTTGAACCTTTGTGAACTTCATGGCCATTGAAATTATGCTTACCACTTTTGAGACTAAAATGTGCAAAATTAATCCAGTTCTACTGTTAGGATAGCAAGCATCCATCACAGTAACTTTGTGCAGAGAGCTGTACATTACTACACTCAGCAGTTCTATATTTGCTCACTGGGCCAGATTTGCAAGAGAGCTTAGTTCCTTTTTTAGGCATCAAAATAAGTTCATATTGCATGTTTTCGAAGAGTTCATGGTTTGTCTTCACCGTGTGACTCTACTGTGCACCAGCTTGCCATGCCGCAATGCTCCATGTGGACACTGCCATAGTGCAATGAACATCCCGGAGTGTGGCTTGACTACTTGAAAGTATAATACGCCAAGCTGCACTCTGGGATTTCTGCCGTGCTGTAGCAGTGTCCACGTGGGACGATACCTGACACCAAGTTACTGCACTGTAGATTCACATTCTGCCTTGCTACACAATAACTCGCCATGTAGACAAGGCCTCAGCATGTCAGGAGCTGAACTCTTTAGAATGTCTGGCCATAAGTGTCACAATAATAGCTGTAATAGGAAGAGAGCCTGAGACACAAGCCCTTGTATCAGAGACCTGGTATGAGGCAGGACCTGCTCACAGGATCTGGCAAGAACAGGGATGATATTGCAGAAATACACATTTCTAGAAGTGCTCACACAAACACCTCCCGCTATCAAGTGGAACCAGAACACCCCGATATCAAGGATGGTACAAAAACATTCCCCAAGGCTAACAGGAACACACTGACCCCTCCCAAAAGGTAAGGTCAGGATGACAGTACGTAATAGAGATGTTTTGATCAAATCAACATGTACAATGTGATGGGTGATAACTAGCCATGTCAGGGGGCAGTAACTATGTCAGAGGGGCAGTACATAACTTGTTTGTATCAAGGTATAAAGAGGTATCTCAGAGGGAGTATCTTTGTCCAGGTGAGGGGGAAATGGAAAGTCCCACCATTCACTGAGCTGTGCCCATTGTCAAGGGCATACATGTATTAGTATCCTTGTAGAGTCTGCCAGGTGCTATTACCATGCTTTGTCGACAATAAACCTGGCCTGGTGCCTTCATACCTTAACAGATCTTGTGGTCATTGGGCGGTTCACTCAAGGTCTGCCATGCCAGTTGTCTGTGCAGAGCTGGGACAGCACACAGGAAAAAACACGTACAGGCAGCCGAACATCTAACCACAATAGCTACTAGGTGCTCAGCACTTTTGAAAATCTGCCCATTTCATTTCAGTACTGAAATGGGAGCTGAACTCTTTTGAAAAACTGAGCTCAATTGTCTGTGTTGAGCACTTAGAAATCTGGCCCTGAGTTCTTTTGAAAATCAGGTCCCCACGCTTATGTTATTTATTTTATAAGAGAAGCAGAAGTAAACGTACCCGTAGGCCAAGTTCCACATTCTCCCCTCCGTATATATGCATTCCGCCATCCAGTACCCCAATCTCACCCAAAAACACTCTATGTGCAGCAAGTATCCCCATAATAGAAGGACTCCTGGGAAAGAGAATAGATACAGTTGGAGAGAAGAAATAAACTACAAAATAAACAGGAAGAGGAATAAACAATCATTTGAGAATTAATTATGCTCTTTTGAATTTCCTGTTCACTGAGAGACTGAGTATTGGGCTCATTGAGACAATTCTTATTTTGTTTGTGCTAGTTTGGGGGTCCCTAGTAAATTGCTCTTTAGCTAGATTTGGTTTCTTCCCATCCCATTTCTACCACCACCCTGTATTTACAGTGGACATTTCCATAAATGCATTTAGTGCCAAATTCTGCCCATCCTTATCTATCTAGGTATTTACCCATTACCAGTGTCTGAGTGTGTAATGAATTTATTCAGGGTGGCGTTATGTTAGCAGCATGCAAATACAGGATTCATTAATCCTTTCTGTTGAATATGGACATTAAATGCCTCATAATGGTTTATTTATTTTGCATACCTTGTACATAATGACTTTCATCTCCAAAATGCACTACTTTAACAAGAGAATGTTCACACCACCATATGTGAAGTAGGTAGGGTTGCCAGGTGTCCAGTTTCCTGGCGGCTCTGGTCAGCACTGCCAATCAGGCTGTTAAAAGTCTGGTCATTGGTGCTGAGGGGCTAAGGCAGCTTGGTCCCTCCCTGTCCTAGCACCGCGCTGCACCCCGAAAGTGGCCAGCAGGTCCGGCCCCTAAGCAGGGGGGTCATGGGGCTCTGTGCACTGTCCCCACCCTAAGCACTGGCTCCCCACTCCCATTGGCTGGGAACCACAGACAATGGGAGCTTGGGGAGGCGGTGCCTGGGGGCGAGAGCAGTGCGACGAGCCTCCTGTCCCTCCCCTCCTGCACCGGGTGCAGCATGGTGCCAGGACAGGTAGGGAGCCTGCCTTAGACCCACAGCACCACTGACTGAGAGCTGCCTGTGGTAAGCTTGCACCCCAACCCGCTGCCCCAGCCCAGAGCCCCCCAACTCAGAGCCCCCTCCTGCATCCCAGAGCCCACACCCACAGCTGGAGCCCTCACTCACTCTTGCACCTCAACTCCCTGTCCCATCTCAGAGACCCCTCCCACACCCTGAACCCCTCATTTCTGGCCCTACCCTAGAGCCCACACTCCCAGTTAGAGCCCTCACCCCCTCCTGCACCCCTGTCCCAGCTCAGTGAAAGTGAGTGAGGGGAGTCACCGAGGGAGGGGGAATGTAGTGAGTGGGGGTGGGGCCTTGGGGAAGGGGTGGGGCTAGGGTGTTCGGTTTTGTGCGTTTAGAAAGTCGGCAACCCTAGAGGTAGGTGTGAAGGACTTGGAAGATGCCTGTCATATCTCATGAATGATCTATATCTTTGTTATTATATTGTTTGTTACATGTTTATAAGGGGCTAGATCCCAGGAAAGGGAGGAAAGGCCCAGATAAAAGTTCCTCAGCAAACACCAAGAGCTATTAACTGTGATGTTACCTCAGAGCAACCCAGCAAGATACATAAACTGTTTTGACCAAATTTGAGAGCGACAGGGACTGTGGAGAAGCAGACTGAACCCCAGCCCCAGAAGTGGGGGTGTTTGGGTAAGCCAGGCCTATCTAAGTTGTAGGTAAGAAAGTAATGCATGTAGACTGTTGTGTCAAGACCCTTTTCTTGTTACTCTGTGTTACTCCTGTTAAGATGAAACAATTTTTATTTGTTGAAAAGGCTGTTTCACACCACTCTCATCATATACTGGTCACAGCTTCCTAAGGGAAGAATTGCAGGGCTTGAACCCACTCGGGCCTGCTGAGGAGTCAGTTGGTCTGCAGAGGCCTGTAATCTGGTATTCCTGTCAGAGTGGGGAAATTGAGATTCCACCACAAGGAGGTAAAGAAAAGGCACAGGGCCTGTCACTTCCAGAGGTTGCACTCAGGCGGACATAGAGTATGTCTACACTGCAATTAAAAACCCATGGCTGTGCTGTGCTGGCTGGCCCATGCCAGCTGATCTAGGCTAAGGGGCTTGGGCTCAGGGATCTGTTTAATTGTGGTGTAGATGTTCAGGACCCGGCAAGGTGGGAGGGTACTAGAGCTCAGGCTGCCACCCATGCCGTAATGTCTACACCACAACTAAACAGCCCCTTAGCCTAAGCCCCATAAATCCCGAGTCAGCTGGAATGGGCCACTCATGGGTGTCTGACTGCAGTGCAGACATACCCCTAGAGAAGGGTCAGAGGTACAGCTAACTCTCAACTGTGACAGTAGGTAAGTATTATTATCCATTTATAGATGGGAAACTTGGACAGACAGATTAAATTATTTGCCCAAGATTGCAGAGGGAGAAATATTTAGGACCAGACTTAGAATGCTGGAAAGCCTGGATCTTTCTTTTACACAGACCACATGGGACAACATGAGTTCTCTAATGTTTACTACACGACTCTCAGACCAAAACTGACAATTTCAACTCACCTGCATTTTGCAGATATCTTAGCCACCCATTTTTCGGGTGCATCCGAAGAAGTGGGCTCAAATAAATGTGTTAGTCTCTAAGGTGCCACAAGTATTCCTGTTCTTTTTGCAGATACAGACTAACATGGCTGCTACTCTGAAACCACCCACATGAGAAAACCCTATCCTTGTTAGTTTTAAAGGTGAGTCTGAAAACATCTCAGATGTCTGAGGTCTTTGTTCCCTCAAGAATACTATTCAGACTTACCGGACTGGAGCCGTTTCATCTTTGAGCGCATACCATTCTTTTGGTAACGGTTCATAGAGGCACCATAGTGCCCAGTCAAATCCATCTGCAGCCACCGCATACTCAAGAAGTTCAAAGTCATCAAAGCGAACATTGTCAAATACCGGTGATATTATAACAGTGCGATCTTCCTTGATTCGAGACAGAATAGGTTCAGCCCTAAGATAATGAATAAAAATATTATTTTCACCTTGCAGCAAGTATGGACCTGGTGAACCAAAGTGCATGGTACCGAAATGCTGAAATGGGCAGCCCATTTCTTAGAATTGAGACCAAAGAGATGACTGAGCCCTTGGCTCCTCTCTCAGCTCTACCAAGTAATGACCAGTAGTGGCATGTGACCAGAAAGGGTTAAACATGCTGCAAATTAAACAACCCTTAAAAACATGTGGGGAGATAATGTTTGTGTTTTTGTGTATTTAATTTACATATCTATGAGGAGGGTCAACAATGTAATCAACAGTCCCTGTCTATGTTGTATTCTGTTAATCAGAAGATCAAAAGAACATCATGATATTTAAATTAATTGTAAACACAAGATAGCTCTGTATTCATCTCTCTTTGAAATGTATTGTGAATGGTGGAGGAACAAATAAATTGCCTTATGTTAATTCATATAGCTTACTACTGGTGAAGGACCTCCTTCAAAGTCATCCTAATTACTTTTTTTCCCAGAGGAACTCCAACTTGTCAAAAAGGACATGACATTGTGTAAAAGATCCTTGGGTCCTGATCCTGTTCCTCTCAGATCTGCTTAAGGCTTCATACAGGGGAAATTTAGGCCATAAGGACTGAGAACCCAGTTCTAACTGGATCGCTCTGAAATATAAACATTGGACTATAACCTATGGACTATTTCTGAAAGAAGAACAGGAGTACTTGTGGAACCTTAAAGACTAACACCTGAAAGAACTCTTTGCAACTACAAAGCTCACCATCTTTGCTATGAATTAAAATCTTAAGAACTGAACTCATGTCTGTATATTGATCTTTTAACCATACTCTCTCTCTCTCTCTTGTTTTTAATACATTTTAGTTTAGTTAATAAGAATTGGCTGTATGCATGTATTTGGGTAAGTTCCGAAACATTCATTAACCTGGGAGGTAATATGTCTCATCCTTTGGGATTGGTAGAACCCTTTCTTTTATATGATAAGATTTTCAGAAACCATATTTAATGTGGGTACCAGGGTGGAGGTTTGAGGCTGGATCACTTTAAGATAACTGTGTTGTTTGAACTTCTGGGTAACCACTAAGGTATAAAAGAAGCTCTTTTATGCTGGCTTGGTAAATATAAGTACTGGAATGTTCACCAGCTTTTTGGGGATTGTCTGCCCCATTCTTTGGGGTTTACCCTAATTGAGTGACCACAGCTGGCCTCTACGTGCTATTGCAATAAAAATAACAACAAATAGGAGTCGTCCCTGGTTGTGCGGTCTGTGATGAATAAGGCCATCATAGCCCGGGGTAGGGTAAGATTAGAGATGCAACACAGGCTACGTCTACACTACCCGCCGTATCGGCGGGTAGCGATCGATTTTTCAGGGATCGATATATCGCGTCTCATCTAGACGCGATATATCGATCCCCGAACGCGCTTCTATCGATTCCGGAACTCCACCGCCGCGAACGGCGGTGGCGGCGTCGACATGGAGAGCCCCGGACATCGATCCCGCGCCGTGAGGACGGGTAAGTTATCGATATATGATACTTCGACTTCAGCTACGTTATTCACGTAGCTGAAGTTGCGTATCTTATATCGATTTTTCCCCTTAGTGTAGACCAGCCCACAGTCTCAGAGATGAAACGCTGTCTGCTAGGGAAGTGAAACAATGTGAGCAGTGGTCAAGCACTGAACCCAACCAACAAGGATAGACATATGTTAGAGAGAGAGGGTACAGAAAGGGAGGGTAAATACACTGATCTAAACTATAGTATAAGTACCTGTTAACAGGGACCTTGTCTTAGAATCATAGATTATTAGGGTTGGAAGGGAACTCAGGAGATCATCTAGTCCAACCCCCTGCTCAAAGCAGGACCAATCCCCAAATCCCTAAATGGCCCCCTCAAGGATTGAACTCACAACCCTGGGTTTAGCAGGCCAATGCTCAAACCACTGGTCTTGGTTCTCTTTGTAATGATTCATGAACATCTATAACTCTATATGCAATCATTAATTGGTAATAATAATTAACAATGCTAAATAGACAACAGGTACACATTAGTTTGATTTAACTCCTATTTAAAGAGTCAATTGATGCTATTGCTCTTTACAAGTACCTAGAAAGGAATAGATCAGGACCTTGGTATTTAAAGAAAACAATCTGCATATGTTCTGATTGTCTCCCTTGTGCATACACATACAAAAGGACACGCAATCTCCTGCCCACTAATACAGATACAAAGAACCTAGACGCTGCTTGCCTGCACTTCTCTAAACAGACTATTCTGTTATTTGACTGCTTCCCTAATTTGAATGTGCCCAGTTCTTTTTCAAACCATGCATCCCTTCACCAATCAAAAGTAAACATCCAGCTGGTGACCTCTACTTGCCATACACAATCAGGACTGACCTTCGGGATGGGTGACTGCCTAGGGCACCATGGGCAGGGGGCACTGTGGCCCAGCTTGATGGAGGGAGTGAGCAGGTCAAACCGGCTCCTGGCCGGGGAAGGAGATGAAGTTGCAGGGGGTTTGCCCAGGGCACCACTTTCTCTAAGGCCAGCCTTGTACACAATGGCATTGTTTGGTGAGGCAGAAGCAAATCCATGCACCTCAGCTCCACAGTTAGACTCCTCCCTCCCAGAAAACAATTCCCTCAATCTTACCAGCCAACATTCACTTCAATATGGGCATCCAAGATTGCGACAACATCAGCAGTAGATGCTTCCCAGCCGGAAATCCGAGCTTGTGTTAGGCCTTCTCTCTTCTGATGCCTCACAATTTTTAGCAATCCAGGGTGTTTTGCATTGTAATTTTTTATCTGTTCATCCAAATGTCCTTTTAGATCCTCTAAAAATAGTATGGCACATTTTAGCATGTTTTTTTTTCCCCGTTAATGGAAATTGTTGAGATTGGGAAACAGAAAAGAGCAATTAGATAAACCTTTTCCATCTTTTCCCAGCCCCAACCTCAGTGTAAATTTCTTCCCTCAAAAATAATGGCTAAATTATTTGGTTACTCCAAAGAACTTCTCAGGAAGTAAACCTTGACCTAGGGTAACAGCTCATCCAGGACTTAACAGACTGATTTTTAAACCCAGCTTCTATTTTGGGGGACACAATTTTGTGCCCAAACTTAATTGCACCCACAATAACTATGGCACATATACCAGACATTAGACCTCTAACTTCCTGATTGTGTCCAAAGACCAGGCAATTAGATGTCTAACTGCTAGCATTTGTGTCTACAGTTAACTGCACCTGAAAAAGAGTTTACCAACATGAAAATGCTAAACACACATCTAGGTAATATGAGTAGGGATGTGCTCTCCTGGGACATAGGGCCACCATTTCCTTCTCCACAGGCAGAAACAAGAAGGATCTACCTAGAGAATTATAGAAATTCAAAATGGAAAAGATCTGCGGATGAACCAGTCCATCTCCCTGTGGACAGTAGATTTCCTAATGCTTTGTCCAGTCAAATTTTAAGAGCAATGAGGCTTCCATTACTTCTCTAGGGATCCTATTCCTCAGCCTAAAATATCACTGTCAGGAAGTTTATCCTGATAATCAGCTTAAATGTTCACTTTTTTGGTTTAATCTCATAGCTATATCCCAGTACACCATGTGGTATTGGGAACTGTACCGTTAAGTGGTTTAGCTTCAAAGACAGGCAGCTTACAGGGAGCAGGGTGCTGCAGAACCTATGTTGTGTTATGCAGAGGCACTTGGGAACTGTGTCACTAAATACAGAGGATCTCTTTCAAACACTTTGGGTTCAGAGCAATTCCTGAACATCAGATGGCCCCAGGAGTAAACAGAAATTAAAGAAAATAACCTGGGTGGAAGATTGGAGCAGTTAAAAGCTTCACCAGAGCTAAGACTCTCTGGGAACATGGAAGAAAATCAGAAGAGAATTAAGAAGCACTTCACTGTGCATCTGCAAGCAATGAAGGCCTGTGAAAAGGACAATAGAAAGTAGCCTTATTTCTGACAATAGCAGGTTGTGATACACTTGATGCATTCAACGGTGTTCAGTTCAGGCACACAGGACCAGCTATGAAGGTGCAATATGGAAATTTGAAGAGTTCTGCACTTCATGTAAAAATGAGACCTAGGGGAGAGATGTTTTTAACCTGAGGGTACAAAAAGAAAGTAAAACTATAAAAAGCTTGCAACTGAAATGAAGCTGAAGAGACAATCTTTCAGTTTTGGAGACAGAAGCTCCCACCTAAGCCTCTAACAAAAGACCTGATTGTGGTTGACATCTGGAACAAAAAAACCTCAGAGAGACTACTGGGAAACACAGAGTTAAACCTTGACTAAGCAACTGGAATTTTGCAAGCAAAGGAAGTCACCCAGTCCAGAATGAGGGTGGACAGTGCTCTGACACTGTGGACATGATAGATGTAAGCAGAGTCAGGATGAGCTCTACCCTGACATCTGGTGGTGAATTGTGGCGAGTTGTGGAAAAGAATTTCAGAGGCAGATCTTGTTTGCATAGGCACACCCATCCCGCCTATCATGAACCCACAGCAGCCCAAATGGTCACTTTGGCTGCTGTGGGATCCCCAGTTTCTGTTATTGGGACAGGAAGAATAAAGTGTTGTTACCCTGATTATGTGAATCAAAGACAATGAAACTGTTTTATGACAGAGGGACTTGCCATCAACTAAGTAGCACTCTCTAGACAAGGGGCATGGGTTCCAAAACCTAGTAAATTGAGAAGGGGTTTGGGACAAGTATTTGTACCTGATAGTATGGGCCCTTTTTGAGGGCATGAAATGCCAATTGCACCTTCTCTCTCCACTGTGAAATATCAGAGCTAATTTTAATTCCACTGGGAGTCTAGTTATAGGCTGCTGAGCTGAATTCACGTTGGGCCAATAGTTCACCAGCACTGAGGCTCCCCTACTTCAAGCTGAAATCACTGAGTGCTGGGGGGGCCTGAAGCTATGTTGCTGAGTGGCTGGTGGAGTAGTTTGCAGGCTGACTGGAGCGGCTTGCGGGACAGCTGGTGGAGCGGAGCAGCTGGCGAAGTGGCTCGTGGTGAAGGCTGTAGCAGAACCCTATGGAGAGGTGGGTCAGTTGGCCTCGGACCATGTAAGCTGTCCCTTAACACTGCTGTGCGCCCCCCCCCCCCTCCCAGGCTGCGAGGTAAAACTCTGCAGATAAACTTTTGAACTCTGGGGCTGCACTGACCAGGGACAGAGCCTTTTGGGTTGTTGGACATAAGACCCTGAGAGGGAAAAGGATACTGCCAAACTTACTTGGGGGTGGGTATTTTGCTCATGGTTTGTCTAATGAATCCTGTTTGTGGTGTTTCCCCAACATAATGCTGCATTGTTTCCCTCCTTTATTAAAAGGATTTTGCTACACCCAGACTCTGTACTTGCAAGAGGAGAAGTATTGCCGCTTGGGGCATACCACCCCCCACACCTGGGGGGTGGTATGTAATTGTCTCAGGTCACTGGGTGGGGGCTCAAGCCTGTTTTGCATTGCGTTATTAAAATGGAATGCCTAGATACTGAACCTGGTCCTTGTTGCTGCCAACTCAGACGGGCAGAAGGATTACATAGAGAATCCAAAATACCACACTGTAAAGTGGTGTTTCACCCCACACTTGCCCTGAAGGTGTTAATGGAGGCCAGATAGGCCAATTAACCAATTAGGTTGCAAGGTGGGGGAATTAAGGCTGAGATGAAGGCCCTAATTAGGGAAACATCACTTGTGCAGGAACAGGTGGGGCTTCCATATGCAAGGGAACTGATAGCAGTAAAGGGCTGCAGGGAAGTAGTCTGCAGTCACTCCTTAGGAGAAGGGAGATATGTTTGGAGCTATAGAGTCAAGTAACCTTAGCTACTCCCTGGAAGGTGGGGCTGGCAAACTCAGGGAAAGAGGAAAAGCCAGAAAGTAAGGAAAGGCTCAGGGAACAAATAGCAATGTCCAGGATTGAACAGTCCTTGGGTGCTGGCTAGAGGATACCTGGGCTGGAACCCAGAGCAGAGGGCAGGTCCGGGTTCCCTTACCAGCCACTGGGGAAGTGGCATAGACCAGGCAGTGGAAAGCAGACTGCCTGGAACAGTTTGCTCTGGAAGAGTTTGATACCCTGGAAGGGGAAGACACATGTGACTTGAATGAAGGGCTAAGCCACGAAGACCAGGCATCTTGTCTCACTGGGAGCAAGGAAGAGAAGGCAGGGTGCATGGCAAGAAGCAGAAAGAAGGCGTCAGACCTGGAATCAGCTAATCCCCAGAGCGACAAGGAGGAGGCACCACCTTTGGTAAGTGGACCCTGTGACACACACAAAAAGACACTTGAGGCAGAAAGGCACATGGCTCTCAGAGTCCAGCAAAAACAGCACATGGCACTGCACACATAGTGACAGCCACAAGCCAAAACAGTGCCTGGCCTATGAGAAAAGATGCAGGAACTGCAATAGATCACATCATTTTGCAAGAGTTTGCAAACACCAGCAGATGGTGCATAGCATGGACACAGTGGACATTGACAGCACCACTAGCTCAGCTGAATTCTTCCTAGGAGTAATGGACAACATTGCAGCACAAGATTCTTGGCCTGCCAACCTGAAAGCAAATGGGACACTTATTAATTTTAAGTTGGATACTTTTGCACAAGCCGTGTTGCCAGAAAGTGTTACTAGCACACACACACAAAATGTCACAGGTATGAAAGATAAACAGGTAAAACACAGAAGTTTGCAGTGTTGCAGCCAGGTCCAATCCAAGACATGAGAAATAAGGTAGGTAAGGTAATATCTTTTATTGGACCTACTCCTGTTTGTAGAGGAGATAAATTTTTGAGCTTGTAAAACACAGGTCTTACAATGGTGAGCTGATCCTCACTAGCAGAATATATAAGCTTGATGTATGGGTAAATAAACTGGAAGAGATACAGCATGCAATATTATCAGGGGGAAAAATAACCTGTTATTGGGTAAAAACATGTCACCCCCTTGGTCCCATCAAGAGGGTGCACTCACTGGAGAGACGAGGGACCAAAACAATTAAGGCAGAGTTTGAAGATGCCTTCTAGGGGATAGGAAAGCTCTCAGCAGAGTGCAGAATGGAACTGAAAGAGCACAACCCGTGCCACAATTCACACCCCTAGGAAACGTCTCATCATCCCAGAGGCAGAGACTAAAAAAGGAGCTGGATAGGCTCATTGCTCTGGGGACCGTAAAGCAAGTAGGGACCACTGAAATGGGTACATTCGTTGGTAATGGTAGAGGAAAAGATGGACCCCTTCGCTTATGTACAGACCCAAATTAATTTTAAAATATATGTGAAAAGGGAACATTTTCCACTACCTACAAAGGGAGACATTTTTGGAGAGATGGCTGTTGCCAAATATTCTTCTATTCTTGATGTGTCAGCAGAATTCTATCAGGTTCTCTTAGAAAAATAGAGCACATGATTGTGCAGTAAACACCCGCTTTGGCAGACATTATATCTGTAGAATGCTATTTGGTTTGTGTTTGATACCTGGAAAATACAGCTTTTTGATGGTCTAGAGGGTACTAAGGTTTGCATACATGACATTTTGATCGGGGGTGGGGGGGAGCTGGGGCAAGATCCATAAAGAGATTTAAACATCTAACTGCCACTTTAGGTGTCTAAATCCAAACTTTAGATCCTCCAAATTCCTGCTTAGATGTCACCTAAGCCTATAGGCTCCTAAATTCCCTAGGCACCTAAGTTTCTGCAAGTGAAATCCCCAAGATGCCTACATTTCTGGCAATAGACATTTGCAAAGCCACCCAGCCACTGAGCTACTCAGCACCTAAACCCCAGTGGGATCCACAAAATGGGCATTCCTACATCTATCTTGCCTGCAAACCCCAATCCAACAGGAGTTCTCAGTTTAGTGCAGTAGGTGACCTCTGAGAAGGATGTCCTCTTCTAGCCTATATCCAGTGGTGAGCTGCAGCAGGTTCCCACAGGTTCCCAAGAACCGGTTGCTAAAATTAGACCTCTGTGGAGAACCGGTTGTTAAAGGGCCAGGGGGTGGGCAAAGAACTCTGGTTCGTGGGCCGGACCATCCTGTTGCTCCCAGGATTCCCAGCTGGGGAGGCTGAGGCAGGGGCGGCTCTACATTTTTGGCCGCCCCAAGCAGTCATGCGCAGGAGGCGCCCCGGAGCCGCGGGAGCAGCGGACCTCCCGCGGGCATGACTGTGGAGGGTCCGCTGGTCGCGCGGCTCGGCGGGACCTCCCGCAGCTGCGGGCGGTTCGCTGGTCCGGCGGCTCCGGTTGAGCTGCCGCAGGCATGCCTGCGGGAGGTCCCGCCGAGCCGCGGGACCAGCGAACCGTCCGCAGTCATGCCTGCGGGAGGTCCAGCCGAGCCGCGGGACGAGCGCCCCCTCCGCAGTCATGCCTGCGGCAGGTCCGGTCGTCCCGGGGCTCCGGTGGACCTCCCGCAGGCATGACTGCAGCAGGTCCGCCGGCCCAGCCTGCCGCCCCCCCCCCCCCGGCGGCAGGGAACGCCCCCTACATTTTGCCGCCCTAGGCACCAGCTTGTTTTGCTGGTGCCTAGAGCCGCCCCTGGGCTGAGGCTCCCCCGGCCCTTCCCCTGCTTCCCCCCAGCTGCAGTGTGGCCAGCCGCCGGCATCAGCTGGGCAGCTCAGCTGAGCTCCGGAGTTGCTTTGAGGTGCCAGCAAGATAAGGGGGGAGGGGGCTGCAAGCTCTAGGGCTGCTGGGGGGGGCCAAATGGGGCAATTTGCCCCAGGCCCTGGAGGGGCCTCCGGCCCCACAAGTATGTCTCCGCCTGCTCCGGCCCCTCCTCCGCTTCCCGCCCTTAAATCAGAACTTTTTATAGGGAACCGGTTGTTAAAATGTTGGCAGCTCATCACTGCCTATACCCTAATGGTTAGAGCACTCATTGGACTTAATTCGGGTCTCCCACCTCCCAGGAGAGTGCCCTAATGAGTGGGCTATAGGGTATTCTGGAGTAGATCTGTCTCAATCTCACCTGTTGAAGGTGTGTATAACATACTCTCTTCCTGGCCCAAATAATATTTAAGTAACAATGACTCTATAGCCTAATGGCTAGGTCACCCACCTGTGAGACCCAGGTTCCAATGACTAAGTATTTCATACAATAGAAACAGCTTCAATAGGACTGACTGAGAGAGACCTTCCTCAGACAAGGAAGGGATACAATGATTCCTTGGAACAGTGAACAACATAGGCAAATTTGTCCTTAATTTATCTGATCAAGCCAGGAAACTGAGAACACCGTTGTTCACATATGTCCAATGGGCACAGGATGCAAATCTTAATAAAGAGTTTGAGAAACTGAAGGCATTAATTAAAGAGGCCCCAGTCCTGAGGTAATAGAACACTAAGCACAAAACTAAGTTGTCCACAGTCACCTCCAAGGAGAGTAAGAGTGCAGTCCTCCTACAGCAGAATGGTCAAAATTGGAGAGCAGTGACGTGTGTCATGAGCGCTTACAAAAACTGAGTATCAGTATACCCAAACAGAGAAAGAGGCTTTGACCTTAATCCATGAATGTGAAGCGTTTCGTGTCTTTATTTATGGGAGACGAGTGTTAGCTAAAACTGACCATATACCACTTATTGCCATTGCCAAAAGGGGCCTGGCAAACAACTCCCTGAGAATACAGAGATTGTGTTTTTCAGCTACAACTGCCTGATTTGTACATTCAGTACAAAACTGGGAGAGATTTGGTCTCTGCTGACACACACACTCTAGAGCATTTGACAAAAAATGCAGTGGAGCAAGTCCAGAGCTAGACATTGTATAGGTCAATCTGATTGGAAAAAAACCAACCCTGTGCAATCTCACATGAAATGTGGATTGTGATTGCCAGAGCTACTGTTCAGGATGAGACCCTACAGAAAATAATTAAGGCTATTGGCACAGAATGGCTGGGACAACATGTTCCCAGCCCCTTTCACTGATTCAGGGGAAGTTTTCAGTCCTAGATGGGATTACTAAGGTGCTACAGACAAATAAATTTAAAGGGATACATGATGGTCTTTTAAGGATTGAAAAAATCTAAGACGGGTGAGAGACAATTTATACTGGCCTCAAACGAACAGCAATATTCGGGAATCTGTCAAGGCTTGTTGCATCCTCCAGAAATACAAGCCAAGTCAAGCAAAAGAGCCATGTTGGTAGCACAAGAAAAACTATCCCCCTGGAGCACAGTAGGCATAGATTTGTTTATGTTGACTGGAAAAAAATATGTACATGTCCTAGATTATTTCTCTCACTTCCCAGAGATAGCCTTACTGGAAGATACTACAGCTAAACAGGTGATTGTCAGGCAGGGGCGGCTCTAGCCATTTCGCCACCCCAAGCACAGTGGCACGCCGCGGGGGGCGCTCTGCCGGTCGCCGGTCCCGCGGCTCCGGTGGACCTCCCGCAGACATGCCTGCGGAGGGTCCGCTGGTCCCGCGGCTCCAGTGGACCTCCCGCAGACATGCCTGCAGATGCTCCACCGAAGCCGCGGGACCGCCTGCCACCCTCCCGGCGACCGACAAGGCGCCCCCCACGGCGTGCCGCCCCAAGCACACACTTGGCGTGCTGGGGCCTGGAGCCGCCCCTGTTGTCAGGCATTATTATATTAGATATACCATGTCTAGCAGAAATAGATTTGACAATGGGCTGCAGTTCAATGAGCATGAGTTTAAGTAATTTCCAGTGCAGTTTGGGTTTAGACATGTAATGACAAATCCTCATTATCCCCAATCCAGTGACAAAACAGCTACTGAATAAAGCTGCAGAGTCAGACTCAGAACTTTGCACTGTTAAAACATGGTCTGTCACCTGCAAGGAGCACCCAAAAGCAAATGAAGATGTCTATGCCTTAACTGTGTCACTTACCATTTGAGCTGTAATCATCTACCAGGACAATTTCTTTCAGCAAATGAGAAGGCGTTCGGTTAATTATACTGGTAATTGCACGTAAGATGATCGACATTGCCTCATTCATGAATATAAGAACGACACTAAGTGTTGGGAGGTTGTGGGGATATTTTTTCACTTTACAGCTGTAAGACAGTGAGAAGAATATTAGCAGGATTCCTGAAAAGACTCAATAGAGAAGCAGTGAACTGAAGGAAGCATCTTCATATTCAGGGCAAAGCAGGAAATAGTTTGTTCTGAACACTGGCTACCCATGAAAAAGAGCCTTGGGGGCCTGATTCTGTGTAAAGGGGCTTTCACATAACTGAGAACCAGGCCCTTGTCTTTGCAAAGATCTTGCCCCTCCACAGAAAGGCAAGCATTCTTTGCCAGAGGAAAATGTGAGTATTTAAACACAGACATGTGAATTTCAGTGAAATCTAAAGGGCTGATCTTATCTCTGTTGGAGTAGATTCATAGTAATTCCATTTTACTTTAATTCTACAGTTCTTCTTAAGTGATTGCACAAATCCCACTTAGGTATGCGTGCGCCAGGTGGACTTGAGCGACAAGCTGGGATGAAGCATGGGCCCTGCACTTCTTTCTGCCTCCAACAAAGGATATAAAGGGCAGAGTCATCTTGATCCTCCCACATTGTCTTCTCACCACTATTTTTCAGATTTAAGGTTTCCTTAATATTAGATTTTAGCATGGAAGTTTATGTAGCTCAATCGCCTCTTATTTGTCTCCTTTCCACCAACAATTGTCTTAGGCAAAATATTTTCAAAGCTGGGTCCCTACAAATAGGCACCTACATCCATATTTAGCCACTTAGGTAAAAGAGGTCTGATTTAATCAGCAGTGCCAAGCTAGCAGGGCGTGCAGGTGCTCAGACCTGATTAAATCAGTCCACTCACTGTCTGCCTATGCATTTAGGCTGCCAAGCTTGAAAATGTTAGCCTTAGGGCTTGGCTACACTTGCAAGTTGCAGCGCTGGTAGAGGCTTTCCAGTGCTGCAATTAGTAACCGTCCACACCTGCAAGGCACATCCAGCGCTGCAACTCCCTGGCTGCAGCGCTGGCTGTACACCTGGCCAGGTTGGGGTGTAGCGATTGCAGCGCTGGTGATCCAGCGCTGCTCATCAAGTGTGGACACACACCAGCGCTTTTATTGGCCTCCAGGGAATAAGGAGATATCCCAGAATGCTTTTAACTAAATTACTTCCTTTGTTTTGTTATGCAGCCTCTCTTCGTTTTGTTGTGAACTCCGATCGGAGCTCCGTTGAACTGCTTATCTAAAAAACAAACACTGATCACAGCAAACAGGAGCTATCTGTACCTGGCTGTGAACGATCAAATGAGAGGCAAGCAGTTTGCTTGACAGAGAAACAGTGTTGGATGCAGGCTGTTTGCAATTAAGACTAAGGGTTCGCAAACATTTTGTGATTTTTCAATCCAGGGAAGCTAACACACAGTGTTGGCTCCAAAAATCCACTCTCTCTATCTTCCCCGCTCCCTGTCACAGTACACCACCCTCCACCTCCCTCTTTTGAAAAGCACGTTGTTGCCACTTGAATGCTGGGATAGTTGCCCATAATGCAGCACTCCCAACAGCGCTGTAAATGCTGCAAATGTGGCCACACACCAGCGCTGGTAGCTGTGAGTGTGGCCACACACCAGCACTGGCCCTGCACAGCTGCACGACCAGCGCTGTAACTCCCAGCGCTGCAACTTTCAAGTGTAGCCAAGCCCTTAGGCTGAGGTTTTTCAAAGGACCCTAAAGAAATCAGGCACATAAATCCCATTGACAAGCGAACAGAATGCTGGGAATAATTAAGAAAGGAATAGATAATAGGACAGAAAATATCATGTTGCCTCTATAAAAATCCATGGTACGGCCACATCTTAAATACTGTGTGCAGATGTGGTTGCCCCCATCTCAAAAAAGATATATTGGAATTGGAAAAAATTCAGAAAAGGGCAACAAAAATGATTAGGGGTATGGAAAGGCCTCTGTATGAGGAGAGATTAATAAGACTGGGACTTTTCAGCTTGGAAAAGAGACAGCTAAGGGGAGATATGATTGAGGTCTATAAAATCATGACTGGAATAGAGAAAGTAGATAAAGCAGTGTTGTTTACTACTTCTCATAACACAAGAACTAGGGGTCACCCAATGAAATTAATAGGTAGCAGGTTTAAAACAAATAAAAGGAAGTATTTCTTCACACAATGCACAGTCAACCTGTGGAACTCCTTGGCAGAGGATGTTGTGAAGGCCAAGACCATAACAGGGTTCAAAAAAGAACTGGATAATTTCATGGAGGATAGGTCCATCAATGGCTATTAGCCAGGATGGGCAGGAATGGTGTCCCTAGCCTCTGTTTGCCAGAAGCTAGGAATGAGTGACAGAGGATGGATCACTTGATGATTACCTGTTCTGTTCATTCCCTCTGAAGCACCTGGCACTGGCCACTGTCAGAAGACGGGATACTGGGCTAGGTGGACCTTTGGTCTGACCCAGTAGGACCATTCTTATGTTCTTATTCTCTGGGATTTTGGGCAGCTAACTCCCATAGACATCTTTGAAAATCCCAGCCCTAGTTTTTCCTCTCTGTATATGGAAACTTGCAAATGCAGAATACCTCTTTAGGCCTTTGGCCATTTTTGTTGCCTTTTTCTAGTGCATCCTGTGTTTGTTGCATTTTTTTAACCTTGATATATTATCCAAATTCTGGACTGATCCATGGTTTATATAATGGCATGAAAATACATAACTTATTATTCCCTGGCCCTTTCTTAGAAAGCTGGTAGCTTATAAATGTTTTCGGTTGTTGCCGCACACTAAAAGGTAAGTCTATGCTGCATGCTTCTTTTCAGCAGCATGGGGAAGGCTCTCTGCAGTGGGGAAGGGCTCCAGCATCAGGGAGCTGTGGGAGCCTTTCCTCACTGCTGCAGTTATTCCCAGGGAACACTGGCAACGGAGAGGAAGTGGGAAAAGGTCCCACCATCTTCTGCCTGCCAGAGCCTTTCCCCACTTCATGGAAAGATTACAGACGCAAGGAAAGGCTCTGGCAGGCTCAATCTTTCCCCACTGCCTCCTCTGCCTTTCACTGAGACATGTAGCTACACACCGCAGCCTGGACACAGCCTGCTTTTCACTGCAGTGTGTAGCTTAGAATTGCCAAGTGCCAAGCACTGCTGACTGGGCCGTTAAAAGTCCGGTTGGTGGGACTGGCAGGCTCCCTACCTGGCTCCGTGCAGCTCCCCGAAAGTGATGACATATCCCTCAGCTTCTAGAGGGTTCTGCATGCCACCCCCACATTGAGCGCCGGCTCTGCGGTTCCCATTGGCCTGGAACTGCAACCTGCGGGTGGAGGCAGTGAGCATGCAGAGCCTCTTGGCCATGCCTCCACCTAGGATTCAGAGGGACATGTCACCACTTCCAGGGAGCCCCCCGACGTAAGTGCCACCCGGAGCCCACATGCCACACCCCCTCCTGTGCCCCAACCCTCTGCCCCAGACCTGAGCCCCCTCCTGCACCATAAACTCCTCATCCCTGCTCCCATTCCAGCCCCAGCCGGAGTCCTCACCCCCTCCAACACCCCAGCCCTCTGCCCCAGGCCGGAGCCCCCTCCTGCACCCAAACTCCCTCCCAGAGCCTGCAACCTGCACCCCAACCCCCTCACCCCCAGCCCCACCCCCCTGAATCCCAACCCTCTGCCCCGGCCTGGAGCCCCTCCCACATGCTGAACCTCTCATTTCTAGCCCTACCCTGGAGCCTGCATCCCCAGCTGGAGCCCTCACCCCCTCCCGCATGCCAAGCTCCTGCCCCAGCCTGATGAAAATGAGCAAGTGAGTGAGGGTGGGAAAGAGCCAGCAACAGAGGGAGGGGGACTAGAGGTGTGGGATCTCGGAGAAAGGGCAGGGCAGGGGCAGGGCCTTGGGGAAGAGGTGGGGCAAGGGTGTTCGGTTTTGTGCAATTAGAAAGTTGGACACCCTAGTGTAGCTGCACATACCCTACATGCCGCCGCCAGCTGTGTGTAGTATATACATAGCCCAAGATGTGCCCAGTAACACCTAGATCTTTTGCCTAATAAGTTGTAACCAGAAGCACTGTAGTCTGTTGTGGCTTGATTTGAGCACTTTTGAGGATGTTATAACTTCTTTCAGCACCTACTGATCTGGAGGAAGATTTTCAAAGGCCCCAGTTGGCAGTCATGCAACCGACTTGTATTTGTGTCTATGAAAATCTCCCCTTTATACTTTGTGTAATTTCATCATGTTCATTACATTTCTTAGTTCTGCCTCCAACTTGCTTTCTTGAAGTCTAATACCCTTGTCACATCTTAAATTATCCTGCATTTACTATATAAAGCTCATTGTCTGTTCTCAGATATGCCAGTGTAAATTCAGATTAACTCTATTGGGCTCAAAATAGTTACTCCCGATTTGCACTGGTGTAACTGAAACAAGAATCTGGCCCTATCAATTTATACCATGCTCCTCAGGGATTGGGATTTCCACTGTAGATGTTAAGCGTACATACTGTGACTTTAAGAGCAGAGCATATGTTAGAGAGAAGGGGATTGGGCTAGGAAGATGGGTTGGAAGCAGTCCAGAGTGAGCTTCACTAGATACACAGCTAGGCGTACACTGCTCTCCTTTGGCTTATGTAATCCTATTTTAGTTCTACGAAAGCCTTACTTTTAAGACCAGACTGTGCCTCCTTCTTCTAAATCCACAAGACAACACAGTAGGTTCACTTTGTAAGCAAACCTGGCAACTGACAATCTTCTCCCTCATAAAATAGAGCATTATCTGATTCCGCTATAGCCTTGACGCTGGCACCATATAAGATGTTCACCTACAGTACAACAGAACGCCTTGTTCCTTATACTGTTTACACATTCTTTGTTCCATCACTTATTGGGGAAAGATTTCAGCTGCTTGCTCTACCCACTACAGCTGGCACAATCTACTTCTCAGGATACAAATCTTTCCCAGCTGGTCAAAGCGGTGAAGTAAGAGAGTTATAATGAATGAGAAGGGTTGGGTGGGTAGCTGGAGGATTTCCTAACCAGATAAGAATGAATTTATCATTTTTCCTCAGGTCCACATGACCAGTTTGCAGAGAGATTAATCATTTCTTTTCTTTTTTGCTGCTGTTCAGTATTGTTTTGTTTGGCCCATTATTGGGGTAGGATTAGTGTCAATATTTTCACTCAGCTCTGAATCTGAACTCTCCCAAAGTTCAAGAGAGTTGGTTCTGAGTCACCTTTAAAACAGCCCTTTTTGCAGCTTCAGGGACCTCTGGGGAGCAAATCAGAGAGTCAGAAGTGCTCAGATATTATGGTAAGGTGGGACACCTCCATAGATTAGTACATCTTATTCTGATCCCATTTACATTTATGTAAATCAGGAGTAATGCTGCTGAAGTCAATGAACGTACACTTAGAGCTGATCAAAAAATGGGAACTTTTTCACAAAAAGTTTGCAAATAATGTGTCCTTGGTTTTCACTTTAAAAAAAAAATCAAAATTTGTTGACCAGCTCTAGTTACAGGTGTAGACGTGTGATGTTTATGACTGGAGCATCATATCTATGAGCTTGAACAGTGCGCTAGGGAAAGGTAGAAAGCACTCAAGAGGCTTGTAGCACACTGCCAGTGATCAGCCCTGGATAACTGTTTTTAAGCCAAACTTTTGTCCTGGCTCCTAACATGTATTGCCACATGATCAGTCTTTCCGTATTCATAAATCTCAGCTCCCAGCTCAACCTGCCATTTATCATAACGCTTCCATAGGATACTGGGCTTACTGTCCCCTACCATTAATACCACCTAGGTAGTTTCATAGACCTTTTTATCCAAGCAATTATGCAGATATGTATGTATCAATATTCCTTTTTTTTTTTTTTTTTACAGATGGAAAAAGTGAAGAACAGAACGGTTGAGTGACTTGCACAATGTCCCACAGTGAATCACTGGCATGGAATTCACGTCTCCTAACAGCCCCACAGTGCCCTCTCCTTTTGACTACACTGTCTACTGAGTATAAACACAATACAGCTTCCTTATCCTTTCTAGCTTTCTTCTTCTTTGAGCATGCCCTGTGCACAGGGGACAATTTCACTCTTGGAGCTCAAGTGGAGCTTAAACATAGCATAGAGTAGAAGGTCTTTTGAATGTTGCTTTTATTTTTCCCCTGTGCTAGCATCTACCATTGTTAACAAGATCCTATTTTATTTAAAACTTCCCCATTATATCTTTTACATATGTCTCCTATAAGCTCTGACCTCCTGACTTGCATTTTGTGTGTGCAGAGAATTACCCACTGCTCTTTGTAAAATACAGAAAGAAGAACACATCAAACTAAATGCAGCACAAATCCAGATCTGCTCATGGATCCCTTATAACCTTCCATTCTAAATCAGCTTGGGGCCTTGGATAGCACCTCTTTACATTCGTACATCTGCCTATGAATGTATACCGGGTTCATACTGCACCTGGGATATCTGGTGTCTGGAATAGGCCGATCCAGGGGCAGACGGTCACTGAGATAAACATTATACCCATATTTAGTGAATAGATCCTGGGCTGTGGTTTGTTGCTCTTCTGTTAAATCTGCACCCCAGCGCTTGAACAGATTTGAATCTGGAAACAGCTTTCTGTGCACAACCTTCTTTTCCATTTTGTCTTCCTCCTTTGCTTTCTCAGCCTGGTGCATTTCACCCTTTGACTCCTCTGGCAGCTTTATGTCATCTTCTTTCTTTTTCATTCTTTCATTATGAGAGGGCTTTTTCATGGAATTTGCTGCTTAAAAATAAAGTGTGTTTAGGGTCTAATGACAAGAGAGAATAAAGATAATGGGCCAGATTCTCCTTACACAGGTTTAAATCAGGAATAAATCAATACAGTTACAATTACCATGAAACTGGCATGAGAGGAGAATCAGTTTCTAGCTACTTTATAAAAAGGAATCTGTAAAGGCAGGATTCCAAAAGTTAGTCCTAACAATGTCAATATTGTTGATCACATTCTGATCACTATAAAAAATTAATTTTCCCTCTGTTGATATTCACCCCTTCTTGTCAACTGTTGGGAATGGGCCACATCCAGGGCCGGCTCCAGGCACCAGCCTACCAAGCACGTGCTTGGGGCGGCACCTTGGGAGGGGGCGGCACTCGGGGTTTGTTTTTGGGTTTTTTTTTGTTTGGCCAGGCGGCGCTGGGGGGAGGCGGGGCTTAGGAGGCGTGGTGCCATGTTGGGGAGGCGGGGACTTGGGCGGTGCTTGGCTGGGGCGGGGATGTGGGCGGCACAACGCAACACTTGGGGGGGCGGGGACTTGGGCGACGCGACGCTCGGGGGGCGGGGACTTGGGCGACGCGATGCTCGGGGGGCAGGGACTTGGGCGACGCGACGCTGGGGGGGGGCAGCGCTCCTTGTTTTTGCTTGGGGCGCCAAAAATGTTAGAGCCGGCCCTGGCCACATCCACCCTAATTGAATTGGCCTTGTTAACGCTGACCCCCAACTTGGTAAGGCAACTCCCATCTTTTCATGTGCTGTATATTTATACCTGCCTATTGTATTTTTCAATCCATGCATCTGACGAAGTGGGTTTTAGCCCACGAAAGCTTATGCCCAAATAAATTTGTGAGTCTCTAAGGTGCCACAAGGATTCCTCTTTGTTTTTGCTGATACAGACTCACACAACTACCCCTAGAAAACCATTCTTCTCTCAGTTTCCCTGGTGTAAAGAAAGAGAAACGCCACTGAAATCAATGGAGAGGTGCAGAAAGAAAACCAGTGTACAAGTGATATTAGAAACAGGACTCAAGGAGTTCAGTAGAGTTTGTTTTGATACATCAGGGGAGGGCAAACTACGACCCACATCTGGCCCGCGGGACCGTCCTGCCTGGCCCCCCAGCTCCTGGGCTGGGAGGCTAGCTCCCAGCCCCTTCCCTGCTGTTCCCTCTCCCCCGCAGCCTCAGCTCGCCCCACCGCCAGCGCAATGCTCTGGGCGGTGGGTCTGTGAGCTCCTGGGGCAGCGCAGCTGCAGAGCCCAACCTGACCCAGTGCTCTGTGCTGTGTGGTGGTGGGGGCGGCAGCATGGCCCGGCTCCAGCCGAGCAGCGTGGCTGTAGCGCCACCAGTGCTCCAGGCAGCATGGTAAGGGGGTAGAGAGTGGGGGGGGTGTTGGATAGAGGACAGGGGAGTTCGGAGTGGTGATCAGGGGATGGGGATGGTGGTCTGTGGGGAAACAGGGGGTTGAATGGGGGCAGGGGTTCTGGGGGGCAATCAGGAAGGAGGAGGAGTTGGATGAGGCAGCAGGGGACCGGCAGGGGTTCCGGGGGCATCAGGAGACAGGGAGAAGGGGTGGTTGGATAGGGCAGGGGTCTCGGGGGTCCATCAGGAATGAGAGATGGAGTTGGATGGGGCAGCGGAGGTCCGGGGGCAGTTAAGGGACAGGGAACAGGGGGGGTTGGATGGGGCAGGAGTCCCGGCGGGGGCAGATAGGAGGTGGGGGCCAGGCCACGACCCCCTCCCCTAACCGGCTCTCCATACAATTTATAGAACCTGATGCGGCCCTGAGGCCAAAATGTTTGCCCGCCCCTGTGACACACTGAAGTAACTAAGATCAGCATCTGTCCATATCTGAACCATGTTGCTTATGCAATATGGGCTATGAGAGTAGTTCTAAGCATAAAGCACAAATGACCTCTCCACCCTATCTCCATTACATGACTGCTTAATAATAGCTCCCTTGCCTAGATAAACTTCTGGGTGAACTGGCAAATTAGGCTGTATCAAAAAGGCAGGTAATTCACAGGAACTGTCTATAGGTATATATCTCAGGTATTTATTTTTGGACTTCGCTAAGCAGGAGTGCCATCAGTGTGTGCAGGGTTGTTGTTGCATATTTTATTGGATTGTAAATTCCTGTATTTATTTCAAAAGGAAAATATCTCTTAAAAACTTGTATGCCGCAGAGCCCTTGTAAGAGATATTTTGCCTTTTGATTTAAAATAACAAAAGCAGTGTCTTTTTCAAATACTGAACCGAACACACTTGTTACTTTTCATAGCTGTTAAAAGCAATTGGCAGAGTTATGCAAAGCAGCAGGTGCCCATGTGAATTGGAGTCATAGTCTGTCACTAAGGGTGGTGTGGTCATTGGGCTGGGATACGTATTACTAGAGTTAGAGAAGTGAACCCACATAGTCTGAGCCAATTCCAGGGCTTCCTAAGAGACATTTGAAAGGGCTGCTTTCATCTCTGGCTGATCGCTGTGCTGTATATCCCTGCTCTATATCCCCTTTCCCTGGTACTCACAAGCCTATCTAGTGGCAAAGTAAGTTTAGACCAGGGGTTCTCACAACAAATGTTTTGGTGGCCTCAGAGTGCGGTTACCAACTCTTGCTGGTGGCTGCTCTGACAATTTTTCCTAAAATACATAATTAACTTTAGGTAAAAACAGATAAATATTGTCCAAATCATTGTAATTCATTTATGTAGTAGGAAGGCAGTGGGATGTAGTGCTCCCCATTCAGCACACATGGACTTTGCTCCTATTCTTGTGCTCTGAGCATGTCACAGAGTGGGAGCCCTTCACCCTGCCGTGGAGCTGCCAAGCCCTGCAACAGCCCAGAGCCATCGAGCTATTGTAAAGAGTGAGAGTGACCCCACATGAGGGAAACGCCAACCCATCTTGCTCTCCCTGCTGCCCATGGACATTGAGTGAAACCCGCCCCGGGGAAGGTGGGTTGGGAACTCACTGGCCGCCTGCAGAGTCCCAGACTCCCCGTGCCATGGCCAGGCAGGAGTGGGGGAGCTGCCCAAGGGAACACCCCGGTGACCAAACACCATAGCCCCTAACAAGAGTCGCCTCCAGCACTGTGCACACTGGCAAGTGTGACTCCAGAGGCACTACCCAGAGCCCCCGAGGAGGCTGCGCATACCGAAGGGCGCCGATCCCTGCTGGCAGCATTTGAGAAATGCTGCTCTAGACAACATGTTGATTCTAAAACCATGGCAGCTGGCAGTGGCTTGGCTACACTATCCCTCCCACCATTGCTACCGGTCTGGTGGAACAGAAAAAGGCCTAGCGAGGATGGGGAAAAAAATCCTAAAGGCCTGATACTGCAGCACTTATTGGGGTAATTTCGGTGGGACAACTCACTTGAGTAAGTCTGAAGGACTACACCCCTTTGTCACCAGGCCAGGTTTCTCCCCAGCTCCAAAGTCTGTGCTGCTCCACCCAATCTTCCGCAAGGCGGTTTATTTCCTTAACAGAGGTTAGCAAACAGTCTTTGCTCATTTCTTAGCCTCTAGCTTCAGATCCAGGGGTCTCTGGGACTCCTGCTCCTTAGCCAGGGCTGGCTCCAGGGGTTTTGCCACCCGAAGCAGCCAAAAAAAAAAAAAAAAAAGCCGCGATCGTGATCTGCGGCAATTCAGCGGGAGGTCCTTCGCTCCGAGTGGGAGTGAGGGACCCTCCACCGAATTGCCGCCAAATACCTGAAAGTGCCGCCCCACTCCGGAGTGGCCGCCTCAAGCACCTGCTTGATAAGCAGGTGCCTGGAGCCGGCCCTGTCCTTGGCAGCTTCCCAGTTTCAGTCAGCTCTGCTCACTTCTTGGAGCAACACAGCCCCAGGGCTGCTTCCCTGAGCTCCTGGCCCTTTCCAGGGACCCACCACAAAAACTAGCTCCATGCCAGAGTGGGTTTCTTTCCCCAGGGCACAGCCTGTCTTCATCCCTTTCCCAACAGCCCTTTATAGCAGCCCATCCCTCTTTAACTGGCTGGATTGGATTCACCTGCTCTGGTTCAGAGGCGCTGGGTTTAGTCTATCCACAGGGACCAGCTACCCTGTGACATACCCTAACCCCCAGTTTTCCAGGAATAAAAAAATGCATATATTTTCCTTCTTGTGAGGTGGCCTCCCGGGGCTACTCTCACCCCTCTCAGTGCAAAAACACTGTTCTGCCCCGACATTCTGCAACATCATTCATTTTACAACATTTCAGGGCCTGAATGTTTTTCTTAATCCAACCCAAATATTCGCCTCAGTGGTTTAACATAATACCAACATTTCAGCTATCATTTTCCACAAGTCCCATCCAATCAGAGTGTTCTCTGAGTCCTAGAGGTCCTGCCCCCAAGCACGAACTCTCAGTCCCAGTCACCTTGAATATTATGCAGTGGGGCCAGGGTCACATACACAGTCTCACTGGGCACGGTCCCTACATAGTCTTATCTCTGTCGCCTGGACTTTGGAGTCGCTGCATGAATAGGCTTTTCCGCCTCTGCACACAGAGTCTCCACTTGAGTCTCAAGTTCATGAACCATGAGGAGTAAACGTTCTCTATTCTACTCAGTGAATTGGAGATCTGTGGCTAGCTGTTCTTTCTTGAGCTTGAGATTCCATCATTTGCTTTCCGCTCAGTGATTTCCCTACACCCCCCCTGAATTTTCCCAACACCCCCCCCCAGTTTTGTGAGCTAGTTACATACCAATTTAGTGACTGTTTGGAAATCTGAATTTAAACAAACATTAATACACACTTTAAAAGCTTATACAGTATATGATAAAATATGTGTATCTGAAAAAGTATAATAGATTTGAAAAGTATGAACATAGACTAGCTTCCTTGCTTCCTTATACAGCTGTTTTTTATGATGTCAGTGCATTCATTTCGGTGATGTTGGCCAACCTAATAATTTCAAATGATGATTTGTAAGCAAAGTCTAAATGAATTCTCCCTGACAGCTAGTGATGAGCTGGGGGCTAAGGCTTCAGGGCCAGATTATATTTACATTCACACCTAATCTACCTAGGTATCCAGCAAACAGTCCAAGTGATAGATTTTGGCTGGGGTTGGGTTACAAACCACTTGAATGTGGGGGGAACGGGGGATGAAATGTTGTTCTTATTGTATGAGTAAAGGGCAGTAGAACTGTACTTAGTCTGTGATGATTTGAGGCATCAAGAGAGAGGGTGGGGACCTGTCCCTCTCCACTGTTTAAAGACAGAGCTGATTAGGCTCCACAGATAGGGGGGAGGGATAGCTCAGTGGTTTGAGCATTGGCCTGCTAAACCCAGGGTTGTGAGTTCAATCCTTGAAGGGGCCACTTAGGGATCTGGGGCAAAAATTGGTCCTGCTAGTGAAGGCAGGGGGCTGGACTTGATGACCTTTCAAGGTCCCTTCCAGTTCTAGGAGATTGGTATATCTCCAATTATTACCTTTATTACCTTTTGTTCTGTTAAGTGACCACTGCAGCTGAAATCACTGACAATCAGGTCTAAGTGCTTAGTCCTGTTGTGGGGACAGTGTTTTTGTGTAAGAGACAGCCCAGACTGCACTAGCAGCGAGGTTCCCGCACTGAGAGCTCAGCTGAAATCACTGAGGGCTTGGCTACACTTACAAATTTGCAGCGCTGCAGCAGGGTGTGAAAACACACCCTCTCCAGCACTGCAAATTGTGGCGCTGCAAAGCGCCAGTGTGGTCAAAGCCCCAGCGCTTTACGTACGTTATTCCCCACAGGGAGGTGGAGTACGTTATTCCCCACAGGGAGGTGGAGTACGGACAGCGCTGGGAGAGCTTTCTCCCAGCGCTGGTGCTTTGACTAAACTTAGCGCTTCAAAGCGCTGCCGCGGCAGCGCTTTGAAGTGTAAGTGTAGTCAAAGCCTGAGAGCTGGTGGAACCTCAAGAGACCAACTCGCAGAGATCACAGTGGTAGGTGACAGCAGAAGGTGACTGTGCAGGGCCACTGGCAACAGAGCAGTGGAATGAATGGTTGCACAACGAACAGCCGTGGCCAGAGCGAACTGTGCCTTTTTGTCCCCCACCTGGAAGGTGAACTCACGTGAAAGCACCTCTGAACTCTGAGTCTCCACTGACCAAAGACAACACCGGTGAGTGGAGTGCGGTGGAGGGAAAAGTGAGGGGCACGTTAAATTAACATTTGTTTGTTGGCCTATATTTTAGTCACTTTGCTCCAGAATGCTAGATTTGTGACTGGGAATGGAAACTTATATAAATATGTTTCCCAGTAGGCCAAGATTTTTAAAATGCAGTATTTGCCAAGGTTGTTATTTCACATTGTTGCTATCTTGGGAGGTCATTATGTTGGGGAGTTTCTGTACTAAACATTTTTATTATAATTAATTTTTACATAAGAGTGGTCATACTGGGTCAGACCAATGGTCCATATAGCCCAGTACCCTGTCTTACAACAGTGGTCAAGGCCAGGTGCTTCAGAGGGAATGAACAGAACAGGTCATCATCAAGTGATCCATCCCCTGTTGCCCATTCCCAGCTTCTGGCAAACAGGCTAGGGACACTCAAGCATGGGGTTGCATCCCTCTCATCCTGGCTAATAGCCACAGATGGACCAGTTCTCCAGGAATTTATCTAGTTCTTTTTAAAATCCTGTTATAGTTTTGGTCTTCACAGCATCCCCTGGCAAAGAGTTCCCTGCGTTGACTTTATATTGTGTGAAGAAATACTTCCTTTTGTTTTTTTAAAACCTGCTGCCTATTAATTTCATTGGGTGATTGCTAGTTCTTGTGTTATGTGAAGGTTTAAATAAAATTTCCTTATTCACTTTCTTCGCACCAGTCAAGATTTTGTAGACCTCTATCATATCCCCATTAGTCATCTATTTTCTAAGCTGAAAATTCCCAGTCACTTTAATCTCTCCTTCTGTTTCATACCCCTCATCATTTTAGTTGCCCATCTCTATACCTTTTCCAATTCCAATATAGTTGAACCCTGTTATGTCGCCGACCTAGGGGTTTGCCAAAAAGCGTCGAGATAACCGATGATCGAGATAAACGAAAACCAATATGGCGGCAATATACTGTATTACCGTGTGCTTGAAATTTCTTTATGTACATGATGTGCGTTAATAAATGAGAATGTACATGCACGCGATTTGTTTGATGAAGCGATCGGCATGCTATAAAAATGTACATACGTACATGTTTGCTAACAACAAAAGGCATATGTGCACCAACTAACAGCAGAGATTTACCAGTATACAATACAAACTACCGTCGATTCTCGATACAAACCTTTATTATATTCTCCAACATTGCAAACACAAAGATCGCTCACAAAATCACAAAATCACAAAAAACGTGCGGGGTGTAGTTCGTTTTTACAAAAAGCTAACCAGTGTCAAAATTAAATTCGCGAGTCATTTCACTCTGACAGCTCTGAAAAGTATCGTATACGCGGTTACTATGGTTTCTTTACAAAGTCTAAAATGCTTTGTTGCTTTTTGCCTTTAACAGTCTGCTTGAAAACAAATGCTTCAATATTATTTATGCTGTCTAAAACAGTTTCATCTCCTACAAAAGAACCATACCGTCGAATTTTCTGTAGCATTTCTACCACCTCACCAGCTGAGGGAATTGGTTCCAAATCTTCGTACGTAACATCGATAACTAACATTTTCAAAAGCCGGCGATTGGTCATGGGGATCGAGATAACCGACGCTAAGTGGCAAATTTGGCCCTCTTTTGTGCTCGAGATATTAGGGTTCGGCGACATAAAAGAATCGACATAACCGATGAGAAAATGCTAAGACAAAGAGAGAATTTGGCGGTTCCACTTCTAAAACGTCGACTTAATACGATTGGCAAGTTAACCGAGGTCGAGATAAATGGGTTCGACTGTATATATATTTTTAGGACGGTTGACCAGATCTGCACACACTATTCAAGGTGTGCACGTACCATGGATTTATATAGAGGCAATATGATATTTTCTGTCTTATTATCTATCCCTTTCTTAATGATTCCCAACATTGTTTGCTTTTGTGACTGTTGCTGCATTGTTTGCTTTGGTGACTGAGAGTGGATGTTTTCAGAGATCTATCCACAATGACTCCAAGATCTCTTCCTTGAGTGTTAACAGCTAATTCAGATGCCATCATTTTGTATGTATAGTTGAGATTGTTTTCCAATGTGCATTACTTTGCATTTATCAACATTGAATTTAATTTGCCATTTTGTTGCCCAGTCACCCAGTTTTGTGAGATCCCTTTGTAGCTCTTCGCAGTCTGCCTGGGACTTAACTATCTTGAATAGTTTTGTATCATCTGCAAATTTTGCCACCTCACTGTTTACCCATTTTTCCAGCTGTGTATATGTTGAATAGGACTGGTCCCAGTACTGACCCCTCAAGGAACCACTATTTATCTCTCTCCATTCTGAAAACTGATAATTTATTCCTACCCTTTGTTTCCCATCTTTTAACCAGTTACTGATCCATGATAGGACCTTCCCTCTTACCCCATGATGGCTTACTTTTCAAAAGTTAATTTAAATTAAATACATTTTTTAAATTATATATATTTTTTAGAAATCTAGATCTGTTGTGTGTTTTGGTGTAACTTGCATTTTCCTTATGTTAAATTTGCATTATCCTAACAAAACATTTACTTTATTCACTTTCTTCACACCAGTCAAGATTTTACAGACCTCTAGCATATCCCCCCTTAGTCGTCTCTTTTCTAAGCTGAAAATTCCCAGTCATTTTAATTTCTTCTCCTGTTTCATACCCCTAATCATTTTAGTTGCCCATCTCTGTATCTTTTGCATTTCCAGTATGTCTTTTTTGGGATGGGGTAACCAGACCTGCACACAGTATTCAAGGTGTACATGTGCCATGGATTTATATAGAGGCAATACGATATTTTCTGTCGTCTTATCTATCCCTTTCTTAAAAAAGCAAAGGTTTCAGAGTAGCAGCCGTGTTAGTCTGTATTGCAAAAAGAACATAAGCTTTCGTGGGCTACATCCGATGAAGTGGACTGTAGCCCACGAAAGCTTATGCTCAAATAAATGTGTTAGTCTCTAAGGTGCCACAAGTACTCCTGTTCTTTTTAAAAAAGCAAACAGAATGTTGGGAATCACTGACTGCCGCTGCACACTGAGTGGATGTTTTCAGAGAACTATCCACAATGACTGCAAGATCTTTCTTGAGTGTTAACAGCTAATTCAGACTCCTTCATTTTGTATGCATAGTTGAGATTGTTTTCCAATGTACATTTGCATTTATCAACATTAAATTTCATCTGCCATTTTTGTTGCCCAGTCACCCAGTTTTATGAGATCCCTCTGTAATTCTTCGCAGTCTGCCTGGGACTTAACTATCTTGAATAGTTTTGTATCATCTGCAAATTTTGCCACCTCACTGTTTACTCATTTTTCCAGATCATTTATGAATATGTTGAACAGCGCTGGTCCCAGTACCGACCCCTCAGGGATACTACTATTTATCTCTCTCCAGTCTGAAAACTGATAATTTATTCCTACCCTTTGTTTCCCATCTTTTAACCAGTTACTGATCCATGAGAGGACTTTCCTCTTACCCCATGATGGCTCACTTTTCAAAAGTCAATTTAAATACTTTTTTTTTTAATGTATATTTTTTTTAGAAATCTAGACCTGTTATGTGTTTTGGTGTAACTTGCATTATTCTTATGTTAAATTTGCATAATCCTAACAAAACATTTACTTTATTCATATCTCATTGGTTATATATCTCATTGGTTCTGACACCCCCCCTGTAAATTCGAACACCCCCCCTAATTTCAATTCCTGGGGAAACCACTGTTTCCGCGGACTCCAGTTGTTCTATAAACTCACCAGGCCTTGGCAGGGGAGCTATAAAACAGACCTGTGCTATCTCTTTCCCTGCACTGGAGCCCCCTGTTTCTCCCCCTGGCTCCCTGTTTAGGGCTTCACATGTTGGAGTAGTCCTGTCTGAATCCCCACGCTGGCTTGTTTTATAGGTAGTTCAGCTTGGGTCCCCATGGTACCCTGTTGAATTTGGGATTTTGTTTGGGTTCCCACAGTCTCCTGTGGGATTTGAGATTTCATTTGGGCCTCCCTAGTGTCCCACTAAAACCAGGGACCATGTCTAGGTCTCTACAGCAGCCTGCTGAGCCTGGGAATCAATCTGGATCTCTCAAGTACCCTGCCGAGTGTTTCTTATCTGGGCCTGGGTCAATTCCTCCTACAGCGCCAAGCATCGCTGCTTCTCCTTCTTAACCTCCACCTGAACCCAGGCCAGCACTTGTTCTAACCTGGCCAGTTGACTGATGATTTTCCCCATGAGGTGCTTATATTGTCCAACTCTTGTTGGTATTTGCTAAGCTGATCCCTCAGTCATTAGGGAAGGTTGTGACACCTCTCCTCCGCTTGGTCTGCCTTTGCTATCTTTGCTCTGGCCTCTAGCCCTCTTATTTCTTTTCCTAGTCAATCTTGAACCCTCCACGTCCTGGGCTCTTGTTCTAGCCCCTGTTGTACGAGAGCTGGGAAATCCACCCGGTCTCACCACAGGACTGTGGACCAAGGCAGACACTTGACCAGGGCTGGCTCTAACATTTTTGGCGCCCCAAGCAAAAAGAAGGAGCGCCGCCCCCCTCCAAGCGTCACACCGCCCAAGGCCCCGCCCCCGAGCGTCACCCAAGCCCCGCCCCAGAGCATTGCCCCGCCCAGTCCCCACCCTGAGCATTGCCCCGCCCAAGTCCCCGCCCCCGAGCGTCACGTCGCCCAAGCCCCGCCCCCCCGAGCGTCACCCAAGCCCCGCCCCCGAGTATTGCCCCACCCAGCCCCACCCTGAGCATTGCCCCGCCCAAGTCCCCACCCCCCAAGCGTCGCGTCGCCCAAGTCCCCGCCCCCCGAGCGTCGCATCGCCCAAGTCCCCGCCCCCCCAAGTGTTGCGTTGTGCCGCCCACGTCCCCGCCCCAGCCGAGCACCGCCCAAGTCCCCGCCCCCCCAACATGGCACCACGCCTCCTAAGCCCCGCCTCCCCCCAGCGCCGCCTGGCCAAACAAAAAAAAAACCCAAAAACAAACCCCGAGTGCCGCCTCCTCCCAAGGTGCCGCCCCAAGCACGTGCTTGGTAGGCTGGTGCCTGGAGCCGGCCCTGCACTTGACCCCGCAGCGTGTAGTTGAGGTCTTTGATCCTGAACCTCCAGCTCAACTTCTGTGGTGGGATAGATGTGGGTCTTACCATGGGTATAGATGTGTACTCAGAGGTACTTGTCCAGGTTACTTAGCCTTACCTGATCTTCCTGAACCAGCATGCACCCACAGCCTGAGTCGACAAGTCCCTCAACTACTGTTCCCCCACCCTAACTTCTACTACTTGCAGTGGGGCTCCTGTGGGCCCCTAAATGATTAAGCCCTGTCCAACTCTAAGAAAGTTTTGGAGTGGTCTCCCACTGCATGGTCCCACTCTACTAACAGTTTTACTATGCCTGGACTGGTCACACCTGAAGCAAACCATAGGGTCCTTCTGGTTCCCTCTCACCAGTATTTACAATAAATGGTGGGGCTACCTGAGTCCCTTGTAGATTCTGCATGTCCCTGAGTTTTGGTCACTCAAGGTCTTTCCCCCTTGTGAGTTTCCCTGGGTCACCCCCTAGTGAATTCACCTCAGTTTATCATAGTGCCCTGGCCACTTGTCTCCTTTCTCCTCAAAGAAGGCTTCAGCTCATTCCACCGCTTCCCCCACTAAGGCCAGCTCTTTGATCCCCTCGGTAGAACTTTCAGGAATGGCTCCAACATGACTTTCTCCACTGAACTGGTATCAGGGCAGAGCCACCGTGTCGCAAGGTCCCATAATTTCTGGGCCATTACTACCATCAGACCCCTTGTGGAAACAGTTCTACCCACAACTTGTGTCTATATGCCTCAGGACTCAGCCCTATTCAGTCCAGGATGGCAGTCTTCACCACTGGATAGGCTTTCACCATCTCATCTCTTACTGCCAGGTAAGCTGCCTGCTTCTCACCCACTAGGAAAGTGCTATGCAGCCACCCCTGTCAACACCTACCAGTCTGCCACCTTTGCCATGCACTCAAATGTTCAGAGGAAGGCCTCAGCATCATCTTCCAGTCCAAGCTTCTCTAGGCCTAGGACCAACCAGCCCGTAGTCCCAACACCAGCTTTGTTACCAGATGTGGCTCAGCCTAACCTTTTCTGTATTCACTCCTGTTGTTTGGAGTGAACTTCTTGTCACCTCTGTTGTGCTGCTAACTTGGCCTCCTGCTGTTTCTGTTGGTTTTCCATCAATTCTATCAGCAGGACCAGGGTCTGCTATTGCTGTCCTGCCACTAACAGGCAGATTACCACCTCCATCTTTCCCTTTATTCCAGGGCGGGCTAGCAACCCCATTTCTAGTACCATGTGTCACTGGGCCAGGCATCTACCCAGTGCCAAAGCATGTGCTGCCACATCCAGTCTTTTACAAGGAGGTTTATTTCCTTAATGGAGGTTAGCAAACAAACAAAACCAGTTTTAGCTCATTCCTTAGCCTCTGGCTTTAGGGACACCCCTCTGGAGGGTCTCTGGCACTGTTACTCCCAGCAGTTTCCCAGTTTCAGCAGGCTCTGCTCCCTTCTTGGAGCAACAGCCCCAGGGCTGCTTTCCTGAGTTTATGGACCCTTGGTCCAGGGACCCACCACAGGAGCTAGCTGAAGCCAGTGCAGCTTTCCCTCCCCAGGGCACAATCTGTCTCTGTCCATCTCCCTCTTTAATTGGCTGGATTGGACTCGCCGGCTCTGGTCCAGGGGAGCTGGTGTTATTCTATCCACAGGGACCAGCTACCCTGTGACACCATTTTAAACAAAATCCCACTCAGAATGAATTCCTGACACAGGGATTTCCTACATCTTCAGTCATAAAGCCCTGATCTCTTCTTACATAAATATTCCATCCCATTCAAGGTATGTCTGCGCTGCAGCCAGGAGGTGTAATTCCCAGCTCAGGCAAACATACACATGCTAAAACAAATTGAGCACTAAAAATAGCTGTAGTGGCCTGAGCAGCAGGAGGGGTTAGCCGCCCAAGTACCTTAGGTTTCAGATGGGATTATACTCAGAGCAGCTCCACTGCTTTGTTTAGCATGCTAGGTCAATCAGAGCTAGTGCAAGTATGTCTACCCAAGCTGGAAATTACACCTCCAGCTCTAGTGTAGACAGACCCTTAGAAGTTTCTTGCCTCATTCTGTATTCTGAGGGTTGAACAATCTTCTCTTCAGCTCTCAGTGCTGCTTTTGAACACAGGTCAGTCAGCAGCTATCACCAATCTCAGCAACCCCCTTTCCCAATATAGCACTTCTGCCAGTGCCTTCTAGCTCAGGGAGTGAGAACAAAAAAACCAGGGCCTGGTCATGGCTTCCCAAATTCAAATCCTTTGCTCACAACACCAGCAGAGGTCAGATGAAAAGAGCAAGGGGATTCTCAAGGCCTCCCTTCCTTTCAAAACAGATTAATTTCTCACAATAGATTTCTTACAGCAATAACAAAATCTAAGAAATTATTTTCCCTTGTGATTAATCTGCTGGTGTGATCAGCTCTGCCAAGTGTTTCACATTTGATCTTAATCTCTTCCATCTAACCCTGAAAATCTTGCTGTTTCCAACATCTATAGCTGCCTAAAAGATTAAGACCTGTCCCAACTCCAAGAGAGTTTCGGGTGATACCAGCCTAGAAAACAAAGCAAGTAAGGGCAAGTGGCATTTCCTTGTGGATATGACAGAGAAATCCTCAAATCTTTTCTAAATCAGAATGTTGCAGAGAAAATGTGTTCAGACAAATCCCAAGAAACACATACAGACATAAATTACTTTTAAAATGCTACAAAGTACCCACAGGGCAAAATAATTGAGAGACCTAATTCTAGTGAAGTTAGATGTTCTAAATATGCTGCTGAACGGCAATGTGTTTTACTTACAGATGTTGTGAATATACATCTCCAAATGGTCCAGCCGCTCAATTACTGCATTTTCTTGGCTGAAAGATTGGGGGTGAACCGCTAAGTATCCGTGGCTTTCATTTTTCAGTTCTTGTATTACATTCTTCACATAAAACACAAGGAAGATATTTGCAGTGGATACAAGAAACAACACTGTTGGAAAGAGACCTGGTAACCTTCTCCATGACACCATTCTCTCTCTAAATATATATCTGTCCTGGTAGTGATTCTTATTCAGTTGCAGTCGTTGCTGCCCCAAATTAGTTCCAAATAGACCTCTTTGGAGCGGACATTAAGACTGCTCAGGTGGAGTGATCTCTTTGAACCTGAATGTGTCAGAGAGCAGGCAGCAATTATTTAAAGTACCTGGAAGGGAGGGGCATTTTCAGCCTTTTATCTACACTGTGCTATACAGGTTACCCTTTAATGGGAAGGTACGCAGCTGTAACAGACTTTCCTAGTGAGTTAAAGGATTTGATTGTTCTCATGTGGCACATGTTGCCAGAGGTCTAATACTGCTGGATGGTTGTCAGAAAAAAACCACACACAATAAATCTGCAAGTGATTCCTTTGCCACTGATCAAGATCGTCTGATGAGATTTGTATATGTCTGCAAACGAAGCAGAACAGGTGAAGATAGTATCCTGTGGCGTGAGGGCATTGTGTATCCTGGGAGGACTGATGGCTCCAAAAAACTGCAGAAGAGCAAATAGCTTAAACGCTTAACAAAAGGGCGTGCATGTCTCAAGACAATCAGTGCTGGGGCTGTGCCAGTGAGTTTGTCCTCGTTCACTCCACCCTCTGTACAGTGGGACATTGTAAGTAGCTGCATTTGGAGCCGCTTACATTCAGCCAAGAGTTGTGGGTGGTTTCCTCCCTGACTGGAGAACTGGCTAGGATTATAGCACTCTCTTTGATTTTATTTGAGAGACAGGTTCATATTTTAAGGGTCTTGTTAGACCTGAGGCTGAAACTGCTAAATGAAGATTTTTTTCCATTTGTACTCAGAAAGGGAAATTTCACTAGAGCTAGGAGATAAACTGTTTTCCCATTCTGAGAACATTTTAAAGATTCACTAGAATTTTAAACTTCACAAGAATTAGGTCTCTCAATTCTTCTGGAGAACCCTGCTTGAATCACAGCTCAGCCCCAAGAAGGAGGGCTGTTAGGCCCCAGAACAAGGGGACCAAGTGTCAGAGTCCAAGGACCGGGGGTGGGGGGGTGCAGCAAGAACATGGATACTGGTGGGCTGGGGAAGCCCGCTTTACTTACAGCACAGCCCTATGGTGGGGGGCTGTGGAATTCCTTAGCCAAGAGGAAGGATTTGGAAGTGTGGATCCAGAAAGAGCTGACCTGTGGAGAAGACTCTCTAGAGAAGTCAGGGATGCCAGTGGTAGAGGCAGAGCTGCCTGGCTGAAAGGGAACTGGCAACCTGAAGTTTTGGAACAGGGATGAATTGGAAGCTGCCTGATGCCTGGGTAAAGCTCCTCACTCCTGCCAAGAATCCCTCAACCTTTCTACCCATCCCAGGCCCTTTTACTTACACACACACACACACACACACACACACACACTCCGCACTAGAGCCACCTGCACGTAGGGTTGCCAATAGTCCCGTATTACAAGGGGCGTCCCTTATTTAAATAGAAAATTGCCTGTCACATACTAAATCTCTTTTATCCCATATTTCAGCATATTAAAAAACTATCATTATGCAAAGCCAGTTTTATTATTATACCTTACTGTCATTGTGTAGACACACCCAGTTCCCCTTTGGGATGGATTGTGGATGTGCTGGCACCATGGTTGCCATCTACCAGACTGTCCTTGGACTCAAGATAGTGCAGCTCAAAGTCCAGAGTCAATATGGCTGCCCTTGGGTTCAGAGCTGTGAATCCTACTGACCAGAGTCAGGGTCCGCCACGCAAAGGGGGAGGTAGGTTGTGATGGCTGGGGTATGGGGACCCAGTCCCTCCCTGCTCCACTGGGTTCCAGTCCATGGCCCTGGCAGTGATGAGTGTGTCCACCACTCAGTCAGCAGGGATCCTACTGCAACACTGACTTCGCTCTGGTGGGGTTACAACTCACTCCCCATCCCTGGGCCACTTCCTCCCTATCTCTGGAAGCCATGGTCCATATGTCAATAGGGTCTCCTGGCTCCTTGGTACAGGTAGGTCCCTGGGACTCCGACTCCAGCTGGTTGGCTATAGGCAACAGGTCTCCAGTCTGGTTCTTGGGATCTCCAGTGCCCACAGTCAGGGGCTGTAGCGCCTCCTGGGCTGGAGCTCCACCAAGCGTCCTTCCTCCTCAGCGGTCAGCCTAGACTGAGCTAGTCTGCTCCCTTTTATACTGGAACAGCAGATGGAGCATGCCCTACATGATCTGGGGTGGGATTTCCTCCACCCTTAGTGTGGGGTTAACCCTTGCTTCTCTAATGCGGGATATGCACACTTTGTCACACACACACCCCTTTAAGAGAATCTGGTGGGCAGTCTACCCCTCCCTCCGCCAGTCCCAGCCTAGAGAAGAAGTCTGCATTGGCATGAGCCTTACCAGGTGTACAAGAGTTTGCCGGGGCTTGACCCTTGCCGGGGCGGTGGGCAGCCACACCGGCTCACTACACACAGTTGGTCCCGGGGAATTAGTGCAGCCGGGGGGTCTCCCTCAGTAGCCTTTGCTGTAGCCAGCCGAAATGCGGTTAGCCCGACCCTGGCTCAGGGCCGAGGCAACACTGCTAAGTCAGGAGCTCAGGCCCCAGGCAGGGCTGAGCAGTAACAATAGTATTAAGCCCAGGCCCTAGGTCAGGGCGAGGCACAAATGCTGAGTTAGGGGGCTCAGGCCCTCAGGCAGGGCTGAGCAGTAACCACAGGCTCCAGCCTCCTCAGGCCAGGGAGAGGGGGAGTCTGCCACCCAGGAGTTGGGTTGGCAGGGGGGACGCAGGCCCTCCCACTCCACTGCATCCCAGCCCGGGGCCCTAGCAGCGGCTGAAGATCCACTGCTTAGTCAGTGGGGATCCTGGCCGCAACACACCGACATAAGCTCTGGTGGTGCTGCAGCCAGACAGGGGTCGGCTGCCCCCAGGCTACTTTCACACTCCCCCTCGGGCCCTACCTGGGCCCTGGTGTTGGCCTCTGGGGGATCCAGGAGCATGGGTTCTTCGGGGCAGGGGTTGATCGGCAGACCCGGCAACTCCTCCGGGTAACGGGCACAGGGCGGGTCCAGCAACTCCTCCGGATAGTGGGTGCAGGGCAGGACCGGCAACTCCTCTGGATAGCGGGTGCAGGACAGGCCCGGCCAGTCTGGGCGGCCGCCTTGGGCCGCGGGGGTTTCCCAGCCACGGGCTCCGCTAGGGATGCCTGTTCTCTCCGGCAGCGGGTCTCCTACTGAGCTTTATAGTTCCGGGTCGCCGCCTGACCCTCTGAGGGGCGGGCTCAGAGCTCCCTAGCTCTGCCCACTCCGGCCTCCGGACGGGCTGTTCTCTCTCCGGGGCGGTGAGGAGCCACACTGCCTCGCTACACCAGGTCAATGTAACATGTGGAATCATAAGGTTGGACAGAGAGATACAAACACATGATCTGGGGGTTGGTATCCTTCATGCTTTGTAACCATCTGAGGGGTGCACGATCGGTAATCAATTTGAAGGTATTTCCAAGCATTTACTAACATAGGGTGTCAAAGGCCCACTTTACAGCCAAGACCTCCTTCTCAATCATTGAATAATGTGCCTCCCTGGGGAATAACTTACGGCTCAAATACAAGATGGGGTGTTATTCCCCATCTACCTCCTGGGACAGGACAGCCACTAGCCCCACTTTCAAGGCATTGGTTTGGAGCACAAAGTCCTTCATGAAGTCAAGAACAGGGGCTGCTAACAGGGAGTTTCACAAGGGAGTTTGGAAGGGGAGTGGGAAGGGAGTGGGAGACCCTTGTCAGCCCTAACCCTTTCCCTGTAGTTCCCTTAAAACCTATAAACCAAAACACATTCATAGAATCATAGAATCTCAGGGTTGGAAGGGACCTCAGGAGGTCATCTAGTCCAACCCCCTGCTCAAAGCAGGACCAAACCCAACTAAATCATCCCAGCCAGGGCTTTGTCAAGCCTGACCTTAAAAACCTCTAAGGAAGGAGATTCCACTACCTCCCTAGGTAACCCATTCCAGTTCTTCACCACCCTCCTAGTGAAAAAGTTTTTCCTAATATCCAACCTAAACCTCCCCCTCTGCAACTTGAGACCATTACTCCTTGTTCTGTCATCTTCTACCACTGAGAACAGTCTAGATCCATCCTCTTTGGAACCCCCTTTCAGGTAGTTGAAAGCAGCTATCAAATCCCCCCTCATTCTTCTCTTCTGCAGACTAAACAATCCCAGTTCCCTCAGCCTCTCTTCATAAGTCATGTGCTCCAGCCCCCTAATCATTTTTGTTGCCCTCCGCTGGACTCTCTCCAGTGTATCCACATCCTTCTTGTAGTGTGGGGCCCAAAACTGGACACAGTACTCCAAATGAGGCCTCACCAGTGCTGAGTAGAGGGGAATGATCACATCCCTCGATCTGCTGGAAATGCCCCTACTTATACAACCCAAAATGCCATTAGCCTTCTTGGCAACAAGGGCACACTGTTGACTCATATTCAGCTTTTCGTCCACCGTAACCCCTAGGTCCTTTTCTGCAGAACTGCTGCCCAGCCATTCGGTCCCTAGTCTGTAACAGTGCATGGGATTCTTCCGTCCTAAGTGCAGGACTCTGCACTTGTCCTTGTTGAACCTCATCATATTTCTTTTGGCCCAATCCTCTAATTTGTCTAGTATAATGTTTCCCAGTATGTAGGTATCTTGGCATCCAGCCATCAAAGCCTTATGGTTTCTCTACTGTGACAAGCTTTAAGTCTGTTTACAGGTAATAGCTGGGAAGCAGCGTTACCATAAGGTTTCTTAATACTACAGGTGTTCCCAATTACCATTCCTAGACTTGTCCCAAAAATTGTGCATACTGTAGCTTATCACAAGGTTTAACATTAGTATCAAAATCCTTATCACAAGGTTGAAACTTAGTACCAAACTTTTTATTCATAGATGAGTGTTTACAAATATCTTTACCATGCCACTCCTGTTCAGACAGTCTGGTTTTGAGACTGGTTTGTTCATGGCCCATTGTGTCATTTAACTCTCTTCAGAACTTTTGCATGTAATCAGACACTAGCTTTTCTTTCCCTCCAGCGTTCCTTTCTGCCTGGGTTTTTAATCTGATCATATTTCTGGGATTTTTGTACCTCAGGGTCCAGTGAGGTAAGGGTTCAGGGGGATCCTGCATATTAGCTGACTCATTGTGGGGCTGTCTCCCAACCCCAGGACTCGGCATATGAAAAAAAAATCTCCCCTCTTGGGGTTACCCTATGTTCCCCACTCCCAGCACTGGGACATTCCTTGTCCCCTTTTCCTAGCGGGTTATCAGTTTTTTTCTCTGGGTTAAGAGTGTCCACTCTTCAATAAGATGTTACTCTTTACATCAACATTTCTTCAGTCACTCTCTGTGTCTTATCAGCCCAGGGGAAGCCCCCATCCCCTCTGCCAGCAAGATCAATTGCATGCTCACAAACATCTTCTTTCTCAGTAGAATCTGCTTCCTGTCTTAAAAAGAGAGAGTCCGTTTCCACAAGTATTTCAAGACTGGTGCCCTGGAAAATGAACTTGGATTGGGGTACCACCCATCATCCCCTTTTCTGCCCTGAGAAGTCAGCAGTGTGACTGCTGTCCTCAGGAAATTCAGTTTCACAGTGCCCTCTCTGAACTTGAGTTACAGGTTGCTTGTCTGGGTGGACAGATGCTGTATCATATGCCTCCACTATTCCTTCCCCATGATGCTGGATAGGCAAAGCCAATCACTTATAGTGTTGCTTATCTCCTACAGAAACCCTTTCCCCATTTTCTCTTTCTGAGGTTCCCTCTAGGACACATCTTTCTATGCTCGCTAGAGGGGGATCTATCCCTTGTTCAGCTGCAAAACTCTGCCCGCTAACAACTGGGAACGTTTTCTCAGTTAATGACAACACTTCTCTTGCCCCTGATCCAGAGGGAGTGTTGCCTTCTGTTGGAAAGGAGCTAGTCTTAGCCCCTCCCAGATTTGGGAGCACGCTGCTTCCTTGTGATGCAGAGTTAGAGGAATACTTACCCACCTCCTTAGTGGTGTAAAGGAAAAATAAGAATACGCCTAAACTCTGGTCAAGCTAACTGTGTAAGTGGGCAAAGGGCAAAAGAAGAGAGTATGGAAAAATGACTAACAAGACACAATTGCCACAGCCAATCTTGCTTAATGTAACTGCAATACCTAGTGTTAGGAAAGCTGCTAACCGCAAAAGAACAACCTGTGAATAACAGGAAATGCTTGGTTTTGCTGTATTCCTAATAAGGGAAAATATTAATAAGGAAGTATGTGTAACTAAATGTGGTTTTGATCTATATAAGTTTCTGTGTTCCCTTTTTCTGGAGAGCAGCCAGACTGGTTGTCTCTCCCTGCATGCTTGTAATAAAGTGGGCTTCAGGCTGTTCTGATCCAAACACAACGCGTGGTTAATTTTCCACAACAATTCTTGGTGCCGTGACTCGGATCCACAGCATACCACCAGACCGGAGGACCGCGGACTGTTCCCCACCGGACCCGGGTGCCATCTTAAAGGTAGGAGACCTCTTAAATCTCTATTTTGGTTTCCGGTGGAGGACTGCCCATAGGCTCTGGGTTTGGGTGAGTTGCATGCTGGATCCAGACCTTTGCTGCCAGACAAGCCTGATGCCCTTCTGGTTGCCCTGGGAAGAGCCACAAGTGTGGCTTGGTAGGCCTCTTGTGGTATGTGCCTGTATGAATGAGGGTCACAAGAAGACACCCAGAGCTCTTTGTGAAGCCCACAATGTTGTGACCAGAGATGTCTCTAATGCAAGTCCTGTGACTGCAACTAGTAGGGCCAAAGGAGGGCCCTGACCAAGGCAGCCCCGCTCTGCATGGCTTGACCGGCGAGGGGTGTGCCTGGGTCCAGGATTGTGTGACACTATCCTTTTCCCGTCCTCAGACGGTCCTTTCCCAGGACCTCTTTCCTCCCCTGTCTCTGTCCCCGCCTGAAGGTGGCTCATGAGCCACTGACTGGTCTGATCACCTCACCTGAAGCAACAGAGTAAGCAGTGCCGTTCTCTCTGAGACTAGCCGACACTCTTTTCTGAAGGGGACTGCAGGAGAGTCTTGGACGTCCTAAATAAGCCTTCCCTGTGTGAGTGATCCAAGTGAAAGTAATTTGGATACTGGGAGCTGGAGGGTCCAAGGTGATCTCTGCCTTTCCAGGAACTGGGAAAAATGGGAGCCGGTGGGTCCAAAGGGACCACCGCCTTGCCAAAAGGCACACCTGTGTACTATATGTATACAAAATACAGTCCTTTCACTTGCAAGTTTCTGAACAAATGGAATTGGTATACAAGAGATTATCCAAAATTTGCAGTCTCCCCAAAGGGAAGTTTCAACCTTGACAAGATTGTGCACCTCAGAGGCACACTTTTGGCCAATAAAGTCGGACAAGGTCAGTTTGATGTATGTTTTGATTGGTATGGAGAACCAGAAAAAATGGCACTGTGAATCTCAAATGAGGAGTTTCAAGGACTCCCAAGAAAAACTCAAAACATAATTAAAGAAGACAAAAGAGAAATTGGGGTTTCCCAACCCCCCGTTGGCCAGCAGATACCTTTCTACCCTTCAAGGCCTCTTTGGGGTACCCCCTCAGCCCACTTCCTCCCGGGAGCATGCTCAGTCCAAGTCACAGAACTTGTCACCCTTACCCATGCCTGTACCTTGGCCAAGGACAAATCTGTTACCAACTACACTGACTCCCGATATGCCTTTGGGGTGGTCCATGACTATGGGCAACTATGGAAACACAGGATTTCTCACGTCGGGGGGGGGGGCAAAAATTTGTAATGGGCCTTTTGTTAATGCTCTTCTCTCTGCTTTTCAGCTTCCTTCTGCTATTGCCATTGTATTGCTCACCAGAAACCTTATGATGATGTTAAGAGAGGAAATGCTTTGGCAGATGTTATTCCCGAACAGGTGGCCCTTTCCAGATCTCTGGCTCCATTTAATCCTGTTTTGCTTTATTTTACAGTCCCCCTCCATGCCTAACGCCCTCCAAGATTTAGCTTTCATGCAAGAGTTGACCTCTGAGCATGAGAAGGACCAATGAAGGCAGGATGATTGTTCTTTACATCCTGATACCCAGACAGCCTCTTGGTGGTGCCTAAGGTCTTGCTTCCTTGTCCCATGGAATGGCGCACATGAGCAAAGGGGGGATAATCATAGAATACCAAGGTTGGAAGGGACCTCAGGAGGTCATCTAGTCCAACCCGCTGCTCAAAGCAGGACCAATCCCCAGACAGATTTTTGTCCCAGATCCCTAAATGGCCCCCTCAAGGATTGAACTTACAACCCTGGGTTTAGCAAGCCAATGCTCAAACCACTGAGCTATCCCTCCCCCCTGTGCCTACTGCAACATTGGTATGGCCCAAGTTTTTCCATAATGGCACAGTAGTACTGTAATTCTTGCCCTATCTGCCTAGACCACAACAGTAGCAGACCGGTACGAACAAAACCAGCTGCACACCCCACCCTGTGGGGACCCTTTGTGAATATCCAGATTGATTTTATCAACATGCCAAAATGTTGTTCTTATGAGTATGTTCCTGTTTGTGTTTGTATGTATTCTGGATGGATAGAGGCCCACCCTTGTGTCAGGGCTGATTCCATCACAGTGGTTAAAAGATTGTTAAAAGATTTTATCTCTTGGTTTGGTCTACCTGTCTCTATCAACAGTGACCAAGGTACCCCTTTCACAGGCCAGATTATGCAACAGGTTTGCAAGGCCCTTAACATCACCCAACCACCAAGCACTAATGAGATGTGTCAGGTCTCTTTATACACAGGTGAAAGAAGCACTACCCAAGGATCCTGAGCAACCCTGCCATTCACTGGAACCAGGAGACTGGGTCTACATAAAGGTCCATCAGCAAAAGACCGCTCTGGCCCCACGCTGGAAAGGCCCATACCAAGTCCTGTTAACTACCAACACCGCTGTGAAGTGCCAAGGACTGACTGCCTGGACCCATGCTTTGCACTGCAAAAAGGCTCCTCCACCATGAGATGGCTCTCCGATTGATAAGCGGGCTATCGCTCCTTCTGGTGCTGCTGCTTCTTCTGGACAGCAAAAGAAAAGGACAAGGTGAAGTGCTAGTAACCTCTCCCTTGTCCACTGACAGAACTACCATGCATTTGGATTTTGCTGAAAGACCCAAATCATTACAGGGTGATGTGCTAGTAACCTCTCCCCTGTATAATGCTAAATCATGACTGTTCCAAAACAGAAGAAGGAGCACTCGCACTACTGAAACCCCGAAGGTCCAGGAATTCCTGACAACAAAGGACATTAAAAATTGACCCTGGTGGAGGAAATGGAGTATTATACATTGGCAGGGAGTGACTTGTGGGAGCCATACTTGGGGATGTGGTATTAATTGGGTTTTGTGGTTCATTCCACAGGCTGCGCCCTGTGTTTTCGGACAAGTACCATCAGGATGTACTACCCTCCCTAATTGGCTTCTGGAGGATGAATACCAAAAACGCCTTGCTACCACAAACATTAATCCCACCATCCCCTCCACCCCTGCCACCACCCCTGTTACCCGAATACAGATAATACTGTATATTCTACTGAAACCCAATGGCCCAAACCTTCACATCTTAGTAATTTATTGGAATTTTGTTTAGAAAAATTATTTTTCAAAGTTCAGAATAGTTCATATGAGTGAACAATTGAGTGGAAAACAAATGAGTCGGTGGAAATAGAAATATTTGATATCACTATAAATAAGCCCCAGGAATCAGAAATTGAGATTAATGGGTTCTATGATGGGGTAAAATATGATGTCCGTTCCTGAAATTTGCAGTATGCTAAATGAAAGAGGCCGTTATTGTTATTTGGTCACCCAATTAGTAAATAATCAAACATATACCCAAAAAGTTTGTTCTGCCACTGGAACTTTTACCTGTACTGAAATAATTCCAGTAACTAATAATTTAACCCGCACCATATACCCCTTCCTATGCTATTAATGTTAATACCTCTTGGAAGTACATAGAAGTGTTTAGCCAACAAATGTGGTATGGTACTTCACCAAAGAGGGATGTGTTAGGTTTTCGTTGGACTCTAATTAATACTACTCCAGGAACTATAAAATTCACACTGCCCTTATCCAGCTTCCAAGTCACTTCTACATACCCTAATTGCTCGAAAGGGGCTGCCATTAGGTTAGCACAGCAAAGTGTCTGGGTTTCCTCTAGAAGAAAAAGGGATGTGGCCAGACACTTATGGGATGGTGCCAACAGTGCAGCTGCAATTTGAAATATTTATAAAGGCCAACAATATGAAGAAAAATTAGGACAATTGGAAAAGGCCACAGGTCTTATTATTGGAGCACGGCTAACTCAGGTGCAGGCTGGAGTTGGTAAATTGCGTGTTATTTCTGCCCTTAGTTCAATGACCCAGAAATTAACAACACCGGTGCTAAATATCACTGAGGCTGGGAAGGCATTGCAGTGGGATCTGGCATGTTCAGAAATTCAGGATTTCCTGAACAACCAGCTGATGGCCATACGGAGTAATCTTGAGCATCAGACTTGGCCCACTGCCCTTACAGATACTTCAGGAGTATCATCTGATCTATGGCCCTGGAGACATACTTGGAGATTTTCTGGGTGGAAGTGCAGACATTCGCAATGCTCCTTCCAAGCATACAGACCCATTGGAGGGGTGTGGGCTCCCACATACCAAATCCTGCCGGGTCTGTGGGGAGGATGCATGTGGGACTGGGTAATTCACCGAGACATTTGGGAAATTAAACTATCTGGTATGCCTAACCAATTTATAGTCAGTGCTCTTGGAATAAGACCCGACATTTGACTAGAGATAGGAAGTCAATGGACACTGTGGCCATTAGAACCCCCACACAGTATGCAAACTGAAGCCTGGGGAAGTTGTCACTGTTCATGACAATGTTTGTTGGGAGGGTAAAGGATAAGGGACTACCCTGGCAGGACACCTGCTTTTCCAAGCGAATAATAGCTGTGTATATGTTAAGGGCACCACTTTACAAGACATACATTTTAATCTCACCACTGCTACAGGCAATATTATTATTTATTGGCCTGTGGATAAAATTTTATAATCAGGCCTTATGCTTCAAATACTTTTTAATTGGACTGCCTTATTGTGACTGGTTCCAAAATTTGCTTTCACTCCTACCAAAGGTCAAGAAAATTTCTAAATTATAAGGGAAAATTCATATGTCCCAAAATATACATCAAATTGAAAAGCATGCTTTTCATACAGTTTATAGACTGTCTACTTTATGTCCTAAGTATGATGTATTGTGTTATGTAACTAAGGCCATACAACAACCCCATCATATTATTACAATGGGGATGTTAATGTTTTTATTATTATTGTTTGTCTTGGGATTATGTTATGGTTGTTGTAAAGGACATAATAATAATGGCACCTTCCATGTTCATACTAACAATGCATTGCCGTTGCCTTCAACCAAAACCCCAAAGGCTAAGCCATTTAATTTAAAATCAAAAATCAAAAATTTAATGAAAATGGAAGTTTAGGCCAAGGTGGTGCCAAAAGGGCACCAAAGTGGGGATTATAAAGGAAAAATAAGAGTAGGCCTAAACTCTGGTCAAGCTAACTGTGTAAGTGGGCAAAGGGCAAAAGAAGAGAGTATGGAAAAATGACTAAAACGACACATTTGCAACAGCCAATCTTGCTTAATGTAACTGCAATACCTAGTGCTAGGAAAGCCGCAAACTGCAAAAGAACAACCTGTGAATAACAGGAAATGCTTGGTTTTGCTGTATTTCTAATAAGGGAAAATATTAATAAGGAAGTATGTGTAACTAAATGTGGTTTTGATCTATATAAGTTTCTTTGTTCCCTTTTTCTGGAGAGCAGCCAGACTGGTTGTCTCTCCCTGCATGCTTGTAATAAAGTGGGCCTCTAGATGGGCTGGGACTCACCACCTGGCGCCTCCTGCTGGTGACTCTGGGAATTAGCTCTATCCAGTGGAGCGTCTCCTCCTGGTGGTGTCCCGTCCGTCATTCTGCCCTCTGTTGCTGTCTCTGGACCCGCGTTGCTGCCTGCTTGGCGGCTTCCTCTTCGAGGCCACTGCCCTTCGGCAGTGCCCCTTAGTCCATCTGCACCCCCTTCCGGGGGTCGGTGCTCAGCAGTCCCACACCCCAGCCACTATGTCCAACCGCCCTCTGAGTCCAATCCCTTTTTGTCAGGGATCTGGCGTAGTATAATGGCTGCTCCCTACGGCCATTGGCTGGATGTACTGCAAGGAGTGAAGTGGGGGACCCAGGCCCGCCCTCTACTCTGGGTCCCGGCCCAGGGACCCTCTGGCAGCAGCCTCACTGTCCTCCTTCTCTCCCCTCGTCTGTCTGTTTCCCTGGGCCGCTTCCCCTACGGCCCCTTGCACCCGCTAGGCCCTTCCCTTCAGGGCCTGCAGCCTGGCGGCTATGGGCTCAAGCTCTCTAGCCTCCTCGAGCCCTGGCCAGCACTGCGCTGTCCATGGTGCTAGTCTCCACCCTTGGAGACTCACTTTCCCCTCTCGAAGGCCTGGGACAGACTGACTGCTCCTGCTCTGGGCAGCCTTTATATACATCTTAGGCTGGCCCTGATTGGCTCACAATAAGCCCTTTTCTGATTGGCTCCCTGTCTGCGCAGGCGCCCTGGCCTGCCGCAGCCTACTCTCACAGGGAGTGGGGCAGTCTGCCCCACTACAGGGCCTCAGGCTGTTCTGATCCAAACACAACGCGTGGTTAGTTTTCCACAACAGTGGTTTCTAAGATTCCATCATACTTCTCTGGGTTCCCCTCTAGGACACATGTCTCTATGCTCCCTAGTTCTGTCCCTTGTTCAGCTGCAAAGGACTTGCAGCTAACAGCTGGAAAAGTTTCCTCGGTGACAGGCACTCCACCTTCCTCCCTTACTGAGGAGGCGCTACCTTTAGCTGAGGTACAGGGTTGTTCTCAATACCCTTCACACCTGGAAGCATGCTGCTTCCCTTTGCTGCAGAGGAATCAAAGCAACTTACTCAATTTCCTTCAGCAGCTTCTGGGGCTTTGCCTCTCACCTCTAGGGTCCCAGCATAGTACTCCTTGCTGCTGGCAAACACCTTAACAGCCTGAGCTACATTGAAAAAATCATTTCCTATAAACATGTCAACTGGGAGACTTTCCATCAACCCCACAGTCAAAACACTTTCCAAATCTTCCCACACCACATGAATTCTAGCTAGTGGCACAAGGAATCTGGTTCCGCCCACATCTACAATCTCTGCCATTTGACCACGTAATATGCTGGCATCTGGGGCCACAATCTGCTTAACCAGAGAAATATGTGTCCCTGTATCCTTCCATCCTCAGAATTCCCTGCCATTAATCCTGAAAAACTTACCTGGCTCCATGTCTGGTTCTGCAGAGCCTAATTTCACAAAACCAATATTATAAGTGACAGGTGCCCAAGAGGACAGCAGTATTTACATGAACTATTTGTGGCTTGCTTTCAGTTCTGGGCAACGATTTCTTAGATGTTCAGAGGAATTACACTGATAATACCTTTTGGGCTCTTCTGTTTTCACAGGAGGTTTGGGGTGGGAATTACTAGTAGAGAGATGTTTTGGGGGAAGAGAATGTTTAGGCTCCCAACTCACTTCTTTCTTCCCAGGGGTAAAATGGGATCTTCCCTTCCCACTTGGTTTAGCCCCTTCTTTCTGTGGTTTACACTCAATAAATGCCTAGGTCTATTCAAAGACATCAGCCAGAGAAGCCATGTCTTCCACAGTCTTCACATTTTTATCCTACATCGTTTTACATCATCTCTAGCTATATTTAATAACTGTTCCTAAGCAACAAGGTCAAAAATTTGTTCAAAACTTCCAACACCTTTTCCCCTCACCCATTTTTCCCTTTGGATTTTTCACCCTGTATACACATTCACTATTACTCATACCAGCACCCCCCTTTAGTTTTCTAAAATTCACCCTATATGTATCGGAAGTCATTTAAAACCTTTGAAAACAGTATTGTTAATTCACAGTAGTCTAAAGCATCCTGTATTGGCATTTCATTGAATATGTTAAGAACTTTACCAGTCAACTTTGCAATCAGGGTGGGGACTTTCTTGTCATCTGGAATTTCATGAACTGCACAGTCTCTCAAAAGTTGTAAGATATTGTCGATCTCCTTGTATGCAGGACATAACTGGTCACAATTGTGGATTCTTGCAGTCAAGATGATGATGTTGGGGTTGGTGGTTTCCGGTTCTGGTTATCTGCCAGATCAAATTGATGTTTTTGCTCTCTCTCTCTTTCCACAGTTTCTTGTTGATTAAGTTCCACCACCCTCTGGTGTGCTTCCTCTTTCTCTTTCCTTTCCAATTGCTTTAGCTCCAAGATTCATTGCTATTCTCTTTGTTTTTCTGCTACCTGTAATCTGTACAGCTCTAACTTTGCAATTGCTTCACTGCTTCCACTCATCTTTATGGTTCTTTGCTCCTATTTCTCTTGCCTGAAATAAGCAAACAGAAAATAACAAACTTGTAACCTTCTCTTTGACTGTTTTCAGCCAACACACTTAAAATCTCCACACCAGGTCTGAAGTGCAAATCTCACTCAGAACAGCAAGCTGTGCATTTCACCCAGCTCGCTATGTCACTGTGATGGAACTCCTGGGGTACAACCTAGGACTGCGGAACCACTATGTCCCCTTAACTTTCCAGCCTGGGCTGTCTCTCACAATGCTTTGCCAGTGACAAGCAGCAAACCCCTCCAGGTGCTGTTATCACTCAACCACCAGCAAGCAGAGGCACACCCAGCCAAGTAGCATGAATTCTCCCCTAGCCATTCATGAACTATACACAGGGAAACATCAGCAAATCTCCCAACCCCCCAGCCTTGCACTCCACAAATATACCATCTTGCACTGCTCAACACCTACTCTTGAACAGTGCAAACTTACCAATTAGTTCACCACTTCATCAAAGGGATGTGGACATGCACCAGCCTTTGTAACCTGATCAGATTACCTAAGCACTTTAGACAAACTCACTAGTGAAGATAAAATATTAAAATAAGTTTATTAACTACAGAAAGATAGATTGTAAATGAATATAAGTGGTAAGCATAAAGGTCAGAGAAAGTTGCCAGAGAAAATAAATAATATGCACACAGTCTAAATCCTAAACCTTATTAAACTACGGCTATGTCTACAATACAGACCATACAGTGACACAGCTGTCCCGCTGCAGCCGCACCACTGTAAGGTATCCCACGAAGCTGCTTTATGCCAACAGGGGAGAACTCTCCTGCCGGCATAATTAAACCTGTGGTGGTAGCTATGTCAGCAGGAGAGCATCTCCTGCTGACATAGCACTGGCCACACCAGCGTGTTTCTCTGTTCAATTTATGTCGGCCAGGGAGTGTTTTTTTCACATCCCCTGTGACCCGGGGTGCCTGGGACAGCCCTCACTGAAAATACCACGGACATGACAGGCTGCAAAAGGAAGAGCAGACACTCCCAAAACTGGTGGTTAACACTGAAGTTAAACTCACCCACCAGTCACAAACTGTGCTTCTGATCCCCACACTGATTATCAAGAAGCTAAAAAAGGAAATCACACAGCCCCCTTTATTGCATTCCAGTTCTTTGACTCCCAATCAGCAAATAGGTCCAGTACAGTCAGAAGTTATTTAAAAACTCTGCTCACTTACAAAATGTTCTTCTGACCCCAAAGGGCCAGCCACATTACCAGATCAGTATTAGTTTGGATCTTACCCAAAATACCACGCAGTCAACGAATCCTTTAGTGTCTAAAATTTAAGGATTATTGTAAGGAAAAAAGAAAAAAACAAGGAGAGAGTTGTAAAATAATAAAGCACTCAGATACATACAGAGACTTCAAAGTCCATACATCAGGTTCATTGTAGTATTGTTGAGGTTGCTGGCTTGAAAGTCCCTCTGGAACACATCCACAGCTTGGATGGGTCATTCAGTCATTTGTTCAGAGCTTCAGTCTGTAGAAAAGTTACTCCAGACGTAAGAAGGAGGAATGAATACAAAATGGAGAAGGTGCAACTGCCTTTTATATTCTTTTTGCCACGTGGCCTGTACTTCCTTTGTCCCAAACAGAAGCTGCACAGCACATAGCATGGAAAAGCCTTAGAGTTCTGTCCGTAGACATGCCCCTACATGTCTTGCTGACACATAAGGTGTAGTCCCTGGTCTTTCAATGGGTTTATTCTACAGCTGATGACCCTTGATTGGCCACTGAACAGGTCAGGCAGTGCTGATGCCAGTCTGTCTCAGGGTGTCCCCCAGAAACACAGCACAAGTTTGGAAATACAGATATATCCTACATATCTATAACTCACAATACAAAGGTGATACGAACCTATAAACAAGATTATCATACTTGGCAAATCGTAACTTTTTTACAGCATATCTGGTCAGTTTCCTTGCAATTTTATAATATTGGAGTTAACAAAATCACAACGTGTCTCCTATATATCATACAGAGTCACAGCCCTGACCAACAGAAGTTTTGCCAACAAAAGTGCTAATGTAGATACAGCCTAAGCAGCATTTGGATCAAGCAGTTTGTCTCACTCCAATGGATGTTACAGTCCTTAAAGCACAGGCTTTCCTTTTCAGACTGGGACTAGTCTCCTCAGTTCAAGTTGTCTTCTTCCCAGAGTTCTTGTTGCCTTCAGCGTAGGTCGGGGAGGAGAAATGTCATTGCATGATGCCATTGTCTCTTAGGTCTTGTCTACACTATACAGTTTGTCAGCAAAAGGGCGATTTTTTGACAAAACGATGGAGGTGTACACACTGCAATGTAACTTTTGGTGAAAAACTGGCCTGTTTTGGTGACAAAATAAAACCACTTCTACTAAAGACAGATTTTTCTGGTAAAGTTTTGGTGACAAAGTGCAAGTGTAGACACCACACTTGGTTTTGTTGCTGTAAATGGCCTCCAGGAGGTATCCCACAATGCCCATCCTGACCACTATGGTCAGCAGTTTTAACCCCTCTGCCCTGCAGCCAGGTAAACAACCATACACCCGTCCCCCTTTAAAGGCCTAGGAATTTTTATTTCTTGTTTGCATGGTGTGGTGAGCTCACATCACAACTTCCTAGCTAACCATGGCAGTTCCACACACGTGCAAATACTCTCCCATTTGGACCAATGCGGAGCTGTTGGATCTGCTCAGTATATGAAAAGAGGAGGCTGGCCACTCCCAGTTGTGCTTTACAAGCAGATTTCTTGTGCGAAAAGGGCTATGATAGGGACACAGTGTAGTGCAGAGCAAAGATAAAGAAGCTGAGGTAGGTGTACCAGAAGGCAAGGAAGGCAAACCATTGCTCCAGTACTGCACTAAAGACCTGCCAATTCTATAGGAAGCTGGATGCTATCCTCAGCAGTAACCCCACCTCCACAGCCAAGAACCCGTAGATACTTTGGCAGGACTGGAGATGGCAGAAAGTGGACCTAATCCAGGGGACAAGGTCGTGGAAGAGGAGTGGGAGTTGGATGATGATATGGAGCCCACGGTGCGGTCACCAGGTGGGGTGGCCAGTCAGGAACTCTTCTCCACTCCAGAGGTGTCTAGCCAGTCCCAGCAGTCCCACTCCTGCAAGCAAGAAGCAGGAGAGGAGACCCCTGGTTAGTGATTTTTTTTTGAGTTGATGCTGCTTGGTTATACAATGTCCAGCTTTCCTGCGCTTTGGGTAGTGCAGAAGTGGGTGAAGGGATAGAAATGTACAAGACTAGCTGTGTTTCTGTGTGCTGCACATTCACCTGGGCAACTAGGCAGTGCAGCAGAACAGTGTGTTGATGTACACCGAGATTTCATGGGACTCTTCCAGAGAGATCTCTAGGAAACTTTCCTGGAGGTACTCGTCAATCCTCTGCCGAAGGTTCCTTGGCAAAGATGCTTTGTTCTGTCCCCCATTGTAGGAAACTTTCCCACATCACCCTGCAATCACTTGGGCAGGGACCAAAGTGGTACACAGTTGAGCAGCATAAGGATTGTGTCTGAAGTCGTATGCGTGCAGTAGATGTATCCTTACATCCTTGCTTACCCTCTGGAGTGATATATCTGTTTCAATGACCCTCACCTTTGGAGAATGGTAGGATAATTTATTATATTGTCCCTAGTCACCTGCACTATGACCCTTAAATCACCACCATCACTCTTTACCCCAAGTGGAACGCCTTCACTTCATTCACACCCCGAGCCTCAACTCGCCATGCTTATGGTGTTCACCAAGATGTGTGGTTCCCAAGGATCAGTGAAAAAGTGCTTGGTATGATACAAGAGGTCTATTTAACTGTAATGATTCAGTGCTGTTCGTGAACTAACAATCCCGCTTCTGTGTACTGTTTCTTATGCTTCTGCAGATGTGGCCTTTGGGGGAACCCCGTACACACTGGCATAGCACCTCATCCAGATAAGAACGGGACCAAGACAGACCAAGGTGGACATGCTCCAGGAGGTGCTGCAATTCTCTGATGCAGAAAAAAGGGAACACAGGGAGTGGTGAGAAATTGAAAGGCTGGACAGAAAAGAAAATAATTCAAAAGGGCACTGAGCAGATGATAAAAGTAATGGAGGAGCAAATAGAAATGCTGAAGTGCCTAATCATGTCCTAGTCAGAACAGATGCATGCTTGCCCTTCCCTGCAGCCTATACAAAATTGTTTTCCATACCCTCCACAAACTCCTCCCATATGTTCCTTTCAACTTTCTGGAACTTCTCAGTTTCCTTCAGGCAGCTTTCAAAATGACAGCTGGACCTATGCACAGCTATGTCAATCTGCACGGCCCTGGTACCTCTTTTCCCACCAAGCCTTTGTGTGTGTGTGTTCATTGGTGTTTAATAAAAAGAAAGTATCTGAAAGATGACTAATATTTATTTGCATCCTACAAATTGTGTTAGCACCTTGCAGCAAAACATATACAGGCAGTTTAATCAATTGCTTACTGAAAATGTAGCCCACAAATCAGTACAAGTTCTTTCTTAAAAAAAAAAAAAAAAAAAAAAAAAGTTGATTTAATGAGGCATGATAGATTGCTGCTTAGAAATATACATCACTTGTTCTCATTCTCAAAATGTTGCCTCAAGGTCTCCATGATTCAAATTGCTCCCCGTTGTGCCCCTCTAATAACCCTGGTATCAGGCTGCTCAAAATCAGCAGCCAGTGATCTGCCTCAGCACTCCACCTCTGAGCAAACCTTTCACCCTTACCTTCACAAAAATTATGTAACGTACAACAGGCAACTATGACCATGGGAATATTTTCCTCATTGAGGTCTAATCGGCCATAAAGGCATCGCCAATGTGCCTTTAATCTGCCAAGCACACATTACATGGTCATCCTGCACCTACTCAGCCTATTGTTGAAGTGTTCCTTGCTGTTGTCCAGGCTTCTTGAGCCAGGGGAGTAAGGGGTATGGCCGGGTCTCCCAGGATCACTATGAGCATTTCAAACATCCCCCACTGGAATCTTCTGGTCTGAAAAGACCCTGATTGCAGCTTTCTGTACAGGCAAGTACACCTCACATCAATGTCAGTGAAACACCCATGGTGATCTACAAGTGCCCCTTTCTATTGATATACTGCATCGCAAGTTGGTCCAGTGCCAAAATTGGGATATGTGTGCCATCTATTACCCCTCCAGCAGTTAGAGAGACCCATTTCTGCAGAGCCAACCACTATTTCATGCACATTGCCAAGAGTCACGGTCCTTCGCAGCAGGATGCGATTAATGGCCCTGCACATTTGCATTAACAGTTGACTTCCAAATTGCAAACTGAATCTTCATCTACCAGTAGCAGTCAGGAGCAGCCAGCTTCCACACTGCAATCACCATGTGCTTCTCCACTGAGAGGCAGCTCTCATTTTGGTGTCCCTGAGCCACAGGGTTGGGGCGAGCTCAGCACACAGTTCCAGGAAGTTGGCTTTCCACATCTGAAAGTTCTGTAGCCGCTGCTCATCATCCCAGACCTGCATAATGATGTGATCCCACCACTGAATGCTGGTTCCCAAGCCCAAAAACAGTGGTCCACCGTGTGCAAGTGCTCTGTGAATGCTAAAAGTAATCTGGCGTTGCTTCTATCCATGGCACACAGCAGGTCAAGCAACTCAGGTTTCTGTTCAGATAGGAACCTCATGATTAAATGCACTGCCATCCGCGATGCATTAACAACAGTTAACAGATCAAGTAGAGAGCAGTGCAGGATCCATCCTTTCCCACAGACATGGTGGGCACACAGTAAACAGGGGTTGTTAAAAAAAGGCCATGAGCCACAGTTGGAAGACCATAGAATGATGGGACAGAAAACAATGGGATGTTCAGCTTGCACCCATGATGCACTGTGATCCACTCCAGAAACCCACAAGTCCTAGCAGCAAAAGGTGGCGAGTAGCACTGTGGGCTAGCTACCCACAGTGCACTACTCTTACCGTCGATGCTAGAGCACCAAGTGTAGACGTGCTCTGCCAACAGAGGGAGTGTAGTGTGAACATGCAATAGCAATGTTATTATAATAGTACTTTTTGGTCATCAACATAACTTTTGTAAACAAAACTCTGTAGTATAGACACGGTCTTAGAGGCACTGGTTTCATTACAACAATCTGTAACCCACTGACTATCTTTTGTCCTATGACAGCGGAGGTGTTAATTGCTCACTTCATCTTGAATCGTCTCTTGCTATGTGTTAACTCCTTATACTTAATCTGTTCCACCTTGTATTTAGTAGTTACACTCTAAGTACTTTTCCCAGACCTGAAGAAGAACTCTGTAGCTTGAAAGGTGTATCTTTCACCTGCAGAAGTTGGTCCAGTAAGAGATATTACCTCACCCACCTTGTCTCTCTCATTAAAAACAAGAACACGATGCACCTCAATATAGAAACAGCTTTTCAGCTGACATTCACCAGTGTCTGACCTGAATCAAGCAACTCTGTTCTATGAAGCAAGCACACTAATCTCATTAATGGTTCTTTTAAAACTTTTTCTGAGACCTACTCAAAATGTTTTGTATTTTTCTTGATTTAAATCTTGTAAAAGGTAAGTAAAGTAAACTTTGGCTCATGTTCAGCATTAGCCCAGATAAAAATTTAGGAGGAAATTCTAAGTTAAACAAATAAGTTAAACAAAGGTAAACAAATTAAACATCAAGCCATTGACATCATTCAGTGGCATGCCAAAATATATCAGAACATCATCTGACAGATTCAGTTGTGTCTTGGAATTTGTGTAACATGGAAAACAACTTACCATCCTGCTTCCTTGTGCTTTTTGACTCACTGTTTAAACCTGAGATATTTAAAAAGAATATTAAGATCATCATATTTTGGAATTCCCTAGGCATTTATTTTACTATGAGTCCAGAAATATTGAAGTTAAGCCTACTGGGGCCTAAAACAAATATGCACAAAAAGGCAAAATGTATATATGATACTTTGAACATTCATTTTTAAAAATAAAGTGACATCAACTTTGTGAACCACTGGTCTAGTGTCATAAGTCCCAGTTGAGTACCTGCTCTTGGACAGTCACCAGTCTGCTATGAGGGAACCCAGCTGCTGGGTCCTCAGTGTTTTAAGCTTCTGGAGTGTCTTGGTGTCTCTAGGCATGGCAAAAACACTCTGTCACAGTAGCTCTCAACCTGAGGTCCAGGGCCCCCTGGAAGGCCATGAGCAGATTTCAGGAAGTCCACCAATCAGGGCTGGCATTAGACTTGCTGGGGCCCAGGGCAGAAAGCTGAAGACCCACCACATGGGGCTGAAGCCCAGGGCACCAAGCCCCGCCACCCAGGGCTGAAGCCAAAGCCTGAGCAACTTAGTTTCACAGGGCCCCCTGTGGAATGGGGTCCTGGGCGATTGCCCTGCTTGCTATCCCCTAACATTGGCCCTGGATTTGATGTGAAAAAAACAGTTGTAGTGGCACAGGTGGGCCATGGAAGTTCTTTTTAGCATGCTGGGCAGCCTCAGACAGAAAAATGTTCAGAACTCCTACTCTATAGGGCACCCGTCCTGAGGACTGGAATATGCTGTCTAGCTGCCTGGTCCCTGGACACAGTGTTGATCCTTCAGACTTCTCTGCACTTGAACACACCCTCTCCCGGAACTCCATGCCAAGCTGTTATCTCTCCTGGGTTACAGTTTAAGCATGTGGTTCTTGTGAAGCATAACACAGCGACATTTTGCATGGGATTCTAGCACCATCGCTCTTTTATTTAGATAAAGTACAAAAGAGTACTGCCCATTTAGAAAACAACCAAGGTCCTAACTGCAATGCCCCTCACTGGCTCACCCTTCCCTTGGAAATTCTTGGGGGGACCATCTGTGTTCCGGAAGGTAGTCAGCATACTCTGCCTCATCTGGCTTCTACCTGCTGGGTTGCTTCTCCCTCCTCTTGATCTGGGAAAAAAATCATCCTGGAATAGATCATCTCCTGTCTTTTTATAACCTTTCAGGTTTCTCTGTAAAGTCAGTGATTCCCCTATCCTCCTCAACAGGTGACCAGAGATCCCTGCCACATGATTTTATTGCCAGATGACTTCTCCCCAGTTCTCCTCCTTGGGAATCAGTCTGTTTTGAGAGTGATTACATTTCAGTGATCGAGCACTTATGTTAAATGACTCTCTATTGTTAGGCCTCTTCCCCTCCCTTTGTTGAAATTTTATTCCAACATGGAGTTGAAAGGACATCAGAGATAACAAAAGGCTGCAAGTTCAAAATAGAATTTGCAGCTGGATACAGATACATTCAGAGAATTCATAATCTCACACGGAACCCATAAATTGTACAGAGAGATTTCCCAAATCATCATAATTATTGTATTGTTTATGTGACCTTGACACAAAAGTGCTGGACTGACCCTCATCTCAGCTATGAGAACCTTCCCTGTTCCCCACGTTGACAACCAAAGTATGGCCCGTGTTTTTACAGAACTGTCACCTTTACCAGACACCTTCCTATGTGATAGCCATCTCATCTCTGTCTGTATAAGCTTTTGATGATCATGACACAATCTCTTGCTCCAAAACACTACTATTCAGATTTCTATTCTCTGGCATGATTTTGCAGCTTGATGATGTTTTATTTTTGTTACATATTTTTTTTTCAGATTGGTGATGTTCTGTTAGAAACAACCCTAAACCAACAAGATAATTTGTTTTGTTTTTCTGCATTGCAATTGTTTCTCAATTAAGTATGAAAAAATAAAAAGGATAACTATGTATTTTTTGGTGTCAAAGTAGTGAGGGCAGCAGCAGCAACCTAACTGTGGATAGTCATAAAGTCATCTGTCAAGGGAAAGGCGATTGTTATTGCCAAACTGTAATCTACATAGTACCACTAGTTCGCGAATGATAAATAGTTATCTTTGAGATTGATTCCAATCTGGCAGGGTTCACAAGAAAGAGATGCCATATTAATGATATTTAGTAATGGCTGCAATCAGACAGATTAAATATATGCCAATAAAACAATTATTCAGTAACATTCGTGTTTTATGCACTACTTCAAAACACACAAAAATCAATCTACCCACTCACTTTAGGTCTTTAAGAGGCCTGATTCTACTTTCATTTTCACAGGTGTAACTCGGGAGTAACTCCACCAAAGGCAATAGAGTTAAAACTAACATGAAATCAGCATCAGGCCCATTGATCATACAAATAGACTTGATTCATCACTACATTACTCCAGCTTTATGCCAGTGTACAACTGGGAGTAATGCAGTTGTGATTCGGGTTCCCAACTTGCAGTGGCTGTACAAACCCAGAAGTTAGCGATCCCCAGAGCTGCATGCAGAGACTCACCAAGAGCAGATCTCGCTTTACCATGAGGAATGTGGTCTGGCTATAGTGTTACTCTACATTTTGGAGCTGTATGGCACTTAGTTCTAGAAGGCTGCAGGGGTGGTTAAGGGGTGTTAAGGAAGGCTACCTTAACTGGACATTACCTTACTTTTAAGAGTGTGGATAGGTGGTTGTTTCCCTTAGCCAACCCTTAACTGTTTAATGTTTTTTCTTTGTAGGAATTAGGAAATGAAGTTGAAAATCATGTAATAAAAATATATAAAATATGCACCCTTTAAATTGAGCTATGGCACAAAATAAGGCTGCCCATAATCACCAGAGCTATTCACACTAACATCAAAGCCTCTGGGTCAAATCCTGCTCTCAGTTACACCAGCACAACTCTGTCATGGTCACCAGTCAACTAAGACAGACTGCTGCTAACGGGGGCCAATTTCTGGTGGAGTCCATTCATTAATCTCAGTAATACAATAAAAGAGCTGCCCAGGGATTTCTGTCCTAGCATCGCAGAGACTTCATATTAGTTCAATAAGGATTGTATTTCTTTAGTGTCCTATGGATATATTGCCTTTAATGAAGATGCACAAGAAGACAAGGTCTCTGACCTGAAGAACTTAGAGCCAAAGAAGTAGAAAGGAATTTGGAAGCAGAATCTTGGAAATGCGGGGAGGGGGGGTTGCAAATGGTAGATATCTAGGAGGTCAGAAGAGCTAAATACAATATCCTTCAAACGTGGAGAGTAGGAAGAGCCTATTAGCTAGCAAAATGCCAAATCCAGATCAGCAATGAGTCAACTAAAATAGATAGGAATTTGATTAAAGAATTTACAGTAACAGATTATACATACTGTGAAAGTAAAATGAATTATATTGTAAAATAGATAGAATTAAAGAAATGCTGTCTGTACCTTTAAGCAAAATTGCTGGAATGCTGCAGTCCAGGTGTCAGGAATACAGACATTAACATAGAACATTGCACCATTTAAGGGCAATTGGTGAAGCATTAGCCTTAGATGGATAAGAGTTAGTAAGGAAGTAGAATATGCATGCTGTGCCCCAGGTGAATTTTACTGTTTTGCTCTCTTTGTCCCTTTGTTTAATTCCTGCTCTTTTATCTGTATAAATAAGACTGTTTGGGTCTTGCATGGCCACTCACATTATCTGGGTGTTATTGGCAGAGCGCTGTGCTAATAAAACAGAGTGGTCTGACAAATTGTGAGTCCTGATTTTAACTTTGACAATTTGGAGGTCCCACCGAGAGGGCAACCATCTTCACTGGGGCCGTGTGATTCCTGACTGTTTTGTAGGACGATCGTGGCAGCCGGCACCTGGGCATTTGGCCCGAGCGGTCCTCCTTCTGAACGGAAAGGTGCACGACCACAGTGAAGTCTACGCCACCGAACCTATTGGTTCCCACTCTGTTCTGGTACGGATCCCGGGATCTGACATCAGGAATCTGGTCAGGTAATTATTTCTGTGGTTTGTCCGGACTGAGAACTGTCCTGTCTCTGTGTCTATCCATCCTCTCTGTGGAGTGTTTAAGTCTGGGTGCTGTTTCCATCCAGTGATCGGCTGACCAAGGGGTTCCTGTCCCCGTGGTTTGAGTGAGTGAAATCTGCACAATCGCAGCCGCACCGCACCTTGGGTAAAACCCTTGATGTGAAAGCAAGGGCAATTGAGGCAGTAGCCTATGGGCTCCTTTTGTGTGGTGCACCGGGCATCGCTCTAACGAACCCGAATTTCCTTCTTGTGTGATTGGTGTGTGAAGTCCTCCTGTATGGGTAACCAGACGTCTAAGTCGGGACAGTTCCCTAAAGGAACGCCGGCTCATTTTATGTATTTTAGGAAGGGTCCGGACTCCTGTAAATTTCTGGAAAAATGATCTAGGCTAACTCAGGGAGATCCCAAAACTCAGTGGCCATTGTTAGGATCTTGGGACAAGGACCGAGTAGACGTCTTAAAAGACAAACTCGGTCAATCTAAAACTAAATTGGCAAAAGGAGAGGTTAACTGTTTCATGCAATGGTGGAAAGAGGCAAATCGTAGATGGACAGAATCGAAACTCGCCTCTCTCAAAAATTAAAATAATAAGTTAAAAGATTTATTGGAAACCTCCTCTCCCACCACTAGACCGAGCGCTCCCCTTTACCTGGTTGTCCGAGCAGATCCCCCTTCATACTCCTGTCTCCGGGTGGGAAAAGACGAAAAAAAACCCTTGCTAGATTCTGGGGACGATGATGAGGAAGACGCATTAATTGGCCTGGCAGCCTTGCGTCGAATCAATAGACAGCCACCCACGCCCCCAGCTCAGGAACAACTGTCACCAGATTTCCCAGCTCAGGAACAATTCCCAGAAATCTCCAGTTCAGACCCGTCCGGATCGTCCAGTACTGCCGAGGCCCATTCCTCTGGACTCGCTCTGCCCCGTAAAAGCTTGCGCTTGGGCCTTAAAAATATCCAGACTCCCCTCCGAATCCTGCATACTGGGGGCCCAGACAGGAGTCCCACTTGGAGCTATAAACCCTGGACTCGCACAGAGCTCCTTTCAATTGTAAAAGGCTTTCCAAAGCCCCGGGAAAATCCTACCAAATTCGCAGAGGAATTTTTGTTAGTATGTAACACCTATGAACCCTCTGAGGCAGACCTCCTGCAGCTGTGCAAGCTACTTCTAGCAGCCCCTAGTAAGCATAAAAAATGGCTCACAGCAGCAGATTGGCTCGCTGCTAACCGCCACGCTACTTTACCAGACACTGGTCCTAATGCTGAATACCGGAAAAAGTGTAAGGAGTGAGCTAAAAATCTATTTGAAGCCATCCCTCGGGTATGAACTCCTAAAACCAACTGGACGGTCATAAATGGCTGTAAGCAACGACAGGGAGAAAACCCAGGCGACTATCGCACCCGGCTAACTGACATTTTTCTGCAACATTCTGGTATACAGCAACCAGATAAAAATGGACAGGGCGCCCTGGCTAGTGCATTTGTTAATGGTTTCCTGCCTGCTATCGGCAATATGCTAAAATGAATAAGTGTTGGGTGGGAGACTGAAACCATGGATAAATTGCAAACAGTGGCAGAGCACTGCCAACGTACTTTAAAGGGAAAGGAGGAACAATCAGCTCAACAGTTAATGGCCCTGCAAATACAGCATTATTCAGGGCAGGGCAAACAGTACCGGGGATGGGGAAAATACCAGGGACCGGGACGTGGTCGAGGGAGAGGCCAAGGAACTGGATTTTCAGGTTATGGGAGTGTTTGTAATTATTGTAAACAGCCCAGACATTGAAAAAACGAATGTCCGAGCCGGCCTGGTAACTCTGTAAATAACCAGCTAGACCCCCTGCCAGCACAGCCAGTCAGTCCCCAGCCTTACTTTGTCCCACAGCAATGATGGGACGCCGGGGAACCTCAGGAAATTTTAAGTCCTTTACTACCTCTCACTCCCACGGGTGAGTGTGTGTTAACTATCAATGATCTTTCTCTCCCTTTCCTTGTTGATATGGGAGCTTCGTTCTCTGCAGTTTGTACTACCGATCTGCCTGCGGTTCCCCGCTCCGGAAAAACCGTGTCCACTGTGGGCATTACAGGAGTCCCAACCCCTTATCCCCTTTCAAAACCTCTACCAGTCCAGGTTGGTCCCCTTTCTGCGGATCATGCCTTCCTTCTCTCTGATTCCACTCCGGTAAACCTTTTGGGTCGAGATCTGTTATGTAAGCTTGGCTGCACCATATACTGTTCCCCGAATTAAGTTTATTTACAAATTCCCCAGTCTGCTCTGAGTGATTCTGTAGCCTCCCTGCTGTCTAAAACTTCCCTTTCCACTCTGGTCCCTTGTTGCCCACTGGTCCCATCCCTTGAACACCTAATTTCGCAGGTCCCATCCTCTCTGTGGTCAACCCATCCCTCTGACCCCGTCTTCATTACTGTTAACTCCTCCAAACCTCTGCCTCACCTTTCTCAATACCCTTTAAACCCTGAGGCAGAGGCTGGCATTGCTCCGGTTATAACCGCCCTGCGGGAGCAAGGCATTATTGTTCCCTGCTCCAGCCCCTGTAACACCCCTATCCTCCCAGTTCGAAAAGCTGATGGCAAATCATGGCGATTTGTTCAGGACCTCCGAGCCATTAATCGTATTGTTATACCTGCCTTTCCTGTTGTCCCAAACCCAGCAACAATTCTGGCTTCTATCCCACCAGCTGCAACTCATTTTACTGTAGTTGATTTGTGTTCTGCTTTCTTTTCTGTTCCAGTTCACTCTGACTCCCAGTACCTCTTTGCCTTTTCTTACAAGGGACAGCAATATACATGGACCACGCTTCCTCAGGGGTATACGAAAAGTCCATCTTACTTTTCCCAGGCATTAGCCCGAGACCTAGCTGACCTTGTTTTCCCATCCAGGTCCACTCTAGTCCAATATGTAGATAATCTATTCCTCTGTTTCCCCCCCCCCCCCCGTTATCTGCCTCAAAAACTGATTCTTTAGTGCTCCTTACTGCCTTAGCAAACAAAGGTCACAAGGCTTCTCGCTCTAAACTACAGCTCTGTCAAGCCTCTGTCACATATCTTGGTTTTCTCCTCTCCCAGGGTTCCCGTACACTTTCTCCCACCTGCGTCCAGGCTATCCTTAGCTTTCCCCGACCCTGCTCCCCACGCCAGATCCAAAAATTTTTGGGCATGGCTGGATTTTGCAGGCAATGGATTCCCCAGTATGCCTCCCTTGCAAAACCTCTCCAGGAACTCACTCGACTCTCTGTGCCTAATCCCACGCCATGGCCCCCTGAAGCAGACTCTGCCTTTGTTTCCCTCAAACAAGGTTTGGCTTCTGCCCCCGCTTTAGGGCTGCCAGACTATTCTAAGCCTTTTACCCTTTTCTGCCATGAACAATCTGGATGTGCACTTGAAGTTCTCACTGAGGTGCACGAAGGCAAGAACCGCCCAGTGGCTTATTTCTCTGCCACTTTGGACCCTGTGGCCCAAGGCCTACCCCCCTGCCTGCATGCTGTGGCTGCTGCAGAGCACCTAGTCAAAATGTCTGAATCCCTTGTCCTTCGCTCTCCCCTTACTCTCATGGTCCCTCACTCTGTGGAAACTCTGCTGTTACAACGTAACACAAGCCACCTCTCCTCCGCTCGCCTTACCAGGTATGAACTTCTACTGCTGTCGGGTCCGTATATCACCATAAAGCGTTGTTCTCAGTTAAATCCTGCCACTCTCCTTCCCTTGTCTAATGACGGTGATCCCCACGACTGCCTTGCAACTGTCTCTGCTGTCACCGTCCCGCGCTCTGATCTTTCTGATGTCCCTCTCCCTAACTCTGACCTTGTTTTGTTTACTGATGGTTCCTGTTTTCGAGACAACCAAGGTCGTCTCCTTGCAGGATATGCTGTAGTGTCACTCTCTAAAACCCTAGAAGCTGTGCCTTTGCCTTCTGTAACCTCAGCGCGAGTTGCCGAATTAGTTGCCCTCACCCGTGCCTGCTTTTTGACGGAGGGACGCTCCGCCACCATTTACACTGACTCCCGCTATACTTTTGGGGTTGTACATAACTTTGGCACCCTCTGGCAAGCTCGGGGTTTCCTTACCTCCACCGGTTCCCCAATTAAAAACGGCCCCTACATTGCTGCTCTCCTGTATGCAGTTTTACTTCCCACTGCCCTAGCTATTGTTAAGTGCCCTGGCCATTCGACGGCGGATACTAATGTTGCTAAGGGTAACGCATTTGCTGATGCCTCTGCTAAACATGCTGCTGCCATAGAACCTTCCCCAGATGCATTTCTAGGTTCCCTTTCTGTTTCTATACCACCGCTGTCCCTCACTGACCTCACCCTGCTCCAGGATTCTGCCCCAGAAGCCGAAAAAGACTCCTAGGTTGCCCAGGGTTGCTCTCTGCATCCTGATTCCCTTTGGCATTCGCCTACTGGTGCCTTTGTGGCTCCCTTTTCACTCTACCCGTCTCTGGCTGCCCTGCTACATGGTGTTTCACATGTCGGAAAGGAGGGGATGGTCTCTGCTGTAACTAAAGCGGGATGGTGGGCCCCCCATTTCAGCTCTTTTGCAGCCCGCCACTGTGCCGCCTGTACCACTTGCCAAAGCCACAATATTGGTAAACCTGTAAAAGTGGCTCAGGGATTCTGGGGCCTGCCCCAAGCACCCTTCTTGCATTGGCAACTTGATTTTGTACAAATGCCTAAGTGCCAACGATAGGAATTCATTTTGGTTATGGTATGTTTATTTTCTGGTTGGATTGAAGCCTTTCCTTGTCGCAAGGCTGACTCACTGTCTGTTGCTAAATGTTTGTTAAATCATATTATGCCTGCCAAGGAAATTCCTGCCACTCTGTTCAGTGACCGGGGTACACATTTTACCGGACAAATTGTTCAACACCTGGATCGTATATTACATATCACACACCTGCTGCACTGTCCCTACCACCCACAAAGTGCAGGTGCTGTGGAAAGGCGAAATGGTGTACTTAAAAACAAGCTTGCTAAAATTTGTGACTCCACAGGGTTAAGCTGGCCAGCAGCTTTACCACTAGCCCTTATGGAAATGAGATCCACTCCATCCCAAAGGCATAAACTGAGTCCCTTTGAAATTGTTATGGGACGCCCTATGCGAGCTGTGGCTACCATTACTCCAGTCCCAGACTTAAACTTGACTCACAGTACGCTCCTTCAATACTGCAAGGGATTAATGCAAGCTGTAAGTCACTTCCATTCACAGGTTTGAGCTGCCTGGCCGACGGAACCCACCTCCGACACTTGCCACAACCTCGAGCCAGGTGACTGGGTCTACGTACAGCACCATCATCGAAAACACGCCTTGGAACCCCGGTGGAAGGGTCCTCATCAGGTACTGCTTATTACCCAGACGGCTGTTAAACTATCTGGCATCGCAGCGTGGATACATGCTTCACAGTGTAAGAAAACACCCTCCCCGGCGAACCAATCATCACCTCAGAACCGCGCAGAGTCAATTTTGACTCCAGAAGAAGACGTAGAGGAACAGCCTGCAATATCTTACAATCTACGCTCTCATAAGGGTTGCCAGAAGCAGACGACAACCTAAAGCAAGGCCCAAGAAGAAGCAGTAGCGAGCCTAGCGCCTGCTGCCTGGTGGATGTAAAACTGTGACTGCGGTTCCCTCAGTTGAGGTTGTCAGAACCAGAAGGGCCCTGCCTCCAACATGCACCTCTGGTGGCACCTGTTCCTCGGCTGCTGGTGTCTTAAGGTCTGGGGAACCCACAATGACAATTCTTTTATCCAGCAGCAAGTGTGAATAGCTCAGACCCTTAATATTTCTAAATGCTGGGTCTGCAGCCACATCCCAGCCCACTCTCAAGCTGGTGTTCCTGTCCTGGCTATCCCACTCAATTCCCCAGACCTCACTGAAGGACCTCGTCAGTTTAACAAAACATGGAACAGCAATGACACTTGGAAAGCAGTGGGAATAAATGTATCTAAATGGATAAGTGTGGTGGAGGGAAAGGGTCTTTGGTGTTGGGTGTGTAATGGGACAGGGCTGGATCTGGGAAAAAGCCGTTACCTTCAGCATATCATGGCCGATGGTGTATGGGATTATTCAAACAAAACTAAAGAGTGGCGGGCCGGGTATGGGGATATGAATTTTTTTCAACCTGGGATTAAACAGAAAAATCAATCTCATGTTTCCCCTACAGTAATCTTAGTAAAAATAATACAATCTTTCAATGCCATACAAACACTACCACTCCTCGTAAGAAAAATTACCCTGTTCCCTTTGGAGGATATTACTCCTCATTTGCAGACACCTATGTAACAAATGGATGCAATCGACCCTTCAAGGGTCATCACTGGGTTTGTGGAACCAAAGCTTATACTGCATTACCAGCTAACTGGTCAGGTATCTGTTATCCCGCCCGACTCTTCCCACAATTCCGAGTGCTAGGGTCCTTCCCACGAGAACGCCTCCGTAATTTCAGGCGAAAAAGAAGGAACTTACCAAATGCCCAATAGTATATAAATAACATAAGCCCCTTAACCTGGAAAGATGCCATTGGCGGTTCCCTTATCCCACTTGGGGGAGTAATACACCAGGCAAAAAGGCTCCTGAGGTTACAAGCAGTAGTTAAAATAATGGCAAATGAAACAGGAGAGAGTTTAAAAACCCTGGCCAAAGAAACAGGGGCGATCCCACAGGTGGCCCTCCAAAACCGTCAGGCACTGGACATAGTGCTGGCGGCCAAAGGTGGGACCTGTGCTCTCACTGGAAAAGAATGTTGTGTGTTTATATCTGACAATACCTATAAGGTAATAAATCGCGCCGCCGCTAGCCACTTAGAACAAATTGCATATCTTCCCCATGAAGAGCCGAGTTCTTTATGAAAGTGGCTAAGTAACCTGTTCAATTTCTCTGGCATAGGAAACTGGTTGTTTCAGGGAGCCCTGACTATCCTGTTTGAAATCCTAGTGATTTTTGTATGTTTTCAGTTAATCTCCTGTTGTATCCAAAATTGTGTAAAATATGCCACCCAGGTGACTGCCCCAAAACAAAGTGCTAATATGATAATTTTAAATATCGCTGATGAACAAAGAGATAAAGAACGGTTAATATGTGGAACTCAGTCCAATGTTGGTCATGGCGAAGCGTGACCAAAAGGAGGGATTGTGAAAGTAAAATGAATTATATTGTAAAATAGATACAATTTAAAAAATGCTGTCTGTACCTGTAAGCAAAATTGCTGAAATGCTGCAGTCCAGGTGTCAGGAATACAGACATTAACATAGAACAGTTGCACCATTTAAGGGCAATTGGTGAAGCATTAGCCTTAGATCGATAAGAGTTAGTAAGGAAGTAGAATATGCATGCTGTGCCCCAGGTGAATTTTACTGTTTTGCTTTCTTTGTCCCTTTGTTTAATTCCCGCTCTTTTATCTGTATAAATAAGACTGTTTGGGTCTTGCATGGCCACTCACATTATCTGGGTGTTATTGGTAGAGCGCTGTGCTAATAAAACAGAGTGGTCTGACAAATTGTGAGTCCTGATTTTAACTTTGACAATACTTAACTACAGTAACACCCTGCATGCAGATAATATAAATTAACAGATGGTAGGGGCCTGCTTTTAGATGACTGAATTAGGTGGCCATACTTCTGAAATGTAATAACCTTTCCAAAGCCTCCCCTTTCACAGAAGTAAAAATATTTTAAGTAATTACATTTCTCAGTGCTCTTAACCACAGAACTAAACCACAAACACTGTAAGCTCCCGGTAATCCTGGATCCGAATTGTTGAGTCTGAACTTTTCATGAGTTTAAACTTAATCCAGACTTGATGTCTCTATCTGAAACTTTTAATCAAAGCTCTGACCTGCGAACTACTCCTGACACCTCCCCCCTCCCAATAAGTAGCCATCTCCTCCTTTGTCTTTTCTAATTTACATTTTAACCTGTTTTATCCTGTAGAATCTTGATTGATTATGCATGACCATTAAGATCTGTTAATCACTTTGTTTACTTCTGTGTATAAACATTGATGCTCACCCCTAATAAACTTGCCACACTTACTCCGAAGCTTTTAACCTAAGGATTGTGTGAGCCCGTTGATCAACGAATTGTTGTCTGGTCTCTGACAGATTTCTGAGCCCTATACCAACTCCGCACAAACTCGGGTGCTGGAGAGGTGAGTAGGACTTGCTTTTTACCTAACAATTTGGGGGCTCGTCCGGGATTCCTTCTGGTGCGGTGCCTCTGTCCAGTGGTCAGACCACTCATATACGAATTGGCAGGCGCCACGGGAGATTTCTCCCAGCCAATTCAATATTGAGGGTCGTGTACTGGACAGCAGGATAAACGCCAGTTGGAGGGCTCCTGTCAGACACCATGGGTCAAGGGACTAGCGTGCCTCTTGAGAGTCCGCTGGGGATTGTAAATAAGTTATGGAATGAAGGGAAACTCCCAGTACAGACAGGAATGTCTAGGAGGAAGTTGTACACACTGTGTGTAAGGAATTGGACTGGGTATACCGCGGTATTGGCCGACCCGGAGATGAGGTGGCCTTCGTATGGCTCTTTCGAACAGGCTGCCTTAAGAGGAGTAAGGAGCCAGATCGAAAAAGACCATCCGGGACAGTTATGTTACTGGTTTTGTTGGGACACAGCAGCAGAGCTGTGGAAATCTTTAAAAATTATGTCAGTCAGGTATTCTTCCGAGAGTGAACCCCCTCCATGTTATTTCAATGAAGGGTGTAAACCACGGCGTGTTTTAACTCGTCAGTTGGTCCCCACTGCACCTGCCCCTATTCCTCAGCAAGGGGACTCTCTCCAGGGCGCAGAGGGGAATCTGCAGGACTCCAAATTGGAATCTCTGCAGAGTGATAAGGAGGAAATGGAGGGGCACACCTCGGGAGGAGTAGTTACCAGGCAAAAGATCAAGCAGATGCAGCAGGGTGCATACCCCTCTCCTGAGGATAGCCCAGAGGCTGCCTCTGCCAAACCTTTTGTGAGTAGAGAAATGCCTTTACAGGTGCACGACCAACCTTTTGTGAACAATGATGGCCAGATACAACATACTAATATTGTGGAATATAAAGGATGGCTAGAATGGGACTTGAAAGAGTGGGGACGGTTGTCAGGGTCCTTTGGGGAAAATCCCCGAAAGATCACTGAACTTTTAGAAAGATTGTTTTCAAGTCATAATCCTACTTATACGGATGTAGATCAGTTGTTAAGTAGAGTTTTGACCGGAGAGGAACGTAGTAGATTGTGGATGGCAGAAAGGACATGGGGGGATAGCAATGCGGTTAATACCACTTGGATGGATAGGCGGGATCAAGCCGCTGGCTGGAATCCCCTAGACTGGAGTCAGAAAAGGCTGACTCAGCTGCGGATAGATCGAGAGCGATTGTTAGAGAGACTCAAAGAAATGGCTCGCCGCTCGCCTAATCAGGCTAAGTTCATGCAGATTCGGCAGGAATCTGATGAGCCACCCAGAAAGTTCTGGTCGAGGCTATTGGAGGGGGCCCGAATGTTCACTCAGATGGATCCTGAGAGAGAAGCAGACCACCCTACTCTTATTTCGTTTTTTGTGAATCAGTCAGTACCCCCTGTAAGGGATTATTTCTTACAGTTTCGCCCTGGTTGGGGAGGTGAGTCAGTCACTTCAGTGTTGGATGTAGCTGATTTTGCATGGGAGAAAGGAAGGGAAAGTAGCAGAAAGAAAGAGAAAAAGGAAGAATATAAGTTGATGGCTTTAGCTTTTCGCGGTGGTATTCGAGGCAAAAGCCGTGGCCGTGGCAGGGGATTTCAGGGTGCTCGGGGAAGAGGGTCCTGGCAACCCCAGCCATCAGGAAATTGTTTTCAGTGCGGACAGCCCGGTCACTTTAAACGTGAATGCCCCTGGGGACGCCCAGAGGGTCCGGTCGCATCCGCAGATACTTACACCAGGGACAAATACACCCCTGCACCACCAGCCCAGCCCATTCCTCAGGCCTGGATCAACTACGGGCAACAGCAGCAGCTGCAGCAAACTCAGCCTTCTCAATGATGGTACCCCGGGGGCGAAGGCAAACAATGTGATGGTCTTATTTCCTTAATGTCTTTAGCCGGCTCTTTCCTCACTTTCTCCCCTCCCAGCAAAGAGCCTCATCTAACCCTTTCAGTCCAGGGACTGCCTGTCTGTTTCCTCATTGATACTGGAGCTACTTTCTCTCTTTTAAATCATGCCCCCTCTCCCTGGCTATCCTCTGAGGTTAAAACTGCAACTGGGGTGGAAGGCAACCCACAGTCTCTGGGACTCACTTTGCCTCTAAATGTTATTTATGCTGATAAATGTTTTTCTCACCGTTTTCTTTTTTCCCCAGCTTGTCCGATCCCTTTGATGGGCCGGGATTTACTCTGTAAGCTTGAGGCTACTTTAACCTGCACTCCTGAAGGGGTAGGATTATTGATGACAGTGTTAGGAGATTCGGCCCTAACTCAGGGTAATTGGGAAACCCCCCCTCTCTCTCCCCTGACCTCACTGACTTGCCTTCAACCCTCTGGGGAATTTCTGACACTGATGTTGGCCTGCTCCTTTCGGCAGAGCCAGTAAGGATTCAAGTGAAGCCCTCCTTAGCCCCCCCGTCAGTTCTCCAATACCCCCTGTCGCTGGAAGCCCGGGAGGGCATCCGCCCCATTGTCGAGGGATTCATTGCACAAAAGCTAGTCCGCCCTCAGCGCACTCCCTGTAATACCCCTATACTGCCTGTCAAAAAGCCTCCTAAAAAGGACGGAGACCCTATTCGTTGGCGCTTTGTACAGGATCTACGGGTTATTAATAACTATATGGTCCCTCTTCATGCAGTAGTTCCTGATCCAGCTACTATCATCAGCCAAATCCCCTGGGATGCTGAGTGGTTCACTGTTATTGACTTAAAATCAGCCTTTTTCAGCATTCCTGTGCACCCAGACTCTCAATATCTCTTTGGTTTCACCTGGGAGGGACAAAGTTATGTCTGGCAACGACTTCCTCAAGGCTACAGAGACAGCCCCACGATTTTCAGCCAATGCCTACGCCACGACTTGGAAGGCTTCACCAGTCCGCAGGGATCCACGTTAGTCCTATACGTAGATGACATCCTACTAGGTAACCGCGAAGAAGCCGCCCTCCGCATCGATGGTAAGGCACTTTTATTATACCTACACACCAGAGGCCACAAGGTAGACCCTAACAAGATTCAGTGGGTCTCACAGAAGGTCCGATATCTGGGCTTCCTGTTAACCCCAGAGGGGAGACAAATGGACCCAGTCCACATAAAGACTATCCAAAACTGCCCTCTGCCAAACACCAAGAAACAACTTCGAGGTTTCTTAGGATTAATTGGCTTCTGTCGACCTTGGTTGCCGTCCTGCGGGGAGTTGAGCAAACCACTCCACCGACTCACTGCTAACCTTGCTCCTGACCCTTTGCAGTGGTCCCCAGACACGATCCAAGCCTTTCAGTTACTCAAGGACAGTGTGGCCTCCTCCATGTCTCTCCGCCCCCCCAATTACAGCAAACCCTTTCACCTTTTTGTCCACGAGAAGGGCGGAATTGCTAGTGGCGTCCTTACCCAGCTGAGCGGGCCCCACCATTTTCCGCTTGCTTTTTACTCCCAGCAGATCGACTCTGTCGCTCAGGGAACCCCATCCTGCACCCGGACTCTGGCAGCAGCTGCCCTGCTGATCACAAAGGCAAAGAGCCTGACCCTGGGTCATTTTACCACGGTCTGGACCTCTCATGCCTTGTCAGCCCTTCTGCGTAGGGGCACGACCCAAGTCTTTTCGGCCCATCGTCAGCAGCAGCTAGAGGCCGAACTCCTAGAAGACACTAACCTAATTTTTGAAAGGTGTGGACCCCTTAATCCAGCTATCTTGCTTCCTGACCTGCCAGTCCTCCAGGATCAGCACGATTGTGTGGAAGTAGTTCATAGCATCTTACAGATAAGGAACAACCTGTTTGACGTGCCACTGGACAACCCTGATTGCATCCTCTTCTCGGACGGAAGCTCCTTCTATGTTAATGGCAAGCGTTTCACCGGTTATGCAGTCACCTCTGAATGGGACATTCAAGAGGCCGCCTCACTGCCAGGCAACTGGGGAGCCCAAGCCGCCGAACTCTATGCCCTGGCCCGAGCTTGCCAGTTGGCCGCTGGTAAGACCGTTACCATTTTTACTGATAGCAAGTATGCTTTTGGAGTTGTGCATTGTCACATCCACCTCTGGAAGTTTCGAGGTTTCCAGAGAGCTGCCGGTAAACCCATTCAGCACCTCCCCCTCATCCACAAGCTTTTGGATGCCCTCCAAGAACCCTCGGTTCTGGCTGTAGTTCACTGCCGGGCCCATACTAAAAATGATAGCCCCGTCACCCGTGGGAATGCCCTGGCTGACGCCTCCGCCAAGGCGGCTGCCGTCTTACCCTTAGCCATGCCCACGTTGGCTATTGTAACCTCCTCCTTTACTCCACCGCACCCCGTACCGGTACCCGCTGCTGAACTACAGTCGTGGGAGAGCCTCGGAGCCACTCTGGTCAAAGGGACCTGGCTTATGCCGGATGGCCGAGCCTGCCTCCCTCGCTCCACATACCCCGTGGCAGTTCGCTGGCACCATGATAAGGGGGGTCACTACGGCACGCACGCCCTTGTGGACACCATCGCTCGCTTTTGGTATGCTCCAGGCATTCAACCCTACTGCCTGTCAATAGTGAAAGCATGCAGCACATGTCAGCGAAATGGACCTGCTCCGCCTCTTAACAAAATTAAGGGTGGAAGACCGCCACCTGCTGCTCCATTTCAACATCTTCAAATTGACTTTGCAGATATGCCAAAGGCTTTTGGGAAAAAACACCTCCTTGTTTTGGTTTGCCCTCTGACTTCATGGGTCGAAGCTTTTCCTACTGCTAATTGTACTGCTGCCACAGTGGCGAAGATCCTCCTTAGAGACATTGTACCCCGTTTTGGCATCCCTCTCATACTTGATTCAGATCGCGGACCCCACTTTACTGGTAATGTCCTTGGCCGTTTAGAACAAGGACTGGGCATTTCACACTCCTTTCATACACCCTACCACCCCCAGTCTAGCGGGAAAGTTGAGCGTATGAATAGGGAGCTTAAGCTTACATTGGCTAAATACTGTCAGGAAACAGGGTTAAAGTGGCCTCAGGTACTTCCCTTGGTCCTGTTTCACCTTCGTACTCGCCCAACCCGTGTATTGGGATTATCCCCCTTTGAACTGCTCTATGGACACCCCCCTTTCAAAGGCGGGGCGCTACCATGTGCTGATGTTTCACTATTGGGAGGGGATCATATGACCGCGTGCCAGTTTCTCTCCCTACAGGCTCGCCTCCGTACCCTTTGGAAAGCCTCGCAGTTTTCCCAGACCGTGCCGCTGGAAGAACAGATCCACCCGTTCCAACCAGGGGACTTCGTCTGGGCCAAAAAGTTCGTTCGTGGCGACGCCCTCCAGCCGAGGTTTACTGGACCCCACCAGGTTCTTTTAACAACCCAGACTGCAGTGTTCCTGGAAGGACGCAAATCCTGGATCCACCACTCCCACGTCAAGCCAGCCGTAGTGGACCACAGTGACGGACCAGCAGCTCTTGCCACCACTAAGGACACTGCCTCTGACCAGTGGACCAGCTTACCTCTTTCAGACATCAGACTTAAATTGACTCGAAAAAAATGAGATGACCTTTTATTCTGACAACTGTATGTTTTTTATCATGCCTTTTTAGTTTATTTTCTGCTTATGAAGATAATGCTTTTATTAGATATTCCCACGAGGTTAAAACTCGTATTTTAGGAAATAGAAGTAATTGCTGGGTATGTACTCAATTTCCAGTAAATGCAGAACAGGGACTCCCCTTCACACCCATTCCCCTGACTACTGCTAATATGACTTGGATGCCACCAGCTAGAGTAAAAGATCCAGTCCAACACAATCTTACATGGGACAAAACAGAAGTGCCAATTAACAGATATCTCAGGGTGACCAATCAGACAGGATCACTGTGTTTTGTTAAAGAAAAGGGGTCAACTTTTGTGGGAACAAGTAAATGCAACATGTATTTTAATGGCACCGCCTTTAGTAAAAATCTTGGCTTCAAGCCTTGCGCATCCCACTTATCCCATATGTAGATCCCTCACAAGCCTTCAGAGTCAGCTTTTAAGAAACCCTGTGGGTCAGTTTATTCTTTTCCTACTTCAGCCAAAGGCCTTACTCTCTTCAAGTTGGCCCAGGCTGAAATTGCCAAGCGGCCCTTGGCTCCTTAAAATGGGGTGTAGCTTTTGGTAAATAGTTATCCCAAAGCTACAAATGGAGGAATGTTGAGTCTGAACTTTTCATGAGTTTAAACTTAATCCAGACTTGATGTCTCTATCTGAAACTTTTAATCAAAGCTCTGACCTGCGAACTACTCCTGACACCTCCCCCCTCCCAATAAGTAGCCATCTCCTCCTTTGTCTTTTCTAATTTACATTTTAACCTGTTTTATCCTGTAGAATCTTGATTGATTATGCATGACCATTAAGATCTGTTAATCACTTTGTTTACTTCTGTGTATAAACATTGATGCTCACCCCTAATAAACTTGCCACACTTACTCCGAAGCTTTTAACCTAAGGATTGTGTGAGCCCGTTGATCAACGAATTGTTGTCTGGTCTCTGACAGATTTCTGAGCCCTATACCAACTCCGCACAAACTCGGGTGCTGGAGAGGTGAGTAGGACTTGCTTTTTACCTAACAGAATCAGTGCCTAGAACATAGTCATATTAAAAAATCTTTCTAAGTAGTAATAAGATATGTGAGTGAAACTGAGTTGTCCTGCTGATGTCAATGATGCTATTCAAGTAAAACAGGCAAGCAGGATTTGGCTCTTATTTCATTTGATTTGCAGATTTAAGAACACTTCAAAAAAGTGGTCCCCAGCTAACTCAATTCTTAAACAAACAAAGAAACAAACAAAAAACACATTTAGCCAAATTCTCCAATTCTCGAATAATTTAAGAACATACCATTGCACAATTCTAACTGGGTGTACTTTCCTGTCTAACTCCTTTCTCTTGCACTCATTTTAACCCCATGTTTGCCTTTTCCATTTCTGCTGCCCTTCCACAGCATTTGAACAGAAATGCCATCCAAGAAATCCTTCTCCTGTGCTGTCAAGTTGGCCAGAGGCTGACACCAGCTTTCTGGTAAAGCTGTAGTGTGATGTCAGTAAGGCCTTGTCTATGCTACAAGACTATTTCGAATCAACTTAGTTCGAATTTGTGGATTCGACCTTATGAAGTCGAATTTGTGTATCCATACTAAATACACTAATTCGAATTTCTGAGTCCACATTCACGGGGCCAGCGTCGACTTTGGAAGCGGTGCACTGTGGGAAGCTATCCCACAGTTCCCGCAGTCCCCGCTGCCCATTGGAATGCTGGGTAGAGCCCCCAATGCCTGCTGGGGGGAGAAATGTGTCGAGGGTGGTTTTGGGTAAGTGTCGTCATTGAACCGTCAACCACAACCTCCCTCCCTCCCTCCTTGAAAGCGCCTGCGGGCAATCTGTTCGTGCACTTTTCTGGTCAGTGACAGCGCGGACGCCACAGCACTGGAAGCATGGAGCCCGCTGCGATCATCGCCGTTTTCTCCTCCTCGCACTTTATCATCCACCTCTTCCACAGTCAGCTGATGAGAAATTGGGCTACTTTTCAATGGTGCTGCAAGCACTGGGGGACCAAAGGGGACGTTTTACAAACATCAACGTCGGGTGGCCGGGCAAGGTTCATGATGCGTGTGTTTTCAGGAACTGTGGGCTGCTCTAACGCCTGCAGGAAGGTAGTTTCTTCCCGGACCACGAAATAACTGTTGTGGATGTGCAGATGCCTATAGTCATCCTCGGGGACCCAGCCTGCCCGCTAATGCACTTGCTCATGAAGCCCTATACAGGCGCCTGGGACAGCGACAAGGAACTCTTCAAATACCAGCGAGCAGCGTGACCTGTGACTGTTCAGTTTCTTTACAGAGAAGCTGAACCTGCCCCTGTTTCTTTACCCAGTTACTGTTGACTCTCCTCTTCGGTTACATACCCCGTTCACCCCGTTACCCCCACTTCCAGCACACGTGTAAAAATAAAATACATGTCCCATTATTACTTAACAAAGGTTTCTTTATTCATGACTTTTCGTGAAAGGGTTGAAACTGGGACGCAGACTGTGCTGGGTAGGGTGTGCGGTGATGTAAAGACCGCCTCTAAACTCAAGGAATGACAGGCTCCTGCTCCTAGAGCGGTCCGCAGTGCCGGAATGCTTCTTTCAACGGAGCCTGCCATCCCTCTTTATGGAATTCTGTGTGCGGGGGGATATGTGACCTTGTGGTGGAGGAGGACGGATACAGATTCCTCAGCTGCATGACTCAGCGGTCCAGGACAAGGACCGCTGTATAAGATCTGTAACCGCCCTCCCCCGCTGCAAAGTCACATCTCCCCCGCCCACACAGATCCTGGAAACCACCTCCCATACCGACCAGGGTGCCTACTGACTGCACCGTGTGTGTGACCCGCTGCTGATCCTGCCCCCGTGTCTGTACCCTGGGAAAGGTGACTGTCCTATGCAATTAACCACCCCCTTCCCCACGCCCCCCATTCAAACACAGTCTTCTTTGAAAAAACATAACGGAAACAGTAATTAACAGCAAAGCATTTTTATTAATTAAGTAGACAGTTAGGAGATGGGACTGGGATTGGGACTACTGTGAGTCTGGAAGTGAAGGACTTCGGCAAATGTAGGGTATGAGAGCTTTTGGGTACTTGAGCACTGTGCTGTGGTGCAGTGACAGTATTCACGTCCCCGGCCGCCCCTCCTCCTGATTATTTTCGGTGAGGGGGGTATGGGACTTTGTGGCAGGGGAGTGCGGTTGCAGATACACTGCAGGGTGTCTCTGTCCTCCTGCGGTCCTGCAGAACATCCACAAGGCGCCTGAGCGTGTCCGTTTGCTCCCTCACTAGTCCAAGCAGCGTTTCAGTCGCCTGCTTGTCTTCCTCACGCCACCTCTCCTCCCGTTCGCTGTGTGAGCGCTGGCACAGAGAGACGGTCTCCCTCCACTGGCTCTGCTGGTCCGCCTCTGCTAGGTAGCAGCCCATACGTTCCTCGAACATCTTGTCCCTTGTCTTTTTCTTTCGCCGCCTAATCTTTGCCAGCCTCTGCGAGGGGGATGCTGTAGCAGGTCTGGAGACAGTGGAAGCTGTGAGATGGGAAACAGGGAGTGAATTCCTTGCAAAGATACATTTTTGCGAACAATTAACTGAGTCTAGGCTGTCTCTGTGAATTCTGGGTTGAGACCCCTGTGCCTGCTGGGGCACAAATCATTTTCGCGGTGGATTCTGGGTAAATGTCGCCAGTCATTCCTTCCTCCGGGAAAGCAACGGCAGACAATCATTTCAAGCCCGTTTTCCCAGAATTGCCCTGGCATACGCCATAGCGTGGCAACCATAGACACTGTTTTGCCTTTTTTGTATGTCACCGTATGTGTACTAGATGCCGCTGACAGAGGCGGGCCAGCAGCGCTACACAGCAGCATGCTTTTGCATGACAGCAGAGATGGTTACCAGCCATATTGTACCATCTACCATACCATAAATTGGTAATAAGATGGTAATAAGATGGGCATGGTTACCTGTCCTTTTGCACTGCACCATTTGGTGCTGTCATAAGTGCCCCTGGCCGAGCAGCCAGGGGCGCAAAAGCAAAAATTGGGAATGACTCCCTGAGTCAATCCCTCCTTTTTGGTATCTAAAAATAGAATCAGTCCTGCCTAGATTATGGGGAAGTGTACTAGAGAACCACTGTATCATAGAACCAGAGAGCACAGCTGCTCTGTGTCCGATCCTGCATAAATTTGGAGCTGTATGCTATTCACAGGGGGTGCTCCTGCAACAACACCACCTGTTCATTCCGGCCTTCCCACAGCCTTCCTGGGCTACCATACCATTGTCCCACCACTTGTGTGATGAAGTAATAAAGAATGCAGGAATAAGACACAGTGACTTGTTTGTGAGAAATGAGTGGAAGGAAGCCTCCAGCTGCAATGATAGTCCAGGCAGGACATTAATTACTGTGGATGAAGGAGCCCATCATCCCTCTGCTAGTCCAGGGGCAATTCAATCTTTTCTTTACACAGGAAGGGTGGGGGCTGATGGAGCTCAGCCCCCTGTTGCAATGATGAGGACGGTTACCAGCCATACTGCACCATCTACCATGAAAAATTAGGGCCAGGCGCCCTTGACCGACCTCACAGATGCTAGTACGCATGGTTACCAGTCCTTTTGCACTGCCCCATGTGCCAATAGGCTGATGATGAGGACGGATATCCATCTTTTTGTACCATCAGCCATCCATAGCGTGGGGGGAGCAAGGATGTTGGTGTTGAGTGCTGCACCATCGCGTCTATCTGCAGCATTCAGTAAAGATAGGGTGACATGTAAAAGAGTCAACAGAGGATTGTTTTCACTTCTGGTGGTGGGTGGGGTGTGTGCGCAAATTGCCGAACTATGCCCTGACCCACCGCAGACACTGTGTTTGACCCTAGAAGCATTTGGAGCTCATCCAAGAATGCAAATACTTTTCGGAGACAGCAGGAACTGTGGAATACCTTGCGTCCTCATTCCCCCCTCCCTCCATGAGCGTCCATTATATTCTTTGGCTTTCTGTTACGCTCGTCACGCAGCTGCGTGCTGAGTCTGTGCTATGCCGTCTGTCCGTAGATTTTTTAAAAATACTTTGGACCAGGCGTAAAATTATGGTAATTACCCTAATTAGATGCAGGAGTCTCCGAGCGAGATCACCCTGAGGATGGTCACTGAAGGAGATAGAGAGCGCATGCTGCGTGAAAGCTAGCACGAACCAGGGCCCGATGCAGCCGTGCTCGGGGAGGCAGTGCTCCCTGAGTACCTCATGAAAGCCTTGCGCGGAAAAGTGTGCTACCACGGAGCACCCAATAAGGCAGCTCTCCCCAGGAACCTCCTGCTGATGCTTTTCGATTAACGCAAGGAGAGCTTCGTGGAGATCTCCAAGGATGATTTCTGTTCTATCCCCATATATAGAGAGCCCTCCTTTTCACACACTTAAGATTCCTGTTATATTAAGAATAAAAGTTAACATGGTTAAAGCACTTACCGACTGCTCCTTCCCCTGATTCAGGATCCGGGTTCATGGCCGGGGAGGGTTGGTAGGGGATCTCCGTGACGGTGATGAATAGATCCTGGCTGTCGGGGAAACCAGCGTTGTAAGCGCTCTCGCCTGCCTCGTCCTCCACAAACCCTTCCTCATCCTCCCCGTCCGCGAACATCGCCGAGGAACTGTCCGTCGACACTGTCCCATCATCAGAGTCCATGGTCACTGGTGGGGCAGTGGTGGCAGGCTCCGTAGCGTCCGTTTGCCGCTTTGATTTTTTGGTAGCCTTGTCTGGGGTCCTTGGTTTTCACGCGGCGATGCGTTGCATGACGGCTGTATCCTCTGTCTGGATCATGGCTTTGGAGACCTTCTCGTAGGTCTTTGCATTCCGTTTGTTGGAGCGCAGCTCCGAAAGCACAGACTCCTCGCCCCACACACCGATCAGATCCAAGAGTTCCCGGTCAGTCTATGCCGGGTCCCTCTTTCTATTCAGAGATTACATGAACTCCTCTGCTGGAGAGCTCTGCATTGCTGCCGGTGCTGCTGAGCTCGCCCCGATGTCCAACCACGAAATGAGATTCTAACTGTCCAGAAAGGAAAAGGAATTCAAATTTTCCCGGGTCGTTTCCTGTGTGGCTGCTCAGAGCATCGAAGCTCGGACTGCTGTCCAGAGCGTCAACAGAGTGGTGCACTGTGGGATAGCTCCCGGAGCTACTAAGTTCGATTTGCATCCACACCTAGCCTAATTCGAGCTAGCCATGTCGAATTTAGCGTTACTCCACCTGTCGGGGTGGAGTACCAAATTCGAACTAAAGAGCCCTCTAGTTCGAATTAAATGGCTTCCTGGTGTGGACGGTTGAGCGGTTAGTTCGAATTAACGCTGCTAAATTCGATTTAAAGTCCTAGTGTAGACCAGGCCTAAGACACATAATTTGGAGAAATGTCCCCACAACAATTTTTTAATGTTTAGTGGACAGGAAAGAAATGCAGAGGCAGAGAAGTCAGTCTGATGTGCTATCAATCATTTTGTGGTTTGCAGGCTGAACTCCTTAATGATAAAAGTTCTTGGTTCCAAACGCTATTTGCTTTCACCTTCAGAACTGTCTGCATTAACAGTGAGTAATCCTAGCTGGCACTTTTTTAAATGCAGTATTGTCTTCATGTCACTGCAGCTCTGTGCTAGAGGAGAGAGAGCAAGATCACCCTGCAAATGAATTCATAGAGCAGCCCAGTTTAATTCCCTACTAAGAATCAAGGGATATCCCACCAAAAACATATCCCAGTACATGGACTAGTACAGCACCACCGTGGATGCAGCCATATGTAGGGATGCCACTTGTCCAGTTTTATACCAGACAGTCCTCCTTTTGGCTGGCTTGTCCCCCCTCCAGTACTGGGACAAAAGCTGATGTGTTTTTGTCCAGTATTGGACAGGGGACACCATTTTGAACAGCACACCACTCCACCTTCACTGTCGACATCTTCACGCACATTGCGTGCCAGCTCAGGCTGGCAGGGCAGCACACTCTTGAAAATGGTGCCACCCATATGGCATGACTTCGCATACACCATGTAAATGAGGTCACCCCAGCAGAGGCATCGCAGCACAGAGGAATCCCCACCTGTGTAGGGTGACCAAATGTCCCAATTTTATAGGGACAGTCCTGATATTTAGGGCTTTGTCTTATCTAGGCACCTATTACCCCGCACCTCCTGTCCTGATTTTTTACACTTGCTGTCTGATCACCCTACCCCGTGGCATGACCTCACACACAGCATGTACAGGGGCACGCTGATGGGGGTGGGGCCATGCAGGAGGGGGCAGAGCCATGCAGGCAAGGTTGGGCCCATGACTTTCTTGGAAGTGCCAGAATCTCTGGTATTCTAGGAACATGTGAGTGGCCACCCTAGCCACAGGGCTAGTATTTTGCAGTGGCTACTTTCCACCCATGGTAAGCTAGCCCAGGCTACCTCTGCAGTGAAGACATACCCTCTGATTTACACCGCTTGTTGTCTCCCAACTGCTATTTACCCTCCCAGGTGAGGCACCATTTGAGTTGATACAATCAGAAAAAGCAAAAGAGTAAATAGAGCCTGTGTCAACTTCCCTATTTGTTCTGTCATTGTATTATAGACCAGCCAAGCCTGTTTCACTAACAGATAGCTCCTGGAGGCTATCAACCCCCAAATTATGCCAGGCTTTATGAAACAGACAAAAATCTGCTAGGCAAGAGGACGCTATTCTGAGATAGGTGCAGTAGTGGGGCTGTGAATAGAAGGATTATTTTTCAGTCACAGGTATCACAAGACTTAGCACTTCTATGCAACTTCTGCTCTTCCACTGAAACATTTCACGGCCATCCACAATTTATTTAGCCTGCTATGTCGTCACAGCTTCAACACAATGTAAACATATTAAAGGTCAAGTTGTTCTTCATTTTATTAGAGGGGAGTGAAAAAATGATGAAGATTCATTCATGGAGTGTCTGCTTGATTATTCCCTCTGGGGCCAGTGTTTGATCCCACACCTGTAGTGAGACGGTTTGTGGTTAAGAGCTGGGACTCAGGGAATCTGGGTTCAGTGGCCTGCTCTGCCACAGACTTTCTGTGTGATCTTGGGCATGTCATTTAGCCTCTCTGTGCCACAGCACCCCATCTGTAAATGAGGGTCATAACTTTCCCTTTCTCCCACCATTGGTCTATTTTTTACATTGATTTTAAGTTCATTGGGGCAATATGTTTGTACAGTATCTAGCACCATGTGACGCCAATCTTGATTGGGGGATCTAAGCACTACTGGCAAACAAACAATAAATAAGTAAAATAACTAGCTGTCTAAAATGGATTCCTCTTCCCTCCCCCCTCCCCCCATAGAAATGGTTCTAGTCCCCAGTAAATCTTCTCAGATCTGTGGCTCTTGGAGGCTGAACTCCATTCTAGATTTGGTGGAGGTGGGATGGGGTGGGGTGGGGGAGGAAGGGACTGGAAAGGATCATACCAGAGCAGCAGTGTCACAGAAGTAATGATTATCCTTCTTCATGTCACTGCAGCTCTGTGCTATTCCCAAATCCCTCAGGTGGAGTTTGCATTGCAGGCATGGTGAAGTCTGGCACAGATTAATGCTTATGTGGCCAACATTCAAAACACAATGGGAATGTCCACAAAGCAGAATGGAGACAATGCCATGCCATCTCGGGGAGGTAGAGATGGATATGTAAAATAGAGAGGTGAAATGACTTGCTCAGGTCACATGGTGAGTCGGGGGCAGAGTTCTTAGCTTGCAAACCCGTTCCCAAGACAGAATTCCACATTGCCTACTTCTTGGATAGATCCCTCTTCTTGGATCTGATCTTCTCTCCAAAACAGTCTTCCCTACCTCACACCTAGCTAGCACATACCTATATATTAGGGTTCCAACAGTCACCAAAGTACTCAGGCCCAGGTCCACAAAAGAACTTAGGTGCTCACCTCCCAGTTCAGGCACCTAAATCCAAAATTTAGGCACCATAGAGATCCTCAAAACCCCTGTTCAGCTCAAGCCTAACCTGTGTAGGTGCCTCAACTCCCTATAGGCATCTACATTTTTGCTGTAAAAACTCCCTAGTCGGCCAAGCTTCCACCTCTGGGTATCAGCACCGCTGCCTCAGGTAGGTGGCCAGACACTTATAGACTCATAGACTTTAAGGTCAGAAGGGACCATTATGATCATCTAGTCTGACCTCTTGCACAATGCAGGCCACAGAATCTCACCCATCCACTTCTATAACAAACCCCTAACCCAGGGGTCTCAAACATGCGGCCCGCGGGCCGCATGCGGCCCGCGGAGCTCTTCCCTGCGGCCCGCGGAGCTCCCCAGGGGAGCTCCGCAGGGGCCCCCAAGAGAAAAGCGGAGGCTCCCGCCTCCGCCCCTCTCCTGGAGCCTCGGCGCATAGAGCGCCGAGTCTCCGGCTGAGCCCCTGAGCCCCGCCCCGATCCGAGCCGCGTGGGGAGGGGGCGGGGCTGGGAGCTCTGGGTTGAGCGCTGCGCTCGGCGTGGAGCTCCAAGCCCCGCCCCCTCGCCACGCGGCTCTGAGCGGGACCGCCGGAGACGCGCTCGGGTAAGGGGGGGGGAAAGCGGGACCCGCCGGGGCCGGGCCGGGGGAAGGGAAGCGGGACCCGCCGGGGCCGGGCTGGGGGGGGGGGAAGGGAAGCGCTCAGGGCTGGGGCAGAGGATTAGGGTGCGGGGGGATGAGGGCTCTGGCTGGGGCAGAGGATTAGGGTGCGGGGGGATGAGGGGTTCATGATGTGGGGGCGCTCAGGGCTGGGGCAGAGGATTAGGGTGCGGGGGGATGAGGGCTCTGGCTGGGGCTGAGGATTAGGGTGCAGGGTCCTAGTGCCTGCCCTCCGCCAGTACTGGCAAGGCAGGCTTCCCTTACCCTGAGCCTCTCCAACCCCAAACCCTCAGCCCCAGCCAGAGCCCTCATTCCCCCCGCACCCTAATCCTCAGCCCCAGCCCTGAGCACCCCCACATCATGAACCCCTCATCCCCCTGCACCCTAATCCTCTGCCCCAGCCCTGAGCACCCCCACATCATGAACCCCTCATCCCCCCGCACCCTAATCCTCTGCCCCAGCCCTGAGCGCCCCCACATCATGAACCCCTCATCCACAGCCCTCACCCCACACTCCAAACCTCTTCCCTAGCCCTGAGCCCCCTCGCATCATGAACCCCTCATCCACAGCCCTCACCCCACAGCCCAACCCTCTTCCCTAGCCCTGAGCCCCCTCGCATCATGAACCCCTCATCCACAGCCCTCACCCCACAGCCCAACCCTCTTCCCTAGCCCTGAGCCCCCTCCTGCATCATGTACCCCTCGCTCTCAGCCCCACAGCCCTCCTATCCCCAAACTCCGTCCCAAAGCCTGCACCCCCACCCCCTGCCGCAGCCTGGAGCCTGCAATCGAGCACAGAGCCTGCATCCAGACCCCCTCCCCCACCCAAACTCCCTCCCAGAGCCTTAGGCAGTAAATCTAAGTGCATGTTTTGTCCTTTGAGTGAGGTGCATTACTGAGTGTATATATTTATTAAAACTGCGCGCGCTTAGGGGAGGAGGTGGAGAAGAGACAGGGCAGGGGCGGGGCCTCATGGAAGGGGTGGATTGGGGGTGGGGCCAGGGGCAGCAAGGGGGCGTGTCAGTGATGCGGCCCTCGGGCCAATGCACTAGTCCTCATGCGGCCCTCGGGGTCATTTGAGTTTGAGACCCCTGCCCTAACCTATGTCCGAGTTATTGAAGTCCTCAAATTGTGGTTGGAAGACCTCAAGCTGCAGAGAATCCTCCATGCCCCATGCTGCAGAGGAAGGCGAAAAACCTCCAGGGCCTCTGCCAATCTGCCCTGGAGGAAAATTCCTTCCTGACCCCAAATATGGCGATCAGTTAAAACCACTGCTATCTACATACTACACGGACCACAGTGAGAGATTATGCCATACTCTATCAAAGAAACTGAGGAACCACCTGATCAGCCTCCTTTTTTTTCTCGTCTGTTAGTCTATAAGGTGCCACAGGATTCTTTGTTGCTTTTACAGATCCAGACTAACACGGCTACCCCTCTGACAGTTAAAACCTGAGCATGTGGACAAGACTCACCAGCCAGCACCCAGGAAAGAATTCTCTGTAGTAATTCAGATCCCATCCCATCTATCATCCCATCATAGACCACTGGGCATACTTACCTGCTGATATCACTGGTCTACAATTTTTGAGAAGTCGTCTGCTTCAGAGATAAAATGTGATATTTATTATGTATTTTGATGTGCTGAATTCAAATATGACAATTAAAACAACTGATTGGCTACTGTTTCTAAGTTATTTAAGTTTTTACATTGTATGTCTATGTATATTGTGTAGATAGTAGAGTTTTAATCATAAATTGTAAACCTAGGTCTTTTCATGTGTTTATGGTTGCTTTACATGATAATATTTCACCTGTCCTGTTTATGTAACACTTTAAAAATCAGCAAAAGGGTTATATAAATAAAATTTATTATGAAACAAAAGGCAAAAAACTATTATGTACATAGTTTAGTCCTATTCAGTGACTACTCGGCACTTCTTGGCTTGTCTCTTGTATTCATTAAATGGAGCATCTCTTGTCACTGTCCAGCAATAGTCTGCAAGCATTGATGGGCTCCATTTGCCCTGATTTGCCCTGCAAGCATTGATGGGCTCCATTTACCTGCAATGTCCTGGTAAAATCGCTCGCCGTGCTCGTCGCTCACTGCTCCGCAGTTCGGTGGAAAAAAATCTAGATGAGAGTGCAAAAAATGTATCTTTAGTGACATGTTGCAACCAAGGCTTTTGTATGCCTTGAGGAGGTTTTCCACCAACAACCTGTAGTTGTCTGCCTTGTTGTTTCCGAGAAAATTTATTGCCACTAACTGAAGGCTTTCCATGCCGTCTTTTCCTTGCCACGCAGTGCATGGTCAAATGCATCATCTCGAAGAAGTTCACGAATCTGAGGACCAACAAAGACACCTTCCTTTATCTTAGCTTCACTTAACCTTGGAAATTTTCCACGGAGGTACTTGAAAGCTGCTTGTGTTTTGTCAATGGCCTTGACAAAGTTCTTCATCAGACCCAGCTTGATGTGTAAGGGTGGTAACAAAATCTTCCTTGATTCAACAAGTGGTGGATGCTGAACACTTTTCCTCCCAGGCTCCAATGACTGTCGGAGTGGCCAATCTTTCTTGATATAGTGGGAATCTCTTGCACGACTATCCCATTCGCAGAGAAAACAGCAGTACTTTGTGTATCCAGTCTGCAGACCAAGCAAGAGAGCAACAACCTTCAAATCGCCACAAAGCTGCCACTGATGTTGGTCATAGTTTATGCACCTCAAAAGTTGTTTCATGTTGTCATAGGTTTCCTTCATATGGACTGCATGACCAACTGGAATTGATGGCAAAACATTGCCATTATGCAGTAAAACAGCTTTAAGACTCGTCTTCGATGAATCAATGAACAGTCTCCACTCATCTGGATCGTGAACGATGTTGAGGGCTGCCATCACACCATCGATGTTGTTGCAGGCTACAAGATCACCTTCCATGAAGAAGAATGGGACAAGATCCTTTTGACGGTCACGGAACATGGAAACCCTAACATCACCTGCCAGGAGATTCCACTGCTGTAGTCTGGAGCCCAACAGCTCTGCCTTACTCTTGGGTAGTTCCAAATCCCTGACAAGGTCATTCAGTTCACCTTGTGTTATGAGGTGTGGTTCAGAGGAGGAGGATGGGAGAAAGTGTGGGTCCTGTGACACTGATGGTTCAGGACCAGAAGTTTCATCCTCTTCCTCGTCTGACTCAAGTGAGAATGATTCTGGTGCATCAGGAACCGGCAGTCCTTCTCCGTGGGGTACTGGGCGTATAGCTGATGGAATGTTTGGATAATGCACAGTCCACTTTTTTTCCTTCTTTGACACACCTTTCCCAACTGGAGGCACCATGCAGAAGTAACAATTGCTGGTATGATCTGTTGGCTCTCTCCAAATCATTGGCACTGCAAAAGGCATAGATTTCCTTTTCCTGGTCAACCACTGGCGAAGATTTGTTGCACAAGTGTTGCAGCATATGTGTGGGGCCCACCTCTTGTCCTGATCTCCAATTTTGCAGCCAAAGTAAAGGTGATAGGCTTTCTTAACCATAGTGGTTATACTGCGCTTTTGTGATGAAAAAGTCACTTCACCACAAACATAGCAGAAGTTATCTGCACTGTTCACACAAGTATGAGGCATCTCTGCTCACTTTGGCTAAACAGAAATGTGTCCCTTTGCAAAATCAAACACTGACAAATAAGAGAGCACAACACTATGATTTCTAGAGCTGATATAGGGCAATTTGTTCAGCAGAGTGATGTAAGTTTCCTTATGATTGCATCATCCATGACTTCTAGGAATAACATGACACAATTCATATCATGTATGATGCAATACCAGCTTCAGATTGCATCATTCATTATTTTGCCTAAAAAGCAAGTACTGTCCAAACCCAGTCATAGATTTATTTATAGATCCAGTCAAAGATGTTTTTTAGTCATTTCTGGTTTAAATTGAGATCCCTTCCCTTTATAACTCACTTATCCTCCGCTATTCCCAAGTCAAGGGTCGTATATACTGACCCAATAGCATATCTTGAAAACTAGAGCCAATCAACAATTTTAAGCATCATTTTCGTTCTCAGTGACCCAGAATTAGTAAAGTTTGACTACATTTATTTCAGAAGCATTTTGGCTGTAGAGCAGTGTATTCAAAGATCAGTTGCCAAATTAATTGCCAGAATTAGGCTATCCCATCATACCATCCCCTCCATAAACTTATCAAGCTTAGTCTTAAAGCCAGATATGTCTTTTGCCCCCACTACTCCCCTTGGAAGGCTGTTCCAGAACTTCACTCCTTTAATGGTTAGAAACCTTCATCTAATTTCAAGTCTAAACTTCCTAGTGTCCAATTTATATCCATTTGTTCTTGTGTCCACATTGGTACTAAGTTTAAATAATTCCTCTCCCTCCCTAATATTTATCCCTCTGATATATTTATAAAGAGCAATCATATCCCACCTCAACCTTCTTTTGGTTAGGCTAAACAATCCAAGCTCTTTGAGTCTCCTTTCATAAGACAGGTTTTCCATTCCTCAGATCATCCTAGTAGCCCGTCTCTGAACCTGTTCCAGTTTGAATTCATCCTTCTTAAACATGGGAGACCAGAACTGCACACACTATTCCAGATGAGGTCTCACCAGTGCCTTGTATAACGGTACTAACACCTCCTTATCTTTGCTAGAAATACCTCACGTGATGCATCCTAAAACCGCATTAGCTTTTTTAACGGCCACATCACATTGGCGACTCATAGTCATCCTGTGATCAACCAATACTCCGAGGTCCTTCTCCTCCTCCGTTACTTCCAGATGATGTGTCCCCAATTTATAACTAAAAGTCTTGTTATTAATCCCTAAATACATGACCTTGCACTTTTCACTATTAAATTTCATCCTATTACTATTACTCCAGTTTACAAGGTCATCCAGACCTTATCCCACAGCTATGCCCAAGTTCAATACGCAACCCAAGTGAAGATAGGCATTCCCCCACCTAGCTCACTGTTAGAGCTCAGTGGGGTAGGTGTGCTCTGAGCATGCCTAACTCCGCACAATAGGTCTGGGATGAGGATGACAAGGCAGGCTCCCTTATAACCTCTAGCCCAGTGGTCAGGGCACTCACCTGGGATGTGTGAGACCACCACTTCCGTTCCCCCACCTGCCTGATGAGAAGGGATTTGCACAGGGATCTGCCACCTCCCAGGTGACTGCGCTAACCACTGGACTATGGCATATGATGATGTAGCGCTCTCAATCTCCCCTGTTGAAGCTATTCCACTTTGCATAAATAATTAAACATGCAGTGAGCCAGAGATCATGTGAGAATGACTCTACGGGACCCACCTGAAAGGTAGGGTGTGACTCAGGCAAGGGTGCCATTTAAGGAGGGCAGGGGGGCTGCCAGGGCTGGCTCCAGGCACCAGCGGAGGAAGCACATGCCTGGGGCGGCACATGCTAAGGGGCGGCATTCTGTCCATTCTTGGGGCAGCTTCGGCATTTCGGGCAGTAGTACGAGCGCCTCCCCGCTCCCTCCCCCCCCCCCCCCGCTTGGGGCAGCAAAAAATGGTAGCGCCAGCCCCAGGGGATGCAGCCCCTCTCCCACCCAAGTTTCATACTGCCAGCTAGGAGCAACACTGCTTGCTCCTCTGCCTCCTCCCCTCCCTGAGCTGACTATTTTTACACAGGAATACAGAAGTGTGTCTGGCAGAGCCAATAGCAGGGCTGGCAGCTTCTGCAGCACTTTTTTCAAACACTCTCAGGCGGAGATGGGGGAGCTCTGTGCTTAGGTCACAAGATGCTTGCTGCAGAGTTCATCATGATCTGCCATTCACCTTCACATGCTGACATGCTACGAAGGCAGGAGCAAGCCCCTTATGACACCCGTAGACACAGGGCTGCTCAGGCAGGGAAGGCAAATTCAGGGGGTAATTATCCCTTCAGCCAGCCCAGCTTTGGAAGTTTCAGGCTGCAAGAGCAGTGCTGAAGAATGACTACTGGGGATCTTTCCCTCCTGTCAGAAACAAGCATGCGGTCACACCGCAAATATTGGTTAAATTACACTGAAAACTTTCCCATTGTTTTCCAACTCTCTAAATTTGTAGTGAATGGTAGTACCCCAGTGTGGTCATTTATTCTGCCTCACTTGTCTGTGAGTCTTTCCTTTGCCAGCTTTGGGTCAGGTCCATAGGCTGTGATACAGAAACACAGATTCTTCTGTGAACACCTGGGTTTTACCAAATCTCCCCATAGTGGGGTTGTACTTTTCTAGAACCTTTTTCCCAAGATAACTTTTGAGGAGCTCCTGCCCATCAGCTGCTATCCATACGCAGCCATTTTTAGCTTTCTGCTGTATCTCCTTCTCTTCCAGCTGGTAAATATGGTTATCTCCTGTTGTACTTGCTGCTTAACATTTCTGAGGGTGGCAGAGTCTCAGAAACTTCAGTACCATCAGTGAATTTCATAGAGGTGATGTTTACTCTCTCAGATCCTTACAGCAACACACTAGGAACCCTCCTTCCAACTTTATCCTTTCTATTTATTATAACTATTTGTATAAACCCTTCAATGAACATAAACCCAAGCCAATCTGAACAATTTGTAAGATTTGGCTGCCAGAATTAGTTTGTTATAGATCTATGCTGCTAACATCCATCATTTAATTATACTCTAAATAGTGATTCTTTTTAAAGGTAGACTGTAGGGTTAATAAATAATTTTTTAAAATAAATAGATTGGTCTAGTTTTTAAGTGACTATGGAGTATTGATGCAGTAGAAAATAGCCCCTGGAATCATGGTAAAAGTCGTCCCCCCGCCCCCATCAAAATGACACCCTTCCTGAGATGCTTAGGGCAGCCCTCACTGAAAATGCTAAGGTCAGGGCAGGCTGCAAAAAGGGGTGCAGATTCTCCCCAAATGGTGGTTAACACTGAAGTTAGACTCACCCACCGTGCTCCTGAACCCCCACACTGGTTATCAAGAAACTGAAACAAGAAATCACACAGCCCCCTTTATTGCATTCCAGTTCTTTGACTCCCAATCAGCAAATAGGTCCAGTACAGTGAGAAGTTATTTAAAAACTCTGCTCACTATACAAAATGTTCTTCTGTCCCCAAAGGGCCAGCCACATTACCAGATCAGTATTAGTTTGGATCTTATCCAAAAAACCACACTGCCAGCCAATCATTTAGTGTCTAAAACTAAAGGTTTATTGTAAGGAAAAAAGAAAGAACAAGGAAAAGTTGTTAAATGATAAAGCACTCAGATACATACAGAGACTTCAGAGTCCATATATCAGGTTCTTAGCAGTACTGGTGAGTTTGCTGGCTTGAGTTTGCTGACTTCAAAGTCCCTCTGGAACACATCCACAGCTTGGATGGGTCATTTGGTCCTTTGTTCAGAGCTTCAGTTTGTAGAGAAGTTGCTCCCTGCTTCAAGAAGCAGGATTGAAGACAAAATAGAGAAGATGCAGCTGCCTTTTTATAGCCTTTGCCATGTGGCCTGTACTTCCTTTGTCTCAAACACAAGCTTCACAGCACATGGTATGGAAAAGCCTTAGGCTATGTGTACACTGGCAGAGTTTTTTTGCCGAGAGTTTGGTTGATGATCAAAAAGCGTTTAAAGAAAATCATTGTCTTCCACTGGTGGCACAACACGTTTGCACTTGGGGCAGTTGCATCAACAGTGAGAGCAGTGCACTGTGGGTAGCTATCCCACAGTGCAGCTCTCCCCCTTCTGCCGCTAGATCTTGTGGGAAGGTGGAGGGGATCGCAGCGCATCAGGGATCTGGGCTCAATACCAAGTGATGCATTGTTTTCCATCCCAGCATTCCATGTGCTTCCATCTTCAGTTTGCGGCATTTTTCAATGTCCCCCCCCCACTCTCTCTCCGGGGGAGAGGAGGTAGCAGGGGAGGGCTGACTTTCAGAGCTGAGTGGAAATCCAGCTTTTATGTGAAAATGTGTCTGCGGGGGTGGAACATGCGGAAAGTGCCCAGACTGTGGAAAGGAATGTGCGGGTAGAGTTTGGGGAGGGTATGGGGAAAAGTTCTGAATGTGCTGAAGGGGAGGACGGGCACACATCTGCTCAGTCTGGAGTGTAAGGAAGGACTGCAGCATGTAGGTTTGCTGCTCCAAAACTTTTATCAGCCTCTCCATGGCATCACTAGTGTACGCCTCATTTTCTTTTCTGCTTGTCACTTTCCCTCCACTGCTTGCGTTCCATCTTTTCTGCATTGGAGTGCTGCAGCCCCTTCCAGAACATATCTTCCTTGCTCCGTCTTGGGCACTTTCTTATCTGGCACAGACACTCTGCTGCTGCTGCTCTGTGTGCGTGCTTTCAAGGACGTATCTGCAGAAGCACAAGCAACAATAAACAGAAGCACTATTGTTAATTACACACACAGCATTAAAACACTACATGAAAATACACCGCTGGTAACATACCTATCACTTTCTCGGTGACCCTAGGCAAGCACACCTGCTGGCAAACACCCCAAGCATGGTAAGTGCACCCAGGGGCGGGGATATTGTTCATTGCTGGTGCCAATCTGTCTGGGGGTGTCACCCAGAATCACAGCACAAGCTTTGAAATACAGATATACCCTACATATCTATAACTCACAAAAGGTGATACAAACATATAAACAAGATTATCATACTTGACAAATCATAACATTTTCACTGACACCTTACATGGCATATCTGGCATGATTCATTGCAATTTTATAATATTGGTAATAATAATATAAAGTGTCTCCCAATTCCATACAGCATCACATGAGGGACCCTTGTTCAAACCCCTTCTCATCAGGAAAAGGGGTGGGGGTGGGGGAATTGAACTGTGGTCTTCTATATTCCAGCTGAGTGCCCCAGTGACTGGGCTAAAGGTTATAAGGAAGGTCACCTCCTCCCGCCCCCAGCCATTTTGTGTGGCATGAGACATGCACTGGTGCTGTTCTTGCATGAAATAGGTTGGTTGCCTGACTCCAGGATGGGGGGTTCCCAGCTGTGGATCCCAAGCAGACACCGGCACCTAACTCCCTGAGAAGGGGAGGGCTTAGGATGCACCCCTCCCTTTGGTGTCTGCAATGGGCTAGCTTATGCAGCTCCCTCCCAGATGCTCCTTTTTGTGGATCCCATTATTAGGCACTTATCTCTCTCCATGCATTGTATAGGGAGCCTAGGTGCCTAGTCCAGCATTTATGGATTCCATTGGGTGGCTAGGCACTGCCATTCTGAGCATTGCAACGCCTAAGTCCAGACCTCAGTCCCTTTTTTTGTAATGGAGAAAGGTGAGGCATCCTTTGCTGTCCTCAGACTCTGCCTGCCCACTCTCCACTTTCTCTTAGTCTGTCAAATATAATTACATTACGTGTTATTTACTGTCAATAGACGGCACGAATCCAAAATCAATGTTTGATATGCTAGAGCTGCAACCTATCATGCCAAGCCCAGTTCCAAACTGAAGTACGGTACAAGATAAGAAGGCTAGCACAAGCTGATTCTTTTCCCATATCTACTGCAAACTACATTCATAGATATGAATTAGTCCCTTAATCAACACACACTTCTGCTTTCTCACTTACAAAATAATACCACCACCATCTCCATCACACAGGCTACATTCCCGAATGTTTTCACAGCACTTTGAAATTCTTGGGTGGAGGGCACAGCAGTTGTTCCCTACCCTGACTACACCCTCATATTCCTGGATTGCATACAAGGAAGAAGAAAGGAAAAGAGAGCAGGAAGGCTCAGGAGGTGAAAGTGTCAAAGGAGCACAGGGATAGATTAATGAGTTTACACAAGGAGGATTGGACTCAGTGACTCAGGAGGTCCCTTCCAGCAGGGCCGGTGCAAGGATATTTTGCACTCTAGGCGAAACTTCCACCTTCCGCCCACCCACCTCCTCCCCTCTCCCTGGAGCATCTCTTATTATAAACTTTCAAAAATGAATACTACATAATATGGCACTGTTCATTAGAATTAATACACGTTCGGCTTGAAAATTGATTAATTCTTCTTCGAGTGATTGCTCCTATGCATTCCAGTCAGGTGTGCGCGCCGCACGTGCACGGCTCTCCGGAACATTTTTACCCTAGCAACTCCGGCGGGCCGGCTGGGCGCCCCCTGGAGTGGCGCCGCTATGGCGCCTGTTATATACCCCAGCCGGCCCGTCCGCTCCTCAGTTCCTTCTTACTGCCCGTGACGGCCAGTTGGAACTGTGGAGTGCTCTCTGTCCTCCACCACCCTAGCTCTCGCTACTGTTCTCTGTATATAGTTCGTTTAGTGCTTAGTGTAGATAGCTTTGATAGTTAGTTAGTTAAGTTTTAGGATAAGGTTAAGGGGGGTATCCCCTCCCTTTCCTCCCCCGGTGCGGGCTCATGCCCAAGGCACCGGGCTTTAAGCCCTGCGCATCGTGCCAGAGGCCTATGCCAATCGGGGACCCGCACGACGCCTGCCTCCGTTGCCTTGGTGAAGGTCACCGAACAGATAAGTGTTCTTTCTGTTCCGCCTTTAAGCCGCGAACTCGTAAGGAACGGGACATTCGTTTAAAACAACTCTTAATGGAGGCGTCGCTCCAGCCCCCGGCACCGTCTGCGCCGGCACCGAGAACTTCATCGGTGCAGAGCGCACCGGCGGCCCCGAGCCGCTCCGGCACCGTGGCTCCGCAGCCTCAGACAGCGGCTCCGAAGACCCGGCACCGCTCGCTCTTGCCTTCTAAGAAGCGCAAGCTGGCAAAGGTGATCGCTAAGTCCCGCGCTGAGGACTCAGCAGCGATGACGATGGCGCTACCTGCGGCCCCCGCGGTAGCCGTGCACAAGACGTGCACCGGACCGTTGACTCCGGCACCGCAAGGGCCGTCGAGTCCGGCACCGCCACGCTCCCCGGCACCGACCGTGGTCGAGCCCCGGCTGCCTTCTACGCCGGAGACTTTCTCCTCGGCGCGCGAGCTGATACCGCTCATAGAGGCACCGAGCCTCCGGCCCCCGGCACCGCCGGCGCGGGCTGTCGTGTCGGGAGGAAAGCCGGCCATGATGACCCGGCCGCCCTCTCCGGACAGACGGCACGGACGACGCTCCCGGTCCCGGTCACGTTCCCGGTCCCACCGCAGGTCACCGTCCCATCGCTCGCGATCTCGGCACCGCTCGCCATCGCGGTACCGGTCGCCGTCTCGACGTCGGTCGCAGTCCCGGTACCGTTCGTCATCGCGGTACCGGTCGCACTCCCGGCGTCGCACCAGATCCCGATCGCCATCGCATCGGCACCGACGGAGGTCTCCGTCCCGGCACCGTTCCCGGCACCGCGACTCGCGCAGCCGCTCCTGGCACCGCAGATCTGGATCCCGGTCGAGCTCCCGGCACCGGTCGAGCTCCCGGCACCGCAGCAGACGGTGGTCTCGGTCACCATCCCGGTACCGTGAAGACCGGCATCGATCCTCGGCACCGTCCGGGGCCGGACTGCCTCAGTCGACGGCGCAATCCATCAGTGCCTCGGCACCACCATGGCCATCCCGCTCTGCATCGGTCGCCTCCGCGGCGGACAGCAATGCTCACCTACCGCCTACCCCCCACGGTCAACCTCAGGGGGCACAGCAGTGGGGATTCTGGGTGCCATGGGCCCAGTATGAAGCTCAGGGGGTGCCGTTGCCCCCACGAGCCCCTGCTTCCGAGCGCAGGGCACCGGAGGCGACTGTTAGCCGGCCGCCCCCTTCACCTCCACATGAGCCTGACCGCGAGGGGACCATGCAGCCCGACCCAGCCGACGAACAGTCTGCAGGTCCTTCCACGGAGGCCGCTGTCCAGGGCTTGTCCTCGTCGTCCTCACCGGACGAGGCGGTGGCCGGAGCTTCCACCAAGGAGCCTCCGCCTATAGACCTGAAGGCTCACTAAGACCTGCTCCGCCGCGTGGCGACGGCTATGGCTCTTCCGGTGGCGGAGGTTCAGGAGGATGAGGACCCTATCACTAACGTCGTCGGAGCGGAGGCTCCAGTGCGAGTGGAGTTACCGTTTGTGCGGACAATACAGAAGAACGCCACCACACTCTGGCAGACGCCGGCGTCCATCCCTCCTACGGCTCGTGCGGTCGAGCGCAAATATTCAGTCCCCCCCACGGGCTACGAGTATCTTTATACTCACCCAGCCCCGGACTCGTTGGTCGTCCAGTCGGTCAACGACAGGGAGAGGCACGGTCAACCTGCCCCTGCGCCTAAATCGAAGGACGCGCGGCGGATGGACCTGTTAGGCCGCAAAATCTACTCGGCGGGCGGCCTGCAAATGCGCATCGCCAACCAGATGGTCCTCCTCGCCAGGTACGTCTTTGACATCATGACGTCCCTGGCGAAGTTTACAGAGCTCCTGCCAACAGCCTCCCGCCAGGAGTTCTCAGCAATGTTGGACGAGGGAAAGAAATCGTCCAGGTCCTCCATCACGGCCGCCCTTGACGCCGCGGACTCGGGAGCTCGGACCTTGGCCTCCGGCGTGACGATGCGCCGCATCTCCTGGCTGCAGTCCTCCACCCTGCCGCCGGAGGTGCAGTATACATTACAGGACCTGCCTTTTGACACTCAGGGTCTCTTCTCTGAGAAGACTGATTCACGGATCCAGACCCTGAAGGACGGTCGCGTTGCCATCCGCACCCTCGGGATGCACACGCCGGCTCCACAGCGCAGGTCCTTCCGACAGCAACCCCCCCGGTCCTTCCAGCAGCAACGCTACCGCCCATATAATAGCAGGCGACCGGGCCCAAATCGCCGCCGTCCTTCCGGCAACAGGCGTAATCAGGGCCAGGCCTCTTCCAAGGCCCCTCAAGGTCCAAGCAGGCCTTTTGATGGGACGCACGAGGACGGCCCATCACTCTCCCTACCGGATCCTACCCTTCTCTTCCGCAACCACCTCTCCTATTTCTTTTCGGCGTGGTCCCAAATAACAACGGACAACTGGGTGCTTCAAACAGTCCAGTCGGGATACCGCCTTCAATTTGTTTCGCCCCCACCTTCCCACCCACCCTCCCTGTCTCTCTTCAGGGACCCCTCTCACGAGCAATTCCTCTTACAAGAGGTCCAGACTCTGTTGAGCGTGGGTGCCATAGAGGCAGTGCCTCAAGAAAGGCGGGGCAGGGGATTCTATTCCCGATACATTCTCATCCCCAAAGCGAAAGGAGGGCTACGTCCTATCCTGGACCTTCGCGAGCTGAACAAATACCTGCTCAAGCCCAAGTTTCGCATGGTCACCCTGGGGACCATCATTCCCTCTCTGGATCCGGGAGACTGGTTTGCCGCCCTCGACATGAAGGACGCCTACTTCCATGTCGCGATCTATCCCCCTCATCGACGTTACCTCCGTTTTGTGGTCAACAACGCCCACTACCAGTTCGCCGTGTTACCATTCGGGCTCGCTACCGCACCGAGGGTGTTTACCAAATGCATGGCGGTGGTGGCCGCAGCCCTCCGCCGTCATCAGATACACGTCTACCCGTATCTCGACAACTGGCTGGTTCGCGGACAGTCTCGACAGCTGGTAATGGGCCAGATGACAGAAATCCTGTCCCTCTTTCGGCGACTCAGTCTTCTCATCAACGCCGAGAAGTCCACTTTGATTCCGTCGCAGCGGGTGGAGTTCATTGGAGCGGTCCTCGACTCCTTGTTGGCCTGAGCCTGCCTACCACAATCTCGACATCAGACGATGGTCTCCATCATCCAGGACCTCGTCACCTTCCCGACCATGACGGTGCGCTCCTGCCTCCGCCTCCTGGGCCACATGGCATCATGCACGTGCGGCTCCACCTCCGCCCGTTCCAGTCTTGGCTCGCGTCGGTGTACCGGCTGCATCGAGATCCCATCGACATGGTGGTCACGGTCACCAGGCCGACCCTCGAGTCCCTCCGCTGGTGGCTCGACCCGGAGGTCGTGTGTGCGGGAGTCCCGTTCCACCCTCCTCGCCCGTCCGCCACTCTGACCACGGATGCCTCAGCGCTCGGTTGGGGAGCTCACCTCGGCGACCTTCACACCCAGGGCCTGTGGTCGCCCCAGGAGCTCGCTCTGCACATCAACGTCCGCGAGCTGCGAGCGATCCGTTTGGACTGTCACACCTTCCGCACCCACCTGCAAGGCCGCTGTGTGACAGTGTTCACGGACAATACAACAGCAATGTTCTACATGAACAAGCAGGGCGGAGCCCGCTCCTCCCTCCTCTGCAAGGAAGCGATGCTCCTGTGGGACTTCTGCGTGACCCACTCCATTCACCTGGAAGCGTCCTTTCTTCTGGGAGTGCAGAACACGCTGGCCGACCATCTCAGCAGGTCGTTCCTCTCCCACGAGTGGTCCCTCCGTCCCGATGTAGTACACAAAATCTTCCAGAGGTGGGGGTTTCCCCAAGTAGACCTATTCGCGTCCAAGGAGAACAGGAAGTGCCACCTGTTTTGCTCGTTCCGGGGTCACTCGCCGGGCTCCCTGTCGGACGCCTTCCTGTATTCCTGGAAGGATCACCTCCTCTATGCCTTCCCTCCGTTCCCGCTCGTACACCGAGTGCTACAGAAGCTGCGGAGGGACAGAGCCCGCCTCATACTCGTAGCTCCCGCCTCGCCGAGGCAGCATTGGTACACCCTGCTGCTCGAGCTCTCCGTTCGGGATCCCGTCCCCCTTCCGTTGTGGCCGGACCTCATCACCCAGGACTTCGGCAGGCTCCGCCATCCGAACCTGCAGTCCCTCCATCTTACAGCTTGGTACCTGCATGGTTGACCCACGCAGAGAGGGACTGCTTGGCAGCAGTCCAGCACGTCCTGCTAGAGAGCAGAAAGCCTTCCACTCGCTCCACCTATCTGGCGAAATGGAAGCGGTTCGCGCTCTGGTGTGACCAATGAGGCCTCAATCCCTTCGTAGTCCCTGTCCCTACTATCCTGGACTACCTCTGGGTACCTTAAGGAGCAAGGTCTTGCGGTCTCCTCCTTGAGAGTTCACCTGGCAGCAGTGTCCGCCTTTCGTCCATCTGTGGAAGGTCGGTCCATCTTCTCCAACCAGATGGTCTCCCGCTTCCTCAAAGGCCTGGACTGCTTGTACCCGCCGGTGCGGCGTCCTGCCCCGACCTGGGATTTGAACCTCGTGCTGGCCAAGCTGATGGGTCCCCCCTTCGAGCCCTTGGCCACGTGCTCCCTGCTCTACCTCTCCTGGAAGACAGCCTTCCTCGTCGCCATTACATCAGCGAGACGAGTCTCTGAGCTCCGTGCTCTAACGGTGGGTCCACCCTACACTGTCTTCCACGGGGACAAGGTGCAGCTTCGACCGCATCCGGCCTTCCTCCCTAAGGTGGTCTCGGCCTTTCACCTGAATCTTCCCGAAGCCGCATGCCTCGCCTCGGAAGCAACAGCTTCACACCCTCGACGTCCGCAGGGCGCTCGCTTTTTACATCGAGCGGACGAAGCCCTTCCGGCATTCGACCCAGCTGTTTATAGCAGTCACCGACCGCATGAAAGGCGAGCCGGTCTCCTCGCAGCGGATTTCCTCCTGGGTAACGGCATGTATCCGGACCTGCTACGAGCTTGCTCGCGTGCCACCATGCCGCCTCACTGCTCACTCAACGAGAGCGCACGCCTCGTCCGCCGCCTTCCTGGCCCATGTTCCCATCCAGGACATCTGTCGAGCGGCCACCTGGTCTTCGGTCCACACCTTCACCTCCCACTACGCGTTGGTGCAGCAGTCTCGAGACGACGCAGCCTTCGGCTCCGCGGTATTACACTCCGCCACGTCTCACTCCGACCCCACCGCCTAGGTAAGGCTTGGGATTCACCTGACTGGAATGCATAGGAGCAATCACTCGAAGAAGAAGAGACGGTTACTCACCGTAGTAACTGTTGTTCTTCGAGATGTGTTGCTCCTATCCATTCCAGACCCGCCCTCCTTCCCCACTGTCGGAGTAGCCGGCAAGAAGGAACTGAGGAGCGGACGGGCCGGCTGGGGTATATAACAGGCGCCATAGCGGCGCCACTCCAGGGGGCGCCCAGCCGGCCCGCCGGAGTTGCTAGGGTAAAAATGTTCTGAAGAGCCGTGCACGTGCGGCGCGCACACCTGACTGGAATGGATAGGAGCAACACATCTCGAAGAACAACAGTTACTACGGTGAGTAACCATCTCTTTCATTATTTAGACTACATAGTTAATAAAAATAAATGAATAATCTGACAGTGTTGACATTGTTATTGTTTTCACTTTGCACAACATAGCATGGATCTTAAAATAAATCACATACATTATACACAATACACTGTCCCTTCCTTCCTTCATTCTTTCATATAAAAATCTACTACATTTTATTCTACCTTTATAATATCCAATTATTGTTTTATTAATAAAATTTATAAAATTAGAGCCTTGCATGGTGTCAAGTATCAGGGGGTAGCCGTGTTAGTCTGTATCCACAAAAACAACAAGGAGTCCGCCAGCAACTACACACCACACTAACCCAGGAACCAATCCCTGTAGCAAACCTCGTTGCCTACTCTGTCCCCAGATCTACTCTAGCGACACCATCAGAGAACCCAACCACATCAGCCACACCATCAAGGGCTCATTCACCCGCACATCTACCAATGTGATATATGCCATCATGTGCCAGCAATGCCCCTCTGCCAGGTACATTGGCCAAACCGGACAGTCCCTACGTAAAACAATAAATGGACACAAATAGGACATCAGGAATGGTAACATACAAAAGCCAGTAGGTGAACACTTCAATCTCCCTGGTCATTCTATAACAGATTTAAAAGTCACTATTCTTGAACAAAAAAACTTCAGAAACCGACTTCAAAGAGAAACAGCAGAACTAAAATTCATTTGCAAATTTAACACCATTAATTTGGGCTTGAATAGGGACTGAGAGTGGCTGGCTTATTACAGAAGCAGCTTTGCCTCTTCTGGAATTGACACCTCCTCATCAATTATTGGGAGTGGACTATCTCCACCCTGATTGAATTGGCCCTGTCAACACTGGTTCTTCACTTGTGAGGTAACTCCCTTCTCTTCATGTGTCATTATATAATGCCTGTATCTGTAATTTTCACTCCATGCATCTGAAGAAGTGGGCTTTTTACCCATGAAAGCTTATGCCTAAATAAATCCGTTAGTCTTTAAGATGCCACCGGACTCCTTGTTGTTTTTATAAAATTAGAATGGCAGATACTCCGTCAAACCGGGGGATTGGGTTTGGTGGGGAAGGGAAGCAGACTGGGTTCAGTTAGTCGGGGATTGGGTTTGGCTGGGGAGGGGAAGGGAGGCAGACCGGATTCGGTCAGTGATGGTTTGAGTTTGGCCAGGAGTAGAAGGAAGCAGACTGGGTTCGGTAACTGTGAGGATCGGGTTTGGCTGGAGAGTGCAAGGGGAGCAGACCGGGTTAAGTCAGTGGGGTATCGGGTTAGGTGGGGAAGGGAAGCAGACTGGGTTCAATCAGAGAGGGAATCGGGTTTGATAGGGAAGGGAAGCAGACTGGGTTCAGTCAGTCGGGGTTTGGGTTTGGCTGGTGAGTGTAAGGGGAGCAGACCGGTTAGGTAACTGGGAGGATTGGGTTTGGTTGGGGAGGGGAAGGGAAGCAGACCTGGTTTGGGTGTGGAGGGGGGAGAGGGAGCAATCTGGGTTTGGCCGGGGGGCGGCGGGCGGGGTAGGATTCAAAGAGCCACAAGGTGAAATGGGCCCTCTCCTCTCCAGTCCCTGGCATGCAGCAGCAGCGGGCCAACTGCAATTGCAACAGGGCAATGGGAGAGTGTCCTCTGCTTTGCTTTCATGAGTCCGTCCTGTGCCCGGGCTGGGGAGTTGAATGCTGGGCTCTCGCTCTGGCAAGGGGGTGTGGGGCAGGCAGGACTGTGAGGCAGAGCAGGGTCATGAGGGTAGAAAGCTGGGGCGCAGGGAGGTGGGTTAAAGCGGCTTAGCCGCCCTTCCATGCGAGAGAGCCCGCAGAGCTGCCAGCTGCGGCCTCCCTCCCTTCTCTCCCCAGGGAGCAGCAGAGCCTCTGGCCTTGGCTACATTGGCGCTTTACAGCGCTGCAACTTTCTTGCTCAGGGGTGTGAAAAAACACCCCCCTGATCGCAGCAAGTTACAGCGCTGTGAAGCGCCAGTGTAAACAGTGCCTCAGCGCTGTGCTCCTAGGGCTGTAAGCTAATCCCCACGGGGAGGTGGAGTACCTGCAGTGCTGGGAGAGCTCTCCCGCAACAGTGCTGTTCGGCTGCAAGTGTAACCAATACTGCCGGCAAATCCTGCAGCCCGCTCTCTGAGCGTGCCATGCAAGCCGGCCCCGGCTGCACCTCACTGACAGCACAGCTCCAGCCCCAGGGGTCTTACACTTCCCTCCGCAAGCTGCTCCACTCTCCTTCTGGCTGCTGTGCAATCTACAAGACGAAGGAGCGATTACTGTGTAAATGTACTTATCAACACAGCAATGAAATCAAAGGACTTCGCTGGCTTTCTAAAGGCAGGAGAGCAATTCATTGGGAGCATGGTTCTTATCATATACGTCTTCCCTTCCTACAGTCTGCGATCTGCAGCCAGCAGTGCCCCCAAATCTTGGCGCCCTAGGCAGCTGCCTAGTCTGCCTAGTGGTTGCACTGGCCTTGCCTTCCAGTCTTACGTTCTCACTGTTAAAACTGAGGGGCAGCAGCCTAAATTCCCCCTTTGCAGAGAGAAGCTCTGTGCTGTGGCACAAAAGTAGCAGACTGGCACGGAGGTGAAGTTTGGGGATTATATAAAGAGGGCAGTTTGGATGCCAATACAAACTTTGTTGGTGTGATTAACCCACCAGGCAGATGTTAGACCAGAGGATACTGATAATATGTGAGAAAAAAGCTTTTCATGACTTCCTGAAAGGTCCACGTTTTGGGCTGCAACCATTCCTGCTTGGTCTCTGCCCAAAGATTAATTTTGTGCATGTCTAAAGTGAAATCAAAATCTCCTTAGGCACTGCTACAGCCCTGGCACTGGGAAATGGCTTACAGTAGAACTTCAGAGTTACAAACACCAGAGTTATGAACTGACCGGTCAACCACACACCTGGTTTGGAACCGCGCAAGTAGGCAATCAGGCAGCAGCGAGGGTGGGGGCTGGGCCAAATATAGTACAGTACTGTGTTAAACGTAAACCACTACAAAAATAAAGGGAACATTTTAAAAAATATATTTGACAAGGTAAGGAAATGATTTCTGTGCTTATTTCATTTAAATTAAGATGGTTAAAAGCAGCATTTTTCTTCTGCATAGCAAAATTTCAATGCTGCATTAAGTCATTGTTTAGTTGTAAACTTTTGAAAGAACCACCATAACGTTTTGTTCAGTTATGAACATTTCAGCGTTATGAACAACCTCTATCCCAGAGGCATTTGTAACTCTGAGGTTCTACTGTATTCCACCTTTTCCAGTGTAAATAAACACAAAAAACCTAAGCACATTTCAGAAAAATAAACCAGGAAAATGGCTGCTGTTTGACATTTGAAACAGCATTTAAAGAAAACTAACTGGGCCCAGCTGAGCTTGCTGGGTTGCTTAGTGACCAGTCTGGGAGCCATTGATACCCCGTTCTCCTAGTACTCAATCAGGTCCTCAAAAACAGCTGTTTAATGTACAATGTTTTTTACTCTTTCCACAGACATTGTCTACAAAGTTAAAAAAGCCCGGTTTAGAGCTCATCTTGAAAGAATGAACCCTCTCAAGTGTTGCATAAAATGTATGGGCACACACTAAAACCTGCATGCTCTGTGTACTTGTTAGTTCAAGCAGTTTAAATGCTGAGCTGGTGAAACCAGATGAAATCAAACACTCAGCAAGCTATATAGCTCTGAAGGAAGGATCTTACGAACGGCAAGATGCACAAGCTGAGCAGCTGGATATAAAGAAGCTTGGCTGGCTGAATAGCATCTCTGACAGATGGAATAATTTCCTGTAATATCCTTAAAGGATCTAGAGTATTAAGTATATGTATTATTGTGGGCTGAGATTGCATGTAACCTTTTGGGGGTGGGAAAAAAGGGGTTATGACATATGTGAGACTTGGGAGTTCAATAGACCATACTGAAAATGTCTCAGACAAATATAGCCTTTGGGACAATAAGGCTATGTCTTCAATATAGCCGGGATAAACGCTCTGAGATCGATCCACCGGTAGGTGGATAGATTTAGTGGGTCTAGTGAAGACCCGCCAAATCGACAGCAGATCGCTCTCCAGTCGACCCTGTACTCTACCCCCAACTAGAAGAGTAAGGTAAGTCGACGGGAGAGTTTCTGCTATTGACCCCCTACGGTGTAGACGCCGCGGTAACTCGACCTAAGGTACGCTGACTCCAGCTACGTTGTTATTCACGTACCTGGAGTTGCGTAGTGTAGGTCGACCTACCGCGGTAGTGTAGACTTAGCCTGAGTGTAAAGTGGATTTCCTGGGAAATCCCAAGGGAGAGACATTAATGCAAATTACCCCCTATGACAGTGCTACCCCTGGGAGCCAGCTGAGGTCACTCAATCAGGGTGAACTGCAAACCAAACGGGGCAGACAAACCCCAAACGCTGGTGGTTATTCCAATACTTAGATCTACCAACCAGCACAAAACAGCTTCTATAGTACCTCACTGGTCACTTAGAAGTCCAAACAACGCAGTTCCCTTAAAGTACCCAGCCTCAGGCCTCCGTCCAGACACACCTGTCAGATATGATGATGATTCCTGAAAAATCTTACTTCATCATATAAAAGAAAAGGTTCTTCCAATCCCAAAGAATCAGCCACATACCCATGTCCAATTATAACTTAGATCTTACCCAAAATACAGGCTATAGCCAATTCTTAGTAACTAAGCTAAAATTTATTAAAAAAGAAAAGAGAGAGAGTGTGTTGGTTAAAAGATCAATCTACAGACAGACTTGAATTCAATTCTTGAGGTTTAGATGCATAGCAGAGATGAGCTTGTAGTTGCCAAAAGTCTTTTTAGAAATAGTCCATAGGTTATAGTCCAATTTCCATATTCAGGGTGGCTCCAGTCAGTGACTGCGGATCTCAATCCTTGTGGCTTAAGGTTTCCTCCTCTTGAAACCCAAAGCAGATCTGAGATGAAGGAGGATCGCGTCCCAGGCTTCTTATACATTTCCACAATAGGCTTAACTCCTTCTCCCAAATCTCCTGGCAATTAGCACAGAGTAATTTATCCATTAAACAGTTCAGATACAGGTTACCACAACCTTCAAAGAGACACATAGACAATAATTCTATTTCACTCAAGTATCATCATAAATGTTAATATTCCTTTTTTGATCTTTGAATTAAAACTATAGCAATAGACGAGACTTGTTTGCTTACATCACAAGACCTGAGCAAACATTTCCCCTTCCACCTCTAACAATGCAGACTTGCATTTCAAAGCTCTGTTCATTTACATATCTTCCTACAGTCCTTAAGGTTCACCCATGGGTCAGGTCAGTCTATGAGTTAATTAACTCTTTCTGGCCCTGTCACCTTTTAATGAGATATTATATTATACTCATAACGTCACACCCCCACTCCAGTTAGCCATAATCCAGCCTTTTGAAGCTATGCACTGAGGACAAGGTCTTTGTCAGCTGATAACCTAACAAAAGGCCAAGATCAAAGGCCTAAACAGCAGCTGTATAAAGAAACAGCTGATCTGCCTAGCTGTTGTTTAGTTTGTATATAGAAACTTTTGTTGTTTTAATACGTTCTCTATGCAATGTTTTTACCTTTTAAGCAAGCAAGCTGTGTGGTAATTTATAACTGCCTTTTTTTGGTTAGGCTAAACATGCCAAGCTCTTTGTGTCACCTCCAATGAAGTAGGTTGTCCATTCCTCAGATAGTCCTAGTGGTTCTTCTCTGCACCTATTCCAGTTTGAATTCATCTTTTTTAAACATGGGAGACCAGAAATGCACACAGTTTTCCAGATGAGGTCTCACCAGTGCCTTTTATAATGGTATTAACACTTCTCTATCTCTATTGGAAATACCTTGCCTGATGCAATCTAGGATTGCATTAGCCTTTTTCACAGCTGGATCACATTGGCAGCTCATAGTATCCTGTGATCAACTAATATACCCAGGTCTTTCTCCTCCTCTGTCGCTTCTAATTGATAAGTCCCCAGAAACAATTTTTTTTGTTAGTACCTAAGTATATGACCTTGTACTTTGCACTATTAAATTTCATCCCATTTCTATTACTACAGTTTTCAAGGTCATCCGGATCTTCTTGTATGATATCCCGGTCCTCCTCCTTATTGGCAATACCTCCCAACTTTATGTCATCTGCCAATTTTATTAACTCATTCACACTTTTTGTGCGAAGGGCATTAATAAAAATGTTAAATAAGATTGGTCCCAAGACTGATCCCTGAGGAACTTCATTAAGAAGGTTCCTCCAGCCTGACTGTTCACCTTGCATGACCCATCGTAGTCTCCCCTTTACCAGTTCCTTATCCATCTTTCAATTCTCATATTAATCCCCATTTTTCCAATTTAAGTAATAATTTCCAATGTAGATCTACATCAAATGCCTTACTGAATGCCAGCAAGATTAGATCTACTGCATTTCCTTTGTCTAAAAAATCAGTTATCTTCTCAAAGAGTCTGGCACAATCTACCTTTTGGAAACCATGTTATATTTTATCCTAATTACCATTCACCTTTATGTCCTTAACTACTTTCTCCTTCAAAATTTGTTCCAAGACCTTGCATACAATTGAGGTCAAACTAACAGGCCTGTTTCCCAGATCACCTTTTTCCCCTTTCTTAAAAATAGGAACTATATTGGCAATTCTCCAGTCATAGGGTATAACCCCCGAGTTTATGGATTCGTTAAAAATCCTTGCTATTGGGCTTGCAATTTCATATGCCAGTTCCTTTAAAATTATTGGATGGAGATTATCCGAGCCTGCTGATTTAATCCCATTAAGATGTTTCAGTTTGACTTCCACATTGGATGTGGTAATTTTTATTTTCATATTGTCATTTCCATTAGCCACCCTGCTGCTACCCCTAAACTCTTCATTGCCCTTATTAAAAACTGAGGCAAAGTATTTGTTTAGGTGTTGGGCCATGCCTAGATTATCTTTAATCTCCACCCCATCCTCAGCATTTAGTGGGCCCACTTCTTCTTTCCTTGCTTTCTTTTTATTTATATGGTTATAGAATCTTTCACTATTGTTTTTAATTTCCTTTGCAATGTCCAACTCTGCTTGGCTTTTGGCAGTTCTCATTTTATCCTTACATTTTCTGACCTCCAAGGTAGAGCTTTCCTTCCTGATTCATCCCAACTTCCATTCCTGTAGGCTTTCTGCTTTCTCCTAATCACCTGTTGAGATACTTGCTCATTCAGTTTGGTCTGCAACCCTTCCCTACACATTTTTTATCCTTGCTTTGGATGCAGGTTTCAGATTGTTTCTGCAACTTTGTCTTACAGTAATTCTAAACCTCCACCTCATTCAGATCTTTGAGTTATTCAATCCAGTCCACTTCTCTAAACAATTCCATTAATTTTTTAAAAATTTGCCCTTTTGAAATCATGGACCCTAGTTGCAGACCTATTTTTGTTTATCCTTCCATTTAGTTTAAACTGAATTAGCTCATGATCACTTGAACCAAGGTTGTTTCCTATAACGAGTTATTCTGTGAGGACCTTACTACTCACCAATACTAAATCTAAAATGGCATCACCTCTTGTTGGTTCGGCAACTATTTGGTGAAGAAATCTGTCAACTTTCACATCCAGGACAGTCTGGGCCCTACCATTCTTAGTAGCACTTGACCTCCAATCTATATCTGGGATATTAAAATCTCCCATAATCACACAATTCCCAGTAGTATTTATCTCATTGAAAACAATAGTAAAGGTCTCTATCCATATCCAGATCAGGTCCTGGGGGCCTGTAGCATACCTCAAGCACTATCCCAAGGGAGGCTCTAGTAGCTTTCTTCCCCAAAGTGATTTTGACTCAAACAGACTCTGTCTGATCCATTCTATCACTTCTCATTTCTTTACAGTCTACCTTGGCCATGTCTACACTTACCGGGGATCGAAGCTGCTGCACTAGACCCGCTACATTGACCACAGAGCGCTCTCCACTCGACTCCAGTACTCCATCAGAATGAGAGGAGTAAGGTAAGTCGACAAGAGAGTGTCTCTTGTCAATGCAGCGCAGTGAAGACACTGCAGTAAGTTGATCTAAGTTACGTCAACTCCAACTACATTATTCACATAGCTGAAGTTGCGTAACTTAGGTCGACCTGAACAGCACATACCCTTCAATATCTGTAACACCAGTCATGACTACTATTCCACCATGTTTCTGTTATCCCTGTAATATCTGGTTTCACCTCCTGCACCAGTCGTTCTAGTTCCTTCATTCTGTTACCCAGGATCCTTGCGCTGGTGTACAAACAGCTTAGTTTCTTCTGCTTGGCTTCACCCAGATTCCTCATCTGATTAGATACAGTCATTCTACTGCCAGTATCACCTACCTGACTGTTCATTCTCCTACCCACGGCTCTATCCTTTCTCTATTGCTGTCATCTCTCTTTCTTGATTTTCCTCCCAGTCAATACTAAGAGAGATGACAGCTGGGAGCTGGAAACCTTTAAGTGAGTGTCCTTGGTGGGCCACAGAGGGGGAATAGTGTCTGGGCAACAGCACCTCTGTGACAGCACCAAGTTTTTTATCTTTGAGCAGCCAAGGAAATTAAATTGAAGTAATGGGACTAAGCAAGTGCTGAAGTACTCTACTGGGTCCCAGACAGGAACAGGAACCCAAACAGCCTACACATAGGCACCATCACTATACCAGTGAGTTACAAAGTGACCAGAGAGTACCCAAACATAAGCCTAACCGACTGGAAACTCAAATTGTTGGTAGAAGAGGCTCCGATTTAAACATACACCCCTAACGGTGTTTTTAAAAATTACTTCCTCTCACTTCTAAGTCATTTGAGTATCAAGAAAACCAGATGTTTTAGATTCTAGATTTCTTCACCTCAGTGAACTACATAACATAAGATCCAAAACAAAACAAAAACCCACTGACAGATTAATGCACAGGCCCACTTCCCGGCCAATTTGGGGGCCCCTATAGGAGTGCCAGAACTTGGGTAAAAGTGGGGGGGCCCACTGGCACCGGAACCGTGGCCCCATCCCCAGCTCCTCCTCTTTCCCCCAAGCCCCTGCTCCCTGGCCAGGCTGGAAGCCAACGCAGGGCTGTAGTAAGAGCCTCCCAGGAAGCCTGGGCCTCTATGGGGAGCCCTGGTCCCTCCACCTGCCCTGGGAGGGGACTGGGCTGCCAGAAAGAAGCCCTCAGCCCGTGTCGCTCCCCAGGGCATGCTGCTCCCAGTGGGACCCAGAGGCAGGGGCTCCAGTCCAGCCTCCTGCCCCCTCCCCAGGGCTTACAGACATGCTCTGTGGGGAGAGGAGACCATGCCCCGGCTGGGAGATGGTGGGGAGCCCTAGGAAGGTCACAGGCAATGAGGAGCCGGGCCGGGAGAGCTCCTCTGGCACAGCTCCCGCTGCTATTGGCCCGGCCTTAGTGGCTGCTGCACTCCACCCAGGCTTACTCAGTGTCTGCCTCCACCAGGTCCCGCTCCAGCCTGGCTGCCTCCCACAGGGTCCTGCTGCTGCCAGGCTGACCTGCTTCCCCATGACGGGTCCCTCCTGCTCCTGGTGACAGGCTACCCCCGCTGCCACCTGGGTTTTGTGCTCAAGGCAGCAACCACATGCGGTACCACTCCTCCTGTCACCTCTGACCCAAGGCCTTCAGTGTGGGGGGCAACACCCTCCTACCCCTTTGCACCTGCCTGAGGCTATTATGCTCATGTTAAAAAGTAGGGGGCCGAAATGTTGTGTGTGTCTAGGGCCCCAATAAATCTTAATCTGCCTCTGCAAAAACCCCTGTAGAAACATTGATCAATATTGATTGAATATTTTTTCTTCTTTTCTTAATTCTCAAAGGTTACAAAATCAGAAGTGTGAATAGTCTTTCTGGTTATGATTTACATATCAAATCTTAGGGGTTAAACCTAAACTTTTTTTCCCTTTGTGATGCATAAAGACAGTCTGAAGATTATTATTATTATAACACATTAGAAACTCAGATCCTATATTTTAAAGAAAAGAGGAAGAATGACAACTCTGGCAATTATTGCATGGCAAATCTAACATAAGAACATAAGAATGGCCATACTGGGTCAGACCAATGGTCCATCTAGCCCAGTATCCTGTCTTCTGACAGTGGCCAGTGCCAGGTGCTTCAGAGGGAATGAACAGAACAGGTAATCAAGTGATCCATCCCCTGTCTTCTTTACTTAGTAAAATGGTGGAACAATCAGTCTAATTTAGTATCTTCATGAATAGTTTTGAAGGGTAAATAAAGAGCATGCTAATGAAATAAACAGATGATATTATCAGAGAAGTGTTGGGAAAACCAGTGGGTCTGAAAATAATGGAGGGATTTAGAAAAATTGGAAACATGGACAGAGAGCAACAAAGTTAGATTATCCAGGAAAAATGCAAACTAACAAGGCTATAGTAAATTAATGGGAGAAGTCTAGATGTCAGCATAACCTGAGGTAATTATGATCGAATTAGATACAATGTGGTAAGGCGGGGAGTCGGTGGAGAGGCAGTATGATTCAGGATTTTAAGTACAGTGGCATCCCATCACAGGCCAGGGAGAGAATAGTTCCTGGCTGGTGAGACCATGCCCGGAATATTGTGCTCAGCCTGGACACCTTATAACTACAAAAATGTAGAAACACAAGGTGGGTGAGGCAATATCTTTTAGTGGACCAACTTCTGTTGGTGAAACATAGACAATTGGGAAGGAGTTCAGAGAAGGTCATTGGGCAGAAGGTATTGATTTATGGAGGCAGAGAAATGTGGATAGCTGTCTAAATGAGTCAAAAACTAAGATGTGGCATGATAGCCATCTGCAAACATTTGAAAGGTATCTGCAGCAAGGGGGGAAACTGATACTTCAAATGGCACAATGGGTATGTATAACTAGAACTGATTTGAAAAGAAAATGTAGGCTAAATACTGGGTGGGGGGGATGGAAATGGGTATGTTAATTCCTGACATTAAAGTCTTTATGGCCTGATGCTGAGGGCCATGCAGCACCTTGCATTTCCACTGAAGACACTCAGGATGAAACAACAGATCAGTCTGAATCAGGCCGAGCAGGGGCTTAAACCTCAGTCTCCCACGTCCCAGACCAGGTCCCTCATCACCAGGCTACAGATTGTAGTAAAGTCTCTCTCAAAACCTTTCCACAAAATGTTTCAGCTTTGACAAAACAGCATATTGCTATGAAATATAATTTCACCAAAAAGATTCCAACCAACTTTTCCAAGAAGCTGGTTTGGAGCCTTTGATTTTAAGGTCATGGGGACAGAGATTGAGTTTTCATCTGTAAAAAGCATTGCGTGAGAAAGCTAACAATAAAACGGACAGGAGAAAATAAGGTGAAATGTAAATACTCACTGAACATAAAATACAAATAGGGCCAGTACTAAACTTGTTGTTTATGAAAAGATGATAGATTCCTTTTCTCATGCAAGTATTGAGGGCCACAAATTTGGCTGTAAGATGGTTCCTTGTATGTCACAACTCCTTTTGTTGCACTGAAAGGACATAAGCAACATAAAAATAAATAGCCTCTCTGCCTAACCATGGGTTTAAGAAAGGTTCTTTGAAGAGAAATTTAATATTCCAACCCCTCCTGTCAGCCTGCAGAACTATGGGACAAAAGTGAGTTGGAACAGAAGTTTCAATGTATATGGAAAATGTAGAGATGAATTTGCAAGGACTGAAGATAAATTAAAAATCCTACAAAGAATCTACTAAGGTTCTGGTGATCTAGAGAGTCACACACTTTATTACTTTTGTAGGCCAGCTATATACCCAGCCAGGCCCCTTTGCTCCTCTCCCATGCTGGTCAGAAACCTATTGATTATGATGAAAATCAGAAAGCAGGAAAAGCCTGATTTCCACTAAAATAAGGCTATTCCAGTTTTCTGACTTTCACCAAAAATCAATATG